>NC_057861.1:44287500-46687500 GCF_019393635.1 Dromiciops gliroides | reverse complement strand
GTGGATAGAGCACCGGCCCTGGAGTCAGGAGTACCTGAGTTCAAATCCGGCCTCAGACACTTAACACTTACTAGCTGTGTGACCCTGGGCAAGTCACTTAACCCCAATTGCCTCACTAAAAAAAAAAAAAAGAATTTCTCCTCCCTCTGAATGATCAGCTTCCTCTGTGCTGGTCTGAGCTGTCCTCAGTCAGATTTCTCATCTGTGAAATGAGGGGGTTGGAGTAGATGACCTCTGAGGTTCATTTTAGCTCTCATCTACCTCTCATCTCCTCTTTAATCCCTCAACCCTCTCCCTTCCCCAAAATTTCCCTCACAGTTCTTCAGCTGCCGTGAAGTTGAACTCTCACCCATTGCTGGGAAGATGTGGGTGAGGAAGAAGGCAAGGCCAGAAGCTGTGACTGCTGGCACCCTGCCTTCTCCCCTGGCCCCAGTGCCAGGCCAGGCCTCCCCTCTGGCCCAGACTCAGGACAGGGAGGACAACAGAATGTCACTGGGAAAACATGTGGGAGGGAATCCAGTGTCCTCCCTCCTCCCCAAAACAAATGAGGTCATTGTGCCACAGCGCTCAGGAACAGAGAGTGGGCAAATCCCTGGAGCCTCCTAAGGCCAGGGCATAAAGTCAAGGAGGAGGCAGAATGCCAGAAGGGCATAACCCTGGAGTCTCTGAAGACTGAAACACAAAGCTGAGAGGGGGGCGATCAAGGCAGGGAAAGATGTACAGACTCTGGCGAGCATAATCCTAGACACCATGATGGAGCCTAGCAGAAAACCGGGGGCAAAGCAACATGCAAAATGTGAGGCTAGATCCTTGTCTAGGTCGTCTATGGGTGAAGAATTTGATGAGGCCGTCCCAGGAGATGGGGACTGGCAGAGGAGAGAAAACCACAGAACTTCTTTCCACCTCCCCACTCTCTTATGAAACTTGGGCATTTTCTGAACCTTTCCCAGAAATTCCTGAGCATGACTTCAGGGTGTTCTCCATATGCTTTATGATTGGTCTCTGTACCCATTTCCCAGATGATTCTGATACAAAGAGAATTTGGATTAGATGTGCCAATTCTGTGTCTAACTTCCCACTCAGGATGAGGCATTTCCTTACCTTCAATGAAGTCATTGTTTCAGTAGTTCTTTTCAGATCTTTTCTGAGATGACTGCTTTTCCCTTCCAGTCTTTTCCAGGAGGTTCACACTTGACCCTTTGCATTTGCGCCCTTCTATGGAGAAAGAGTCTTGGCCTTAGAGGCTTTCCATCCAATCCTATTTCTACCACTAATTCGATGTCATTGAAGACAAAACACATACTTTTCTCCACACCTCAGTTTCACCATCTGCAAAAGTAAGACTCAGCCATTGATTGATTGGTTGTCAGGAGAGCCCAGGAGGCCCTGGCTTCAACCCTGGCACTGACTTGCCCATGATACCATGAGGCAAATCACTTGCCTTCTCTGGCACTCAATTTCCTCATCTGTAAAATGAGGACTCATCATAATTCCCTCAAAGAATGATTGTATTTTGTAAACCATAAAGCACTGTGTACATGTGAGCAATGATTGTTCTTTCGTGCACTTGGTGTCAGTATATTTAGGTAGTGGCCCTGACAATTATTAGTTATGCCATTCTGAGCAAGTTATCTCATTTCCCCCTCAACCTCCATTTCTTTTACTGTAAAATGTGATGAATAATACTAGTACTACAACCCTTCAGGGCTGTTAAGAAAGCACTTTAGAAATACTACAGAAACATGAAGTATGATATTATTAGAAGTAGTAATATATGCCGCTCTTTACATGTTCGGGATACAAGAAGCCTCATTGAGAAAGGTTTTTTTGCATTGAATCAAGGCCCACTTGCTGCCTTGGCCTTTGGTTCTGGTACAGGGTCTGGGGCACGTAGGCTAGGGCTGACTCAGCCCCACCCCAGCCCGAGCCCCTTTGGTCCTTCCCTCAAACTTCCCTAGTCAGCTGCTTCCAAGTGAGGACTGTGAGGATGGGGGTAGGCCCTCCCAGTGGCTGACGTCTGGCTCAGACAGCTGTGACCTTTCCCCCACTAAGCTGGGCTGCCAGGACTGCACATCTGCCTCTCAAGCTAGGAGGAAGGAGCCAGCCCAGGTGGGGGGCAGGGGGAAGGGAGGGAAAAGAGCTCTGGTATTTGAGTCCGGGCTGGAGGAGGAGGGCGATGCCAAGCATCTCCACCCTGGGGGGAGGCACTTCTTCGAGGGGAGGAGGAACGTTAGCTCCCTGGTTGCCCTGGCCTTCCTAGGAGGTCTGGGGTACAGCCAGGAGTCCCCACATCTCAGCTAAGGGGAGGAGCTGCGAATCCCTCACACTCTCCAAGAAGGAGGGTATTGGGCGAGGGAGGGGGGACTTCGGCCGGGTCCCTTTGAAGCTGGAAACCTGAGCCCCGCCCCGCTGCAGGACACACCCCCCATCCCCTAGGGCCTGTCTACAGCTCATAAAGTGGGGCTCCTTCATTGAGTGGACAGCTGCAATAGAGGATCGGACTTGGCGCACCTGAGAGGACAGGAGAGCCGGATCCCTAGAGAGCCTTCGTCTCGGCTACGGCGCCCAGGCCACCCTCCGAGAATAGAAAGATGCGCTGCGCCCCGAGTACCGGAGCTGCGCTAGTGCTCTGCGCCGCCACGGCGGGGCTGCTGGGCGCCGCCGCTGCCAGCCGCGACGAGGGCAGCCCGGGGGCCCCCGAGCTCCGAATGCCCCGCGCCGGGCCCGATGCCAAGTATGCCTCGTGGGACGAGGTGAACGTGATCGCTCACGGGCTCCTGCAGCTCGGACACGGGCTTCGGGAGCACGTGGAGCGGACGCAGGGCCAGGTGAACGACATCTACCGCCGTCTCCAAGCTCGCGAGCCAGCTTGCGAGGACCCTCTGCGCCGCGCGCGTCACAGCTCCGAGGACCCTGCCCAGCTGCAGAGCCCCGACGGGAGCCCCGTGGACGGGAGCGCCCAAGGCACTGCCAGCCGCGCGGAGCCGTCACGGGCGGCCCAACTGGAGACCGAACTCCAGCAGCTGGACGGGAAGGATGGCCAGGGACTAGAGACCAGCACTGGGGGCGCCGCCTGGAGAGCTGTGCGCAGCCTGCAGGTGAGAGACGGGTCCCCTGCAGGTGAGGGACGCTCCTTCAGTATTCTCTTCGCCTGTCTTTGTCTGAGGCTTTAGACACGCTCCCAAGGTCCTTCGGGCACTTTATTTTAGCCTGCTTGTGTTTTCTCTTAGACTCTTTTCCAGTTCTAAATCTCAGGTTCCCCTTTCACTTCTTCAACACTTTCTCCATCTACTCCCATCTGCTCTCCCTGGCTCCTGGGCTCCCCCACCCCTCGCAATCGGGCTGCTCTCCTACAGTTATTTCTGCCTTGCTCCTTCAATCCACCCTGGCCAGGAGTTCCATCTGCCCTCAGGTCACGCCCGAGAGAGATTTCCCTAGCCATGACACCAGCTCCCTCCAACTGACCCCATGAGCCTCTTTCCTTTTCCTTCACACCAGACCCAGCTTCGGGCTCAGAACAGCAGAATTGAAGAATTGTTTCAGAAGGTGGCCCAGCAACAACAGCACCTGGAAAAGCAGAACTTGAAGATTCAAACATTGCAGAGCAAGGTACGCTCCTGATTGGACTAGACCTAAGGTAGGGACCAGGTAGAGTTGGAGGCAGCCCTCAGAGGCCTTTCAGCTTCTGCTGCTCAGAACTAGGAACTGCAATTTCCCAAACCGACTCTGAGCCACCTTCCCTCTCTCCTTGATTCATTTCTCCTCATCCTGGACCTACCGGTTACCTTTTCTCTTTTGTCTGCAGCTCCAGGGCCTGGCTCCTTTACAGCTGGGGCAGATACCACAAAGACCTATGGGAAAGAAGAACACCCCAAAGATGGCTCGACACATTCGACCAGTCCCCAACAATAGTGACAAGCCTAGTAAGTCCTGGGCCCCAGCCTCAGTTTCTCCCTTTTACACATACATATGCCTCTACATCCTGCCAGTGGCTTTTCCCTTTGCACTGGTTAGGAAAGAATGTCAGAATTTAGGTGACAGCCAGCAATGGGTATAATTCAGCCAGGACTCTGAATTGCCTTAGGCAGAGCCTGGCTACCCTCACCCAAGGTGAAAGCAGTGAAGATGGAGAGGATCCCCGACCCAAAAGGACTTCATGAGCTTCTGTACTTACCTTCAGCCAGCCCCAGGGGAAACCTTGCTAACCTAGAGTAGTCTTAGAAATCACCCACCTCCCATGCTGCCTAGGGTCTACAGGATACCCCCACTGAAAACCCGCTCCTGTTCCTATTCCACCTAAACAGCTGTTCCCAGCCCTTCCTGCCAATCAGGGAGAGAAGAAACTAAGGCTCTACCTTTCTTCTAATAAAGTATAGTCAGCCCCAGTAGGAACTCCACATCTCATTGTGTGTCCAGGGTCACACTTTGAGGGAAATAAGGCCTATTTGAGTGTCTTATAGAGCAGAGATACATATAGAACAGCCAGGGAACAAGAGGAAGGATCACATCTGTGATTCCAACCACATAGACTTTTGTTGAATACAAGACAAGAAGTGATCAGTAAACTGGTTGGTTAATCAGGGAGGTTGTTTTGGATGAGGCCTTAAAGGAAGTGATACGCATAGATCAAGGGGGAGAAGTCAATGGGAGTGTTTCAGACCACCCAAATGGACCAAGTGAAATGCTATGGGTATTCACTTGAGGCTCAGGGAAAGTCAAGGAGAAATGACCACCCTGCCCAGATTATAACAGCCTGGCTGGAGTATAAGACTGTTGTAGAGGGGAATAATGTGAGGAAGGTTTGGTGAAACCTATTGAAGGTCATGCTAAATTGAGGTTTGATCTAAAAGGCAATGGGGAAGGGCAGCTAGATGTCACAGTGGATAGAGCACCGGCCCTGGAGTTAGGAGTACCTGAGTTCAAATCCAGCCTCAGACATTTAACACTTACCAGCTGTGTGACCTTGGGCAAGTCACTTAACTCCAATTGCCTCACCAAAAAAAAAAAAGTTTTTTTGGGGCAGCTAGGTGGCACAGTGGATAAAGCAGTGGCCCTGGATTCAGGAGGACCTGAGTTCAAATCTGGCCTCAGACACTTGACGCTTATTAGCTGTGTGACCGTTGGCAAGTCACTTAACTCTCACTGCCCTGCCAAAAAAAAAAAAAAAGGCAATGGGGAACCACTGTGGGTTTTGAGTGATATGATCATATCCTAGGAAGATTCATTCAGCATGAGCTCCCAGGTGGACAGGAAAGAGATAAATAAGAGATATAAGGGAAGAGATGCCACTTAAACTGTGGAAGATGATGGAAGCCTCCTCAGGCTTCTCAGCACAATCTTACACACACACACACCCCTTAGAGCCAGGCATTACAAATGGCATCTTCCTTCTCTCATGTATTTTTCTTCATTGATACATTTATTCTATATCTTACACATATATAATACACATATGTCTCAAGGCTGACATCCAATTAGGAGAAAGTTGCTTCTCTCCCTTCTTAGCCTGGAACAATTCTTGGTGACTTCCTTCTGGCCTGGTTGTCACCTGTTGGTTTTCCCATCCCTATCCTGGCCTACTGGGGCCAAGGGTGCTGGTAGACTGAGGAGGCAGAGCTAAACTACTATTCCCAGGGTCTCAGGCTTCCTCTGCCCCAAGATTTTCTGGCTGGGGGAACTGAGTGGCCCCTACCTACTAGGTAGGGTTCTTGGGAAGAATCTATCAGTCAGAGCTGGGGCTGGAGGAGGGGGTGGCTCTCTTAAGGAGAATTGAGTGGCCCAGGCTACTTAGTCTACTTAGGGGAGCAGGAAAAGAAGGAATGGTGGGGGGAGAGAGGGGGAAACAGGGAGAGCCTGGGGAGACAGGGTCCTGTTTCTCCTAGAGTAGGCGCCAAGTAGGGGAAAGTTCAGAGCTTGTTGGAGACAAACATTCTGGTTGTAATCAAGGCCAGATTGGGAGTTTGGCTGTGAGCCACTGGGATTGGAAGAGAGGAAAGTAGGGGAAAGGGGAACCGCCAGGAAATGTCCTCCTATCACTCTCTCCTAAACATTCTTCCTTTGCCTCTAGACACTGTCCTTCTATAACTTCAGCCCTTCCAGTTCCACCCCCCCTCCTGACCTTTCCCCTACTCCCAGGGCCTGCCTGATTCTGTCTTTCCAGGGTCTTTCCCTCTAACATTCCCTCATTGCCTAGCTACCTTCACCCTATTGGGGCCCTACTGAGAGACATGGGAGAAAAAACAAGCCCCAACCCCAGAAGGGGGTGGGGAGGGTTTCAATAGGGTCACCCTTACCCTTAGGGAGTTAGGGGAATTGATGGGGCCCAGATCCAGGACAGTGCAGGAAAAATCGTGAAGTTGGACAAGTTTGTCTTTACACCCACCTGCATACACACATCACACACTTCAGGCCCTGGGGCTCTCATGTTCTCTCTCCCACATTAAACCCTCCTGTCTGGAAAAGCTCTGATATGAATCACTCCTTAGTTGGGTAAAGGGGCCCTAGGAAAGAATAAAAAATCTCTGACCCTGCCCTTCTGCACACATCTCCAGACAAAGAATATGTGTGTAGTTGGGGGAGAAGAGGGAAGGCAGAGATCCAGGGCTTATCGCCCTCAGCTGAGTCAAGAGTGGGAAGACCTAATTATGACCCAGGCAAGAAGCCATCCTTCAGTTTTGGAGTTAACCCCCAACCTATTTCCCCTTGGGAAAGATATATGTAGATGTCTATGTGTTTATATACACATGTGTGTATATGTACACATACGCACATGCACATATTTCCTCTGTAGACATGCCTGATTGCCTAGGGAGTAGATTGAGGACCAACTGCCACGCTTTTTTGTAATTTCCACCTAACTGTCCGTGTCTCTCTTTCTCTCTCTTACAGAGCTGCCCCAGGATTGCCATCAACTCTTTCTGGGTGGAGAACGCCAGAGTGGACTCTTCCAAATTCAGCCCCAAGGCTCTTCACCTTTTCTGGTGAACTGTAAGATGACACCAGGTATGAAGTGGTGAGGGGAGTTTATTGGGGTGGAGGGGTCTATAGCAAGGGAGGGGCCTTGACAGTCACTCAACAAGCATTTTAAGTGTTTACTTTGTGCTAGGCACAGGGCTAAGAGCTGAGGATACCTAGGTAGGGAAAGATGTGGTCCTTACCCTTGAGGAGGTCACATTCTAATGCCCCTCAGGAGAAAAGGTCTCACTTCCACTCAGCCTGCTTTGGTCCCTTAACAAGATGAAGTCTATTGTCCCAATGACTTCATTTTGAAGCTCAGAGAAATCTTACCAAGGAGGGGGAAAAGGAGTAACATCCCTGTAGCCTGATTGGAAGGGAGCAGTGACTAAGGATTTAAGATGGCAATCGACTAGCTTGAAGGATTTCAGAAACTGACTTTTTTCTTATTGCTTAACTCTCTAGAGTATGTCTGGAGAGCCCTAGGCCCCATCTGTTAAACTTCTCAGTTTCTGTGGTCTGTACTGTCTAATAGAGCTGGAAAGTCTCAGCTTCCAGAAAAAAACCAAAAACTTTCTAGGACGGGACAGGTCTTTGAGGCTGTATCTGTTCTGCTATATCCCCCCTCTATCAATCAGTAATCATTTCTTACTGCACTACCCCTACGCTTGATTCTAGAGGTATAAAGCCTAAAAAATGAAAGCCTGGGCCCTCAAGGAGTTTAGATTTTAATGGGGAAGACAACGTGTGTGTGTGTGTGTGTGTGTGTGTGTGTGTATAGGCATGAGATACAAATAAATGATACATAAAAAATAGACACAAGGTAACAATAGAGGGAAAGCATTAGCTGTTAGAGCGGATAGGAAAAGCTTTCATTAGACAAGGATTTGAATTTTTTTTCATTCTGAACTTCAACATCAAATAAAATAAGCATTTCCATATCAGGGTGTTGCACATAGGAGGATGGAAAAGGGAGGATTGGACATGATTCTGAGAATTTCCATTTTGTACAGTTTACTTTTACTTTTAAGTATATAATAAATTTAACATGTAACTTTCAAAGCTGTCCTGCTGGTTTGTGTTTCCTTCTGGCCTTCTTTCTGTTCTTTGGTTTTATGGTTGTATTTTTTGAGACAACAGGGTTAAATTACTTGCCCAAGGTCACAGAGCTAGGAAGTGTCTGAAGCTGTATTTAAACTCAGGTCCTCCTGACTCCAGGGCCGGTGCTCTATCCACTGTGCCACCTAGCTGCTCCCTCTGTTCATCTTTTTTAAAAGATTTCAATGACCCTTTTCTTTTTGAGGGGCATCCCTAACTTACTCTCTCCCTGCCTTAGTGCTTATTGTATGTATGTATATGTGTGTACATGTATGTATATATGTGTATGTATCTATATATATATTTTGTTCATAGTTATCTGCATGTTGCCTCTCTCTCTCTCTCTCTCTTTTTTTTTTTTTGCGGGGCAATGGGGGTTAAGTGACTTGCCCAGGGTCACACAGCTAGTAAGTTTCAAGTGTCTGAGACTGGATTTGAACTCAGGTATTCCTGAATCCAGGGCCAGTGCTCTATCCACTGCATCACCTAGCTGCCCCTCTTTCCTTTCTTTTTATTCCCTAGCACTTTGTGCTGTGCTTGACACACAGCAGGCAGTTAATAAATAGGAGTTGACTCTCCTGATTGTAACAAATATGCATAGCTCAGCAAAACAAATTCCCACATTGGCCATGTCCAATTCTACACTTTGAATCATTTGATTGTCAGCATTGGGTAGCCTAGGAAGCCAGGGATTCCAAAAGTCAAAGGTGATGAAGGAGAGTGTGTCAGACATAGGGTAAAACCAGTGCAAAGGCCCTAGAAAGGAGATGAGTGCCACATGTAAGGGTCAGCTGATAGGCCAGTATGTCTATGCTATAGAGTGTGTTATGAAGAAGAATCTGTAGGGGGGCAGCTAGGTGGTGCAGTGGATAAAGCACCGGCCCTGGATTCAGGAGTACCTGAGTTCAAATCCGGCCTCAGACACTTGACACTTACTAGCTGTGTGACTCTGAGCAAGTCACTTAACCCCCATTGCCCTGCAAAAAAACAAAAACAAAAAAAAAGAAGACTGGAAAGATAGGAAGGGGCCAGGTTCTGATGAGCTCTCAGTGCCTGATAGAGGAGATTTTATTTTATCTTCGTGGTAATAGGGAACCCCTGGAGTTTACTAAGTACAGGAGGAGCGAGACCTATGCTTTGGGAAAATACTTTGACAATAAAGTGTAATGAGCCTCGAAAACTATAAAATGGAGTAGGAAAGGCCCCAGATTTGAAGTTGGGAGACAGAGGGTTGAATCTGGTGCTGCCATTTATTCTGTACACTGCCTTGGTCAATCACTAACTACCACTTGGCCTCATTTTTCTCATCTGTAAAATGAAGGTCTTTAAGCCTAGTCTCTAAGGTTCTTTCCAACACCCACATCCTATGGTCTTATGACTTCTGGTGGAGGCCTTTGGGAAGTTTGGAGTTTCCTGGGCTAGCTATGGTTTTGCTGTTCTTTGTTATGTAGATAAATCCTAGTAACCAGGCTTTCTTTTGGCAGAAGGTGGCTGGACAGTAATTCAGAGACGCCTGAATGGATCAGTGGACTTTCATCAACCCTGGGAGGCCTACAAGTCAGGCTTCGGAGACCCTAATGGTAGGTATTTCCAGGGGATGAAATTGAGACCCAAGGGAATAAATCACCAAATTCGAGGGCAGGGGGAAATGGGGAGGTCTATAAAGCCAGTGTTAAGGGCTAAAATTCTAGCTAGTCTGTCTAAAATATCTAATGAGTGGTCGCCAATAAATTATAAGCTTTAGCAAGAGTTAGACTTTTAAGCATTTATTAAGGAGAATAAGAATTTGATAAAGAGACAGAGAAAGGCCTAGATTCCTATCTATTAAAGGGAAAGCGCATTTCTAGCTCCCTTCTCTGCCGGAAGTCCTCAAGAAAAGAGCGTGAGACCCAGCGCCAGTCTCTTCCTTCCTCTTCCCACTAGCCTTCATCACTTCCTGATGCCAAAGAAAGACTCCTGGTCTTGCCCTCAAAGACCTTCGCTTCATGGGCAGATCTCTTCTACAGTAAGTCTCCGGCAGGTGGCGTCATTCCAATCATTACACCAGGAAGTACCAGGAAAACACTCAATGTTAGGCTAGGCCTTTTCTGACAGGGGTCCAAGAAGCTTCTTGGTGTTTGTCCCTTTTTCCTATACATTTTTCTACCCTCTCTCCATCCACTCTGGGCCTGATAATGGCTCAGAGCCAAGGAACTAACTGTCCCTACCCATGTGTATTCCTTGGTTTTGCCCCTGTGCTGACTGGTTGTTTCTGAATTCAGGGGAGTTTTGGCTGGGTCTGGAGAAGGTACATCACATCACTGGAGACCGAGGAAGTCGCCTTGCTGTACAGCTATTAGATTGGGAGGGCAACGCCCAGTCTGTCCAAATCCCCTTCCACTTGGGAGGAGAGGACACGGCCTACAGCCTGAAACTCACTGGGCCAGTGGCCGGAGAGCTGGGCCCAGCCACAGAGGATGGACTCTCATTACCCTTCTCTACTTGGGACCGTGATCATGACCTCAGGACAGACCTGAACTGTGCCAAGAACCTCTCCGGTAAGCAGGAAGTCTCCAAACTAAACCTAATTTCAATCTCAATTCTCTCCCTTACTCCAACCCTATTTTCTAAACCCAGCCTCAAATAGCTTTTATAATAATGCATTCCTGGCTCTCGACTGCAGTGCCCAAAGCAGAATTTTATACACAGGAGGCACTCAAGCAGTGTTCATTGTCCTATCCACAAATCCCCGGCTTTTCTCCATGCCCCAAATATGGCCCATGTCTGAGCTTCCAACCTATCCCGAATTATAATCTCAATTCTAATAGCAAGTCTTTAGCCAAAATCCTGTATTTAGAATTCCCTCTAACCTTAAACAAAATCCCACATCCAGCTCTGTGACCTTTTCTCCCCCCTTTAAAGCCATGAAACCATACTCAGCCCCCAACTATAAACAAACCACTAACCCTACATGGCTTCAAACCCATCCTTTATCACCCATCTGTAATCAAACTGGAGTTTCAACCTCAAACTCTAACCCCGTGTGTGTGTGTGTGTGTGTGTGTGTGTGTGTGTGTGTGTGTGTGTGTGTGTGTGTATAAGTGCTGTTGCTTAGTTATTTCCGTCATGTCTGACTCTTTGTGACCCTACTTGAGATTTTCTTGGCAGAGATACTGGAGTGATTTGTCTGTTCCTTCTCCAGCTCATTTTACAGATGAGGAAACTGAGGCAAACAGAGTGAAGTGACTTGCTCAGAGTCGCACAGCAAGGAAGTGTCTGAGGCCAGATTTGATCTCAGAAAGATGAGTCTTTCTGACTCCAGGCCTGGCACTCTGTGCACTCATCACCTGTGATCTCAATTTAGACTATATCAATTGATTTGGTGGGTAGGGGAAGATATAGAAACAGAATTCCCCCCTCCCCTATCATGTTCATACATATAATAACGTCATAATGATGATGATGATAGCTAGCAGTTATATAGCACTTTGAGGTTTGTAAAGCACTTTTCATTCTCCTTTTTTTTTCTTTTTGTGGGACAAGGAGGGTTAAGTGACTTGCCCAGGGTCACACAGCTAGTAAGTGTCAAGTGTCTCGAGACCGAATTTGAACTCAGGTTCTCCTGAATCTAAGGCCAGTGCTTTATCCACTGCGCCATCTAGCTGCCCCAACACTTTTCATTCTCACAGAACCCTGGAGGGGAGGTACTATTTTTATTCCCATTTTATAAATAAGGAAACTGAGGCAAACAGTTTGTGATACAGATCTTCCTAACTTCAAGTTCTGCTTTCTATACATTGAATAATTTCATCAAAAATAAAATCAATTCAACTCACATTTATAACTAAAAAGGTGACTTTCAACATACAGATTGAAAACTCTGCATTCTCTTTATCATGGGACCATGGAGTTAAAATTAGAAGGGACTTTGAAGGTCATTTAGTCCAACCCCTCATTTTGCAGATGGGGAAACTAAAGCCAAAAGAAGTGATCTGACTTGCTTAAGATCAAAAAAACTAATAAGTAGCAGAGCTGGGTTTGAGCCTCAGCCCTCAGACTCCAGATCCGGGGCTAGTTCCACTGTGCCACAAAGCTTGACCACTGATCATTAGAACTGTAAAAGAGTTTGGTGGTCATCCTGGCCTGGACAATGGAAAGAACACTGGATTTGAAATCAGAGGACCTGAGTTCAAATCTTGACTCTGCCTCTTACTTCCTGTGCAACCTTCGGAAAACTACATAACTTCTCTGGGCCCCTATTTCCTCATCTGTAAAATGAGGGGGTTAAACTAAATGATCTCTACCTTTCTAGCTCTAACCCTATCATCTACTCCAAATCCCATCATTTTCCAGTTGAAGAAACAGGCTTAAAGATGTTGAGACTTTCCCCAAGGTAATCCAGGCAATAAGGAACAAAACCAGGATTTGAATGTAGCACTAGATCTGGAGTTCTTTCTACTTTTCCATGACCCTTACTTTCAGATGATGAAATTGAGGACCATAGAGAGGCTCAAGGTCACTTGGAGAACAGGGATTAGAACCCAAGGCACCTGACTTCCAGTCTAGCACTTTTTGAGTCAGATTTTTTTTTTATTATACCATGTTGCCTACCTCAGGTTCTGACTCCAATCCCACAGCCCTTTACCTAGCCCTCTACAGCAGACCTGTGCCCTTGTTTCTCCACTTTCCCTACACAATTCCTGACCCTGCTGTCCTGTTTTCATTTCTTTCAGGGGGCTGGTGGTTCAGTACTTGTGGCCATTCCAACCTCAATGGAAAGTATTTTCACTCCCTTCCCCGGCAGCGGCACCAGAGGAAGCAGGGCATCTTCTGGAAGACTTGGCGGGGACGCTACTACCCTCTACAGGCCACCACCATGCTAATCCAGCCCACAGAAAGTGCTACCTCCTAGCCTCATTGAAGAGCTAACAGAAAGAAACCATAGCTCAGTGGGCCAAAGACTCAACATAAATGCAAAAAGAGAACTCTCTCATTCTTCCCTTTCTGAATACCCGTGGTGATAACAGGCTCCCTGGACATATGCCTGGGCCAGGGTCAGGACTGAAAAAGGTATAAGGAATAAGAGAGGAACCAGGCCAAACCTTGGAATCTAGCCCTTCCATCTTGAAGAGACACTGTTTACTCCTTTCTTCCCCTTTTTTAATCCATTGCCCTCTTAAGGGTAAACCTATGGTACCAACAGTGCTCCTCATCTATCCTGTTACACAGAAGAGTTCTATATATAAGTGAAAGGGAGGGGCTGGGTTCTCTGACCCTGGGGACTAGTGGGGAAGAAGCCCAAGTTGAGGGCTCATGGCTGACTAGGAGTTTTGCCTAGCTGTCTTCAGTCATATTGACTGGACTGGGATGATGGGACCAAGAAATGGGGGATCTAGGATGGTGACCCTAGAGTGTCTCCATTTCAAAGCCCAGCCCTGAGGTCTACTGAGGGGTCAGGGTAATTTGTAAATAACTGCCTTGTAAAAGGATTTATTATCTATGGGTTTGTGGGGTCTGGCTGGGATTACCAGGCCTCCTCAGATGTGTTTGTAATAAAAAGAATGAAAGAACCTCAGGATTGGAAAGGCCATCAGTTCATTCAACCTAAACAGGAATCACTAATACAATCTACAGAAGCCTTCACCTAGTTCTTCCCTGGAGATGTTCAGGGATGGAGAATTCACCACTTCATCCCACAGAGGCCTTTTTCTGCACATCTCTGCTAGTGAGGAGGTTCTTTATATCAAGATGAAATTTGCCTCCTATGGAAGGCCATGCAGAATGATTTGAATACATCTTTTCACACATATACCCCACATCTTCTCCAGTCAAAATATTCCCAGGTTCTTCAACCCGTCCTCATATAGCTTGGCTTGGCATCCATTTGTTTCCTTTTATTCTTTGGATGCGTTTCAGCTTTTGGGAAATCAATCAACCAGCCTTGATAAATGTGTGGCAGGCACTGTGCTAGGTTTTATATGTGAGGACTCACTACAGGATGCAGGTTAACAACTGAAAGAGAATCAAGGGAGGAAAAGATAACCCACGTTAACCAGTGTGAATTTAGCTACAGTCACCTCAGTCTCCAGAAAACACCATAAGGCAAGTTCAGCCTGTCCTCCCTGTATCCACCCCTCCTTCCTATCACCTTCCACACTTGTCTGGTGACCCTGCTGCCCACTACTTCACACCCACTGATCTGAGGAAGGAAGGAAGGTCAGTCCTCCTCTTTAATCTCCTTTGGGGTGTACTAGTCTATCTATCTAAAGGCCTGGGATCTAGGCTCTCAACCAAACAGGTGGCATAGGCAGAGACTAGATCTTGGGTAAGATGGACCTACCTGAGAGGACATTGCTTATCTGATTCCTCTTTCTGTGGTTCCTGAGAGGTAGGAGACTTAAAGGAAATTTTAGGCAAGCAATAATAATGGCTAACACAGCTTTAAGGTTTGAAAGATGCTTTACAAATATCTCATTTTGTCCTCGTGACAACCTTGGGAAGTAGGTACTATTATTATCTCCCATTTTTAAGTGAGGAAACTGAAGCAGGCAGGTTAAGTGGCTTGCCCAGGGTCACACAGCTCATCAGTCAGGCTAGATTTGAACTCAGATCTTCCATGTTCCAGGTCTGGCCCTCTATCTACTGAACCACCTAGCCGCCTGTGCCAAGTTTAAGAGTGGCCTGAGGGGCAGCTAGGTGGTGAAGTGGATAGAGCGCCGGCCCTGGAGTCAGGAGGACCTGAGTTCAAATCCGGCCTCAGACACTTATCACTTACTAGCTGTGTGACCCTGGGCAAGTCACTTAACCCCAATTGCCTCACTAAAAAAAAAAAAAAAGTGGCCTGTCTGTGTTAGTGGTAAATGGTGACTTGGCAGGTCTCTGATAGTAACAGGGTCAGAGACTTAAAGTTGGACAAGACCTCTGAGGTCCAAACCCTCCCCTTCCCCCATTTTACAGAGAGCAAAAAGACAAGTGGCTTGCTGGAGGTCACAGTAAATGACTGCAATAGGTCTTCTTACTTCAAATTTAGCCCTCTGCTTCTATCATCTAATTTGTATTTTTGTTATATACTACATACATGCTTGGTCTTTGTGACACCTCTCTGTCCCCCCAGACACTTAACCAGGTCGTACCCCCCCCACAACCTAATATACTTGGCAGGTAGGTGTGTAAGGTCTAAAGCATGGTAGAGGGGCATAACCAGCCAAGATAGTGTCAGGGGCTGGGTGAAGCAGTGGGTTTGAGGTGGGGAGCATCAGGATGGGCCAGGCAATTATGGGAGGTGGCAGTAAGGCTGGGGGCGGGGGGACGTCTATGTGAAGCAGTAACTGGGTGGACAGGAGAGGTGGTAGTCAGCAGGGGGGGTGACCAGGCAAGTATAGGAGATGAGGGTCAGCTTCAGAGTGTCTGGTGATTTGTCTGAGTTGGCAGTGAGAAGTGGAGTTTCTGGGGTGATGGTCAACAGCAGGGTGATAGGCCGGGTGACCAGTAGGTCTCTGGGGGTATTGGACAACATGGCTGGTGGATTTCTGGGGCGATGTCGAGCAGCGGGGTAACCAGTATGTCTCTGAAATGACGTTCGGCAGGGAGGTGATGCAGCGGGCTAGGAGGGGGCCATCAGGATGGTGGCCAGTGGGACTCTGAGGTGTGTTGACCGCAGCAGGGTGATGGATGGACCCTGCAGGGGTGGTCAGTGTCACGGTGACCACAGCGACTCAGAGGTGGTGGTCTGCAATGGGGGGGACCCCTCAGATTAGCCCTTTTTGTCTCCCTGAATTAGTGACGTCAAATTACTCCTAGAGGAAGGGCCTGTGCCTTGCGCGTGACATCACGCCGACGTTGACTCGTCTCAATTCTCAGGCCCAATAGGTCATTTCCCATTTCCAGGCTCCTCCCCTTCCAGTCCCAGCCCTTCCCCGTGGCCTACGCCCCTTTTCTCTCGTAAGCTTTCCTCTCTCTTGCCTTTCATTGGCTGAGCGGACCATCAGTTTTCTTCCGTTCCTCGAATCTGTCTCCCGTCTCTTGTGCCCATCTCCTATAGGTTAACAACGCTGTCACTTCAGGAAGCCCCTCCTCTCCTCTTCCGTCGGTTTCAGGCCCGCGGTAGGTGGAAGGAGTGGGTTGGTCCCACACTAGTCGCTAGTTCTGATAGGCTAAGTCCGGTGTCAGTTGTGCCCCCGCCCCGCGGCCGATAGGCCTGCGGAACTGTCGTTCGGCGGCCGGCCGGGCTCCGCCCCCCCAGTCGGGTGTTTGTGGTGGGTCTGCGGAGACGGGCCCGATCCCGCCGGAAGAGCCGAGACAATGGGGACCCGGGACGACGAGTACGACTACCTGTTCAAAGGTACCCGGGACTGAGGGGGGAAGGGCTGAGTGAGAGGGCGAGCCCTTCGGAGAGTGCAGTCCCGGCAGCGCCCGGGGCTTCAATCCCGGCGTCGCGCTCGGCCCCACTGGAAAGGGACCTCCGCGGGCCCCGGCGGGGGGCGGCGGAACCGGAGCCGCGGCCTGGACCGGGGCCGAGGCCGAAGGAGGGTCGACGCAGGGTGGCGGGCCCGGAGGAGGCTTCTGCACAGAGCTCTCGGTGTTACTGAGCAAGGGGTTGCGGGGCCCCGGCTGGAAGGTGGGGGAGGGGTGGGGTGTGCTTAGTGGGGAGGGGGCTGCTCTCTTCTGAAAAGGAGACGTGGGGGGGGGGGGAGCGGGGCACGTCACCTGGTTCGGACACCTGGCTGGGAACCTTAGTGATGAACCTGGCACCCAGGAAGGAGCCTGGGAAGAAAGGGGGCGGGGACCCGTGAGCAGAGATAGTGTGGGTAGGGGTCGGATGGGTTGGTGGGACCCTGGGAGGGGGGCTCCTAGGACCCGAGAAGGAGGAAGGAGGAGAGAAGACCAGGGAGAGGGCAAAGCTATGCGAGATGTTCAGGAGAGCGACTGTGGGAAGCTGACTAGGGAGACTCTCCGGAGACCAGACCGGGGCTGAATTCGGGCACATCTTGGTGACTTGACTCCGAGCTGCTGTCTTCTCCAGCCTGGCTTCCTGGGCCAGCTAAGCCCCTGCTAGGGGAAAGACATTGTGCTAAGCGCTGGGCAGGCGAAGGAGGACGAAAAACAAATAGGGAAGGCATGGTGGGTTGGGGGCCATTGGAGAAGACTCTTAAGGACCCAGAAAGAAGTAAGGGAGAAAGGGAATAGGGAGGAGATATTGGGGGGACCAGGAGGTGTTGAGGGGAGGGAATAGGGAGCATATCCTGGATGGGGGGGGGGAGAAAAATTAGAGAATGAAGGGAAAGAGGCAAGGGAGTTGCAGGGGGGAAGGGAGAGAGATGGAGAAAGGACAACAGAGACTTGAATGAACTACGGAGAGAGAAAAAAGGATTGGAGGTTGTTCCCTGGTTTCGCTTTCATCTGAGACTTTTCAAGTTAAATCCAGGATGCGATTTCCTTTTCTCAGCTTGTTCCGAGGCCTTGTTCACCATGCTCTCTCTACCTGGACTACAGATCCTCCCAGACTCTGCTCCTTTGCTTTAGTAATAATTTCTCTGCCCTCCAACCCATCCTCACTTTAGTTTTCCAGCACTCTCTTGATTAAGGACTCATTTTTTCACAGATGACTTGAAAAGCATTGTTCAGGAAATCCTTCTGTCTCATAGTACTGAAATGTCAGTTATTAAATACTTTTTAAACCATTTATTTATAAGAATCTTTTAAAGTAACCTGTAAGTGCCAGAGTTAAAGTGAAACATCATAGAAAAAAATTAATATGATTGCCCCCAAATGTTCTTAGTAAAATGACTTAGAAATAAGTTTTTAAAAAGAATTGATCACTCTTCTAGGTTTTTCTACTGTAGTAACTCAAAATATGTTGCCATGCATTTAGTATACAGGATGTCCAAAAGTTATTAAGCTTTAATCATTTAAAACTGCACTAAGACTTCTGAAACAGCCTGTATATGAGCTGCTACAAAACCAGCCCTACCTTGCTCAGCACTGATTTCAGGTATCTGGTGTTTATTTGAGCCCATGTCCAAAGAGTGCTCTTCCCTGCCGTAGGGGGTCTACACTCCACCCCTTCAACCTTCTGTGTTTCCCTTGGCTTTCATGGATCCCAGTTATTTAAGTCTTCTGCCCTCTTCCCCCCCCACCAATAAAAAAGAGTATATTCTTTATGTCAGGGACAGCCATCAGGGATAAAAAACAGTGTAGTGCACCTTTTAGTCAAGAGAGCAGTCCAACAAGCATTTTCTAAGCACTTGCTGTGTCCCAGTCGCTAAAGGATAACAAAGAAAGGCAAAAGCAGGCCCTGCCCTTGAAGGGTATTCTAATGGTAGATTCAATGTGTGTATAACAGAGGCATGTCCAAGGTATTTGCAGACTAGATGGTAGGTACTAGGAGGGAAAGACACTGGCAGTTGAGGGGACCAGGAAAGACCTGCAGAAGGTGGCAGGATTTGAGCTGCCTATTGGAGGGAGCCCTGGTAACTAAGAGGCACAAGTGAGAGGATAGAGCATTCTGGGCATGGCTGATAGCTAGTAGAAAGGGACAGGGAGTTATGTTTAATTAACTGCAAATAGACTAGTGTAGCTGGAGTGTAGGATGCTTGGAATGGAGTAAAGTATAAGAAGACAGTGCATATAGGAAGGGGCCAGCTTGTGAACAGATAGAAATGCCAAGGAGAGTGGAGGATATACCAGAGTGGGGAGGAACTTGAGGCAGAGGGGCCAGGTCGAAAGCTACTGGAATGGGCCAGGTGAGAGGGGATAAAGACTTGAAATAAGGCTGTGACTTTGTAAGTAAAGAAGGGGGGCTGACGGGTAAGACATTGTGAGGTAGTAATGAGAAGTTTTGGCAATGGAGTGGATATTGCAGTGGGGCTGGGGGGGTTGGGGGTGGTTGTGGCGGTGGTGGTGGCGGCATCAAGGATGACCAAGAGGGTTAGAGCCAGACTGCCCCCTTTATATCTGATAGGTGTGTCTTGGTAGATTATTTAAAATTCATTTCTTGATTGATTGAAGATAATAATTTGTAAATGCAGATATACTGTGTGATATTGACAGTGCAATCAAATTTCAATTCAAAAGGCATTTAGGAGGTGCCTATGTGTTCTAAGTATGGTGCAGAGTGCTGGAGCTATGATGATCAAAAAACATTTTAAAAGAACAAACGGGGGGGGGGGGGCAGCTAGGTGGTGCAGTGAATAGAGCACTGGACCTGGATTCAGAAGGACCTGAGTTCAAATGTGACCTCAGACCCTTGACACTTACTAGCTGTGTGACCCTGGGCATATCACTGAACCCTTACTGCCCCACCCCCACCCCCCAAAAAAGAACAAACAAAACCATTCCTACCCTCCAAGAACTTCTAATCTATGGGGGGGGGGGCGGCAGGGAATGCAATATGTCTGTAGATAAGTAAATATAAAATAATACAAAGTAAACTTTAATGCAAATTTCAAAAGGGAGAGAATATTACAAAGAAAAAAGCATTAAATATCTGGGAGAATTAGGAAGAGTTTTGTGCAGGGAGTACTGGGCACCTGAGCTGTGTCTTAAACGAAGCCAGGGATTCCCAAGAGGGTGATCAGTGTGGACAAGGATAGTCTAGACAGGTTTAGCAGGGCTGAGGTTGTGGAGTCTTTTGGCAAGATTTTCAAATTGCAGCTCTACCTTCTCCATTGAAAATATGAATATGATTTTACCTCTTCAGAGAGAAGCTATGTGAAGTACTCTCATGCAGATTTATATTAAAGCTTTAAAATGGTAGAACTGTGAGCACCCTGAAGAGTTTTACAGGTGGGGAAACAGATCTGCTTGAGGCTTTAGGTGGGGACTGGTTTTTAGATATTCATACGTTTATGCAGATTCTTGAGTAAGGTTTGAAGATGCTCATCTTTTGCCAAAAGATCTTAACATCAGGAGTCAGATTTCGACCTCCTAAGTCTCACTTATTTGTTGGGATCAGACGTGATTGGAATATAACTCTACAAGGGTATACTTTATTTTAAAGATAGAAGATAGGTTAAAAGGTGTGTGGAGTAGTAGTATTATAAAAGATATATTCATATGAGCAAATTCAGGAATCGGAGGGGAAATTTTTATCTGGACGTTGACTGTAGTGTCTCTCTTAAAAGGAGAGCAACTAATAATTTATTGGCTGGTCTTGATGTTAGTTTCATCCTTCAGAAAAGCAAAAGAACCAACAAGGACAAAAATTTATTCTGGGTCTGATTCTCACTAACAGGAAAGAACCTAGTTGTATAAATGATGGAAATTTTCTTTTGGGCAGGGGAAGGAAGTGATTGCTGGATCTTTGTGGAAGAGAAGGAGCTGAAAGCTGGAGTTAGTCTGACCTACACTCTAAATTTTGGGAATTTAAAAATATCTTTTGTTATTTACACTGCTTAGATTTTCCCCTGTGCCTGTCCCAGGGAACCTTGTCTTATAACAAGGAAGAGGAAAAAAATCTGACATCATATTTACCCTTCCACTCCTGTAGACTCCCTCTCTCTGCAAAGGAGTGGAGAGAGGCATCCTAGAACTTAGGTGAGCATATTTCAAAGAGTTCAGAGGGAGGATACATAAGATCCCATGAGCCAAAATTCCATAGGGGTAGTTATCCCAGGAGCAATGGGAAGCTCTTAGGAACAAACACCCAGAGAAAAACCAGCTCTGATGAGGGGGAAGGGCACAGGGATGGGGACAGGGATAGGGACAGAGATGGGGACGGGGACTTGCTGTCTATAGTCATTCTGATATTGTTGAAGGTAGAATTAGGTCAGCTCACTTAGAGTTTTTAAAAAGAGATTATGAGGGGCAGCTAGGTGGCGCAGAGGATAGAGCACTGGCCCTGGAGTCAGGAGTACCTGAGTTCAAATCCAGCCTCAGACACTTAACACTCACTAGCTGTGTGACCCTGGGCAAGTCACTTAACCCCAATTGCCTCACTAAAAAAAAATTTAAAAAAAAAAGAGATTATGGAGGCAGCTAGGTGGTGCAGTGGAGTAAAGCACTATCCCTGGATTCAGGAGGACCTGAGTTCAGGTCTAGCCTCAGACACTTGACACTTACTAGCTGTGTGAGCCTGGGCAAGTCACTTAACCCCCATTGCCCCGCCCAAAAAAAAAAAGACATTATGGAAGGAAGGCTAGATAACACTGGATGGCTACCACGCAAGACCTGATCCAATAAGAATATTGTCACAAACTGAAGTTGGTGGAAAAAAAGCTAAGGAAGACAAGTATGTCTCCAAAGAGAAACTTTGGGGATTGTGTGGCTGTGTGAAGTTCCCAGTGCCCCAGAGAGGGATTGTAGGGAGTAGGTCTGGTTCAGCCTCCTTGGAGCCATCCCTCTAATTTGGTTGATGGCACTTCTTCCACGCTTCAGGGTTTGGAGGGTGGGGAGGGTAGATATGTCCATGTCAGAGATTTGCAATCTTTCCCTACTTTAGAAGTTAGTCTTTGTGAGTTACTGTGGTAGAAAATTTTCCTCAACCTGTTGGCCAGCCCTCTCTGCTGACCCACCTGCACACAGGTGAAAGCAGTCCTCAGATGACAGACATCTGGGGCTCATCTGTTGGGAAGCCTTCTCAGCTCCTTCTTTGCTGGCATAACCTTTGAGAGAACCCATGGTCACCTTTGGAAGCAGCAGAGGAGGAAGGGATTTCAGTGGGGGACACTTATTCACAAAGCATGTATGTTCCTGCCCTAGAAAGTAAAATGTTCTAGCATTAAAAAGAAATGTCTAAGAAAGTGTCCTTATCTCCTCCCTTTCTCTCACACCTCTAGCATGTCCAAGTCAGTTTATTGATAATAACCCTAACTAACATTTATATAGCACATATCGTGTGCTAGACACTGAACTAAGTGCTTTACAATTCTTTGATCATTTTCATTAGTTTAATTCAACAAATGTGTGATGACTGCCTAGTAAGAGAAGGGTTGGGGTCAAGGCAGCTGCCACAACTGCCTGCTTCTGCTCCCTTGTTAGAGAATTTAAGAGAATTGAGTCGACAAGTATTTATTAAGTGTTTACAGAAAAATGAAAAAAATCAGTGTCCTTCCCTTTAGCGAGGTCACATTTGAACAGATGGGAGAGACTACATGCAAATGGCTACATACATACAAAATATATGTAGGCTAAATTAGATATAATCATAGAGGGGAGTTGGGGGGGAGGCATGGGAAAGGCTCCTTGAAGAAGGTAGGGTTGGAGCCGAGCCTTGAGCCAAGCCACTTGAATCACTCGAGGGAAGGAGGAGGCCATCGCATATTTCCAGCTTCTCCTGGCTTATCTGAATCTTTTCTCCAGCAGATAGCACCCTTTCCCCACACCCCTAAGCCCTTAAATATCTGTTCCTTCATTGCCCTTGCAACATTCAGCAGCCAGGCCAGGGCAGTTTCTTTTCCCTGGGCAGTGTGATGTGGCTGCCCAGGGCCCTTACTTAGACAGGTTTTCTCTGCTAAGACCCAGAAGAGAAGAACCATTCCTGGCCTCATTGCTCTTTCAGCAGTTTAGGAAATATCGCTTGTTCTATGGCCCCAGATGCAGACAGGAGCACTGTTTGGTTTGTTTGGGTTTTTTGCGGGGCAGTGGGGTTAAGTGACTTGTCCAGGGTCACACAGCTAGTACGTGTCAAGTGTCCGAGGTCAAGTTTGAACTCAGGTCCTCCAGAATCCAGGGCCAGTGCTTTAATCCACTGTGCCACCTAGCTGCCCACCAAGAGCACTGTTAATACCCAATACAGATGTGGCACATCTTGGTAGAGATCACTGAGAATATTAGGCATCTGGGAAAACACAGTTCTTTCTAAATTACTAGGAGGTTTGTTTTTTTCTAACCATTATTGCCTACATGACCCCAAAACAGCAGCCTTTCCAGTAGAGATTGGCTTTCTGACCAGTGGGGCCTCAGACCTATTTGAAAAGAGGCTGTGGTACTCAGGACCTTAATGGGGCATTCTTATCCCCAATACAAGGATTGTTTGTCTTACAATTGACAAATGTAATGTTTAGAAGAGGCTAGGCTTCAGTCTTAGCATTGGACGTGGCTTATGTACCAGCCTTCCTCTAGCTGCCCAGTTGCAGATTACCACTGTTCACCCAAAGCCTGGCTCCAGAATTGATAGGGCCCCAAGGTTCCAGAAGCCTCTGGCAGTAAGGCCAAGGAAAGTGCCAGAGTAGAGACAAAGTAGCAGCAGAACATGCTCTAGAGGTGGGAGAAGTGTGTTCACAAGGATATGGAGCATGGGGTGTAGCAGAAGGGACAGAACAGGAAGGTGCCTTTAGCGCAGACCTGGTAACTTTCCAGCTTTGTTTGATCTTTCACTGACCTATCTTTGAATGGAATAAACTAAGTATCAGCAAAGCATTTGGCAATTTGCATGATGGCCTGGGGGCCTAGTGGAGGGGCACAGATTGCTGTCCTTGTCCCTGCCTTGTTTAACATTTCAACCAGTGCTTCAGATGAAGATCCAGAAGGGGCTCTTTTATCACATCTGCAGTGATACCAGGCTGGGAAGGATAAGCTTAGTTGATCAGGGAACCCCAATCTTTGAAGGTTTAAGGGAGGTTCCTTAATCAATCTGACCATTTCATTTTATAGATGATGAGGCTTAGAATGGTAAAGTTATTGCCTAAGTTCAAACAATAAGTTAATATCAGAAAGGTCTCTTGACAGACTGACAGGTCTGACTTGTATCCATCTCTAATGTGAAAGACTGGATGGAAAATGTTGTCTTGGTAGCCGGTGGGTTTTATTTTTAAATTTTTTTTAACCCAGACAGGAAGGCTAAGAGCTTCAGGGGAGGTCATATTGATCTGCCTATGAAGCCACACTTCCAGAACAGGTCTTGAGGGATACCATATAGGCTAGTCATCTGGTTTCTAATCCTCCCCACCTTCCCTACACATGCAGAAGTGCAGCAGAACAATCACAGAATTTTTTGAGCTGGAGGGGCTCATACCAGAATTTGCTCTGCACCAACCTGACAGGTCAGGTGGTCTTCTAAGCTGTGTTTGAAGACCTCTAGAGAAGGAAAACTCACTACCTCCAAGGCAGCCTATTCCTATTTGGGAAAGCTCTAATTTTTAGGTAAATTTTTCCTTCCCATAAACCTGAATCTGCCTATACGACTTGCACCCATTTTTCCTAGTTTTGCTCTCTGAGATGTAGCCGGCCAAGTCTTTTTTTTTAAAACTGTTTTATTGGGGCAACTAGGACCTGAGGAGGACCTGAGTTCAAATCCAGCCTCAGACACTTAACACTTACTAGCTGTGTGGCCCTGGGCAAGTCACTTAACTCCAATTGCCTCACTAAAAAAAAAGAAAAAGAAAAAAGAAAAAAAAAACCCTGTTTTATTAATGCTTTTTGAAAAAAATCACTGTGACTGCCAATGCTGTCCCTCCTCCCAAGAGAACACTCCCTTGTGACAAGTAAGAGCAATCAAGTCAAGCCAATCACCTCACTGCTGGGGTCTGGCAGTGTAGTCTTTGTTTTGTACCTATTGCCTGCCACCTTTTTGCCCATAAACGGGAAGTAGGTTTCACATTTCGTGATCAGACAATGAACAAAGTTCTGAAATCTTCCAGTATTATTGTCCTTTCTTTTGCTGATTGTGTAAAGGCTTTCTGCTTCATGTTCCTCTGCATCAGCAGAACAAGTTAATCACTCTGACTTTCATGATAGCCCTCCATCTTCATGGTTCCCTTAGGTCTTCTTTTTTTCCACACTAAACACTTCCGGGAGATGATGGATGTAAAACACTTTGCAAACTGGAAAGCCTCGCAAAAATGTTCATCTTTATTCTTATGGTTTCAACGGCCCCTTCACCTTATCCCTAAGAAGTTCTCAAGTAAATACAGTACTTGGTTTTTTGGTTGTGGTTTTGGGGAGTAGCAAATCCTGATTGACAATAAGGATGTCAGGAATATGACTCCATTGTGTTGGTTGGTTTATATAAGGCTAATAGATGTTCCAAAGTATTTGGTGGACCACAGTGTTGACTCAACTTCTTTTTGATGCCCTTGTCTGATGGCCCAGAAAGAACTGGGGGATGGGGAGTGGTCCTTAAGCTTTTAGGACAAAAGATAGGATCATTTCTATCTCAAGCCCATACCTGGAGCATGGATAGCTGTCTCATCCTCTGCTCTCCTGAAAGAGACCTGGGGTGTTTTGGTGCCCTATACCAGTAAATAGTGTAAAAACAGTCCAGTTGGTACAAATCAGTGCAGATCACGGTCTTCTGGATTCAGCTTGCTCTCCTCACAACTCTCAGGTGGCTCATCAGCCCAGGATGTACTGATCCTCTCTTTCCCCTGTTTAACGATACCAGGAACATGGATTACCTCATTGGCTGTCCACAAGAGCTTGAGAGATAGAGTATTCTGTTTTCAGGAGAAGAGACTTAGGCTGAGGGAAGCCAAGAAACTTACTGAAGGCCACAAACCAGGTCACTGAAAGGGGATTGGACTAGACTGTCTTGTGTCCATCAGTTCAGAAGGTCTCATGAGTAATCCATAAAATCCTTGTGACCACAGAGCTCCATACATCAGTCTCCTATTCTTATAACTAATTCTGTCTTGGATGATTTGGGATACGTTGTGGTCTGCCTCCCCCTCCCCCCCAAGCTTTAACTACCAGTTTTCTTTAATGATCAGCAACAGTGTAAATGAAGGACGTCTGCTAAACTCTCCCATTTTTCTGAAATCATCTGTCTTCAATTCTTTTATCCTTGAGATGACCATATAGCACTGTCTCCCAGACCCAAATTTCAAAACTATTCTTGCTTATTCTGTTACTTCTGTATATGAGTAGTGTAGACTATACATATTCCTGCCTGTGTTTTCTCTGCCATTTCCTCTGGCTTTCCATCTGGCTGAGTTGGTAGGCCCCTGATTTTTTTTCTTCTTTAGAACAGAATGGGTTAGGCAGGAAAAATAGAAAATTAGGACCAAAACAGGAAGGAGTAAATGACTTTTAGCTATGGTGTTAAATAGAAAGGGAAATCTGGGCCTCAGTAATGTAAAGAGAGCCCCTAGGGTTTATTGGGAGACAGAAATGTCAAGGGAGGGTCTACTGTGTGCTAGAGAGAGCCAAAGAGCATGGTATTAGGGACCTTTACCTATCACCTAGATGAACCTCCTCATCTCATAGGTAAGGAAGCCAAAGTACACAAGAGGTAAGGGACTTGTAGGTCAGTGAAGAGGCTGGGTTAGAATCTACTGGCACCCCCGCCCTCCCTCCCCAGAGTACTTTCCTTGGCCCCACACTGACATTCTGAGAAGGTTGCTAAATTTTGTTTTCTCTTTGCTATTCAGTACAGCCTTAAGTCGTTGGATTCTGTTCCCCTTCTCTTACTTCATACTTTTAGGAGAAAGTAACTTGTCACAAGAAAACGTTACTAAGAGGGATTTGATCGGAAAAGCAACTTCAGGATACATCCTGGGGTCAGTGCAGATGCAGCCCTTTGGGCCTGTCCAGATGAACGATTCTTGCACTATGGAATCTCAAGTCATCAAAGACATCTAATAAGGATGACATTTACTCAGTGGTTTGCAAAACATTTTACATAGATTCATTTGACCTCACCAGAAGGTAGGTGGCACAAGTATTATTTCCATTTTTAGAGGCTCAGAAACATGACATGCTTTGTCTGATACCACACAGCTGACAGAGCAGAGCCAGCACTCAAATTCCACTGTTTTCTAAGTAAAAATCCCATGGGCTTTCTTTGACATCATAACTCTAGCTCAGTTCAGAACCCTGGCCTGACTGCAGCAAGAAGAAAGATTCAGACAATTTAGAAAGACTGTTTTAAAAAATGGGAATTTAAAGGTTTCTGGTGAACTCTCAGCTGAATATTCACTAGAAAATTGATTAACCCCTCCTCAGGTATTTGGGCAAATGAACCCTTTTCCAGATTAGGCAGAAAACAATGGACTTCCAAAGTGAAGAATTCCACATGAACATGTGTATCTTTTAGAAAACTGTTTGGCAGTAGCCGTAGGTAGTCCATAGACTTATTATATAAGTACCTCTGTTAATCTCATCATGTGATAGCTAGGGTCAACAAGCTTGCAAATGTTCCAGTGATTGGGGGACTTATTCTAGTTTCAGTTGTTGGGTTTTGGCCACAAGGCTTGCCTAGTATGGAGGAATGTAGAATTTGTCCATGTGGCAAGACTCCCAACATGGCAAAAGGAATCTATTGCAGATGAGTTCCATTTTTCGACTGCATAGGCCTCCGTTGCCCTAAGCCAGCATCTGAGATAACAATCTGCTTAACTTGGGTTTGCTCCAGGTCAGTTTTCCAAAGGATTTAGTCGGCATGTTTGTTGAACCTTTCATTGGGGTTTTATAAGTTAGGGTTTAGGTGTATATATATCTGGCACATAGTAGGTGTATATGTTGTTAACCTCTGTGATGATATCTGTACTCTCACCAATTTTGTAGGGATGTTGTACTTGATATGTCCCTGAGACATGTTCTTCCATTATTTGAAATTGATGATTACATGAAGTACAGACAAAGAAAGTATAGTGAGAAATTCTAGAAGAGGAAAGAGTCTTCTGGCCAAAGCATGAAGATGATAGGGGTTGGGGGGGAATGCTTTGTGGAAGGGAAAAGAGCGGTGGTTGAGCCCTGAAGAATCCGCAATTTCCATAGGGTGTTGGCTGGCACAGTGGAAGGGCCTTGGCAGATAGGCCAGCTTGGCTCTAATGTAGATGATGTGAAGGCAGATAGTGTTCGATGAAGCTGGGAACGTTGGGCTGGAGCCAGATTGCAGCAGGCTTTGAAGGCCAGGCAAAAGAGTCTGGACTTTATTCACTAGGCAGCAGGGCAGTAGAGTACCGTTCTGATGAGACCTTGTGTTTGGAAAATTACCCTGGCACAATGGGCTGGAGGCACAGAGACCCATGGGGATGTATTGAAGTGGTCCCAAGAATGAGGTAGTGAGAGACCAGACGAATGTGACTGCAGTGGGAATGGTAAGATGACAGTTTGAGAAGAGCCATTGAAAAGACTGTGTGACTGATGGAATGGGGGGGGGGGGGGACAGTTAACAGCCAAAGGAAACTTCAATGACAGCAATAATAACTAGGATAAATAGCATTTATATAGCACTTTAAGGTTTGCAAAACACCTTATAAATATCTCATTTGATTCTCACAACAACCATGAGAGGTAGGTCCTATTACAAGCCCCACTTTACAGATGAAGAAATTAAGGCTGAGGAAGGTTAAGTGACTTACCCAGAGTCACACAGCTAGTAAGTGTCTGAGTCTACATTTGAACTAAGGTCTTTCCTGATTCCAGGTTCCTCAGAAACCTCTTCACCCTGGAAGTTCACTTTACCCTTGTGTTCCTCACACTGGAAATACCCTCTGCCCTATGGCTTTTCCCTCTGATTGACCTAGTTCTCAAAGCCTTCATTATAAGGAGGATGACACAAGGCCAGAGCCATGTCTTCATTCCTTTCTGGGCTGTACTCCTCACTCTCTGGACTTTCTCTACCGTGTTCTGGTAACAGGGGACCTTCATCTTCTCCTTCCTCAACCTTTTTTCTACTTCGTTTTATACACTGCCTTTTTCCATAAGAATGTCAGCTCTTGGGGGCAGCTAGGTGGTGCAGTGGATAGAGCACCAGCCCTGGAGTCAGGAGGACTGAGTTCAAATCTGGCCTCAGACACTTAACACTTACTAGCTGTGTGACCCTGGGCAAGTCACTTAACCCCAAGTGCCTCACTAAAAAAAAGAATGTCAGCTCCTTGAGGGCAGGATCTTTCCTTTTTAACTTGTATTTTTTATTCTCAGCACTTAGCATACTGCCTGGCTCATAGGAAGCACTTAATAGATGCTTCTTGACTTGAAGTACTATTAGGAGTCATTAAGTCTCTCGGTGGCTCCCAGAAACTCTTTAAAGCTTTAGATACTTAGAGATGAGTTCCTTCTGGACTATTGCAATAGCCTTCTCCCTAAAGAGATAGGTAAATGGTTGCAATGAATAGGATGCCAGGCCTGGAGTCAGGAAGACCTGAGTTAAAATCTAGCCTCAGTTACATACTGTCTGTATGACCCTGGACAAGTCACTTAACCTCTTTTGGCTTCAGTTTTCTCAACTGTAAAACGGGGATCTTAACAGTACCTCCTTCCCAGAGTTGTTGTGAGGATCAAGTGATAATACATACAGAGATACAGATGTGTGCGCGTTGCACACACACACATATTTTATAATTAAACATTTGTGTTTAAAGTTTTGATGTTCCAGATTCTATGACTCCTTCCTTCCCTCTCCCCTGCCCCAGATGATGATAATTGTAAAGTGCTTTAGCACTATGCCTGGACCACATAGTAGGCACTAACAAATGCTTATTTTCTTCCCCATTCTTCTAATCCATCCCTCTCCGCGCAGCTGCCCCCCCCAAAGTGGAAGTTCTTTTTAACTAGGAGTCTGACCATTCTATGGCAAGCAAGAGCATGAGAGAGGATTGTGAAAGAGTGATGGTCTCTTTGCTAAAGTAAAGAATGTTGTGTTCCTTCACATTTAATTTACTGAAAAAGAAGGCTGGTCTCTGTCTGAGGTGGATTCCGTGAAGCCAGGGTTTGCTGGCTCCCCAGATTTCACTTCTCGGCTCTTCAGATAGAGTAGAAGAAGCAGCAAAATCTTTGAGCAGCTACTGCAAAGGAAAACTGAGTCTAGCTTGTGTCCTAGCTGTATAAAAGCTAGTGTCAGAGGCTCCGGGGAGGGACCATTTGATAAGGGGTGGTGGCTTAGATGTTCCCCTCATCATTCCCTAAGGCTTTTTAGGCTAGTTACTTGCAGAAAGTATGGCATTTCACTGAGAGGGAGAATTTTATCATTCCCAGAATTAATTGTGCTAGACATACTATTTTTTTAAAAACTGATTAAAATTCAGTTCATTTCCCCTCTGTCCCACAAGTTGTCTTAGCACAACCTTGGGCCTCAAGAACCAGTTTGATGCTAGGCTGCACATGGACCTTGGATTGGGGCACCATTCTGAGCACTGTCACCGACTGACTTTTGTGACTGTGGAGAAGTTCCTTTCCTTGTCAGTGCCTCAGTTTCCTCATTTTATACATAACATATGTACCATTACATACATACATATGTCTATATTTCAGCTATAAAACTCCTCTGATTCTAGGTTACGGTTTTGGTCACTGTTTTTGCCAATAGGGAGATTTTGTTCTCTTAGAGGGGATAATAAAATCTAACCTGCCTAGAGACAGCCTGAATAGGTTTTCCTCACTTGCCTTGCCCCTCCCTAACACTCCTAATGTTGACAATTGTTGAGATTTGCTCACGAAACCGCTTGGGGTGATTTTTTCTTCTGAAATAGATGAATGTTTTCTTCTGTGTGTTATTGAGGGTGGGGGTGGGTGGAAGGGAGGGGCTTGCCTAAGAATGAAGTAGTGGAAGACCAAGGATGGGCATCCAAGCAAGCCCAGAAGGAGCTAGCAGTCTGGAAGGTCTTAGATGAAAGGAAAAAACCCTTCTCATCCCAGGTATTGTGCTCCAAAATCTCAAGTGTAGGGGCAGCATAGATTCATCATAACTCTTTTCTATGCCTTACTTACAGAGCTGGAAAGGATCAGGACACCTCAGAAAGGGGCCTTCAGCAGCAGCAGCATGGCTGACATTTACCCAATGCTTTAAGGCTTGCAAATCATCTCGCACACATTATCTCCCACACCCTTAGAATAGAGAATGTCCCTAGCTAGAGAATATGTCTCTAGTCCTATTATCTCAAATTTACAGGTCAGGAAACAAACCTTAGAGCAGGGAAGAAACTTGCCCAGGGTTCATCACACAGTAAATTAGCAAAGGCAGAAACTAGAGCTCAGCTTTCCTTGTTTAGGAGACTTTTCTAATTCACCATGTTCCTATCCTCTCTCATCTATCAGCTGGTTTAATTCTCCTCACAAAATACCCCTGAGGTATCTTGGCCTGATGATATTAACCTAGGAAGTTGGTGCTCAGGGGAGGAAAAGAGTTTTGCTTCCCTGGCTCCTAGGTAACGATTCCTTGGTCCTATTTTTCAACTAGGACCTATAGGGTTTCGCTGGAAAGAACCCTCACCTTAGAGACAAGGACTTAGGCCCTGAAATGCTTCTGAGTTTACAGAATATTCTATTCCTTTTTCAGTTGTGCTGATTGGTGACTCTGGGGTGGGGAAGAGCAACCTCCTTTCACGATTCACTCGAAACGAATTCAATTTGGAGAGTAAGAGTACCATCGGGTGTGGAGTTTGCTACCAGAAGCATCCAGGTGGATGGGAAGACTATAAAAGCCCAGATCTGGGACACAGCTGGGCAGGAGCGGGTACCGGGCAATCACGTCAGCGTAAGTTCAGCCTGCTCAGATACAAAAACGCTGCCTACATCAAGCTGTATTTCATTCCTTAGCTTAGTCATGTCTAGAACATTTCTTCCAAAAGTGTTTCTTCCCCAGTGGAACCAAGATTTGGGTCTAGCAAGAAGATGCCACATGTTTGCATTTCTGCAGGCTCCAGCCAATAGGCTAAGGTGATCCACCAGAACAGCATTCCATAGACAGCCCTGCAAGAGCTTCTCCTTTGCACTCTTTGAAGATGTGAGGAGGAAACTGGTAGGGAAGAATTGCTGTTATCAGATTTTCAAAGTCACAGGAACACTGAAGATACTACTAAATGGTTTTCATGCAGTTATTTATAATTAGCTAATTCTGCTAAGTATTGTATGCAAAGTGGTTTTCTAGGAACATAAACACACTAGTTTGCCTCATATTAGTATTAATCTTTAAGTACCCTAATCATAAATTTTGTTTACATAATTAAATAGAGATTGTCATGGTAGTGTAGAGAGACTGAAGAATAGCAGATCACAGTCCAGGCATTCCACTGTTATCTCTGAAATGTTAAAAGATGGAAGGAAACCTCCAGTGCATAGGGCAGATCCCTGTGGAGGACTTGGGAAAGAACTGTGTGTGGCCTAGGAAGGCATGAGAGGCTTCAGTATATACAAGTAGAGGGGGTACCCACCCCAAAGCCAAGAGATCACTGAACCAGTGAAGGACAGAAATAGGTAATCCATTTATTAGAACCAAAATTTACCTGGTGTCCCAGAAGGTTCAAGACCCCAAAACTTCAAATAGACCTTTTACTGCATTTGTGATTTTTCCAGCTAAGAAATCTTAAATGTAAGTCTTGTTCTGTTGTCTAGAATAGTAACTTCTCTTCAGGATTTATTAACATTCAGTAGTCAATATCGGTCCTGTAGGTCCTACAATCTAGTGACCTGACAGCTAAGAAGTGACCTTCCTCTTGGAATACCTTCCTTTTGGGAGTTCACTGTATCTCTACATTGGGTTTTGAGTTGGGTCTTCCCTTTTAATTGTGACACACGAGGTCAATATATAACAAATGCTCGGCCATCTCTGATAATCTCATGTTTTAGGTAGTGGGATTCAAGGTGAAGTAAAAGAAAGCCACAATTGCTGAGGATCGTTGAGTTGATTGTTGCCCTATTTAGGGTAGGCAAAAGAGTGACCAATACTCTCCACAGAGAAAGAAGTATAGACCTAGACCTGTCTAGCTCCTAGGTTACTTTCATCTTTTTCTAGCAAAGAGGTTTCCGCATCTGATAGTCAGTGCCCCATAAAACATCTTTGTGGCCAAAAGGGACAAATATGAGGTGGGTTTAGAACTGATTGAATGATTGGATTGATACCAGCCTGAAGGGAGGTTGGCTGCTGCGATAGGGCCTGATTCTTGACATGACTCTTTGTAATACTTTCTATCAGTTACTTGGATGAAGACAAGATAGCAAACTTAATTAACCAAATTGGAAACTGGAAGGTATAACTAACTAACAAGAAAGAACAGAATGAGGATCTTTTCTTAAAACACTTTTTATTTTTTTAAAGAAAATTCACACTTTATTCAGAAGGAAATAAACTATCCAAAAATTGTTTTCCACCAAAAATAACAGCAATATTTGCCTCATTAATGTCTAGTTTAAACCACAAAATTCTGACTTGCCAATTCTTCAAATTAAAAAATACTTTTTGTAGACTGGCATCGAGACGATGAAATTTCCCAGAGCAAAGCAGAATGGCCTCAGGTTCACAGATCCTCATAGGCCCTTTGTAACGTTAGGCACTTTTTCATTCTCTTGCTTTGGAGTCTAATTATTCGTGTACATCTCATTTCTCCTCTCTTCCTCCCCTTAGTAGATGTTTATTTAATTGACTTTGTTGAGGCTGTTTCTCAGACAATGGGCATAGAGATCAGAGCTCTGAGGTTTTTTCCCAGTTTGATTGGGCCTGCCAGAGCTTGCTTTTCACAGACATATCCTTTTAGAGTCTGGGGTCACTGGCATGTGACCCCTCTGGCATCAAGGGACTGTAGTAGCCATGTTCATGGTTGTGAGGGATCAGATGAGCTGCAGTGTGTATAGAAGTACTAAGTACTAAAATGCCATTCAGCACCAAGGCATTTTTACTATAACCTCCAGAAAGGGAGGTAATGTCTATACTAAGTAATGACGTTGTAAGGTTAGAATATGATCCAAACACCATATGAGTGATACAGCCTGTTAGAAGAGGACAGAGGATAAAGCAGAGATTAATGGGTTCCCAGGCCTGGTAGGGACCTTAGGGGCCATCTCATCCAGCCTCCCACATGGTGAGAATTGCCTCCTCAGCTTCCTGCATAGATAGGCGTGGGATGTGTTTCTGCCTTCTGTTTTCTGATTAATGATTGAAAGAAATCAAGTCACACTTTTGCCATTTTGTGAGCACTATTAGATTCCTTTACCTTTTTTGTATTCATGCCTGGCTTTTGGTGAGAAGAATAGGTTCTCTTACTTTTGGTCCCATTGCACAAAAAGTAGAGGTATCGGTGGGACTTTATCAGAGTTCAAAGGATCTTGGGGCTCACCTAATCCACCACCCAGGAATCCCATCTACAGCATTCCTGAAAGGTCCAGCCTCTGCTGGAGCCCCTGTAGTAGGACCTTACAAGACATCGGTTCCATTAGGGGCTGGTTTTTTATTATTAGAAGGCTTTTTTTTCATATTGAGCTGAAGTCTGTCTTCCCATATTTCCTCTCCCTTACTCCCCTACTCCCCTCAATGGTCCCAGTTGTGTCCTTTTTGCCCACGATAGTCCATCAGACATAAAGGTCACAAGTGTGCCTTTGCCTCCAAATCGTCTTTAATCTTCCCGTGACAGTGTCCCTTCCTCAGCATGGTTGTCCATCTCTCTTTAGGTTCTGTTGTATATCCTATCTGCAGAGGGATATTTATGAGGTAGAGCAGAACTGTTATCCTCTTTGATTTGAATGCTGTAAATCTTTTAATTCAGTATAAGATCACTTCTGTTTTGGCTGACAATGCTAATTAACCAGCACTTTTGGCTCCAGTTGAACTTGCAGTTCTTTTGGCCCCACCCCCAGTTTTTGCAGCTCATTTTTTTTTTTACCTAACTTCACATTATTACCTTTATAATTTTATCTAGATTCTGCTCATTCCAGATCTTTTCCAATCCTTATTTGGATATCTCCTCTTCTGCAGTAGATAAAGGACCCTTTGCTATTGCTCCTGAGTCAAGATAAAGACCAAGACTAGGAGCCCTGGTGACACATTCTTTAGTAAAAGGGTACTTGGGAAGCCCTGTCTGCTGAGGACTATAAAGTTCCTGCTGCACTAGAGAAATCCTGGTACTTTCTGAGAGAAGGAAAACTCTTGATTGAATCTCTCCTTTCACCGGACGGATCAGGTCAATTTGAAGCAAAACGCTGTGACAATTTTGATAGGAGAGAATCACTGCTAATTGTAAGATACCAGTGCTCAGATATGTGCTCGTAGTTTCTTTCCTTTTTGAACATGCGCTTTGCTGTCAAAGCATCATTTGCTTGGTAATAGTTATTCCTGAATGAAAATCCATTACCCCATCTTTTTAATATCCCAGTCCTCTGTGAGGGCCTGGGGAAGACTCTATCCTTCACACCTCTGCCTCTAGTTCATTGGTTTTGAACAAAGGGATTGGCACTGCACTTAGACCTAAACTATAGAGTTTCCTTTACCATTATGACAAGTATCTCCCTCTGAGATATGGATAAAATTCAGTAGATTCAGTCCTAAAATGCATCAGCCTGCAGTCTGCTGCAAGGATTTGGAAGGACTAACACATCATAAAATTCTCTTCTGCACCAGAATATTGCTACGCTACAATATTTATCTGTAGACCATCAATGGCTAGCCGCTATTATCCTCTTCTTTCTCTCACTGACCTCATAGATCTCTTTGAGCCTTCCCAAGCCACACAGCCTTACTAAGATAAACACAGGTATTCCTCGTTTCTTTTCCTTTATCCTGCAAATAAACTCAACTAATAATATCTTTATCAGTCACTGATTATTAGATGGACAGGGGTAGAGGGGGCCACTCTGAATGAAAATCTAGACTCCCCCCCCCCCCAACTTTTAATATCTTAATCCTATCAGAGTTTCCAGGGAGGGTTCTATCCTTAACATCTCTGCCTCTACAAGAGTGAAACACTTTGACCTGATGTCCTGGAAAATTCTTGCCTTTTCAGAATGCAGGAGGCCAGATATAGGCAGTGTGTCCTCAGTTTGACAAGCATCGATTGACCTACTGCAGCTGTTTGGCAGGGATGTGTCATTTAATCTTATTACCATTATTATAATGATTGCTCTACATTGGAATAGTTCCTTAGAGTTACAAAGTGTTTTCATTTGATTCTGTTGACACTTATGACATAGATGCAGCAGATAATATTTTCCCTAATTTATATGAGGCTTAGTAAAGGTTAAGTGATTTGTCAGAGGTCATATGACTACTAAAATGTAGATGAAACTGGGACTAGGAAACAGGCTTTGAGGTCCTTAAGCCAATCTTCTTCCCACACTATGATGATGCATTGCTGTTGGAAATACCGGCATTGTGGCTCGAGCTTCAGTAATGTTCCTATCTAAAAAAACCTGTTCCCCAGTTTGTGAGGGATCCATTCTTTTACCTGGCTGTAGATGAGCCACTGACTTAGGAGACTTGGGGGGGTTTGGGGGGTGGGGCTGGGGGGATGTAGAGTACTTCCCTCATTGGCCACAAGACCTGTGATACCCCATAGACTGAGTATATGGCTGACCACATATGAGATGTGAGAGAAAGGCATAAAGGTATGCCAAATCTATGCAGAGTAAATATAAAGTGATTTCAGTGGGTAAAGAGAAGAATACTAAATTAGATTAGAAAAGGCCTCATATAGGACTTGGCATCTGAATTGTGCTTTGAAAGAAATTAGGGATTCTACCAGACTAATAAGGAGAGAGTATTTTAAATAGGAAATACCTGCGCAAAGTCATGGAGGTGGGTGATGGAGGTTTGTTTGTAGGAAACAGCTAATAGGTAGAAATTGATCGTATGATAGATAATATATGCAAGGAAGAAGAGTAATGTGAAATCAGTCCAGAAAGCTAGGTTAGATCCAGATCAGAAAGGTCCTCAGATGCCTCACAGAAGGGGGTGTATTTGATTCCAAAGAGAATGGGGAACACTGAAACTTCTTGAACAAGGCAGTGACATGGTCCATCCTGTATTTTAGGAATACCTATGTGGTAGTTTGTGTGGAGGAGGGATTGGAGAGGTGAAGGAGACTAGAGGCAGGCACCAATTACGTAGCAATTGCTATAGACCATGACACGTGACAGATAATAAGGGTTAGAATAGACAGGTGGATATGTGAGTGAAGAGGAGGGGGCAGATATGAGAGATGATAGAATTTGGTAATTGATTAAATATGGGAAGTGAGGGAGAGTGAAGAATCCCGGGTTGTGAACCTAAGTGACAGGAGGATGGTGGTGCCTCCACAAAAAATAGGGAAATTAGGAAGTGGGGTAGGTCTTAGGAGAAGATCACAAGTTCTGTTTAGAAACTGTTGAGTTGGAGATCCCTTTGAGACATCCAGATAGAAATGTCTGGTAGGCCAGCAAATGGTGATGCTTGACTGCAGCTCAGGAGCCAGATGAAGACTGGGTGCATTGATTTGGCAGTAATCTTCATGAAGAGGATAATTTAACCCATGGAAACTGATGACAGCACAGACAACACAATGAGATGAGAAGAGGAGATAGGTTTGGGGCATGAAGTCTAATCACATATTGAGGGTGGATACAGCTGGTAATCACAAGAGACTGAGAAGGAAAGGTCAGTCTGGTAGAAGGAGAGTGAAGAAAATGCAGTGTCTCAGAAAACCCAGAAGGAAAACTTTGCCTTGGAGGAGGGGGTGGTCGGCCATGTCAAATGCTGCAGAGTCGTCATGAAGGTTGAGACCTGAAAACAGCTTACTTGATTTAGTGGTCACTAAGTCACTGGTGCAATCTGGGTGGGTGCAGTTGCACATAGGTAGTAGGGTGGCTGGAAGCCATATTGCAACAGGCTGAGAAAAGTGAAGGCACAGTTAGAAGTGGGGCCACCGGAGAGGGCTGGGAGTGCATTTCTTCTTCTTTGATAATCTTTAAGGGCGCAGTGGATAAAGCACCGGCCCTGGATTCAGGAGGACCTGAGTTCAAATCCGGCCTCAGACACTTAACACTTACTAGCTGTGTGACCCTGGGCAAGTCACTTAACCCCAATTGCCTCACTAAAAAAAAAAAAAAAACTTTAAGCAGAGGCTGAATGAGCACTTCACACAGTGAGGCAGGTCATAGCAGAGTAGAACCTTGTGTTCCCTGACTCCCAGGTTAGTGCTGCAGTTGGTAGAGATTTCTTTTCAGGTATGTGTTGGGCTACACGACCTCTGAAGTCATGTCCAGCTCAGATTCTGTACATGCCTGATGAGTAAATTTCCATGCAGGAGCAAAGACGGGGGAGAAAATAGCATTAGAGTCTGGTGTACTTGTCAAAGGGAATAGTCTTGGGTGGGTGAGGATTCTGGGGACCTAGGTGGAGTGGGGCCAGAAAGCATGAGGAATGTCTTACTTTTACAGGCCATATTTGGAACTCTGTGATCATTGACTTCTGGCAGCCCTTGGTAAGGTTGTTCCTGGCCCCATTTGGTTTTGCTTTCATTTCTGGTTTGTAGAGAACACAAGGTGCTAGAATAAATCTTGAAGTAAAAGCCAAACTGTGGTTACATGGCCAAATTAATGTCCTGATAATCTTTTCTCAGGTACTACCGAGGGGCTGTGGGAGCCCTGTTGGTCTATGACATTGCCAAACACCTGACATATGAGAATGTGGAACGTTGGCTGAAAGAACTCCGTGACCATGCTGACAACAACATTGTGATCATGCTGGTGGGGAACAAGAGTGACCTGCGCCACCTCCGTGCTGTGCCCACTGATGAGGCCCGGGCATTTGCAGGTGGGTGGCCTTGGTCTTGTGGGACTTCAAACTGGGAGCTTTCTCTGCCTTGCCCTGGGATTGAGCTCAGTGCCTTCAATTCAACAAACAATTCCTTAATCCCTTGCTAGTGTGCAAGACCCTGTACTAGGTATTTGAATAGAAAGATTAAACATGACTGCCACAGTGGAACTTATCTGCTAGCAGGGAAAAATAACAATTCTTTGGTCTAAAATGTTTTAAGATTTACAAAGTGCTTTCCTCATAATAATCCTGTGAGGAGGGTAGGTAGTACAGTTATAATTATTCCCATTTGATGTATAAGGCAATCAATGCAATAGGGATTGTGACTTTGCAATTACAGAGCTGGCAGGGATCTGGGGCTGGAATCGAATCCAGGCCCTCTCATCCTGGTTCAGTGCTTTCTCCACTGTGCCTTGTTGTGTCTCAGCAAACCTTACTCTTCTCTTTCTCCATAACATAAGAGATAAAACTGGTCTATTTATGAGATGCTTCATGCTATTAAAAAAAAGTCCCTTTACCCAGAAAAATCATTCTACCTACTAGGGAGAAAAAAGGCAAAACCAGAAGCTTCTTCAATAGACTTTTGAGTGGAATAACTCAGCTAAATAGATGCATGTGAGTCATCTGATCTCTGGGTTAAATTTTAATGTAAAGGTATCAGCCTCTCTACATGTTGAAGGTTAGGCCTTCTTTTTTCATTCTTATTCCTCAGAGCCATGAAAATGTATGTCTTTCTTGGCACAGCTCTAAATAGTTCTTTATAAACTAAATCCTGTTGTCCCATTTACTTTGTCTTCTCTTGAATGGCTGTAGTGTTTGGGGTTTTTTTTTTTTGTTTTTGGCAGGGCAATTGGGGTTAAGTGACTTGCCCAGGGTCACACAGCTAGTAAGTGTTAAGTGTCTGAGGCCAGATTTGAACTCAGGTACTCCTGACTCCAGGGCCGGTGCTCTATCCACTGCGCCACCTAGCCGCCCCAGCTGTAGTGTTTTTAATGGTGGCTTTGCTGGAAGTGCCTTCAGCTTCCAGAGCAGGGTCGTCAATACCCTCTAATTCACTTATCTGAAGTTCTGAGTTTGTATATATCTTATGGGCTTAGCCCCAAGTGCAGGTTTCCTCATATGTGTGAACTTCACAAAACCTGCCATCACCTTCTTGCCTGTTAAGTGGTTGTTGTGTTTGTATTAGGTGATGGTTGTAGGTCAGAGCTTTTCCATGGGGAGCTATCTGCCCTGTCCCAATTATATACCTTGCCAGTAGGAAAGAGAGAAGAGGAGGATGTAAAGATTGAATCATACTTGAGATATTTAAAGGGTTGACTTCCAGTTAAAGGGGAAGTAATAGGCTTCCTTATCAAGTGAAGATTTCCATACTGAGAACCATCATTTCATAGATTCCCATTTTCCTCATAATTGTTCTTCTATTGTGGGACTCTCTGGATAATATTTATCAGTTGTATATTGATGAGCCTTATTTTACAATATACAAATATACATATTTACACATGCTTACTTCAGTGTTCTGTAATTACATTGGTGCAGGTGGATAATCCCTATTAATGCATGTCAAAACCCCTTCAGGACTTAGCCTTAGAAAGTTACTGTGATTGAAAAATTCATCACTGGGTGGACAGGCTGGTTGTGAGCTTCTCTATACTTAACTGGTCCAATCCTCAGCCCACAGCCCTCTGCAGCCCCTGGGACCTGTCAGGGGAGCTTCTTCAATTTGGTTGGAAGCTGCCAGACCTTCTCACCCACTCACAGAACCTTTGGGATCCCAGGGTCACCTCTATTCCATAACTAGTCAGTATAGGAGGCCTTTCAGAAAGAGTGGTTACTCCCTGTAAATCATAACAACTATATATGCATAGACACAGGTGTTAAGAAAAAAAAAAAACTGGAGCTAAGATTTCGTTGGCCTAACAAACTCCTAATAAGAAACTCCTTCCACCAGGGCAGATGAGCCATGCTCTGCAACTTGCAGTATTAGAGATCTGTCTGAGGCACTGAAGTTGGCACAGACTTGGCTCAGGTGACACATGTAATACATGTGAGTGGCAAGATTTGAATGATGGTTTTCCTAACTGAGGCTGTCCACTGTGCCACACTGCCTTTCATATAGAGAGACAGACAGGTTTCTGTGTTGCTGTAAATGCACGTATGTATATTGACACTTAGACATTCACATACATTGGAACCTCCTGTATTCACTGTGAGAGTAAGAGATAGCCCTATAGGCCTTTTGGATCCTAGAAGTAAACACAGCATTTAGGGATTCCAGGGCCAGTTAGTAAGTCAGTCAGCAAACATTTGCAGTGTGGCCAGAAGCAAGTAGAGGAGAAAGACCTGTAGCGGCCTACAAAACCCATAAGGAGACACTGCCTTGCAAGGAGGAGGAGCAGCCCATCTGCCCAGAAGCAGAGAAGAGACTGAACTCATGAAAAGGAAGAAAGCCCCAAAGGGAAATCGTCAGCAGGCTGGGGAGGAAGAGCAGAGAGTCTTTAGCTGCCTGTGGCCTGGGAGCCTGTGAGGGCCCTTCTCGAATGGGGTCTGCAAGCTGAAAAAAGGAAAAGGGGGTACAGTGGCCAAGGGCAAAAGTGCAAAGGAATAAAGCTCCTGGGGATGCGTGCTGAGGATGCAGAAGGAAAGGAGAAGAGGGAGAAAAGGAAGAAGCTAGAGCTCAGCTTTTCACTTTCTGCACCTGCCCCTTTCCCTCAGGATCATGAATCAGCCGTGGAAACTAGGAACAACTAACTGAGAAAATTGTGAGCCAAGGTCTGTACCACAACTAGTAGCATTCATGGAATGCGGCCTTCTTCAGAGGAAACTGCTAAGATGGTTACAGATTGAGAAACACGGAGCTAGAGAGAGATGTGCTTAAGACAATGACCAGTGGTGATGACAGTAATGAAAAAAATGCCAACTTCAACAGGACAGATTTTATATTAGATGTACTGATAAAGCTAAACAGAAGTGGGGAGAGGAACAGCTGTTCAGAGCCCTTCAGGATATATTTGGGGGAATATGGTAGTAAAGTTGAGCCTTCAGTTAAATTGCAATCACTGAATTGTGCCAGTAGAGAAGGATTTGTATCCTTGTGTGCAACATTCAGATGCATTTGCAAGTTTCATTCTTGGAAGTAATGCAGTTTACCTTAGGGGGGAAAATCCATCTTGTAGAGATTGGATAAATCTTGATCAGGACATTTTTCCTGGCATACTGGACTTGGTAGTTAAGTCCCACCTTGGATACTTACCAGCTGGGACACCCTAGCCAAAGTCATTTAATCATATTTCTTCAACTGTGAAATTGGGATGACATCTAGTTCTCACCTCACAGGGCTCATATCAGATAATGAATATAAGATGTTTTGTCAACTTCCAAGCCTGTGTTGAAGTGATGGCTTTGTGAGTGGTGTGTGTGTGTGTGTGTGTGTGTGTGTGTGTGTGTGTGTGTGTGTGTGTGTGTGAGAGAGAGAGAGAGAGAGAGAGAGAGAGAGAGAGAGAGAGAGAGAGAGAGAGAGAGAGAGAGAGAGAGAGATGTTGTGGAGGTAGAAACAAGAAAACAAATTGGATATGAGAAATGAATCAAGGATGACACTGAAGTTGGAAGTCTGGGTCACCAATAGTCATCCTTTAGAAAGTAATAGGAAAGCTAGGGGAAGGGAGAAAGATTTGGGGGAAAGATAATGAGTTGTGTTTTTCAGGATGTTGAATTTGATATGCCTCTGAGATGTCCAAAAGGCAGTTGATAATGGAGGACTGGGGTTAGGAGAGAGGCATGGGCTGGACAAATAGATATAGGAATTTTCTGCATAAAGATGTTTGAACCCATGGGAGCTAAGATCACCAAGCAAGAGAACAGGTTTCAAGACAGACTCGTGGGAATGTCCTGGAGGAAGATCCAGCAAAAGAGAATGAAAAGGAACTGTCAGATGGGAGGAGAACCAGGAAGGAGCAGTGTCATGAAAATCTAGATAGGAAAGAGAGGGTGATCAATTGTGCCAAGTGCTGTGGCTAAGTAAAGAAGGGTACAAATTGAGGAAGGGCAATTAGAATACTTTTGGTGCGGCAGCTAGTTGGCACAGTGGATAAAGCACCGGCCCTTGATTCAGGAGGACCTGAGTTCAAATCTGGCCTTAGACACTTGACACTTACTAGCTGTGCGACCCTGTGCAAGTCACTTAGCCCTCATTGCCCCACCAAAAAAAAAATGAATATGTTTTGGCAATTAAACTATCATTGGTAACTTTGGAGAGAGCAATTTCAACTGAAAGATGAGGTGGGAAGCCAGATTACAGAAGATTTAGAAATAAATGAGAGTAAAAGCAACTAGTGTAGACAGCTTTCTCAAGGAGTTTAGTGGAGAGAATGAAGATAGGGTAGGCATGGTAGGCTCAAGTGAGGGTTTGGGGGTTTTTTTTGGTGAGGCAGTTGGGGTTAAGTGAATCACCCAGGGTCACACAGCTAGTGTTACGTGTCTAAGGCTGGATTTGAACTCAGGTCCTCCTGAATTCAGGGCTGGTGCTCTATCCACTGCACCACCTAGCTGCCCCCAAGCGAGGGGTTTTTAAGGATGGGGAAGATGTTGGCATGTTTGTAGGCAGAAGGGCAGGAGCCAGTAGATGGAGATTGATTATTATAGAGAAAATGGAGATGATAGAGTGAGCAAAACAGGAAGGTGAGAAAACGGGGTGATGCAGTCCAGAGTGCATGTAAAGGGGATATGCCTTGGCAAGGAGAAAGTCCACTTCTTGGTATGAATGAGGGGAAGACACATGAGATGTCTGAATGGCATGAAGTAAGGAGGGGGAAAGAAAGATCTCTTAACAAATGGCTTCAATTTTTTCAGGGAAGTATGAGTCAAGGTCCCCAGATGGAAGGGTGGGCAAAAGTGGTACCCTGGAAGGAGTGTTTGGAATGACCATGACTGTGAGTAGGATAGCATATTGGTAGGGTTGGAAAGCAGTGCTTTTCAACAGCGATAGCCCAGGCGAGATTGGATAACCAATTTATGGTGGGGGCCGTTGGTGATTGCTTCCAGTGTTATGCAGAGCCAACACCATCATGGTATGAGCAAGCCAAGGTTCAGGGTGCAGGGCAGGATTGGTAGCAAGGGATGGTGTAAAACTGAAATAATTCACTAAGGGCTTATGGTAAGAAAGGGAGGGGGTTAGGATATTACCAGGTACTAACTAGAATTACCTTCTCTGTTTCAGAGAAAAACAATTTGTCTTTTATTGAGACGTCAGCCTTGGATTCAACCAATGTGGAAGAAGCCTTTAAGAACATTCTCACAGGTGAGCATGCCTTGGCCTGAGGTGGGTGTGGCATGGGTTGATTAAACCCTGGTCTGAAGTGGTAATCCAAGAAGCATTCAGTGCTTTTAGTGGCAGAAATTATGAGTAGCTCATATGTTGTCTGTAACTCACTGATGTACTCTTTTTTTGGGGGGGTGGGGGGAACAATAAGAGTTAAGTGACTTGCCCAGGGTCATACAGCTAGTAAGTGTCAGAGGTGGAATGTAAACTCAGGTCCTTCTGAGCAGTGTTTTATACACTGTGCCTCCTAGGTGCCCTCCCCCCCCCCACTCCTTTTTTTGGTGAGGCAACTGGGGTTAAGTGACTTGCCCAGGGTCACACAGCTAGTAAGTGTCAAGTGTCTGAGGCCGGATTTTAACTCAGGTACTCCAGAATCCAGGGCCAGTGCTCTATCCATTGCGCCATCTAGCTGCCCCTATCTCCATGTACTCTTAAGAATTAAAAATAAACTTTTAGTCACTAAAAAAGTTTTTAGTGCAAAGTTGAAGGAACTGTGTCCTGGAGAGTCAGGAGACTGCGGTTCTAGTCCTAGGAATGCACCCATGTCTACATATGACCTAAGGTAAATCTCTTTCCCCCTTTGGTTCTGTTTCTTTATATAATAAGGCTTTGAACTAGGTGGTTTTTAAGGATCCCTTCCAGCTCTAACATTCTTGGAAATTCTGTAATAAGAATTATACCATATGGTCAGTGTGGAGAAAGGGAATGGGACAAAGAGAGAAGAAACTGTAGGGAAAGTTTAAAAGGGAGAAAAGAAAAAGAATGAAGGGGGAACGTGGTAGTTGAGAAGAACATCTTCCTAGGGAAATCTGGGCAGCTAGGTGGCACAGTAGATAGAATGCTAGACCTGGAGTCAGGAAGACCTGAGTTCCAATGTGGCCTCAGACACTAGCTGCATAACCCTGGGCAAGTTATTTAACCCTGTTTACTGCAGTTTCCTCCTCTATAAAATGAGCTGGAGAAGGAAATGGCAAACCACTTCAGTATCTTTGGGATCGTGAAGAGTCAGACACAACATTGAACAAAAACAAAAACAACATGGGGAAATAGCTGGTCTACTCGTTTCCAGGCTTAAAAGTGTATTTCAAAAGTTAACCTTCAATGTTTATATTTAATGAAAGGTTTTTCTGAAATTGTAAATGACTTCGGTTTTACAAATTTTAAGCTATAGAAGTCCCTTGACATTCAAAAGCGTTCAGATTGCTGGATCAAGAGATTACTACTGGGGCAGCTAGGTGGTGCAGTGGATAGAGCACCGGCCCTGGAGTCAGGAGTACCTGAGTTCAAATCCGGCCTCAGACACTTAACACTTAACATTTACTAGCTGTGTGACCCTGGGCAAGTCACTTAACCCCAATTGCCTCACTAAAAAAAAAAAAAGAGAGAGAGAGATTACTACTGCTTTTTAAAAAATGACTGGGTTATATTTAGAAATAGCACTTGTTTAATTGTTTGGAATTTCCCCCATCTTTCCTCTGCCTCCCCTCCCCACACCTCACCCCCATTGAGTCTCTGGGTTTGATTAGTCATAGTGGGAACCAACAACAAATTGGTTGGAAGATGGCCCCCTCTACAGGTTTTAGGTACTTATTCATAACTCTCTATCTGCTTAAATTGGATCCCTAGAAATTCTTCTGAATGGGACAGTCATAGTAACTCTCTTAAAGCTCTAGGATCTAGCCAGAATAGTATTTCCTCATAGGTTTTTTTTTTCTTTTTTTGCATGGCAATAAGGGTTAAGTGACTTGCCCAGGGTCACACAGCTAGTAAGTGTCAAGTGTCTGAGACTGGATTTGAACTCAGGTCCTCATGAATCCAGGACCAATGCTCTATCCACTGTGCCACCTAGCTGCCCCCCCCCATAGATTTTTTATGAAATTAAACTAGTATACAGACATAAGTAAGCTCGTTGTCTATCCCTGGTTTGGATGCCATGAATACATTTAGGTCCAGGAAGTGGAGATAGGGGGATGCTCGTGGTAAACATGCTGTTCTGCAAAAGCAGAAGATAGACAATGTCACTCACTGAGATCCAGATGATTCTCCAGTCAGAGCCTAAGTGGCTCTGTCACTGGGAGGGCATCAGGGTGGGGAAGTAGGGTGTAACCTACTAGGACAGAGCTGTGTCCAAAGAGGACAATTCTTGGTCCGTTTTCTAATACTTTTAGATAACTTGGCAAGTAAGTAGTTACCCAGAGCAAAACTCAGGGGGAAATGAAAGCTATGGGTTGGTGGGAGCCTGAAAGATGCTGAGTATTCAGTGAATGAGATGGGAGATAGAAACAAGAAGCCCATCTCACAGATGGGAAATTGAGGCATAGATGAAGAGTGGAAGTTTTGTGTGTTGAATATACGAATGAGTCCCATCTTCACTGATGTTAAGTGTTAAGATTGGAAGTGACAGGCCCTAACAGCTCTGCTCCAGGGGCTGCTTGATTTGATGTAAATGGAAGGAGGGCGTCACCAGCCCCGCCTCCTCCCCCCTCTCCCCATTCCCAGGCTTTGTCTTTGTTTGGGTCTCTTGCTCCTTCCTTGGACCAGGGACCAAAAGTGCAGTTCCATGGGGCACAGCTTTGGCCTGCGGGTATTTCTGCTGACCCTGGCAGGCCCATTTGCAGCTTTGCTAACCCAGAGTCTGTTTGCCCACAGAGATTTACCGCATTGTGTCACAGAAGCAGATTGCTGACCGCTCTGCGCATGATGAATCTCCCGGCAACAATGTGGTTGATATCAGTGTCCCCCCTACCACCGATGGACAGAAATCCAACAAACTCCAGTGCTGCCAGAACCTGTGACCCCTTGCGCCCAGAGGCGCCTTCCCTGCCTGCCCTTACCCAGCTGTGCTTCAGTTAGAAACGTGTGTGCACGTCTTTGCAGTTATCTCCTGTGATTCAGTGACTTTGTCATCCTCGTTTCTTCCCCCATCCCCACCGTCCATTTTTGAGCATTAACTGTAGGCCTAACCCCCCCACCCCTTCCTCTCAGGCTCCCAGGGGAGTGGGCTGACCTTGGGCCTGGTCATGCAGGCTCTGCCCTCAAGAGGGTGAGCCCTGGCTGCTCCCCTGGGCAGTGCCATTCGGTTATCTAGTGATTGGTGGGAGGAGAAGGAGGAAACAAGACCTTGTTTATCACGGCTGAAGGAAGACATAACTACACTGATTTGCTTTTGCATTTAGCCCAACTTTTTCATAGACCCTTAGATCTCTGGGGAAGATGGGGAGCAGGGAAGGGAGGAGGCATATTGAAATTAAAGAGGGAAAAAAATCTTTTCCTCAGATGTGCTGTTGTGTCCAATTGGGATCCTTCGATGAGCATTGGGGTTCTCATCTGGTGACTGAAGGCCCATGGCAAGGCTGCTGGTGATCTGATCCCTAGAGTTTTCTCCCCTCACTGGTGGCTGGCCTTTGGGCCTGGTCTAGAGAAAGTTATTCCTGGGTACCTTTGGCCCCAGGGAGGAGACCCAGGAGCCCAGGGGCAGGCTGAGATGATGGAATGGTTTGTCAGGCACCAGAGAGATTCCTCTTCCTCAGCCAGAGCATCCAGCAAGTGCCAGCTCTCCCTTTGTGGCCTCTCCCTCCTGTCCCTGAACCCTGAGCAGCTTCAGCCTGTGCAGACCCTTGTTAATCTCCTTTCTGCCCACCACTCCCTCTCCAACTCGCCATCTTGCCTGAAACCCATTTGCAAGGGAAGCAATATTCTCATGTTTTGTATATAACTGCACTTAGAATTTTTGGGTTTTGTTATTGTAGAAAAACATAGATTCTTTATACATTTTGTAAGATTTATGCCAAATCATAGCATCTCCAACCTTTTCCTCACCCTTTTATTCTTTAACAATTGACTCTCATGGGCTATAATTTTTCTTGACCTTTACTAAAATGTATGATTCTATTTCCTGTATGCAACTGTGCTCCTTCGCCCTTGTCTCATTTCCTCAGTGACAGGATGCTATTTGCAACAGCTAAGCCTTTTCCTGATGCCCACTAGCCTCAGCAGCGATCTTGACCACTATGTATCCCTGTCTGATACAACAAGAGAAACTTGATCACGCTCCTACTTTCTAGAGTGTCAGGCCAAAGTTAGTAATGGTCCAGCCAGGCAATGAGCTTGCCCCAGCCATGTGAGCTTGTTTACATGGTACACTGAGATCAGCCAAAGGAAGAGGGAGGACTGCTTAGCTGTGCCTCTGAGCACACTGGCTGTAGGCAGACTAGTGCCACATGCTCTCGATGGGGTGGGATGCCCTAGCCCACCCCCTTTGCATGTCAGGACCTTGGTTGGCTAGTTCTAGTGGTGCAACTTGTACCTCCTAAATGGGTGACGGGATAAATGGAGCTCACATTCCAGGCATTGTTTGAAAGCTAGCTTTTGGACTAAGGGGGATTTCCCCTCAAATTGTGCGTGTAAAAGACATTGTCCCAAGGTTAATTGATAACCTGTTGGAGTTGCTCTGGGATCCTTGCCAAGTAAGGACTAGTTGTTCTGGAGCATTTAGCCTTCAAGGTACATGTCCTGTGGATTCAGGAAGGTGTCTGGGGCCCTGGCCTTGTTCCTCTCCTATGTGGGATGATTTCATTGATGGGTCTCCCAGGCTGATGTGGGCCCTGGGTGTCAGCCAGCTGCCAGCTTCAGAGCACAAGCTGCTGCCTGACTGGAGAGGAAGTCTCTTCACATGGAGTAAGAGGTATCAAGGTTCCAAGATTGCCAGCAGGGTTGCACCTCTTTGGAAGTGGCTGGAATAGAATGGATGAGGGTCCATCCATGTTTTGGAGTCTGCGCTACACTGAATCTAAGCTTTCACTGGCCTTAAAGGCAAGACAGAGCCTTAATCTCTGCCCTGTTGGCTTAAAAATAGGCACTCTATCTGTCTTGGTGTAGTTTCTTTTCTTTCTTTTTTTTTTTTTTTTGTTGCAGGGCAATGAGGGTTAAGTGACTTGCCCAGGGTCACACAGCTAGTAAGTGTCAAGTGTCTGAGGCTGGATTTGATTGGTATAATTTCATTATCCATGAGTTACTTTTAATGTACTGGTCTTGAAAATATATAGGGAGTTTACTCTTCATCCAGGAAAGCAAGTGATCTCTGGGCAGGGGAGGTGTGGGAAGAGCCAGCCAGGAGTCATTCATCTTGTTGGTTTCACAACTGCCCTCCTTTGAGGAGGAGTCGGGCTCTGAAATGTGTTTCTTTCCTTTGAAGTACCCTGCTCCATGCCTGCATGAAAGTTCAGGTTGCGACAATATACTTAGTACTCCAAAGCCTTGTTCAAAGTCCCTTGAGTCACTTCTCAGCTCAATAGCAGGAAATGGGTCCAGCCCTCAATTTAATTGGGCCTTTCCCTTCTGGCCCAAGGTTTGAGCTGAGACTGGCGCTTGTTAGCATGGGTTGGTGGAAATTTTAACTTGGTGACATTCCAGGGTCCCCAGGGCTCCAGGAGTCACCTGCTGCTGCTGGCCCTGGGTTGGAAGGACTGTTGAAACTGGGACTATTCAACTCAGTCCTTCAGCCTACCTTTCTGAGATCTTTAGGAAGATGGAGAAATGGGCTTGAGGTGGCGGCAGGGGTGGAGTTCTGGGAGGAATACAGGCCTCCCAAGATACCACCAAGTTCCTGACAGGTTATGACAGCCTAAGACCTCCCCTTCTCTTTCAGACCAAGGCCAGTGTCTCAGAAAGGGAAGATAGACCCTGGATAACCCTTCTTGGTTATGACTTCCTTTGACTAGATTATTCAAGTTTCACCAGCTTAGAGGCCTTCATACAACAGCTACTCTCCAGGGCCATGTGAAATGACTCTTAGCTACCCTGTCCTGGGCAGCTGCTGCTCTCTGGCTTCTTGCTTAGGGCTGAAGATTAAGGCCCTTTATTTTTTTTGGCCTCTTCTTTCATTATCCCTTATGATGATCCAAGTTAGGAGTAGGGTCCCAGTTAGCCTCAGCCATGAGCCAAGTAGGCCTGGGTCCACCTGGTACCGTCTGCTTTAGGGTTGGGGTTGGTCTTTCCCCGCCTCTTCCTTGGCATTATTGGCTCCTACTTCCACTTTGGTAGCATGCAGCAGTGTGCTACCTGCTGACTTTCTTTGGCAGCTAACTTGCATCTAGGTGTTTATGAAAGTTATTGCCTGGGAGAAGAGACTTCCAACCTGTGTGGCATAAGGCAGAAAACGTGAGTCATGTGGCTTGAGACATGCCCCTGAGTTCTGAGGGATTCAGTATCTTAGCTCTTTGGCTGTCCTGGAAGATGCTTTTCTTTGGAATGACAGACTGGCAAGTCATCCAGGGCCCTGAGCCAGTGAACAGCAACTAAGAGGAAGTGTGCCTGGTGGGGGGGGGGGGCTGCCTCTGGTCCCCTCACCCACCCCCTCAATACCCACCCACTGGCACTACAGGTAGGGTGACTAAGCGAGCTGTAGGGAGTCTTCCTGACGTAGTCCACATTTCTGGGTGTGGTTAGTTAGGTTGGTCAATAGTGGACACTGCTGAGTAACTGCTATGCCACAAATGGGCTTAGTCTGCATGGGAAAGCCAGGGCTAGGGCAGACTTCTGTTCATTCATATATCTGTTTCTTCTTCTGCTCCACAGCACTTGTATTCAGATCAGTGCAACCTTCTCTGTAAATAGCGCCCCGCATCCCTGGATTTGTGCATGGTTATTCTGTGTTGTGGATATAAAGATTGCCGTACCAAAGTGTCTGTCTCCGCCCAGTCCTTCTCTCCCATAGAGAGGGGGTTGGAGGGGGGAGGAGGGAAGGTGATGGTGATGGTGGTGGTAATGAGAGAAGGGGATTAGATGGAAAGGATAGTTAAGCTGTTCCAGAGAGTAGAAACGGGACTTGGTTGAGTTGCTCACTCCTTAAGGTGTACAGCTTACACCTGGGAGAGACAGTGTGTAAAATCTGGCCACTCCCTTTTCAGGAAGACTTTCCGGATTGGCCAAGATACTCCCAACACTTTTCCTAGGGGTCCTTTTATTTCCCTCTAGACTTGGCAATGATGGAAGGCTCTTCTGAATCCTACAGGATGACACTGCTCTTACTTGAATTAGCTTTAGTCCCCTTGTGCCCCCTGCAGAAAATGCCATTGTTCAGTAGCTGGCTAGCCTGGGAACAACTGCTTCTAGACCCACATGAAGGAAGGAGGTTCCTGTCACCTCCTGAGGGGTGATGGTTTGGGACACTGAGTTGATGTCATTTCACCAAAATTAGGAACCACCATCCTCAGCAAAGCCCTCACTTCCCCAATAAAGCAGAGTACTTCCTTTACCCCTGAGATTGTGCAATTTTGACTGTACTACCTTGAAGAAACCAAGTTTTGTGGAGTTAGAGACTGATAGCCAGCAGGAACTAGCCCCATCCCCTGCAAAGCTGGGACATACAGGTAAGATGGGGTTTCATCCAGAAATCTAGAAGAATTTTCCGTAAAGACCACGATTGCCAATTTGCCTTTTTTGTTAGACTGGTTGGTTAAATTGCTTCCAGTCTCCTGTCATCTGATGCATCCTTACCTTCCCCAGCCAGTCATCTCAAATGGGTGCCATGGAACTCAAGTGCTCCAGCAGGAGTGCTGGCCCATTCCTTGTCCTGAGAACACTTCAGAGTAGAAGACCTTCCTTTGAAGGGTGGGACTGGGTGTGTTAACATTGTAATAAAAAGATAACTTAATTCCATAGTGCTTTTATCAGAATGTAAGCAACTAGTGATATATTTTAAGGATTTAGAGCACCGAGTTCTTAACTTGTGGGGATCTGTGAATTAAAAAAAATAATCGATATAATTAGTTTCCTTTGTAAAAACAATGTATTCTATGCAATTAAAAACCTTATTCTGAAAGGGGGTCCATAAACAGCAGAGTGCCAAGGGGTCCACAATGATACAAAACAAGGTTAAGAACCCCTGCTTTAGGGGGTAGCTAGGTGGCGCAGTGGATAAAGCACTGGCCCTGGATTCAGGAGTACCTGAGTTTGGATCCTGCCTCAGACACTTAACACTTACTAGCTGTGTGACCCTGGGCAAGTCACATAACCCCCAATTGCCTCACTAAAAAACAAAACAAAACAAAAAAAGAACCCCTGCTTTAGAGCTTAAGATTTAGGAATAGTGCTTTAAGATTTGCAAAGCACTGGACATATATATTACCTGATCTTGGCAATATAGACTTGGAAGCAATTATCCCGTTTACAAGTGAAAGGCTCAGGGCTTCTGGCTGTACTAGGATCATATAGTAAGAATCTGAGGTGGCATTTGAGCTTGGTTCTTCCTGACTTTGCCTAGGCCTTTTCTTTATCCACTGGAGCACCCTGGCTTTACAGATGAGAGTGCAGGAGAGATTGACTTGTCCGGGCTTACAGGAGTAAAAACCAGTGTAGCAGAGTGAGAATCTGAACCTTGGTCCCCCACTTCCATGATCTCTGCCTGCTCTGTGTTAACGGGCCTGGGTTTTATGCAGATAGGAGAGGAAGCCACAGGAGCTGATGGTGTAGAGGAAGAACGATGACGCTACGGAGGTAAAAAACGGGTCTGACAAAGGAATCACTTCCTTTTACCCCGGAATCTAAAACCACTGGAACTGAAGCAACACATTCCAGGAAGAAAACGGGAAGCGCTTTGGAAACCTTTTAAAGCGCTATGGAAAGGCTAGCGGCGGATATCAGCATCAAGTTTATGACACTGCTGGGAGAAAATGTTGGTCAGTGGACAGGCATCGCAGGTCCCAGAGAAAAGGTTTTGCCCGAGGTCATACATACCAAGTAGCGGACAAGTCTCGAACCCTAGTCTAGAAGACAGGTCTCTTCCAGGCCGGCTTCCTGGACTGCTCCATGCCCTACTCCAAGCTTTTCTGGGCAGGCGCGTGCGACCTGCCCCTTGCTCCAAGATTTCCCGGACCTAGGGGTGGAGCCTCTTGGCGCGGGGCGGAGCCAGACATCGACCCGGTGCGAGCACCGGGAGAGGACGCTTTCCGTGAGGCCTCTCTAGGCCCCGCCTTCAGAGCCGCTTTTCTAGGCGTCCATTGGCCCGCGCTGCGCCAGTGACTATTTCCATTGGCCACGGGGGCTGTCACTGGGGGCGGAGGGAAGATAGGGCCTGGACGCAGGACCGAGGGCTGCCGGGCTGGCCCCGGAGCCGCGACCAGACTGGAGCTGACGGGACGGGCCGGGGCCGCCGCCGCCGCGCTGAGTGGAGCCTTGGGCGGTACGGCTCGTCCCGGCCCGGCCCGCGGGACCAGGTAGGGCCGGGGTCCTCAAGCTCAGCTGTCGGGGGGGCGGGAGCCGCCGCTCCTCTGCGGCGGCGCCCGACGGGGTCGCGGACGAGGCCTGACAGGAGCAGGGGCGGTGTCTGACAGGAGAGGGGACCGGGCCTGACCGGAGCCGGGGCGGTGCATAATCGGAGCCGGGAACCGGGCCTGACCGGAGCCACGGCGGTGTCTGACAAGAGGCAGGCCGGGTTTGGGCGGTGGCTGACCGGAACCGGGGCCGGGTGGGGCCGAAGCCTCCTTGACTCCCCGCTCCGTGTAGGCCGGGGCGGTGTCCGGTCAGGAGCCGCCGCCCCTTGCGGAGCAGTCTCCCGCTCTCCGCGAGCTGAGGGACGAGAAGTGACTTTCCTTCCCCGCCCCACCGAGAGAGTGACCTGCAGTGTCCCCTTGACCCCCTCCCATCTGCGACCATGACCTGTAGCGTGGTTTACCCTCTCCGTGACCCGAAGAGGGTTCACCCTCCACCCCCAGAGATGCCAGGACTCGCTTTCTCTTCCTTACCCCGCCCCTGGCCGTGACCTGCGTCGTGTCTCCCCCCCCCCCCACTCCCCCCCCCCGTGGGTACTGCCTGCGGTGTGTCTGCCCCCTGCTCAACCCCCTCTGCTGCCCGGCCCTGCCGAGTTCCCGCCCCCCTCCCCCGCAAGTCTGACCTGCGGTGTCCCACCGCACCGTCCAGGCCTTGACTCGAGGTGAGCCCTCCACCCAGCGGGCCCGCCCGTCTTCCCACGATCCAAAGCTGGGCAGATGATGTGCAGTTCCACCTCCCACCTCACCGTGCCGGCGTTTAAATCGGTACCTAGCACACAGGCGCTTTTTGCCAGGTTCATTATCAACACCCACCTGACCAAAATAGTCTTCTTCCCCACAACCAGGGTTGTGGCCCGAGTGTCCCCTCCCCAGGCTCGTCGCCGTGACTGGGCAGTGTCTCTGAAACCAGGCACGTTCCCTCCACTGCCACTCTAAGGCTGTCACCTGCAATGTTTGCCACTCCCCCAACCCCCATGGTCCAGGTTGAAGGAAGGGACCTGGACACTTAATGCTTAAAGGATCTATTTTAAGCCGAAAGGAGGTATCGGTCAGCAGCCATGAGACTCGCTCCTTCCTTCAACATTTTTATCGATGGTTCTGTTTAAGGCACAAATGGCATGCTTATCAAATTTGGAGATGACACAAAGTTGGAAGGGATAGCTAGTTAACTGGATGACAGAACTGGAATCCACAAGCTAGATTGGCTGAAGTTTAACAAAATTAAATGAAGTGGTGGTTTAGAACCCAGAAGAGGCTAAACATAGTCTTCGGGATTTTTTTAAAATCAGTTTTACAGGTGTGTAATAAGGAGATACAGTAGGTGGAAAAGGGTGGGGACTTGGTGGGCTGCCAGGTCAGTATGAGTCATGGGTGTTTTGGCAACCAAAAAAAGGTCTCATTTGATTAATGAAAGTATGATTCCATGATGATTGGAAGTTCCTCTGTATTATGACCCTGGCATATTGTGCTCTAGATGCCACACTTTGAATTTTTTAAAAATGCATGGATGAAAAAAATGCATTGATATATTTTGTTTTTAAAAAACAAACACTTCTTAACACAGAAACCCTTTTGCAAAAAAGATTTCTTAAGAAGTTTATCACTTATTAATAACTGACATTTATAGAGCACCTTAAAGTTTGCAAAAGTACCTTATATATACTCATATTCTGTTATAATGTGAAGTAGGAAGTACATATGATGTTATTTTTATTTTACAGATGAGGAAACTGAGACTCAGAGATGAAATGACTTGCCTATGGTGATACAGCTAATGTCAGAAGTGGGATATGAATCCAAGTCTTTCTGATTCCAGGTTTAGCACTTTATCCACATCACTTTGATGAACAAAAAGAAGGGGTGCGTCCTTTAACTTTGACAATATGGTGCTAATATCTTTGCATTTGACCAGTGTTGTTGCCTCTCTAAATTGGCTTTTATTTACATTGTTGCAGTCACTACATATGTTGTTCTTTTGACTGTCTTCTTCAGTCAGTATTTTCTCCTATAAGGTTATCCCTGGTTTTTTTTACTTCATATTAATAACTCCTTATGACACAGTAATATTGCATTGCATTCATGTGCCATTATTTGCTCAGCTATGTTCCAATTGCTGATGGATAACACATTTTAAAAGGGATCGTGTCCAAAGGAAGGAAACCAGGGTGGCAAGGGATCTGGAAAGCATGTATTCATTCATTAATGCATGCATTTAACAAACATTTGTTGATTTCCTGTTATGTGCAAAATGTACAAAATAGTGCAGAACAAGAATAATCTCAGAAACTATAGAAGCCTCATCTTGTAAATGGATGTAGATCAAAAGCATAACTCTTCCTGGGAAGCCATACATTCAGGCTGATGATGAAAGAGCTCTTAAAAACTCAGCTTTCCTGTCTCCCCTCTGACTCCTTCCATTAAAGATTTTCTTTTCTCCTTGTTCTTTTCTTTCCTCTTCTCATTTGTCTGCTCCTTTCCCCCTTTGAAGCATGTCTTCCAACACTTTGCTCCATATAAGGTCATGAGGAATATATACAAGAAGCTAAACAAAGTCCATTAATAAAAGCACAGGTTTTCTAGCCTGGTGGAGTTTTAGAGATTACCCAGCCCAACCTTCTCCTTCTCCTCCTTCTCCTCCTCCTCTTCCTCCTCCTCCTGCTTCTTTTCTTTCTTGTTCTCCTTCTCCTTCTTTGAAACTTTATAGAAAACAAAATTCGAGTCTTATGGAGATTAAGTACTTGTTCAAGGTCACATAGTTAATAACCAGAACCTAGATCTCTGGATTCTAATTAATTAAGTAAATATTGAGGTACTCAACTCTGTACCATAAGGTAGGGATTGCCATAGAGGTATATACTATATTACCCCTGCCCTCACTTCTGAGAATCTCTTTAGAGCTATACCTGGGGAAACATGGTACATGATAATACATATGACAAGGTAGATGATCCATTTATTTAAATATTCTCACAGATATCCACAGAGACATCATGATTTCATCTGAGAGCAGGCCCATACCTGGAATACACCTAGAGTGCCCAGGAACCCTTGAAGATTCATGGTCAAGTCTGTAGCGATCTAGTCTGATCATGAGCTTTGTCACAAACAGGTTTAAGAGTAGAGGGTACTATAATAGAATTAGTTTGTTTACTTGGTAGATTTTAGGTTTACCTAAAGCCACTGAGTGTTTTACCTTTCCTCTTGTCTTTGACACTAAGCTCTTTCTAGTCTCTCAGATAATGTGGCAACCTGCTTACCCTGAAGCCTAGATTAACCCCTTTTCTGGGCTGATGTGTGCTCTTAATTACACTCAAAGCATTGGCAGCCTCTGGGGAAGAAGAAGACAATAAGTACAGGGTCAGTTGGCTTGCTGCCTCGGGTATCTCTGGGTTAAGGTATGTGTAATTTAGAGTGGTTTAATCAAGATCCCTCCTAGATCCTGTTCTCCCATAAACACAGTGAGCAGTCTGGTAAAATAAGGGAATTTCAGCTTTTTTTCTTGTCTGCAGAAGGCTTTGCTGATGCTGGAAACAGAACTACTTTTGATGCTGCTTTTCTTTTTCTTTTCTTTTCTTCTTTTTTTTTTTTTTGTGGGGCAATAAGGGTTAAGTGACTTGCCCAGGGTCACACAGCTAGTAAGTATCAAGTGTCTGGGGCTGTATTTGAACTCAGGTCCTCCTGAATCCAAGGCCAGTGCTTTATCCACTGTACCACCTAGCTGCCCCCTGATGCTTCCTTTCTAAGAATGAAAGTCAGATCAAAACACCAAGGTGTGAGATGGAAACCAATGCTTCTTGAAAGCATGGTTAGGGTACTGGAGCTGGAATCAGGAGATCTGAGTTATTTTCCTAGCTTTAACACTTGCTAGTGGTGTGATATTGGGCAACTTGTGAGGAAAGTGTCTTGTAAACCACAAGGACTTATACAAATGTGAACAATTACAAACATTGTTACTGTTGGTGTGTAGTCTGAATAAATTCTAGGAGATGTTCTGGCGCTTATTACCATGCTATGGACCACTAATTTTCCACACAATCTTGGAGTAAATCATCTTCCATCTGTAAAAATGAGTGTATTGAACTAGATGATATCTAAATTTCCTTCTAGCTGAACCTGAGACCTATATTTTAAAAGGAAAGAAAACATTTGGAAAACTTTTTGAAATAACTTTCCAGATTATAGCTGCTTGGTTTGGACTGGTGGCGGTTTAGAACCCAGAAGAATTTATAAGAATTTAATGAGAACAGCTGTTACTTATTCAGAGAGCATAGTTGAGCTGTTCAAGGATTGGGGTTGGAACAGGAAAGTATATACTGGGAGGGTCCGGGACAGTAAACCACAGAAAGGCTAGCTCCTCTGTAGGATTTCAGTTCCATCTGGTTTCTTTGCAGGCTCTTGTGATCATGGAACCCCAACTGTGAAGGCCTATGTATCCCTTGTTGCCATGACGACAGGCGACTGCTGTCATCTCCCTGGCTCACTGTGTGACTGTACTGGAAACACGGCCTTCTCTAAGATCGTGGCTGACCCGGACCTTGGGCATCCGCAATATGTGACCCAGGTAACAGCCAAGGATGGCCGGCTCCTCTCAACTGTCATCAAAGCCTTAGGCACGCAAAGGTAAAACTTCCCCCCAGTTGTGTCTGGAAGCAGATGATCCAGGCTTCTGAATCTGCAGAAGTTTCTTGGAAGTTTATCCAAAAGTATTTCCACCTTATGGCCCAGAAGAAGATACAAGGCCCATCATTCTCTTCTTGATCCAATAGCAGAACAAGGCAGTAATTTGATTCAGATTTGCAGCCTCTAGGGTACTTTTAATTAGTTTAGTGGTATTATCAAGTCAATTATTGGAACTCAGTTTATCTGAGAGTACCCCAAAAAACCTTTTGTCTGTGCAATAAGACACTTTGAGGAGGAGTGGGAAATTGGCATGTTACAAAAATAAAGCTTAGGAGAATTTTATTCCCTAAGGGCCATAAATCACTGATAATTTTCTTTCCCTAGCTTGTCATATTAAAAGAGCCAGTGAATGAATTGGGTGACTGATGAATATTATGGATGTTTGTGTTCTTTTGTAATTTGCATCTTCATTTCTCTATTTCTCGGGTCTGAGATCCAGTATGTCTGATCTTCATAAATGTCTTCTCATCCATCTCAAAAGAAGAAAACCTGTCCAAATTATAGAAATTACAGACCACACTGAGACACAATAAAGCCTTCTGAACTGTGAAACTAATTAGATATCTGCGTATTAGCACATGGGTTTTCTAAGGTTCTCCTTCTACCGCAGCTGGATATTAATAAGCCCATTTGAAAGAAAAATTCTAAAATAGTGGAGCTGAAAGCTAGTTAATAAAAAGGACAATTTTAGGACCACAGTTGGGGAGGTCAAGCCCTTTTACTATGTCATGGTAATTACTATTAATTAATTACTCTTAATTACTAGTACAAGAAGAGGTCTTGAGTTCTTCTAGTCTATTCCTCAGTTTTACTTATTTTAAAATCTAAATATTGGGGTGTTTAGTGAACAAAATTCCATCTTCCCTCCCTTTCCACCCACAAAAGAAACAAAACCAAAAAACCCTTTTAACAAATAAACATGGTAAAAAAAAAAAACAAGTTCTGAAGAAAGTCCATGTCTTAAAAGAAAGTCTCACTCAGGACCCTGAAACCAACACCTCACTGCCACTGTTTTTCACAAGAAACATGCGGACATGTTTCATCATGGCTTTATTGGGAGATCATGGCTGGTCATTTTGTTGATCAGAGTTTTTAGGCTTTTCAGAGTTATTAGTCAGTATAATTTTATTTGTACATTGGTGTCCTGATTTCTCTTTGCTTTTAGATAAGGACTATACCCAAACCATCCTAGAAAGAAGTATACATAGAAGTCTAGTGTTCAGATTAGGGGAAGCCATAATCTCACACTCCTAACTGGTTATGTGACACCAGAAACATGTCTTATGTTCTGGGTGCCACATTTGGGGCGGGGGGGAGCAATGAGGGTTAAGTGACTTGCCCAGGGTCACACAGCTAGTGTGTGTGCTAGTCAAGTGTCTGAGGTCAGATTTGAACTCAGGTCCTCCTGAATCCAGGGCCGGTGCTTTATCCACTATGGCACCTAGCTGCCCCCAACGGGTGCCACATTTGAGTAGGGACACTGACAAGCTGGAATAGAGTTTGAGAAAGGCAACCAGGATGGGGAAACCATCTCATATGAGAATCAATAAAATAACTGGAAATGTTTAGCTCAGAGTAAAGCCTAGCTGTGTATGGTGGTGCAGAGTGATCATTATCTTTAAATAGCTGAAGGGTTTTCATGTGGAAAAGAAGCAGACCTGTATGTGATCCAAGAGAGCAGAACTAGAGACCAATGAGAGTAAATTACAGGGAATCAGATTTCAGCTCAACATTAGGGAAAACTTTCTAACAACTCGAGCTGTTTGGGGTGGGGGAAGGAATTACTGCTTTGTGAGTAGGTAACTTCTCTTTCACTAAAAATGTTCAAGTAGAGGTTGGATAAATATCCATCATGTATGCTGTAGAGCAATTCATGTATTGTGTAGAGCATTAAACTAGATCACTATTATGCCACTTCTAATGCTAAAATCTTGTCATTAAGAAGAGAATCTTGATCTTGTTTTGACACTTTCAAGAGAAATACTTTAAGCTCCCCTGAATATTATAGAATTTTGACAGCCCTCTGGCTTGAAAATTCTTCCTTTATTTCCAACCTATGTCTCTCTTGATGCAGTATAAAACCCATTTCCTTTTTTTTTTATTATTTTTGTTTGTTTGTTTTGCAGGGCAATGGGATTAAGTGACTTGCCCAGGGTCACACAGCTAGTAAGTGTCAAGTGTCTGAGGCCGGATTTGAACTCAGGTACTCCTGAATTCAGGGCCGGTGCTTTAACCACTGCGCCATCTAGCTGCCCAAAACCCATTTCCTTTTATTCTGTGTTTAGTGGATTGGGGTGGGGGGACAGGATGGGAACAAACATTTATTAAGCACCTATTTGGTACCAGGAACTGTGCTAATGCTTTGCAAATATTATCTAATTTGATTTCTAGTGGATAGTAGAATCTCTTTGTCCTTCATGTGGTAACTCTGAATTTGTAATAAAACCTCAGATATCTTTTCACATTCTGGAACTTCTCTGAACCCAGAATTAGGTAAAACACAAGTCTTTAGCATCAAAGAAACAGTTCCTGAGCAGGAAGTAACAAGGCAGCTAAGAAGATGAAGCCTTAAAGATCCCATCTGACTTGTTGTGAATGGCCTGTTTGCCAACCAGAAGTAAAGGAATGTTTCAGGAGGACTGATGTCTGTGAAGGCAGCTAGCCTTCATCTGTTAAAGATTATTTCAAAAGTTTAAATTTAGGGGGCAGCTAGGTGGTGCAGTGGATAGAGCACTGGTCCTGGATTCAGGAGGACCTGAGTTCAAGTTCGGCTTCAGACACTTAATACCTACTAGCTGTGTGACCCTGGGCAAATCACTTAAGCCCAATGCCTCACCAAAAAAAAAAATGTTTAGATTTATTGGAGGATTAAATGGCTAGATAATTGTAGGAATTACTCTGAGGAAGAAGAGTGTCTTGTAACATTTTTGTTATCCTGCCACAGTGTTACCTCACTGATTTAATCCATAAACCAGGCTGTTACTCAGAATATGAAATGTTACTATTCATTTATTCATAAATATTTATTAAGCACATAGTATGTGCTGGGCCCTGTTCAAGGTACAGGAGGGGTTGAGGTGGTTGCAAATTTGCTTTCAAAGCAAGGAGAGATAAAATGTACATGAATAAGAATAAGGTAGAATATGACAAGGGCCATCAAAGAACTCCAATTAGAAGGAATTAGAAAGTCCGAGGAGGGAAAAGATCACTTCTGAATGGAATGATGAGTGACAGCATTAAGGAATGGGTATCATTGAAGCTGAATCTTGAAGGGTGGAGCTATAAGGCCAAAGGTTGCAACCTTTTGGATAAAAGAAGTAGCATGAGAAAAAGTAGGAAAAGGTGAGAGGAATTGTTTTGTTGGAGGATATATGTTATGTAGGAATTAGTGGGGGATAAGGCTTGATAATTTATGGCTTCTTGAAATTATATTGAGCTCAAATCTATCTCCCTATATGGAAAAATTTCTTTACAATTAAAGTTGTCTAGAAATGGAATTGACTTCTTTGGGAACTAGTGAGTTCCCTGTCACTGAAGGTCTTTAAAAGAGGCTGGATTAGAGGCAGCTAGGTGGTGCAGTGGATAGAGTACCAGCACTGGAGTCAGGAGTACCTGGGTTCAAATCCGGCCTCAGACACTTAACACTTACTAGCTGTGAGACCCTGGGCAAATCACTTAACCCTCCTTCCCCACCCCCCCCTACTCCCATCCCCTCCACCCCCCGCAAAAAAAAAAAAGCAGGACATTTTCCTGTTCTTAGTCATCTTGAACTTCTCCTCTCCTCTATAATTCTCAGAGATACTGATATAGTACTTCCCTTATTATACCTATTAGTAATTTCAATAGCTAGGTTGCTTTTTAGGGGCAGCAAGGTGGTGCAGTGGATAGAGCACCAGTCCTGGAGTCAGGAAGACTCATCTTCCCAGGTTCATATCTGGCCTCAGATATTTTCCCAGTTGTGTGACCCTGGGCAAGTCACTTCCCCCTGTTTGCCTCAGTTTCCTCATCTGCAAAATGAGCTGGAGAAGAAAATGGCAAACCACCCCAGTGTCTGCCAAGAAAACCCCAGATGGGGTCATCAAGAGTCAGACATGACCGAACAACAGGATGCATTTTATCTGGGCTGGAAGATGCACTGAAAGTAGTTATTTGCTTTCTTACTAATTCCTTATTATCATGTCATTAAATTCCCACCCATTAAGGATCTTATTCTTTCAGATAAAAGTAAAGTAGGGGGGCAGCTAGATGGCGCAGTGGATAGAGCACCGGCCCTGGAGTCGGGAGTACTTGAGTTAAAATCCGGCCTCAGATACTTGACACTTACTAGCTGTGTGACCCTGGGCAAGTCACTTAATCCTCATTGCCCCACCAAAAAAAAGGAAAAAACAAAACAAAACAATAAGGCCAGATCTGTATTGACTTCTAATTCAGTAACCATTCATTGAATATTCATGTAAGATACTGTGCTAGGTGCTGTAGGGATTACAAAGATGGAAAGAATGCAGTCCAAGGTTGGAAAGAGTTTATAGTCTGTCTGATAGGAAGACAAGATAAGTTCACAAGTTATTCTAATGCAGTTATAGTCTATACATCTACATAGGACAGAGTGCTATGAGAGTTCAGAGTAGAGAACGTTTTAGTAAGATGTGGGTCGGGAAGCCTAAGGGAAGCACCACAGACAAGGTGGCATTTGAGCTTGGCCTTGAAGGATGGGGTAGCGTTTTGATAGGTTCTGATGTATGTGGAGGAGGGGAGATTTTCTTTTAGTTGTTTTCATTTAAAATTTATTTTTGAATTAATAAATATTTTTTCTCTCCATTTTCCACCCTTCTTAATGAGTTCAACAACAACAAAATTGTAACAAATATACATACCCAAGCCAAACTAATTCCTACGTTATTCATATCTAAAAATGTCTGTCTCATTATGCATCTTGAATATCTCTGTCTGGAGCAGGGTAGTATACCTTATTATTGGTCCTCTGGTTGGTCCTTATAGTCATCAGAGTTGTTATCTTTCAAAGTTGTTTGCCTTTACAATTATGTTATTGCATAACATAGTTCTAGTTCTGCTCATTCCACTTTGCACGAGTTCATACAAGTCTCCTCAGATTTCTCTGAAAACAACCATATTTTTTTGGCACAACAGCATCCTATTTTATTAATATACCATAATTTGTTTAGTTATTCCTCAGTTGATGAGCCCTTCCTTCGTTTCCAGGTCCTTGCTACTACCAACCCCCACAAAAAAAACCCACAAAAAACTGCTATAAATATTTTTCTACATGTGGATCTTTTTCCTTTTTCTTTGATCTCTTTCAGTTATAGACCTAAAAATGGTGTCCCTGGATCAAAGGATATGTCCATTTTAATGATATGTTGGGTATAGCTCCAAATTGCTTTCTGGAATGGAAAGACAAATTCACAACTCTATTTATTTTTTGAGGGGCAGTGAGGGTTAAGTGACTTGCCCAGGGTCACACAGCTAGTAAGTGTCAAGTGTCTGAGGCCAGATTTGAACTCGGGTCCTCCTGAATCCAGGGCTAGTGCTTTATCCACTGTGCCACCTAGCTGCCCCCCAAATCCACAACTCCAACAGTGCATTGATATGCATATTTTCCAGCAAACCCTTCAACATTTGTAATTTAAAAAAATTTTTTTTCTTTGCTTATCTGGTGAGGTTGAGGTGAGACCTCAAAGTTACTTTAATTTGTATTTTCTAACTATTAATGATTTGGAGCATTTTCCATATATAGCTGTTGATACTTTGAAAGACTTAGGAATTATAATCAACCCAATGAACCACCATGATTTCACAGTCCTCATATGATGAAAGTGCTGCCTATCTCCTGACAAATAGATAATGGACTCAGGGTTCAGAATGAGACATGTTTCCTTCAGATATGGTCAATGAGAGCTTCTTTTGCTTGACTATGTTTGAAATAGGAGTTTTGTTTTTCTTTCTTCCTCAGGGGAAGGAAGGAAGGAAATTAAAGAGAAAAGATTTTCATTAATGAGGGGAAATGCCCCAATCGTTAAAAAAGCATATGACTATTAATAGTTTTGATTTCTTCCTTTCTTAAACCCTCAATTGAGGAATAGCTCTTATTCTTATGATTTTGAATATATTGCATATCTTGGAAATTAGGCCATTATTACAGAAACGAGTTGCAAAGATTTTTTTTTCTCAGTTAACTTTTCCTTCTAATTCCAATTGATTTTATTTTGTGTAAAAACCAAGGTAGATTTTCCAAGAGATGCATTTTCTAAGACATGCAAAAAAAAGGCATACTGTTTCATGGGAATCATATATAAAGTTACTTATGGGACTGATATTCTTTATGCACACCATTTTTTTCTTCTCCCCCCATCTTCCCTTTAACACTGCCCCCCCCTCAAAAAAATTCTGGCCAAAAATCTCCAGAGAAAAACAATTATCATTGTGAGTCTTTGAAGGTAAAAGGCAAAACTGCCCAACTATTATGATCTGCAATCCTATTATATTTCTTACAGATTGTTTCCTATGCAGAAAACAGACAGAAAGTCTTTTTAAAATTTTTCTCCCTATCAGGGTAATGTGCATAATGGAAAAGTGCTAGATTTAAAGTCAGCAGACAGGAGATCAAATCCCAGCTTTCTATTTATTACTTGTGTATCCCTAGGCAAGTCACCTCTCTTGGCCTCAGTTTCTTACTATAAAATGATGAGGTTGGACTAGATCAGGGGGTCCTTAACTTTTTTATGTTATGAACCCCTTTGGTAGTCTGGTGAAGCTTATGAACCCCTTCACAGTGTAATATTTTTAAATCAATAAAGTAAAATGCATAGGATTACAAAGAAAACCAATTATATTGAAATACTGTTATCAAAATATTTTTTTAAACCAGATTTACACATTACAAGAACCCCAGCTCTAAATTTATGATCCTAAGAGGTAGGAGGGTGAGACCAGAGAGGTTCTTAATGACTTTTCTCCAAGTTATATTCAAGCTGTTTTTTCTACCACCAAATGAACAATCATGAATATATCTGATCTTGGATAGATTTCTAGAGTGAAGGAAGAAAATGAAGGTGTTTTAGCTGTAGGAGTCAGACCTGAGTTCTAGTCTCCCTTTGCCACTAAATTTCTCTGTAATCTTGGGCAAGACACTTACCCTCTATGGACTTTAGCTTTCCTATCTGTAAATGAGGAGGTACTTCTAGCTGCTTATATACTTTGGTTTTAGGTACCCGAGGATTTGTGATTGCTTGTTGTCCTGATATTGTGTTCTAGTCCAGCTACGTGTCACTATCCACTCAGTTTATTACAGTACTCATAGGAATCCAGGCCCAAGGCAGGAACCCATAGATCAGGCCTGTCCAGAGTTCTTGCTGGTCTTTTCTGCAAGGATAACGCCAGACCTTTAAGATGATAAAGTCATAGTGATTAACATTTGGGTAGCACTTTACTTTTTACAAAGCACATTCCTCACAAGGACCCCACAATTGGGAGAAGAATACACTCAGTTCTAAGCCTTTGTGATGATGTGTTTTGTTTTTGTCCTTAGTGATGGGCCCATCTGCCGAATCTGCCATGAAGGGTCCAGTGGGGAGGTGCTGTTGTCACCCTGTGATTGCACAGGCACCCTGGGTACCGTGCACAAGAGCTGCCTGGAGAAATGGCTTTCTTCCTCCAACACTAGTTACTGCGAGCTGTGCCACACAGAATTTGTGGTGGAGAGGCGGCCCCGGCCACTCACAGAGGTACTGTCCTGGGCCATCAGTTGTTTTGTTTGCTTTACTGTCTGAGACAAGACAGATAATGAAAAAGTAGATGAGACCCTTTGACAGCCCGGTGGAAGAAAGAAAATCCAAGAGACCAGTCTAGTTACTTGGATGAACACTGAAGTCAATGCCCTATTGCCAAACAGTCTTAACACTGGATATTCTGAATTATTCCAGTATCTTAGAATCTCCCTCTTGAAGATTTCCTAGGGAGAAATTCATTCATTAAGCATTCAGTAGACAGGCATTAATTGTCTGCTACATGCTATATACAAGAAGAAATAAGATATAGGCATTTTTCTCAAGGGATTCACAATTAAGAAATGATCCTAGTATCTTAGAGTTAGAGGGGAGTAGGAAACTAAAACTCAGAAAAGTGAAATGCTCAAGGTCACACAGGTAGTAAGTGGCAGAACAAGGAGTGGAATGCATGTCCCTTGACTATAGTTCCAGTGCTCTTTCCACTATATCATGCTGCTTATCACAGGGATAAATTAAATACAAATTAAATTACAACAAATGTATAGGGAGAGCATAAAGTACTTTGAGATAAGGGGAAGGAAACAGTACTTCCAATTGAGAGACTCAGACAATAAGCATTTATTAAATTAAATTGATTATACTAGGTGCTGAGTGCTGTGCTAAGTGATAAGGATACAAAGAAAGGCAAAAAGACAGCCTTTCCCTCAAGGAGCTCATAATCTAATGGGGAAATAGACAATCAAATAAATATGTACAAACCAGCTACATACCAGATAGGACATAATTACCAAAGAGAATGAGTTAGAATTAAGAGGAGCTTCTTGTAGAAGGTGGGACTTAAAGGAAGCCAGGGAAGTCAGCTGTCACAGTGGAAGAGGCAGAACATTCCAGCATGGGGAATGGGTTGTAAGGGGCTTTAAATGCCAAACAGAGAATGATGGCCCCAGAGAATATAAGGAGCCCCGAGTTTATTGAGTGTGGGGAAGTAGAGTGTGTGACATGGTTGGACCTGGGCTTCAGGAAAACTACTTTTGTAACTGAATGGAGGATGGATTGGAGTAGGGAGAGACTTGGGCCAGGCAGACCCACCAGGAGGCTATTGCAGTAGTGCAGGTGTGTGGTGATGAGGGCCTGCTCCAGGGTGGTGGCAGCACCAGAGGAATAAAGGGAACATTGAGAAATGTTGTCAAGGTGAAATCTGCAGGCCTTCGTACCATGTTGAATATGGGAGGTGAGAGTGGGAGTCAAAGATGACACATAGTTTGCTAGCTTGGAGGACTGGTAGAATAGGGGTGCCCTTGACACAAATAGGGAAGTTAGGAAGAGGGGAGAGTTTAGGGAAAAAGATAATGTTTTAGATATATTGAGTTTAAGATGGCTTCTTGAAGGGGGCAGCTAAGTGGCGCAGTGGATAGAGCACCAGCCCTGGAGTCAGGAGAACCTGAGTTAAAATCTGGCCTCAGACACTTAACACTTACTAGCTGTGTGACCCTGGGCAAGTCACTTAACCCCAATTGCCTCACATAAGAAAGAAAGAAAAAAAAAGATGGCTACTTGACCTCCAGTTTGAGATGTCTGAAAGGTAGTTGTAGATGCAGGACTGGTGGTCAGCAGAGAGATTAGAGCTGGATAGGTAGATTTGAGAATCATAAGAGAGGATCATATAGATTATAATTAAAAACAATGATAACTGATGTGATCACTAAGTGAAGTAGTATAGAAGAAGAGGACCCAGGACAGAGCCCTGTGGGACATTCATGATTAGTAGGTGTAACATGGATAAAGGAGTCTGAAGAGGAGTGATCAGAAAGGCAGGAGGAGAACCAGGAGAGAGTCATCCCCAAAACCTGGAAAAAAGAGTGAGGGATAGTGTCAAAGGCTCCAGATAGAACAAGGAATATGAAGATTGAGAAAAGGTCATTGGGTTTGGCAACTAAGAGATCATTAGTAATTTTGGAGGGAGTGGTTTGATGCAATGATGAGATCAGAAACTGGATTGTAGGGGGTTAAGAAGAGAGTGAGGAGAGAAAGTGAAAGCACCAACTCTAGGTGGTCTTCTCAAGAAAATGAGCCACTGGGGCAGCTAGATGGTGCAGTGGTTAAAGCACTGGCCCTGAATTCAGGAGGACCTGAGTTCAAATCCGGCCTCACACACTTGACACTTACTAGCTGTGTGAGCCTGGGTAAGTCACTTAACCCTCATTGCCTGCAAAAAAAAAAAAAAAAAGAAAATGAGCCACCAAGAGCATAAAAGATATAGGAAAGAGAAGGGAAGGGAGAATCAAGGAAGGGGTATTTTGAGGAGAGAGGAGACAAAGGGGCATGTCTTTAGGTAGTAGGGAAGGAGGTTAGAAGGTAGAAGGAAGTCAATAGATTGAGGATAAGTGAAAGAGGAAGGATGACAGGGGTGGGGCTCTCTCTGTTGGAAAAGATGGGATGGAATGGGACCATTTTTATAGGTAGAGGGTAATCCCTCTACTTGCACAAAACTTATGAGAGGCTTCATAGAAGAGGTAGCATTTGAGGTAGACCTTCAAAGATGAGTAAGAGGTCAGCAGACTGGATATTTCAGACATAAGGAAGAGGCATGGGAGTGAAAAAGAACAGGCTATATTCAGGGAACAGTAATTTTGGAATTATTTGGATTGTCCCTCATTCGAGGTGTGGAAACCAAGCCTAGTTGTCCACTTGTTGGGTATATTGTGGGCAGCTTCTTGTTGAGATATGGGTTCAGGCTGCATGCCCTCCAGAGTGGCTACTAAATCTGATCTGTGATTCTGTGACTAGTTTGGCTGGAGGATAAAGTACAATGAAGGAGATTACTCTAAGAAGAGATTGGAGGAAATTAGGATAATGCCAGCTTGTAAAGGGTTGGATTGTGGAAATGTGTAAGATCTTTGGCTTCCACATTCGGGGTGGGGGATGTCTCAGTCCTGGATGCTTGCCAAGGGAAAGTGTTTACCTGAGGGAATAAAGCCCGTCTTTAGAGATGACCGCCACTATTGGGCACTGATTAAAGAAGCAAATTGAGTCCCAGGGGGGGGTTCCATAGCCTTGGTTCTATGCTATGAAGTCATGGGCCCTGAGTAGCTTCACCAGGTACTAGGTCTCCCAGAAATCCTGGTCACTAACTGGCAAGTCCTTACCTGAGTGTGAAGTCAATCTTGTTTCTGGCAACTTATAGACATAGGTACCAGGAACACAATTGCTCAAGAGGCGCTAGAAAAGTTTTGGTGATAGGCACTGAGAAAGGGCAAAAGGATCTAATGCTCTGGGTGTCTATTCACCAGAATCACTACCCTTTTAGCTGGGTTAAAGCACAGCTACTGGCATGGGCAATGGTTTAATTCAGGAATTGTTAGGATTGGTTGGACACAGGACATAACCAGAAGACAGTCATGTTGATCTTGTGGTAGAGGGTGCAGGTGACTAGACTGTACCCCAAAGACCAGGTAGAGAAAGAGGAAGGATGAATTGCACTTGCTCCATTGTTTTGTCTGGAATGGGTGATGGGTCTAACTGCAGCCTGAGATGCTATAATTCTTACTATCCCTTCTGCCATTATTATACTATTTTTTTTTCTTGGTGAGGAATTGGGGTTAAGTGACTTGCCTAGGGTCACACAGCTAGTAAATGTCAAGTGTCTGAGGCTGGATTTGAACTCAGGTTCTCCTGAATCCAGGGCCGGTGCTCTATCCACTGTGCCACCTAGCTGCCCCTATTATACTATTTTGACATGTATTTTCTCTCAGCTTTATTATCTCTCTTTCTTCATTTACCCTAGCCCTCTGTAGAAGAGGAAAAATCATTAACTAAATATAAATATCAGGTGCCATCTCTCTTTCTCATTTGACCAAACTACTCCTTTAATATGCATCTTTGTTTCTGCTTGGTGTCTTTGGAGACAAGTCCATGTATGTATGTTCCCCTTAGAATAGAAGCTGTAAGGGGGTGAGTCTCTCATTTGATAATCACCTTTATATAGTGATTTAATTCCAAACACTTCCCAGATGTTCTCTTACAAGTTTCCTTTGAGGCAGGTAGTGCAATCATTATTCCATCTTATAATAAGGAATGTGAGGCTCCATTCAAGTGACTTATCCATGGTCACTTGAGCTCAGGGCTGTGATCTTTCCTCTATGCCAGCATCCAAATGCCTGCTGGGAACCTCCTCCTTCTTTCTTTTATTCCCTACTTTCTCACTGAGTGTTCCTTGGGTAGAGTGGGTTACATGATCACATTTTGTATAGGTCCTTGAATTCTTTTTCTAAAGAGCCCATTTCTAATTCCTCCAAACCAGAAGTTCTTAAAATCTGATCTAAGGACCTCAAGGGGTCCAACAGGTAAAAAATTATTTTCATAATAATATTAAAACATTATTTGCCTCTTAAAATATGCTTCCATTTTAGAAAGTAGATGTACGGATCTTTGTGAGCTGGTATTTTCTTCATATATTTCATTTCAAAACAACATATCCCAACAGATGGAATATAGAGGTAGATATGAGAATCCAGCTATCCTTCTCTTAGGCCAAATATTGAAGAAATTTGCAAAAATGTGTAAAACAATGCCATTCTTCTCACTAATTTGTTTGTTCTAGAAAATCTGATTTGTTCACAAATGTTATTTTAGTGTTATGTTATAACACTAATAAATATTTTCAAATTTTTATCAGTTTTAATTTCTAATATGGCAACTATCAATAGATACAACCTACATCGAAGTTCGCTAGGATCCTCAGTTTTTAAGAGTGTAAAGAAGTTCTGAGACCAAACAGTTTAAGGACTGCTGCTCTAAACCTTCAACCCCTAAAAGTGGTCAGTGTAAGCCTTACCTCCCTAGTTGCTTTAGATTATTTATGAGATTTGAGAATGGCTTTATGCTAGAGAAATATGAGGTACTTTTATTATTTGGGGAACACAAGGGGAAAGCATATGTTTTTTTCTTAGTGGCTTATAACTTTTCCTTTGTTGTTAGTGGCTGAAGGACCCTGGGCCCAGGAATGAGAAGAGGACCCTTTTCTGTGACATGGTGTGTTTCCTGTTTATCACACCCCTCGCAGCCATCTCAGGCTGGCTTTGCCTCCGAGGGGCCCAAGATCACCTACAGTTTAACAGCAGACTGGAGGCTGTGGGGCTTATTGTTCTCACTTTAGCACTTTTTACTATCTACATCCTTTGGACATTGGTAAGTCAGCAGAGCCAGCTGCCCCTTGACAATTTCCTAAAGGGTACTTTCTTTAGGCTTTACAGTAAACTTGGGGCCCGACAATAAAACTAGGCATCCATTTCTAATACCAGGTTTCTTTTCCTCTACTTTGCATAGTGAGTATATGGGCATTTCCCAAAGACAAACAGAAATTTACCTAGTTTCTAATCCCTTTCTCCTATCAGTAAAAATGTGAATATAGTAGGTTGTGGTGACTGCAATAGACCTTTGATAGCCTCATGGTTCAGAGGTTTACTAATTATGATCTTCAGAGATCCCTAAGTGGTCTGCAGGTTACTTAAAGTAAGTAAATTGAATATGCAGTGAACATTAGATTAAAATTTTTTTCTTAGCATTTTAACTTAACAGTTAACCACAATCATTTTTAACAGTTCAACCACAATCATTTATCATGGTTCAGTGGAAGGAAGATTAAATTTGGAGCCAAAAGACCTGGGTTCAAATCCCCTTCTGCTACTTATTTCCTGTGTGACATTAAACAAATCACTCAACCTTTCTTTACATAAGTCTCCTCATTTTTACAATGAAGATCTTGGATTAGATAGCCTCTGAGGCCCTTTCTGCTTTAAATCTGTAATCTATATAATCTCAGGTTCTTCCAGGTCAGATGTTTATGGAGTGATAATAATACCTGGCTTTTTTTTAGATGTTTATCGCACTATAGCCTATGAACAACTTAAAGGAGGAAACAGTGAGTTATGATCATCCCTATTTTAAAGAGGAGGAAACTGAATCCCAGAGAAATTAAATGGCGCCTTCAAGGTCACACAGATAGAGGGGCAAACTACGAACCTTGATCTTCTGGTCCCTGTACTAGTGTTCTTTATGTTCTCCTACAGCTGCCTGAGAGAACGTGTTGGAGATAGGCTATGGGTTTTTTTTTGACTTGCTAAAGTCAGTTATAGGATATTGGAACGGGAAGGGATTTTGATTGTCTAATCCAATTTCTACATTATATAGCTGAGAAAACTCAAGGCTTGAGATGTTCAGTGATCTACCCAATGTTACCTGCTATAGGAGGAGAATCTGGGTCTTCTGGTGTTCAGTTCAGTGATCATTCCATTTCCCTAAATAAGACGTACATTTAACTTCCTCATTTTCCTAATAGAGTAAGAGTGTCTCTGGTCCCATACTTAGCCAGTGGCAGTAGTAGCTAACACTTGGGTCTCTCTTAACTACCCTACGACAATGCTCTTTCCATTACACCAAGTGTCCCACTGCTTCTAGGGCCTTTGTAGTCTGTAAAGAATATTACAAGACAGAAGGGAAATCTTATGACAATCAAAGGTTGGACCAACATGACTACTGCAAATGGCTAAGCAGTTTGGTCAGATGACAGAGCCTGTCTGTCTATTTTCAGCAGCTGGCATCTTTCTTCAAGGCTTGGCAATCCTACGATATATACTCTGAATTAAGAGCCAAGTACTCTGAATCTGTTAGGAAAGTAGATCAGGAATATTCATTCCCCATACATTCCTGGATGGGGTTGATGTTACAGTCATGGGATAGAGGGATGGAGATAGGAGATAACAGTAAGATTCGTGAAATACTTTCCAATTTAGTTTCTGTGACTAAGTTGGCTTACAGAAAAAGAGTTGATTCCAGATGGGACTAAAACTCTTCTTTCTGGATTACAGGATATTCTTGGTATGTAGAAGACTGTGATAAGACATCCTGAAGACCTTTTCTTTTTTTTACTACCCTATCTCAGTAGAAGTGGGACCATTCTAATCCTTGAATGGGCGTTGGAGGCCTTAGTATCCTTGGAAAACTAAAGGGTGTTAATGTTTATAACAGCTTTGTAACTATATTTCAAAACTGGCCAGACTTCAGTGCTCTAGGCATATGTTGCTAACTGAGCTGGATGTGTGTATTTTTTGTTTTGTTTTGTTTTTGTGGGGCAATGAGGGTTAAGTAACTTGCCCGGGGTCACACAGCTAGTAAGTGTCAAGTGTCTGAGGCTGGATTTGAACTCAGGTCCTCCTGAATCCAGGGCTGGTGCTTTATCCACTGCTCTACCTAGCTGCCCCCGATATATGTATTTTTTTTTTTTTAGTGAGGCAATTGGGGTTAAGTGACTTGCCCAGGGTCACACAGCTAGTAAGTGTCAAGTGTCTGAGGCCGAATTTGAACTCAGGTACTCCTGACTCCAGGGCCGGTGTTCTATCCACTGCGCCACCTAGCTGCCCCCATGTATGTATTTTTGAACTCTAGTTGTATGCATCTTAAACCATCGGTCATGTACTGGGCTAGGGTCTAATCTGCCTCTACCAGTGCCCTTATCTGCCTTCTCCTTGGGTCAGGAGCAGTGGAACTCTTACAGGTGGGTGGTATCTGTGCATTCCAGCAATGACATAGAAAGATGAAGGAAACCAGCTGGCTTTTCAAAATATCCCCAGGTTATAAATCAATATTCATCTTTAACAAATGTCTCTTTAAAAGTATGGAATTTGCCCAGTATAGGTAATACTTTTCTGTCTATGTTGAGGTTTTTTGGACTCAAATACTGTGATTTCATCAGCATAAGGAACTTCTTTTATGGAAACTCCCTCCACTGATGCAAGTCAGGAGATCATAGCATTTGGGGACGCTGGAATGTTACATGCCTTTCCCATGGCCCACACAGAGGCAAGAAATAAACCCAGGTCCGCCTGACTCCAAGCCTGGCTATGTATTCACTCTTTGAGAGATTCACAGAAGTCTAGAATGTGAGAGCTGGCAGGGATTTTTGTAGTCCAACTCCCCCATTTTAAAGTGAGTTGTTTAGTAGCATTTGTGAGAACTGCATCCCTCACCCCCAGACAATTCCACTGGATGGTTAACTCAATTCAGCTTATCAAACATTTATTAAAACACCCACTACAAAAAAAATAAAGAATAAAGAATACACCTATTATGTACAAATGCAAACAAAAATGACAAATAGTGCCTATTTCCTAAGAGTTCATATTCTACTAGGGGACACAACATGTACACCAGTAAATGAAAGATAATTAGAGGAGAGGTTGGTGGGGTAGGTTGTTTGCACTATCAACTAGGGTGATCAGCTGAGTAACCTGCCCCTTCAACCTCAAAATTCTCTGTATAAGCATGCAAAGAGCTTCTTTATGAGATTGGACTTGGAGGGAGACCATTGTCTTTCCTAAGATAGATTCCCTTAGCACTTAGCTTCTTTGAGGAATACTTGAATACCCTATTATTTACCAAGGTCCTACCCTTGTTTACTAGCCCTATGGTTTATAGGCTTTATAGCCCTATGGCTATTAGGAGATCGGAATTTTCAATTCATTCTACTCATATGAAGAAAGCTTGCACGACCATAACCTTATCTTCATTTTGAAAAAATTAAAAGGCTGAGCGTGACCCTCTATCTTCCCTCCCTATTCTTACCAACCTAATATTGGGTATTGCTACTCTCACCAAAACAAGACTGTTTTAATACCTGTCTTTCCCTAATTTAGCTTTTTCCCTTTCTCTTTGCAGAATGTAAAAACCTTCACTTGGTTTCAAAACAATTAACTGTGCAAGTACAAGATGAGGAGGAACAGGTGGCTAGACAAGTTTATTGAGAAAGAATTGAGAGTTTTGGTGAACTGCAAACTCACCATCAGTCAACAGTGTGACACGGACGGCAACAAAGGCTATTTATTCTAAGCTTAAGAGAAGAGTAATGTCCAGAAAGAAGAAGGTGATCGTGTTGCTGTACTCTGCCCTGGTCACCACATTGTTAGAAAAGATAACTACTATTAAGCTGGAGCAGATCCAAGGAAAGAGACATGATAACCAGGAGGCTAGCCTGCCTGCCATTCGTGGACGAGAATAGCGCTGGGGCGTGACAGCTGCCTTTAGGATTGAAAGGACTGTCATGTGGGAGAAGAATTAGGGTCTGATACCTGGTACGGGGGCAACAGACGGGAGTTGCAGAAGGGTAGTTCTAGTCTCCATGAAAAGAAACATTTCGTCTTCGTTCATGGAGTTCAGAAGTAGAATGCACTTCTTTAGGAGGCAGTGGGTGCTCTCTCACTTAAGGTCTTTGAGCAGAGATCGTGTGACTGCTTCTTAGGGACATTACAGAGGGGACTCCTATTCAGGTCCAGGATGGAACAGATGACCACTAAATTTCCTTCCCACCATTGAAATGCTATGTGATTTTCTATCAGGATTCCCTCTTTGGGTTTGAGAGGGAAAGTACCCCGTACTGCATGACCTCTCTTTCTTGTTCCCTAGGTTTCATTCCGCTACCACTGCCAGTTGTATTCAGAGTGGAGAAGGACTAATCAAAAAGTCCGCTTAATGATTCTGGACTCTGAAAGCTGTAAGACGGCCCAGCATTCATTGCTGTCAGCCATGCTCCTCAAGAAAACAGCAGAAGAAACTACGGTGTGAATGCCCTGGAGCTGGTAGCCCTTGGGAGAGAGGCGGTCAGTCCTGACCCACCATAATCCAGAGAGGAGTTCAATCTAAAGGCATTGGCTGGCATGGTGGGACTCCAGAGAAGAAGGAAAGCTGACTCCACTGTTGGCCAGCCCAGGATCTGGAGAGCATGGTTTGGAAGGCCCAGCAATTTGAGGAAGGACACAACCGGCTCCACCCAAATCTGGATTGACTTTGTTACAGTACACACTAAGTGGAGTATATTCGATACATGTACATATTTTGCAATTTCCTTACCTAAAATTTCTGTGTATCATGTTGACAGACTTGGTTTTAAGCTTCAGTATTGAAGCTGGCAGCTTGATCTCATCTGAGCTTAATTACACGCCCTGTTCTGGAGTCACTGAAAGACAATTTGTCTCACATCGCCTTTGACCTAGAAGGAGTTAGCTAAGCTCTCAGAAGGCTGTCGTCATATCTGCACTTTCTTTTATGGTGTCACACTTTATAACAGTTTCTGTATTTTAAAGATCACCCGGAAGGAATAAAATGAGCTCTTAATGAATATAATGAACTCATCAGTGATTTTCTAAAGGTACCTGAAACCGTGCTTAAGCCAAGATATAACTAATGCCATTTCATGGGAGAAGGTTGGAAATTAAGGGATAACTAAAGTATATGAAACTTGATTGAATACATTACAAATACTTTAAAGTGTAGTTAGTTCCATGATGGGTGAGTAAAAAGAGGTACAGGAGGGAGAAGAAAGAAGTGGTGATCACAGTGGGCTATAATGTTTCATCAAAAGCCCTTCATGAAGATTAAGCTCTTTTTCCCCTTTTTTGGACAGTATTACTATTTATTTTCATAGATCAAGAGAATTTTATATTTATAGTTTACCTAGATTTTAGCAAAGCATTTGATGATCTCTGGGGATTGTCATATTAAAAATGAGATGTGGTTTATGTGATGTTTAAAATCTAAATGGTTTGTAGTCGCCTTAAATTAAAAAGCTTCAGTACCAGTCTTTGGGTATTAAACATTTATTAAAAGCATATAGGTATTCACATGGAATTCAGAAAGTTAAGAAAAAGAAAGCCTACCTAGTCTAGAGTTCCAGCCTGGTCTGCTTCCTCCTCAAGTCCTCTGCCACCAGCCTGCTTCAAGCATGAACACATTAGCAAAGTGATTGTGGAAGCTTTTTATAGGTCTGGAACAGAGGCGGTCCTTACACACTGCTTCAAGCTGATTGGTTGGCATCTTCCAAATCCATTGGTTCACTGAACTTGAAGGTGTTCTCAAGTTAAGTTCAAAGTCTAGCTTCTGAGAACAATACCTTCTTAAGGGCTAGCCAGGTGTGATTACAATCTAGTTAACTTTGAAGTAGACTAATCAGCAGTCAATCACTCTCACTTGATAAAATCAGTTTAGACTAATCTCCAGGTGGGTCTTTGAGTATCTGCTAAATCCTATTATTTTATCACAGCTAGAAGATGGTAATATAGTTAGGTTGACTCAACTGGTCACATTGCAGAATCCAGAGAGTCATCAGAATGGTTTCATCTCAACTGGGAAGGTTTCTTTTCTTCTTTTTTTTTTTTTTTGGTGAGGCAATTTGGCTAAAATGACTTGCCCACGGTCACATTGCTAGTAAGTATCAAGTGTCTGAGGCTGGATTTGAATTCAGGTCCTCCTGAATCCAGGGCTGGTGCTTCGTCTACTTTGCCACCTAGCTGCCCCTAAACTGGGAAGGTTTCTTTTGAAGAGTTGAGGCTCTGTATTTTACCCCAGTGTTGTTAAATATCTTTATCAGTGATTTGTATAAAGGTAATAGACTCATGTGCTCAGCAGATCTATGGATGATACATATCTGAGAGGGATAGTGAACATGGTGATAGACTCAGGAGCCAAACACTTTAATAGGCAACTATATTGGGCTGAGTCTGATTGATACTTAATGGTGACAAATGGAAAGCCTTATACTTGAGTTCAAATAATTAACTTCACAAGCTAAACAATGTTTTTTTGGGGGGGGGGAGATCAGGAGGTTTTAGTGGATCGCAAGCTCAATATGAGTCAGAGTGATCTGAAAGCCAAAATAGCTAATGCAATTAATATCAGGCTTAATGGAGAGAGGCACAGTGTCCAGAACTGGAGAGGTGCTTTTCTCCCCTCTATTCTGACAGCCTCTGAGTGGTTTTTTGTGTTGGATACCATGTCAGTAGGGACATTTGCAAATTGGAGAGTGTCCGCAGGAATGCAAACAAAATGCTAAGTCTCAATCCCATTCGTAGAAGGGTGAAAAGAAGTAATGATAATAACATTTATATAGTGCTTGTTGTTCAGTTATGCCCTACTCTTCTTGGGATTCTCTTGGCCAAGATACAGGAATGGTTTGCCATTTCTTTCTCCAGTGGATTAAGGCAAACAGAGGTTTAAGTGAACTGCCCAGGGTCACACAGCTAGTACATGTCTGAGGCTGAATTTGAACTGAGGTCTTCCTGACTCTAGGCCCAGTGCTCTATCCACAGCATGCTGTCCGAAGTGGGTCACGTTGAACTTAGAGAAGACTTAGGGGATAAACTCAGGCTTGATATAAGGAGAAACTTAAAAATTAGACCTATCCCAAAGTGTAGTTGGTTACCACAGGGTGTGCATTCCCCTATACTTGACATGTTTAAGCAAAGGTGTGGTAACTACTGGTTGGAGATGTTGTATAGGAAGTGTTTTTCCCCAATAATAGATGGCTTATGAGGTTCCTTCGGGTCTCATGAAAAATGGAGAAAGTCTGGATTATTTTTCTGAGGAATACTTCACTGTAGAGTCACCTAATGTGTTCTAAGTATGAAACAGTGGAGAAAGCACTATGCTAGGTGTCAAGAAACCTGGGTGGGTCCTAGCCGGTCTCCTTCATCTTTTCCAAAACAATCATAAGAGACTAACAGATATTTTGCTAACATGAGGTAACTTCTATGTGGCCTGTGTTCAAATCCTCTCTCCTCTGGGACTGTTTTCTCCTCTATAAAAGATGGTTTATAAGGGACTTTCCAGCTCTGACATTCTATAACTACTAGTCTAGCTGTTCAATCCTGACCTGGGTGCCCAGCTAATTTGCTAAGACCTTTACATCCCCATCATAACTTAAAGAAATTAAATTTGATTTCTTTTTTTTTTTTTTGAGAGGCAATGGGGGTTAAGTGACTTGTCCAGGGTCACACAGCTAGTAAGTGTTAAGTGTCTGAGGCCAGTTTTGAACTCAGGTCCTCCTGAATCCAGGGCCACTGTTCTATCCACTGCACCACCCAGCTGCCCCTGATTTCTTTTGAAGAGGGCAGCTATTGGACTCTGAAATAAAGGATCTGGGCACTTTCTTTTTTTTTTTCTTCTTTTTTTTTTTAGTGAGGCATTTGGGGTTAAGTGACTTGCCCAGGGTCCCACAGCTAGTAAGTGTTAAGTGTCTGAGGCAGGATTTGAACTCAGGTACTCCTGACTCCAGGGCCGGTGCTCTATCCACTGCGCCACCTAGCTGCCCCTGGGCATTTTCTTGATCCAACCAGAAGCCCATTTGGAGCTCCAGGTTCCACTTAGGAGAATAGGCAGAGAGGTGGGACCAGTTTGCTGGCTAGTATCCTATATTTCTCTTTTCTTTCATAGCTAAATTCCTTGAGAAAGCACTTGTCTTCATTTCCTCTCTTGCAAACCTCTTCAATATGGCTTTCCTATCCTCATTCAACAGAAACCATATCCTCCAAAGTTACTAGTGATCTTATTAGTCCAATCTAATGTCCTGTTCTCAATTCTCATCCTTCCTCAACTCTTTTTTTGTTGTTTTAATTTTTTTTGGTGAGGCAGTTGGGGTTAAGTGACTTGCCCAGGGTCACACAGCTAGTAATTGTTAAGAGTCTGAAGCCGCATTTGAACTCAGGTATTCCTGAATCCAGGGCCGGTGCTCTATCCACTGAGTCACCTAGCTGCCCCCTCTCTTTCATTTTTGACTGTCACTTTTCTGAATATTGTTGTCCTCTAGGTTTTGTTTGTTTGTTGTTGTTGTTACTATCTCCTGGTTCCCCTACTTGAATATTTCTTCTAGTTTCGCTTGCTCATTCTTCCTTCAAGTCATACCCACTAACTATAGGTATCCCTCAAGGCCTTTTCCTGGGCTCTTCTCTTTTCTCCCTTTATGGTACCTCATTTGATGAGCTCATCATCTCCCATGAGTTCAATTATTGATCTCTATGTAGATGATTCCCAGACGTATCTATCCAGAACTAACCTCTCTCCTGTGCTCCAATCTCACATCACCAACTGTCTCTTGGACATCTCAAACTATATACGTCCAGTGGGCGTCTTAAATTCAACATGCTCGAAACAAAATGTATTGTCTCTGCTTCCAAATCTTCGCACTTTTACTGTCACTGTTGGGGTCAACATCACCCAATAAAGCACTAGTAATTGTTATATTGGAGACATATTCATACAGGAGGGGAAAACAGTTGGTCATTTAGTTTGAAAGATAGTTAAACCTGTTTCTTATTGAAACTTGTCCCCTTAGTCCCTTCTAACAATATGTAATGATTTTTTTTTGACGGGGCAATGGGGGTTAAGTGACTTGCCTAGGGTCACACAGCTAGTAAGTGTTAAGTGTCTGAGGCCGGATTTGAACTCGGGTCCTCCTGACTCCAGGGCTGATGCTCTATCCACTGTGCCACCTAGCCGCCCCCACCATGTCTTATTTCTACCCTCACATCTGTTATTTTACGTCTTTTTCTCTTCAATTACACTGCCCCTCTTATGAGCCCTCAAAGCATAGGTTCTCCCCCAAAATCTCAAATACTCCTGACGGTGGATTTGGAAATGAGAAGGCTTGAGTTCAAATTTTTTGCTGCCTGTATGACTTGAAGACAATTACTTCAACTCTCAGAGCCACAGAATCCTCATCTGTAAAGGGAGAGTTTGGGACCATTCGACCCCTAAGCTCACTTCTGGCTTTAAATCTATGATACTATGAACAGAACTGAAAACGAGAAAGCAAGCTCAGACCCGGCTCACCCTCGGCTCTACGCCTGCGCAAAAGTGGGGCGGGGCAAAACGAGGTCTATAAGTAAGGGTAAAAAGGTGGGGCCTCGCGCAAGCGTTATTGGACCTCTTCGGAGGTCACGTGAACGCGCAGGCGCAGTACCTCCCTGCCCGCTCGCTCACACAAAGCCCAGAAGCGGAGAAAATGGCGGCAGGGGTGGAAGCGGCTGTGGAGGTGGCGGCGACTGAATCCAAAATGGAGGAGGAGAGCGGTGCGCCTGGCATAGTAAGCGGGAACGGGACTCCGACCCCCAAAAGGTGAGGCTTCTTTGTCCTTCTCGGGCCTGAGGCTCCTTGAGGAGGTGCCCGGCATCAACGGGGCCTGTGCCGCCCGGCGTTCGCCGCGGCCTCGGCTCCGTTAGCTGGGCTCCCTCCCCTCTCCACGCGAGGCCTCTGATCCCGATTCCGCCCCACCCTCCTCCTACCCCGCGAGGCCCCAGCCCCGTCCTGCTCCCTGCGCAGTCTCCACCTGCCCACGGGGCCCCGACACCCCCCTCCATCCGCGCGGCCCTGTCCTCCCTTGTACCCCCTCCCCCAGCCGCGATTTGATTTCCTTTTCCTCTTCCCCCCAGGAGCGGCCCCATCCCCCACCTCCGACGCCACCCACGCGGCCCCCTTTTTCCTCCTACTGCCCCGATTCTTTCTCTCCTCCCCCCATGCGCGGTCTCGATCCCTGCGGAGCCTCATTCTCCCTCCTACCCCCACCCTGGGGGGGGGGTCCCTGACCCTCCTCTCCACAAAGCTCCAGCCTTCTTTAGCCACGCGCGGCCTCCTCTCTCCCCACGAGGCCCCTTCCTCTCGCGGCGTGTGTTCTCCGCTCCCCCCGCCTCCCGCGCTCCTCCGATCCACGTCCCCATGATAGCCCCCCTCCCCCCAGCACGGTACCGCTCTCCCCCGCGCCCTTTTCCTCTCCCAGGCTCCGCCCCTCCCCTCTGCAAACCCCCCCCCCCCCCACGCTTTCCGAATCTCCTCCCTCAACTTCCCCGCGTGGCTTCTGGCCCGGCGCTTTTCCCCCACTTGCAAATGAGAAAACGAAGTGGCCTTTGTGCTGGGACCCTGGCGCTGGGCTACCCCGGGTGAGATAAGGTGCTCGCTGCACAAGAGGCCTCTTCGGGTCTCTCCTTCCCCCGCCATCCTCTCCCCGGGGCTTCACCCTGCTCTAATTCCTGTTTCCGCTTCCCGGGGGGCTGCTCCCTCGGTATTTTGTCCCTACCCTCTGGCCGGGCCTTTGTGTCCAAAGAACCATTTGATTTGGTGTAAGGGCTTGGATTCAAATACTGCCTCTGCTTCTTAGTACTTGTGTGACTTAAGGTAATTAGCTCTCTGGGCTTTGGTTCCGTTTTAGGAGGGGGTTGAACAAGATAATCTCAAAATTCATTCTGATCTTCCTTTGCTCAACTCTGGCCATGTCCTCGTTTCAAGCCTTTTCTCCTTTTAACCCTTTTTCCTGGCTCCCCTTACCAAATTTCGGGGTGGGGGGGAGATGGGGTGCAGTTTACCTTGAATCTTCAAAGGACCTTGGTCCAATGAAATGGCCTAATTGCTAAACTGCGCTTTTAATCCTGACCATAAGAAAATAGATGAATAGAAAGAAAATAAACTGCAGCTGCATTTTTCTAATGTAAAGATGAACTGATGGTAACTTTAAAGCTTAAAGCCTGGCCCACTGTTTCGACTGGGACTTTTAAAAAGTTTGTTTTTTCATAAGAGGAATTCATCTTAATGAAGTTAAGATGAACACTCATAATGTGTTGCTGTGTAATAGCCCAGTACAGCTCTTAGGTTCTTTTTCCCCAGCCGTTGAGGAAAGGAGGCAGGAAAGTTATTTCTATAAAGGCGCTGCAAGAACTAGAAGAACTTTGTTCACTACCGCGGGGTATTGGATAAGTGTTGGCAGTGTGGTGCGTTTGAATTGGAATTCTGGCTTTGCGACTTTGTCGCTAAACTTGCCTTTTAAAAATATTTTTAATATAAATTTAAACACCAACATTCTGATTTTAAAGAAGAGCAGAAAAGCAAACTTGTGAAACCATAAATCTATTTTAAGTAATAATTAACCCTAACATCGTAGTACCAACACTCCCCTGCTTGTCTCTGTCTCTTCCTGAACTACTGCTCTGTTCTATACAATTTCTGAGAATAATTGTCCTTCTGCAGTTACACATATTTCAGCTAGAAACTAGAGATTACACTAATCCTGTTTTTAATCTAGTTTTCATTCTGGTTTTGTTTAAGCAGGCAGTATATGATTATATTATAAAGGGGGTGTGTATGATTTAACTTGGTAACAATGTATGATCTTATTTGTAAAAAAATTCTCAAAAGGTATTTTCAAATGCAATTTATAGTACATGGAAGCTACAGTCCTGACTTATCCAAATTATTTTGCAAGAAGCATGTTAAGAAAATGTCAAATCTAATAAAACTGATTTTTATCCACCCTGACAACAACTGTAATTTTTTTAACACCTTAAAATGCACTTTTAAAAGATTTTATGCATTGTAGTGTTTCTGTTGTGTTTTGGGACTAGAGTGTTTGAATTTGTGTATATAATACAGTATTTTTAGAACTAGAAAAGAGGCAGAACTTTTTTTTTTTTTTGAGAGAAACTCGTGACCCAGAAATGTTAAATGAAGGTTTTGGTTACATCTTAAACAAATTGCCTTTCCGATCACCTATTGGTCGTTAGTGATGTTGCTGCACCGGTAGGAATTATATGTCATGCATTTATTCCTGAAAGACTATCCTTATGATATAGATTAGCTCCAAAGCAGAAAGCCAGCGCTTTTGACTGGTGGTGTGGTCAGGTTACTTCACCAAAATGCCTTTAAATCTCTTACCTGTTGTCTTTTAGCTGAAATGAGTTCCTTGTACTGTTCTGTAACAAAGACATTAATAGTATGGGAAGACACTTTGTTATGTAGCATTAAATATGTATCTAATTATTACAATGATTTTCAGAATCTAATTAAGACGTAATAGTTTTTGTTGTTGTATACCAAGACTTTGAATATACACCCCTGTGGTGTGTATGCACATGAGTTTGTTATGGGACAGAGGTAGTGGTCTCTGGCTGAAGAGAGCTTTTAACTCGGGGAGCCTGGATCTGACCTTGAAAAGTTTTGCCCAGTTATGAGTCTGGGAAGGTTTAAGGGTCTAAACCCTCAGTTTTACTTTTCCTTGAATCCCAGCCTAGTTTTGTAACTTTTAGCTGTACTTTGTGGTCTAAGTGGGGAGGGAATAGATTTCTTTATTTTGTTTTCTGCTTAGCCTGTTTACATTAACAGGTCCTCTTTAACTGAATTCTGAATGAATGGCGAATGGTGTGTGAGAAGCTTAATCTGTCTTAACACTGTAACTAATTTCTTTTGTGTATTGATAGTAAGTACCTTTAGTTTATGCCTATACCAAGGAAGAAAAGATCTTGTGCTGTAATGGAATGAATGGCTAAAAGTACATAAAGTAAGTTCAAACCATTTATCTTGTATAGGATGGTGTCCTGATGAAGCCAGAATTATATTATGGGCATACTAACTAAACGGTAGTTATTATTCCATCACCATAAGCCTCTTATTCTAAGCTAGCTGTTTCATAAAAGCATGCCATTGGTTACAGGGAGATTTGTACAAAGCCATAGATGATGCTCAGTGTGATTTGCATATGGAGGAGGCAGCAGCAGCATCTTTCAAGTCCAAGAAAGAATGATCAATTTTATGTGTAACAAAAATGTTTGGATCTTGTTTCTAAAATGTATAGTAAGAAATGTTTTTCTTGTTTAAATTTTGGTTCTTTCCTGGATGTTACATATAAGAGCTTTAGATCCTTCATACAGTGAAAAGAGTACGTGATGAAAAAATAAATAAGTAAACAAATAGTTTGGAAACAAAAGGCATTTGAGGGGGTGAAGAAAGTGATGTGGTGTATTAAAGGAACATGGTAAGGAGCCTCCACTCTACCCATGAGATTGTTTCTCTACAGTCCTTTCCAGTGGTGTTCAGTTACTGTAGTTTTTCACCTTGGTTTCCCCAGTTGGAAAGTATATGGGAGGGAAGAAGGGAGTGTTTTGGTTTCTTAGGTCAGGGTTAGTGGATAGGTTTCGGTTTTTTGTGTGTGTGGTACCATAGTTTGACATTAGATGATTCTACCAGATCAAAAAGGAGTAGTTTTCATTAATAGTATAACTACTTTAAGTACAAATGTAAAGATGATCATTTATGCCGTACACTTACAGGTGTATTTTTTCTTTCTAATATAGTGAAGGTGAACGATCAAGTCAAAATGAGAAGAGGAAGGAGAAAAATGTGAAAAGAGGAGGGAATCGATTTGAACCCTATGCCAACCCTACTAAAAGATACAGAGCCTTCATTACAAATATACCATTTGATGTGAAATGGCAGTCCCTTAAAGACCTGGTCAAAGAAAAAGGTAATGGTATTGGTGTTGAGTAGGGTAAAAGGTTGGTCTGTCATCTCTCCTTATGGTTATTTCCCTGGTTATAATTTAATCTTTTTGTCAGCTGAGGCTGTTTGGGGTAGATAAAGTGTTTTTTTGTTTTTGTTTTTTTGTCTAGGCTTTAGAGTTAAAGCCCTTTTTGGTTTTTCGTGGTCATGCAACTGCGTGTCAAAGAGGGTAGTTTGTGTGGTCACTTAGCCTACAAATGATACTATTGGCTAAATATGGATTTTAGGGCTTCGATTACGTTTGAAAGGAGCCTTTTTGTCTTAGGGAATATTTTTGAATTATCTACATTAGCGAGGATTTTTGAAGCCTTTAATGCAGTTGGGCAAGGTAGTTTGCTGATCCTGGTACAAGTGGATGTCTGTCCTGGAATCAAAATTTAGTAGCTTGACTTGTTCTTGGTCTAAATTGAAAAACATTCCATAGCCATTTTTATGTAGAATGGAGACTTGAGGACTTAAAATAGGCATCTGTTTGAAATTTAGTACCTCCAGATGATCAATAGTTGTGGCCCTGGTGACAACTTTTAAATTTAAGTTTAATCTCCTCTAGAACAGGGGATAAGCAGCCTGAACAGCACCTTTGCCATGCTTTTTGGATGGTGTTGGGTTTTTTTATCCACTTTCTCCCCTCTTCTACCTCCCGTCCCAGGTTCTCCTTTCCCTACCTTTTTTCCTCTCCTGTTTTCTCACTCCTGTTACTATTTATAGTAATGGTTAAGCCTTACTGGTGGCACTCAAATAAGAGGTTGCTTGGGCCCTGTTCTAGAATAAGGTGTTGCTAGAGGGTGGGAAAAACAAATTTTGTATATTATTTTGAACTTTACCTTCCTAGAGGCAAATTAGTCAAGTTACAGGTAACAGTTTTCTTGAAGGTTTGCAGGGTATTGGGTTGGGGGTGGGGCGGGGCAGGGGCGTTCATAATGAAAACAAATATGTGAGCCTGATTTCCAAACCGGTAATAGTTTAAATTACATGAATTGATGTCGCTTTGGCTGGCCATTTTGGTATGGTTAGGGTTCATCACATTTAGTTTTGCAGTTATGAATGATCCACAGAAAGTATAGCACTCTAACTGAATTTCACCATGATATGCAAGAAATATTAGGCAATACGAATATCTTTATATGGTTTTTCTTAAGTACTATAAATGCCGTTCCAAGTATTATGTGGTTTCTCTCCAGATAACATGGATGGAAAAATGTTGGGTGTGAGATTTGTTTTCCTGCCTTGATCAGCCAAATCATTCCTGCCATACTCCTAGGGCAACAGTGAAATTTATTCATTTTGTCTGAAGGACTTGTCATGTTACATCCCAGATGCATTGTTCTTGGTTTTTGGGACTGCTGCTTCAACACTGTTTAGAATTGCTGTACAGTACAGTTGGGTCTTATTCTAACTAGTCTTTGGAATCACTCCCAAAATTGTGCTTTTGTGATTGGTTTGAACCACTGAATTGATACTCCTTTTGATACATAAGGTATAGTAGTTCCAAGAACCAGGAATGTAGCTTTGAAAATGTAATTGTTAGAACTCTGTAAGAGACTACAGGCCCAATTTTTCATTTTTTAGGAGTGTGTGAACCAGTTTTGGGACATAATGGAGAAAGTAGGTGACATTTTGACTGCTTTACCATTCAGCAATTAAGTTTGGAAGATCTAAAGCTAGTAGCAACAGTGACGGTCTGGATGTAGAAGCAGTTCACCTCAATTTGCCATTTTGCACTGGATATTCTGGAGACGGCATGGTGGTTTACTCAGATTTCTCCAAACTGGTTCTCATAGTCCCCTGGGGCATTGCTTTGAATGCCCGGTTCAGTCATTTTGTGTATTTTTTTGGTGGTGAAATTTAGAATTACAGGTGTGCAGTAAATCAATCTTTTTAATGAGCTGTAAAATGTTCTTGTTTAGCGCTCCCCCGTATTGGTTAACGAATTTGCTGTTGAACTAAATAATTGTCAGCAGTATTGGACTTTTGGTAAAGGGGTTCATAAGAAAGAGAATGAAAGTTTTGGTTTTTTGTGGTTTTTTTTTTTTTTAGTGGTATACCTAGTTTCAGTGTGTTAATTCTAAAAGAATTTGAATACAAAAATAACCATTTTTACCATGTTTACCTACCAAATGACTCTTAAAAAGATGAACTGTGCTATTGTGGACATCTAGCAACCCCCTTTTCTCTATATATCTTACATCCCCACAAGTTATTTTTCAGTGAGTATGGTAAATCTTTTTCACAGAAATACTTCATACTTGTTGCAAATGTTTTGTTTTATGAAAACTGGCTATTGCCTCAGTGTAGAAATACAGATAATACATTAATTTAAAAACATTAAAAAAGATTCAGCACATGGTAGTTCTATATAGTAACAAAAGAGGTTATAAGTACTTAGAGTATTGGCCCTGGTGGGGGTCAACTACTACTTTTAGTCATACAACTAATGAAATGAAAACCAGAATTATAGACATTCTTAACTTGAAAATATGAAATGATTTCTTACCAGATCGTGTTAACATTGTGCCTTATGGTGATGAAGTACTTTTTGGATACATTGTATCACTTAATTACTACACAAGAGATAAGACAGAAAATATCAACTGAGGCACAGAAGTAGAAACCTAAAATGGAGTCTTTGGACTAGTATACCATACTGCTTAATGCAGAATAGGGATGGGTTCTTCTTTTTTCCAAGAGTGAGCTCATATTGAGGTTATACTGTTTTTAACATACCCCTTGGGTGTGTGTGTGGGTGTGGGTGTGTGGGTGTGTGTGTGTGTGTTCATGTTCTTTCCCACCGTTTTTTCCATAGATCTGCTACCTGTTCATTACATTGAGCTAATCTATAAGATAAATAATTGTGCCTTAGTATTTTCCATAGGCATGTCCTCTAAAAGTCCATAAACGAGCCACATGTTAGATAAACCAAACCATTGTTCTTTGTAGCTTTAGCTGATAGTGGAAATAGCCTTCTTGGCCTTTTTAAAATATTTACCTTTAGGGGCAGCTAGGTGGCACAGTGGATAGAGCACCGGCCCTGGATTCAGGAGGACCTGAATTCAAATCCTGCCTCAGACACTTAACAATTACTAGCTGTGTGACCCTGGGCAAGTCACTTAACCCCAATTCCCTCACCCCCCCCCCAAAAAAAATTAACCTTTAAATATGAAAGCAGTATAACTGGGGGCAGCTAGTTGGCGCAGTGGATAGAGCACCGGCCCTTGAGTGAGGAGTACCTGAGTTCATATCTGGCCTCAGACACTTAACACTTACTAGCTGTGTGGCCCTGGGCAAGTCACTTAACCCCAATTGCCTCACTAAAAAACAAAACAAAACAGTATAACTGACTCTCAGGTTTAAATGAACCTAGCATTAGTGCTATGTATTAGTTTTCATTATTTCTCAAATTACTTACCATACTGCACATTCTGTGCTTCTGATCTTATTTCTTCTAGTTTTTAGGTTTTGTGTCCATGATGATTTGCATGGCTTAAGTAAATCAAAATGTTTTATTCCTAGTTTATTTTCTAATTAGTTTATTTACTTTAATTATTAAAGGATCTAGATTAAGTGATGTGATAAATTGTGAAACTTTCTTTAAAATTAGACTTTTGGAGAGTTGGGACTTTATGTGACTTAGAAACTTTCCCCATTAAAGAAAGATTTTTGACTGACTTGAAACTACAACTCCCAGTAATCATTGCTCAAAGGGGAGTTTCATGGAACAGTGTTCCTCCACTGACAAACATCTAGGAGTTGGAAAAGGGCTAATGGCCCTGTGGACGGATTAAAAACATTCTCCACTTTCCTTTACCAGTGCTCTTCTTTTTCCTAAGATTCTAAGATTTGGAGCTTGACAAGATGAAGGCTTAGCTACCCAAAACATTTCTTTTCACTACCTTCTAGCCCTTACCCTCTCCCTTTCTTTGCTACCATGCTGATTTTTGTTGGATGAAGAGAGTAGAACAAACCAGTCTTGGTAGCAGCAACAAGAATACTGGACAGAAAAGTTAAAAGAACAACTTGCCAAGACAGTTTTCAAATTTACTTAAAATTTCAAAAGTGGGCCTAATTTGAAGTACTTTTTTCTTGAAATATGGTCTATGTCTTCTGAAATATTTGATTAGTAGAACTGAGTTTAAAAGATTAGATTATTCGAGCTAAAGGTGATCTAGGAAACTTATAAATTTAATAGCTAGCACCTATAGAATGTTTTATGGTTTGTATGAGATTGTGAAATCTCTGTCCCTGGATAAAGAAACCCCATCTCTCAGCAGCTAGCTCACTTGGACTATCTGGGGAATGGGGCAGATCGAGCAGAGGCAGGACTGTGGACCACCAGTAAGTTCTTCATGGATCACAGTCTGAGGAAGAAAAGAAGGAAGGTCAGTAGTATATTCCTAATACCACATTTAGCAGTGGCCAGTTTACCTCGGTAAGCAAAGATTTATTTATTTAATTGCTTAATCCTCCCTTAATAAAGTTTGTGCATTCTAAATAAATTTCAAGTTGTTACTGGCTGAAAACACACACACACACACACACACACACACACACACACACGGCAGGGTTAGATTAGCAAAATATTTTTATTTAATTTACATTGATCTCTCTACATTGAGAGTTTATGGGGCAAATATAACATTATCCCTTACTTAATTTCTCTACACATTTTTCCTTAAGAGTCTGGATTGCTGCCTAATAGGAATTAGGCTGAGTCCTGTAATTGGAGTCCACTACTTAGAAGGCTCAGTTAACACACACACCATCTGTGAAGTTGATAATCAGAAACCTATCAGATGAGCCCAACATTGTGTTGTTGACCCTTTGGATCATTCTGAAGGGTGGGACTATCCCTACTTGGGATTTGGGGGAAAGGAAGCTTCCAGTACAGCTTTCTACATCCTGTCAAACCACCTTGAGAAAATTTCCGTTATTTTGTTGCACACATTATAAATCCCCAGAAAAGGCATTCCAAAGCCCATTTTCAACCATGGCTTCTTTATGTTAGGTGTGGATAATTGACTTTTGAGGTGACAGGTGTGTTTGGGGGGTTTTGTTGATTTGGGTTTGTGTTTTGTTTTTTAATTAATGCTATGGTGTACCTCCTCAAGTTCATAAAATCTCTGGTAGATTTTTATTATAATACTTAAAGATCATGTGGACTCTCTTCTGTGACACTGTGTTGTCTACAGTGCATCCCTTCCTTCGTCTCATTCCAGATTAAGGAAGAAAGGGGGAAGCATTTCCCTTTATAATCAGTTGGGAGACACTAATAGCTTTGTACATTTAAGGTTGATACAAATAATAGTTCTATGGGGTTGTCTCAGTTCTTTGATTTGGATTGAATATTGCTTGTGGCAGCAAGATTCATTGATTCTCACCATGAGAAAGTGGTTTTAGTTATATGTTTAATTTCTGTTTTAAAAAATGCATGATAAAGGAGGCCATCTTTGGAGTTTTCAGAATCTTGTATTCAGGTTCTTATTGCATACTTGAGTTGTAATAGAATTAGCTTTTGCATAATACTTAAAACTAGGTACAGTCTTAAACATTAATTTATATCAGTGCTTAAGTCTCTACTAGAGCAATTCCAGCCCATATGGAAAGGGGGGAAAAGAAGAAAGCAAACATGCATTCATACCTTACTTATTAGGTGCTTGCTATGTGGCAGAAACTGTTCTGGGGAAGAGGAGCACATTGGTGGTTTTTATCTGGGATTGTTGCCATGGTCAGGTGCTATAAGAAAATCTTTGACATTATTGCTAAGTCTTTCCTTTCCACCTGAAAACATTTTTAATCAGTGTTTTTGTGAATTGTTCAGAAAATTACATATTAAAATACATCTAGGTAGTTTTAACTATTATTCTAGAATACTCTTAAGTAAATTAAAAGCTTTTGTTTTGTTTTTAAGTCTAACCTGGCTATTATCATCCCTTAAGTTTTGCCAAGACTTCATTGTTTTGTAGATATAGCATGAGAACTAAGATGGTCCAGCCCTTTCCTGGTTGAATCTCAAAAAAGTTAGAAACCAAGGGTAGAATTTTGTTGAATCAAGAACTACATGAAACAAATAAGTAGCCTTCTATTTCCATTTGTAATCTAGAAGAAAAGACTATCATAAAATGTTTATATAACTATAGAAGGAGGTATGGTTTGGATAGATTAGCCTTGGCTTTTAAGTAGCAGTCACATCTGTTCTATAAAATGTTTATGGTGAACATGGACACTGACTGTAACACGCATCAGTATTTGAAATTTGGCAGTAAGTTATAGCTGACTTGAATCAGACCTTGTGCTTCTTTTTTCCTTTTTTCTTTTTTTAAGGCCATTGGTACCTAGATCACGTTCTTATAGCTATTAAACTCTGGGTTCGTCTTGATCACAGTTTGACACAATTTGTCATTAAAATAGAGACAAGGGCTGTTGGTCCTTTAATGGCTGCTGCTGTTGAAATGAATGGCAACTTGGGAAAAAAAATTGACTTCAGGGAATTGTTTTTGTTTTTATTTTAGATGCTAAAATAGGGGCCATCTAAATTTAAAATTTAGATGTACTTAGGCTTTGGTTAGACTTGATTTGTTTATGCTTGGGCATTTTTCAACTTATACCTAAACAGGTATATATTTGCAAAAGATTAGATTTTGCCACAAGGTCCACTGATTTCTTAAATTCTTTTTCTTCTAGTCATCTCTCCCTCTGCTTTGTGCACACAGTACTGCCAATTTAGCTGTTCTGGGAGATCTAGCTAGGATAAAGTACCCTAAAATTTTTACATTTTGATTCATTTTTTTGTCTTGACCATAAACAATTTACATCAGTTAGGACTTAATTGTATTGACTGTATGCTGGAAAGCAAAATGTTCCTCTTTCTCTGGAGAAATTACTGATGTTTTCCTTGATTTAAAATAATTTGCTTGTCAAATCAAATTCTAAATGTTCCTTTTACTATCCCATGAAGGAAGGGTATGAAACCTGAATAGCTTGTTACCTAGGCATCCCCCACCCCACCCCAAACTTGTACTTTTGTAGAAATGTTGAAAACCAATCAAAGATAAACTTGATCTTTGATGCCGTTAAACTAATATTTTTTTTAACTTGGGGTGGGGGTGGGGATGAAATCCCTTGGCTTAAAGATAGACTGCCTGATATTTTTTTTTTTAGCCAGATTTAAAAAATTATAGCTTCAATAAGCCATCTTCTTCAAACTCAGCAGCCATTTTGGTAGTTGTATTCTTGGTGGTAAACAATCTGGTTATGGTGGTCATGAATTGGCAATCCAAACTGAGAGGAAAACCTGCAGAATTAGCTCTTTGGTTTTGGCCTTTGTGGAAGATCAGAATTGTATAAGGCTGTTTGCTATAGATGTAAAGCGAGCATTAAATTTTGGGTTTTTTTCTTTCTGTCACCTGAAAGCAGCAGGAGTAAGTAATTGCCTATCATATATTCATTGAAGAGAATCTAGATGCTGCTCTGGTTTTGTGGTTTTGTAGCAAACCAGTTAAATGAAGATCTTTATGCTCATTTGGATATTCTATTTAGTGGCATTCTAATATGTACTGTTCATCTGCATTCTTTAAACAGCCATCAAAATGTGTTTTCCTCTTTTCCCCAAAAAGTTAATGTGCAGACATATTTCCTATAGATTTGGATTGCCTCTAGTCATGAATGAGTATTCCAGACAGGAAATTGATATCATGGAAGGAAGTGTTGGAAATTGCTTGTTTGTGGTGGGAGGAAAATCAAGGACATATTGTTAAATTAGTAGTCTTACCTACCTTTACTGCACACCTGTAATGCCTAGCGTGGTGGTTTAGAGAATATGGAGTGTTTCTGGGCTTTCTTATAAGGCAGAGGCTCCATACAAGGTTGCTGATGATTGTTCTAAATTCCCATTGTTTTCTTGGCTTTTCTCCCTTGGTATATGTGTCGTCTGGAATCTGATTTGTAGTTGGTGAGGTAACATACGTGGAGCTCTTAATGGACGCTGAAGGAAAGTCAAGGGTAAGTGTTTGAGAGAATTTCTTCTGTGGATTTACTACATGACAAATGTAACTGTATGGTGGCGTGGAGTGGAATGAATTCAGGAAGGTAGTGAGTGCTATGTTACCAATAGGTAATATTCGACATTGCCATACTTTTGAAATGGGGTGGGGAGGGTTTGCAAATGGGGGTCCCACTGCTCCAAATAGTTGTCCAAAGAGCTTTTTGGCATTCTGTTTGGATGTTTAATTTGGGTAACTGGGGACCAAGAGTAGCATCGTCTCTTTGTTAATAGAGGAGTTGGCTGTGTGTGAATTATGCATGGAACTCTGGCGGTGGCATATTAATGTAAAACGTGTGTTCTTGTTCTAGAAAATGTTATTTTGGTTGTTTGCTGAATTTGTAAGTTGTGTGAAAAAACGTTTCTGAAAAGTTGCCCTTGTGCCAGTAAAGCATAAATCATATACTTAAAACTTGAACGTTTAAAATTGGCAAATAGATATTAAACTATTTTCTGTTGAGTGTAATAGGATGGCTTAGAATAATCAATAGGACAAGCTTATTTAATGTATTGAAGGGATGGATTTAGGATGAGTAGGACAAAGGAATTGATTGACTACAGAGGGGAGCAGATCTAAAGTTTGTGGAGTGTTCTTGGAGAACCTGAATTTAGGTCTGCTTATTACAACTTCAGAAACTACAAGGCAACCCTGGTAATGTGTAGAAGCTAGGATATCATGGAGTCCAGCTTTTAGTAAGGAAGGATAGGTAAGATACTTCTTCTGTCACCTTCCCCCTTAAAAGGGCTAATTTTTAATCTAATTTTATGTGAACTTTATTTTTTAGTTTGTTTAAAGAATTGTTTTCTTTGTACTTACTTTCCTTTTTTTTTTTCTTTTTCTCTTTTCTTGCCCCTCTGGTTGGTCTGTGGCTGCTTCTAAAGGGATGTGCGTAAGTATTCTTTAATTACTTACTGGTAATTAGGTTTTCAAAGTTATGAGACCTTCCATTCATATTTTTTTTGATATTCTTCTTAGTGTTGTTGAATTCAAGATGGAAGAAAGCATGAAAAAAGCTGCTGAAGTTTTGAACAAGCATAGTCTGAGTGGAAGACCTCTGAAAGTCAAAGAAGTAAGATTTTTAGTACTTCTAAGATTAAATTGTGGAACTTTTAAGAGTGATGTTTTTTATATAGCACTTCTTATCCATGAGGTAACTAATTGGAAATTTTTCCATTCCATTTTCCTGAAAGGAGGTGTTGATGGGTCATTAGGCTAACTAGTCAATGTCAGTCAGGATCTGAACCCAAGTCTTTTAACTTAAGTCCATGCCTGCCTCAGAATGAACCTAGACTGCAGCTTGACAGAAAGCTCCAGTTCCTGACATATTTTCAGCATGTTTTTGAATAGTCCTCCCTCCATAATCCTGGTACAATCTTAGTAGTACCAGTGCTCACTTAGGGGATACTAAACAAACCCTAAATTGGCCACTAGGTCTTTTTTTTTTTTTTTTTTTTTTTTTGCTGGGCAATGGGGGTTAAGTGACTTGTCCAGGGTCACACAGCTAGTAAATGTCAACTGTCTGAGGCCGGATTTGAACTCGGGCCCTCCTGAATCCAGGGCTGGTGTTTTATCCACTGTGCCACCTAGCTGCCCCCATATTCAGGGTTTGATCCATCATTTCCCCTTTTTTCTGGATAATTTGGCAGTGCCACATGGGGGGAGGGAGCTCTTCCATTTTCTATCTTGTGTTGTTCTTTGCTACAAATGCTTTACCATTGCCCGCCCTGATTTGAGGGTGCCTCTTTCCTTGATACTTGAACCAAATTCTTCCATATTTGTTAGATTCTTTTCGGGGGAAGACTCAAAATAAATGGCCTGCTGCTGAGGGAACTCATTATATATTTTTGCTTTTCCCTCTCAATCAACAGTCAAATTAGCTAGTATTTTTAGACATCGGTAAGTGCCAGGCATAGTCCTTAGTGCCCAAAACAGTCTTTACAAGGAGCTTACATGTATCTAATGGGGACAACAAAAAGTACATACAGAATAAATGAGGCAAAAAAACCCCAAGAAAACCAAGATTGTGTGTGGAAGGGATATTAATTACCTCCTTTGTGCCAGGCACTGTGTTAAGCACTTTGTGTAAATTAGCTCATTTATCTTTACAAAACCCTAGAAAGTAGGTGCTATTAAAATCCACGTTTTTACAGATGAAAAAACTGAGCCAAGCACAGGTTCAATGATTGGCCCAGCTAGGAAGTATCTGGGACTGGATTTGAACTCAGGTCTTCCTAGTTCCAGGCCCAGTGCTCTTATCCACTGCACCACCAGCTGCCTCTAGTGAGGAGTGGAGAGTACTAATAGTTGGGTTGTCAGGAAGGGCTTTATGTAGAATGTGATTCTGGGTTCATATTTGGTCTTGACTTCGTGTATGCCCTTAGAGAAGTCATTTGACCTCTCTGGCCCCTCTGAGTTTCTTCATCTATAAAATAAGAGAATTGGACAAAATGGCCCCCAAAGCTTTTCCCAATTCTGGTCGTCTTATTCTATGGGCAAGACTCATAGGATCCTTGATACAGAGCTGAGTGAAACCTCAGTCTCCATCTAGTCCAACTGCCCTCATTGTACAATTGTAGTAGCTAGTACCTTATAGAGGTAAGTCTCCAGTGAAGTGCCACAGAATCTGTATCTCCACCTCTGTGGAGAATCAATCAGATGGTTTATTAAGCAGCTGTTGTGTGCCAGACACAATGCTAGGGGCTTGAGATACAAAGAATGAAATAAACCCTCCTCTTAAGAAGCTGACATTCTTAGAGGAAACAACTGTGCCCAATAACCATAGTGGGGGGTTAGTGGGGGAGGGGGAGAGCTTGCATGCAGAAGGTCTTGCTTAAATGAAGAGAGGGATTCTGTAGGGGAGAATTGCAAAGGGAATGTGTGCCAGGCATAGACACAGAGTGTTGTGTCGTGAAGAACAGAGAGAAAGCCAGTTTGGATAGATGGCAGAATACATGGGGAGGATTCATGTACACTGGGGCTAGAAAGATAGCCTGGGACCAGATTGTGAAGGAGGGAGTGACAAGATCAGACCTCATTGGGGCAGTGATGTGGAAGATACGTTGGAGCAGGAAGAGGCTTGAGGTAGGGAGACCAAATAGGGGGCTATTGGAATTATCCAAGTGGGAAGTGAGGAAAGCCTGAAATAAGCTGTGCAAGTAGAGAAATAATAGTAATGATAGCTAGCATTTATATAGTGACTACTCTGTATCATGCACCATTCTAAGTACCTTGCAAATCTCATTTCATCCTTTTCATAACCCTGAGAGGTATGTATAGGCACTGTTATTAACACCTTTTACATAAGATGAGGAAACTGAAGCAAACCAAGGGTGAGTTGCCTGGGGGTCACACAGCCAGTAAGTGTCTGGGGTAGGATTTGAACCCCAGGTGCAGCACACTGTGCACAGCCACCAGCTACCTCAGTGGATAGCAAGATCTGGCATCTGACTAGAGGCATGAGTAAGAAGCTGAGGACGTTGTTGAAGTTGTATTCCTGAAATTGAAAGTGGGGTGAAAATTAAGTTCTGTGGTGGACAAATTGAGTTTAAGACCTCTTCTGGCCTGTCCAGCCTGAAATGTCTAATTGAGACATTTGGATGTTGCCCTGAAGCTCAGGGGATTAATTAAGGTTTGTTATATGGATCTCTAAGTCATATATATATATGCAAGAGATAGCTAATTAAACCCAGAGGAGCTGATGAAGTCACCAAGAGAGAAAAGGAGGCCCAGGGCAAAGCCCTGGGGAATATCTTGGTATTCCCTAGGTAGAGGGAAGAATAAAGATGATGAAGCAGCAAAGGAAACTAAGGAGCATAGGTCATAGGACCGAGAGACAGCGGTGTCACAAAAAGACTGTCTAGAAACAGGGTGGGTAGAGTGTCAAATGCACCAGAGAGCTCAAGAGGGGTGGGCTCTGAGAAAAGACAGTTGGTGAAGAGGTTTTGTGTTACGGTAGAATGATTGTGTTTAATACCTCAAAGTATACAGTGGGAAGGACTGGAAAGGTGGTTTGGGCTGCTTGCGTCACTCTGGAAGTCTTCGGTCTCTGACCTTTCAGAGACAAAAGCATGCAGGTAAAAGTGCAAGAGTTATTTTTAATATCCAGACTTCCTAAACCTGTCAGTTGAATGCATTTCTCTTGAAACAGTTGTGCAGAAAATGATGACTATGAAGCTTACTGGGCTTTGTAGGAGAAAAAAGGGAGGGCTTTTTGATTGCTGGTCATATCACAGAATTAGAATTGGGAGAGGCCGTATAGGCCGTTTATTAAAACATCTGCAGGTTGTGCACATAACTACATACATTCATCCCTAAAAAAATTCAGTGAGCATTTCCTTTGTGTTGGGCCCTGTTAGTATTTGTCATTCTCACTATTACCTTTCTGGTTCAGCTCTTTATCCCCATACTTAAACCTTGATTACCAAAGCAAACAACTACCTGACCTTCCTAACTGCCTACCTTACCCCCTCTTATCAGAAGAGAAGAATTACTTTTTTTCTCACCTGTATAGTCTAGTGTTCTGAAACCAAGTTTTCAGTTAACCCCTAATCTTTTTTTTTTTTTTTTTTTTTTTTGGTGAGGCAATTGGGGTTAAGTGACTTGCCCAGGGCCACATAGCTAGTAAGTGTCAAGTGTCAGAGGCCAGATTTGAACTCAGGTCCTCCTGACTCCAGGGAGCGGTGCTCTAGCCACTGTGCCACCTAGCTGCCCCTTCCTAATCTTTATTTTAAGAGGCAGTGTGGCATCTAGTGGATAGCATATTGGACTTTGAAGTCAGAAGAACTTAGAATTAAATCCTACCTCAGGTATTTATATTTTCTGAGTAAATCACTTAGCCTGTCTGATTCTTCCTCAATTTCCTCATCCCTAAAATGGGGTTGGTGCAGTGAATAACATGCTGGGCCTGGCATAAGGAAGATTCATCTTTCTGTTTTCAAATGTGGCCTCTGATATTTACTAGCTTTGTGATATCCTGGGCAAGTCATTTTAACCCTGTTTGCCTCAGTCTCCTCGTGTAAAATGAGTTGGAGAATGAAATGACCAACCACTCCAGTATCTCTGCTAAGAAAACCCCAAATGGGGGCATGAAGAGTCGGATGCATGGGAGCAAAGCCAGGAAGTTGCCTGGCCTCTCCCCAGTTTGCCTCAAAAATGAAGGGTCGGGCATAACTGAAAATGACTAAACGAAATAAAAGGTGGGGTTAATAATATTTGTGTTAACTACTTCACAAGTTTGTTGTGAGGAAATCACAATGTAATGGGATTACATTAGCTTTGTATTTCATGAGTCAGTTTGGTCTCACTTTCCAAGCTTTGTACTATAAACATGAATGGTGGATATAAGAGCCTCCTGTAACATTAATTATTGAGAGGCTAGTATATTACAGCTAGAAGGAATCTTGATTCATCTGAACCAAAACCCTTCATTTTATAAAGAGGAAGCTGAGGATTGGAGGTTAGGCTAGTTAGTAGTTAGGCCTTCATGTGAACCCAGATTATCCTCATGCTCTCCTGCATGATCAGATTTCTTACTAACTCTCAAGGAGATAACATAGACTTAGTGTATCTTGGCTTCACCTGCATTAAGCCCAGAGGGCCCTCCCTGTTAAAAGCCTAAACACTGGCAGATGCTGAAGAGCCAAAGATCATTTCCTCTTTTCCTGTGCTCTGATTTGTCAGGCCTTTGATACCAGGAACTTCCTTTGCTCTCTGTATTCCCCAACCTTCCTTGAGGCTTACTTTAAGCTACTGGAGGCAGGAAGTAGTCAACACAGTGAACTTCAGTTGTGTTGGGTTAGAATTGGGAATAGAAAATGGAAATTATGAGGTAATAGTATCAACTTCCCAGGGCGATCGCAAAGATAAGATGAAATAATATTTGTGGATCACTTCACAAACCTTAAAGTGCTTTATAAAAGCTAGCTTTTATTTTGGGATGGTGTATCTGCCTAATGCCTTTGCCTTGTATAACATGTATGAATTCCTAAATTGTCTGTGCAGAAGAATTAAACTACAGAATATCAGGAAAAGTTGGTGATGTTTGTGTGTTCTGGAAAAATGAGAAACTTTAAAAATAGAATTAGCTGTAAAAGAGTATACATATGGTATATGTATAGAGATATATAGATATAACCTATATCAGATTACCTGCTGTCTAGGGGAGGGGGGAGGGAGGGGAGGGAAGGAGAAAAATCTGAAATTGTAAAGCTTGTATAAACAAAAGTTGAGAACTATCTTTACATGTAACGGAAAAAATAAAATACCTTATATATTAAAAAATTAAAAAAAAGAGTATACATATGTTGGTCTTTTGACCTATTATCTCTAATTACTAACTTATAATCTATAGCAGGGTTTCTTAAGCTTTTTCCACTGGCAACCTCTTCTGAGAAATTTTTATGTGACCCCAGGTATATAGGTATATGAAATGGGTATACATAACCTTTTACTGTTGCTAAATTTTTGTGATCCCCACATTCAGTTATGCAGCCCCATATGGGGTCTCAATCCATAATTTAAGAAGCTAGAATCTATAGCACTAGTTTTAGATGATAGCGGATAAGTATCAGATCTGTGATTGCATGAGTATGTGGGGTTTCCTCTTTAGGAAACTAGCCCAGTGCATGTCAGCATCTTCTCTGCATCTTAGAGAATTTGTAGAGAGCAAGCACTGAGAAATAAGTGGTCATACAGCTGTTCTGTATCAGAGGTAGGTCTTGGCACTAACAAGACCTGGATTTAAAGCCAGCTTTCTGCTCAATGCACTATGCTGCCTGTCTCAAATGAACTTGTATAAATTTTTATGTACATTTTATACTCGGCCTTCAAGTTTTGTTCCTATAAGTGTAGTTGCTCACAATTCGGGGGCGGGCAAAAGTGAAGAATGCCAGTGGCTGCCACTTAAGCAGTTACAGGGGGATTGTAGAATTTTCTTTTGAGCATTTATGTGTACAGCAAGCACTGACCTAACCCTGATTCTCATCGTTTAAGAATTTGGCAGCAGTGAGGTGACTATAGCAGATTTTTATTGCATTTCTTCTAGTGGCCACTACTAGCTTCTGTGAGTACAAAGGAAGGGTGGGTGCCCACAAGAACATTACATTCAAGTTTTAGTTAAACGGGGTGGATTGTTTTTTCAATTCTACACTATAGTTCTCTCATTCTTAACCAGAATTAATTGAAAGCCACTGAATACAGAGTGTGTACATACTTGGTCAGTTTCACATTTCGGTCCTGGAGGGTTGTACTCTTTATGGTAGAAAGCTGTGGCTAGTGTACTTTGGTTTTTTAAGGTCCTTAATTATTTGTTAATGATTTATATTTCATGTCTGAAGTATTAGGAAATATGAAATATTGTAATACAACCCCTTAATATAATTTTGCTTGTTTTAGGATCCCGATGGCGAACATGCCAGGAGAGCAATGCAAAAGGTGATGGCTACAACTGGTGGGATGGGTATGGGACCAGGTGGCCCAGGAATGATTAATATCCCACCCAGTATCCTAAATAATCCTAACATCCCAAATGAGATTATCCATGCATTACAGGCCGGAAGACTTGGAAGCACAGTCTTTGTAGCAAATGTAAGTAAAACCATAGTATTTTAAAATGCAAATTTTGGATCTTTTGAATTATTAATATGTCACAGTTCATAGAAAAAGGTATTCAAGTACTAAAGAACTGGGGAAAAGGAAAATATGCAGGATTGAGAAAGATCGAACACCTTCATGTTAAATTTTTATTCTTGTTACTGATGTTACTTATAGTATCAATTCTGGACAGAACAGAGATAGCCAGAAGTATTGTAGATTAATAGAATGAAATTTAGAAAGAAGGATGTCGTGGCCTTTGGGTTTGTTTTTTTTTTTTTTAATACACAATTTCTTTTGGGATCAGTGAAGTCTATAAAGAATAGTACTGCTTCTCAGAATATTCCAAAGTGCCTTGCATTTCATTCTCTATCCTCAATGCCACAAGGGAAGAGGGCTGGGGCCAAGAAGAAGACATAAGAACAACCAAGGGTTGTTTTATGTCCTTGGCTTTCATGGTCTCTGCTTTGTTGATACTGGACTGAATGATTTACCAACTCTGGGGTAAATGATGCCCATAGAACCATGAAGCCTTCTTTCCTGTTCATCTTCTACCTACTCCTAGCTTTCTTAGGAAATCTACAGTTCTTCATTAAATTGAAAATATTTCAAATCATTCTCTCAAACCTACAGTTGGGGATAATTGAGGTCTTTTACTGAAGGGACTTGTTTGTATCAAGGTAATTGAAATTCTCTGATTAGATGGGAAGCTTGGAGAGGAAAAACTAGTATACAGGGGAACTTGAAGGAGGCTCACTGTTACTGGGAAAACACAAGGAGGACATGATCTTTAGACATGGTACAGTAGAAAGAATGGTGAACTTGGGAGTCCCACTGCTTGGGTTTGCATGTCAACTCTGCCATCCCTCTGTCTGTGACTTGGGCAAGTCACTTCATCTGTAAAATGAAGGGATTAGACTGAGTGGAGACTTGAACGTGACTTTAAATAAAAGTTACCAGTGGCCATGTAACTCTTCTCCATGCCCACTTACCTTTCTATTGAGCTGCTTGGGCCCTGACAAGTTCCTAACCCCCACCCTGCTTCTGACCTTTATGGAGCAGAAATAGAATTTGCAGGAAGGGCTTTAGACTTTTTGATCTTAGGAGAGAAGATAAGCCTTGTGCCTATTACCAGCTCCCTAATTCCTAATATATTGCCTCTTTTCTACCAGGGCAGCTAAGCCTTTAATGTAGATGTCTGTTTTAGGCTTTTGTCTTCACTTGAAAAGTCAAAAGGAGTATACAGAGAGGAAACCATGAATGAAGTTATCTTTTTATTCCTTTTTCTTCTTTGTTACCAGCAGATTTTATTTTTTAATTTTTTTAATTATTAAAACAAAATGACATTTTAGTGGGGTTGTATACTAGTTTTCCATGATGAGAAGTTGTTTAGAAGCAACTGGCCAGGAAAATAAACTCATTTCCCACTCCATGTCAACATACTAACAAACACATGGACAACACCCCGAGTATTTCTTTTTCATGTCTCTTTCTCTCCCCCCTCTCCTTCCCCCCCAAAAATGGCTATGGGGAAGGAGGGATGCTGAGGACTTGGGGTGTGTTCTTGGACTCCACCTATAGATCCTTAATTCCAGGTCCAGAAGCAACTGACAGAACCTGGAGATTGGGAACTAGTCCTAAATTGGAAATCAGAATGTACTTCTAAAATGTTGCATGTATTTAATTCTCCTTTAGACTAAATAAGCATTTGTGGCTACTGTGGAAACCTAACAGCCTTCCTAAGGCAATAGTTTCTGTGTTTCAAGTTACAAACATATTTAGAAACTGAAAAAGGAAGTTTTGAGCAAACAAAACTTAATTTTAAGGCTATGGCTTACCTGTTAATATTAGTGCATTGGTGCTACCTTTTAGGGTAATATTGATAATCTTTTTTGTTTGGCTCTTACATGGGTCACACACAGGACCTAATAGCAATCAGGCGCCCCCCCCCTTTCTTTTTTTGTGGGGCAATGAGGGTTAAGTGACTTGCCCAGGGTCAAGTGTTTGAGGTCAGATTTGAACTCAGGTCCTCCTGAATCCAGGGCCAATGCTTTATTGTAACAATTGGAATGACGCCACCTGCTGGAGACTTACTGTAGAAAAGCTCTGCCATGAGACCATGTGGGAGGAAGAAGGGGGAGCCTGGCACTCTGACTCTCTCCTGTGGACTTTGGTATGAAATAGGCAGAGAGCAGAGCTAGGAATGCACTCTCCCTTTAATAGATAGATGAATGTAGGCCTTTCTCTCTCTCTCTTTATCAAATTCTTATTCTCCTTAATAAATGCTTAAAAGCCTAACTCTTGCTAAAGCTTATAATTTATTGGTGACCACTCATTAGATATTTTAGACAATATATCTAGAATTTTCGCCTAAACTTTATCCACTGTGCCACCCAGCTGCCCAAGGGGGGGGGCCCCCCCCCAGCAATTTTTTAAAAGTAGGAGATGCCCAGGGGGGCGGCTAGGTGGCGCAGTGGATAAAGCACCAGCCCTGGAGTCAGGAGTTCCTGAGTTCAAATCCGGCCTTAGACAATTGACTTACTAGCTGTGTGACCTTGGGCAAGTCACTTAACCCCCATTGCCCCAGAAAAGGGGGGGAAAAAAAGTAGGAGATGCCCATAGCTAATATGGAAATATGTTTTGCATGACTTTACATCTATAATGTGTGTTCCTTGCCTTCTTGAGAGACTGGAGGGGGAGAGGATTTTGAACTCAGTTTTGAAAATATAGGAAGGGGGCAGCTAGATGGCACAGTGAATATAGCACTGGCCCTGGAGTCAGAAGGACCTGAGTTCAAATTTGACCTCAGACACTGGTCACTTACTAGCTGTGTGACCCTGGGCAAGTCACTTAACCCTCATTGCCCCACAAAAAAACAAAAAATGAATATAATTGGGAAATATTTAACTAAACAAAGAATGTATTTTGAAATGGGAGGTGCAGAGGTTCTGTATTCTTAAGTGTAATTTTTTTATAATTTGGATGCAGGACAAGCATTTATAATATTGAAAACTTAAAATCAGTTAATAACAAATGGCCAAAAAGGAGAAAAGGTGGATGAGGCCCACATTTAACTTGTAAATCATTTCATCTGAAATTCAGAAAATGCATTTTATAACAATAGGGAGTACAAGGCAACTACCTCCAAAAATAATAGAATATGTTGAAGTGCATTCCGTGAGGCATCTTCACCTTTTAAAAGTTACATTGCAGTTGGTTTAGTCTTCTTACCCTGTCTTTTTTCCCTAACGCATGCTCCCAAGAAGTGTCGTATCCTATTTATGCAGTAAAAACTTCTTGTAAATGTTCCATGATGTACAGAGTCCTTTCCTTTTCAGCTGGATTATAAAGTTGGCTGGAAGAAACTGAAGGAAGTGTTCTGTATGGCTGGCGTAGTGGTTAGAGCAGACATTCTTGAAGATAAAGACGGGAAAAGTCGTGGAATCGGCACTGTTACTTTTGAACAGTCAATTGAAGCAGTTCAGGCTATATGTATCCTTTTGAATCTGTATCAGTACCATCCTAGTGATTAAAGCAGGTTTGATTTGGGGGACAGTTATATCATATTTTACTTCTGACATAAGAGATAACTGTTTGAAAAGAGTAAATGTATCACTGTGCAGTTTGAAAGGTACTTTGGTATGAAATAGGCTGAGGAAGGTTAATAGGTAAAAGACTGAGTTTTGTTGTGTTCTTTTCTCTCAATGTTTTCTTCATGTTTTTATTGAACACTTTCACCTAGTTTTAATTTTATTGCTTGCATGAATGTATTGCACCTCTTCCCAGAGAATGATGCCGACATATCCAAAAAGTCTGGTGCTCCCTGCCTGTGTTCTTTCACCTTTATGGACAAGTTGAGAACACAAAAAGAGACTAAAATACCCCCGTTGTTTTGTTGTCGGTGCAGTCCCTTGGACTGGCAGTTTTCCCCCCCAAAAAAAAAAACCATCCGTGATTTTACACAGAGTAGTAAAAAAGGGCTAGGTTTAGTTGAAGAGAGAATCAACCTGCTTCTGCCACTTTCTTTCCTAGTTGTGTGACTGTGGCTAATCCCATGGCTACTCCAGCCCTGCTTCCTCATTAGTAAAATGGGGATAAAAATTGTACTAAGAGGAGGAGGGTGTTAACATAAGAGTAAAATGAAACTTGAAATCACTCTACAGATGTTAATTGTGATCCTGATTATTATTGCACATTATAAGATCCATGGCAGATTAAATAGATGCATGTTCCTTAAACTGTGCTTGATGGGCATTTATTTTACAAATGGTTTTTAAAAAAAACAACTAAACACCAATACTGAACTTGCTTATTTATATTGAGTTGTACCACAGTATAATCATTGGAGTGTATTTCTTTCCAAAAAGCTCACATTTTTGTATATGGACCTACTAGTCCTGGGTTTACCTAAAAGATCCATGATTCTCGTAGTCGCTGTACCATGGTTAGGGAAAAGGTTCGTTTGGTGAAGAAGGCCAAAAAGTTGTATGTATGGAAACAATGTGATGATGGAGCTTACAATTAGCTTGGACATATTTGAAAATAAATCACATGGGTTTCAGATCTCTGATTTGAAAACAGCAAATAGATGGCCTTAATGAAATATATCAGCAATGTTCAATGGCCAGCTGCTATTCGACAGACCAATGCATGTGAAGATGGTAAGTTTGACATGAGGGTTTCTATATTATATGTACTTTTTTAGAATTGCAGAATTGTGAAATTTGAGAGGTAGAAGGCTTCACACATGAAAGAAATATTTCTATGATATACCTGGTGAATAGTTATTAACTTTAACATAAAGGCCTCCAAGGAGAGGAAACTTGGTACCTCTTAGTAACCTGTTTCACTTTTGGATACCTCTTATTAGGAATTTGAGGGAGGGGCGGGCAATGACAAGCCTGTATCCTGATTGTCTGCATTGTACCCCCTTAGTAGTCCTAGTTTTGCCTTCTGGGGCCAAATAGAATAAGTAATCCGCGTGAGAGACTTTATCGTGACTTCCTTAAGTTTTCTCCTCTCTCAGCTAAATATGCCATTTTCCTTCAACTGATTCTCCTATGACATGAACTCAAGGCTCTTCACCATTCTAGTGTCCAGAATTAAACAATAATACTCCAGTAGAAAAAAAAAAGTCTTAATGGTGACAAAGTACAGTGGAACTCACTCCTCCCTCTTCCTGGAAGCTTAAGTCACTTCTTAATTCAGACTGAGATTTACATTAGCTTTCAGTCCACTAAAACCCCTAGATCCTTTTGAGAACAGCTATCTATCCTTTCCTCTCCCAACTTAAATTTGTGGGGTGGTGCTAATTTGTATCCAAGTGCAAAACTTTTAAATTTATTCTTATTACCATTTTGATTCTGCCCAGTACTCAGGCCTATCAAGATCCTTTTGGATCCTGACTGTTAACTAGTGTGTTAATTATCTCTTGCAGATTTGTTTTAGCTACAAATTTGATTCAAATACAATTTATGCTTTTATCCCTCCATGTTGTAGATTAAAATGTCAAAATGTACCTGGGGTATTCAGCTGGAAACCTCTTGCCATTGAACCATTGACAATCAACATCTATACAGCTCTTACTGATTATATTACTTGTTTAATCCAGTAATTTAGATAATGGGACAATATAAAGAAGTAGCTAAAGGTTTTAATGCATGCTAAGAACCTTTTGAGCTTGTGATATTGATGTTATTTTAAAAAACCTGTTGTTCTTAAAACCATCTATGGCAGCGTGAACAGATTTGCCGTGCATTGGTAAAAATTTTTCTGTTATTTGTTGTGGGTAGGGAATGGGGTGCTACAAAGGCATTTACTGTATACATACAAGAATTACTGATTTATTAGATTACAATAAAGTCTAAAACACTAATATATCAAACATGATTAAATCTTAATTTCCAATTATGCTTTGTGATCTTTATCATAAATGTTCATTTTATTGTTAGTTGTCAAAAGTGCCATCTATTAAGACAGTTTAGATGAATAAGAGACTAGATTAGTGATCAAGTTACTATGGTTGACCTTTTAAAATAAAGCACTAGTAATTGTTATATTGGAGACATATTCATACAGGAGGGGAAAACAGTTGGTCATTTAGTTTGAAAGATAGTTAAACCTGTTTCTTATTGAAACTTGTCCCCTTAGTCCCTTCTAACAATATGTAATGATTTTTTTTTTTTGACGGGGCAATGGGGGTTAAGTGACTTGCCCAGGATCACACAGCTAGTAAGTGTCAAGTGTCTGAGTCCGGATTTGAACTCAGGTACTCCTGAATCCAGGGCCGGTGCTTTATCCACTGTGCTATCTAGCCGCCCCCAATATGTAATGATTATTAACTTTATGACATATGCAAAATAGTACATGGTTTAAATAGATAATCTTTGGTTTCCACCCTCTACATAGCATTTCTGGACTCCTCCCCCGCTCTCATTTGGGGTACATTTACTCAAGGGGCACAAGTTCAAGTTATATTTGCCTAAGCTAAAAATAAAATTCTTTGGAGACAAAAATGTTTTATCATCCGCAGTCATTTGAGTCCCTACCATTGGCGTGGATAAATGAGGGTTGGCTGTCTAACAAATACACAGTGTTCCCCAATATATAGTGAATCGGGCTCATAAATATCCCATAGTTGCATCTGGCAGGCACTTTGTGCTCCTTCTAAATTGTACTGTCTTAATGCCCTCGCTCCAAGGGCTCTCAGTCAAGACCTGGTCATAGTGGTGCTGCTCCCCTTTTGGGGGAGGTAGGAAGAGACATACTATTGTCTTTCTTTTTGCCACTTTTCTCCAGAGAGATGTCCTTTAGATTTAGGACTTTATAAATTGCCATGAGGGTTTACGGTTGCTCAGTTCTGGAAAAGGTTTAGGGACCTTTGATATGATCACATGTATATTGCCTTTGAAGAAACAAATGAAGGACGAAGGGCTGGACTGAGTTCTGTAACCCTTACTTTCTTGGTACCTTGGGGAGGATAACTTTCAGGAAGGCGTCCATTAAGAAAGTAACAGACCTGTAATGAGGCTTTGTCAAGAAAAGTTTCTGGACAGAAAATTGACCTGCTTATGTGGAAGCCTAAAAGGCTTCTGAAGTATTCAGGCTTTTAAAGGTTTGCTACAGGAGGAAGTCAGAATTCAAGATAATTCTCCAATTAGCAGTTGACTTCCTATGCTGCTGAAATTCCAAAAACCTGGTTTCAGAGTAACATTGTATTCATATTGGTTGCATTCCCATAACTGGTATAAAGTCATTAGTTTTGATCAGACTGATGCTTGGTTCTCTTCTCTTGACGAGGAGATTAAGTATTTCGTTTTTTCCCATTCAGGATGAGAGGGCCTTGCCAAAGGGTGACTTTTTCCCTCCTGAGCGCCCCCAGCAACTCCCTCGTAAGTATCACTTAGTTCCATGGCTCTTATTTATTTTGAATCTTTGCAAGTAGAAACGTCCATTCATGTGATAGATAATTTTGTGTAGGCACACCTATATTTACCAGATACTTTTTGTCTTAGACTGGTTTTCAGAGTATGAAATAAGGAGTAAATTCAGAAACTTGTAACAACTTTTTCTATTAAAATGCTGAAAGGATTTGTCAAGTGCTTTTCATGCAATAACCAGGTGTGTGGTTGTGGGTATTCCCCATTTTACAGGTAAGGAAACTAAAGCTTGGATATTGCTTGAAGTTACTTGACCACTCTACTCATGTAGCTGTGAATATCCATAAATAATACGCTGTCTCTGGTCTTAGTTTTATAATGTCAGGAAGTGAATAGAACTCTGGGCCTTGAGTCTCAAAAACCTGAGTTGAAATCTGGCTTCAACAACTAGCTGTGTGACCTTGGACAAGTTTCAGTTTCTGCATCTGTAAAATGAGAATAAAAGCACCTCCCTCACAGGGTGATTGTAAGGGGATCAAATGAGATAATTTTTTGCAAAGGACTGTGCAAACCATAGTTATGTAAATGCTATTTTTATCATTATTATAAGAGTAGCAGAGAAGATATCAGAGTCTGCATTGGATAGATTATTGTCAGGAATATTGTTGAGAACTTCTGTTGACTGGTCCCTAGAAACTTTTTTTCCCAATATAAGTTACATATGTGTAGTCATGCAAAACATTTCCATATTAGTCAGGTTGTGAAGGAAAACAGACAAAAAATAATTCAAGAAAAATAAAGTTTAAAAAATTATACTTTAGGGGATAGCTAGGTGGCGCAATGGATATAGAGCACTGGCCCTGGATTCAGGAGGACCTGAGTTCCTAATCTGGACTCAGCCACTTGACACTAGCTGTGTGACCTTGGGCAAGTCACTTAATCCCCATTGCCCACACAAAACAAAAATTAAATAAATTTTTTTAAATTATACTTTATTGAGAATGGAGTCAGATTTATAAAAATACGAGTCATTTCCCAATTGATAACTGGTCAAAGGATTTGAACAGGCAGTTTTCAGACAAAGAAATCCATAATGATGAAAAAATGCTCTAGATCAGAGAAATGCAAATTAAAATAACTCTGAGGTATCATCTCACGTCTATCAGAGTGGCAAATGTTGGAGGGGATGTGGGAAAGCTAGGATGCTAATCCACTGTTGCTGGAGTTTTGAAAAGATCTAACCATTCTGGGGAGCAATTTGGAACTATGTCCAAGGAGCTATAGAATTGTGCATACTCTTTGACACAGCAATACCATTACTGCTAGGTTTATATCCCAAAGACATACCCCAAAAGAAAAAAAGACCTATTTGTTCAAAAAAATGTTTATAGCAGCTTTTTTTGTGGTGGCTAAGAATTGGAAAGCAAAGGAATGCCTTTCAATTGGGGAATGGTTAAACAGTCTTTGGTATATGCTGGTGATGGAATATTATTATACAGTAAGAAACGACAAGCAGGATGGTTTCAGAAAGGCCTGGAAAGACTCCTATGAACTGATGTCTAGTGAATACAGCAGAACCAAGAGAGCATTGTGCACAGACAGCAATTATTGTTTGATGAAGAACTGTCAGTGACAACTATCCTCTACAATACGATGATCCAAGACAATCCCAAAGGACTATCTGTGAAACTATCCACCTCCAAAGAAAGAACTGATATTGATGGAACACAGACTGAAGCAGGCGATTTTTCACTTTCTTTCATTTTTTTTTCTTTTATTCAAAAGTCCTTCACAGTTTTCTTAGATCTTGCTGAGAATAGCCAAGTCATTCACAGATGATTTATGTATTGCTGTTACTTTGTACATAGTGCATTCATTTCACTTTGCATCAGCTCGGGTAAGTCTTTCCAGGTTTTTCTGAGAACATCCTGCTTATCGTTTCTTATAGCACATAGTGTTCCATCATAATTGCATACCACATTTTATTCAGCCATTCCCCAATTGATGGGCATCCCTTTGATTTCTAATTCTTTTCCACCAGAAAAGAGCTGCTATGATTTTTTTGTACATATAGGTCCTTTAACTTTTTTATGTTTTTTTGTCTCTGGATACTGACTTAGTAGTGGTATTGCTAGGTCAAAGAGTATGCATGGTTTAGTAGCCCTTTGGCCATAGTTCCAAAAATTGCTCTATAGAATGGTTGAATCAGTTTACTGCTCCACCAACAGTGCTTTAATGTCTCATTTTCCCTGTATCCTCTACAGCACTTGTCATTTTCTTCTGCTGGTCTGTTATCCAGTAGGTATGAGGTAGTGCCCCAGAATTATTTTGACTTGCATCTTTCTAATCAGTAGTGAGCTAGAGCATTTTAAAATTTTATTTAATTTTTTTGGTGAGGCAATTGGGGTTAAGTGACTTGCCCAGGGTCACACAGCTAGTAAGTGTTAAGTGTTTGAGGCTGGATTTGAACTCAGGTCCTCCTGACTCCAGGGCCAGTGCTCTATCCACTGTACCACCTAGCTGCCCCAGCATTTTTTTTTAATATGGCTATAGATGACTTTGATTATTCTGTCTGAACCTAGAAACTCTTGAAACAGTGGTCCAGTAGAAAATGGGCTAGAGGAGGGAAGCTTGTCCTAATGTCTTCAATCTCCTCAAAATAGGAGGTAAAGTTATCTTCTAAGAGGAATCGTAGGTTTGTTATTGTTTTTTCCCCCAAGATGTTCTGCAATTCTGTTTAATGGTTTTTTTGTTTGTTGTTTGTTTGGGTTTTGGTTTTTTGTTTGTCTTGTTTTGTTTTGTTTTTGCTTTTCTGAGGAATTCAATAAATTAGTTGAATTGAATTAGACTGGCCTTTGCCCCTACTCCCAAATCCTCCTTCATGCCATGTATTTTCACACCTTTAAAGTTTATCATTATTGGTTTTGGAAGGTGGTATGGTGGCATGACCAGTGTTGAATTTGGACTTAGGAAACGTAGATTTGAATCCTGCCGGATGCGGATGATTGTAAGCCAGTCACTTATTCTTTTAGAACCTTAATTTCCTCATCTGCATAATAGGGATAATGATACTTCAGCTACTTAACTCATTGGGTTTATAGTGAGAAAGGTGTTTTGTAAACCATTTAGTTATCCTTCTATCATGAAATGCTTAACTCGAGTTTCAAAGTTATAAGAAATAACTGTAAGCTTCCTTTGGAAACCATTTGTTAATATAGAAGCTGACTAATTTTCACCCTCAGCTGGTGTAGAATATGATGTTTAATTTGGTAATAGGATATTGGTCCCAGGGAACTCATTAATCTTGTACTCTCCTGTTTTCATTGGCTGTTTATTTGCTTTCCCCAAGTCCATTTCCAGGTGTTGACTTGAGTCTAGAGCCCTGTGTGATTTGGGACCATGAAACCATAGAGATCAACTCTTTGTGCTTCTTGGTTAAGAATAATAGAAGCAGCTAGGCTGCTGGCAACCAGATTGGCTTTGCAGGATGGATCTTCTCTTTCTCTCCCCCCTCCTAATTTAATAGTATTTTATTTTTTCCCCAATTACATGAAAAGATAGTTTTTCAACATTGATTTTTCTAAGATTTGAATTCCACATTTTTCTCTTCTCCCCACTCCCCAGGCCAAAAGCAGTCTGATAGGTTATACAATATAATAAAGTTAAATATATTTCCACGTTGGTCATGTTGTGAAAGCAAAATCAGGATGAAAGGGGAAACCATGGAAAAGGAAAAATGAAATGAAAATAGTGTGTTTTGATCTGCATTCAGATTCCATAGTTCTTTTTCTGGATGTGGAGAGCACTTTCCAGGATGGCTCTTTCCATGAATATTTTTTCCCTTCTAGAATTTTTTCCCTTATTAATTAGTCTTGATTTCAATTCTAAGATACTATGCAAAAGATAGCACAAGATTGGACAGTCCTTTAGCCCATTGTTGTATGCTGTATAGAAGTCCAAGTTGTAACTGCTAAGTTGTAAATATATTCTGGGCTGGTTGTGCTTGGAAACAACTTTCTAGGTAACTGCTTCAGGAAAACAATTGTATTGCCATTCCTTTGTAACTAGCCTTCACATCAGGTAGTATTGTGTGGCCATTGACTGTCAGTCAATATTATTAGCTGGTCAATGTGTATAGTTCTAAGTTTCGTTCTAGGTACTTTATCCCCAGGTTTGAGTTGGGGGAAGAGAATGGTCTGGGTAGAAAGGCCTGAACCACCAGTAAATTGCTTTACATTTTCCTAATATGTAATTATAGATCAGTCACTCCCAGTTCTGAGTTGGAGTACAAAGGTAGGTTATGGATAAATAATGGATTATTATTCTGTTCTGAACAAGGGAACAAAAAGAGTTTTGGAAGCTCTTCCCCAACATATGCCTATAAATATATGTGTTGAAGACTCCTTTACTTAACAATTTGGGACAAGAGTTGTTTAGGTAACAAACTGAACTTGCTCCTAGAGCCTTTTTACATGTGACATTTTATACTTGTGACTTCTCTCCTCCCTCCAGATGGACTTGGTGGCATTGGCATGGGGCTAGGACCAGGAGGACAGCCCATTGATGCTAATCATCTAAACAAAGGCATAGGAATGGGCAACATAGGACCTGCAGGTAAGGACAGTTCACTTTATTCCATTCCACTTCCTGTGCTGAAAGGTAGCAAGATTTCTAGAGGATAGTGAATGTAAATATGTTAATCAATGTGTCTCACATTTTTACAGAAAACAACTTTTTAAAAGTGATTTTGTATTTTGGTTTTATTAAAACAATCCTAAAATAGGTAAGCAAGTTGATTCAGTGTATTTTTTTAAAGCACCTACCATAATGTTGATTGACTGTTATGCCTACCAAACAGAAATACAAAAGATAAAATTTACCCTTTTCTTATGGAATTGGTCATTTAGTTTTAGTTATTTCTTCCATATGGCTAGTGAAGAAGCTGATTCAGAGATGTACAGTGTCTTGTTTAGGTTGTACAGTGATAGAGAGCCAGGCTTGGATTCTAAGACTTGACCCCTATAATTACCTAAATTTCCTTATTATCATAGGTTTGTTGCTAAGGAAACCCTCCCAAAACAAACAAGGTTGTAAGAGACACTACTGTATTTTTAGTCAAATCATTTCAGTGATGTGTACATGAGCCATTTGATTGATTTTCGTTTCATTTTAAAGCCTTCCTTAAAATGTAGGCACACAACTTGTGACAAGAAATGGTACCTGGCCACAAAGAGAAAAAAGTCAAAACCTGAAAAACAGCAGTCTGGTTTCTGTTAGTGTTAGAAGAAACAGCCCTATTGAATAGCAGTGGCTTTTGAGCCTTGCTGGTCATAGCTATTTTATCAAGGAAAGGTGGTTTTAATATACTCTGCTTTTAAGAAGAAAGAAAAAGATGTTGATAAATAGTTGAAAGATTTTTATTATTATTATTATTTAAGTTTAGAGAAAAGAAACTTAGTGATTCTCAAAAGAGATATGGTTTAGTTATCTGGATGGTATCTGATGATTGAGGTTTTAGCAATATTATGAAGAAATGGTTTAGTTTTAAAACTCTTTTGGTTTTCCCCATTTTCTTATTTCCTTAGCCTCTTATTCAGTTTTCTGTTATTGAAAATAATTAGTATTTATTAGGCACTTGAAAAGTTGTATTTTATAATCAGCCCATGTGTATTGGAATAGTATCACTTGTGCAGCGGTGGGTATATTATCTCACATCTGATCTGATGGTATCAGTCTGGGGCCATCATAATTGAGAATTCTTGTGCCCTTCCAACTTCCCAGTTCAACATGGTACAGTAGATGAAGGAACTCCTGTATTTGTGACCTTGGCAGTGCTTTGTGTGAAGACTTAAGTAGCAGGCATCAAATGTGCAAGTGATACGGAATCTAGGAGGAATAGCCAATATATTGGATGACAGAATCACGGTCTAACAAAAACTGGATGGGCTAGATAGAGCAATGGGCTGGATGATATGTGTTCCTTATTATGCACGTGACAGAGCTGTATTTTTGTGCTGTGTTAATAGAAAGCTGTTGTCGTCTTGGGGTCAGAGAAGCCTTAGCTTCCTTGCTTATAAAACTGGCTAATTGTGGGTTTTTGAAGATTAAATGTGAAAGTACTTTGTAACAAAAAGCACTGTATATAAATGTGAGGTGGTATTGAGAAGGGCATTTTCCTTTTTGTTACACTGTTACTGTTCAACTAAGATGCATCGTTTACTACTTTGATATAGTTTGTTTGCACTGAATTTTTCTTTTTAAGGAATGGGAATGGAAGGCATGGGATTTGGAATAAACAAAATGGGAGGTAAGAAATTCTTAATATAACCAGTATTTGTGTGAACTTTTATCTTCCCTCCCTAGCTCATTCTTAGCACCCTCCATGAGTCTAGGAACTACCTCTTTCCCTGACATTAGTTCAGCAGGCCCCCTTATGCCCTCTGGTATGAGAACCAATACGGTAGGTAACACACTTGTTTCCAAAGGCACAAACACTGTGCTGGTCAGTTCCCAGCTGGAAGCATATGAAAGTGTCGTTTTCCCCAATTAGTGTTAATGGCTCCCTAGCAGTGAGATTAAAGGTTTCATTTTAATTTCAGGCATGGAGGGCCCCTTTGGTGGTGGCGGCATGGAAAACATGGGTCGGTTTGGATCTGGCATGAACATGGGCCGAATGAGTGGTGAGGATCTGGTTGCTATAGTATTTAGACTCCAGTCTTCTGTTTTGAGATGGAAGACCCAACTTGGTGCAAAGCATTATTTCCCCCAAAAAACTTAGTGAAACCATTTTCCACTTCCACTCTGCCGCTAAACCAACAAAGGCTTTGTAAGCATAGACGTGTACTAGATTTGCTAAATGAATCAGGAAATGCAGTGTACATTTATTTTAGATGCTGTCTTTGGTTTTCCAGGCTTACCAGGAATCTCCTACCCAACTTACAAGGCTTTCATGTGATTGTCTTAAAGAGCAAAATGCCTCACATGGTTAATTTTCAGCTGGGCTTAAGTTCTTTCAAAGTGTTCACATTTAAAGATGAATATGATTGGTTTAAAAGATGTATATAAAGTCTGACAGATGATAATCTTTACTGTTGGAGAAGAGAAATATGAACACTCATGTAAAGAAATTTTGAAATTTCAACAAAATTCCATTTTCATGCAGGTGATAGTGATGAACAAATTCAGATATATCATAGAACATAATTGTCTTCCCTATTATTCCATGATAGCTGATTAAAACATAGTTAATTATACCTGTGGTGTAAAGTAGATCTGGGAATAGGTAGCTTCTCAGGCCATTGTAAAGAGTTTCCCACCAATGGAGTTCTTATTTCCTGGAATGTGGAAGTAATTAAGCATTTGACTTTTAAAAACCCTTTCAATCAGACTTTCAGGGCTAACAGGGAACTTAGAACTCGCCTACACAGACATGGTGATAGAGCCCTATGTTTGGAGTTATAAGACCATATCGAAACTCTGATGCTTATTAGTTGTGTGGCCTGGCAGAATTTCTTGAAAAGTCTCTAAAGGTTAACTGCCATTTTTTTGGAGCATATGAAAGACAGTATTATGGCTTTTATTTAAGAGAGCTTTGAAAGACAAAGCTATTGAGAGATTGAGGATTTATTAGTGACTTTGTTGGCCATTGTAAAGGCATAGAGAATTAAAATCGAAGTGCCAAGTATTGAACCTTTTCAATATGAATATTATAAACTTGTGTCAAAATTACATGTTATTTCTATTTTAACATAGTTGTAGTTGGTGTACTCTCTTCTAGTAAGTGACTTTAGACTTCACCTATAGATTTAGGTAGGTAAATATGAGAAAAGTTTGTCAGCTAAGTGGAAAATAAAACAGTTAAATTTTAAATTTCCTTTAATATGATTAGACTGAGTGGCTGAGTTGATGCTAAAAAATACTACTACTCAATGCTGAGAATGATCAGCTGATTAAAAGAAGCCTGATTCTAAATAAGGGCACAGAGTTGTAGCTCTAATGCCAGCTTCTATATTAGCTAAAAAGGTTCCCAGTCTCAGGGAAAAAGGCTTATTCATAGCAATATTAATCCAACTATGGCCTGCTTCTTTGGAAAGGAAATAATCCAAAATTGCCACTCTGTTAGAGCTAGTAATTGATTTTTTCAGTAGTGCTGTATCAGGTTACGGGGGCTTTGTGTACATTATTCCTATTGGTCCTTGAAACATCTCTCTAAAAGACGATGCATTCTTGTCCTCATTTTATAAATGATGAAAGTGGGGTTCCCATATCTGGGAAGTAGTGAATGGGCACTTGAACAAAGTTCCAAGTCCTTTCCTCTCTACCATGCCCACCTTCCTAGTGAGTGGGCGTCAGACATTCATTCAGAAGATTGGGGTTGTCCTTTGAGTTGCTGACTAAATGTCAATGAAAACAAAAATCACCTCTGCTTTTGGAATATTACTCAAGTGGACAATAACAGAGTTCATATGCTTTGGAGAGGTGTTCATGAAATGTTGTGATCTTCTCTGAAGAAAACTGTTCAAGAAATAAGGATGAGAAAGAGAATTGCTTATGGAAGAAATAACCATTCCATCTTTGTGATGATTAATTCTTTGGGGAATGCCCCAAACTTGGGCTAGGAACCTTGTAACCCCTAAGGTTATTCTTTCCACAGAGATGGATCGAGGAATGGGTGGAGGATTTGAGAGAGACTTTGCTCGGAATGAGATGGGAATGGCTCGGAGTTTTGGAGAACCTCTTGGCCGGGGAATGGGTAAGAAGCCATTTGAATCTACCAGTTAAGGCTTTATTTAGTACAGGTTTGGAAAGCAGTCTGTTAGCATAATAATTCAAATCTTCTAAACGAAATTATGGCCCCATGTTTTTGAGTATCCTAGAATTCATTAGGGAAAGCATGTTTTCCCTAGCTATAATCACTAGTATCATTTTTCATTGGTATCTAGAAAATAGCAAGCATACCTACTTGCCATCTAGTGTTAGTGTATTCTAAGCAATGGGCAATTCTAAGATCCATGGGAAAGGTTTTAACTGTCCTTTTAAAAAAACAAAAGCACCCTAAATGAGATTGTCTTCCCAATTCCCATGTTTTTAATTTATTTAGAAAGCTTTTGATGGTAAGTACTTTTATTTAACTCTCAAGTTGGTTGAATGACATATTTTTGGAAATGTGAACTCATAGTATAGAAGCAATGTATGATTTCTTTTTAAAACAGATTCCTGTCTTTTGGGTGTAGGACATGGGGAAGTGTAGTAGGTTTGAATTTAGTAAATAAAAGTTTATCTACTTTATACGTGGCACAATAGGTAGTATTGAGCCTGGCATAAGGAAGACTCATCTTCCTGGTTTCAAACCTGACTTCAGATATTTACCAGCTCTGTGACCCTGAGCAAGTCACTTGACCCTGTTTGCCTCAGTTTCCTCATCTGTAAAATGAGCTGGGAAAAGAAATGGCATATCAGTTTAGTATCTTTGCCAAGAAAACCCCAAATGAGTTCATGAAGAGTCAACAAAAACAAATCTGCCTTATTATTATCTATATGAGGTATGTTATTCTTCTTAAAATTGTCTTTCCAACTTGCCAAAAAGTGCTTAGGACCAACAGAGTAACAAATTGGTTCTCTTAAAATAATCCAAGAGGCCTGAAAAAGAGGCGTTTTATATGAGAAATTAAAAGTTTATTGGTTTAATTTCCTTTGTTATGGAGAGATTTGGAATCATTTTAAGGCAAGTCCATTGGTCACTCCAAAATTCCTAATACTTAGCCCTTTTTTTTTTTTCCTTGTTTTAGGTGGTGGTGGTGGCAGTGTACCAGGAATCGAGAGAATGGGCCCTGGGATTGACCGTATAGGTGGTGCTGGGATGGAAAGAATGGGTTCTGGCCTAGGCCACGGAATGGATAGAGTAGGGTCTGAGATGGAGAGAATGGGCCTTGTCATGGATCGTATGGGGTCAACTGTGGAGAGAATGGGGTCAGGAATAGAACGAATGGGTCCCCTTGGCATAGATCACATGACTACAAGCATTGAAAGGATGGGCCAAACCATGGATAGGATAGGTTCAGGTGTGGAAAGAATGGGGGCTGGCATGGGCTTTGGTATTGAGAGAATGGCTGCTCCTATAGATCGAGTTGGCTCAACTATAGAGAGGATGGGATCAGGTGTAGATCGTATGGGCACCACCATGGATCGCATGGGGCTAAGTATGGATCGTATGGTACCTGCTGGCATGGGAACAGGTATAGATCGCATGGGCCCAGTTATGGATCGAATGTCTACCGGTTTGGACCGAATGGGTGCCAATAACATGGAGCGCATGGGATTGGACCGTATGGGTGCCAATAACATAGAGCGCATGGGATTGGACCGTATGGGTGCCAATAACATAGAAAGAATGGGTCCTACTATGGGTCCAGCCCTAGGTTCAGGAATGGAGCGTATGGGACTTGCCATGGGAGGTAGCTTTGACAGAGCTATGGAAATGGATAGGGGAAACTTTGGAGGCAGTTTTGCAGGGTCTTTTGGAGGTGCTGGTGGCCACGTGCCTGGGGTTGCTCGAAAAGCCTGCCAGATATTTGTGAGAAATGTAAGTCTCTACTACCTTTTATTTTCACTCTTGCCTTATTCTTTCAGTGTCCAAAAACCCAGGAAACCCTCTGTAATCCAGTATCATATAGTCAAGGCCAGACTGACTTTATTTAGTAATATGTGTTGCATCTGCATGTTTTTCAATAAATCATTTACTTTTAGGCATAATACATACATTATCGAATAAACTACATGTGGACCAGTTGATCATTAAAATGAAATCAGTGATCCTGCCTTCTTTAACTTATCAGAATGCATCATCAGATTTGTAAATCGAATTAAATTAAGCAATTCCACAAACAGTAAAGTGCTTTCTCTGATTGGCATTGTATCAGGGCTGGGTAGAGGGTGGGATAGCCTGAAAAGCAATTAGATATTCCATATTTATATAAAGACCCTGGAATTTCAGGAGGAAGAACAATGTTTTTAAATCCTATAGATATATCTGTTTTGAACTAGTGGGGTTTTATGTTGGATTTATATTCCATGCTAGAGAAGTTACTGATTCACTTCCCAGAGTCTCTCATCCTTTCAAAGAAGAGAGGGAGGTGTGGTTCATTCTCCTATCTTTGGAGTCGTTTTAATTCCGATTTCTTGATTTTTTTTTTTTTTTAGTTTTGGTTTTAATCTTTCCATTTACATTGTTATATTTTCCTGATTCTGTTCACTTTGCATCAGCAAACTTCATATAAGTTTTCCTATGTTTCTATAAATGGGACATTTCTTATAGCACAGTAATATGCACCGATACAGTCATCCCTACTGCAGGAATCTCCAATGTCATTTGAAACATACTTTATCTACAATAATTTGTTTAGCCATTTCCCAGTTTATAGGGATCTGCGTTGTCCCTAATTCTTTACTACTACAAAAAAATTCTGCTATAAATATTTTCGTGTACATGGGACTTTGATTTCCAACTATATTTAAAATGGTTCCAGTTCACTTTCACATGAACTTAGATGAGTATTCTTCTCTTGCTTTATTTCCTGCCTACTCCCTTAGCAAAGTGGTCAGGTGCACTCAGAATTCAGTAAGCCCATTTAGTCTTTTCCAGGCCATCAGCCTCAGCCCTTGACCCCCTTAATCACTTTCATGGGCACACAGCTCCATTGCCGTTTAACACTATAACCGTGGTTAGATGTCCTATTTTCTACCCTCCTACATGACCCACAGCCATGCCTCTAACCAGTTTGTGGAGCTAGCTGTTTTCAGTGGTTTTTTGAAAATATATAACAAAACCCCAAACTGAGCAGCATGGTGTTTTGCTTTTCTTTCTATGTTAATGACAGAAAGGGACAGGGAATGAGAACCTCTGCTTACCGTCCCCCCTCTCTTGGAGAATACTTGGGACACAAAAATCAGCAAAACAGAATTTTGTAATTCTAGAGTTGGAAGGTACTTCATTGGCTAAATAGTGCAACTTGTGTCTGACAGATGCTCATCCAGTTTAAGCTATCTGCTTAAAAATAGCGAATAGAGAGAACCTCTTCCTCTTCTTTCCTTCATTGCCATGGGGAGTTTCCATGTTAATGTCTCAGGAGGTCCCTTCTTTTCACAGAACTGACAGTAAAGGAATGTTAACTAAAATAGTTCATTGGACTGTTTGCATCTTTGATCAAGAATCTCTTAGCCTTGGGGCAGCTAGGTGGCACAGTGGATAGAGCACTGGCCCTGGAGTCAGGAGTATCTGAGTTCAAATCTGGCCTCAGACACTTAACACTAGCTGTGTGACCCTGGGCAAGTCACTTAACCCCATTTGCCTCACTAAAAACAAAGAATCTCTTAGCCTTGAAATCAGTGCCTTATTGGCTTTTCTATAATAAGCTATATTTTTGTTTTGTTTTTGATAAGCTGTATTTTTAACCTTGGAAATAATGTTACTGAAGAACATTGAGATTTTTTGTGGGCTATACAACTGTAGTCTCTTAATTAACAGTGTGGTGGTTTTTCTTTCCCCTTAAGCTCCCTTTTGACTTTACATGGAAAATGCTAAAAGACAAATTCAATGAATGTGGTAAGTGTTTTAAGATACTTATAAGCATCTTTCCAGATTATGTGAAATTCTAGCATTTGGGGGTGAAAATATTTGTTTTGAGGGGAAATCAGTGGTGTTTGCCAGTATCCATCTGTTGCAAGAAGGTTCATGGTAGTTGGAATTTTCCTTTGGTAGAAGACTCATAGAATTTGTATAAAATACTTAGTAAACACTAGAAACATCCTCACCACTTGGCTGATTTAGCTTTTCTCTCCATCTAGTAAACAAACACTCCCTAGTCATGCTTCCATGAGTCCCCTCAGGAGTCTTGGTGATACTGGGGGCCCAGCTGACCCAATACATGCTGCTCTGCCTTATATTCTGTCACTCCAGCTTCTCAGCACTCAACAACTTCTTCCCCATGACAGAATTATCATGGAGCACATTTCTGTTGGCCCTGTGTGAATGCTGCCAGTGATCCATTACACTGATCAACACTTTCAGGCAAAGGTTTGGTTTCCTTTGCAGATATAAAACTGCCTCCCCAGGCATCCTATTAGAAGGTGCCTAGCTGATTCAGTGCTCATTCCACATCTGCTTAGCAAGGTGGCTTGCTTCCATTGCTAAACTTGTACACCAGCCTTTCCTAACTTAAATTTTTAAATGTTCTTGCGCGTGCGCTCACGCTCTCTCTCTCTCTCTCTCTCTCTCTCTCTCTCTCTCTCTCTGTTTTACCTTCCCCTATGAAGTTCTCTACCCATCTTGAATCATTTTTTAAAATTTTGACATTTCCCTAGTTCTTGAGTTAGGTACATATTGTTTGCCAATGTTTTGTTTTTGTATGTCATCTTTAAATTGCCTCAGAGTAGTAGATACTTTTTTTAACTATTCTAACAATTTTGCGGTGTTCTGTATTTAAATGCTTGATGAATTTTATCCAAGGACTGGGTCTGTCAGCTGTTACCTTCCTTAGCTTAAATGCCTCTGAATACCCTCAGCTGACTTGTTCATGAAGTCTTCTCTTCCCCCATGAAACTTATCCCTTGGTTCTTCAGGGTTCCTTTTCTTGCACTCTTGTGGGATTAAAGAAGGTTTCTTTTTCTTTTTTTTTTTTTCCAGTTCTTAGAGCTTGGCATGGGTGAGGTCTCGTTATCTGGGCAAGTTCCTATTATTCATGCCTAGGTGATCATGCCTAACTGATTAGTCAATCACAGCTTTATTTAATAGGGCTAGTCAAAGCTTCTTTTAAAGCTGACTTTATCTTTAACTTAGTAGATTGTAGACATTTGCATACAAATATTTGTTTTGCAAAGAAGATCTTTAAAATTTTTTTGACCTGGTAAGTTTGCTTTGCTTGTTTAATCATTTTAAAATACTGATACTACAGGGGACAGATAAAATTTTTCTTGTTGCTGAGAGGATCTTAACAGTAGATAAATGAAGTTATTTCCCTTTAAATCTCAACTAAATTCCTGTAGCCAATTGGATTCATGGTGGACATATTTGATAACTACAAATAGATCAACTTTTACGTTGATTTGATAGAACTTTGAAATAATTGAACTATCATTAAAGTTCCTTGAACAGTTCAGTAAATAACATGTAAAAATATGTGTGTGTGCCTACCTAAATCAAGGGGGGGAAATCCAAAGCCTTTGAGATGAAATCTGATTGGGAGTTAAGTGTTATATGACATTTTCTGAAACCTAAAGAACAATATAGCTGTTAGCCAGCTTTTTGATGGGTTTACAAATATGGTAGACATGTTAGAGAAACAGCAGGTCAACTACAGAAAACACATTTTAAGTGTTCTTGTTTGAAATATTTGTCAGTGCTGCAGAATTCAAAAGAAATTATTTCTGTATGACTCATCCCAGAATCCAGCAAGTGTTCTGGACTGAATGTGGGTGGTAGCATTTGACCCCCAGAAATCTGAGAACATGGGACTTTGTTGTGGGTCTGGTGGGCTGATCCTGTTTGATCTTTTCTCTGTTCAGGCCATGTGTTGTATGCAGACATCAAGATGGAGAATGGCAAATCCAAGGGTTGTGGCGTGGTTAAGTTTGAATCTCCAGAGGTGGCAGAAAGAGCCTGCCGGATGATGAATGGGATAAAACTCAGTGGCAGAGAGATTGATGTGCGAATTGATAGAAATGCTTAAGCAGTTGCCTTTTTTAAACATCAATACCAGACTTCCAAATTTGTATTTTGTTTTCCTTGTTAACCATTTTAATTTGTTGGCTGGATGTATAAAGATGTTAAAATTCAGTTGCTTTCTGGGGTGATTTTAATTACTTTTTTAATGACTGGGATTCCATTTGACTGTTTGCATTGAGATTGCAATGTACGAAATTTTTTTTGTAGTTGTGGCATCTTGTTGACATTACGACTTTGATAATAAATACCAGTTACTGAAAGCCTCTTAACTTTGTCATGAAGTCTGTTGGAATTGTTCATTATATTCTGAATATATCTGTCTTTGTTTATAGTGTTGAATTTAGTATCCTACTTGAGCTGAATGGGATTGTTAGATCGTTAAAGAAGAAAATAAAGGGTCGGGATCATTTTTTTCTGCAGGGCAATGAGGGTTAAGTGACTTGCCCAGGGTCACACAGCTAGTAAGTGTCAAGTGTCTGAGGCCAGATTTGAACTCGGGTTCTCCTGAATTCAGGGCCAGTGCTTTTATCCACTGTACCACCTAACTGCCCCGACCTTGGGCTGCTTCGTCAAGAAGTCAGCATCTCCCTCTATCTTGGTCTTGGCTAAGCTTTCTTTTGATAGACCAAAATAACTATTTTTGCATGTCCCAATATTCCTTTGAACTGAATGTCCAGCCCAGAGTTTTGACTTCTAAAAAAACACTCTTAAAAGTGAGTTCGGTATTACTGCTGTTCCCTTCCACACTACAAGGAAGTATAAGTGAGATAGCCCCCTGGACTATGCACAGCGCATCTGCCCTTGCTCTCTCCCTTTCTTCTGACCCAAATCTCTTCCATGCATTCCTAAAGGGAGGGTACAGGAGACGGGAACACAAGAAAGGAAGATTTAATCGTGTTCATACGTGAGAACAGTACAGGTCAATGGGTTCAATACATGAAGAAGAAACTTGTAGTTTTCTCTGGACCCGCCACGAAGGAAGAGATTGCCTGGTCCAAGGACGCTCTGCAAAGGAAGATGGGGCTCTAGCCCTTCAGGTCCGTCAGTGGCTCCGATTGCTTCTCATCCTACGTTTCCCTTGGGAGACGGGCTGGATTGAAATGGCCTCCTTGCCAACCTGCCTTGCTGGCCCAGCCCTGGGTCCTTATGCTGCTCTTCCCCCACAGATGATGTGGAACTGCCTATCAGAAGCAGAGCCTGGTAGGCATATATAGCAAAACAGGTACCCACCTTAGAAACTAACGTCATCATATATTTCTGTCTCCCTGTCAAAGAATGGACATAAGCAATCAGCCAATGCCAGAAGACTAACCCTCCCAACACCCACACTTTTGCCCTTGTTTCCTCAGGTTGGTGTCACTTACAGGGGGAGCAGAACTTTTCTAGGGACAAAGCCATCTACAAAAAGAGAACGATGGGTTTAATGGAATGATGTGGACAAGTGCCCCACCCCTTTCCAGAGCGTACTAAGCAACTCACATTTTCCATTGACGTCCCGGCATAGAATCTGTTCTCTGCTGGTGAACTGGATCACATCCAGGATCTCCCCACGTCTGATAGCCAAGTTTCTGCCACCAGCACGACGGGTATTGGCATTGGGGTCAATCATCATCCTTGTCAAAGTCACGATTTCCCCATCAAACTAGAGCACAGGAGGGTAGTCTAGCATCAGTCATTTATCTGGGACTTTCTTTTGCCCTCAGTTATTCATCCAGATATTTATAGGATCCCTGAAAGTCTAATGTAAAAGCCAATGTGCCACAATTACAGTTACTTTGCTAAATCAACTTCCCCAGACCCTAAAACCTCACCAGGTCCAGTTCGTGCTTGGGCCAGACTGGACTGAGAAGAGGGTGATGGTGCAGAAATGTTTTCTCCTGACCTTAAATTTCTTCCTGAATTCCCTTTCTGCTTTCTCCTCGTACGGCTTTAGGGGATTTGGAGGCTTCAGCGATTTGGAGATGTCTTCTTTCTTGGCCTCTTTGGAGGGTTTCCAACTGTTCCTAAAGATGGAGAGTTTCATCCATAGCTGGAACAGGACACAGATGCCTTGCACCCCCAGACTCCCCTTTCAGTTTTCAGACCCCTTCCCTGAAGCCCAAGTTACCACGGCTGCAGGCCAGGTTGTTGGAAATCCCTGAGAGTTCTCTCTGCAACCAGTAGGTCATCTGAGGAAGGCAAACAGCTAAGCTGGCAAAGGGGATCAAGGTACCTGTGTTATCACCATCCCCCATTCTTGGTTCTCCACAATAACAGTGATGCCTACAAGTTAACAGTTAACAGCAAAGTCATTTATGGACAAACTCGAGGGGTTCTGTGTCTTTCACAGGAAAGACAGGATTCTGGGATTAAAGAACAGTAACACATCTGAGTCAAGTATCTGGCTGGAGGGAGCCAATTAAAAGAAACAGGTTTGCCAAAAGTCTTGTAGCAGTGTTACAGATGGATGATCTGCCCAGAGATTCTTTGTAGTGGTGAGGGGCCTTTAAGACACAGCTCTATTTGTGGATGGCACCACTGCTCACATCCACACCCTGTTCCAGAACACTGAAGGGCAACCTCCAGGCTTAATCTGTCTATATACATATCTTAGAGGCAGACACTGGATATGGATAATGAACCAGACCTGGACCTTTTAAAATAAGGGCGGGGGCAGCTAGGTGGCGCAGTGAATAAAGCACTAGCCTTGGATTCAGGAGGACCTGAGTTCAAATTCGGTCTCAGATACATGACACTTACTAGCTGTGTGATCTTGGGCAAGTCACTTAACCCCAATTGCTTCACACAAAAAAAGAAAATTAGAGATGTCAAAGGAGTGGTTCATGCAAAAATGGTCATGATAAAAGACAAAAAATGGTAGGGACTTAACAGAAAAAGAGATTAAGAAGAGGTAAATGTAGGGGTTGTGAAAAATTCAGCCTCAGACACTTGACACTTAACTAGCTGTGTGACCCTGGGCAAGTCACTTAACCTTCATTGCCCTGCAAAAAAAGGGGGAAAAAATGAGAAGAGGGCTAGCTGGCTGGCTGGCCTTTCTGAGGGGAGCACGTATGAAGAAATAGCTACAGAGGTACCAGAATGAATAGCTTGGACAGCCTGCCCTCGGTGAGCCTGAAAGAATTAGCTAGGAGAAGACTTAAGCAGGGGATCTGGCACTTGTCCGTAAGTATCAGAGGGACTGTTGTGGAAGGGTTAGACTCCTCCCGAGCATCAGAAGATGGAATGAGGCAACAGGGTGTACACAGGTGGTTATCGAGCCACTTGTGATGGAATTCTTATTCAGGTGCATGCACTGCATCACCTCGGATTCAGAAGAGACTTTTCTTGGATAGTTGTGGGAAGGTGAGCTGTTCAGGGAACCAGCTTGACGGGTACCCAAGGCTAGAAATAGTTTGGGTACTTGGAGACCTAAGGAAATGGATTCTGAAGCTGAATTCTGATCCATCCTTCACAAATGTCATTACTGGACATGTTTAAGTTTGTGCTGCTACTCTTTTAAATTTTATTTTTAATTTTGTTCCCAATTACACATAAAGTGTTTTTTTGAGTTTCAAATTTTTCTCCCACCTTCCCTTCCCTCCCTGTTCCCAAGGCTAGCAAGCAATCTGATAATAGGTTTGTGCTGTTACTCTCAACCACACCACCTGGAGTCAAATTATTTTTGTCCTTCCAGAAAACTGGACTGTGTTGCTATTGTGATGACACATTACAAGGTAGAGGGAGGGGTGGTGTGTGTGTGTGTGTGTGTGTGTGTGTGTGTGTGTGTGTGTGTGTGTGTGTGTGTGAAGGTGGACTGGGCAGATTGAGGCACAGGAATAATTCATTTGTATATAGTGTCTGAAAGTTTAGAAAGCACTTCGCAAGAAAGCATGAGAGAGAAGTAGTGCATGTAGTAATGTCCTCATATTATAGCTGAGGAAAGAGGTTCCCCGGAGGTCTAACAGCTGTGTTAGAGCTGAGATTCATGGTGATTCCAAGTTCAATTCTCTTTGCCACCATAGCATCCCAATCCCTTGGAAAATGGCAGCTGACAGGGAGCCAATGGTGAGATAGATCCTGCATCGGGCCTTACCTACCCCTCCCTAAGATCTGGAAGCTGACCATAACTGAGCCCTAGGGGTTAAGACAAGACCCCCTTCTCCCCACCCCCAATTTGGAATTTAAATTAAGGACCCCATCTCAGCCTTAGCACTACTGACTGACATAGAGAAAAAACAATTGAAGACAACTGTCAGGTGCAATGCAAAGAGCATGAAGTCTAATATTGGGTTTCCAGTCTTGAAACTACTTTGAACAAATCGCTTAACCTACTTGGGCTTGAGTTATTGGAATACCTGACAGACTAGACATTTAGGTAGAGATCAGGATCCAAAGACCATTTGGGAAACTGCATTTGGGAAAGTTGGATGGGGGTTGAGGAACAGCTGCTCCCTAACAGAAAGAAAGAAGGAGATTAAGGGTCTCAAATTTACCCCCAAAGGAACAGTCCAAGGGATGCTCACAACTCACTGAGTTCATAGAGATCACTGGTTCAGAGCTGACCAAAAACTATGAGAGGGACACACAGAACTCTTGCTGCAAGTCTCAAAGCTTTGAACTCCAAATCTAGTAGCCCTAGGGAAGCCAGAGATTTATGGGGCAGTGAATGAGGTTCCTGGGGCTGAACTTTGAAATCAAAGAGGGGGAGCCTATGGATGAGAAAAACTCCTTGTATCACTGCATTGTCACAGCAGAGGGGCTTGCATAGCTCAGTGAAACTGTGAGCGATCCCATGCAGGGTTACCCAAGATAGACAGGTCATAGTGGAGTGTTCTGATAAAAGGTGATACACTAGAGAAGGAAATGGCAAGCCACTCCAGGATTTTTGCTAAGAAAACCTCAGGGATAATAAGATGCTGAAAGATAAGACATCAAAAGATGAGCCCTTCAGGTTGAGGGCCTGGTGCACTATGGTCCATGGTGTCATAAAAAGTCAGATACAACTGAACAACAACAAATGGGGAGAAGAACCAGAGCTTCCTTTCATCCTCTAGGGCTAAATCCATTTCAACTCACCACCGTGCAAGTGTGGTTGGGGGGAGGGGGGGGGAGGTGGAGTTGTTCACTAAGATCAGGAATGAATGAAACCTGATGTAGTCAGGCAAGAGGGACAGGTCCCTTCTGGGCTTGGAAAGACATCCACTAATTACCCCTCCCTAGAGCAACCCCAACCAAGATTTCATCCCCTGGGGAAGGGGGATCCACAGATGAGAGACCCTTAATTCTGCAACCTTTGCCCGGAAACACAGGAGAGGCAGTGGTAGGAAACCAAAGCTGTGGTCAACTGTGTGCTAATGAGGAGATGTTGCAAGCTGCACTGGGGACCTCAGGAAAAGGCCAGGAAAGGCAAAAACCGGTCAGAGAAGCAGCCTGGAAAGAATATCCAAGGTTGCCTTCTCCAACCCCCAAACCATGTGGTAGAATCCCCCGGGCCCTCTGGAAGGTTATTTGCCCATCCAGCGTCTATGTTGACATTCCAATGACCACCAACAACTCAGTACTTTGCTTTAGAAGGCTGACTGTGGCCCTGTTAAGACAGTTTCTGGAGTTGATGAAGACTGGAGGAGGAGTCATTTGTAACTGGTTGGGTGGGGGGAGGGAGGGTGCCTATGTGTCACACATGATGAGGAAACCCAGGGACAGGCCACTTGTCCCTAAGACAACAAACCTAACAGGGTAGAGTGAGGAAGAAATGGAAATTGACTAAGAATCATAGGGCAATGTCAGAAGCTCCAAATGAGTCCCCAGAGCTTTATAGGAAGCATTAGGATTAATAAGGCCCACCTCTACAAGAAGCAATATTGCATAGATGAAAGGGTGCTGATTTTGAAATCAGAGAACCTAGGTTCAAACTCTCAGCTTCGGAGCTCGTTTTACAGCTAAGAGACCTGGGACTCAGAAAAGGAAAGTAGCTTACCCAGGGTCAATAAGTGGTGAATGGGGGCGGCTAGGTGGTGCAGTGGATAAAGCACCGGCCCTGGAGTCAGGAGGACCTGAGTTCAAATCCGGCCTCAGACACTTAACACTTACCAGCTGTGTGACCCTGGGCAAGTCACTTAACCCCAATTGCCTCACTAAAAAAAAAAAAAAAGGTGAATGGAACCTCAAACCCAGATACACCTTGAATAACTAAATGGGTTCCTGAGATCCTGAGAAGATAAGGAAATGGGGGAAGAATGGGTGGGACCCTTTCGGGGAAGTCCATGAGATCAAAACAATTTTCATAATTCTATATTTGCCTCCTAAAATATGCCTTCATTTTCTAACTACATATCTGTGTGAAGCTGGATTTTTTTAACTTCAACCAAAATAACATTGCGGCTGAGTGAATAAAGAAACAGAGAGGAGAATCCAACTATCTTCTATTAAAGACAATAAAGAAGGGGCAGCTAGGTGTTGCAGTGGATAGAGCACTGGCCCTGGAGTCAGGAGGACCTGAGTTCAAAGCTGGCCTCAGACACTTGATACTTACTAGCTGTATGACCCTGGGCAAGTCATTTAACCCCAATTGCCTCACCCCCCCAAAAAAAAACTGTTAAAAAAAAAACATTAAAGAGACTTATAAAAAGGTGTAAATCAATGCTGTTCTCAATTTTTAAAAAAATGGTTATTTTCATTTAAAATGTTATATGTGTTCATGTATAAAATGGGTTTATTATTGTAAAATGAACTCAAATATTCTCAAATTTTATCAGTTTTAATTTTTAATACAGTAACTACCAATAGATATAGCCCACTTAAACAGAAGCTCTTTAGGGAAAGTCCTCAATAATGTGTGAAGGGGCCAAGACCAAAAAGTTTGAGAACCACCAGCCTAGTTTTTTTGTCCCCAGACCTCATGGATTAACCAGTCTATCTAGGTTAAGGAGACTTGGCCTCAGGCATGACCACAGGAGTTAGCTAAAGCTTCCCTCTCTAGGACCCTCATCTCCAGATCCTGTGTGGGCCATCAGTTTTCTTGTAAAAAGGAAACCAATCATACTTCGACTGTACCACTCAGAGAAGGAAGTGCTTCTGAAGTGAGCTAGTTCTCTAGAAAGGCTGAATTGCTCTTCTCGTTAGTCCTTCATTTTCAAAGAGGACCATAACATCAGGGTGATGTCATGACATGCACTAAACTAGATTTCAGTGAGGGAGGGCCGTGCAAGATCACCAACCTCACTCTCTCCTCCAGAGCCATCTGGGTCCAGTAGCAAGATATACATCAGGCTCTGGATTTTTATTTTTTAATCTTTTAAAATTTTTATTTATTTATTTATTTATTTTTGCAGGGCAATGGGGGTTAAGTGACTTGCCCAAGGCCACACAGCTAGTAAGTGTCAAGTGTCTGAGGCCGGATTTGAACTCAGGTACTCCTGAGTCCAGGGCCGGTGCTTTATCCACTGTGCCACCTAGCTGCCCAATTTTTTAAAAAAATTTTTTGCAAGGCTCTGGATTTTTAAGGCAATTGGGGCAATTGTCACTTGCCCAGGGTCACACAACTAGCATCTGAGGTGAGATTTGAACTCAGGTCCTCCTAACTCTAGGGCCAATGCTTTATCTGCTGTGCCACCTAGCTTCCCCTATTCTAGAAAGTACTGTAGATCAGAAAATCCACACCATCTTTCCTGAAATTTACATCTCATGCTCTACTTCCCTCATGAATACACACCTCTCCTCTTGGGGCCTGGTGGGCAGGGGCTTGGCTCAACATCGTCATAAATCTCATCTGGATTCCTATGAGGAGAGTGGGGGTTAGGGCTTTCTGCAGCATTCTACAGGATCTTCCCACACCCTCCCCAAAGTACCCCCAACCCTTCCCAAGTACCCAGACTTACTGTGGGATGGGAGAAACTGGGGGGCCCAGGCAGTTGCTCCTGGAGAGGGATCCTGGCTTCCGAAATGCTGTCACTTGAGTCTCCCCACCCAAGATGGTTTTCTTGCCTGCATACAATTATACCAGCACAATTGAGACCTTCAAGAGAGTCAGACCTCAATTACCCACCCACTGGAGCCATGCAAATGACATTAATGAAGATCTAAAGTGTTTTTTTCCTCACAGCCAACTACGAAGTTCCCATAGGTAGAACTGGATTTGAATGTCACCCTCAATACTAGCTAGATAACCCCATGGGCGAGTCAGTTTCTCAAATAGGGAGCAGAACAACTGGTTCCTAGTCATGTTGGTACTGTAACCCCAAGTCCAAAATCTGAGTGTCATCCTCCCCAGACCACCATGATCCAGGGACTTCCACCCTTCTCAAAACTTTCTTGACATGATCCCGGCACCCACCTGTAGCCGCTCTGCGGATGGTCTCTGTCCTCCTGAACCGTTCTAAATGCAGGCTGCCTGGTGGGAGGGGGGGCTTGGGAGGCTGCGGACCAAGTGTCCTCAAAGGTGGCAGAGGTCTCCTGCAGGGGACACTCAAGCCTTGCTCTTTCCTAGGAGTCTTTGGGGAGCCCAAGGGGCTAGGAGGTGAGGATGCCTTCTCTCCAGCATTCCCTACAACTTTCCATAGTGGCTGCTGCTCTCTGGGAGCCTCCTTGGTCCTGGTACTGGCTTGAGAGCCTCTCCCTGGCTTAGGGAGCCAAGGGCTAGGCGGGGCCCCTTGTCCTTGCCATGGAGGTCCCCTCTGGTTAGCAGCAGGAGCCCCAGAAGGAGAGGAACTCTCAGAAACAGTGTGGGTTCGACCCAGGCCTGGCAGCTGAGAGCCCTTGAGTGGTGGTGGCTTCTTGGGTAGCTCATTAAACCCAGCCTGCAAGCCCTGGAACTTAGCTTTAAGGTTCTGAAAGTCCTGATGACTCTCCTGTGAGACACAAAACATCACAAAATCTCAGAATTCAGAGATGGATTGAACTTCAGAGGACATCTAATCCAACCTGTGTGTGAACAGGAGTCCTTTCTACAATGTCCCTGATAGGTGCTTAGCCAACTTCTTCTCAAAAACCTCTAAAGGATGGGGAAATCACTACTTGACAGCTTCCAGGGGATTGTTTTACTTTTGAATAATTCTGATCGTTAGAAAAAAAAAATTGTTTTTCTGATATCAGGCCAAAATCTGCTTATCTGCAAGCACACAGGCAGAGTTGGTCAGAGATTATGAACATGCAGATAGATACATGCACTGAGCAATAAACACACACACACACACACACACACACACACACACACACACACACACACACACTGCTCAGGTTCCCCAGTTCCATTTGAATTCCCCGCTGGGGTCCAGATTCTCTTCCCTTGTCCAAAGGGCTATTAGAGAGTGAGCTTCTGGCTTGATCCAGAAATACTGCTGCTAGGTATAGGCCCCCAAAGAGGTCACTGACACAGAGAGAAGCTCCGTGAATGAAAGAATATTGATAGCAACACTTTTTTTGTGGTAGCACAGAAGTGGAAACAACTTAGATACGTCCACTGGAAGAGAGCTAGACAAATTGTGGTACAAGGATATAGGAATATGACTGTGCTGGAAGAAGCCAGAAATAGGATGAAGGCAGAGAAGTAGAGAAAGATCTACGAGCTGATGATGCTCACTGAAGGAGCCAGGAAAACAGCAGAAATGTTTGCAGCAATGTAAATGTAAAGAACCTTCACAAAGCAATCTAATATGAACGTTGTGAAATCATGAGGAACAAACTTGGCCCCAGCGAAGAGATATGAGAAAGTACCTTCACCCACCCCCCTCCTTTACAGGGTTAGAGACTCCACGGATGTGGAACATTGCATATGTCTTCAAATTTTTTTCGACATATCGATCTGCTTTGCTCATTTTTTTTCTCTTCCTCTTTTAGAAAAAAAATTTTTTTTTCTTGTAAGAGATGGCTTTCTGGGAGGAGGAAGGGGGTGAAACACAGGGAGAAATCTGGGCGATGTAAAAATAAAATATACCAATACAATTTTAATTTTAGAAAGGTTTTTAAAAGTAAGTTCATGGGCCCACAGCTCAGAGAGACAGAGATAGAGAGACAGTAGAGAGAGAGTAGAGAAGGGTCAGCTGGGTGGCACAATGGATAGAGCACTGGCCCTGGATTCAGGAGTACCTGAGTTCAAATCCGGCCTCAGACTCTTGACACTTACTAGCTGTGTGACCCTGGGCAAGTCACTTAACCCCAGTTGCCTCACCAAAAAAAAAAAAAAAAGAAAGAAAGAGTGGAGAGACAGACAGGCAGAGACAGAGAGAGACAGAGACAGAGAGACAGAGAGCCCCTTTATAGAGGAAGGGGCCTGAGCCATAAACTTCTCAGAAGCATGGTGAGAGGTCTCACAGGGATGTAATGGAGGCAGTTTTCAGTGTTAACATTTATACTTCAGAAATCAACCAGTGATACATACAGATCGGGGCTTGATTTTATTAATTGCCTAAATTTAAGGAAGTGATGCAGAAAATGTTAATAACGCCAACTAAATTTTTAAGTGTCATGCATACATCCTTCACCCTCCCCTCCCCCCAAACTGGTTGTTATACATTTATTTGCACACCCCTGCCTCAGGAACAACTGAACTATAGAGAGAGAGATGGTTTGAAGACCAAAGCACCATCTTCAGTGCTGTCACAAATATTGCCTACTCCATCTCAGCCCCATAAGTAGGGGCAAGTCCTTCTGACCTAGTTTGTCTTGGCAGTCAGCACCCCTGGGGCCCACAGGAAGCCCCCACCCCCTTGGAACTCAGTTTTGAGGTCACCACCACCCAGGCTCTCCCCCTAAGCTTTAGCTATCAATCTCCCTTTTCCCACACTCCCCCCCCCCACCATGGCCCCATGTTTTGTCCCCTCCTCCGGATAACCTGCTGCCCCAGGGTAGCTATGGTGTGCTACGAGCAAAGCCCATAGCTCTAGTTCGATGTTCACTTGAACTTGGGCTGCCCTAGACCACGATAGCATTTAAGAAAAATGAGTTAGGGGGCAGCTAGGTGGTGCAGTGGATAGAGCACTGGTCCTGGATTCATGAGGACCTGAGTTCAAATCCGGCCTCAGACACTTGACATTTACTAGATGTGTGACCCTGGGCAAGTCACTTAACCCCAATTGCCTCACAAAAAAAAAAAAAAAGAAAGAAAGAAAGAAAGAGAAAAAAAAAAGAAAAGTGAGTTAGGGCATGAATGGGAGTGGGCGTTGGGGAGTCGAGAAAAAACAAGAGCAGGGAGAGATGGAAAGGGCTGGGTGAGAAGTGATCAGAGCCTTGTAGGAAAACAAGCCCTCTGAGTCCAGTAACTGATTCTGCCGGGCTATCCTGGTGAAATTCAACAGAAGGGGCCTGCCATCTTAGGTAAGAGCCAAGGAGAAATGGGCCTGGTTGGAGGATGAGATTGGGACTGGGCAAACCCACAGGGGCCTAGACTCAGCCTCTGTCTGTTGTTGTCTCTGCCTGGATCTGTGTCTCATGAGTCTGGGATCCCAGTGAATAATGACAATGGCAAGTTATCCAGCCCAATCCATTAAGCTTCTTTACCTTGGCTTATTTGATCCCCATAACAATCACATCAGGTCAGTAGTGCACAGTCTCACCCCATTTTACAGATGAGGAAACTGAGGCTGAGAGTGGTTAGATGTCTTGTCCAAAAGTACAAAATAAGGAGATGTTAGAACTAAGACTTGAACCAGATTTTCCTGACTCCAAGTCTTTCTACTTTTCCACACTAATCTCTATCCCACAGTGGCTCTGGCTACTTGGAAAATGAAACCTAAAGCCAATCTCAGTCTGCTTCTCAAGCTTCTTCTCTCTCCCCCATGTAGTTTGTGTTCCCAGCCTCGATGGTCTCCTTCCTCCCCTCTGCTATCTTTTGCCTCCTGCTTATTGTTCCTGACTTCTCCCCCTCTCCCCTCCCACCCCGCAACACACACCTCTCAGGGTTTTTTGAGCCAAAAGGAATTGAAGGAGGTTGGTAGGGGCTGGCTTTCCTACTTCTGCTTTCTTCAAAAATCCCTGGGACTGAGAGTAGGGGGATGGCAGGGAGGGAAATAGAGGAAGGGTCTCTTACCATGGCTCTCCAGCTCCTTTGTTTCAGTGGCCTGTGGACTGAAATGCTCTGCTGGTTTCTAGTACCTTCCAGAAATGCTTGGGGCTACTTCCAGGAAGTAAACTCAAACACCCAGATGATGATATGTGTTGGAGTTGGGGGAAGGGAGGAGGAAGGAAAGGAGGGAGAGATCAGGAGGTCGGTGGGGGTGGGGACAATGGGAGGGACCTTCCTGACCTCTACAGGTGCTCCCCCAACTTCAAAGCCTAGCTCCAACTCTGCTTTTTCCAGGAACCCTTCCAAGACCTTTTGAGTTCAAGGTGATCTCTTTGGGCTCTAAACAACTTCTCTCCTAAACCAGATGTGCTAATAGTCTGTATGTGGGTGAATGTGTCTTCTGGGTTCTTCTAACAGGGAGTTCTAGGCAAAGAGCTGAACCCAAGTCTGGGTGCCTCCACTCTTAGCTGATGGCTGAAGGATCACTGTTCTGTCCTGAGGGCCATCACTTGGAAAGATCAAAGGTTCTACTGACTGGAGAAACCCATTGAATCTCAGGTCTCACCTTCAGACCCACCTGCCAGAGGATCCATTGACTTTCACTCCTGACCCAATGGCTTGAATGAAGGGACTTACTGGCCTTCAATTCAATTCAGTTGACATTTATTAAGTATAATAAATAAATAAATAAACAAACAAATGAATATGTATATATATTCCTTCTACCTGAGGAGGTTAGGGGTGTGGTGCCCTTGCAATCTGGAAAATTTTTTAGCCCTCTCTTCATACCAGAGAATAAGTCTGAATTTTTTCTTTTTATTTTATGGGGTGTTTACAGTACCTTATTGTAAAATTTGGATTGATAGTATACAATGCTATACATATATTTTCTTTTTTTTAACTAATAAACATTTTTATTTATAGTTTTGAGTTCCAATTTTTATCCCTCCTTCCCTCCCTCCCCCCATCCCTCCCCGAGGCAGCAAGCAATCAGATATGGGTTATACATGTGTAACGATTGGAATGATGCCACCTGCTGGAGATTTACTGTAGGAAAGCTCCGCCATGAGGAGAAGGCCTCTGAGGGCAAGCCATGCAGTCAGGTCCTTGGTGTCATGAAGTGACATTTGCTCGTGGGTACTGTCTATCAAAACTACCAGCTGATTAGCTTGGAACTGTGTGTGTGTGTGTGTGTGTGTGTGTGTGTGTGTGTAGGGGATGTATCCAGTTTCATAGGAGAAGTTGGGGCCTTTTTGTTCCTGACCTCACCATGGTGGGTTGGATGATGGGGTCTCTTAGAAATAGCTAGATTTTGGGGCAGCTAGGTGGCGCAGTGGATAAAGTGGCCCTGGATTCAGGAGTCCCTGAGTTCAAATCTGGCCTCAGACACTTGACACTTACTAGCTGTGTGACCCTGGGCAAGTCACTTAACCCCCATTGCCCCGTAAAAGGAAGAAAGAAAGGAAGAAAGAAAGAGTTAGATTTTACCTTTCTCTTTTCTAAAGCTGAGAAGATGGAATCAAATAAGCACTGGTATTTTCATCTCTTTGTATGCTTATCTGTTTCAGATACCTTTGTGAATATAAGACCAACAGTTCCAATTGAACCTATTTTACCTTTCTCTTTGATCCTAATGCTCTTTAATAAACACTTAAACACTTAAATACTCTTGCTAAAGCTTTTAATTTATTGGGGACCACTCATTAGATATTTCAGACAGACTAGCTAGAATTTTAGCCCTTACACATGTACAATTATGTAAAACATTACCATATTAGTCATTTTGTACAAGAAAATGAATAAAAGAAAAAAATGAAAGACAGTGAAAAATAGCATCCTTCAGTTTGTGTTCCATCAATATCAGTTCTTTCTTTGGATGTGGATAGTATGTTTCATCAATAGTCCTTTGGGATTGTCTTGGATCATTGTCTCAACATTGAAACTGTGATGTTTAAAATCTATTGTGGGGGCAGCTAGGTGGCACAGTGGATAGAACATCGGCCCTGGATTCAGGAATACCTGAGTTCAAATCCAGCCTCAGACACTTAACAATTACTAGCTGTGTGACCCTGGGCAAGTCACTTAACCCCAATTGCCTCACCAAAAACAAAACAAAACAAAACAAAATCTATTGTGTGTCCTTACCTGCCCCCCCCCAGTTTTGGGGGTAAACTAGCTAAGATTTACTAATAAATTCAGCAAGAGTTTAGGCTTTTAAGTATTTATTTATTTGGGGAGGGGGTGTTGGTTAAGTATTTATTAAAGAGGGGCAGCTAGGTGGCGCACTGGCCCTGGATTCAGGAGGACCTGAGTTCAAATTTGGCCTCAGACACTTAACACTTACTAGCTGTGTGACCCTGGGCAAGTCACTTAACTCCAATTGCCTCACACACACACACACACAAATTTATTAAAGAGTAAAGGGGCAGCTAGGTGGTGTAGTGGATAGAACACCAGCCCTGGAGTCAGGAAGACCTGAGTTCAAATCCAGCCTCAGACACTTAACACTTACTAGCTGTGTGACCCTGGGCAAGTCACTTAACTCCAATTGCCTCACCAAAAAAAGTTAAAAAAAAAAAAGAGTAAAGACAACACATGGAATACAGTAACGCAAGAAAAGCCTATTTACTTTCCCCTCTCTCTCTCTCTCTCTGGGCATGAGAAAAGGCTGATCCAGGGAGCCAGCCTCACCTTCCTACTTCCTGTCTCCCTCCTCAGAAGGGGAGGTCCTTCAAGCTGATTGGTTGAGGGTGGTCTCCTATTGATGTCATAGTCCACAGCTTCTGAGAACAACACCCCACTCAGAGTCAGCCTGGTGTAGTCTTGATTTAATCAACCTTAAGTAGGTTCAGCCTCTGAGAGCAACACTCCATTCAGGGCCAGCCAGGTGGGTCTTGATTTAATCAACCTTAAGTAGGTTCTCAGTCTCTCAGTCTCATTCAATTCAATCAATTCCAATCTTCAGGTGGTGGCCACTGGGCATCTGCCAAATCACATTATTTTACCACAAAACCAATGGTGGGAGGCCAGCTAGGTGGAGCAGTGGATATAGCACTGGCCTTGGATTCAGGAGGACCTGAGTTCTAATCCAGCCTTGGACATTTGGCACTTACTAGCTGTGTGACCTTGGGCAAGTCACTTAATCCTCATTGCCCCACAAAAACAAACAAACAAACAAAGAAAACAATGGTGGGAATAGTAGAGAGAGAGAGAGAGAGAGAGAGAGAGAGAGAGAGAGAGAGAGAGGTATATATATATGTGTGTGTGTGTTTGTGTGTATGTATGTGTGTGTATAAACTACTATTATATATATTCAAATGTATTTTGTCTGGATCTGCAATTTAATCAGAAATTCCAGGTAATACAACTTTTACCAATGCAGATCTGTGACTCTTGAGCAATTTTCAGTCTTAGGTAGTTGCCTAGGGCTAAGCAATTTGCCCAGTACACATCACAGGGAGCATATGCAAAATAAGTGTGACATACAACTGGAAGTGGACCTTTGTTGACATTGTCACAGGGAAAAAGGTGTGTGTGTGGGGGGGGGGGGTCCTTAGGTATTTGTCAATAAAGAATTATACTCTTGCACAGGGTCCAATTAAAATTAAAATGGTCTTTTATTTGTCTCTAGACAAAGTAACCAAAGGGTAAGTCAAAGACTTCAACCCTGGGAAGAAGGTGGTTTAGAAACATTCTCCTCCCAGAACAGAAGGAAGGCAAAAGCTTGTATAGAGGATAGATGGGGTGTCCACCTGAAAATGGAAAGTTCCCTTTTGGGGTGGGGTGGGGAAAGCCTGGATGCTTGTCATATTCCTGAGAGTCAAGGGGGATTTTTTTGAAATGATGTCCTGACCTTTGGGGTTATCTGTCTCCCAGCTCCTGTCAGGTAGTAAGCCTCCTAATTGACTTTCCTGCTATAGAATTTTATCTCCCCATACTCCTTCCGTATGTCTGTCCTGATATCTAGTTAGTCAATCTAAGCTTTTATAGTTCCTAGATTCCTCAATACATCTGTCCTGTTATCTGGTCATCTTTGGTTTTGTTTCTCACAGGAGAAACTTCTGAGTTATCCTAAGCCCCATGTCAGCACTGTTGTGAGCACCACAGTCTTCTCCGCAGTGGAGAACTATGTGCCAAGCATTTTAATTTAATTTTTTTTTTTTTTTTTTGGTGAGGCAATTGGGGTTAAGTGACGTGCCCAGGGTCACACAGCTAGTAAGTGTTAAGTGTCTGAGGCCGGATTTGAACTCAGGTCCTCCTGAATCCAGGGCCAGTGCTTTATCCACTGTACCACCTAGCTGCTCCTCAAGCATTTTATAAATATTATCTCATTTGATCTTGGAGGCAGGTGCTGTTATTATACTTCTTTTACAGTGGAGGAAACTGGGGGAAACAAAAGTGAAGTGACTTGCCCAGGGTCACACACAGTTAATGAATGTCTGAGGCTGCATTTGAACTCAGGTCTTCCTGACTCGTTTGATTGCTCTGTGCACTATGGTGCCACCTAGCAGAGGTGGAGGTAGAATAGTGTGAGAAGTGGAATATTATGCTTCTGGGAGGGAGTATGAGAAATCATTCATTTGGATTCCTAGGCTACTCCAGTGTTAATCAGTTTGATAGATAAAGCATATAGGGATAGATAGGTTCTTCTAGTGGGCCTCCAACTTGAATGTTCACCACTTGTTTACCAAGTTATGAGGCTCACTTGCACAACCACGAGAATGCTCACAAAGATATCTCCATCCTGTTTTGCTTAAATTCCATGTTCAAACCCAGTATGAGTGGGATGCCTTGATGCTTTTGAAAGTGCCCCGGCTTATTTGTGTACCCCCAGACCATTCTCTCTTGTCCAGCATAAGCAGGTGACAACTTTATGACCACCTAGTCAGTGGAGATGCTCCATGCTTTTTTTTTTTTTTAGGGCAATGAGGGTCAAGTGACTTGCCCAGGGTCACACAGATAGCAAGTGTCAAGTGTCCGAGGCTGGATTTGAACTCAGGTCCTCCTGAATCCAAGGCCAGTGCTTTATCCACTGCGCCACCTAGCTGCCCCCTCCACCTAGCTGCCCCCTGATGCTCCATGCTTTGCCCAATCTGTGACCTACCTGCTGATACATGTCATTTTTGGCCCTCAAAAGCAAGGTCTATCAACCAAAGGGATTCTGTATTTCACCATGGCTCTTTTGCATATCAAATCCTATTAAAAACAAGGTCCTGGAAGAAGGGGGTATCTCAGATCATGAGGAAGATCTGAGGTCCACTTCATTAGAGGGGACCAGGAACCCTTGAATAAAGTGCCATTGGCTCAGAGTTCTTCCTCAGTCTCTTTTACTGTAGGTGGGACAACTTTAATCCCCGCAGGAGGGCCTGGGACTAAGGCTGAGGGTTTATTGAGCCTAAACCTAAACTCTCTTCTGTCCTTGGGAGAGCAGGTACTGGATCCTCCAATCCCTAGAGAAGGGACTAAGTCACTGAGGACCCAGTCCTAAAAGAAGCCCCAGCCAAATCACCCACAGAAGGCTCCCTTCTGCACTTGAATGTGGAACCTGCCATGCCACAGCCACTGCCGGCCCCCATGGCTGAGTAGAGCTTCCTTAATTGAAATCATCCTCCTTCCTTCAAGTGGCCACCTAAGTTCCTGGCAATGGGATCGAAAGACCTTAACATGTCAGTCCTGAGAGATCACTGGGTCCAATGTTCCTATTACACAGTTAGGGAAACACGTCCAAAGAGCGGAAGGCATTTGACCACTGTGACAGAGCTGGAAGCAGAATCAAGTTTCCTGACTCCCCACCTTATGCCTTTGTTGACTCCACAGAGGATTCCCAAGGAAACTGTCAGGGGCTTTGGAGATCCGGGTATTCTTAGGGAGTCTAAAGGATCTTTGGCTAACAACATCTCAGTAAGTACCTTGAAATACAGCTTTTAAGGGTTACCAAAAAAAAAGCACTTTACAAATATAATCTCTCCTCCCCCCCCCCCCCACGGCAATGAGGGATAAGTGACATGCCCAGGGTCACACAGCTAGTAAGTGTCAAGTGTCTGAGGCCCATTGAACTCAGGTCCTCCTGAATCCCAGGCTGGTGCTTTATCCACTGCACCACCTAGCTTGCCCTCTCTGTGTGACCCTAGGCAAGTCACTTAACCCTCACTGCCCCACTACAAAAAAAGAAAGAAAGAAAAAGAAAATATCCAGTTGACTGATTAACAATTAATGAGAGAGAAGGGGCAGCTAGGTGGCGCAGTGGATAAAGCACCGACCCTGGAGTCAGGAGTACCTGAGTTCAAATCCGGCCTCAGACACTTAACACTTACTAGCTGTGTGACCCTGGGCAAGTCACTTAACCCCAATTGCCTCACTAAAAAACAAACAAACAAAACAATTAATGAGAGAATGACTATTATAATGAGAGGTGAGCTTATTCTTTTTTTTTTAATGGCAGGGCAATGAGGGTTAAGTGGCTTGTCCAGAGTCACACAGCTAGTAAGTGTTAAGTGTCTGAGGCTGCATTTGAACTCAGATCCTCCTGAATCCAGGGCTGGTGCTCTATCCACTGCACTGCCTAGCTGCGCCTCAGAGGTGAGTTTATTCTAATGAGGGGCTCTAATTTCTAATGATGTGACTCAAATTTTGTCATTTTGGACAAAGAGACTCATCTCTACCCAGACCACACCCACCTCAGGGAATCTAGACAAAGGTATCTACCTCTACCCAGACCACTTATGCAGTTGAACAATGAGCAGGCATTCACCTAGATTAAGCTTTCCCGGTAGGGTGAGGTCCCACCCAAGAGTGAGGAGAATGTTAACCCCATCTTATCATCAGCCCTGTCCTTCAAAAGCTGCTTGAGTAACCTACAGAGACTAGAGGAAATAGGAAGGGAAAAAACCCCTGCCTGCCCCCTCCCCATAGTAATTCATTATTAATAATCATTTCTTTCAAGAAAGTGGTTCATTGACTTGCCCACCATCACACAGCTAGTGTCTGAGGCCAGATTGAATTTAGGTTTCCTAATCCCAAGCCCAGGGCTTCATGCCCCTAGCTTTCTCTGAGTTCTACCCAGAACTTTAACAGCTCAGAGCTGAGGTTGAAGTGATCCAACCGCCTCAGCCTTTCCCAATAACAGGATTACACAACCAATAAAGGAATATTCCTAAAACACAGGCCCAACCAAGTCACTTCCCTGCTCAGTAAACTCAGTTGGATGTTGGACATCACATCCCTCTGGCAACTCCTGCGGCGGCACTGGTGCCAAACTGTATTGGCTCTGCCTCTCCTTTGGATCCACTAATGTCGTGGAGAGGGAAAACCTGCTGCATGGGGCAACAGCTTGTTTTCCAATTGATCTGCCCAGGCCAGTGCCCTGGAGAGGACACTCCAGCTACTCCTCATGGGGTAGATACAACACGGGATGCGTCAGTTACCAGTTATAAATCTTTTAAATTTTATTTATTATTTATTTATTTTATTTTTCATCTTTTTTTTTTTTTTGGCAGGGCAATGAGGGTTAAGTGACTTGCCCAGGGTCACACAGCTAGTAAGTGTCAAGTGTCTGAGGCCGGATTTGAACTCAGGTACTCCTGAATCCAGGGACAATGCTTTATCCACTGTGTCACTTAGCTGCCCCCTACGGGTTATAAATCACTCAGGAGCTGTGGCTCCCATATGGGACTGCACAGCCACACTGTGGCCTGTGGCTCTTCAAGGCGCTGATCCATGGTCATCCACGACTGATGGACGCCTACACCCAAACTCTAGTGGGCTTCTCAGATCAAATACAGGCTCCTGTTTGGCATTTGAAGCTCTTTACAACCAGACTTCAACCTACAGTTCTTGCTTTAATATACATTACTCCCCTTCACACATGCTGATTGTTATTCTCTTCTTGTTATTCCTCATGTAAGACAGTCTATTTCTCACCTCCATGCCTTTGCACAGCCTGTCCCTCTTGCCTAGAATGCTTTCCCACATTTCCTACAGCGGATCTTTCCTGATCTTCTAGCTACTCTTGTCTCCTTCTCTCCTCATTCCCACCCTGGAAATTATCTTGTGTTAGTGTTAATGTTAGGGTTAGTGTTAAGAGTGTGTGAGTGTGTTTTGCCTCTTTTGATACAATGTAAACTTTTATTGTTTCCATAGAACTCACTCAACACAGTGCTTAGTACATGGTAAGTGCTTAATACTCACTGATTGAGTGATTACCCATCAATCTTTTATCTGACCATGAATGGGCTTCTCCAACAACCAAGAGAGCTGGGTCCACAGTCCATCCTGGGGCATAGGGCCAGAGACTGGAGAAGAGAGGAAGAGGATAGTTTCTGGTCAGGAAAAGGGTCATGAAGAGGTAGTGTGGTACCCTGGTGGTCTTGGAGCTTAGAAAAACCACTTTCCTTTATGTAGTTTCTCTAGCTTCCTTCAAGAACATTGTACTTTGTAGAATACCAGTCCTAGAGTTGGGAGGACCTGAGTTCAAATCTGACCTCAGATACTTGACACTTACTAGTTGTGTGACCCTGGGCAAGTCACTTGATCCCTATTGCCTTGGGGTGAAAAAGAATAGGGCAAATCTTAATGTGCTATGTATAGCTAGATAAATATTATTTAATTTGATCCTCATCACAACCCTGGGTGGTATTATCATTCCTGTTTTTACAGATGAGGAAACATATTAAGTGACTTGCCCAGGGTCACTTAGCTAAAAATTGTCTAGGCAGCATGTGAACTCAGGTCTTCCTGATTTCAGGTGCAGCATTTTATCCACTGGACCACCTGATGAAGCTCATCATAATGGATATTATTGTTGTTGTTTTTCCTTTGTTTTCAAAGAGGACCGTGACAGGGGCAGCTAGTTGGCGCAGTGGATAAAGCACAGGCTCTGGATTCAGGAGGACCCGAGTTCAAATCTGGCTTCTGACACTTGACACTAGCTATGTGACCCTGGGCAAGTCATTTAACTTTCACTGCCCCGAAAAAAAAAAGAGGACCATGACATCTGAGTGAGGGTATAACTTGCACTGAATTGGATTTAAGTAAGGGAGGGCTGCACAAGGTCACCAACCTCACTCTCTCCTCCAGTCATCTGGGTCCAATGGCAGGATAACATATCAAGATGACTGGAGATGGCCCTGGATGCTTAAGGCAAATGGGGTTAGGTGACTTGCCGAGGGTCACACAGCTAGTAAGTCTGAGGTGAGATTTGAACTCAGATCCTCCCAAACTTCAGGGCCAGTATGCTATCCACTGTTCCACCTAGTTGCCCCCTCATAATGGTAGGTAGGTGGGTAAATAGCTAAAACAATGGATAGAGCACCTACTATGTGCCAGACTGTGCTGGGCTTGCATTCTAATAGGGAAAGACACATAAAGGGGAGCTAGATGGGGATAATGGGGGGTAGGGGGAAGGCTTCTGGTGAAGAGGTGGAGATGACTGGCCTAAAAGCTAGGAAGACCGGGGTTCAAGCCCTGACTCAGCTTCATACTGGTTGTGTGACTGAGCCAAGCGTTTTAAGGTCGCAGTGATCTAGACTAAACTCTAAGACTACAATTTGCAAAGTAGATGCAGACTTGCATTGGTAGATGGAATTTCCTCACCTGGATCCTCTCCCGAGTCCAGAAATGCAGCTTCTCTTGCCATCCTCGGGGCTGACGGACACCTGAAGCCCGGGGGGAGGGGGGGCCCAGGAGGTTTCAGACTTGAGTCACAAGGCAGGGAAAGGGCACCACTGAGGTGCCCTCCTTCTCGGTCCCAGGAACGGGACAGCGCTGGGCTCCTTGGGGACAAGCTGAGCAGGGCAGGGCTGCCTGAAGCTCTTCTGGTTGGGGAGAGTTAGGGGGCAGGCTCTGCGGGCAGGAGGCGTGCACCAGCCTGGGGAACAAAGAGGCCACGCTCCTGAGCCGCCAGGGGGCGTGCCAGCCTGGCCCAGAGAGCCCCCTGGGCCAGCAGTGGGTCAGTTCCCTGCCCCAGCAGGCCAGAAGGAGGGGGAGGCTTTCTGAGCTCAGTCTCGTTGGGGTCACTTGAAGTTGAAAGTGTGGGTCCGCTCGAGGCCGGCCGAAGGCTCTGTAGGGGAAAGGCACGCAAGGATTGGCGGGGTCCCGCGGTGGGAAAGGAGAAGCCTCGCGACTGGAGAGGGGATGCTGACGCTCTGGGACTGCAGGGGGCGCCTTGGGGGGTGCCGCGGGCTGGGAGAAGCGGGGCAGCCTTGTGGGGAGAGGTTGGTGCTGTGAGGGACCAGCAGAGGGCGCTGTGGGGTCATCCTCGGGCCACCAGCCCCGGCGCGGCGAGAGGCGGGGCCCACATGGTGTGTTGGGGTGGGGGTGGGGGGTTGCTCCGGTGCCGGCAGGGGGCGCTGCGGGGGCGGGACCGCGCGCTGCGAGAGGAGGGGCCGTGCGTGGGGAGGGTGGGGTTTGGCGCTCCGGGACCAGCAGAGGGCGCGCTGGGGCCGGTCTGGGCCGCCCGGGAGCGCGCTCCGGGGCCCTCGGGGGCGCGATCTCCTCCCCCCGCCCCTTTGTGTGCCTTTGGCGCCTTCCTGGCGGTCTCCCCGGCGGCGGCGGCTCTCGGGGCTCTCGGGGCTCCCTGGCTGGGCTGGGCTCGGGCTGCGCGGCCATGGACATCAAGAGGCGGGTTACGCTGGAGCTGCGGAACAGGAAGCCAGGGGAGGTGAGGCCCGCGCGGGCCGGAGCACGTGGGCCCGGGGCTGGGGGCGCCGCACGTGGGCAGCCGCGCGGGGGCCGGGGCCGGGGCGGGGGAGAGCGGGCGGGCTCGGGGCCCGAGTCCGGGCCTGGGGCGCCGAGATGCGGAGAAGTAGCCTTCAAGGCCCCGCACGGAGGCCAGCGGCGCGGACGCCGAGATCTGGGGCGCCCAAGGCCCGGGAGGGAAGCCGGGGAGTGCGGGCGCCGAGACCACGGGACGTGGCCTTCAAGGCCCGGCACATGGACCCCTGGAGGCTGGGGACGTGGGCTCTGCGTGGGCACGATCGAGATGTCCGGCCTGGAAGGGAGGCCGGCCCGGACGTGCGCTCGGAGATCCCGGGCTTTGGCGTTGAAGGCCCAGCGGGCCCGGGGCCCGGTTCCGGGGTGTAAACGTGCTCTAGGAGACCGTAAATTTGGGGGCTGAAGGCCGGGGTGCGAATATGCGCTAGGGGACCCAGACTTTGGGGTTGAAGGCCCGGGTCCGGACCTGTGCGAGACGACCCCGGACTTTGGGGTTGAAGATCTGAGGTCCGGAGATGCGCTAGGAGATCCCAGACTTTAGGGTTGGAGGCGTGGGGTCCGGGGTTCGAACGTGACCTAGGAGGTCAAGGACTTCGGGGTGGGGTCTGGGGTGCAGACGTGCGCAAGGAGTTCCTGGGTTTTGGCGCTTAGGGACCCAGTAACGCGCTACCGAGTCTGGAGCCAGGACGCGGAGTTAGAAAGCGTGGAAATGGGGGGCTTTGACCCGGTAGTGGAGGTCGGAGCAATGTTCTTTGGGGGCCCGGGTCGTTCTAGGAGATCGGGGCTGGCAGACGGTGGGGAACAGGAGGCAGGACCCCGGCTAGAGCTTCCCGGAGTCAGCACGTTGGCTATTAAGAGGAAGAGGGCTACACGTGGGCCCCTGGCTTGTAGGTTGGCCAGGTGAGGGGCCTCTTGCTTGTTGGAGTTGTGAAGACTGCGGGGTTTAGCTCACAGGAGCTGAGAATGGAGTCATGCTCAGTTTTTCCTTTAGTAAATCTTGCCCCCATCGCCCCCAATCTTTCAGCTCTGAAATGCTGAGCCTTTGGTCTTAGGAACAAGTGGTTTCCAGTTCAGGGTCCAAAGCTTAAAGACATGAAGGAGTCCTTTGGGCTGCCCAGGGCTTGGCATTCATTAGAGGAGAGAAAATTAGACTTTAGGGTCTCCTATCCTTGTAAAAACCTGAGCCCGGCTTCCAGGCTTCCTGGGCCTGGTTTCTGTAGAATCACAGGGACTAAGCTGAGCCAGGATGTGTGGACAGGAGCCCAGAAAATGACCTAAGTGAGTGATGGTTAGAGTCAGGGCCTGAGGTGACTGAGCCATTCTTGTCTGTTTTGGGATTTAGAGGAACAGTAATGGGGGGAGGGTGCTTTAAACCATTTATTCTAGTGGTTTAGAGTTGGGGCTGGGGGGTAATGGTGCATTTGAGGGTCCAACAAGAGCCAGGATATTTTGAGTTGTGGGCTTGACTGGGTCTGGACTTTGGGGGGTACACGCTGGAAGTTGGGCTTGGATGGTCTGAGACCGGGACCATCTTGGAGATGACTGAGGCCTTGTTCCTCACCCCCAGGTCAAGGATCTAGTCTTGGATAACTGCTTCTCACATGATGGGAAGATTGGGGGACTGTCTTCAGAATTTGAAAACCTTGAGTATCTCAGCATGGTAGACATCAACCTTGTGTCTTTGGCCAACCTACCCAAGCTTCCCCGACTGCGAAAGGTAGCATGGGGAAAGAGATTGGGGGGATGGAGACGGCTGGGATTGGGAAGCCCTAAGCATGGGGGGGGGGAGAAGCAGGTGGCCCCCCCCTGGAGTAGAGATTGAGTATGTGGGTCCCTGACTATCCGCACCCTGTTCTGTCTGGGCCCCACAGTTGGAGCTTAGTGATAACCACCTCTCGGGAGGCCTGGAGGTCCTGGCAGAGCGAACACCCAGCCTGATCCAGTTAAACCTCAGCGGGAACAAAATCAAAGACATCAACACACTGGAGCCCCTGGTGAGACTGCCTAGACTTAAACCCTTGGTGGGCTGTTTGCTGAGGGCAGAGATTGGGCCTTGCCTAAGTCCCGACTTCCCCCGGGGTTGTTAAGCATTGGCTTTTTCATACAGTCGGTGCTAAGTCATTTTTTACTGAAGGGGAAATAGTAGCTTGCTCTTCCCCTGGCCTGGATGGAGCCTAAGACTTCCCCAAACCCCAGGTCATTCCCTGTTTTCCCTCTTGCAGAGATAGTGTGCTGTTGGAACGTTCTGGACTCCTGGGGTTCCCTTGGCCAGGGGGTGGGTAGGTCAGGTCAAGATTCCCAGAGAACCTTGGGGCTAGGGTGGAATGGGCTCAGGACCTGGGCTTCTACACATTCTCCTTGCTTCCTGTAGAAGAAGCTGCCAAACCTCAAGAGCTTGGACCTTTTCAAATGTGATGTGACCATGCTGATGAGCTACCGGGAGAGTGTGTTTGCCCTCCTGCCCCAGCTCACCTACCTCGATGGCTATGATGCTGATGACAAGGAAGCTCCGGACTCCGACCCTGAGGCTGACAGGGAGGGCCCTGAGAGTGTGTGCGGGGAGAACGGGGAAGGTGAGGGTCTGTCCGGGATGGGCCTCCTGGCCCCACTGCATAGCTGGGGAAAGCAAGGCACAGCAATGGGACAAGTTCACCTAGTCGGGCACCCCCCTGGGTCGGGAGCCCGGGTTATTTGGTCTGAACTCTCTGTTGTCAGTGATAGGTGAGGACGAGGACGAGGACGAGGACGAGGACGAGCTGGATGAGGAAGAGGATGAGGATGATGAAGATGTTGATGGAGAAGAGGAGGAGGAGGAGGAAGATGAGGAGGAGGAGGAGGAGGAGGAGGAAGAAGATGGGGTCGAGGATGAGGTGAGGCTCACGTTTTGGGAAGGGGATCAGAGCTGCTACAACAGAAGAGGCCCATGCGGCAAGGCTGGAGTTTGAAGCCAGGCCTTTTGGTCAAAGACCATTCCAGATCCAAGACTCACTTCATTAGAAGTGACTGCAGTCAAGAGGCTTCCTCATGGGGTGGGGGAGAAATCTGAAGGCTTGGGTTCGAGTTCTGTTTTGTGACTACGGGCTAGTCTTTACCCTTCTCTTGGCTTTGGTTTCTCATACATACATACCTGAGGGAGGAGGGGGTGTCAGACTAGGTCCTGCCTGCCCGCCGCCCACCCCCCCCCCAAAAAAAAAAAAAAAGCATTGACATTCTGGAATTGACTCTTCCCTGTCTTCTCCCCCCGCTCCCTCAGGAGGATGAGGAGGATGAAGATGATGATGGAGAGGAGGATGAAGAGGAAGAAGGAGAAGGTGAGTCCTTCTGACTACTTGGAACCCCGGTGGAGGGGCCACCCAGGAATGAGTGTTGCCTTGCCCTCCTCCAAGTTGGCCAGGGCTTGGTTCCTGGGAGGGAGCTAAGAATTCCAGTAGGCCGGGGCGGGGCAGGGCAGGCTCTCTGGTCAGTCCCACCCCCTGCACTTGCTCACTTGCTGACCCAGGCCAGGCCCTTCCTGCTTTGTTGTGCCTCCGCCCCCAGCACTGGTGACCTCACACTCAATTCTAGAGGCCTGGGTGGAGGGTCTGAATTCCTGGTAACCAAAGTAGCCAGATCCCTGGTCCCTCCTCTGCTTCCCTGGGTTCTCTTCCTTCTTCCTCTGACACTGGCTCACCTCCATGCCTTCAGAACCCCAGCATGGAGAGAAAAGGAAACGAGCTGCTGACGACGAGGGGGAGGACAGCGAGGAGGATGAGGACGACTGAGCCAGCTTTCCTGCCCTGCATCAGTGAGCGGGCGGCCGAGGCTGTGGATGGACTCTGCCAGCTTGCCCCGGGCACTGCGGGCTCTGGGGTCTGTTCTGTCCCAGAAGGGGCTCCACAGGCACTGCTTGGCCAGGGGATCCGGCGACCAAAGGTTCTCTCCGTTTTCAGGGGTGTTTTGTGCAACAATTTGTTGGAATTCTTTCTAAATCTTTGTTTCCAAGAAAAAATGTGTCCCATGCCCTGCCTGGGCCCTGAAGGGGCAGGGGCTCTGGCACTTTCTCAGGATAAACCCTGCAGCCCCTTCCCTCTTCCCTCTTCTTCATCTTTTTAAATAAATAACTGGAATTTTGTATCTTGTCTAGGACAAATAGTGAATTGGGGGTGGGGAATGTCCCTGAATTATCAAATTATCAGGTTCAAGGAAGAATCCAACTTGGTCAATCAAACCTATGTGCGCCGCCCCCCCCCCCAATTCTGCAGACCCCTGGCCCCAACCACTGATTCTCAAACAGACAACTCCTAATACAAGTGTTTTATTATCCCCACCCCCCAGCTGATCCTGGGCCAAGCCAGGACAACTGGACCCAATGACCCAGAGTTCCAAAGCAACATTATTAAGTTAATTATAAAAATAGTCTTCTACCTCCCCACCCCCTGTAGTCGCCAGGGCCCAGAGTGGAGAGTAGAGGGAGTGATGCGTCTTGGAAGGGGAATGACTCAAGCCACCAGCAAATTCTGCCCAGGAATGAATGACTCCATGGCAGGGTGGCCTAGTAACTACTTGGGGACACAGGAGAATTGTCCTCCCAGCCTTAGAAATCCCAGTCCTCCCCTGAGGCTGGGGGGCCCTGGGCCCTGGGTGACTGAGAGGTGAGTGAAGGAGGACCACTTGATGATCCAGGAGTGGGTTCCAGTGACCAGACTGGGCCTCCCTGAGCCTCCAGTTGAGGGGGAGTTGAGGGTGATGGGGGCTGGGGCGGTGGGGCTGGGGGTGGAGTCTTTCGATGGTCTTCCAAATGAAGCGTCATGGCGGGTCTGGAGGCCGTGGAGAAGGGGCACTGCATGCAAGTGTAGCGGCCCCTGGTGTGCTCCCATACAATTCGGCTGGTAGAAGAATGACCTGGCACAGGAAGGAGAAAGGCCTTCAGTGTGTGCTCCTGGCACCTCGGGACAGGAGGAGGCTTACACAATCTTAGATGCTTGTGGGTAAGTTTGAAGTAACTTGGGCCACTTTCTTCCTGAAGAAAGTTGAGCAATTTGGACTGGTATGTGCAGGGGAGGGCCTAGACCTCAGCTTCGGCCCCCTTCCCATTTTAAAGGGTCTGTTGCTTTCATTCCTTTCCTAGGGATGCCACTGACCTGTAGGCCCCTCAGAGCTCCCGGGGGGCCTCCGTGGGCTGCCGCTGGCGCCTGCAGAGAGAAGGGAAGGAGAGTCGGGGGAGGGGAATGTTGGAGCCTCACCTTCTGCCGACTGGGGAGAATACTTGGTGGTGCCACTGAGTAGCCCCTGCTTACACATAAGGGCTGCGTCTGGGCTATGTCTGCTCACCCTGATTCTTTTTCCAGACTGCTGCATTAGTGTTGGAGCTTGAGCCAGGGCCAGAGCTAGGGAGACCCTGGGTCTGGGAGGGCATGAAGGGACGGAGGCGCTGGGGACCAGAACCCGGGGTCAGCCCATAGGGGGAAGGACCAAGGTAGGGTAGGAAGGGTGCAGGTACAGGCCCTGAGGCCTGGCTGGGATATGAGGAGGGCAGTGCAGCAGAGCCATAGAGTGAGGCATCCAGTAGAGGGAATGGGCCCCTGGGACGAGGATCCGGGGTCAGGGGCAGGGGCGTGAGCAGCGGGGCCTTGTCAGGGCTGGGGCCAGTTGGTCTCTGAGCATCAGGCAGCTCCTTCTCCAGGGCTGGGGGCAGGGGGGCTGGGGGTGGGGCCGGGCTGTGGGTCTGGTCTGAGCAGACATGTAGGTGCTTGAATAGGGAGCGGTGAGTCCGGAAGCGGAGAAGGCAATTTTCACACCTGGGATAAGGGAGACAGAGGCTGCACTGAGGGGTGAGCAGGCCTGATGAAAGCAAGGGTGAGCTAATGGTGTACAGAGTGGCAAAGGAGGCTGGGGAGTGAGCAATGAGGTGGATGAGAAGGGGGACCACAGAGAGCCATGCGGCGGAGGGCAAGGGCCTCACTTGAAGTATCTGTTGGGTTTGTAGTGCAGCTTGGTGTGGGCCATCAGCTCCTGCATGCTGGGGAAGGTCTCTGGGCAGCTTGGGGCTGAGCAGTGAAACACTTTCCCTGCAGAGGAATGTGAACAGAAGCAATGACTCTCCTGGAGTCAGCAGCCACTGGCCCCACTTCTGAGATGTGGGTGTGGAGGCCACCATCATTCCGGTCTGCCCCGGGGGGGGGGGGGGTCATGGAGCTAGGATTGGAATCCAGATCTTCCTGACTCCAAATTTAGCATTCAGCCATCTTGCTCCTGGCTCTCCAGGTAGAGGTAGGTATTCCCACAGGGAGCCAAGACAAGCAGTGACAGCAGATAGGACCAAGGTGGCAGGGCAAAGGAGTATTCCTCTGGCAGAGAGGATCCTGGGAAGGAAGTCCCACCCCATTCTCCCCATGGCCCCAGGCTTACCTTCCATGGACTGGGTGGGTTGCAAGTGACTGTGCAGGTGCTGAGCAAGCTCCCGAGGGTTGGGGAAGGCCAGCCGGCAGCCATAGCTGGAACAAGGGAACTGCCTCCCTAAGGACACAGCATGCCCGGATGGTCATCATGGCTCCCTTTTCGGCCACACCTCAGGCTGAATCCTGCCGCCCTGCTACCCTGGTCATCTAAATGCTGAGCACTGACTGTGTGCCAAGTCCTAGACTACAGAGAGGGCGGTGCCCAGAACACCAAATGCACTGCCATTGACAGCAAAGAGTGGTGTACACACAGATCTGGGGCAGGCCCTCCAGGAGTTATAATAATAATCCTTTGTAAAGGGATGGCTCATGGCTGTGGCCTCCACAGCCCTTGGGGCCATACAGGTGTTATTTCCCCTAATATAAGAGCAAAGAATGTTTAGGAGCTGGAAGCTATCCAAGGTCACAAGAAGTGGCAGAAGCCTGATTTTAGCCCAGGGGTGGGGAGGAGACCCACATACTGGGATCCATCTGGGGAACCTGTGAGAGCAGACATCAGGCAGAATGTACTGAAGACCAGAGAAGCAAAAGCAAGGCTCTGACGGTGCACAGGAGGAGGGATGACATTTTCTGGATGATCAGGGAAAGCCGTCTTGAGGGGCCTTGAAGGATGAACAGATGTCAGACAGGTGGGAAGGAATGTGGGGGATTTCAGGCCAAGAGGAGCTTGTGAGCAGAGGTGCACAGCAAAGTATGGGGTGTGTCTGTGGTAAGCAATTGTCTGCTTTGGCCTAGAGAAGGATGGTGGGCCAGAAGCTTGGATTTTCCTGAAAGGTGATAGATAGGACAGGAGAGTGGCTGGACTAGATTAAGGACTTTGAATTATGTCATGGAAAGATTAGCTGAAGAAAGTGGGGGTGGGGGGTGTGTAAGCTGGAAAAGAGATTTAGGGAGTAAATGATGATTTTCTTCAAACTACCTGAAGGACTTCCTCTCTGCCCCAGAAGGAAGAATTTTGGCCAGTAAGGGGGATGTTTTAAGACGGTAGATTTGAGGGCTTATTAACACTTGGAGTTGGGGACCTTATCACTGGAAACAGAACTTTCTACAACATCAGAACCAGAAGCGACCTTAGAAATAGATCCTTTTCAAGGGCAGCTAGGTAGCGCAGTGGAAAAAACACTGGTCCTGGATTCAGGAGGACCACACTTGAGGTTTACTAGCTGTGTGATCCTGGGCAAGTCACTTAACCCTCATTGCCCCACCTCCAAAAAAAAAAATACTGGCAATGAGACTCCTGGCCTAGCTTTGGGTCCCTACTGGCTCTGAGATGCTAGTATTCTAGGATCAGGGCTGGGCTTTAAAAAGATTAATTTCCCCACCCTCCCAAATAGCTCCATAGCATGAGCTAGTCACTGAAGGCAAAAAGACAAGTTAGGATGCTCCTGGGGAGAGATAACAAGTGCTTTTTCTTGGTCTCAGGCCAGGAAGGACAGGGATCCTGCCACCAGGTATGGGAATGATGAACAGCTCATGGGGGTTGGGGGTGGAGAGAGGGGGGATGACCAAAAGTCCAGTCTTGGCCATCAGAAGGAACATCCAAAGGGACTCTGGGATTTGAAGCTAGAAAGAATCTGCAAAGACCATTTTAAAGCAGAGGAAAAGGAAGACCCAGAGAAGTGAGTGCCCAGCATAAGGGCACACAGCTGGCAAGGAAAGGAGCTGGGAGAGGTGGGCAGGGTCCTAGAAGAGATGTGGATCTGCTGGCCTTCGGATTCTGCTTTGGCCTGTGCTAATTCTACCTATGCCAGGTATCCCTGTCTCCAAGGAAGAGGACCCAGCCAAGATTAGCCAGAAGCAGTTGTAAGACAGGCAGGGGAGGGTTGTGGTTGGTCAATAGCTGTGAAAGGGACAATGGAATGGGTGATGAGGAAGCTCAGGGGGATGCACCCTTTCACCAGATGTTCTCTTCCTGCCACCCCATCTGCTACCAGGCCTCCCTCTCACTTGGTCCCTGTGCCCTACAGGCTGGAGTTCCTCACCAGAAGAGGGGGGCCGGCGCTTCGGAAGGCGTGGCTCCTCACTGGGGCTGCTGTTCACACCCCCTCCTGTGTTGGTTCTGCTTGAGGGCTTGCAGTCTGCAGAGTGGAGACAAGTTACTGAGGGATGTTACCCATCCCTTGCCCCATCAAACCAAAACTGCTGGGCCTGAAGCCCTTTCCTAACTTCCAATCCAGGATTCTTGCCCTACTCACCCTCTGCTGAGAAGGCTGGAGACAGCTGCTCTTTCTCTGCTTTGGCTGCCGGGCTCTGACTGGGGCTGCCATAGATGTCTGAGTAGGGCAATGGTGCAGGACATGCCTGGACCCCAGGTCCCATCCCAGAACTCTCCTCCTGAAGACAATAAACCAGATGTGGAGGGGTCAGGCCTTGGGCTCTCACCCTTGAACTTCCCTCCTCTTATGTACCCTGTCCCCTAGCCCAAGCTTCTGCTTTTGTACCTGGGCTGCCCCAAGTGAGATAAGACTATTCCATGGCTGTCATGGGTGGGGTTGTTGGAAGGAGAGCCTGCATGCCTAGGATCCAAGAGATTTGGGGTTGGGAAGGGGAGTATAGGAGGTGGGAGGGGAAGGCTGGAGAAAGACAAGAAAATGGGAGTCTACCATTGTGGAAACGCTCCTGGATTTGATGTCAGGGGACCTGAGTTTAACCTGGTTTTGTTACTACCTGTATGACCTTGGCTATGTCACCAAACATCTCTGGGCATCAGTTTCATCATCCCTATAAATAGGAGGAGGGGTTGGGTCAGGCTAGATCTGAGCTTTGAAGATGGATCAAGGTGTAGCGAGGTGGCGCAGTGGATAGAGCACAAGCCCTGGAGTCAGGAGTAGCTGAGTTCAAATCTGGCCTCAGACACTTACTAGCTATGTGACCCTGGGCAAGTCACAACCCCAACTGCCTCACTAAAAAAAGAAAGAAAAGGATCTTGGAGGAGGTCATACAATGCAACCCTTTCATTTTTCAGTTGAGGAAATGGGGCAGAGAGGGTAAATTGACATTGTTACACAGGTGCTGGTGGAGCTGAGTGTCAAGGATTTTAAATGTAAGTTTCCAAACCTTCAAGTTCCTTAGAGCAGTTGTCAAAATCATAGCTAGGAGCCTGCAAAACTCCAGAGTGAAGTCTGAATAGGATTACAGTGTAATTCAGAAATGTTTCACAAAATGATACAGCAATGTTAATTTGTGGTTTTCTATTTGAATTTGATACTATTGCCTTAGAGGATCATCAAATGAGATAATATTTAGCACAATATCTAGCATATAAGACTTATTAAATGCTTATTCCTTTTTTTTTCCTTTCCCTTCCAGTTCTAAACCCTAGAAATAGAGTCAAAGTTGGAGTTAAGGAACAGGACTGGGTTGTGGCCTATTACCAGTTATATAGAAAAGTTATATAGAACATGTGGGGGAGGGGCAATGGATAGAGCATCAGCCCTGGAGTCAGAAGGAACTGAGTTCAAATCCAGCCTCAGATATTTATAAGCTATGTGACCCAGGGCAAGTCACTTAACCCCGATTGCCTCAAAAAGAAAACAATGGGATCGATGGATCGGACATGGGAAAGTCCTGGACCTTCTGACTTCAGAACAAGTGCTCTCTTCGCTGAGCCACCATTTTGGAATAGGCACGGGCCTTTAAAGGCTGGGTTGGACTATAGTGGGGTGGAGCCTAGCACAGTAGGGGGGGGGGACCCTGTAGGGGAGGGGCTAAGAAGAGGTGAATTATTTATAGGGTTGAGACCTAGAGAGAAAAGGGAGTTTCCACAACATATTGAACAAAAGTGAAATCTGCATGGGCGGGGGATGTAAAACAGGCAGGCTCTTAAATGATTATAAGTAGAACACTGAGGGGGCGGGGCCTATGATATTAACAAAATCCCTGGAGGCGGGACCAAGATATTGATGGATGGGGGCGGAGCCAAGGCCTTTGACTAAGAGCCGGGGGGCGGGGCCCAGGATATTGACTAGAGTTCCTGGGAGGTTTGGCCCAAGGCTTTGGCTAAGGCGGGAGAAAGGAGTACAGAATAGAGGCCTTAAATTTGCAAGGGCGAGGCCCAGAACGGAGGAGGAGTTTCGGCCCCTGGAAGCGGGACTGAGCACAGGCGGGTCTCTACGGGGGCGTGGCACAGAACAGAGGCAGGATTTGGAACGTGATGGGGCAGGGCCTGTGACGGGGGCGGAGCTAATAACAGGCAGAGGCGTGTCCCCGTCCTTGTTTCCCCAGCTGTCAGTCTGTCAATTTCCCGCCCCGCCTCCTAACCCCCCCCCCCTTTCCCTCCGCGACGGCTCTTCTCCATCCCCTCCTTCTCCGTCGGCCCCAGCCCCAGCCCCGGCCCGGCGCGCGCTCACCATCCCTCCCCGTGTCCACGCGCTGCCTTTGTTCTACGGCTCCCGCTGCAGCTCCCCCCGCTGCGGGGACACGCTCACGTCGCCGCCATCTTGTGCCAAGGCTCGGCTCTCGCGAGAGCAGGCGCGGCCGCGCGGGGCCTAGAATGGGGGAGAGGGCTGAGCCCGGAGGAGCGGGAGGGGCGGGGCTTCTAAGAGTGAGCACGGAGGCGGAGGCTGAGGACCGGTCTGGGACGCATGCGCCCTGCCACTGGGATGTGTTTTCTTGGTTGTCCGGTGTCTGCAGGGCTCGGTGTGGCGTGGGGACCGGCGCACCACTGTCCTGGTTCCGCTGGGGCACCATGGAAGCTCCGCCCCAGCCTAGGCCACGACCTAGCACTGCAGGTGGTGCCAGGACGAGTATCCATTGCCGCCCGCTTTGAAAATGGGGAACCTGAGGTCCGACTTTATAAAACCAAAAACACGTGAGAAAAATCAATGAAGCATGATCGTCCGATTCTGTTGATCGTCTCCCCTCTGGTCTTTTTACATCTTCTGTCTACCATATCTCAGTCTCAGTTTCCTTATTTGCAAATGGTGGAAGTGGATAGAACACCAGGCCCAGAGTCAGGAAGGCCAGAATTCAAATCCGCCCTCCCACACTTACTCCCTGGGCAAGTCACTTCACCTCTGTCTGACTCAGATTCCCCAATTGTAAAATGGGGATAAGTATCACCAACCTCCTCCGGTGGTTGTGAGGCTCAAATGACATAACATGTTGAAGGGCACTTTGCAAATTTAAAAGCAATATATAAATGCTATCATTATTATTACTTCCACCTTTTCCTCTGAAAATTGGAATCAATTCAACAACTACATGGCATCTTTCAAGAAGGACCTGTCAATTGACTGGACGTTGTTCTTCACCGGACGTTAAACACCTTCCCTGGCTAGCACTCCCCTATATCTGGTTGTTGTTATTGGGTCATTCCAGTTGTATTAGACTTTCTGACCCCGTTTGTGGTTTTCTTGGCAAAGATACTGGAGTGGTTTGTCATTTCCTTCTCCAGCTTATTTGACAGATGGGGAAATGGAGGCAAACAGGGTTAAGTGACACCTAATAACTGACTTGAAGCCTAGTGTGTCTGAGACTGGATTTGAATTCAGGTCCTTGCCTCCAACTTCTGAACTTTATCCACTGAGCCACCAGTTATATCCCTGTATTAAAATGCAAACTCCTTGAGGGTATACAAATGTAAACTTCTTGAGGTCTGAACTCTGACTTTTGAGTTTAGTGCAGTGCTTGAAATGTGGTAAGCAGTTTTAACAAATGCTTTTTTATTCATTCATCCATTCATTTTGTATCTTTGTCTCATAGCTAAATGTTTTCTTCCTTCTCTCTGTTGAGTCTGATGGGCAAGAGTTATTAAATAACAATAACTCACTTGTATAACTTTAAGTTTTACAAAGTCTTCCATTAATTTCAACAATCATATTAAATGCTATTTGATTTTAGTCTGTATCGCCTGAGCCCCTTCTAGTGCAGACCCATATGTGTCTTTGTATCCTATCACTAAGGCGATACAAAGACCAAAATCAAATAGTTACTGATTTGCTCAAGGAGCTGATACTCTACAGAGGGATGTAACTTTGAGCAAGATGAATAAATACAAAGTAATTTCAAGAGAGAGAAAGTGCTCTTGCTCTTTTGAGAGGGAAGGGAGAGGACTAAAGTTGAGGCTTTAGGGAAATTTAGACATTCAAGGGGGGGAGGAGTGTGCTGGAGGGGGGTGGGAGAGGCAGCTGGTTCCAAGTTAGAGAAGGGAGGTGGAAACATAGTCTGGAGAGCAACTCAAAGGTCAGTTTTTCTGATGAAGACTAAAGCTTGGAGTGTTAAGGGCTTAAAGTGGCAGAGCTCAGCCTCCAGTCCAGGTCTTTGTACTGTAAGTACTGTGAGTTCTAGTACCTTGCTCTTCCTTTCACAATTGGGTTCTGGCAGTAATAGTCATGGGGATCCCATGTAAGCCAGGTACCTCTTGAGTAGAAGAAGGGTTTGGTGTACTCAGTCAACATTGTGTGTGGTCTGGGGGGGTGGGGAAGACTGATGTGCTTTGTGAAAAGTCCCAGGGGAAAAACTTCAGATACCTAGGAAGACCCAGCAACTCTGTTTCCTATGAAGGCTCGGTTTGGAAAAAGCCAAGGGATCTTACCCCTGTGATCTGCCAAACTTCCAACCTGGTTCGAGGGACTAACTCACTCAAAGAATTGGAGGCTCACTACGAATCTTGTAAAATAAAAAGATTTGTTACAAGAGAGAATATATGGTCGGGAGAGACTCACTATGGAAAATCTATCTCACTGGAGTGAGAGCAGATCTGCTCTTTTGTATCTTTACAAAACAAAGAAAGGGGAGGGAATTACAAAGCAAGAAGAAATGCAAAAAACTGGGGCCAGATAACTAAGTGGGGATCTTTGATAATGGGGTATCAGTAGAATATGCAGCGTCTATCAGTATCCTGCATATCATCTTTATTTTTTTAATTTTTTATTTTTGTGGGGCAACGGGGGTTAAGTGACTTGCCCAGGGTCACACAGCTAGTAAGCATCAAGTATGCATCAAGTATCTGAGGCCGAATTTGAACTCAGGTACTCCTGAATCCAGGGCCTGTGCTTTATCCACCTTGCCACCTAGCCGCCCCCCCCCCCTTGCTTATCATCTTGCAGACCTTAGTATTTTGTTTTGTTTGTTTTTGTTTTGTTTTTTGGGGGGCAATGAGTGTTAAGTGACCTGCCCAGGATCAGACAGCTAGTAAGTGTCAAGTGTATGAGGTCAGATTTGAACTCAGGTCCTCCTGAATCCTGGACCGGTGCTTTATCCACTGTGCCACCTAGCTGCCCCCCTTAGTATTGTTTATAGGTGTACTGGGCCCACACCTCAAACCTGAGGTGGGAGAGAGAGCTGTTTTGCCCTTGGCCTTAGGGGTTCAGATCTTTAGGTTTCTTGAGGTTCCACTGCATTCCCACAACACCTCTAGCTTTGGAATTCCAATGTGCATTTATCCATGACTCCCCACCTTCTTTCATTTGGGATATTGATTGATCTAGCACTTCAATCCTCTTCATTCCTGGGCTTCTCACTACTAAGTTTAAATAATAGGATCAGGTCTTGCTTCCCATTAAGTTCGAGGTTTTGTGAATAAGATGGTGGGGGGAGGGGGAGATGTTCTTCATACAAATTAGAATAATATAGGGTAAGGAGTGATGAGGGATAGGCAATAGAGATCAAAGTACTATAGGTAAATTTGAGGAGGGAGAGAACATCATTAGCTGAGTGAATTAGGAAAGGATTCACAGAAGAACTGACACCTGAGCTGCATTTAGAAGCAAGAGATGAATTTCAAAAGGCAAAATGAGAATGGAGTATATTTCAGGTATTTAGGGACAACCTATGCAAATGTATGGAAGGGGGGAGGTTATATTGAATTCAGGGATAACTAGTAGTCTAGACAGATGACACATCAGATAGTATGCTAGACTTGGAGTTAAGAAGATCTGCACTTGGGGGCAGCTAGATGGCGCAGTAGATAAAGCACAGGCCCTGGATTCAGGAGTACCTGAGTTCAAATCTGACCTCAGACACTTGACACTTACTAGCTGTGTGACCCTGGGCAAGTCACTTAACCCCAATTGCCTCACTTAAAAAAAAAAAGGAACTGCATTTGAATCTGATCTCAAACAGTTACTAGCTGTGTGATCCTGGGTAAGCCACTTAACTCTCTGCCTGCCTCAGTTTCCTTATCTGTAAATTGGGGATAATAATAGAATAGTGCTTACCTCCCAAGATAGTTATGAAGATACAGTGTGATATTTGTAAAGTGCTTTGCAAACCTTTAAGTTCTGTATTAATGCTAGCCATATAGATTTGTTGGGTAGAATATAGAATGTGTAAAGGAGAGTAATATAAAAAAGAATTCCAGGTTAAGCTAGAGCCAGATGTGGGATTCCTTAAATGCCAAATTGAGGAATTTTTATTTTAACAGCAATAGGGAGCTACAGTTTTTGAAAAGGGTGTGGCATGGCCAGACCCAGGGTTTGTTTTGGCTTTATGTGAAGGAGGTTGGGGGGGGGGCAGGCAGGGAGGTGAGGAGGACGGAAGCCTTAGGAAGATGCAGGAGCCTATTGAAGTAGCACTGCCTATAAGTGATAAGGAAGGGACAGCACTAGGGTGGTGGCTATTTGAATGAGGAGAAGGGGCCAGATGGGATTGATGTGTTATGGAAGTCTGCTTCCATAACACATGCTAGGCTGAGTAAATGATTAGAGATTGGGCGGGGGGGGGGGGGGTTAGGGAGAAAGAAGAGTCAAGGAGAACTTCTAAGGTTGTGAACTTGGGTGACTTTCTCTTTGTCCTGACTCTTTGCAGTCTTGTATGTGGGATCTGGTTTGTGATCATCTCCTGCCCTCTAATCTAGGGTATCCCCACAAGGCTCTCCTAGACTCTTGGCTCATTCTTCTCTCACCAGCTTCTCCTTTGGTTATCTCATTGGTTCTCAGCTTCAATTATCTTCTCTAAGGAGATGACTCCCCAAACACAAGTCTGATCTTGTCCCCTGCCTGCCCAGGAAGTAGCTCCCTATGGCCTCTAGGATCAAATACAAAACTCCTCGGATATTTAAAGCTCTTCACAATCTGGCTGCAATCTATCCTTCCAGACTTGTTTCATGTTACTCCTCCACCTCACTATGCATTCCAGCCAAACTGGTTCTTTGTCTATAAGACATACCATTCCATATCTGGCCTCACAGTTGTTGCCCAGGCTGCCCCATCATCCCCCACCCCCATCACCCGTGCCTGGATTTCTCTCCCTCCTCACCCCTAGCTTCCTTTGACTGAGCCCAAGTGCAGCCTCCTACAGGATATTTTTGCTGATCCCAGAAATTGTTAGTGTCTGCCCCTTAAAATCACTAAGTGCTAACTTTAGATAGATTTTCTACTTATTTGCCTGTGCTTATTGCATCCCTTCAACAGAATGCAGCAGGGATGAGCTTGTGTTGAAAAGAATTGGTTGGTCTGTAGGGATGAACCCCTCCACTGATCAGGTTCAGAAGGAGAAACAAGGTCTGATCTTGTGCTCAATCTCTCTCCCCTTAGTCACAATCCAGCTTTCTTTTGGATTTTCAGTGGACTGGAAAGAGGAAATTTTCCCTCCACCCCCATTCCCATTCCCTGCTGCAGCTGCAATAGCTATGCACATTTCTCTTCCCGCCCCCCCCCCCAGGGCAATGAGGGTTAAATGACTTGCCCAGGGTCACACAGCTAATAGGTGTCAAGTGTCTCAGGTTGGATTTGAACTCAGGTCCTGCTGCATCCAGAACCCATGCTTTATCCACTGTGCCACCTAGCTATTTTTCTTTCTTTGAGCATAGGTGTATAATCTGAGATCCTGACAGATGGATGTTTCCAGCCTTTTGTGTCTATCTACCCATAATAATGTGAGCTCATAGAAGTGAGGTTTGTTTTGGCCTTTCCTGGTACCCATAGTGCTTAAGCACAATGCTTGGCACATAATAAGCACTTAATAAGTGCTTGATGAGTAAGCAGCTAGGTGGCACAGTAAATAGAGCACAAACCTGAGTTCAAATTTGACCTCAGATGCTTGCTGTGTGACATTGGGTAAGTCACTTACCTCTCTCTATCTGCCTTGGTGTCATCAACTGTAAAAAGAGGAATAATAATAGCACCTACTTCACAGGTTTGTGTTGGGTCAAATGAGGTAATATTTGTTTTTGTTTTTGTTTTCTTAGTGAAGCAATTGGGGTTAAGTGACTTGCCCAGGGTCACACAGCTAGTAAGTGTTAACTGTCTGAGGTTGGATTTGAACTCAGGTCCTCCTGAATCCAGGGCTGGTGCTCTATCCACTGCGCCACCTAGCTGCCCCAGATGAGGTAATATTTGTAAAGTGCTTAGCACATCCTCTGGCCCATAGGAAGGGATATATAAATGCTATTATAATTAACTTGTTTTTGACTACCTAAGGAGCTTGATAGGTTCAGAGTTATTGAGAGGCCTGGGTGCTGGTTGTCCAGAAGTTGCTTCCTTGCACCTTTTTGGAGAGGATGACTGCTGTCAGGAGGATGAACCTTGTCTACCTGGGTCCCCAGAAGACAGGGACCATGAGTGAGTTGGCATATGAAGCAGCTAGGCAGCAGAAAGTGATGTGGGAAGCAAAAAAAGGGGTTAACAGAAAAACTTAAGACCTAAGCTCTAATTCGGATATGAGCTCTAAGAGGGATTCAGATCCCAGGTAATGGATAACTTACAAGTCAGGATGCTAAGTTCTCTTACCCACATAAATCAGTACCCATAACGGAACAGAGGGAGGGAGGCTATGAAGACCTGAGATTATAACAATGAAAAAATGACAGGCTATAGAAACTTAGACTAGAAATAAAAGAAAAGGCCAAATTTGTCCCCAGATTCACTCCCAAAATGCACCTTCATTGAAAAAAGAACATGCCTCGGGGATTGGTTTAGGACCCCAGGAACTCCAAATTAGGATAGGCCCTCCCCTGTACCTCCCTAAGGTGGAGATTATTATAATGAGGCTGATAACCAATTTATTCATACTATAAATATAACTGTCCTTTCTTTCTTTCTCTCTTTCTCTCTTTCTTTCTCTCTTTCTCTCTCTCTCTTTCTCTCTCTCTCTCTTTCTTTCTTTCTTTCTTTCCTTTCTTTCTTGGCAATTGGGGTTAAGTGACTTGCCCAGGGTCACACAGCTAGTATTAAGTGTCTGAGGTCGGATTTGAACTCAGGTTCTCCTGAGGAATTCCTAAGAACCCAAACCCCAACCCGTACCCCATTTCCACCATATCACTTTCTATATTTCTTTTGGTTCTCTCCCTGTGGTCAACAGTCTTTCAATAAAACTTGGGAAACTGAGTCACTGTGTCTTGTAATTCTTTTGGGACAACTCATGATCAATTTGACCTCAAATTCCATCCCACATCAAAAGGATGGGGCAGCTAGGTGGGCACAGTAAATAAAGCACTGGCCCCGGATTCAGGAGAACCTAAGTTCAAATCCAGCCTCAAATATTTGACACTATCTGTGTGACTCTGGGCAAATCACTTAATCCTCATTGCCTGCAAAGAAAAGAAAAAAGAAAAAAAGATGAATAGAGCTCTGGGACTGCATAGTCAGGAAGACCTGAGTTCACATCTACCCTCAGACACTTATTAGCTATGTGACCCTGGGAAAGCCACAACTTTAATTGCCTCAGTTTTCCTAACTGTAACATGGTAATAATAATAGCACCTATTTCCCAAGATTATTGTGAGGATCAAATGAGATAACATTTGTAAAGCTCCTAGCACAGTGCCTGCCTGGCATATAGTAGGTGCTATCTAAATGCTTATTCCCCTTCTCCCACTTTCCTGCTTAAACTGTGTGGATGAGGGGAAAGGGAAATCTCTTAATCAGTGCTACTAATCTCATTAAGAGTTTTTATTCTCTGGAAGGATTGTTAGTGGTTGTGAGGAAAATGACTCCTACAATAATTTTGTGATGGTGATGTGTCAAAGGCTCATTGTCATTCTCAAGAGAATGGGCCACCCAGTGTGCAGCTGGTGGGTGACCAAAAATGGAGGCTCATAGGCCTCATTTTATCCCCTAGTCCCTAACTCGAATGACCCCTCCCCTTTTTCATAATTATTTTCGATTACTCAAGGGTTACAATCTACTAGCAAGCTAAAGAACTGGCTAACCAGGGTTCAGTATTCCCACCCCTCTGCATCAACTCTCCCAGGGGAAATTTCTCTATCTGTGAATATTAGCATTTGAGTGTCTGCTTTGATTCCCCAGGGGCTGAATTAACTCTCCCAGACAAGTATCGGGAGGAGACAACTCCATCCCCCACTTCCTTCTTTAAATCCTTCAAATGACTCATCTGTTTTCTGTATTTCATAATGAACTCCTGTGAATATTTTATGATAGGTTACTATTTCATGTTTTTAGAATCTTTCAGTGTATACTTATGGATTTTTTGTGTTTTAAGCATTTATTTTGTGGTAGAAGAAATAAATAGCTGTCCTATACTAGATATCTACTACTTTTTTTGGGGGGGGGGGCAATGGTGGCTAAGTGACTTGCCCAGGGTCACACAGCTAGTAAGTGTCAAGTGTCTGAGATCAAATTTGAACTCAGGTCTTCCTGAATCCAGGGCCGGTGCTTTATCCACTGTGCCACCTAGCTGCCCCCAGATATCTACTACTTCTGACATCCATGTAATTTTTCTAGAAAAGAGGATCTGGCCCACTTTGGGGGAGATCCTAGACATGAGCCAAACAAGCTTTGCTTATGGAGCTTTCTTTGGAATACCAGGTGCGACGTAGTAGTGAACCCAAGAACACAAGAAAAATTTGATCCTCTCTCTTTGGGGTCAGGCTCACCCAGGATTGAATTCAGAGCCAGAGCACTTCAGTGTGAAAAAGGTAACCTCTTTTTCCATGCATGAATGATACCCATTAGCTCCTTGAAGACAAGGGACATTTTTTTTGTCTTTGTATTTCTAATGTGATCCTTAGAATAGTTCCTAGCACATAGTAGGCATTTAAAATAAAATGCCTATTGAATGAAATCTATTTATTGTCATAGGAGGATTTTTCTGGCTTGGTTCCATTGCCACACTTTGCTTGAGACAGCAGGTCACATCACTGGCTAGAACCTGCCAAACTTAGCTGAGAAATCAAGCTTTACTTATCACTGGTTAGTGATAAGAGAATTTCTGACTTAGCTTTATCACCTATTTAAGATGATCATGTCCAAAACAGAACTCCTAATCATTTTGCCTAAGTCTCCCCAATTCCTGTCTTCTATTACTGTAGAGGGTAACACCATCCTGCTCTCCCCTCGTACTGGCAATGTAGGAGTCCTTCTGGATTCCTCCCTATCTCACCCTACCTCATCTCCTCACCCCCCCCCCCCCATCCAATCTGTTGCCAAGGTCTGTCAATTTCTTTCTTTCTTTCTTTTTGATGAGGCAATTGGGGTTAAGTGACTTGCCCAGGGTCACACAGCTAGTAAGTGTCAAGTGTCTGAGGCCAGATTTGAACTCAGGTACTCCTGAATCCAGGGCTGGTGCACTATCCACTGCGCCACCTAGCTGTCCCAAAGTCTGTCAATTTCACTGATGTACCATCTCTTGAATATGCCCCCTTCTTTCCTCTAACACTGTGTCTACTCTAGTACAGTCTCTCATCACTTCATACCTGGACTATTGCAACAACTGCCAGTAGGTCTGCCTGCCTCAAGTCTCTCCCCACTCCATTCCATCATCCATTCAGCCACTAAAGTATGACTTCATGTTGCTACACCATTTAGTAAACTCCAGCAGCAACCTGTTGCCTCCAGCATGAAATTCAAAGTGCTCTGTTTAAGCATTCAAAGCCCTTTATAACCAAGCCCCTCCCACCATTCCAGTCTTCTTATATCTTACTCCTGATGACCCATACAGTTTGATAGAGTAACACTGCTCTCCTGGCTGTTGCACAAACAAGACACTCAGCTCCAAGCATTTTGTCTGGCTGATCCCTGTACCTAGAATACTCTCCTACCTTTGCTCTGACTACTTGTTGAGTGGGGTTGGGGACTGTCCACCTGGTTCAGGAGGGCTAGCTTACCCAAAGAATTGGAGGCTTATAGCGAATCTTGTAAAATAAAAAAGTTTTATTAGGAGAGAGGGATATATGGCTGGGAGACAGTCCCTATGGAGACCTTCTCCCTGAGTAAGAAAAGAGCAGATCCCCATATATGTTTACAAACAAAGCTGAGTAAGGATATAATAAAACTGGGGAGGGGAATTACAAAACAACTGGGAGAGGAATGCAAAACAACTGGATTATGGGTATACTATGGAATTTGCATATCATCTTTTGTTTCTTTTTGTTTATACTATACTGGGTCTTTGTGCTCAGATACACCAAATTCCTGAGGTGGGAGGCAGAGCCATTTTTTTCACTTCTGAACTCTTGGGATTTAATGTCTAAGTTTTAGGATTTGTTAGGGGGTGGGGTCTCCGGAGTCCCACTACACCCACTACATACTGACCTCACTGGTTTCCTTTAAGTCCCAACTAATATCTCATCTTCTATAGCAGAGCTTCTTAAACTTTTTCTACTCACAATCCCTTTTTGCCTGAGAAAATTTTCCATAACCCCAGGCATATTGGCATATACCATAGGCTTACATAATAGATAACCTTTTACAGTTGCCAAGTTTTTTGTGACCTCCACATTTAGTTACATTACCCCATATTGGGATGCTACCCCCAGTTTAAGAAGCTTTGTTCTGGGGGCAGCTAGGTGGTGCAGTGGATAGAGCACCAGCCCTGGAGTCAGGAGGACCTGAGTTCAAATCCAGCCTCAGACACTTGACACTTACTAACTGTGTGATCCTGGGCGAGTCACTTAACCCCAATTGCCTCACTAAAAATGATCTGGAGAAGGAAATTACAAACTATTCCTGTATCTAGGCCAAGAAAACCCCATATGGGGTCATAGAGTCAGACATGGCTCAACACAACAAAGTATTTAATAAATGTTGATTGATTGATTGATTTATGTCAAGTAACTAGGTATAACTCTTGTATGAATAATTTGCAGGTGGCGCTGCTAGGTGGTGCAGTGGATAAAACACTGGTCCTGGATTCAGGAGGTCCTGAGTTCAAATCCGGCCTGACACTTGACACTACCTGTGTGACCCAGGGCTAGTCACTTAACCCTCATTGCCCTGCAAAAAACCCAAACAAATTAACAAAAAAAGAATAGTTTGCAGGGTAGCTGTGGCAAAGTGGATAGAGTACTGGCCCTGAAGTTGGGAGGACCTGAGTTTCAATCTCATCTCAGACACTTAGTAGCTGTGTGACCCTGGGTAAGTCACTTAACCCCCAACACCTTTAAATATTCAAGGCCATGTCCAATTGACCTGATATATATCTTGCTCCTGGACCCAAATGGTTCTGGAGGAGAGAGTGAGGTTAAAATCCAACTCCCTGCAAGTCCCTTCTGTAAAATTCCATTGTATCTGATTGGGGTCTGGGGTAAATCTCCTTAAGAAGCTAAACTAAAGGACAGACACACCTAACAAGTAAGGGAGATAAGCCCATTAGGTTTGCCTGATATGGTGACTGGGGACAGAGATAACTCCAGAAGGCAGGACCACCACCTCTCATTCAAGCCTTTCCCTAGCCCCAAAGGGAACTTTTCATAGTCAGGTGGTTACCCAATCTGTGCCCCCACCAACGGTCCTCTATAAAAGCTTTTGCCTTCTGTTTGAGGAGAAATGCTCTCAGAAAATCATGTTGTCTCTAAGCCATTTTCTCCCCTTGAGGGAAGTCTTTGACTTCCTTCTTGACCACTTTCTCTAGCATCCATATAGAAAACTTTTATTCTAACTGAATTGTGTTTGAGAGGGTGTAATTCTCTTCTTTTTCTTTTTGCAGGGCAATGGGGGTTAAGTGACTTGCCCAGGGTCACACAGCTAGTAAGTGTCAAGTGACTGAGGTCAGATTTGAACTCAGGTACTCCTGAATCCAGGGCTGGTGCTTTATCCACTGTGACACCTAGCTGCCCCGAGAGGGTGTAATTCTTTAAAGACAAATACCTAAGGACCCACACCACCTATTTCCCCTGTGACATATCCATCTTATCTATGTAAGGAAGACCTATTTATATCTGCTGATTTCTGCTGCTTTGGGGCCACCGGTTTTTGTATACTGTGGGTCTATGCTGAGAATATAATAAATTGGTTGTTGAAATGCATGTTGGAAAGTATGATTGGCAGCAGCACCGATCAATGAATCCTTGAACAATTGTTATGTCAATATCCAGGCCTCATATCTTCCTTTAGTTTCAGCTCCACACCATAAATTTCCTTCTAAAATCTCTACCTAGATGGTTTATAGGCATTTCAAACTCAGTTGGTCCAAAACAGGACTGATCTTCTCCCCTAAACCTGTCCCTCTTTCAAACTGCAATATTTCAGTTGAGGAATACACTATCCTTCCAGTCATTCAGTGTTTTGAATCTTCCTTTACTCTTCACTTTTCATCACTTTTTCCTCTGCATCCGATTACTTGTGAAGTCTTGTTAAGTCTCTTTCCAAAATCATAATTCACCTCTGACCCCTTCCTTTCATTTACACAGTCAGTATCCTTTCAGACCCTCATCATCTCTCACCTAGAGGCAAGTATGTAGAAGAGTGGTTAGAGCCCTGAACCTGGAGTAAGACTGATGTGGGATGAAGTTAGGGTGATCATGATGTGGGATGGAATTTGGGGTCAAATTGATAGTGAATCATCCCAAAAGAATTACAAGACTCAGTGACTCAGTTTCCCAAGTTTTATTGCAATAATGTGGGTGATCACAGGGAGAGAACCAGAATATTGGAAAGGTATCTCTCCAATAAGGAAAGGAAAGACAGTTATATTTATAGTATGGATAAATTAATTATCAGTCTCATTATAATAATCTCCACCTTGGGGAGGTACAGGGGAGGGCTTATCCTAATTTGGTGTTCCTGGGGTCCTAAACCAACCCCCGAGGCAGGTACCTTTTTCAGTGGAGGTGTGTTTTGGGGGTTTACATGTCATAAGGTGAATCTGGGAGCAAATTTGGCCTTTTCTGCGCATGTCTCTTTCTGATTCCCATGGCTAGTTTCAAAATATCTCCATTTTTCATTAGAATTTCTATACCCAGGGCAGCTAGGTGGCACAGTGGATAAAGCACCAGCCCTGGATTCAGGAGGACCTGAGTTCAAATCCAGCCTCAGACACTTGACACTTATTAGCTGTGACCCTAGGCAAGTCAACCCCCATTGCCCTGCAGAGAAAAGAAAAAAGAAAAAAAAAGAATTTCTATACCCATGTCATTTCCTTTATTGTTATTTGACCTGACCCATTTTTATGGGTACTGATCTCTGTGGGTATGAGAACCTGGTAAGTTATCCATTAAGTGGGGTCTACCTCCCTTTTGGAGCTAATATCTGAATTAAAGTTTGGGTTTTAGGTTTTTCTGTTGATCCTTTTTTTACCTCCTACATCAATCAGATTGATCATGAGTTGTTCCAAAAGAATTACAAGACTCAGTGACTCAGTTTCCCAAGTTTTATTGCAATACTGTGAGTGACCACAGGGAAAGCATCATGGAAGTGTCTCTGGAATAGGGAGAGAAAAGAGGGTTATATTTATAGTATGGATAAATTGTTTATCAGTCTCATTATAATAATCTCCACTTTAGGGAGGTACAGGGGAGGGCTTATCCTAATTTGGAGTTCCTGGGGGCTTAAGCCAACCCCCAAGGCTGGCACCTTTCTCCGTGGAGGTGTGTTTTGGGGTTTACATGTCATAAGGTGAATCTGTTGTTGTTGTTGTTGTTGTTGTTGTTGTTTTTAGTAAGGCAATTGGGGTTAAGTGACTTGCCCAGGGTCACACAGCTAGTTAAGTGTTAAGTGTCTGAGGCCGGATTTGAACTCAGGTATTCCTGACTCCAGGGCCAGTGCTCTATCCACTGTGCCACCTAGCTGCCCCCATAAGGTGAATCTGGGGACAAACTCGGCCTTTTCTGCGCATGTTACCTCAAATTGCCAATGTCAGAATGCCCCTCGATGCTCCATTCTCAGGCCTAGTTTCTGGATATTAACATTTATCAATTAGGATTTCTATTGCCTGTCTCTATGCTTTTGTTATAGTTAAGGTCTCTATGACCTACCTCTTTATGTTTTTGTTGTGAGTGGGTAACAAGAACAAGAACCTAGGCCCTGACTTGTATTAATGAAAGCCCAAGTCTTAAGTTATCCATTAATCCCTTTCAGAGCTGGAGTCTGAATCCCTCTTAGAGCTCAGATCTAAATCAGAGCCTGAGTCTTAAGTTTGCCTGTTAACTCTTTTTTTTTTTTTGGCCTCCTACATCCAGACCTGAATTTAAATGTGACTTAAGATACTAGTGGAGGAAAGTTTTGGGGGAGATTTTACAAAACAATCAGAAGCCAGAATTCAATATTGGATCAACCCCAGGCAATTCATTAGTCTGGTGTCATGGGGCGCAGAGCACCCCAGAATTTCTCTGGGGCACACCGAGGAATCTTCTCCTGGAGAAACTAAACCAGAGGACAGATAACGCCTAGAGAGATAAACTGAACCAAATCGGACTGAGCTAGCTTCGGATTCCTACCCTTCATTCTGGTCTCCCTTACCCTGGGGAGATAAATTTGGGTGTGGCTGCGGCCTTTGTGTCCTGAAGAGGGATCCCTAGCCACCCCTCACCCAATTCCTCTAGTCACTACCAGTGGGGGATGGTCCTCCACTCCTCACCCAATTCCCCCAGCTACCACCAGTAGGGGATGGTCCTCTCTCACTACAGGAACTTTTCACGGGCAGATGGGCCACCCCCATCAGTCCTCTATAAAAGTACCTTCCAGTCTCCTGTTCGAGGAGATTTGGTACCTCTGAGTCATGTGCTTTATGCCAAATCTCCCCATGAAAAGTCCAAGGATTTCTTTCATGGTTTCCCTCCCCCCACCCTTCCCTCCCCTTGCTCCTAAATAAACTATCACCTTATTCTAACTAAGTTTTGTGTACAAGAGGGTGTAATTCTTTAAAGAGGAATTCCCAAGGACCCCAACCCCAACCCGTACCCCATTTTCCCCCATATCACTGGGAACAAACTAGATGACCTTCAGTCAGTTTTCAGTCAATTGTAACTTCCCTAGTTTCCTCCTAGACTGATTCGATCTAGCCCCACCTTCCAAAGCCTTTTTTTTTTTTTTTTTGCGGGGCAGTGGGGGTTAAGCGACTTGCCCAGGGTCACACAGCTAGTAAGTGTCAAGTGTCTGAGGCCGGATTTGAACTCAGGTCCTCCTGAATCCAGGGCCGGTGCTCTATCCACTGCGCCACCTAGCTGCCTCCCCAAAGCCTTTCTTGATCCACGTGCTCACACTGCTCTTCTCCACATTACTGTGTAGCTGTAAATACTTTGTAGATATTTTGTATATATTCCTAAATGTGTACATTATTTCCCCTCAGTTCAATGCAAGCTCCTTGGGGGAATGATTTTCAGCTTATTCTCTGGGGCTGGAGCTACTGGTCTTATATCTTTGTATGTTTAGTACAGTAGTTTGTACACAGCAGATGCTAAAATATAATGTTTGTTGAATTTAATTGGATGGGTTGGACCCTTGTGGAAGCTTGTAGCACTAGGTCTTTAGTTGTGTTATAAAAAATTAAGCACAGCTCTCGGAATCTTAGATTTGGTATTCTTCACTTCCCACTCCTCCCCAGAATCAGAGACTGTGTCTAGGGTCTGTGCTTCATTTCCATATTGGGTGTGTGTTCTTGAGTACCCAAGATCAGCCCTTGAGATCTGAGCCAGTGATTAGATGGAGGGATAATCCCTTTTGTCCACCAAAAGTTGATCTAAAAGGGGCTTTTGTTTACTCCCACTAGATCAAAGGTGTTAGTATTAGAGTTTCTCTCCCCCCCCCCCCCAAAACTGATCTTCCCTCAGGCTCTGCTCTCATTAACTTCACTATTGTTCTACAAGCAAAAGAAAACCCTTTAAATTTCAACTGAGGATTTAAATTTTGTTCCCTTTCAGTTTCTCCAGCGCAATAAAATGTAAATTGAAAGTTGCCCAGAAGTTTCAACAAGCAGAGCAACCACAAGTCTTTATTAACCACCTACTGTGTGGCAGGCATTGTGCTAAGCACTAGGAGTACTGAGAAAGGCCCATGGTTCTTGTATCATTGGGCAGCTCACAACCTAATGGGGAAGACAACATGCAAATAACTAAATACGAACAAGATAAAATGCTTGTTTATTATGATATTTTAGTTTGTAATGGGGGGAAATGGGGTACGGGGTTGAGGTAGGGGTTGGGGTTCTTAGGAATTCCTCTTTAAAGAATTACACCCTTTTGCACACAAAAGTAGTTAGAATAAGGTGGTAGTTTATTTAGGGCCAAAGGAAGGAAAGGGTGGGGGGAGGGAAACCATGAAAGAAATCCTTGGACTTCTCACGGGGAGATAGGCACAAAGCAAGTGGCTCAGAGGTACCAGGAGACTGGAAGGTACTTTTATAGAGGACTGATGGGGGTGGACCATCTGCCTGTGAAAAGTTCCTTTAGTGAGGGAGGACCATCCCCCACTGGTGGTAGCTGGGGGAATTGGGTAGGGAGTGGAGGACCATCCCCCACGGGTAGTGAGGGGTGGCTCTCTCTTCCGGACACAAAGGCCGCAGCCACACCCAAGGGAGACCAGAATGAAGGGTGGGAATCCGAAGCTAGTTCTGTACGATTTGGTTCCACTTATCTCTCTAGGCGTTATCTGTCCTCTGGTTTAGTTTCTCCTGGGGAAGATTCCTTGATGTGCCCCAGAGAACTTCTGGGGTGCTCTGCACCCCATGACAAGTTTTTAAAAATGCAGAGTATCAAGATCTTTCAACGGTCCCTGACACATACACACATTCAAGGAGAGGAAGGAAGGTGCCTTTCTTTGTGTCTCTTAAGAGAAGTCCCAGGTAGGTTAACTCTCTGACAGGAGGAAAACCAGGACCAATTTGGGTTGATTTTATACAATCTTATACAAATATTTTATGTATGTCTGAGTTTCTAAACTTTTTTTCTCTGTCTTCTTCTGGCCTCTGCATGGCTTCTGTGGCTTCCACAAAACCATCAAAAAATTCCCCTTCAATTTCTTATGCTGACCCATAATATATCAAAATTTTGACAGGGAAAGTTGAAATGTGGGAGGGATAACTCTAGTCAGAGCAAGAGATGGGAGAGGGTTCTAGGGATGGAGGGGAGGGACTTGTGACCTGGATCAGGGGACTAGCTCAGTCAAAGAATTGGAGGATCATTGCAAATCTCATAAAATAAAAAGATTTATTAGGAGAAAGGAATATATGTACAGGAGAGAGAAAAGCTGGTCTTTTTGTATGTTTACAAACAAAAGCTATATACAAAGCAGCTGGGAGGGGCAAAACAACTGGAAGGGAAACTACTGGGAAGGAGTGCGTGAGTATGAATAACACCCCTCCATATCAATATATCATCTTCTTTCCTTGCAGCCCAGGGTCTTTGTGCTCCCCGACACTGTGTTCCTGAGGTGGGAAGCAGAGTTGCTTTTCCCTTGGGAAAGGTTTTTTTTAAAAACCATAGAAGTATTTTATTATTTTCTAGTTATATGTAGAGATAGTTTTCAACATTTGTTTTTAAAAAAAAATTGGGGGGGGGTAATGAGGAATAGGTGACTTGCCCAGGGTCCCACTGCTAGTAAGTATTAAGTGTTTGAGGCAAAATTTTAACCTAGGTACTCCTGAATCCAGGGCTGGTGCTTTATCCACTGCGCCACCTAGCTGCCCCCTTAACATTTGTTTTTATAAGATTTCTAGTTTCAAATTTTTCTCCCTCCCTCCCCTCTCCGCCCCCCCCCAAGACAGAAAGGTTATATATGTGCGATCACATTAAACATTTCTGCATTAGTCATGCTGTGAAAGAAGAATCAGAGCAAAAGGGAAAAACCTCAAAAAAAAAAAAAAAAGTAGAAATAGTATGGTTCAATCTGCATCTAGATTCCACGGTTCTTTTTTTCTGAATGTGGAGAGCATTTTCCATCATGAGTCCTTTGGAACTATCTTGGACCATTGTATTGCTGAAAAGAGTCAAGTCTATCACAGTTGATCAACACACAATGTTGTTGATATTGTGTACAGTGTTCTCCTGGATCTGCTCATCTCACTCAGCATCAGTGAGTGAGTCCTTCCAGGTTTCTCTGAAATCTGCTTGCTCATCATTTCTTACAGCACAATCATATTCCATTACATTCATATACCACAACTTGTTCAGCCATTCCCCAATTGATGGGCATCCCCTCAATTTCCAAATCCTTGCCACCACAAAAAGAGCAGCTATAAATATTTTTGTACATGTGGGTCCTTTTCCCTTTTTTATGACCTCTTTGGGAAAAAAGACCTAATAGTGGTTGTGGGAGAATGTGGACCCCCCTCAAAAGCTCATTGAAGTTGTCTGGGGAACAATTAATGTCTGGGAGGTGAATTTCAGCTGGGAGAAGGGTACATACTAATGGATCCTTTCCTCCCCCTCTCTCCAGCAATCAGGACATGGAGGAGGAGTTTAGAGGGCTGCCCCTTTGACTATACTGCATTCCAGTTGGCTAGCATTTGGTGCCAGGGTCTTGGAGCGCAAATTGTAACTCAGGAAGAAGGGAGGGGCCAGGTGGGTTGAGATAAAAGGGCTCCCGAGTTCCAGTTTTAATGTATAAATAAAAGATGTTTGATACTTCTCCAACACTGAGTCCCAGAAATTTTTAAATGGGGTTTCTCACAGTGGTATTTCTGGGTCAAAGGGTATGTTTGAACAGCTTTATAGCCCTTTGGTCATAGTTCCAAATTGCTCTCTAGAATGATTGGATCAATTCACAACAATGCATTAGTGTTCCAATTTTTCCACAGCTTCTCCAACATTTATCATTTTCCTTTTTTGTCATATTAGCCAATCTGATAGGTGTGAGGTGGTACCTCAGAGTTCTTTTAATTTGTATTTCTCTAATCAATATGATTTAGAGCATTTTTTCATATGGCAATAGATAGCTTTGATATCTTCAACAGAAAACTGCCTGTTCATATCCTTTGACCATTTCTCAACTGGGGAATGACTTGGATTCTTATGTTATGGGGAAATAGAGTGGGGATTTGGGATAGGGTTAGGGGTTTGGGAAAGGGGTTCTTAGGAATTCCTCTTTTAAAAATTATACCCTCTTGCACACAAATCCAATTAGAATAAAATAATAGTTTATTTAGGGGCTAGGGAGAGGAAACCAAGAGAGAAATCCTTGGACTTCTCATGGGGAGAAGGCATGGCACAGAGCATGGCTCTGAGATACCTATCTCATGGAGCAGGAGACAGGCAAATACTTTTATAGAGGACTGATGGGGATGATCTTCTGACTATGGAAAGTTCCCTTATTGGGGGAGGATAATCCCCCACTTGTGGTAGATGGGGGAGTTGGGTGAGGGGTGGCTGTGGATCTTTCAAGCCATCTCTCTCCTCTTCACTCCACAAAAGCAGCAGCCACACCTAATCTTATCTCCCCAGAGGTGGGGGAGACTGGAATTAAGGGTGGTGGTCTGGGAGCTAGCTCAGCCCCATCCCTTGCCACTTATCTCTTTAGGTGTGTCTGTCCTTTGGTTTAGTTTCTCAAAGAGAAGGTTCTTTGATTTACCTTAGAGAACTTCTGGGGTACTCTAGGCCTATCACACTTATAAATTTGATTTAGTTCCTGATATATTTTAGAGATGAGGCCTTTATCAGAAATACTGGCTATACATTTTTTTCCCCAGCTTTCTGCCTTCCTTCTAATTTTGGATGCATTGCTTCTGTTTGTACAAAAACTTTTGAATTTAATGTAATCAAAATTATCCATTTTGCATTTCATAATATTCTCTATCTCTTGTTTGGTCATAAACTGTTTTCTTTTCCATAAATCTGAGAGGTAAACTATTCCTTCCTCTCCTAATTTACCTATGGTACCACCTTTTATGTCTAAATCATGTACCCATTTTAACCTTATTTTAGTATAAGGTATAAGATCATTGGTCTATGCCTAGTTTCTGCCATACTATTTTGCAGTTTTCCCAGCAGTTTTTGTCAAATACTGAGTTCCTATCCCAGAAGCTGGAGTCTTTGGCTTTACTAAACAGTACATTACTAAAGTAATTTACTACTGTGTCTCCTGTGCCTAACCTATTTCATTGATCTACCACTCTATTTCTTAGCCAGTACCAAATTACCTTGGGAAAGTTTAAGGATTCCTTAGGGGTTGGGGTCCCTTGTTCCACAACACCTGGAGCTAAGAGTGAGTGTCTTGTTTGTGGAATGGCCAGGCGGACAATATTGGGGATAAGAAGACTTACTAGGTTAGAAAGAGCTTTTTGTCTTTTTTTTTTTTTTTTGCTATGGGGCAATGAGGGTTAAGTGACTTGCCCAAGGTCACACAGCTAGTAAGTGTCAAGTGTCTGTCTGAGACTGGATTTGAACTCAGGTCCTCCTGAATCCAGGGCCAGTGCTTTATCCACTGTACCACCTAGCTGACCCTGTTATAAAGAGCTTTGAATGACCCCCCCCCCCAAAAAAAAAAAAAGCATTTTACATTTGATCCTGGAGGCAATAGGGAACTCCTGGAACTTATTGAGCAGGGGGATGATGTAATCATACCTGTGCTTTAGGAAAATCCCTTTAGTGGCTCAATGGAGGATATATTGGAGTGGGGAGAGATGTGAGGCAGGAAGACCCTCCAACAGGCTCTTGAAATAACTCAGGTGTTGATGTGGGATGGAATTTTCAACTCCTACATCAATGTGAGGTGAGGAGGGCCTGCACCAGGGTATAGACAGTGTCAGAAGAGAGGAGGGCATATTTGAGAAGTATTGCACAGGTGAAATTGACAAGCCTTGGCAACAGATTGGATATAGGAAAATGAGAAATAGTGAGGAGTCCAGCATGACTCCTAGGTTGGGAGCCTGAGGGACTTAGAAAAGGTAGTGTTGCTCTCTACAGTAATAAGAAAGGTAAGAGTGTGGGGGAAGTTTAGGAGAAAAGATAATGAGTTCTGTTTTGGAGCTATCCATTTGAGATGTCTGAAAGGCAGCTGGAAATGTGAGTTTGGAGGTCAGCAGAGAGTTTGAGGCAAGAAGGGTATATTTGAAAATGATCAGTAGAGAGATGGTAATTAAAACCATGGGAGCTGATGAGATCACTAAGTTGAGTAGTATAGAGGGAGAAGAGAATAGGACTCAGGACAGAACCCCCTAAAGGACACCTATAGTTAGAAGGTATAATCTGAAAGGGGATCCAGCAAAGGAGACTGAGAAGGTAGGATTGGTAGGATAAGAACCAGAAGAGAATGGTGTCTCCAAAACCTAGAGAGAATAGAGTATCAAGGAGGGGAAAGTGATCATTGTGTCAAAAGCTGCAGATAAATCAAGGAGAATGAGGACTGAGAAAAGGCCATTGGATTTGGCTACTAAGATCATTAGTAACTTTGGAGGAAGTGGTGAGCAGAGTAACAGGGGGCAGAGTCAAGATGGCAGAGGAAAGGCTGTGACTTTCGGAGTTCCCAATATGATCTGTCCAAATACCTCCAAAAAATTCCATAAGACAATTCCTGGAGCAGCAGAACCCACAAAAGAACAGAGAGATCATTTTCTAGCCAAAGAGTTCTTAAAAGGGCAGCAGGAAAGGTTTGCTGTACTGGGGTGAGAGAGGAGTGCAGCATGACACTGATCCAGCCCCAGACAGGCCGCCTCCAGAGCCTTGGAATCATCAGCTTCAGTGACTACTTCTGAAACTTGGCTCATGAACCAGTGAGGGGGTCCAGTGGTTGGCCAGGGGAAAATAGTAAGGGTCTCTGCAGGAACAGAGGCAGAGCATTGCTATGTTGCTCAGGAAGTGGACTTGAGTGGCAGTGGCCCAGTGGGGGAGGGGCACAGGTACACCACAGAGAATCAGATTTCAATCAGAATTCTGCTTCCAGGTTAAAGAGCAAGCAGGCTCATGGTTACTTACAGGCCAGGTGGGATGAGAATGAATCTCTCCTTAAATTGTACCACTTGGGACCCCCTGAAACTTGGGACAATGCATTCTGGAAGCAGTGTTCCACTTTAAGAAGGAGTTAAAAGCCAAGAAATAGGTGGGCGAGATGAGCAGGCAGAAAAAGCAGTGGATCATTGAAAGTTTCTTCGGTGAGAAGGTAGATCAAAATACACCCTCAGAAGAAGATAACAAAGTCAAAGCTCCTACATCCAAAACTTCCAAGAAAAATATGAATTGGTCTCAGTCCATGGAAGCACTCAAAAAGAACTTTGAAGATAAAGTAAGAGAGGTAGAGGAAAAAATGGAAAGAGAAATGAGAGCGATGCAAGAAGGTCATAAAAAAAGGCAATAGCTTGAAAAACCAAATTCGTCAAATGGAAAAGGAGGTACAAAAGCTCTTTGAAGAAAATCATCGCTTAAGAATTAGCATGGGGGGGGCAGCTAGATGGCACAGTGGTTAGAGCGCTGGCCCTGGATTCAGTAGTGCCTGAGTTCAGGTCCGGCCTCAGACACTTAACACTTACTGGCTGTGTGACCCTGGGCAAGTCACTTAACCCCCATTGCCCTGCAAAAAAAAAAAAAAAAAAAAGAATTAGCATAGGGGCGGCTAGGTGCCACAGTGGGTAAAGCACCGGCCCTGGATTCAAGAGTACCTGAGTTCAAATTCGGCCTCAGACACTTGACACTTACTAGCTGTGTGACCTTGGGCAAGTCACTTAACCCCTATTGCCCCCCCACACACAAAAAAAAGAATCAGCATAGAACAAATCAAAGCTAATGACTTTGTGAGAAATCAAGATACAATAAAGCAAATCCAAATGAATTTTAAAAATAGAGGCCAATATGAAATATCTCCTTGGAAAAACAGCTGACCTGGAAAATAGATCCAGGAGAGATAATTTGAAAATCATTGAACTACCTGAAAACCATGATCAAAGAAAGAGCTTAGACATCATCTTCCGAGAAATTGCGAGGGAGGGGGCAGCTAGGTAGCACAGTGGATAGAGCACCAGCCCTGGAGTCAGGAGGACCTGAGTTCAAATCTGGCCTCAGACACTTGACATGTATTAGCTGTGTGACCTTGGGCAAGTCACTTAACCCTCATTGTTCCACCAAAAAAAAAAAAAGAAAGAAAAGAAAAAATTGTGAGGGAAAATTTCCCTGCTATTCTAATAGCAGAGGGTAAAATAGAAATTGTAATAATCCACCAATCACCTCCTGAAAGAGATCCCCAAATGAAAACTTCCAGGAATATTATAGCCAAATTCCAGGTCAAGGAGAAAATATTGCAAGTAGCTAGAAAGAAGCAATTCAAGTACTGTGGAGCTACAGTCAAGATAACACAAGATCTAGCAGCTTCTACATGAAAGTAGTGAGCAGAGAAAAAGAGGGGGCACCTATTTATAGATGGTCTTTTCAAGGAATTTAGCTACAAAGAGCAAAAGAAATATAGGATGATTGCTAACAGAGATGGAAGAATTAAGTGAGGATATTTTCAGGATCAGGAAGACATGGGAACATTTTTAGGCAGTAGGGAATGAGCCAATGCACAGAGCAAGAATGAAAATAAGTGAAAGAATGGGGATGACAGAGAAGTTGGAAGAGATGGGATGGAATAAGATCTCTTGAACAAGTAGAAGGGTTAGCCTTGGCAAGGAGTAAGCCTACTTCATCATGTGAGACAGGGTAAAGGAGGAGAGAGTAGCAGAGGTATCTGACTAATAGAAGATGAGGAAGAAGGGAAAGGGGGGAGCTCATGGTGAATGACCTTATTTTTACTCCCTATAAGATATGAGGTAAGGATCTCAGTTGAGAGAATGGGCGGAGGGGCAGTCAAGGGAAATTTGAAGAGGGTTGAAAAGGTTTGGAAGAACCACTGTGGAGAGTGGGATAGTGAGTTTATAAGGGAGGTATAGTAGGATTGTTAAGCAGCAGGGAGAGCCCAGTTGCAATATACAAACATAAATTTGTAGTGGACCTAGCCAAAATGGCTGAATGATTTTCTCTATCTTCCTTTAGCAGCATGTGTAGAAGAGAGAAGGCAGTGGGCAGCTAGGTGGTGCAGTGGATAAAGCACCAGCCCTGGACTCAGGAGAACCTGAGTTCAAATCCAGCCTCAAACACTTGACACTTACTAGCTGTATGACCCTGGGCAAGTCACTTAACCTTCATTGCCCCGCCAAAAAGAGAGAGAGAGAGAGAAGACAGTAAATGGTTGGAGAGATCCAAGGCTGAAGCTTGGCTAGGCATAATCAGTGATATGAAAAGGGAGTTAGCAATTCAAGAGGGGAGGACAATGTAGAGTTGAATTAGTTCACCAAGGGTAAAGATGGAGAGAAGAGGAGAAAGAGTGCAACTAGTGCAGGGGAGATGTAGTCAAGGGATTGGAAGGCACAGTGCAGATGAAGGGTATGGTTTTGTAAAGGAAGGCAGAGGGAGAGGTGAAAAGATTATGGTCAGATAAAGGGATTCCAGGATTTGGGAATTCTTTTTTTGGGGGGGGCAATGGGGGTTAAGTGACTTGCCCAAGGTCACACAGCTAGTAAGTGTCAAGTGTCTGAGGCCAGATTTGAACTCAGGAACTCCTGAATCCAGGGTCAGTGCTTTATTCACTGCTCCACCTAGCTGCCTGGATTTGGGAATTCTTTTTTTTTTTTTTTTTTTGCAGGCAATGGGGGTTAAGTGACTTGCCCAGGGTCACACAGCTAGTAAGTGTCAAGTGTCTGAGGCCGGATTTGAACTCAGGGACTCCTGAATTCAGGGCCGGTGCTTTAACCACTGTGCCATCTAGCTGCCCCGGATTTGGGAATTCTTAACATAGAGGTGATACATTTGTGTTTTTTGTTTTTGTTTTTGTTTTTGACAGGGCAATGGGGGTTAAGTGACTTGCCCAGGGTCACACAGCTAGTGTCAAGTGTCTGAGGCCGTATTTGAACTCAGGTCCTCCTGAATCCAGGGCAGGTGCTTTATCCACTGCGCCACCTAGCTGCCCCCGAGGTGATACATTCGTGTGGGTAATGGCTAAGGTAGAATAGAGGCATAGACGATGAGAAATAAATATGTTGAGAAACTGACTGGTTAGGGTAGTTGAGGGAGAGTCAGTATCTATGTTGAAGTCCACCAGTATGAGACCAGGAGTTGGAGAGGAGAGAACAATTGTGAACCAGGTACTAACTCATTAAGGAAGGAATTAGAATGAGACGGTAGTCCATAGAAAACAGGTACCAGGGTCAATAATAACGCCTGCCTCCTAGGATTATTGGGATCAAATGAGATAATACTTGTAAAGAGTCCTTGGCAAATAGAAAGTGCTTAATGTTTATTCTATTCCCTCAGCATCATATTAACTATTGACTCATTGAGTCTGCAGTCCACTAAAACACCAGGATATTTTTTCAGACCCACTGATATCTAGCCATGTCTCTCAGATTTTTTTCCTGGTGAAGTTGATTTTTTGAACTCAAAGGTAAGATTTTATCTTTATCACTATTAATTTGAACACAGTTGTCTTTTCTATGATGATCTTTTGGGATCCTGGCTGTCTTCTTTTTTTTTTTGGTGAGGCAATTGGGGTTAAGTGACTTGCCCAGGGTCACACAGCTAGTAAGTGTTAAGTGTCTGAGGCTGGATTTGAACTCAGATCCTCCTGACTCCAGGGCTGGTGGTGCTTTTTCCACTGTGCCACCTAGCTGCCCCCTGGCTGTCTTTTTACCTTTTAGTTATTCATGCTGACTTCAAATTTGGTTAAGTATGTGATTCGTGTCTTTATGCAAATCATTGACAAAAATGTCATACAGTACAGTCTATCAAACTCAGACAGAAACAGGGGACCATCATGCCATATATAAGTATTGCTGTGGGTTCATATTGTCTAGAAAACCACATATTAACATCCTGTTTTGTTATATATTTAAATTATTTTCTTAAATATTTCCCTGACTTGCCCAGGGTCACACAGCTAGTAAGTGTCAAATATCTGAGGCTGGATTTAAACTCAGGTCTTCCTGAATCCAGGGCAGGTGATTTATCTACTGTGCCATCTAGCTGCACCCCCTCCCATTATATTATTATTTTTTTGATGGGCAATGGGGATTAAGTGACTTGCCCAGGGTCACACAGCTAGTAAGTCAAGTGTCTGAGGCCAGATTTGAACTCAGGTACTCCTGAATCCAAGGCCAGTGCTTTATCCACTGCGCCACCTAGCCACCCCTCCCATTATATTTTAATCTGCTTTGGCCACACCTGGAAGGGGTGTGAGTTTGTGTGTGAGTGTGTGTGTGATATGCACCCCCCCACACTGCCTTGTGCGTTTGACACCTCTGCAGTACAGGGTGAGGGATAGCTCTCTGGGATTCTCCACTAGAGACTTCCTTCAAGTTGACTTGATCCTACTCAAATGAAGGTATGATCTCAATGATTTAGGCATCCCTTCTGATGATCCAGATTACAGCCCATCCATACCTGTCTATCTTATGCAATTCTATTTTTGGGGGGGGGGCAGTGAGGGTTAAGTGACTTGCCCAGGGTCACACAGCTAGTCAAATGTCTGAGGCCAAATTTGAACTCAGGTCCTCCTGAATCCAGGGCTGGTGCTTTATCCACTATACCACCTAGCTGCCCCCTATCTTATGCAATTCTTACTAAAGTTCTCCCCTAGTTTCACTACAAGAAGCCCCTTCCCTGTTCCCCAAGCTGAGGACCTTTCCCCCTTCCTCAGGCTGTGCATTGGTTGTCTCTTCCTCTTGCTGTGGGATCAGACCATCTTTTGCTTTGATGACCTCATTGATTTCCCCTTTCTCCTTACTTCCCCATTTGTCATATTCTACAGCTTGCTTGGAGCCATCATATAGCTTCCCATTGCCTTCAGGGTGATACTCATTTCCAGGTCCTTAGAGATCATTGTGCTCCACGTGTCCACAGACATATGATATTGGGAAAATATGAGCATTTTTTAAAATGAGCCTAAGTTTCAGGAAGAAGTTAGGAGTCATTAAAAGAATTTTGCTCTTTTCTGAAGTCAACCCAGCCCACTGTCCTCCTTTCTATATGGTTCTGGCTTCAAATCATTGCCCATTTTCAGCGTTTAGACATGTGCTGTAGGTTGTCTATCCACCCTTACATCACACTCTGGACATCTGTTTGGCAAAGTGGTTAATTGTGCTACATGTGATGCCAGAAAGACCTCTGTTTGAATCTTACCTCTAATACTATAATACTACCTAGTTGTGCAACCAGCAGTAAGGGATTACCCAATCCCTCTTTTGTTGTTGTTGAGGCAATAGGGGTTAAGTGACTTGCCCAGGGTCACACAGCTACTAAGGGTCTGAGGGCAAATTTGAACTCAGGTTCTCCTGACTCAACGGACAGTGCTCTATCCACTGAACCACCTAGTTGCCCCTCCCAATACCTCTTAATTCTAATGCCTGTCCTCTGTTGAATATCTCCAATTTGTCCTGTCTATATCTTGCTCATACATAGTTTTTTGCATGTTGTCTCCTCCTATTAGATTGTGAACTCCTTGAGAGCAGGAGTTTTGCCTTTCCTTTGAATCTCCAACTCTTAGCACAGTGCCTGGCACATAGTAGATGCTTAATAAATATTTATTGACTAATTGACTGTTAGAACTTCAGTTCTTTAGCTAGATAAGAGTATGGGCCTTGGAGTCAGGAAGACCTAAGTTCAAGTCCAGCCTCAGACATTTACTAGCTCTTTGGGCAAATCATTTAAACTTTTAGCTGACTCTATTTCTTCAATTGGGGCAGGTAGGTAGTGTACTGGGTAGAGCACTAGCCTTGAAGTTCAGAGGACCTGGGTTCAAATCTCACCCTGGGCAAGTCACTTTACCCCAATTGCCTGCCTTAAATATCCAGGGCTATCTCCAGTCATCCTGTTGAATATCTTGCCACTGGACCCAGGTGGCTCTGGAGGAGAGAGTGAGGTTGGTGGTTAGTGACCTTGCACAGCCCTCCCTCACTTAAATCCAATTCAGTGCGAGGCAATTGGGGTTAAGTGACTTGCCCAGGGTCACATAGCTAGTGTGTGTCAAGTGTCTGAGGCCGGATTTGAACTCAGGTCCTCCTGATAATATTTGTAAATCACTTAACATAGTGCTTGGCACATAGTAGGTGCTTAATAAATGCTTATTTCCTTCCCTAGCTATAAAATAAGGATAATGTCTATAGTGCCTAGAGAGGGCTATAGTGAGGTTCAAATGGGATGTACATGCAAAAGCATTATATAAATACCTGCTCTGGTTATTAAAATGGAGTAGTCACTTCCCCTCAAGGTTTCCATCTCCATTTTAGCAACCATTTCCTTCCTTTTGTTGAGAATCAAGTGCAGAACCATCCCCTTGGTTCTTTTCTTCCATCTTTTGAGGGATAAAAATGATCATCTTTGCTTTTGCCAGACAGAGCTTCCACAAGGTGCCTAGATCATTGAAGTTCCCCCCTTGCTGCTATAGCATGCCTTCATGTCAAGCTTGTGATGTTTCTAAAACTCACCTATTCCCCTTCATGTCCAGGTCATTTGTAGTATAATCCTTTTACAGTATTGCTTCTGTTTCTCTCTCCACAGATCTTTTTTTTTTTTGCAGGGCAATGGGGGTTAAGTGACTTGTCCAGGGTCACACAGCTAGTAAGTGTCAAGTGTCTGAGGCTGGATTTGAACTCAGGTCCTCCTGAATCCAGGGCCGGTGCTTTATCCACTGTGCCACCTAGCTGCCCCCTCTCCACAGATCTTTACTCAAATATTCTTCACTATGCTGACCTTCTTTGGTTTCTTTATCTCCTCAGATAAATATATCTTCTTAATCTACAGAGCTATTTCCCTTCCTCCTTCCTCCATCTGATCCTCCCCCTCCCTTTTAGCCAGCCCTGTTCATTTGAAGCAAGTTTATCCTTCCACAGGTATATTCCAGGCATGTAACCTATCCTGGCAAATCTCGGTGAAACTGAGAAGCTCCAATTCACTTTGTTGCATTAGGATCTCCAGTTCATTTTTCTAGTTACCCATTCTCTGTGCATTTATTTATAGATATAGCTAGTAGGCCATAGGTTTCTCTGCTGATTCTTTTCTTGAATTTTGTCTCTTGTGAGGTTCTGTTTCTATTGCTATTCTTCCTATAATATGTCTACTCTCTGCAGCAGAAATTCTTGACTTGGGGCCCAAGAACTTGGGTTTAAAATTTTTTTAAAGGTTTCTCCCCCCAATACATGTAAAAACAATTTTAACCTTCATTTTTTATAATTTTGAGATCTGAATTCTCTCTCACCATACTTCCCTTCCCCCTCATTGAGAAGTCAAGCAATTTGATAAAGGCTATACATGTGCAGTCATGTAAAACATATTTACACATTAATCATGTTGTGAAAGAAAACACAGAACAAGCCTTCACCACCCCCCAAAAATAAAGTTCTTTCTCTGCATGGAGATAGTATTTTTTTTTTGTTTTTTGTTTTTTGTTTTTTTAGTGAGGCAATTGGGGTTAAGTGACTTGCCCAGGGTCACACAGCTAGTAAGTGTTAAGTGTCTGAGGCCAGATTTGAACTCAGGTACTCCTGACTCCAGGGCCAGTGCTCTATCCACTGTGCCACCTAGCCGCCCCAGAGATAGTATTTTTAATCATAAGTCCTTTGGAATTGTCTTGGATCATTGTATTGCTGGGAATAGCTAAGTCATTCACAGTTGATCATTGTACAATATTGCTGTTACTGTGTACAATGTCTCCCTAGTTCTTCTTTCTACACTTTGCATTAGTTCATAGAAGACTTTTGTGAGAAAATAATGGGATTTGGCAGACGTTCCACCTGAAGATTGATTTGGAATTGATTGAATTGGGTGAGACTGAGAGACTGACTGAGAACCTACTTAAGGATGATTAAATCAAGACCACACCTGGCCAACCCTGACGGGTGTTGTTCTCAGAGGCTGTTGTCTATGACATCAACAGGAGACCATCCTTAACCAATCAGCTTGGAGGACCTCCCCTTCTGTGGAGGGACATAGGAAGTAGGAAGGTGAGGCTGGCTTCCTGGATCAGCCTCTTTGGTTTAGGAACAAGCTTGTGGTGGCAGAAGAAGGAGGAGAGTAGACAGGTTTCCTAACTTTTGGAACTTCATGTGTTCCCTCTTGGAGAAGGGAGGGAGGGAGGCAGGGAGAGAGAGAGAGAGCACCTATTCGTACAAAAATATTTATAGCAGCTCTATCTGTGGTGGCAAAGAATTGAAGAATTGGAAAATAAGGGGATAAATTGGGGAATGGCTGAACAAGTTGTGTGCTATATGATTGTGATGGAATACTATTGTGCTATAAGAAATGATGAGCAAGATACTCTCAGAAAAACCTGGAAAGTGTGGTGTTTGGGGGCAGCTAGGTGGCACAGTGGATAAAGTACCGGCCCTGGATTCAGGAGTACCTGAGTTCAAATCTGGCCTCAGATACTTGACAACTTACTAGCTGTGTGACCCTGGGCAAGTCATTTTACCACCAATTACCTCACCAAAAAAAAAAAAAAGACCAAAGTGAAACATATTCATCAAATTGGCAATGTTGACCTAAAAGGAAAGTGACAAATGCTGGAGGGGCTATGGGAAAACAGGTATGCTAATGAACTATTGGTGGAGCTGAGAATTGGTACAACCATTCTGGAAAGCAATTTGGAACTATACCCTCAGAGGTTAGTAAACTGGTCATACCTTTTGACTCAGCTTACCTCTACTAGTCGTCCAGTTGTGTTGACTCTTTGTGACCCCATTTGGGGTTTTCTTGGCAATGATATTGGAGTAGTTTGCCATTTCCTTCTTTACAGATGAAAAAACTGAGGCAGACAGGGTTAAGTGACTTGCCCAGGGTCATACAGCTGGTAAATGTCTGAGGCTAGATTTGAATTCAGGAAGATGGCCTACACTCTATCCACTATGTGACCTAGCTGCTTGACAGCTACTAGATGTAGACCATAAAGGGATCAATTAAAAAGAAAAGAGACCCATATGTACAAAAATATTTATAGCAGCTCTTTTTATGGTGGCAAAGAACTGAAAACTCTCTATCTACTATGCCAGAGCAGTCTTTCAATGTATTTATCATCTACTATTTTTTAAATCATAGTTATCATAGAAGAATGGTGAAGGAACTTTAGCTAAATAAATACAAAATAATTTGAGGCAGGAGAGAGTGTTTTATATATATATGTATAGGGGCAGCTAGGTGGCGCAGTGGATAAAGCACCGGCTCTGGATTCAGGAGTACCTGAGTTCAAATCCGGCCTCAGACATTTAACACTTACTAGCTATGTGACCCTGGGCAAGTCACTTAACCCCAATTGCCTTACCGAAAAAAACAAAACAAAACAATATATATATGTATAAAACCCATGCTATAACACTTGCTGTGATATATACCAGTCAAATGGTCATCCAGCCTTTGCCTGAAAACCTCCAATCACTGCTTCCTGAGACAGTCCATTCTATTTTTGGACAGCTCTAATCATTAGGAAAATTTTCCTTACATCAGTTCTAAATTCATTCACTTTCATGCACTGCTCCTGGTTCTGCCTTCTAGGACCAAACAAAATAAGCTTAATGCTTCTTCCACATGGCAGCTCTTCAGATACTTAGACAGTTATCATGTCCTCCCAATCTTCTCTTCTCAGGTTAAACATCCCCAATTTCTTCAACCTAGAATATGAAATAAAACCCTGCTCCCATCCTTATTTCTCCAACTGTACTCCTTCCAGCTTGTCAATGTTCTTCCTTTCTTTTTCAGGTTAAACATTTTTGTTTATATTTTTCTGTTCCAATCTCTATCCCTCCATCCTTCCCTTCCCTCCCTCCTTCCTGAGGCGGCAAACAATCTGATATGGGTTATATACATACATACATATATATATATATATATATATATATATATATATGTTCATTCAAAACATCACCATATTTGTCACTTAATGAAAGAAAGTGAAAAATAGCATGCTTCAGTCTGTTCCATCAATATTGGTTTTTTCTTTGGAGGTAGATAGTATGTTTCATCAATATTCTTTTGGCATTATCTAGGATTATTGTATTGTTGAGAATAGTCAAGTCATTCACAGTTCTTCATCGAACAATATTGCTGTCTCTGTGTACAGTATTTTCTTGGTTCTGCTCACTTCCCAACATCATTTCATACATGTCTTTCCAAGCTTTTTTGAAGTCATCCTAAAATATGGTGTCCTAAACTGAACCACATACTTCAGTGGCTGTCTGACTAGGGCAGAGCTCTCATCTCCTGATGTCGTTCATTGTAATCTATGATGATATTAATTTTCTTGGCTGCCATATCACACTTTTGACTCATATTGAGCTTGCTGTCTGCTAAAACTCAGATTTTTTTTTTTTTAGAACAACTTCTGCCTAGCTATGCCATCCCTATTTTGATTTGTGAAAATGATTTTTTGGAAACTAAATATAAGACTATGTTTATCCTAAAATATTATATATCCTTGTTGGATTTGGCCTTAAATTCTAGGTAGTCAAAATAATTTTGAATTGTGACTCTGGTGTACAATCAATAAATGTTTATTAAGTACTGACTATGTGCTGTAGGGACCAATTTTTATTGGGCAGTGTTAGCTAGGTGGCTCACTGCAATATTGGAGCAAGGAAGGAGACTGACGGCCTCCCTCAAAACAGAGCAGGATTTATTATTATTATTATTTTTTTAAGTGAGGCAATTTGGGGTTAAGTGACTTGCCCAGGGTCACACAGCTAGTAAGTGTTAAGTGTCTGAGGTCGGATTTGAACTCAGGTCCGCCTGACTCCAGGACCGGTGCTCTATCCACTGCGCCATCCACTGCACCACCTAGCTGCCCGAGCAGGATTTATTTAACAAGAACGAACTTAAAAAAACACAAACAGGATCAGTAGGATTAAGGGAAAGGAAATAAAATGGGGAAAGGGAAAATGATACAACTTGAATAACACCACTGCTCAAGAATCAACTGAGAACACACAGCAGCATCCTGTCGTCTTCCAGCTTCAAGCTAGAATGGTGAAAAACCTCCCTTCTTCCCAGCAGACCCCAGGCTGACCACACATAGTCCCCAGCCAATTGGCTGGTTGCTCTGGCAGTCACATGACTGCCCTCACTGGGCTTCCAATCATTATAACTTTGCCAGGCCTGTGTAGGCATTGGTGAATGGTGATGACATGAGGTGCCAGAGCCATGGTGACGGCTACAACCAGTGGGTAGAGCACCACAGTGTGTGGTTTGTGGAGCCCCAGGCCAGTGCGTGTGCGGAGGTTTTTTAAAAAAATTCTAGCCAGGGCAGCTAGGTGGCACAGTGGATAGAGCACTGGTCCTGGAGTCAGGAGGACCTGAGTTCAAAGCCAGTCTCAGACACTTAACACTTACTAGCTGTGTGACCTTGGGCAAGTCACTTAACCCCAATTGCCTCAGTAAAAAACAAAACAAAACAAAAAATTCTAGCCAAAAGATGGGGTCATAAAAACCTCAAATAACAATTAATTCTTTTTTTGGGGGGGGAGGGTGAGGCAATTGGGGTTAAGTGACTTGTCCAGGGTCACACAGCTAGTAAGTGTCAAGTGTCTGAGGCTGGCTTTGAACTCTGGTCCTCCTGACTCCAGGGCTGGTGCTCTATCCACTGCGCCACCTAGCTGCCCCAACAATTAATTCTTTACAGTGCAAAGCACTGTGCTAAGTGCTGGGGATTCAGAAAGAGACAAAAGAAAATCCTCATCTTTTGTCTAGTGTGTTAGCTATCCCTCTTAGCAGATTTAAGCATGTTATCTATATGTTTATCCAACTTTGACAACAATGTGAAACAGCTCAGATCCAAGTATAGATCTCTGGAGCACCCTACTAGAGACTTCCTTCCAAGCTGATATTGGACCATTTATGACTACTCTTTAGCTCTGGCCATTTGGGTAGTCCTCAGTGTCTCATCTAACCCATAACTCTCCATTTTTTCCACATGCCTTTTTTGTTTGTTTTTTTTGTGGGACAATAAGGGTTAAGTGACTTGCCCAGGGTCATATAGCTAGTAAGTGTCAAGTGTCTGAGGCCAGATTTGAACTCAGGTCCTCCTGAATCCAGGGCTGGTGTTCTATCTCCTGAGCCACCTAGCTGCCCAACAGTTAGTTTTTAAAAAATGATATAAGCCTTAGATTTTCTTGAGCTTTTTTAGCCTTTTGAATTCACTTTAATATTTCTTACTGTCTTTTTTCTATTGTTTTTTTTTTTTCTGTTTGGCCCTGCTGATTTTCTGGGAGTCCAATTCTTGGACTAGTTTTTTTTGGGGGGGGGGGCAGGACAATGAGGGTTAAGTGACTTGCCCAGGGTCACACAGCTAGTAAATGTCAAGTGTCTAAGGCTGCATTTGAACTCAGGCCCTCCTGAATCCAAGGCTGGTGTTCTATTTACTGCGCCACCTAGCTGCCCCCTCCCTTCCCTTGGTCTTAGTCCATTTCTTCATTGCATTTGGCATTTTCTTCTGTTTACTCATATCTCCAGCTTCACTCTCTAGATTGGGGGTTTATGCTTGGTTCAAACTCTACTCCCACATACACTTGGATGGTGTGGCAGACCTTGCTTGATCCTGAGTGTGGTTGCTAAGACGATGTTCTGCCTTTTACAGAATCTGTCTGACATTGTTTCTTTGTTTCTTTCTGTGGTTCAGGCCCAGGCTGTTTGGATGCCAGTCAGGGAAGGGACTCCCTGGATGCTGGGTTGGCTGTATTTCCGGTTGCAGCTGGGGCTCTGGGTTCACCCTATGTTGGGCTCTGTTCTGCTCCTGTCTCCTCTTGTGGGGCCAAATCACTTTACTCTTCATCTTCCACATCCCCTGGCTTGTCTCCCCTCAGGGCTTTTATAGATTTATGACCATGTTCTCATGCAGTAGTGGGTGGAGGAGTTTATAGCTGAATTCTTTTTTGCTTTATCTCTGTTCTTTCTGGCCTGTTTTTACAGCTTCATTGGGGTTTTCTGAGTGGGGTCTGGGCTCCTCTAAGTCCTAATGTGTCCTCTTTCCACAGTCTAAGATGGAGTGATGGTTTCCTCACAAGGTTACCATTATTGCCCACCAAAACTTTTACCTTCTGACTTTACATGTTGTTTGTGCTTCTCTAATAAATTTAGAATGTAATACTGTGCATTAAAGTTGCCTATGTTTATTTCTTATTCTCCTACCATACTTTGAATTTCACGAGGGCAAGAATTATGCCATATCTAAATTTCTATGATCTCCAGCATCCAACACAGTTGTATGAGTATGCGGAATGAATAAATAATATATTCATTCTTCACTCTTCTTCCTCAAGGTTCCCACCGCATTCTAGACCTTCTCCCTTTGTCTCTTGTACTAGACTCCCACTCTGGCTCCCTGTGGTAAAATATGAAAGTTTTTAACAGTCGGTTAGGATAAGTGAAAGACGCCAGTTTTTCAGGGACCACCCTTTTGGGGAGGAGATGAGCGGTCTGCCTGCTGCGCATGTCGGACTGCCTGCCGGGTGCAGTGCGCCTGCTGCGCATGTCAGACTGCCTGCCGGGTTTTTTTTTTGACTTCCGGGGTGGAGAGAACGGGAGGAGCCTTTTTTTTTTGGCCGGCTTGGCGGGACTCCGGGCGGCGCGGCACAGACGGTCTGACTCACTCCAAAGGTGGCCTAAATCGGTTTGGTGAGTTTTTATAAGGAATATAGACAGCCTAGATTTAAGACGATTTGTACTGTATTTCTGTTTTCCTATCCTTCTAATCAACAACACCTTATATACAATAAAGGCTCTATCTAGAAAACCAGAAGCTTCTTCCATTTACTAGTCTGGGAGATGAATTAAGGGAAGGGTTAAGTAGGGGAGATTTATGATCTAATATCCAATTTTAAATCTCACAGTTTGGCGACCCCGAAGGGACCTTAAGGACCCTCCCACCCTCCCTAGTTTGGCCATAAGCCGGCTAATTCGGTGGATTTTCCAAATACCCCCCCCCCCCCCCCCCCGCGGACTTTCCCTTTGTCTAATCTCCCTTAAAGACTTTAAGCCTCTAAAAGTCTTGCTTTAAACAGAAAAGCCAGCCCAGTTTAAAGGGCAAGATGCTCGAATATTCTACCATCCCTTTGATTTTTCTCATCGGAATGTATTGGGACAGCATAACATCCCGACTTAGAGGAATAGTTTATTCAATGGTCCTTCATAACATTATTGGTTTTTTCCTCATTCAGGCAGCAAAAAGTTTTTTGTATAATAGTATACGTGAGAATCTTTGGGAAAATACGTTTAATATAAGTAGAAATTTTATGCCTGCAATTGAAATACCTTTTAATACCACATCCATAGTTCATACGACTAAGGATTTTATTTTTTTTTGTTGTTTTTTTTTTGTTTTTGTTATTATCATTGTTTTTGTTATTATCATTGTTATGATGTGGGGGAAACTCTCACATATGGAGAGAGACCTCAAAATGGCTGTTTCTACTAGAGATGATCCAAGTTCAGAATCAGATCAGCAGAAACTACTCCCTCTGCAGGAAGCTATAGAACATAGTAAGAAGGGAGTGCCAATTCAAGTCAGAAAATATAGCCCCTTTAGACCAAGTGACTTGAGCGCATGGAAATCAATCATCCCTAGTTTTGAGAAAAATCCAAACACTGTAATTTCACAGTTAAGGACTATATTTAATGCATATCAACCCAGTTGGGCTGATGTTACTTGCCTTTTGGAAACTTTACTGTCCCCAACTGAGATTACAGATATTATCTCAGCAGGAAATGCCCTTGTTGCGAAAGGTAAGGCCGATGTGGAATGGCCTCTAAAGGATCCAGAGTGGAATTATAATGATGATAGGGATTTCCAAAGATTAAAAGATGCTAGAGAAACACTTCTGAAGGGAATGGAATCTTGCTCTAGAAAACCGGAAAACTGGCAGAAATTTTTAAGCCTACCTCAGGAGGCTAATGAAAGACCAAACAGATTTTATGATAGACTTTGTGAGGCCGCTAGACAGTACACCAGATTGGATCCAGTAGATTTAAGAGATTCCTGTATCATTCTCAACACATTTGTTTATAATTCACTGCCAGAAATACGCAGATACTTTCTGAAACAATGTCCAGACTGGAGAAATCTCTCAGTAGATAGAATTAAGGAACTTGCAAATTATGTCTTTGACTCACGTGAGGAAGATCCAGATCACCCTAAACAGAGCATTCTGGCACCAGCGATTCCTAGTCAGCCATGTGGACACCGGAACAAGGACACTAAGGTGTGTTGTTACTGTCGTAAGGAGGGGCATGAATTGAGAGAATGTAGGACTTGGAGAAGAAATTCTAATTCTAATTACAGGCGAAATCAAAATAGAAATAGATCTTTTTGGAGGAATACAGAAAGGCAGTACCAGAATAATGGTAACCAAGACCCCCCTCAGAAGAGGACACAGGAATGATGGTGTCTTGGGGAGGAATGGAACATAGATAATGAAAGCCATATATTCCCAGATCCAGATTTTTTGAATGCACTTGTGCCAGTCCATTCACCTCCCCAGAGTAATGAACCACATGTCACCTTAAAAGTGGGGGAGACTTATTATGATTGTCTGCTAGACACAGGAGCCTCTAAATCAGTATTAGTAAGCAAACCAGATGCTGGGTGTAGACCTGTAGGATTTTTGAATGTAGTGGGAGTCTCAGGAAAGAGCCAGAGAGTGGCAAAATTGAATCCTCGCATGGTATCTATGGGGCCCTTAACAGTGGAACATTCATTTTTACTCATGCCTGATGCCCCTGTAAATTTATTAGGTCGTGATCTCCTTTGCAAGCTTAGAGCAACCATATCTTGTGCTCCAGATGGGGCTGTCTCCTTACAATTGCCAGAGGATACTGTTCATTTATTACCAATTTTACTTACAGAAGCTCAAGGAACAGCAGGGGAGGTATCCAAAATCCCCTCTGACATTCCTGAGTCTTTATGGGCCTCATCCCCTAATGAGGTGGGGCTCCTTAAGTCTGCCATGCCTGTTACCTTTAAAGTTAAGGGGGGACCACCCCCCTCCATTCCACAGTATCCATTGTCTAGGGAAGCAATAGAAGGGATCACCCCTATAATTGAGGCTTTGAAAAGCCAGGGTATTATTATTCCATGTCATCACTCTCCATGCAATACTCCCATTTTGCCAGTTAAAAAACCCAAGCCTGGGCCAGATGGTAAACCTGTTTATCGCTTTGTGCAAGATCTTAGAGCGATTAATAATTATGTTATTCCTAGACATTCTATAGTCGCAAATCCGGCTATGATAATTTCCTCAATTCCCTATGAATCTACATGTTTCACAGTGGTAGACCTTTGCTCTGCCTTTTTCTCCATACCAGTACATGAGGACTTCCAATATTTATTTGCTTTTACCTGGAAAAATAGACAGTGGACCTGGACTAGACTCCCACAGGGATTTGTAGACAGTCCCACATTATTTTCCCAAATTTTACAGCAGGATCTGGCCTCTATTACCTTTAAGGGCTCCACACTAGTACAATATGTAGATGACTTACTTTTGGCCTCTCCTAATGCTGAAATTTGTCAGGAAGATAGCCGTCACTTACTGCTGGAGCTGCACAAGAGAGGACACAAGGTTTCCAAGACAAAGGTACAATGGTGTTTGCCCCAGGTAGAATATTTAGGATTTATTTTGGCTGCTGGAACTCGCTCTGTCTCTTCTAAGAGAGTCCAGGCCATTCAACAACTCTCTGCCCCCACTACTAAGAGGCAGTTGAGAGCCATTCTGGGAGCAGCTGGGTACTGTAGACAATGGATACCCTCTTTTGGTGAAATTACTAAACCCCTCATAGCTCTTACAAAAAGTTCTGTTCCAGACAGTTTACAGTTGGATCCCCAGCATCTCTCAGCCATAAAAGAATTAAAACGGGCCTTGTTATCAGCACCTGCCCTAGGACTGCCAGATTATAGTAAGCCTTTCACTCTCTTTGTGCATGAACAAAGGGGGGTGGCTTCTGGAGTCCTGACTCAGTCACTGGGGCCTAACCAACGTCCTATAGCCTACTATTCAATTCAGCTGGACCCTGTAGCGGCTGGAGCGCCACCTTGCCTTAGAGCAGTGGCGGCCACAGCGCTTTTGGTAGAAAAAGCCTCTGATTTGGTCCTAGGTAACCCTCTAACTGTGCAATGCCCTCACGAAGTGGAGGCTCTCTTACTACGTCACAGGACACAAGCCTTTTCAGATCAAAGGCTGGCTAAGTATGAAATAACCCTGTTAGGTAATGAGAATATCACTTTAAAACGCTGCACAGTTCTTAATCCAGCAACACTACTCCCTAACTTACCATTCTCGGGGGAACCGTTGCATGACTGTGCTTCTTTAGTTGATATGGCTGAAAAACCCCGTGACAATCTTTTTGATACACCTTTAGAAAATCCTGATCTTGTCCTCTATACAGATGGTTCCTCATTTATGAGAGAGGGAACCCGTTTTACTGGAGCTGCTGTAGTTTCTGATTATGACACCCTCTGGGCAGCTTCTCTGCCTTCCCATTTTAGTGCACAGGCTGCTGAACTTGTGGCTCTTACACAGGCCTGTAATATAGCTAAAGATAAGAGTGCCACCATTTTTACTGACTCGAAATATGGCTTTGGCATATGCCACTTTATTGGTATGATTTGGCGTCAACGAGGCTTTCTAACATCCTCGGGCAAGGCTATTGCCAATGGGGACCTTATCAAGGACCTCTTAGATGCCCTAAAACTGCCTTCTTCCCTAGCCGTTGTACATTGCCCTGCCCACACAGGGAATAGTGATCCTGTTTCAAAGGGAAATGCACGAGCCGATTCTGCAGCCAAGCTTGCTGCATTAGAAGCTCCTGAACATGTATTTAACCTTTCACCTTCTGAGGATATTCCTTCCAACCTAACCTATGACGATTCTGAAGTAGAAAAGTGGAAAAAGAAATTTAAGGCGAAACAGATCAATGGCATCTGGGTGTCTCCGGAAGGTAAGCCATTTCTTCCCCGGAAATTCTACCACCAGGTATGCCTCTCTGTTCACAGAAAAGGCCATTTTGGTACACAAGGCATTGTAGACTCTATTAAGAGAACCTGGATAGCACCAGGTGTGACTAATACAGCATCTCGAATCTGCTCGGGCTGCTCCACATGTCAGTCTTATAATCAGTATGCTTTTAAGGTCAAAGCTTATGGAGGGCGTCCTCTAGCATATACACCTTTTGAGCACTTACAAATTGATTATATTACTATGCCAAAAGCAGGACATTATAAATTTTGCCTTGTTATAGTTGATCAGCTCACTCGGTGGGTGGAGGCCTTTCCCAGCCCCCGAGCCACAGCTGCCTTTGTTGCCAAAATTCTTCTTAAAGAGATAGTACCTCGTTTTGGCCCACCAGCCCGCATCGATTCTGACAAAGGCACACATTTCACTGATTCGATTTTATCCCAAATCTACTCTTTCTTGGGAGTGACTCCAAAATTCCACACGCCCTACCATCCACAAAGTTCAGGCCAAGTCGAACGTATGAATAAAGAGCTTAAGAGTATGATTGGCAAATTATGTACTGAAACCCATTTGAAATGGCCTGATGTTCTACCATTGGCATTATTCTATCTACGAAGTAGACCAAGAGGAGAACTTCATATATCTCCTTATGAAATGCTTTTTGGTCACCCTCCTATCCAAGCTAAAACTTTTTCCCCAGTTTATACATCACTGGTGGGAGGTGATACTTCTGTTGCTTCCTATATACAGGAATTACAGACCAGGCTACGTGAACTCCATGAGGCAGGAGCTGTGGTCCAGGCAGGACCATTAGACTTTTCATTGCATAACTTCAACCCAGGAGATAAAATATATGTAAAGAATTTTCAGAGAACCAGTGGAACTCAACCTGCCTGGGAAGGACCTTTTCAGGTATTATTGACAACTCCTACCGCCATTAAAATTGGTGAAAAAGACTCATGGATTCATTGCTCTCATATAAAGCCTGCACCATTCATAGGTGAAGAGATTTCAGATAGACCTGAGGTAGACGCTAAAGAGGTAAAAACCCTAACGATAGCAACTGTTAAAGAGCAAAGAAAGTTCAGAGGAAACAGGAAGTTCCCATTTAAGAATCCCACTGATCAGTTAAATGCTTTGGGACTCAGTCTTCGTAAAGTATCAGGAGACGGAAATTGCCTTTTTAGGGCTTTAGCAGACCAGCTAGAAGGTCACTGTAGAAATCATCTCAGACACAGACAAGAAGCTGCTTCTTATATGATTAACCATAGACAAGAGTTTGAGTCTTTTATAGTAAATGACTCCCCTTTTGAAGAATATGTTGATGAATTAAAGAAATTTGGAAAGTGGGGAGGAAATGATTCAATTGTAGCATTTGCTAAGCAGCATCAGCTGAATGTTGTGGTTCATCAATTAAATCAGCCTTTATTGAAAATCAGTGGCACAGACAAAACTGATGCTACAGAACTCCACATTTTCTACCATAAAGAACATTATGACAGCATTAGAAAGATCAATGACAATTCAGAAACCCCTGCCACTTTGGCATGCAGAGAATTGGGGAACCAGTTAAAACAATGTGGCATACCCCAAACTCTAGCAGCTTAAATACCTTATAATTTAACAAGCATTTCCTTCTACAGGCAAAAGCACTGAAGTACATGGCCTAGTTTTCTGGCCTACCTCAACTATTTTTTTTTTTTATTAATTTTTGGGTTTTTTTGTTTTTGTTTTGACTTTTGAAAGGCACTGAAAAGACCTGGAATTGACTGCACCTTTAAGTTCTTTAAGAGCACAAAAGGGTGCTTAGCGAATCTTTTGCTTTTTATTTTTTATTTTTGGTTTTGCTTTGGTTTTTTTTTTTACTTTTGTTTCTTTTGCTTTTCTTTAAAACTAAATTTTGTAAACTAAGTGATTATTCAAAGACATTTTAAGTATATGCTGTGGGTGAGGCTATCGGGCCTCAGAAGCTACCAGAATTCTTCTTTTTTTTTATTTACTCTTTCTTTTTGAGAGAACCATGAGTTCTAATGAGTTTTGTTTTATTTATTTATTTTTCTCCTTTCTCTTGTATGTTGTTCTGTTTAACTAAAAAGTACCAGAAATTGCTTGATACCTCACTGAAAACATTGAATATTGAATCTTGCTAATTGAAGTCTTATTTCTTTTTGATGAATTAATCACCACTTTAAGTATCTGCTACTGTTATACCAGAGAATTCATGTATAAGATGATGTGGTCTACTTGCTAAAAGAAGATTATGTAATAATGTCTAAAAGAAGATTATGTAACAATGTCTAATATAATCAGCTATTTACATTCGTTTATTATTTATATGTCATTATACTCTGGGTATGGTTTGGAATTATTGTATATATCACTAATATATTCTCAGTTATGCAGCATAGCACACATTTTTACCATCATATTGTCTTTGGTGAAATTAATGAGATTTCAGAAATATGGAAACTTATCATTTCAGAGACTAACTTGCTGTGAACTCTGACGCAGGCCCTGGAGAGAATATATGTGCAACAAAAGGAGAGACAGGTATACGTAAGTCCATGGTTTGCTTATGATGGTGACTATGTAGAGCACAATTACTAGGCACAGTCCAGTATTCATCCTCTCTCCCTCCTAATTTAACCTAATTTAACTGAACTTATTTATCTTTTTATCTCACTCAGTTGAATTCACCTGTGGCCTAGCACAATCACTGGCTGTCTCAGAACCATGAGATATGGTATGATAACCTTTCCATAACATTTTCAGGTGTCATGAACACATACTAAATTTGGCTTTGATCCAGACACATGGTGGTAAAAAGTGTTACACATTGCATAACTACCTCAACCCTCTATTACAAGTCTAACCATATAAAGGAGGGAATGTAATGGAATTTATTAATTTGATCATTGACAATGCTATGCTAAGGTTTTAAAAATACAGCAATTCAAACAGTTAAAGAAGATAATCCAGCTTTCCAGACCAGAGTCCAGAATCCAGTTTTCCAGACCAGAATCCAGTTTCCTCCTGATGACATCTTACCACTTCAAGAAGACAAGAGAACTCAGAGACTTTATATGAACTGTTTTGCTTTATTAGCTTTTACTATCTCCTTTCTGTTATATACTATCTGTGGCATGTACTCTCTGCAGAGGCTCTCCCTTTGCAAGACTAATGTCAAAGCGTCGGTTCATGAGGAAAAAAAAAAAAATCGCCCCTCTGGACAAAACTTTCCTCTCTTCCTTTTCTGTATTGTTGTTCGCATATTATTAGTCAGCAAAAGTTATTATATTCTTTTTACTGTTCCATCAAGGAAACATTCCGTTTCTTGGGGAAGCAAAGGGGGGAAATGTGGTAAAATATGAAAGTTTTTAACAGTCGGTTAGGATAAGTGAAAGACGCCAGTTTTTCAGGGACCACCCTTTTGGGGAGGAGATGAGCGGTCTGCCTGCTGCGCATGTCGGACTGCCTGCCGGGTGCAGTCCGCCTGCTGCGCATGTCAGACTGCCTGCCGGGTGCAGTGCGCCTGCTGCGCATGTCAGACTGCCTGCCGGGTTTTTTTTTGACTTCCGGGGTGGAGAGAACGGGAGGAGCCTTTTTTTTTTTGGCCGGCTTGGCGGGACTCCGGGCGGCGCGGCACAGACGGTCTGACTCACTCCAAAGGTGGCCTAAATCGGTTTGGTGAGTTTTTATAAGGAATATAGACAGCCTAGATTTAAGACGATTTGTACTGTATTTCTGTTTTCCTATCCTTCTAATCAACAACACCTTATATACAATAAAGGCTCTATCTAGAAAACCAGAAGCTTCTTCCATTTACTAGTCTGGGAGATGAATTAAGGGAAGGGTTAAGTAGGGGAGATTTATGATCTAATATCCAATTTTAAATCTCACATCCCCTACCACTATTCTCTCCCCTAACCAAAAAGTCAGATTTGTTGTTTAGTTATTCATGTGTCTGACTCTTCATGATGCTATGGACCACACCGATGCTGTCCACAGGGTTTTCTCGGCAAAGATACTAGAGTGGTTTGCCATTTCCTTCTCCAGAAAGCCAGATTAAACTTTTGTAAATAAGCAGTTGCTTAATAAATAAGGTCACTTCCCCTCTTAAGAACTTTTAATGACTTCCTGTTTCTAACAGTATGAAATCTATCTGGTGAGGGTAAAAGTAATCCAATGGATTTAGAGTCAGGAAATCTGGATTCAGATTCTAGCTCTGCTACTTAATTACCCATCTGACCTTGGGCAAGTCATATTTCCCTGGGCTTCAGTTTCCCCAGATGTAAAATGAGGAGAATAATAATTGTAGAGAGATTGGCAGGAAAGAATAGGCTATATTGTTGCTGGACAAAACAGGACAAAAAGTCACAGTGCCTCAGAATTCTCTGGCCAACACAGCAGTTGCTGTTTCGCATAAAACAGAAGGGCTTCTGGAGTGAGGGTAAAAGCTTCCTTAGAAGTGACAAGCAGGATGATTTCAGAAAGGCCTGGAAAGACTTGTGTGAAGTGATGCATAGTGAAGTGAGCAGAACCAGGAGAACTGTGCACAGCGACAGCAATATTGTTTGAAGAATTGTGAATGACTTAACTATTCTCAGCAATACAGTGATCCAAGACAATCCCAAAGGACTAATGATGAAGCATACTATCCACCTCCAAAGAAAGAACTGATATTGATGGAACACAGACTATTTTTTACTTTCTTTCTTTTTTTCTTTTATTCAAGTTTTCTTGTACAAAATGACTAATATGGTAATGTTTTACATAACTGCACATGTATAACCTATATCTGATTGCTTACTACCTCAGGGAGGTGGTAGCTGAGGGAGGGAAGAAGGGATAAAATTTGGAACTCAAGGGGCAGGTAGGTGGTGCAGTGGATAAAACACCAGCCCTGGATTCAGGAGTACCTGAGTTCAAATCTGGTCTCAGACACTTGACACTTACTAGCTGTGTGACCCTGGGCAAGTCACTTAACCCCCATTGCCCCGCAAACAAACAAAAAAAAAAGTTTGGAACTCAAAACTTTAAATAAAGGAATATTTACTGAAAAAATGTTCAAAATTGTTTTACATATAATTGGGGGAAAATAAAATATTATTTTCAAAAAGATATTGGAGAGAAGTGAGGGGAATTTGGAAGAGAAGCAGTTAATAGAGGAGTTCAAAGTTTTGACCTGATGGCTGCCCAGACCTCTCTACCTTCTTTTGTAACCCTGCTGACAATGGTTATATTGCCATTGGCTGAGAAGCCAGATGAAAGTTTCACAGCAATTATTGATTGAAGAAAGCTAGATCTTCTCTGCCCAAGAGAGGTTTATTAATCGCACTATTTCCAGAGGAGAACCAAGAAGCAAAGTGACTGAAAATAGTCACCAGGGATTACTAGAGCAAAGAGAGATTAGCACCTGGCAAAGAACGGCCTAGAACAGAGCCTGGAGGGGCACAGATCCCCCAGGGAGCAGTGTGATCGCACCAGTAGGAGTTGATGGTGACTTTGGAGTATTAAGGCCATGAATTTCCCTTCCAAGAATATGTTTCTTGGCCACGTGTTCCTTGTGTGTGTGGCCCTTTGTGGAAATGTAGCCTTTTTTTCCTTTCTTTTCTTTTTCTTTTCTTTTTTTCTTTTTTTTCTTTTTTTAGTGAGACAATTGGGGTTAAGTGACTTGCCCAGGGTCACACAGCTAGTAAGTGTTAAGTGTCTGAAACTGGATTTGAACTCAAGTCCTCCTGACTCCAGGGCCGGTGCTCTATCCACCGTGCCACCTAGCTGCTCCTCTTTTCTTTTTTTTTAGTGATTGATTAGAATTTAATTACATAATTTATTGCAAGTTCTATGTATTAGGGGCAGCTAGGTGGCGCAGTGGATAGGGCACCGGCCCTGGAGTCAGGAGTACCTGAGTTCAAATCCAGTTTCAGACACTTAACACTTACTAGCTGTGTGACCCTGGGCAAGTCACTTAACCCTAATTGTCTCACTTAAAAAAAAAAGGCCATACAGCAAGTTCTATGTATTACATATGTTAATTGATTCAAATCAATACAAATTTATTCAATGCCTACTAAGTATAAGACACTGCTATGATACCCTGAAGATACAAAGATGAGAAAAGACAAAGATCTTTCTTTCAATGACCTTACTGTTCTATTTGAAGGGAAATGATTATGTACATAAATCAGGAAGATCTGAACTGTGGTGCAGTGAAGGCAAAAGCGGGATCCAGATAACTCCAGGAAAATGGGAGGAAGATGAGCCTCCTCCCAGCTGAGTGGCTCAGGACCAGGAGAAGTAGTGACTCCAGAGTGAGGCTGAAAGGAAGACAGGGGCCATCACTGGTGGAGGTGAAGGATGGACTAGGCAGACGTCCTGTTGGCCGGTCAGAGTTGTATCCAGCAGGGTACAGTTTGTTTCTTAGATCCTGAGGATGGGAGTCCTTGTCCCTGGAGCTTGTCTCTTGGGTTCACCCTTGTAGTTTCAGGTACTCGGGGCCAAGTACAGATTGACTTCGGGGAGCTTCAGTGACCCACCCCTCCCCCACAGGATCACAGAATCGGAGTTTGAGGTCATCAAAATCAAGGCCCCTCATTTTAGAACAGAAAGAGGAAATGAGTTAGTCACAAGCACATAACAAGTAAATGGCAGAACCCAGGGCCTCTCAGTCCAAATCCAGCAGTTTTCATACTGTACCATGCTGATACTACTATTGCTGCTGTTGCTGCTATTACTAATATCATACTTCTACTAATAATAAGCCCAATAAAAGCTACCATTTCTATGGAACTTTTGAGGTCTGCAAGGTGACTTACATATCTCATTTGACTCTCACAACAACCACGTGAGGTAGGTGTTATTATTATCCCCATTATACAGATGACAAAACTAAGGCTCAGAGAGATTAGTTGACTTGCCCAGGGTCAGAAAGCTAGCAAAGATCTGAGGCAGGATTCAAATTCAGGTCTTCCCAGCTCCAACTGACACCTGGCTGCCTGGCAGATAAGAGATTTAAAACTGGAATAGGTCTTTGAGATCATCTCGTCCCTAGCTTCTTAAACTGTCCATCATGACCCCCCTATGGGGTCAAGTAACTAAATGTGGGGGTTGCAAGAAATTTGAAAGCAGTCAAAGGTTATGTATACCTATTTTATATACCTCTATACCCAGGGTCACATAGAAAAAATGGGGTCTGAAGTGGGAAAAGTTTAAGAAGCCCTGATCTAGCCCAATCTGCCTTTTATAGATGTGGAAAAAGAGAAGGGAAGTGGTTTGTCCAAGGTCACCCTGGTGTATTACGCAGTAGAGGCAGGGTTCCATCCTAGCCTAAGCATCTGAGGCAGGTTTGCTCTAACACCCCAAGAAGAATTGAGCATGAAAACCCTGTGGGTCCCTGCACACAAGGTACTTCTGGAGTTGGGCACCAAGAACATGGGGAGAGGGGCTTTCCTCCCTCCAGGGGTCAGCACAGTGGTATACTTAGCTCTAGGTCTGGTCTCCTTGGCATCTGCCCTTGATTCCAGGCACTTTTGCACTGGCCATTCCTATCATCAGGTGCTAAAAGTCTATAGGGGCAGGGCAGCTAGGTGGCACAGTGGATAAAGCACCAGCCCTGGATTCAGGAGGACCTGAGTTCAAATCTGGCCTGAGACACTTTGACAATTACTAGCTGTGTGACCCTGGGCAAGTCACTTAACCCTCATTACCCTGCAAAAAAGAAAAAAAAAGAAAGTCTGTAGGGGCACTTGGTCCTCTGAGGCCAGTTCATCTGGGTTCTCAATAACAGCAGTTGCCTCCAGGTTATGCCAGGGAGGGTCTTCCCCAATTCCAATATGCCCTCGGGTTCTTCCTTCAGTGTCTGTAGTTCCTTCTCTCAAGTGGCCCAGTTTAATTCCTCCACTCTGAAGCACCATCTCTCTTCTGGCTTCTGATCTGGAGTGGTGCCCACCATAAGGAGAATGTCTGATCCCTTCTTCTTTCTCTTGCAAGGGCTATAGTTATAACCACTGAAGACCTAGAAGAGAAAGCTTTTGCCACTAAAGTCCTTGGCACTGTCAGATGGCTCAACATAAGGAACAGATATTTTTTATAAGTGGAAATACCATTAAAGAGGCATCAACATCTGTTTTGCTGCTTCAATCTAAGAACTGTAGAACTTTTCCATCTGATTTATAGTTAAAATCTTCTACATATGTCATCTTCATTAGAATGGGAGCTTGAAATCAGGCAATATCTTATTTTTCTATTTGTATCCTAAATATTTAGCCCAGTGCTTTGCACATAGTCAAGCACTTAATAAATCCTTCCTTTTTTTCCTTTATTTAGGGGCCCTGTGTTCTCCAAAATGGTCATGTGTTCCCCATGTGAGAATGTTCCATGTGTAATTCCTATGAAAGTCTACTCTTTTTTTTTTTTTTGGGTCAGGGCTGTGGTGAACCCAGAGGGCTCTCTGTTGCCCCTCTGACTTAGTTCCCCCTCCCCATATTTGGGCCATGGTCACTGAAGAAGCAAGAGTTTCCTGGGAGACAATGCCTGGCTGGTCTCCCAGGGTCCAAGGAATTAGTTGTACTAACCTTGCCCTGTTAAGGCCTGGAACAAGTTCTGACATGTCAAGGCTGAAAGGTTGAAAAATTACTCTTATTCTCTTAGAATTATTCTTGCAGAGACTTTAGTTGATTTCTTTGTGTTTTTTTTGCTTTAAATACTGAGCTATCCTGAATAATAAATCGCAAACATTTATTCATACAAGGTGGTGCTGCTGTGTCAATGATTTATTGTCTCTGATCCTCAGCCCCCGTCATTCGGCCCCTGAGCCCGAGACTCTGACACAGGGCAATGGGGGTTAAGTGACTTGTCCAGGGTCACACAGCTAGTAAGTGTCAAGTGTCTCAGGATGGATTTGAACTTAGATTGAACTCAGATCCTCCTGAATCCAGGGCTGGTGCTTTATCCACTGTACCACCTAGCTGCCCCATATGTATATATGTATTATGGTTGGGGAGGGGACAATGTTTTATTGCTTCATTTACTATGTAATGCCTTTGTTATGAACTGTGTGATCTGACTGGTAAAAAGAAAATACCCTGTTGGGGCTCATGAGCAAAGGTTTAGAGAGGATCGTGATGTCCAAAATACCTAGAACCTAGGGTAACTAAATGAGAATTCTATGGTGAAGGGACCCCCCTATGGACTACTATTATTATATTACTGACTTCACTGAGTTATTTTGAGGAAAATGCTTTGTAAACTGAATGGCCTATCAAAATTCAGGGGCTATAGACATTCATTTAAATCCATAGACATGGATTTAAAGTTGGAAGGGATCTTATAGGTCATTGAGTGCAATGCCCTTCAAATAGGGGGAAAGTCTCAAAAAGCAGAAGGGATTTATCCCAAGGAAATAAAGTCAGCATCTCCCTAAGTTGTAGAATGATGAAGAGTACTGAATTTGAGTTAAGAGAACCAAGTTCAAATCCTGGCTCTGCCACTGCTGTACTAGATGACGTTAGACAAGTTCCTTCCTCTCTTTGGGTCTTACTTTCCCCATCTGTAGCATGAGAAATTTGGGTCTGATGACTTCTTTCTTTCTTTCTTTTTTTTTTGGCAGGGCAATTGGGGTTAAGTGACTTGCCCAGGGTCATACAGCTAGTAAGTGTTAAGTGTCTGAGGCTGGATTTGAACTCAGGTCCTCCTGAATCCAGGGCCGGTGCTCTATCCACTGCACCACCTAGGTGCCCCCATTTTTTTTTTTTTTGGCAGGGGCCTGATGATTTCTAAGGCATCTCCATGGTCTTAAGCCTGGGTACTCTAGGGATCAGGGTCACATTTGGTATTGTTGTTGGGATAATTAGCATTCAAATAGCACTTTAAGGTTTGCAAAGCATTTTCCAGTTAGATTCTCATTAGCTCCTCTCAACCAATCTGGAGGTAGGTAGTATTATTATTCCCATTTTACAGATGAGGAAACTGAGGAAAACAAAGGTTAAATGGTTTTTCCAGGGTCATACATCTAGTAAGTATCTGAGGCAGGCTTTGAACTCAGGTCTTCCTGGCTTTAGGCTGACTACTGTATCACTTAAGAAGGAAGACACCAAACCATGTTCTGTCTGTTAGTAGAGACATTGTTTTTGAATCCTTGCTTTAGAGGGTTTTGGCCCAGGCATTGGCTCTCCAGTCCTTTGTCCTTAGTCTCTCTCTCTTCCCCAAACCCCAAGTCTCAGCCAAAAGTGTCTGGTCAAGAAGAGGCCTATCCTGCTTGCCCTGCTCCTCTTCCTCCCTGAGGAACTTGGTGCTTCTTGGAGAGAGTTGGGAAAGAAGACAGGAGTCAATAGGGGAGGAGGAATTTCTAGGGGTAGGGAGCCAGCTCTTCATGGAAAGAACTGGGGGCCCAAGTTGCTCCCATAGCTGCCAGCCTTCTGAGAGGTCCATGGGATGGGACGGGACAAGATGGGGGTCTCAGCTCCTCCAGAAGTTTGGAGCAGAGATGGGGTAGGTGTAAAAGGCTGCAAAGAATTCCATTTTGACTCCCAGATTTCCTGGGATCTTAGATCTTTTCCACGTAGTTTCCAGGGAAAAGTCCCTCCTGGCCATGCAAGCGGCCTTTCCACCAGCCTGATGGATCTGCAAAGGAGAAAAAGAAACAAAGGCCTGAGTGTGTCCCTGGCTCAGTCTTGATTCAAGCTCTTTGAGCACATGCCTCATGGCTCTGCATTGCACGTATCATTTCTGACTCTTCCACTGATGAACTGTGTGACTCTGGGCAAGTCTCAGTTTCCTTGTCTATAAAATGAGAGGGTTGAAGTAGGCAGGAAGGATGGAAACATTTTATTAAGTACTTCCTATGTGCCAGATACTGTGGCAAGTGCTTTATGAATAGTATATCATTTGATGTCTACAACAACCTTGTGAGATAGGTGCAATTGAGGAAATTGAGACAGAAGTTAAGTGACTTACCCAGGGTCACACAGCTAGTAAGTATCTGAGGCCAGAATTGGTTTTTCCTGACTCCAGGCCCAGACCATCTACTGGACCACAGCGCAGAAGTAGACAACTGCTAAGACTCCTCCAATTTCTAAAATCCCTGGAGGATGTTATTACCCGTCTGTGTGTTTGCCCCCTGAGAAATGGCAGTGTCAGAACAAGAGCCCTCTTTACAATTCCGATGTTATAGGAACCAAGAAGTGGCTAGATGCCCACCTAGAGATCCCAGCAGTCCCTACCAGTGCCCTACGTACCCTCCAGTAGGATCTCAATGACCTCGTTGACATTGAAGCTCAACTCATCCACATCCTGGCCCACATATTGATAAAGGGCACGACAACGTGGACCTGAAATCCTGGGCTGAGGCTTGGGCCGTCCCACACCTGGCACAGGTCTCTGCCCAATGCTTCTTTTTCTCTGCATCCTGCAGGGACAGAGATGCCAGACTGTAGGAGGCAGCAAGATAGATGAGGTACTCCTGTGGAGAGTGGCACCTCATCCCACCAAGAAGACGTATGGTACCCATGGAACCATGAGGGAGTGAGCAAGGGGATGTTTCTCTGGGGGAGCTGCCTGGACTCATCCTGTCCCTCTGATTCTCTTTTTGTTTCCGTGCCCAGAAGTCCATAGGCATAGAGGAGAGGATATGTTTAAATGTTTGGTTATCTCTTTGGGAGTGACCCTAGAACCTACCCAGCCATCCCCTCATCAGGCACATTGAGGAACTCCATGTTGTGTTCAGAGGGTGGTCGTTTGGGGTGCCGTCGGCTACCCCCAGGTGCTGTGGCTGGAGGGGCCCGCTGTGACCTTGGACCACTCCCCATCAACATCTGCTCCTGGGGCAAGGGGCCACCTCGGGCCATGTGGGGTGCCCCATTTCGAGTTGTCCCTGCAAAAAAGAGAAGATGCTAGAGGCAGGGAATACAAAGGGAATGTGGGAAACTATCAGTTGTTGGATATGATAAACAGGACATCAGGCCACAAAACACAAATTTGGGGGATGTTCGACGCCATGGGAACAAGAGACAGATTTTGAAGACTTGGGTAACAGGACAGAAACTTCAGAAAGATTGGATAGAGTTAGAGGAAGATACAAGTCATGTTCTTCTTTCATTCTCAAAGAGGACCAATGACATCACAAGTGTGATGTCTTGACTTTTGAGTGAATTGAGTTTTTTAATAATAGATTTTACTTTCCCCCCAATTGTATTTTTTTTTTTAGTGAGGCAATTGGGGTTAAGTGACTTGCCCAGGGTCACACAGCTAGTAAGTGTAAAGTGTCTAAGGCCAGATTTGAACTCAGGTCCTCCTGAATTCAGGGCCAGTGCTATATCCACTGTGCCATCTAGCTGCCCCCTCAGAGCTATATTTCAAGAAATTTTAAATTTAAATTGCATGGGACAAAAATTAAATTGTCCTAGCTTTTTGAAAATAAATGAATAAAAAATGAATAAATAGTCATTCAGATTAGAGGATAGAAGACATGGACTTGGAGGATATTGGATGGTGGGAAAAGAATGAAATATGTCTCATATTTGTCTCTTCCATTCCACTCATGTAGATACTACTCCTAGTCCAGGCTTTCATTCCCTCGCACCTGGATTGTTGTAAGAATCTCCTAACAGGCTTCCAGCTTCTTTGCTCTTCAAGCCATCTTTCACTCAGCAGTCAAAATGATGTTCCTAAGGCACAAGTCTGTTCATGTCACTCCTCTGTTCTAAATTCCTCACTAGCTTCCTTTTGCTTCTAGCAAAAATAAAAGAATATCAGGGCAGCTAGGTGGCGCAGTGGATACAGCACCAGCCCTGGAGTCAGGAGGACCTGAGTTCAAATGTGACCTCAGACACTTGACACTTACTAGCTATGTGACCCTGGGCAAGTCACTTAACCCTCATTGCCCCCCCCCCCAAAAAAACCCCCAAATCTAAAAAAAAAATAACAGAATATCCTTTAACATATAGCCTTTATTATCCTTTGAGGGTAACAAGTGCTTGTTGAATTAATAAGCTCCGAACAACCTGGCATTCAAAGCCCTTTATAACCAGTTAATCAACAAGCATTTATTAAACACCTACTGTGTGCCTGCCAATGTGTCAGGTGCTGAGGATGCAAAACCAAAAGTGGTAAGTGCTCCCTGACCTCATAGAGCTTATACTTCTAACCATGCAATTTGCCCCCTAATTATTGCCAATATCATTTTTTTTTAGTGAGGTAATTGGGGTTAAGTGACTTGCCCAGGGTCACACAGCTAGTAAGTGTTAAGTGTCTGAGGCCGGATTTGAACTCAGGTACTCCTGACTCCAGGGCCAGTGCTCTATCCACTGCACCATTAGCTGCCCTGCCAATATCATTTTACTTCAATTTATGCTGCACACTAGCCAAACCAGGATGCTCACTGTTCCCCAATCTCATCCTGCCTTCCCACAGGCCATTTCTCCATCCCTGGAATGCACCCTCTTTCAACTCCAGTTGAAATCCTTATGCAATCTTGGGAGCCACAGCTTCTCTGAGACCTCTAACCAGGAGCATATTCTCTCTTCACAAATGTGCCTTTGTGGACTCATGATGAAAAGTGCTATTCACATCCAGAGAAAGGACTGATGGGCTCTGAATGTAGATACAAGCAGACAATTTTTCATTTTTTAAAATTTTTTTCATTTTTTTTCTTTTCATCCATTTCTTCTTTCATAACATGACTAATATGAAAATAGGTTTTACATGATAGCACATATATAACCTAAATCAAATTGCTTACCATCTTAGGGAGTGGAGAGGCAGAGGGAGGGAAAAAAATTGGAATTCAAAATTTAAAAAAAATGTTAAAAATTGTTTTTTAATGTAATCGCTTAACTTATAGGTGTGCTGGGAAGAAAAATTGGTCGTTTTCCTTTGTAAACCTTCAACTGCTCTAGAAATAGGAGATGGTAGTTGTTTGGGTTTTTTTCTAGTCCAAATCTGTGATTTCATTGTTATAAAAAAAATGCAGGCACATTGTCTGCACCTTATGGTCTTAGAGAATTGCCCATTTCATGGAGAAGTTACTTGCTCAGGGGTCTCACAGCTAGTATGTGGCAGAGGTCCCAGGTCTTCCTGATTCTGAGGCCAGCCTTCTCCCTATTAGGTAGGTCATGCTAAACAGTTATTATTATTATTATTGGTGTAGTAAGAAGGAGGGCTTAACCCCTACTCCATTTAACACTAGCTGAATGATTCTGGACAAATCACTTAACATCTGTAATCCTCAGTTTCCTCATCTAAAAAATAGGGATTATAATACTGTGTCATGAGGGAAGCATTCTGGAAACCTTTGAATGCAATAGAAATGGGAACTGTTCTTCTTCTTCTCTCTCTCTTTCTCTTTGGGAGGCAGGGCAATGAGGGTTAAGTGACTTGCCCAAGGTCACACAGTTAGTAAGAGTCAAGCGTCTGAGGCTGGATTTTAACTTAGATCCTCCTGAATCCAGGGCCGGTGCTTTATCTACTGTGTCATCTAGCTGCCCCCTATTATTATTTGTTTTGTTTTGGTTTTTTGGTGAGGCAATTGGGGTTAAGTGACTTGCCCAGGGTCACACAGCTAGTAAGTGTCAAGTGTCTGAGGCCAGATTTGAACTCAGGTCCTCCTGAATCCAGGGCCAGTGCTCTATCCACTGTGCCACCTAGCTGCCCCTTGCCCCCTATTATTATTATTATCTCTCATGGACTTGGTACACAAGGTCAAAAATCAGAAGAAAATATTTCTTTGTGTGAGAGAAGGCAGCCTAATGTGATGCCAAAAACACTGACCTTAGAGTCTGAGGACCTAGCTTCAAGTCCTGGCTCTGCCTTGGTGACCTTAGGTAGGTATCACTAGGCATATGTATAGTTACCCTCTTTGGGCCTCTGTTTTCTCATGTGTAAAATGAGGATACTGACCTTACAGTATTATTGGTCATACCATGGAATTTGGGTTCAAATTTCATCTCTGCCATCAGCTCTCTATATGACCATGGACAAATCACTAATTCTCCTTGAACTTCTGTTTCCCTATTTGTAAAATAATGGGGTCAGACTCAGTGTCCTCAGTGTTCTATTGTAAACTTGAGAGGGGTCTGAGTGAATATTTCCCAGGTCAAGGAATCAGTCAAAGTCCAGTCCTATTCTGAGACTCTATTTGTCCATGAGGACAGAGTGAGGTGAGAGCTGGAATCATCGGGGCAGCAGCAGCGGGAAGGATCCTGTGGGGAAGCTGGGGCTAAGTCAGAGAGAGGGTGTCTAGCAGGGAGGGAGCTGAGGCAGATGAAGTTTGGATTGTTATGGGGTCAGGTATTTGGGACTGTTAAAGTTTATTTATTTTTCTAAAATTTTTTTTTTTTTAGTGAGGCAATTGGGGTCAAATGACTTGCCCAGGGTCACACAGCTAGTAAGTGTTAAGTGTCTGAGGCCGGATTTGAACTCAGGTCCTTCTGAATCTAGGGCTGGTGCTCTATCCACTGTGCCACCCAGCTGCCCCATGGGACTGTTAAAATTTAAACTGGCCAGCTAAACTCAAGGACAGACACACCTTGAGAAGCAAGAGAGATAAGCTCATTCGGCGTGGCTGCTGCCTGAATGGTGCCAGGGGGGCAGAGACAGCTCCAGAGATGGGAGCAGCCGCCCCTTGCCCGACTTCTCCCAGCCCACCCCCAATAAGGGCTCAGGTGATCACCCCATCTACCATCTATAAAAGCTATAGCCTTGGGGCAGCTTGGTGGTACAGTGGATAAAGCACCAGCCCTGGATTCAGGAGGACCTGAGTTCAAATCCATCCTCAGACACTTGACACTTAGTAGCTGTGTGACCTTGGGTAAGTCACTTAACCCTCATTGCCCCACAAAATTAAAAAAAAAAAAAGCTATAGCTAGGTATCTCAGAGAATTGTCTCTGAACTATCTCTCCTTGTGACTCCTCTCAAGGTCTCCTTTCTCTAGTGCTTAAATAGAAGATGATTTTATTCTAATTGGATTTGTGTGTGAGAGGGTGTCATTCTTTTTTGTTTTGTTTTGTTTTTGCTTTTTGCAGGGCAATGGGGGTTAAGTGACTTGCCCAGGAAATTTTCTTTTTCTTTTTCTTTTTTTTTGCAGGGCAATGAGGGTTAAGTGACCTGCCCAGGGTTCACACAGCTAGTAAGTGTCAAGTGTCTGAGGTCAGATTTGAACTCAGGTCCTCCTGAATCCAGGGCCAGTGCTCTATCCACTGCCCCACCTAGCTGCCTGAGGGTGTCATTCTTTTTTTTTTTTGGTGAGGCAATTGGGGTTAAGTGACTTGCCTAGGGTCACACAGCTAGTAAGTGTTAAGTGTCTGAGGCTGGATTTGAACTCAGGTCCTCCTGAATCCAGGGCTGTTGCTCTATCCACTGTGCCACCTAGGTGTCCCAGGTGTCATTCTTTAAAGAGGAATACCTAAGGACCCCCAATAACCAATTCCTCGTGACAGGATGATGCTCTGCTAAGGATGGGATTGGGGAAGCCACAGGATCCTCACCTCTGGGGGGACCTGGGGCTGCTCGGGATGGTGCTGGTCTTCTCCTCTGGCCCTGTAGGGGTCCTTTTTTTGTTGGCTCTGCAAGAGAAGGAGAGCAAAGGAAAGGGTAGAGCTGAAACAAAGTGACCCAAGGTGCTCTATTCCCCTAGCCCTGACTTCCTTGTGAGAAGGCAGCAGCTGAGGCCTTGAGGACACCCTGTCCCTCCACAACCCCGTCCTCTATGTCGTTCTGCCTCTCTGTTCTCTTTGGTCCAACCCAGCCCAGCTCCCCCCAGATACTTACTGGAGTTCTTAGGAAGGCCATCACTGATGCTGATCATCAGGGTCTTGCCACTGGCTTTGAGGGTGGCCACCTCTCCTGGACCTCGGGAGAAGGTGATGGCCCGAGTTCCTCCTCCACCCCAGCCTTCCTTCTTCACCCGAAACTGTAGTCTGATGGAGGGATAAGGGAATCAAGGAGGGACACCCAGATAACCCCAGTCCCTCCTTGTTTTACCTCCCCCAGCCTCTTCCACTCTTCCCATCTCCTACGCTGTGCTTCTTGTCACCTTCAGGGACCCAAGAGATGGAAAAGGGAAGGTGGAAAGAGAATAATTATTTAAGTGCCTACTATGTGCCACCCACTATGCTTAGCATGTTATAAGTATTGTCTCATTTGATCCTTACAATAAATTTGGGAAGTAGGTGCTATTATTATCCCCATTTTTGTGGGTGGGGTGGGGTAATGAGGGTTAAGTGACTTGCCCAGGGTCACACAGCTAGTAAGTATCAAGTATCTGAGGCCGGATTTGAACTCAAGTCCTCCTGAAGCCAGGGCTGGTGCTTTATCCACTGTGCCACCTAGCTGCTCCCTTATTTTCCCCATTTTTACAGTTGAAGAAAGTGAGAGCAACAGAAGTGAAATGACATGCCCAGGGTCACACAGAGAGGTAGTGTCTGAGGCTAGATTTTCCAGGCCTAGCACTTTATCCACTGTACCATCTAGCTGCCTCGTAGGTAGGGTGGTAGACAGGGTGATAGACATTTTGTAAAAGTAATTTTTCTTGGAAATTACTGTCCCCATTGCTAATTCAGGGATGGGTAATAATAGCATGAGGGGCAAGGAAGAAACTTTCCTGTTATCTTTGCCAGGATATCGAGCTGGAAGAAGGGACAGTAGAAGCTGTCAAATTCAACTCCCCACTTCCATTTTGTAGATGAGGAAACAGAGGCACAAAGGGTTTAGGTTGGGGCCGCTAGGTGGCGCAGTGGATAAAGCACTGACCCTGGATTCAGCAGGACCTGAGTTCAAATCCGGCCTCAGACACTTGACACTTACTAGCTGTGTGACCCTGGGAAAGTCACTTAAGCCTCCTTCCCCCACAAAAAACAAACAAAACACCACCACCACCACACACACAAAACCAAAGAGTTTAGGTGATTTGCCCAACGTCACACAGCTAAGTGTCTGAGGCAGGATTTGAACCTCAGTCCTCCCCACTCCAAGTCAGGTACTCTCTCCATTACACCAAACCCCAACTGGGGGAGGGGATTGGACAGGGTTATCATTAGTGGTCCAGCATGGGTCCCAGAGCCATCTCCAAGTGCCTTCCCTCCTTACGTGTCATTGAAGGTCAGGTTCAAAGCATTGTGTGTGAGCTCTTGGAAACGCTTGCACAGGAGACTGATGAACTCGGTTTTAAACACACTTTCCAGGAAGCTGTCTGCCCCGGTTTCATGGAGGATAAAGAAGTCATCCTGCCTGGTGCTGGAAGGAAACAGAAAGGTAAAGGAGTGAGGGGTATTGAAGGTCAGAGGGGGAGACATGGAGGGGAGGCATTAAGCAATGAGATGTGCAGAAGGGACTCCTGTCTTCTTAGTAGCTGGAACTATGAATTTGCTTTAGCATGGTATGGTCAAAGCAGGGTTAGACTGATTCAGGACCCCTGGTTTTGAATTCCATCCCAACACATCCCAGCTATGTGACCTTCCCAGAGCTTCCCTTTTGCCTTGGGTAGAGTGAGGCTAATAACACTTCTACTGCCTCCCTCTCTGGGTGGCTGTGGGGAAAGTGCTTTGTAAACCTTAAATATGAGCTGTTATTATTATTAATTATTATTATTATAATCTAGAAGCTGTAAGGGACAGCAGAAGCCCTTCTAGTCCAACCCAGACTTAATCGATAATTCTCTCTGCAATAGACTTGACAAATGGTGGATCCATTTTGCTTGAAGACCTCAGTGAGAAGAACTAGCTCTCTTTGCTATCAGAGGCAGCATTTATTGTTATTGTTATTGTTATTGTTGTTATTCTTACTCTTGTGCCTTTGTGTCCTATTGTAAACTTGAGAGGGGTCTGAGTGAATATTTCCCAGGTCAATGAATCAATCAATCATCATTCAACATTTATTAAGTCCCTACTATAAGCCAGGTATTGGGCTAGGTGCTAAGGATATAGACAAAAGTGAAATAATTCCTACCTTCAAAGAGCTCTGATTCTATCAGGAGAGACAATATGTATATAGATAGGTCAATATAACAAAAAAAAGACAGTGGGGCTTGGATTAATTTTAGGACCAGTCTTGGGGCAGCTAGGTAGTAAAGTGGATAAAGTACCTACCCTGGATTCACGAGGACCTGAGTTCAAATCTAACTTCAGACACTTTACACTTAGGAGCTGTGTGCCCTTGGGCAAGTCACTTAACCCCCTTTGCCCCACAAAAAAAAGGGGGGGGCACAGAAAGAACTAGTCTTGGTCTGCTGCTAGCTAAATCTGTGAGCTTGAGCTGGTCCTCCCTGCCCCTGTTTCCTTGTTCTGCCAAGGGAAGAGGTTGGGTCAGATTACCTCCATGGTTCATTCCAGTTTTAACATTCTTCTACGCTAAGACTTCTGACAATTCTGCCATTCTCAGGGCTAAGGTTCCTTCCGAATCTGAGTCTCTGATCTGTGTTCTAATCCAAATGCTGTGTCTGAATTCTATGTTTTAAGTGATCATATCCCTTTCAGCTCTGAAATGTCATATCCTAAGGCTCCCTTCCAGCTCTGGGGTTTCCTGCAGTTCCGTCCATCTATGACATTCTGTGTTTTATGTCTCATCCAGCTCTTCCATTCAGTGACTTTGTCAGTGTGAGTGGGGAGAATGTAGGAAGGGACTGCCCCCAAAGAAGAGAAAGTAAGTTTTTTTTTTTTTTTTTGGCTGAGGCAATTGGGGTTAAGTGACTTGCCCAGGGTCACACAGCTAGTAAGTGTTAAGTGTCTGAGGCTGGATTTAAACTCAGGTCTTCCTGAATCCAGGGCTGGTGCTCTATCCACTGTGCCACCTAGCTGCCCCAAGAAGGTCAGCTTTTTGAAGGCAGGAAGCATTTTATTTTTGTGTTTGCCCTATCCACCCTCCCTGCTACCTAGCACAGTGCCTGCTCCTAGAAGATTCTTTTCTTTATTTCTTTCTTTTTCTTTTTGGTGAGGTAATTGGGGTTAAGTGACTTGCCCAGGGTCACACAGCTAGTGGGTGTTAAGTGTCTGAGACTGGATTTGAATTTAGGTCTTCCTGACTCCAGGGCTGGTGCTCTATCCACTGCACCACCTAGCTGCCCCTCCTAGAAGGTTCTGAATTAAGTGCTTGTGTAGTTATGGATTCTGGGGTAGAACAGGAGAGGGGGAGAGAATCATAGAAACATTTAGAACTAGAAGGGATATTAGAGAGGTCATTGAGTTCAAGCCCCTCCTTCTACAGATGAAAAAACTGAGGTTAAGTGATCTGCCAAGGATTATATAGCTAGCAAGTGTCTGAGGCAGAATTGGAACCCAGATCTTCCTGGCTCCAAGTCCAGTGCTCTATCCCCTATCAAACTGAAGAGAGGAGAGGTTATGTGGTATAGTGGAAAAGAACTCTGGATGTAGAGTCTGGAGACCTGCTTCAACTCTCAATTCTGTTCTTGATTTGCAGTCAGACCTTGGACAAGTTACTTTCCCCCTCTGGGTCTCAGTTTTATCACCTGTAAAGTGGAGACCAAATGAATGCTCTCCAAAGTCCCAGTTCTCAATCCAGTGATCCTGTAATCTAAGGTGTGACTGGCAGGGTGGGGGATGGAAGGAAAGGAGTAGCATTTATATAGCACTACTACATGCACAAGCATTTATATAGCACCTACTACATGCTAATAAATATGCTAAGTATTTTACAAATATCATCTCATCTGATCTTCACAATAATCATGTAAGGTAAGTGCTATTACTACCTTCGTTTTACAGTTGAGAAAACTGAGGCTGACAGAGGTTAAGTGACTTACACAAGGTCACTCGACTAGTAAGTGTCTGAGGCCAGGTTTGAATTCAGGTTTTCCTCACACCAGGCCCAGCACTCTATCCATTACACCATTGGCTTCCCCTTGAGCTAGTTAGTGTTCTCCATGCCTGAAGCACTGATTCCTGGGCTACAGAAAGCCCCCAGACAGTATGAAAAGGGTAGGTAAGAGATGTGGGCAAATGAATGGATGGGTCTCTGAACAACTGAACTCACCTGAGGGAGACCCCCTGAATGGCCTGGATTTCTATTTTCTTCTTCAGAACCTCTTGAATCTGTCCCTTCTCTGGACCCTTCTTTACCTTCTCCCGCCCGATCACATACACATACTTGGGGGTCAGAATTAGGTCCCGCTTGATGGGCTGTGGAGAAGAACAGGCATTGCACTGGGTGTAGGGATAGGGACTGGGAGGGGATGGGGAGATGCTAGGGTTTACCCGAGAAATGTATGGAGGCAATTTAATAGAAAGACACCTAAGGAGACCTGGGTTCAAATCCTACCTCTGACATCTACTAGGTTGGAAGGCCATGGACAAGTTAGTTAACCTCCCTCAATTTCAGTTATCTCATCTATAAAACAGGGATATTAATACTTAAAGTCTCTGCCTCCTAAAGTTGCTGTGCTGTGGAGGAAAGGTATCTAGTAATTCTCTTAAAAAGTCCTACATAAAGGTGAGTTATTATTTATGGGAGGCTCTGGGCCTGGGAGGAGCAGGATTTAGAAACTCATATACTCCTATATCTAGAGCTTGAGGGAGCTCTATGACCTTTTTTTTTAGTGAGGCAATGGGGGTTAAGTTCCTTGCCCAGGGTCACACAGCTAGTAAGTGTTAGGTGTCTGAGGCCAGATTTGAACTCAGGTCCTCCTGACTCCAGGGCTGCTCTATCCACTGCGCCACCTAGCCGCCCCATATGACCTTATCTTACAGATAAAGAAACTAAGTCCTGTAGAGATCAAGTGACTCCCCAAAGTCACGGAGGCTATAAGTAGTAGGTCTGGGATTAAAACTCAGGATTTCTGTATTGGGGGAATCTGAGTAGGAGAACTAGAAGGAATGGGAGGATACCTGAGTCTATAGGGATTATGGGGGTTGAGCAGAGGCCTCTAGTTGGCCCTGGGGTGGTGTCAGGTACTTCCTGGGTGGCTCTGGGTCTGGCGGGGATTTCAGGGGCCAGGACACAAGGACTCCACCTGGATTTGGTGGTAAGCATTTGTGTTTTGGGGGTGGAAGGTTTGGATTGATCCAAGGGTTCGCCTCCCTGGTCTGGCCCAGGGCTTGAAAAGGGCCGTCCTCACCTTGAAGCGCCGGTCATACTTGGTGATGGAGTCTGCAAAGTCTACACGCTCCCGCTTGGTCAGGAACTGGCGAAGCTCAGGCCTTGACTCCAGCCCCAGGTAGTCGCCCACAAAGTTTCTGTTGATGCTGTTCCTTCTCCTTTCCTTCTTGTTTAACAGGATGTTGGAGGCTGTGGGGGGCCCAGGATGCAGGATATCACGGCTCAGGGCCTTCCCTCACTCCCCACCTCCAGCGAGTACTTGTCCATGTCTGCCCCCACTTTTCGCATGGCTCACCTTCCTCCCGCATCTGCTCATATCTTCTGACAGCCACGTGGCGCCTCCAGGCTTTCTGGATAGTACGGGCAAAGCCATCGAACTTGCGTTCTCGCATTTCTTCCAGCAGAAAGAGCTTGGAGAGAGAGAGGGAAGGGCCTGAGGGAGATGGGCCAGCAGCAGCCCCAACCCAGACCTTCTCACCCACCCAGGAAGAGCCCAAGGCTGCCTCCCCTCAGTGGGCAGGGGACACTATATAGAAATGCCTTCCAAATCTTAAAGGTGGCTCTGTGGCTTGGTTGGTTAAATCACCTGCCTAGTAAATGGAAGTCCCTGGGATCAAATCCCAGTGAGACCTTCTTTGCTTTTGGGCAGCTAGGTGGTGCAGAGGATAGAGTGCTGGACCTGGAGCCAGGAAGACTTGAGTTCAAGTCCAGCCTCAGACACTTATTAGCTGTGTGATCCTGGGCAAGTCACTTAATCCTGATTGCCTCCGTTTCCTCATCTGTAAAATGATCTGGAGAGGGGCAGCTAGGTGGCACAGTGGATAGAGCACTGGTCCTGGAGTCAGGAGGACCTGAGTTCAAATCCAGCCTCAGACACTTAACACTTACTAGCTGTGTGACCCTGGGCAAGTCACTTAACCCCAATTGCCTCACTTAAAAAAAAAATGATCTGGAGAAGGAAATGGGAAACCATCCCAATATCTTTGCCAAGAAAATGCCAAATAGGGTCACAAAGAGTCAGACACTACAGAAATCACTGAACAACAAAATGTCTAATATTATTATCACATTTAAGCCACACACATGAGTTGTACATGGATCACAGAGATTACTCGTGCATGTATGCTCACAGAGACACAGTCACATATGCTTACAAATATAAGCTATGTGGATTGCTCATGTGTATGACTTTACATGAGTTACAGGTGTTCATACATTCAATAGACTGTGAGCTCCTTGTGGGGCAGGAAGTACCTTTTGCCTTTTTGTATTCCTCATGCTTAGCACAGTTCCTGGCACATAGTAGGCCCTTTATAAATGTTTATAGATTGACTAACTGACTGAAATGGTTCATATAACTGTTGGTCACACACACACACAACAATCACTTGTACAAGTCAACAAGCATTCACAAAGCACACACTGTGCTCCAGGTGTTGGGCCAAGGGCTGAGAGATTCCCTTCACACACACACTTACCGACTCTGGGTTCTTGATGAAGACCTTGGAGCGGCCCATTTGGTACTGGTCGGGGTCCATATTGACAGATCGGAGCAGGTGCTGCACCCCCTGACGTTCATCACCGTGCCACCGTGGCCAGGTCTCCGGAGTCAGGATGGCATACCTAGCAGGGTTGTCATAAGGGCAGGGCTGGGCACTGGGCCAGAGGGGTTGCTTCCCCACCCCCATTCCATCTGAGGCATGACCATCCTTGTGCCAGGAGGCAGGGCACAGTGGACCACGGTCAGCAAGGTCTGGGATATCCACAGAATCATGTAATGAATTAATGAATGAAAAAAAAAAACATTTAAGAAGACCTTGCTCTGGGCTAAACACCGGGAATGAGAGTCAGGGACAGCCCCTCACCTCTGCAGGAACTTTGAGAAAACACGGCGGTATGCAAAGCCGGCACGTCGGACACGGATATTTTCTTTCAGACCCAGATACTCCACCTGATGCTTCACCCTGATGTCCGCGAAGGGGCAGAGGAAGTCAGTACATGAGCATGGCTCAGCTTGGGGGGAGCAGAGCCATAAGAAATAGGGGACTGGGGCAGCTAGGTGGTGTAGTGGATAAAGCACCAAACCTGGATTCAGGAGTACCTGAGTTCAAATTTGGTCTCAGACACTTGACATTTACTAGCTGTGTGACCCTGGGCAAGTCACTTAACCCTCATTGCCCCACCAGAAAGAAAGGAAGGAAGGAAGGAAGGAAGGAAGGAAGAAAGAAAGAAAGAAAGAAAGAAAGAAAGAAAGAAAGAAAGAAAGAAAGAAAGAAAGGAAGGAAGAAAGAAAGAAAGAGGGGATCAGTGAGGGGGCAGGAGATCAGGGTGAGGAGCCACTGAGGCAGGAACTTAGGGGGTGAGGAGGCCAGTGCATCATGGGTCATTGTGGGCCAAAAGAGCAGTAATTGGGCAAGTGGCATGTTGGGCCACTTACCTGCTTTCCTCCCAGTCATGGGGTTTCTTGGTCTCATTGGGCTTAATGCATCGGATGTAGTGGGGTGTACACTTCTTCAAAGTGTCCACCAGGTCATTGGCCTGCCTCTGAAAAGACAGAGATGAAGGTGAGAGACCGGACCTAGGGCCTACTTCATACCTTCCCTCCATGGGCCCCCACATCATAAGCTGATGCAGCCCCAGAAGGTAGAGAGGAAAAGAGACAGACATGGTGCGTTGTCTTCCTCCATTCGAATCCAAGCTTCTAGAGAGCAGGAACTATCTTTCCTTCTATTTGTATTTATAGTCTCAGTGCACAGTGAACACTTGATAAACGTTTCTTTACTTGACAAGGGGAAGCGACAGTTATAGTGTCAGACAGAGAGAGACGTGCATGGGAGAGATAGAGATACGAAGTGGAGGTGTGATGGAATGCCCTCCGTGTCTTCTCTGGGCAGAAGGTCCTTCCTAGGGACACCAGTTCCCACTGAACACCAGCCCTCATCCCTAGCCCCGTCTCACAGATCGACAAGTCCAGAGGTCTTTCCACACCAATACAGACAAGGACAGAACCCTCCAGATGGGGTATGGACTAAGTACCCACCCTAGGGTCACACAGAGAAGGGGATATACTCCTGTGGAGCTTGTGAAGCCTCAGCAATGGGGAAGAGCAGATACATTGCCTTCTGGGCATTAGTTCTGGCTACAGAGAAGATAAAGCTTAATTTGGGCCCTTTCTGCCATGGGGTTAACTCTTGTGTAAGGCTGTGTTTGGCTAGCCTTAAGTGAAAATCTAGAGAAGTCGGAGGCATACCAGGGGAGAGGACAGTCAAGCTAAGGAAAATATGAAGTTCCAGGCCCCCAAATTAGGCCAGGGATGAAATCTTCCTGGGCAGAAGTGTCTGGTGGTAGTGATGACAACGTGACAAAGCCAGGGGGCAGAAGTCCCTGGGGACCTGGGAGCACACTTAGGCGTCTCAGTTGGCCTGGGCAACCAGCACTGGTAGGACAGAGTCTTGGAGTTGGAAGAGACCTCTGGGCTATCTAGTGCAAGCCCTGGACAAGAATTCTCTTTGCAATATCCCCAAGAAGAGGTCATCCATCCTTTCCTTGAAGGCCTCCTGAGATGACCCTTTTGAATAACTTTCATTGTTGGCAAGTTTTTCCTTTCATCATGCTTAAATCTACTTCTTTATAATGTCTACTCATTGCTGTTTATTCTTCCCTCTAGGGGCAGGCCAAACAAAGCTAATAGCACCTAAATGGCATAGGGATAGAGTGCCTGGGTCTGGAGTCAGGAAGACCTGAGTTCAAATCTAGCCTCAGACACTAACTAGCTGTGTGACCTTGGGCAAGTCACTTAACCTCTGTTTGTTTCCGTTTCCTTGACTGTAAAATGGATAATGATAGCACTGCCCTCCCAGGGTTGTTGTGAAGATTGAATGAGATTTTTGTGAAGTTCTCAGAACAGTGTCTGACATAGTAGGCACTTAATAAATGTTTATTCCCTTCCCTTTCTCTAATCCCCCATCCATAGTTCTCACTCTCTTTTTTTTTTTTTTTTTGGTGGGGCAATGAGGATTAAGTGACTTGCCCAGGGTCACATAGCTAGTAAGTGTCAAGTGTCTGAGGCCAGATTTGAACTCAGGTCCTCCTGAATCCAGGGCCAGTGCTTTATCTAGTGCACCACCTAGCTGCCCCCAATAGTTCTCTTGCCACCCTTCCCCCCACCCCAAATCCTCTCTTCTAAGTAAACACTCCCAGTTCTTCCAGTCAATCTTAGTCATATTTGATCTGGAGGCCCCTTGACATCTCGATGCCCTCCTCTTGACACTGTCCATCTTATCAATGACCTTCCCAGAAGGAGTCATGATGCTGGCTCCGGCACTCACTATCTGCAGGCAAATGACAAGTGACACCAGCTACAGGACAGTTGGTGATCCCTTACCAACTCTGTGCCTCAGTTTCCCCATCTACAAACTGGGGATAAAAAAAGTACCTGAATACCTACCATTTGGGGCTGTTACGAAGTTAGAAGGAGATAATTCTTGTGACAAACTTAAGCTTTGCCAACATTAAATGACTTTATGAATGTTGCTATGACTATTACCATTATTATTCAATGTTACTACTGCTATTATTATTATTATTATTATTATTATTATGACTGGGAGCTGGCTGCTTTGGTCAGAATGAGTAACTGCAGCCATGGCTGGTGGAAGATCTTGGCAAACATGAGGAGAGAAAGTTGGATTTGTGGAAAGGAAAATAGAGATGTTGGTTGGAGGGGGGTGGAGGGGGGTTGGAAGAGAGAGGGGGAGCCCTGGGCTCTTACCTTGATTTTGGAGCCCGCGGTGCTGGGCCGGCCCTTCTTCTCCGAGTCCAACCTCTCAGGGAAGAGCATTTTAATGAAGGCACTGTGGGAGTAACACATGGGCTTGGGGTAGTGTGCTCCCCCAGCTACTCATCCTCCTTGCTTCCAAGCATTCCCACTCAGCTCCTGACTCATTTGTGTGACCTTGGGTAAATTCTTTACCCTCTCTTGGCTTAGGTTTTTCTCCTCTGGTAAGTGTGTGGGTTGAATGAGGTGATTTCTAAGTCCTATTCCAGTGCTGAGTTTCTATGAATGTTAAGAAGGGTCCAAACAGCCCTTCCCTAGCTCCCTGTCCCTTCTTGACAGCCCACTACTCATCCCACCTGTCTTTCAGCCTGTTCTGACTCCCTTCTTCTTGACTCCCAAGGCCTCAGCCTTTCCCCAAATCACTGTCCTTGCCTGCCGCTCTACACCAGCCTCAATCTTTAGCCTGTCCCATCTCCAGGTCCCCACAGCTACCACTCACTGTTCACTGCTTTGCATAAGCTCGATGAGGTCTGAGAAGAGCACATCTCGATTTCGTTCACAGAAACCACTGACATCATAGGAGACCTGAGCAAAGAAGAGGCAGGGGGAGGCTGTGAGCAAGGAGGGGAGTCCTGGAACAGGGGAAGTTGGGGGATTCGGGGTTGCTGGAGTCCTGGGGAAGAGGGAAGGCAGTAGGAAAGGCTCTGAGGCCTCTGGATTCCCCGGCCATGAGGAGTTTCCAGTAGATGACATAGAGGCAGGGCAGCTAGGTGGTGCAGTGGATAGAGCACTGGCTCTGGATTCAGAAGAACCTGAGTTCAAATCCAGCCTCAGACACTTGACACTTACTAGCTGACCCTGGGCAAGTCACTTAACCCCAATTGCCTCACACACAAAAAAACGAAAGAAAGAAAGAAAGAAAGAAAGAAAGAAAGAAAGAAAGAAAGAAAGAAAGGAAGAAAGAAAGGAAGAAAGAAAGAAAGAGATGACATAGGGGCATAGGGGTCACCTTGATGTAGCCCCAGGGCTGGGGCAGGGAGAAAAAGCTCAGATTGTACATGATATCCCTAGACTAGGGAGGGAGATCTTTATCCCCCCATCTCTCTGGCCCTCCAAGGTTTACCAAGCAATACTCTCTTAACTCAGGGAGAGAAGTGATGGTGCAAGGCCTGTTTCCCCAATTTTACAGAAGAGGAAGTTGAGACCCAGACCAGACAGAGGAAGTCATTAGGCTGGGTTACTGTAGCTGCTAAGTGGCAGCCTGGCCTCCTGGTCTCCTGAGTCTGAGGCCGACCCTTAGTCACACCAGCCTGCCTCTCTCAAAATAATAGTGTGAGAAATGAAATTTTCTCTCTTATATTTAATAACCAATTATTGTATTTGGAGGTTTTTCTCCTTTTCTACTTCCTCATCCAGAAACCAACTAGTGTGGGAAATTTCTCTTAGAGATTTCTCAGTTTAAGATCTAATCAGATGGTAAAAGAAATTCTAAGTTTGGCTAATGGGTGGATTCCTGCTCATTGTACTTGCTCAGACAGGTCCTGGAAAGATGTTGATTCTCCTTCTAGTCAAGACAGGTAATATGGAAATTGATGTCTCTTTGATACCCCAAGATAGCCCATCTCCCATTTGATTGATCAACAAGAGAGGTTATGCATCTGTCAGGAACACCTCCTATTTTAAGGCCATATAAACTGTGATCCCACCACCATTACAGGTCTTTGGTCACAGGGAGATGGCCAATGACGATCCTTTTATTAATAATCTGCTGTCCTTATTAATAAAAATGATATGGGGTGGCTAGGTGGCTCAGTGGATAAAGCACCGGCCCTGGATTCAGGAGTACCTGAGTTCAAATCCGGCCTCAGACACTTGACACTTAATAGCTGTGTGACCCTGGGCAAGTCACTTAACCCTCATTGCCCCCACAAAAATAAATAAATGAAAATGAAAATAAAAATGATTAAATTACTCAGAAACTATGTCTCTCAAAATTTTTAAACATTGCAATAGAACACACAGAGAACCACAGAGAACACTTTCCTCTTGATGGCCCTCTGAGGTCATTGGTGACAGGTATACCCATTTTACAGATGAACAAACAAGTCCAGATAGGTGAACTGACATGCCTCATGTCACTCAGGTAGTAAGTACCTAGCTGGGGCTTGAATGAGGGTCCTCTCTGACTCCAAATTCAACTGTCCTTCCCACTATACCCTGCTGGGGATGCTAAGCACTGGTTGAGCAGAGGCAGTGGAATGAAAGGCATAATACAATGAGGTATCATGATACAGTGACTTTGGTGCCCTGGGCAACTCTTTTTTTTTTTTTTTTTTGGCGGGATGATGGGGATTAAGTGACTTGTCCAGGGTCACACAGCTAGTAAGTGTCAAGTGTCTGAGGCTAGATTTGAACTCAGGTACTCCTGAATCCAGGGCCGGTGCTTTATCCACTGCACCACCTAGCTGCCCCATACCTGGGCAACTCTTAATCAATCAATTGATTGATGGATATTTATTAAGCAAAGCAGAGGCTGCCTTGCTTTGGTAAAGGGAGCTTCTGAATCAAGGAATTTCCTTGGACCAAGGAATTCACACGTCCAGTCTCTTCCTAAGTGCTGTGCTAGGTACTGCAGAGCCATAGATAAAACAATAGACTATCTCTCTTCTAAAGGGCTTACTTTGTAGTGGAGATGGCTGTGTGTGTGTGTGTGTGTGTGTGTGTGTGTGTGTGTGTGTGTGTGTGTGTGTGTGTGTGTGCACAGAAGGAGGCTTGGGTACCTGAGATGGTTTGACTGGCTGGGGTGTCCCAGGAAGGATGAGAGTGGGGGCTGCTATATTGGGGGTGAGATTGTACCTTGCCTGCATAGTGGTGGATGATAAAGCCTGAGTTCCAGCTGTTAAAGTGCTCATGACATCCCACGGCTCCCTGTAGCTTCTGCAGCAGAGTCTGGTCAGCTCCATCGCCTGTGGCATGCATGGTAGCACACACGTCGTCCAGTACACTCATGATTCCCGGAGGATTCTGGGGCCAGAGAAAAGGCTCAGACCTGTGTCCATAGCCCAACATGCCCTCCCTATCCCAGCTCTTGGCATGGTCATCCCAAGGACCAGGGCCTGATGGGCTATTTAGAACTGGAAGGGACCTTACAGATCCTCTAGTATAAAGTCCTCATTTTTTTTTTTTTACGGGGCAGTGGGGGTTAAGTGACTTGCCCAGGGTCACGCAGCTTCTAAGTGTAAAGTCCTCATTTTTGCAAAAGGAAACTGAGGCCCACAGAAAGTGACTTGTCCTAGGTTACACAGAAAGTGGCAGAATTGGGGTTTGAACCCAATTCTTCTCACTCCAAATCCAGCATACTCCCCATTGTATACCATGCTCCCTGTCCAAACTCCTGCCCAAATCCCGGGATCTAAACCAGAGACCTTTAGTTCTTCATTGAATTCGATTGGATTGGATCTTCATCTATCCCAATACTCGGCATACCCACATCCCTTGTGATCACTGACAGCTCTTATGATCACAGGCTATGACCATTGGTGGCCTTGTCCTTGACCGAGACTGCTTGGTTGGCAATCACAGTGGAGATGGGAACAATCCATAACCCAAGCTCCCCCTTCCCAGTGGTGGACGTCCCTATCACTGTCTGGGAAGAAACATCTCTCCCTCCCCTGCCCAGCCTAACCCTTTCTCACAGGCCCTTTGCCCATCCTGTCCGGCTCCCCACTCACGTAACCCAAGTTCTGAGCTCACCAGTTTGTTCTCGATGAGGTCACATACAACCTTGTTGTTGAAGTACTGGATGGGGCTCCACTTGATGCCTTCCTGAACATATTCCTCCTGGGGAATGAGATAATGAGTAGTGGGTAAATAAAGGGGAGTTGAAGGGAGTCAGTGGTCAGAGACCCCCACCTCCCATCCTGGGCAAGGAGCTCAGAGTTCCTTTGATATTAACTCACTTTTTTTTTCGTTTGCAGGGCAATGATGGTTAAGTGACTTGCCCAGGGTCACCCAGCTATTAAGTGTCAAGTGTTGGGGGCAGCTAGGTGGTGCAGTGGATAGAGCACCAGCCCTGGATTCAGGAGGACCTCAGTTCAAATCTGACCTCAGACACTCCAGGCTCAGGGCCTGCCCTTTGCTCAGGCTGTCTCTGTGCCAGAATGTTACCCTCCTCACCTTTGCCTCTAGGAAAACCTAGCTTCCTCCCAGGCTCAGTTCAAGAGCCACTTCCTACCTAAGGACTTTACAGACCCCTCTAACTGTGAGTGTTCCCCACCAATTTTGTATTTACTTATATGGCTTGTGATCTTCCTAAAGCATACCTTTGACTATGCTACTCCCTCCCCTCAATAAGCCATAGTGATTCCCTATTACCTCCAGGATCAACTACAAAATCCCATTTGGCTTCTAAAGTCCTTCATAACCTTCCCTCTGCCCTCATTTCTCTAATCTTTTTTTTTTTTTTGGTGGGGCAATGAGGGTTAAGTGACTTGCCCAAGGTCACACAGATAGTAAGTGTCAAGTGTCTGAGGTCAAATTTGAATTCAGGTCCTCCTGAATCCAGGGCCAGTGCTTTATCCACTGTGCCACCTTGCTGCCCCACTTCTCTAATCTTCTTACACCTTACCATCTTCCCCTCATCCTTTGTTGTTGTTCAGTCTTGTACAATTCTTCATGACCCCATTTGAGATTTTCTTGGCAAAGATACTGGAGTGGTTTGCCATTTCCTTCTCCAGCTCATTTTTATAGATGAGAAATCTGAGGCAAACAGGGTAAAGTGACTTGCCCAGGGTCACACAGATAGGAAGTGTCTGAGGCCAGATTTGAACTCACAAAGATGAATCCTTGCTTCAGGCTTGGTATTCTATCCACTGTGCTACCCAGCTGCCCCTAGCTGCACCCCCCTGAACTCTGTGATCAGTGACACCAACTTCCTTGCTGTTCGTAGCTTGTACTAACAAGACTAACTGATCTCTTGACTATGGACATTTTCATTGGGCCGTTTCCTGTGCCTTGTACAGTCTTTCCTTTTTCACCTTCACCTCTGGCCTCCCTGACTTCCTTTACATCCTGGCTACAATCCCACCTTCTACAGGAAGTCTTTCCCAGTCCCCCTTAATCCTTGTGTCTTCCTTCTATTGATTATCTCCAATTCATTGCATCTATAACTTGTTTCTACATAATTGTTTGCAGCTTCTCTCCCCTATTAGATTGTGACTTCCTTGAGAGCGGGGACTGTCTTCTGCCTTTCTTTGTATCTCCAGGGCTTGGCACAGCTCCTGGCACATAGTAGGTGTTTTAAAAAGGTTTGTTGACTCTGTCTGACCGCAGAGCTCTTCTAAGGCACTCTTGCTGTCTTTGAACCAAAGCATAAGGATACAACTTTTGCCCAATTAGATTTCATTTCTGGAGATCTGACTCCCAGAGGGCTCCATTCTGGGAATGCTCCCATTTTGGAAAATGCCAAATGATACAGAAACCTCCTCCATCCTTTCTTCTGTCCCTGGTGTCTGGGCACCCACCTGTTCAGCCTTCAGCGTTAGCTCGATGAAAATCTGCTGTAGTTTCTCATTCACGAAGTTGATGCAGAATTGCTCAAAGCCATTTCTCTGGGGGCAAGAAAGGGTTACTGAAGCTATCACCACTCCCTGCTTTCAGCTCATCTCCCTATTTCCTCCCATTCCTAACAGGGTGGCCTTGAGGGCAGTGGATGAACCCCATGCCCTTTGAGGATGGGAAGCAGAGGGGTCTACAAGGCAAGGATAGGAGCACAATGCGGGGAAAATCCTCTGAGGCCCAAGATTGGCTCTGTCTGCCATGTTGTCTGGTACCTGGAAGATCTCAAAGCCATAGATATCCAGGACTCCAATGCTGTATTCTTCTTGTGGCTTCTGCATGGCTCGGTTTATGGCCTAGGGAGGGAAGGGGCACAGCCTGGGCTCTCAGAGAGGAGGAAGCGGGGTTGCCCAATGCCCACCCCCGGTCATGAAAGGGGAGAAGTGGTGGCCCAAGGCACTGCAACCAAGCTCCCTTTCCCCTCTGCCTATATCCTCTTGAAGGGAGGGAAGAGTCAAAGAGGAAAGAAAAACAGCTATGTTGTGTGGTGGGTAGAAAACTAGATTTAGTCAGGAAAATCTGATTTTGAATCCCCTCTCAGATACTTCCCAGCTGCTGAACCTTGGTTTTCTCATCTGTAAAGTGGGGAATAATAGAATCTACCTCACATGGGTGATGAGAAGATCAAATGAAATAATACATGTGTCTGCAAACTTTAAAGTGCTATATGAATATTAGTTATTATTACTATTACTATTATTGTTGATAATAATAATAATAATAGTAATAATAACAAAGGCATGAGCACTGGCCCTGGATTCAGGAGGACCTGAGTTCAAATCTGGCCTCAGACACTTAACACTTACTAGCTGTGTGACCCTGGGCAAGTCACTTAACACCAATTGCCTCACCAAAAAACAAAAACGAAAAACAAAAAACCAAAGGCATGGGGTATGGGAGAAGTTTGGGATCTCAGAATTAGGATGATAGTCTATAGGGGAATGGGAGGTGTTGGCAGAGGGTAGGTTTTAGAAGAGAAGGAATGAGATAAGAGAGAAAATCATTGATCCACAGAATGTCAAAGCTTAGAGAGACCATCAGCTAATTTTGTTTGTGGGTTTTTGTTTTTTTTGCAGGGCAATGAGGGCAATGAGGGTTAAGTGACTTGCTCAGGGTCACATAGCTAGTAAGTGTCAAGTGTCTGAGGCTATATTTGAACTCAGGTCCTCCTGAATCCAGGGCCAGTGCTTTATCCACTGCACCATCTAGCAGCCTCTGTTTGTGTTTATAAAAATATTTTATTTCTCCCTGTTACATGTAAAAACAATTAACATTCATTTAAAAAATTATTTTAGACAGTAAGCAATTTGATATAGGTTATACAACCATCTACTAATTTTACAGATAAGGAAACTGAGGCCCAGAGTGGGGAGGAGCTTGTCTCTTGTGAGGGTTTCCATGTTTCCCCTTCTGTTCCCTCATCCTCCTTTAATATCCACAGACAGTATCCCTCCCTTTGTCCAGAGACTGTGGTGATAAATGTTGAAAGGGTGCGAGTAAACAGCATCAAAAGAATTATAAACTCTTTTTTTTTTTTAATTTTTTTAGTGAGGCAATTGGGGTTAAGTGACTTGCCCAGGGTCACACAGCTAAACTCTTTATAATCATGCAAAAGAGTGCTCCAAATCAATAATAATGAAACTCAAATAATAACAATAGCTAGTACTTATTAATCCCTCTTGTAAAGTTTGCAAATCTGTACATTATCTCATTTAATCCTCACAACAACGAGATAAAGTAGGTGTTATTATTATCCCCATCCTACAGATGAGGAAACTGGAGTTTAAGTGATTTGTCCTCTTACCACTAAATGTCTGAGGCAGAATTTTAAATCGGGTCTTCCTGACTCCAACTCTTGTGTTTTTATCTACTGTATCACCTAACCCCAAGGTTTCTTTCACCTTATGCCCTGTGAATTGGCAAAGATGGGACTAGTCAGGACGTGTCGTGGGAATATAGGCACCCTGGTACATTATTGGTGGAGTTGTGAATTGGTCCAACAATTTTGGAAAGCAATTTGGAATTGTTCAAATAAAACTACTAAAATATCCATACCCTTCTGGCCCAGAGATTCCACTACTAGGACTATATCCCAAAGATCCCACTGATAAGAAGCAAGTCTTATACCTCCAAATATTTACAATGGCATTTTGGGGGATAGTAAGGGACTGGGAACAAAGTAGATACCCACTGATTGGGGAATGCCTCAATAAGTTGAGGTACATGAATGTAAATGGAATTATTACTTGCTGTGAGAAATGATGTGGAAAGATCTACGTGAACTGATGCAGACAGAGTGAAATAAGCAGAGCCAAGAAAGCAACATACATGATGATTACAACAATGTAAATGGAAAGAACTACAAAAAACCAAAAGTGAAAATCACAAAATTACAAAAACAAGCATGACTCAAAAGAAGAGGTATGAGAAGACTCCCCACCCCATCCAATTGCAGGAGCTAGGTCCTTGAGTGGAGGACTTTTTAAATGTATGGATCAATTATCCTTATTTTTTCCTTCTTTTTCTCTTGTCTTTAAAAAATATTTGTTATATTGGATGGTTCTCTGTAGGGGGAGGGATACTAGGGGAAATTATGACAATTTTTTTTTTCTTTTTAGTGAGGCAATTGGGGTTAAGTGACTTGCCCAGGGTCACACAGCTAGTAAGTGTTAAGTGTCTGAGGCCGGATTTGAACTCAGGTACTCCTGACTCCAAGGCCAGTGCTCTATCCACTTCGCCATCTAGCTGCCCCGACAATGTTTTAAAAGAGACATTAATGGGGGCAGCTAGGTGGCGCAGTGGATCGAGCACTGGCCCTGAATTCCTGAGTTCAAACCTGGCCTCATACACTTGATACTTACTAGCTGTGTGACCCTAGGCAAGTCACTTAACCCTCATTGCCCCACAAAATCAAACAAACAAACAAAAAGACATTAATAAAAGGGTTTTTGTTGTTGTTGTTGTTTTTAAAAACAGAGTGTGAAAATCTCTTCTAGACAAGATTTCCTGAATTCTCAATGTCTTGTGGGGTAGGACTTGGGGAGGGAGGGGAAGGCTCAGTCTACTTCAGACACTGCCTTCATAGATCTTCTGAAACTATTGGCCCAGGTCTCTCCCTTCTTATAATCATAATTTATATTCCTATAGTGCTTTAAGGTTGCAAAACCCCTGATGTACCTGCCCTCATCTGATCCTCCCAGCAACCCTAGGAAGCAGAAACCATTATTCCCTTTTGGATTTTTTTTGTTTGTTTTTTTTGTCAAGTGTCTGAGACCAGATTTGAACTCAGGTCCTCCTGAATCCAGGGCCAGTGCATTATTCACTGCTCCACCTAGCTGCCCCATTATTTCCTTTTGATGAGTTTCAGTGCCTTGCCCGGGTCGCACAGCTCGTAGATGTCCGAGGAGGAGGTATTCAGTCTGGGTCCAGCACTCCATCCAGGAGTCTGCTTCTCATGCCCTCCTTCCCTGCTCACCACACCAGGGCTTACCTCCACCAGGAAATCAAAGAGCCGGGCATAGAGCCCCTTGGCCAGAGCATCTCTAGTGTAGGCGGCCTGCTCCACGCTCAGTGTCACAGTAATGGACTCCGAGCGGCCGCCCCATCGGCTGTCCATCTTACGGCTGGTTAGTTTGTCCCGGAGGCGCCCACTGTCAATGCCCAGCAGGTAGGCGGGGAAGGCCAGCACTGGGGAAAGGGCCAGGAGGGGGTCTAAGGTCAAAGCCATACCTCCCTAAGCCCCACAGCCTCACCCCTGTGCTCCCAGGCCCTGCTCTCCCCAAACAAGAACCACTCCCAGGTCTCTCCAGCACCCTCCTTGCTGCCCCCTCCCCCTGGGTGCCAGGCTCCCCCCTGAGCACTCACAGTCTGTACTCTCCACTCTGGCATAGTTCCCCTCCTCACAGAAGCCAATGTTCCCCAGGTGAAGGATTCCAGCCACAATCTGGAGGACCAGCTGCTGGATGTTGGGTGGGATTCCGATGACCTGCATAGCATCCTGTGGGGCCACCCAGAGTGCTTGGAAGCCTGGTCCCAGCTCCAGTCGCTGATCCTGCCCCACATCCCATCCCTGACCTCATCCCTTGCCCATGGCCTATCTCTGCCCCTGCCCCCATCTGTTCTTGCTCCCTCCTCTGTCTCTGCTGCCTGCCGTCTTTGCCCTTGGCCCTTTCCCTGTGCGTCTGTGTCTGTCCCTGTCCCTGCCCAAAGGCTCCTACCTCTGTCCATGTCTCGTCTCCTTCTCGGCCTTTGTCTGCATGCCTGTGTCACCCCGGCTCTTATTCCTGTGTAGCCCCTGCCCCCTGTGTCCTTGTCTGTGCTGTCATCTTTTTTTTTTTTTTTTGGTGGGGCAATGAGGGTTAAGTGACTTGCCCAGGGTCACACAGCTGGTATGTGTCAAGTGTCTGAGGCTGGATTTGAACTCAGGTCCTCCTGAATCCAGGGCCCATGCTTTATCCACTGCGCCACCTAGCTGTTCCTCTGCTGCCATCTTGCCCCTGTTACTGCCCCAGCCCCAGCCTTTGTAACCTCTGAGGATATGAGCCAAAGCCACTTCACTTAGCAGGATAGAGTGGGAAGACATCAGAGATGTGGAGAAGGAAGAGTTAGGACCACAGCTCATACATGCATGAGGCCTGGCCTGGGAACGATCATCCCCTTTGGCTTGAGGATATGGAGTCCAGGGCCTACTGGAGCCTTCAAGACAGCCTTCCCTCACCTCGTACCCTGATATGAAGAGAGACAGTAGCCCTGTCCCAGGCTCAGGCATCTCTCCCTGTGGACTCAGCCTAGAGGCTGCGGAGAGGGGTTGGTGGGAGTAGGGGTCACTGGGTCCTTACCAGAGTCTCATGGAAGTCGTTGAGGTCATTGGTGCCATCCACCTTATAGGTATCTGATTGGTTGAGGTAATAATAGTAATCAGGGGTCATGATGCCCAGGTTCTGCCGCTGCTCCTGGGAGGCACCTTCTAGCAGCTGGGGAGAGGGGGAGGGAGATAGGTAGGGAGAAGGACAGATGGAGGAGGGGAGGGAGGTATGGGGGCAAGGCTCGGATTTGAACTCAGGTCTTCCTGAATCCAGGGTCGGTGCTTTATCCACTGCGCCACCTAGCTGCCCCCTGTACTGGTCAATTCTTAGAGCAGTCAGTGGAGCCTTGTGTCACCCATCCCCCAGGCCCAAACTCCACCCAGTTTTCCACCTCTATGATCTTTGTATAACAGCCCTAGGTGAATGTCTCATCTATCTTCTTGGCTTCCCCGATTCTGTGTCCCAGACTTCTCCCCCGGCCCTTGGCCTTCTGGCTTTCTGCATTGCTAGCTCCTTCCCCTAAGTCCCAATGGCTTCTATTCATCCCCAGCAGTCAGCATCCATCCCCGTTCCCTGATCTCCTTTGCTGCCCACACTATCTAAATTAGCTTGCACATTTTGCATCCACTCATAAGTCCTTATGGATGATTGTCTCATCTCATGGAGAGCCGGGCCTGCTTCACTTATCTTGGCACAGTGCCTGGGACATGAGAACTACTTAATAAATGCCAACTGATTGGTCCCCAGTGGTGTTTTCCGAGTCCTTCTCTGCCCCGAGGGTCCCAGCATTGCCCCCTCTCCCCTTCCCTTCCCTCTGCACCTGGTAGTAGATGTGGAAGTTCCTCTCATTCTCGTTCTGTGAGACCACCCTAGATTTCTCCAGGAGGAAGTTGGAGATCTTGCCACCGTCGGGCTCCCCTCCTCGACTGAACTGGATCTCAAAGTACTTGCCCTGGGCCCGGAGAGGCCAGTCAGTTCCTTGCAGGGCTAGTGTGGCTGCACATGTATGTCTGAGGGAAAGGATCTCGAGGGATGGGAGCACATTTACTGGGAAACCAGGGCAGAGCCTGGGCAACACTGTTGGCTAGCAGGGGTCTGCTAGGCCAGGGCCCCAGCTCTCCGTACCTCACTGACCCTCTCTAGGAACAGATGTGGGCTCGTAGACTTCAAGCTGAAGGGATCTTGTGGGTCATTTACTTTGTTATTTTTGTTGTTGTTGTTTTTTGGTGAGGCAATTGGGGTTAAGTGACTTGCCCAGGGTCACACAGCTAGTAAGTGTTAAGTGTCTGAGGCCAGATTTGAACTCAGGTCCTCCTGAATCCAGGGCCAGTGCTCTATCCACTGCACCACCTAGCTGCCCGGGGTCATTTACTTTGAACCCACATCATTTTACAGATAAGGAAACACACTGAGAGGGGAAACACTGGTCACACAGCAGAACTGGGATTCAAACACGGGTTCTTTGGCTCCAAAAATCAAGTGTCCTTTCTGCTTCCTCAAGGAGGGAATAGATGCTAGGCCCAAGCTCAGCCTCCTTCTGCTCAGGGACAGGGGAGAGTGCCGTGGGCTCAGATGGGCAGGGCAAGCTTCAGGGAGGTGGGAGGGCTTGAGCCGGGCTTGAGAGTCTGAGTGAGCATGGAGAGGGATGGCACCAGTCATGGGAGGGTTGGGCTCATGGACCCAGGGCCTTGTGAAGGGTTGGTGTGGGTTCTATGTTGCTGGGCAACGGGTATAGGTTGGGTGCTGGCCAGACTTACAAAACGGCTGGAGTTGTTGTTGCGAACGGTCTTGGCATTGCCAAAGGCTTCAAGCAATGGGTTGGACTGAAGGATGATGTCCTTTACATGCTGTAGGGGGCATGGAGGGTGGAGACAGGAAGAGTCAGGGTCAAGGTCAAGGTCAGGATAGGTATCAGGGCCAGAGACTGTCCTGGCCAAAGGCAGGAAAGAGGAGACCCAGAATTCTGGAGCTGGAAGGGGCCACAGAGGCCATATTATTTTTTATTTAAAAATTTTTTTATATTATTCTTTTTTTTTTTTTTGCAGGGCAATGGGGGTTAAGTGACTTGCCCAGGATCACACAGCTAGTAAGTGTCAAGTGTCTGAGGCCGGATTTGAACTCAGGTACTCCTGAATCCAGGGCCAGTGCTTTATCCACTTTGCCACCCATCTGCCCCAGAGGCCGTATAATTAATGATGGGCAGTGTCATATAATAGAGAGCTAGGAAGACAAGTTCACATCCTGCTGCCGCCACATCCTGGCTGTGGGACACCAGGCAGATCACTTAACCTCCCAGGGTGCCGGGTGGCTCTCTAAGACACTGAGTTGCAGAGAAGGTGCCCACAACCTGCCTTGGTAGTGTGAGTTTCCTCAGGCATTTCCAATTCTAATGAAGGCATGGGTCCAGTCCCTAGCCCTAGCCCACGTGCCAGGACGGAGGCATGGGTGGGAGTTATGGATGGATAGGGAGCCAGTCTCTGAGTCAGGGAGAGCTCCTGAGTTCAGAAAGGGGAAATGCTTGCCCATGGCCACACAAGCAAGCTGTGTTAGAACCAGTTCTCAAATAGTTCCCCTACTCCCTTTTGAGATACTTCTAAGAACCCAGATGGAAAACCAGAAGGGACCTTTGGGGGCACCTAGTCCAATGCCCTTATTTTTTTTTTAGATGAGGAAATTGAGGTCCAGAGGTTAAATGACTTATCCAAGGTCACACAAGTTTTACTAGAACAGAGCTAGGATTTGAACCCAGGTCTTTTGGCTTCAAAGCCAGCTCTTTCCAGTGGACCCCAATACATTTGCCTTGGTAAGCAATCAGGCAGTTGTGTTTGGTGGATATTCTTATGTAATGAGACGTTACCTCCCTCCTGAGGCTCTCACTGAGGAGGCCTTTACATCAAGCCTAAGTTAGCATCAGCACCTCACAGCCTCAGTGTTTCTGGTTCTACCCTTTGGAACCAAGGAGAACAAGTCTAATCCCTTTTGTATACATTTCCCATAGCTGAGGCACGCATTTGAGAGCCGCTGGACTGTTTCCCCCAGTCCCCAAACCCGTCTGCTCTTCAGTCTAAACATCCATTTTCATGTGATCTTCGCAGTCCCCAGGCCTCTCTCTATCCTGATCCATGAGGTGAGTAGAGAGGACCCTGAAGGTGGCCTTGACCAACTCCGTCCTACTCACCTGGACCTTCTCTCCCCCTCCGGACACCTTGGAAATGTAGCCCATGATGTATTTGGCAGCCACTGTCTTCCCTGCCCCACTTTCTCCGCTGCGGGGGGAGAGGACAGAGATGGGACTCAGCCCTTCCAGAAGAAGAGGGAACCAATGTGTGCAGTGTGTTGTGTCTCAAACCCAGGCAGCAGGGGGCAGGAGGGGGAAACGGGAGGGATGGGGATGGAAATGTTCAGGTCTGCCATCTCCTAGGTAGGTTAACCAGGACCCAGCGGGATGGTGTCAAGGTAGACACAAAGCGGGTAGGAGATCCAGGGTGGACTGGGGTCAAGAAAGGTGTGAAGGGTCAGGGGGTGAGCTCCACAGTACCTGATAATGACACACTGGTTTTCACTGTCGATGAGCATGTTTCGATACATATTGTCCGTGAGGGCATAGATGTGTGGCGGGTTCTCATACTGTGCCTGGGTTGGGGTGGATGAAGAAGAGAAAGTCAGGCCCCCTGTGGTCCCCATTCTCCACCCCTTTCAGAAGGGCATCAAGCAGGCAGAGCCCCCAAGGGCCGTCCAGCTACCACGAGATGTGATGACAGTCCTGGGGTGGGGTGGTTCTGGTTCCAGGAAGAGGGCAGGGCCATAGCATCCTACATCTAGAGTGGGAAGAGAACTAACCCAAGGGAAGTGAATAGAGTTGGAATTCTTGGGAAGATCAGAAGGGAATCTCAAAGGTCCTATGGGCATCCAAGGAACCTCAGAGATCCTGGGGCTCTGGAGACACAACAGAGACCCTTTTGGACCCAGAGAATCAGATATGATGCTGGGGGTGGGGTGGGATGGGGGCTGATGGTGTCATGGAGGATGGAGATCCAAGCTTCTCCTTACGGGGACCATTCCCCAACCACCCCAGAGGGTCTAGGCCTTACCGCTCCTTGGTACAGTTCAATTTCTCGATCCGTGAAATATGGCATCTGCTTGAAGGGGTTGACGGAGATGAGGACGGAGCCAATGTAGGTCTGAGCTGCTGGGTTAAGGACCAGATACCAAGCCTGGCTGAGCCCCTTCTTCCCTTTGCCTGCTCTCTGCTTCCAACGAAAGACAGCTCAGAGGGCCTCTGATCTAGCCTACCTCTGAATAGGGACTCTCCTTTAAAACATGGGCTTGTCTAGGACCCTAGAGCTAGAGCTGGAAGGGGGCCCTAGGACCCTAGAGCTAGCTGGAAAAGTGCTGTAGTCCAAACTCCCCGGGCATTTCAATGCAGGTCAGCCAACTCCAGAGCCAGGGCTCTTTCCACTGCACATCTCCATCAAATAGCCAGGCAGTCTCTGCTTAAGACATCTAGGGAAGAGGAACCAGCTGTCACCTGCAGCATCTCTTTCCCCTTTTATACAGCTTTCATGGTTAGGAGGTTTTTCTCTCCATGAAACGCAAATCTCCCTCTAAGCCATTTCTTGGCTTCGGTTTCCTCATTTTACAAATGAGGGAGTTGGGTTAGATGACCTAGAAGATTCCTACTGGCTTTAGATCTATGGTCTTAGTGTCCACCCATTGCTCCTAGTTCTGCCCTCTGAGGCCAAGCAGATCAAAGCTAATCTCCCTTCTTTAAGACAGCCCGGGGGGGCAGCTAGGTGGCGCAGTGGATAAAGCATCGGCCCTGGATTCAGGAGGACCTGAGTTCAAATCTGGCCTCAGACACTTGACACTTACTAGCTGTGTGACCCTGGGCAAGTCACTTAACCCCCATGGCTCTGCAAAAACAAAAGAGAAAACAAAACAAAACAAAACAAGACAGCCCAGGAGCAGTGGATAAAGCACTGGCCCTGGATTCAGGAGGACCTGAGTTCAAATCTGGCCTCGGACACTTGACACTTACTAGCTGTATGACTCTGGGCAAGTCACTTAATCCTCAGTGCCCCTCCCCCCCCAAAGACAACCCATCAGTCTTTTCTCCTTCCAGTACTCAAATATATAATGTCCTTCCCTTTTCCTGGTCTTTTCTTTTCCAAGCTAACCCCCACCCCCCAGTTCTTTCAGCTGATCCCCTTGTGTAGTAACAATCGCTAATATTTATATAGCACTTGCTATGTACCAGGCAATGTGCCAAGCACTTTACAATGATCTCATTGGATCCTCACAATAGCCCTAGGAAGTAGATGCTATTATTAGCTTCATTATATAAAAATCAGGAAACAGAGGTTAAGTGACTCACCCAAGATCTCACAGCTGGTTATGTGTCTGAGGTTTGAGTTGAAATTGGATCTTCCTAACTGCAGGCCCGGCACTCTTATCTATCTGTCGCATCACCTAGCTGCCTACAGTGTCTTCCAAGCTACTTTGCAGCCAGAACCCCACGCCCTGTGCTCTTTGCCCCAGAGTAGGACAGAGCCCCGACCTATTGTTGCTTCCTATTTCTCAGGGTTAGAAAGAAGAGAAAGAAAGGGCATGGGAGGAACAGGGAGGAGAGGGAAAGAGGTATTCCACTGAACCGTTCAGGTTCTGCTGAGTGCTTGTGCCCTGCTTGCCTTAAGTGGGTACAAAGATGTAGTCATCCAGGAAACGCTTCTTGAGGTTGCTCACAATGGCATCCTCATTGATCTGGGGGAGCAGCACCATGTCATCCACACCACTCTGTTTCACATTGTGACTTTGCCAGTGAAATCGTTCCTTGCTACCCTGGAGGGGAAATGAGGAACACAAGGCTTTTCCCAATATCCCAGTGGTCATTGCCTCCCTCTGACCCATTCTTCAAATCAGTCCCACAACAGACTTTCTGGTCCAACCCCCTCTTTTTATAAAAGAGGAAACTGAGGCACAGGGAGATAAAGGGACTTGCCTAAGACCACACAGTCACAGACCAGATATTATTCCAACCTAGGTGTCTCCTCTGATTTTTTTTTTGGGCGGGGCAACGGGGGTTAAGTGACTTGCCCAGGGTCACACAGCTAGTAAGTGTGAAGTGTCTGAGGCCGGATTTGAACTCAGGTACTCCTGAATCCAGGGCCGGTGCTTTATCCACTGCACCACCTAGCCGCCCCTCCTCTGATTTTTAGAACCAGTGCTCTTTTCCTGCTGAAAGCTGTATTTTCAGGGATAGCTAGGTGGCACAGTATATAGAGGACTGGCCCTGGAGTCAGGGGGACCTGAATTCAAATCAGCCTCAGACACTTGACACTAGCTGTATGACCCTGGGCAAGTCACTTAACCCCAATTGCCTTACTGCCCCCCCCAAAAGTTGTGTTTTCTTATGTGTGCATCTGTTGCTCCAGATGTGGTCTGATCAGAGCAGAAGACAACAAGATAGCCACCTTCCTCTTCCTAGGCTCTATGCCCAAGCTCTCATTGTGTTTTCTGGGAGCTGTCACACTGCTGCCATATTTTTATCTTGGATTCTATCTAGGAACCCCTAGAACTGCTCTCTAGCTTCATCTCTTCCATCTTATGCTTGTGAATTTCTTTCTTTCTTTCTTTTTTTTGGACTCCAATTTGTTTTTGGGAATCCAAAATAGCACAGTCTGCTATTCACCCACAGCATCATTGAATTTAAGAAGGAACCTCAGTGAACCTGATTTAACCCACATTGCTGATAGCAACGGAGCTCATTGCCTATCCCTTTGGAAGGGGGTAACATTCTCCCAGTAGTATTCTTCTCCCTTCTCTGATGCTCTGCAATTTTCTTTTCTTTTTTGGAGGCAATTGGGATTAAGTGACTTGCTCAGGGTCACACAGCTAGTAAGGGTCTGAGGCTGGATTTGAACTCAGGTCCTCCTGACTCCAGAGCTGGTGATCTATCCACTGCACCACCTAGCTGCATCCTTCCTTCCCAATTTTCTAACTTTGCTTAAAAACACACACACACACACACCAAAATAACCAGTCAAACAAAAATCCTTTTTGCTGCTCTTAGCTTTCTTCACCAGATTCGGGTCATTCTAAGCTTTAGTTTTCCTGTCACTCCTCATAGCATTTTTTTTTTTGGTGAGGCAATTGGGTTTAAGTGATTTGCTTAGGGTCACACATTAGACTGGAATAAAAAAGGTGGTCCTGAAGGGAGAAGGAACAAGACATTCCTACTATGTTACTCCCCTCCTCCACTCCACTACTTTACTTTGAAATGCATAGGCAGCCTCTCCAGCTTGTTCTGATAAACGGGATGAAGGATAATCTGAAACCTATTTATTAGGGGTAGAGCTTGTCCACCACCAAAGCCCCTGAATTTATGGGAGAGAAAGTCTTTGCCTTGTAGTCCAAAGACACAGCCCTGCCCTTGGCATCCCTATTTGTCAAATGTGGGCTAAGGACTATGGAAGAGAGAAACAAGATGATGATGGGTGAATGAATACAAATGATATGAGAGGGGGCAGCTAGGTGGTGCAGTGGATAGAGCACTGGCCCTGGAGTCAGGAGTACCTGAGTTCAAATCCAGCCTCAGACACTTGACACTTACTAGCTGTGTGACCCTGGGCAAGTCACTTAACCCCAGTTTCCTCACACACACAAAAAAGTAGACTGGAGGCTACTTAAAAAAAAAAAGACTCACACCCCTCCTCCATTCCCTGATTTTTTCCCTCCTCATTCTTGTTCAGTCATTTTTGAGTTGTGTCTGACTCTTCATAACCCCATTTGAGGTTTTCTTGGCAAAGATACTGGAGTAGGTTTTCCAGGCGAGGCAGAAAAGGTGAAGTGACTTGCCCAGGGTCACACAGCTAGGAAGTATCTGAGGCCAAATCTAAACTCAGGATTCCAGGTCCTTTTTGCCACCTAGCTACCCCTACCTTTCCCCTCATTCTTAAAAAAAACAAACATTAAAAAACAGGGAACATTTCTGTAGGTGAAGTAGAATTGAAAAAGATAGTTATATGTGAAATCACCAATCTCTTTTATACATAGCTTACTTTAAAAAAATATGGAGAGGGGCAGCTAGGTGGCACAGTGGATAGAGCACTGGTCCTGGAGTCAGGAGGACCTGAGTTCAAATCTGGCCTCAGACACTTAACACTTATTAGCTGTGTGACCCTGGGCAAGTCACTTAACCCCAATTGCCTCACTAAAAAAATATATGGGGGGCAGCTAGGTGGTGCAGTAGATAGAGCACTGCTCTTGGATTCAGGAAGACCTGAGTTCAAATCCAACCTCAGACACTTGACACTTACTGGCTGTGTGACCCTGGGCAAGTCACTTAACCCTCATTGCCCTGCCAAATATTAAAAAAAAAATTTAAAAATTTAAAAATTAAAAAAAAAATTAAAAAAGAATTTAGGGGCAGCTAGGTGGCTCAGTGGATAAAGCACTGGCCCTGGATTTAGGAGGACCTGAATTCAAATATGGCCTCAGACACTTGACACTTACTAGCTGTGTGACCCTGGGCAAGTCACTTAACCCTCATTGCCCCACAAAAAAAAAAAAGGAAGAAAAAAATACATAATACAGTCAGCCTGTCCCTTTTGAAGCATCCTGCTTGCCTGTTTTCTTATGAACTTTGCTCACATTTCCCCATGGCATTCTGTCTAGTTCTCTCCTTTGTCCATCACTCCCCACCTGGTATACTTCTCTGGATCACCCTTATTAAACTGTAAGTCTATGGGGGCAGTGACTGTATCTTTTTGCATCTTTGTATCCTGTGCTTTCAGGTATTTACTATTTCTCTACTGAATGGAATTGACCTTTATTACAGTTTTGTAGAATGGGGGGAAAATTCTGACCTTGGTTTCTGAGTCCCAGCTCTGACGCTTACTAGCTACATGACCTTGGGTAAGTCATGTCTCTGAGGTTCAGTTGTCTCTTCTGTAGAATGGGGTGGAGGGTGTCCAACTAGATTACTTTTGAGATCACTTCTAGCTTTAAATCTGTGCTCCTATAGATACCCAAACAAGGCAGAATGCAATAGCACAAAGGAGATAGCAACTTGAAGAGCTCTAAAATAAGAGAGGGGAATGCAGAAATATGTTTAATGTGATTGTACATATATAACCTATATCAGATTGCTTGCTGTCTTGGGAAGGGTGAAGGGAGGGAGAAAAATGTGAAACTAGAAATCTTACAAAAACAGATGTGGAAAACTATCACTGCATGTAACTAGAAAATAATAAAATACTTTTATGATTAAAAAAAAATAAAATAAAATAAGAGAGGGGATCGGGGGAGGCTTCATAGAGAAGGTGTCATCTGAGTCGCTCTCCCTCCTCATCTCTGCTCCCTTCCTTGGCTGTCTTGAAGACTCAACTTAAATCTACCCTTCTGCAAGAGACCTTTTCCTGTCTCCTCTAACCTCTCCCCTCCCCCCCTCCCCAAGGGCCTTCTCTCTGGGATTGCCTTCCATTTTCCACCGGATGTATGTATATACATAAGGCTCACAGTGAAAATGGAAGGCAATCAAGCACTTACTATAATGCCAGGCACTGTGTTATATGCAAACTACTATATGTAGATACACACACATCATACATACCTACACAGTGCCTGGCATATAGTAAGTGCTTAATTAATGCCTGTTGTTTGACTGAAGGAATAGAAGGATGTTAACAAGAAGGAGATAAGGGGGCAGCTAGGTGGTGCAGTGGATAAAGCACTGGCCCTGGATTCAGAAGGACCTGAGTTCAAATCCAGCCTCAGACACTTGACACTAGCTGTGTGACCCTGGGCAAATCACTTAACCCTCATTGCCCCACCAAAAAAAAAAAAAAGGGAGATAAGGAGAGAGCTTCTTCTCTTGGCATGGGTGAAAGATTACCTTCACAAATTCACAGATGCAAAAAGAGGCCAGGCTAAGACCCTGGAGAAGGAAGGAGTCTGGAATTGTGAGGAAGGAATCTTGTGAGCCTTAAAATACCATAAATACATGAAACCTTCTCCCTTTCTTCTTCCTCCTTCTCCTCCTCCTCCTCATATTGGGTTTTCCCATCATGCCAAAGCTGGAAGTGCAGGGGCTGCTATTCATGGGCCTATTAGGCAGAGTACACTATAGCTCAGAACCCCTCAAGCTCAAAGTATCCCTCAGCCTCAGTTTCTTGAGAACTGGTCTTCTAGGTGTGCACCATCCATCTGTGAGTTACTTCAATTTAAAAAAAAATGAATTTGTGATCTCCTAGATTGGAAGACTGTGTGACTGTGGGTTGAACCCCTTTCTTGCTTTCTTATCCTCCATAGTTCTGGTTTGTGCCTTTCTGTAAATCCTCCAAAAGGAGTTGACTGAATGTTCTGGGTGCTGTTCTCTAATTCCCTTGGCATCATGAATCTACCAAGGGAGCACAAGGGCTTTCAACATCTCATCTCTTGCCCCTGCCTATTTCCTTTCCTGGTTATTCATCTTTCTGATGCTATCCCTTATGCTGCTTCCCCTGCACAATTCTTGGTTGCTAAGGTGGCATAGTTGATTCACACCCAAAATGGTCCTTTTTCTTGCCCTTTATATGACCTGCAATTTTAGGTTTTCAGCGGCTAATTCTGGTATGCCATGACTCATAACTATATAGCATCACTGGAGGGATATTGGTATTTTTTTTAATGGGTCCTTGTTTCAGGGACAAGCTTAGGGTGGGAGTTAATTAAAATCACTGAGTATTTTCCCAAAGGCAAGCCACTTTGGTCTCCTCTTCTCCAATTCTAGACCCATCTTATTTTCTAGACACAGTGTCTATCCAAGATAGGCATTCTGAGGAACCAGTTTTATTTGTTCAGTCATTTCAACTGTGTCTAACTCTTCATGACCCCATTTGGGGTTTTCTTGGCAAAGATACTGGAATAATTTGCCATTTTCTTCTCTAGTTCATTTTATAAATGAGGAAACTGAAGCAGAGTTAAGCGACTTGTCCAGGATCACACAGATAATCTGAGGCCAGATTTGAATTCAGGAAGATGAGTCTTTCTGACTCCAGGCCTGGAACTCTATCCACTACACTATATAGCTACCACCAGTTTTTAAAACTGTCTCATAGTCTGGACAAAAGGCATTCTTTTTTTTTTTTTTTTTTTTTGGTGAGGCAGTTGGGGTTAAGTGACTTGCCCAGGGTCACACAGCTAGTAAGTGTTAAGTGTCTGAGGCTGGATTTGAACTCAGGTCCTCCTGAATCCAGGGTTGGTGCTCTATCTACTGCGTCATCTAGCTGCCCCCACTTAGTTTTTCCTATGCAGGTAGTTAGACTGAAATCTGTTGAATTTGGTGAAGGTGGGTGATGAACAGAGATGATGGTGAGCTACAGAGGATAAGTGAGCAGAGGTGACTGATGGTAAATGAATGGATGAAAAATGACTTATTTAGTTTACTATAATATTAGATGCTATGCTATAATATTAGATACTGAGGATAAAAACACAAGCAAGCAAGATAGTCCACTCCCTCAAAGAGCTTGACTTTTAATAGGGGAAGACAGCACATATACAAAAGTTGAATGAACAAGCATTTTTTGTTTGTTTGTTTTTAAGGGGTAATGAGGGTTAAATGACTTGCTCAGGGTCACACAGCTAGTGTCAAGTGTCTGAGGCTAGATTTGAATTCAGGTCTTCCTGAATCCATGGCCGATGTTTTATCTACTGTGCCACCTAGCTGCCTCTGAACAAGCATTTTTAAAGGTGCCAGTGCTTTATCCACTTCAGCGCTACCTAGCTGCCCCCAAATGATTTGTTGTTGTTGTTGTTGTTGTTGTTTTGCAGGGCAATGAAGGTTAAGTGACTTGCCCAGGGTCACACAGCTAGTAAGTGTCAAGTGTCTGAGGCCAGATTTGAACTCAGGTCCTCCTGAATCCAGGGCTGGTGCTTTCTCCAGTGCGCCACCTAGCTGCCCCCAAATGATTTTTTTAAAACCACACACTCTAGAGCTATGTGCTTTAGGATTATTCTCAGGCAGTAGGAGCAAGTCTCTTGGATCAGATCTGCCTGTCCCTGGCTTCCTGGCTGTCCTCATCACAATAATACCTGAGTCTAGCTGCTGATGCCCCAGTGCCCTCACAGATAGATCTTTGCCTTTATCTTCCAGAGGGCTTTTGGCAAGGTGACTCAGGGCAATTGACTTCACTCTAATTCCCAGCTCTGCTTGAAGAAGGGAGGGTTTTGATGTACTTTGGAAGAACAAGGGCAGCAGTCTCAATTATTATCATATGTCTTGGTAATTATTTGCCTTTCATCTCTCTCTATCATCTTTTGCCTGGTTTCATACTTATTAGTGTAATGGGGGTTTGGCAAATGTTCAGATGGCCTAAGATGGAGTTGGGAAGATGGAAGGTATGGGCTGGTTCCCTCTCAGGTGATCTGGGCATGCGCCAATTCACCCCCCCCCCCCAATTACATTTGTTTACAGGTTACATCTTGCCTATGAGAGCAAGCATGGCCAAGACTGTGGGAGATGATCATTTTTTGTTGTAGGAAAAATTGGGGGAAGACTTTTCAGGGCTCAATCTTCTGACCATGGAGAGGTAGCCTAAGTGAAGGAGGGAAGGAGGAGGGGAGGTGGTTCTTGGAAAAGAAGGGCCCCTGCCAATCCCAATTCTAAAAGCCTTTTAACATCATTCATTATAGGATCATAAGAAAATTTAAAATAAGAAGGGACTAATTTGAGGCCTTCTAAGCAAACCTCTTTATTTCGTAGATGCAGAAATGTGGGCCTAGATTAGGTGAAGTGACTAGCCCAGGGTCACATAGATAGTAAGTGGCAGATAATATGCAGGTGATATTTCTAAAGTACTTCGCAAACTTTAAAGTTTTATCATCATCTTCCAGTATTTACCAATGCCTCAAAGGAACCTTCACCCACCTACCTTTCAATCCTCTCTCACTAACCAACAATCCATCAACAATTCATTTGTCTACAATGAGTATGTTTGATTATCTGCCTAGATCTTGTTTGTACACTGTTTTTTGCATGTTGATGCCCCCTCCCCTCCTTTTACTATAAGCTCCTTAGAGCAGGGTCTTTTACTTTCCTTTGTAACCCTAGTACTTGACACAGTGCCTGGTACATAGTAGGTGTTTATTGACTGACTTATCTGAATCTGTAAACATTTATTGAGCACCAAATATGTACAAAGCAATTGTAGTTGGCAAGAGTGATATAAAAAGGTAAATGAAACAATCTCCAGAGGGCTTGTATTCCTCTAGAAGGATACATTGTGTACAGAAGTATGTTAGAAGGAAAATGGAAGATCTCCCTCTAGTGTTAGAGCCCTAACATTGTGAGAGGATTAGAGGAGATTAGAGGTGGGGGCAGCAGCAACAAGGAGAGCCTGCAACAGCTTGACGAAAGGAAAAACTAACAATTAGAGCTAGCTATAAGGACCGAAGGAACTGAGGCTGCTTAGCAGCAGAAAGGAAGACTCGGGGGTGACATGATAGTTGTCTAAGGAAGAAAGATTAGATTGTTCTGATCAGTCCCAGAGTGCAGAATGTGGGGAGTGGGTGGTGGGTTCCCCATCACTGCAAGACTTCAAGCAGAGACTTGGCGACCACTTTGGGGATTATTAAGTGGATTTACAACATGTCAAGCACTGTGCTGAGTGCAGGCATGGGTTGGACTAGATGGTGAGATTCTGTGGTTCATTAATACACAGCTCCACCCTTGCAATAGGTGGCTCCACCTTTGCAATTGCCTTTGAGGGAGCCTTTGAGGGAGCCAGGGATGGATACCTACCAAGTCTACCATAAGCATACAGGTTTACGCAGTGGTAACTGCTGGTAAATGGTTAACAGTGGGGGGTGGGGGGTGGGGAGGAGATCATTCAGTCATTCAATAAACATTCATTAAGAGCCTACTAAGTATGTGCCAGGCACTGTGCTAAACTGTGGGGATACAAAAAGAGTCAAAAAGACTAGTACCAGTCCTCAAGGAACTCACAATCTAATAAGGGAGATAGCAAGTAAATATGCACAACTATATGCAGGATTAATAGGGAATAATTGAGAGGAGGGGCACTATAATTAAGAGGGATAGGGAAGGTTTCTATTAGAAGGTGGGATTCTGGTCTCAAAAAAAAAAAGCTAGGGAAGCCACAAGGCAGAGATGAGGAGGAAGAACATTCTAGAGATGAGGGACAGACCAAGAAAATGCCAGGAGCTCAAGAGATGGGAACAGCCAGGAGGCCAGTGTCATTAGATTGAAAAAATATACACACAATATGCTTTAAAAAAAATTTTTTTTTTGCCGGGCAATGAGGGTTAAGTGACTTGCCCAGGGTCACACAGCTAGTAAGTGTCAAGTGTCTGAGGCTGGATTTGAACTCAGGTCCCCCTGAATCCAGGGCTGGTGCCTTATGCACTGTGCCACCTAGCTGCCCCACACACAATATACTTTTTTTTTTGTAAGGCAATTGGGGTTAAGTGACTTGCCCAGGGTCACACAGCTAGTAAGTATCAAGTGTCTGAGGCTGGATTTGAACTCAGGTCCTCCTGAATCCAGGGCCAGTGCTCTATCCACTGCACCACCTAGCTGCCCCCCCCCCACAATATACTTTTAAATTTAATCTGTATTCTTATCATCTCCAGCACATTTTAAAGTCTCAACAATCAGCAAACAAAAGACCCAAACCTTTTGCAGGTGTGAATGCTTACACCAAAAATTTAAAGTGGGGAGCTGGTTAGAGTAGGTGCCAACACACCCTTGGTTGTTTGTGGGAGGAGGCGGGGGAAGTGTGGAAGAGAAGCGGGGTATGGGATATAAATTTTGAATATTAGGAAGAATGTGAAAATTATTTAGACATGAGAGTTACAGTTAGTACTATTTTGGGTTCAGAACAAGGAAAGAGCCCATAGAGCAGAGATTCTTGACCTTTTTGGGTGTGTTCTGAACCCCTGGGCCCCTTCTTGGAATAATATTTGTAAAACAGCATTGCAAGGGGGCAGCTCATTGCCCCACACAAAAAAATAGCATTGCAAAGGAAACTGACTAAATTGAAATATAGTTATCAAAAATGGTTTGTTTTTTGAAAGCTCATAGACCCCAGATTAAGAACCCTACATTAGAGGTCACTTAGTCCAACCTCCCCATTTTATAGAGGAAGAAACTGAGGCCCAGGCTAATGCTCAGCTTCCTCTCCCCCATCTTCATGCCACCCCTCCCCCCAACAAAGGACACCTCTTAGCTTTGGCTGCCTCTTTAATTCCCCAGTTTGCTGCCAAACTTCCTGGTTTCTGTTTCCTCTCCCAGGCAAACACCCTGATCCGCTTTGGTCTATGATGTGCTGGGGTTTGGAGACATTGGTTCTTGTATGAGTTATCCACCGGGGCCTCTTCCTTCCTGAGAAAGATCACAGTCCTCAAGTGGGCCACAGGAGGGCCTTTCTGGCCCTAAATTCTATGGTGCTGGAAGCTTGCTGGCTGGGATGGAGCCACTTAACACAGCCTAGGAGGTACTGGGCCAGTCATGGAGGAAAGGACCACTGGGTTTGGAATTGGAGGACATGGGTCAGAATTCTTGCTCCAATACTTGCCTGCCCATGAGACAATCAAGGGATGGAATTCCCTTGGCTTCCGGTTCTTCTTAATCAGTGAGGGCTCATAGATTTAGAGCTAAGTTAGAAGGCTATTTAGAGCCTCCTCATTTTGTAGAAGAAGAAACTGAAGGCCTTCTAGATAATATATAATATAGCTGGCTTTGGCATAACACTTTTTTTTCTTTTTCTTTTTTTTGGTGGGGCAATGAGGGTTGAGTGACTTGCCCAGGGTCACACAGCTAGTAAGTGTCAAGTGTCTGAGGCTAGATTTGAACTTGGATCCTCCTGAATCCAAGGCTTGTGCTTTATCCACTGTGCCACCTAGCTACCCCCGGTAGGAGCTATTATTATCCCCATTTTCTAGATGCAGAAATTGAGTCCCAGAGAGATGAAGTGACTTGCTCAAAATCATACATGTGGTAAATGTCTCAGGCAGGATTTGGTTGATGGTATTCTTGTCTGTTTTGTCCTCTCTACCCTCTTGCTAGCTTGTGGAGCCATGATCTTTTATTTTTATTTATTTATTTATTTTTAGTGAGGTAATTGGGGTTAAGCAACTTGCCCAGGGTCACACAGCTAGTAAGTTGTTAAGTGTCTGAGGCAGGATTTGAACTCAGGTACTCCTGACTCCAGAGCTGGTGCTCTATCCATGAGCCATGATCTTTTTTTTTTTTTTTTTAGTGAGGCAATTGGGGTTAAGTGACTTGCCCAGGGTCACACAGCTAGTAAGTGTTAAGTGTCTGAGGCTGGATTTGAACTCAGGTACTCCTGACTCCAGGGCCGGTGTGCCACCTAGCTGCCCCAGCCATGATCTTTTGAGATCAAATCATAGAAGCTTCTGGGTACACCTTCGGCTTCCCAGCCAGGAGACTTCTGTGGGCTTACATATCCTAGTGGATATTTGGTGAGTTGTTGAAATCTCTTCCTGATAGAGGAAGGCAGAGCTGAGGAAAATGGGGGAGGAAAAGAGGGAAGGTCTGGAAAAAGAGGTTGTGGTCACAGTTGACTACAAGCTGGATGAGTCAACCAAACTGGGGGTGTTGTGAAAGGAGGACAGCTGAGAGTGAGAAGAGTTAGCAGCAGTGGGTGATGGGGAGGACAGGAAGTCTTTAACTCCCCCATCCCCTACACCCCGTCTCTATGACTCTGGACCCATCAGGCCAACCTAGGTCATGACACCCTCCAGGCTGAACAAACCCTGTGTAGGATTGGTGAAGAATCACAAAAGAGGATGGAAGGATGTTGGAAGAGTCTTCAGAGGCTGGGGCCCTCATCCCTATGTTGAAAATGAACTACTCTTGGGGCAGCTAGGTGGCACAGTGGATAGAGCACTGGCCCTGGAGTCAGGAGGACCTGAGTTCAAATCCTGCCTCAGACACTTAACAACTTACTAGCTGTGTGATCCTGGGCAAGTCACTTAACCCCAATTGCCTCACCAAAAAAAAAAAAAAGAAAATGAACTACTCTCATCTCTATGTGTTGAGTTTCCTCCTTTCCTTTAAGGTCCACCTCGGGTGCAGCTCCTTTCTGAAGCTTCTCTCCCACTCCCCAAAAGTGAGCCTCCTCTCCTCTCATTTCTCATAATATGTTGACTCCTGATCTCACCCTCCATTGTGTCAGAGATGTAGATGTATTTCTCCTTCTAACCAGTTGAATGTTAGCTCTGAGAGGGCAGGCTCTCTAACTCCTTACTTCTTTGCCCAGCCCCAGGCCATTCATTACCCCCAGGATCCTCTTGCTGTTATACCCACCTCTCAAGGCCCACCTTCTCCCAGCACCACCATCTTCATTCTCCTTGTTGCCCCCTTCCCACTACCATGAAGGTGAGGGCCAACTCTCTTTGGGAGGGATCACCCCTTCCTTGGTGCAACTCCACCCAACTGGGGCAGATTGTCCATCCATGCTCCCTTCCTCTTCCCTGGCCTTCACCATCCTCCCCACGGATTCTGGGAATCTGTCCCAGAAGCAAGAATTGCTAGCTCCAGCTCCAGGTACAGCTATTTATTATCCCCACTGAAGAGACGATGGAACTGAGACTTGGAGTGGTTAAGTGCTTTTTTGCTCCAGGTCATACCCACTATAATAAGCAGTTTGTTGACTAGCACTGAACAGTATATGGGAGGAGTCAGAAGTCAGGCCAGTTTGTATGGGGCCTCCCTGGGACCTGCAGTGGCTGGATCTTCTAGGGAAGGCTCTGGACTGGCCTCCCCTCCCCTCCCCCTCTGCTCCTAGGGCTACAGAGGATGATGAGCAAAGAGTAAGAAAGAGCCACTTCCTTCCTTCCTTCCCCGCTGCCCGCAGCCTGGGCCAACCTGGGGTGGGGGGGAAGTCTTGCAAAGAGTGGCCCCTGCCCTGGGGAGGTGCTCCTGCTGCTGCTACAGCATCTCTTGGGCTCTAGGACAGCCCCACCCTACTCTGAAGGTGAAGTTAAAGTTCTAAATTTCAACAGCCAGTGTAGAGAGAGATCCTCATGAGTATAGACTTACCTCTAATTAGCAGACATCCTGACCTGCCTGGTTCCTAATTAATCCCATCCTCCCTAATTAATCCCTGATCTCTCCCTTCCTGCTACCCCTTCCCAGCTTTAGGGCTAGAGGAGAAGAGAGGGAAGAGGTAGCATTGGGTTAAAAAAACAAAAACAAATAAACGTTTACTAAGAACCTACTATGTCCTTGGTGCTTTATAAATCTCTCATTTGATCCTCAAAACAACCTTTGGAATTAGGTGCAATTATTAACTGCATTTTTTTTTTTTTGCAGGGCAGGGGGGTTAAGTGACTTGCCCAGGGTCACACAGCTAGTAAGTGTCAAGTGTCTGAGGCCAGATTTGAACTCAGGTCCTCCTGAATCCAAGGCCGGTGCTCTATCCACTGCGCCAACTAGCCGCCCCTATTAACTGCATTTTGCCGATGAGGAAACTAAGGCAAACAGATGAAATGATCTGCCGATAAGTCTCCTAGATCAGATTTGAACTCAGGCCTTCCTGACTCCAGGTCCGGTGCCTTAACCACTTGTCCCATCTATAAGTAGAATAGAAAGAATACTGGACTTGGAGTTCTTGTTAGTGTGTGTGTTAGTCTTGGAGTTCAGAGTTCAGTTCTGCCCAGGTCATCAGCTGTCTGACCTTGGAGGGGCTTTCATTTCAGGGATTCAGCTACTGTAAGATAGTGACTGGGTGGGGCAGCTAGGTGGCGCAGGGGATAGAGCACCGGCCCTGGAGTCAGGAGTACCTGAGTTCAAATCCGGCCTTAGACACTTAAATACTTACTAGCTGTGTGACCCTGGGCAAGTCACTTAACCCCAATTGCCTTGCTAAAAAAAAAAAAAAAAGATAGTGACTGGGAGTTTGGGGGAACCCACCTCAATAGATTATTGGGAGGAGCTAAGGGCTCTGCAAACTTCCAAGTGCTACTTTCCATCAAAATGTTCTCCACAGACACTCTGGGACATTCCCTCAGTCACTGGCCATTGTCAGTCATGGAAAATTGAGCTGAAGGCCTGACAAATAATCTACAGGCATCTTTAATATGCTCAGTACATGTGGGGCATTATAGATGTAGGGGTGTAGCCAGCCTGGTCTGGAGTCAGATGTTTATTATTGTTCAGCCATGTCTGACTCTTCCTGACCCCCATTTGGGGTTTTCTTTTTCTTTCTTTTTTTTTTTAGTGAGGCAATTGGGGTTAAGTGACTTGCCCAGGGTCACACAGCTAGTAAGTGTTAAGTGTCTGAGGCCGGATTTGAACTCAGGTACTCCTGAATCCAGGGCCAGTGCTTTATCCACTGCACCACCTAGCCGCCCCCCATTTGGGGTTTTCTTGGCAGAGATACTGGAGGGGTTTGCCATTTCCTTCTCCAGCTCATTTGACAGATGAAGAAACTGAGGCAAACAGGGTGAAGTGACTTGCCTAGGCCAGCCTCAGACTGTAGCTGTGTGACCCTGGGCAAATCACTTAACCTTGCTTAGCTCTGGTTTCCTCAATGGCAAAAAAGGGCTAATAATTGCATCTCCCTTCAGCTCACAAACAGTGAGAAAATACAGTTAAAGTGCTAGGCAAATATTAAGGTGAAATATACATGCTAATTATTATTTTGAGTACAAAAGTGAGACAGTCTTAGAACAAAGTGTCAAGTATGGGAAGACTTTTAAGATCATCTCTCAACCAATCCCTAATTTTAGAGTCTTACTGTTTGTTTGTTGTTTTTTTTAAGCAAGGCAATTGGGGTTAAGTGACTTGCCCAGGGTCACACAGCTAGCAAGTGTTATGTGTTGTCTGAGGCCAGATTTGAACTCAGGTACTCCTGACTCCAGGGCCGGTGCTCTATCCACTGTGCCACCAGCTGCCCCCAATCCCTAATTTTAAAGAGAAGGAAACAGAGCTGATGTGATTTATCTAAGGACATATAGCTAATAGGCAGCAGAACCAAGGATAGGACCCTGCTCATCTTGATCCAAATCTAGTTCTTTCTGTCCCTTCTGCTTCTGTCATTTGAGAAATTAGGCTCTTGGAGCTCTGAGGGTCCTCAGAGGATAGAATATCAGAGTTCAGAAGGAACTTAAAACATAGACTGTCAGAGCTGGGAGGGGCCTTTGAGCAACTCAAATAGAAACAGGGCCACCAAGTTACCCATCTAAAGGATCCCTGTGGGCTGCATTTTGACTTAAAAAAAAAACCACATTAGTATTATTTATGTTTTATTGTATTTTTAATTTGGTGCATGTGTCTTAGAAGACAGAATGTGTCAGGGCTGGGAGGATCATTAGAGCTCAAGATGAGAGGATGGGAGGGCCTTCGAGGTAGCCTAGTCCAATTCTCTTATTTTTACAGATAGAGAAACTGAGTCTCAGGGAAGGGGAGGGGACTTGCCAAAGGTCATAAAGCAAGTCATCCCCTCTCTTGACTAACCATGCTCTCTTTTCATTATCTCTCTTTCTCTCCCTCCCATTACCATTAGTTATACATATATTGATGTTGGCCAAGAACATAAATCATCTAAGCTTTAAAATTCTGTCCCCATCAATGATGCTGTCACCATGCTCACCTTTGCTCTTTGTTCCATTACTCTTTGTTTTGCTGAAACCCATCCCTATCGGTTCCCGCTGTTACTATGACCATGGTTGTCACTGTTCTAACCTATCCAATTCAAGAAATTTAAAAAGCACCCACTATGTGTCAAGCACTGTGCTGAAAAGGGGATACAGAGATAAAAGCAGAAGTGGCTCCTGCCCTATTGGATCTTATATCAATAATAATCCTAGCCCACATTCATATAGCTCTTTAAAGTTTGCAAAGCCCTTGAGATAGGTTACCTACCTCAATTGATCCTCAAAGCAACCTTGTGAGGTTAGGTATTATTCTTGGCCCCATTTTATGGATGAGGAAATTGAGGTACACAGAGGTGTCTAATCACACAACTAGTAAATGTCTGAGGCATGATTTGAATTCAGGAACTCAGTTCTTCCTGACTCCAAGTCCCATACTCTACCCACTGTGCCCTCTAGCTGCCTCAATTATCATGGGAAATCACATGACATTCTATCATAGACAAAGACAGCCCTGGGTGCTGACTGCAGGTCAGCTTCCCAATATAGTCCCTCCCAGCATCCCCTGCAGCCATACTCTGTGCTTTGTATTTCCTAGCATCTTCATCAACACAACTGCTTATCACTTTGAGTCTGTCACTGAAATTGACACACCGTTGGGACTGTCACAGCCTTCTTGTCACCTCCACCACTGAGACCACAGATGTTGCCATTGGGGTGTCTCTCTCCTTGGTGGAGGTGAGCACAGATGTCACAGAAGTAGAGAAAACCGAAAAGAAGGCTCCTTCAGACCCAGTGGTCTGATTTCCAGTCATTGTGCTTCTTGGAGGCTCAATCATTCAGCAGGGACCTAGGTAGTTGGGCCTCCAGCTTTTGTGAACTAAGGTATCTAGGCCCCACAATGCCCCTTTCCCTTCTTGGACATGGATCCTCAGTCCCAGGTTTCCTCTCCTTTCTTTCTTCTTCTTCTTTTTTTTTTTTTTGCTGGGCAATGGGGGTTAAGTGACTTGCCCAGGGTCACACAGCTAGTAAGTGTCAAGTGTCTGAGGTCAGATTTGAACTCAGGTCCTCCTGATTCCAAGGTGCTATATCCACTGCACCACCTAGCTGCCCCTTTCCTCTCCTTTCAGACACTGCAGGTATGCAGGCTCCAACCCTAACTCCCTTCAGGGACTTAGATATGGATTTCCTCAGCCCTTCTTTCCTCAGGGACCAGTCATCTCACTCTTCCACTCTCATTCCTAGATCTTTACAACCTGTCATACCTTTAACAAAGAAAGACACCTTGGAACAGTACAAGGCAGGCTAGAGGAAGAGATAGGCAGAGCTGAGGCAAAGGTTCCTGAACTTTGATTTCTACCACTGCAGCCCAGAGGGGGAACAGAGGCTGGTCTAGAGATCCCCAGAAAGTCACTGGTGTCACAAACCAGAGAGCTGAAGCAACTGGCTTGGTGACACAGAGCGAGCTCAAGACAGAGCCTAGAGCTCAGTTCTACCCAGCCCTGCTCCTAGTCTCAGAAGGCATCAAAGCTGAGAGGGATCTCAACTGGGAGAACCCTTAGGAAATACAACCAAGGACTTCGGGGCTGGGAGAGACCTTAAAACACAGAATGGTCAAACTGAGAGCATAGAGATCATTTGATCCAACTATCTCACTTGACAGATGGGGAAACCAAGGTCCTAGAAAAGGAGAGAGTGTGCCGAGATTAAGCAGTCCACCAGCAGCAGATTCAGGATGAGATTTTAGGTATCCTAGCTCCGGCCTGACCAGAGTCTTTCTCACATCTCAAGGCCTATGGGGATCAGCATTAGGACTTTCCACACTCTGGTTGGACACCAACAGTTCAGAAATAGCCAATGCAGTGCTTTTATGCAGGTTTATCATAGTAATCATTATTAAAGGAATCCCATCCCTGCTGAACCCTGATCCCTGCCACAGGCACCAATGCTAGTCTGGGTCCTCAGGCAATAGCCTGTCGCTGGGGCCAGAAGGGAGGGAGACTCTCCAGTCCTCCTGCAGTTTCCTGGACAAATAGCAATGGTAGGATGAACTTTGATATCCCTCTCCCTTCAATGGGCAGCCTCAGGTGCCCTTGGACCAATCCCTTAAAACTCTGGCTTTGAGCTCCCCAGGAAAGAGTTGGGCTTGAGTCCTTAGTTCATAAAACCCTTTTAGATAATTAATTCCATCCTCCTCATTTAACAGATAGGAAATTGAGACACAAAGCAAGGAAGACACTCACCATAGTGGTACAGGGCAGGGTCAGGGGTAGATCTGGGATTAGAACCCAGACCTTTGGCACTCAGGGGCCCCATCCATTTTTCTTGGGTCTTGGGGGAAGGTGGGCAGGCCTGGGAGAAGGATGTCTCACTTGGGCTGAAGCAGGGATGGACATGGGCCTCAGGGGTCTGTCTGAAGCAGGGATGGAGCCCAGAGAGGACCCAGGGTCAGGGTTTGTCCCTCAGACACTACCCAGACAAGATTGGGTGGGGCAAGGAACTGTCTCAAGCTGAGGCCAGCTACTGAGAGCTGCACTGTGACAGGAACTCACCATAGTGGCTGCAATTCTGGGTCCCTGTGGCCCTAGGTTGGGTCCCCTGGGGTGAAGCAGGTGGCTGTGGCTGCTGGGAGAGCCAGGTTCAGGGGGCTCCTGGTGGGGGCTCAGACATGGCCTGTTGCTGGCTCTCTGGGTAACAGGACTGGGAGCATCAGTTCCTCTTACAAAGGCCTCTGCTCCCCCACACCCACTTCCTATCGCTGGGAGGGGCAGGGCCAGGGGGGGGGGGCGGGAAGGAGCTCTCACCACAGAGGGAACAGAGGCCTCTGAGGAGGGGGCAGGAAGGTGGCATGGGTCCCCTAGAAGTGAGTCCAGCCTCTGGGCACTGATTGGAAGCTGGAGGCAGTTTTGCTTTTCTTCCTTTCTCCTTTGGTCCGTAGACTATCAGCCCCTTGAGGGCAGGGAGTTGTGTTCATTTGGGTCTTTGTATAATAACCTCATGTTGTTGTTGTTCCATCCTGTCTGACTCTTTGTGACCCCATTTGGGGTTTTCCTGGCATAGATACCAGAGGGATTTGCAGTTTCTTTCTCCAGCTCATTTTACATGCAAACAGGGTTAAGTGACTTGCCCAGGGTCACACAGCTGGTATAAGTCTGAGTCCAGATTTGAACTCAAGATGACTCCAGACCCAGCACTCTATCCACTGTGCCACCCAGCTGCCTGCCTTTTTAGCACATACCAGGTGCTTAAGATAGGCTTGTTGAATGGAATGGTGGGCCCTGAAGCCCTAGGGATGGGGCCCCGCTGAACATCATAGCAGCCTTTTTCAGGGTCTGGGAAGAAGCCTGGGGAAAAAGGCTTAGGGGAAGGCTGAGGTTGGGTTGATGTAACTGTAGTTGTCTGAAATGTGGAACCCTTTTTCAGAGAATGGTGGGAAACCAGATTCAATTTCTTTCCTTCTGCTAGGGACATACCAAGGACAAAACATATATTTGTAGACTGAGATCAGAGGTGAGGAAGAACTTTTTCTCCTAAAGACTCTTTTTTGTGAGACTTTTCAAAGCCTTCTTCCATCCATGGTCTTATTTGATAATATGGTTGGGAGGAGCTCTTCTCCCCCTTTGGCTGCAGGAGGAAGTGAAGATGCAGCAAAAGGAAGTGACTTGCTTAAGGTCACATAGTATGCTAGTAGCAGAATGGGAAGTAGAACCTGTAATGGGAATCATGATGTCCAGGGGAAGTTACAGGAAAGAGAAAGTGGACTCTACTAATTGGATCTATATCTGTCTACCTGCCTGGCAGACTCAGCCCTAAGTGGGTCACACCGGAAATAGAAAAGAGGTCCTCATCTGAGGCCCAGACACACAGAGCTGGAAGGGGCCTTTGATATCACCAGGTTCAATCTCCTCACTTTAAGGAGAGAGAAACAGAGACCCAAAGAGGGGTAGGAACTTAGTGGCAGACCTAGGACCACAAGTCAAACATTTTTAGGCTCCTCACAAATGTGCCCATCTCTATATTGCCCCTAAAGTTTTGGTATATACAGGTTCCAAGGATTTCCACATGCCCCTCCACTATTCTCCAAGGGATATGAAAAGAATTTACTCACCTGATGTGAGTGTGTGATAACAATAACAACAACTATCATTTATATGGTGGTTACGAGGTGCCAGGCGCCTCACTAAGCACTTTACAAAGATCATCTCATATGGCCAATGTGGGAATTGGTTTGGCTTGACTGTAGCTATTTTTAACATGGACTTTGTTTTTGTTCCTTTGGGGTTTTTTGTGTCAGGAAACAGAAATGAGAGGGCCTTAAGATTTCATAATTGAAAAAGTTACAAAATTTCTTTCATTTGATCCTCACAACAACCTGGGAGGTAGGTGCTATTAATATCCTTATTTTACAATAGAGGAAACTGAGGCAGAGAGAGGTTAAGTGACTTGCCTGAGGTAACATAGCTAGTAAGTATCTGAGGCTGCCTTTCAACTCAGGTCTTCCTGACTCCAGGTCAAGACACTCGACCAGAGGGATTTTGCCTGTGTTGATTAGGACAATAGGAGCTGATTACAGTATAGCTCTTAGGCTATAGGCCACCTTCTGAATAGTCTTTTTTACTCCTCTAGGCTGTTGTTGTTGTTCAGTCATTCCAGCTGTGTCCAGTTCTTTGTGACCCCATTTGGGGTTTTCTTCGAAGAAGTGATCTGCCATTTCCTTCTGCAGCTCATTTTACAGATGAGGAAACTGAGGCAAACAGAGTTAACTGACTTGCCCAGGGTCATACAGGTAGGAAGTGTCAGAGGCCAGATTTGAACTAAAGAAGATGAGTCTTCCTGATTTTAAGACCAGAACTCTTTCCTTTCCTTTTTCTTTTTTTTTTTTGTGGGACAATGGGGGTTAAGTGACTTACCTAGGTTCACACAGCTAGTAAGTGTCAAGTGTCTGAGGCTGGATTTGAACTCAGGTCCTCCTGAATCCAGGGCTGGTGCTTTATCTGCTGTGCCACCTAGCTGCCCCCTTCCAGCACTCTTTCCACTGAAGCACCTAGCTGTTCTCTTCCTCTAGTAGCAATTGCAATTCAGAGCAGAATCAGCAGCAGGTAATGTAACAAAGACAGTAACTCAACAATACCATGAGCAGCTTTCTGGGTAAGCTCTGTTGTTGTTTGTCCTTTGTTCTTGAAAAAGACCTTGACATGGGGTGATGTCATGACTTGCAATGAATTGGATTTAAGTGAGGGAGGGTTGTGCAAAGTCGTCAGTCTCATTTTCTTCCCCAGAGCCATCTGGGTCCAGTGGCAAGATATATATTAAATTGACTCGAGATGGCCCCAGATATTTAAGGCAACTGGGGTTAAGTGATTTGTCCAGGGTCACACATACTACTGTATGTGCCTGAAGTCAAATTTGAACTTAGGTCCTACCAACTTCTCTGGGGCAGCTAGGTGGCACAGTGGACAGAGCACTGGTCATGAAGCATCACCCCTATGTCATGGTTCTCTTCAACAACCAGAATAGAGGACAAACAACAACAATTTCAGGGTAATATCTAAACAGCAGTTTCAGAAGCACAGAGATTTTTCCAGCTAGTATGCAGACCTAGGAATGTGAGGTGTCTGGGGTATTGGGGGAGAGGCAGTATGTGTGTTCCTTTTCCCCCCATGGTATGGGAATGCAATCCCTTATGTATGTAGAAGATGGGGTGAGGTATGAATTTTCCTATGACTGTGTGTTAAATACCAGTTGAGCAATGTTTATGATCTGTGCCTATGAACTATATGTGTGCTGGGTGTGGGAAAGCACTGGGCCTCGAGTCAGTGCTGAGTTCAGATCCTACTGCTGACAAATCACTTAAACTCCCAGCCTATTTCTTTGTCTACAAAATGGGGACAACAATAGCACTTATCTCACAGGATGGTGAAGGTCAAATGAGATAACATATATAAAACTTCAGCAAACTTTGAAGTGATATCTAAATGCTCATATTATTATTTTCAGAGACTATACTGCCATCTGTTGCAACCTCACTGAACTGCTATTACCATCTATTGGGTTTTTTCCTGACTTACTACTGCCACCCACTGGTTCTTCACTGAACTGCAGCAGCTATTTTGATTTCTTTCCCCAGAGACACTTAGGAGATGGCTTCAGGCTATTTCAGTTCTTTTGTTAGTTGGTCCCCCAGGACACCTGGCCATTATAATGAGAGTTCTTCTGCTCAGCTCTATCTTTTGAACTCCTTTTACTTCCTCCAACTGGCTGTTCTTTCTTTTTTTTGTTGTTGTTTCAGTCGGGTTGGGTTCACTTCTGACCCCATTTGGGATTTTCTTGGCAAAGGTATTGGAGAGTTTGCCATTTCCTTCTGCAGCTCATTTTACTGATGAAGAAACTTAGTCAAACGGGGTGAAGTGACTTGCCCAGGTTCACAAAGCTGGTAAGTATCTGAGGCTGGTTTTGAACTCAGGTGCTCCTGACTCCAAGACTGGTGCTCTATCCATACCACCTAGCTGCCCTGTTACCCCAGGTAGGACACAAACCCACAATGCTAACCAGTTGTCTCTACAACAGTCTTAAATTTGAGCTGGAGGTGAACAAATTTTTTCCAACTCCCATCACACCCCCAGAAGCTGGGGCCTAAATCCATGCAGAATATTCTGCTTCACATGGCAAGATGAGAGGAGGTAGAACAGAGTTGTCAAGCTTTGTCTTACATTCCTTTGGTTCCACGGGAATCACAAATCTCATCTTCCTACACTTGTTGGTTCGGACTCTGGGCCTCGTGTGTGTGTGTGTGTGTGTGTGTGTGTGTGTGTGTGTGTGTTCTTTTAGTCTGAACTTCTGCTTGTGCCAACTCTTACTTTTTGAGTTGCTCTCACTCCTATTTGCCTGTTTCTGCTTCAAGTCCTCATCCCGATCTTTGATACCTGGGGTCTGGCTCATACCCCCAAGATTGTTTCCCAGACTCTCTGCCCCAAGTTTTTCCTGCTTGGCTGGCTCTTAGGCCCATGTCTTCTCTGATTCCCCAGGTTGGCTCTAGCTCTTCTTGTACCTATTTCTACACTTACCACTTGTTGCTGTTGCCTGTGTTATGTTATATTTGGCAATTAGGAATAAGAGAATGAGAAAAGACTAAAAGAAGAATAATGGAGCCCAATGAGGAAAGATTATAGAAGCACAGAATAACAGACTTGTGAGAACAAAGAATGTGGATTGTCAAGAGTCTAAAGGAACTTCAGACAACCCATCTCAAGCAGTATCCTTTTTAGCCTGTAATTGTTTTTACCTGGATTGATTGAATTTTTAGGTTTTTTTTTTTTTTGTGGGTCAATGAGGGTTAAGTGACTCAGGTTCTCCTGAATCCAGGGCTGGTGCTTTATCCACTGTGCCACCTAGCAGCCCCAAGGATTTTTAGGTCTTAAAGAGATGCAGCCAGGGACAGCTAGGTGGTGCAGTGGATAGAGCACCGGCCCTGGAGTCAGGAGTACCTGAATTCAAATCAGGCCTCAGACACTTAACACTTACTAGCTGTGTGACCCTGGGCAAGTCACTTAACCCCAATTGCCTCACTTAAAAAAAAAAGAGAGAGATGCAGCCAAAGAGCCCTGAGGAAGGCGAATGGGAAAGGTGACATAAAGGGTGGATCTGAGACATCCTGATGGGACTTTTAAAAAGGCAAGACATAGTGCTTTGTGGTAGATTCTTTCCTGGGCTTTAGGGATCAACTGTGATTTACTAGGAGAATTCAAGAAGAGAGTGTCTGATTGTAGAAGTGACTTGGGATGAGAGGGGAAGATTATTTTCAAGGTAGCTAGGTACAATAGATAGATTATAGTGGTAGTGGTGGTGGTAGTAGATAGCCCTGGAGCAAGGAGAACCTGAATTCAAATGTGGCCTCAGACATTTACTAACTGTATGACCCTTGGCAAGTCACTTAACTCTGTCTCAGTTACCTCATTTGTAAAAATGAGCTGTAGAAGGAAATGGCAAATAACTCCAGTATTTTTACCAAGAAAACCCCAAATATGGTTGTGAATAATCAGACACGACTAATTAACTAAACAACAACAAAGCTCATTAAAATATGTTGCAAACAGCCTGCCAGGAGTTGAATACAGTATCTATGAGGATAGTGAGTCACTGTGAAACAATGAAGCAGTTTCTCCTTTTCCCTTTTGACCTGAAGATGGACCATACTCAATCGTGTTTTTGTTTTTGTTTTGTTTCTGGTGGGGCAATGAGGGTTAAGTGACTTGCCCAGGGTCACACAGCTAGTAAGTGTCAAGTGTCTGAGGTCAGATTTGAACTCAGGTCCTCCTGAATCCAAGGCTGGTGCTTTATCCATTGTGCCACCCAGCTGCCTGTAGTGCTTTTCTACAGATGCATTTTGGAGGTTCCTCTTCCCCTGCTTTGAGAAGAATCAGAAAGAAAATTGAAAATTCTGACTCTACTACAGCAAGGACAGCTTGGTTTAGGCTGCTTGGACTTAAAACACAGTTAGAGCTTTTCATTTTATTTTAGCAAATACTTTTAGACTAAATTCCAAGTAACTGAGTTTTTTGGGCTGTGACTTATAAAAGAAATGATAGGGATTCTAGAGGGATAGTATACAATGAACAAGAGAATTATGAGTTATTCTTTTTTTTTGGTGAGGCAATTGGGATTAAGTGACTTGCCCAGGGTCACACAGCTAGTAAGTGTCCAGTGTCTGATGCCGGATTTGAACTCAGGTCCTCCTGACTCCAGGGCCCATGCTCTATCTACTGCACCACCTAGCTGCCCCTATGAGTTACTTAAAAAAATTAATCCATTCTCCACAGATTTTAAGTATTCTGATTGGAATACTAGAGGAAGGCTGTAGACCTCACACACTCAGTTGGTGTTGAGTTGGTAGCTTAAGGAATGGACTGCTGGGTGAGTCTGCACATGCTCAGTTAAATGCACTGGTATAGTTCTAGCTTTGATCACCACCTGGTGGCTTACACAGATAAATCACCCTGAGTAGCTGCTCCAAGTTATAGCTCCTAGTGTAAGAAACCCTCTCTACACAAGATCTAGCCAGTTCCTGTGTAAAGATAAGTGCTTTAGAACTGGAAGGAACCATAGAACAAAGAACAAATAATTCAAAATTGAAAGGAACCTTCCATTCTGCCGAGAATATTAGAGCTGGGATGGCCCTTAGAACATGGCACTTTAGGGACAGCTAGGTGATGCAGTGGATAGAGCACTGGCCTTGGAGTCAGGAGGACCTGAGTTCAAATCCGGCATCAGACACTGGATACTTACTAGCTGTGTGACCCTGGGCAAGTCACTTAACCCCAATTGCCTCACCAAAAAAAAAAAAAGAACATGGCACATTAGAGCTGGAAAAGACCCAAGAGCCTACCTGTGATATGATGGTGAGTGCACTGGCCTTGGAAGCAGAGGAGCTATCCCTCCTACCTTCCTCAAGTGAGCTTGGGCAGACAAGATCCTTCTTTCCCCCTGGGTCTTGAGCTCCTTCTATACCACATGAGGAGGTCTGTCTTGCTGATCTCTATTGTCCTTTTTGCCCAATCCCAAGCCCCAGAGAGGGAAGAGGACTTGGCCAGGGTCAACTAGTGAGTCTGGGTCATGAGAGAAGGTGACCACTACCTTCACTTTTTTTTTTTTTTGGCTCTAGGTGGGAACCTGTTTTTGACTGGCTGAATAATAAGACCTGTTTATGGAGGTAGACATTCATGTTAATATGTCTAGCAGCTGGAAGGAGACATAGGATGGACCAACTAGACTCTCTGAGGCTGAGAGTAGAACCTTCCATCTGAAATACCCACACCTTGGGGAGAGGGAGAGACTTGTAGCTTCTGCCAAAGACTTTCCAAAGCTTTCCCAAAGCTGCTTCCAGATTTCCGCAAAGTCTCTGGTCCCTCAGGCTTGGCACAGACCAAAGAGAAGCAGCAGTTTACTGAAGGAACCATGACTGGGTTCGAGTTTTTGCTCTATCTGGATTTCCTTGTAAATGTCTTCTTTTTGAGCCTCAGTTTCCTTATCTGTAAAGAGGGGGTACTTGCACAGCTTTCTCCATAGGGTTATGAAGAAAACTGCTCTGTACTATGACTGGAGAGCTTATCATCGTGACCCTGAGCCCAAAGTGAGCCCCCAACCCCTGTTCCCAGACTGAGTCCTGACTTGAGGCATTTGGATCCTTTTTTTCTCAATGGCTCTAGGCCTGTGTGAACTCAGACTTCAAACTGAGTCCCAGCTCTGCACAGAGCCTTGATCTAGAACTGAGCCCTGAACCCAGACAAACCTTGGGCCTCTAAATAATCCCTGGCCCCAGATTGAGCCACACTGTTTGACTGTTCTGGAGAAAGTGCTTTGTAGACCATAGAGCTTCCCAGCAAGATGAGGTCTGGGGTATTGTAGACACTCTCAGAAGGATGCTCAGGGGCTGGTCACCTCCCCCAGGGATGGCTTCTCTGAATGCTTCAAGGACCACATGCAGGGACATAGACACAAGATAGTTTTATTGACCTGGGGCCTGCTTGTGGGGAGACACTGAGGGGCCAGGGCTGAGCTATGCCTGGAATCCCAGACATTCCCTGGCCATTGCTCCCTGCCCAGTCCCCATGCCCCAGGGTTGGGACAAGGGGTGGATTATAGCACCGTGTGGGGCAGCCCTGACCCGGGAGAGAACCCTTCTTGTGCTGGGAGTATAGGAGGGTGGGGACCAAGGACTGGGTGGGGGACAGTCCCTCTTCCATTTTCAGACCAATGTGTGCTCTCAGAAGGGGAGCAGCAGGGAAGAGAGAGAGGTCCTTTTCAAGCACTCAGGGTTTAAGGTAAGAAGGGAGGACCCGGGGGCACTGGCACTGGGCACCCCATAGCACCAAGGGTGGCAAAGAGGGTGGGAACAGGAACTCCCCAGCCCCCTTCCCAGTTCTTCACAGTACAAATTCAGGTCAAATCTCAGTGGGGAGCCCAGTAGCAGGGCTGTGCTCTGTGGCCGCAGGCCCCCACCCCTGGCCCTGTCGGATCTCTGGGCCATGCTCCCATCAGCTGCTCCCATCCCTTCCACCAATCCCTTAAGGCTGGGGGAGCCTAGAAGGCCTCAGCTGGGACACATTCCTCTACCTGGGGCATAGGGCAAGGGTCAGGTCCTGTGGTGATGCCCAATAAATAATGAATTCAAACTACCAACCTTCCCCTCCTTCTCCCCCTTCCCCATCCCATCTCCCCTCCCCAGCCTCCAGGCTTCAGCTTCACATGTCTCCAGCGGTTGTCCCCCCCACCCCTATCGACCCTGGCAGGTTTTACAGCACATCTGGCGGAAATAGGCACGACTGCAAAACTGGAACTTGAACACAAGGGGGCAGTAGGCGACCTTGTTCACGTCCCTGCACTCTGTGGGAGGGGAAAGAAGGAGAGTCACGCATCCTGCCAGCTCCACTCCCGCATTTGTCCCAGTGCCGCCCCCGGCCAATACACGGTGTACCCATGAAAGCTCTCCTGCAGCAGAAAGACGGGCAACATCTGACATCGTCTGCGTCCCATAGCAGTGACAAATGGCCCAGGGAGGGAACACAGAGCCTCACCTAGGGCATGACATCAGGGGCTTTGTCCCAGGTCACTGAAATTTAGAGACTGGAAAAACTGAATCCATCACCTCCCTTTAGTACCCTTACCGATTAGGAGTTTAGTACCTGATTAGCAAGAACAATGAGTTAAAATTGGAAGCTGATGGGGTAGCTAGGTAGCTCAGTGGATAGAGTACTAGCTCTGGAGTCAAGGGACCTGACTTCAAATCTAACCTCAGACACTTGCTGTGTGACCCTGGGCAAGTCACTTAACCCCAATTACCTCCAAAAAACAAAAATAAAAATGGAAGCTGATAGATCAAGGGTATTAACAGTACCCATCCATGAACTTTTCTTCCTCCAGATCAACTGAATTTATCTTAACTACTTCTTGTATTAGTATTAGTTTGAGGATGTACTTGGAGTGACTTGCTCCTGGAATGTTGTTCTACTGGCCCTGAGCAACACAACTGCCAGTTCTATCTCTAGGGGGGCCCACATGACGTGGCAGGATTGTACGTGGATGCAACAAGTATACATGCAACAAACAGCACGGGGGAACATTTTGAGCTGAGTAGCTGCAAAACCCCATGACTGCCTGTGTCTGAAGTCTGCCTGTGGTTTGCCCCACCCCAGAGAAATGCAAGAAGGGAGCCAGGAGCTATTGTCTGAGCATCCCACCCCACCCAGTCCCAGCTGACCAAGGCAGAGAGCCTGGCTTTGGAGGATCAAGAGCCAGAACTGGAGGGAGGGGGCTGCAGAGGGCATCTCCTTCCCTTACTCTGAAACCCCTCTGAGGAAAGGGAGCCCAATTCAGGGATTTGGGGAGGGGGAGTCTTTCTTGAGGGCAGAGAAGAGATTACGGAATCTCAAAGATGACCGAGACCTCTAAGGGCATCTCATCCACCCTATCTGCCCAACATCTAAGAAGGTATCCCCTCGGGGAAGCTAGGTGGCACAGTGGATAGAGCACCAGCTCTGGATTCAGGAGGACCTGAGTTCAAATCCGACCTCAGACGCTTGACACTTACTAGCTATGTGTTGTTGGTTTTTTTGTTTATTTGTTTGTTTAGTTTTTTGGTGAGGCAATTGGGGTTAAGTGACTTGCCCAGGGTCACACAGCTAGTAAGTGTTAAGTGTCTGAGGTCAGATTTGAACTCAGGTCCTCCTGAATCCAAGGCCGGTGCTCTATCTACTGCGCCACCTAGCTGCCCCACTTACTAGCTATGTGACCCTGGGCAAGTCACTTAACCTTCATTGCCCCGCAAAAAAAAAAAAAAAAAAAAGAAGGTATCCTCTTGACAAAATCCTGCCCAGTGGTCATCTGACTTCAACTTGAAAACTTCTGGCACCAGGGAATTCACCACCTCCGGAGGCAGCCTATTCTACTTTGGGTTGGCTCTCATGGTTAGGACGCTCCTGCTGATACTGGAGCAGACTCAGATTCCCTGTAATTCATCTCAGAAAAATACACTGCTGCTTGTACTGCCCTTGGGAGTTAGGCAGAGCAAATCTAATCCATCTGCCTTTCTGAGACTGGAAGACTGTGACCCTGTCAGCCTGAGGTCTTTCCCTTCAGCATAAACCCCTCTCCTCTCCCTGACAGGTCTTTGAATTTCTCCATACTTGACCCAGTCTGTATAGTCACCTGGTCACCCTTCTCTGAATGACCTGCAGTTTAGGTCCTTCCTAAAATGTGGTGCCCAGACTAAATCCCAAACTCCCAAAGGCATTAGACCAGGCCAGAGGGCAGACTGCAGACCTCTTATCTTTCTCACTGTGGACCCAAAGCTTCCTTACACAAACTAAGGTTTGCGTGACAAAAAGAGGCACGGGGACTGCAGCAGCAACACATGTAACGTGGGAGGAACACTCACAACAGAGCTGGTGCCTGTAACCCAGCAGATGTGGGTCACCTTAATCCTGGCCCATAATTCCTTCCCTCCCCCCTCGTTCCTTCTGGTCCTGCGTGAGTACCTTCAGGGCTGTCCCCTGCGGGGATGCTCTGGCATTTGCTCTCACATTGCTGCATGGCTGGAGGCTGAAGGGCCTCAGGACACTCCCAGGATGGCTGGCCTGTGTGTGTGGTGCACTTCACGGACCTCAGCTGCTGCCCGAAGCCACACTGCGCTGAGCACTGGTGACAACAGAGGGGGAGCTTGTTATGAATATAGATTTATGTGGACAGACTGGGTGAGAGCATGCAGACCCAGGGATGCAGAAAGGAAGTGAGATTCAGAGCCAGAAGGGACCCTAGGGATCACCTTGTCAGGGTCTAGGCTCAGCAGGGGTGGGGGTGGGGTGGGGGAGTGGGAGAGGAAACATAGGCTCAGAGAGATAGAGGAATTTGCTTTACACAAGTTGTTAGTTGGTCGTTCATTCATTCTTTCAATTGGTCAGTCAATCAATTGATCAATCACTCCATCAATCAGTCAATCAATTGGTCAACCAATCAATTAGTTAGTCAGTTGGTCAGCTGATAGTATGGTCAGTCAGCCAGGCAGTCCAACAAGCATTTATTAAGTGCTTAATGTGTGCTAGGCACTGTCCTAAGTGCTGGGAATACAGAGAACAGCAAAAGGCTACCTCTGGGTTCAAGTCCTGACTCTGACACTAGCTTCTCTTAACCTCACAGGACCTTGGGCAACATGTTTTATAAACTTTTGAGTGTTCTATAAATGTGAGTTATTATTCTCTTGGCCAGCTCCTCCCCTTTTGGCTCTGGAAGATTTCCCAGGGTGGCTGCTAGTCCCCACAATAGGGGACCAAGAATGGGGAAAATAAACCAGAAGGACCTTCTTGAGAAATTCAAGATTCTTGATCCTCCCAGCCAAAATCCTCTCCCTTCTTTGGAACACGATAATAACAGCCGAATTTCTAGAGCGCCTGAAGGTCAGCAAGGTCCTTTAACATCTCATGTGATCCTCCCAACAACCCTGTGAGGTGGGGACTATGATTATCCCCAAAGGAGTTACGATATGCTGAAGTACTTTGCCAACCTTAAAGTGCTTTGCCAACCTTAAAGTTATATCAATCAATGTTATTAGTATTATTATTATTAATAACAATAATAGTTGTTATAGAGATGAGGAAACTGAGCATAGCTAATGAGTTAGTGTTGCTCTCTGAGGCTGGATTTGAATTGAGGTCTTCTGACATCTTTCCAGTGCACCACCCAGCTGCTTCAACATTTTAGCTCTTCTTGACTGACTGATTGACCAAAGCAGAGGTTGGAGATGTGGGAAAGGGCTAAGCACTTACTGAGACCCAAACTTAGGGCTCTTTTTGCTTATGGCTGATGGCCAGAGCTGACGGTGACTCCTCTCTATTTCCCAGCAGAGGCAAGCACAGGACCAGGCACATAAGAGACTCTCATGTTTGTTGAATGCATGTTTTCCTGACTGTCCCTCCTCTCTACTTGGAGTCTTCTCCCATCCAATCCTTGGGGATCCCTGCCTTAAGCCCTCCCCCAACCTGGGCCTGGAGAGGACAGACCCCAGCACCCATACCTCTCCCCACTCGCCAGTCACCCAACGGGGTGGGGGACACCGGCGGAGGTTGCACCTCATGCTGGTGGGAGGCTTGGTAGCCGCTGGACACTGGCTAGAGGGCAGCGTAGCACTGTGGTCTCCACTTTTACACAGGACGACTCGGTGTCGGAAGCCAGGCCCACAGTTGGGGGTACACTGGGGACAGAGAATGGTATAAAGAGTTTTGGCATCAGGGACTTCAGGGATTTCCTTGAAGGCATGGGGTGGTGGTGGTGTTAGTACTAATCTCCTATAGCAGTGGGTCTCAAAGTGTGGTCTGGGCACCTTAAGAGTCTCCCTTCTCAAAGTGTCCTCATGGTCAAAACTATTTTCAAAATAATGTTACATTAAATTTCTAACATGGTAAATGTGGACAGCTAATAACCCACATAAACGAAATCTCTTTGAGGTCCTTGGTAATGTTTAACAGCCTAAAGGGGTCCTGAGACCAAAAAGTTTGAGAACCACTGTCTTATACTCTGGGCATTCTGGGAAAGTAAAGAGTATAGGAAGAGGCTTCCCTCAGCCAGTGGGTAGGGTGGGGTGTAAATGGAAAACCATTCCAGGTTCAGCCAGGCACCCTGACATAATCGGGGGTGGTGGGGGGAAGGCAGGAGAAAGGCATGAGTCGAGTGGAAGAAGAGATGGTAAAAGAAGAGCAAGGAGAGAGCAGGAACATTTTGGGCGGCTGTAGGAAAAACAGGAAGAGAGTTGGACAAGCCAAGGGAGTCTGGGCAATTATGGGGGATCTGTGTAGGAGGCTGCAGACGGGGGCCTTGGGGTGAGCCTGCCAGGGCTGCCCCTCTGAAGGGCATGTCTCACCCAGAGAGGAGCAGACAGGGGAGGGCTCACCTCGGACCAGTCAAGAGTCACCCACTCTGGTGGGCAGGCTGGGCTATTGCAAGGCTCCAGCACGTGGGGCCGGGGCTGGGTGCAGGCGCTGTCATCTAGAGCCTTTTCTTCATCTGCAGAAACCCGGCGCTGACACACCACAGATCGGCTCCTCACCCCTGAATTACAGCTCCGGCTACAGCTCGACCAGTTCCCCACAGCCCAGCTGGGGGAAATGCAGAAATTTGGGGGAGGGGGGGAGAGAGGAGCAGTTATTTGTGCCTTCATCTATCCAACACTGAAGCTGCTGCAGAGCCCTGTGCTTGGTCCTTGGGGGTCATACATTGTCCCTGGCCTCTGGGGGCTCAGACACAAGCACAAAGAATGAAATAGGCCCCGCCCGCAATGGGCTTACACCACAGGATCACAGATCTCAAGTTGGAAGGAACTCTAGAGGTGATCTAATCCCAAATTCTAATTTTACAGATGAGGAAATTGAGTCCCAGAGACTTGCCCAAAGTCACGTGAGAAGTAGCAGGGTCGGGATTTGAACCCAGACCTCACAGCGTCTGCCTCACAGACGCTGGGATGAGGAAAGGGCTCTAGAGGAGCCTTAGGTGGGCCGCTCAAAGAGTGAGCCTTTCCCCCAGCCCTTCCCCCTGGCCCCCAGCCCAGGTACTCACTCTGGGGGGCAGGGTTCCGTGTTGCATGCCCGCTGCCTCTTGGGCAGTTTGCTGTGGGGGCTGCAGTGGTGAGGGGCCACAGTGGAGCTGTCCAGCTGCTTCCGACACTCTGCAGCCTGTACCTGGCTGCCTGGGGGATGGGGAGGGGCCAGCTCAGCTCCCAGATCCTATCCTGCCCATCCCAATCCTCACCCCAGCCTTGCACCAAAGGAGCCAGAGCTAGGAGCCTGGACTCCCACGTTTCCTTTTCCAGCTTGACTTGAGAGCTACCCACCCAGGCAGGCCCCTTTCCCCCCCTCCCCTTTATGTTCCTCTCTCGTCTCCCACTCCCCACCCCAGTGTCTGGTTCCACATGCCCCCCCCCATTACTTCTCCAGAATCCTTAATCCTTCCTTAACCCCCTGGGGGGCTCCAGTCCCTTCCTAGCATCTTCTCTGCCCCACCCATCACTGGACTGCCTCACCGCCTGCACACAGCGCCGAGCACTTGGTCCAGGGTGTATAGTGCCAGGCATATGGGGGCAGGGCCTCATGAGAGATTGGCGCATTGAAGCGGTATCGGATTCCCTGGAGCTCCGATCGGGCCAGGACCTGGTGGGAGTGGGATGGGGGTGAGGGTGAGGGGCCAGGACATGTCAAAGGAAGAGAGTCCCTAGGCCCAGGGAGCCCTACCAAGAACTGTCCCAGCTTGTGCTAATCAAGCCTGGCCTTGGGGACTAAACTCCCCAAGAGGAAGGAGCTCCTAGAGGCTGGCTGGCCAACCCCCTCCTTCCACCCCTCATCCTATTCCCCCTCCCATCCCCACCTTGGCTTCATGGTTACCATGACAATGATGGTGATGTTGGTTGGACCCAAGGCCTCCAGAATCTGGGGTTGGTCTGGCCCATGGTGTAGCTGGAAGATGGTCCCAGCCAGGGGCAAGCGGTGGGGCTGGGGGGTCTTGGGCAGCCCATCCAGGAGAAAGGCATCATCTTCCCCTTTTAGAGCTAGTACAAGGCAGGACGTAGGATTAGTACAACAGGGTGGGGGAAATCAGCTCTACCTCCCTTCCCCCCAAAAAACCTTTGTCCCCAAGTCCCTTTCCTCTCCGGTCTTCCATAGATCATGCCCTCTGGTCCTCGACTACCCAAAGTATCCCTTTTTCTCTCACCAAGGTGGCTGAGCGAGGGATTCGAATCCTGAATAGAAATATGGACAGAGCCCTTGGGAATCCAAATGATCTCTTCATACTCTGGAAAATAGGCCCCAAATGTTCACCTCTTAAGGGGTTCATCCCCATAGTCTCCTCTTCCCCACCTGGTCATTCCCCCTCTTCTTCTCCTCCCAAATTAATTTGTCCTTTCCCCATAATTCATCCCTCATCCCTTTGTCCATTTCCCCTCTCCTCTCCATCCTGTTTATCCCCTTCCCTTCTACCCAGCATATCTTGCCCATTCCCTTCCTGGGATCTGAGGTCACCCAAGACAGCAGGGCCACCTTGCTGCCCTATCTCCCCAGGATAGATTGTGTTCCTGTCTGTGTGTGAGAGGTCCCTGAGTACTACTGACTCTGGGCATACCTCCACAGGGTTGGTGCAGAACAACCAGACTCTTACCGCCCTTGGGGATGGCCCCAGAAAATACACCTTCGATGGTCTCACAGGAGCTTCCATCACCCCCACACACCCGACACTTATCCTCCCGAAGGTCTGAACCCAGGACTCGGTCGCAGCCTACATGCTAGAGGGGAGGGGAAATCTTCAGGGAAGGGACCTTGGGCTACTCCCTTTTCTCCTGTATATCACCTCCTCCAATCCTATTGCGACTCTCTGTGATCACCCCCTGTAAAGACACTTGCAGTGGTCCCCTTATAGGTCCATCATTCTTTAATCCATTCTACATAGCACATCAGTCTGGTCTTTCTCATGCATAGATCTGGTCATGCCCCTGCTCTGCTCTAAAATGTCAGTGACTCCCCATTGCCCACTAAATAAACTTACAATTCCTTTGCCTGGCATTCAAGACGCTCCCTTCCCTTTCCAGCTCGATTTCCTATTATTCTCCTCCTTGGAGTTTTTGCTCCAGCCACACTGGATGACCATCCCCCAAATAGCTGTGGATTCTCTCACTTGTGTCTTTAGATAGCATAGTATCTACGCTTACAGTGTCTTGCTTCCCCCTCACACTCCACACTGCACACAGAGAGCATAGGGCTTTTGCTTTGCTCAATGCTCAAATCTTCTGTGCATGGGTGTTAGTTGGGCTTTACTGCCCTTCTTTCTACATTGTAAGCACCATGAGGACAGGAACTACGTCTTGTTCAAACCTGGTATCTCCCCCAGCAGTTAACACACAGCTGTGTAGTCGAGTAGGCAATTGTAAATGTCTGTAGAACTGCACTGTTCCTCATCAGCCCTTGATGCCTCCTTTCTGCTCTCCTGCCCTCTCCCTCCCCCTCCCACTGCCCTTCTCCACCTTGCACTCTCCGTTGACACAGATGTCCACGGTGTCCGGTCGGCATGGCGTCCCATCCACCACAGCTGCTGCCCGCTCTGTGTAGAAGTTGAAACCTTCTGCCAAGCAGGTGAGGGAACAGGACTTCACACCCCCTAGTGGGTAGAGCAGCCATCACCCCATCTCAGAGTTGGAAGAGACCATGGAGGCTGGCCAATCCAATTTAAGTCTGAACAAGGATCTTTCCTTGCCACACCCAACCGAACGTTCATCCAAGATGTTGCCTGAAGATCTCATGTGAGGGCAAACATGCTTTTTCCTGAGGGGGCCCATTGGGACACCTTCAATTATTGCAAAATTGCTCTGAATATCAAGCCTACATTTTCCTCTTTGTACCTTCTCCCCATTGATTCTGGTTCTGCCCCCTGGGCCAAGGAGAACCCATCTAATCCCTCCTCCAGCCACTAGAAGGCCACCCCAAATCTTCTCTTTTTCAGGCTAAACAATGCTAGTTCCTCCAACCAAATCCTTGTATTCCATGGTCTCAAAACCTTTCACCATCCTGCTCTGCTTAGAGAAGTGGGGAGGTGAAGGGGGAGAGAGTGAGTGAGCAGGCAGACATTTACTATGTGCCAGGTACTGTGCTAAGAGCTTGGAATGTAAATACCAGGGGAAAAGTAGTCCCCAAACTCAAGGAATTTATGTTCTAATAAGGGACACTCTTCAGAAGATTGATCCCTTAAACTGTTCTGCTGAGACTTGAGCATCATATTTTGGATGGGCTCTGAGGAGGGCAGAGAACCAAGGTACTATTGCCTCCCCAATCTCAGGATCTAAAGCCTCCCTTCTGGCTGCAGTCTGAGCTGATAGTGTCAGCCATGTGCTCAGCCTGACCTCTCCCTGAGTAAGGAGTGGCCTTAGTAGAGAGTAGTTTCTTTTTTTTTTTTTCCGGTGAGGCAACTGGGGTTAAGTGACTTGCCTAGGGTCACATAGCTAGTAAGTGTTACGTGCCTGAGGCCAAATTTGAACTCTGGTCCTCCTGAATCCAGGGCTGGTGCTCTATCCATTGCACCACCTAGCTGCCCCTAGAGAATAGTTTCTAACCGCAGGTGACTGGAGGCTATGGAGCCTGCCAGGACCTTGGAGCAAAGAGGATCCAGGGTTCTAGGGAAGGAGTAGGGCTGGCTGAAAGGAGGCAGACAGAACATGTTCTTCACTGTTCATCCCTAAACATTCTTGCAAAATGTTGTAAAAGTGGACACCAGAGTTCTTTGAGAGGCAGTGCGGTGCAGTGGAGAGATTCACAGAGTTAGAAAGAGACCTTGGAAGCTCATCATGACAGGTCCAGCTCCCCCCATCCCTGGCAGGACTACCCTCTGCAGTATCCTAAGTAGATACAATGTGTTTGCCAACTACATTCAGGATGGAAGATGAAGGAAATGAGGCCTGGTGATTGTCTCTCTTGATCTGATCCTTAAAGGAGGCAGGGGTTGGGAATTTGTTGAAATTAAAAGACGATTTAGAGGGCAGCTAAGTGGTGCAGTGGATAGAGCACCGGCTCTGGAGTCAGGAGTACCTGAGTTCAAATCCGGCCTCAGACACTTAACACTTACTAGCTGTGTGACCCTGGGCAAGTCACTTAACCCCAATTGCCTCATAAAAAAAAAAGACAATTTAGAGCGAGGGTTCTTAACTTTTTTGTTATGGACCACTTTTGGCAGAGTGTTGAAGCCTATGGCCCCCATTAGAAGACATTCATACTTGAAGGCAATGCTAAATTTCAGTTAGAGGTTAGTGAAAATAAAAATGCAATTTTATCCCCACTTAAGTTGATGGATCTCTCTAAAATCTCTCTGGGGACTGCAGGTTATGAGCCTCTTGTTTGGAGGAAGAAGGCAGCATTGGGAAGTAAGTGATCATCAGCTGTCAACATCCACTCTTCTCTCCCAATTCTCAATTGCACTTCTCCCCATCCATACTTTTTACCTCATTGGCCCAGGGTTTTCTGGGAGCTAAGAGTCACTGTCATATTCTCCAGGCTTTCAGAGCATTCTGATCCCCTTTCTTCCCCACCCCAGGTGTGGACAGCTTCTTCTACCTCTTAGTGTAGCTGAGAAGCTACTGAATGTCCCAGAGAGAACAAAGTTTATCATTTCTTTTTTTTTTTTCATTACTTTTTGTTTTGTTTTGTTTTGTGTTTTTTTTTTTTTTGCAGGGCAATGAGGGTTAAGTGACTTGCCCAGGGTCACACAGCTAGTTAAGTGTCAAGTGTCTGAGGCTGGATTTGAACTCAGGGAGTCTTGAATCCAGGGCTGGTGCTTTATCCACTGCGCCACCTAGCTGCCCCAAAGCTGATCATTTCTGATCCTTCCTCACCTCAGGCTTTACCTTGGAAAATGTAATACCCCGGAGGACAGGGACTCATTTCAATTTTGTCCTACAAGCTCACTGCCTGGCATGCAGCAAGTGCTTAATAAATGCTTGGGGAACCAAACAATGGGGAACTCAAAGAGCGGCAAAGTCGGAGCAGGGGATAACAAATGTCACTCATAAGCTGTGTGACCTTGAACAAGTCACTTAAGTCTTCTAGAACTCAGGTTCCTTGACTATAGAGTGAAGGGTTGACTGGGTGGCCTCTGAGTTCTCTTCTGCCTCTCTATCTATGATCCGATACTGATGCGGATGAAAGGGGGCTAAGATCATTCCTCTTTGTTCCTGTTCACCACTCCCTTCACTTGGGTGCAGGTTATCAATTCCTTATTTTTCCCTCCCTCCATCCCCTCTCAGGAAGCCCACTCACCTCCCCGGTATGTCTTCCAGGTATAATATTTCCCCCGGAAAGGGACGCTGTCAAATTCCGAGCACTGTACCTCCCTGAAGTCCTGGGAGCCTGGGGGACAGTCCTGGTGGAACAGCAAACAGAGCACCTCTGAGTAGAAATGGACCCCACAGGGGATTGGATCCACCCCCTACCTGAACAAAGATCCCCCTACAACATCCCTGGCAAATGGCAAGCCGACCTCTGCTTGAAGACCTCTGAAAACAGGAATCTCATTACTTTCTGAGATGGTCTCTTCTACCTTTGAATGACTTTAGTTGTTAACTTATTACCAAAATCTGTCTCTGCAATTCTTCCCATTTCACCCTCACTTCCCTCTGGTGCCAAGCTTCTGTTTTCTAGGAATCAGAGGATGATCAGAGAATCATAATTTAGAGGCAGAAGAGAAGTCAGTGGCCATCTAGTATAACCCTTTATTTTGTAGACGGGGAAACCGAGGCCCAGGAAAGTAAAACACCTTGTGCAAGGTTACAGAGATGGTAATTGTCAGAGGTGGGATGATGGTGAGGCATGAGGAAAGATAGACTCCTGACTGACTCTTGAGGCCCCCATAGACTTAGGTGGATCCAGCCCCCAATCCCAAAGTTCATATGCTTTTGTGTTTGGGTTTTGAGGGGAGGAGGTGCTCAAAAGGTCTGGAGAATGAGGAAGAAGGACCTCCAGTTGTAGGGGAAGGGGCTGTAGGTCATGGGGCTGCAGGATCTAACTGTAGTGACTGGGCCTTAAGGGAGGTGTTTTGAAGAACTTTCCACCTGTAAAGTTAAAGGCAGGAAAATGGATCTTCTTTTTGTATTTATTCCTTGCCTCTCCTGCCACTCCTCACACAGAATCTGAGAATTTCAGATTTGGGAGGGGCTACCTAGTCTGGCCCATGCCTAAACAGGGAACCTTTCTATAATGCATAGGGGGAAGGGTCATCCAGCTGCTGCTTCAAGACCTCCAATGAGAGGGAATTCCCCCATCTCTCAGAGGCAGCACCTTCCATCTCTAATTGGACAGAAGGTTTTCTTTATATCAGTCTTACCTTGGTGTCTGCAATTTCTACCCATTTCCCCTACTTTTTCCCTTTGGGGTCAGATGGAATACACAGAGGCATTTGATGTAACAGTCCTTCAAATACTCCACCATCCTATCCCCCTGAGCTTCCCCAATGATGATGGCAGCCCAAAGGATTAATCCAGGCCAGAGTGGCACAGAGTTAAACATTCTGACCATGACTGCTAATGTTGCTGGGTGCCCTCTTCTGCACAGTCTCCAGCTGATCGATATCATTTCTCCACGGAACAAGGCATTCCTGCTGTGGTCGTACCTGGACCGAGTATAATCACCTCCCTGGTTCAGTCAGTCAATTCACATGTATTTAATAGGCCTTTACTGTATGCCAGGCATCATGGCAGGCAACGGGGCTACAAATTTAAAAGCGAGACCAACAAGAAGCCTCCATTCTACTGGGAGATGCAACATGGTCACATATAAGTTCTGCATCAAGAAGGGCAGTGCAAGCCTGAGCTGGTCTTCTGGACTGCCAGCGCCACATTGTTGATCCATCTTGGGCATTTAAATCATCAAAAGCCCCAGATCTTTTCCAGACTCCCCTCTAACCAGGCCTCTCTTACATTGTACTTGTGAAATTGATTTTTTAAACCCACGTGTAGAACTTTGCATTTGTTCCTAATGAAGCTAGATGGTGCATGATGATGAGCTTAAGATGTTTTGGGGGGCATCTTGAGTCTGTTATCCAGCATGCTAATTATGCCTCCCAGCTTTGTATCCTCTTCAAATAATCTGATAAACACACAGAAGGGGCAGCTGGGTACAGTGGAAAGAGCAGGGCTCCAGAGTCAAAGGATGTGAGTTCAAATCTCACTTTGGATGTGTTCTATCTTCATCTCCTTGGTCACTTCCCTTCCCTGTCTGGTTCCTTGGTTTGTAAAATGATGGGGTTGGACTAGATGGCTTTTGAGGTTCCTTTCAGCTGCAGATCCATATGTGATCCTATCCATTCATCACCGGTCACGAGCAGTGTCCAAGCACATGGGTTGTTCCACTGGAGAATTCCTTCTAAGCTGGCAGAGAACCATTGGTATGTACACTTTGGATCCTCCTAGCTTCCCTATTTTTGCTACTACCATCACCATCCCTCAAGTCACTGAAATTTAAAATCTTGTAATCTGACTTATATCTCTTCCTCACTTCTCACGTCCCATCCGGAGCTGAGTTCTTTTGATTTTACATCCACAACCTTATGTTTGGCGGCCCCTCTTCTCATTTGCCCCCCTACCCCCAATTGCAGCAGAGTGAGAGGCCACCTGGTCCAAGACTTGCCTACTTTAGATACTGAGGATTGAGGAAAGGGGGATTGAGGGCAGAAAGAAGGGGGGCCACTTACATCTGTGTTGCAGGACCGATAGCGACGCCGCTCCCCTAGGCAATATTTGCCTCCAATGGTTGGCCTTGGGGGGAGAAAGAGACAGAAGTTAGAGGAGGGTTGTTGGGGGAGAGGGTGGAGCGCAGAGCTGAAGCTTTGCTTCTGGTGGGGGTCTCCAAGGTGAGCTTGGGAAGGAGGGAAGCCCTGAGCATGTGGTGGCTCCCATGAGTATGCATTTCCCAGCATCCTCCCTTCCACCCCTGGAAGGGGCCTCACAATGAGTGACTCAGGGATGGTGTTTTGTGGGTATGCGTTTGAGAGAGACAGAGGAGCTCACAGATGTGGACTGACTGACCTGGGGCTATCACACTGCCGGCTGGAAGAGGAGACACCACCCCCGCAGGTGCGGCTGCATTCACCCCATGAGGTCCAGGGGCCCCAGGCTCCATCCACGCCCTCTGGCCGTGACCCAAAGGGGACACACACCCGCTTGTAGCACCACTGTAGGAGCACAGGTCCTCATGGTGATGGCTCCCACCAGGACCAAAGCCCCAGGCTGTACCTCCAGCTCTCCCAAGCCTTTAGGTATTCTTCAGATGGTGACAGTGATGACAAACCTGTTACCAGAGGTGCTAAGCATATTCTATCCTTTGACCCTTATCACAATCCTTTTAGTTAGCCCCATTTTATAGAGGAGGAAACTGAGGCTGGGTGGTTGAATAACTTGTCCATGCTCACACAACAAGTGTCACAGGGTGAATTTGAACTCAGATCTCCAGGTCCAGCACTCTACCTACTATACTATGAAGGTGGGAGGTGGGGCACTGAAAGACTCACCCCCTTGTCAATGGTGCTGCTCTGGCACAGCGTGCCCTCGGCGGCTGGGATGCTGTTGGTGATGCACCGGTTGCTTTTGCTCAGGCACCAGAGTTCACTACAGACCTCCTGGGGAAGGAGAAAGGGCCGGGTGAGTCCCTGTAGCACCCGGGGCATGGATTACCTAGTCCTAGAATACCTGGCAAACCCCCTAAATCGGCTTCTGGGGTCCAACTTTGGGGAGAGGGAAGAGGAGACAGGAGGGACCTCAGGCCTCCTCCAAGGCCATCAACTTTAGCCTCCCCACCTCTCTCTAGTACCGACACTTGCTGGTTCATCCTTCAAGGCTCAACTTAGCTGTTATCTCTTCCATGAAGTCTTCCCTGGGCCATCCTGCTAACTAGGGCTCTTGCCTTTCCCTGAATCTCTAATTTTTCTTTATTTATCACATTGCTTCCCTCAGCTCATTTGGCACTAAATATCAGAGCCGGAAGTGACCCTTAGAGATCCCAGTCCAACCCCTTCATCCTACAAATAAGGAAACTGAGGCACAGGAAAATGAAAGGACTTGCTCAAGGTTCCACAGCTGAGAAATGGCAGAGCTAGGGTTTAAACCCAAATCCAGAGGTCTACTTACTCCATAAGGAACCTCCCCACAGGCTGTGTGTGGCCTGCTCATCCTTGTATTTCTAGCATCCTTCCCTCACCTTGGACCCAAAGCTGTTTTCCTTCTCCCCTAGTTCCCATCCATTCATCCATTACCCATGGAATTGCCTGGGGGGGGGGTCCCTTTGCCTCTTCCTGTCCTCCCCCATCATTCCCTTCCTTGGAGCTCTTCTGTTTTTTCCTGCCATGTGGTGCATAGGTTTTGTCCTGAGCACAGCTTCTCCCATTGGGTTCTGGATCTATTTCCCTGACATCATGCCACCCTATTTCCCCCCCTCCTAGCTTTTCCATCCTCTGCCCCGCCCCCCCCCAATCCTAGCATTCTTCCCAAGTCCTCATCACCATCATGAGCTAGAAGAAAATCAGGCAGGATGTGCTCTCTGAGCTTCTCTTAGCTTCTGAATGGGAGAGAGACAGAGAGAGGCAGAGAGGGAGACAGAGAGAGATACACAGAGACACACACACAGAGACAGAGACAGAGACACAGACAGACAGATAGTGAGGGTCGGGTTCTAGGAAGGACTTCAAGGAACCGGGGTTGGGTAGGCCCAGAACTGAACAATCCCAGAGGCTGAAATAGCCTCAGAAGGCATCTAGTTCAACCTGCTCCTAAACTTGGAATCCCATCTACCATTGTCCCAACAAATGGTCACTCAGCCTCTGCTTGGAGACCCAACAAAAGGGAGCCTATCCCATCCCAGGTCAGCCTATCCCACTTTGAGATGGCTTCTAATTCTCAGGAAGTCTTTCCTGACTTTGATTCAAAATCATCCTCTCAGGGGCGGCTAGGTGGCGCAGTGGATAGAGCACTGGCCCTGGATGCAGGAGGACCTGAGTTCAAATCCGGCCTCAGACACTTGACACTTACTAGCTGTGTGACCCTGGGCAAGTCACTTAACCCCCATTGCCCTGCCAAAAATAAATAAATAAATAAAAGAAATAATAATAAAAGAAATAAAAAAAAGAAAAGAAAAGAAAATCATCCTCTCTTCCAGCTTTGTCAGAACTGAAGAAAGGATGTGGCTGGTATCCCTGCCTCATCCTAGAAGCTGTAGATTCCATGGAGAGTTTGTGTGTCAGGGAGGGCAAGGCTGAAGACCTCTCGGCTGGTCCAGTGGCCCTGGGCAGGACAGGACAAGACAGGGAAGGGCAGGGTGTGATGTTTTCATGGGAAAATGTCTAGTGTAATGGGAGACATACACCAGAATGGGGGCTGGCGGGGAGGAATGGAGTGATTAAAAGTTAAGCAGACTTTAACTGGGACTAGGGTCATCTGGGAGAAAGCCCATCCCTCCAGTGAATCTGTCCTGTAGATAAAATCCAGGCGGGGACACAGCTTGGTGCAGTGGGTCAGTTCGATTGCAGGGCAGTCATTCTGACCTGGAGCCAAAGGGCGTGAGGCCCAGAGAGGAAAGGACCCAGGGGCCCTGGAGGGCTGGCAGGGACATATAGCTCCAGCTGGCCCAGGGGGCGGAATCAGGGCAGTCTAAGTAACAGGGAAGGATTCCAAGGCTTGGGGCAAGAGCAGGGGGCCAAGCTCTGGCAGGGGAGTGAACAGAGAGTTCCTGGAAGGGACTATTGAAGGCTTTTAACCTATGCCAGGCTGTGAGGGGGCACTCTGTCCGGGAAGGGCCCACAATGACTCTGATGTTAAGCAAGAAGAAAAGGGAAGAGCAGACTGAGGTTTCCTTTGGGAGAAATGATCTCCTAGGATTTAGGACTGGCAGGGAATTTAGAGGTCATTCAATCCGACTCCCTTGTTTTAATGAGGCCCAGGGAGGGGAAGCTGGGATTTGAACCCTGGGTGTTCTAAGTCTAAATCCAGTGTTGTTGTTTTCTTTTCCTTTTCTTCCCTACATCATACTCCTTTTGGCTTATGGGGGAATATCGGAATTCCAGAAGATAAAAGTGAAAACATGTTCTAGGGGAGGTCAAGCTGAGTCCCTCAGATGTTGCAAGGATTACATAGAAATTTGGTTGGCAGATTTTGGAATATGGTCATTGGAGGAAATCCCTAGGGCTTTAAAAAAAACCAACTCCCATCTATCTTTTATTGGGGAGAGTAAGAGAGATACTGGGAAACTTAGAGCTGAGAAAGAGAAACTCAGGAGTGAGAATAGGTAATAGTAGCCAGAAAAGAACAGACCTGAGGTCGATTAGAGAAAGAAAGGAGGAGGGAAGCACGCGGAGCTGGCTAAGTTAGGGTGGTATTCTGGAGAAAGAAGGCAGTAGGAAGTGCAGTGTCCTCACTCTCTTCCCTCTGCTACTCCCAGCATACTTGCCCTATAATGGGGCAGTGGGGTTGGGGTGGGGCTTTTCCTTCATACAGACCTTTCATTATAGGTTTCTGTTTTGTTTTGTTTTTTGTTTTTTTCAGAGCAATGAGGGTTAAGTGACTTGCCCAGGGTCACACAGCTAGCAAGTGTTAAGTGTCTGAGGTCGGATTTGAACTCAGGACCTCCTGACTCCAGGGCCGGTGCTCTATCCACTGCGCCACCTAGCTGCCCCAACATCTTATATTTAATGGATAGATGGATGGACACCTGGCCATCTGCTTACAGGCCAGTTTGCATGGCCTCTGGAGGTATGGATATATTGATTGGTAGATGGATGAAATATATGGATGGATAGACTAGATTAATGGCTGGATGAAAGGAAGAGATGGATGGATGGATAGAAAGAATAGATGGAAGGATGGAATAGAATGATGGATTAAGGGAAGAGTCTCATGGATGAAGAGATGGATTCATGGATGGAATAAAGAGATAAAAAGAGGGGGCAGACAAATGAATGGATGGACAAATGAATGGACAGGTGAATGGATGGCTTGAATAAATGTAATGTTCATGCAAAGTTCAGCACTTCACACCCAAGGTGTAACAAAAGCTTTTTCTTTTGCTGGTCTCCCTCCCTTTATTCTCCTCACAGTCTTGTCCAATTTACCCAGTTAATGAAAATTGTGTTTCCATGTCACGTACTCCCCGATACCCTAGAGCTGACATCCAGGCTCTCCAGCTCATAGCTGTTGTGGCTAATTGGACATTAGACCCAGGGAGGTGCTTAGAGTTTAACTCCCTTCACTTCACACATGGGAAAACCACCCATGGTTCCATGTAGTTAAGAACAGGATTATAACCCAGGTCTCCTGACTCCTGGGTTCTATTCACCATCCTATAGGATCTTTCACAAATAGTCATTGCCCTGGTCAAGTATATCTCCTCACTGTGCCCTTTCCATGCTTCAGATCCTCCAGTTTATAGCCTTTTGAGAGAGAAAGAGAGAGAGAGAGAGAGAGAGAGAGAGAGAGAGACAGAGACAGAGAGACAGAGAGAGACAGAGAAAGACAGAAACTGTGTGAGGGTACAATCTTTCAGAACTTAGTCCACAAGTCCCACCATCTTCCTGGGGAGAGAAAGAATGGAGCTAGGATCTATGGTGTCAGAAAGACTGATGTCTATGGCTCTTCTCTCTCTCTAGTTTAATTGGGGGGTGGTGGTGCCTGAGGGTTAGGCTTAATTGGGGGAGAGGGGGCTTACAAAGTCCTGGATTTGGGTTAAGATTAGAGAATTTTTGTTTGGTCAGCTTCCCTAGGCTAACTCAGGTGTCCTGAGATTTGCCTGTCCCCCTCCCTTCCATAGCCTCCACCTAGCTCTTACTTGTTCCTTTCTATCCACCATTTCATAGGATGCTCCCCAATACTCATTATCCCTGCCCCAACATGCATACATGCACATACACACATAACCTCCCCCGCCCCGCCACACTATACTGTTCAGGGCACAGGACTATCTCAGCATTCTTGACCTATCTCAGTGGTGTCCTTAGAAGCATTGGTGATTCTCCAGGGCTTTTTCTACAGAGGTGACTCATCCCCCGTCTCTGTCCATGTGTGTCAGTGTCCTGCAATCTCAGAGAACCAAGATCTCATGACCTCTGACACAAGCATGATCAGAAGAATAGGGAAGGACTCAGAAAGTCTTAAAAACATAGCTACCCTCCACTTTGTGACATGGGTCATCACACCACCTAAGCCCTTCGATGTAATCTTTACCCAAGACCTCAGGCACCATGCAGCACAGTCTGATACAGAAGCTTGTCCGCTGGGAAACACATAGCACAGTTGGACACAAATATAGGAACACAGGAGAAGCCAGGCTCCCTAGAGCCGCTACTGTTCCACCATAAGGAAGTCTTACTGGGGTCTCTTGGTCTTTCCTTCCTGACAACACAATCAACTCTTTAGTATGAGAGCTGGATTAGAAACAGTGGTCTAGAAGCTTGAACCAGCTCTGCTTTAAGACTTGGGACAACCTGTATGGTCTCTGGGTCAGGGCAGGGGTGGGGGTGGGAAGAGAAGCTGGTACCCTTGTGAGGGCTATTGGCAACAGCTCGACATTCCTGTTCCACAGATCAATTGTCCTACTTCCTGATTATAACAACAGCTCAGTCTTCCTCCCTCTTGCTCTGGATAGCTAGGCTATGGAGGCGGTAGGGTTGGGCAGGCAGGAAGGAAGGGTGGGCTGGCACTGTCCCCTTAGCCCCCCTCCCATACCACCTAGTACCAATCTCCCTGCTCCCTTGTCTCCCCACCTCCCCCACCTCAGGACCCCAGAGAAAAGCAGGAAGGCTCTCTACCCCGTATTTACACTGGCGGGATTTGATTCCATACTGGAAGCGACACTGTTCATCTGCATCATAGGCCTGGCCCGGTGCCACCGTGGGGTACACGAAGTCCTGCCTGGGCGGGGCATTGTTCAGGCACAGGCCCAGGCCAGAGCTGGGAGAGGTTAGAGGGCAAAGGTCATTGGGAGGGAATGAAGAGAGACCAAAAGATTAGAGGCTGGGTATCTTGGGGTAAAGAATGTGGGGCACTGAGGCAAGAGCTGGGGAATCCAGATCCAGAGAAAACCCCTCTGCGATGGGCATATAGGGGAGGTCCTCAATTTTTGGTGATGGCAGAGCTCATCTAGACTTTACTTCACTCTAGAACTGGAGACCAAGACTCTCTAATCATACAACAGCATAACCCAGGACTCACAATCCCTTCCAAATTATCAAATGAAATATTTGTAAAGTGCTTAGCGAAGTGCCTGGCATGTAGTAGGTACTTAACTCATGCTTGTTCCCTCCCCTTCTCTCCCCCCTCCCCCCCCCCCCATCCAATCCCAGGGAGTGGCCCTGAAGCAGTTCAAAGGATGGAGAACTTGGGAATTCAGGGAAGGGGAGGTGAGGGGCTGATATCTCATCTCACTCACTCCAGAAAGCTGGTGATGTAATCGCGGCTGCAGGATGACCAGACAAAAGGATTCGTCTTCATGGTGACATGGGCAGCCATGAGCTTGGCTGTGTCCTGGCCCTGGGAACCACACGTGTTTCCAACCCCGTCGTGGTTCATGCCAAACCTGGGGGGTGAGGGCACTGCTCGACTCTGCCTTTGCCCCTACCTTGAGAAGGGGAAACCAAGGCACGGGAGAGGAGATGAAGGGGAAAGATAGCGAAGGGAGAGAGAAGGGAAGGGAAGGAGAGAGGAGGGGAGGAAAAGGAAGGAGAGAGGAGGGGAGGAAAGGGAAGGAGAAAGGAGGGGAGAAAAGGGAAGGAGAGAGGAGAGGAAGAAACAGGAGCTTGGGAGTGATTCTGAGGGGGTAATAGTTGGATGGTTGGATAAGAGATGATGTAGATGAAAGAGTGGGACTTCATTTTAAGACTACAGAATTAAGTTTTGCCCATCAGACTTTTGTGGATCATTCTCACACAGGTCCTGGTGGTGGACAGAAAAGAAATGCCAATATTGCATCAGAACCTGAAGACTTCAGTGTTTTCTCCATGAGAATGTATTTGCTCCTACGAGAACATGCTAATGGATTGTATTTAATAGGGAATTTTCTTTGTAGTGAAAGTATTCTGGTGTGTCCAGTCAACATTCCCATTGTTTGCTCCTCTTTGGGGAGAAAGGAGTGAAAGGGAAGTGAATGAAAAGGAACCAAGAGGAGATGGAGGAGGTTCTGAAAGGTGAAAGTTGGTGGAAGCCCTGAGCAAGGGAAGAGTAGGTTACTCAAAGCTTTAAGAGGAGGGGAAAGAGCTCTCCCGTTTTTCTCAGCCTCTGAAGAGTCAGAGCCATTTGTTCATCCTCCACCCCACTGTCCCTCTAGGATCCCTCCCCTCTGCCTCTTAATGCCATTGCCCCCATCTCATCCCTCCTTCCGCATCCCTCCAGTGGTCTCACGTGTGGCCGATCTCATGAGCAATGGTGAAGGCAGTGGCCAGGCCGATGTCTTCATTGATACTACAGCTCCGCTCCCGCTCACACATCCCACCCACAGGGGCCAGACCTAAGGGGGTGGGGTAGCTGCAGTCCTAAGGCCAGTCAGGGGGCATTTCACAGACCACAGGGCTTTCTTGACCAGTCAGCCTCTGAGGATTTTCCAACCCTTATTACCACCCCCCCCCCCCCGCCCCCTCCAGGACACAATTCTCCTTCTCACCCAAGGCCTCATTTCTCTGATTCATCACAAACCCCTGTCCCATTCCCGCTGCCTAGGACACACCCCTTCCCCCTTCCTTTAAGCCTGGAACACTACCCTCCTGCACAACTATCTGGACCACAACTAGAAATATAGGAGTTATTGGCTCTTGTCCAGGGATAGAATATTCTTTTTTTGATAGAATATTCTTAATGAGAGCCGGTAATAATGTATTTGCTCAGAGTCTTAAACTGAAAATGTCAGGGGAGAGAAAGCTGCCAAGTCTCCTATAAGGAGCAGGTAGAATATAAAAAGGACATCAGTAGAAAGGATCAGTCATTCACCAGAGACACCAACCAGGAGAGCCAGCAAGAAAACCCATACCCTCAACTTTCTAAACACAAATGCATCAGGGATGGGTAATCAACAAGGTGAGCTGGAGAGCATCATGCAAGGAAACAAATCTGACCTCCCTGAAACTTGGTGGGTTGGGATTCATGACTGGAATATGGCTACAGAAAGATATAACAAGGCATTTCTCTTCAAAAGGAATAGAACAGAAAAAAGAGGTCGCTTAATAACTTTGTATATTAAGAATATCTTAATCTTGAGAAATCTAGGAACCAGAGGAGGGAAAGCAAGGGAGAGAGCCTATGGCTGAAGATCAATAGGTAGAGAGACAGAAGTGTAATGATTTGGAAGTATGCTAAAGACCACCTGATCAGAAGGAAAAAATTGATGAGAAATGCAGGAAATAGATCATAAATTTGGCATGGACAGTAGGTACAAAAATGAAGGGAGGGGAGGAAGAGGGGATTTGAACTATGCAGACCTATGCTAGAGTTTTCTCAATGTTCAAAGCAGAGCAGTTGATCTATTCTTTTTTTTTTTTTTTTTTTTTTTGCAGGGCAATGGGTGTTAAGTGACTTGCCCAGGGTCACACAGCTAGTAAGTGTCAAATGTCTGAGTCCGGATTTGAACTCAGGTACTCCTGAATCCAGGGCCGGTGCATTATCCACTGCGCCACCTAGCTGCCCCCAGTTGATCTATTCTTGACTTGATTTATGGAATTGATTCTAACCAACGGGGAGGCTAGAGAAGAACAGATGGGAACCTTGGGGATTCCTATTACTGCTCCTTTTAAACATTTATGATAGAGGAGAGGAAAGCCTGCTTAGTACATTTGAAAAGCTATCATTTGTCCCCTCTCCAAACCAGGATCCACCTTTTCCCTATCCCTTTTCCCTCCCCCTCACAGTCCCCAACATTACCTAAAGTGCCACAGGGCTTATTCTTGTAGATGCAGATGTCATAGCTAGAAAGGAGAAAGTTGGGCCAGTGAGGGCAGAAATAGCTTCCCTTCCCAACCTAGCAGCTCCCTGGTCCCTGACTCCATCCCCTTGACCTCAGCACTCACCGGGTGATTAGCACAGCCGTGTCATGGTTGGCCACGCCATTCTCCGGGAGAGCATTTCCGTGGCCACTCCGGTTCACAATTGACTTCTGCCACTTGCAAAAGCTGTCTAGTGACTTCCCTGCATGGTGAGTGATCTCCAGTGTGGGCTGGGGACAGAGAGCAGGAGGGTGGGGAGCCCAGGTTTCTGAGAAGGCTCAGAGAGGAAGCCTGAGGGGAGCTCACTATCCCACTGGTGGGAGACATCATCACACAGGTAAAGGATATAAGACATTGACCAAGAAGGGTAAAAATTCCCATGTCTGTGAGCTTTAAGGTTTATAAGACGCTTCCTCCATAATACACCAGTTGGTTAACCTAGGTAAGCCTTGATTTTCTCCTGTGTCAAATGAGGGGGTTGGGCTAGATGCCCTCTAAGCTCCTTCCCTGCTCTAAATTTGTGGTCTTATGACCCCTTTGGGAAGTATAAGAATAGAGCTGGCCTCATGGCCAAGAAGATCCCAGCTCCTGGGGCCTCTGCCACTCAGGGGCCCAGTGAGATACTCCTCTTCATCAGCCACAAGATCCTGTCTCATGACTGTGTGACCCTGGGCAACTCCAGGCAATTCTCTAACTAGGAGTTACAGAGAAAGTGCCAACCTTCCCTGGTAGAAGACATTTCTTCACCTGGGAGTTCCCTATATCAATGAAACCACAAGTCCAGTCCCTTTTTAGTGCTTATCCTATTTTATGGTTAAGGAAACTGAGATTTGGGGAGAAGGGACTTGCCCTGGGGCCACGTAACTAGCAAAGTGACATTGTTTCAACACTCTCCCATGCTGCCTCCCAATTTCGGCAGAAGTGGGCAGGATGCCTCTTGCTCCTCCTCACCTGGTCTTCAGTGAGCAGAATGAGCCGGGTCACCATAATGTTAACAATATTCCCCAGACTGGAGTCCTGGAAAAGTTTGGCAACCTGACCTCCAGGAAACAAGGAAAGTCCAGTCTTACAAGGAGCCCGACCGGGATGGCCGGACCCCACTTCAGAGTCCCACGTCTAATTGTCCTTCCCTCACCTCTCTGCCTCTCGGTGCTCAAAACTGAGCTGTATCTTCCTTCTCCCCCATGAAAAGGAATGAGGTGACTGGGAAGGGAGGGGAAATGTCTGTCCTGGGAGTCTGCTGGGAATGAAGATCCCAGCCACATTTAAGTGGCTTGGAGTTTGTACTCCTGGTAGGGCTAGGTCCTGTCAGTCTCTATCTGTGCCCGCCTACCTGTTAGCTAGTGTGTTCCCACATTTCCCTTTCTCTATGTCTCTAGTTTCTCCTTTCTCCTTCAGTTTCTTTTTTTCCCCTTTTTTTTCTTTTTAGTGAGGCAAATGGGGTTAAGTGACTTGCCCAGGGTCACACAGCTAGTAAGTGTTAAATGTCTGAGGCCGGATTTGAACTCAGGTACTCCCGACTCCAGGGCCCATACTCTATCCACTGTGCCACCTAGCTGCCCCCCCTCCTTCAGTTTCTAACTGTCTGGGGCTCATCTCATCCTGATTTCCCTATTTTGTGTGTACTACCTTTCTTTTGGCTTTCTTTTGGGTCCGGTTATGTATGGAGGGGCAGGAATAGAATGTATCATCTTACAGTCCCTACCATTCCATGGCGGGGTGGTGGTCACCATTGCCCACCCTCCAACCTTCTTCCTCCAGCTCTTCCTCCCTCTCCTGGCCCCACCTGGGGGTGGTGACACTTACAATATTCATGACGGCAAGCACATACTGCTCAATGTCGCGGCGCCCATGGTAGCCCACCATCATCTTGTCTGCCACTACCAGAGTTTCCACATATCGTTCTCTGCTGACTGAGCGCTTCAGGGCCAGCTGTCCCCGCTCGGTTTCATTGCCCCGGGGCCTAGCGGGGGGTGGCTTCAAGGTACGCAGCCACCACGGCCGACCCTTCCATGGCTTCTCGTCTGTGGAGACCCCGGGGAAGGGCAGCTACATTGGACCATGGTCCCTGTGGTCTTCATCATCTCTTTGCCTCCTACCATCTGCTTGCCTTCACCCCCTTGTTGTCTTCTCTATCCCCTCCCCCATTCCTATATCCCTGATGTTTCCTTTCCCCACCATCCAGATACCTGTCTCCACCCCCTCCAACCGTCTCCCTGCCCACCGCCCTCCTGACCCCTGTCTCACTGTTTCAGTTTCCCCAGCATGGTCTGAGACTAGGGGCTAGGTCAGAGGAATTTCTGTCCCAAGTCATTTTTCTTCCATTAGACGGGGATGCCCAGGAGGGACGGGGAATGCTGGGTAGAGTTTAAGTGGTACGGGATGGAGAGGGATAGCAGGGGCAGAACCAGGTACCTAGCACTCCACAAGCAGCATCCAGGTGTGGGTACTGCAGAGAAGAGCGTTTGTACACCACGTGGGGGCTGCTTTCCTCGATTCCTCGGCCCCCAGGGCCTCCACCACTCAGGGGCTCAATGAGGTACTCCTCTTCATCAGCCACAATTAAGCCATGCTGAGGGGAGGGACCATTAGAGACCCGGGACTTTCCCCAGTTCCAGGGACTCTCAATCCCCCATCCCTCTCCGTGGACCTCCCCCTGCCCAGACTCAGGGTTCCCATCTCAGCCCCCAAGACCTCTAGCTTCTGTCCCCAAGGACTCAGCTCGCCCTGGGCTTTTGGTCCCTAGTGCCCCACCCCAGCATTAGGTACCGCCTTATCTGCTTACCAGCCCATTGCAGTTACTGATAGCCACTCTGGAGCTGAGGGGCTGACCCTGAAGGTGGCCGGCATACAGGCAGTTGGGCCGGGCTGGGCGCTGCCAGGCAGGGCCATCCCTTGTCCAGTATTCCACAGAGAAGTGCTCGGCCAGCAGGCGCCGGGTGCGGGTCAGGTTGAGCAGGAAATGGGTGCTGGGGGCAGCCACCTTGTAGAAGAGCCTGGGCTCTGGGGGTGGGGTCCTTGACCTGCCTCTGCGGTGCCGCTTCCTCCCAGCAGGAGCTGGGGGTGCAAAGGCCAACAGCACTCCATTGGGGTCCACTCGCGTAGGGAAGGCGATTTCATAGCTCTTGAGGCTGGACAGGAATTCCTCTGGAGGTGGAGTGATTCATGGGGTCATAGATTTAGGCACTGAGGCAGCTAGGTGATGGTGCAGAGTATTGGTCTTGGAGTCAGGAAAACCTGAGTTCAAATCCATCCTCAGACACTTACAAGCTGTGTGACCCTCTCTTGTTTAACCCCTCTCAACCTCGGTTTTCTCGTCTTTTCAAATGGAGATAATAATAGCACCTACCTTCTTGTGAGGATCGAATGAGCTAATGTTTGTAGGGTGCTCTTTAAACCTGGTCCCAACTAAATGTGAGCTTATTATTAGTGATCCTTTATTTGGCATATGAAGAAACTGAGGAACAGAGAAGTTAAATGACTTGTCTGTGGTCTCAAAGTGAGTAAAAATGAGGGGAAGGATTTGAACCCAGGCCTTTTGACTCCAAGCCAAGCACCACATCTCCTCAGGATGGTAGCTGGCATCTGGATCTCAATCTCTAATGACCCAACGCTGATTTTGACTCAGCCTGTACTATTCATGGGACTTTCCCTCCCTGTAAATCCTGGTCCCCAGAATACCATGCCCCCAGGGCCCTGCCCCCAACCCAGATGACAGACCCTCTATATTTACTATCTCTTTTCTCAGGCCGACTGGGTGCTTCTGGACCGCTGGTTGCCATCACCCCCTTTCGCTCTTCCCCCGATCGAATCTCCACTTTCCCAGCTGCAGCTCAGCCTGGTCCTAACCACCCAGCCTCACCTACCTTGAGACTGGAAGGCACGGGCACCGGAGTGTGTATGGTCCAGGGTGAGGGTGAGGACAAAGACCCAGCAGAGGAGTCTGTAGGTGGAGGGGATCGCAGCCATTGCTAAGGGACGGGGGAGCAGTGTGCTGACCCCGACAGGCCTGTGCCCACATGTCTCTCCTCACCCCCTGCTTGGCTATGGCCACCGCGCTGCTTCCCCAAGGCTCATGGCCCTGGCCACCTCCAACTGGCCTCGAGGATCCAACATAACATGGTTCCTGTGGACAGACACAGAGAGAAGCAGAGTGAGTGGACACAGGCTGAGAAGGGACGCTCGCTCCCTGTTCCCAGGGTTCTGGGCTGGATTCTAAAGAGCCCAATGTCAACTTTCTTCCAAGTGGTGCTAATGTTCAACACCCATCCACCCATTCACCCACTTCATTCAATGTTGTCATTCAGCAAACATTTAGTCAACAACCACAGGGACAAAGATATCTTTGGCATAGAGTAGGTGCTTAATAAATGTTTATCGATTGATACATATCTACCTAGGAGTATCAGAGAGGGGTCAGGGTCTTGTGCAAAGTCTTCCAGGTTGGGGGCAGCTGGGTGGCGCAGTGGATAAAACACCAGCCCTGGATTCAGGAGGACCTGAGTTCAAATGCGGCCTCAGACACTTGGCACTTACTAGTTGTGTGACCCTGGGCAAGTCACTTAACTCTCACTGCCCCGTCAAAAAAAAAAAAAGAAAAGAAAAGAATAAACAAACAAAGTTTTCCAGGCCTCCTGACTAGATACAATGTTGCCCCATGCCAAGGATCAGTGCCTCTGCCCAACAACACAAGGATCCTTGAGTCTGGAGGGGGCACATTCACATGTGCACACATGCCATCCGGGTGTGAATGGGTATAAATCACTTCTGTAGCATTATATTTAGTGACCATGGGCTCTTGGCTTAATTACTTACTACTTGGGTGACTCTGGACAAGTCATTTCCCCTTTGTGGGACTCAGTTTGTTTATCTGTAAAATGTAGGGTTGGACTAAGTGATCTCTAAGGTCCCTTCTGACTCTAAATCCTGGTCATAGGTGGGTCATGCCAGCCTCTCCCTGAATGACAACAACAACAATGATAATAATACCTAACATTTATATAGTATTACTTTGTGCCAGGCACTGTATTAAGCATTTTACAATTACTGTCTCATTTGATATTCACAACAACCCTGAGAGATAGGTGCTATTATCCCCATTTAATTTTTTTCAATTAATTAATTAATTTTCATGGGGCAATGAGGGTTAAGTGACTTGCCCAAAGTCACACAGCTAGTATCAAGTGTCTGAGGCCAGATTTGAACTCAGGTTCTCCTGAATCCAGAGCTGGTACTTTATCCACTATGCTACCTAGCTGCCTCCATCCCCCTGTTACAGATGGGGAAACTGAGGCAAACTGTGTCTTGTCTTGGATCACACAGCTAGTAAGTGTCTGAAGCTGGATTTGAACTCAGGTCTTCCTGACTCCAGGCCCAGCGCTCTGTCCATGTACCACCTAGCTGCTCCTAATACCTCTAGTGTTGTTGAGTGGCTAGGGAATTGTTGCAGTGGATAGAGCACAGGGCTTGAAATCTGGAAGACTCATTTTCATGAGTTCAAATCTGGTCTCAGTAACCAGCTGTGTGACCCTGGGCAAGGCCCTTAATTTTGCCTCAGTTTCTTCATGTGTAAAATGAGCTGGAGAAGGAAATGGCAAACTGCTCCAGTTTCTTTGCCAAGAAAACCCCAAAATGGGGTCACAGAGAGTCAGACACAATTGAAAATGACTGAACAAAATGTCCAGTGAGAGAGAACTCCCCGCTCAAGAGGCAGACTGTTCTGGCATTGGGTAACTTTCTTGTTCAGAAGTCTGTCCTCAGTGAAGGTCTGCAGTCTGCCTCCCTGTAATTTCCCTCCATTGTTTTGCCCTTTGGGGCCTGCAAAGAACAAGTCTGTTCACAGAAACACAACATCCCAGACCTGAGAGAGATCTCAGTGTTGAACAAGTCCAAGTTCAAAGAGAAACATGAACCTCCTCTTCCATAATATTCTCAAGCCAAAGTCATCCAGCCTTGATGTGAAGACTTCTAGCAACGGGGAACTCACTACTTGGTCAATGTCCACCCAACTAGATAACCCCTGCCTGCTGTTGGCTCGTATTTCCAGGGCTTTGATCTTTCTAACGAGACTGTTAGTGACTGGTACAGGGTTCGGATTTTTGTTTGTGAATTCTTCTGAGTCTTCTCTAACAGTGCCGAGCACATAGTAGGTACCCAGTCAATTAGAAGCACTTACTATGTGCCTGGCACTATGCTGGGCATTGGGGCATACAAAGACACTCCCTGCCCCCAAAGAACTTATATTCTTCGGGGAATGGGAAGAAGACATGATATATTCACAAATAAGTAAATGTGTCTTATGTACAAAATTAATAAATAGTGCTTTCAGAGGAGCACCACGGGAGAATCAAGAAAGGCTTCTTGAAGGCAGCTGAGCTGACCCCCGAAGGGAGCTAGAGGTCCCAAGAGTCAGAGGTGAGGAGGGAGAGGCATCCAGTAAGGAGGGAAAGCCTGTACAAAGGTCTGGTGGCTAGAGATGGGATGTCAAGTACTGTAAACAAATGTGGCTGGGATGGGGATGGAGGGCAATTAACCTGAAAGCTAGGCTGGCAGCTGTGTGGAGCATGGGCTAGAGAGGGGCTCGACTGGTGGCAGTGGAGACCCTGTAGGAGGCTATGGAAATAGTTCAGGTGAGAAGTGATAGTACCATGAACTACAGCAGGTATAGGCATGAGAGAAGAAAAGGGAATAGATACAATACAGGGGTGTGCTGGAGTCAGCTCAAACTGGCTATCGAGAGAGCTGATTATTAAGTTTTCAGTGTGGGTCTTCTCACCTTAGAAACTGGCAAAGGCAATAAATCGGGGCTTGATTTATTGTTTTGTTGATTGGCCAGGCTTAAGAAAGTGATGGGGAAAGATTAATCTTGCAGATTAAATTTAAAAGTGTATCATGTGCATTCCCCCCCCCCCCCCCCCCCCCCCCCCCCCCCCCCCCCCCCCCCCCCCCCCCCCGCCCAGAGAGCTGATTGTTAAACATTTACCAGCATACTCCCTGAGTATTAAGTATTTTGAAGATGTGTTACCAATGAGCTCTGGCAAGTACCAGAGTGAGAGGGAGTGAGTGAGAACCAAAGATAGACCTGGGTGACTTGGGAGGATGATAGTGCACTCAACAGAAGTAAGAAAATTAGGATGGAGGAGTGGGGTTGGGGAAAGAGAATGAACTTGATTTTGCCAATGCTTTGTTTAGGATAGGTCTATGATATCCAAGTGGAGATATCCAGAAGATAGTTGGAAATTGCCAGGACTGGAATTCAAGAGAGAGGTAAGGGCTGGATATGTAGATTTGGGAGTCATCTGTTTAGAAATGGGAGCTGGTTGGGGCAGCTAGGTGGCACAGTGGATAGAGCACCGACCCTGGATTCAGGAGGACCTGAGTTCAAATCCTGCATCAGACACTTAACACTTACTAGCTGTGTAACCCTGGGCAAGTCACTTAACCCCAATTGCCTCACCAAAAAAACAAAACAAAACAAAAAACCCAAACCAAACCAAAACAAACAAACAAAAACCCAGAAATAGGAGCTGGTGAGATGCCAAGAGAAAAAAGAGAGAGGGAAAATAGAAGAGGGGCCAGGCCAGAACCCTGAGGGTATATCCATGCTATGGATAATGATTCAACACAGGAGACTGGGAAACAGTGGTCAGATAGGAAGGAGGAGACCAATGACAGAGCAGCTTTATAAAAATCCAAAGGAGAAAATATCCAGGACGGTGTCTAACATAGCAGAAAACTCGAGGAGGATGAAGACTGAGAAGAGACTTTTAGATTTAGCAAAATAAGAGTTTTTGTGATCTTGGCAGGGGAAAGTTTTAGTTGGTGGTGGGCAAAGAAGCAAGTCAGCCAGTGAGCTGACAAACATTTATTTATTTATATATATATTTATTTATTGTTGGTGGTTTTTTTGGGGGGGGCAGGGCAATGAGGGTTAAGTGACTTGCCCAGGGTCACACAGCTAGTAAGTGTCAAGTGTCTGAAGCCAGATTTGAACTCAGGTCCTCCTGAATCCAGGGCTGGTGCTTTATCCACTGTGCCACCTAGCTGTCCCCTTCGACAAGCATTTATTAAGCACTTACTGTGTGCCTGACACCGTACTAAGCACTGAGGATACAAAGAAAGGTAAAAGACAATCCCTGCCCTCAGGGAGCTTACAACATGCAAATAACTGGGCACCTACAAGATAGAGACAGAGATGATGGAAGGTCTTCTCAGAGGGGAAGGCACTAGCAGTGGTTAAGGGTGGAGGGCCTGGGAAAGTCAGACTGCAACAAATGCTCGACTGATCCCTCCTTTAGACAATGAAAGGAAGAGGTGACCTCCTTATGGCCAAGGCTAGCCCCTCTGCCTGTTCACTGAATCAAATGGTCCGCTCTGCCTCTTCTTGTATATTTCCTGCTTTCATGGTGTTCGTGGTCTCCTCTCCTTTGGGACTTCCCTCCATCGAGCAGTCCCCCTCCTCTTCATCTTTGATCTCTTGTCTGCCCATCTGTCTGTCTGTCTGTGTCTCTCTCTTTCTCTCTTTCCTTCTCCCTCTCTCTTGTTTCCTAGCTCTTTACATATGAATTGTCATTCAGGTCTCATTGACAATCTTGCAAGGAAGACATTCCAGGTATCACCACCCCAATTTACAGATGAAAACATTGAGGTTCAGAGAGGTTGTGACTTGTCCGAGGTCATATAAAGTAGTAAGTGGCAGAGATGGGACATGGACCAAGGTCTGTTGACTTCCAGATGGGCACACTGATACTTCCTCCCCTCGCTCCTTCCTCTTTGCCCTGAAACAGGCCCTGGTGACCCCACTCCTAATAAACCTTTTCTTGTCTCTGCTGACCTGGTGAGCCATCATCCCCTCTCCCTCCTTCTCACTGCCAGACTTCCAGAAAGTCCTCAACAGCTAAGGCTTTCTCTTCCTCTCCACCCACTCCTTCCTCAGTTTCCTGCCCTCTATGTTCATTCTTTTTTTTTTTTTTGGGGGGTGGGGCAATGAGGGTTAAGTGACTTGCCCAGGGTCACACATCTAGTAAGTGTCAAGTGTCTGAGGCCGGATTTGAACTCAGGTCCTCCTGAATCCAGGGCCGGTGCTCTATCCACTGTGCCACCTAGCTGCCCCCTCTATGTTCATTCTTGACCCCTTGGCAAAGTGCATGGAGAACCATGACTGGTGACCTCCTAAGAGCTCAGTGGCCTCATCCTCTTTCACTTCTCTGCCAACCACCACCTCATTCTGACTGCTTCCTCCTGGTTCTCCTCCTCCCCCTCTAGCTTCTCCTCCTCTGCTTTCTTTATTGGTTCCTTTTCAAGGTGGGCACACCAGGAGATGCTACACCCTGAAAAGGGGGCAGGAAGGTGACAGAGAAGGAACAAGCCAGGAAGGTGCAGGGCTTAAAGTCTCAGCTCTTGGGGCAGCTAGGTGGTGCAGTGGATAGAGCCCTAGCCCTGGATTCAGGAGGACTTGAATTCAAATCCAGCCTCAGACACTTAACACTTACTAGCTGTGTGACTCTGGCCAAGTCACTTAACCCCAATTGCCTCACCAAAAAAAAAAAAATCTCAGCTCTATTTTGCTCAATATATATGGCTTTTGGGTGAGTCCTTTCTCTTTGATGTGCCTCAGTTTCCACATCTGTAAAATGAGAAGGTTGAGCTCAGTGTCCTCTGAGATCTCTACCATTGTGATTGTCCTAGGATTCTTTCCCAACGCTCTGTCTCCCCCTCTTCTCCCCCCTCCCCTTCCCTCTCAGCTATTCTATTCTTATCCATGGTTTTAGGGTCTGGGTACTGAAGAAACAACTGGAAAGGACCTCAGACATCATCCAGTCCAACCTTGTCATTCCTCATCTGGATGAAAACACTGAAGAAGTTAAGTGACTTCTCCAAGGTCACAAAGCTAGTAAATATCAAGGTGGGATCTGACCAAGGAATTCTGGACTCCAAGTCAAGTGTCCTATCCCATCTCGGGTTGCCTCTCATCACTTGTCTGTGGATGGATGACTCCTCTTTCAAAAACTCCTGACCTCGGTCTCCATCTCCTGCCTGTGGGTCACCTTCCCCGCCAAATCAGGGCTGTTTCCTTATTTCTGTCTTCCCTCTCTGAATCACCTGACTGGGTACCTTCTTTATCCTTCCTCCAGGAAGTCTTCCCACCCCAAACTTGGGGAATGAACCCCCTGCCCCCCTACCTCTCAGCATTTTGTTATTCTTCTCTTTAGTATACTCATTGTGTAATATTACCTTTACACGTGACATTGTATTTACTTGGCCAAGAAGCACCCTCAGTCACATCCCAAAGGAGTGGTCATTGAGCTTCTGTTTGAAATCTTCCATTGACAGGGAAATCATTACCCGATGAGGCAGTGCTTCCACTTTGGGGTAACCAGTTTTCTCTGGTTTTCTGCAGCCTGGATTGCCCCCTATTCTACCATATAATTCTCTTTTTCTTTCTTTTTTTTTTTTGGTGAGGCAATTGGGGATAAGTGACTTGCCCAGGGTCACATAGCTAGTAAGTGTTAAGTGTCTGAGGCCGGATTTGAACTCAGGTCCTCCTGACTCCAGGGCCGGTACTCTAACCACTGTGCCATTTAGCTGCCCCTTGAGGCTGAATTTGAACTCAGGTCCTCCTGACTCCAGGGCCGGTGCTCTAACCTCTGCGCCACCCAGCTGCCCCTACCATATAATTCTAATTCATATGCCCCTAGGATTCAGAGTTTATAGGGACTTTGGAGATCATCTAATTCCATCTCCTGTTTATAACAGATGGGGAAACTGAGGCTTGGAGAGGGTAAGATTTGCATGGAGTCTCACAGGCATTGTGGTGGGGGCGGGATTCAAACCCAGACCCTTTGACTCCAGAGCCTGTTCTCACAGGACATACCGACTCCTTCAGGCTCCATGTGCTGTCATTTCATTTTTCAATTGTCTCCTCCCTCCAGGCTGACTGTGAGCTCCCTAGCATAGGGGCTCCCGGGTGACTCATCCCTGTCCCCGACAGGACAGTAGAGCCCAGGACTGGCCTCCGGCTAAACATCCATTTAGTGACTAAATCTTCCCTTCAGCTCTTTTTAGGTGCTTCTCCTCCTGAGGACTGGGGGGGGGGTCCCATTTTCAGGGCTTGGAGGGGGGCAGGACATTGTTCTAACTAACAGGGGATTGGGGTAATGGTGCTGCAGGTTTTCACAGAGGGGAGAGGGGAGGCTGGGGCTGAGTTTCTACAGACCCTCAGGAACTGGGGCTGGGGGTTAGGGAAGGGGGCTGAGCCCCCCCCCCAAGCCCTGGGGCTCTAAGCGCCCAGTCCTTGTTTGCGAAATTGAACCAAAGCTGGGGAAGGTGCCCTTCCCCCACCCCCTGGGCCCAGAGTCCTAGTCAGGCCCTTCCTGAGCGGCTGTTTAGAGTCTCCACCCTGTCCCCCTGGTCGAGTCCTCCGGGGCCCCAGTCCTGTCCTTTCTGGCTTGTCCCCAGCTCCCAGTGGCTTCCTGGGTGGCAGTGAGCAGGGATAGGTAGGGGATGCCCACAGTTTACAGAGGGTCACACAGTATGCTCCCGACCCCCACACCAAACTGGAAACCCAGACTTAGGACTGGCCTGGGGATCCTGGTCTTGTGTCTAGTCTCATTCATTGAACCTGCTCAGGTTGACTGGGCTGACTGGATCCCATGTTTTATCACCCCCATCCCCACCCCCACCCCACCCCCACCCCCACCCCCACCCCCAGCGTGGCCAGGCCCCAGGAGGCCACAGAGACAAGCAAAGGGCGCTGGGGCCTGAGCCAGAAAGGAGGGGGCATGGGGCTCTTGGCATCCAATCCCAGGCCTCAGGGGAGGTAGGGGAGCCTGCAGCAGCGGCAGGGAACCAAAAGGGCTGGGGGAGAGCCAAAGGATGTGGCCTGGTAATTAAAGGGCCCAGTTCCCCTGGGACAGCTGTGGAGAGACAGAGATGGAGAGAGCCCACACACTCACTCACTCACTCACTCACTCACTCACTCACTCTCTCACTCACTCACTCACTCTCTCACTCACTCTCTCACTCACTCAGCCCAGGCTCTCTGCTACAGGAGAATTAGAGTGGAAGGCAGGCAGGGGCAGGCATCCCAGAGACAGAGCTGGCCAGACACGCACAGAAAAGATCTCTCCCACACAAACCCTCAAACACACATTCACATTGAGACACTAGCTGCTTGGAATGCTCTCAGTCTCTGGGGGTCTGTGTCTCTGCCTGTTTTTTGTCTCTGTGTCTCTGCAGCTCTTTCTCTCTCTCTTTCTCTCTCTCTGACATGGTTTCCTGAGCTCATCGCTGTCACACAACTTGTAATTCTTATGGAAACTCTGAATGATGAGCTGGGGGGTGGCTGGTCTGCGTCCCTGGGGGGGAGGGGCAACCCCCCACGCTTCACTCCCTCCCCGCTCTGAGATCTCCAAGAGACCAAAGGCAGTGTGCCGCTTCCCCGCACTCCCACCCCCGACCCCCTTTCCTCCTCTGAGTAGAGCCACAAAGCATCTACTTCTGGAAGCGGGGGAAGGAGGCGGGACAGGATGGACCGACGCCTTTACCTGGTTCCTGGTCCCTGGATGTCTGGGATGGCCCCTTGGGTGGTGCTTGGTGCTGGGGGCAGCCGGTCCCCCCGTGAGACCCAGCGGGACACAGGGAAGTGGGCAGGCTGCGCAGCTCTAGACTCCCGACTCCGGACTCCGGGCTCCGGGCCCGGCGCCTGCTGCACCAGCCCTAGCCCCAGCTGACTCTTCCCCCTCCTCCCGGCCAGCTGTGGCGGCAGGAAGGGAGCTGTAATCACAGAGGCCTGAGCCGCTGCAGCGGCTGGATGGGGTGGGGGGGTCAGGAGAGGGAGAGGGGAGAGAGAGTGGGAGAGGAGGGAGAGAGAGAGAGAGAGAGAGCGCTTCCTGAGAAATTTTGCCAGCGTTATTTAAAAAAAAAAAACACAACAAAAAACCCAAACCCCACACAGCCAGAAACCCCGCCTGCTCCGCTCCCTCCTGACCTCCCCCTGTGCAGCCTTCCTTCCCTCCATTTTCCCCTCTCCTCTCCCCTCTTTGGTCTAACCATTGAAACGGCCTGTTTGCCTCTGTCCAGGGGGGAGCTGGGGAGTCTGGGCCCCAGCTCCAGCTGCCAGACCTTCTCAGTCTGGCCAGATGTTCCGGCCGCAGCCCCAAGGCCAGGGCAGAAAGTGCCCCGAATCAGGCCCGGCCCCAGGTCTAATCCTGGAATGTCAATTCCACAAAGCTTTTATCAAGGGCCTCCTAATGAGGGCCAGGCCTCCTGCTCCGGAGACCCCCACCCCCAACCCCCTTTGCCCTCAAGGAGTTTCCTGTTCTGGGGAGTGGAACAGTGCACAGATAAGAAATACAGAGAGGAGTTATTTGGGGACTGGAGAAGTGCTAACTTCTGGGATGGAGGGAGATTGGGAAAGGTCTCATCCCAACAGCCTTGGGTCCAATCCTAACCTCAGCTCCAGCCCTAATCCCAGGCTCCACCCTAATGCTGATATTAATCCGGGCTCCAGTTTCTAGGGGAATCCTCATCCCAAACTGGGGGCTCATCCTGGCTTCCAACTCCAACAGAGGGCTTTGTGCCTTTGGTATAGACATGGGCTCTCCAAAGCATTCCACCTCCTGCCTTCTTGCCTTGGTCCAGTCTGAGTATGTCCCATGCCTGGGATGCTCCCCCTCCTCATATCTTCTTCTTCTTCTTCTTCTTCTTCTTCTTCTTCTTCTTCTTCTTCTTCTTCTTCTTCTTCTTCTTCTTCTTCTTCTTCTTCTTTTTTGCGGGGCGCTAGGGGTTAAGTGACTTGCCCAGGGTCACACAGCTAGTAAGTGTCAAGTGTCTGAGGCTGGATTTGAACCCAGGTACTCCTGAATCCAGGGCCAGTGCTTTATCCACTGTGCCCCTCATATCTTCTTAAAATCCCTAAATTTCCTTCAAGAACACCTCTTTCCTATCTGAGGGTCTTCCTGATTCTTGATCCCACCAGCCTGGTTATTATAACTCTTCCCCACTCCTGAAATTACTTTATATAGGAGAGGCTGTATCTCACAGCACCTGGAGAACTGGTTGAAAAGTCAGAAGAACTGGGTTCAAATCCTGCTTCTGAAACCTTTTGGCCATGGGATCCACGGCAAATCAATCACTTGCCCTCTAGATCCAAGTCCAGTAGCTACTATACAGTACTGCTGGCTGCATATTAATTTAGAAAGTCCCATGGTCACAGCTAGGCAGTTCAGTAGATAGAGCGCTAGGACTGGAGTCAGGAAGACCTGAGTTTAAATCTGACTGCAGATGAAAGATGAGTGATCGTGGGTAAATCACTTCACTTCTGTTTGCCTTAATCCACTGGAGAAAAAAAATAGGAAGCCACCGCAGTATAGACAGTATGGTCCTGGGGTCAAGGAGTTGGACAGGCCTGAACAACAAATACTGACATTATCTATATTGTATTTTTATTTTGTCAAACATTTCTCAATTCCTTTGTAAATCTGGGCTGTAGTTTTCTAAGGGCCTTGAGTTTGACACCCCAACTCCAGGCAACTCTAAATTGCAGGGAAGGGGCCAATTTGCATTTAGAGGGAGTTTTCTTCTACCCAAGAAATCTCAGGGCAGGATCCCTAAAGCTTATTGGCCATGTCACAATCAGTAAACCCCAGTGGTTCCCTATCACCTCCCGGATCCAATATAAACCCCTCTCTTTGGTCTCAAAGCCCCTTCCTAACCTGGCCCCACCTTTCCAGGCTTCTTATAACTCACACCCTGACATTCTACTATCCCACTGATGCTGGGTCCTTGCTGTTGCCTCGTTTGTTCCCTAACTTTGTACATACTTTAGGTTTAATCTTGTAGAAAGGACAGCTAGGAGATGCAGTGGATAGAGTGCCAGGCCTGGAGTCAGGCCGATCTGAGACCCTCCCTAGCTGTGTGACCTTGAGAAAGTCACTTCACCCTGTTGGCCTCAGTTTCCTCATTTGTAAAATGAGCTGGGGAAGGACATGGCAAACCACTCTGGTATCTTTGCCAAGAAAACCCCAAATGGGGCCAGGAAGAGTCAGACCCGACTGAAACAACTGACCAGCAATATAATCAACTCTTTGAGGGCAGGTACCATGGTTGTTATTGTTACATCCCCCTGCTCCTAGTACAGTGCTTGGCACTCGTGGGTTTGTTGGATTGAACTGGAGGGATCAGGAGCCAGGAACATGCGGGGGAGTCGGCAGCTTTTCTTCATCACTAGGGTCTCATACAGAAGGTCTGACTAGAGGCAGAGACATTTTCTCCGTGTGAGGTGGGTGCTGGGGTACCTTCTACTCACCTAATTTCCCTGTCACCTGCACCTGACCCCCACCCCATGTTTGGAGATGGACTAGGCAGATGACTGCTGCTCCTGGACCATATTCCACCCCCTTCCTCCCACCCCCAAGAAGACAGAAGGGAAAGTGCTCCTGGGAGCTGCTCCTTTCCTCATTCAATGCCTAGCTGACTCTCAACTCCTCCTCTTTTTTGGGGGGGGGCAATGAGGATTAAGTGACTTGCCCAGGGTCACACAGCTAGTAAGTGTCAAGTGTCTGAGGCTGGATTTGAACTCAGGTCCTCCTGAATCCAGGGCCGGTGCTCTATCCACTGCGCCACCTAGCTGCCCCCAACCCATCCACTTTTGAGCTTCACTCATTTGTATCACCCAGTCCAGATCCTTGTGGAGGTTATCTCAGCAGCCAGAGCGATCCATCAACAAGCATTTATTAAGCACCTACTATGGGTTGAGCACAGGGCAGGGCACTGTAGATAAACACACACATGAAAAAGAGACAGGAGTAAGACACCCTTTTTACATTTGGGCACATAGTAGGTGCTTACATGCCTGTTGGTGGACTGATTGATTGACAGGAGAACATAGGCACTGGGAAGGGGGCTGATCAAGGAGGGGGGTGGGGGAAGGGATGAATAAAGAGGGGGAATCAGGACAGGTTTCTTGAAGGAGGTAGAATTCAGCTAACCCTTGAAAACTTCTAGGGGGTTCCAAAAAGCAGAAGTAGGAGGAAGAATATTTTCCCTCTTTTCTCAAGGAGTTCAGTATCTGTCTCATGACCTTCTCTGTCCTAGCCCCTTCTGTCATACTTCGAAATACACATTGATGTCTCTTGCAATAGGTTGCTGACCTCCCAGTTCAGCAGCTTCCTCACTTTGTAAGCTGGTCCTTCACTCCACACCTCAACCACTCATAAGGACGGTCCTATCTTCGGTCCCAGCATCACTTGGTCCGTGATCTCCATGGCTGATTCTGGGGCCTGCACTTAGCAAGCCGAGGAGCTTGCTACTGCCCCCAAGACAGTGAAGACTCAAAAAATGAGGGTACCATTGTCCTTTCCACGGTCTCCCTGAGTATTAGAGTAGCTGCCTGCAGACTAGGCCTTACTGTCAAGCTCAGTGTCTCTCTGCTATCTGAATTGCTGGTGTCAGGGCATCACTGTGCTGCCTTTAGATCCTGGTGCCATCTAATTTCATCACTCTCATCATTGCCAGGACTGCTGAGGGTCAGGAGACTACTACTCTCTCTCTCTCTCTCTCTTTTTTTGTCTGTGTGTGAGGCAATTGGGGTTAAGTGACTTGCCCAGGGTCACACAGCTAGTAAGTGTCAAGTGTCTGAGGCCTGATTTGAACTCAGGTCCTCCTGACTCCAGGACCGGTGCTCTATCCACTGAGCCGCCTAGCTTCCCTGAGACTACTACTCTCTCAACCTCTTCAGCTTTTTCAAAGGGAAGCTATTGTCCCATGTCCCATAATCTTGGCCAATTGTTTGGATCTGAGTTGGAAGAGAAGTGGGAGACCATTCGGTCTGACACCGTGGCCAAACAAGGATCCTTCTACGATATCCTAAACATGTGGTCACCCTGCCTTGGACTGAAAGCCTCCTTTGGAAAGGAAGCCATTGCTTCCCAAGGCAGTCCATTTCCACTTTTGAACAGTTCTGATTATTAGGTAGTTTTTCCTTATCTCCAGCCTAAATCTGCCTTTCTATGACTTCCACTCACTGTTCCTTGCTCAGCCTTCTGAGGCCCAGCACAAGTGTAAACTGTTTCCCATAATTACTTGAATACAGCTATCATGTTCACCCAAGTCTTCTTTTTCTCCAGTTCCTTCAACCAATAAACATTTATTAAGCACCTAATATGTGCCAGGTACTGTGCTAAACACTGGGGCTATAAAAAGAGGCCAAAGGGGGCAGCTAGGTGGATAAAGCAGATTTGAATTCGGGTACTCCTGACTCTAGGGCTGGTGCTCTATCCACTGAGCCATCTAGCTGCCCCTAGTCTGAGATGTTTGAAAGGCAGTTGACAATGAGACAGGAAGCCAGCAGAGAGGTTGGGGCAGGATGGGTAGATTTGAGAATTAGTAGCATAGAGATGGTCATTAAATCCATGGAGCTGATGAGCTCACCGAGTGCAATATTATAGAGTGAATAAAGAACAGAAGCCTGAGGGACACCTATTGTTAGAGGGGATGATTTGGAAGAACACCCAGCAAAGGAGGCAGAGAAGGATTGGTCAGAGAGGTAGGAGGAGAACCAGGAGAGAGTTTTGTTTCAAAAACCTAAACAGAAGAGAGTAACAAGGAGGAGAGAGTGATCAACAGTGTCAAAAGTTTCAGAGAGGTCCTTCAACCAATACTCAAAGGCCTTTCACTGGCCTGCCCCTCCTCTGGACTCTGTTTAGATTGTCAATATCTTTAAAATATGGCATCTACAACCAAAACCTTTGTCCTCTCACTGCCAATGCCTTGACATACCTTGACATGGGCAACCACCACCATGTTCATTCTTCCATCCTATGCCTGTACTGGTAAAAGATGGAGGAAGGCATGTAGCTGTGCCACATTGAGTCCACTACAGATCCATGTTATTAGATTTCAACTGGAGGGGCAGCTAGGTGGTGCAGTGGATAGAGCACTGGCCCTGGATTCAGGAGGACCTGAGTTCAAATCCGGCCTCAGATGCTTATCTCTTACTAGCTGTGTGACCCTGGGCAAGTCACTTAACCTCAACTGCCCTGAAAAAAAAAGATTTCAACTGGGCTCTCACTATCACAATAGCAATCCTTTTATTCTTTGCTATTTTAGTCCTTATCACACCCCCTCCCTTAACCTAGGGTCTACTTCAAAGTTTCTCTTCTCTCTGAAGCCTCACAGATCTCCCCCTCAGTAGAGGGTAAAGTCTCTTTACTGAGAATGTCAAATATCTATCCCATACTCCCCCTTTCCCTCTACTCCATACCTCAAAACCATTCTACGCAATCCCTTGTTTTTTCCTCCTTTATCTTAGTTTCTGAAGAAGAGGTGGTCAAGACTAACTCCTCTGCTTATACCCTTGGTCCCATGTCCCAGCTGGGAGCTTGTCATTGCAAACGTTGCCCCCTCCCTTCAACTTCTCCCTATCAACTGCTTCCTTCTCTGTGCCTACAAACATGGTCAATCCTCTCCACTCCACTTGGCCCTGCCCTCTCCTCAAGTTAACATCCTACATCATTTCTTTTACATTGACAAATAGCTGGAAAACTGCTTATACTTGTGGCCTCTTTTTCTGTTCCTCCCACTCATATTTCAAGCCCTTGTAATCTGGATTCCAATCCTACCCATTCCCTGGAACTGCTCCCTCCAAGATTACTCATAATCTCTCTCTCTCTCTCTCTCTCTTTTTTTTTTTTGCAGGGCAATGAGGGTTAAGTGACTTGCCCAGGGTCACACAGCTAATCAAGTGTCAAGTGTCTGAGGCCGGATTTGAACTCAGGTACTCCTGAATCCAGGGCCAGTGCTTTATCCACTGCACCACCTAGCTGCCCCCTACTCATAATCTCTTACTTTCTTTTTTTGTTTGTTTGTTTTGTTTTGTTTTTTTGCAGGGCAGTGGGGGTTAAGTGACTTGCCCAGGGTCACACAGCTAGTAAGTGTAAGTGTCTGAGGCCAGATTTGAATTCAGGTACTCCTGAATCCAGGGCCAGTGCTTTAACCACTGCGCCATCTAGGTGCCCTCATAATCTCTTAACTGCTAAATCCAACCAACATTTTTCTCAGGAGTTTCCAGGCTGCCATTACTATTAAAAAACTCCCTGGGGCAGCTAGGTGGCACAGTGGTTAGAGCACTGGCCCTGGAGTCAGGAGAACCTGAGTTCAAATCTGGCCTCAGACACTGAACACTTACTAGCTGTGTGACCTCGGGCAAGTCACTTAACCCCAATTGCCTCACCCCCCCAAAATAAATAAATAAAATAAAAACCTCCCCAACTCTGCCTTTTCTCCCATTCTTGCTCAGTTCAGCCCTGCCATTCCCTCCATTCCCTATCTTCTTTTTAAAAAAATTTTTAAATTTTAAATTAATTTTTTTTCATTCCCTATCTTCTACTCTCCTCCCCAACCTCTATCATGCTCTCTGGGACCTTGTTGTACTGTATCTTTTTAGAAAAATTATTTCTTGATGTATTTTGTCTTTGTGTGGATCATGTCCCACCCCACTCCCCTAGACAGAGCTCTTTCTTGTGACAAAGAACCATCAAGATAAAATATCCTATGGAGAAATATCCTTTTCCGACAACATATACAAGAACCCATTAATCTTCCTATTTCTCTTCCAAGAGGGAGGGGGTCTGTATCATTATCTCTTTAGTAGGATATTCATGGGATTTCTATTACTTTTCATTTATATCATTGTAATTGTATATGTAAATGTATATCATTGTAATTGTTTAGTTTTCTTGATTCTGTTTTGTTTTGTTTTGTTTTGTTTTCCTGGGGCAATGAGGTTTAAGTGACATGTCCAGGCTCACACAGCTAGTAAGTGTCAAGTTTCTGAGACCAGATTTGGACTCAGGTACTCCTGAATCCAGGGCAGGTGCCTTATTCACTGTGCCACCTAGCTGCCCCCTTGATTCTGTTTAACATCCTTCTCTTGCTTCCTCGATCTCTTCCTCTTATTGTTGGATCTGTTCAAACGTCTTCAGTGGCTCCAAAATTCAAGTTTCTCACCCTGCCATTTAAAGCTCTCCATATTCTTTTCTCTCACCCACCTTCCCATTCTTACTTCCTATTTCTTCCCTGTGCACACTCTACATTCTAGCCAAAATGGACCACTAGCTATACCTCAAACTCAACCTTTCATTGCCATGGCTTGATTTGGGCTACCATAGCTCATGCCTGGAACACACTCCCTCAGCCTCTCCATCTTTAAGACTCCTTTCCTTCTTTCAAGTCTTAGTTCAGGTGCTGGTTCCTGGGGGGAGCTTTCTGTGCTCCCCCAAATTGCCATTGCTTTGTCCTTTCTCAAACAATCTTGTTTTTATTTCTGTACATGCCATATACCTCCACCCCTCCCCACCCCCTACCCCCATGGAAGGTAAGCTCTTTGAAGCAGGGATTTTCACTTACATCTTGTATATCCCTTATTGTTGTTATTGTTGTTTGTCCTTTGTTCTAGAAGAGATACTAGTACCTAACAGAGTCTCTTGGGCAATGTTTTTCCCCCCCATGCCAATGGCTTCATCAGTGGGGAATTCCCAGTGTAGAACCTCAAAACTTCCTCTACCAGTGATAATCTGCAACTCACTTTTTTTAAAAAAAGAAATTCTTTCATTTTGACATCACCTAAAATTCCCCCTGGGAATTCCTCCCCCTGAGCAGGTAGGTGGGACAGTAGATAGAGTGTCTGGCTTGGAGTCAGGAACACATCTTCCTACCTTCAAATCTGGCCTCAGATATTTACTAGCTATGTGACCCTGGGTAAGTCATTTAACCCTGTTCACCTCAGTTTCCTCACCTGTAAAATGAACTGGAGAAGGAAATGGCAAATCACTCCAGTATCTTTGCCAAGAAAACCCCAAATGGGGTCATGAAGAATTGGACACGACTGAACAACAACAACAACAACAACAACAAAAATTCCCCTGTATCTTTCTCTTCATCCCAGAGCCGTCTCTAACAACAAAGACTTTAAAAAAAATTGAATAGAAAAAATTCATCAATCCATTGAAAAAATCTGAAAACATATGCAAATATTGCACAGCTGTGGACGTCTTGCCTCTGCAAATGAGTGGAGGAAGGTGTTTTCTGTCAACAGGCAACCGCAACGTCATGAGACTTATGTGAAAACCAGGTTTATTACAAGAGAAATGAACATGCATGGGAACCCAATGAGCTCAAAGTTTTTACGGAAGTTTACTTTTATAATAGCATGACAAAGAGAGGAGGCGATACCAGCAAGGGGGGTGGGTGTTAAAATGGGAGGGGGAACAGTGCATTAAAGGTGTAGGTAGGACACCAAAACCACTCCCCATGAGGAGGAACAGGGCTACAGCAAAAGCCACATTCTTTTCCCCTGGGAACTGCTAAACTATGAAGATAAGAAGGTTCCCTTATCTGCAGAAGACCCCAGCTGCACAAGTAGTATCTCAGCCTGGCACAGATGGCTGGCATCTTTCTTGCCTCCCAAGGACACACAGGGAGTCCAGCTTGGGGTGCAACAACAAATTATGTCAGCTTATTCAGGGTCTCCTGCATGCTCTGATTCCAGTGTTTCTGGGAAATATGGTAACTCAAAAAGACAAGTTCAGGGGACCCCTTAACAGCCCTTAATACTCCTCATGTCTCTTTTTTGGGAGTCTGCTTCCTTCCTTTTGCATCAGTTCATGTAGGTCCTCCCTGGCTTCTCGGTATTCATCATATTTGTCTCTTACTGCATAGACATCCTCATCATCAGTTCAGTCATTTTTCAGTCTCCTCTGCCTTGCTCTGTGACCTTGGTCAAGAGCTCCCTTCCTCTCTCTGATCTTTTTCAGTTCCCTCTTCTACAAAAAGGAAAGGTCAGGGGTTAGACTGGATGATCCTTAAAGTCCCTTGCAGCCCTGACATTCTGTGATTCCAGGACGAGTCGGGTCTCAGGGTCCTTCAGAACCTGGTCTCTAACAGGTCTCCAGGGAGTGCTGGAAAATTCCATCTGTAACATTCTGCTCTAAAGAGGGGCCCAGTCAGGGGCTGGTGACTGTGGCCCAGCTATGGATTTAAGCCTGGTCAAGTTTTGCAAAAGACTTTTCTCCAGCTAGGAGCCAACTGGCTGAAGGTACAGTTGTGCCTTCCTTGTGGGAAGGCTGGAGTCTTTGGCTACTAGTAGGCTTTAGCCCTGCTGTCGCAAGCTCTGGGTGCCCCCTCTCCTTTAGTTGTTGGTGTAACCGTGGTAGGGGTGGGGAGGCAGGACTTGGGACACAGGGAGGCTGAGTTCTCACCCTTCCCAAGGGTGAGGGAGACAGCAGGATAAAATGATCTAGTGTAAATAGCAGGGGTTCTTAACCTGAGCTCTGTGGACTCGGCTTTGTAAAAATATTTTTAGAACTGTGCTACAATGTCATTGGATTCCTTTGTTATCCTGTGCATTTTATTCTATGCATTAAAAAAAATATATGATTCAGAGAAGGGGCCCATGGGCTTCAGCAGACTGACTATCAAAGAGAACCAGGACATAAAAAAGGTTAGGAGCTCTTATTCTGAAGTCCGAAGAGCTGACCTTGGGCCAGTCACTTCTCCCTCTGCTGTTGTAAAAGATGGCCTCTGGGGTGGAGGATGCTAGGAACCTTCCCTGAAGGGTAGTGAGACAACCTCTGGGCCCCGGGGCCTAGAAAATCCTGCCTGCCCCCAGCTTGAAGATTTTCCTCCATACACAGCGCTTTGTGACTTTGACGTAACCTTCAAAGGCCTAGTTGCCCTCTCCACATCTCGGTGGGTGTGTTTTTTTCTCTCTGTCATCTTTCCTTTCCTGTCTCTGTATCAAGGAAATAGGTCACATTTCAGAGAAACCAGTCAACAAGCAGATTCATCGACAGGGGGGTAGCTAGGGGCAGTGGTAGTTGGGCCCTGTCCCCTGACCACCTCCCCACCCTAAGGCCCCGGCACCCAGTGTGGCCTTCCCCTCCATGAGACTTGGCCCTCCAAGGGACTGAAGAAGAGTGAAGGAGGCAGGGAAGCCCAGTTCCTGGGCCTTGAGCCTCTGGCACCTCCACAGGTGAGACTTTTCCTTATTTCTGACCCCTGGACACGGCTGCCATCCTAGAGTGATATGGGTAGGGATGCTCTGGGAGTTAGGAGAGAGGAGGCCCATGCTAACAGGTCAGGGCGGTGACTCCCTCTACCTCATGCCTCGGCTTCATGATCCCTAGGCAGGAAAGAGAAAGAAACACTAACAAGAATTTTGGGGAAGGGGTGTTATCTTTCCCAGGGCCCAGAATTTCCCAGTCCAGGGTGTCAGACTCTAGTTCGTTGTGTAGGAATGTTGGGGGGTGGTCAAGGAGGAGTGAAACTGGGGCGGCGAATGTAAGGGATAGATAGTCAGACTGGGCTTTAAGGGCATTGCTAGGCTAAAGGAGTGGAAGGCACAGTCAAATGGGCTCACAAGATTGTCAGATTGGGTATTTCAGGAATGGCCAGGCTAGGGTGGGGTGAGACCTGGGAGATGGTCAGCCTTGAAGTTCTTGGCAATGGTGAGACTGGGGCCTTGGGAGAGATATTGGGGATTAGAGGGTGGTCTGATTGTGGAGTCAAAGGGATAGTTAGATTAGGAATTTGGGTATATTTGAACTAGGCAGTTTATGGCATAGTCAAGCTGACACGATTTGGTGTGGTCATATTGGGAAGACAGGGAACAGTTAGACTGTGTTCTGGGGATCAGGATAAGGTCAGACTGAATAGTCTGGGGTCACAGATGGAGGGGGTCATAGTATTTTTTTTTTTTAGTGAGGCAATTGGGGTTAAGTGACTTGCTCAGGGTCACACAGCTAGTAAGTGTTATGTGTCTGAGGCCGGATTTGAACTCAGGTACTCCTGACTCCAGGGCCGGTGCTCTATCCACTGCACCATCAAGCCGCCCCAGGTCATAGTATTTTTAGACTAGGGGTGAGCAGCTAGGTGGCACAGTGGATAGAGCACTGATCCTGAAGTTGGGAGGATCTGAGTTCAAATCTTACCTCAGACGCTTACCAGCTCTGTGACCCTGGGAAAATAAGTCACTTAAACCCAAATGCCTTAAACATCCGGGGCCGTCCCCAGTCGTCCTGATATATATTTTGCCACTGGACCCAGATGGCTCTGGATGAGAGAGTGAGGTTGGTGACCTTGCACAGCCCTCCCTCACTTCAATCCAATTCATTGCAAGTGATGACATCACCCCGAAGTCATGGTCCTCTTCGGGAAAGAAGAATAAACAACAATAAGATTAGGAGTTCAGGAGACAGTCACTTTGGGGTTTCAAAAGTAAGTTAGACCTGGAAGTTTGGGATATGGTCAGACTGGGCAGTCAGGATGGGGATCAGGAGACAGGTGAGAAGACAAACAGTGCTCAGACTAGAGATTTGAGGGCTGGTCAGACTAGGTGGGTCATGGTGATGATTAGACAGGAGGAGGCTATAATTAAGCTGGGATTTGTAAGGACAGTAGGACTGGGAGGGATCTTGGGACATTTGGATGAAGACAGGGGCCTGTATGAATTAGTTTCTCACTTTCCAACTCTACATTTAGGACCATTTCTCTTTGTGGGAAGGAACTGGGACCCCCCCCCAACCCACCCTTTGTCAGTTCTGCTCCAGTCTAGACACCATCAAGTAAGTAATTTCTCCATGCCAAGCTGACCTCCTTTAGGGATATTAAAGGAACAGGCTGGACCAGTTAGTGGTGATAATGATGATGAGTACAGATCATTTTGGGGAGGAGCGATGTCCAATGGTGATGATAATACCTCACATTAGCACCCAGGGGTGAGAATAATGATGCTAACAGTTCACACTGGGGACCTGTACAGATACCAGATCTAGCAATTGAGGAAGGCCTTGGATAGTGTTTTCATAGTTTGTAGGCTGGAGGGAGATAAACCTGGACCGGAGATAATCCCTCCTCACTCTCCTCCTATTCATGTGGATGAAAGTGGTGCTTTCCCCTGGGTCCCTGGGTCCCTGGGTCCCTGGGTCCCTGGGTCCTTTCTTAGTATCTGAAATGGACCTTTGTAATCTTTAGCTTTCCCTCTTCTCCTCTTCTTCCTCTTCTCGTTACCACCATCATCATCATAATCTAAAAGGAGGAAAAGGAATGATAGATGTTCTCAGAGTACATGATAAACAGGTTAAAATATGTAGAAATTTGGGGCAGCTAGGTGGCGCAGTGGATAGAGCATGGGCCCTGGAGTCAGGAGGACCTGAGTTCAAATCTGACCTCAGACACTTGACACTTACTAGCTGTGCGACCATGGGCAAGTCACTTAATCCCAATTGCCTCACCAAAAAAAAAATATGTAGAAATTCTTCTGGAACATATATTAGATTGTAAGTTCCTTGAAGGGAGGAACTTTCTTTTGCCTCTTTGTATATCCTACTTAGCACAGTGCCTGGCACATAGTTGGTACTTAATTGATATGGACAGATATCACTTCACAGAATAGTAGTAAAGGCAGACAATAAGTACACATCACTATATTTATCAAATGTGACCAATATTGTTTGGATGGAGCCTATGAAAGGGCTAAGATCTAAGAGGGTAGTCAAAGGGCCCTCTCTATATAACATTCACGTGGACTTATGTTGACGAATAAGCTTTAAACAAATGGCCAAGTTGGGGAGATTTGTTTGATGAAATGGAGGGGTTTATGGTAGTGATGTAGGACTCCCAGAAATCACAGAAAAGTCAGACAGGTAGATGATAGATGGATAGATAGATGGATGGACGGACAAACAGATGGACAGAAAGACAGACAGAAAGACAGACTATCTGTCTGATAGATAGATAGATGGGGGAGAGGCAGGGAGACAGACAGACAGGTTGGTAGGGAGCTGGAATAAAAGTAGATATGTAAGGGCCAGCTAGGTGGCACAGTGGATAGAGCACCGGCCCTGGAGTCAGGAGTACCTGAGTTCAAATCCAGCCTCAGACCCTTGACACTTACTAGCTGTGTGGCCCTGGGCAAGTCACTTAACCCCAATTGCCTCCCCCCCCCCCAAAAAAAAAGTAGATATGTATTACTGGTGTTCCAGGTACTGTGCTAAGTGCTGGGGATAAAAATACAAGCAAGTAAGATAGTCCCTGCCCTGCCTTCAGGGAGATTACATTTTACTGAGGGAATACAACACAAAAAGAATAACTGGAAAAGGAAAGGGAGGTGCAGGTGGGAATGCCATGGACAAGAACTACTTGGAAGCCTTGCTCAGGACAAAGATGAGAGAGAAGCTCACTTATTAGAGCCCAGCTTCTAGGGGGGCAGATTGTGCAAGGAAATAATAGAAACTTTCCAACATTGCAGGTTGCAGGTTAATAACTATTGAATACCTGGAAAGAGAGACATGATCAGGTGGCCAAAATTATATACCAGAAACTCTCTGTCCTTTGTATCCCAATAGAAAAATCTCCATATTACAAATACAAATCCCAAGATATCTTTGAGAATTTGATGAATCAAGTTTACTGGAAATAGAAAATTGTTCTAAGATAGCATCTTTCTTTGATTATGAATTGCTTAGGGTATGACCCAATTTCTCACACTATGGCTTTGATTCAAGGAGGTGTACAGACCCTGTTCCTTAGTTCTTATTGTATTTCTTTCTTTCTTTCTTTCTTTTTTTTTTAAGAACAATGAGGGTTAAGTGACTTGCCCAGGGTCACATAGCTAGTGTGTGTCAAGTGTCTGAGGCCAGATTTGAACTCAGGTCCTCCTGAATCCAGGGTCGGTGCTCTGTCCACTGTGCCATCTAGCTGCCCCCAGTTCTTATTGTATGATTGTACCTAAAAATATTTTTACTTAATTAAGATAGGAGAGCTTAAAAAAAAAAAAGGTGGTTTCAACCCCATCCTTGACTAGAGATACATATTTCAGGATAAAAAGACAAAAATTATACATGCAAAAAGCACCTTTGACATCAAGAAACTTACCTTCTAAATGGCGGGATACCAGATACAACTCTCTCTCCCCGTCTCCACACATATTATATATGTAACTATATCTATCTTTATATAGGAATGTGTCTGGTGTTTTTCCAGTTAGAACATATATATGTATATATATATGCTATGTATATGTGTATATACATACATTTACATGTTCGTGTGCATACAAACATATGCATATGTAAACATATAAATAAACTAGTGTTTATATATGTGTGCATAGATATGAACTGTATAGGTATATACATAGATGTGGTGTATAAAAGTGTGTATATAAATAAAAATATAGAGAGAGTGGACAGGAAAGGTCTCCTGCAGAAGGATGTACTTGGGCTGAATCTTGAGGGAAAGTGGGATTTTTAGAGGCAGAGATGAGGAGGTAGAGCATTCCAGGCATGATCCAGTGCAAAACTGCAGAGATAGGAAATGGAGAGTAGTGTGTAAAGAATGTAAATAGGCCTATTTGAGAGGATAAAAGTCAAGAGATGAGGGTGATTTGGAGATTTTGAAACCAGGCGACTGAAAAGATTTTAGTGTCTTCTATAGTCCTTGGGAGCTTTGGAAGAGGGGCGGATTCTAGGGGTCAGTGAGGAATGGAGGGATGAAAGGTCACTGTGAGGAATGAAGACTAGGTTAAAGAGGAGCAAGACCAGGGAGGGATGGAATGACAGGCACTTGGGCCTCTGATAAAATAGCTTCAGAATTCTTTAAATATGGGACGCCCCACAACTTTGCGGTTGTCTTTGAGTAGGGGCCACGCTAATCTTCTCTGTATATTCCAAGTATAGTACACATGTTGCTGACATAAGCACTATTTCAGAATTGTTGATCAAGGAAGTGGAATGTTTGTGGGTGATGGTGAGATTATTGAGAGAGATGAGAACAAGTTAATAGCAAATATAACAAGAGCTAACATTTTAATGAGACTTTTCATATAACATCTTATTTGAATATCACAACAACCCTGTGAGATAAGGACTGTAGGTAATACTATCCCTACTTTATTGATGAGAAAACTGAGGTTCAAAAAGGTAAAATAACTGTACAATTATCACATAGCTATTAAATGTTAGTTGTTGCTCAGTCATGTCTAACTCTTTGTGTGACCCCCTTGGACCATATCATGTCAATAATGTCCATGGGATTTTCTTGGCAAAAATATGGAGTGGTTTGCCATTTCCTTCTCCAGTGGATTAAGGCAAACAGAGGTTAAATGACTTGCCCAGGATCATACAAGCTGGTAAGTATTCAAGGCTAGATTTGTGGATTTTTCTTTTTCTTTTTTTTTTTTTTTTTTTGCTGCCAAGGCTAGATTTGAACTTGGGTCTTACTGATCCCAGGTCCAGCATTCTATCCACTGAATCACCTAGCCACTTCATTGTTGGAGGCAATATTTAAACCCAAGTTTCTTTTGCCTCCAACTGTAGCACACTTCCCCATATACTATGCTACATTTTCAGTTTGGGGGTCCTCTGGTTTTATGGCCCTTCTCTAAGGTTTCTCAATCCCCTGATAGAGGGGTGTAATATAGTGGAAAGTATGCTGAACGTGGGCTTAGCCAGCTTGGTTTTGAATCCTTCTTTGGCCACTTCTTACTTGTATGACCTTGGATGTGTCTCTCTGGGCTTAACCTCTCTGGGCTTCATTTTCTTCCTCTTTAAAGTGAGGGAGTTGGGGAGGGGGGCAACTAGATGGCACAGTGGATAAAGCATGGGCCCTGGATTCAGGAAGACCTGAGTTCAATTCCAGCCTCAGACACTTTACACTTATTAGTTTTGTGACCCTGGGCAAGTCACTTAACCCTCATTGCCCCACCAAAACAAAAAACAAAAAACCCCAAACCCCTAAAAAAACAAAGACAAAAGAAAGAAGTGAGGGAATTGGGTTCGATGATTTCTAAGTTCCCTTTCAGCTCCAAATCTATGATCCAATTATCTCTCTCGTGACCCTTTCCATGACCCTGAACCCCCATATATATGTATATATATGTAGATGTAGATGTATCTTTTGTAGAGCCAGGGGATCCCCAAGTCACAAATGGTCCTCAGTTTTCCCCAGATCCTTCTTGGGCACAGGGGAAAAAAACCAAAAAGCCCTCCCCTATCGATGCCCAGCTTGCCCACTCTGGTCCTTTTCCTCATCTCTGATGATCAAGTCTTAGATTCTGGAAATAGTCAGATCATCAAAGGGAACAAAGATGTTGGAGCTTCAAGGAAAGGCTGGCCCTTTCTCCAGACTGACTGCCCGGAAGACTCATGGGTCCCTCCTTCCATCCCCTTTTTCCTTTGGCCACATCTTTTTTTTTTTTTTTAAAGGTTGCTAAGTTTTGTTCTCCTTCTCCAGAGTTGGTCTCCCCCCAAGCCTGGGTCTGGGACAACTCAAATATATCATCAACATCCCAGCTCCGTAAACAAAGCCTTTGAAACTCATTTCTCTCCCAGCCCAGGGGATGTGGTCCCTTTTCCCCTGGTTGTCCCTTCCTTTTATGAGGCATCAACAGCTGAGGTCAGCCTGAGTTCTGGACAGTGGCTCCTTCCTTCCCTGCCTAGGGACTGGACTTTTTTTTCAGTTTCAGGGACTGACAGAGACATAGGTTCCTGTTCCATACCACCCCTCCCCCCACAACTGCATCGATCGAATTCTGTTCAACTGGCATTATTAAATGCCTTCTATGTGCTAGGTACTGAGCTAGGCAGCATGGTACAATGGAAGAATGTGTAACGATTGGAATGACGCCACCTGCTGGAGACTTACTGTAGAAGAGTTCTGCCCATGAAGCGAAGGTCTTTGAGGGCAAGACCAGGAGTCTTTTCTTTGGCGGGAGGAAGTGACGCGGGCTAGTGGGAGGAGGAAGGAAGAGACTGGCGCTGACTCTGGGGCTCTTTCCTGAGGACGCTGGCGGAGAGTGGAGCTAGAAATGCGCTCTCCCCTTAATAGATAGAAATCTAGGCCTTTCTCTCTCTCTTTACCAAATTCTTATTCTCCTTAATAAATGCTTAAAAGTCTAACTCTTGCTAAAGCTTGTAATTGATTGGCGACCACTCATTAGATATTTTAGACAGTTTAGCTAGAATTTTAACCCTTAACAAATGCCAGATTTAGAATCAGAGAACCTGGGTTCAAATCCCAGATCTGTAATTTTCCTGTATGACAATTGAATCTCTCTGGGTCTTAGTCTGCTCATCCATAAAATGAGGAAATCAGCCTGGTTGGTCTCTGAGGTCCCTTCTAGCTCTAATTCTACGATCCTATCATTCAATCAAACAAAAAGCTACTGCTGATTAAATACCTACTGTGTGCTAGCTCTGGCCCCTGGGGATACAAAGACCAAAAAGTAAAATAGTCCCTGTCCTGAATGAGCTAACATTGTATTGATGGGAGACAGCATGGAGACATATAAGTAGATACACAATAATACAAGGTAATTTTTTTTTGGGGGGGCAGGGTAATGAAGGTTAAGTGACTTGCCCAGGATCACACAGCTGGTAAGTGTCAAGTGTCTGAAGTTGTATTTGAACTTAGGTCCAACTGAATCCAGGGCTGGTGCTTTATCCACTGTGCCACCTAGCTGCCCCAAAATCTTTTTTGTTTGTTTGTTTGCTTTGTTTCTTGTTTTGTTAATTTTCATTTATTTATTTATTCATTCATTTATTTATTTATCTGTCTATTTATTTATCCATTTATTTATTTATTTGTTTGTTTGTGTATTTTTAATACAAGGTAATTTTAAAGTCAGGCCAGCTAGGTGGCCCACTGCATGTAGCCCTGGAGTCAGAAAGACTCATCTTCCTGAATTCAAATCTGGCCTCAGGGGCGGCTAGGTGGCACAGTGGATAAAGCACTGGCCCTGGATTCAGGAGTACCTGAGTTCAAATCCAGCCTCAGACACTTGACTTGACACTTACTAGCTGTGTGACCCTGGGCAAGTCACTTAACCCCCATTGCCCCACAAAAAACAAAAACAAAACAAAACAAAACAAAACAAAAAATCTGTCCTCAGATACTTCCTAGCTGTATGACCCAGGGAAGTCATTTCACCCTGTTGGCCTTAGTTTCCTCATCTGTAAAATGAGCTGCAGGGGGCAGCTAGGTGGCGCAGTGGATAGAGCACCAGCCCTGGGGTCAGGAGTACCTGAGTTCAAATCTGGCCTCAGACACATAACACTTACTAGCTGTGTGACCCTGGGCAAGTCACTTAACCCCAATTGCCTCACTTAAAAAAAAAATGAGCTGCAGAAGGAAATGGCAAACCCCTCCAGCATCTCTGCCAAGAAAACCCCAAATGGGGTCATGAAGAGTGTGACACAACTGAAACCACTGAACAATAAAAAAGTATATATCCAAAATCCAGAGGGGATAGGGACTATGATTTCATTGGTGCATGGAATTCCTGGCCTCTATCAAATGCAGGCCAGTGCCTTTAGAGAGTGGCCTAGAGTCAGCTAGTCAAGGTAACAAATATTTATTAAGCACCTATTGTGTGCCAGGTAAGGTTTGGTGATTCTGTCCGTTTCCATGGATTCAATTATCATCTGGATTCTAATGCTTCCCAGATCTACTTTCTCTTAACCTTTCTCCTTACTTTGAGTCTTGCATTGCCAACCACCTATTGGATATCTTTTTTTGTTGTTGTTGTTGCATGGGGCAATGGGGGTTAAGTGACTTGCCCAGGGTCACACAGCTAGTAAGTGTCAAGTGTCTGAGGCCGGGGATTTGAACTCAGGTACTCCTGAATCCAGGGCCAGTGGTTTATTCACTGCGCCACCTAGCTGCCCCCCACCTATTGGATATCTTGAACTGGATGGCCTATAGACATATTAAACTCAACGTGTCTGAAGCTGAACTCATTATCTTTTCCCCAAGCCATCCTTTCTTCCAAACTTCCTCAATGGCCCCACCATCCTCTTAGTTACCCAGGCTTAAAACCTAGAGTTCTTGGGGGCAGCTAGGTGGCGCAGTGGATGGAGCACCGGTCCTGGAGTCAGGAGGACCTGAGTTCAAATCCAGCCTCAGACACTTAACACTTACTAGCTGTGTGACCCTGGGCAAGTCACTCAACCCCAATCGCCTCACTAAAAACAAACAAAAAAACCCCAAACCTAGAGTTCTTGACTCCTCTTTCTCTCTCATATCCAATCTGTTGCCAAGTTCTGTTGTTTCTGCCTCCCTGACAACTCTCATATATGTGCTCTTTTCTCCTCTGACACTGTCACCAGCCTGGTCCAGGTTCTCATTATCTCAGAGGCAGCCAGGTGTCTCAGTGGATGGAGGACTGGGTCTAGAGACAGGAAAACTGAGTTCAAATCCAGCCTCAGACACTTATGATCTGGGTGACTTTGGATAAGTTAAATAATCTCAGTTTCAGCAACTGTAAAATGGAAGTAATAATAGCATCTACCTCTCAGGGTTGTTGTAAGGATCTGATGAGCTAAAGTTTGTAAAGTGCTTTGCAAAGATTAAAACACTATATAAATGCTAGCTATTGGATTATTATAACACCCATTGGTTGATCTCTCCTCCCCAAGTCTCTTCCCACTGCCATCCATCCTTCACTCAGCTGCCAAAGTGATTTTCCTATGGTACGGGCTGACCACATCACCCCCTTATCTATCTATATCTATATCTATCTATCTATCTACCTATTCATTCATCTATTTATTCATTCATTTATTTATTTAATTTATTTGCTTGTTTTTTCCCTTATTTATCTATCTACCTACCTATCTATTCATTCATTTATTTATTAATTCATCTATTTATTTATTTATTCATTCATTTAATTTATTTGCTTGTTTTTCCCCTTATTTATTAAACTCCAGTGGCTCCCTATTACCTCCTGGATCAAACATAAAAATCCTCCATGTGGTGTTCAAAGCCCTTCTTCATCTGGTACCTCCCTGCTTTTCCTGTCTTCTTCTACTTTGCCCTCCGCCTTTCCACCTCCCTTGTGATGCTGGTCCTTAAACAAGACATTCCCTCTCCTGACTCTGGGCATTTTCTGGTTGACCTCTATGCCTGCAACGGTCTCCTTCCTCATATCCACTTCCTGGCCTCCCTGGCTTCCTTCAAGTCTCGGCTAAAATCTCACCCTCCTTACAAAAGTCTTTCCTCCTTCTCCTTAATGCTAGTGCCTGCCCTCTGTTGTTCCGTCCAACTTACCCTGTCTAATGCCTGTTTGTACAGAATTATTTGCATGTGGTCTCCCTCATTAGATTGTCTTTGTGTTCCCAGCCAGGGCTTCGCGCAGTGGCTGGCACATCATAGGCATTTTTTTTTGTGGGGCAATGAGGGTTAAGTGACTTGCCCAGGGTCACACAGATAGTAAGTGCCAAGTGTCTGAGGCCAGATTTGAACTCAGGTCCTCCTGAATCCAGGGCCAGTGCTTTATCCACTGTGCTACCTAGTTGCTCCCTCTGAGTCCGGATTTGAACTCAGGTCCTCCTGAATCCAGGGCTGGTGCTTTATCCACTACTCCACATAGCTGCCCCACATCATAGGCATTTAATAAATGCTCATTGAGTGACCTAGAGCATTGAGATATTAAGTGGCTTGCTCAAGTGTAACAGATGAGATTTGAACCCAGGTCTTCATGGCTTTAAGGCTGGGCTCTCCCCTTTGCTATGTCATTCTGCCTCTCTGTCCAAAATAATACCAGGCAGTTTTAGTATATGGGCTTTTGAGGGGTGGGGAAGCAGCCAGGGAATCTTGGAAAGGTTTCATGGGTGATTCTGGGTACAAAGGCAGAAATGAAATGGCGCCCACCCTCAAGGAATTCTATTAACCTGGTTTTGAGATTAAGCCATTGGATCAAGGGTGTGCTGGAGTCAGCTCCTATCAGCTTGAGAGACTGATTATTAACTTTTCAGTGTGAGCATTTACACCTCCAAAAGACACAAATACTACAAGTCAGGGATCGATTTATTGTTGCTTGCCTGGACTTTAAAAAGTGTTGGGGGAAAATGTTAAAAATTCAGACTAAACTTAAAAGTATTGTCCTGCTTTTTGAAGAGCTGGTTGTTAAACATTTACCAGCATCTCCCCTCCCCCTTTTGGATGCACTTTCGCTAAGCTTCTCCTGACCCCGATTCTCTCAGCAACAGCTCTGTCCTGTTCCCAGTTACCAGAGCTTTCTGGCTCCCTTCCCTCCCTCTTTCACCAATGGGGACGCCTGGGTCCTTTCTTTAATCTTTGTTCTGGAAGTGCTGTTCATTCTTCTTTGGTTGTCATGTCACCTTTTCTCCTAACACTGAGCTATGACCCTTGATCTGTCCAAACAGTTAAAGAATCATAGAATCTCCTAACATTTTCAACAAACGATCCTTTAGCTTCCCCTTGAAAATCTTTAGTGACCTGGAATAGTCCAGCTCAACTCAAAAAACATTTATTAAACACTGTCTGGATACGTTGTCCTGTGCTAAGTACTGGGGGTATAAAGAGGAAAAAGAAATGGTTCCTGCCCCAGGGGAGCTTACATTCTGCTAGGGACTACATCTGGAATACAGATAAGGAAGTAGAGGGTAATTTGAGGAGGAAGAGACCACTAACAACTGTGGGAAAAGGAGGAGGCTTCCCATAGAAGGTAGTGCCCAAGCTGAGCCCTGAATGACTCAACAAACTAATCAATCAGTAGTTATTATATACCTCCTATATATTAGATGTGGACAGATAGGTGGTGGAGTCAATGGAGTGCCAGGCCTGGAGTCAAGAAGACTCATCTTCCCCAGTTTGAGTTTGGCCTCAGACGCTTACTGGCTATGCCACCCTGGGCAAGTCACTTAACCCTATTTGCCTCAGTTTCCTCAACTGTAAAATGAGCCAGAGAAGAAAATGGCAAATGACTCCAGTCCCTTTGCCGAGAAAACCCTAAAGGGAGCTAGGAAGAGTCGGACATTATGGGAACAACTAAATAACAATAACAACAAATATACTGGATGGAAAATAAAGATTGGGAGAGGAAAAAAAGCAGGCAGGGACTGTCTGTATTCCAGACATGGGAAGATGGAAGATCAAACAATTAAGCATTTATTAAGTGCTAACTATGTATCAGGCTGGTGCTAGATGTAGCCTGACTTGGCTGGAACACAAAGTGTATGGAGATTAATTTGAAATGAAGCTGGAAAGGCAGGTTGGAGTCAGACTGTAGAGGACATTGAATGCCAGGCTAGGAGTTTGTATCTTATGGTAAAGACAGCAGAGGGCCACCAAAGATTTTTCAAGGATGGAGTTATGGAGAAGGAAGGAAGTTATGGACAGAAGGAAGTGAATAATGATGCAGCAAAGAAGACAGAGGAGAAATACTCAGAGAGGTAGGAACAGAACTAAGTGAGATTGAGCCGTGTCACGAAAGCTAAGGGAGCCGGAGATGATCAACAGCATAATAAGGCGCAGGGATGAAGACAGAGAAAGGACCATTGGACTTAATCAGTAACCCTGGAGTCTTAGTGGGATTTGGAAGCAAGACTGCAAGGGGGAAGTTGAGAAAGTGAGTGGTAGGTCAGGAGTTGTAATCGGCAACTGTAGAATCTTGTTCTAGAATCCTGTCAATGAAAGGGAAAAGGAGGATGGGATGAGAGCTTGAAGGCATGGTTAGGTCAAATTAAGACTTCTTTTTAAGGCTTTGGAGACATGGGTATGCTTGTAGGCATTGGGGAAAAGCCAACAAAAAGAGAGAGATGACTGAAGGAGCAAGCTCCTAAATTAGAAGGGAGGAGATGGAATTTAAGATACAAGTCAACCTGGAATCAGGAAGACTCATTTTCGTGAGTTCAAATCTGGCTTCAGCCACTTACTAGCCGGGTGACCCTGGGCAAGTCACTTAATTCTGTTTGTCTCAGTTTCCTCATCTGTAAAATGAGCTGCAGAAGGAAATGGCAAACCACTCCAGTATCTTTGCTAAGAAAACCCCAAATAGGGTGACAAAGAGTCAGACATGATTGAAACAACTGAATAACAACAACGAGGAGGGTTGGCCTTGGCCTAGAGCACGGCCACCTCGTTTCAGAGACAGTATCAAAGAAGGAGAGAACAGGAGGGGAGGGAGTATTGGTGGATTCAGAGCAAGAAAGAAGAAAAAATGAAAATGCTTGGAGGGGGGAGCATGATTTTCTCAGAAAAGCAAGAGATAAGAGGAGAAGAAGGAGGTCAAGGATGGGGAGAGAAGAGAAGCTTTGGAACAACAGCTATGGGGAATGTATGAAGTCAGTCAGGGAAGAATAAAAGGACTGTGGTACATATCACTGCCTCAGGAGTCAGAGGGCCTGGGTTCAAATCCCACCTTTTTGGCTTAGTCCTTCTGTGACCTTAGATAAGTCATTCAGCCTCCCTGGGTCCAGTTTCCTCATCTGTAAAATGGCCTCCAAGGTTCTGTCTGGCTTAGCTTTGATATCTGTGCAGGGGTGGGGGGGGGGCAAAGTGAGATCACATGACCAGAGTTTTTAGTAGACTTAGGCACCACAGCTCAACAGCACAGGATGGAAGCATGAGAGGTACCCTGCTAGACGTGGAATCAGGAAGACCCTGAGTTCAAATCCTGCTTTAGGCACTTAATAGCTATGCCACCCTGGGCAAATAACTGAACTTCCTTGTGCCTCAGTTTCTTTATCTGCAAAACAAGGGAGTTGGTCTCTTAAGGCCCTTTTAAGCTTGAAACCTTTAATCTTGTGTCCTTGAGTAGGGCACCAAAGGTAACCCTGGGGTTTTGAGCAAGGTGTGAGTGGTGCCTGGGACAAGGAGGCAAGAGATTTTAGAGTAGGATAATAAGAGCTAGATTTTATATAAATATTTTATATAAACTGTTTATATTTATATAAAACATACACACCTATTTTATATGAGTTTTCTTCACCAATATTACATCATTTGATCCTCACAACCCTGTGAGCTAGATGCCATAATTATCCCTTGTGGATAGATGTGAAGTGACTTATCCAGGGCCGTTAAGCTTATGTTTGAGGAGAGATTTGAACTGAGGTGTCTCTGGTTCCAGGTCCAGCGCTCTCTCTCCTGAGCCCCCTCTCTCACTAAACAGGTCAACTCTAGGGTGGTCTATGAAGTGAGAGATAAGTGAAACCCTGGTAGGGGTGAAGGGACCAAGGAAGAATTGAGGGCCCCTATGTCACAGAATAGGTAGAAGGGGGTAAGTAAGAGGAAGAGATAGACCGACAAGAGACTGTGGTCAGAGAAAGAAATTTCAGAGTTCAGGATGATGGAGGAGGCATGGTTTTGAGCCTTAGCTATATCTAAGCTTATGATCACCCCAGTGGGTGGCGGACATAGAATGAAGATATAGGTCATGGAAAATGACGTGGGAGGGCAGGGTCTTCAAGGGTCACCATTGTGCATAGCAATGTCCCTCAATACGAGGAGCAGGGTCAGGGTAGAGGCAAAGGCTTGCGAGCCCACATCTTTCTTGACCTCCTTGAAAAAGGAGGTCGAGTAATGTCAGGGCTTGTAGAAATTAATAATTATTGGCATTTATAGGGTACTTTACAGTTTCTCATTTGATCCTTATAGTGACCCTGTGAAAGACGTGCTATCGCTAGTCCTACTTTACACAGGAGGAGACTGAGGCTGAAAAGTTAAGTGACTTGCCCAGGGTCACACAGCGGGGAAGTGTAGGATTCAAAGTCAGGTCTTGATTCTGAATCGAGTACCTATTCCGCCACTGAGCTGCCCAGGGTTGGGTTGCCTGATATAAATGTCTAAAGGGGTACATTTGGATGTGACTTCCTAAGGGTGATATAAGCTTCAAAAAGGGGAGTTAGGTAGTGTAGTGGATAGAGCACTGGCCCTGAAGTTGGGAGGACCTGAGTTAAAATCTTACCTCAGATACTTACTAGCTCTTGGCAAGTCACTTAACCCCTATTTCCTTTAATATCCGGGGCCATCGCCAGTCGTCCTAGTGTATATCTTACCACTGGACCCAGATGGCTCTGGAGGAAAGAATGAGGTTGGTGATCCTGCACAGCTTCAATCCAATTCAGTGCCAGTCATGACATCGAGTCATGAGTAGCTGCTCATGGTAAGGCAGAAAGAGTTTTGAATTTGGAGCAATTTGTAGAAGTTGCAATGAGATCAATTTAGGCTCAATCACAGGAAAAACTTCCCAATAATTCCAAAAGTGGAATGAGCTGCTCTGAGAATCAGTGGGTTCCCTCTCCTTGGAGACAGGACAAGCATTTGTTGGGTATGTGAGAAGGGAGATTCCTCTGGGCATGGGTTGAGACTAGATGGCAGCTGAGGTCTCATTTAGCTCTCAAGTTCCGTGATTCTGTGAATCAGGGAGCCTGGGCTTGAATTCTTCACCTGTTATTTACTGTCCGTGTACCCTTGGGCAAGTACCTCTACCTACCTAAGGAAGGGGCTTAACTTCCACCTCAAATTAATGTAATCACACATGGTCCAGATAACTGGTTTTGGGAACAACTTGTTTATACATGAAAACTTAATCCTGTCCATTGATTGACCGATACAATGGAGGGGTCCCTTACACAAGTAGATACTACAACTTAATTGCAAATTAGCTTTTAGATGAGTGGGGAGGAGATTGTCAGTAATGGCTGCTGCGGGGGTCAGGAAAGTCTAAGGCAAAAGGTGGTATCTGAGCTAAGTTTAAAGAAACTTGGAGATACTAAAAGGTGGAGGTAGGGAGGGAGTACATTATAGGCATGGAAGATAGCTGGTGCAAGGGCATGGAGACGGTAGATGGTATATCATGGGTGAGGGACAGTAAGTAAATCAGGCTTTGTGGCCCATAGAGTTCGCAAAGGAAAATCAGTCAACATGCATTAATTATTTGTTATTTCCTGCAGCTAGGTGGTGCAGTGGAGAGAGTAACTGGACTTGGAGTTAGAAAAAGCCTGAGTCCAAATTCTGCCTCAGATACTCAATTGGATGGTGAAATGACTTTATTTTATTTTAATTTTTTTTTTTGGTGGGGCAATGAGGGTTAAGTGACTTGCCCAGGGTCACACAGCTAGTGTCAAGTTTCTGAGGCTAGATTTGAACTCAGCTCCTCCTGAATCCAGGGCCGGTGCTTTATCCACTGTCCCACCTAGCTGCCCCTCTGAAAGGATATTAAATGCCAAAGAGATGAGTTTGATCCTAGGGGCAATAGGGAGCCACTGGAACTTCTTGAGCAGAGGAATGATGTAGTCAGGTTTTGGAATGTGTATTGGAATAGGGAGAGACTGGAGGTAGGAAGACCAGTGAGACTATTAAAATAGTGATGAGGGTCTGAACTAGAGTGGGAGCATATGTGTGTGTGTGTGTGTGTGTGTGTGTGTGTGTAAAAGAAGGAAGAATGAAGGGAGATGTAGAGGTAGAGATAGAACCATCAAGACTTGACAACTGACTGGATGTTGGGGGGAGGAGTAAGGGAGAGGGGAGAGTTGGGGCTGACTTGGAGATGTTGAACCAGATTGTCTGGAAGAATGCTTTCAATAGAAATAGGAAAGTTCAGGAAGGGAGTGTAGTGAGTTCCATTTTTGGATATGTTGACTTGGAAATGGTCTAACTAATGGTAGTAATGAGAGCTGGGGAGAGTAACTAGGGCTGGATTTCAAGATCTGGGAGTTCTCTGCCTAGAGCTCATAATTAAACTCACGGGAACTGATGAGATCACCAAATGAGAGAATAGAGAGAGAAAAGAGAAGAGGACTCAGGACAGAGCCTCGGGGGACACACAAAATGAGAGGGGAGGGCACAGGGACGAGCCATGGAATCTGAGCAGGAACAACCAGGCATATAGGAGGACAAGGACAGTTAACGGGGTCATGGGGACCCAGAGAGGTATGTCCAGGAGGGATAGGGTAGTCAAGTGTCAAATGCCTCACAGAGGCCAAGAAGAATGAAGACTGAAAAGAGGTCCTTGTTTGTTTTTTGAAACGAGGAGATCATTGGTAGTCCACAAGTTTGTTCCAAAGAATAGATGAGAGGTTAGAAAATTGACTTCAGTGAAGAGGTGATGGAGTATGGGTTTGAATACACTCTCAGAATTGGTTAGAGTGTAGGTTAGTTTTACTGAATTATTTCTCTTTTTTTCCTTTTTTTTTTTTTTTTGCAGGACAAAGAGGGTTAAGTGATTTGCCCAGGGTCACACAGATAGTTAGTGTCAAGTGTCTGAGGCTGGATCTGAACTCAGGTCCTCCTGAATCTAGGGCCTTTTCCTTTGCTTTTTAAACATTTTATTTCACTTCCTAGGTAGGGGAAATGGAGGAAACATATTTGGAAATAAAGATGATGTTAAAAACACAAGATGGTAAAAGATTAAAAAAATTTTTTTTAAGATGATTGGTAACTCTGGAAAGAAAAGTTTCAGTTGAATGATGAGGGTGGAAACCAGACCACAAGGGGTTGTGAAGTGAGTGAGAGTAGAGGAAGCAGAGACCACAAGTGTAGATAGCTTTTTTTTTTAGGAGTTTGGCTGTGAAAAGGAGGAGAGAGGGGTGAGTAGTTGAGTCAGGTGAGGATTTTTTAAGACAAGGTGGAAACTGGGCATTTTTTTTTTTTGTGGTGGTGGTGGTTGTCATCAGGGAAGAAGCCAGTGGACAGAGAATAACCAAAGATTAGAGAGAGGGGTGCAATTTAGGGATGGCATAGGGGGAATGAGATCAAGGGTACAAGTAGAGGAGTTGCCCTCAGTTTCCTCATCTGTAAAATGATGAGTTGGACCGGATCTCGCAAATCTCTGCTAGTTCTAAATCATCAGGACATTATAGAATCATGGAATTCAACTATCTCATTTTATAGATGGGAAAACAGAGGCCCAAGAGAGCTCTCAAAGGCAGTCTCATGCCTTAGCCTGAAGAGCTGGCCTGTGGCAAATATTTAAGAGAAACTCCAACACTACAAAAATCCTGCACTTTCCTCTTAATAGTTAAAAGTTTTGAGAAAAAAGTTGATTGAAAGAAATACAGTCAAGAAAAATATTTCATAATAATAGCTCACATACAAACATCCTTCCTGTCTGTTTATGGTCAGTATCACCTCCCTCCTTGCAGGCCACAGATCAGCCCAAAACAAGCCTGTGGGTATGAGATGTGTATTTGTGTATGCATATACTTAGGCTTTGCATGGAAACTCTCTGCCCGGGTATTGCCACCATTGGGGTACTTTTCTGCCTCTGGTGGCTAGAGGTGGGGGGAGGGGGAGGGTTCTGCCTCCCCATGCACTGTCCTCAGCCTCCAGCCTCAGGCCCGACGTTTTGATGGAGCCCAGCTGGCTTTGAGGTGAAGCAGGCTGGACAGGAGGAGTCAGATCTTCCGGCCTAAAGGGAGTTCTGGTGTACCTATTACTTATACTAGGAGTAAACTAGGCAGGGCAGACTCTGAGGTACCCAAACACTGTAGCAGAGCGGGCTTTTACACTCTAAACAGCTGTCAAGGGCTGCCTGTGAAGAACTCTGCCTGCTTCCAGCCCACCCCAACCCCCACTTAGCCCCGCCAGCTGTTTCTGGTTAAACATTCGCTGCAGGCCTGCAGGCCCGGCGCACTCTGGAACCATTTCTCAACAGGCAGAGGCACTGGGATGACTGCCTGCCTTGGGGATCGGGTCCCCCTCAAGCCTGATCCCATCCTGTGTCCCCCACAGCCCACATCCTGGCCCCTCGTGACGACACGATGGACAAAGCAGATCATTCCCTTCCATTCCCAGGACCTTCGTTTTCCCATCTATTGCATGCTGGGAATGTGCTCAGCCCAATCCCCTCCTCCCCACCCCCCCCCCCACCCCCCCAACAAGAGGTCTCAACCTTCTGGGAGAAAGCTGGGCAGACTCTCAGGGCTGCAAAGAGCCTCTTTTCAGCTCTGTTTCAAGGTCAGACTGGGAAACCAAAACATCGGTCTCAGAGTGTTGCTGGTCTCTTGCAAGTAAGCAGGGCATTGTTGGAATTCCCCTTGTGCATTCCTGCCTCCAGAGGTCAGCGGCTCAGCTGGCGCTGGCGCCTCCCTCCCCACCCCTCCCACCCACACCCCTGGGGAAGCTGCCAGAAACGGAGGATGAGAACCAGGCTGGTGGTTTGTCACGGGCTCCTATAGAGTGCATGGAATGTCTGAGCTGGGGGAGACCCTAGAGCAGAGAATGTTAGCAAGGGAAAGGAACTCGGAAAGTAGAATATGGAGTGTCAGAGGTGGGAGGGCCTTTAGAACATAGAACATGGAGTGTCTGAACTTGGAAGGGACCTAGAATATAGAATGTTGGCAAGGGAAAGGAACTTGGAAGGTAGAACGTGGAGTGTCAGAGCTGGGAGGGCCTTTAGAACACTGAATGTCAGATCGAGGAAAGGCCTTAGAGAACACCTTTTTCAATGCCTTCATTTTACAGATGAGTCAATTAAAGCCAAGAGAAGGGCAATGATTTACACAACATCACATAGTAAAGCAGTGGTGGAGCCTGATCTAGACCTTAGGCTTCCTGATCAACCGGGCCTGGGGTTCTTTTCACTAAACCAGACTGCCTCTACTCTGCCCTTATGGGGAGCCTTAAGGATGGGTCCTTTCCTGTAGGACCCCCGAAATTCCTCTCCCATTTTTAAAGGTAGTCCTGTGGAATGGAAAGTGCAGTGGATCTGGAGTCAAAAGATCTGGGACAGAATCCCTCCGTGACCTTGGTGCAAGTCACTTCCTTACTCTGGGACCTGTCTCTTCACTTTTTTAAAAATTAAAATTAATTAATTTATTTAGAATTTCCCCCAAGTTATGTGTAAAAAAAACCCAATTTTTTTCACATTGATCTTTTAAAACTCTGTGTTCCAGGGGGCAGCTAGATGGTGCAGTGGTTAAAGCACTGGCCCTGGATTCAGGAGTACCTGAGTTCAAATCTGGCCTCAGACACTTGACACTTACTAGCTGTATGACCCTGGGCAAGTCACTTAACCCCCATTACCTACAAAACAAAACAAAACAAACTCTGTGTTCCAAATTTTCTTCCTCCCTCTCTCCTCACTCCTCCCTAAGAAATCAAGCAATTCAATATAAGTTATACATGTGCAGTCATGTAAAACATCTTCACATTAGTCAGGTTGTAAAAGAAAACAGACAAAATAACTTTAGAAAGAGGAATTAACAAATAAAATTATACTTCAATCTGTATTCAGATACCATCAGTTCTTTCTCCAGTAATGGTTTGCATTTTTCATACATCCTTCTGATAGCATCCTGCTCATCATTTCTTTCGCAATTACTATTGCTAACTGTATTACCCTCCATCCTATTCCCTCCCCTTGATATTTTTTTTTTGTTTGTTTTTTGCAGGGCAATTAGGGTTAAGTGACTTGCCCAGGGTCACACAGCTAGTAAGCGTCAAATGTCTGAGGCCGCATTTGAACTCAGGTCCTCCTGAATCCAGGGCCAGTGCTTTATCCACTGCGCCACCTAGCTGCCCCCCCTCCCCTTGATATTTACTCTATTTTCTATCTTCTTTCATCCTATCCTTTCTCAAAAGCGTTTTGCTTTTTACCGCCCCTTCTCCCAATTTGCCCTCCTTTCCTTCCCCTCTCTCCCCTTATCCTGTTCCTCTCCCACCTCTTCACTTTTTGATTGGTGAGACAATTGGGGTTAAGTGACTTGCCCAGGGTCACAAAGCTAGTAAGTGTTAAGTGTCTGAGGCTGGATTTGAACTCAGTACTCCTGAATCCAGGGCTGGTGCTCTATCCACTGCGCCACCTAGCTGCCCCAACACTGTAGCTTCTAAGTGCTGGGGTGGGGCGGTGTGTGTGGGGGGGATCATGGTGTTCCAAGGTGGCTAGGACTGGTGCCTGGGCCAGGGAAGGTGTTCCATCTGGATTTTTCAGTCTAACAGTTAAGTTCAACAAATATTTAATGTGCACATTCTGTGTGCTAGGCACTGTGCTAAGACCTGGGGATACCAAAAAAAAAAAAAAAAGGCAAAAGCATTGTGCTTGCCCTCAAGGGGTTTATATTCAAATAGGGGGGAGAACATGTAAACAACAGTGCACACACAAGATATATATCACATATGTGATGTAGATTATGCATATGACACATATGATATATATATATATATATATATTAGATATATATACACATTAGATGGAAACTAAGGTATTAACAGTACAGTGAACTGGAAAGGTAAATCAGAACTAGAAGGTACCAATCCAGAAGTACAAACCAAAAAGCTAGGACAATCCCTACCTTCCAGGAACTTACATTCTACAAGAGGGATGTAACTTGTACAAAATTAGGTAAATACAAAATAGATACAGGAAACTACAAAGTAATTTCAACAAGCGAGGGTGGCTGGAAAGGCCCTCATGGGTCCATTGAACCACTGATTTTGAGTTGGAAGGAACCTCAGAGGCCATTGAGGTCCAACACCTTCATTTCGGTGAAGAAGGCTAGCGATTTTAAGAGACAGAGAAGGGGCAGCTAGGTGGCGCGGTGAATAGAGCACCGGCCCTGGATTCAGGAGGACCTGAGTTCAAATCTGGCCTCAGACACTTGACACTAGCTGTCTTACCCTGGGCCAGTCACTTAACCCCAATTGCCTCACCAAAAAAAAAAAAAAAGAGGCAGAGGAGAGGAGGCTATTCCAGACCTGAGGAATCCCCTGGGCCTAAAGGGACCAAGTAAGGCATGAGATGGATCGAGGTGAGGCAGGACCACTAGGAGTGGAGGCCAGTTTGACTGGGACACAGAGTTCACAAAGGGTAATCTATGAAATTATAACTGGAAAGGTAGGTGGGAGCCAAATTGTGGAGGCTTTCTGTTTCTTTAAAACTTTTTATAGGCATTTATTAACCTGCCCTTCTACATTCCACCTCCCCCACTTCTCCACCCCTACACCCATTCCCTATGAACAATATAAAAGAAAATGCAGACCCTCCTAACAAACACAGACAGTTCAGAAAAACAGGTTTTCACATCGTGTCCAAATGTGCGCCTTCTTCTGTTTCCTTAATTCTACCACCTCTCTGGCAGATGGTACACTTTATCCTTCCTCCTCTAGAAATCCAGTTTTATCACGGCATCGACTCCAGCTAGCAAGTCTTTCAAAGTTGTCTTTCTCTAGAAGGGTACAGCATTCTCCTAGTTTTGCTCACTTCACCCTGCTTTTGGTTCCTACATGTCTTCTCAGCTTCCTTGGAAGTTATTCATTTTGTCATTTCCGATGGTATCATGATATTCCACCACATCCATTAACCACCATTTGTTCAGCCATTCTTCAGTTGACAGGTGCCACCCCCCCCCCCGTTTCCAGTTCTTTGCCTCCACAAAAAGAGCTGCTATAAATATTTTTGTACCTATGAGGTTCTTTTCTTCTTTATTTTGACCCCTTTGGGGTAAAGGCCAAGTAATGGTATTGCTGTGACAAAGAGTCTGCCAGTTAAGTAATTTGGGGGACATAGTTTGTTTTTTTTTGTTTGCAGGGCAATGGGGGTTAAGTGATGTGCCCAAGGTCACACAGCTAGTAGGGGACATAGTTTTACGGAAATTTTAAATGATTTAAACGATAAATGATTTTAAATGATTTAAATGATAAACTGAAGATTTTGAATTTTTACCCTAGAGGTAATGGGGAGCTGTGGAAGATTTTAAGTCAGGAAGTGATGAGATCAAATTTGTGTTTTAGTAATATTCATTTAGTAGTTATGGGAACAAAGTCTCTAGGAGAGAGGCTACAAGCAGAGAAATCAATCTTAATTAAAATAAGCTAGATGAGAGGTGATGAGGCCTTGAAATAGGGTGGTAGCTATGGTTAGGAGGCTGAATTAGCAAAGTAACTGATTGGATAAGAGAAGAGCAATAGAGCTGGGAGGAATAGATCAGGTCTTCTTAAACATTTCCCATAATGCCCGGTGTATATATATCTATATTTCTGTGTGTGTGTGTATATATATATGTGTGTGTGTGTATATATGTATATATATGTATACACACATATATATGCATATATAAAAATAGGTGTACACACATATATACATATATATATATACACACACACATGCACACATGTATATATATAAAAGGTATACATAACCTTTTATGGTTGCCAAATTTTTTGTGACCCCCACATTTAGTTACATGACCCCATATGGGGTTGGGACCCACAGATTAAGAAGCTTTGATTTAGACCAACCTCCTGATTTTACATACAAGGAAACTGAGGCCCAAGGGGGACCACAGACATGGAATAAGTGATGGTTCCTGGGCACTCTTTCCACAGCTCTATGGAGGATTCAAGGGAAGGGGGAGGATACATATTTGTTAGTTTTTAGGCAACCCCGGCTCTGACCAGTGCAGAAGTTCTCGTCAGGCTGATGCAGGGGTCCCTGACAGCTAGCCTGGTAGCAGACCGAGGTCTTGGCTTAGTGGGCATGGGAGGAAAAGCCCCCAGGGGACACTGCCCAGTGAAGGGAGGCTATGTTAGTCATAGATAATCAGGCTCTGGAATGGTCAAGGGAATGAGTCCAAGGCTTTCTTCTTGGTCTCTGAGTCACTGAGGTCTTAGATTTCCTTCTTTAGCCAAGGGCCTGGAGGCCTCAGGCTCTCTACCTACCAGATCCCTCTAACTGGGATCAATTTAATATGTTTTATGTATGAGGACAGTCCATTTACACAGTAGCAGCAGTTTCCACATTAGGCAAACTGGCATGCTCAAAGGCCCCTTAAGGTCATCTCCATGTCAGAACTGGGCCGGGTCCTGAGAAGCCCAGGTTACATAAGGATAAGTGGCAATGTGGTATAATGGGGAAGGTACTGAACTCCTGACTCCAAGGTGGGGTTCAAAGCCCATCTTACACACTTCCTAGTTACATGACACTGAGCAAACCACTTAACATCTTAGTGTCTCAATTTTCTCATCTGTAAAAGAAAAGGATTGGACTCTGGTGGCCTCCAAGGAACTTATAGCTTTAAATATGTGATTAAGTAAATCAACCGAAAGTCTAGAGGTCAGATGCAGGATTAAGATTTGTATCCCCAGCTTTCCTTGGTCTGATGGCTCTGTTCCTAAGGACAGGCAAGGTCTCCTACTCCTTCCTCTCCCTGGCTGAGCACGGTTCACCCTTCCTTGTCTACCTTCTGTCTCCTGAGCCAATTTGGTTTAAATATTCGTTGATTTCCCAGTCATGGACAACATTCCCACGATCCTTTCCTGGGCTAATTCCTTTCTCTTAGTGAGCCTGCCTCGCCATTCCCCCAGCTCCATATGGTTCGCTTTTGTCTATTTAACTGTGATACTGAATCCCTGAACAAAGGCATTCATCAGGGTTGGAAGCGGTCGTGAGGAAGATAAGGATTGCATTGCCCAACAGGGTCCCTGCCCAAGGCTGGTGCTTGGGCTTGAATTTCCAAACCCAACCAGTTATAGGGTATTAGATGTAGATCTGAGGTTATTTTGTCTGTGACTCTAAAAAGCTACGTGTCTGGTAAAACCGTTTCGGCAGATAGGCTGACCCAGGCTGAGGGTAACTGATGTCTACCCCAAGAATAGGAGACCTTCCCCTAGTAGAATGGGTGGATGAGACAATTTGTTCCAATGGTCATGAAGGTGGCTGAAGCAAGAACTACAGAGCCTTAGTACTTGGTCAGGCATAGAAGTTGCCAAGGTCATACGATGCATCCCAGGTCATCCCCAGTATTGAGTTTTGTCTTGCCCCTGGACTTTGATGACTCTGGAACAGAGAGTGAGGCTGATGACTGTTTGTAACTGCCTCATTTAAATCTACTTCATGGGAGCCAAGACATGACCCATGATATCACTGGTTTCCTTCAAAAATGAAGGACCAATTCCCACCACCTAGAGGGGCAAAGTGACTTGTCCAAGGTTACACAGCTACGAAGTTGCAGGGCTGGGGTTGGAATCTACGTGCTCAGACTCTCAAATTAGCTCTGTTCCCCACTTACCATGTTCCTCCTTAGTCCATAGCCTTTCATTTCAGAAAAATATTGAAGGCAGTGACTCCTTCTAGTGACTCTTGCTGCTGCTTGGTCTCTGGTCCCCATCCTCCAATATCTCTAGGTGTTTAGAGCTGGAGAATGTGGAACATGAAACAGGAAGGCCTCCATCACCACTAAACCTGGGGTTTTGAAACCACTTTTGTGTCCCAGACTCCTTTGGAAGTCTAATGAAGTCTATGGACCCCTTCTCAGCTTTTAAAAATACATACAACCGGGGCAGCTAGGTGGCACAGTGGATAAAGCACTGGTCCTGGATTCAGGAGGACCTGAGTTCAAATCTGGTCTCAGATAGATACTTGACATTTGCTAGCTGTGTGACCCTGGGCAGGTCACTTAACCCTCAGTGCCCTGCCAAAAAAAAAAAAAAAGAAAGAAAGAAAGAAAGAAAAAGAAAAAAAAAGAAAAGAAAAATACATACAACCAAATGCACAGAATTATAAAAGAAATCAATTATGTTGAAATAATTATAAAATATTTTTTCAAAGCTCATAGACCTCAAATTGAGAACCTCTCCAACCAATTCATTCAGTTAATATTTTTTTGAGTTGCCATGCATATGCAGAGCTGGTCTCTCTGGGGTTGGGGCAGAGCAAGGTGGAGGAGATGAGGATACAGAGGTTAGAAGAAATAGAGTCATGGAGGTAGAGTAGAAAGAGGAATGCATTTGGAATCAGGAGGCCTGGGTTCAAATCTCAGCTCTTACACCAGGCAGGTGATCAAATGAGAAAATATACACCAAATTCTCTACAAACCTTAAAAGTGCTGGGTGCTGGTGGTAGTGGTGATGATAATGGTGGTGGTGGTATGGTGATGGGTAAGTCAATTTACTTCTCCAGGTCTCAACTTCCTCATCTGTAAAATGGGAATATTCTAGAAAGGGAATGTTGTGTGATGTAAAGAGGCTGACTTGAGAGTCAGAAGGATTTAGGTGTAAGTCTTGTGGACCCGGGAAAGCCACTAAATCTCTCAGGTCTCTCGGAAACTTTTTAGAATTCAGAGTTGGATTAGAGAACACCCAATATAGGGGGTTCCTCACAATTTGTCTCAGGGACCCTTTGGGCAGTTAGTCTAGGGGCTCCTCAGAATAGTATTTTTTAAATGTGTAAAATATGTAGGATTTTAAAGGAAACCAATTATATTAAAATAAAGATGTAATTTTTTCCCCATCCAAGTTCACAGATCCCCTGAAGGGCTTCTGATCCAATCCAACTCCTTCATCCTTCAAAGGAACAAATTGAGGTCCAGAGAGAACAAGGTATTTGCCCAAGGCCATCCAACCATGAAGAGTCAGAGTGCAGACTGCTCTGTGCCAATCATTGGTGGATAGAAAGTCAAGCTGTTGATCAGCCTTAGTGCATGGAATTCTACCTCCGGGGTTCCCTAAACCAAAGAAATCACAGTCCTGGACCCTTTATTCACCAAAATTTTTGTATTAGATCACAGGGCTATGGGAAAAACAATGTGTAATCCTTAAATCAATAATAATAATAGTAATAATAATAATAGCTAGCATTTCTATGGGGCTTTAAGGTTTGCAAAGTGTTTTCTAGCTATTTCATTGTATACTCATAACAACACTAGGAGGTAGGTGGTGTTATTATTCCCCCCCCCCCCATTTTATAGATAAGGAAACATAGGTAACCATAGGTTAAGTGATTAGTCCAGGTCACACTATCCCAGTATCAGTAAGGCTCTGAGGCAGGATTTGAATTCAGGTCTTCCTGACTCCAAGTCTCATACTATATCCACTGCAGCTAAATTCCACAATTATATTATTATTATAACACAGCCCCTGCCCTCAAGAAGCCCCTATTCTGAGGATAGTGAGATACAAGCAAATAATTAGCCTTGGGAATAGAAATGTAAGCAGAAGCCTAACTCAGGACTTTGCTAATTCTTCTTTTCCACTTGGACATACAGAATAGAGATGTTGGTTTGGCACCAAGGGGTGCCTAACCTGGGGTAGCATGGAATGGTGGGGACTTGGAGTTAGGAGCCTTTGGTTGCAATCCTAGCTCAGAACACTTGCTAGCTGTGTGACTGACTCAGGGCAAAATGGTTAGACATCGTGAGCTTTGTTGCTTGGCACACAGTAAGCACTTGTTGTCCATTGGCATCAGTTTCTTTTTCTGTAAAATAGAGACAATATTTGCATTACCTATCTTACAGTGTTGTTCCGAGGAAAGTGAGTTATCAGCCTGGTTGGACCTATTATTATTTTAACCCTCTTGAAGCTGTAGCAATGTGGTGGAGATGGGGAATAATTGAGGGGGGGCAGGAGTGAAATGAGGCGGGTAATGAGAGGAGGCAGATGTAGCGGTGCCAACTGGTTTGGAGAGTGGATGGGGAAGGCTTTGAGGTTTACCAGCAGATCCCAATCTGCCAGGTGGGGGTTCGGTACATGATTAAGCATGTACAGGTGGTAGGTGGTTATACATGGAGGCCTCTATTAGTCCTTAGGAGCAGGTAGTGGTCAAAGTGGGAGCAAGATGGCAGGGCTGCCTGGAAATGGTGAGTTGGACACTGGATTAGGGAGATGGTTGATGGGATGGGCCCAGATCAGGGAAGACAGGTAGACATTTCCAGTGTGGAAAATCGTAGGAGCCAAAGCTCAGCGTTTGGAATAAACACAGTGGAGACAGTACCTGGCATGAAGGAAACAATAATGCTGACTGGCTGGCTGCTTGGTTGGGGTGCTAGGGGTGAGGTGTAGGTGTAGGAGGGATGAGGGTAAGGCAGGGTCTTCAATGTGGGTTAGTGAATACAGAGGAAGTAGGAGAAGTTTGACTCTGATCTACAAGCTGGAATATTTTTCCCAGCCTTCTCCTACCCAAGGGATCCTAAGAACAAAGATGCAAAGCTGGAAAGGGCCTCAGGGATCATTGAGTTAGTTCTGTCCTGGCCACAGGGACAAACACAGACACAGGGGCCATCAGGGTCAGGTCTACGGATCCCCTGGCCTCTGGCCAGCTCCTCCATGCCCAGGCTAGGTTTTCTCAGGCCACAGAGACTTCAGTTCCCTTTTACTAAGGAATCCCTGCCCCTCCCCTAGTTCCTCCAGCTCTTCCTTTCCCACCAACACCTCCATCCTGACCCCCTCTTCTCGGACCCCTCCTTTTCCTCCAACTCATCTCCTTCCCTTCTGCCTCCTCCTCTTCTCTCTCCACTTTCCCCTTTTCTTTCCTTTTTGTTTCTCTTTCTCTCTCCCCACCTCCTCCTAACAACCGCCTCCTCTGCTCTCTCTTATTCCTCTCCTCCATCTTTCTTTCCCTGGCTTCAGGGCACTCCTCCCTCTCTCTCCAGTCCCCGTAAACCTGGCCGGATTGGAGGCCCCAGGCGCCTCCTGGGGAAGGGGCTTGACAAGCACTGCTGACAATTTCCTGCCACAGTATCCGGCCACCAGTCCTGCCGAGGCTGTGGGCCCCCTCCCCTGCTCTCCGCTCCTCAACTCCTCCCTCCTCTTCCGGCCTCCCTCCTCCCCTTCCTCCCACCGCATCCTTTCTCCTTCCTGCCTCCCCCACCTTCCTCCCCTTAAGCCCCTCCTCTCATTCCTCTCTCATCTTTTTCCCCTCCTCTCTTTCCTCATTCCTACCATCATCAATCAAATCCTTCAACAGACTTTTATTGAGCTCTGGCTGTATGTCCCCCAGGGGGCCTCAGGGAAGCAACACAGGTGTGGTGGAAACACTTCTGGGAGCTGATCTGGATGCCTGAGGTTGATTCCCCTCTTTGCCACCCACTTATTGTGGGGCATTGAGCTGTCCCTTTCTACTCTGGGCCTCAGTTTCTTCTTCTGTAAAATGGAGTGACTAATCTCCCTCTCTGCTGGCCTTGTCCCATAGTGCTATGGAAGATGTGAAGGTGATTATAAAACATTACTTGAGTGTGAACTATGAAAGAGAGCTCAGTATGTATAACACTTGTCCCTACCACACTTGGAAAATTGTGTTTTGGTCTGGGAGCAGTATTTTAGGGAGAACAGTTTTAGTTTTTTACATAAAAGGATCAATTTAAAGGAACTAAGGAAGTTTAGCCTTGAGAAGAAAAGCCCAGAGGGAGATATGATACCTTTCTTCAAGTATTTGAAGCACTGTCCTGTGGAGGAACAATTAGTTTGTTTGTTTGGGTTTTTTTGATTTTTTTTTTTTGGCGAGGCAATGAGGGTTAAATGACTTGCCCAGGGTCACACAGCTAGGAAGTGTCAAGTGTCAGGCTGGATTTGAACTCAGGTCCTCCTGAATCCAGGGCCAGTGCTTTATCCACTGTGCCACCTAGCTGCCCCTTTGGAGGAACAATTAGACTGGCTCTGTTTGGCCCTTGAAGGCAGAATCAGAAAAAATGGATGGAAGATGGAAGGAGTCAGATTTCAGCTCAGTGTAAAAAATTTTCTTAAGAATAAGAGCCTTGGGGCAGCTAGGTGGTGCAGTGGATAGAGGCACCGGCCCTGGAGTCAGGAGATCCTGATTTCAAATCCGGCTTCAGACACATAACACTTACTAGCTGTGTGACCCTGGGCAAGTCACTTAACCCTCATTGCCCCGCCCCCCATTCAGAAACTTAATAAAGTTAAAAAAAAAAAAGAATAGAGCCTCAGTCTAAAAGTATAATGCCAACCTTGGGAGGCAAGCATGGACTTTTTCTGTAGGTAGTTTTCTCTCTGGGGCAGAAGGAGCATTTGGAGATATTGGAGAAGTAATTCTGGTCAGGAGTGAGTTGGACTTTATGACCTCTGAGGTCCTCCTCTTCTAGCTCTGAGATTGGAGAAGGCTGGACCAGCCTCTGGGCAGGGTATGGAAGGGGGACAAAAGGAGGCAAAGATTGAACCTGAGCCGGGCCCCCTGGGGACATGGGCAAGGCTGGGAATTCAAAGCCTGATTAGGTTTGCTTGGACTACCCCTACACTCTCAGGCGGTGCTCTCCAGGAGTCCACGATGCCAGATGCGGCTGCCCACCTGCCCTTCTTCTATGGGAGCATCTCGAGGGCAGAGGCTGAGGAGCACCTGAAGCTGGCAGGCATGTCAGATGGACTCTTCTTGCTGCGCCAGTGCCTCCGTAGCCTGGGAGGCTACGTGCTCTCAATGGTGTATGACCTGCACTTCCACCATTACCCCATCGAGCGCCAGCTGAACGGCACCTACGCCATTGCTGGAGGCAAGCCCCATTGTGGCCCAGCGGAGCTCTGTGAATTTTACTCCAAGGATGCCGATGGCCTCCCCTGCCCCCTGCGCAAGCCTTGCAACAGGCCCAGCGGGATGGAGCCTCAGCCAGGTGTCTTTGACAGTCTTCGGGAGAGCATGGTCCGAGATTATGTGCGCCAGACCTGGAAACTAGAGGTGCGGCCCAGGCAGGGGAGCCCCAGGGGTCCCTCAGAAGATTGGCTGGGAGGGGCCAGGTAGAGCGGGGTGGTGGGTGCCCCTGAGGAAGTCACTTCTTGGCGCTTCAGTTTTTCTATCCCCCCTTTATATCTATCCCCCCTTTGTAAACCTTAAGGCCCTGTAGAAATGGGGGCTTTTATTCTTTCTCATGGGGCCACCCGGACCCTATCCCTTCCCAGGGTGATGCCCTTGAACAGGCCATCATCAGCCAGGCACCCCAGGTAGAGAAGCTCATTGCCACCACAGCCCATGAGCGGATGCCCTGGTACCACAGCTCCATCTCCAGAGAGGAAGCTGAGCGGAAGCTCTACTCAGGCTCACAGCACGATGGCAAGTTCTTGTAAGTGGGGGCAGGGAGCAGCAGTGTGTATAACTATGTGTGTGTGTAGGGGGGGTATAGTTCTATGTCTGTGAATGTAGGGTGTTGGTAAGGAACACAGTGTCTTCATGTGACGTGGTCTGTTTCAGCATGAACTTTGTCAGTGTGGGGAAAACTATATTAAAAAGCCTGGTTCGGGGCAGCTAGATGGTTCAGTGGATAAAGCACGGGCTGTGAGATTTAAAATTGGATATACGAGCATTAAACCCCCCCTTTTAACTTTTCCCTCAAGGTCTCCCAGACCACTAAAACTTTCGTTTTTTACCACAGGGTCCTGGATTCAGGAGGACCTTAGTTCAAATCTGGCCTCAGACACTTGATGCTTACTAACTGTGTGACCCTGGGCAAGTCACTTAACCCCCATTGCCCTGCGCCCCCCCCCAAAAAAAACCCCCAAAAAACCCTGGTTGACTTTCTGACTCAAATGTGGAAGGAACCCTGGTGTCCTAGGCACTATTGGGTATATGCTTTGGAAGTTGGAACTGTGATGTATCAATGGCTAAGTTGGTCAGTAAACACCCACTATGTGCTAAGTGCTCAGGGTACCATTGTATGCACACTTTAAGCTACAAACCTCTGGTTGTAGCTCCCATCTCTAAGGCTGTCTGACAGGACGCCTCCTCTTTTCTTTAAGGGCCAATTAAAAAGCTATCATTTAACTGATAAAAAAGAGAGAGATTGGACAACGTTTATGCTTATTAAAAGTGTTTAAAGGGGGCAGCTAGGTGGCGCAGTGGATAAAGCACCGGCCCTGGATTCAAGAGTACCTGAGTTCAAATCCAGCCTCAGACACTTGACTTGACACTTACTAGCTGTGTGACCCTGGGCAAGTTGCTTAACTCCCATTGCCCCACCCCCAAAGTGTTTAAAAATAGCCCTGCCTTAAGCGCTTTGCCATAGGCTCATCCCAGGGCTTTTCTTGGATAGGGAGGAAAGAGCATTAGTGCTCTTGCCTCACTGTGCCCCCTTTCCTGACCCCCCCCTTCCCCGCCCCGTAACACCATCAGCAACCTGACCATTCTTTTGGCCACTGTGAACCCCAGTAAGGCCAAAGCCTTTGCTATAGCTTTTAGTAAGCTCTATGTTAAAAGGACAGGACCCTTTATATGACCAATTCAACACTAGAAGTACCTAATTATATCAACTGAGGCAGAAATTGTGTTATCATTTTACTTTAAAATAAAAATTTTCATACTATCTCTATTTTCTTTGCTTTAGGTATTAAAAATGACCAGAAACACTTGAACTGGCTTAGTCCTTCAGGGTCTTCTTAAATTCTGGTCCTTCTGACAAGGTTTTATGTTGTGATGGCTGCTGTTTACATGTGAACACTGTGTGTGTTTGTTAGTGACTGTGAGATATCCAGGTATGATTGATTGTGTATTTGTGAGCGTATTTGTGTGTGTTTGCTTGAGAGATTGTGTTGGGTCCCATGGTATATGTTTGTGCCTGCTTGTGAGTAGGGGTGAATGGTCTTTTTTTTTTTTTTTTTTGGTGAGGCAATTGGGGTCAAGTGACTTGCCCAGGGTCACACAGCTAGTAAGTGTCAAGTGTCTGAGGTTGGATTTGAACTCAGGTCCTCCTGAATCCAGGGCCAGTGCTCTGACCACTGCGCCACCTAGCTGCCCCTGGTGAATGGCCTTCTTAGAGAGATGTGCCCAGTACCAATTGGTCCATGAGCACATATCTGTTTGTTTCCTCTAAGAGTATGGGAAGCATATTGGCCCATGTTTGTGTTTGCCTGGGAGTATGTGGCTGCCTGTGGCTGGAATTGCCTATGAGTGGTTTTATAGTTGTGAGGCACTCTGGAGATTCAGAAGACCTGGGTTCAAATGTCATCTCTGATGTATCCTTGGGCAAGCCGCTTTATCTTCTTGGGCCTCAGTTTTCCCCTTCAGCAAAATGAGGAGATTGAGCTAGGAGTGGCCTCTGAGGTCTCTTCTATATGTGATCCCATGATCCACTGAGAGAATGGAGGGGAAGCTACCAGGCTTCCCACTGCCCCCCACCCCAACCTAATTCCATCAGGACACAGTAGGCTGGGCCGGCCACTCACAACCCAACTGAGACATTGGGCACTCACCGGCCACAGCTATTCCTCTATCCTCCCGGGAGAAGTACCAAATTCTGGCTCTATTCATTTTTCTTTCTGTGTGAACTTGGGCAAAAAGTTTTGCTGAACCTGTTTCCTTCGACTGTCAAATGGTGGCGGTAGGGATGAGTTAGATGATCTCTGTGGTGCCTTCCAACTTTCAATCTTCGATCCTGACATAGGCAGGGCACGGTGTGCTTGGGACACATCCTGATAAGCCCAGGGCCCTTGAGACCTCTCATTTTCCTTCTCCGCCACCTGCTGTAGGCTCAGACCCAGGAAGGAGCAAGGCACCTATGCTCTGTCCCTCATCTATGGCAAAACTGTCTACCACTACCTCATCAACCAGGACAAGTCGGGCAAGTACTGTATTCCTGAGGGCACAAAGTTTGACACCTTGTGGCAGGTAAGTAGCTCAGTCTCCATTCATTTCCCTTTGCACTTAATTACCCAGATCCCTAGCCTCCCATTGATAGCCACTGCCTGCTCCCCCCTCATTGCCTCTCTCTCCCTTTGAGGAGATCCCGAGAAGGTCTGGTTCCGTCCCCGCTCCCCCCACCAGGATTGGATAGTGTTTCTATAGATGTGCGAACCCTTCTAACCCTGACGATGCCTTTACCTTCCTCCTCTCCCTCCCCCCCCCCAGCTGGTAGAGTATTTGAAGCTGAAGGCAGATGGGCTTATCTACTGTCTAAAGGAGATTTGTCCTAATGCTACTGCTTCTTCTGCAGCTGGTAAGGGACCTCGGGGCTGGGGCTGGGGTTCAAGCTGGGATTGGGATGGGGGCTCAGAGCTGGTCCTGACCCTTGGAGCTGGATCAGGGTTTGGTTTCCATGATGGGGTTGGTGCTAGGATTGGGATGGGAGGTCAGGGTTGGGCTTAGGTGTAGGGCTAGGGCAGGGTCTGGCACCCATGCTGGGATCGGGGCTGGATTAGAGGAGACAGGGCACCTCATTGGCCCTCTTTGTCCCAACCCAATTCTTTTTCCAGTGACTGCTGCTCCCACACTCCCTGTCCATCCCTCCTTGTCTGTGAGTCTGGACCCTGGGGTTAGGGAGGCAGGGAATTGGCTTCTGGGAGGAATTAGGGGTGGGTGTCCCGAGAATAGGAGGGAGAGCCCCAGCCTGTCCTCCCAGGGTCTTGCTGCTCCTGAGCTATTCAGGGCCTGGGTCCTTTAGGAGGAAGCAGAGGGAGCTGGGATGGGTGGGGCCAGGGAAGGGTATTGATAGGTATAGAATGCTGGGTTCAAACTCTCCAGTAAGGGTTGGGGTAGGCCTCCCCCTCCTCATGAGACAGTAGGAAGTTGCTTGTTGGCTGATACTCCCTGGGTGACTGATCCCATGTACCTCTCATCCCCAGAGAAGAAATGACACCCTCAACTGTGATGGATACACCCCTGAGCCAGGTGAGTTTGGGGGCCAGAGAAGAGCAAGGGGTCCGTGCAGTCTGTATGCTCTTTGGAGGAGAGCTTTTGGGTGCTGTCTTCCAAAAGGTAAAGGCTGCTCTCAGGGAGAGAGGTTAGATTTGTTCTGCTGGGCAGGGGTTGGGGATACAGTGGGGAGGCAGCTGCAGAGTCAGGTGTAGGTTCTATACAAGGAAAAGTGTCCCTAACCATCCTTTTGGATGCGGAATAGGCCGCCATGAAAGGTAGTGAGCTCTTCATCGCCAGAGGTCTTCAAGGGCAGGCTAGCTGACCACTTGCCATGGATGCTGTGGGTGGGGGTATGAAATTCCTGCTCGGGCTCTATGAGATCAGGGGTGCTTCAGCTGAGGCCATCAGTCTGGTGAAGCCAATGGACCCCTCAGAATCATGTTTTTAAGGACATTAGAAAATGCATAAAATAACAAGGGAAACCAATTCTATTGAAATCCATTCACCAAAATATTAATAAAGCTAGTTTATAGAGCCCAGGTTAAGAACTGCCGGCCTAGAGCCTTTGGAGATCCCCTCCAGATCAGCAAGGGGATCTGGCTAGGCGGGGGTCTTCAAGTGTCCCAAGAATAGTTGGGAGGCAGGAAGCCAAGCTGAAGGGAAGACTTCCCCTGGGCCAGAAGCATACTTCTGGTCTTCCCAAACAGAGACGCCAAACCCAGGCATGTCACGGATGTTAGGCTGGGGAGGCGTGGCGGGGTGTGTGGTGGGGAACTTCTGAAGCCTTGGATACTGAGTTGTGCCCCTTCTCTTCCCCCTCTTGTATGGGCAGCAGCACACCCAATCAAGAGTCAGGGTGAGAGCTCTCGGGTCCTGCCCATGGACACCAGTGTGTATGAGAGCCCGTACAGTGACCCCGAGGAGCTCAAGGACAAGAAACTCTTCCTGAAGAGAGAGAATCTGATGATCGATGAGGTGGAGCTGGGCTCCGGCAACTTTGGCTCCGTCCGCAAGGGGGTCTACAAGATGAGGAAGTAAGATGAGGGCCACGAACCCTATGGATCATGGGGTTATGAATCAAGAACTAGAAGGGACCTCAGAGGCCATCTGGTAGACTAGCCTCTTGTCATGGTACAGTTTTATAGGAAATTGAAGCCCATGGAACTCAAGTGACTTGTCCAAGATGACATGGGTAATAAGTAGCAGAGGTGGGAACCTAGGTCTGCAGATACTGGAGCTGGAACTCCTTAGAGGCAGCTAGGTGGTACAGTGAATACTGTACTTGACCTGAAGTCAGGAAGACTCATCTTCTCGAGTTCAAATCTGGCCTCAGACACTTACTTGCTATGAGGACCTGGGCAAGTCACTTAACCCTGTTTGCCTCGGTTTCCTCAACTCTAAAATGGGGATAATAATAGGTTTGTTGTGAGGATAAAATGAGATATTTGTAAAGCATTTAGTGCAGTACCTGGTACGCAGCAAGTGCTTAATAAATGCTTATTTACTTCTTCCCCTTTCCGCTCCTTCTATTCCACCATGCTAGGTCATGGAAGTTAGGTGAGTATGAGCCTGTGATGGGCGGATGAGAGCCAAGAGACTTGGAGTCTACTGATTGTGCCCTTGATTCATGACTCCCCCTTTTCTGGGTCTTAGTTCCCTTCTTTTTCCTTTTTTTTTTTTTGTGTGAGGCAATTGGGGTTAAGTGACTTGCCCAGGGTCACACAGCTAGTAAGTGTCATGTGTCTGAGGCCGGATTTGAAATCAGGATCTCCTGAATCCAAGGCCAGTGCTCTATCCACTGTGCCACCTAGCTGCCCCTACTTCCCTTCTTTGTACAAGGAGGAGGTCAGGCTAGAATCTATGCTATTTAAGGGCCCTAGAGCTGGGGGAGGCTGGGGCAGGATAGTAAGTCAGGCTGGTGACCTCAACCCATTCATGTCCTGGGCAGGAAGCAGATCGATGTGGCCATCAAAGTGCTTAAGAATGTCAATGAGAAGTCAGAGAATGAAGAGATGATGAAGGAGGCCCAGATCATGCACCAGCTGGACAACCCCTACATTGTACGGATCATTGGTGTGTGCAAGGCTGAGGCTCTCATGTTGGTCATGGAGATGGCCATTGCGGGGCCCCTCAACAAGTTCCTGGCTAGCAAGAAGTAAGCAGGGAGGGGTGAGGGTGGTCGAGGGTGTGCGTGCACATACACACATGCATACGCACACACACTCCCTCCCACACATACACATTCGAGTACCCATACTCATAATAAATCATCCCCATTTTCATAGAAGAGCCCTTTCCTCACAGCCAAGCCCAGGAAGTAGCCAGTCCAAGTCTGATTGTTCCCATAGAAAAGATGAAGGAACAGGCCTTGAGAGGTGAAGCACTCGTCCCGGTTCACACAGATCTTAGAAAGAAGGATCTGACTCTAGGTGTCCTATCCATTACAGAACAACAACTCTCATGCTTGTGCATACATCCCTCAGTGTGTGCATGTCTGCCTAAACATACATGTATATAGGCACACATGTATGTAAGCACACAAGCATGTAGACACATAGGTTAGTGCACACACTCACACACATGCACATACACGTACACACTGGCCAACAGGTGCCCCAGTCCTTTGAGAAGATGGACCGCTCTCCCATTCTGTATACACATACTTACACTCGAGCCATATCCACACAGGGCCACTGGTGCTACTTGCCCTAGGCGTAGCATTCCTTAGATATGGTTCTGCCGTGGTTGTAGCAGGGGTTTACTAAATATTAGTTGCATTGAATAAGAATGTATGTGCACTTGCATTTGTCTGCTTGCATGTCCATGTGTAAATTTGGGTATGCCGAGAGCTGCATGTATATGGGTGTGCAATACTCCCGTGTGCTTATACACACCTGTGCATGCACACGGGAGCATACACTCACACAGTTGTGTGTATGTACTTGGTACCCTGTGCACTGCCATCCTCCCACAGTCACTCTCACTCCCCCTCCTAGCATCCTGATGTAAGCAGCTCTCTGATTGGCCACACAGTTTGGGGGGGCAGCTCAGTGATAGGTGGAATGGGTGCAGAGTCCATCACCATAGTGGACAGTTTCTTACTGACCTCACCCCTCTGGAGATGGCAGCACATTTTACTCCATCTCATAACCCCAAGAATTTCCCATACATGTGCATCTATATTCACCCATAGACTGTCCCCTTTCTGCTCCTGCTCAGAGGCCTAAGCCCAGGAGGACCAAGGGCTGGGTGGAGGAGAGGAAGTGGAAGCCCTGTGCTGGTGACTATGGCTGCCTCTCCACCCTTCCCCCAACTCTTATCCCCCAGGGAGGAGGTCCCCATGAGCAATGTTGTGGAGCTGCTGCACCAGGTGGCCATGGGCATGAAATACCTAGAAGAAAAGAACTTTGTGCACCGTGACCTGGCTGCCCGAAATGTCCTTCTGGTCAACCAGCACTATGCCAAGATCAGTGACTTTGGTTTATCCAAGGCACTGGGGGCTGATGACAGCTACTACACCGTGAGACTTCCCAGGGGCAGAATGTGGGGAATGCGGGGGAGGAGGGAAGCTATGGAAGACCCAGAAGGGAATAGGTGGACAAGAGGCCCAGGGCAAGAGGCCTGAATGGAAGTTGGGGGGAAAGGAACTGCGGAAAGGTCTGGGGAGAGAAGCCTTAGGGGGCCGGGAAGTACCTTATAGGAGACCCAGGAGAGGGGCCTTCTGGGTAGGCCAGGATGTTGTGGCACGTCAAGGTCCCTGACAGCATCCCAGAGAGCCCCTGAGCTTGAGATTGGTTGGTGTAAGGCCAATTCAGGGGCTGGAGATGCTGAGGCTTAACCTTCTAGCTCCAGGGTGGCGGGAAGAGAGAAGCGCATTATAGCATCCTCTGCGTTCTAGGCCCGCTCTGCAGGGAAATGGCCGCTCAAATGGTATGCGCCAGAGTGCATCAACTATCGGAAATTCTCCAGCCGAAGTGATGTGTGGAGCTACGGAGTCACCATGTGGGAAGCTTTCACCTATGGCCAGAAGCCCTATAAGGTAGGGAAGGGGCAGGAGACTTGGGGTGGGGGGGAGGTGGAGGAAGGAGTCAGAGATGTTTGGGGCAAGTGGGCAAGAGAGAAATGTGATATATTCAAAAGAGCATTGCATTTGCAATGACCTAGATTCCAATGTAGGCCCTGCCTCTTAGAAGCTGTTCGACCTTGTCTCTTCATCTCCCTAGGCCCATAAAATGGGGAGGGGGATAGACCAATTGACCACTGAAGTTCCTTCTAACTCTAAATCTATGACCATATATATCTTCCCCTCTCTGTTCCTGAGTTCACTTCTCTGTATAATAAAGGGGTTGGATTAGATGATGCTAAACCTATGGTCCCATGGCACAACAGTGCTAGGACAGGGATGGTCAGGGGAGGCCCGAGTAGCTGGGAAATTATGGATTGGGGGATGAAGGGAAGAGAGGAAACTCTGAGGGAACTCAGGGAAATCAGAGAGGATAAAGCAGGCTTTGGGGAGCCAAGACTCCTCTGATCATTCCCATCCAATCCCACCCACCCCCTACTTCCCCCACTTCATTCTTGGCTTCTGTCCCTGGAACAGAAAATGAAAGGCCCTGATGTCATCAAATTTATTGAAGATGGTAATCGGATGGACCGTCCTCATGGGTGCCCCCAAGAAATGTATTCACTCATGAAAGACTGCTGGATATACAAGTGAGTGTCTGCATAGCCACCCCTGCCCACTCTCCAGCCCCACCTCAGCCCTTCTCTGACCAATAGGCAATGAACCAGCACTTATTTATTGTGTGTGTCTGTGTGTGTGTGTGGCAATTGGGGTTAAGTGACTTGCCCAGGGTCACACAGCTAGTAAGTGTTAAGTGTCTGAGGCCAGATTTGAACTCAGGTCCTCCCAAATCCAGGGCTGGTGTTCTATCCACTGTGCCATCTAGCTGCCCCGAACCAGCACTTATCAATTGCTTATACTATGCTGTGGAGACAGAGAAAGGTACTGGGAAGGTAGGAAGGGGCTAGGTTATGAAGGATTTTAATAGAGGATTTTACATTTGATCCTGAAGGTAATAGGGAGCCGCAGGAAGATACTGAGTGTGTATGGGGAGAGAGAAGGGAATTTAGGGAAAACATTTGGGCAGCTAAGTCAAAGATGGATTGGAGCAGGGAGAGACTTGAGACAGGGAGGGAGTTGAGGAAGTTGAGGGAGTGAGGGATTGTACCAGGGTAGTGGTTGGGAAACACTAGAGAAATATTCTAAAGGAAGAAATGACAAGTTATGACAACAAATTGTATATGTGGGGTGATTGTGATTGAGCAATTGAGGATGCCACTGAGTCTGTGAGCCTGGGTGACTGGAAGGATGATGGTACTCTCGATAGGGAAGATGGGAAGAAGAGAAGGTTTAGGGAGGAAGAAAATGGATTTTTTTGGACATGTTGAATCTGAGATGCCCAATTTGAGATCCCCAAGGGGCAGTTGGTAATACAAGATTGGAATTCAGAAGAGAGGTTAGGGCTGGATATTATTGCTCTGGGAATCACTTGCATAGAGATGATAACTGAACTTGTGGGAGCTGATAGGACTACAAATTTAGTTCCATGAGGGTAGGAATAGTGTTATTGCTAGGTTGCCCAGTGAATAGAGAGCTGGACGTGGAGTCTAGCAAGACCAGAGTTCAAATGCTGCCTCAGACATTTAGTGCTGTGTGATCCTGGGCAAGTCACTTAAGCTCTGTCTACCTCAGAGGTAATATTTGTAAAGCACTTTGCAAGCTTTAAAACACTATAGAAATACTAAGACCTATTCCTATCATAGAACGGAGGAAGGCTAGAAGAGGGCCCAAGATGGAGCCTTAGGAGTGCTTAGTGGGCATGACTTGGATGAATATCCAGCAAAGGAGGTTGAGAAATAGCGATAGGAGAACCCAGAGAGAACAGAGTCATGAGGAGGAAAGGATGTCCAGGAGAAGAGGGGCCTGTAGAAAGGTCAAGGAGGACAAGAATTTGGGGGCAACTAATGGGGAGAGGAGCAGTGAGGAGTGTGGTGACCTTTGTGCTGGGGGGTCTGGGGTTGGGGGTCTTGGGGAACCAAACAGCTTTGATAAATGAATGAATGAATGAATGAATGAATGAATGAATGAATGAATGAATGAAAAAGCATTTATAAAAGTGCTTGAGGGGCAGCTAGGTGGTGCAGTGGATAAAGCACTGGCCTCGGATTCAGGAGGACCTGAGTTCAAATCCAGTCTCAGACACTTGACACTAGCTGTGTGACCCTGGGCAAGTCACTTAACCTTCATTGCCTGGCAAAAACAAAACAAAACAAAACAAAAAAAAGTGCTTGAGTAAGCATTGAGGGGGAAGACCACACATAAAAGAATGTTGAGCTCCAGGGCCAATGGAAAGGCCCAGGGGTCCTAAAAGTACCACAACAGGGGTGGTGACATGGCTTAGGAGTCCTCAGTATGTATTGGGGTATCTCCTCCTTGGGAGGAGCCCACTGGCATTGGAAAGTGAGGAAAGGACCTGTGGACCCCAGAGGAGAGGAGATTCTAGGGTTTTCTGGCAGGAGTAGGGATGGGAGTTTAATGTCTGGCTGAAAGGGGAAGAGAGCCTTAGTAGGAAGGTTAGCTATTAGTTCTGGGGTATGGGGAAGGGGAAATTAGGTCTCACTGGGCTCCAGTTCTGGGGAATGCCCCCCCCAAGATCCTCTAGACAGGGTCTGGGAAGGTCTCCTGGTATAGGGAGGTGGAAATTTGGTCCCACTGGATTGAGATAGGAATAAGGAAGCACCAGCTCATTCCAGCACCCAACAACCCACCACCACCTAACATACCACTACCTAGTACCTCAAACCTCAAAATTTGTCACCTCCATCAATACAACAGCCCAATATCTGATGCCATAGTAATTGATAATTTCTTTAATAATTATTGATAGTACAACTCTTGTTTATGGTGTACTTTATGATTTGAAAAGCTCTCATTTGATCTCAACAGTGCCCCCTCCCCACTCACACCACCCCCTCCTGAAATTGACCTGGCTGAGCGTGTGGGAAGAATCCTGGCTTAAGTGTCAGAATCCCAGTTCTGCTCCATATTTCCCATGTGACATCAGGGAAAATCCTTCAACCTCTCTGGCTGTCTCTTTTCTCCATTAGGAGGAAAGTGAGGGGCAGCGAGGTGGCACAGTGGATAGAGCACCAGCCCTGGAGTCAGGAGAACCTGAGTTCAAATCTGGCCTCAGACACTTGATACTTACTAGCTGTGTGACCCTGGGCAAGTCACTTAACCCCAATTGCCTCACCAAAAGAAAAAAAAGGAGGAAAGTGAGTTGGACTAGTTAGGGTTCAGAGCTAGAAGCTAGGTTCCAGAGTCCCTTCCAGCTCTGAACCTTATGATCTAGATTCATAGGGTTCCAGGTTCTAGGTACATAGTTCCCAGACTCTGGCACTTACTAGCTGTGGGACCCTGAGCAAGTCACTTGACTCTGTGTACCTCAGTTTCCTTATCTGTAAGATGGTGTGCACTGCCTGGCTCATTAGGGCATTTATAGGCACTACAGAAATGTGAGTGACTATTATTCTTTTTTTTCCTTTTTTTGGGTGGGGCAATGAGGGTTAAGTGACTAGCCCAGGGTCACACAGCTAGTAAGTGTCAAGTGTCTGAGGATAGATTTGAACTCAGGTACTCCTGAATCCAGGGCTGGTGCTTTATCCACTGCACCAACTAGCTGCCCCCTGCAAGTCACTTTTAATGTCTGGTTTCCTTGTCTATAAAATGGGGTAGGGGTTAGGTGGGGTGGAGGAGTCCTCTGTTGTTTGTTTTGTTTTTAACTTTCATTTTTTTCTTTTATTCATGTTTTCTTTTTTTCCTTTTTTAATCATAAAAGTATTTTATTATTTTCCAGTTACATGTAAAGATAGTTTTCAACATTTGTTTTTATAAGATTTTTAGTTCCAAAATTTTCTCCCTCCTTCCCTTTCCTCCCCCCTCCCCAAGACAGCAAGCAATCTGATATGTTATATATGTATAATCACATTAAACATATTTCCACATCAGTCATGTTGTGAAAGAAGAATCAGAACACGAGGGAAAAACCTCAAAAAAGAAAAAAAAAACAACAAAAAAGTAGAAACAATATGGTTCAATCTGGATTCAGAATCCACAGTTCTTTTTTTCTGGATGTGGAGAACATTTTCCATCATGAGTTCTTTGGATTTGTCTTGGATCATTGCACTGCTGAGAAGAGCCAAGTCTATCACAGTTGATCACCACACAATGTTGCTGTTACTGTGTACATTGTTCTCCTGGTTCTGCTCACTTCACTCAGCATCAGTCCACTTAAGTGTTTCCAGCTTTTTCTGAAATCTGCCTGCTCATCATTTCTTACAGCACAATAGTATTCCATGACATTCATATACCACAACTTTTTCAGCCATTCCCCAATTGATGGGCATCCCCTCGATTTCTAATTCTTTGCCACCACAAAGAGAGCTGGGTCCTTTTCCCTTTTCTATGATCTCTTTGGGGGTACAGACCTAGTAGTGGTACCACTGGGTCAAAGGGTATGCACAGTCCCATAGCCCTTTGGGCATAGTTCCAAAGTGTTCTGGAGGAGCCCTTTGACCTCTAAATCTATGACTCTATCAATAATGTTCTAATCTAATCCCCACCTGGAGCATGAAGCCACTCTGCATTATGGATGCCCAACAAGTGGTCACGAAGTAGCCACTACTAACCTTGGTGTCCTGGGATCCTGGGACCCTTTGGCCATCAGTCTGGGGAATTCCAGCCATGAATCCCTGCACAGTCACTTTGTTAAATGAATAAAGCAAAATGCATAGGATTTCAGAGGAAACCAATTCTAATGGAATCCAGTTCTTAACATACTCAACAAAACCATGTCCACAGACTCTACGTGAAGACCCCAGCTCCACTTGAAGTGGGTGGGAAGAGAAGCCTGTGATCTCCTGAGAAAGCCCATTCCAATCTGGGGACAGCTTTATTATTGGGAAGTTTTTCTTGTATTGATCCAGGATTGGTCTCTCTGAGACACCGGTCTGCTGATTCGAATTCTTTCCTCTGGGACCAAGGTGGATATGTGAGGGACAGGATGACCTTTTCTTGTTCCTCGAATGTGAGCCTGTGGGGTGGAGGTGGGAGAGAAAAAGAGACATTCCAGGAACTGACTTAATGTTTGTGCCTCTCCTGCCTACAGGTGGGATGATCGTCCAAGCTTCTCAGATGTGGAACAACGCATTCGAACCTACTATTACAGCCTAGCTAGTAAGGCAGAAAATGCCTCAGGAGCCCCTCGGATGGAGGAGGCTGCTAGTACCTGAAGACCATTTCCTTTTCCCCGGATCTCCCCAGTCCTTCCCAGATCCTGGACCCATACCTTGCTTCTTCCCAGAGAGGCTTCTTCCCCTGCCTCTCCTGTGCCAGCAAGACCACTGCCTTCCCTTCAGATGCCTAAAACTTCCCCTTCCCATCCTCTTCCCCCCCCAGAGGACTGAGAATTCCAGATCCTGGGGTAAATGTTCTGCAGGAAAGCCAGGCCCCTTTCTGCACCCTTTCCTTGGATCCTCAGAGCTTGTGGGATCTTGGAAGGCAGGAATGACCCTATACCTCTGCCTTCTTGGGCCTCAGTTCTGGGCCCCTCCCTACTGGGGCTGGATGGCGTCTGGTGGGGATAGGGTGGGGTGGTCTGTGGAGGGCCAGCCAAACCCAGGCTGCAGGTCCAAGGGAAGCCAGCCAGAAGCTTCATGTCAGTGAAATAAACTCAGCTATTTCTCTATCCTCTGCTTTGAATTTCTCTGGGACCCTGTGACTGGTTGAAGTTTGGGGGAGCTACAGTGGAGGAAGGTAAAGAATTCTTTGTGTTTACACAAAGTCAAGCAGGGGAGAGTGTGTTGGGGAGATTGCAAGTGAGGTTGTTGCATTAATTCATAGAGGTACCAATCACTGGACATGTGTGGTGTGGGTGGCTGGTCACTGGTATTAATGGTTCTCTTGAAGATGATGGCCGATGGGGATGTTTGTCACTGAAGGATGTAGGTCATTACTCTGTAGATCATCAGTTATTGGAGTGATAAATCACCACGTGGAATGTCAGGCATTTAAGTCATTAGGCGAATCAGCATGGGAAGTGTCAAACATTGGTGGGTTCACTGGGTATGATGATTATTTGGGATTATCAGACACTAGGGATCTAATTAGTGTGGGAATAAACAATTTGGGGGCTTCTGAGGACTTGGGGTGGCCGGATGAGCTACAACCTTAGGGGTGCCCCTCTTCTCTCTTCCTACCCCCTTTTCTTTTAGAAAATTACTGATACCAACACTTAAGTTAGTCACCATGAGGACACAGTCAAGTTCTTTGCTGGTGTGATAGGCATGACTGAGTAATACAACTGAGTAGCATTTCTCAGAATGCCTTGGCCTAGATTATGGAGTTCCCAGAACTCTCTATCCCACAAGACTGGAGATTAGAGAGATGGGATAAGTGGCTGGGTGGAGAGACCTTAGGGACATTCAGGACTACGGATGACATCCAGGAATTCAGGAATACTGGAATTTATCTGATCCCCCACAGAGAATGGGGAGAAGACATTAAAGCTGAGAGACAACTTCAAAGACACAAGAATAGCACGAGTGAGGGTCCCAACTTCTTTCTTTAGCCACAAGATTTTGCACTTACCTTCCTGACTTGGGTAGTGACTTTGAAGGGAATCATTTCCCAAACTACTCAATGCATGAAGAGGATGAGATTTCACTCATTCTGGAATGCATGTAATAATGGTCCGCTATTACTTCACTCTTCCTTTAAGTCCTAATTAAATGCTCTTTTATTTCAATGCTATTCTTTGCTTGTGTCTGAAATGGTGAGCAACTGAATATGTAGACAGGAGTTGATTTAGAAGTACCCAGTCTCACGGGCAGCTAGGTGGCACAGTGGATAGAGAACCGGCCCTGGAGTCAGGAGTACCTGAGTTCAAATCCGGCCTCAGACACTTAACACTTACTAGCTGTGTGACCCTGGGCAAGTCACTTAACCCCAATTGCCTCACTAAAAAAATAAATAAATAAATTAAAAAGTTCCCAGTCTCAAACTGGGTGGGGGCAATATGATTCAGATGACTCTATCTCATGATTCTAACCTAAGTCTGGGAAGGTCCATAGCATGGGTGTGATCAATGGGCTAACATGAAAGTATATAACAGGGAAACAATCACATTCTGGAATAAGTACAATCTTATCCCCCTCCTCCCCTTGAGTGGTGGGAAAATAAATCACTCTGAACATGCTACTTCAAAAGAGAAGGCAGATGTAAGGTCCTTTTAAAGCTGAAATGAGAGGAGGGGAAACTTCACCCCCATGAAGCTCTCTGCTCTCCTGTAATCATTGGTTAGTCTCTGAAACTCTTCTATCTTGGATGTCTTCTTCCTTGTTTCATGGGGTCCCAGAATTCTCTAAGATTCTTGGTTTCTGGATTCCACCCCTTGCAGTCTCAAATATCCTCCTCCTTCTCTTTCCATGTGAGCACTAACTATGACACCATAACCCTTGGGTACACCATTATGAGAAAGAGTCCCACGAATTTTTCCAATGAATGATCATGCTTTGGGCCAAGGCATTATGGGAAATGTAATCCTATTCAAATATACTTGCTATATTTCAAAAACAAGCCTACAGATCCCAGCTATCTATAGATTAGGCTATCAGGGGTACTGTAAAGAAAAGGCAAGGGTATCCCCTCACAGTTAGTCCTTTTCCTCACTTCACATTAGCTACTGACTACTACCACCCAGTGAATAAAAGGCAAGTGGTGGTAGTCTGCTTACCTCTGACTTTGGGACCAGGCCTTGTCCTTACCTACTCACCAGGAGCCTTCCTGTAAAAGAAATGGAACACATAGCTAGTTGTAGTACAGGACATGGCCCACTCTGCCAGGAAAAGCCTCTGGACCCTTCCTGGGAAAGGCAATGCCAATAACCTGTCAAAATGAAATGATCCCCTCTCAATATGGTACAATGGGAAGGGGAGGACGCTTTAAAAAAAATTTGTATTGATACCTTTTTGTTTTGACATCACCATCAACTCCTAAGATATCCTTCCACTTCTCTTCCCTCCTGCCCCCAGAACCATCTCTCACACCTGAGAATAAAGAGAAAAGAGAGAAGGAGCCACCAAAGCCATAATGGGTAGGTTGGGGCCCCCAGAAAAGTAATCAATACATCAACCAGACCTGTCAGTGTATGAAGTGCTCCACACACATAGTCCCCTACTTTTGCAAAGAAGTGGTGTTTCTTTGGGAGGTGTTTCTTTGAAATAGCAAAAGAATTCAAACCATAGTTTGATCTTCAGCTTTGATCTTTATTGGCTGAGACTCTGGGCAATTCCTTCCCTTTTCTGGGCTTTGGCTTCCTTCTCTGTACAAAGATAGGGCTGGACTAGATCAGGGATTCTTTATATATATATATATATATATATATATATATATATATATATACACACACATACATATATATATGTATGTATATGTATATGTATATGGGTATGTATATGTATATCTTTTGTTTTTGTTTTTGTTTTTTTGAGGGGCAATTGAGGTTAAGTGACTTGCCCAGGGTCACACAGCTAGTAAGTGTTAAGTGTCTGAGGCTGGATTTGAACTCAGGTACTCCTGAATCCAGGGCCAGTGCTCTATCCATTGCGCCATCTAGCTGCCCCTATATCTTTTTATATATATAAATAAACATTATATTTATATAAATAAATAAATAATATGTTTATATATATAAAGATATGTATACATATACATATATATTTTGTATCTCAGAACCCTTTGACAATCTGCTAGAAGCCTGTGGACATCTTTTCAGAATAAGGTTTTTAAATAAATAAATAAAATAAGTAAGATTATGGAGGAAACTAAAGATACTGAAATAAGATTCTCAGAATATTGAAAAAAACAAACAACCAAACAAGTTCATGAGCCCAGGTTAAGAACCCTTGGTACAGGTAATTCTTTTTTTTTTTTTTTTGCTGGGCAGTGGGGGTTAAGTGACTTGCCCAGGGTCACACAGCTAGTAAGTGTCAAGTGTCTGAGCTCTGATTTGAACTCAGTCCTCCTGAATCCAGGGCCAGTGCTTTATCCATTGTGCCACCTAGCCGCCCCCAGTACAGGTAATTCTTAAGGTTCATTTACACTTTTTTACAATTCTGTCATCCTCATAGGAATGACAGTCTCCACTACCTGAGAAAGAAATGGGGGTTTCCTTTAAAACTTATAAGACTCAGAATCTGGGAAATTGGATACTGACCCTTGGAGTCCTGGATCTAGGGGTCCTAAGGAAATGAGGATTATGAGTTCTAGGGAAAAGAGCTTTATTTTGGAGTCCCAAGACCCTCTCTCTCTCTCTCTCTCTCTCTCTCTCTCTCTCTCTCTCTCTCTCTCTCTCGGCAGGGCAATGAGGGTTAAGTGGGTTGCCCAGGGTCACACAGCTAGTAGGTGTCAAGTATCTGAGGATGGATTTGAACTCAGGTCTTCCTGAATCCAGAGCTGGTGCTTTATCCACTGCACCACCTAGCTGCCCCCTTGGATTAAAATTCTACCTCTGGGTCCTTATAGGCCTCAGTTTCTTCAGTTGTAAAATGAGGAGGCCCTTCTAGCTCTAGCTGGATTCTTTGGTCCTAAGTCACTCTACCTCTCTGGGGTTCTGTAAGATGAGAAAGGTGGGCTTCATGATCTTTGAGGCTCCACCCAGCTCTGCGGTCCATGAACCTCTGAAAGTCCTTCTTCCATTAATCTCTAGGGAAGGACAAAAAAAATGCAAATTTAGACCTCAAGACCTAAAGGAAGGAGGCTAGGCTGGCCTGGCCCTGGATGCTTTGGGTAGACTCGATCAGTTCTGCGGGCAAGTCTGGTTCCAAACAAATCCCACCAAAGCCATAATGGGTAGGTCGGGGCCCCCAAATGGAGCACTCCCTCTCTGGGGTGCTCTGGGCACCCAGAACATTGGAGAATGGAAATTAACTGGAGCCCTTCAGCAGCCAGAAACATCTGAGCTTAGCACCTGGTTAGCAAGCCTTGGACGGGGATAGAGATTGGGTCTGTGGTTTAACAGGACAAGAAAACTCTTCTACTAATTCAAGTTGGCATCTTTCCTGCAACTTAGTCTTAGAGACTAGAGAGTGCTTAAGAGGTTAAGTGATTTGTACAGGGTCACACTGCCAGCATGAGTGAAAGGTAGGACTTGAACCCAGATCTTCCGGGTTCTGAGGATCAGTCATCACACTGGTAAGGACTAGTTAAAGTAGGAAGCTGCTGAAAAATGCCTTCCTTTCCATCCTCTAATGGGTTGGTTCCTAGGTTCTTCCCCACCTTCAAATGAATGTCTTAAAAAGTTATTTGGAAAGTGTCCTATGGGTAAACCCCTAGTTATGGGAATCCCTGCTGGGAATGCATACAATGGGAGAGAGAAAAAGAATCCATAGTGGAGATGCCACTTAACCCTTGTCTATCTCAGTTTTCTCCCACCTCACACGGTTGTTGTGGGGATCAAATGGGATAATATGTACAATGCTGTTTGCAAACCTTAAAGTGCTATATAAATATTGTAGATTACTACTATTATCAGGAAATCATGTGTAGTTGGGGAGGGGTCAGCAATAGGAGTTTTTGGGGTTTGAGCGAGTTTAGAAAATTGGGTGTGTTGGAGGGGGTTCTGTTCAGTGTCCACCAGAGGGCAGCAGCACTTAGTTCTAGAGCCCAAAGCAATGATTTCTGAGATCCCAGAATCTCTAAGAACTTAGCAAAAGGAGACAGGGAGTCACTGTTACTGGGTGGAGTTCAGAGTCTGCCACACCCTCCAAACCTGGCCTTGGTGGCTCTGGCTCTTCTCTGTCTCTCTGTCTGCCTGCCTGCCTGTCTGTCTGCCTGCCTGCCTGCCTGTCTGTCTGTCTGTCTGCCTGCCTGTCTGTCTGTCTGCCTGCCTGCCTGCTTGCCTGTCTGCCTGCCTGCCTGCCTGCCTGTCTGTCTGTCTGTCTGTCTGTCTGTCTGCCTGCCTGTCTGTCTGTCTGTCTGCCTGCCTGCCTGCCTGCCTGCCTGTCTGCCTGCCTGCCTGTCTGTCTGTCTGTCTGTCTGTCTGTCTGTCTGTCTGTCTGTCTGCCTGTCTGCCTGCCTGTCTGCCTGCCTGCCGGCCTGTCTGCCTGCCTGCCTGCCTGTCTGCCTGCCTGCCTGCCTGCCTGCCTGCCTGCCTGTCTGTCTGTCTGTCTGTCTGTCTGTCTGTCTGTCTGCCTGCCTGCCTGCCTGTCTGTCTGCCTGCCTGTCTGTCTGTCTGCCTGTCTGCCTGCCTGCCTGCCTGTCTGCCTGCCTGTCTGTCTGCCTGTCTGTCTGCCTGCCTGTCTGTCTGCCTGCCTGCCTGCCTGCCTGTCTGTCTGCCTGCCTGCCTGCCTGCCTGTCTGTCTGCCTGCCTGCCTGCCTGCTTGCCTGTCTGTCTGCCTGCCTGCCTGCCTGTCTGTCTGTCTGTCTGTCTGCCTGCCTGCCTGCCTGCCTGTCTGTCTTCCTCCCTCCTTCCCTCCCCTCATCATTTCTTGTAGTATATCACCCAGGTGGGGGATGGTGGGGGGAGGGTTGTCACAGAGGAGTCTGAGGGATGTTTGGGGTGGATGGGTGGCAGAGATATGGGGGCTGGGAGCCGAATGGAGGGGCAGCAGGGATGTGGAGGCTGAGGGGCCACACAGTTCCAGGGGCTGGGACTTTCGCCACCTTGTACTGCTTGTCAGGAGGTCAGCCCTGGGAAACAGTCAGGCCTGTGCTACCCAGGCCTCCAATGTGACAGAGGCAGCCAGTGGTTCTGGTCCCAGAAAACCAGCCCTGAGCCCAGAGAGCCCAGCTGTAGCTGAGGGTAGACTCTGGGGTGTTCCCCTCGAAGAGATGTCTAGGGTTTAGAGCCAGCAGGAACCTGGGAGATCATCCAATCCCCTTGGCTCCCTTTTCTTCCCCTCTAATTTTACTGATGAGAAAGCTGAGGCCCAGAGAGGGAAAGTGATTTGTCCCGAAGCCACAGCAGAAAATGTAGCAGAGCCAGAATTTGAATCCAGGTTTTCTGGATCCAAATCCAGTTTATTTTCAATTCAATACATATTTATTAAGTACCTACTGTTTACAGAGCTTTGTGGTTGGCCTTTGGCCTCGTGCAGGCCCTTGACCGTGGGGGCATATACAAAAAAAATCAGGAAATTATGTTCATTTAAGGCTCCAGCCACTTAGGGTTTCTTAACTTTTACTCCCAAAGGAAGAAAGCCCTAAAATGAGAAGGAAGTGTCTAGGGAACTGAGGCAGGCACTGCCACACTCCTCCATGGAAGAACAATAGATCAGTATAAAATTCATCCTAGAACCAAACCTTGAAGCGAAGAATTCAATATAGCCTAGAACGTGACCCCAGAGCCAAAAGTGCACTCTAGCCTTCTACCCTGAATCTAGAACCCAGAGCTTAGACAACGGCATCCACTCCAGTCAGAATCTAGGCCTTGAAGGCCAGAGTCTATTTCCACCCTGAATCTAGAACTTAGAACCTGGAGCTGAGGGAGCCCAGAACCCAGAAGTTAGCACCTAGAGATGATTCCAGGATCTAGAGTTCAATCCATGCCAGAGTCTAGGCCTCATCCAATAGTTTGTGCCAGCTTTAAGGAACAGCCTCTGTTGGCCAGTGTCCCACCAAGGCCTCCCTGGGACCGCCAAGTAAGTTGGTGCTTTCCTCAAGAGGGCTGAGCCACACCTCCCAGAGCAGTGAGGGGGAGCAGACTTCAGGGGGCATCTGCTAGAGTAAGAGGAGAGAGGGAAGGCGGGGCTGAGGTGGGTGTACACTCATTGAGTTTCTCACTTTGCCGAGGCTGAGTAGTGAGTGCTCAGAGTCCCAGTCTCCCTGAGCCCCAGTGACAAGACACTGAAGTGACCAGAAAGCCAGCCCAGCCAGCAGGTAAGGGAGCAGCCCCGGTGTATGAAGGGCCCCTGGGACTGGGGGACAAAGAGACCACCAACTATCTGGCTAGCTCTGGCCTTGTGCTGCCCAGCCTTTCTCCATCCCAGCCTCCCCTGAGTCTGTTCTCTTCCCTCTCCAGCCCTTTTCATTATCATTGGCATTCTAACTGCATCTCTCAGGTTCTGGATCTCTGGGTCTCTCTGGCCCTCCACATCTAAAGCTCTGGGCCTCTCTGTCTCTCAGTCTCTGTTCTTTCAACCTCCTCAGTCTCTGGCCTTTTTGTGTCTTACTGCATCTGTGGGTCTCTCAGCCTCTTTCCCTTAGTCTCTGGGTCTCTGACACTTGAGTTTCTTGGTCCCTTTCCTTTGGGCTATCTGTCTGACCCTCTCCTAAGGCCACCCTTACCTTCGGCTGGGGAAGCTCTTAGCTTGCTGGAGATCTTCCCCCCCACTCCAATCTCCAATGGGGGAATAAGCCCAGGACAGGGAGAGGGGCATTACCCTAGAGTAGTGGAGAATGAAGATCTCAGATCTCAGATGAGCCCCAAGTTTGGAGGGGGAAATGGGGAGGAAGTCCCAAGAAAGGCAGAAGAGAGGAGAGGAGATGAGAGGGATGGGTGGGGAGCACTAAAGATCTGCCCCATAGCCCCCTGGTAAAACTGGGACCTCAGTGGGGAGAGGGCTTGGGGCCCCTGAAATCCCTCCCTTCTCTACACTATTTTGTGCCTCAGCTTTTACCATTAGGGCTTCATTCCTTTATTTTAGCCTAAGATTCCCTGATTAGACTCTCCTGAGAGTCATCTCTGTTGTGCCCCACCCCCAACTTCTTGTCAGAAACTTGGAGAAGAAGAGGGGGCGGGCTGTGATGGAAGCAGGGGGAGACAAGGATACTCCAGGGTCTTCTCTCCAACTCCCCACCAGTCCTTGCCTTTGAGGAAAAGACCAATCCTTTCCTTGAGAGCGGCATGTGAGTGGAAGGAAGCATTCTGTTGTGACAGGGCTGTGCTGAGAGTGCTCCCAGGGCCTGAGCTATGTCTGCTGAGAAAGACTAAGACTTACTGTCTCCCTCCCAAGTTTCCCTTTCTCCCCGCTGCTCGGCTTTTCTCCCAGTCTTGAGAGGAAGGGTCTGCCATGCTCCTTCCTCTTCCGGCCTGGACACTTGGCCCCTCTCTGTCCCTTGGTAAGGGGAGTCACCAGCACTGAGGGACTGGGAGGCACGGTGTAAGTAACCAAGTCACTCACACTCCTCCCATCATGCCTTTGGGGCTACAGAATCTGGGGCCCTAAACAGGAATTCTGACCCTATAACTTCTCTGTCATTCGGCCTTCACTTGAAAACCTCCCCAGTGCCGAGGACCTCATGAGAGAGAATGTACCCCTTTGGGCCAGGCCTCGCTTTTCTGAGAGGCCCCAAATCTGCCACTGTTCCCCACTAGGCCCAATTCAAGACCTTGTTGGGGAGAGTGGTTTCACTCAGAAACTCCAGTTTGAAATTCCACTCATAGAAAGCAGAATATAACAGTTAGTGTTTTGTTTTGTTTGTGACTATTGTGTTTATTTGATTTAATGCTGTTAAAAATTTGAAAAAAGTTTTTGGAAAAAAAGAAAGAAAAAACTTCAGGCTGATCGTTGCCCCCCCCCCAAACCCCTCTAAAGCAGGGTGGGGCTTTACTCTTTGTGGGCCATGGGCTCTTTTTAACAGAATTATTTTTCAAAAGATTATAATGGAAAGAAATACTCTATTCAGTCAGAGGTTAGTGAAAATAAAGATGCCATTTTTTCCTTCAACCAAGTTCAAAGAGGCCTGGATACCAGGCCAAGAACCCCACTGTAAGTGGGCCAGCCCCATCTCTGAACCACTCAGGGCCCCTGGCTCACTTGCTTCCTCTCCCAATTCATGGCCTAAGCAGATAGCCTTAATCCCAAGAACCTCGACTGTCTCAGTGGGGTAACTCTGGCTTCATGCGTCCCTTGCCCCCCACCTCAGCATTTCGAGATGTACAGAACCCCGGGTCTCAGTATCTGGTGATTTTTCCTCCTAATAGCTGCACCCCATGCAAATAACATCCCCGCCCTCCCCTCCACCAAGGCAGGGCTACCTTGCTGGGTCCGCTCTCTCTGCCCATGGTGTTCATTCTCCTCTTCTCACTCCTTGCCTCCTGAACTTCTCATTGGAGGGCACTTTCCATATTGCTTGCTTCAGGCGTGTTTTAGGAAACCTACCCTGGGTCAGAACAAAGCTGGTCAGAACCTTGGGTCCTAGGGGGAAACAGTATAGTTACTCCAAGGCTGCTGGCTCTTCTGGGTTGCATCTTTGCCCTCTGCCCTGCCCAAACCTCTTCTTTCCTCACAATGAGCTTGAAAGCTGAGGCTATTTGTGAGTTCAGAGTATAGTGGAGGATGGTGCCCAGGCTGGTAGATTCTGGGGAACCACTAAGGATTCACAATGGAGAATCTGGGACAGATGACACCCTCTTGGGGCTGGGCTGGGGAATGTCCTCGGCTTGAGATGGTGGTCGGCTCCAAAGTCTCCCGTGGCTGAGGGGCTGGGGTTCCTGTATATTGGGACATGCTCCACTCCAATTCCCAGACTCCCAGTGTGTATGTTCCTTTGCTGTCACCTGGACCCTGTGAGGGGAATGGAAGAAAGACAAGGTAAAAGCTCAGGAGGGAGGCCCAGGGGGTTCGGGAGAGTATGAGGCTTGGAGCAAAAGGGAGAATACTGAGAATAACTGACAATGGACATTTGTTTCCAATCCAACAAACAAGTAAGTGTGTGCTTACTATTTGTAAGGTGCTGGAGGTGAGTTAGAAAAAAACCCAAACCCAAGTCCCAAACAATTCTTCCCTCAAAGAGGTTGTGTTCTACTGGAGAGAGCGTATGAAATGTAGAGAGAAAAAACTAAGTATACATGATAACTGAGGAAGTAGGGAGGACTAACTCATGGGATGATATTTACCCTGGATGTTGCTTGTTAATGGGGGTAGCTAAGCGGGGCAGTGGATAAAATGCCAGGTCTGGAGTCAGGAAGACTCATCTTCCTGACTCTGAATCTGGCCTCAGATTCTTACTAGTTGTGATCTTGGGCAAGTCACTTAACCCTGTTTGCCTCAGTTTCTTCATCTATAAAATGAGCTGGAGAGGGAAATGTATCTTTGCCAGGAAAATTCCAAATGGGTTCATGAAGAGTCAGATAGGACTGAAAAAAATGACTCAAAGCTTGTTTATACATGTGTCTCCTTGTCTCTCCCACTAGTTTGTAAGCTCCTCGAAGGCAGGGACTGTGTTTTGTCTCTTTTTGTGTCCTCAACACTTATTACAATGCTTTGGCACATAGTAGGTGCTTAATGTTAATTGACTGATTAATATTCTGCATCTACTTATATGTGTATGAGTCATTACTCCTGAAAGAATGTAAGCTTCCTGAGGGTAAAGTTTGTTTCATTTTTTCTCTTTGATTTCTCCAGTGCCAAGCACAGTCCATCCATCCATCCATCCATCCATCCATCCATCCATCCATCCATCCATCCATCCATCTAATCATCCATCCATCCATCATCTATCTATCTATCATCCATCCATCTATCTATCATCCATCTATCTATCTATCTATCTATCTATCTATCTATCTATCTATCTATCTATCTATCTATCATCTATCCATCCATCCATCCATCCATCTAACCATCTATCTATCTATCTATCTATCTATCTATCTATCTATCTATCTATCTATCTATCTATCTATCTATCTATCTATCATCTATCTATCTATCTATCTATCTATCTATCTATCTATCTATCTATCTATCTATCTATCTATCTATCTATCTATCTTGACTGATTAGAATAGGCTTCTCCTAGGAGATGGTGTATGATCTAAGGAAGCCAGGGCTTCCAAAAGGTAGGAGTGAGAAGGGAGGGCATTCCAGGCACAAGGAACAATCTGTGCTTCTCCCAGAGGAGGGAGATGCAGTGCCCTCTCCTCCCAGAGAGTAGGCCAATCTGGCTGGAATGTAGTGGGATCAAATGATATCACCCACCTAGAGCACTTCGCAGATCTTGCAGCTCTCAATAAAAACTATGATAATGATGATGCATGAAAGGGAGTAATAAGAAATAAGCCTGGAAACACAGGCTAAAGATGAGTAACGAGGGGCTTTCAATGTCCACCAGAGGGGATTCTATCTTGCCCTATAATAAAAAGTCACTGTGGCTTTATTCGAGCAGGAGAGAGAATACGGTCAGAGCTGTAATTTAGCAACATTATTTTGGTAGCTATGTGGAGGACGGACCAGAGAAGGGAAAGGGTATACAAGGGGGAGTAATGTGCAATAATCCTCAAAAGACTTAAATGTCATGCTGAGGAGTTTTTATTTTATTCTCAAGGTAATAGAGAGGGGCAGCTAGGTGGCACAGTGGATAGAGCACTGGCTCTGGAGTCAGGAGGACCTGAGTTCAAATCCGGCCTCAGACACTTAACACTTACTAGCTGTGTGACCCTGGGCAAGTCACTTAACCCCAATTGCCTCACCAAAAAAACAAACAAACAAGGTAATAGAGAGCCACTGCCTTTCTAGCAGAGTAGTAACTTGGTCAGACTTGCATTTTATAAAGATAATTTTTTTTGTTGCTGTGTGAAAGATGGATTGTCGTGGAGAGCCCTTTACACATACGATGTCTCATATCAACTCTGTGAATTCAGTAATATAGGTATGGATTATAATAACCATTTTATAGATGAGAAAACAGGGTTTCACAGAAATGAAATGACTCACTGAGGTTAGAATGAAGGTATTAGAAGAAATCAGAAGTCTGCAGAAACCCCAGTGACCTGAATGCCTTGATAGAGCAGGGACTCCAGTGACCTCCAGGTAAGTCTTGAGGAATCCTGCTCTTTGGCTCAGAAAGGAGCAGGAGAGGATGAATATTTGCACCACAGAAATCAGCAGACATTACAAATCAGGGTTTGATTTATTGTCTTATTGATTATCTTGCCTTAAGAAATTTGTAGCAGAAATGTTAATATTGCAAATTAAACTTAAAAGTTTGTGTGTATATATATGTATATAATTTTTTTTCAGAGTTGGTTGTTAAACATATACCGGGGGGCAGCTAGGGGGCACAGTGGATAAAGCACCAACCCTGGATTCAGGAGGACCTGAGTTTAAATTCAGCCTCAGACACTTGACACTTACTAGCTGTGTGACCCTGGGCAAGTCACTTAACCCTCATTGCTCTGCAAAAACAACAACAACATATACCAGCACACTCTTGGGTGTCTCCCAGACACTCTTTTACAAGGGACATTATTCTATCCTGATTCTCCTACTACTTATCCAACTGTTCTTTCTCAGTCTCCTTTGCTGGATCTTCTGAGTTGTACCTGCTAACACAGGCCCCAACTGCTGTGTCTGGGCTATCTTTTCTTCTCCCACTATACTATTTCACTTGGTGATCTCATCATCTCCCATGAATTCAATGATCATCTCTATGCTGATGATTCTCAGATCTATTTGTCCAGCCTTAACTTTTCTCTGATCTCCAGTCTTACATTTCCTGTTACCTATTGAACATCTTGAACTGCATACCCTATCAACTCAAAATGTCCCCAAATTAAGTCTCTCTCTCTATATATATACATATATACATATATACATATATACACATACACATAAAATTATTATTTTTTTGCGGGGCAATTGGGGTTAAGTGACTTGCCCATAGTTGCATACCTAGTAAGTGTCAAGTGTCTGAGGCTGGATTTGAACTCAGGTCCTCCTGAATCCAGGCCTGATGCTTTATCCACTGCGCCACCTAGCTGCCCTCAGTCATTATATTTCCCTAAAAACCTTCCCTCTTTCCATGGGTGTGCTGGTAAATGTTTAATAACCAGCTCTCTGGGGGGGAAAAAAAAAACTATACATGACACACTTTTAAATTTAACTGCATTTTTAACTTTTTCACCATCAATCTCTTAAGGTTAGACAATTGGCAGAACAATAAATCTAGCCCCAGTTTATAGTATTTGCTGATTTCTGAGCTATAAATGCTATTCTGGAATTTTAATAATCAGCTGTCTCAAGCTCAAGCTGACTGCAGCACACCCTCGCCTCCTCCTAATTTCCCTATTATTGTTGAGATCACTGCCAGGTCCGCAATCTCGATATCATTTTCAACATCTCTTACCCAACCTCCCCATAACAAATCAATTGCCAAGTCATATAGTTCCTACCTGTCTTTTTTTTTTGGGGGGGGGGTGGAACAGGGCAATGAGGGTTAAGTGACTTGCCCAGGGTCACACAGCTAGTAAGTGTCAAGTGTCTGAGGCTGGATTTGAACTCAGGTCCTCCTGAATCCAGGGCCAGTGCTTTATCCACTGCGCCACCTAGCTGCGCACCCCCCCCCACCTGTCTTAACATCTCTCTTATATGCCTCCTTCTCTCCTCTGATATTGCCACTACCCTGGTTCAGGCCTCAGACTCTGACTACTACAATAGCCTGCTGGCTCATTTCCCTGCTTCACTTCTTTCCCCTCTCCAGTCCGTGCTCCACTCAGCTGTCAAAGTGATCTTCCTAAAGTTCAGGTCTGACCATGTCCCCACCACCCACTCCCTCATTCAATCAACCCTAATGGCTCCCTTTTTCCTCTAGTATCAAATGTAAAATCCTTTCTTTGACATTCAAAGCCCTTCCTACCTTTGCAATTTTCTTACACCTTACCTAACCTCCCACCCCCATACTCTGACCCAGTGACCCTCACCTCCTGGCTGTTCCTCAAGCAAGACCCTCCATCTCCCTACTCTGGACATCTTTCATGACTGCAACGCTCTCCCTCCTCATCTCTGTCTCCTGGCATTCCAGGCTGTTTCAAACCCAACCTTCTGCAAGAAACCAATTAATGGTGGTGTGCCTTCCCTCTAAGATCATCTCCAATTTATCCTAGCTACATCTTGTTGGGAAGGCAGCTAGGTGGCACAGTGGGTGGAATGTTGGACTTGAAGTCAAGAAGACCTGAGTTCAAATTCTGATGCAGACACTTACTAGCTACATGACCCTGGGCAAGTCACTCAAATCTCTGCTTGCCTCAGTTTCCTCTACTATAAGATGGGGATCATAATAGCACCTACCTTCCATGATGAGATAACGTATGTTGAAGGTCTTAATTCACTGTCTGAATGCCAGCTCTTTTTTATTACATAGTTGTTATATGTTGTCTCCCCCATTAATTAGATTGTGGCCTCATTGAGAATAAAGTTTCTCCTTTTTTTTGCATCCTTAGAACTTTACACAGTGCCTGACACATAATAGGCACCTGACTAAATGCTTGTTCACTTGATTTTACTTGACTCTAAGTTGGAGACATATAGCACAGAAGATTCTTGGGTCCTTGAGGCTGGAAGAGAGGAATTAGTTTATCCCTGAGAATGGAAGGAAAGAGGCTGGAGTATCTATAGTGGTTCTTTGAATGCTGGGCAAAAAGGGCAGACATCTCCTTTCCCATCCCCCTGCCTCCCATTTTACTCAGGCTTGTTTTAGTGAATAGAGCTCTGGGCTTGGAGTCAGGAAGATGGGAATTCAAATCCTATCTCACCCACTAGCTGTGTGACTCTGGGCAAATCATTTAACCTCTCTGGGCCTCGCTTTCCCTATTGGTGAAATGAGGATACTGGATTTGGTCATCCCTGAAGTTCCTTCCATCCGTATCTGTGAGCCTGAGACTTCCTTGGCCAGAGTCATCAGTCACTTCCTTTGTCAAGTCTCCTCTCCTTGGGGCCTGGGCTGCCTCTCTAAGAGCTGGAAGGGGTCCCAGGGCCCAGAAGGAAATGCCACCATCTTAGTGATAGGGGCTTGAGGCTAGGAGGAGTCACCTGGGAAAGCTGGGCCTGGCGATAACATCTGCCCCTATTCCTTTGCTGCCGTTCCTCCACGCTCTACCCATCTGACCAGAACAGAGGAACAACAGTAATAACAACCCATCTGCCCCTCTGTCCACCTCTTCCTCCTGGGGAGCTGAGAGGCACTCACACTCATGACACAGGGCCTTTGAGGACAGCTTCCCTTTGCCCAACTTGGCTCTGGGTGTTCCTTGTAGACACTGGTCTTAGGGATTTCTTGTTGGTTCTTTTACACTATGAAAATAGTTCCCCTCCAAGACACCCCCCCCCCATCCCTACCTGCACGCCCACCCCCCCCCCCGCCCACCGCCCCATCCCCCCACCCCCCCACCCCCGGAAAAAAAATGCTTTGAAGCATTCCCTATCTGGAATTTCCTGGCTCCATTTCACAGGGTCTGGAAAGTATAGAGCCTTACCAAGCAAGACAGACAAAGGGTGTTACCCTAGCCTAGGGGCATTGACAATCCAATTTGCTCAGGTGCTCTCTATTTGAACCATCCAAGGGAACCTTTGAGAGTATCTGATCTAACCCTCCCGTTTTACAGGGGAGGAAACTGAGTCCCGAGGAGGGAGAGTTCCTTGTCCAAGGGCATGACTGGTAGTTCGTAGAAAAGCTGGGGCTCGGATGCAGGCATTTGGACTCCAGGTCTAGAGCTGATTTCTTTACACTGGGCTAGTGGTGCTGGGGCTCAGGTCTTGGCTGGAGAGTAGAATATTGGCTAACTTAGGGACTACTGACAGGTCCAACCTTTGAGGAGAGGAGAATGGCAACTGGTCTGTACAGCCCCTTGGGTCAGAGGTAAAAGCCCAAGAGTGTGGGCGAATTGTTTGGAGACAGGTGAGGTGCCTTCTGGGGTTCAGATGTTGTTGTTGAGTTATTTTCAGTCATGTCTGACTATTCCTGACCCCATTTGGGGTTTTCCTGGCAAAGATACTGGAGTGCTTTGCCATTTCCTTCTCCAGCTCATTTTACAGATGGGGAAACTGAGGCAAACAGGGTGCAATGACTTGTCCAGGGTTACACAGTAAGTTTCTGAAGCCAAATTTGAACTCAGGTCCTCCTGACTCCAGGTTTGGTGCTCTAGCTGCTGGGCCACCTAGCTGTCCTTGGGGTTCAGCTACCTGGGTGAATAACAGATTTCTAGGAGAATCTGAGGGGAGAGAAAGAAGAGAGGTCTCCCCAGCCCCACTAGATAAAAATAAAGGATGATGAGTGAAGGGGAAGGGAGTAATACACTAAGGTACTTGGGCCGGAGGCAAAGGACATACTTAGAAAGAGTCAAAGGGCTTGAGCCCCAACTGGGCCTCTGACCAGGCACGGAAGGAAGTATAGGGTTGTGGGATTGGGCTGGGACTCTGCCATTTACTAGTTATGGGACTTGGGGCCAGTCCTTTTTCTTCTCAAGGCCTCAGTTTTTCTTTCTGTAAAATGGGTGTGTTGGATTCAATGATCTCTAAGGTTCCTTCCAGCTCTGGCATTCTGAAGTCCCTTTACATTAGCTGTTGTGTCTCCTCTGCTCTGAGAGGGGGTGATTTGGTATAGTGAGAACAACGTTGGGTTTAGGGTGAGGAAAGCCTCAATTAATCCCTCTGAGTTTTGGTTTCCTCATCTGAAAAACAGCAATACCACTGTCTGCAGCAGCTAGTTCACAGGATGGTAACTGTCAGATGGTATTAATAGTTGGCATTTATATAGTGTTTATGAATATAGAATATAAAGAATATATATTCCATATTATGACATATATAATATACAATATCTATATAATATGTATAAACACTATAGAAATACCAACTATTTTTATTAATAATGGTTGCTACTATTGTTGATAGGCTCCTTCCAGATCTGAAACTGTGTTCTAAGGACTCTCTCAGCTCTGACATTCTGTGTTCTAAGCCCCCTCCCCATTTTGTATTCTAAGGCTCCCCGATCTGTGTTTTAAGCCCTCCCCTGACAGTCTGTGTTCTAAGGACCTCCCAGTTCTGACATTCTGTATTCTCAAGGGTCTTCCCAGCTTTCACATTCTATGTTCTAAGGACCCTCCCAGCTCTGATATTCTGTGTTCTAAGCCCCCCCTTTTGTATTCTAAGGCCCCCCGCTCTGTGTTTTAAGCCCTCCCCTGACAGTCTGTGTTCCAAGGTCCCCCTCAGCTCGGACAACCTCTGTTCTAAAATCTCTTCCAGCTCTCACATTTTCTATTCTGAGTCCTTCCAGCTTTGACATTCTGGGATTCGGAGAGGATTAAGAACAGGTGGGGCCTTGAGGCCACTCAATCACAAAGTGTTCCCTTGGTTAATTAAAATTTCAGTGCATAAATTCATGGCCAAAAGAGCAATCTGTTACAGAGATTACCAACATTCATTTTTTTTTTTTTTTAGTGAGGCAATTGGGGTTAAGTGACTTGCCCAGGGTCACACAGCTAGTAAGTGTTAAGTGTCTGAGGCCGGATTTGAACTCAGGTACTCCTGATTCCAGGGCCGGTGCTCTATCCACTGCTCCACCTAGCTGCCCTCCAACATTCATTTTAAAACAAGGAGGAGATATTAATTTTGTTCCATTAAAGGGGGAAAAATGAAAGTAAAATGGAGCTTTGGGTTGGGGCAGTGGGGTGGGGTTGGGGGGCCCTTAGACAAACAACCTATTCCATAATTACCTCTGATCCAGAAACAAAAGCACCCTTAGCATCCTAGAGCCAGAGCAGAGCGTTTTTCTGAGAAGAAAACGGAGGAGGCCCAAGATAGGTAGGTGTCTTGGCCAAGATCACGCAGGTAGCACATATGAGAAATGGGAATAAAACCAAGATCTGAATTCAGAGCCAGAGCTCTTTCTGCTGTACTGTTTGCCTCTGGTCAGAGAAGGAGGAGTGTATAGAGAAAGAGAGGAAAGGAGAGAGGAAAGAGGATTGAGAGGAGGACTGACTTCAGGAATAATTTTTCCATGGGCATCGGGGGACACCCCACCTCAAGTCTTGCTTATACTTACCCGTACACCTCTGCGTATGGTTTGGGTGGATAGCAAAGATTCAATTCGACTTTAAAAAGAACCTCTCGTGTGTTAAGGCGTATAAGACCGGAAAACTGGATATTAGCAGGGTGGAGGCACAGTCTGGCATAGGGGCAAAGGGATGTCTGGATGTAGCTTCAGTGGGTTGTGGGGTGGGGGTGTCTGTTGATTCCCTCAAGGCAGGTCATCAAGCCAAGACTCAGGAGATTCTAGCTCATAGTTGCCTCTGTTTGGAGGTGAGGATTAGATGACTTCCCTCAAAACCATCAGTCAGTCAACAAACGTATTAAAACCTGACTATGCCAGGCAGGTGTGTGCCAAATGTTGGGGGGATACAGTTATAGAAATGAAACATTCCCTGCCCTAGATTTCCCACCTGTTTAACCTTGGACAAGTCACCTAACCTTCCTCCCTGGGGCTCCCTCCCTTGTACAAAAGCGTGTCCATCGTAAGGACGATGATACCAAGAGCAACCCAACGTGTCGGTTCCCTCTCCCATAGTGTATGGGGCAGTCACTGTGGAGGGGCTGGTAGAACCAGGCCATCTAAAGTCCTTTGCTCTTCCCAGACAATGCAAGGGCTGTAGGATTCTTCTGTGAACAGCATCTTTTTTTTTTTGCAGGGCAATGAGGGTTAAGTGACTTGCCCAGGGTCACATAGCTAGTGTCAAGTGTCTGAAGTGGAATTTGAACTCAGGTCCTCCTGAATCCAGGGCCAGTGCTTTATCCATTGTTCCACCTAGCTGTCCCCCTGAGCTGCATCTTTTTGTGAGGAAGGGGGTTTCTGAGATCTGGACAGGGGGAAAGGGTGATTCCCAGCCAGGTCCATCCTATGTGGTCTCTCGGTCCTCCAAATTTATAGGATCATAGAACATTAGAACAGACATTAGAGGTCATCTATCTACACATTTTAGATTTAAAAAATGGCCATCTTTTGTTTTTTTAGGACAACATTTCTGAACACATACTGCCCCCTCTCTCCCATCCACTGAACCTTCCCTTGTAATCAAGATTTAAAAGGAAAAAGAAAAAAAAAGTTTGGCAAATATTCCCATGATCCTTCCAACACAGACCACTTCTACCTTTTGACATCTTTACTGGTTTTTTTTCTGAGTGTGAGATGAAGCCTCAGATGTTTTTAACTTCTATTTCTTGTCTTTTAAAAAAAAAGATTGAAATTCTGTTTTTAGACCATCTTCATTTCTTGTGTGTGTGTGTGTGTGTGTGTGAGAGAGAGAGAGAGAGAGAGAGAGAGAGAGAGAGAGAGAGAGAGAGAGAGAGAGAGAGAGAGGGAGAGAGAGGCAATTGGGGTTAAGTGACTTGCCCAGGGTCACACAGCTAGTAAGTGCCAAGCATCTGAGGCTGGATTTGAACTCAGGACCTCCTGAATTCAGGGCCAGTGCTTTATCTACCTAGCTGCCCCAACCACCTTCATTTCTGACTATATCCCTTGTAACAAAGAATAAAAAGAAATAAAAAGAACTTAAAACATAAAATTGTTACTTATTTTTTAAATTAATTAAAAAAAAAAACTTGAGCTCTGAATTCTGCCTCCCTTCAGCCCCACCCCCACCCACTGAGAAAGCAAGCAACATGATCTCAATCATATGTGTGAAATCATTCAAAACATTTCCATATTAGCCATTCTGTAAAGAAAAAAAAAAGGCAAGAAAAATAAAATGAAAAAAAATATATATTCTTCAGTCTGCACTCAGAGTTCATGCCTGGAGTTCTCCCTCTGGAGGTGGATAGCATTTTTCATCACGAGTCCTTCAGAACTGTATTGACTCACTGTATTGGTCAGAATAGCTAAGTCAAAGGTCGGATCATAGGGAGTTCGCCAGTCTGCCTAAGTAGTGCCCCACCTCTTGCAAAAAGGGAGGAAGTGGGGCGTTCTCCGGGACCTGGCTTGGTCTTTATAATTACAAAGCATTCCGGGTCTTTGTTGTTGCAATTCTTTCCATTCACACAAATACGGTTTTGGGGCTAGAGTGCTTCACCTCACTCTGCCTCACGACGTGTCAGTGTCCCACGGGTCCCTTATTTGTTTCTTACCAAGCAGTAAAATTCCACTGCAGCCGGGCACCGCAATTTGTGTAACAATTCTCCATTTTATGGGCATCCACTTTGTTTCCAGCTCTTTGCCACCACCGAAAGTGCTGCTATGAATATTGTGTCACATGGTTTTCTTTCAACTTCTTTTTCTCTTTGAACTCCTTGACTTTTTGGGGTGTATGTCTACCTGGCCGATTCTCTGGGTTAAAGGGCATGGACACATTAGTCTTTTTTTTTTCTAGCGTAGTTTCAAACTGCTTTCTAGAGTCAAATCAGACGCAATTCACAGCTGCCTCACATCTTCAAAATAGTCCCGATCGACAGCTCCATCGATAGAGTATGTATTACTGTGCTGCACTGTGCCTGTCTTAACCGAAACGTTGATCACTTTCTCATTTCGTCGTCTTTGCCAATTGGTTCGATATGAAGTAAAATCTCAGAACTTGAATTTTTCTTATTATTGGTGATTTGGGGCGGTCTCTCATATGGTTGCCGATAATTTGCAATTCTTCTGAAGGTTTTATTTTGTTTATATCCCTTGACCACATATCCCTTGCCAACCCTTCATTTTATGCATGAAGAAGCCGGGGTACACAGAGAGTAAGTGACTTGTCCAAGGTCCCATTGGCAGGGGGCAAAAAAAGCAAGGCTGGGATTTGAAGCTAAGGCTTTTGACTACAAACCCAGAACATTTGGAGATCATCTCTAAGTAGCTAAAAACCTAAGGTGGTTCCCAAGCTATTCTGTAATCCCTCCCCCTCCCCGCTCCCTATCTTTGCCTCTGAGGAAGATCTGGGCTGGGTTGGGCTGGGCAGGGGGCGAAATCTGGAGACCTGACTTTGGAATCTACCTTCCCACTCACCGAGAAACTGAGTTGGCTACACTAAGGAACACAGACCCACTCACCCCCTGCCTTTTGAGAGTCCAAGGGAGGGGTGCATGGAGAAAAAAGGTTGCTACTTGCTTCATTGGAAAGGGAAAGGATGGCTAGACTTGGGTTCAGATCCTGTCTCAAACACTTGCTGTGCATCCTGGACAAGTTATTTAACATTTCTGTGCTTCTGGTTTCTTCCTCTATAAAATGAGGTAGTTTTAGTTAGTGGTCATTAAGGTCTCTTCTAGATCTTAATCTAAGATGGGCTTAGAGATCAGCCCGGGTGGGGTGTGTGTGTGTGTGTGTGTGTGTGTGTGTGTGTGTGTGTGTGTGTGTGTGTGTGTCCTATAACGAAGCTCTTTATCCAGCTTTGGGAAATCTCTCTCAGACTGAGAGTGCTGTGGGCAACTCCAGTCCGTGAGAGCATGGGCTGGACAGGGTCACAGCGAGTTCTGAGGAATAGGAGCTATGAACTGCAGCATCTATTTCCAACCTTCCGTGCCCCCAGGAGGGGTGGGGTGAGTCAAAGGGAAACCTGAGATTAGGAGATGGGGCCTGTGGGAAAGAGAGGAGGTGGGGGGAAAAGAGGGACTCCCCTCTCTTCCTTCTGGCCAGGAGCCAGGCTCTGCAGAGATTGATTACACCTCATATTTCCCAAGTACCTGCTATATGCAGAGCTCTATGTCAGGTGCTTGCTCAGGGTCACACAGCTAGTAAGTATCTGAGATCACATTTGAACTCAGGTTCTCCCGACTCCAGGGCTGGCATCGTATCCACTGTTCTTTCTAGTAGTTTACTAAATCCTAAACTACATGCTCTCTAGGGTACTGTTCAGTTCTGGCATTGTATGTTGTGCAGTCTCTTTTAGGTCTGATATTCTAGATTCTAAGGTCTAGCCCAGCTCTGATATTCTTTGTTGTAAGGCTGCTTTCAACTCTGACATTCTGTGTTTGACCTCTCCGCAGCCATTGACACTGTCAGTCTTTTCTTTGATATCCTCTTCTCACTAGTTTTTCGGGACACCACACTCTATTGGTTCTCTTCCCACCAATCATCCTGCTCCTTCTCAGTCTCCTTTGCTGGATCTTCAGCCAGATCTTGCCTTCTAACCATGGGTATCCCACAAGGTTCTGTCCTGAACCCCTTGTCTGCTCAGTATATACTATTTCACTTGGTGAGCTCATCACCTCCCATGATTTAATCTCTGTGCTGATGATTCTCAAATCTATGCATCCCGCCCATCTCTTGGGCATTTAAAATGTTTTTCCATAGAAATATTTTATTATTTTCCAGTTACATGTAGAGATAGTTTTCAACATTTGTTTTATAAGATTTCTTGTTTCAAATTTTTCTCCCTCCCTCCTCTCCCTGCCCCCCTCCCCAAGACAGCAAGTAATCTGATAATAAGTTATATATGTACAGTAACATTAAACATATTTCTGCATTAGTCATGTAATGAGAGAACAGTCAGAGCAAAAAGGAAAAACCTCAAAAAAGAACAAAAAAACCCAACAAAAACAATAGAAATAGTATGGTTCAATCTGCATCCAGATTCAACAGTTCTTTTTTTTCTGGATGTGGAGAGCATTTTCCATGATGAGTCCTTGGGAACTATCTTGGACCATTGTATTGCTGAGAAGAATCAAGTGTATCACAGTTGATCAACACACAGCGTTGTTGATACTGTGTACAATGTTCTCCTGGTTCTGATCATCTCACTCAGCATCAGTTCATGTAAGTCCTTCCAGTTTTCTCTGAAATCCGCCTGCTCATTGTTTCTTACAGCACACTTTTGGGCATTTTTACTGGCTGTCCCCTATGCCTTGAACTTTCTCCTCATCTGTGCCTCCTGCTTCCCCTGATTTCCTTCAAGTTTCAGTTGAATTTCCACTTTCTACAGGAAGCTTTTTCCAATCCCTCTCAATTTTAGTGTCTTCTCTCTGAATTATTTCTTATTTCTCTGGTATATAGCTTATTTGTATATAATCATTTCCATGCTCTCTCCCCCATTACGAGTCCCTGAGGGTAGGGATTGCCTTTGCCTTTCTTTATTTCTCCAACTGTGCCAGGACCTTAGTAGATGCTTAATAAATGCTCATCTACTGATTGACCTCCCTGCTCCATGTTCTGTAGTCTAGGCATTTAGATCCCTTCTAGTGCTGACATTCTGTGTTGTAGGGGCACTCCCGACTATGACATTCTGTATCTCAGGGCTCTCCCAGATCTGCCCCTCTGTGTTCTAAGAGACCTCCCAGTTCTGACATTCTGTGTTCTAAGGGCCCTTCCATCCAGCCCTAACATTCTATGATGACTTCTTAGAGGGATGTTCCTGGTGGAATGGAAAATAAACTGACAAAAGCTTCAAATGAGTCATAACTGGGCAGGGAGGGATCTCTTTTCCTTCCATGTTCCTTCCATGTTCCTTCCTTCCTTCCTTCCTTCCTTCCTTCCTTCCTTCCTTCCTTCCTTCCTTCCTTCCTTCCTTCCTTCCTTCCTTCCTTCCTTCCTTCCTTCCTTCCTTCCTTCCTTCCTTCCTTTCTCTTTCTTCAAAATTGATTGTTTTTTTTTGGCACGGAAATGAGGATTAAGTGACTTGCCTAGGGTCATGCAGCTAGTAAGTGTCAAATGTCTGAGGCCGAATTTGAACTCAGGGCTGGTGCTTTATCCATTGTGCCACCTAGCTGCCCCTTCAAAATTGATTAACTGATTTGCATAGGAAAGAGATTTGGGGGTTTTAGTGGAGTACAAGCTCAACATGAATCAGCAAGTGTGACCTGAGAACCAATAGGATGGGAGGTGGCATCCAGAGAGACTCTGTGTTGAGAATCTGTTCCTGGTTAGATGGCATCTGGAGTCATGGGTTAAGGTCTGAGCATGACATTTTAGGAAGGCCATGGACAAGCCAGGAGGCACGTAGAGTAGGGCATCCAGAGAAGACTGTGCCAGGTGAGGATCGGTTGAAGGAGCTGGGTGTGTTTAGAATGAAAAAGAAGCCTTGGAGGAAGGGGAGAGAACATTGCTATCTTGATTGAGGATGGAGAAAGGCTGTTCTATTTGTTATGCTTGGCACAACTAGGAGTCCTGGTAGTGGTCAAGAGGTAGTGTTAGGTCCATAAATAAGTTTTTGTTTTTGTTTTTGTTTAGTGAGGCAATTGGGGTTAAGTGACTTGCCCAGGGTCACACAGCTAGTAAGTGTTAAGTGTCTGAGGCCAGATTGGAACTCAGGTCCTCCTGACTCCAGGGCTGGTGCTCTATCCACTGCGCCACCTAGCTGCCCCCATAAATAAGTTTTTAAAAACATCCTAATAATGCAATTCAATAAAATAAGCATTTATTAAGTACTTACCCTATGCCCTATGCAGCAGACCAGGTTAAGTGCTGGGAGCGCAAAGACAAAAACCAAGCAGTGTCTGACTTCAAGGATCATACACTCTATACCAAGTACACAGGTCAACATTGTCCAAGGCTATTTGAGGAGGGAGAGAGCCTGAACAACTTGACCGAGGGTTCATGGAGGAAGGAGGTAGTGCCTGAGCTGAGCCTTCAAGGAAGAAAGGCAGAGAGATGAGGAAGGAGGGCATTCCAAGGACAGGAGGGACCAAGAGTGCAGGTTGGAGGAGAGCTAAATCCAATTTTGTTGGAACACAGAGTGGACAAATGTAGTCATGTGAAATAAGTCTGGGAAATGTGGATGGGGGCCAGACTGGGGAGAGGTGTTTTTAAAAAAAAAAATTTTTTTTGGGGGGGAGAGGTTTTAATGCTAGGCTGAATAATCATATTTTTTTCTAAAGGCACTAGGGAGCCACTAAAGGTTTTTGAGCAGCATACTGATCAGAAACTTGTGACTAAAGAAAGAATCTTTTGGATGCTGTGTGGAGAATGGATTAGAAAGGAGAGAGACAACAGGGAGGTAAATTAGTTGGCTATTACCAAAGTCCTGGCAAGAGATGATTAGGTACAAAACTAGGTTGGTGACCATGTGCATTTGGAAGCCATCAGTCATCTGTGTAGAGATGGTCACTGGACTCATCACCGAAGGAGAAAGTATAAAGAAAGAAGACCTCGGACAAAGCCTTGGGGCCACTCGTGCTTAGGGCTCAGGAGATGGATGATGATATAATAAAGAAGGAAAAATCAGAAAGGTCAGAAGAAAAGTAAAAGACGGCAGTGTTATGGAAGCCCAAAGAGACGAGAGTATCCAGGCAAGAGAGGGTTGTCAAGGATGTCCACATCTGCAGAGAGGTTAAGGCACAGAAGTGTAATGGGTTCCCTAGGAAGAAAGGAAGTCCACAAGATCATTGTCTTTAGATCGGAGGGTCTCAAAGGCCACTTAGTCCAACCCCTTCATTTTACAGATGAGAAAACTGAGGTCTAGGGAGGTTGTGACTTGTCAAAGGTCACGCAGGTCATAAGCATCAGAGATGAGATTTGAACTCACAACCGCTGACTCTAGAGACCACTGTTCCACTCAGTATCCATTTCAAAGAGGACCCAGCTGTATGGACAGGACCATGATTTCATGTGAATTTGTAATGTCAGACACAGTGAAGTTTCTGGGGAATAAAATACAGATGGTAAGAGGTAGTGCCCTACTACAGTGGCTAGTGTTGGAATTGAAATCAGGAAGACCAGGGGCAGCTAGGTGGCGCAGTGGATGGAGCACCTGCCCTGGAGTCAGGAGGACCTGACTTCAAATCTGGCCTCAGACAGTTAACACTAGCTGTGTGACCCGGGGCAAGTCACTTAACCCCAATTGCCTCACCAAAAAAAAGAAATCAGGAAGACCTAAGTTCAAATCCTGACTCAGCCCCTCATTAGCTGTGTGACCCTGGACAAGTCTTTTAATCTCTCTGTACCTATTTCTTCGTGTATAAAATGAGAGCTTGAACTTGATGCAATTTGAAAATAAGTTCCTTTGAGTGTTACTTAGAATTGAGGAATAGTAGGGTAAGGATGCAGAGGGAGGAAATGAGGGATTTTTTTTTAGAGTGAACCCCCTCACTGAAATGGCCAGCGTGGGCTCCAGGCAAAAGAAACCTCGGAGATCGATAGATTGGGAGAATCAGGAGAGCTGACACAATGGCAGTGGAAAGCATCGAGGGAGTGGGAGAGGTAGAAGGATGAGATGTTGTGGTTGGAGAGGGTAATTTCCAGCCACTTGATCTTGGAGGTGGAACAAAATGGAGTGATGCCATGAGAACAGCAGTGAGGCTACCACTGTGGGAGGCTGAAATAGAGTAGAAAGAGAAACTCATGATATTTGAGGAGGTCAAGGAACTGTGCACTTCAGGTAGTAGAAGGATCATAGATAGGAAATTTTTTTAATTTAATTGTTTTTTGTGGGGCAATGAGGATTAAGTGACTTGCCCAGGGTCAAAAGATATGAAATTTAAAGTCAATAATGATTAAGTAAGGGATAACATAAGAGCAGAGATTTAAAGAAAGAAGAGATCTGAGAGGGGCAGCTAGGTGGCACAGTGGATAGAGCACCGGCCCTGGAGTCAGGAGTACCCGAGTTCAAATCCAGCCTCAGACACTTGACAATTACCAGCTGTGTGACCCTGGGCAAGTCACTTAACCCCAGTTGCCTCACTAAAAAAAAAAAAAAAAAAGAAGAGATCTGAGAGATCAGCTAGAACAGCAACCCTTCCCTACACCCCTCAGCCCCCCACTCACACACACACCATTTCAAAGATAAGAAAATGGAACGGACTTTCCAAAGATAATATAGCTCGTAAATAGTCAAGCTGGGATTTCCTCCGACTCCAACTCCAGCTCTTTCTCCATTGTATCATGTGGAGTAGGAGCTCATCAATGATGGAGGAGAGGAAGGGTCTAAGAGCTTTTCTATGGCATGTGGAAGAGAGACTGGTGGAGAGATCTTCCATAGACTTAGAGTCAGAAATCCAGCTTGGGAACCCCAGCTCTGAAACTGATCAACTATATGGCCATGAGAAAGTTATTTCGCATTCCTGTAACTTAGTGCCCAAGTCTAGAAAGAGAAGGGGCTATATTAGTTACCCCACAGCTTTAAATCTAGGAGCCCATCCTGCTTTGGGATAATTTGGATTATTAGAACTGAGTAATGAGTAATCATGATGAGAATCACAGGGGCACAATGGAGAAAGGAGTTTGCCTGGTTCAGGATAGCAACAGTTGGGGAGGCAGGCCATTGGTGGAGACTGCATGACTCAGCTCTAGCTGAGGTAGAATGCCGAGTAGACAAAATGAATTAGTGTTTGAATTCTGAAGAGTACAGGATCACAGGAGTTAGAGTTGAAAGGGATCTTAGAGCTCATCTGAGCCAACCTTCTCATTTTTACAGTTGAGGAAACTCAAATCCAAAGGCTTTCAATTCACTCAGGTTACATTGGGACTCAATTTGATTGTAAGTTCCATGAGGCCAGGGACTATTGGTCTCCCCCCCCCACCCATATTTGTATCCCTAGAGCTTAGCACAGTGCCTGGCACATAGTAGGTGCTTAAAAATTATTAACTATTTATTGACTATTTAACTCAACAAATATCTTTTAGGAGCCTACTATGTACAAGGCATTGTGGTGGGTTACAGAAACTCCTAGGAAGAACTTAATAAGGAGAGTCTATTCTCAGAGGAAGAAGGAAGGAAGGAAAAAAAGGAAGAAGGATAGAAGGAAGGATGAAAGGAAGGATGGAAGGAAGAACTTATTAACCATTTATTATATGGCAGGCATTATGCTCTGGAGATACAAATAGAAGCAACCCCTCCCCCCAAAACCCCAACAAACCTATAGAACAAAACAAAAAAAGGGGCAGCAAGGTGGTGCAGTGGATAAAGCACTGGCCCTGGATTCAGGAGGACCTGAGTTCAAATCTGGCCTCAGACACTTGACACTTGCTAGCTGTGTGACCCTGGGCAAGTCACTTAAACCTCATTGCCCCACAAAAACAAAACAAAACCAAAAAAACCCAAACCCCTCACTTTGATTTAAGGTTTGAAATTCCTTGTAACTCCTTATTTTATTTATTTTTTTGGTGAGACAATTGGTGTTAAGTGATTTACCCAGGGTTATACAACTAGTGTTAAGTGTCTGAGGCTGAATTTGAATTCAGGTCCTGAATCCAGGGATGGTGCTTTATCCACTGCACCACCTAGGTGCCCCACAACTCCTTAATTTCTGATTACTAACTGTTACCCAGTCAGCATCAATGTGGAGACTGTCTTTCTAATGATCTCCCAAGGACATTTTGGGTCCAGGGGGTCCCAGTTTTTCAATTTCCAAATTCTTTTGATCTCTCATAAGAATGAGTGGGGTGGGGGGAAGGCACAAGAACAAAGACCAGGAGGCAAGGTCATTGTCCCCTCCTGCTCTGGTTTTATTATATATGTGTGGTCAACCACAATCCACTCCATGTCAATAAGTACAAGGTAATTTGAGGGAGATAACATTAAGTACCAGGGGGATCAAGAAAGATTTTAAGCAGAAAGTATTACTTGAGTTGATCCTTGAATAAGTCTAAGAATTCTAAGAGATGAGGTGTGCATTTCAGGCAAGGGACAGGGCTTGTGCAAAGGTACAGAGGAAGAACTTGAAATGATGCGTTTGAGAAATGGCAGTTTTAGGAATAGGTCAGTTTGAACGGAACAGAGTGAAGAGGATTTATGGACAATGGTTGTTGTCCTTGATTTTCAAAGAGGACCAAAATGACACCACTATGTTAGAGTTAAGTTACATTGTGTCTGATTGTGGTCGATCAGACCAGTGTGAGCTCGGAATGCTCGACCACAGGTCGGGCATAAATAGTCCATGTGAACATTTGGGGTAGACTCTCTAAATTTGTGCATCTTGCGTTTCCTTTGAGCTATTTCAATTTTGCTTTGTTCATAGAGCACAGCATCTTCTCTCAAGAGGGCACACCGGGTCTTGTGCCAGTGTCTCCCATGTCATGCAATTAATTCCAAAGTTCTTAAGAGAGACCTTGCTCCTTCTGACCTCCATGTGAGTTTGTGAAATAGTTTTGTAGACAAGTGTACGTTTGGCGATGGAACAACACGGCCAGCCCTTTGGAGTTGTGTTCTCTGATGTAGAGTTTGAATGCTTGGCAGTTCGGCTCAGTATCTTGCCAGGGGATTTTCAGAATCTTCCCAAGACAATTCAAATGCAAGCAATTCAGTTTCCTGGCATGGAGCTGGTAGACTGTCCAGGTTTCACAGGCACACATTAATGAGATCAGCACTACAGCTCTGTAGATCTTCAGTTTGGTAGTCAGTCTAATATCTCTTTTCTCCCAACAATCCAAAGTGCTTTTATGGGCTTGGAGAGGAAGCATGGCATGTGGGTAGAAGGCCAACCTTAGAGGCTCGAAGGACTATGGATTCAAGTTCTGTCTGAAACATACTAGTTTGTAACCTTTGGCAAGTCACTTAACCTCTCAACACCTTGGGCAACTCTCTAAGCACACACATTGGAAGTTGGAAGCTGGTTTCCCACTCTCTTTACTCTAGTGTATCCTCTCCTCAGCTATTAAAATGATCTTCCTAAAACAAAGGTCTGACCATGTCATCACCCTTTTCTTTTTCTTTTTTTTGTTTTTGTGGGGCAATGAGGGTTAAGTGACTTGCCCAGGGTCACACAGCAAGTAAGTGCCAAGTGTCTGAGGCTGGATTTGAACTCAAGTCCTCCTGAATCCAGGGCTGGTGCTCTATCCACTGCACCACCAACCAAGCTGCCCCCCCCATCACCCTTTTCAATAAACACCAGTGGCTCCCTCTTACCTTGAGGATCAAATAAAAAACCCTGTTTGGCTTTTAAAGCTCTTCATGACCTGGCACTTTGCTATCTTCTGGTCTCCTTACATCATACTCCCCTCCCAGGGAGTGCTGGAGAGGCCTCCCAATACAGGAATGGGAGCTTAGAGGAATAGAAAGAAAGAAAAACAGGAAAGAAGGAGAGAAACTATAACACTGTCATCAGGGCCAATAACTTCAGGCCATCTTCTCCAGTCTTTAGTAAGTGCTTACTAAATGCTTGTTGACTTGGTTGCATCAGGAGAGAAAGTTTCCACCAGAAGTTCCCTATTCTTAGGAAACCACAGGGCTAGCTGGAGGGGGAGGAGAGGAGGAAGAGGAGGAGGAGGAAGAACTCAGAATCAAACCCATGTCTTCTAACTCTAAAACCATTGAGCAAAGGATCCCCAATCCCTAAGCAGCTCTGTGGCTTGTGGATAGAGCCCTGGGCCTGCAAGGAGGTAGACCTGAGTTCAAATTTTACCTCGGATGCTAGTAGCTGTGTGACCCTGGGCAAGTTGTTTAACCTCTGTTTACCTCAGTTTCTTCAGGCATAAAATGGGGATAATAATACTACCCACCTCCTAGAGTTGTTGTGAGGATAAAATGAGATAATAATTATAAAATTCTTGGCATAGAATCTGGCACATAGTAGTAAAGGCTATATAAATACCAGATGCTCTTGGTACTACTACTACTACTACTACTACCACCACCACCACCACCACTACTACTACTACCACTGCTACTACATTCAGAGAGGAGACACCAAGTACAGGGCAACCCAGAAGTCCATCTGGCCACCATAATGATCAGAGGCTGGAGAGGCCTCCCGATAAAAGGATGGGAGCTTAGAGGAATAGAAAGAAAGAAAAACAGGAAAGAAGAAGAGAAACTATAACATTCTCATCAGGGCCAACAGCTTCAGGTTGATCAATAACCTGGAGCTCCAGGTTTGGGGTTCTGGGCATTGGCCTTTCTCCTTGTCCTGGCCTGGGGAACATCAAGTGCTGTTCTTATCTCCACCTCATGCCTTTCTCCTCCCTTTGAAAGACTGACATAAAACCTACTTCTGGAACTGGACTGGAAAGTGCCCTCCCGGATGTCAACATTTAAAGCCTAAGATAGGAGACCTGGATTTTAGCCTTGACTCTGATACTAATTTTGCAAGGCCTTAGACAAGTCTCTTCTTTGAGTCTTGGATTTCCCACCCACAAAGTGAAGACCAGATGATTTCTTAGGGGCTCTCCTGCTCTGCCATTTTATATTCTAAGATCTCCCCTAGATCTGATAGTCTGTGTTCTAAGGTCCCTCTGACTCTGACATCCTCTGTTCCAAAGACTCTCCCAGCTCTGACATCCTGTGTTCTAAGAGCCCTCCCAGCCCTGATATCCTGTGTTCTAAGAGCCCTCCCAGCCCTGATATCCTGTGTTCTAAGAGCTCTCCCAGCTCTGACATTCTGTGTTCTAAGAGCCCTCCCAGCCCTGACATCCTGAATTCTAAGAGCCCTCCCAGCCCTGACATCCTGAGTTCTAAGAGCTCTCCCAGCTCTGACATCCTTTGTTCTGAGAGCCCTCCAAGCTATGATGATCTCTGTTTTAGGTGCCAAGTACTTGTAGGTTAAGGGTTTACAAGAGAGGGAGCTGGTCTTGTCCACCAATTGGGGTAAGTGCAGAGTCCAGATTGGATGCTCTATTTCATTAGCGTTGTCCCATCTCTTGAGGCTGTTCTATTTTCATAGCAGGGTTCCTTTGCCTGACTTTCTTGGGTAGATCCAGGGAGTTCTTCATTGAAAATATTTCCCAGGGCAGCTAGGTGGCACAGTGGATAGAGTACCAGCCCTGGAGTCAGGAAGACCTGAGTTCAAATCCGACCTCAGAACTTAACACTTACTAGCTGTGTGACCGACCTCAGAACTTAACACTTACTAGCTGTGTGCAAGTCACTTAACCCCAATTGCCTAACAAAAAAAGAAAGAAAGAAAGAAAATATTTCCTTTCCTAGAAATGTCCTTTGTTCTTCCTCCAGTCCAGGGCCTGATTCCTTAATTGATCTCATCACTTAAGGGCTCAGAGCAGGAAAAGGAAGGAGAGGGGATCTAAACCTGAAGTCATTAAGGCAGGTAGGAAGAAAACGCCCTCTCAGCATCTCTTGAGATCAATTTGGGCAAGGCTTATCATTGGCATTTTACAGAGAAGGGAAGCCACTTACCCAAGATCACAGGATGGAGCTAGGAACTAGATTTTTTTTTGGTGAGGCAATGAAGGTTAAGTGACTTGCCCAGGGTCACACAGCTAGTAAGTGTCAAGTGTCTGAGGCTGAATTTGAACTCAGGTCCTCCTGAATCCAGGGCCAGTGCTCTATCCACTGTGCCACCTAGCTGCCCGGAACTAGAATTTTAACCTTGTTTAAAACTTTTTATACTTTTAGGAATGACTTTTATGGTGAATGAGTTTGATGATGGAACAAATGGGCTGTGTAACTGGGGAGGGGGGGATTAAAAAATGCTGGATTTGAGGTTAGATGGCCTAGTTTCAACTTATCACCAGTGCAAGCTCCCCAAAGCTCTCTGGGTCTCAGTTTCTCCATCTGTAAAATGAAGGCATTCAGACTGGCTGATCTGCAAGATCTCCCCCACTCTACATCCAATGATGGGAAGGGCCATAAGATATTTGACGACGATGTCATAGAGATCCTTGGCAGAGGCGGGAGGGGACAACATTGATCTCTGGGCTGGAAAAGAGAGCAGAGCCACGGGGAGCTCCTGTGTCCTCTCAGATGGGTCTCTCTCAGGGCTTGGATCCCCCTTTTCTTGGGTCACAGAGTTGTTGGAATGACTAGAGGGGGAGGAGACAGCTCACATTCTGCGGCCTCCCTGCCCCCTCTTCTTCCTCCTCCCTGCCCAAATCCTCCAGCTCATAACCAGAGGGCTGGTCGACCTGCCCTGAGACTTCCCTCGACCACAGGAAGGCCCAGCTTAGGGACCGGAGTTAAGCAGAGGCGAGAGCCAACATCTCAAAATAAACTCAGGTCGCATTATCTCCTGCACCATCTCCCCCTCCCTTAAAATAGTTCCTGCGGGGTTAGCCTTACTTGAGGTTCCAGGGGCCTCACTCTGTTCCCCAAGTAGGGTCTGGGAGCCTAAAAGCCATGGAGGGGAAACTAGGAGCCTGTCCCTCTCTCACTGAGCGTCCAGCTTGTGACTTGTGAAGGTGGGGAAGGGATGTGGTTGTGCAAACTACAGGGGAGAGGCCAAAGGTAGTTTTTCCCCCTTGCCCTCATGGGGTTTACAGTCTACAGGAGAAAGCTAGGCCAGCAACACAGATCATTGTCATACCCAATATCTCAGGATAAGTGTATTAGAGAGGGGTACCCAAGTGCTAGGGAAAGCCTGAGGCTGAAAACATTTAATACTGCTTGGGGAAATTCAGGGAAGGCTATCAGAAGGAGGGTGTGCTATAGCTGGATTTTGAGGGTGGATAATAGAGCACTGGGCTTGGAATCAGGAAGACTCATATTGCTGAGTTCAAATCTGACCTCAGACACTTACTGGCTTTGTGATCCTGGGTAAGTCACTCCACTGTGTTTGCCTCAGTTTCCTCATGTGTAAAATGGGCTGGAGAAGGAAATGGCAAACCACTCCAGTATCTTTGCTAAGAAAACCCCAAATGGGGGGGGTCATAAAGAGTTGGACATGACTAAAATGATTGAACAACAACAACAGCAAGACCTTAACAAATGGAGACACTGGGAGGCAAAGGCAGATGTCAAAGAATGGCAAGAAGCCTAGTTTGGCCAGCATATATAGAATGTAGACTGGAACTAGATTTTAGGGAGCATTGAATGCCAAACTAAGATGTTTATATTTTATACTACATTGTAGAGGTTCTTTCTTTCTTTCTTTTTTTTTTTTTTGCAGGGCAATGAGGGTTAAGTGACTTGCCCAGGGTCACACAACTAGTAAGTGTCAAGTGTCTGAGGCTAGATTTGAATTCAGGTCCTCCTGAATCCAGGGCCAGTGCTCTATCCACTGAACCACCTAACTGCCCTCTTTTCTAGAGGTTCTTAAGCTAGGGTCTATGAACTTTGGTGGGGAGAAAATGACATCTTTATTTCAATATTATTGCCTTCTTTTTAAATACTATGCATTTAATTTTTTGCATTTTAAAAACTTCTGGGAAGGCATCCATAGGTTTTACCAGACTACCCAGAGCATCCAGGGCAAAAATGGTTAAAAGCCCCGGTTAAAGTCAGTAGAGAGGGGCAGCTAGGTGGCACAGTGGATAAAGCACCAGCCCTGGATTCAGGAGGACCTGAGTTTAAATCCAATCTCAGATACTTGACACTTACTATCTGTGTGACCCTGGGCAAGTCACTTAACCCTCATTGCCCTGCAAAAATAAAAAAAAAAAAGATAAAGTCAGTAGCAAGCCAATGAGGATTTTTGAGCAGAGGAGAGCCACAGTCACAACTGTGTATTAGGACAGCTAATCTGGGGAGCTGTGGGAGCAGTGGACTGGAAAAGGGAGAGGCCAGAGGGAGGGAGGCCAATTAGGAGTGAGAGCTGCCAAATGCTAGGCTCCTGCTCTTAGTCCCCCGAGAGCTTTTTTTTTTTTTTTTTTTTTTTTTTTTTTTGGTTTGTGAGGCAATTAGAGTTAAGTGACTTGCCCAGGGTCACACAGCTAGTAAGTGTTAAGTGGTCCCCAGAGAGCTTTTGAATGACTGCCTTGCCCACTCCCCCAGACAGCTGGCTCCCAGAACACAGAGGTAAGTGGGGACAGCTGCAGGTGAGATGTTAGGGAGATGGGCTCCAGAGGTTCGTGATTAGCTTGCCCCTCCCAGTTCCTGCTGAGCTCTGTGTGGGCATAGGTGTCTGGGCTGAGGGGGTGGGGTGGGAGGAGAGATCAGGCACAGGATCCACATGGGAACGGATGTTGCTTATCCCCCTGTGATGTGGGTGGCCCCTGGTCTGGCCCTAGAAGGAGAGGGCATGGGGGCGGTACTGCCTGCATACCTTGGCCACTAATGACAGGGGCCTTGCCCAGCCCCCTGGCCGGGCCTCCTGAATGGGCCCTTGAACTGCTTCCTCTCCTGAGCTCTCTGGAAACTTGGGTACAGGGTAGTGCTGGGGCCTCTGGGGGTAGATGGGAGAGGACACACTCACTGGAGGGAGGCAAAGCCTGACCAATGGACAACCTTCCCTGAGACAACCTCATGGGACAAAGGTTTTGGGTAGGGAAGTTATTAGGGAGAGGATCAGGGCTGTCTGGGATTAGAACCATAACTAGAGATGCTAGTACAGAAGACAAATTCAATAGCGTTGGGCAGGGGTAGTCTAAGGTCTGCCTACTCTTGTGTGCTCGAGCTATACTGGAGACAGAGGTCATGGGAGTTGGGGAAGAGGAAGAACTCGAAATTGAGGGTGGAGAAGATGACTAGGAATGAGGTACCAAAATTATTGGAGAGGAAGAAGGGTAAAGTGGGTCTGCAGATGGCAGCAACAAGGCTGTGAACAGAATGGATGGAGGAAAGAGTGAGGATGGTCAGATCTAGAAGTGGCAATGGACAGCTCGATGTATGCCAAGCAGGCCAAATTCTCTGCCTGGGTCTGTGTGTGAGGAAGAAGGAGCAGCCAATCTTGAAGATGGTGCCAAGAGAGGAAGTTGGGTTTAATTAAGCATCATCAGATGGAATGAATGTGAGAGGAAGAGGTCTGGGGTGAAGAGAGGAGGCATCCAGAGGGTACAGTGAAGAGAGAGTGCAAGAGGAGGAGAAAGACTGGGGAAGGGAAGGTCTGACTTGACCATGGTTGGGGAAGGGACTTTTTGCCCATCCCTTCTCAGATGCAGGCCTCTGATTCCATGGCCTGATCTCCACCCTCCAGGCTGAGCATCTCCAACCACCCTGAGTTAGTTCTGCGTCTGAGTGAGGTGTCTGGGCAGTGTGAGCTTCTCTGCCTCTCACAAGAGGTGCCACACCTGTTCTAGCCTAGAAATACCGTGGTATTTGCCCAGTTAAACTAGATAAGATCTCTCAGCTGATAGATTCCTCCTCTCTGGTCCCTAGAAAGGTAAGACACACTCAAAATTGGAGTTGTGGTCAGGGTTTGAATTAGTTGAACAAATTTAAAGATATCTCCACTCCAAATGTTCATAGGGACTAGTAGTGCCTGAGCTGTGGTGGAGCCTTCTGGGCTCCTATTGGTCTGATCAGCCACAGTCAGACACACTGTACCTTGACCCCCGACATGGTGATGTCATTTTGCTCCTCTTCAAGCACCAAGGACAACAACCGGACAGGATTAGGGTTAACAACAGGACTGGAGTGAAGGGCAAAGAAATGAAATGCCAACCAATTATTCAACGGGTATTTACTTTTTAAAAATTTTTTAAAAATTTGCACTTTATAGTTTTCTATTTTTTCCAATTACACATAAAGATAGTTTTCAATATTCATTTTTGTAAGATTTTGAGATCCAAATTTTTCTTCCTTCCTTTCTTCCCTTCCCCTTCCCTAAGACAGCAAGCAATCTAAGTACGATTATGTTAAACATATTTCCACATTAGTCATGTTGTGAGAGAAGAAGCAGAAAAAAGGGAAAAACCACGAGAAAGAAAAAAACAATAAAAACCAAACCAAACCAAACCAAAAAAGTGAAAATAGTATGTTTCAATCTGCATTCAGATTCCATAATTCTTTCTCTGGATAGGAAAAGCATTTTCCATCACAAGGCTTTTGGAATTGTCTTAGATCTTTTCTTTTCTTTTCTTTCCTTCTTTCCTTCCTTCCTTTCTTTTTTTTTTTGTAGGGCAATGAGGGTTAAGTGACTTGCCCAGGGTCACACAGCTAGTAAGTGTCAAGTGTCAGGCTGGATTTGAACTCAGGTCCTCCTGACTCCAGGTCTGGTGCTTTATCCACTGTGCCACCTAGTTGCCCCCTCTTTCTTTCTTTGTTTTCTCTTAGATCATTTCAACAAACATTAACTAAGTGAATAAACTCTACCAGATGTTACAAAGTCAAAAGCAAAACTGTCCCTACTCTTAGGGAGTGTACGTTCTCTCCGGAGGGATAACTGGTACCTATATAAGGATATGCAAAAGAGATAGAAGGTGCTGGTGTGGGTTGGTGATGGTGAAGACAGAGAGGGCTCTAGTCTGTGCATCAAAGGCTTCATATACAAGGTGGTCCTTGGGCTGAGTCACAAAGAAAACTAGGGAATCTAAGAGACAGAGGTGAGAGGAGTGTGTGTTAACCTTCCCATAATACTTATTCAATATGAAAAGAAATCAGTTCTAGAATTTTTAAATTCATATGCATATATGAAATAAAAATAAATTCATTTTTCATAAAGAAAACTGTTGGGGGGCAGCTAGGTGGTGCAGTGGATAAAGTGCCGGGCCTGGATTCAGGAGGTCCCAAGTTCAAATCTGGCCTCAGACATTTGACACTTATTAGCTGTGTAACCCTGGGCAAGTCACTTAACCTTCATTTCCCTGAAAAAAAAAAAAGAAAAGAAAAGAAAAGAAGGAAAAAAACCCCCTGTTATTAAGCATGTAACTTTTTTAGTATCTTTAAGGTGTTAAATACTTATTAGGACACGATCAGATTAAATAATGAGATCCTTGATTTTGTTTTTGTTGTTGTTGGGTTTTTTTGTCAACTAATAATTTTATGCTCAGCATAGTTTAACCTCTGATTTCTCTTTTGCTATGGACTCAATTGCAAACAGGACTGAGGATGCTTCATGACTGGGAAAGTGCATTATACTCTTTGTATCTTCTCAGCAACCCTAGGAGATAAAGGCGATTTTTTTTTTTTTTTTAGTGAGGCAATTGGGGTTAAGTGACTTGCCCGGGGTCACACAGTGTCTGAGGCCAGATTTGAACTCAGGTACTCCTGACTCCAGGGCTGGTGCTCTATCCACTAAAGGCGATTTTTATCCCCATTTTATAGATGAAGAAAAAGAAGTGGACAGAGGTTAAGTGACTTGCCTAGGGTCATACAGCTAGAAAGTGTCTAAGGCAGGATTTGAACTCTGGTCTTCCTGACTTCAAGGTTAGTGCTCTATCCACTGCTCCTACAGAATTAAAGTCATGTGAGTGTATTTAGTAAGAAGAGGATAGATTTTTCCAAGGGTACGCCAAAAATATTGTAGCTTCATTGACTGGAAATCAGTTTGAAATGATTATCCATTAGTCGACTGCCGCTGGATGGCTGTTCCTGATTGTTCTCTAGCTCAATATGAAGAGGGTTTCCTATACAAACTTCATTCTTTTGGTTTGGGTCAGTAGCAAATAGTCCTTCAGCTGTCTCTTGCCAAGTTTTCAGTTGCATTATAACCCTCCCTCCTTGTTTTTCCCTTTAATCCACCCCCTTTGTCACTGACATGACTATTTTTGGGGGAATATTTCAATAGGATCCCAAATATTCTCCATGCCCCTCGTCAACCTTCTTGTATTCACTGGAGGTGCGCATTCCCTGTGTTGCAGAACCTTGTCCTGAGACCTTCAGGTCCCTTGATCTACCATAGTGTCGAGCCAGGGCATCTTTCCACCTATTGTTCATCTGTGTGAGTTCAGATATATAGAATATAGCTCTCTTTGCCCGACCCCAGTGGAGTCGGGTTGACTTGGTAACTAATAGTTCAGAAGGTCAGTCCTCTCCCCAAGTCTCTCTGCCCTCTGCGGACCCAGCCAAAGATGGGCTATAAAGATTAGGTTGGGAAGAGTTTGAGGACCTGGGTTCAGATCTCAACATTATCGCGCGCTGTCTCTATGACTTTGAACAAATCACTTAACCCTCAGTTTCCACGTCCATAAAATGAGCTGGTTGGATGACTAAGCTCTCTTCTACCCATGAATCCTATGATTCTATGGGGGCCGCTAGGTGGCGCTGCAGTGGATAGAGCACCGGCCCTGGAGTCAGGAGGACCCAAGTTCAAATCCGACCTCAGACACTTAACACTTGCTAGCTGTGTGACCCTAGGCAAGTCACTTAAACCAATTGCCTTACCAAACAAAAAAAAAATCAATCTATTAACAAACATTTAGTAAGCATCTACTAGGTGCCAGGCATGATGCTAGTAGTCTCTGTGCACATAAAAACAAAAATGAAATAATCCCTGTCTTCAAAGAGCTTATGTTCTCCCAGCAGAGATAACAGGTAAAAGTATATTCACAATAATGGAGTGGCGAGAGGAGAGACTTATAAACCTGAAGTGGCATCCTATTTATGGGAAGTCCAAGTAGATTCTTCACTAGGGGCTGGGGTGAGGAACTTTTCAGTACAGACTCATGCAGGCTATTGGGTAAAGGGGCTGAAGGTAAGGGAGAAGATGCTGGAGGTCTGGGCTATTTTCCTCCTTCCTGAGGTCTGTGGCACATGGCAAACCACTCCAGTATCTTTGCCAAAAGAAACCCAAATGGCGTCTTGAGGAGTCGGATGTGACTGAAATGACTGAACAACAAAAGAGGTCGATGGCACATTCTCTGACCTCCAGGCCCCTGGACTTCATTTCCTCCTTAAATGGATCTAGATGATCAGAGTCCCTGGCTCCAGACTCAGTGTCCCCTTGCTAAGCTATTGGACTCATTTCATTCATTCCTTCCAAAGACAGCAGCAGCCCCAACACCTGACTCAGTCACAGATTGATTCCTTTGCATGCCAAAATCAATGAGAAAAACAATTTTTTGTGGGTACAAAACAATGCCCTGCCTTACCTGATGATGTCAGTACTGAACCACAAAGGTTCCGAATGGAAATATCAGGAGATAGAATTCTGATTGAGCCAGGGTTCCCAGGGGAGCTCTGTTCTTTCTATCCTGTCCCACTGCCCTGTCTGGGGATGGAAGAGGAAGAGGAAGGAAGGATGGAAAAGTTTAGTAGTGGGCAAGGAAAAAGGTTGAAGGGAAAGATGAGAAGGTGGTGAGGAGGGAGAACTGAAAGGAGATTCATTCTGAATCCAATCTCTCCTCTTTCCCTGCAACAATACCCAGTTCTGGTCAGTGAGCAAAACCAAAATTTACAGCAATTCTTAGAGCTAAAAGGAACTGTCAGTTCATTCACCCCACCCCATCTTCATTCAGGAAGCTCCTCTACTGTATCTGTGATCATCAGTCTCTGCTTGAATACTTCAAGTGAAAGGGGACTCACTACCTATATTCCATTGTTAAACAACTCTAGTTGTTGGGATTGATCTGAAATCTGCTTGCCTGTCACTTTGCCCTCTGGTCCTGGTCCTGTCCTCTGAAAAAAGTCCAGCCTCTCTTCCCCATGAGAGCCTTTAAAATATTTGAAAACCGCATGCCTTCTCCATAAGCCTCTTCTTCAATCAAAATAGTCCCAGGTCCTTCAGGTGATCAATCAATTAATCATTTAATCGACAAACATTTATTGAGCACTTACTATGTGTTTTTTTTTTTTTTAGTGAGGCAATTGGGGTTAAGTGACTTGCCCAAGGTCACACAGCTGTTAAGTGTCTGAGGCCGGATTTGAACTCGGGTCCTCCTGACTCCAGGGCCGGTGCTCTATCCACTGTGCCACCTAGCTGCCCCCACTTACTATGTGTTAAGAACTGTGCTAGGCACTAGAAATACATGAACAAAAGCAAGACAGCCCCTACCTTCAAAGAGCTTATCTTCTCCTTAGAAAAAACATAATGTTCACAGTAAATAAATGAAGGGTATCCATTAAATAAGCATCAAAGGTTTGGGGGATAGAGGAGGGGATACTAAGAATAAATCAGGAAAGGTCTTGTGAAGAGGAGGTATTAAATTGAGACTTGAAGGGAGTTAGGGATTCCAAGAGTTCTGAGTGAGAAAGGACAAGACAAGCTATGCAAAGGCACAGAGTGGGGAGATGGCTTGTCAGGTAGGGAATGGGCAAATAGGTTAGCTTGCTTAGCACTTCGGGGCAGGTAATAGGTAATGAACCTGGAAAGGTAGCTGTAGAGCCAGATAGTGAAGGGCTTTAGGTGCCAAACAAGGGAGTTTGTATTTTATTCTAGAGACAAAAGTAGACCACTGGGGAGTGATACAGTGAGATTTAGGCTTAGGAATGCCACTTTGGCAGCTGTGCAGAGGATGGGGTAAAGAAGGGAGAGATCAGGTACAAGAAGACCAATTAGAACACAACAGATGAGGAAACTGAGGCAGACAGGGTAAGTGACTTGCCCAGAGTCACACAGATAGTAAGTGTCTGAGGCCAGATTTGGACTTAGAAAGATGGGTCTTATGCACTCCAGGACCAGCACATTATCTACTGCCCTACCTAGCTGCCCTGACAAGGGTCTGGGTGAGAGGTATTAAGTGCCTGAACTGGAATGGTTGTGGTATGATGGAGAGACAGGAACAAATGTGAAAAAATCCTGAGAATATAGAATTAACAAGACTTGAAGACTAATTAGACATGGGGGATGAGGGAGAGTAAAGAGTTAAGGACAATCCTCAACAGAAATATGGAAATTGGGAAGGAGGATGGATCTGGGGGGAAAGATAATGAATTCAGTTTCCTTTTTAAAATATTTTTTCTTTTCTTTTCCTTTTGGGGCAATGAGGGTTAAGTGACTTGCCCAGGGTCACAGAGCTAGTAAGCGTCAAATGTCTGAGGCTGGATTTGAACTCAGGTCCTCCTGAATCCAGGGCCAGTGCTTTATTCACTGTGCCACCTAGCTGCCCCCATAAATTCAGTTTTGAATGTGTTGGATCTGAGATTCCCATGGGACACCCAGGTGGAGATGTGTAGGAGGCACTTGGAGATACAAGCCTGGAGCTTAGGAAGGAGATGAGGGCTGGAAATGGGGATTTAGGATGCATTTGCATAGACATCGTAGTTGAATCCATGGGAGCTGATAAGATAGCTTATAGGGAGTATGGAAGAGGTGAGAGTCCAGGATATCATTCTGGGGTATGCCCTTGCATGGAGTAGTGGGGTGGAAAGGTGGGCCATGGATGATGATCTTGCAATGGACACTGGGCAAGACTGGCCCAAGAGATAGAAAGGGAACCATGATGGAGCTGCATTATAAAAACACTGGTAAGAGAAAGTGGTCAACAGCGTCACGTGCTTTAGAAAGGTCAAGATGACTGAGGACAGAGAAAAGGCCATTGGATTTGGCAATAAAAAGATCAGTGGAAATGAGAGGGAGAGGGAGATGGAGATGGAGACAGAGAGAAAGAGAGAGAGAGAGAGAGAGAGAGAGAGAGAGAGAGAGAGAGAGAGAGAGAGAGAGAGAGAGAGAGAGAGAGAGAAAAGTTTCAGACAAGTGATAGGTACAGACACCGGTTTGTGAGAGGTTGAGAAATGAGTAGGAGGTGAGAAAGTAGAAGCAATGAGCATACACAGATTTTTCTTTCTTTCTTTCTTTCTTTCTTTCTTTCTTTCTTTCTTTCTTTCTTTCTTTCTTTCTTTCTTTCTTTCTTTCTTTCTTTCTTTCTTTCTTTCTTTCTTCCTTTCTTCCTTCCTTCCTTCCTTCCTTCCTTCCTTCCTTCCTTCCTTCCTTCCTTCCTTCCTTCCTTCCTTCCTTTCTTCCTTCCTTCCTTCCTTTCTTTCTTTTTCTTTCTTCCTTCCTTCCTTCCTTCCTTCCTTCCTTCCTTCCTTCCTTCCTTCCTTCCTTCCTTCCTTCCTTCCTTCCTTTCTTTCTTTCTTTCTTTCTTTTTTCTTTTTCTTTCTTTCTTTCTTCCTTCCTTCCTTCTTTCCTTCCTCCCTCCCTCCCTTCCTTCCTTCCTTCCTCTTTTTTTTAGGAGTTTGGATATAAAAAGGGAAGAGAGATATAGATTGGCACTTGAAGAGACAGAGGGTCAAGTGAATTTTTTTTAAAGAATAGAAGTGGGGCAGCTAGATGGCGCAGTGGATAAAGCACTGGCCCTGAATTCAGGAGTACCTGAGTTCAAATCTGACCTCAGACACTTAACACTTACTAGCTGTGTGACCCTGGGCGAGTCACTTAACCCCGATTGCCTCACCAAAAATGAATAAATAAATAAAAAGAATAGAAGTAATCTGGAATTTTTCCTAGGCAGAAGGAAAGGTGTCATATGGATAAGGAAAGATTGAAAATTAGGGAGAGAGAGGGGATGATTTAAAGGGTAAGGTTCTTGACAAAACAGAAGAGTTTGGAATCAACGCAAGAGGAAAGGTCGACATTGTCAAGGAGAAGGTCCTCATGTTGATGACTCCAAATCCCCTCAATGCCTCACCATCCTCCTTTACACGGTCAATGTCATTCCCTAAAATGTGGTGTCTAGAATTGCACACAATCTTCCAAATGTGTCTGGTCAGAGCACAGGACAGTAGAATTATCTCTTGCCTTGCTTTGGGCACAGTGTCTCTCTTAGATTGATACCACATCACACTATTGACTCATATTGAGCTTGTGGTCAACTAGAAATCTCAGAATGTTTTCACATGAAGTACTTTTTAGTGCCTATACTTGTGCCAGGGACTTTTTAAAAAATCCAGATGAAGGACTTTATATCCATCAGTGTTAAATTTCATCTTGTATTTAGGCCATCATTCCATCCTATGGATATCTTTTTTTTTTTTAAAGTGAGGCAATTGGGGTTAAGTGACTTGCCCAGGGTCACACAGCTAGTAAGTGTTAAGTGTCTGAGGCTGGATTTGAACTCAAGTACTCCTGACTCCAGGGCCAGTGCTCTAACCACTGTGCCACCTAGCTGCCCCTGGATATCTTTTTTGATCCTGATTCTGACACCCAATGTACTAACAAGTTCTTTTGATTTAATATCCATCACCAATTTGACAAGCATGTGCTCTAAGCTATCATTCAAGTTGTTGCTAAAAATATTGAACAGGACAAGGGCAAGGAGAAACACCTCTATAGATCTCTTTCCAAGTCAACATTAAACAACATTAAATGAGTTAATGCTCTTTGGGTCCAGTTATCCATCTAGTTATGAAATCACTCTATTATCATCTAATTCACGCCTTATCATCTCATCAACATGGATATGAGAAGAGATTTTTGTTAAATGCCTTAGTGAAATCCAGGTATGTTTTGTCTATGTTCATCCTCTAATTTTTCACCTAGTAATCCTGTCAAAGAAGATGAGCCTAGTCTGGCCTGATTGATGTTCCTGATCCCATGCTGACTTCTTTTCTAAGTACTCCCCAAATCATCCATTCTGGGATTTGCTCAGGGAAAAAAGAGTCTTATCAGTCTGTAGTTTCTTAATAAATATTCACTGAATTGCCACCTGAATTCTTTCTGTGCCTTGGGATGAAATTCATATAGAATAGATGACTTGAATTCACTGGAGGCAGCTCAACTTAGTGATCAGATATCTCCTCATTTATCTTGGGTTTCAGTTACCTTAACCATGTTTATTCTTTTCTCCCCACTGAGAAGATCATTCTCCTTGATAGAGGAGGGAAAAGAAGCAAAAATACAAGTAGTGTTTTTTCCACTATTTCTCCATCATCTGTTATCACTGCACTATCCAGCCTGATTGATCGATGAGACCATCCCTTGGTTTTGTTTTTTTTCTTTTTACCCAAATATGTTTTTTAAAAAAGTATTTTGTCACTGCTATCATTTATTGCCAGCTTCAACACCTTCTGGGTTTTAGCCATCCTGACACTGTTCTGATAGGACTATTACATTTTAAAATTCATTCTCAGTTACTTATCCATACTTCTTCATCTTTTATATGCCCTTTTAAAATCTGAACTCAATGGTGAGCTTCTTATGTGGCCACATCACTCTCTGTAGACACCTCCCCTTTTTATTTCTCATCAGAAATAAAAAAAAATATATGATTTAGAGGGATGTTCAAGATTCATCTAGTCCAGCTCATCTATTTAAAGATAAGGCAGCCAATACCTAGAGAGGTTAGAAGAGGTCACCCATTTGCAATTTTGTCTTTACAATTTCCTTTAAAAAACAAAAACAAAAAAACCCAAACCTCCAGTCTCTCTTGAACCAACTTCCCTTTCAAAGTCTCAGGTCATGGGATCATACTTATATTTTCAATAAATTCCTTGAAATCTACTCCTCCAAGATTTAGGATACCCACTAAACTATAAGTAATATATGCCTCATACTTTTTCTCCTCCCCAGCCCCCTGCCTTATATATTACAAGCACTAACATGGTACTATCATTGCTTCTCAAAGTTTCTATCACTTCCCCTTCCCCAAATAGGATGTTGGTTTTTTTGTTGTAATTTTTTGTTTTTTGTTTTTATTGAGGCAATTGGGGTTAAGTGACTTGCCCAGGGTCACTCAGCTAGTAAGTGTTAAGTGTCTGAGGCCAGATTTGAACTCAGGTACTCCTGACTCCAGGGCCAGTGCTCTATCCACTGCACCACCTAGCTGCCCCAATGAAAAAAAATTGTAATTTTTTTACAAAAACAGGATCAGGGTACACTCCTTAGCTTTCCTCTCTGTCATGAGAATAGAATATAAAGTGAGGGTGTTCCTTACTCAAGGAACATCTGCTTTTCATTGGTACTAAGAGCAAAGGTGGGTCTGGAACTCAAAATACAACTTCTGCATAAAATACCAGATAGTACTTTGAGACCTAGCTGTTCCAATTGCCTTCCTTTGCACAAGTGGAGAAGAGATCTCCTTGCTCTAGGTCCTCCCTTATAGGGATTTAACTTATGTTCCTCTTGTGGAGGAATTATAGACAGGACTTTCCTGGATTCTGAAGCTCCAAGTCATTACTTCTGGTATACTCTTGTGCCTCATCCTGGGTTTCTGTAGAGTATAGTTTAAGGGCATGAATAATTCATTCCATTGGCTCAACCCCCAGCCCATCTAAGAGGCTCATTTCTTTCCTGACTCCTCAGGATCCCAAAGTCCTACTCATTCAAATTTAATTTAAAGTGCATTAGAAATCCTAAGGAATTGACAACCTGCTGCTCCCAGAGAAATCTGAAATTGCAATTTCCTAGACTCTACTTCAGTGAACTCAATACCAACAACATTGGCAGTGACACTGCTCCAACATACCTGGGTAATTCTAAGGTGCACATGAATAATATTCTAAGGAAGTACCTTTACATCCTACTTTCAGAGTCTTTTGAACAAGCTACATACACTTGATCTTTAATCCCTTTACTCTCTAACAGTAGCCAGAAGGCTATGTAGACCAACAAAGACATCTGGGATCAATTTGGTCCAATTTAAAGGTCATTGGACCTTTGGCCTGCTAGTCAGCTGTCCAGGAGAGATTATAGTGTCTTTAGCCATCACTATTATAGAAGACATGTTCTGAAGCCATATATCGCCAGATTTCAATTAGTGCAAATAATGATTCCTGTGAAGTGTCTTTGAAATCATGATTATGTAAAATGTGGTCATTGGTTCCAGCCCAATGGAAATTTGGAGACCAAATTCAAATAATCCAGCTATTTAATGGGATTCATTATTTACACTAATCAGGACCTATTATTCTCCTGTGGAGAGTATGATTGCTATTATTATTTGTTGAATCGAACAAACTATCATAACTGCATTGGCATCTCAAAAGTTTCTGCACAGTGCTACTGTATGTGGTTTTGTTTTTTTGGCAGGGCTGTGGGGGTTAAGTGACTTGCCCAGGGTCACACAGCTAGTGAGTGTGAAATGTCTGAGGCCGGATTTGAACTCAGGTACTCCTGAATCCAGGGCCGGTGCTTTATCTACTGCGCCACCTAGCCGCCCCCTACTGTATGTGGTTTTAAAGACCAGGAATTTCACTAATTCTTTATTTCATATTAAATATCTGGCATTATTCTAGAAGTGCTTACTCTGAACCAATTAGGTTCCTGTGAGGAACTGAGCTCCCACAAATTACAATGAGTGATCACTCAGTCTCATATGCACCATTCTCAAGGTCCCTGAGTCAGGGTCCAGTCTCCTTTCATGGGACCATAGGCATAGAAGGTGCATTGTAAGTGGATGTTCTTTACTCTCAAACTGAGGACTTTCAGGTATAACATCATGGTAATAGGTCAGAAGGATTTTTGACTCCTTGAACTATATGAGTGAGGTCATCATGTAAGACCCACAGCTGGTCATTCAAGAAATTCTGGACCACAGAGCATGCTCTGTCCCCTTGGAGTACCTCAGCCTCAGTGAGAAGAAGATAGTTCTCATGGGGTTTCATGGTACCTACCCATCTGGAGTTGATTCAAAAGGCTCTTTCTGTAAAGACAATGGTTTTTCCAACTAATGGTCTCTTTCTAGGTTTTGATGCACGTTCCAGCCAAAACTGAAGTTTTAGCTTTATCCAAAAGTACTCAATTAAAATTCATTTCCATGCATTAATACCACTGTAGGCATCAGTGAATCCGCACAATTTTTATTTTTAAGAACTCATTGATGGACTTCTCATTGCCTTTTAATTAAGGGGCAGGTCTACACACTGTGTTGGTATAAACCGTTTCTAATTTTCTTTTTAAATTCTCTTTTATTTTCTGTCTGAGTCTTGGAAATCACTGAATTGCATTTCTTTTTACGTATTTTGACTCAGTATTTCACTTTCTAATGCTGTCAATTTCTTAACCTCCCACTTCCTTGCTTTCAAATCATTTTTCAAATTCTTTTCAGCTCTAGTTTCCTTTTATTCTCTTTAATCTCTTTTGCAAATTAGCACAATTTTCTTATGCATCTCAAATTCATTGCCAAACTTTACTTTTAGGAGATCTGAGCTGAAACTTCTATGTTTACAGTTTCCCATTTTGCCCTGTCAAATGTTTCCAATTTAGTTTCTTACTTAAGAATTTGGAAACCCATAGTATATTCTAATTCCTTTTAGGTGATTTTGCTTCTAATTTGCTTATGTAATTAAATTTTACCAAATCATTCAGGAAAGCCTGTTGTGGTCAGGTAAACCAAACTCTTGAGATGAAATTTTGCTTTTTTCCCCACCCAGATTACTTGCTTTTTTATTTTAAATAAACCTCATTCTTTCCAAGCTGGAAAGGAGTTAAAAGGAAAATGACCCACCAGCAGTTCTGAAGCAGCAGATCACACTTAGCCTCAAACTTCAAACTACAAAACCACCCTTCTTTTTTCTCTCCACTATTTTTGAGTCACTGGAGGAAAAAGCCTGAAATCAGCTTCAGTTCTGCTTATGTATTTGGTACCTCTTTTTTTCTTTCTTTCCTTCCTTCCTTCCTTCCTTCCTTCCTTCCTTCCTTCCTTCCTTCCTTCCTTCCTTCCTTCCTTCCTTCCTTCCTTCCTTCCTTCCTTCCTTCTTTCCTTCTTTCCTTCTTTCTATCTTTCTTTCTTTCCTTCTTTCTTTCTTTCTTTCTTTCTTTCTTTCTTTCTTTCTTTCTTTCTTTCTTTCTTTCTTTCTTTCTTTCTTTCTTTCTCTCTCTCCCTCTTTCTTCTTTCTTTCTTTTTCTTTCTTTCTCCCTCTTTCTTTCCTTCCTTCCTTCCTTTCTTTCTCTCTCTCTCTTTCTTTCTTTCTTCCTTTCCTGAAGTTAACACCAACTCGTAGAAAACACGAGACAAACATTTCCATTACTATCAATATTCATTCACTCATCACACATTTAAAAATTCATACTGTACACTTAATTTAAATTAAACAAGGATTCTTTTTCTTTAATCAAATCATTTTGTGAAAAAATATCAACATTCTCATTTCTCTCATGGGCATGAGAAAAATTCTGGTTTCTCCAAGGACATTTTTAATACTCTGTGTTCCTCAGCCTGAGGTTCCTCCAACTTTTCCCAAGTTGGATACTCTATTTAGGAGGGAAGGGGAAAGGAACAGAGGAAGGAAGGAAGGAAGGAGGGAAAAGGGTAGGGAGGGAAGGAGAAATTTATTAACCTACTATGTGCCAAGCACTTTATAAATATTATTTCATTTGATCCTCACAACCACCCTGGGAGCTAAGTGTTATTATTATCCCTGTTTTACAATTGAGGAAATCGAGGTATAGAATTTCATTAATTTGTCTAGGGTCATACAACTAGGAAGTATCTGAGACTGGATTTGAACTTACATCTTCCTGACATGAAGTCCAGAGTTCTAACCACAGTGCTATCTAGCTGTGGAGAAGCTATTGATTTTATGATTAGTTACAATCTTGGGCCCTTATATCTCTTAAACACAGAACAGATTGATAGACACTAAAAGAAACCACAATACATTGAAAAATACTAAGCATCACTTTTGGCCAGTAGGGAATCTTTGGAAAGAAAACCACGGGGTTTGTGGAATTCCAACTAGTGAGGAACAATTAAGTTCTTATTTTTTTTGTTTTGTTTTGTTTTTGTTTTTCTGTTTGGTGAGGCAATTGGGGTTAAGTGACTTGCTAGTAAGTGTTAAATGTCTGAGGCCGGATTTGAACTCAGGTCCTCCTGACTCCAGGGCCAGTGCTCTATCCACTGTGCCACCTAGCTGCCCCCAATTAAGTTCTTATTCAGGAACTGAACCCCTGGCCATAGGCAATCTGCTCCCCAGAGCTGCTGTCCAGTGCAAAGAAATAGGGAAGGAGAGCTGACCCATTACCTGGGCTCATAGGGTTAGATATAACCTTGCCAGCAGCCTGGTGCTGATTCCGTTTGTCTCAAAGCAGTAGGTGATTTAAAGTTGCTCAAGGATGGAGATATATATATATAGACACAACACGCAAGGTGAGGTGGCCACTGATGCAGACATGAACAGATATGCACAAATAACTCCTCACTGTGTCTGCCATGGGAACCCAATCAGAAATCGGCAAGACTAGGTAGGACAGCTCCCCTTCAAAGACCTTCCTACAAGGGTTTATAAGATCGCTCACCTCTATTTAGTTGTCTATGACAGTCTTTCTTTTTCTTTCTTTCTTTCTTTTTTTTTTGGTGTGGCAATTGGAGTTAAGTGACTTGCCCAGGGTCACACAGCTGGTAAGTGTAAAGTGTCTGAGGCCAGATTTGAACTCAGGTCCTCCTGAATCTAGGACTGGTGCTCTATCCACTGCGCCACCTAACTGCCCCTATTTCTTTCTTTTTTAATTAGAGAATGAGGCTTTAAAATTTTATTTAATATTTTATTTCCCCCCCAATTATACATAAAAACAATTTTTAACATTAAAAAAATTTTTTTTGAGTTCTAAATTATCTCCCTCCATTTCTCCCTTTTCCCCTCATTAAGAAGGCAAGCAATTTGATATAGGTTGTACATATACAGTCATGAAAAACATATTTTCATATTAGTCATGTTGTGAAAGAAAACAAAACTAGAAAAATAAAGTAAAATAAGTATGCTTCAGTCTGCATTCAGACTTCATCAGTTTTCTCTGTAGGTGGATACCATTTTTCATCATGAAACCTTCAGAATTGTCTTGGATCATTGTATTATATTTCTGAGAAGAGCTAAGTTTTTCACAGTTGATCATTGAACAATATTGCTGTTACTTTGTACAATGTTTTTCTGGTTGTGCTTATTTCACTTTGCATCAGTTCATGTAAGTCTTCCCAGGTTTTTCTGAGATCATCCTGCTCATTATTTCTTGTAGCACAATAGTACTCCATCACAGTCATATTTGTTCAGTCATTTCTCAATAGATGGACATCCCCTCAATTTCCAATTCATGATAGTCTTTCAAACAGAAGGAGTCCTGGGCTTCTGCTGATTTCTACTAAGTGTCAGTATCTGAGTCATAGCATTATTAAACTGTTGTAGAAAAAAAAAAGTAATTTGTGATTTAGGCTTATATCTGCCAGAAACAATTTTGTCTATTTTAAGATTAATCTAATTCCAAGTAATATCTGAGAGAGATATCCAAACTTTGAATGATCCCCCGTGTCCTCTCACATGATTTTCTTCCCCAAGACAATTTGAGATAATATTTACAGGAATCTTGAGCAAGAAGATGGTTATGATATATTTAAATACAGTAACATTCTAGAATAGTTACCACTCAGTTCCTCTCTGGACCACTTCCCCTTAAGAGTTCTTTCTTTGTGATCAATATCTTAACCTTGAATTTCCAAAAGAGAAAACATTGTTCTTAGGTGGGGTATTAGGGCGGTTGCTTCAGGGGTTAAGGAGGTAATGATCTTATCTAGATCAGAGATAAGTTTGGTTATTACCCTTATTTCATTTCAAAGGAAGACCTCAACTTTTGTTCTTTCCATTTTCCTGCAGAGAAAAGTCTGGAAAAGGTTTCAGACTGGACAAATCATATTTTTAAATATTTCTAGAGAAACTAAAAAGGAGGTTTTAAAAAAATATACTTCACAGCAACTGACATCATATTCTAAGCACTGGTGAATAGGCATATAAAGTCATGTTTTATTCCTGACCCTCTTCCCATTGATTTCATCCTGAGAATTACTGAGAACCTTTCCCACAAATATTCTCCTTTAACTGACATACTTGATATTCTACATAGTGTGACATCCCTCAAAACTGACTGCAGGTATCTAGTACATGTCAGGTTCATATTCTATCACTCATGGGCCTCCATTTTTCTCCTGATTCTCAATCTCTTAGAGAGACAAAAGATCATCTCATAGTAATGTAAAAAGGACATTTGCTTAAAATAGAATCACAAGATAAATACAATAGACAGCAGGCACTCTCACTATTCATTTCTCAAAAAATTCCTCCCCAAATTCAAAACTTGAAGGGTTGTGAGTCTAGCTTGTCCCTTGACCTATACTGCTAAATCAGTACACTATGCAATCTTAGCTAATAGTAAGAAGGCAGGGGACAGCTAGGTGGCATCTCATCTGCTGTCATCCGGAGGCACTTCTTGGTTAGACTCACCTACTGAGTTCTCCTAAAGAATTCATGGGCAAGTAGTCCAAAAGATGCTCCGAGAGCTGCACCCCCTTACAACAGGAAGGAAGAACTGGGGTCAGGCTTTTTTCTCTGTCACCTTCATTTTCAGTTTAAAGGTCAATTAATCTGACCAGTAAAATCTTCCGGCCTCTTGAGAGGTTTACCCCATTAATCACCACAGGCTTCTTTTCTTCATATTCCGGATCCTTCTTAGTCACCAGACAGAAAAAGAAATAGCCACCTCACATTTCCTGACCTTATCATCAATTGTGAAATGTGTATTTCCCGAGCTATAACAAAATTCCACAGCTTTTCAAAAATTTTTTTTTTAAATCAGGGAGCTGACAAAGTTGAGGGGAAGGGCTAATTAAAAGGTTAAGCCCTTTGCCTCATCCTGGAAACCCTGAACCTGGATGACAAATTGGAGATTCGGGGCTGGGGGCTGTGACCCCCCCCCCAATCAAGGTCGGGGTACAGCTGGGTTACTAATTTTCATTTTTCTCCCTCAGCTCCCTGAGTGGAAATCATGGATCTGGGCCTCCTGAGGCTCATGGATTTGCCCCAGGGCAAGAACAAGGCCCTTCGGGGAAACCGAGGAAGTAGCTTTGCCCCAGCCACCCGGCGCCAGCGAGAGTTCATGCCGGAAGAGAAGAAAGACAACACCTACTGGGAGAAGAGGCGCAAAAACAATGAGGCAGCCAAGAGGTCCCGAGAGAAGCGACGTTTGAACGATGTGGCTGTGGAAGGTCAACTGGCTGCTCTCAGGGAGGAGAATGCCTTGCTCCGGGCTGAGCTGATGGCCCTCAAACTTCACTTTGGCCTGCTGGGCCCTGGCACGCCCCATGCCCTCCAGGCCTTGCTGTGGAATTGCCCCTGGGCATCCTCCCGGGGCCCTAAGGGGAAACTAGCACAACCAGAGCGAGTATCCTTCAGGCCATGCAGCCCAGATGCCAAGGAGCTGGTCTGTAGGGATTATGGAGGTTCCCACAAGGTGGGGGGCCTGGGCTCCCCAGGGCTCTCTCATGAGCTGTCAGCTGAAGACCCCAAAAGACTGGACTCAGCTGTCTGCCCCCCGGCGTTCTTCAGCTGCCACCTTCTGGATGGGCACAGCACCCATCTGCCTCTGCTGGAACCTAGCCCAAAGTGGGGGGCTTGGCCACCCGTTCCAACTGGCCAAGGAAAGAGCTCTGGGCACTGGGTCTTGGGCACCAGTGACGGACCTTTGGTGGCAAAGTCCAGTTCTGTGGCACCATCCTCTGGAACACCCTGCCCCTATCCTGGGGAAAGACCCAAGACCACAGCTCAGTCCTCTCTGCCCCATAAACTTCGCATCAAGTCCCGGGCTCTGGTACACTGGGAGGACAGTGCTTCCAATTCCTTCTGAGATTCCCCACCTCCCTAAGGGCCAGAGGGATCTGAGAGCAGATATACTGGAGAAAAATGGAAGGAGGAGATAGAAATCTGGATGACTCCTAGAGGTGTGCCAGGTTACCAGGGCAAAAGCAGACACACCATATCCCCACCCTCCCCAAGGTTTCCCTGGGGCACAACAATTCAGATCCTGCCCCAATTTCGAGGTAATCAGTCCCCAGTGGCTGATCATCTTCTCTTCAGTCAGATCTTCCTGGTAGATGGGCCCTCAAGTCCCAGCCCAGTCCTCATGACAATCCCCCCCCAAAGGGGCTGTGTCCCACTGTGGTTGGCATCTCCAGGGAGAATCCAGGGTCTTAGGAAGAAAGCATGGTATAGTAGAAGGGCACTCATCTGGGAGTTAGTAGAGCCCTGGGTTCAGATCCCAGCTCTGTGCACGTGCCTTCATCTGTAAATGGGGAAAATAATACCTGTAATATCTTCCCTCACAGGATTGTGGTAAAATCAGTTGAGATAAGAAGAGCCAAGGATTTTGCAAATCTTATCGAAGGTGCTTGACCTGGGAGTGTGTGAACTTTAAAAATATATATATTTTTTGATAACTGTTTCAATAGAATTTGCTTTCTTTGTAATCCCTTTGTATTTCATTTTATGCATTTAAAAACCTGACTGTGAAGACATCCATAGGCTTCATTAGCCAGCCAGAGGGGGTCTGGGGCACCAAAAAGTCAACCCCCCTGCTGGATAGAATACCAGCTGCTATTGTTAGGGGAGCACTCAGGGGCCCAGGGAGAATCCTGGGTGCCAGAGAAGGCACGAGATCTCCCGAGGAGTGAGGATGGTGACCTACTCAAGGGAGGTGTTCTTTGGTGGCAAATGCCAGGCTGTGCGTCAGATAGCGACCCAGATGCCAAACACTAAGTGATCTAAATCACTGTGGAGTGTAGATCTTTCCCACAGTTCTCTTCCTTCCTTGGGTTTCTCCCCCTTATACATACCTAGGGGGAGCTAGAATAGAGTGGACAGAGTGCTGGGTTTGGAGTCAGGAAGTCCTGAATTCTAATCCAGTCTCAGACTCTTATTAGCTGTGTGACCCTGGGCAAGTCACCTAAAGACATCTTCCTCAGTTTCCTCACCTGGAAAATGGGAACAATAATAGCACCTGCTTCCCAGGGTTGTTGTGAAGATCAAATGAGAGAACTGAAAAGCACTTAGTGCAGTGGCTGGCACAGATAGAGTAACGTTTATGGAATAATCAATATGTAAATGTTAGCTACTCTTCTGCTCTTATTATACCCCAGGGAGACATTCCATTAAGCTCTTGACCCTGCCTTCTTCTCCCTCCAAGCAGACCCCCAGAGAATGAGCAGTATGTGTTGGGAAGTAGGGTGAAGTTCCCTGGTATCCTTCAACAGTGGGTACATAGGGGTTCATCCTACCTGGGTTTGCTCTTTTTCCCAGGCCTCTGACTTGCCTAGAGGCAGCTAGGTGGCTCAGTGAATAGAGCCTTGGCCTAGAGTCAAGAAGACTTGAGTTCAGGGGCAGCTAGGTGGTACAGTGGATAGAGCACCGGCCCTGGAGTCAGGAGTACCTGAGTTCAAATCCGACCTTAGACAATTAACACTTACTAGCTGTGTGACCCTGGGCAAGTCACTTAACCCCAATTGCCTCACTTTAAAAAAAAAGAAGACTTGAGTTCAAATCCAGCCTCAGACACTTACTAGCTGCAAGACCCCGAGTGAGTCACAATCTCTGTCTGCCTCAGTTTGCCTCCTAGGGAAGTACAGCCCCTGTAAGCAGGGGTGAAGGAGGAGACTTGCCACCTAGCTAGACCCCGCCTGCTGCCCCATGCTGGGACACCAGAAGCAGAGGGAAGCGCCACCATACATGGCTGTGGCCGGGTTCTGGTGGCTTATATTCTCATTGGGGAAGGGATGTTTAGAAACCAGGAGAAAATCATCCATAAAGATACAAAATCACGGGCTGCCTTTCATACCTGACCCTGATCAGAAGAGCAGGAAGGTGCCTCCTGGTCCTCAACAGAGCCCCTGGGCCTGGGCTTGGGAATTGGGTCTTGGAGTCTCTTAGGTAGATCCATGGCCATGCTTGTCTTCCCACAAAACCCTCAGAGCCCAGTAGCCAGCAAACAGTACACCCTCTGCCCAGGCCCCTTGACCTATGAGAATGAGAAATGGACTTCGGAGCTAATGCCGGCTCTTACCCCTTCTGCTCCACCTTCCCATGCTCCCAGCAGGCTTTCCTCTTTATAGTCCCTCCTCCTTCCTCCCCATCTCCCCCTTTCACTCCTTCCTCCCTTCCCCACCTTCTCCCTTCTGTTAGTGTTTAACGTTGCTCCCCTAGCAGCCTATCCTGTTAGAAATTAAGAACTAAACCAAGAGATTCTCCTAGGCCCTGGCCCTGGGTCTGGTTCACTGCCTCCATCTCATGTCCTGCCTATGCCTGGGGGCAGTACCATCTCCAGATCCCTCTAGGGCAAAGTCCAGTCAGTGGACTTAAGTCAATCAGTCAACAAGGCCTTCCAAGGGATCTGCCACTCCAACTTTGTCTTCAGCTCCAATTCAATTCAATTTCATTCAGTTCAATTCAACAAGGACTGAGGATTTATCAAGCAGCTAGGGGGGGCAGTCAACAGAGCACTGGGCCTGGAGTCAGGAAGACCTGAGTTCAAATCTAGCCTGAGATGGTTCCCAGTTGTATGACTCTGGGCAAGTCACTTAACATCTGTGGGCCTCAGTTTCCTCAGCTGGGGATCATAACAGCACCTACCTCCCAAGGTTGTTGTGAAGACTGAATGAGATCATACTTGTAAAGTGCTTAGCACAGTGTTTGACACATAGTAGGTGCAATATGAGTGCTAGCTACTATTAATTAGGATTAATATAAATATTCCCATGTGCAAAGGAGGCAATATGGGGTAGCAGATAGAGGACCTGTTTGGCAGTCAGGAAGATCTGGGCTCAAGCCTGGCTTCCTGGGTACTGGTTGTGCCCCTGGGCACATCATTTAATGATTCAATACCCCAGGGAACCCTTTGGACTCCAAGGTATAGACTAGTTTCGGTTCTGCATAGGAGAGGGAGTTTCCACACCAGGAAGTTGGACATGGACTAGACCTTGAAGGATGGGGTGGGGTTTGAAGGTCATTTTGGGGACCCAGAGACAGGATAGAGTCTGGCTGAAGAAAAGGGGGCCTGTGGGGAAGTCGAGGGACATCAGGTTGGAGAGGGAGGTAAGGGAGAGATAATTGGGTTCCTGGAAACCAAACTCAGGAGTCTGGAGGTGCCCTGGCCCCCCTGGTCTGCCCGTGCGTGGCGTCATCTGGTGTCTTCCCCAAAGGATGACAGTGAGCTTCGCCAGGAGTGAATAAAACAGGAAACCCCTCCCTCACCTCCCCACTGCCTGCCCCCCCCACACCACCACAGGCTAGAGGTAGTGGTTGGGGGGAAGGTGAGGAGAAACTGTGAAATCATACTGGAGCTGGGAAGGGGGCGTGGAGAGGGTGGGGTAGTGGGTAGGAGGGGGACAGTGATGACAACATTTCTCAGAATTTACAGTTGTGAGCTGGCCGGGGGAGGGAGTGACGTGGATCTCTGAGGCCCAGGGCCCATGTGGGTCCCCAGGGGTGGCCCCACTGTTCTAATTAAGCAAGTTCCCTCTTCAGGCTGTCTGATCTTCCCCCCACCCCTACTGAGTCCCAGGACCCATCTCTAATCCCTCTCTCTCCCTTTATTCCTTTTCCTGACTCAGTTTGACTTCCAGGTCCCGGGCCCTGCCCCTTTCCCTGCTCTCTGTTGTGACTTCACCCTAAGATCGGGACTGTGATCGACCTTGGGGAACTGGACATGGGAGGAGTCATTGTGGACAAAGACAGACCAGGTCTCATCTGTAAAGAGGAAGGGGAGGGGAAGGAAGGAGGTGAGGAAGGTCACAGAACCCTGGCCTCCTGAAGACATTCCCTATGGGTGTGTTTGTGTTTGTGCCCAAGGGGCAGTCCCACCACGTGCAGCCCCACATACATGCAGAGCAGCAGGCACCCCCTAAGAACATAGAAATAAATACATACAAGCATACTGAAAACTGATCTAGAGATACATGCCCAAACATGTACCTAGATACATTCCCAGTGGTCCATACAAACATGCACATGGACCAGTGGTGTGACAGAAAATTTTTAACAAATGGCTCTCCAAGAGTTCTGGACACACTTTGAGGTGGAATTTGTATTATTAACATTTTCTGCATTCAATTAAATCTGAACAATCAACAAAACAACAAATCCAGCCTTCTTTTTAGCCTTTGCTTATTTCCTGGGTGTAAATACTCTTCTTTTTTTTTTTCTTCTTCTTTTTTTTGGTGGGGCAATGGGGGTTAAGTGATCACACAGCTAGTAAGTGTCAACTGTCTGAGGCAGGATTTGAACTCAGGTCCTCCTGAATCCAGGTCTGGTGCAATACTCTCAATGAAAAATTTAATAATCGGCTCATGAGGAGCTGTCTCCAGTACACCTGGGACATGGTCACATATGCACAGGCATATACAAATGTGCAGATACAAGGCATGAATGTAATCACAAACACACATATATACACAATTAGGCAAAACCAAGCATATCATTTAGAGCTGGGAAAGGAAAAAGTCAAATTCCAACATTTCCTTTTACCGAAGAAGAAACTGAGGTCCTTAAGACAGAAAGTGACTTGGAAGTGGCAGATGAGGGATTACAACCCAGATCCATATGATCCAAATAGGGGGCTGTTTTCCTATGAGCACTGGCTGTAAATGTTCACATATATGTCTGCATATGCGTGGTAGGGATTTGTTAAAAACCTACTATGTGCTAAGCACTATGCTAAGTGCTTTACAAATATATTCTCATTTGATCTTCACGACAGCCCTGGGAGCTAGGTGTAATACTCCCATTTTACAGATATGGAAACTGAAACAGACAAAAGTCAAGTGACTTGCTCATGGTCACACAACTAGGAAAAGTATCTGAGACTAGGATTTGGACTCTGATCTTCCAGGCCCAGTGTTTTATCATCTGGGCTATCTAGCAGTATCTTATGACACCGACCCCACCTCCCCAGTTGGGTCCTGAGAATGCCTCGATTGCTTGCCTATGAAATGCCAATTCCCATTCCCTTCTCTTCTTCCTCAGACAGGTAGAGAAGCCTGGGATGGATGGCAGAGTCAGGGAAAGACTGTAACCCCAACCCTGGGGGTGTGAAATACTGACCTTCTTGTCTTTTGGGGACAGGCATTGAAATCCCCCTTTAAAACATGCAAAGAGGCAACAACATAAAAGAGCCTGAATACCTAGATTCTGTCTGAGCTCTGCCCTCAGCAATGAGACCTTAAGTCCCTTCTCTTCTTTTTTCCCTCTGTAAACTGGGTGATACAGAGATAGTAGAGAGCTGGCCTCTGAGTCTGGACCTGAGTTCCAGTCTCACCTCTGACATACAGTTAGTAAAACTGAAGACAAGTCCCTTAAGTTGTCAATTCCCTAGGTAGCTCTCTAGGATTATATACTGCAGATGAGTTATTGAGGGAGCAACAGAGGAGGCAGGTTCCTCACCAGGAGTCTCTTGCACTAATGAAATCACAGTTTACAGACAAAAATATCTAATAACTATGAATTGCTCTTCATCTCAAGAAGGACTTCACAGCTACCTGAGCCTGAGCTCATGCAGAACCTCTCTTTTCTCTTTTACCTCCAGTGACTATTTTCCTGAAGCTAGGTTTTATTTCCTGGACTGGAATTCCAGAGCTAACAACTTTCCCTTCCTCCCTCCCTCTCTTTCTCCATCCATCAGCCCACACCTTTCTCTCTCTCCCCCTTTCCCCTTCTCCCCCAGCTCGGTCTCTTTCTCTGTGTGTGTCTCTCTCCCTCCATCCTCCCCTTCCCCTCTTCCTCTCCCATATCCCCCACCTCTCTGTCTCTGTCTCTCTGTTTCTGTCTTTCTGTCTCTCTCTGTCTCTGTCTCTCTGTCTGTCTCTCATTGTCTCTGTCTCTCTCTCTCCTCTCTCTGTCTCTCTGCCTCTGTCTCTCTCTGTGTCTCTGTCTCTTCTCTGTCTCTGTCTCTCTGTCTCTCTGATCTGTATTGGGTTTCACAGACCTAATCACAAAATGTTAGAGTTAGAAGGAATCCCAGAGATAATTTAGTCCAACCCATTCCCCTTCCCAACACTCCCCACTAAAGCATATCTAATACTGGTCATCCAGTGTCTTCTTAAAGATCTCTAATGATAGGGGCAGCTAGGTGGCGCAGTGGATAGAGCACTGGTCCTGGATTCAGGAGGACCTGAGTTCAAATCCGGCCTCAGACACTTAACACTTAACATTTACTAGCTGTGTGACCCTGGGCAAGTCACTTAACCCCAATTGCCTCACTAAAAAAAAAAAAAAGATCTCCAATGAGAAGCCCATTCGATGCCAGGATGGCTCTAATGACTGGGAAGTTTTTCCTAACATTGAGCTTAAATTTGTAGGACAATCTAATTCTTCTTGAACAGGACAGCTCTTCAGGGAGGGAGTAGTTTCTCTACCCTAGGCTATACATCCTCAGTTTATGGACTTGAGGACCCTTCATTATTCTGATTGTCACCCTCTCAATGCCTTCAAGTGGACACAGTGTTTTCTCCAGTTTTTGCTTTACTTCAGTTCCAGGCCCCTGGATAACCCAAATAACCCAAAGTAGAGGGTCCCCTGGAAGAGAAGAGGCTATACTTTGGGACGCTAAGAGGCTGACTCTAAGGAAATAGTTAATTGTGTGGCATAGGCCTGGAGTGGTGAGATATCCCCTAGGACTGAGAGAAATGTGGAGGCTGGGGAGTGGGGAGAGAGGGTCCCCCAGGAGGACGACATCCTAATTTTTGTTGCTGTTGTTCATTGTTTCCAGTCATGTCTGACTTTTCATGACCCTTTTGGGGTTTTCTAGGCAAAGATACTGGTTGGCCATTTCCTACTCCAACTCATTTTATAGATGAGAAAACTGGGCCAAAGAAGATTAAGTGACTTACCCAGGGTCACACAGTTAGTCAGTGTCTGAGGCCATATTCGAATTCAAGTCTTCCTAACTCTAAGCTCAGTGCTCTATCCACTGCACTACCTAGCTGCCTTAGATGACTTCTTTGAGGAGATTAGATTCGAATTAGACTAGGAGGACTTTGAAAAGGAAATGGTCTAGGCAACCACATAAGCCAAGGTGTGGCAAGTATAAATTTGAGCCTAGTTGGATCATAGAAGCAGATAGGAAGAGAAATTAGAAGCCATCTACTCCAACCTCTTCCTTTTACACATAAAGGAGAATGGATCCCAGTGAGGTGAAATGACTTGTCTAAGATCACACAGTTAAGGGGGCAGCTAGGTGGCACAGTGGATAAAGCACCGGCCCTGTATTCAGGAGAACCTGAGTTCAAATCCGGCCTCAGACACTTGCCACTTACTAGCTGTGTGACCCTGGGCAAGTCACTTAACCCTCATTGCCCTGAAAAAAAATGAATGAATTAATGAATTAAAAAGATCACACAGTTAAAGGAGAAGAGCTGGGGTTCAGAGGGGCAGGTGGAGTTCAAGCATGAAAGTTAGATTAGGGTCACACTGTGCAGGACCTTGAATGCCAAGCTGAATTTGGATATCTATAGGCAATAGGGAACCATTGAAGGTGTTGGAATAAAGAAAGGATGGGAGCAGAGCTGGGTTGTAGGAAGATTATTCTGGTTGCCTGTAGTGGTTGAATTGGAGAAGGGAGAGACTGGAGACTGGGGGTCTGGTTCAGAGGCTGTCACAAAGGTCCAGACAAAAGGTGATCAAGGCTGGGACTAGGGTGACAGCTAAGTGGGGAAAGGAGGCAAAAGAGTCGAGAGAATGATGGCCCGTTGAATGTCGTAGAGGGGCTTCTTGGTCTGCTCTGGATTGGGCTCTACGTCCCCAAAGTCCATCCCAACCCTGAGATTCTGATTTGGAGGCAGAGATGACAAACTTTATGGCTGATTCTCTGTGGGGAGGGAGGGAGAAGGCAGACATGATTTCCAAGGCTGAGTCACTTACTGTTCACCTTTGGTCATCAGGGGATACAAGCCGAAACCTCAAGCACAGACTGATTGAGCTAATGGCACATGGGGCAAAAGAGAAAATGTGCTTCCCTCCAAACTCTCCTTTAGCTTTTCAGCTGACTGCTTTTCTCCAGCTCCCCTCTTCTTATGTCCTTCTCTTTGCAAGCTTGGAGAACTGTCTTAGGGAGCTCCTCTCTGGGTAGAAGCATTTGGGCAGATGAACCCAGAGGGTTCATCACTCTATGCTCTTGTCACTGAGCTAAATTGGGCCAGGGTCTGGGGGAGACTGGCTTCTGGCCTTGGGTCCTTCGGTCCTGGGTTCTAGACTCTAGATGGCTAGAACTCTAGGCCCCAGTTTCTAGGTTTGGCTTTGGTTCTACACTGGGTTCTAGGCTATGAGTTCTGGGCTCTGGTCACTGGCCCAGCCAGGCCTTTTGCCTGAGCCTCAGACAACCTCACCAAGTACAAATCAGACAAGATCAGATGGGGCTTGGGGCAGCTAGGTGGTGCAGTGGATAAAGCACCAGTCCTGGATTCAGGAGGACCTGAGTTCAGATCTGGCCTCTGACACTCAACACATACTAGCTGTGTGGCCCTGGGCAAGTCACTTAACCCTCATTGCCCTGAGCAAAAAGAAAAGAAAAGAAAAGATGAGATGGGGCTGAGGGAGCCAATCCCTAGGTGTTCCTGAGGGCCCAGCTCATACTTGAAAGAGCTGGGGGTTCAGCTGAATTAAGATAATAAGAAAGGATCCTCCTCATCTCCCCCTGCCCCAGAATTGTCTTCCCAGGTCCCCAACAGCATTCTAATTTTCTTCCTAGAGATGGACTAAAAAAACCTTCCTCAGAACCCTTGGGGTCCACCTCCCCACCACATACACTTGGAAGTAGGGTGGGGAGATGGTTCTGCTGAAAACCACATCTCTCATTTCTAGCCTGAGTTCTGACTCAGAGGCAGAGGGTTGGCTTTTTGAGTGAGAGGAATGCCAAAGGGGAGGTGGGGAAAGGAAAGGAGGGAAGGAGCTCCAGGGGGTGTGTCAGATAACTGGACCCTACAACCTCAGTTCTACTAAGACGCTGGGCAGCCCCTCCATCCCTGAGCCCTGGGAGGGAGGCTACCTGTGGTTTGCTTCTCAGTTATGCAAATCATCCAACATTAACAAAGAAATCCTAGGCCCAAGACTAGTCCAGTCCTCAGATGACCCCAGACCTAATAGACCCTCTCAGGCAAAATGCTCAATCTCATTCAACTCAACCAGTCTTTCTTAATCTTCTCTACTTGGCCCTGCACCCTCTGCCTACCCCGCCCTCAGTCCTGCCCTCAATTTGGTTGTGAGAGAAGACAGAGAAGGAAAGAGATTCTGCAGAAATAACCTAATCCAATCCCCTCATTTTATAGGTAAAGAAACCAGGACCACAAGGGGAGAGAAATTGACTAAGGTTACAAAGCTGAAAATCACCTATTTTAATGAATTCTTCTTTTTATCTAAATGCGATCCCAGTTGTTTTCACTTGTTGAATGAGCACAAGTGCTATCAGCACTGTCTACATTTTGGCACTCTGGAAAAAGCACTAGTTGGCCAGCCCAAGTTATAGCTCTAATAATGATGACTTGATTCCTTTTTAAGGACAAAAATGTTGCCCTCTCCCCAACTCAGTTGTACAATTGGTGAATGTTGCTTGAGAAACTACACATTGAGTTTATACCAGTAATGTTGGCTTGATTCACCCTAAGGAAGACTATAAACATACCAAATTGATATAAATAATAAAACCCATATGGTTAATTTAATAGATGCTGAAAAGGCTTTTAACAAAGTCTAAAACCCATTTCTATTAAAAGCTTCACAAATCATAGGAATAAATGGATCTTTCCTTAACATAGTAAATAGCATTTACTTAAAACTAAGAACAAATATTTTACAGAATGGAGAAAAGTCAGAGACCTTCCCAATAAGACGAGGAGGAGTAAAACAAGGATTCCTCTTACTACCACCACTATTTAACGTAGTCCTAGCAATGCTAGTTATAGAAATAAGATAAGAAAAAGAAATTGAGGTAATAAGCACAGATAAAGAGGGAATAAAATTATTGCTTTTTGCAAATGATAGAGAATCCTAAGGAGAGTGAGAAATCAATTTAAATGATAATTTCAGCATTCCTATAAAACCAACAAATCTTAGCAGGAAGATCTAGAAAGAGAAATTACATTCAAAATAATTAGAGGGGCAGCTAGGTGGTGCAGTGGATAGAGCACCGGCTCTGGAGTCAGGAGTACCTGAGTTCAAATCCGACCTCAGACACTTAACACTTACTAGCTGTGTGACCCTGGGCAAGTCACTTAACCCCAACTGCCTCACTAAAATAATAATAATAATAATAATAATAATAATAATTAGAGAAGCCATAAAATATTTAGAAGTGTACTCACCAAGATTCACCCAGGGACTGTGTGAATCTAACAATAAAACACTATTTACAGAAATAAAGACATATCTAAATGGAGAAACATTGTGTCCATGGATAGGTCAAGTCAATATACTAAAAAATGACAATAGTAATTAAATTAATTTACTTATTTATTGCCTTGCCAATCAAATTCTCAAACAGATATTTTCTAGACCTAGAAAAAATCATAAAATTCATATAGAGAAACAAAAGGTCAAGAATATCAAGGGTAATAATGAAAAAAAGTGGGAAGGAAGGGGGCCTATCAGTACTAAATCTTAAACCACAGTAATCATTAGAATAATTTGGTACTGGTTTTGGTTTTTTTTTGTGTTTTTTTTTTAAAAGGTCAATCAGAGGAACAGATCAGATAATGCAGAAGCAAACAATTATAGTAGCATAGTATTCAATAAACCAAATGACTTCTGGGGGAAGGGCTTACTATCTGATGAAAACTGCTGGGAAAACTAACCAGCAGTCTAGCAGAAATTCAGTTTAGATAAATATCTCACATCATACAATAAGAAAAGCTCCAAATGGATATATGACCCAGGTATAAAAGATCACACCATGAACAATTTAGAGGAGCAAAGAAGAAATTACATTTCACATCTCCGGGTAGAGGAATAGTTAATAAATAAACAAATGATAGTGATCCTCTGATAACATAAGACAAAATGAACAATTTTGACTACATCAAATTAAAAAAGGTTTTACAAAACAAGCCTAATATAATAAAAAATGAAAGGGAAACAGATAACTGGGGTTGGAGGTGGGTGGGTGGGGAAACCTCGGCACGGTTTTTTGGTAAAAGTCTTATATCCAAGATACAAAAGGAACTGATTCAAATTGATCAAACTAAGCCATTCTCCAATAGATAATCACATGATATGAAGAGGCAGTTAAAAGGAAGAAACCCAAGCTACCAACAACCAAATGAAAAAAAATGTTCTAACTCACAATTAAAGAAGTGAAAATTAAAGTATTTGAGGGTCTACCTCATACCTATCAGAATGGTTAAGATGATAAAAGTGGAAAATGACAAACACTGGAGGGTCTGAGGGGAAATCTGGGTATTGTAGAACTGTGAATTGGTTCAGCCATTCTGGAAAGCAGTTTGGAACTACAAGCAGAAAGTTACCAGACCATATATACCCCTTGACCCAGTTAGGCCGATAATTGGATGATACCCAGTGGCCGTTAGATGGTTCAGGGGACAGAGCTCAGGGCCTGGAGGCAGGAAGACTAAGTTTAAATTTGTCCTTAGACCCTCACTAGTTGTATGACCCTGAGCAAGTCACTTAATATCTGTTTGCTTCAGTTTCCTCATCTGTAAAATGGGCATGATTTTAGCTCCAACCCCCACCCCACCCCACCCCAGGATTGTTGTGAGGATAAAATGGGATAATATTTGTAAAGCATTTAGCAAAATCCCTAACACATAGTAGGTGCTATTAAAATGGTAGCTATTGTTATTATTATTCCTGATTCTGCTCATCTCAGTCAGCATCAGTTCATGTAAGTCCTTCCAAGTTTCTCCTCCTGCTGATCGTTTCTTACAGCACAATAGTATTCCATTACATTCATATACCACAACTTGTTCAGCCATTACTCAATTGATGGGCATTCCCTCGATTTCCAATTCTTTTCCACCACAAAGAGAGCTGCTAGAAATATTTTTTTACCCATTTAATTTCTTATGCCAACCTGCAATATATGGAAACTATGATGGGGGAAGTCATGATACAGAACAGATACCTGTATAGCACTGTCAGTTATTGTGCTGAGTGCATTACAATTATTATATCATTTGATCCTTATAACAACCTTGGGAAGAAGGAGCTATTTTACAGGAGCTCCATTTTACAGATGAGGACACTAAGACAAACAGAGGTCAAGTGACTTGCTCAGGACCAAACAGCTAGTGAATGTCTGAGGTTGCATCTGAATTCAGGTCTTTTTTTTCTTTTTTCTGGGCAATGAGGGTTAAGTGACTTGTCCAGGGTCACACAGCTAGTAAGTGTCAATTGTCTGAGGTCGGATTTGAACTCAGGTCCTCCTGAATCCAGGGCCGGTGCTTTATCCACTGCGTCACCTAGCTGCCCTGAATTCAGGTCTTCTTGACTCCAGGCCCATCACTCTATCCACTGTACACAGGAAATGATAAAATGGACAGTGTCAGAGGTAATTGGGAAGACCTCTATCAACTGATGAAGAGTGAAGTGAGCAGAACTTGGAGAACAATTTATAGGACACAGAAAAATAACTTTGAAAGATGAAGGAACTCTGGTCCAGGCAATGATATTGTTGTCGTTGTTTGTCCTTTGTTCTCAAAGAGGACCATGACATTGGGAAGTGATATCACATCTTTCAGTAAATTGGATTTAAGTGAGGGAGGGCTGTGCAGAGTCACCAACCTCACTCTCTCCTCCAGAGCCATCTGGGCCCAGTGGCAAGATATACATCAGGACGATTAGAGAAAGAAGAAGGAAAGAAGGAAGGAAGAGGGAAGGAAGGGAGAAAGAAAAAGAGAGAAAGGAAGAGAGAGAGAGAGAAAGGAAGGAAGGAAGAAAGAGAGAGAAAGAAAGAAAGAAAGAAGGAAGGAAAGAAAGAAAGATGAATATGAAGATGAAGCATGCTGCTTAGCTCCTGCCAGAGAGGTTGAAATGCAGAAAAAAAAAAAGCCTCACGTTTTCAGTCATGCTTAAGTAGGAATTTATTTTGCTGGATTTTGCAGTGATGTATTGAGGGCTTTATGAGGTTTTATAAAATTTGCTCAGTGGGGAGGAGTTGGGGGAAGGACATCATTAAAATACTTTTTAATTATTAAAAAAAACCTTTTTAGAGTGAAAAAAAGAGAGAAACTCCACATTGACAAAAAGCCACTATGAATTGGGTAATGCTTTTACCTCAGCTATCCTTTATTAACCACAACAGGAAACATGTATAAAATAGTAACATGTATGTGTGCAAAGTATGCTGTGTATTCAGTCAGAGAACACGTTTGCTTATGTAGCGATTACTAAGTATCTCTGCCCTTTTAGCCGGGGCTGAGTAAATTGCAGTCTGTAAGAGGCAGCGGTTGGATGGTCCTTGGAGAGCAATAAGCACTTACAATATCCTGGCACTGACCACGTTAGGGCCAAGTGCTTTCTGAGCTCCCTTCTCATTTTGAGATTTTGTGATTCTATGATCAAAATGATACTATCTAGGGTGCATGTGGATTCTTGGGCCCCTTTAAGTAGCAGGACTGGGATTTGCACCCTCAGTTTCCTTATCTGTAAAATGGAAATAATAATTGTACCTGCATCCCAGGGTTATTGTGATGATCAAATGAGATAACGTTAAGTAAAAGCCCTTTACAGACTTTAAACTCCTATATAAATGTATGCCATTATTGTTATTTTGATTCTTATGGGATGGTCTAGCATTGTGACCTAGGTGGTATAGTAGATAGAGTGCTAGGACTGGCGTTCTCTTCCTGAGTTCAAATCTGGTCTCAGACACTTATTAGCTCTGTGACCCTGAGCAAATCACTTCACCCTGTTTGCCTCATTTTCCTCATCTGTAAAATGAGCTGGAGAAGGAAATGGCAAACCACTCCAGTATCTTTGCTAAAAAACAAAAACAACCCCCCCCAAACCAAAAACCCAAATGGAGTCATGAAGAGTTAGACACAACGGAAAATGACTGAACAACAAATTGTGATTTCATTGAAATAGAGAACTACTGGATAAGGAAATTCATTCCACTAATGCAGGTCAACACCTTCTCTGCTACTGATAGACTTAGGATCCAGAGCACCTGGAGATTAAGTGATTTGTCCAGGGTCAGACAGTGTGTGTCACAAGCCCATCTTCAACTCAGGCCTCCCTGGCCCCAAGGCTTTCTCTCTATCCATGGCAACAGACTTAAGGCTTCCAGCGCTGCTCTCAAGGGCAGCAGAGATGGAGAGATCAGAATCACTGGTAATAGTCAAGGCAGGGAGGGGAAGAGGAAGCCCAGGGAGGTGGGGGGTTGGGAGTGCAGATGGACTTGTTTATGCTATTTCAGGAGGGAGCGGGGGCAGAGACTGTGGTTTGGGGTATTCGAGGAGCAGGTCACGTCTCCACGGAAGGAAATACAACCAATCAAACTAACCAGACAGGTAGCTCCAGAGCCCAGAGTCTGCAGGAACCCTCAACTCCAGCCCCATCCTCAGCCTTAGCCTGACACCATCCCATTCCCAGGGACTCCCGCCTTTCTCTGGTGAGCCAACTGGCCTAGGAGATCCATCCAGGACCTAGGGAACTAACCTTGGCTTATAGAAGTCGTCTCCTCACCTCCACCTTGTCATCATCCAGTGGGCTGCTCCTATTCCATTCAAGTCCATAAACATTTATTAGCCACCTCCTGCATAGGGTCATCCATCTAGAGCTGCAAGGAATTGTAGAGGTCAACCCTTACTCGTTGGGGATGTTGTAGAGGGGCTCTTGTTCAAGGATGGATTGGGTTAGCTGGCCTCTGGAATCCTTCCCAGCGCTGAGACTCCAGGGTCATTTGACAATCCAGTATCCACATTTTTTTCCTTTTAAATTTTTTATTCATTTTTAACAAAAAGACAAAATAAAAATAAAAGAACATTTCCCATGTACACAGCACAACATATAGAGAGGGTTCAATATATAACTATGAATTTCTATCTCAGACTGTTCACTTAAAAAAACCCAACCCAACCATCATGTAATAAATACTACACATTATTTTCAAAGCTACCCTGCTTTTCTATGCTTCCTTCTAAGTTTCCTTTTTGTTCTCTACTGTAAACTTTTTCCCTCCCTCCCTCCCCATACCACTCTAAAGAAGGCTACAATTAAATGTGTGTGTTTGTATAAAACCATATTATATATACTTATATTTATCAGTTCTTTTTCTGAAACATCTTCCTTTATAGGTCCTTTACGGTAGGTTTGAGGATTTATGATACTCAAGATGAATTAATCGTTCCAAGTTGTTCTTAGGACAAAACTTCTGTTACTTTGTATAACATCCACTTGGTACTACTTGTTTCACTTTTCATTATTTCATGCAAGTTTTTCCATGTTTTTCTAAATTCAACCAGATCATTATTTCTTATAGCACAGCAGTATTCTGTCACAATCATAAACTACAACTTTTTCGGCTGCTCCCCAACTGAAGGACATCTCTATCATTTTAGTCAATCTGATAGGCGTGAGGTATCTCAAAGTTGTTGTACTATGCATTTCTCCAATCAATTATGATTTAGAACATTTTTTTCAAATGACTGGGTATAGTTTTGATTTCTTCATTCAAAAACTGCCTGTTCATATCCTTTGAGGAATGACTCATATTCTTATAAATTAGACAAAGTTCTTCATATGTTTGAGAAATGAGACTTTTATCTGGGAGACTGTCTATAAATTTTTTCGGACTTTTCTGCTTTCTTTCTCATCACTGGCTACATTGATTTTATTTGCACAGACCCCTTTTAATTTAATGTTATCAAGATTATTGGGGCAGCTTAGGTGGCGCAGTGGATAGAGCACCGGCCCTGGAGTCAAGAGGACCTGAGTTCAAATCCGGCCTCAGACACTTAACACTTACTAGCTGTGTGACCCCAGGCAAGTCACTTAACCCCAATTGCCTCACTTAAAAAAATTATCCATTTTATATCTTAGCCCCCACATTTTACAGAAGAGGAAACTGAGGCCCAGTGATTTGAACTCAGGTCCTCTGATACCACCCAAAGCACTGTATTTGGTACTGGCAATGCAAAGATAACTAGTATGCTACTCTCAGCAAGGGAAGATCTAAGCAAATAATTATGATACTAGACAATGTGGAAGGCAATATGGTATGGTGGAAAGTCAAATCCCATGGGGACAGATCAGCAAGCATTTATGAAGCACCTACTGCATTCTAGGCACTGTGCTAAGTGCTAAGTTTACAAAGAAAGGTAAAAAGTCCTTGCTCTCAAGGAAAACACAACTTAGTGGGGGAGACAATATGCAGACAACTATATATGAGAACAAGTTATTACAAGATAAATTGGAAATAGTCACCAGAGTGAAGGCACAAAGATTAAGGAGGATTAGAAAAGACTTCATGTTAGAAAATGGTATTTTAACTAAGACCTGAAAGAAGCCAGGGAGGCCAGAAGGCAGAGATGGGGAGGAAGAGAGTTCAAGGTTTGGGAGAGAGCCAGTGAAAATGCAAGGAATTGAGAGATGGGTCATCTTTTGTGAGTAATGACAGCTAGGCCAGTGTAACTGGATAGAAAAGTCTATGGGGTGGGAGGGAGGGGAGTAGTAAGGCATAAGGTGCAAATATATTGGAAAGGTAGGAAGGTAGCAGGGTAGATAGGGGGTATAGTGGATAGAGTACAGGCTGGGAGTCAGGAAGACATCTCCCTGAGTTCAAATCTGGCCTTAGATACTTACTAGCTATGTGACCCCGAGCAAGTCATTTAAGCCTGTTTGCCTTACTTTCCTTATCTGTAAAATGAGCTGGAGGAGGAATGGCAAACCGCTGTAGTATCTTTGCCAAGAAAATCCCAAATAGGGTCATGAAAAGTCGGACACAACTGAAACAACTCAACAACAATAAGGAAGATATCCAAAATCCAAACAGCATTTTATATTCAATCTTGGCATCAATAGGGAACCACAGGAGTTTGGGGATAAGGGTAAGGTGGTGGGAGTGGTGATATGGTCAGATTTATACTTAAGGAAGACCACTTTGATATCTGAGTGGAGGAGACTCTTGACTATTGTAGCAGTACAGGCCTGAGGCCCAGACCAAAGTGGTAGCAATGTCACAGGAGGGAAAGAGAGGTGGTACATATACTAGAGATATTATCAAGACAGAAATGACAGGACACTGCGGGGCAGCTAGATGGCACAGTGGTTAAAGCACCAGCCCTGAATTCAGGAGTACCTGAGTTCAAATCCAGCCTCAGACACTTGACACTTACTAGCTGTGTGACCCTGGGCAAGTCACTTAACCCCCATTGCCTGCAAAAAAAAACAAAAACAAAAAACCAAAAAAGAAATGACAGGACATGGTAAACTGATTAGATAGGGAAGCTGAGAGAGTGAGGAATCAAGGATGCTACATAAATGTTAATTTTTATTGTTCTTATTGTGAATCTGTATGTCTGGGAGGATGGTGGTACCTTCACATTAATAAGGAAGTTAGGAAGAGGGGGATCTTTTTCAGAAAAAGTAATGAGTCTTATTCTGGACATGTTGGTTTTTATTTTTGTTTTTGTTGTCGTTGTTGTTGTTTATGGGGCAATGAGGGTTAAGTGACTTGCCCAAGGTCACACAGCTAGTAAGTGTCAAGTGTCTGAGGACAGATTTGAACTCAGGTCCTCCTGACTCCAGGGCCAATGCTTTATCTACTGCACCATCTAGCTGCCCCTGACATGTTGGTCTTTAAGATGTCTACCAGACATCCAGTTCACGATGTCCAATAGGTAGTTAGAGACAGGAGACTGGAGGTCAGGCGAGAGTTTAGGACTGGAAAAATAGATATAGAAATCATCCGGGGCAGCTAGGTGGTGCAGTGGATAAAGCACTGGCCCTGGATTTAGGAGGACCTGAGTTCAAATATGGCCTCAGACACTTGACACATACTAGCTGTGTGACCTTGGGCAAGGCACTTAACCCTCATTGTCCCACCCCCCAAAAAATCATCCACTGAAGGATGATAGTTGAATCCATGGAAACTGATGAGATCACCAAGTGAAATAGTATAGAAGGAAAAGAGAGGAGGACCCAGGACAAATCCTTGAGGGACCCTCATAGTTATTAGACATGATGTGAACAAAGATCCAGCAAAGGAGACAGTTCATACAGATAGGGGGAGAATAAGGAGAGTCCCCAAAAGCTCAGAGAAAAAGATTAAAAGACAAAGAGTGTGATTGACAAGGTTAGAGGCTGCACGGAGGCCAAGAAGGAGCAGGATCGAGAAAAGGCCATTTGATTTGGCAATTAAGGGGTCATTGGTAACTTTAGAGAAAGTCCTGGATTTGGACTCAGCAGCCCTCTGTTTGAATGCCAACTCGGCTCATTTACCCTGCCTGGCCCTTGGTTTTCTTATCTGTAAAATAGGAGGCTGGAATAGATGGTCCCAGAGCCTGGAAGGGATTTCTGAGACCAACTTGTCTCTGAACAAGGATCCCTTTACAGCATCCCCTACTAGCCTTTACTTGAAGACCTCCAATTAGAGGTAACTCACCACCTTTCTAGGCAGTACACTCCACTTTGGGAGACTTTCTGGGGTTAGAAAGAGGTATGACCCATGATAGTAGAGGGCTTCTCATCTTGGAATATGTGTATGTCCAAGGGAGAAGGGAGACTATTTGGTTAATAATTACATTATCCTATCGAAATATTCCAAAAGTAGTATGGGGGATGGTGGGGGAGGGGGATTCTATGTGTAAGGGGCTAAAATTTTAGCTATACTATCTAAAAGATCTAATGAGTGGTCGCCAATAAATTATAAGCTTTAGCAAGAGTTAGACTTTTAAGCATTTATTAAGGAGAATAAGAATTTGGTAAAGAGAGAGAAAGGCCTAGATTCATCTATCTATTAAAGGGAGAGCACATTTCTAGCTCCCTTCTCCACCAGAGTCCTCAGGAAAGAGAGCAAGTTAGAGTGCCAGCCTCCCCCTTCTTCCTCACACCAGCCAATGTCACTTCCTGATGCCAAAGAAAAGCCTCATGGTCCTGCCCTCAGAGGCCCTCTCCTCATGTTGGAGCTTTCCTACAGTAAGTGTCCAGCAGGTGGCGTCATTCCAATGGTTACATATGTGAATTGGAGACAAAATGAAGGTATGGGATGGGTGTGAAAAAAAAAAGAATCAGTATAATGCAAATGAAAACTTTGGAAGAAACAGTTGAAAGATTAATTCCTGCCAAATGAGGTTTGGATCCAAAACCTCTTTCACGTTGAACTTTTGTTTAGTCGTTTTTCAGCCATGTCCAATTCTTGGTGACACCCTTTGGGGCTTTCTTGGCAAAGATATTGGAATGCTTCCCATTTCTTTCTCCAGCTTATTTTACAGATGAGGAAACAGGCAAACAAGGTTAAGTGACTTACCCAGGGTCACACAGCTAGTAAGTGTGTGAAATCAGATTTGAACTCGGGAAGACTCACTCCAGTCCTTGCACTCTATTCTCCAGGCCACCTAGCTACCCTTTGAAGTAAGGGGGGAAAAAAGTCAACAACTTAGTGAGAGATTAGGTGATAGATCTCCACAATAACCAGAATCTCTAAATTGATTTCCAGTCAAGGAAGATACAGAATTGTTAGTATAGCCTTGGAAAAACTTACCCCAGTCTTGCCAAATATGCTCACAAGGCTTTCAGTCTGGTTTTTTGTTTGTTTGTTTCATTCCATTTTAAACAAGTATCTCTGGGGATCAGCTTTCCCTGTCCTGTTCTGAATCAAATCCAAAGCAAACAAGCTGGAGGCTGATCATGACCTAGGGGCATCTCTTTCAAAAACTATATTGAGGGGGCAGCTAGGTGGAGCAGTGGATAGAGCACGGGCCCTGGATTCAGAAGTACCTGAGTTCAAATCCAGCCTCAGACACTTAACACTTACTAGCTGTGTGACCCTGGGCAAGTCACTTAACCCCAATTGCCCTGCAAAAAACAAACAAACAAAAAAACCAAACAAAAAAAACTATATTGAGAATAAATTGGTTGCTTTGTTGAGAAGCAGCAAAATCAAGGGTCTCACTAGTTCATCTGACTGTGGTTCTGAAAAATATTTCACTTCATGGCATCCTAACCAATGCCATGTGCTGAATAGTTTTCTTTCTGAAAATTATTTGATCTATTTTATTTCTTATATGTGCAAAGATAGGAGTTAAATAAATCACTTTCTCTCACCGAAAATAGGGGATATGACACAAAGCTTTGATACATTTATGTCAGGGGAGAACAGATATCTGGGTGTTTGCACATTGTGAGGAAATGGGGAATGGTCTCCTTTTAATAAGAATATAATAGTCACCATTCAAATTACACTCCTCTGGACCTGTTTGAGGAAAAAGGTCTCCTTCCCTTCCTTCCCCTCCTTCCCCTCCTTCCCCTCCTTCCCCTCCAGCAAACAAAATCACATGGTTCAAGGAACCCTGAGCTGGTCTCAATTAGGTCCGCTCCTGGGCTGTGTCCATATAAGGGATGATTGAAGAAATGCCCCTGTGTCACCTCCCCCATTGGCTAAGAACCCAAAGAATAATTATGGAAATTAGGTTTAGGAATACTTCGTTCTGGTTAGCTAGTTTTTGTGTGTAGATTGTAACCCTTGAGCAATCAGACCAGTGATGAAAAGGGGGAGGGTCCATTCCTGTTAGGGACTAGGGTTTAAAATGGGAGCCTGTGAGCCCCTATTCCTTGCACCTGCCAGTTGCACACAGGGTTGCCCATTCTCTTAAGAATGACAATAAATGAGCCTTTGACACATCACCGCCGCTGAATTCTAGAGAATTACTGAGCAGGAGTCATATTCCTCACTGAGTGTGGAAAAGGCCTTTACACAGACCACTAGTGTCAATGAGAGAAATTCACAATTGCCGACAGTCTCAGTACTCAGGATCCCACTTCCTCACCTCTCTCTCTCTCTCTCTCTCTCTCTCTCTCTCTCTCTCTCTCTCTCTCTCTCACAGTTTCAGGATCTGTATCTCTCCCCAAAAGAATAAGGGCAGTGGGTCTGGCCACTCCCATTTCATGGAGGCCCAGAAATTCAAATCCAAGGTCAATGAAAGGAAGAGAAGAAACTAATCTCAGACTCTTGCTGGCCTTGTGTCCCAGAGAGGACTGGGGCAATCTCACTTCTGGTGGGATGTCTCACCAATTCTGTTCTGTCTCCCTCTGTGAAGGGCCCTTGAGTCCTCACAGATATGAAAAAGTACTGCAGAGAAACCAGTTCCATTCATGTTTAGGCCTCCCCTCTCCGTATCTGAACCTCTATAGTCATCCACTCCTGTTTGCTCTGGGTGTAGAATCAGGTGAGCTCTAGGTTGCTACTGTGAGAGTCCAACGCTCATCTCAGCCCTCCTACAGCAATCTCAGTTCTCGGAGGGAAAGAAGAGACTTTAGCCTACCGCAGGCCCCTGAGTCTCTACCCTCTCCCTCCAACTCCCCCCTCCCCTTCCTGGTCTTCCTCCTGGGTTTCTGGTCTACAGAGAGATGGGGGGGGGAACTTCCACCATTCTAATAATGACAATCATTTACTAAGCATCTACCATGTGCCAGGGACCGCGGCAGGTGCTGAGTTTCTGAAGACAAAAAAGAAAATTATTTCTGACCTTGTGGTGCTTCCGTTCCACTGGGGTGGGGGGGGCAGTGTCTCTTTAAGTAAACATGTCTACTGCTGCTGCTGCTGCTACTAAAATAGCCAACATTTATACAGTGCTCTCTCTCTCTTTTTTTTTTTGGTGAGGCAATTGGGGTTAAGTGACTTGCCCAGGGTCACACAGCTAGTAAGTGCTAAGTGTCTGAGGCAGGATTTGAACTCATCTTCATGACTCCAGACCCAGCACTCTATCTGCTATGTCATGAAAACAAGGAAAGGTAAAAAGCATTTTGAAAGCACCTGCTAGGTTCTAGGTACTGTGTTAAGTATTATCTAGCATTTGATCTTCACAACAAAGCTATGAGGTAGATGCTATTATTATGCCCCTTTTTGCAGATGAGGAAACTGAGGCTGTGGGAGGTTAAGTGACTTGGCCAGGGTCACACAGTTAGAATATATCTGAGGCAGGATGTGAACTAAGGTCTTCTTGATTCTTGGCTCCATAAACTATGCCACTTAGCTGCCTCCACACAAAGTTGTGTATATATAAATTATATACAGGGCAATCTGTCCATCCATCTATCCATCAATCCATCCAGCTGGCCTATTTACTGATTGATCTGATTATCCAAAAATCTATCATCTAACCATCCTATCAATCTGTCTATTGATCTGTCCAACAGTCTATCACCACCACTACCACCACCATCATCATCATCTCTCTAATCTATCTATATCCATCCATCCATCCATCCATCCATCCATCCATCCATCCATCCATCCGTCCATCTGTCCGTCTGTCCGTCCATCCATCCATCCATCCATCCATCCATCCATCCATCCATCCATCCATCCGTCCGTCCGTCCGTCCGTCCGTCCGTCCATCCATCCATCCATCTATCCATCCATCCATCCATCCATCCATCCATCCATCCATCCATCCATCCATCCACCCATCCATCCATCCATCCATCCATCCATCCATCCATCCATCCATCCATCCATCCATCCATCCATCCATCCATCTATCCATCCATCCTTCTGTCTGTCTGTCTTACTGCCTCTATTACCTGTCTCCACCTCCTCACAATGTGTAAAGCAATCCTGTGACTATCTCCAGCCTCTGAACCAGGGACTCTGGTGGTCTCCAGCTTTTTCCTGGGTACCACCATCCAGCCCAGTGGCTCACAGGATGTTCAAGCCAAGAGGGTCCTTAGAGAGTATCAAATCCAACCTTTCCATTTCACAGATGAGAAACCTGAGACTCCAAAAGCTGAAATGACCTTCCTGGATCCCACAGGTCCAAGTGGTAGAGTCAGGACTTGAAGCCAGCTCTTCTGATACTCAGTCTAGTGCTCTTGCTCCTCCACCAGGCTTCCTCACTTGCTGGCATAGGGTCACCAGGCTTGCTCATTTCCCCCTATGACTCTTACAGAGGAGAGTGGGTGGTGGACCCCTCCCTTAGTCCTGCTGCTGGGTGGCACAGTGGACAGGGTTAAGTCTAGAGTCAGGAAGACCTAAGTTCACACACTTTTACACTTTTTTTTGTGAGGCAATTGGGGTTAAGTGACTTGCCAAGGGTCACACAGCCAGTAAGTGTTAAGTGTCTGAGGCTGGATTTGAACTCAAGTCCTCCTGACTCCAGGGCCAGTGCTCTATCCACTGTACCATCTAGCTGCCCCACTTTTTCACTATTCTTTTTTTTTTTAATTTAATTTTTTATTTTTTTGCGGGGCAATGGGGGTTAAGTGACTTGCCCAGGGTCACACAGCTAGTAAGTGTCAAGTGTCTGAGGATGGATTTGAACTCAGGTACTCCTGAATCCAGGGCCGGTGCTTTATCCACTGCGCCACCTAGCTGCCCCTTTTACACTATTCTTAAAAAAATTTTAATTTTTTTGGGGGGGAAGACCTAAGTTCAACTCTAGCCTCAAATACTTTCTAATTGTGTGATCCTGGACAAGTCAATTAAACTATTTTCCTCTGTTCCTTCAATTGTAAGGGGGTAATAATAGCACCCACCTCCTAGGGTTGTGGCGAAGATCTAATGAGATAATACTTACAGAGCACTTACCTGGCACGCAATAGGTCCATGTTTGCATGGCAGCTAGGAGATGTAGGGGATAGAGTGCTGGACTTGGGGTCTCAGACACTTACTAGCTGTGTGACCCTGGGCAAGTCACTTAATTTCTGCCTGCCTCAGTTTCCTCATCTGCAAAATGGGGATAATAATATTAGTACCTGATTCCCAGGGCTGTTGTGAGAATCAACAGGAGTTAATGTTTATAAAGCATGCAGCACAGTGCCTGGCGCATAGTAGACACTTAAATGTGTATTTCCTTCCTTTTCTTCCTTTCTGGGGTCCCGCAGGGACATGGCCTTCAAGGTACTGGGGAAAACCCTGGTTTAAGGATGGGGACTCCAGAGGTTTTGTCCTGTCTCCCAGAGGGGGCCTCAGTTTCTTTCCCTGAAAAATGACCCTTAGTCCCAGGAAGCTAATGTGAACTCAAAGGTTTTGAGAGCCTGGGCCCAAGGGAGAAAAAGGTCTTTCCTGAAACCCTCACTGGCCCAGATAAACATGGGCCCAAAAAGTGGACGGAAGCTTCTGCAAATACCACAGGCCCCTGGGCAAAGGCTGAGAAAGTCAGAAACCAATGGTGAGATGAGTGATTTTTTGATTTTTCATAGGAAACCTGGGTGAGAGAAGGCTTTTGTGTGGCTTTGAGACTTTACATCAGTGATGATCCAGCCAGATTAGCCTGCTCTTCCGGCCCTTCTCCTTCCTGCTCAGCCTCCTGGGAGCCTCAGGCAGACCCCAAACTCCCCTAGTCAGCAAGGGCCCCAGGGCTCCCTGTCTTCTCCCGGCAGACTCTCCTAACAACCCTAGCTCTTCCCTTTGGGGGGATGGGGCCTGGCTTGCTTTCTCCCCCACAACCACTCTGGACAGCTGCTTTGCCCATTTCTGACTTGGCTCAGCCAGAGGCCCAGGAAGATGAGGGCTTACTGAGGGCAAGAGTTGGGCCTGCTGAGACATCCGGGAGCTCTGAGTGGGCGCTTGCCATGAGGTACAAGGGTGTCCATGTGATGGAACTGGCAACCTTGGACGCTCAGAGCCCAAGGTCTGAGCAGGGTCTGAAGTGACTGATGTGATGGGCAAGGACTGATCGAGGCTGGGGCAGGGAATGTATCCCTTCTGCTTTATTTAGGAATATGGCTCAGTTTCCAGGGAGAAGGATCTCAACCCAATGGACAGTGGTCTGACTCTGTGTCTATATCTGTCTCTGGGACTACACTATAGAGGGAAGGAAGGAAGCTTCGGGCCCCAGGCCCTTTCCTAGGAAGGGTGATGAAGGTCTAAAAACCAGGAACCAGAGGCCTACTGTAGTCCTCCGGGCTGACCAATGGTTCCCCCTTTCCAGACCCCTTCCCCTTCATCCGCCTCCAAGCCCTAAGCCGAAACAACCCAAACGGGTCGTTACCATCCAAATTCCACGCTGAAAGCCTTTGACATCCAGTGTCTTATAAAGCCCATCATCAGAAGGTCTCAATCATCAGGGTATCTAATCTCAACTTTCCTGGGACCTGTCTAAACCCCCTCTCCAGCTGAGATCCTTGGACCAGGTGTGGCTGCCATCTGCCGGACAGAGTAGGAACTGCCCAAGGCAGGGGCTAGTACCTGGCTCTGCAGCCTCCTCTCCTACTAGCCAGGCTCGGGATATATGGCTGGAGGGTGGGAGCAGGGGCTTGGGATTCTCTGGAGGGGACACTACCATTTAAGGTGGGCTCACTAAACAGAACACTCTTTAGAATCACAAAATTTGAAAGTCGGAAGGGACCTTAGTGGTCATCTAGCTCAAAACATGCTAATGAGACAATGGAGGACAGAGTTGGGTATATAGGAGGGGAAGACATGAGTCCAGGTGATCCGGACTGAAGGGCAATCTGGGCTCAGATCAGCCCTGGAATCCAGAGCTGGAAAGGGCTGTGGGGGCATCTATTATGAGCCCTTGCCTGAAGGGGGGAATTTCCTCCACAACTGGTCATTAGACCTCCTCTTGGAACACTTCCGCTGAGAGGGAGTTAAATCTACTGCACTTAAATCCAATTCATGGGCAAATCAAGACATTAACCGCTGGTTGTCACTGGTCCTCCTTGAGAATGGGGGGGGGGGCAGCTAGATGGCACAGTGGTTAAAGCACGGGCCCTGGATTCAGGAGGACCTGAGTTCAAATTTGACCTCAGACACTTGACACTTAACTAGCTGTGTGACCTTGAGCAAGTCACTTAACCCCAATTGCTTCACCAAAAAACCAACCAAACAAAAAAAAAAAAAACCCACCTACCCAGAGAATGGAGGAGGAAGAGGAGGAGGAGGAAAAAGAAGAGGAAGAGGAAGAAGAAAAAGAAAGAAGGCTGATGAGATGATAATAACAACTTCATTTCAAGACAGTTTGTTCCATAGTGGGATAGCTCTGTTTGTTAGAAAGCATTTCACATTGAACCCTAAATCTTCCTTCCTATCTTCTTTTTTTTTTTTTTTGCAGGGCAATGGGGGTTAAGTGACTTGCCCAGGGTCACACAGCTAGTAAGTGTCAAGTGTCTGAGGATGGATTTGAACTCAGGTACTCCTGAATCCAGGGCTGGTGCTTTATCCACTGCACCACCTAGCTGCCCCCCTTCCTATCACTTCTAACCCCTTCTGCCTATTAACTCCAAGATTAAATACAAAATCTTTTGTTTGCATTTAAAATTCTTTACAACCAGGCTCCTTCCGATCTTCTCACATTCTGTTCCCCTCCCCATACTCTACCATTCAGCCATACTGGCCTAGCTGTCTTTACCCTCTGTCTCCATGCTTTTGTATTAGCTCTTCTCCAAACTAGGAACGCCCTCACTCTCAATCTCTGACTCAGCCCCTCTGGTCTCCTCAGCTGCTAGTTCAATGATCTCAAAGGTTACCTTCCATCTTCTCTGTATTTAACTTGTCTATCCCATGAAAATGCAAGGTCCTTGAGGGCCGGGACTATTTTTTTTTTTTTTTTAGTGAGGCAATTGGGATTAAGTGACTTGTCCAAGGTCACACAGCTAGTAAGTGTTAAGTGTCTGAGGCCGGATTTGAACTCAGGTACTCCTGACTCCAGGGCCAGTGCTCTATCCACTGCGCCACCTAGCTGCCCCGGGCCAGTACTATTTTTGCATTTTCTTTATATACCCAGGGCTCAGCCTGGTGTCTGGTACAATAGCTGCTTAGGAAAGGCTTCCTTCTCAATTGTCTTTTGTGCCTAACCCCAATGAAGGTTGTTCTATTTCCTTTTAAATTTTTTAAAAATTTATTTTGTTTTTAATTTATGGAATAAAAACAAGCACTTCCCCCTGGGCAAGTCACTTAACCCTCATTGCCCCACAAACAAAACAAAAAGGGGGCAGCTAGGTGGTACAGGAGATAAAAGCACCAGCCCTGGATTCAGGAGGACCTGAGTTCAAATCTAGCCCCAGACAATTAACACTTACTAGCTGTGTGACCTTGGGCAAGTCACTTAGCCCTCACTGCCCTGCAAACAAAACAAAACAAAACAAACAAGCACTTCCAAAGCATAGTATAAGAAACTGTACATGAAACTGTAAATTTCTTGAGTACAATTGATTGTTTTATTTCCCAACAACCAAAATAACTTGTGTAACCATTTTGCTAAACTGTTTTAGGGAAAATATATCATGTCAGTGACTTGTTTGTATGTTTGCTTGGTTTTGTTCATTATGTCAAAACAAAGTTTATCAATAAAAAATTAGAAAATACATTTGAAGAGTGTAAAATCGACACTCCCAACCCCTCCAATAAGTGTGGACAGAACACTACATTTTGAGTCAGAAGACATAAATTCTAGTCCTGGCTCAGCCACTCCAGCTATGTGACCTTGATCTAGTCCCTTCACTTCTTTGGGACTTGTGTCTACTCAATGATGAGGTGATTGGATACAATGATCTCTAAGGACCATCTCTGCTCCAATATTCCATGATTCTTCTCTCCAGGCTAAATCATCCTAGGCCTTTCACCTAATTCCTGATCCTTGTGCCCTCATCATCCTGGTGACCCTTCTCCATCAGTTGGTCAACCAATCAGTAAGCTTTTGTGCTAAGCATTGTGCCTAGCACTGGGGATACAGAGACAAAAATGAACCTGTCTGTGCCTTTAAGGGGGAGACGACATGTCCTTATATAGGCATATGTAAAATAGATGTAAGGTGTTGGACAGAAGGAGGGCAAGGAAGTAACCCACTGTTTGGCATCAGGCCTGAGAACATGAGTCACCAAAGGAAGCAGAAAGAGGCAAGTCAGGGACCTGAGCTCAGGAGCAAGGATGATAAGGAAAAGGACAGAAGCATCCTTGACCTCCTGGAACCAGGAAACCTGAGGAGATGAGGCACTTCCTGGAGAACTTTCTTTCCAGAACCATCTCCAGCCCTCTTCTCTGACCTCTCAATACATTTATTTATTTTTTAAAATTTATTTTCTTTTTTGCGGGGCAATGGGGGTTAAGTGACTTGCCCAGCGTCACACAGCTAGTAAGTGTCAAGTGTCTGAGACTGGATTTGAACTCAGGTCCTCCTGAATCCAGGGCCAGTGCTCTATTCACTGTGCCACCTAGCTGCCTCCTCCCAATACATTTAAAGCCCATCTACTATTTGAGCAGCTAGGTGATGCAGGGTATAGAGTGCTGGGCCCGGAGTCAGAAAGACCTATCTTGCTGAGTTAAAATCCAGCCTCAAACACTTCCTAGCTGTGTGACCCTGGGTAAGTCGCTTCACCCTCTTTGCCTCAGTTTCCTCATCTGTAAAATGAGCCAGAGAAGGAAATATCCAACCACTCCAGGATCTTTGCCAAGAAAACCCCAAATGGGGTCATGAAGACTTGGACGCAAGTGAACAAGAACAACAGTACTGATTGTCCAGGCTCTCAGGCCTCTGGGTATGGGCTGTCCCTCTCAGTGATCACAGGGCTTCTGCCCTAGTTGACCTGGTTTCCTGAGTGTGGATAAGCCTGGAAAACAATTTGGAGTGATGCTCAAAATGACATTAAACTGGGGCATCTAGGTGGCACAGTGGATAAAGCACTGGCCCTGGATTCAGGAGGACCTGAGTTCAAATCCAGCCTCAGACACTTGACACTTACTAGCTGTGTGACCCTGGGCAAGTCACTTAACCCCCATTGCCCCACAAAAAAATGACATTAAACTGTGCATACCTTTTGACCTAGTGATACCTCAAAGGGGCCAAAGAAGAAGAAAAAGCACTCATATAGACAAAAACATTTATAGCAGCTCTTTTTGTAGTATTGGGAGCTGAGGGGATGCCCACCAATTTTGGAATGACTGAACAAGTATGGCATATGAATGTAATAGAATACTATTGTGGTATCAAAAATAATAAAGGAGATGGTTTCAGGGGAAATTTGTATGAATTTTATGAAACTTGTATGAAAGGGGAAGACTTGTATGAATTGAGGCCGAGTGAAGTGAGCAGAACCCAAAGAACCATTTACACAATAACAATAATATTTTTATTATTATTAATAATTATTAATGATAATTATACATTATTAATGACTTTGAAAGACTTAGTAACTCTGATCAACCCAATAATCTACCATAATTCTAAAGGACTCATGAAGAAACATGTGGCCTTCTCCAGATATGGACTCCAAGTGCAGATTGAAGTATTTTGGGAGAACATGGTTAATGTAGGAATTCGTTTTGCTTGATTATATATAATTGTAGTAGGTTTTGTTTTTCTAGTGTTCTGAACAGGTGGTGGAGGGGGAGAATTTGGAACTGAAGATAAAATTAAATAGAATTTTAAAAGAAAAACATCAACCATTCTCCCAATAACTCCCACCCTAAACTCTTCATGAGGCTCTGCCATTGGCTGTGACTGAGGACAAGGATCTGATATGAGACAGCTGAGGCTGAAGGCCAGAGAAGAAGGAACAGAGAAACACTATGCAAAAGGAGAGATCAAAGACTAACCACCAGACACTATAGACCAAGCTCTTGGGATTAGAGGCCAGGCACCAAAGAAACTGGTAATCTGGGACCAAATACCATAGATCAAGGACAAAGGACCAAAAATTAGAGACAAGAAACTAAGAATTAGGGAACAGAATGACCAAGGAATTTCAGAGACCAGAGGGAACAGAAAAAGAAAACCAGAGACCAGAAACTAGGAACCAGGGGACAGGGTCAAGGGGAACTGGAACTAAGCTAGAACTACTGACCAGGGACAGATATCAAAGAGTAGAAACAAGAGATGAGGGATTGGAGACTGAAGGTCAGAGAATAGAGACCAGAAAAGTCAGGTCAGTAGCCAGGAAAAAATTGTAATGCCTGGCATATATTTGGTATTTAATAAATGCTTGTTGATTGCTAGAGATACAAAAGGAGGTAAAAGATGGTCCCTGCCCTCAAGAAGTTCACAGTCTAATGGGGAAGACAAAAAGCAAACATGTACAAACAAGTTTTATATATAGGAGAAATAGGAAATAGTTAAGAGAAGGTGGATAAAGCACTGGCCCTGGATTCAGGAGGACCTGAGTTCAAATCTGTCTTCAGACACTTAACACTAGCTGTGTGACCCTGGGCAAGTCACTTAACCCTCATTGCCTCACCAAAAAAAAAATAGTTAAGAGAAGGCACTATAATTTAAAGAAGTTGGGAAAATCTTCCTGTAGAAGGTGAAATTTTAGTTGGGAAGGAAGTCAGGGAAGCTAGTAGATAAAAATTAAAAGGGAGAGAATTCCAGGTAGGGTTTTTTGGAGGGGAAAGATAAGGAACTATGATTTAAACTGTTGAGTTTGAGATACCTACAAGACATCAATTTCAAGGGTATCCAAAGGGCAGTTGGTGATTCAAGACTAGAGTTCAGGAAAGAAATTAGAGTTGGATATATAGACCTAGGGATTGTCTGCATAGAGATCATTATAGGATGTATCAGATCTGAGGAGATCACCAAGAGAGATAGTATGGAGCACAAGAGGGGTCTGTGGAAAGATCTCAGAGGATCTGTGAAATTTGATGGGAAAAATTTACATCTTTGCTTTCACTTACCTCTAATTGAAATTTATCACTTCTTTCAGTGATTTGAAAACATGATTCTGAGAAGGGGTCCCTAGGCTTCAGCAGACTGCCAAAGGTCCCCATGATACAAAAAAAGTAAAGAACTCCTGTTATAGAGGGGGCAAAAAAGAGGACCCTGGACAGAGCCGTGGGGGACACCCATAGTTAGTGGGCATGATCTGGAAGTAGATCCAGCAAAAGAGACTGCAAAGGAATGGTCAGACAAGCAGGAGAAAGCAACATCATGAAAATCCATAAAGGAAAGAACATTTAGGAGAAAATGGGTCATTGACATTAAGAAGAATGGGGAATGAGAAAACACCATTAGACTTGGCAGTTACAAGACTTGGTAGCTTTGGAGAGAGCACTTTCAGTTGAATGATGAGGTGAGACTGCAGAAGGTTTAGAAGTGAGATGGGGATGAAGTAGCAGCACTGATTGTAGACAGCCTTCTCAATGAGTGGAGAAATACAGGACAATAGCTAGCCATGATGGTCAAATTGGATGAGAGTTTTTAAGGATAGGGGAGACATGGGAGTGTTTTTAGTCAGTAGGTAAGGGGTCAGTTGACAGGACGAGATTGAAGAGAAATGAGTGAGGATAATAATAAGGGGGAAAGAATCAGGAACTAGGAATGAGGAACCAGAAAACAGAGCCTAGAGACTGGAGATAATAAACCACAAGCCTGGGAACAGATATCAAAGACCAGAAACAAGAAATTAAAGACCAAAAAGCAGCTGCCAAAGGGAGAGCAGAAGAATGATGAGATATTCAGTCCTATTTAAGTTATTAAAGCTTCAAACTGAACTAACTCTTTTGAGGCATCCCATATGAACTCATTGGAACTTCAAAACTCTCATCATCAGACCAGCCATGCTTTACTTGCCAGACTTTACCACCATGTGCCCACATGGGCCTCTTCCTCCAACTCCTGCTATTGAGCTCCCATTTATATGTTGTCTTTTCCCTTTAGAACCAGGATTCCTTGAGGGCAGGAACAGTCTTTCCTTTTGCTTGTATTTGTATTCCCAAATCAAATGAGATAATATTCGTAAAATCACTTAGTAAATATTTATCCCCTCCCCTTCCCTTCTTTCTCCCCCAGCACTTAGCACAGTGTCTGGCACATAAAAAGGGCCTAATGAATGCTTGTTAACATGCAGTACAACTTGGAAATATCCAGCAGGAGGTTAGAGTTTCAACAATTGGGTTTAGAGTTCAAGAGAAAGTTTAGGGCTGGGTATAGAAAGCCCTCGAGGTCAGGGACTGGTCTCTTTCTGCAGCACCTAATGGTGTCTGACATATAGTAAGTAGAATGTAGACCAGCACAAACAAATATTTGTTGGATCAAATTGAATAGATCTGGGAGTCAACTGTATAGAGATGAATCAGCCAATGGAAGCTAATAAGATCACCAAAGGAGAGAACATAAGAGAAATGGGCCCAGGACAGAGACCCTTGGGAGAGACCCCCTTCCTTAACAAGGAGATGACCCAGCAAAGAGAAAGAGACAAGTCCCAGATAGTGCCCCTAGAGTCTGGAAATAAAGCCAAGAAAATATGAACCATTAGGTGGAGTTGGGGGTCATGGAGCAGGTGCTCCCCCTCCCTCCTCCTGAATTCTGGGACTTGCAGAGAAAGCAGGTTGATTCTTGTCCATCTACCAGATTGTACTGTCAAGGCCCCAGTAGATAACAATCAGTGGAGCTGGAACTGGAACGCAAAGTTGAGGATGATTCACAAACTCAGGGAAGCCAACTGGGTTGATCTGCTAAAGGCTATACCTTGACCCCTGATGCTCTGCCTATACTGTACCATTCTGTCAATGCCCCTAGTCATGCCCCTGCTAATGTCCACCTGCCACCTACTATGTGTAGTGGGGTGAGAGCTGGGGCAGTTACTAGGGGAGAACCATACCAATTTTACTCTCCTTTCCCAGGATGCCATGGGTGGTACTGAATCCTTTGTCTTTTTCTTCCATGACCACCCACCTGGGACTCACAAGTTTTCCTTCCTCAGTGGATAAACCAGTTTCCTCTGGAAAGTTTTAGAGTGAGCATCTTCAGGGCATGTATAGTCAGAGAGAAAGAGACTAAGTCAGAGATGGAGACAATGGGACAAAATCAAGGAGACAGAGACAGAGAGATAGAAACAGACAAAAAAGAAATAAAAAGAGAGGACAGAAGAAAGAGACAGCTGGACAGAGATTGGGTGAGGCAAAGGTTGACAGAGATACGGGGGAGGGTAGGAGAGACAGAAAAAAGTGAAAGAGGTAGAGGCAAAATTGGGTTATCTGTGGACAGAGCCACTGTGGTACTTTCCAACTCTCAAATTCTTTGATTCTGTGATAAATCAATCAACCAGCATTTGATAAGTGCCTATTCTGCCAAGCACTTCACTAAACTTCAGGGGTACAAAAACCAAGAGTAAAGTAGTCCCATTCTTCAAGGAGTTTATATTCTAAGGGAGGATGTACCAAGTCCAAGAGGCAGAGAAGTGATGAGACAGAGGCAGAGAAAAAAAACACCTGAGGGACAGAGATGGGTACTAGAGAGAGATGAGAGACAGCAAGAGGGGCAGACGGACAGACAATAAGAGACAGAGAGAATCAGAGACAGAGAGTCAGACACACAGAGAAAGATAGGGAGGGGAGAGAAAGACAGAAATAGACTGAGATAGAGATAGAAACATGGAGAAAAAAAGACAGAGTGAGACACAGGGAAGGAGGAGAGAGAGAGACAGAAAAAGAGAGGTAGGAGGAGAAAGAGAGGGAGACAGAGAGAAAGACAAAGACAGAGAAAGAGAGAAACAGAGACAAAGAAAGACAGAGAGACAGAGACAGAGAGAGCACACACACACACAGATTGAGAGAAACAGAGACAGACCTAGAGAAAGACAGAGAGACAGAGACAGGGAGAGAGGAATTGTTCTGAAAGAAAAGTCATGTGTCCCCAGGAGGGGACCGTGGCAACAGAAGGGTGCCCAAGAAACATTTGCCTAGGGTTGTCTCGTGTAGCCACCTTTCTTGTCTTGCCCTCTGACTTCATCTTCCTCTTCTCCATCCCCTCCAAGAAGCTTCCCCAGGCCCCCGTTTCAGGCTTTTGTCCAGAACTAGGCAAAGAATAGTTGGGCTGAGGTTTTCCCCTTCCGTCCCCAGGAGTGTGCGGTAGAGTGGTTTGTGTCCTGCCCACACCCTCACTTATAGCCACACAGTGAATTGGGGTGGGGGGGGGGTGAAGGGAATGGGTAGAGCTAAAATTAGGAGCTAGGTCTAACTCCCTGTCTAGGGCACTTCCCCTTCTTGTCATCATAGAATCATAGAATGTATAAGCTTAGAGATCTTCTTGTCCATCCTAGTCATTTTATGGATGAGGAAATCGAGGTTTCCAGAAGGGAAGAGAATTTCCCCCAAGGTCACATATTGATTCGACTGGAAAGCAAAAATTCAAGCTCAAGTTTTCTGACTCCATTTGTAGTGTTCGATCACCACCCTAGGCTCTGTGGTGCAATGGAAAGAACACTACCTCTGAAGTCAAAGGCCCTGAATTCAAATCCCACCTTTGATGTTTATTGCCTGTGTGGCTTCTGGTAAGTCATTTTGTTTTCCTGCCCTGAAGTTTCCCCAGCTGAACAATGAAGGGGTTGATCTACATGGCCTCCGAGATCCCTTATAGCTCTTTATCTATGATCCCATGAATATTTACTGCAATTATGAAGTTGGGAAAGTCCCTTGAGCTCATTTTCCTCATCTATAAAACAAGGGGGTTGGGCCCAATGGCTGCTAAGGTCCCTTCCAGCTCAGAAGTTATGATTTTGTGACCTTTCACTAGCATGAAAGAAAAGCATGGCCCCGAAGGGAAAGAGTGACGTGTATTTCAGTGTTCTCTTCAAACAAAGGTCAAAAGTAGAGTCATAACTAGGGCAGGGTGACTGGGGCTCTGCCCCAGGGCACTAAATTTAGAGAGTATTGACAGCACTTGCAGTCCTCAGCAACACAGAAAAAACTAGAGCTTGGCATTTAGGTAACAAAAAATAATTCGTTAACATGGAAAGCTATCATATGGAGGACTGCAGTGTGTTCTGCCAACAGTCCCCTCAGAATCAACCACCCCTTTCCTTATCCTCAACTGAAAGCAAATTATGTGCTGCTGGACCCAATTACAAAAGTTCCTAGTAGCAGCTTTGGCCAAAACAAGGAGACATCCTTGTCAGTGACATTTTACAGATTCTTCTGCAGAATTGTTAGAGGATGTTGGCAAACTGGGGGACATTCTTTGAGCCGAGGAAAGTGCTTCCCCTCCCCCTCTCCACCCCCATGGCTATCTGGACAAAGCAGAGTGTGAAGGGGGAGGGAAATGTGATAGACATTGGGGGCTGGAAACTTGCAAAGCAGACGTGAACTTGACTGTAAAGGGCAGGGAAATCCGTGTGCCTGAGAGTTCACAGGTGAATGATGAACTGGGATCTGGAAGATGCCTTGGTGGTCATCTGGCCCGAAGGGAACCCCCACTATAACCTACCAAACGAAGCTTGTTGTCCAGCCTCTCCTTGAAGACCACTCATGGAAGGGGACCCACTACCTCCCAAGGCAGCCCAATTCATGTTGGGTTAGTTCTCATTGTTAAGCAGTTTCTCCTTAACCCAGTCCAAAATCCGCCTCTTTGTAACTTCCACTCATTCATTAGCTCTGGCTCTGTCCTCTGTGACATAATTGAGTGGGGATTCTTGTTCAGGTCTAGGTTGGCCTCTGAGCTCCCTTGTAACTAACTCCTAAGATTCTGTGATTTGGGGGAATGTTTGAATGTGTGTGGCTGGCTCTCTCCTGAAAGCTGACTGCCTTATAATGAAGCTTTTCAGTCCCATAAGGCCACACAAATGACCTAAAGCAGACAAGGGTTCAGGGAAGGTTGCACCTTTACCACCCAAAGGGACAGATCCTTGATTTAGAGAATAAGGATCTGGATTCAAATCTGCCACCTATTGTATACTCTGTGATTTTAGCAGGTTGAAGGTATTTAATCTCTCTAGATCTGTTTACCTCATCTGTAAAATGAGTGATGTTGACTAGGTGAAACTCTAAGGTCTTTCCCAGCTTTAAATCTATGATCCTATGAAGTAGTGCTCATGCTACTTTGAGTCAGCTCTCATCATTAGAAAGCTTTCCCTGGGGGCAGCTAGATGGCGAAGTGGATAGGGCACCGGCCCTGGAGTCAGGAGTACCTGAGTTCAAATCCAGTCTCAAACACTTAACACTTACTAGCTGTGTGACCCTGGGCAAGTCACTTAACCCCAATTGCCTCACTAAAAAAAAAAAAAAAAGAAAAGAAAAAAGAAAGAAAGCTTTCCCTGACATTATACCCCAATTTGCCTCTTTTCAATCTTCACTCACTGTGTCTCCTTCTGCCCTCTGGGACCAAGAAAAATGAGTCCAATTTATTTTCCAGGGGATTGTCCTCCAGATACTAGAAGACAACTCTCCTTCCCCCAACAAATCTCTTCTACAGGTTAAAAATTTCTAGTTCTTTCAGAGAGATTTTCACATAACCTAATCTCGAGGTATTTCACCATCCTTGGTACCTTCCTCAGGATACTCTCCAACCTATCGACACTCTTCCCAAAGTGCTCAGCACTGAGGACATTGTTCCAGCTGTTGTCTGACTGGGACAGAAAATAGCAGACTCCCCAGTCCTGTCGCTATGCTTCTCTTGTTATATCCCCAGACGCCATGCACGTTCTTGGCTACCACCCTATACTTGGGACTCATGATGAGCCTGCTCCCCATCCTGTACCCTTGTGCAGGTTGTGACCCAAATCTGGAATGTTCTCCCTCCTCATCTCAACTCCTGAAATCCCTTCAAAACTCAGGTGCCATCTCCTACATTACTATTGTGCTGCAAACCTGACACCCGTCAGCGTACAGGGAACAAGCCAAAAGGCAATTCAGTTCAATTCACCTGGAATCCAGCAACAAGAAATCAGCCAACATTTATTGAGTATTTATTATGTGTCAGGCACTGTTCTAGGTATTGGAGATGTAAAGGCGAAAGTGAAGAAGTCCTTGCCTTCAGGGAGCTTATATTCTATTAAGAGACACAACATGTGTATATATACAGTTCCCTTTTTCATATGTGAATAGTTCAGTTGTGGAAAGGGACAGAAAAATAACTTTTTTTTTTTTGCAGGGCAATGAGGGTTAAGTGACTTGCCCAGGGTCACATAGAGAATATTTGTTTAAGGAAAAATTATAAATCCACTTATGGGCAAAGACAAAAAAACAAAACAAAACAAAACAAAAACAACCCTTGCAGATAAAATTTTGACATAGACCAGATAAAGAATTGTCCTACTAATGACTGTAGAAAGGGGGCCTGTTTGAAGGCTGACTAAAGACCAACGGCCACTAGGGGGCACTGTGGCCCATCAGCTCATTTATTTGCATGTGGCTGTTTTTAGAGTTTTAAAGTTATAAATGACAAAATAATATATCAAATAATTGGGAACTAAGTTAAGATTACATAATCTTATTATGTAGGAAGACTCCATAAGAAATGTTGGGTTCATACTTGAAAGAAAGATGGATTTCTTGGATTTTACCTCATAAGGTAAACATTGAATCACCAGACCATCAGGAGATACTGATTTGAGGCATTAGAAGATATCAAGGAGCCAGAAAAGAAGCTATAGGAAGCTATGGATAGAAGAAGGAGGAGGGAAGTAAACTGAGTATAGGAGGTATCACAAGAAGCCAGGACAGAAGACATAAGAAAGCTTCTAGCCATGTCTTGATTTCTGGAATTTTCCTAAATTCTTGTTGTTGCCTGTCCTTCATTTCCTTTTTCTCTTTCTTTCTTTCTTTTTTTTTTTTTTTTTTTTTTGGTGAGGCAATGGGGGTGAAGTGACTTGCCCAGGGTCACACAGCTAGTAAGTGTCAAGTGTCTGAGGCCGGATTTGAACTCAGGTCCTCCTGAATCCAGGGCTGGTGCTCTATCCACTGTGCCACCTAGCTGCCCCTCACCCTTCATTTTCAAAGAGGACCAATGACATCACAGGGTGATGTCTTAACTTTTGCATGAATTGGATTTGGGTGAAGCAAAGTTTCACAAAGTCATCAGCCTCACTTTCTCTTCCAGAGTCCACAAAGTTCAGTGGCAAGACAGAAGTTAAGATGACTAGTGTGGCCAGGATTCCGTGGATGGCCTTGATATTTTTAATATCTGACCTCACTCTAAGTGCCCCACAGCTCTTTCTGTAGCTGCTTTCATGGCTGTTGAAACAAGTTGTTCTCATCTACCTATTCTTCTGGGGGAAGTCTTCATACCCTTGGAAAAGACATCCCCCCTAACTCACGGACAGGTCTGAGGCCTGGTTTAGCCCGTCTGCCAAGATTGTTTCATCAGCCTGTGGTTTCTGTACATCCTACAATTTCTTGGAACCACAGGTGAGAACTGGGTGGCAGATGGACACCAAAGGTGGATGAGCAGCCCTGGAAAGGGCTTGGCAAGCCCTCACATCAGAGGAGCTAGTCCATACACATCTATAGAATATAAGCACCCTGAGAGCAGGGAGTTTTTGGACTTTTTAACCCAAATTCCTAGCAGTATGGGATGTAGTAGGCATTTAATAACTTTTTGGTTGACTGATTGCTGTTGAGCCCTAATGACCACCCCACTTCTGGTCAAGCGTGCCTCTTAATTGACCTTTCCAAGAGAAGTCAGGGAAATAATTAGAGATAGAAAATTGAGTTAAAAAAGATAAATCATTGGGCCATCATTCATCTTTGCTCTGCCAATGAACTGGGAGCTAGAGACAGTCCCAAAATGGGGAGCTTCAACAGATATGAAGAACTTCAAAAAAACAAATACAAGCTATGGATTGACTTGGCAGAAACTTAAGGCATGAATGAAGATGGGTTCTGGGGGAAAAGAGCCCCCCATTTCAAGTCCATATAGCTGCCAGTGAGACAAGGCTTAGACATGAGCCTTAAAGCACAACTGGGAGAGGGGTAGAACTTTCTGGGAAAGGCATAGCTAGCCCCAATGACAGGCTTGTGTGGCTGAACAAAGAGATTCAGAGACAAATGGGGTCCGTGTGGCAGAGTGGAATTAGAATCAGAAGACCTGTGTTCAGATTCCAGATGTTTTACCCCAGCTGTGCGACCTTGGGCAACTCCCTTCTCTTCCTCTGTGTTTCATTTCCCAAATCTTTAAAATGGGAATGGGGAGAAGGGATGGACTAAATGATTACTAAGGTCCCTGCCAGTTCTAAATCTCCAAACCTAGTGTAATGAGGCTGCAACACATCCCATGCCACTGGTGACTCAGCTCTCCCAAGTCACTGCCAGGGACACATGTTCTCAGTGCTTGAAGGGTCTGGGGATAACAAAGCAACCTTAAGATGGCAGCAGGGAGGGGCAGCTAGGTGGTGCAGTGGATAGAGCATAAGCCTTGGATTCAGGAGGACCTGAGTTCAAATCCAGCCTCAGACACTTGACACTTACTAGCTGTGTGATCCTGGGCAAGTCACTTAACCCCAATTGCCTCACCACAAAAAAAAAAAAAAAAGATGGCAGCAGGGAGTGGCAGCTAGGTGCCGCAGTGGATAGAGCACCAGTCCTGGATTTAGGAGGACCTGAGTTCAAATCCAGCCTCAGACCCTTAACAATTACTAGCTGTGTGACCCTGGGCAAGTCACTTAACCCCAATTGCCTCACCAACCCACCCCCCAAAACCAACCAAAGAAACAAAAAAGATGGCAGCAGGGAGAGGCTGCTGCCCCAAAGTAGGTCCGCTGCTGAACCTGGGAGAGCAGTCCCCTCAGCAGACCTTAAAAGGGGCGACTCTGGACTCTGGTGCTCTCTCTTCCTGCTCATCCAATGTGCTGGGACTCTGTAGAGGCTCTCTTAGACTTCACATGGGTGGAGAAGGTTCTCCTGCCCACCTCTAGGAGCTGCTCACTCAGGACATCAAGTGTATATACTAGCGAGAGGATGCTGAGACTGCATTTCAAGGCCCTGGCTGTCTCTTCTGCTTTTTCCTTGAGCACAGGTGACTAAAGACTGGTCCTGAGAAGGATGTTTCCTGCATTGAAGGTATCCTTGTGAATTCCAGAGGTCAAGAGCTTTTGGGTCCCTGGAACCGAGGCCTCAAGAGGCTAAGTAATTTGCCCAAGGTCACACAGGAAGGGAATAGCAGAGCCGGGATTCACACCCAGATCTTATTACTCCAAATTCAATGCCCTTTCCAGTCTGCCAAGCTGCCTCACTGAGACAGAAGCCTGTGATTCTGAGGATAGAGGGGAGAAGCAATAAGATAATATGAAAAGTTTGGGGATAGAGGCACTAGGCAACAGGAATACAACATGAGAGGACAGAGCAGGGGGTTGGCTTGGGGTCATATAGCTTCTTCCTTTATTGATTCTTTGCTACCCACCCATCTACCGCTGGCATCAATAACATTTCTGATAGACAATGTATGGTCCTTGTTCTTCATACTGCGCTCGTTGGATCCAGCAGGATTGAAAAGCCCGGAGAGAAGCAAGGATGGAACCTCCAATCCACACGGAGTAGTTCCGCAGGGGCTGGGCAGACACAGCTACGCAGGTCTGGGGAGGTGCCTCATGAAGCAGCTCCTTGGTGAAGCGCTGCTCTAGCCCTGGGAAGAGAGAAGATCCACCACACAGCAAAACATTGTGGGAAATGTCTTCGCGAGCTTCGTCAGGCACCTTCCTCAGGCTTTCCTTGGCCATGTCAGGGATTCCCAATGGTACAAGTCCTGGCATCTCTGGGGGTTTGAAGAGCAGCTCAGGGCACTGGAAACGCTCTTTGCCAAGGCTAATGATCTGCCCATCGGGCAGCTGGAAGTTCTCTCGGCTGGCCTTTGTGGGTTGGTTCTGTTCTGCAACAAAGTCAGCAGCTACATAGCAGCATTGGTGTTTGATGCTTTCTACCAGGGAGGTGTCCCGTTCGCCAAAGGGGTAGCCGGCACCCCGAAGCATCTCTGCCAAAAAGGCTGTCAGGTGGGCCCCAGCTAGATCCATCCGCTCACTGGCATGGGGTAGGTTATAGCCCTGATACACCGGAACCGTGTGAGTCACACCATGGCCTGTATCCACCACCAGGCCACTGACCAGCCCGTGGGCATAGACGGACAGCACCGACTGGTAGGCCACATACATGCCTGGGGAACGGAGGGACTCAAACACCACTTCCACCAGTTTTTCCCTGTTGGTGGTGGGACTGAATGGTGGGTCAGAGAGAAGGAGGGCATGGTCCTCCGGGGCCACTCCAAGGTCATTATAGAAAATGTAGTGCCACAGGGTCTCCACTGTGTCCCAGTCCACAATGATGCCATTCTTCAAAGGTTGGATCAGGCTGAGTCCGGGGTGCTCTCTAGCACTCTCACCAATGAAGGTTGGCAGTGGAGGATGGCTCGCTGTTGAAGCCTTCTCCGGCAAGCGGCCGAGCACAGTGGCCACAGTAGACACGGGCTTTGCCTGCCCAGCAAATCCAGACTTGCAGGTCCCTGTGCCCATGTCAATGACCACAGCTCCTGTCTTCTCTGTGAGCCCATCTCTTGGAACAAAGGGACCATCCACATCCATCAGTAGGTTCACATCATCTAGTATTGTGCTGGACTGGGGATGTCCCTTGTGGAGGCTGGGAGAGGGGCCCATAGCCTGGGAGTCATTCAAGTCCAAGTCCATGGCTAATGACCAGAGGCAAATGAGACTCAGCAATTGGGAACCGGAGCCAGAGCCACTTCCCTGTTGCTCAGCAACCAAGCCAGGACTGGGGCAGCGGCTGGGCTTATCTGGGCAGGAGCTGGAGAAGACCAGACCAAAGCTGAGGGAGACTAAGAAGGAAAGAATTAAGGAAGGTTTTCAGACTGTTGCTGAATTATGACATCACCGCTGCCCCACCCCTCCCCCACTTCTTTCTCTTCACAATGGGAGGGGGCCAGCTTTCCCTTTTCCCCCTTGCAGCTAGACTTCTCAAACTCTGGGCCTCTTCCTGTGGCATCGCCACCAAGTGGCTTCTAGTCAAAGGTGAATGACCCAGGCAATGAGGTTGTTGGGGGAAGCATGTGCTACAGTGTATTGTATAGGTGTACATATATATATATATATATATATACACACACATATACATATCAGTATACACACACACACTTTGCACAGCCCTCCCTCACTTAAATGCAATTCACTGCAAGTCATGACATTCCCTCCCTGTGTCATGGTCCTCTTCAAGAACAAAGGACAAACATCAACAACAACTGTGCAAGTCCTGTCTCTTCCACTTAACTATCCATGTGGCTTTAGGCAAGTCACACTTTTGGTAAGGTCACCTCTCTGGCCTCAGTTTCTCCCTCTGTAAAATGAGGGAATTGGGCTAGACAGCCTCTAAGAATCCTCATCAGCTCTAAATCTATGATCCTAGGATTTGAGCGTGCTTGGGAGAAAATAGACTACATCCCACCCACTGCCACCACAGAACTCTTGACCATTGCCACTCCAGTCAAATACAGGCATGCCTCATGTTTCACTTTCTTGTGCTTTGTAGATATTGTGGTTTTGTGTTTGTTTGTTTGTTTTTTACAAATTGAAGGTCTATGGCAACTCTGCATCGAGTGAGTCTATCAGCATCATTTTTTCAATAGCATGTGCTGACATCGTGTCCATGTGTCACATTTTGGTAATTCTTGTAATATTTAAAACTTTTCTATTATTATTCCATCCATCATGCTGATCTGTGATCAGTGATTGTTGATGTTACTATTGTAATTGTTTTGGGGCGCCACAAACCATACCCATATAAGACACAGAACTTAATGGATAAATGTTGTGTGTGTTCTGACTGTCCTGTGAGAATTGGAATACCGCCCCCTGCTGGAGAGATACTGTAGGGAATCCCACCATGAAGAGAATCCTAGTGAGGACAAGTCCATCTTCGGCACCTGGAAGCTGGCTGGTTTACATTTGTAGAGTCGCCTGTTAGTTCTGTCAATCAGGGCTGCCAGCCAATTAGCTTGGGGCTATGTGTGTGGACAGCCTTGTTTCTTGTGGGAGAGGGGGGTTTTGGGAGAAAGCCAGGGAGGAGAGGCACTTTGGCGCTTGAGGGAAAGGGAGAGAGACACTGTACAGCTGGTTCTCTTTGGAACTGCTGATTCTGGGTAGTGGTGAGTTTGTGGGTCATATTTTTTCCTTCCCCTATTCCTTTTTTCATTGTCCCTAGCTCTATTAACCTCACTTGTGTTTTAAATTTGTTCTCATTAATAAACCCTATTTTGTTTATTGTAAAGATGTTGTTAATCTCCTTTCTTACCCCAATATTATGGCAAGCTGCCCAATTAACTCTCCCCATACTAAATTTGACCCTTACAGTCCCACAGACTGACCTGCCGGCTGTTCACCATCTCTCTCCCTCTCCTAGGGCCTCCCTGTTCTCTGAGACACAAGAATATTGAAAGTTGGCCAATTGGTAACCCTACAATGGCCTCTAAGTGTTCAAGTGAAAGAAAAAGTCAATCCATGTGGCAAACTTCATTGTTGTCTAATTTTAAGAAATTGCCTTGGCCACCCTAACTATCAACAGCCACCAACTGATCAATCAGCAGCCATCAACATTGAGGCAAGACATTCCACCAGCAAAAAGATTATGACTCCCTGAAGGCTGATGGTTAGCATTCTTTTTAGCAATAAAGTACTTTCCATAAGGAACTGTGGAATATGGACGCTGATTGGACCATACGATTTCTTTTGGTTTTGGTGCTGTTGTTTTTCTTTTTTGAGGTTTCTCCTTTTTGCTCTGATTCTTCTCATATCACATGACTAATGCAGAAATCTGTTTGATGTTATTATATATATATAACCTATATCAGATTATCTGCTGTCTAGGGGAGGGGGATGGAGGGGAGGGAGGGAGAAAAATCTGAAATTGGAAAGCTTGAAATGTTGAAAACTAATTATTACTACTATACTACTACTATTCTTCCTCCTCTTCCTCCTCCTGTTATTGTTGTTGTTGCTACTGTTCTTACTATTATTGTTATTATTATATTATAATTTTAAATCAAGATACTTCCAGAAGTTGATTGACCACAAGTGGTCAACCTGATATCAGAGGAGCTGTTAAATTCTGAGGATTAAAGGTAGCACAACTAACTTCCATAAAAATTTATCTAAGAAATATTTGATTGCAGGTTTTGATCTTAAAAAGTTCCCCAGAAACTTATTTCAAGGTTGAAATTTGATTTCACTTATTTTTTGACTCATCAAAATTGTATCTATATTGTCACTCATTCTTTGGGTTCTCAAAAAAAAAAACTGAATTAAAATTAAATCGCCATTTAGATATAATAATGTTGATTGAAAATATAAGACTGATTAATCATTTCTAAAATTTAATGGTGAGGATATAAATGACTGAATATTCTTTTATTTTTTGATGACTCATTCCATCAAGCAATCAGTACTATTATATCCTGTTATAAATAATCATACAACACATCTCCCATGCCTGGGCATGATTGTTAGCATCATAAATCAAATGACCTCTTTTAAAAATGGAGAAAAATCTTTCTATCCAAGGACTAAACAAAGAGACAGAATATATAGGAGGAAGAGAATAAGATAAGAGTAACATTTAAATTCTAACATTTTTTCATATCTGAAATTTGAATTGATTTCGAGGACTTTGCTTCTATGTTTCTCATTTAATAAGTTTTAGTACATTGTCATGCAATGGCAGTCTCTTCCACTAACTTACCAATATCCATTCATATTCAATTATGCAATTTTTTTCATGGTATCCACAACATGCTAATTAACTACTTATTTTGTTATTTTTGTTTATGATTAAAGTCTAAATGGATATAAGGGGGAAAAATTTTTAAAAAGGACTTTTCATTAAGGTATGTACATTATTTTTTTGGGGGGGCAATGAGGGTTAAGTGACTTGCCCAGGGTCACTCAGCTAGTGTCAAGTGTTTGAGGCAGGATTTGAACTCAGGTCCTCCTGAATCCAGGGCTTGCTGCTCTATCCACTGCGCCACCTAGCTGCCCCCTATATAATTTTTTAGACATAATACTATTGCATATTTAACAGACTACAGAATAATATAAACAGAACTTTTATATACTCTGGGAAACTAAAAAATTCATGTGACTCATTTTATTTCAATAGTCACTTGATTGCAGTGGTATGGAACTGTACCCACAATATCTCTGAGGTGTACCTGTAGAATTAACCACCTGTTCTTCACAACGGGCCCCTCTCAACCAGTCTTCCTGTCTGCTTACACGTTATTCCCCTCCAAGTATTCTATCATCCACTGGGGCTGACCTGCTTGCTGGTCCTCACACAACGTCTCAACTCCTCACCTTGCCCGTGATTAGAATGTTTCTCCCTCCAGGCTTCTGTGATTTACTTCAAGTCTCAGTTTAAATGACAACCCCCCCACACACACACACATACACACCCCGCGGCAAAGTTATGCCTTTCCTCGGAGATTACCTTCCTTTGAGTCTGTAAATATCTTGTATTTACATAGTTGTTTTCATGTTGTCTGCCTCATTAGAATGTGAGCTCCAGGGGCAGCTAGGTGGCACAGTAGATAGAGCATCAGCCCTGGATTCAGGAGGACCTGAGTTCAAATCCAGCCTCAGACACTTGACACTTACTAGCTGTGTGACCCTGGGCAAGTCACTTAACCCCAATTACCTCACCAAAAAAAAAAAAAAAAAAAAGAAAAGAATGTGAGCTCCTGGAAGGCAGGGATGATTTTTGCCTATCTCTGCATCCCTAGCCCTCAGCACAGTGTATGGCCCATAGGAGGCACTTAAAAAATTCTTGTTAGAGAACTAGTTGGTGCAGTAGAACATTGGGCCTGGAGTAAAGAAGACCTGAGTTCAAATCCAGCCTCAGACACTTCCTAGCTGTCTGAGCCCATGGGATACACTTAATCTCTGCCTCAATTTTCTCAGATGTAAAATGTGTGTGTGTGTGTGTGTGGGGATGGTAAAAAATAGTACTTATCTCCCAGGGTTGTGGTAAGGATCAAACTTGTAAAGCATTTTGCAAATCTGGGTCCTCCATAAATGCTAGTGATCATTATTGTAAGTAATATGCATTTATTGTAGGTACAAATTAAGCCATTTTAAGGGGCTCTGTAATTTTTCAAAAAATGCACTGAAAAGAATTTTTAATTTTAGACTTTTATTGTATTGCACTGAGGAATGGGAGGGTGGTTGCACAATGTTCACTATCACTTTCTGTTCTGAACATCTAAAGTATAATTTGCAAATTCTTTTATTGCCGCATTGTAACAATCGAATACAGAATTTCTTACTAAGTGATTGCAGCATATAAAAACATTTAAAATGTATTCCTGGGGGCAGCTAGGTGGTGCAGTGGATAGAGCACTGGCCCTGGAGTCAGGAGGACCTGAGTTCAAATCCAGTCTCAGACACTTAACACTTACTAGCTGTGTGACCCTGGGCAAGTCACTTAACCCCAATTGCCTCACTAAAAAAACAAAAAACAAAACAAAACAAAAAATGTATTCCTTCAAAGCTAATTTGGTGTATATTTACAGGTCCATTTATGCTTAAGAATTAAAGCATACTAATTTTGTGAAACCATTATGGGAAAATTCCTTGGTTATCCAATATATAGGGCTAATGCTAAAATATTAAGAAAAAATCTGAGCATCCTTATTTTTTTTGCAGGGCAATGAGGGTTAAGTGACTTGCCCAGGGTCACACAGCTAGTAAGTTTCAAGTGTCTGAGGCCAGATTTGAACTCAGGTCCTTCTGAATCCAGGGCTAGTGCTCTATCTCCTGTGCCACCTAGCTGCCCCACCTTCCCCCCAATTAGCATCCTTATTTTTGCAAATATATCCATGTCATCTTTTTATCTGATATGTAAAGAAACCTATAAGGTGTCTGACAAGGTCATATATACAAAGTTTTTAGTCCTTCTAAAGCACTTGATCTCTGCAGCTAATTTACAATTAATATGTCATTAAAACCCAAATAAGCTACTAGAAATTTCTATAAACAAACACTTCCAACAGACTAAGAACAGTCAGTAATTAATTCAACCCTTCAGAAAATTACGACTCTTCCTTAAGGAGTACAAGTTCCAACTTGTCGACACCAGACACAATCCTTTTATATTCATTGATGTTTCATTCCAATGAATTTCTTTATCCAAGAACTACCATATGAAAATAGTCTTTACACAGATAAAAACCATAAAAATATTTTTTAAATAAAAGCTTTTTTTAAAAAAAGTAACCGATCAGGGTCAGCTAGATGGTGCAGTGGTTAAAGCACTGGCCTTGGATCCAGGAAGACCTGAGTTAAAAATCAGGCCTCAAACACTTGACACTTACTAGCTGTGTGACCCTGGGCAAGTTACTTAACCCTCATTGCCTCACACGCACACACAAAAAGTTAACTGATCATATTCCATGAGCTAATCCTCAAAACAATTTCTTGTTGGATAAAATCCTTTCACCTTGTAACTTTTGAGTGCACTTAACTGGATGGAGTCTGTTATTTTAAGAGCTCACCAAAACATAAGTCATGTTCCAAATTTGATATGCCAAGAATGACAAATTGAGAACCAGTATAAACCATTCTGCCTCACAAAGAAAGATGATATGAAAGAAAGCATGGATGAGACATTCTAGGAGTATAAGAGGATTGTCTATTGAATTGGTCTAGTTTTTGTTCAGTTGTTCAGCTATGTCTGACTCTTCGTGACCCCATGGGCCATGCTGTCCATAGGGTTTTCTTGGCAAAGATACTGGACTTGTTTTCCATTTCCTTCTCCAGGATTGGTCTATAGGATTCTTGTAATCAGTCTTTGGGTTATCAAATACTATCATGTGCCAGATGGTGAAGAGGATGAGTGAGGCAGTGAGCAGGAATACCAGTATGAGACAGAAGGCAGTGGAGGGGAATGCTGTGGCCCAGAGGAGAGAAAAAATCACCATGAATATTATTGACTTGCTCTATGACTAATGCGTTCCAACCTCTTCCTCTCCAGATCCATGTGATGCAGTCACCTAGGTGAAAACCTCCTCCGTATACCTCAGCCCTCTCCCTCCCAAATTCCTATGTTATTACAAACTTGCCTTCATCTCAGAACTCATCTTGCTGTGCTCTTTCCATATTCTTCTTTTTGTGTGTGTTTTTTTTCAGTTTACTTGCATTGCTTTTATTTTATCTTTTTTTTTTTAAAGTGGGGCAATGAGGGTTAAGTGACTTGCCCAGGGTCACACAGCTAGTAAGTGTCAAGTGTCTGAGGCTGGATTTGAACTCAGGTACTCCTGAATCCAGGGCCGGTGCTTTATCCATTGCGCCACCTAGCCGCCCCACTTTTATTTTATCTTATACAATTTCTTGTTAGGCATTACATTGCTCTTCTACTATCATGTGAAAACAATAAGGCAATACAGAAAAATCTTATGTAAATCAACTAGATGCACAGATCTACAGGTGTGCTAATGCAAGCTTTTTTTTTTTTTTTGGTGAGGTGATTGGGGTTAAGTGACTTGCCCAAGGTCGCACAGCTAGTAAGTGTCAAGTGTCTGAGGTCAGATTTGAACTCGGGTCCTCCTGAATCCAGGGCCAGTGCTCTATCCACTGCGCCACCTAGCTGCCCTGCAAGCTTTTCTATAACTCAAGGTTGAGTAACTGCTCCTTGACAATGAGGGGAAACATTGAGTTATTGGAGAGAGGGGGAAACTGGTTCTTAAGGCTTAGATTTAACATATACTCTTGTTAGGGTGGTGGCAAGATGTAATATTTATTTAGTAAATTCTCTTATCGGCCATAGGAGGGAAACTCTGGGTCAACTCTTTCAGATGTTGGAAATCTTATTCTTAGATATCCTGCATAGATCTGATGCTTTATAGAAGTAAACAGAATGTCAAAAAGCCTGATTCCACATTATCAGGCTATATTATCTGATCAATTTTCTACAAAAGTTAAGTCTTGGTCACATGAAGTGACCTGTATCTGGGTTTAAATAAAAGATATGTACAAGTTATGCTAAAATGTACATCAAGAGAACAACTGTTAACTCGGGTAAGAAGTCAAATCACTAACTAACTAACTAACTAAATAGATGGATAAATAGATAAATAGATGAATGAATGAATGAATGAACAAATAAATAGACATATGAATAAATGAACAAATGAATGAATGAGTAAGCAAAATAAACAAAACCAAACAAACGAATGAATAAATGAATGAATGAATGAATGAATAAATAAATAGATAAATAAATAAATGAGGTCAAATCACTAAAAGTTCAACCATCTGAAAAGCTGGTTAGGTCCTTTTGGATATCAGCATTACACTTTGTGATAGAATTGATTTGGTTTTTAAAATTCAATTTTGTTTTATTTTCAGTTCCAAATTCTCTCCTTCCATCATCTCACTCTCCCACCCATTGAAAAGAAAAACATGATCCATTACAAATATATATATATATATAATAATGCAAAATAAATTTCTGTATTAGTTATGTTCAAAAAATAAAGGGAAGGAAATGTGCTTTGTTCTGTATTCTGACTTCATCAGCTCTCTTTCTGGAGATGGATATTACATTTCATCATGAGTCCTATGTAATGTGTGGAGTCATGTTGATCAAAGTTACTAAGTCTTCCAAAATTGATTATATTTATAATATATTATAATATTGTCATTTTATGAATTATTCTCCTGGATTTGCTTACTTCACATTGTATCAGTTCATACAAGCATCCCCAGGTTTTTCTGAAGCCCTCCCCCTCGTCATTTTTTATACAACGATGGTATTCCATTGCATTCATATACCATAACTTGTTCAGCCATTCCCCAATTGATGGGCATCTCCTCATTTCCCAATTTTTTTGCCACCACAAAAAGAGCTACTATAAATATTTTTGTACTTATGGGTCCTTGATCTCTTTGGGATATAGATCTAGTAGTGGTAACACTGGATCAAAGCACATAAACAGCTTACTAGCTTTGGGGTCACAGTTAAAAGTTGTTTTTCAGAATGGTTGGACTAGTTTATATCTCCAACAGTATATTAGTGTACCTATTTTCCCACATCTCTTCCAGTATTTGTCAATTTCTTTTTTAGCGATCCTTTTCCTCTTTCTCCTCCTCCTCCTTTTTCTTCTTTTGCGGGGCAATGAGGGTTAAGTGACTTGCCCGGGGTCACACAGCTAATAAGTGTCAAGTATCTGAGGCTGGATTTGAACTCAGGTCCTCCTGAATCCAGGGCTGGTGCTTTATCCACTGTGCCACCTAGCTGCCCATCCTGCTTTTCTTCTAATTTTGGCTACATTTATTTTGTTTGTGTAAAAATGGTTTATTTTTATCTAATTAAAATTATCCATTTTACCTCTTGTGAATTTCTCTCTCTTGTTTGGTCATAATCTTTTCTTATGATGAGATCTGACAGGTAATTCCTTCTATGCTCCACTAATTTGCTTATGATGTCAGTTGTTATGTCTAAACTATGTGTCCATTTTGAACTTTTCTTGGAATGTATTGAGAGATGTTGGTCTATACCTAGTTTCTTCCAGACTTCTTTCCAGTCTCCCAAGAGTTTTTGAAAACTTAATTTAAAAAAAAATTCCCATTTGAATATATTTTTTTAATATTCCCAACAGTTGAATATTTAGTTCTTGCCCAAATACCTGGGGTCTTTGGGTTTGTACAACATTAGGTTTTACTGAGACCATTTACTTCTGTATATGGTGTACCTGATCAGTTCCCCAGTACCAAATTGTTTTGACAATCACAACTTTTTATTATGGATTCTTTTCTTTCCCATTTTTTAATTGATTGCCTTATTATTCTTCACCTTTTTGTTCTTCCAGATGAATTTTGTTATTTTTCTAGCTCTTTGGAGTAATTCTTTAGTAGTTTTGTCAGTGTGGCACTAAAGTAAATTTAGGTAATTGTCATTTTTATTGTATTGGTTCAGCCTATCCATGAGCAATTAATATTTCTCCAATTATTTACATCTATCTTTATTTTGCAAAGAGGATATTATAATTATGTTCATATAGTCCCTGTGTATCTTGGAAGTATTTTATTTTATTTTAATTTTTTTTAGTGAGGCAATTGGGGGGTTAAGTGACTTGCCCAGGGTCACACAGCTAGTAAGTGTTAAGTGTCTGAGGCTGGATTTGAACCCAGGTCCTCCTGACTCCAGGGCCGGTGCTCTATCCACTGCGCCACCTAGCTGCCCCCATTGGAAGTATTTTATAATGTTAGTAGTTACACTACTGCATTGTTGGTGGAACTGTGAACTTATCCAACCATTCTGGAGAGCAATTTGGAACTATGCCCAAAGTGCTATGGGACTGTTCACACCCTTTCACCAAGTAATACCACTACTAGGTCTGTATCCCAAAGAGATCATAGAAGAGGGGAAAAGACCCATATGTACAAAAATATTTATAGCAGCTCTCTTTGTGGTGGAAAAGAATTGGAAGTCGAGGGAATGCCCAGCAATTGGGGAATGGCTAAACAAGTTCTGGTACATGAATGTAATGGAATACTATTGTGCTATAAGAAATGATGAGCAGGAGGAGTTCAGAGAAACCTGAAAGGACTTACATGAAGTGATGCTGACTGAGAGGAGCAGAACCAGGAGAAAATCGTACACAGTAACAGCAACATTGTGTGATGAACAATGGTGATAGACTTGGCTCTTCTCAGGAGTGCAATGATCCAAAACAATTTCAAAGAGTTCATGATAGAAAATGTTTGCCACATCCAGAAAAAAGAACCGTGGATTATGAATGCAGATTGAACCATACAGTTTCTACTTTGGGGCCATTATTTTCCCTTCTTTTGTAAAGTTTTTACCTTGTATTCTGATTCTTCTTTCACAATATGATTAATGCAGAAATATGTTTAATGTGACTGTACATATCTAAACTATATCAGATTGCTTTCCATCTTGGGGAGGAGGGAGAGAAGGGAGGGTGGGAGAAAAATTTGGAACTAAAAATCCTATGAAAATAAATGTTGAAAACTATCCTTAGATATAACTGGAAAATAATAAAATACTTTTATTTTTAAAAATAATAATAATGTCAGTAGTTGTTTTAAATGGAATTTCTCTTTCTATTTCTTCCTGCTGGATTTTGTTGATAATATACTAATTTATGTGGGTTTATCTTATATCCTGCAACTTTGTTGACTCTTAGGGTTCTCTAACTAAACCATCTGATCATCTGCAAAAATTATAGTTTTGTTTCCTCTTTACCTGTGCCTATTCCTTCAATTTCTTTTTTTCTTTTTTGCAGGCAATTGGGGTTAAGTGACTTGTCCAGGGTCACACAGCTAGTAAGTGTTAAGTGTCTGAAGCCGGATTTGAACTCAGGTACTCCCAAATCCAGGACTGGTGCTTTAACCACTGCGCCATCTAGCTGCCCCTCAATTTCTTTTTTAAAATTTATTGCTATAGCTAGCACTTCTAGTACATTTAATATTAATGGTGATAAAGGACATCTTACTTCACTCCTGCTCTTATTGGAAAGGCTTCTAGCTTTTCCCCATTACAGATAATGCTTGCTGATGGTTTTGGATAGATACTATTTATCATTTTAAGGAAAGCTCCATTTGTTCCTATGTTTTCTAGTGTTTTTTTTTTTAAATAGGAATGAGTATTGCATTTTGTCAAAAGCTTTTTCTGCATCTATTGAGATAAACACATGCTTTTTGTTGTTTTTGTCATCTATGCAACCAATTATTCTGATAATTTTCCTTATATTGAACCATCCCTATATTTCTGTTATAAATCCCACCTGGTCACAGTGTATGGTATTTGTAATCTTCTTGCTAATACTTTCTTTAAAATGTTTGCATCAATATTAATTAGGGAAATTGGTCTATAGTTTTCTTTCTCTGTTTTTGCTTTTCCTTATTTAGATATCAACACCATGTTTGTGTCATAAAAGGAATTTGGTAGGATTACTTCTTTGCCTTTTTTTCCCAAATAATTTACATAGTATTGGAATTAATTGTTCTTTAAAAGTTTGGTAAAATTCAGTTATGAAAAAAAATTTTCAGTTGTGAATCCATCTGGTCCTGGTGTTTTTTCCTTAGGAAGTTCATTCATGATGATAAAATTCATGATGTAAAAAGTTTAACCTTATTTAGTCACTTATGATTTTTCATTCATATTTATGTTTTTATGTTTCTGCTGAGTCCAGTATTTGAATGTAAAATTTTCTATTTAGCTCTGATATTTTCTTCAGGAATGCTTCAAAGTCCTCTATTTTATTGATAATCCATTCCCCCCCATAGAAGTGTACTCAATGTTGTTGACTAGTTTATTCTTGGTTATAATTCTGGATCCTTTGCCTTCTGGATGTCATATCCTAAGCTCTCCACTATCTCCATTTCTTTAGCTTGGTGGATGCCAAATCTTTTTTAATCCTGACTGTGGTTCCTTGGTACTTAAATTCTTTCTTTTTGGCTACTTGCAGTAGTTTTTCTTTGACCTGGGAGCCTTGAGCTTTGGCTGTAATATTCCTAGGTGTTTTCATTTGGGGATTTTTTTTTTCTAAGAGGTGACCAATGGATTATTTTGATTTCTATTTTGCTCTCTGGTTCTAAAATATCTGGGCAGGTTTTTTTTATAATTTCTTGAAATATGATAGCTAGGCTTTTTTGGAGGGGGTGGTAACCATGGCATTCAGGTAGTTCATCAGTTCTTATCTCGTCTTGATCTATTTTCTAGGTCAGCTATTTTTCCTGAGATATTTCACTTTTTATTCTTTTTTCCAATCTTTTGACTTTGTTTTATTATTTTTGCATGTCTTATGGAGTCATTAGCTCTCATTTGGTCAATTCTAATTTTCAAGGAGTTATTTTTTTCTAAAGGTTTGTTCCTCTTTTATTAAGATGTTAATTCTCTTTTCATATATTTCTTGCATAACTCTCATTTCTTCTTTTCCTATTTTTCCTTTGCTGGTTTCATTTGTGTTATATATATATATATATATGTGTGTGTGTGTGTGTGTGTGTGTGTGTGTTTGTGTGTGTTTCTCTTTATCTCTTCCAAGAATTCTTATTGGACTTATGTCAAATCTTTCATTTTTCTAAGTCATTGTCTTCTTCTTTGTGTCTTGAGCTTTCCTAACACCATAGTAGATTTTTGTGGTTGAATTATTTTTTTATTTGCTCATTCTTCCAGTCTGGACTTTATATTAGTGTTGGAATCTATGCACTTTGGCAGGGGGGAGGGGGGTGGAGTATGTCTATCTATGCATCATCTTTGAATTCAAGTACCAAGGAGCTGCAGTCAGGATTACAAAAGATTTTAGCAGCCACCAAGTTAAAGAAGTGGAGAGAATGGAGAGCTTAGAATATGGCATCCAGAATACAAAGGATCCAGGATTATAACCAAGAATAACCTACCCAACAAAATTGAGTATACTTCTATATGGGGAAGTAGACCTCTTCTTGAATCACACCATTTTTGGAGCCCTAAAAACTTACAGGCTCCCAACTGAGTTGTGAAAGCAGCACAAAGATAAAAGATCACAGAAGCTCTTAAATGAATGAAGTAATTACTTAAAAGTTCACTACCCTTCTGGCCTGGGTTCTGTAAGTTCATATCCTGGGTTTGGGTCTGTTGGCATGTGCATGGTTGAGTTTCAGTAGACTGCTGTTGAACTCAGTCACTGTTAACCCATTGAGAGGTCCTACAGGCTCAGAGCAACTTAAGTGCTGCCTCCTCTTTTGTCTAGGATCTACTGAACTGGCTCCAGTCCTCCAACTACAGGAACCAGAGTGGTGATGATCCTCTTATTTCTTTGAAAAGCATAATGCTGAGGAAGTATTATTCTCAGAGACCAGGATCCTAACTCTCAGCACTAGTTCAGGGATTCCCCTACTATGTCTTTCTACCTTTGCACTCCCTGGCCCTGTACTCTGTCTCAGCCTCCTTTCCATTCCTGAGTACCAGAATGCTCCCTAGACCACAGCTGATGCTTCTCATAATCCTAGCAAATCCGTTCCACAGTGTCTGCAGATCTGTCTCCCTAAGCTGCCCTGGGCTGGAAAAATGACTCACTGTGACTTTTTATCGCTTTCATGATCAGAATTAGATCTGACACACTTTCTAAGTTGTTGTGGAGGAATTAGGTTGGGTCAGTTAGGAACTCTGCCATCTTGACTCCACTCTCCTTTATGATGGAATTGAAAGTTTTCTCCTGAATATGGAAATAACAGGTTTCTATACCAGGCTGGCTAAAGGGAAATGACTGTTCTAAAGTCTTTACCCACCTGGGCATAAAGTGCTCTATTTTTATATATTTTTTCCAGGGCTCCAATGTATCCTTTGTATCTTATTCTTTTGGGGAAGAGGGGGTAGAGAGTAGGTCCTGAATTAAAAACTATCTTGTACTCAGTATCTATATTGTATAATGAATACTTATGTGTGAGTTGGGGTTTGTTACCCACATTTGGGGAAATCCAGACATAAGCAATACAGAAGCTTTATTTTGAAGATTTTCCTACAGTCAAACTTTGGAGTCAGGCTATAATGAGCAAAAAGCCTCTTTAATTTTTATATTTTTGGTGTAATATTTACTATCTCTTCAACTGAAATTCAGAATTCAGATCAATGAGAGTTGCTTTTGTTTTTCCATGACAAGGCCCTTTTGAAGCCAGTGGCTTGGCATAGTTCATTGTCTGCTCATTTGAAAAGAGAGACCCTGGGGCAGCTAGATGGCACAGTGGATAGAGCACCAGCCCTGGAGTCAGGAGGACCTGAGTTCAAATCCGACCTCAGACACTTAACACTTACTAGCTGTGTGACCCCGGGGAAGTCACTTAACCCCAATTGCCTCACTAAAAAAAAAAAATAAAATGAAAAGAGAGACCCTTTGCACATGTGCCAAAATGACCCTAACAAGACCACTTGGGGGATGGTTGTAGTGCACCACCTTGTGGGCAAAATTATAAACCACATTCCAACAGTCCACTGACCCTATCTTTCTCTAGATTTGCAGAAGGCAGGACATAAGCCTTGGGGGCTGCTGTTGATATTGAAACAGCTCAAGTGTCAACTGGAATATCCACCAAATGCACACACCAATGGCTGTACCAGTATTACAAAAGAGGTTTCTTGCCTGTGATGTGAAGTTATGGGTTAGTGATTATAATGATGAGTTAGGACTTGTCTGGACCTCCATTGAGATTGCCCTGTGTATTGTAGAAATCCACTGAGGAAGCTGATTTTTCTTCAGGATCATCTGCTTCTTCACTTGGAAATGAAAGGTCAATTTCCAACCAATCCAAAGTCCTCTCTGATGATGATGTGTCTTGTGAATTCAATTGGCATTAGATTTCTCCTGGGGGTGGTGTGTAGGTGGAGCTTGTGTTCTTTCATCTATTTCTGCCATTTCTAGTCAGTTAAATTTGAATTTGTTGTGGGCAGCTAGGTGGTGCAGTGGATAGAGCACCGGCCTTGGAGTCAGGAGTACCTGAGTTCAAATCTGGCCTCAGACACTTAACACTTACTAGCTGTGTGACCCTGGGCAAGTCACTTAGCCCCAATTGCCTCACTTAAAAAAAAATTTGAATTTGTTGTGTTCTCCTCATTTTTTAGGTTGAGATGGTCCTTTACAAAAGTCAAGTCAGATGCTAACAAATGAGAACTTTGTGAAACATGACTTGCTTTTTGAATTGCATATAACAGTAAATTTTGGGTCAAGCATCATCTCTGTCTACCAGCTATGGAGAGTTTGGTTTCTAACATGCATGTCTAAGAACTGAGATTCTTTTTTTTTTTTTTTTAGTGAGGCAACTGGGGTTAAGTGACTTGCCCAGAGTCACACAGCTAGTAAGTGTTAAGTGTCTGAGGCCAGATTTGAACTCAGGTCCTCCTGACTCCAAGACCGGTGCTTTATCCACTGCACCACCTAGCTGCCCCAAGAACTGAGATTCTTGATGCAAAACACTAAAGCAGGTTGTCAAAGAGAGGTCAATATTCAAACCTTCCTAGATCCCAGAGAACTATTTAGAATGGGGCATATGTCCCAATGTACACCAAAGCACCCCAACCCAGTTTGATTTTTCTGGCACAGCTGATATCTAGCTGGAGGAGATTACAGAGGGATGATAAGAGGAATTCCTGATCACTTTAATGAGCTTGCTTATCAAATGGATAAGATTACAAGGAACAGACCTTCTCCTGTAGGTATCTGAAAGGCACTTCCAGTGTAGGTAGGCACGTATCCTGGCACCTGGCCAAAGATACAAAGAATGTCTCTGATGGGCTCCCCACAAATAGAGCTGACTCCAAGATGACAAATTTGGAGACTAGATGGTTGATTGGGTGAACAGCCCCCTCCTCCTCTATGATCTATAAAGCAAACTGAGAGGGCTCCCCCGCTTCCTATTTCCTTGTGCCTTATTTTTCAGTTCAGCAAAGAAGAAGGTGGATAGATTCCTTCTCCATTCCCTCTCCAAGCCTAGAGTTACTAATGCTGCCTTGTGTGAGCAGCACATGGGAGAGATAGGTGCGTGGGGCTCCTTACCTTATGGGGGGTGGTTCAAGAGCCCCAAACTCCTCGATGAAGGAGGGAGGATTTTTAATTAGGCAGCATCATCCTACAGATTCTGGCCTTCTAGATGTAAAGGAGATCTCCTCTACAGTATCATCTTTGGGGATTGCCTTATGCCCACTTTCTGGGAAACCTAGTCAAGAGCTATACGTAACCTTTAAAGATTTCTCTAGAGGTAGAGATGGGGTGGTAGAGAAAGCTGGCCTTGAGGGGGCGGCTGGGTGGATAAAGCACCAACCCTGGAGTCAGGAGGACCTGAGTTCAAATCCGGCCTCAGACATTTGACACTCACTAGCTGTGTGACCCTGGGCAAGTCACTTAACCCCCATTGCCCCCCACACACAAAAAAAAGCTAGCCTTGGAGGCAGAAAGACCTAGGTCAAGTCTCATGTCTAACATATCTCTAAAAGGTAAGCTCCAGACTATACCTTTTCCAGTGAGCCCGAGGTTTTAAAGGAAGGGAGGTCTGGGTAACAGGTAACATGTGTGTCTTCCACTTCAGTAAAATGTAAGTTCATTGAGAGCAAAAGATTACTCTGTTCTTGTCTTTGTGTCTTTAGCACAGTGCCTGACACATACTGAATGCTCATTTCATTTTTGTTGAATTGAGAGGGGAAATAAATTTGCACAAAGCCATGTAGGTAGGATGCAGCAGAGCTAATACTAGAAAGAACCCAGGTCTTTTGACTTCCTGGGTGGTTTGGACTGCCCCCCCCCACACATCCCCAATCCTCTACACCACAGCCTGTCACTGCACAAAAGAGCAGGTTCCACAGTTGCAGAAAAAGTCAGGTTTATTTTTCAGGTTTGGCGATCCCAGGTAGAGGGAGATGTAGAGATAGGGCTTCGAGGAGGGGAGGAGATGATGGGGGCTCCTGTTGGAATCTGCCTGTAGGACCAGTGCTCTGCAGCAAAGGTATCATGAAATGATAAGATTTAGAAGTGGAAGGGACCTTAGAGATAATTTAATCCAGTCCTTTGATTTTACAGAGGAGTAAACAGAGGTTCTGAGAAGGGAAGTGCGAATGCTGGGACTTGAACCCAGGTCTTATGACTCAAAGTCCTAGGTTCTTTCCACCATACCACATTGCTGGACACACACACACACACACACACACACACACACACGCATACTCAATGGCTTCTCCCAGGAACTCTAGGACCACCCCCTCACCAAGACCCTGAGTAAAACGTGGCAGAACTGAGATGTTACCATCTGATTCCCCCTGACTTGTCTCCCTTCCCCCCCTTACCTGCTCTCAGTGAGGCCTCCTAGGCTGGGAGGGGCTTGGAAATGCATGGGGGGCTGCCCTTGGTGGGGGTGGAGCTGGGAGAGAGAATGTAGGCTTGATTTGGGGAGTGTGGTAGCCCCTCTAATCCCCATCTAGGAGGAGGGGAATCCTCAGAGCCCCAGTTATGGGGATAGAAAAGAAAGAGCCCCTCCCCTCCCCGGGTGGAGACTGCTGAAGTGCAGGAATCCCAGCAAATAAATATTTGTTGGGTATTCAACCAGCCTCCTGCAAGAGGCTTCCCAGGCCAGGCCCCAGGAAGGCAGAGTCCTCATACCTGTATGGACATAGATCAGAGCCAAGCCGGCAGTAAGGACAGCCCCCAGGATGAAGGCAGATACAGCGATGGCCACAACTGGGGCAGGGTCCAAGCCCCCGCAGCCCGTGGCTTGTGGGTCAGGATGGAGGACCTGGCCCCGCCCCGCCTCTGACTGATCTTTGAAGGAGAGGAGCAGGCAGATTGAGTTAGGGGCTAGGAGTGCAAGCCCTTGCCCCTGAAAACACCTACCATCTGCTCTTTATCCCAGGGGCATAAAATCCCTAGACTTCTCCTTGGGATCCCAGTCATCCAAGCCCCCAGCTGCTGCCTTCCTCAAGGATTCAGAAATACAACCTTCCTTCACCCCCACTTTTTCCTCTAAACTGCCCTGAGGAAGGGGTTCAAGGGCCTCACCAGGGGGAATGCGAGGGGGTCTGTGGAGGGGCTGAGGCACAGTGACAATGATAGGCTGGGACAGGGTGTGTAGATGGGGGTTTTCTCCGATGACCTCCTCCCTGCTCCCACTCCCGGTGCAGGCTTCATCCTGGGAGAGACACTGAGACCCAAAGGAAGTAAGGGGCACTGAAACCCCCCTTTCACCGACCTCCCCTTCCATCCTTGCCCCTCTCCTCTAGACCAACCCAGACATCTGATGCCCTGCTGAAATCCCCATCAAGCCAGAACGTAAAAGTTCCCCTACCCTTGTTCCCTTCAAGAGCCAGTGTCCTGCCCCCCCCCCCTCCAAACCTCACAGACCCGTGGGGGCTGGTCAGCACTGCGGGGGCCTCTCCGTGGGGCACCCCGACGGCGGCAGAGTCCCAGTTGGCAATGTAGGAACTGCACAGAGGCGTTGAAGATGGGGCGAAGGCGGAAGCTGAGTCTGGTTTGGGGAAGAGACCCAGGGGGTGGGGGGTGGAAGGAGACGGAGGCTTCTGCAGGACAGCCACCCCTTAGCAGAAGCAGGAGTGGGGAGCCCTGGGTTGGATCCGAGGAAGGTGACAGGGAACATCGGTGCAAAAAAAGGCCCCATCGTGACGATGGCTGAGCCAAGGAGGCCTGAGGGACAGGAGAGAGGATTGGACAGGATACTGGGAGCCAGCTGGCAAGGTGGGCCAAGGTGGCTGAGCTCCCACTGTCCCACCTGGTCATCTTACCAACCCATGGTTCATAGATCTACTGCTGGGATATTAGAAATCGAATCCAACCCCCTTCATTTAACCCACCACAGAATCTCAGGCTTAGAGCCAGAAGCGACCTGTGATCCAATCCAACCCCCTCACTTTACAGATGGGGATCCTGCGGTCAACAGAGCGGCTGAGCATTTTGTTCAAGCGCACACCAAGTAAGCAGCAGAGGCTCTATTCTGACTCTCCAGCCCCTTCCATTTAGATGGGTTTTAAACTAAAGCCCAGAGCAGTGAAACAAACTTAACCAGTTACTCAGCAACTATGGGAAAGGTGCAATATTAATCCAGGGCCTTGGAATCCAAATCCAGTATTAAAAACACACACGGGGGCAGCTAGATGGCGCAGTGGATAGAGCACCGGCCCTGGAGTCAGGAGGACCCGAGTTCAAATCCAGCCTCAGACCCTTGACACATACTAGCTGCATGACCCTGGGCAAGTCACTTAACTCTCATTGCCCCACCAAAAAAAAAACCCACCACCCACATACACGTGATATATGTGTATATATGCATCTATACATAGCTACTCACCTACCTATCTCATGAGCCCACCATCCCCCACTCCCATCAATAGGCCCTCTGGATCCCAGCTCCCAGCCCCCCCCCCCATCACCTCCACAAATACAGGACTGTTGGCAGGCACTACACATGGCCCTGGGAAGCTCCGGAATGTGTCTGAGGTGGAGACAATCAAGTTGAAGGGTGGGCGCCGGGGTCCAGGACTGGGCAGAGCAGGAGACAGGCAAACTGGCCACAGAGAAAGCCTGTGTGATGCTGGCTATGGGGGAGCCACCATGTGCTAGCTGTCCCTTGCTTCTGTAATCCCTCCCCCCAAACTCCAGGCAAGAAAGTTGACCAAACCAAGTCCTCAACTGTGGCCATATGTTAACTTCTGGCCTCTGGAGAAAACCCCCAGCTAATGCGAAGTGAGGACTCTGGAGGGAACGTCAAGTAGAGCGGAGCCCTTACGAGGGCACAGAGCAAGGCGAGGTCTAGCCTAGCGCAGAGGGGCGGGGAAGGCTAAGACCTGGCATTCAGGAAACAATCTTAGGCTTGGCTCTGTGGTCTTGAGGAAATACCTCCCCCTCCCTGGGATTCTTATTGCCCCCCCCCCCCAACGAGGAAGATGATCATCCTCAGGACACGGCAAGAGCCTGGGGGTGGGATGCTTTGTTAGGTCTGGATACCGAGACCTTCCTTCGGCTGCTTCTGCCGCCTCCCCCCTCTCCAAGACCGACACCCCCACTCACGTTCATGACGGATTCTACGTCTCCCAAGGCTGTCCTGGGAGCACCGGAGAGAGGAGGCAGATTCTGGTAGACCTGGGGGGGGGGGGAGGTGTCCCCTTCTTAGGAAAAGCGGCCAATGCGTTTCCCTCTCCGGTAGTGAGGTGAGTTCCCCGGCCCTCCCACTCTGCCGTACTAAGCCCCTCCGTGATGGAAGAGAAAGGTTCTAAGATGGAGAAGGGGTTTCCTGCAGCACCTCCAGAAGGGAGTGGGTCCGACAGGAAAGAACTTGAGAGTCAAGGAAAGCTGAATCAGAAGTCTGGAGAGTAAGAGGTTTATTAAGCCCTCACTGCCCTTGGAAGAGTATGAGCCCGGAGAAATAGAGATGGGCCAGGTGGGGACAGGGCTGAGATATCCTTACCAATACCCCCAGCACCTACCCACTCTGCCTGGGGGAGGTGTGGGAGCCTGCAGGAAGAAGGGAAGGAAGAAAGCAGCCAATCCCACCATATCTCTAAGGGGGTCCAGGACTGTCCTTGGAGTCTGCTGGAGAAGGGAACTGGTCTCACATCCACCTCCTTGGATGGGATCAGGACCCACCCCAGTAGTAGGGCTGACGTGGAACAGGGCACAGGAGCTGTGGGCAGCTAGACCTGTGTCTGGACTGAGTTTGTAGCACACTGGGGAGAATTGGGAACACTTGGCCTTCCCCCTCCCTCTGCTGGGAAGGGGAAAGTATCCATTGGCAGGGTTGTGGATCCAGGCAGATGGGGTGGGGGTGGAAGAAGGGAAGGTATCTTGTCAGGGCCATCTCCAGGCCTTCATTCAGACTACTGTGGGGGAGGGCACCAAAGTGACACCTGAGCTGAGCATGCTGGTGCAGGGAAGAGTGGCTCAAGGCCCTGTACTGGGAGATGTGGGATTAAGAGTAGTCTCACCTGACCTACCTACATCAGCAAGGTCAAACACCCAATCCAGGTCAAGAGGAGGACTCTCAGCTCCCCCACTAAGTCCTCAGAGCCAGATTCTCAAGGTTAGCCCCCCTTTCCCCACCCCCAGCCCAAGGCAGGCCAACTCCAGAGGCATGGAAGTGGCTAGGCCTTTCTTGCTCACCTCTATTCCTCTTCTTACCACACCCTGAGAGCAAATTCTATGTCCCCCCCAACCCTCAGCCCCTTTCTTCAGTCCAGACACACCTGAGGAAAAGGGATTTTTTTTTGGTGGTGGTTTTATTATTATTATTATTTTTTTTTAATTTTCAAGCTTCTAAGAAGGGTTTACAAACAAGGGCATTTTGTTTTTGAAAAAGGGACAATGGGGCAATACTGCTGGCCTAGGTGCCCCCCAGTAGGCACTGCCCCCCCCACAAGCCCTGTAAGAAGGGAGGGGCACACACATGCTTCCACCACTGCCTTCAGCCACGAGGTACAAAGCTGAGCTGGGGCCACAAGCTTGGGGGTGGGGAGAGCCAGGCCCCAGGTCCACTCAGCTCTCCCCCAACCCCTACCCCCACACTGGCTCTCCTGGCTTCTCCCTGGAAAATTGGCCAGGATCCCAGGACAGGTCCTGAGAAGGAAGAGGGGCAGGGGTGGCTCAGGCATCTGGCTAACCCAGCCTGGGAGTCAGCTCAGGAAGCTCTGCTGGAGGAGAGGAAAGAGGGACAGGCCTAACCACTGGGACCTGGGAAGGCTGGGGTTTGGGGGGAAGGGAGAGGAAAGGGTGGCACGTATCCATTTAACACTGAAATGAGGGCTGAGCCCAGGGGAGAGGGAAGAGCACGCATGCTCACAAAACAGAAAATAGTTAAATTAAAATAAAACCGGACAGTTCCAAACCAGAGCCGAGTGGGCCCTGCCACTGAGCAGCCACCCTCGCCCCTCAGGGAAAGTACTTCCACCTGGCTCCTGGGCATGGGGGGAGTGGGACTGGCTGCCTAGACAGAGGGAGCAGGAGAGGTCTGGTTACCCCTGGTACAAAGGGGTCCCCAGCCAGCCTTCGGGAGGTGAGGGCAGGCAAGGGCACAGCCCCCAAATCCCTCTGTGCAGGCAGCAGCCAAGCACAGGGGGAGCTGGTGCCCGGGGCCCTCTGGGCAGAGAAAGGTCACTCCTCTAGTTTGAACATGCGGCCTTCTGCAAGTACACCAATGAGGACAGACTACAGACACCACGGGGAGAGAGACGCTAAAGCCTACGCTGAACCGGTGAAGTCCATCGGCCTGTGCTGTCCTTGCCTTTGGCCTTGGTTCCTTTGTTTGGGGGAAGGGGGGCCCTCCTGGGTCTGTGTGAGAGTGCGTGTGCGCGCACACCAGTGTGTTTGTGCACACAAGTGTGTGTGTGTGTGTGTGTGTGTGTGGTGTTTTCCATTTGATCTGCATGCATCACCAAGAAAAAAAGAAATACCTCTTCCTCCTCCCTCCTCGCCCACCCACCTGCCCACCACCTGAAGGTTCTGCAGAGGCTGAGGTTGGAACAGGGGGTGGCCAAGAACCACCTCTATTCACGCATCAAATGCAAATAATAATAATAATAACAATAATAATAATAATAATTAAGAAACAATGCAATAAAACTGCATTTGCCTATTCTCTGGGGACCTGGCAAGGCGAGTGCCAAGGTGGGCCTGGCGGCCATGGGGACTGATTCATCTCCTGTCTTCTTTGTCTGAGGGCCTGAGAGACTCAGCCTAGATGCTTCCCAGGGTCCTGCCCTGTCTCCTTTCCTGGAGAGGGGTGGGAAGACAGGCCCCCCCCCACCCCATGCTAGCTTTGGGCACAGAGGGGGCCCAAAGGTCAGTCCTGTGAGGAGGCAGAGGGCACTAGGCCTGTTTACCTTCGAGCCTGGAGAACGGCATGCCAGCTCAAGGGGTGAGTTGAAGGAAGCCCTGGATGGCTTGCTGGGGCCAGGGACCTGTAGCCACTATCCTCTCCTGCCCGCCACACTTGCTCTTCACCCTCTACCACTAGGCTTGCCCACCTTTCCCAAATACCTTGATCCCCTCTGAGATTTCTCTTCCACTCCCTACCTCTGCCCCATCTCACATCCTCAAACCGTCTCTACCAACCTCTCTTCCTCAGTCTGAAGCCCTCCAGGGAGGGCCTGCAGCTTTCCTGGCTCTTCCACACCCTTCACCCTCTGCCTCCACCTGCTCTGTCGTTCACTCCGTCTCCTTCCCTCCCTTCCAGCCCCTCCGGCCTGCCCGCTAGACCCGCTCACCTGCTTCTGTCCCTTCTACACCAATGTCTGTGGCCCTTGATAGATGCCAAACCCCTACTGCTGCCATAGCTTCTCCAAACCCTGGCCCCAGAACGAAGGTGAATTTGGAAGTCTTAGATAGCAGGCAGCCAAAATCTTCAACTCAGCCCCAGCTGGAAGCCAGGTCCCTCCATGTTTTGGACAAAACACCCTTGGGTCTGGCTCAGGGCAGGATGACTGGGGAGGAGCCAGCATCTGTTCCGTTCCTCCTGAGCATGCCCAGGAGGGAGGAAACAAGGGAAAAGGTGCCACAGCCCACCCCGCCTGGCTCCTGGAGGCCACAGTGCACCCTCAGGGGATGCCATGCCCCTGGTAAAGGACCTTCAGTGCCACCCCTGCAATCAGGACCTTCTGCTGACAAAGTACAGATTTAAATGAGTCCCCACCACCCGCTCGCTGTTGAACCACTGCCACAAGCAGCCAAACACGACTTTGGTTAAAGTTTCTGAAGGTACCAACACCCCCATGTAAGAATCACCCCACCCCACCCCACCCCCACCATATCCCCCCAAATAAAATAAAATAAAACTCCATAAAGGACCCCCTGAGATCAACAAGAGAAAAACTGACCCACCGCAGGCCATCTGACCACCCCCAGCTGGCCAGATGTGCTCCTCCCCGGCCCCCCCCCCATTCCCAGGGACACAAGCCTTGGGAGTGACACCCACAGAGCAGCAAGCGACCCCTCCCAGGCCCCCCTAGCCCAGCCCTTGTGGCTTGCAAAGCGAATCCTCAAGCCAGCAGAGTGGGCAGGAGAGGGCAAAGAGAACATTCAGGCAGCTCTCTCCTGGGCCTCCAGGAGCCTACCCAAGCCCAGAGGTTACAACTGAATAAATAGAGTCTAATGGTGGGCCTGTCTTCCTTCTTCTGTTCACAGTGTCAGGGGGAGGGGGGCGTACAGCTCTCCCCCAGGAAAGGAGCCGCAGGCCCAACTGGTGCCAGTTTGTCCTCAGCTGAGAGGCAGGGGGTGGGGGAGGCGGGTCTGGAGGCCCCCACTCTGTCTTCAGCTCTCTGTGGCTGTCCATGTTTCCGTACTCCCTCCCCAGCTCCATGTGACATCTGGCCCGCCAGCATGGGGGGAGGCGAGTGGAAGACTGGTACATCTTGGGGCGGGGGTGGCATAGCCCCTGCTGCAGCTGGAGTGGGGGGAGGAGCAGGCTGACTGGCCGTTTGTCTTGCCCCCTTCTCCCCCAGCCCCTGCTGACCCTCCCAGGCTGGTCACCACTTGGCTACCTGAAGAAGGGAAGGTGATGCTGGCTCAAGATGCCGCTAGTCCGGGGAGACTCTGTCTTCGCCATGACGTCCTTGAACCAGGACGCCACATCCACCTCCAACATCTCGTATCGTTTGATGAAGCTGTGTTCCTGAGACGGACAGGAAGGAAGGGTCAAGCCTAGGAAGCAGGCTTCCGGCCTCTCCTCCCTCCTTCCCCACAGACCATGGAAAAGTCTGGTGTCCCCACTCAGCCCCAGGAAAGAAGGCAAAGGGTACTCACAAGTAGCTTATTGTACTTTGGTCTCTTCCTGTGATCTTTAGTAAGGCTGGGGAGTAAGAACACAGATGTATGAGCTTGTGAAAGAGGGGCCACTCCCCCTCTTGGAGTGGGGTAGGTTAAAGGGGACAAGACAGTTATGGGTAGGGGGGAAGTAAGGGGTGACTTGCTCCTCAAGTCAATCCAGCTTGTCCTGCCCTTCCAAGAAGTGAGGACCCCAAAAGGCTGCCACCTACCAGATAGGCCCAAGCCCTCCTTCCTCAAGGGATCTCCAAGAGGTTGGGTTTTTTTTTTGTTTGTTTGTTTTGTGGGGCAATGAGGATTAAGTGACTTGCCCAGGGTCACACAGCTAGTAAGTGTCAAGTGTCTGAGGCTGGATTTGAACTCAGGTCCTCCTGAATCCAGGGCCAGTGCTTTATCTACTGTGTCACCTAGCTGCCCCCTCCAAGAGTTAAAAAAAAATGACTGTTCATGCTTTCAGGGGAGAGTAACCCAAACTTCCTAGTCTCTGGTGCTGGTCACTAGAGCCTGGCACATCTAAGCATGACTGAGGGCTCCTGGAAAGAGCTCCTGCCCCTTTACCCCAAGGATGGGAGGGAAATGGGCTGTCAGGGGTGAGGGCCAAAAAAGCCAGAGCTGGGCTTGGCAACATGCCTGGGAATCCGAGGGCCGAGCCTGAGACGCATCGCACCCTAACCCAGTCAAGGCCTGGGGTTCTCTTCTCTCTAGTGTCCCACTGTCCTGACTGAAGAGATGACCGGCTCTGACTGGGAAGCAAATGTCCCCGTGCCACCTTACAGCTCCCAGAAGCCACTCTCATCTACCCTGTCTCTGTCCAGCACACCTGGAGGAGTGTTCAGTTTTGCCTGTTCTAAGTCCCCAAAATGATTCTTCTCTTGCCAGCAGCCATCACCAACAAGCAGCCCCACAGCCCATCTCCACAACCTCTCTTCTCCAACCCTGCCTCCCAGCTCCCACAGCCTGCACGTGTGGAGCTATGAGGAGCTGCTTGACCAAGAATCACTTCTCCATTACTGCTGACACGTAACGCTGTGCACAGGGGCCACTCACCCTACTTAGGGGCTGACAAATAGTCCCTTATAATCAGGCCTCCTGCCCACTGCTCCTGAGAGCCCTCCAAGTTACCGACAACTGTTGGCATGTCCCATGTCCCCCCTTCCCCTGCCAGAAGCCTTTTATTCAGATGCACCTCTCCCCGGTTCCTTTGCTCCATTTTCCTAACACTGGCTCTTACTCTCTTAGACCCTCCTGGGGAACATGCACAAGTGTGTATGGTCTTATAACATGCCACTACACACTGGCCAGGACACCCACGAGAGGCTCTGCCCAGGGTAGTGTCTCTGTCTCTGGCTGAATCACACTAAGTCTGTGATCCACTAAAAGCCCTAGATCTTTGTCACTCGAGCCACTGTCTTGCTTTTCCCTTTCTTGTAACAGGAGAACTGATTTTGGAAACACAAATCTGAAACATGCCACTTATCCCCACTGGAGTTCCCATTATTTGGCTGAAGCCATTGCTCTGGCCCAGCGAGAGCTTTCTGAACCTTAATCCCCTCACTTGTCCTTCCCAGCTTCACCTCGCTTCCAAAATGTGCAGACCAGGCACAAAAGCTCCTGTCCCTGGGGCCCTCCCTCCCTGGGGAGCTCCCTCAAGCCTACCTCACCCCATCCATGAGCACTCTTGGGCAGTTGTTCCCTTGAAAAGCAATGTCTGCAGGATCAAGCTCCCACTCCTAAGCTCTGTGGTCAAGAACCTCTGCAATATGTCCCTCCTATCTCCCAACCATCCACTCCCCCATTCCCCAGGGCAATACTCTCAAGCACTCTTGCCAACAAGGCCCTCTCCTCTTCTCCCTCCCATCCTTCCTTGAATATCCCAGGCCAATGATGATCTTTGCCTTCTCAAAAAAGGTCCACAGGTTTTTATATTCTGAAACACAGAATCTAAAGCTGATGCAGGGCATCCCAAACGTCCAAGTGCTCCTCAAAAGATCATTAAAGCCTTAAAGTGCCTTTTGTTAGAGCTCTGATAAACTTAAAACCACACTTGGATGTTTGGGATGCCCTGTATCCCAGTGGGTGAGTCCACCCTCTCTCCACCCTGGCTGGAGACTCCTTGAGAGATTAGGCAGTCCCCCTTGTGTATCCCCTGCAGTGTGTACAACAGGCTCCCCAGGACTTGTCTACCCCCCAACCCCGCCCTGATCTCTAGGCTGGTATTGGCTACAACTCGGCTAAACAAAGGTTTTGAAATGATGACATGTAGGGAGTGGAGGGAAGAAATGGGGGGAAACTGAGGACTGGGGGTACAGGGAGAGGAGAGGACTCACCAGTCTTTAACAAAGGACTGAAAGTCCACCGAGAAGCCCATATTGCTGGGCAGAAGGGGTGGCTCTTCTTGCAGGACCTTGGTGAGGACCTCAAAATCAGTTTTGCAGTTCTTGTAGGGGAACTGCCCGGTCGCCAGCTCCACCTAGGGAAGAAGGGCTGAGAATGTGGTCACCTTTCCTGCTGCCTTTCCTTTTTTTGCCCTCTCGCTAACCCCCAATAGGCAGGCCCCGCCCCTTGCAGCAAGTTCTCTACCCTGCCCGCTTCCCTCCTTCACAGCATTTCTGATCTCAAAGGCCATCCCAGTCCAATATGACCCTGAACAGGACTTCTTTCTATGATAAGCCTGAAAGGTCATCACTCCCCATCTGTGTGGAGAGCTCACCCCCTCTCGAGGAGCCCATTCCACTCGGGAAGGTTCTCCCAATGTCAAATGCCCCTGACGGCTCTCAAGCCTATGGCCTTCCCTTCATGATCCTTCCTAATCCTTTCATTTCTGTTTTACAACTGTGCTCAGCCCTCAGTGGCTGCTGCTCTGGCCTCCCCTGTGCCCAGGGTGCTGCTGGGGGTCTGGCCCAGCTCTGCTTGGCTCACCAGTGAGATTCCCAGGCTCCACACATCAGCTCGGATGTCATAATCAGGCTTGGTGGGATCTGGAGGGTCTATCCGCTCGGGCTGGTAAGAAGGAAGAGAAGGATAATTTCTTCCAACCGCTCTCACAGACATACCCACAAGGACAGGATAAAGCAAAGAGCCCAGGACATGCCTGGGAGGGTTACCTGTAGGCCAGAGGACCAGCCCAGGTCAGCAGCACCCAAACTTGTGGAAATGAAACACACAAGCTGGCATCTCACAATGTCCCTCAAACCCCCCCCCCCCCAAAAGGACACTTAAGCACATGCTGGGTCTGAAAACTTCAAGTCTGTGAAGATGCAGCCCAGAGGCAGGTGCTGTGACGGCTGACCCCAGGAGGGAGTACAGGGCTCACCGCCATGTAGGCCGCGCAGCCGGCACTTCTCGTCTTGGCCTTGGAGTCCACCAGACGGCCACTGATGCCAAAGTCACAGAGTTTGATCTGGCCCCGCTCATCCAGCAGGATGTTGGACGGCTTTACGTCTCTGTGGATCACACCGTGCTTCTCCTTCAGGTAGTAGAGTGCCTTCACGATCTGCAACCACAGCCACCCCATCCAGTCACGACTCTTACTTTCTGGGGGGGAGCAGCCCAGCCACCTCTTCCTACAGCCCCTGCCACGCTCATGGAGCCCAGGAGATGCGGAAGGTCCCCAAACCTCGGCCAGAGGCTCAGGGTCATCCATCTCCTCCTCCCAGCAGCACATCCATGTCTGTAAGCCAGGCTCGAGGGGAAAGCTCTGAAGGCCCAGTGCCAACCCATCTCTGGGGGAAGGGGCCCCTGATGGTGCCTCCGGTCCATCTCCACCTACTTACAGCCACAGTCATCTTGCCCAAAATCCTCTCTGGGATGGGCCCCTGAATTCTCTTCTTTAGCTTCTCAGCACAGGTGCCCATAAGCTCCATGGCAATGAAGACGTCTGTCTGTGGAGGCAATGAGGGGAAAGGAGCTGGGAGAGAGGAAAGGGCCTCCTTACCCCCCAGCAACCTGTCCCTGGGATGGCACATTTCCAGGGACTATAAAGCCATGAGAATACAGAATTTGGGGGGAGGAAGGGAACCTCTGAAACTCAGAGAAAATAGACAATACTTTAGCACCTTTAATTTACAAACCAAGAATGAATTTTGTGCAACTTGATTTACTCATAAAGGTATGTGGGGGATGGGGGGGCGGAAGAAGGGGGTGGCAGGGGAGTGGAGAACAGACAATGTGTGGGGGGCTTCCTCTAGGCGAGGCCATGAAGCAGGCTGCCTGTTATCTGAGCCCACCCCGTTACTCACATTGGTGATGAAGGTCCCAAAGCATTGGACGATGTAGGGACAGTCATGGCTCTTAAGCACCACATCCAGATCCATGAGAATTCGCTTGTTTTCTTCCTTGTTTCCAGAACGTCGCATTTGCTGCAAAAGCAGGGGCGTTGCAAAGGGCGTTAGGGCCGGGAAGGAAGAGGGCTGGAAGCAAGGCCTCACCTTGAGTGGGACAGTGTGACCCGCCCTCCTCAAGGGCCCCTCTCTTGCCCTAGACCCAGAGAGAAAGAGCAGGAGAACCTTGATCTGTAGGTCTAAGAAGGGACGGCAGATGGGGCTGGTCTCACCTTGACAGCGAGGATATGGCCCGTCTTCTTGAATCGCATCTTCCAGACCTGGCCACATGTGCCACTGCCCATTTCACCCAGGTTCTCCAGGTCATTGATCTCTGCCTGGTACCTCTGGGGAAGAGGAGGAGTGGAACCATTACCATCACCAAACATTTTTCTGGCCTCTGTCCTTCAAATCCCTGTTCCCTGCCCAGAAATCACCAGAACACTACCCCAAGGCTCCACCGTCCATATGCAACCTCCCACTTAAGGTTCCTGATGCTGCTTCCAGGCAATAGACAGGAAAGGGGAATGAAGGACAGATAATCACCCTCACCTGGCCGCCAATGGTCAGGTAGCCCGTCTGCTTCATGATCTCCTGCAGCTTCTGGTCAATTTCTATGCTGGAGGGGAGAGATTAGGGGACAGTGACTCTGAGAGACAGACGCTCAGCCACTGGTAGCCCCCAGACAACCTGACCCAATGGAGCGGCAAACTTCACTGACTCTTCCTACCCTAACAGGGACACCTGAATGGTCTATTTCCTTATTCTTCCTATTCCAAAATTCCACACAGGTCCACCTCCTATTGTCCCAAAGCTGCTTCTCTTCCACCAGGCCCAATCCCAGGGCTTTCCCCAAGATTAGCAACACACGCCTCCAGCCTCTAATGCTTGCCACGCAGAATCTCCTAAACCTCAGACCACGTTCAGCCTCCTTACCTCTCCATGCTGCGTGGCATGAATGGTGGCGTTGGGAGCCCCAACATGTGCCGGGGCCGGGCTGGTGGGGTGGGCTGTTGAGGGGAGCTCTCGGAGGAAGGCGATCGGCTACCCCCATCGTTGGCCAGAGGGAGCTGCAGAGCTGTGAGAAGAGAAATGAGGAAAGGAACAGCCAGGGGTGTAAAGGGAAAAGAAGAAAGGTCAGTTTTCCAAGGACAGCCCATCTTCCAGGTCCAACAAGACTGGTACCCAAAGAGCTCCTCCGTTACAACTACCAACAGCTATGAAGGAAGCCAAGCTAATGCCTAGAAAGGCTCTAAGGCCTCCACTCCCCCCGTTCCTACAATGAAAGGAGAGAACTCTCAGCCCAGCTCTACCCCTACCTGACTCACTTTCCGGGGAGTGAGATGGCCCAGCCCAAGTGGCCCCATCATTCGATCCTGGGTATCAGCCAACTGGATAACCCCAACTCCCTGCCCACCGCTCGCAGGCTGGAGGGCAAGAGAAGCTGAAGCCTATCTGAAGACTAAACAACCAGGTACACGCCCTCTTCCTCTCCCTCCCAATTCCCAACCAGGACAGAGCTTGGCTTTCGGTTACCTGCCAGTGCTAGCCTTTAAGGACCTTAAAGCACCTCATAAGGATTGACTTGCCCATCACTTTAGCCCCAGGAAAAGGGGCCAGTGTAGCCTCCCACTCCTCTGATTATAGAAGGAGAATGAAGAGGGGACAAGACACTTTAGGAAGGCTAGAACCCATACCAAACTAGAGATTTTCTTGGCAGCTCCAAAGAAAACAGGAAGTCTTATGCTAGGTCGGGCACACCTATGCCTAGACAGAGAAGGGGATGGGAAAGGGGAACAAAGAGGACTTGATTTCCTAATACTTTCTACGCCCCCCCACACGGTCCCAGGAACACCATCTCCACTACTGGCAGAGTTTCAGCACCCCCATGCCTGCCTCCCAGAGCCTAAAAGAAAGCAGATGGTGGGCCAGGGAGAACCACAAACCTCTCAACAGTAGAAGGAACCTGAGGGATTATAGCTAACCCTCTCATTTTACAAATGGAAAAAGTGAGGCCTAAAGAGGGCAACCCACTTATCCAAAATTGTGCTATTAAATAGAACAGGGCTGGGCCTATTATCTGGGCCTCCAGAAACCTCCCAGAATAGGGCTCTTTCCTCACCTCAGTGCATAGGAAACAAGCCCCCCAATGTGGTTCCCAGTCCCTGGGGCACAGCTCTTGGTTTGTATAACAAAGCCCTGAAGGATTCAGGAAGGCCCCAAGCCTTGGTGGGGAGACATGTGGAGCCCGTGTGCAAAGCTGATTCAAGCTCATTCCCTCTCCTAGGAAGGGGGGAGCAGAGAGGTCCCAAGGACAAACCGAGCACGAACCCCAGGCACGCAGCTGTCCAATCTTCCACTGTCAGTCCCTTCATCTACCACGGTTATACACAAGGGCCGACCTCTAGTGGGCCTCTTCCCGATGCCCACCCAGCCCCTGAAGCAGAGGGAAAGATGGAAGCCAAAGGTTGGGAGGGGCAGGTTCCCAGGAAGAAGTCAAAGGGAACTCGGGAGTCCAGCATCCTCTTCAAGGTGGGGTGGAATGGGGAAGATCAGGCCTCCTGACAGCCTATCAAATTATATCACATCAAGCAGCCTGCATGCAGGAGAGCTGGCCCCTTCATGCAACTAAGAGCCCCCGGGAGGGGCAGGACATGCTGCAGGCAGGCAGGCAGGCAGCCACTCTGGGGGAGGGGTGGAGAATGGGGATGAGGAACAAAGGAGTAACACTCAGGGACTTGAAAGGAGAAAGAGGAGTGGGAGACCTGGAAAGAAAGACAGCTTTAAACATGGAAACACCAGAGTTTGAACAGCCACAAGAAGAGTATAGAGGGAAGGGAGAAAGAAAGACATTGAGGTTCAGGACAAGAAAACTCCAGAAGCAACCCAGGAGTCCTATCACTCCATTAATTTGGGTCACAAACAGAGAGGACAAGAGCCAAAGGCTCATGAACGAAGGCTCTCGCCAGCTGTATCAGGTACAGGTACGGGTAATGGGCTGCTAAGGGCAGGGAAGGAGCTGCTAAACAGAGCCAGAGGCTTAAGAGAAGTGAGAAAGATGAGAGCTATTGATAGGGGAAATCAGGACGGTCAAGGGCAGAAACGACAACCCTTTAAAGGCTGCTCTACCCTGGCTCAGCAAGGGGACTTCCCTCAGAAAATCTTCTAGGCCAGTCCTCTATCTTCAGCAGGAACAGGGGGGAAGCCTGAAGGCAAACACCACGGGCTCTCCTGACTGAGAGAAGGGGAGGGAGTCCAGTCGACTCTGGGTCTCCGAGAAGGGCATCTAAGGCCCACAGCCCTTTTCCAAATGGGTGGGTCACAAAAATGACAGGATGATGATTCCCAGGTCAGCCTTCCAAATGGGCCTCTCTGTTCCAAGGCTGTTTGTCTCTAGGGAGAACAGTCCCCCTGGGAAAGCAGATGGGTAGTTCTCTAGAATGGATGTCTTTCTGTTCCAGTTGAATTAGGTAAGGAGGCTGGACTCTGAGTGCCTGCAGTAGCTCTGTCCAATCCTCCAGCCCCCAGATTTTCTCAGGTGTCTAAAGGGTTCTCTTGCTTCACCAAGTACGAACTAAATTAAGGGGAAAGGGTTTACATCCACCAACACATCAGGAGAGGTCTGGACATCCCAAAGGCCAGGTAGAGCACACTACCTTAATTAATACAGGTTTACTGAGCTGGTAGCAGCAAAGAGAAGGCTCCCATTATAAAATAAGGAAAATTTCATGGAAGGCTAGTCTGTGATTATTTCAAGTGCTACACCTCTTCCTGTCTTAGGTATTTCTCTTTGTGGCCACCATTTACACATCTACTCTTTGTCCTGCTATTTTAGGACAAATGCCAAGGGCCTTCCTCCTTGACCTCTCTCCCCTCCTCCTACCACCTTCACTACTCGGTGCTTCTGAGATGACTCTGTCCACATCCCTGGACACCCTAGAGATTAGCTGGCCCCACTCTTGCCTGTCCCATTTGTACTAGGGCCAGCCTGGGGGCCGTTAACCTCACCATTTGCCACTGGAACTTGTGGCTGGCCTCCAAGGCTACCATAAGTACCTTCACTGTAAAGTGAGAATCGGTGGCTCAGATCCTTGAGTAGCAAGAGGAAAAAGAAAGAGGCTCAGGATATTATCCAATGCCAGGAGGGACTTGAGAAAGCCTTTCAATCCCCACATTTTGCTGCTCCCTAAAATCTGGGGAGGGAACAGGCCAAGAAGTTAAGACCATAGAAAAAAGAGATGAGGGACACCTTCTGCCTTTTCAAGCTCACCCTACATTCTAAGTCATGCAGCCTAGAGATGAGGAAACTAGCTAAGGGGTGGACTATGGCCCCAGCTGGGACTGAACTTTCCAAATGAAATTAATCCAAGGGTAGGAGAGCACTGGGGCTGAAAAGTACTTAGATGGTCTAGGTCCTCAGAAAGAAACCACACCAGTTCAGACTCTGGCTCCCTGACTCAGCTCTGCCTGCCCAGTTTGTCAAAGGCCAGCCAGAGGAAAGCTCAAAGGGCTGGGGAACTTGAAACAAAATTCCCATCAACTGCTTCCAGATGGTTTTATTCATCTCTCATAATAGGAAAAAAAGGCTGTTAACTTACTGCCACTTTTAGTCCAAGAAAGTGGACATGCTAACACATGGGGCCTCCCTTGCCTCCTCGCTCTCAGCCTCCCCTCTCCAAACTGCTGCTAAATCCCGTCAATCCTACCTTTACAACACCTCTGAATCGTTACCTTCTCTCCTCTAGCGCTGCCTCCATCCTGCCGCAGGCCCAGACTATGCCAAGAGTCCGCCGGTCACCATTCCTGCCTCGAGCTTCTCGTCACTCCAAACCTCGGCTGTCACACTGATCTTCCTACAGGGCAGACCTGGCCGGGCCGCTCTCCTGCTCAATAAACTCCAGCGGCTCCCTACGGGCCTCAGGATAGATCATAAGCTCCCCTGTTTGGCTTTTAAATCCCTCCATCACCAGGCCCCTTCCCACCTTTCAGTCTTCTTACACCCTTCCTTTACTCTACAATCCTGTGACCTGCTACCTTTCTGTCCCTGGAACAAGACTCTTCATCTCCCAATTCTGTGCCTTTTATAATGATGATGATGATAACTAACAATGAGGTATCCAAACATTTTACAAATATCTCCTTTTATTCTCACAATAACCCTGGAAGGTAGGTGCTATTATTTCTACTGTACAGATAAGGAAAACGAAGCAGAGGTTAGATGACTTGCCCCGTGTCTAACGACAGCTTTGAACTCGGGTCTTCCTGCCTCCAGGCCCAGTGTTCTCCCAGGGATAGAGTCAGCAGGTTGCCTTTTCCGTTGCTATCCCCCATGCCTGGAAGGCTTTTCTTCCTCACTTGTGTCTCCTGACTTTCTTCAAGGCTTAGCCTGAATCCCACATTCTCCCAGAAGCCTTTTCCTGTCCTCCTTAATGTGACTTCCCTCAGAGATGATCTCCAACTAATCCTATATATACAGAACTACCAACAAATGAACCTGGTTTGCCTATGGTTTTCCCCATCAGACTGAACTCCTTGAGGGCAAAAACTGTTTTGCTTTTCTTTGTATTCCCACTGCTTAGCCCAGTGCCTGACCTATGCATATGTGATGACTTGATATAGAAGATGGGAGCTGAGGGGTAAAGAGGCACTCATAACTCTCTACACTACTTAGCTAACTATACTTCTAGGTTCAAGTTCAGGAGAATGATACAGTACAGCTCTCTGCTCCGCTGCTGCATGGTCACTCTGCTTCACCTCAGTTGGCTACAAGGAAACTGGACCCCAGGGCAGAAGGCAGGATGGGGTAGCTGGTCAACTGGGTCAATTGGAAGATAGGTGAAATATCCCAACGGGCATTATGTATGAGTTGATTTCAGGATGAAAACAGGACTGGAATCATCAGGACTAGGGAGAGTCCCAGCACAGAACACCCCAGCACAGCAGGGCTGCTCCCCAAATTAAGATGATGACTCGGGGGGCAAGAAGCAATGAAAACTGAGGAGGAAAGATCATACTTCTGGCAAGTGCTGACTCAGGGGAAAAATCTGGGTGACTAAAGGCTAGATAAGGGACAGGAATGGAACAGTAAGATCCTAATTCTCTGGGTCTCCTGGGTTCGACTTCAATCACTGTTTGGGCTAAGGCCCCAAGAGCATTAAATAGTAGAAACAGGTAGATGAAGTGAGGAGGTGGGGTAGAAAACTAATCAGGAATAAATGTTGAGAGAAATAATCAGGGGACACACACACACTCTCACAGAGTCAGATAAAGCCAATCAACAAGACGCACATACAACATGCCACACCAGAGCCAAAGAACAAGACACACATACTTCTTTGGACACAGGGATTCATCCACACATCCACACCTGTACTCAGTCTCAGAGAGCAAGCCAAAAAAGGCAAAGGCTGAGAGAGACTACACAGCAATCTACAAAGAAAAGCATGATGAGCAGAACAAAGAGGCAGAAAGAGAGCCAGGAACAGGTGAACAAACACACTGGCTCAGGTAGAGAAAGATAGACAGGGATAATTGAACACATAGCGGTTCTATGCGAGCTGAAGGCAGCAAGTTAAGTCAATGATGCAGAAGTCCAAGCGGTGATGATAAAAAGGCTGGTACCTGCTCGTTGGGACGGGGCAGGAGCAGGGCTTAGAGTGATCACAATAACTGGATGGGGAAAAGGAAGAAAAAAAAACAACACCACAATAAATAACAGAAACTACCAATTCATCCAAAGGAAAGGAATAAAATCATAACAAAGAAGAAAAGGGAAGGGGAGGCATCAAATCAATTTGAGGGGAAGAGATGAGAAAACCAACAGAGATGGGAAAATGGGATGGAACCAACAATGAATGCAGACACCTTTAAGGGGAACCCCCCTCTCCCACTAGTCCTCTCTTTCTGATTAAAGGGGGCTGGTCCCACCCCTCATCAAACCCAATCCAGTGTCAATTTTACTTCGTGGGAGTTCATGGCTGAGCCAGGCATAGGCGACTACCCAAATCGTGGTCCTGGGCAAATGGCATTACTCAACCATCTGGAAAACGGTCCCACTGTTGTTCTTCTTCCTACCCTCAAAAGAACTACCAGGTGAGGGACTCAGGCACTCCCAATTAGAAAGGAGAGGAGAGGCAAGGAGGGGAAGACCGGAATCCCAACCTGTATTGTGGAGGGGAAGGGGAGGAGGCTGGGGAGTTGAGGCAGCAACGGGGTGTGAAGGCTCAGGTTCCCAGACCCAAGCTTTCCTCCCTCGCTGGAAAAGGAACCCAGGGCTTCCCATAAAGAGCTCTCCCCCGGCTCCACAAAATGCTGGAGGGTCTCCTCTCCTAAGGCTGTCACCGGACGGGCTGTCGAAATTCCTGCAGCAAGACCAACCTTTGCTCCCCTCTCCCCCCAAAGCTAAGAGCGACTCCTTCCTGGCTACTAACGCCTGAAAACGTGAAAGGAGGACACGCTACTTATGGATAAACGCTTGGAAACGGAATGGGAAGAGACGGGGAACCAAGCATTCCCCTCACTCCTGCCTAGGAAACAGGAGGGTCTCCTCCTCCCCACAATCTCCCCGAGTTTGGGACGAGGGAGGGGAGAAGGAAGGCTCCTCTCCCCAGGAGTTTAAGAAAGGGGGGAGGGGGAGAGAAGGGGGTTGGAGGAATTCCTCCCTCTTACTGTCCCCAAGGAGATTTAGGGAGGAGGAATGAAGAAGAGGGCTAAAGAGTGAAGCAAGGGAGTCCGGGAAGGGGCTCGGGGAGTTTCTCGCCCCCTTCCAGGTCAGGAAGGAGGGGACCGGAAGTCTTCCCCCTCCCCCAGACTTGGAGCACGGCCCTGGGTCAGGGTGACCCTCTCTCCCCATGGTCAGGAGAGAGGGAGGGGGAGTTTCGGGAGGGAGAGGAACCTGGAGGGGGGAAGCCAAGGGGTTCCGGAAGTAAAGGGCGGAGCTTGCGGATCGGGGGCGGGGCCTCTTACCCTGACGCCCCGCCCACATCCCCTCCCCTCTATTCCCCTCCCCCCCTTGCAGACTTCCTTACTCGGCCTGGACCGCTGAGGGCTGATTTCCAGGTTGAGGTCGATCCTCCGCCGGGCCTCGCGGTTCTCCTGCTTCAGCTTCGCCTCCAGGCGGGATAGCTTCTGCTCCAGGGAGGACGCCGCCATCTTCCCCGCCGCCGCCGCCGCCGCGCACCTCCCGCCCGTCCGACCCTCAGACAAACACCGCACTGCGCTTGCGCTGGGATGACCCCACCAGGCCTCCGTCCCGCCCCAAACTGCGCATGTCTTTATCTGTCACCACCCGCCCTTCCCTTTCGGAGCTTATTGCACCTGCGCTCTCTCCCTTCTTCCCTCCCTTGTCCCCTCTTCTCGTTCCCCGAAGGCCAACGGTGCGCAAGCGTGGCAGGAAGGCTCGCGCCACTTAGGGATCGCCTCCGGCCACGGAGAGCAATCCGTACTACGCCTGCGCGGGGACGCCCCTGGCCTCCCGAAGAGGCGGAACCTTTCAGCTATGGGGATCGCTTTCTGGCCAAGGGGAGGAGCGATCTTTGGGCGCAAGCGCACGCTGGCTCGGCCGTGGAGGGGGAGGGGACTCCGCGGAGCGTGCGCGCTGGGGGAGGGGGGGCGGTGCCGGTTTCTTCCGGTCGGGTCGCGGGGCGTTAACGGTCATTTGCAGCTGTTGCTCCGAGTTAGTTGGGGTTCCCTCTGGACTCGAGGCGCGGAGAAGTGGGACCTTTGTCCAATTAACCCAGTAGGGCCCTCGACGGAGACGAAGACTGGGTAGGGGGCTTCCCGAAGATCCAGTGAACCCGCCTCCCCGCTGTGTCCCTACCCTGGCTGGCATTTCCCCCGAGGCGATGTTTTTATTGTCCCTAATTAATACAGCCAGCACTTGATTACTTCTCACTAATTGAGACCTAGGCTGAATGCCCAACCCTCAATTGGACCATTTAAGGCACTAGCATCCCAGCTGGGTCCGTTGAGCTGGAAGGGACCTCGGAGAGCATCATTTAATGGAGGAGAGGGAGGGGAGGTGTGCCCGGGGCCTTGCGGCCCCTCCGGGCCGGTCCTCAGTGCGAGCGCATGTGTCTTTAAGGCAACAGAGCCCTGGCCCTTTGGGGCCCAGGCGGTCACCAGGCGAATGTAGGCCACTGGACGCTTGAAAGCAACAGACTGCTGGACTCTAGGGACACTCTCCTAGCTAGAAAAACCGACCCTTTAGCCTTCTGGTGGCCAATGAAGGTTAGGCCTGGAAAGGTACCTTAGCCTGATCTTAAGGAAAAAAGAAAAGGCTCAAGGGGTTGAGGTCACACCGCTGAATTGGGAGTAGAAGACAGCTCTCCTATGCTGTCCCACCCTGTTCCACAATAACCGAACGAGAGCAGTTTTATTTTTTTGGCCTCCTTCCCTTCCCAGGCTCTGGAAGGGCCAATACAGCCCCACGCCTGGGATCTTCTCAAGAGCCACTGCAAGCAGTAACTGATAGTAAACTATATTAGAAGGCAGTGATTATCAAGACTTAGTGGCCAAGAAATAGAAAGATGGATCAGTGGAACTGAGTAGATATGCAATTCACAGTAGTAAATGATTATAGTAACCTTGTGTTTGACAAATGAAAGATTTCTGTTTTGGAGATTAAAATTCAATATTTGGTAAAAGTTATTGGGGAAACTGGGAAGCAGGCTAGCAGAAATTGGGTATGGATTTAACACCATTTATTAAGAGAAGACCAAAATGGATACATGACCTAGATAGATTTAAGTAAGAAGAACATGGTGCATAGTACCTATCAAACTTATGGATAGGAGAAGAATGTATGGAATAATGAGAGGTAAAGAGCATTGTGACATGTAAAATGGATAAATTTGATTACACGAAATTAAAAAGGGTTTGTTTGTACAAATAAAACCAATGTAGCCAGGATTAGAAGGAAAGAAGATTCAGAAAAAAAAAAATTTATAGTTTCTGAGAAAAAGGTCTCATGCCTCAAATATATAGTAAACTTTTTTAAATTGGTAAGAATATGAGTCATTCTCTAATTGATAAATGGTCAAAGAACATGGACACGCTGTTTATTTTGATTTTTTTTCCAATTACATGTAAAGGAATTTTTTTGAGTTCCAGATTTCTCTCCAACCCTCCCCTCCCCTCTCCCAAGGACAGAAAGCAATTTGATCTAAGTTATACATTACAATCGTGTTAAACATATTTCTACATTAGTCATGTTGTAAGAGAGGAATCAGAACAAAAGAAAAAAACGCAAGAAAGAATAAACAAGAACAAGAACAATAACAAAAAAGTAACAACAAAAGTGAAAATAGTATGCTTCCATCTGGTTTCAGACTCTATAGTTCTTTGTATTTTGGTATTGTCTTGGATCATTGCATTGCTGAGAAGAGTTAAGTTTATCACAGTTGATCATCCCATACTGTACACATATTGTGTGCAATGTTCTCTTGGTTCTGCTTATTTCACTCAGCATCAATTCATGTAAGTCCAGGTTTTTCTGAAATCCATCTGCTTATTTCTTACAATACAATAGTATTCCATTACATTCATATACCACAACTTGTTTAGCCATTCCCCAATTGGTGGGCATCCCCTCAATTACCAATTCTTTGCTACCACAGAAAGAGCAGCTATAAATATTTTTGTACATGTAGGTCATTTTCCCTTTTTTATGATCTCTTTAGGATAGAGACCTAGTAGTGGTATTGCTAGGTCAAAAGGTATGCACGGTTTTATGGCCTTTTGGGCATGGTTCCAAATTGCTCTCCAGAATAGTTGGATCAGTTCACGAGCTGTTTTTTTTTTTTTTGAGGCATTAAGGGTTAAGTGACTTGTCACACAGCTAGTAAGCGTCTGAATCTAGTTTTGAACTCGGGTCCTCCTGACTCCAGAGCTGGTACTCTACTCATTATACCACCTAGCTGCCCTGAGAGGCTGTTTTTCTATGAAAAAATCAAAGCTATCACATATAACCATATTTTTAAAAAATGCTTTAAATCATTGTTGATTAGAGAAATGCAAATTAAAACAACTTTGAGATATTTCACACCTATCAGATTGGCTAAAATAATAGGGAAAATAAATGGAGAGGATGTGAAAAATTGGGACACTAATATACTGTTGGTGGAATTGTACACTGATCCAACCATTTTGGAGACTAATCTGGAATTTTGCCCAAAGAGTTATAAAACTATTTGACCCAGCCATACCACTATTAGGTTTTTTCCCCAAGCTGAACCTTGGGAAGAACCTAAAGAACCTAAATGCTTTCTTTGTGATGGCAAAGAACTGGAAACTGAGGGGAGGAATGGCTAAACAAGTTGTGATATATGATTGCAATGGAATACTACTGTGCTGTAAGAAATGATGAGCATGTTGATTTTAGAAAAACTTTAAAAAAACTTGCATGAAATAATGAAGAGGGAAATGAGCAGAACCAAGAGAGCATTGTATACAGTAACACCAATATTGGACAAAGAATAACTGAATGACTAAGCTATTCTGAGTATTATAAATACCCAAACCAATTACAAAGGATTTATGAGGGGCAGCTAGGTGGCGCAGTGGATAAAGCACCAGCCCTGGAATCAGGAGAACCTGAGTTCAAATCTGGCCTCAGACACTTGACACTTACTAGCTGTGTGACGCTGGGCAAGTCACTTAACTCTCATTGCCCCCCGCCCCCCCCCCCCAAAAAAAGGACTATGAAGGAAGATGCTACTTCCAGAGAAAGAACTGATAAATAGAAATATGCATGGTATGGTTTTACATATGTAAATATCTGTGTCAGATGGTGGCATGCATGCGTGTGTGTGTGTGTGTGTGTGTGTGTGTGTGTGTGTGTGTGTAGACAGTTCAGAACTTAAAAATTTAACCAAAAAAAAATTTTTAAACCTATGGTAGGCAACTTTAACTACCATCTATCCTATCCCTGGCCTTTGGATCTATGTGGTTTTTAGAGAAAGATGGTGGTGTCTAATGACCCTTCTGACTACATTCTCAAATGGGCCCTCACTGTTGCTAGGCAATTCTTTTAAATCCTAATCAACTGTCTATTTCATACTATTTTACTTAACACATTAGTTCTTACAAACCTTTCATCCCTCAAACCTCTCATGGTCCCCTCCCCCCCCCTCTAAGAACTTTGCCTCATTTTATTGAAAAAATTGAAGGCATTTGCCAGGAACTCCCTCCTCATGCCACTCAGGTGCCTTCTCTCTGCTACTTTACCCATATCACACAAAAAGGATGCCCTTCTTGCCAAGGAAAACTCCCCTACCTACACAAGTAAGCTTATGCATCTTATTTCCATTCCATTTCCCCTAGCAGATTGCCTCTATCATCCTAGTTCCCTTCAATCAATAAACATTAAGTGCCTCCTATATGCCAGGCCCTGTGCTAATCAATGAGGATATAAAAAGAAGCAAAATACAGTGTCCACTCTCAAGGTAAACTCCTTGATCTAATAAGGGAGACAGCATGCAAACAAATATACCACTGTCTAGTGGCTCCTTCCCTACTGTCTACAAACATGTCCGTGTCCCTCCAATCCTCAATCTTCACCTCCTTTTCCTCCCTTTCCCCCTTCACCATTGCAGACTTCCTTACTTAGCCTGGGCCCCATGGGCTGATATTCAGGTTGAGGTCCATCCTCTACTGGCCCTTGTGGTTCTCCTGCTTTAGCTTGGCCTCCAGGCTGAAAAGCTTCTGCTCTAGGGAAGACATTGCATCTTCCCCATCTCTACGTAACTTTTGTCCCATATCTCTTCTTTTGTAGCCAGATTACTTGAGAAAGCCAACATACCTTCACTGTCTCTCCTCTCTTAACTTCTCAATCTAGATTCCAAACTCATCATTCAACATAAACTGTCCTCTCCAAAGTTATCAATGCTCTCCTAATTGGCAAATCCAATGACCTTTTTGATCTCGCAGCTTCTGACACTGTTGATCACCATCGTCTCCTTTAATACTCTTCTCTCTAGGTTTTTCAGGACACTTCTCTCTCCTGGTTCTCTTCCCTGACCACTCTTTCTCAGTCTCCTTTGCTTCGAGTCACCTTTGCTTAATCTAGGTCACATCCACTAACCACAGATAATCCACAGGGCTGTCTTGGATCCTCTTCTGCCTCTGTTCTGCTTCACTTTGTAATATGAGCTGTCATGGATTTGATTACCATCTCTATGCAGATAGTTCTCAAATCTGCCTATCTAGCTCTAAGATCTCTGCTGATCTCTATTCTTGCATCTCCAACTGCCTATCAACCATCTCAACTGGATGTCCTTTAGCTATCTCAGACTCAACATGTTAATGCAAAATTGAATTAATTACTTTTCTCACAAATCCTTCCCTCTTCCAGAGCACTACTATCTAGTCCCTCAGGCTGGCAACCTAGATGTCACCCTTGACTCCTCCCCATCTTTTCCCCCCCACCTGTGAGAGCTGGAATGATGGCCCCTGCTGGAGAAATACCACAGGGAAGTTCTGCCATGAGGAGAAGGCATGTGAGGACAAACCATGTGACATTAGCGTCCGGAACTGACCTTTTCTGGGATTTCGAAGGTCAGCTCGGCGTCCGGAAGTTACTTCTGTAGAACAACCTGTGGGACTTGTCAAAGTTGCCAGCCAATTAGCCTGGGGCTGTGTGTGTGGATGGCGTGTTTCTGGTTTCGTGGGAGGTTTCGGGAGAAAGCCCGGGAGGAGGGCTCTGGCTTTCTCTGGCGCCCAGGACTTCATTTGGAGTGGAGCAGAGATGCTGGCTCCCTCAGATAGATAGATGAAGGCATCTCAGCCTCTTTCTCTCTGATCACTAGATTCTAATGCACCTTAATAAAACGCTTAAAAGTCTAAACTCTTGGTAAAGCTTCTAATTTGGGGCAGCCACTCATTAGATTTTAGATATTCTAGCTAGAATTTTAGCCCCTTACACAGCCCATATCCAATCTATTGCCAAAGCCTTTGCAACACTCTAAAACATATCCTCTTCTCTTCTTTGATACTGCCACCATCCTGGTGCTCATTTTGTACTTAAACTATAGCAGTGGCCTGCTGGTCAGTCTGCCTACTACAGATGTCTCCCCACTCCAGTGTATCCTCCAGCCACTAAAGTGATTTTCCTAAAGTTCAGGTCCACTATGTCACATACCCCTTCCCCAGACCCACAACTCAGTAATTCTAGTAGCTCCCTATCACCTGTATTTGATCTGGGATCAAATACAAAATTCACAGTTTGGTGTTCAAAAGCCCTCTGTTACCTTGCTCTCCCCCTGCCCCAATACACACACATACACATTCCCAATTTTCTTCTACTATACACCATCCCAACATATGTGATGCTGGGCTCCTTGCTGTTCCTTAAGACACTCCATCTTTTGGCTCCAGGCATTTTTCTGCCTGTCCGCCATGCCTATAATACTCTCCCTTCATTCTCCTCTACCAGACAACTAAATAAATTTTGTAAACTTTCAGATTTTGGGGCTCATTCTTGCAAATGACAGTTCTAGTGTCAGAAGTGGGGTTTCCCTGGTGGTCATTCCAAATAGACTGAAAGTTCTCTAAGTACATGGAAGCTAAATAAGTCTCTGTGATTTTAGGATTGAGCACAGACAAGACCCAACCAACACTGGACCAAATCAGACACCATGAGTCCTGTCAAATTGAGGTCAAACACAGTCCAGGCCCTGATGCCAGGTGTCCAGAAAAATTAAGGGAGTGTGTTTGGCTTTAGCCCAAAGACTCAGATGAGATTAGAATTAGCCCAGGCTACCCTGATCTGCAAATAAGTCATCTCTTTGACATGATTACCAAGGGCTTCATAAGGCATCTACTTTAAAAAAAGAAAAATCTGGGGTTAAGCTTAAATGGGTAGAGCCTTTTCTTTCTCTCTTTTACTTTCCTCTTCCTGTCTTTCTCCTCCACCCTCCTGTATGTCTGGTCTGTGACTCCTGGTGAACGTGGAATTATGATCCAGGCCTCAAAAGCAAGGGCCTGGGGCAGCTAGGTGGCGCAGTGGATAGAGCACCGGCCCTGGAGTCAGGAGTACTTGGGTTCAAATCTGGCCTCAGACACTTAATACTTACTAGCTGTGTGACCCTGGGCAAGTCACTTAACCCCAATTGCCTCACTAAAAAAAACCACCACCACAACAAAAAAAGCAAGGGCCTTCGGTTCAACCTGGTGACTTGCTGTGAAGAGAGTGAGACCATTTGATCAGATATCAATGTCTTGTCCTGGTTAGCTGGTTGAAAAGACTCTAAGAAATTTATGTTTGCTATATATATTGGTATATATATAGGTATATATATTGGTAGGCATGAGGTGGTCTTTGACTGGGCTTCTACTTCAAAAGTTCTCTAGTGCACACAGGTCTTGTTTACCTTGGAGAACTTAGTGAAATTTGCTATTGGAGGCAAAAATCTCTTAGGATTGTAGTTTGATATTTGTCCTACATTTTGATTTCAAGTATGATTGTCTGAATTATCATTAAGCTAATAGTCTACCCATTTGAGGGATAACGTCATGTACTGCTCAAAGGGGAGTTGACTGTGAATGACTGTGTCTGAGGAAAGTTTATGAGACAACCTGGCACAGGCAAAGTAGGATCCCTTGACTCAGTTTTCCCCATTGTGCTATTTCCTTTCTGAACAGAAAGAATTTCCCACCTGGTTAATTCTGAACTTAGCTATGATATATGTGGAACTTTACCATATGATTGCCTGTTAACCACAACATTTGTCATTGTTGGTCAGTCATTTTTTTCAGTTGTATGTCTACTTCTTCATGACCCCATTTGAGGTTTTCTGGGTAAAGATACTAGAATAAGTTGCCATTTCCTTCTCCAAAACTATGACATTTACCTGGAATCAGAGATAAGGGACTATTTCCCCCTGTTATGTCGTGTCAGGTCAATCTGTACCCTTTGAAACAACATTCCTGGGTATTGTTATAACCATGTCCCTCCTTTTTTGTTGCTCGTGTAATAATAACACATTTCTGAGTTTACTATAATAGGATTATAAGGTATTGACAGAGAGTGCCATTTTTCATCTGAACCTGTTGTGGTCAACTTTCATACTCGAGGGCAAGCTAGGTAATCTAAGTTCTTAGGCTTGCCATCCCTTACTAATAGTTATATATTCCTCTATATGAACCTAGGTCCTTAAAATATTTTATCTTATAGATATTCCCCTAAACGAGGGAGTGATAGGATAAGATATAATAGTTCCAAATGTATTGTAGTAAACTTCACTTTGAAACAACCAACATGATAGACAGATACGAGATATACAATTGGCTTCAAATAACATCTGCAGACTTTGAATGTGTTATAGTAATAAATTCTCAAAGCTGGATTAAGGATTTACATACAAAGTTGCATTAATAATTATAAAATTCTTAAAATCATGTGTTTTTTCAGTTTGAAGTCTCTGATATTATTAAGAAATGGAAAAAGCTTATTTTACAAGTCAGGACTCAAGATAGAGCAAGTGAAATCCTCTGAAGTTTCAGGTGAATTATAGGTTCCTAATTTGACATTAATATAATCGGGTCCATAAGGTTTGAACTGGTTTTCATCACATGAACTAATTACTAGAAAACCAAATACAAAATTGTGTTAAGTCCTTGTTACTGGCAGATTTTAACTATGTTATAGGGAATCTGCAAGGACTTGGAACTAGAGAAGTAAATCTGCTAGAGGAACCCCCTCCAGAACTGCCCTGAGAATGAGGCCTATTCCAGAATTTCCGAGGAATCGGATAACTACATGGGCTGTCTGGGACTTAAGATGAAAAATGCTGATTAAATGAATATTGGGAATGGGTTACCAGGAATAAGGAAACTTGATATTATTTACTATTGATGATCTTTACTGGATTACTTTGGCTTTAATGATGCATAATATTTATATTTGCCTGCAAAAGGGGTATACCCAAATTCTTTTTATTTATTGTGTGGGAATGAGGGCCATTCCTCCTGCAACTTTTCTTCTGTTTAGCATTTTTTTTCCTTCTGTTTCGTATTAACCTCACCTGACCAAAATCTGCTTATGGAATAATAATGTTAACTGTTAGACTACCTCAGGTAGAAGCCAAAGAGACATTTGAGTTCCCTAAAGTGATTTAGTTATTCCCCTAGCTAACTGTATAAGGAAGACTTTCCCTAACCCTAGTTTTGATATGCAAATCTTCTCTCTCAATTAGTCTGTTGTGAATCCTCTAATTGTAGTTTAATTTGTAATAGGACTTAGTTTACCTATAGAATCTGTTTAATGAGGTTGTCTAATGAGATGATTGCTTAACTGTTCAGTTTTTATGACATTGAAGGAACTGTGGGATTGTGATTTTTGTAATATGTGTGGCTACTGTATACTTGTTTCCTGGTATAAGCTCCAATCTCTTGACTTACAGCCCCTGAGACTTACTCAAATTGATCCTTCCATGAGACATTGGGGGAAGTTTGTCACCAATCTGGTTCCTACCCCCTCCTTAGAGGAATCCTATTGAGCTCTAGACGAGATAGCAGGTGAGGAGGGTGCCACTGAGTTGAGTTTGTGCACTAAACTGTTTTCTGAAATTATTTGCTCTTTATATATTAGTGGTTATTACACCTTTTTGGGGCGGTAAGCATTTATTATTAATTAATATCATATATACCAGTAAAGAATTGACAGTGTGTCTCCCTAACTTCCCCACTAGTCTCAGGCCTTCAGGCCTGTATACCTACATACCCTTAAGAGGGAGAGAATGCACCAAGAAACAGCCTTCTGAGCCAAGGGAGCAGGTCCAGAAAACCAAGAGAGAGGCAAGAGCTCACCAAGATCAAGTCAAGATGGTGACCCTCTCATGGTCAAGGCTTTTATCCTCTTTTGATAGAGGTGGGTCATTATATATCGATCAAAGCTAATTGGTTAGCATCATTCAATTCCATTAGTTGATATGACCTGAGGGTGGTCCAAATTAAAATGAACTCTACCAATGACCTAATGGGAGAGACTCTTGGGCAAAGGCAAGTTCAGTAGCTAGCTCAATTTAGCTAAACAAAAGAATCAATCTCATTTCCCTTTTTTCCCTTGGGCTTGTCCCAAACAAAATTAGAACTTCCTCAAGAATTGGACTCTCTGGATTGAGGAGGGAGAAAGGGGCTGAAAATTATCTGGGTCCCCCCAAGAAATTCATTATTAATAAGTATTTTTTCATAGGTTTTCATGAACTCCCCTTGAAATCCCAGAAACAACTAGGTGGTATAGTGAGTAGAGCACTAGCCCTGGAGTCAAGAGGACCTGAGTTCAAATCCATTCTTGGATACTTACTAGCTGTGTGACCTGGGCAAGTCACTTAACCTCAATTGCCTAAAAGGAAAGAAATCATAACTTAGCTTTCTGCTTCTATAATTATGTTTCTACTAGTATGAGAATGTTTGGCTTTAATAAACCCAAGAGAGGCACAACCTAGCTAATGTGGGAATGTTTTCCATGACTACTCATGTATAACTTATTTTGAAATGCTTGAATTCTAGTGGGTGGGGATTGGGAATGGAGGAGAAAGAGAAGTTGGAACACAAAGTTTTTTTTTTTAATCGATGTTAAAATCTGTTTTTACATATATTTTGGAAAATAAAATTCTATTGAATAAAAAAAAATGTTAAAAACCCAAGAGAGGGAAATTATGGAAAATGCTTTACTGTGTTGTTTGGAAAACTTATTATTATACTGTCTAAATTTGACTTTTGATGACCAGAGATTGTTTGAAACCAAAATGTCACCCTGATGTCAGTAACTGTCCAGGAATGCCAGAAGTGGCTATAGGGGATTTTGATTTCCTCCATTTCTTGGATACAACCAAAACATTTATATTTTGGATCCATTCACTAAGGTCTTGTTTTGGTTCTCCCCAAGCTTGTGTTTTGTCTTCTCCCAAATTTTATTAAATTTTATTGAATGTTTATATTTACTGATAGCCATCTCTATCTTATTTTCAAGCTCGTGGGTTTATGTGTAGGTAGCTCTTATTTAAATCCTATATACAATGGAAACCTTGGAGAGCCTAGACAAGATGGAACCACAATCTTTCCAGCTTTCTCTCCTCTATGAAATGATCAAATAAATTTCTTTCTAAAACTATTTCAGATTTGGGGGTTTGTTCTTTGTTTTTATGGGGACAATGAGGGTTAAATGACTTGCCCAGGGTCACACAGACAGTGTCAAGTGTCTGAGATCACATTTGAACTCAGGTCCTCCTGAATCTGGGGCCTTTGCTTTATCCACTGCGCCACCTAGCTGCCCTGGATTTGTTCTTGCTAATAACAATCTCCACCTCCTGGCTTCCCTGGCTTTCAAGTCCCAGTTAGAATCCTACCTTCTAAAGAAAGCTTTTTGCAACTCTCTTAATTCCAGTGCCTTCCCCCCGCTATATATATTCTGTATATAGCTTGTTTTACCTGTTGTCTCCTCCATTAGATTGTGAGCTTCTCAGGGACTGTCTTTTGCTTTTCTTTGTATCTCCAGCATTTAGCACAGTGCCTGGCACATAGTAGTTATTTAATAAGTGCTCACTAACTGAGTGATTAGACCTGGAGGCTACTAGGTTAAAAACAAGGTTTGCTGAACATGCTAGCAGTGGCCAAAGAGTATAAGGCCCTTCTTCTACTTCACTCCCCTGCTCCCTCTCATCCTTTACCCCACAAAAATATCCTAACTATGGACCTTGGAAATGAGAAGGAGTCTGCCTTGATCTATGAGGCTGATCGGGGCTCATTGACCAGTGGCCATGCTGATGAGTGAAAAAAGGAAATTGCACAATGCGTGAGGAAAATAAAAAGCAATAAGGGCACGGGGAGAGAGAAAAAACAGAAACTATAGGGATTAGGGGGCGTTGGTTTAGAGCTGGAAGGAGTCTTCAATGCCATCTAGCCCAACCTTCTCTTACTTTACAGTTTAAGAAACTGGGGCACAGAAAGGTCCTGTCTTGCCAAAGGTGACAACCAGTATTTAAAGTCAGATCCTACAACTTTAAGTCCAGTCCTTTTTCTGATGTACCAAGGAGAGAAGAGGATAGCCAGGAAACAAGGGCAAGATAAATCCCATCTCCTAGAGTGGGAGAGTGCTGCCTTTTATTTGGATTCAGTCAATAAAGCCAATAAAGCCTAAAATCACAAGGTTGAGTGTTGTTGGGGGGGGGTGAAGGTTGGCTACTATTTCACAATGTTGGCTCATATTTAGTTTGTAGTTCATTAAAACCCTAATATCTGTCCTGTGAGCTATTGTCTAGCCATACCTCCTACATGGGGTTTTCCTAGTGTTGAATATTAAAATACAGTTTTTGTATCTGCCTGTCTCCTACAAACAGATCAGAGAAATAATGTTTAATCTCTCCTACAAAATTAATAAACAGATCAGAGAAATTATATCTTATAATATCTCCTACCAAAAAAATTTAAAAAGATCAGAGACATGTCTCCTACAGAACAAAACCGGATCAGAGACAGACAGAAAAAAAACATAACATCAATTAAATATTTTGTTCCAAGAAGAAAAATAACACAACATGATCATGTGGAGACTTCCCTCCTATGAGAGAAGCTTGGGGGACTCCCCATTTCTGAGGGTATATATGGTTTTAGTCCACTGATTAGAGGGCCTTGTCAGTTTCAACAGTATGATACAGAAATCAACCCAAAAGCAAAAAGCAGTTTAACAACAAGTATGGAGGGAATACAGAAGCATCATGATAAGAGTGTAGGATTCCAAAAAAGGATGACACCTAGATGTTATCATAAGATAGAGACTTCTTATCCTGAGGGAAAAGAAGTCACTAGGTAGGGTCTTTTATCTGCTAGCTATCTGGGTTCAGTTTGGACTTCAGTTGAAGGACATTTTGCTCCTATTAACCCAGGTTTTCATAAAAAATACTTTTGGATAATAACGTACCCCCATCAAATCCAGGTGATCCATATATTCATATTAACACTAGGGACTAGATAAGAAACAGAGACCACTGAAATTAGGAGTGTGGGCACTCTACCTCAGTCTCAGGAAAAGGTAAGGAAATTGAATCACAGAGAAAAAGAGATAGGCCATACCTAGTCCTGGATTTTCAAAGCCAATTTGTAAGAGATGGTAGGAAATAAAAGCTAGGTTCTGCAGAACAATTTACACATGTTAAGTAATTTAGAATCTAGGACCTAGAACTGGTTCTTAGAGATCAGCTAATTTAACTTTCATTTTGTAACTTTGAAGGGATAAGTGGTTTGCTCAATATATCACAAGAGAAAGATTTTTTTCTTGTTTCTGCCTCCAGACCATCCTCTTCTTCCCTTCTTCCTCTTCTTAATGAAGTGGAAAGAGAGCTGGATTTGCAGTCAGAGGACCTAGGTTCAAATTCAGCTTACTAGATGTTTAATCTTATACAAGTCACTTACCTCTCTGATCCTCAGTTGCCTTAAACTGTAAAATGAGGAAGAAGTACTAAAATGACCTTGAAGGTCTCTTTCATCTCTAAATATAATGCCACATCCTGGTCAGACTAAAAAAATTTGGGGGGTGGGGTGGGGCAATGAGGGCCAAGTGACTTGCCCAAGGTCACACAGCTAGTAAGTGTCAAGTGTCTGAGGCTGGATTTGAACTCAGGTCCTCCTGAATCCAGGACCAATGCTTTATCCACTACCCCACCTAGCCCCTGGTCAGACTAAATCTGATTGTTGTAAGTACTATGCTTCACATTTTTGACACATCCAGAGAAGGCAAGTAGAGTTGAGAGGGATCATGAAATCATACAAGAATGTGTCAAAAGAAATCAACTAGCCACTCTCTTTAAATAAATGGAAGATTGTCTTGTAGAAGGGGTATGCTTATGCTGCTTGAGTTTCAAAAGAAAAACTGGGACAAATTAGTGGAAATTATCGTGACATGGAAGCAGATTTTAGTCCACTATAACAACTTCCTAACAATTAATGTTGTCCAAAAAGAAATGGACTTGGTTGCCTCAGAAGGTAGTGAATTTCCTGACATAAAAGGTCTTTTAAAAAGCTGGACGGGGGAGGGGGGGCAGCTAGGTGGCACAGTGAATAAAGCAGCGACCCTGGATTCAGGAGGATCTGAGTTCAAATTTGGCCTCAGACACTTGACACTTACTAGCTGTGTGACCCTGGGTGAGTCACTTAACCCTCATTGCCCTGCAAAAAAAAAAAAAAAAAAGCTGGACAACCTTATGCCAGGGATGTTGCAGAGGGCGTTTTATTAATGATACACATTGGAATAGATGATAGGTCAGGCATAACGGTTCCTTGTTGGGAGTATAGGGGATAAGTGAATTTGGGGATGTGAGAGAGGGACCTGTGTGGGAGAGAAAACAATATGGGCTGAGTAGGGTAAAAAAGCACCAGAAATTAGTGTAGCAATCAGTTTTCTGTTTGACGTTTATTAAGCATGTGCTTGACTCTGCACCGAGCCTACAAAAGATTCAATTATCCCTTCTGTATCGAAGCAGGTTAGGGGGCAGCACCATTGCAATCTGGAAAATTGAGTACAATTTTTTGGCCCTCCTTTTGCACCAGAGAAGTCTAATTTTTTTTTTTGAATGGGGTGTTTATAGTATCTTATTGTAAAATTTGGGTGAAGTATTTGGTCATAGGCTCTGTGTCATCTGCTGGCCTTCAAGTGTCATCTTTGGCTTCTGCAAAACTCCCCCCAAATTCCCATTCAGTTTCCATACCCTTGATACATAGAAACCCCAATTCATGATGTGGAAGGGGTAACTAACTGCACTATCTTCAGGGAGCTTCCAGCTTCTCAACTTCAAAAAAAAAATCTAATTCCCCAAATCCTTCAAAAAGTGTTTATAATGAACAGGTTTATAAATAAGGGATTGGATTCAGGATTTGGGAAACAGGCCCTAATCTCCTGGGAATGAATGTCAGATACTGAGGTGGTGGAATATTCATGATCCCTCCGGAGTGTGGCTTTTCACTCTTTTCAACAACCTCCTCTTTTTTTCTCACGGTTGAGGGCTCAAAATAAAGACAAATGATTCAGTGAATAAGAATAAAGGAAGGATACCCATCCTAGCCCAGCCCAGTAAACTGGGCTGACTCCAACCTCAGACTGGAGGGGGAAAACCTGCCAAAAGAGACAGGTGTGGCTGTCTCTGGATTCCAGGATTAAACTAATCCCACCATGAGGAGCTCCACCCCTATTCCAAAATCTTAACTGGTCTAAGGGCTTCCTTCAAGCCCCACCTTTGGTTTCTGCCTTTTCTTCCCATGGTGTGTCCCCCTCCCTAGTCTTAGCCTCTCCAAGTGAGGTCTCCCAAGCTGATGAAATCCCTAGGGACCCTTCTTACTCCTCCTCCATCTTCTCCCGCACTTCAGCAGGCAGTCCCTCATACAGAGCCTCCTCCACCAGCAGCCCTGATTTTTTGAGCCCCCCACAGTTGCCAAGTTCTTCAGGTAAAGCCTCTAGCCGGTTCCCCTTGAGTTCTAGCCGGCTGAGGGCCTGCAGGGCAGCCACTCGAGGTGAGAGCTGCCTTAGGTTATTATAACCCAACAGCAGTGTCCTCAGTTTTTGGCAGAAGAAGAGTTCATCCGGGAGCCCTTCCAGGGCATTGTAGGAAAGCGCAAGATGCTGCAAGTTTTGGAGGATGCTCACCTCTTGGGGCAAGGAGCGCAGGCCATTGTGAGAAATGTCAAGCAGGCGGAGGTTGGTGCAGAAACAGAGCTGGGGAGGCAGGGTCTCCAACTTGTTGTGACTGAGGTACAGCTGCTCCAAAGCCTTCAGTTTGCGGATGTGTTCTGGGACATAGGCGATCTGGTTGTGCCACAACTTGAGGGTGACCAGCTTGCGGCAGTGCTGAAAACTCAGGATCTCCTCAATGGAACGGAGGTGGTTATCCTTCAGGTCGAGATCCTGTAGAGCGGTCAAGCTGAAGACAGCGTGGGGTATCCTCTCCAGCCCACAGCCCACCAGCTCTAACTCCCTCAGGGCCGTGAGCTTCTTCAGCCCATTGAGGGTCAGCAGCCGGGCCCCATCGTTGTGGATGCTGAGCCGCTGCAGGTGACCAGCCACGTCAGTCACACTGGGGGGCACTTTGCCTGCATTGCTTCTCAGGGAGAGGCTCTTAAGTAGCTTCAGCTCTTTGAGGCTCTCCAGGTTAGCCGCCCGGCTCAGTTCTGCGGGGAAAAGGCCCTCGAGATGGAGTTCTTCCAGGCTCCGGAGTCCAAACACCCACAGGGGCACTTCACGCAACTCCTCGCACTTCACCCGTACCACCTTGAGTCGGTCCCTCAAGAAAATGAAGGAGGAGAAGGGGAGTTTGGCAGGGGAGTGGAGCAGGCTGAGCTCTTCCAGGTGGACCAGCTGGGAGAGGCTTGGAGGGAAGGTGATGTCACAGATGGCCTCCAGCTTGAGAGCCTCCGTCTCACTCAGCTCAAAGACCGTATCGGGCAGCCCGGGCAGCATGCACAGTGCCAGCTCAAGCCGCCCTCGCCCATTGCGCTGGAGCTTCTGCCGCAGCTTCTCAGGTGTCCATTCGTGGTTGAGGTTGAGTTGCTTGAGCCGGCTTTCACTGACCTCGGAGAGGAAGACAGCAAAACGTTTAGAATAAAGTGAGTCATATTGGTCAATGAGATGGAGCATGAAGGCAAAGTCATTCTTGACATCAGGAATGTCCCCCATTCCGGTCTCTTCCCTCACGGAAGAGAAAGAATACTCCTTGAGGGGCCGGTGGAAGAGCCAGTAGAGAGTGTAGAGGCAGGTGAGGCCGTAGACGCACACGAAGGAGATGTAGCAGAAGGCCAGCTTGGCAAAGAGGTGAGCCTTGGTGTGGTTACAGCAGAAGCTGGCATAGCCCGTGACTTCTGCTGTTTCCACCTGGCAGGCTACCAGGAAGCTAATCTTCTCCACATAGATGACGTTATAGATCAGGATGGCCAGAAACTTGCACACCTTGAGGACCGTCTGGCGGATGTACATGGTATATAAGATATCACCCTCTTCCACGTGCACACGGAACTTCTTCACCTTCTCAAACAGGGCCTTGGCCTGCTCCCCCTCTTTTTTGTCCAGGAGGGTCACAGCCGGCGGTTCCGTCACCACCTTCTCTGGCTCTGTCACCACCTTCTCTGACTCCCCTGCCTTTCCTGACCCAACTATGGCTGTGGCTGCTACCCGTCCTGAGGTACCCTTGTGGTTCTCACCAGAAACCTCGGACAGGGCCCGAGTTGTCCACGGTGAGTCAAAGCATTTGCCCAGGATGGAAATGAAGTGCTCTATCTTGGAGCTGGTTCCAGGGAATTTGAACCAGAAACTCGTGCAGACCATGAAGATGAGAGTATGGATGACGACCAGGTAGGGGAAGTACTTGGCGTACCAGTGGAGCGCAGTCTCATAGCAGAGCTGGTTGATAAAGCTGTACTGTTGTAAGTCCAGGTTGTTCTTGAGGCCACTGAGCTCCCGAAGGTCTTCTGTATCCTCAGAGACTCCCCGGGGCAGCTGCCCACATGGGGTCTCTGATAGATTTTCCCGGGGGACGTGGCTAGGTAGACATATGATCTTGTCCTGAGTCACCTGGGGATAGGGGAGATGGGAAAAGAAAAGATAAAAATGCCTAGAGAGGCTGATGGGAAGAACCTGGCATTTAGTCTTGCCTTGGTGGCCAGGATGACTCTGAGCCTCAGTTTCTCATACTGTAAATATAGTCCCTCCCACTCTTGGCTCTCGCTTCAAGGATTTTACAAAATATCCAATTAAAGTGGTCCATAAATTTAATGAATTGCTGGACTGCTGACACTCATCCTGATCACAGAAGGGTTTGCCAAGTCTTCGCACTGGCCCAGGTTAGGGTCCTGGCCTCTAGGAGAATCACATACTCAGAAAGAATGGCAGAGATCATCTTGTCTCACCTCTTCAATGCCACCTTACGCTGCCTTGGCTTTGGCGGCTGTGTGTCTGTTCCTTCTTTCTCCCCAGTAGGAATCCTTTCTCCCTTCCACCTAGGCCAACCCCCTGCCCAATTCTGGGGTTTTACAGTCTCTTTTCATGGTCTGTCCAGAGGGCTCTGGATCCTCCTCACCTGCAGGGTACAGCCAAAGACCCCGATCATGAGCATGGCCACCGTGACATATTCAGCTAGCACATCCCACCACGGCTTCAGCACTTTGAATGCCGGCTGCTGCTCTGTGAATTGCTTGAATTCAGCCACAGGGATCATTCTGCCTCTGGAGGAATTACAGAATGTCAGAATTGAAAAGGACCCTAAAGGTCATTTTACAGAGGAGGAAACAGAGGCTCGGAACAAGGAAAGGACTTGCCCAAGATACTGTGTTGTTTTAGTGGCAAAACCAGGATTAAAACTCAGTGTTTCTGACTGGTGCTTTAATTACACTACACTGCTGCTGGGAAATGGGGCAGCCAGAAAGTAAACCAGGGGCCCCAGAGGGAGGGAAAAGACCAAGGCATTCCTTGGACCCCCGAGATCCCCCTTCTAGATCCTGATGCCTTCTCAGACCCTTCCCCCTCGTCAATCCTAATCTTCAATTCCTAACTACCTCACATTCTCAGACTCCAGCCTGAGAACACCTCTTCCCCACCCCCTATTCCTTCCTTTCCTCCCAGAATCAGGGAGCAGACTAGGCTTTAGCCAAACACCACTCCCTCCCTGGGACCCAAGCAGCCGACTCTCCGTTCAATTACTCATCTCACTCCCAGGAAACTCCAGACTCCTAACTAATTCTCCCCAACTAATGCCACAAACTGCCTTAAGGACTGAAGTAGCTTGGGAAACTCCTGCCTCCCAGACTCTGAATTCTCGCTGTGGCCTTTCCAGGGGTGGGACTGAAGCTGCGTACCTCCACCCCCACCCCATGGGGGGTGCCACCTCCAACCCAGTGCCACCTCCAACCGGAAAAGCCGGCTGGAGCCTGGCTCTGGTTACCAGGGCCCCAGGGCCAGGGAGTGGAAGAGTTGAACAGGGGCGGATCAGTGGTGGTGGTGGTGGGGGGGACTGGGCTCCTAGAGGGACGGGGGCTCAGGCCCAGCTGGATAGGAAGTAAAAAACAGAAGCCTGAATGCTGAGAGGGGTGGAAGAAGAGAAGCCTACCTGGTTTAGAAAAGGGAATAATGACAGGGGGACAAGGGAATGGGAACCCTGGGTCCTAGTTGAGAAGGGGAAGAAGCTCCCTTTGGGGAGTAGAGCCAGGCCCCCAGCCCTTCCTTGTCTCTCTGTCCCTGGGTGTCCTTGCAGACCAGTCTATTTTTCCTACTTTGCTAAATGAAGGGCTTGCACTAGACCATTTATTTCTAAGGTCCCTTCCAGCTCTGATATTCTATTATCCTGGGCCCTGGGGAGACACAGGAAGCCAGGCGTGGGGTGTAGGACTGGATGAGAGCCAGACACCACCTACCGTGGCATTTGGGCTGGCTCCTCGCCCTCTTAAATTAGCCTTCTTGCTTGCCCCACTCTCTCCCTCAACCTTCCCCTCTCTTCTCCTCCCCCCTCCAAGTTCCAGAAGCCCTAGGAAGGAAGAGAGAAGCAAGACCACCCAGACATATCCTTGGTTCGGATTGGGAATCTGAAAAGAGTGTGTGACATACAGAAAAAGCTGGGCCAGAGAGGAGGGACCAAGAAGATGGGACCCAAATATCTAGGAGTATCCTGGCGGAGCTGGCTTTGGAGAAGGGCTCCCCAGTCTCAGGTACTCTTCCCTTTAGGGGTAGCAGAGAAGAGCCTCCTAGATCCATCTCCTCCAGCCTTCATCTCTCCCCGGGCCCTGGCAATCCCATCTCTTCCTGACCTGATCCTATCTCCATCCTGAATCTTTATCGTTACAACTGCCTCCACCTCCATCCCTCTACTCAATCCCCACCACATGGCAACCTAAACAGAAGTCTGGAGAGCCACCCGCAGCCCCTATTTACTAGCTGTGTGACTAGAGCAATGTACTTCCCTCCCTAGGCCTCAGTTTCACTGTCTGTAAATTCAAGAGTCAGACAAGATGTTCTCTAAGGTCTCTTGTATGGCTCTCAAAAAACCTCCCTATTCTGACTGGCCCAAGGCCCAGAATTCATTTTGGGAGGCAGAGAAAGAAGACCCCGGGTTCCAGGTTAGGTTTCCACTTTAGACTCCCACCAATTCCCTTTGGAAGGAGCTGATGCAGCCCTGCTGATCATCCCCAAGCCTTGTCCAGCATCACTGATGTTTCCAATCTCTTGGTCCTGGCATTCTGACAGCTCTTGCACAGAAACAGTGTCTGGGGATGCTGAGCCGGTGATCATACCCTGATGTCTAGTTCCTCATAAATCAGCCTGCCCTGCCAACCCTGGACATGCACACACACACATGTGCACACATGTGTGCACACATGCGCACACACATACATACACATGTACACACACACATCTACTTAATCTGTGCGTGACTGTGTGTGCTCCATCAGAGGCAGGCTCATACCTGCCTTTATTCCCATACACACATTTAACAGGACATCCTGACTCACATTCTTTCTCTCTCTCTCTCTCTCTCTCTCTCTCTCACACACACACACACACACACACACACACACACACACACACACACACACACACACAGAAATACTGACTTTCACAGTCCGCGATACAGACACTGACACGAATATGAGCACATCCCGTCTCAGCCAAGCCCACGCCCATGCCCTGGCATGAACACATACAAAGATGTTTCTCATCCCCATGACTACAGGCCTGCGGAGCATGCATACATGCGTAGGCATATTTGTCATAACATAAAAGTGCAAGTGTGTTTGCCAATGCATATACTTTGCAGCACTGGTAGAAGACCTAGGGTTAGAGGGCCATGACCCTTTGGCTCCCTCCCCTCACACAGCCACTATCCTTGTTCTAGCCCTTATAATCCCTTGCTGGTCATCTCTATTGACAAAACCCTCCCCAATCTGGCTCCCACTTGACTTTTTTCTTTTTTGGGGGGGGGGCAAAACAATGAGGATTAAGTGACTTGCCCAAGGTCACACAGCTAGTGTCAAGTGTCTGAGGCTGGATTTCAACTCAGGTCTTCCTTAATCTAGGGCTGGTGCTTTATCCATTAAGCCACCTAACTACCCCTCCCACTTGACTTTGCAGCTTTATTTCGTAGAACTCCCCTTTACAAATTATCAGTTCTCAACAAACCGGACTACAGTCAGTTCCCTATTTACATACTCCAAATCTTGCCTCTGAATATTTATTCACTTGAGGCACACCTGGGAGGCCCTCCCTCTTCAGTCTCATGGCCCTAAAAGCTTGAATTCCTTCAATACTCAACTGAGGTGCCACTTCCTCTTTGAAACCTTCTGTGATTCTGCCTTGTTCTCCCATTTCCCTTGTACTATAAGTATTTGTGTTCATGTTGTGTCCCCCAAAATAAAACATAGCCTCCTTAGGAGCAAGAACTAGGGCAGCTAGGTGGTGCTGTGAATAAAGCACCGGCCCTGGATTCGGGAGGACCTGAGTTCAAATCCAACCTCAAACACTTGACACTAGCTGTGTGACCCTGGGCAAGTCACTTAACCCTCATTGCCCCGAAAAGAAAAGAAAAAAAGAGCAAGGACTATATATTTCTGTTTTCTTTTTTCTTTTTTTTTTTTTTTTTGGTGAAGCAATTGGGGTTGTGACTTGTCCAGGGTCACGCAGCTAGTAAGTATCAAGTGTCTAAGGTCGTATTTGAACTCAGGTCCTCCTGAATCCAGGGCCAGTGCTCTATCCACTGCGCTACCTAGCTGCCCCAACTATATATTTCTTAATTTCCTCTGTCCCAAAGAGGGTGAGCACTTAGTAGGTGCTTAATTTAGGTTGAATTGTTGTTCTGGTCTTCAAGGCAGACAAGCACTGAAATCATTTGTTATGTCTACCACTCTATGTCTCACCTGCCCCATTGGTCCTCTTAGAGAATGAAGAATGAATAACAATAATAACAACACCCACCCACCCCCAATCCCCCACCGTGGCACAAACTAAACCAAACATACTAGATATCAGCTTTGGTTGAAAAATCCTCATTTCTGCCCCAATTCATACCAGTACATGCCAGGGAAAATCTTGGAAATTTTCTCAAGAAAGGCAAATTCTGAGGAAGAGTTTCAGTCACCATCATGTATCTCAAACACACAATCAGATAGATACACAATTGCAGACAGACACAATCTGCCTCGTGGTTACTCAGTTACAGGCTCCCACAGAAAGTGGGCCTGCCTGGGGAAACAGTCACCAACCAGCCCAGCAGTTTCTTCTACATACAGACATACACAAGCCTAGTCACAGACAGAGTTACAGGCAAACACGGGCACTGATGAACAACATTAGACACAAAGTCCATTACACATGGATGGACACAAAAGCACACTTTATGCCCCCCACAGTCACAGACAGAGACCCAAATGCCCAAATGTGGAGTGGCATATAGAATCACAGACACACAGGAATTGTCATTATCTCTGTCTGTCTTTAATTTTAACTTTGTTGGCCCAAACCTATCATTAAGCCCCCATAGACACATGACTGTTTCCACATGCTAGGATGTTGTCTGAAAAAGATTCTGGTAGTAAGGCCCAAGGAGAACAGACCTCTAAGTACTGAGCCCTCAAGTGGTGGGCAGCATCTTTCCTATGGCCTACAATGATTTCAGCCTCTCCAAGTCAGGCTCTGGACCCTTCACCAAGGCCTGACATCCCATTATTAGGACTTCATTCCTTTGAAGGCATTGAAACCCTGTCAAAATGTCACTATGTGGGAGGGTCCCATAGCCAGTCATTTCAGTCACTGACTCCTTTGTGGAAGAGGTTCATCTGTTCTTTCCCTAAAATCAGATTGGGAATGGAAAATGTGAGCCTTGGAGGCCCGAGGCATAGAATAGGTAGGGGGGCAGGAAAGCCACAGGAAAGAGAGGCCTGGGGACTCGGTCACTTCATTAACCTGACAATGACCTCCTGATCAGCAGCTCTTCCTTCTTTTATTCTCTTTTCCTCACCTCGGGAAGATATTTCCTGCATAAACTACCAGGTACCTTCCTAAAGCCCAGGTCCAAGCACGTCCCTGCCATGACTTACCATCGCTTCCCCTGGCCTGCAGTTGGCCCTTGAGATGCTCTGCTAAGTGGCCTGCATAGTCCTGTCCCTCTGCTCCATGCTCCATCCCCTAACCTTTGCTCTGTGACTCCCTTTCCCCAATATCCTTCCTTCTTTTGTTGTTCCACAATCCTGTCCGCCTTGGTCTTTCAGTGCATGACTCAGGGCTCACCTGTGGGACACCTCCCTGGACCACCCCAACCCCATCTGAGCAGAGAGCACCTACCTCTTCTTTGATTAGAGAGCTTGGCATCTGTCTTATAATCTTGGATTCGTTATTGGATTAGTTCTCTTCATCCTTGTGTTAACTCTTCTAGGAGATTGGAAGTCCCTAGAAGGCAGACACCTATATATTTGTTAACTGTCCGAGTCACAGACCAGTCCAAGAAATGGGATAATGGAGTGCCGAGATGCTGAGGAGGACGGGAGAGATGGGAGGCAGAAATCAAGTGATAGGATTCGGGATCTTGAAAGTGGAATCTCAGAGCCTGGGAGTCTGGGTAGGGAAATAATCGCCCCACAACAGGGTCTATGGCAACGGGGGCTCAGGGTGGAAGAGATCTAGGCTGGGCCCCACAACAGGGTTTATGGCGACGGGGGCTCAGGGTGGAAGAGATCTAGGCTGGGAGGGAATCCCGAATAAACCTGCCCTCAGTTCTTTTCTCCCCGAGTCCCCCACTCAGTTTAGGGGTGCAGCCTCGATGGCCCCGACACCTTTCCGGGGCTGGATCTCGCTCTCGTTATAGCTCTCTCCTCTCCCGACAGATTCCGTGCTCTGGGATACACAGCCCCACTGTCCCGGCAGATCTCCTGTAAGCGGGGATAATCCCCACTCTCCCCCAATAAGAGTCCGGCTCTCTGGAAAGATCAATTCCCCAGACTGCTCCTCGTTTTCCAAGTCCAGATCCCAGCCTTCAGGACAGAGCCCCGTTCTCCCCTCAGGTTTCCCTCCAAGTACGGGGACAACTCCCTCCCTCCAAGCTCTCGGGACAGATCCTCATTCTCCTGGTCCGGATCCCCAGCCTTCCGGACAGATCCCTGTCCTCCCCGTCCTAGGACAGATCCCCACTCTCAGAACTGAACCTGCTCTCGGGACAGACCCCTCGCTTCACTCACCCGCCGGTGGAGCGGTCGCTCAGTCCCGGCTCTTGGGGAATGCGCTCCAGGCTCCTCCGGACGTCCCGTCCCGAGCAGCACCGGGGCCAGGCGGGTGAGTCAAGTCGGGCGTGGCCGCTGGAGCTAAGGAGCCCGGGCCGCTCCGCCTACCTGGCCCCGCCCCTCACCCCAGCCCTACCCCGTCCCGAGATTGGCGGGAAAGGGAAACTGAGGCGGAGGGGGCCAGGAGTCAAATGTCGGTGCTTTCAACTCCTGGCTGGCCACTGGGACCCCAGGCAAGCCAGGGGATGCTTCTAAGATGGGCAATGTTGTTGGGATGGCCACATAGTCCTGGGTTCTCTGGGGATGGAGCCAGTCATTTGGGTAAGTCTGGAAGGAGGCTAGACGACTTTCCTACACCGCTTTGTACTGGAGCACCAGAGGAAACTAAGCCGCAGACACTTAGAGGTGATTCTGAGAGGAGAAAGAATTCAGGCACCCTGGCTCCCAGCTGCGGAGCATTGCCTTCTCTTCTTCCCAGGTGAGCAATTACGGCTAAGGGAGAGGGAAAGAAGTGGGGTCCTTTGGTTATTTCCCCTCAGCCAACCAATTCCCCAGAGCAACCCACGAGAGGGAATATTAGGGAGTCAGCACCAAGGAAGTTGGGAACTTTATCCAGCTGCACTCCTAAGGGCAGGAGTTAGGGCCAATAACAGTAGCCCTGCAGGGCCCGGAAGGCTATGACTTTGAGAACTAAAATTGAGGAGGAGGAAATGTAGAGTTTTAAAAGGCTAATTAATCCCAGGCTTGATATGAGGAGAGAGATGGGAGCTTCTGATGAATACACCTAGAGATAAAGAGATGAGAGCTACTGATAAGAGTGCCTGCTCTCTTCCCTTAGACACTAAAGTATTCTGTCCTCTTCTCTCTAACCAATGGAGCCTCTAGTATGACCAGCAGGCAGAAAAGGGAAGGTCTCCAGGCATTGATTGGGACCTGAACAAGGACTTGGGCTTTACCTTTCCTCCCTCCCAGGGATTCTGTCCCTACCTGGTTCTGCTTAAACGATAGATACATAGATAGATAGATGCATACATACATACATACATACATACATACACACATACACACATACATATACACATACATACATAGATTACTTGTCTGTCCCTAAAAAGTTGCTGTTGTTTGGCCTTTGTTCTTGAAGAGGACCATGACATTGCGGTGTGGTGATGTCATGACTTGCACTGAATTGGATTTGAAGTGAGGGAGGATCACCAACCTCACTCTTGCCTCCGGAGCCATCTGGGTCCAGTAGCAAGAGATCCATCGGGACGACTAGAGATGGCCTCAATGTTTAAGGCAATTGGGGATAGGTGACTTGCCAAGGGTCACACAACCAGTAAGTGTCTGAGGGGCAAAGGGGCAGCTGGGTGGCACAGTGGATAAAGCACCAGCCCTAGATTCAGGACTTGAGTTCAAATCTCACCCTAAAAAGTATAGCTGGCTGAATGGAGAGCTAGCCAAGAGCTGGCTTGTCAGGGGATGTCAGAATAGGTGAGGTAGGTAGGTAGGAGGTAAGCTTTTTGAGTCCGTACCTTACCTGAGGCACTGTGACTTACCCATCAACATCTCTCCTCTTCTCATCTCTCTTCTTCCCCCTCCCCACCATTAAAAAATGAAAAAGCTAGGGAGGCTTGAAAAATGCCTAGACACCTAAGTCCATGGAAATTTGAGATTCCCACTGTACTTCCCTTCTCTCATTTGATACTGCCTCTCCTCTAGTGTAGATTCCCATCAGCTCACATCTGGATTACAATAACTGCCTGCTAGTGGGTCTACGTGCCTCAAGTCTCTCTCCACTCCAATCTATCTTCCATTCAACCACTAAAGTGATTTTCTTAAAACTTGGGTCCAGTCATGTCACTCCCCACCCCCACCCCTCTCAATAAACCTCAATGGCTTCCTATTTCCTCCAGAAGCAAATACAAAATGTTATGTTTGGTGTTCAAATCCCTTCATGACCTGACCTCTTCCTACCTTTCTAGTTTTCTTAGACCTTGCTCCTCAACACCTAGGATTCAATCCCATGACCCAGGCCTCTTGGCTGTTCCATGAACAAGTCATTCCATCTCTCAGTTCTAGGCATTTTCTCTGGCTGTTCCGCATGCCTGGAATGCTCTCCCTCCCCTGCTTCAACTACTGACTTCCCCAATTTTTTTTAAGTCCCAACTAAAATACCTGCATTTATTGGAAGTCTTTTCCAACCACTCTTAGTTCTAGTGCCTCCCTTCTGTTAATCATTTCCTATTTATCCTGTATAGAGCTTGCTTTGTATGTATTTGTTTTCATGTTTTCTCTCCCATTATATTGCAAGCTCCTTTAGGGCAGAGACAGTCTTTGGTCTTTTGTTTTGTATCCCCAGCACTTAACACATTGCCTGGCACATAGTAGACATTTAATAAATGTTTGTTTATTATTTCTTTTATTTTTTCTAATTATGTGTAAAAAAATTAGCATTTTTGTTTTTAAAATTCTGAGTTCTCTCCCTCCCTTCCCTCCTCATTGAGAGGACAAGCAATTTTATATAGATTGTACATGTACAGTGATGCAAAACATATTTCCACATTAGTCATGTTGTCAAAGAAAATACAGAGCACCAGCCCTGGATTCAGGAGGACCTGAGTTTAAATCTGGCCTCAGACACTTAACACTTACTAGCTGTGTGACCCTGGGCAAGTCACTTAACCCCAATTGCCTCACTTAAAAAAAAGAAAGAAAGAAAGAAAGAAAGAAAATACAGACTAAAAAAGACCATGCCAAAACAAGAAAAATAAGGCTTTTTTGCTTTGTTTTGTTTTGTTTTGTGGTTTGTTTGTTTGGTTTTTTACGTATGCTTTAATTTACATTGAGACTCCATCAGTTCTTCCTTTGAACGTGGATAGCATTTTTCATCATGAGCCCTTTGGAACTGTCTTAGATCATTGTATTGCTGAGAATAACTGTCATTCACAGTTGATGATTATACAATATTACTGTTACTGGGTACAATGTTCTCCTGCTTCTATTTATTTAACTTTGCATCAGTTCAGGTCTTTCCAGATTTTTCTGAAAGCATCCTTCTCATCATTTCTTATAGCACAATAATATTCCATTATAATCATATACTACAACTTGTTCAGCCATTCCCCAATTGATGGGCATCCCCTCAATTTCTTTTTCTTTTCTTTTTTTCCTCAGGGGAATTAAAGTTAAGTGACTTGCCCAGGGTCACGAAGCTAGTAAGTGTCAAGTGTCTGAGGCCAAATTTGAACTCAGGTCCTCCTGAATCCAGGGCCAGTGCTTTATCCACTGTGCCACCTACCTGCCCCCTTTCAATTTCTAATTCTTTGCCACCACAAAAGGGACTGCTATGAATATTTTTTACATATAAGTCCATTTCCTTTTTTAAAAAATAGAACCTAGTGATTCTATTGCTGGGTCAAAGGATAAGCACAGTTTTATAGCTTTTGAGCATAGTTCCAAATTGTTTTCCAGAATTGTTGGATCAGTTCACAACTCCACCAACAGTGTATTAGGGACCTAATTTTCCCACATCCCTTCCAACATTTGTCATTTTCTTTTTCTCTCATATTAGCCAATCTGACAGGAGTGAAGTAGTACCTTAATTGTTTTAATTTCCATTTCTCTAATCAATAATGATTTAGAGCATGTTTTCATATGGTTATAAATAGCTTTCAATTCTTCATCTGAAAATGCCTGTTAATGGCCTTTGGGGCCATTTGTCAATTGGAGAATGACTTATATTCTTATAAATTTGACTCAGTTCTTTATATATTTGAGAAATGAGGCCTTTATCAGAGAAACTTGCTGTAAAAAATTTCCCCCAGTTTTCTGCTTTCCTTCTAATCTTGGCAGCATTGGTTTTGTTTGTGCATAACCTTTTTAATTTAATGTAATCAAAATTATCCATTTTATCTTCTGGGATACTCTCTAGTTCTTGTTGGGTCACAGATTCTTCCTTTACCCCTTATCCTGACAGGTAAACTATTCCTTGTTCCCCTGTTTTGCTTATGATATCACCCTTTATGTTTAAATCATGTACCTGTTTTGACCTTATCTTGTCACAGTGTGAGATGTTGGTCTATACCTAGTTTCTGCCAAATTGCTTTCTAGTTTTCCCAGTAGTTTTTGTCATGTCCTTGTCCCCAAAACTTGAACCTTTGGGTTCATAAAACATTATAGTACTATAGTCATTTATTACTCTGTATTGTGTACCTAATCATTTTATTGATCTACCGCTCTATTTCTTAGCCAGTGACTAGATTGTTTTGATAATTGCTGCTTTGTAACACAGTTTGAGATTTGGTACTGCCAAGCCACTTTCCTTCACATTTTCTCATTGATATTTTGATATTTTTGACCTTTTGTTCTTCCAGGTGAATTCTGTAATTATTTTTTTCTGGTTATATAAAATATTTTTGGCAGTTTGGTTGATATGGCACTAAATAAGTAAATTAATTTAGGTAGAATTGTCATTTTTATTATATTGGCTCATGAACAATTAATATTTTTAATTTTTAAATTTTCAAATATTTTTCTGTTGTTTAGATTTGACTTTATTTGTGTGAAAAGTATTTTGTAATTGTATTCAAATAGCTCCTGAGTTTGTCTTGGCAGGTAGACTCCCAAGTATTTTATATCATCAACAGTTATTTTAAATGGAATTTCTCTATCTCTTGCTGCTGGACTTTGTTGGTAATATATAGAAATGCTGTTGATTTTTGTGCTTATTTTATATCCTGTAACTTTGCTAAAGTTGTTAATTATTTCAACTAGTGTTTTAGCTTATTTTCTAGGATTTTCCAAGTATATCATCATATCATCTACAAAGAGTAATAGTTTTGTTTCCTCTTATTATTCCTACCTATTCTATTTCCTTCAATTTCTTTTTCTCGTCTTATTGTGATTAGTTGATTATTGTCCTTCCTTTTCAAAGAGGACCAAAATGACATCACTATGTTAGAGTTATTACAGTGTGTCTGACTGTGGCCGATCAGACCAATATGAGCTTGGAATGCTCTACCACAGGTTAGGTACAAATAATTCATGTGAACGTTTGGATTGGATTCTCTAAATTTGTTCATATTGCATTTCTTTTGGGCTACTTCAATTCTGCTTTGCTTATAGAGAACAGTGCCTTCTTTGATAAGGGGACACCAGGTCCTGTGCCAGTGTTTCCCATATCATGCAAGCAATTCCAAATTTCTTAAGAGACACCTTGAGAATGTCCTTATATTGCTTTTTCAGACCACCTTGTGATCCCTTGCCTTCTGTGAGTTCTCCATAAAAATAGTCTTTTAGGCAAGCATATGTTTGGCATTTGAACAATGTGGCCAGCCCATTGGAATAGAGCTCTCAGGAGTAGAGTTTGAATGCTTGGCGGTTTAGTTTGAGAGAGGACCTCAGTGTCTGGCATCTTATCCTGCCAAGTGATCTTCAGAATCTTCCTAAGACAATTCAAATGGAAGTGATTTCGTTTCCTGGCATGGTGCTGGTAGACTGTCCAGGTTTCACAGGCATACAGCAATGAGGTCGGCACAACGGCTCTGTAGACCTTTAGTTTGGTAGTCAGTCTAATACTTCTTCTCTCCCACACTTTCCTTCAGAGGCTCCCAAACACTGAGCTAGCTCTGGCAATGCATGTGTCAACCTCATCATCTAGGTGTATGTTTCTGGAAAGTATACTACCAAGGTAAATGAACTACAGAATTCAAAACTTCTCCATTTGCTGTAACTGATGGTTCCGTGTATGGATGGTGTGATGCTGGCTGATGGAGAACCTGTGTTTTCTTGATTTTAATTGTTAAGCCAAAATTAGCACAAGCAGCAGAGAATGGATCCATACTTTGTTGCATCTCAGTTTCAGAGGCTACATTGAGTGAACAATCATCTGCAAATAAAAAATCATGCACCAGTTCTCCCTCCACTTTAGTTTTGGCTTGTAGCCTTTTCAGGCCTTAGTCAGGTATACAAATATTGTATATAGACCTCTGTTCTGGTCCTGGCATTTCTCTGGGCTTGTCAGGCAACAAACACCATATCAGCTATTCCTCAGCTCTTTCTGAAGCCACACTGGCTCTCAAGTAGGTGATGACCATCTTCTAGGTGAAAGATCAGCCTATTAAGGAAGACTCTGGCAAGAATCTTGCCAGCAGTGACTAAGAGAGAGACTCCACCACCACCACCTGTGATTGTCACAGGACAATCTATATTCTTCTTCTTTTTTTTTTTTTTTTGGTGAGGCAATCGGGGTTAAGTGACTTGCCCAGGGTCACACAGCTAGTAAGTGTTAAGTGTCTGAGGCCGGATTTGAACTCAGGTACTCCTGAATCCAGGGCCGGTGCTCTATCTACTGTGCCACCTAGCTGCCCCATGACAATCTATATTCTTTACCTTTATAGAGATGGACAATGGAGGCATCTTTGAACTCCTGGGAGATAACCTCCTCTAGCCATATAATCTGAAAAATTTGTATGAGCAATGGACTCCCCCACCTTGTAAATCTCAGTTGGAATAGAATCAGTACCAGGTGCTTTGCCACAGGAGAGGAGCCTAATGGCATTCAAAACATCTTCTTCAGTTGGAAATTTGTCTAGAGTGGGGTTGACTTCAACCTGAGGTAAATAGTTAATGGCTTCAGCATTCGTTGATGATGGTCTATTCAGGAACACCATGGAAGTATTCAGTTCATCTTTCCAGGAGCATATCCTTATTACTAACCAATGTGACTCCATCATTACTGAGTAAGTTGAGATGCACCATGTCTTTGACCCATAAATAGCCTTCAGGGCATCATAAAAGTGCTTTGGATGGTTACTATCAGCATAAAACTGAATTTCATCTACCTTCATACTGAGCCAAGAATCCTGCATCTCTCTAAGTTTTACTTGTACTTGACTTGATGGAGTTAAATGATGCCCTCTTAGGGATGGATAAACTATCCTGCTGGTAAACCCTGGAGTTCTTGTTTTTCATTTGGCAGCTTCTGAATTTTCCTATCATTTTCTTTTTTCTTTTTTCTTTCTTTTTTTTTGTTTTTGTTTTTGTTTTTGTTTTTGTTTTTGTTTTTGTTTTTGTTTTTTAGTGAGGCATTTGGGGTTAGGTGACTTGCCCAGGGTCACACAGCTAGTAAGTGTTAAGTGTCTGAGGCCGGATTTGAACTCAGGTACTCCTGACTCCAGGGCCGGTGCTCTATCCACTGCGCCACCTAGCTGCCCCTATCATTTTCATCAAATTAATCTTGATCTTTTGAGTGTTCTGACCCAGATGAGCAAAGGCAATGCTGTATACCAACTCTCTGAAAGCTGCCCACTCCTTTTCTGCTCCACTGTTGCTAACCATGTATTGGCTCAACTTTCCCTCCAAATTAGCAACAAACCATTCCCCCTCAGTGAAGAACTCTAATCTGTTGACATTAAGTCTTCTGGTAGTCATTTTGCCTTAGGACAGCTGCTTTTGTTGAATGCAAATATTAAGCTTTGAGAGGATAAGTCTATAATCAGTCAAGCACTCTGCACCACACACTGCCTTCATCATTCTCATATCCTGTCTATCTTTTCTCCTTACAATCACTTAGTCTATTAAATGCCAATGTTTGCTGCATGTTCTATGAAGTTTTATTACATTCAGGTAAATGGAAGATAGTATTGGTGATGAGAAGGTCATGAGATGCACAAGTCTTCAGTAGTAAGTGACCATTGCTATTGCTATTTCCAACTCCATTCCTCCCAAGGGCTCCCTGCCATATTTGGTAATCTGAGCCTACTCTGGCATTAAAGTCACCCAGAATTATAAGCTTGTCTTCTTTCAGCACATTCATGATAAGGGTCTCCAGGTTTTCCTAAAATTTTTCTTTGATCTCATCAGGGTTTGTCATGGTGGGAGAATAGGCACTGATGATGGTGGCATGGCATTTTCCTGCAAGTGGTTCATGGCAATCATGAGCCTGTCATTCACTCCTTTTTGTAGGCAAACAAGATTGTTGACTTGATTAATTTGTTTGTTTGTTTGTTTGTTGTTGTTTTTTGTGAGGCAATTGGGGTTAAGTGACTTGCCCAGGATCACACAGCTAGTAAGTGTCAAGTGTCTGAGGATGGATTTGAACTCAGGTCCTCCTGAATCCAGGGCCAGTGCTCTATCCACTGTACCACCCAGTTGCCCCTTTGATTAGTTTTTATTGCAAAACCTGTTAAGGGCTAAAATTCTAGCTAGTCTGTCTAAAATATCTAACAAGTGGTCGCCAATAAATTATAAGCTTTAGCAAGAGTTAGGCTTTTAAGCATTTATTAAGGAGAATAAGAATTTGGTAAAGAGAGAGAGAAAGGCCTACATTCATCTATTAAAGGGAGAGCACATTTCTAGCTCCGCTCTCCACCAGAGTCCAAAGGAAAGAGAGTGAGACAGAATGCCTGGCTCCCCCTTCCTCCTCCCACCAGCAAATGTCACTTCCTGATGCCAAAGAAAAGACGCATGGTCTTGCCCTCAAAGACCTTCCTTTCATGGCGGAGCTTTTCTACAGTAAGTCTCCATCAGGTGGCGTCATTCCAATCATTACAAACCTATACCAGATTCACTGTGCTCCCCTTCAATGTGGCCACTCCAGAAAAATGCATATCTAGCTCTGACTTCAGTAAGCTGGCCTTCATTTGCCAGCCTTGTTTTACTCAGGACTGCATTTGGATGCAACGCCTGCTGAGTTCTCTCACAAGAGCTGTTTATCTTTCAGGTCTACTCGATTTTGTGTTGTCTATAAGTGTGCACACATTGTGTGTACTGATGGTGAAGTAGCAACCTTTTATTTCACCAGTGGCTTCAAAGTAACCAAGTTCAAAGGTTTTTCCTTCCTCAGTGCTAATCTTCCATGAAGCACTGGACACCAAAATACTGCTCATTGCTGGCTTCTAATACTCATTTTATTTTGTTTATCTCTTTGACCCAATAATAATATTTCTGATCAGAGTTAAAAGGAGACTCCAGAATCATTTAATTAAACACTTGAATGGCACAGTAGATAGAGTACTGAGCCTGGAGTCAGGAAAACCTGAGTTAAAATTCCTCCTCCGATACTAGCTTCGTGACCCTGGGTAAGTCACTTAACCACTGACTGCCTTATTTTCCTCAACTGAAAAATAAGGATCATAATAGCACCTCTTGACAGGGTTATTATGAAGATCACATAAGATAGTATCTGTAAGAGTACTTGGTATAGTGCCTAGCACATATTAGGTACTTCATAATGCCTGTTACTCTCCCTCCACTTTCCTCCCCCTTAGCAGAAGACCTCTCTATAGCATCCTTTATAATTGGTCATCCAGTCTTCACAGGAAGACCTATAGGTTTTGGGGGCTTCTGAGGCATCCTGTTTTATTTCTGGACAGTTAAGGAAGTTTCAGTTGATTCTATCTATGTAATATCTTTGGAATCTACTCTCATTTGTGTCATGATAAAAATCTCCAACAAAGAGAAACTGAGGCACAAAGTTCAGAGCATGATCAATTTATTAGCAAGGCTAGCAATCATCAATACAAGGGATCCAAGGTTCCTCAGGAGCCAAGAATGCATCTGACACTCAGAGCCATTCTTTTACACAGTTGAAAGGGTAGCAGTACCAAAAGTAGTACAGTAATGAAAGCTCAACTAAGACTGTGTGTGATTGGCCTGACACAGAGATAGAGTGGACAATACTTGGCTTGACTCAGGGTGGGGAGTTCTATAAGCCTTCCATAAGCATCCTCTGGAAAGTCTCATGGTGGGTAAACATCCTTTGACTAGGCTGACTCATCTACCTCCACATTCAGCAGATTCACAGATTTGTGTTATAGACTTAAGGGAGTTCAATCTCACATACATACATTGTGAACTGATTATTAATATGTAATAGGTTGACTACATCTTATTAAAATGATATGAAATAAAGTGGGCTATCAGTTTTCTATTTTTCATTTGCACTCTGACAGTAACCAGTCTAAGGTAAGCCCCACTTCCTCTCCCCTGGTGTATTAGAGACAATAGGTCTCCCCACCTATAGGCAGACACTCCTCCTTCAGTTCTTCCTGCACAGGCAGCCAGAGTTCTCTTTCCAAAGCCCTCTCTCTTCCAGTTGTTCCCCACTGCCTACCAAAGAGAGTCCAAACTCCTCAGGTTCACAGTCAAGGTTCTATCTGTCCAGTCTTTCTCCCACTTTTACCTATCATGCAGTCTATAGTCTGCCAAGACTAGACTAGTAAAATTCAACAAATTCAGCCAACCTTTATTAATCACCTATTATATTCAAGACAATGTGCTAGGCCCTTGGGTACAAAGCAAAAATAAAACAGTCCCTGCTCTAAATGAACTTACATTCTCTTAGAAGGGAGTAATATTTACATAGCAAAGTCAATACAAAATAATTTGAAGTTTAGAGAGAGACTAGCATCTGGGATGGAGAGGGAATCATGAAGGGCTTCTTGTAATAGGTAGCACTTGAAACACTATATTATGTATTTTTATATACACACATATGCATATATAATTATATTTCATATATATAGATACATATAGTCACACAAACACATATATGTGTATACATAAATATACACCAATCCAAATTAATTTCAAAAGGGATAGACAATCAACCACTGGCCATTAGAAAACATCTCATAGAGGAAATGTCACCTAAGCTGTGTCTTGAAGGAATCCAGGGGCTTCATGAAGTAGAGGTAAAGAAGGGTTACTTTCCAGATATGGAGAAACATCTATGAAAAAGCATACTAAAGATTTGAGGGAGAAGACTGAAACCAACCCCTGATCTCTAGCCTTTGGGGGATTGGCCCATGTGGTACCCACCAAAGGCATCATCTACTTGGCAGCTAGAAGTGAGATGAAGAGACTATGAAGGGGCAGTTAGGTGGTACAGCGGATAAAGCACTGACCCTGGATTCAGGAGGACCTGAGTTCAAATCCATCCTCAGACACTTAACCCTTACTAGCTGTGTGACCCTGGGCAAGTCACTTAAACCTCATTGCCTAGCCAAAAAAAAAAAAAAGAGAGAGACTATGAAGAGGGCAGGTGGTTGTAGTTAAAGGTTCAACCAGCCTGCAAGAGGTGAATATGGTGAGCCAGGACAGAAACTCCCCCACACCGTTTACTTTTACCAAAATTCTTGGGAGTGGACCACTGGAAAATGCTAGCTATAGAAGACTAGGGAAGGAAAGTTGGGCTTTTGAACTTTACTAGGAGCTGTAGTTTACCAGTTCAGAAGTTTTAAAGCTGACATTGCTATGATGTGTTGCTGGTTAAGAAATGAGAGGTCAAACAGATTCAGTACATAACATACAGAAGCAGACAAGCACAGAGACCACAAAGCCCTCAGCTATTGGAATAAGAACTCATTATTTGACAAAAACTGCTTGGAAAACTGAAAGCAGTCTTGCAAAAAGTGGGTATACCTCATGTCCCTTTCTGTATAATCAGATAAGCTCCAAATGGGTACACAACTTAGACATAAAGGGTAACATCATAAACACATTAGAGAATCAAGGGAGAAAAACCCCATCAGATCTATGGATAAGGAAAGAGTTTATGATTAAACATATGATAGAAAGGATCAGAAAATTGAAAGATACAATAATTATCATATAAAATTTGAAAGGTTTTTTTTTTGCACAGACAAAATCAATGCAGCTGAAATTAGAAGGGGAAGCAGGCAATTGGGAAAATCTTTGCAGCAAATTTCTCTGTTAAAGGGCTCATTTTATTGTTTGATTAGCATTTTTCTCAATTACAAATAAAGAAAAATGTGCAACATTCATTTAAAACAAATTTAGTTCCCAATTCTCTTCCTCCCCCCTCTTTAAGAAGGAAAGCAATTTGGGGCGGCTAGGTGGCGCAGTGGATAATGCACCGGCCCTGGAGTCAGGAGTACCTGAGTTCAAATCTGGCCTCAGACACTTGACACTAGCTGTGTGACCCTGGGCAAGTCACTTAACCTCCATTGCCCCGCAAAAAAAACCCCCAAAAACCCAAAAACAACAAGAAGGAAAGCAATTTTATATAGATTATACATGTGCAGTCATGTAAAACATTTCCATATTTGAAAAGATGTGTGCATGTGTACATACACATACACACCCACAGAACTAATTCAAATGTATACAAATAAAAGTCAAGTTCATAAGTATTTATTAAGCACTTACTAAAAGCTAAGCACTGTGCCACATGTTAGGGAAGAAACAATGGCAAAAAAAAAACCCAAAACCCAACCCAACAACATTCTGCTTTCGAGGAACTCACATGCAGGATATAATGAAATGACTGAACAACAAAACCCCCCACTGTGTACAAACAAGATACATGCAGGATAAATTGGAGATAACCACATTAAAGGAGAATCAAGAAAGGGGTTTTGTAGAAGGTGGGGTTTTAGCTGGTCTTTGAAGGAAGTCAGGGAATCCAGGAGCTGGTGGGGAAGGAGATCATTCCAGGCATGGGGGGCAGCTAGCAATAATGCTTGGAGTAGGGAGATAGACTCTGTCTTATTCTAAGGACAAAGAGGCCTGTGTGGCTAGAAAGGTATGGGGGACCATGTTATAAAGGGCTTTGAATGCCAAAAAACAGATTTTTATATTTTGATTTTTGAGGTGATAGGGCACCACTGAAGTATGTTGAGTAGAGGGATGATGTGTTCAGATCTGTGCTTTATGAAGATACTGGATAACTGGGAGGATAGGGGTACCCTCAATATTAACAGGAAAATTAGGAAGAGGAGAAGGACATGCAGAGAAAGACGAGTTCTGTTTTTCAAATGTTTAGTTTCTAATGTCTATGAAGTATACAGTTTGAGATGACCAGTAGGCAGTTGGAGATGTGAGACTAGAAATCAGAAGAGAGGTTAGAGCTAGATAAGATTTGGGAATCATTAGGATAGAAATGAACCCATGGGAGTTGATGAGATCACCAAATGAAATAGTAGAGAGAGAGGCGAGAAAAGGGTGTTATCTCCACAGTTTAGTGGGCATGACCTGAATGAAGATCCAGCAAAGGAGCCTGAGAAAAGTCAGTCAGCAAATAACCAATTTAAGCCATAGAGGACTCCAGAGTAATGCTTTAGAATAATTTAAAATGGGGGAATATATTGAAATCCTGTGGGAATAGAGGCACAAGCCAAGCTGTTTTGAATTATGATGGGATTGAATTATTCCCTTACCTAAAAGCCCAGGAAAATACGGAAGGAGGAAAAGCCCAGCATAACAAATATGGGTAAGTCGGGCAGGTGCCAGGAATGAGTTGGCAGAGCTCAAACTTTGAGTATCCCATTACTAACTGCATCAGATACACCACTGTTTCATTTGTGCACACCTAGGGAGCTAGCTTGTGCCTAGAATGCCACCCAGTGGCTCATACACAGATATTACACTCTGAGAAGCTACCTTCATCAAAGGATTGTTATATTTAGAGATGGAAGGGACCTCAGAGTTCTACCAGTCCAGATCTCACCCTTCATTTTTCAGATGAAGAAAGGAAACCCCAGAGATGTGATTTGCCCAATATCACCTAGCTAGTAAATGGAAAAGTTCAGATTCGAATCCAGGTCCTCTTTCTCCAAAGCCATTAAGAAAGAGATTGTATAAGTGGAGAGGAGAGGATGGAGATTAGAGATGTTGTGGAGGTAGAGCTGAGAAGACTTGATAGTTGATTGGAAATAAGAAGGATAGATGATAAAGGAGTCAAGGATGACTAGGTGACCAGAAAGTCATCACCATTTGGGGGGGGAGACAATGAGGGTTAAGTGACTTGCCCAGGGTCCCACAGCTAGTAAGTGTTAAGTGTCTGAGGCTGGATTTGAACTCAGGTCCTCTTGAATCCAAGGCCAGTGCTTTATCCATTGTGCCACCTAGTTGCCCCCACCATTTTCTTTTTTAAAAAAAAATTTACTTTTAAAAACATTCATTTTTACAATTTTGAATCCCCAGTTCTCTTCCTCCCTCCAGCCTCTCCCCCATTCATTGAGAAGGCAAGCAATATAATACCCACTATACATACCATTTTTCGAATATGTATTACAGTCCCCCAGGGGCAGCTAGGTGGCACAGCAGAGAGAGCACTGGCCTTAAAGTTGGGAGGACCTGAATTCAAATCTCACCTCAGATACTTACTAGCTGTGTGACCCTGGGTAAGTCACTTAACCCTGATTGCCTTAAACATCCAGGGCCATTTCCAGTCATCCTGATATGTAGCTTGCCACTGGACACTCTGGAGGAGAGAGTGAGGTTGGTGACTATACACAGCCCTCCCTCACTTAAATCCAATTCACTGAAAGTCATGACATCACCCTGATGTCATGGTCCTCTTCTAGAACAAAGGACAAACAACAATTATAGAATCCCAACTCCAAAGGAAAGTTTCCTATTGAAATCTTATTCCCATCCTTCAAAGCCCATTTTAAATGTTACCTCCTCCATGAAGGTTCCTTCATCATCCCAGGTGTAAGTGATCACTCTCTTCTGTAAATTCCCATTGTTTTTTGTCTGCCACACTTGGTTAGGTGGTGCCTTATAAAATAGCTCCGGAACTGTGCTCTGCTTCATATACTTTAGATATGTAAGAAGATGTGACCCCTGAGAGATCTCAGAGACTAATTCTGCAGAAGGCAGAGATGTGAAGAATGAGTCAGAGAGAGACAGATCAGAAGAGGCAATGCAAGGACTTTTCAAATAAGGATAGGAAATCATTCTTCGAGCCAGATATGTGGGGGGAGTCAGCCTATCACACCCCAAATATGTACTTTCAACCCTAGAACTTGCTGAGAGTGGACTCCCCTGGGTGAGGTCAGTCCCTTCCTCCTTGGTGGAGCTGAGGTGTTTTATCTTGCTTCCGACTGGAGTTCCTGCATTCTTCAGTTTATTCAAACCTGTATAACTCCCCTGACTTTTGCTTACTGTTTTGCTTAGATAAATGGGTTTATTCAAACCTGTATTCATGATGATCTTTTACATAACCAGAATTTAGTGGGGTAGGAGAGCTAGGCTGGCTATATTCAGCTATCACCTTCCTTTTGAGAACAACTAGGGACAGCTTCCTTTACTTTGAACTCCTAGACTTACAGGTATTTTATGATATGTAGATATAATTCTTCCTCCATCCTCTTCTTGAAGATAAGCAAGAGAAGAAACAAAAGCCCAGCCATGATCATCGTGTTATTCCTAGCAAGAGTGAAAATAGCAGTCTCTTGTAGAAGGGTTGGCCAGACCCTTGATCAGATATCTATCTATCTACATTCAGCTGTCTTTTTTTTGGGGGGGGGGGCAGGGGAATGAGGGTTAAGTGACTTGCCCAGGGTCACACAGCTAGTTAAATGTCAAGTGTCTAAGGCTGGATTTGAACTCAGGTCCTCCTGAATCCAAGGCCAGTGCTTTATCCACTGTGCCACCTAGCTGCCCCCAGCTGTCTTTTTTATATTGGATAGTGTACACTTACAATTCTTTTTTTTTTTTTTTAGTGAGGCAATTGGGGTTAAGTGACTTGCCCAGGGTCACACAGCTAGTAAGTGTTAAGTGTCTGAGGCCGGATTTGAACTCAGGTACTCCTGAATCCAGGGCCGGTACTTTATCTACTGCGCCACCTAGCCGCCCCCACTTACAATTCTTTACATTCATATTTCTCTTGTGGCCCTTACCTTGATTTATAGTTCTCCAATAACTTACACACACACACACACACACACACACACACACATACAGACAACATTCATAATTTGGGAGGGGGCAGGGCAATGAGGGTTAAGTGACTTGCTTAGGGTCACACAGTTAGTAAGTGTCAAGTGTCTGAGGCCACATTTGAACTCAGGTCCTCCTGAATCCTGGGCCAGTGCTCTATCCACTGTGCCACCTAGCTGCCCCAACATTCATAATTAGAAGGGACTTTAGAGAGCATTAGTCCACCACTCTTCCCATTTTGAGGACGAGGAAGCTGAGGCTTAAGTGCCTTGCCAGTTCAGAAAGGTTGTAAATTGACAAGCTTCGTTTCAGTCTATGGTCTTTCAATGGCAAACTCAAGGTCCTTTCTACTACACAGTAGAAATCTCCCCTCCTCTTCCTCAATGATTCATGTCTGTCCTTCCGTTCTTCCCTTCTCTCCTTCTCTCTCTCTCCCCCCCTCCCCCCTTTCTTCTCTCCCCCCCCCCTCCCGCTCCCCATGTCCCTTGCTCCCTCAGGGGTAGGGCCATCCTTTTGTCTCTTTAGAAGGAGGAGTCTTTTGGTGAAGAAGGCCCTGGTTCTTGGGTCCCTCGAGGAGTCTGGGCAGGACCAGACATCTCATTACCCAGCCCAGGGTGGAGAGACAGATCAGAGAGTACAAATGTGGAGGGATACTCAGCATGATGATTGGTCTGCCCATAAGAAAATAGACCAATGGAGCACTAGTCCCACCCCCAACCTGGCCGAAGCCCAGCCTGTCAGTTTCCTAGAGGACTGGAGAGGCCAGGTAGGTTGAAAGGGGCAGAACGGGGCTGGGGGTAGGGGTAGGTTTGGGGGAGGGTAGTGCATGGGGTTGATGAGGGGCAGGTGGCTGGAATCTAACGGGGGGAGGCATTCTCCTTCCTCCCACTCCCCATATGCTCCTTCTGGACTCCTGGAGGCAGTTGCCATGGAAACACCCCCTAAAAAAAAAAAAAAGATCCCCCAGAGATTCCTCCTCCCTTCCGTCTCTGCTCCGGCTTCTCTCCTGCTGTCCCTCTCTCCTCTCCTCTTCCAGCCCCTGTCCCCCTTCTGCTTCGAGCCTGCGTCTCTTTGGCTGTGTGCGTTTTCTCCCTGGGTTTGTCTGGCTCTGTCAGCTCTATCTTACCCCCACTCTCTTTCTTCCCACTCCTCTCTCCTTCACCATTCGTCCTTCTTTCCTTCTGTCACCTCCTCTTTCCTCCATCTCGTAGGGGTTTTTTTTGTGTGCCCCCCATCTCGTTTTTTCCCTTGGCTTGTCTCCGCCCCTTTTTCCATCTCTTCCTCGGTCTCATCCCCGTCAACCCCGGGCCATTGGCCCTACCCCCTCCTGCGTCGTCCCCTCTCTAGCGGGCCTAGGCTGGGGCAGGGGGCGGGGTGGGGCGGGGCTCGCCTGTAGTCTCCTCGCCCCCAGCCCCCTCCCCTTCCTTGGTCTCCTCCCTCTTCTCCCCCTTCCCCTCGGTTCGGCGCCCAGGCCTACTGCCCGGTCAGGCCCTCCCACGGGGATCCAGGTGTTCGAGCTGCTGGAGGCTAAAGGTGATTGAGAGATGGGATTGGGGGGTGCGGAGCGAGCGGAGCAGGTGGAGGGGGAGGGGTTGAGAGGCGGGGACCTCGGCGGTCGCGCTGGGCTCTTTGTCTCCATTAACTCCTTCATGGCAGCCCCCCCCATCCCTTCCTTCCGCCAGCAGGTGTCTGGAATCAAGGTGTGAGGGTGGGGTGTGGGGGCTGCTAGACAGACCCCCCCCCAGGGAACAAACCCAGACTCAGTCGCCCGTACTCGAGCTGGAGACAGCAGCGAGGCGGCTCGCCCTTCCCTGGGCTCTCCATCTGCTCGAATTGAGGCAGGGGTTCCTGATCCCTTGTCCGTTCCTCAGGCCTAGTTGGCACCTCGGTTTCCCCTAGTCTTCTCAGGGGTTGGATGTGGCGAGGCTGGACATTTAGTAAGGAATCGCACCTGTACTGGGGAGGGCAAGCTCTGTTCTATGCCTGAGATATTGGCGGGGGGGGGGGGGGCGGGGGGGGGGACAGGGATCTTTGGAGTTTGTATATGGGATCAGGGAAAGGATGACTGGCTCTCTGGAACGCTGGGTGACTGAGGGTAGGATGCTTGGGCCCTGGGTGGTGGCGTCAGAACTATCCTCGCATGGAGGGGGAGGGCAAGATGGTGCTAATCTCTCTCTAAGCTGTGTGTGTGTGTGGGGGGGGCATTGGAGGGGGAGGGGTCCCCATCTGCCATCTAATTCCCTCAGAACCCGCTGGGTGTCAAGGGGCTGGTTCCTAGAGGTTGTACACAGGAGAGCTGGGACCGCCTACAGTGTCCTCCACCGGCGGGAGAGGCAGGTATCTGGCTGCCTCCTCCAACTGAAAATGTGAGCAGCACAAGGGCTGAGGGAGGAACTGGACAAAAGAGACTGGCACGGGGGGCGGGGATGCAGGTACCACCTTCTATCTTGTCTGCTGCAGGATGAATACTGGAGCTAAAGCTAAAGCTGGGGGGAGTCGTCCCCTGGCTCCCCGCCTGCCCAGCTCCTCGGTGCCAGGGCCCCTTGGGGCTCCTAAAAGATCAGGGGCAGTGCCCCCACGAGCCACTGCTGAGCCCCGAGCTGCGGTGAAGAAGTCTCCAGGGGAGCAGGCAGGAAGAGCAGCGCCTGTCCCCAAGGAGACCACAGTCCTGCCTGGGCCCGCCAGGACCAACAAGACAGGCCACAATGTTCCTAGCACAGGTAAAGGGGCCCCAGGTCTTGTTCCTCGTCCCCCAGCTCGGATTTCTTACCTGGCTTCTGGGAGCTTAAACCTGCCCCCTGCTTCTCGGTCCTCCTCCCTGACAATGACCTTGAACTCTGCTCCCTGACCCTGGTCCTATTTGATGGTCCCTCCCTCTTCTATTCCTTCATTTCTCTTCTCTAAATGGTGGAGAGAGTAAAAGGAGGAGCACTGCGGGGAAGCAGATTGGCTGGCCCGAGCCTCCCGAGCTGCCCTCCGGGGCTGATAAAGCAGGGCTCCTGGCCCTAGAGGAAGGCCTCCCCTGATTCACTCCCTGCCCCCCCCCCCCCGCCCCCTCCAAAGGTATGTTTAAGGTGTTATGGGAGGACAGAGGAGGTCAGGACTGAACTGACCTGGTGCTTCTTCCTGTAGTGCCCAGGCAGCCTTTGGTGAGGAAAGCAGAACCAGCCCCCGGTGCTGGACGAGTTTCCAGGTATGACCCTTCCCCAGGAACTGCCCTTCTTCACAGCGTTCCCTCCTCAGGCAGGTATGGCTTATGAGCGCCAGGCATAACACTTGTCCAGGGATGAGCCTTGTCCCCATCTGACCACTTCAGAGCTGTACCCTCCCCAGGCTAGTCCTTTCTAATATGGCACTCCCCATGGCCCCTCCCCCCAACCGGTCCTGGGTGAGCATGTCACAGGAAAGAAATTTATTTTACGACCTTAGATGCAAATGTGTACAAATCATCAGCTTGTGTGCCAGGGAAGAGGGCCAGTCTTTTTTTTTTTTTTTTTTTTTTGCGGGGCAATAAGGGTTAAGTGACTTACCCAGGGTCACACAGCTAGTAAGTGTCAAATGTCTGAGGCTGGATTTGAACTGAGGTTCTCATGAATCCAGGGCCGGTGCTTTATCCACTGCGCCACCTGGCTGCCCCCCCCCCAAGGGGGCTAATCCTAAAAGACTCTGGGGGACCCAAGCTAGGCTTTCCTTATCTGACCCAGGCTCTCTTTTCCCATCTAAGGCAGGGGCCTCAGGGCTCCAAAGTGTCCACCCCAGCCAAGCAAGTCCGCTCTGCCCCGGCAGAGTCTGCAGCCAAGGCTAAGACACCACTAGCTTCCACCCTCACAGGACGGAACAATGTGGCCCCAGCAGAGGCCAGGAGAGGTAGGAGGGTCAGGGGAGAGTAATGGCATGGGGCTCAGGGTGGCAGCCTGTCAGCGGTGAAGAATGCCCAGGAGAGAGATCTATGGGGAAAGGGCACCAAGGAAGGAGCTGGCTGACGCCACCCCCAGCCCACCTCCCCCACCCAATACCCATTCCAATTTGGGAAGGAGCCAAAAACAACCACCAGGTGCAGGCACAAGGGGAGGTGTCATAGGATCGACCCTCCCAGAGGCCTTTCTTCTCTCCTATCTTTTCCAGATACCACTCGACCAGCTCAGGGAGCCCAAGTCTCAAGAGCTGGGCTCCCTGGGTCCCGTCTGGCCGCAGCCTCAGGACCCGAGCCAGGGTCTCCGCGGGCTCCCCCCAAATCCAAGCCCCGGCCTTCCCCCCTGCCCAAGGCCACAGTCCCCAAAAGAACCCCCAAGGGCCCTGTAGACCCTGTCTCCAGCCCAGCTTCTGTGGCCAGGAGGAAGTCCAGCGAAGGTTCTTCCGGGGTTCAGTCCCGGCTCCCTGGACCCACCCGTCGCCAGGACAGCACCTCTGCTGCCTCATTGGCCCAGCTCTCTCTTCAGGCCCCGCCCTCAAACTGCCCAATAATGCGGTCCAAGGGTTCCTCCCTTCCCTCCACACCCCCACCTAGCCGAAAAAATCAGCAGGCCCCATCTGTAGCCACACCCCCTATACAAGCCCCTCCCCCTCCCTTGCCTACACCTCCTCCACAATCCAATTCCTCTCTGTCTACATCTCCCCAGAAGGCTCCACCCTCTCCATTAGCCACGCCCCCTAAACAAGCCACTCCCCTTTCCTTGCCCAGACCCCTTCCACAAGCCCATTCCTCTTTGTCTACGTCTCTCCAGGAGGCCACACCCTCTCCTTCCATGCCTACACCCCCTCCACAAGCCAATTCCTCTGTGTCCACATCTCCCCAGAAGGCTCCACCCTCTCCCTTGGCCACACCCCCTATCCAAGCCCTTCCCCCTTCCTTGCCTCAACAAGCCAACTCCTCTTTGTCTACAGCTCCCTTGCAGGCCCCACCCTCTCCCTTAGCCACACCCCCTCAACAAGTCACTCCCTCTCCCTTGGCTACACCCCCTCCACAAGCCAACTCCTCTCTGTCCACAGCTCCCTTGCAGGCCCCACCCTCTCCCTTGGCCACACCTCCTAAACAAGTCACCCCCTCTCCCTTGGCCACACCCCCTCCACAAGCCAACTGCACTTTGTCAGCCTCTCCCCTGCAGGCCCCACCCTCTCCCTTGGCCACACACCCCCTACAAGCCACCCCCTCTCCCTTGGCCACACCCCCTCTACAAGCCAACTCCTTTCTGTCCACAGCTCCCCTGCAGGCCCCACCCTCTCCCATAGCCACACCCCCGAAGCAAGCCACTCCCTCTCCCTTGGCCACACCTCCTCCACAAGCCAACTCCTCTCTGTTAGCCTCTTCCCTGCAGGCCCCACCCTCTCCCTTAGCCACACCCCCTCCACAAGCCACCCCCTCTCCCTTGGCCACATCCCCTCTACAAGCCACCCCCTCTCCCTTGGCCACACCTCCTCCACAAGCCAAATCCTCTCTGTCCGCATCCCCCCAACAGGCCCCATCCTCTCCTTTAGCCACAGGTCCTCTCCAGACCCATCCTTCTCCCTCAGTCACACCTCCTCCTCAGGCTTCTCCCTCTCCAGCCACAGCCCCTCAACAGGCCCCACCTTCTCCTTCCTTAGCCACACCCTCCCTCCTGGCCCCATCCCCTACAGTCACACCTCCACAGGCCCCTTTCTCTCCTTTGGCCACACACGTTCAAGATATTCTCATTCCTTCAACCACTTCCACACTTCAAGATCTGATGGCTCCTTTATCCACACCCTCTGTACAAAGGGCTGACTCTTTCCTGGCCACACCCCTTGCTCAGGCTCCACCCTCTCCCTCGTGCCCACCTTCTCCCCCTCGGGCCATACCTCTTCCGCAGGATTTTCCCTTAAACACATCGCCTTCACAGGATTCACCCCCGTCTTTAGCCACGCCTCCTCACCAGGCTCCTCCCCCAACGCGCTCTGTTTTAGCCACACCCCCTCTCCAGGCCCCTCCCATTCCCTCAGACCCACCCTCTCACTTATTCCCACTTTCTCCTCCCTTGCCCACAACTCCACTTCAAGCCTTTCCATTTCCTTTGGCCTCACCCCCTCCTCAAGCTCCTCCCTTTCCTCCGGCCTCACCCACTCTACAGGCCCTCCCCTCTCCCGTAGCCACACACTCTCAACAAGCCCCATTCTTTCATTTGGTCCCGCCTTCCCCACCCTTGGCCAAACCCTCTCTTCAGGCTCCTCCTTTTCATTTGGCCACGCCTTCTCAGGAGCCGTCTTTGGATATATGCCCTTTGCAGCCCTCTCCTGTTCCTTTGGTCTTGCCCCCTCCTCCCTCTCCTCTAGCCACGCCTCCTCTTCATGCTCCTCCCTCCCTCCTGGAAACACCCCTTGTTCAGGCTCCCTCCCCTTCATCCACCTCCCTTCCCCAAGCTACTTTCTCTCCCCTGGACACACCCCTTGTACAGGCTCCTCCCTCTCCCCAACCCATACTCCTTGTACAAGCTTCTCCCTCTTCCCTGCCCATCCCCTTTGTGCCACCCTCTCCCTCTCCCCTGCCCACAGCCCCAGTGCTGGCCCAGTCCCACTTGCAGACTCCGCCTCCTGGGGAGCTGCCCCTTCCTGAGTCTGTCTTGTCCTTGGGAGCCCTGGGTGGGGAGCTGTCCAGAAGCCCTTCTAGTACTCTGAGTGGCCCAGACCTTGCTGGACACAGCAGCAGTGCCACAAGTACTCCCGAGGAACTTCGCGCCTACGACAGTGGCCCTGAGATAGGGGCTCCAGCTTCGCCTCCGCCTGATCCTGACCTTGAACTTGCTGCCTGCCATCCCGCTGTCTGGAGCCGGCCGGGGGTCCCCACCCGGAGCCCCTGTACCACCTCCCCTCGACTTAGCCATGGGGTCCCAGGTAACCCCAGCCAGGGGACAGAGGGAAAGGGGCTGGAGGTAGAGGGCAGCTCTTCCTTTGAACGGGGTCTAAGTCTCAAGCCTGTCCTTCCCTCCCATAGGCGAACCACTGCCCTGGTCCCCTTTGGCCGGGCCCCCTGATGGCCTGTCCACTATCTATGAGGCAGAGGCCTCGGAAACAGCATTTGGACCAGCAAGCAGGGAGGTACGGGATCAGGAGGAAGAGGATGAGCAGACAGTGGAGAAGATGCCCCCAGCCCCTCGTGGTCCCAAGCCAGCTCGAGTGGGTGAGCTGCAGCTGGGAGCATTGCAGGCCAGTGTAGTGCAGCAGTTGCTGAGCCGGACACTGCTGCTGGCTGCAGAGGGCCCCGGGGGAGCCAGGCAGGGCCCTGGGGGTGGCCGCCCGGCTCTGAGTGATGCTGAGCTGGGCCGCTGGGCTGAACTGCTCTCCCCTCTGGATGAGTCCCGGGCAAGCATCACCTCTGTCACTAGCTTCTCCCCAGATGATGTTGCCTCACCACAGGGAGACTGGACTGTAGTGGAGGTGGAGACCTTCCACTGAGCCACCCTTGTCCCACCCCATCCAAAGGACCACTGTGCCCTCTGAACTGAAGGTCCCAGCCTGTTTGATACCTGCATTTTGCCTATTTTCCCAGCTGTAGTTTTGTAGCAGGGGGAACTGGGCAGAGGGAAAACCCTGTTGATGTTCTAGCTTCCTAACTCCCTTCTATCTGAGTGCCCGAAGGCTACTAGCCTGGCAAACTCCTCAATCCCATACTCTGTAGGTATGATGTAGATTGTCCCTGCTGGTTTGCTCCCGTGGACCCAGAGTCTGTGTGTGGTGTGCTGGCTTGTTTTCTAAGGCCTTTTTAGTTTGTAATAAAGATGAGGCGGTGGAACTGGAGCTGCTGTGTTTGGGGGATTGGGCTGTCTGGAACTTTTGGATCTGGGGTTTCCCACATAGGTTGCATTAAAACTCGCCCATTGCTGCTGATGGTGATGGTGTGGTTGGGAAAGTGGAGAACAGGGCTTTTGGGACAAGTTTCTCTCCCCCCTCCCTGGGGCTCAGGACTGGCAGGGAGGTGTTCGGTGATTCTCTGAGGCAGGAGGATTCCTGTGAGGGTGGGTACTTTGGCCTCCGAGGCAGGGGCCGGCTCATCCCATGCTGCCGACAGTGAGTGAGCAGGTTGGAGCTCTGGCTGAAGGATTTTCCACACACTCCGCAGTGATGGGGCTTCTCACCTGTGGAAAAGTAGAGGGGAACTTGGTGGGAGTGGGGGGCTGGGCAAGGATCTTATGTAGGGAAATGGTCACGAGGTATGGGGTATGGGGTTGGACGGGAGGGGAGCTATGCAGGTAGGGTGGATGAGGCAGTTGTCAGAACTGGGGAATTATGGGAGTATACTGAGGGGGGATAGGGAATCTGGTGGGGAGTTAAGATGGTAGAATTCGGGTGGTTAGTCGGTGGGGAAAATGAGGACATTGTAGAGTAATGGAAGGGCTTGAGGAGCTATGAGGATGAATGGGAGGACTGGCTAGGGTGAAGAGATGTCTGGGGAGAGAGAAGTCTGACAATGGACTGGGCTCTTCTCCAACTTCCCTCCTTGAGCGGGACAAGTTTCTGTTGCTGGGTGGGAGGAGATAGAGGGGCGGGGCAGTCCTTGTGCCATTCCCCCCTGAGACCATTCGGTGGCCTTTCCTGCAGGCTGGAACCTTGCTCCCCCACCCCCGTCCACCCATCTCTTTTCGTCTTCATCTTCCCGGCCCCGCACCGGTGTGGGTGAACGTGTGCTTCTTCATGTCGGATTTCTGGTGGAAACGCTTGGCGCAGAAGGGGCAGGGGTGGGGCCGCGTGCCCGAATGGATGAGCAGGTGTGTGGACAGGGTGGAAGAGCGCCGGAAACTCTTTCCGCACACGCCGCAGGGGAACAGTCTCTCCTGGGGGCAGGACGGGAGCGGTGGAAAGCGGGACCAAGCTAAGGTCCCTTCATACGGTCCCGTCCCACCCTAGAGACAGAAAGATGGGGCTGGGCCCCAGCCGGAGTAGGTTCTGTCCCTCCGCCCTCCAGTCCTCTTGTGTTACCTTGAACTGGTGAGGGGGTTGTGCCGTGGCTGGTAACAGCAATAGCTGTGGTTGCAGACTTGGGGAAGTCACTCCTGTCTCAGGCTGAGGCTGGAGCTGGGGTCGGGGGCAGTGACCATCCCAGAAAGGGCCAGCCAGACCCTGGAGCCCTGGGGTTAGGTCATATGTATTCAGTCACTATGAGACTCTTGGGATCCCGCTGCTTGGCAACCCCTCACAATCTGGGGGCCTTAGCCCACAGTCTTCTGGCTTCCACCTCCCTAGGCCCAGAGGAGCTCTTACCAAGGAAGTCATTCTCGGCTAGGGCACAGGACCCCAGGGAGGAGCCGGCTTCAGGGGCTGGGGACAGAGGCCTCTCAGCCCATGTACCTCCGCGGCTCCCCACAGACAGCGCTGCATCCCCTGGAGTAAAGCCTATATAGGAAGAACCCATCACTCCTTAAGTACCGGGGAAAACCCAGACATTCTAGCCCTCACCTCTGCTGCCCCTCTCCCCAGCTAAGGTATCCTGGTCCCTAACTCACCTACCACTACCCCTACCCAAAGCTCTTAAATTCAAGCTTGAATTTGGCCAACTATTCTGCCCTCATTCTCTGCTCCTCAGCCCTTCTCTCCTTCCAGAACTTGCCCAGCTCTTCCATGGGAGCCCTGCAGGATTCTGGGGATCTATAGACAGCACACGCCGTACTTACCAATTAACTTTTTTCTTCCAGAGGATCTCCTGCTTCTTACTAGGAAGGATCGAGGCATCTCAGGGGCTACCCACCAGAGGCAGGAAGTAGAAGAAAGCAGACTAGGGTCCAGACATCTTTTCCCCCCAGTCTGAGACTCAGGTGTCTAGCCCCTCCACCCCGGACTCCTCCCACCTTGGAGACCCTAGCTTAAATTAGCCTGGGCTCTTCTGTAGCTCTCAGACATTCAGATGTGCCTTGGAAGATGGAACTGAGGAGGAGAGCTGAGCAGCAAGATGCTTAGGGCCATTCTTTCCCCTCTCCATCCCCAACATCCTGGCATCAGTTTACTCTGGGGTTCTAAAAGGAAAGTGGTTCTATCCTGCAGGCCTGTCCTATCTTCCCACAGCCTCCCCCTCCAAGCTTCTCAAACACACACACACACCATAACCCCCACCCACTAGGCATGGGAACACACACTAATTGAGCTCCCATTACAAACTACAGAGATTTCCTTCCCAGAAGGAATGAGGATCCAAGTAAGTGTCCCTGTCCTCAGACCTGAATAGGAGTGCCAAAGCAGCTCCCTGCCCCCAACAACCCACCCACACACCTCTACCCTCTGTTCTTGAGCCTCGAGGGATATAGACTTACCTTAAGCCCCCTAAAAGAGAAAGTAGAACAGGCAGCTCAACACGCAGGGCTTCCCCATCATATCCCCACCCACTTGCTTTCCCCCTCTTACCAGCCCCACTTCACAGCCAACCTAATCTTAACTACACATTAAAGTCTAGTTCCAGTCTTACCTCCACAAAGTCTGTCCTGACCACTCCAACCCAAATGGCGTCCTCACTTTTCTAAGCCACAGAATCAGATCTACCTTTTCTTTGGATTCTTCGGAATCTTCTGTAAGAATCCCAGAATCTCAGAGCTGGAAGAGATCTCAGAGACCATCTAGCCCAACCTGTACATGAGTATAAATCCACTCTACAACTTCCCTTCCAAGTGGTCATCCAGTCTTGACTTGAAGACCTCTAACAAGGGACAGCCCATTCCTTAAGTTCTTATTGGCCTCTGCAGCTGCCACTTTAGTTCTGCTCTCAGAGACAGAGCCTAACATTTCCAGGGTTTGTCCCACCCTAGGATATCACAAACTCTAGGATGCCAAGGTTGTTTCCCCTTGTGGTTGGTTTCTGTAGTTCCATTTCACCCACCAATTAATTCTCCTTGTAGATTAAAGATTTGTGCACAGGATTCTTTGTTTTGGGTTTTGTTGTTTCTGTTGCAGTTGGGGTTAATTGACTTGCCCAGGGTCACACAGCTAGTTAGTGTCAAGTGTCTGAGGCCGAATTTGAACTCAGGTCCTCCTGAATCCAGGGCTGGTGCTTTATCCACTGTGCCACCCAGCTGCCCCGCACAGCCTTCTTAATATACAGACTGCCCCTCATGTTTCTTTTTGGACAAGATATAATTGTCCATGGATGGATTCCTGACCTGAATCTCCCCAAGTCTCAGTGATACCTATGAGGTTGTATACTGTTTCTTGCTCAGACTGTGCAACTGCTGTTGAGATAACTGAAGACATAGACCTCATTCTTAATCTTTTTCCTGAAAGCACTATTCTTTGTGGCATGGTGAGGAGAAGACACCTCTGAATTTAGAGCCTAGAGAACCTAGGCTCAGAACCTATTTCTGCTTGTGTGTGACTTTGAGCAAGTCACTTCACCTCTTAGAGCTTCAATTTCTTCATTAGTTAAATGAGGACATTGAATGAGATGGCCACTAGTATCGCTTCCAGTTCTAAAGCTTATGATTCTGTCCTCCATATATCATTTTAATGGTTTATATAGAGCATTTTCTTCCTGCCTGCCATGTTCTTGTTTTAAAGCTTTATCAAATTACTGAGTCCTTCATCATAGATATTTTCCCCAGTCTTGTGAGATGCCCTGACCACAAGGTCACCATTCTTTTATCTTAAGTGTTGGAAGGCTTCCAGTATACTGAATAAGTCTTTTGGGGTGGACTTACAGAAAGGCACCTATAAAGAATCACACACAATAAGACTGCGTGGAGGGTTGTGATCTCATCAATGGAGATGGAATCACAGATCCCCTGAGGTATAATCCGTGATCCAGAAGAATGCTCAATGTTGAACTTGCAAAGAACTGGATCTGAAGTCTGACTCAACACTTATTACCTACGTGAGTTTGGGAAATCCTTTCACCTGAACCTGTTTCCTATCTGCAAAATGAGGGTAACACCAATAGTCCCTATTTTACAAGGTTGGGAGATTCAAGTGATTACACACACACACACACACACACACACACACACACACACACACGTAATATTGTGTACATTTAAAAATTATACATGAATACCAATTGTTATTTCTTTTCCAAATTCCAAACCTTCCACTAACAAGAGATGAATTGACCATGCCCTTAAATTCTTGATTCCTGTCCCAGACAGCAAATTTGTTAGGGAGGCTTTCCTTTTCAGTTTCATCTGAGAGGCTCATTATTCCCATACAAATTAGAGGTAGGTTCTTATCCCCTTATCTCTTACCTGGAGTGTTGTACCAGTCTTCTAAAGTAGTCTCCTAATCTCACCCCTCTGCATTTCAACTGTTAGATTTATCTTCCTAGTAATTCCCTCCTTAAAAGCCTTCAGTAGCTTTCCATCTCTAAAAGACCAGAATGAACCTCTACATAATGTTCTGAACTTGCCTTTTTAGCCTTACCTCCCATCTCTCCCAATGACTCCAGTCATATTGATCATTCCACTTCCACCCCATCACCCAAGATAACACATACATTCTTACTTCCTTGCTTTGGCTTTTGCAATTTCCTTCTCATCTCTCCAATTAGTTAAAATTCTACCCATCTTTCAGAGCCTAGTTCAAATCTTACCTCCTTCTGGAATGTCCCTTGTCCATTCCACCCTCTGTAGTCTCAATTCCCACAAACTTCCTCTGGTTCTTATTTTTTCAGGCGTCTTCTCCACTCAGTTAACTTGTCTGGAAGCCACTTAAGGACAGGAGTGAAACCTTATTCTCCTGTGTTCTCCTGGCACATCATGTTTGGTGACTTTAATGACACCTACTCACACAGCACACTCCTTACCCCACCCACACATCCTTCACACCCACCCACCCACACAAAACAGTCATATATACAAACACGTCATTCACACATCTCATCTCCTTATCACACACATACCCCTCCACAGCCCTGGTTGCCACTGACTTTAACCTCAGCCCCTAAGGGATCTCATCTCACCAAACCTTTTGCTCATTTTTGTCAATCTCATCCCTTCCCAGTCCTTTTTAAGTCAGGTCTTAAGAAAAGCCACACTGAAAACTCCATAGCAATCAAGTAGCCCCTGGGAACCCAAGGGTTTGAGATGAGATAAGGCTTTTCATAGTTTGTGTGCCACCCCTCCTGTCTAACCTCCCAGGGCCTGTCCTTTTTCCTGTCCCTGCCGTCATTCAAAATCCCCTCCCACCACAGCCATACTTTGTCCTGAAACAATCTATTCTCTAGTATTTCAGGGGGGTTGTGAGCAGCCCTCAGTATCTTGCTCCCTTCATGTTATCTGCTGTTGAATGAAAGACTAAGGAAGGGAAAGAGCCCTAAGCTGCTGCTTCCTGTCTAAGCCATGAAATGCTCACAGGCCTCCCTATTCAGTCATCTCACTGCTCAGGTTACAGTCTCTCCCAGTAAACTCCACACCGCACCCCCAACATCCTGCCCACCAATTCTAAGACCATGTAAATATGCTTTATTATTCATCTTTCCAACCTTGTGTGGAGACACATGGGTTTGTACAGGCAGTGTGAGGATGGTGGTGGGCAGAGGGGAAAAGGTGGAGGCCATACACTGACACCTGACAGGACACTGCCGAGCAGGCCAGACACCTGCAGAGTACCAGTCACCCTCAACTCCTTCTGGTCTCAGCACAGAGGACAGAGCCAATGGGAGGTAATGTTGTGTGTGTGAGAGAAAAGGGATGGAGTAGAGAGAGTGGGAAACCTGCCCCACAGGGGCTTTCCTATTAAGTACAGATCAGACTATTTGCTTCTGATATCAGCTAAGAGGCAGGGGCAATGGGGGCAGGTGTCAGGAGATAGCTTTGGGAGCACCAATGTGGTGGGCTGTCTTGGAGCCATGAGCCCTCAGTGATCTGGGGAGGAGAAGAATACAGGATGTGAAGAATGAAAGTTAGCGCAGATGCTCCCGCAAGGATGGGGAGAGGAGTAACCTTAGGGCGTAGTGTGTGTTTGGAGGGGAGTGTGCCCCCAGAGCAGCTTAAGTAGACACTTCATGGATTTTGGCACCTAAGTTCTCAAACTCAGCAGACAGAGCCCGAGGGGGAGGAGTCAGGCATGAAATGGAAGACCAGAAGTCTTGTTCCCCAGGGAATGTGGCACTCCTTCCTTCTGTGACCACAGGCACAAATTCTACAAGCAGGTTCCTAGGGCAGGGCCTACCAGGGAAATAGTTCTCCTCTTTGCCCAAATTCTTTCCCCTCCTAGGTGGCTTCTGCTGGCTTGGAGTGGAAGTGGAGGGTCTAGAGTGGCACAGATGGGTGCTGAATACTGACTGACTCTTCTGCGGGGAGAGACAAATGGGATAAGACACTCAAGTGACACCCCTCCTTCTTCCTCCCCTCCAGCCTTTCCTCCTAGGGTCTGGTCCCCATCTGGCTGGGAGGAAGCTCGGCAGCACCTTTAATGTTGGCAAAGAAAAGAGACACCAGGAAACTCTTAGAAAGCAAAGTGCTGAGTGTCGGGGAAGAGGACTGCTGCGTGGGGGGATGAGCAGGGGGCTCCATGGTCGGGACTGTGATGGTCAGAGGCCCCTCTTCACTAGCTCTCGGAGTGGCTCAGGAGCCGAGTGAGGAGTCCTTCTTCCCACCCGTGGCCCTGGGCACAGAGCTTCCTTAACTGTGGCTGGGACCAGTGGCAGGTGGGTGGGTGGGTGAGCTGCTCGGGATTAGCAGATGCTTCGAGACATTCTCTTAGATATTTGCTCCCCAGAGTGGGATGACTTTGGTTTTAGCAGAAAAAGGGCCTGGTCCTCCAGGGGCACTGACCCAAGTACTGGCTTGGCTGATAGCAAGAAGGGAGTAGTGGAGGAGAAACGATATGGTGAGAAGATGGAACTGGCACAGGGAGGAAGGGGCAGCTGCTAATGGAAGGCACGATGCCCAAACATACAGGGACCGCCTCAGCCACATCTCCTATTCCAGGGCCAGTCCCTCCACCTCAGGGGCTACAAGAGGCTGGCCTGGAAAGGGAAGAGTGAGTCACTGATGGCATGGATATGCCAAGGCTACAAAAGGCCCAGCAAACAGACAAAGTGGGGTGGCTCGGACAGCCTACGTCTTCAAGGCCGGGATCCAGCCTCTTTTGTCAGCCTGAGGTGAGCGGGGAACTGGACCCAAGGAGGAGGCTATAGCTCAGGGGCGGCTGGTGGTCTTTATGTCACAGGAAAGAGAATCCCAGCCTTGCTTCAACACTAGGCTAAGGCTCTGGCAGCCTGTGGTCGGGACCCATCTGCCATGAGCCGGCCTCTTTTTCTCAGGAGGGAATCTTTTGCTCCTGGTTCTTGTTTCCCTTGTCAGGTCTGCTAATGGCTGAATCTCCCCTCCCCTGCCCTGCTCCCCCTTCGACCCCCAAATGTGGAGGTACAGAAATTGCCGGCAGAGGCTTGGTGAATCTGAAGCACCTCCAAGGATGTGGTGGGGCAGGAAGGTCTGTGTGTCTGTCCTTAGCTCTCAAGTCCCTGGACAAGACAGACAGCCCAATCCTGGGAATGGAGGCAGAGATGAGAGCAGTAGCCGCAGAGAAGGCCAGTTCTGATCATTGGTCCTCTATGCCCCTCCTCACCCCAATGCCTGTGCTGCTCTCTCGGGAGGGAACGGCAGTGCTTTCTGGTCCTGGGCAGTCAGGGGTGGGGGAGGAGGACACAACAACCCTCTTGTAGATAAATAAATAACACTGGGAACAATCAGAAACTTAGAGACCACAGAAGTGTTCCAAGGGAGAGCGGAGCCTGTGACTCCTGGAGTTCTAGCATCCTCCTGTCTCCCAGTCCCTGCCCTAGAGAACCCCTGAAAGGAAGGAGAGTGGTGGGAGATGGGAAGGGAGTCACAGAATGGAGTTGAGTTTAAATACAGTGAATCACAAGTGCCCTTGGGAGAGGGCAGTGTAGACAACACTCAAGGTAGATGTTCTGACGCACTCGGCTGTCTGTGGAGGGGCTAGGCACACCAAGACGTGCCCCACTCCCCCTCATCCCTCCAGGAAGAATGCTGAATGGAGGTTGGGGGGAGCCTGCCCTCCTACCCCCCCCCTTCCCCGGACGTGAGAGGTCTGGGCCCCAGGTGGGGCGGGCCAGGGAGGCAGTCATTTCTCAGTTACCCAGGCTCTGGTCATAGGAAGGGGCCAGCTCATCAGCCTCACTGTCCGTGCTGCCCTCACTGTCCTTGGCTGGACGGTCCAGTCGTCGGAAGAAGCGGGCATCTCGGGGGGACAGAGGATATAGGGCATCCTGTAGGGCTGCCCCCACTCCTACGCCCACACCCAGGAGCTCCTCATCGGAGGAGGGCAGTGAGTCCTCATCCAAATGACGCACCAAATGGAGACTGTCAAATGTCAGGGGGTCCTCAAACGGGGGTGGGCCCTTCAGTAGCCGAACCTGGGAGATGGGGGAGGAGAGAGAAGGTTGGGAAGGGGATGGATCAGAGGGCTCCAAACCCATATTAGAAGGGAAGAGGGGAAGACAAGCTGTGGCCAGGATGAGATGGGAGATAAAGGGGATGCCAAAGAGGACTGAGGGAGATGGAAATGGACAAGACAAAAGAGATGATGGGGGATCAGGGAGGAAAACAGAAAAAGAGGGAGGGAGCAAGACCCGCTGGATGGCAAGGGGCCACCAAGAGAGGAGAGCGGGCTCTTGGGTGGAGAGCACAGAGCAGGAGGAAGAAGTGGACCATTGTGGCCCCACCAGCAAGAAAGCTGTTACTGCATTTGAGGGGAAGACAAGGGGCCAGAGTGGGGAGGAGTAAAGGGGATCAGGCAGAGGGCTGGTAAGGTTCCAAGGAAAAGGTCTTCCACCTTAGCCCAGCCCTGATTCACCCAGACACCAGAGCCTGAGGGGGAGGCTCTGGGGGAGGGGGAGTTACCCTGGGCTCTGATACGGAGGGGTGGCCTGTGGGAGCCTACAAGTCCCAGCATGCAGTGCGTCGCCTCGGTCCAGCTGCCAGCCTGCCCAGGGTGAGAGACTCTGCTCGGATCAAGACAAGAGTTATGGGGCAGGGAGCTCCTGTGCTGACATGGGGCCCACGGGTGAGCCTGAGGCACCAAGCACAGCCAGGGAGCCCATGGTGGGGAGTCCTGCCTCCTGGCCTCCCTTGCTTTGCCCGTTCTGGGTGCTGACTCTGGCCATGCCCAGAGGGCTCTGCGGGAGGCCAGCCTGTGGAATGGGGCCCTACCAAGAGAACATCCCCTTCTCTGTCTCCTTCTGCCATTGTAGGCACAATCCTGTGTCTGCCTTAAAGACAGTAGGAAACTCCTGATATGACAGCAATAAGGGATAATAGTGGAAGGTGACTCAGGGTTTTAAACTTCCCCAAGGGGATCCTCACAGGGCCTCTAGGCCCCAGGGATTTTTACTCCACTTTACAGATTAGGAAGGGACTGATGTGCCCGTGGTCAGCCCCTGAGACACGGGCACAGTCAGGACCACAGCCCTGATCTCCCACTTGTTAGGCCAGGGATCCTGCCATTCATTCATTTGGATGACGGAGGCCCTGTTCTGTGTCTGGGTCCAGAGGCTTGTGCCCAGGAGTAGCCAGAGCACTAGTTAGGAGCCCCAGAACTCATCTCGGGGAAGGTCTGACTGCTCTCTACAAACGCACTTTGCTCCTTTCTTAGCATGGCAGATGTGGACGAAACATCTGGGAAATCTGCCAGGAAGTCCAGGACCCTGGGCATCTCTCCCCTGGTCTCCCAGCACACCCACAGAGGGGATGCCAGAAGGCAGATGAGCGACCTGAGCAGTCCAAGCCCGGGGTAGGCCCCCGTGGGACTCACCTCGGCCTTGAGTTCGTCAATCTGATCCTTGAGCTCACGGATGTACTGGGAGGAGTCTGAATGGTTGAGCTGCCCCTGGATCATACCCTCTTCTCTCTGTCAGGCAAAATGTACCCCATCCCAAGTTACTGGCTGGAGGGGGAGGGCAGAGGAGATGAGGGCTTCCCTACATCAGCCTCTCCTCTGGCCCTTTGGTCCCTCACCTGAATCTCCAGCTCTGCGATTCGCTGCCTCATCTCGGCTACAGCAGCCATGCTGTCTGCCTCCCGGAGCCTGACTGCCATCACCTCCTCCTTGCTCTGGAGGGGCAAAAGCAGTGGAAAAGCACAGGGAGCTGACTCAGCGGAGGGAGGGCGGGAGGGAAGGAGGGAGAGGGGATAGATCTGGTGGATGGGAAGCCAGCACAGCTTGGGGGTGGGAGTGGGGGCCCAGCAGACGGGGCTGGAGGACCAGACGAGGAAGCCAGCTTGGGGGTGGGGGCCCACCTTACACTCAGCCTCAGCATGCTTGCGTTTGCTCTCACTCAGCTGGGTCTGCAGGCCCTTGTTCTGAGCCACCAGGTAATGGACCTTTTCCTGCAGGCCTGCACTCTCTGCCTCTACACGGTTCAGCAAGTTTCGGTGGATCTGGTCCTAGGAGGAGGGGGAGGCACCAGCAAGTAACCAAGGAGCTCAAGGCAGTGCAGGGGAAGTCTAGAACCAGAAGCTATGGCCTAACAAAACTAACCGACAAGGTGCCAGCCAACAATGAGGGGAGACGGCCCAGCCCAGTGGGGTTCATGAGGTCCACTGGGGCAGGGAGATGGCCTGGGCTTGGCAGGGGGGGAAGGGGAGGGTACTTCTCTCACCTGCGTCTCTAGCTCCACCACTCGTTGCCGCAGTTCCCTCCCTTCAGCCAGAGCATGGGCCTCTCGCAGCCGGACAGTCATTAGTTCATCCTGCAGGTCACTAAGGGCCAGTTTCCGGGGAGACTCCTTCCATCTCCCTCCCCGGGAGAGGTGGGCCTGTACAGGAGGGAGGAAGGATCCTTAGGTTTTAGAGCCAGAAAATACCTCAGATGTAAGATCAGCCTCCTGGAATCTCCAGGCAGCGCAGGGAGTGTGAAATGACTTAATGAGCATCTTCTAAAGAAGAGCCAGGAGTCCGGCCTCAGAGCCTTCTCCCTGCCAGTCCCAGGAAGATGAAAACCCACAGGGGAAGGTGCGATGGGGCTGGCCTCTTCCTGGCATTGTCCCTAGCAGGGGGACTTCATGTTACTGGCCCAAAGGGGGCTGAACTTGAAGGTCCTCCCTGCTCCTCACCAGGGAGAGCTGGCATTTCTATATTTAAATGATCTCCCAACAGCCCCATGAAGGAGTTAGTGCAAAACACTTGGCACACTTTGAAGAACTATATAAATGTGCATTTTTTTTGTTTGTTTTTTTTGCATTATTTTTATTACTCCAGTCCTCAAGAACATCTGTGGCTTCATCAGTTAGGGTACTTGTTCCCCCAAGTGTACACCATGGTAGACAGCATTATGACCCCAAACCACACTGGGGCCTGACCTGTCCAGGAGCCTCACGGACCCTGGCTAGGCTGAATCTCACACCATTTTCCTGCACAAGGCACAGATAATGGGATGAGAGGCCTGGTTAGATGTCAGCTCCTAGGCAAAGACCTGGTGAACTACAAGCTGAGCACAAGTCAACAGCAGGACATAGAAGACATAGGACAAGAGAAGAGAAGCGTTATGTCCCAGGTGAGTGAGGGTGCTGCCCCGCTGTCCCTTGCCCTGTTCAGATGCCATCTGGAGGACTGTGCTCAGCTCTGGGAGCCTATTTTAGGAAAGACACAGACAAGCTGAAATTCATCCAGAGGAGGGTGACTGGAGTGGAGACGATGCTGACTTGGAGAAGAGAAGATGTAGGGGAGACATGATAGTGATCTTCAGGTATCTAAAGAGCTGTCATGAGGGAAGAGGGATTAGATTTATTCTTCTTGACCCTAGAGGGCAGCAATGGCAGGAAGTTGCAAAGAAGTAAATTTAGGATTGCTATAAAGGCAGACCTTTCTAACAATTAGAGCTGCCTGCAAGTGGAAAGGGCTGTTGGGCATGTTCTCCAACCAGCAAACACTTAGTAAGTGCCTACTATGGGCAGGGCACTCTGAGGTGTTGAGGGTTCAAAGATAAAAACAAAACTGCCCTGTTCTCAAGAAGCTGCATCCTTTTAGGGGAAATGGGCTCCCCTTCCCAGGAAGCATTGGGTTAGAAGATGGCTGATCACTAGGAGGGGTCATAGTGTCACAGTGAAAAAGGATTCCTGCTCATGCAAGGGTTGGTAAGATGACCACCGAGATCCTGGGGTTCAATAGACATGTTATCTGCAGGCAGGTGCCCCCTCCAACCTTCTCCCTGACTTGGCAGGACCTTTGAGGGCTTGCTCGGCTGGCACAGCCTTCAAGGCCAGAGCCACCTCCATCCTTCAGAGGAGCACTGGGAGAAGACTCTAATAGAGCATGCAAACCTTGCCAGCCTCACACTAGCCTCATGAAAACCAAAGCTCAAGAAAGGAAATGGTTTTACCCACACGACAAGGAAGTGGCAGGGCCAGCCCTGGAGCCCAGGGTTCTGGACTGCCAGTCCAGGACTTCGCAGTGCCTCAAAGTATAAGCGGGAAAGCCTTCTGAGGCCTGTGGCTCCTATTGCTCTCACCTGCCAGCTGTCTGTGAGCTCCTGAACCTGTAGTTTCAGCTCCCGAAGGGAGGCCACAGCCTCACTCTCCCGAAGTTTTAGACCTTTAAGTTCCTCCTGTAGCCGGGCCACGTTGTTCTCGTCAGGAAGTGAGTTGTTCCTCTGGGAAGAGTAGAAGGGTAACTAGAGTCAGTGGAGGAAGTCGGGCTTTTGCTCCCCACTCCTTGCCTGGGCCCCTGGGCATGGCACTTGAAAAGTGGGTGATCTCATCCAGCAGTGCCTAGTTCTTTGGTCCAGACCCCTTTGGTTGGTGCCCTTGCCTCTCTTCACTGCCAGTGCCAAACCCTCCCTAAGCCCAGCTGAGGCAGGACCCCGTTGGTCCTTGTTTCCTGACTCCCATTCTTCATTCTTATAGCTAGGCTGGTGAATGGAGCCCTAGGACCCCTGGACTTCCAGGAACCCCTGGCTTTCTAGGTCAATGAGAAGGAGAGCCCCTTTGTGACTCTAAGCTTCCATTTCCCAGGTCCCCAACCTCCAGCCTATGTGACTGCGAAGAAAGATTGAGAAATGAAGTCAGACATATGGAGAGAAAGAGTAGAAGGAGGCAGCGAGGGAGAGATGAATGGTATAGTAAAGAGTGAGTTAGAAAGAGGAGACCAGGTCTCCTGCTCTGTGACCTCTCTGGAAAGGTCCTGGTAGTGGGCTTGTTCCATTGCTGGATCTAACACCTGCCCCTTCTCCTCAGGAGATGCAGAGACCATAACTCCTCCGGCCTCTAGAGAAGGCACCCTCCAGGGAGAAGAGTCTCTGCGCCACCTGGATCAATGAAGTTCTCCCTAGCTTCCTCCCAAGAAGAGGTTCCACAATTAGGTGGAAACAAGAGCCAATCTTATTTGCATGGAGTGCAGAGCCCAGCAGGTCATCTCTCTATTCAGTCCCCACCAGTGGCTTCATATATTACCTCCAGGCTCAAACAGGAAAGCCTGCTTGGCATTGTCATGTCTTCCTAATCTGCCCCCTTCCTGCACTTCCCACCTTCTTATGCCTTCTCCCCCTCCCTACCCTCCAATCCAGCGATGCTAGCTTCATTTTTGTTCTTCAAACGAGACCCTCTATCTGTCTCCTCAGGACATTTTCTCCAGGGGTCTCCCATGCCTGGAATTCTCTCCCTCCTCATCTCTGCTGTTAAGGCTAAAATTCTAGCTAAACTATCTAAAATCTAATGAGTGGTTGCCAATAAATTATAAGCTTTAGCAAGAGTTAGACTTTTAAGCATTTATTAAAGAGAATAAGAATTTGGTGAAGAGCAAGAGAAAGGCCTAGATTCTTCTATCTATTAAAGGGAGAGAGAATTCCTAGCTCCCTTTGTCAACTCAGGCTAGAGGAATCCTTCATGAAAGGGAGAGAACTATCCAAATCGAATCCCTTTGCAGGATGAAAAAGTGGCTCAAGCCTTCCCAGCAGGGCTGGCTTTTCCTACCATTGTTAAAGATGCTGCCATTTAGACAACAATTCCTGATAATTCAAATAGAACAAACAAACGTTCTTTGGCTGATAAAAGGGGGCTCTTCTCCTTTTTCTCTCCTAGGTTGGGAAGCTGGGATTTAAAAACGGTCCCTCAGAAGGGAAGGAAAGGGGCTGATTTAAAGGGTGAGTGGGGCATTTAACTGACTGAACACTGTAATCTACCAAAGGGTGCGTCAGGCTCTTGGAACATATGGGCCAGAGAACTGTGGCCACCCCAGCTAATGGGAACGACCTTCCATGGGTGCCCAGGATCTTGGGAGCAATGCTGCTTTATCTTTCCTTAAATTATGGTAAGCCTCTAACCTTTGAGAATAATGAAAAAACAAACCCCAAAACCCGAGGCATTTCAAACATTGTGTTTCTCATTTCATAGGCCTGCACCTGGAAACTCTTCTGAGGATCACTGGGTCTCTACCAGAGTCCTCAGGAAAGAGAACGAGTCAGAGCACCAGCCTCCCCCTTCTTCCTCCCACAAGCAAACGTCACTTCCTGATGCCAAAGAAAAGACTCATGGTCTTGCCCTCAGAGATCTTCACCTCATGGCAGAGCTTTTCTACGGTAAGTCTCCAGCAGGTGGCATCATTCCAATCATTACACTGCCTACTGACTTCCCTGAAGTTCTAGCTAAAATCCCACTTTCTATAAGAAACTTTCCCAATCTGCCTTTAGGCTAGCACCTTCCCTCTTCTGATCACCTGAGATTTATCCTGCCTGTATATTGTTGCTACAAAGTTGTTTGCACATCATTTCCCCCATTAGACTGAGCTCCTTGCGGGCTGCCTCTGGATCCTCAGTTCTTAAGAGGTGGTAAGTAAATGCCTGTTGACTTGACTTGACAATAACCCTGTAAGGCATTTCAGTGGTGGAAGGAAACAGGTTCAGAGAAGTTGTGACATGCCTGAGGTTACAAGAGAGCAAGTGCTGGAGCTGGACTTTGAAAAGTTTCCTCGCTTTAGGACTAAATCTTTTCCCGTTATATTAGACATTGAATTTCCCTCCACAGATAGGAAATTCTTCTTCATGTTCAAGTGAAACTTCCTATTCTGCAAATTATAGACCAAATTCCTTACTCCTTATCCAGATCTCAGTAAAGACAGAAACACTGGGCTCCACCCCTCTTGTTATAAGGCATCTCTGTGTGCAGGGAACCCTAAGATATTAATATAAATGACTTTTTATTGACTCTCAAATACCCTCTCACAAACTGGGTCCCTCAATACCTCTCATGCCAGGAAAGGTCCGGGTCTGGATTCAGTACCAACCACTCTGATTGAAACTAAGAATGATAGTGATGTCAGATCACCCTACGAATGGTGGTGGGGAAGACTCCAAAAACACTATTTTTAGAGCCCTGGGAGAAGGGCCCTGACTTTTGATGAGAGTGGGGAGTAAATGGAGAAGAGATAGCATGTTCTCTAAGCTTTTCCCTCCAAATGAATAAGGTACCTCTTACAAGGCCTCTTCAGCTTCTGCTAGGATCAGGGGCCAAAGTAATGGCCTAAGGAGGTAGGGATTGGTTTAATGTAGAGGTGATCTAAAGATGAAATGATCCCTGCTCATTAGCAGTCTCCATTTTGGAAAGTGGAGTCAATATGAAACTAGCTGGCGTGGGAGCCTTGAATCCTGTCCCCTTGCTTCTCTGCTATTTGTGCCAGGACAGGAAATAAGGCAAATGCATCCTGGATCTCTACTCTAATGAATAGCTCTTAGAAGTTGGGGCTGGGGTGTAGAATGCTACTCAAAATGGGTACAGGAGGCAGGGTCAACCTCTGGGGCGCACTTTGCCCTTAGCCTTCTTGAATGGCTGGCAAGTTCCAAACAGTGGTTCCCATATTCTATTGTGTCACTGGAAGCAAATAAGACACCATGGGCGGGAGTGGGGGTGGGGTGGGGGGGTGTTCAGCCCGAAGCTCTTTTCTATCTGAATAGAAGGCCTGAAATGAAAGAAGGGCCAAACCTAACAAGAAGGAAGGACACCGAAGGAAAACTAGGCTTAGGGCCAAATTTGCCTTATAACCATTTTACAAATTATAATGATCAAACTGAGATCTACACTGCATTTTAATACATACATTATCTTATGGGTGTCATTAGAACCCTGGGAGGAAGGTCTTACTAACGGCATTATTACCTTTATTTTAGTCGAAGAAACTGAAGCTCCAAGAGGATCAGTGACCTGCACAGTCACCCGGGTAGCCTCACAATCGTGTCTGAACCCAGGCCTGATCCCAAGCCAGCGCTCCATCTGACACACCACAATGCAATTGCTAAACTGGTCCATTCCTTAGTGGGAGACCAATGTCTCTCTGACCTGTCATCCCCTCATCAGATGGCCCACAGGAGGATCCCTGACTTACAACCAGAGGGTTCCTGGGAGACACAGATCAAGTCTCTCTTCTCTCCATGCTGTGGACACATAGTATGACCATAAAGTCCTGAAATTGATTTGGAGACAGGATTTACAAGCACTGGCCTCACTGCTCTGTAGCCCAGCATTTTATGTGATCATTTATATGGCGTGTATGTGTGTGTGCATTGTATCCATGCGTGTAGTTTATATGTCTACACATCTCTGTGTATGTACGTACACATACAGATAGTTGGGGCATGGGAGGAGAAGGGAAGGAAAAAGTATGTCACCTGCCTCTCTCTCAAGCATGCCGACCTTGATAACTGCGCCATCTTCCCAGTGGTAATACAGAGAAAACGTTTTAAAAATATCTTTTTGCAAAACTATCCAGAGAGGTGAGACTTAAGGCACTTAACTTTTCCGTTCCTCAGTTTTCACCTCTACAAAACAGGGGACTGGGCCGAATGATCCTCCAGGCCAGAGTGAGAGAATCTTCATCAGCAAGCTTCTCTGGTTTTGTGAGTAACAGGGTTGGGGAAGGATGGATAGAGATGTGGCTTTCTTCATGTCCTCCTGCTGTAAGAAGCCCTTCCCAGTCCTCTTTAATCTTACTGGCTTCCCTCTGAGAATATCCCTAATTTTTCCTGTCTCTATCTTGTTTGTACATAGTTGGTGGTATGTCATTTCCCCATTAGACTAGGAGCTCCTTGAGGGCAGGGACCATCTTTTGCTTTTTGTTTGTTTAACAGAGAGCCTGGCCCATAGTGGGTGTTTAATAAATACTTGTTGACTGACTGAGGAATGTTTGGAGATCTTCCAACAACTCTGTGGAAGAGTCCCAATGCCTGGTTTCCTGTTTCTCTGGGCTGGCAGTATGGTTCTATAACTACCACATCTACTTTTGTCTCTAGGTCCGCAGGCAAAAGCAGACACCTGGTTTCTTGGTCATGTGCCCTAATTTCCCCATTTCAGGACTGAAAATAAGATCCAGACATTTGCCCTTCCTGTCTAGATCCCTGACTACCCACCTCCAAGTTGGAAGTAGCATGCAGGCATCAGCCTTCCATCCAGAGCCATATCTCCAGTTCTGGGCAGAGGAAGGGGATGCAGACATCTGTTTCTTCTGTTCTGTGCCAACTCCCTGTCTCAGGCCTGAGAAGAGGACCCAGCTATCTGGCCTCTGTCTTTGTACCCTGGCTCCCTAACTCCTGGCTCTTTCCTCCATTCCCCCTCATTACTGGGGCACTGGTTCTCAGTGTTATCTGGTGGCCTCTCTCCTGGTACTTTGAGGCAGGAAGGAAATGGCGAGGGAGGGGGTGTGTGGGAGATGGTGGTAGGAGAGCTGTGGGCTCATGTCTTTGAAGACACCACAGATAACACCTTCACCAAAGTTTGCAGCATGGGGACTGACCGCAGGGGAGAGGAAAGCCAGAGAGGCAAACAAGGTGGTGGTGACTGGGCTGGGGGGGGGGGTGCAATATAGGAAAACCAAGAGCTTCACTCTGAAGCCACAGAAGCTTAGCTGTTTGGGGAGGGGAACGTCTATCTTATCCCATCCCATCTCATCCAACAAAAACAACTGACAGGCTGAGGTGAGGAAGATGGATAGGCTGCAAAATAAAAAAGCCAACACAGTCTTCGGTCCTGCCCAGCCCGACCCTTCTGTTTGCTGGTTCCAAGGCCCCCCTCTTCCTCATGGGTCCCACCTTCTCCATGTCCAGCACTTTGTCCTGCATCTCTCGAAGGGCACTAAGGGTCTCTGTCTCACGCATTCGAGATTGCTCCAGTTCTGTCTCCAGATGGGCCACAAACTCTTCTGTTAGGCGAGGGTTATCCTGCACGGGACAAAACATACGAAAGGGTAAGATAGAAACCTGATAAACTGCATTCCTGGAGGCAAGAGTTCTGCTGTTCTTCGCCTTGGTCAGACCATATCTACAGGGCTGTGCTCAATCACGGGATGGCTTTGAAGAAAGGAGCTAAGAAGGAAGAGTATTTCGAAAGAAGGTTGGCTAAAGCAATGAGGGTATTGAACACTGTAGCATATGAGGATCAGTTGAAAGAACGGGGGATTAACAGCCTGGAGAAGAGAAGATTTAGGGGAGGCCATGAGAGCTGTCTTCAACTACATGAAGGGTGATCACAGAGAAGAAGGATAAGATCGGCTCCACTCGGCTCTAGAAGGCACCACCAGGAACAGTAGGTGGAAATTGCAGAGAGGGCAGTTTGGGGCTCCAACAAAAGTTTCCTAATGCTTAGTGCTGTCCTGAAGTACAAGAGGCTGCTTTGGAAGCTGGTCTTGGATGAACACCAAATGGAAGCTGCAATAGTGTTGGGGATAGTGGAGGCAGATGCCCGCTCAGGCACAGGCTGTCCCCAGAAGTCCCTTCCATGTCAGAAGAGTTCAGGATTCCACCTTTTGCTCACTTCTCCTTTCAGGGCTACTGGGTTCTCCCTAGAACCAGACACTAGGCCTTGAAACCCAGCTCTGAGAATTCACTGCTGCCTATACCTCTTTAATATGGGCCTCTGCCCTCTGTATTCAGTCTCACCATACCTTGTTCAGGGGTCAGGAAGGGAAAATAAAGCATATGCAGGTAGTAGGAAGTATAGAATTATCATCATCTGTTAACTGAACTTAATGATCAATGTGCTAAGTACCGGGGATACAAAAAGAGGCAAAAGACAGTTCCTGACCTCAGGGAGTTTACAATCTAACAGGGGAGACAACTTTATGTATATGTATGTGCATATGTGTATATATATGTATATGCAAACAAATTTATACAAAGCAAGCTATATACAGGATAAATAGGGAATAATTAACAGAGGGAGACACTGGAATTAAGAGAAGTTAGTGTAGAAGAAGATAGGACTGTTGAGACTTGTGACCCTGGCTAAGTAGTCTATATCCAACCAAGTATGAGATCTACCTAAATGAACAACAGTTTTCTAGGTGTGGTCTGGGATCAAGAGTGACCTATAAGGGTTCTCATTCCAGGTGAGGCTTTGTGGTACCACATTTATTCTCAACATTTCGTCCTCCCCCTACCTTCCCCCCGCCCAATTCTTTTATACAGATTCTTGCTTTCTGAAGTCCCAGAGAGAATCGACTTGAGGAAGGAATCCAGCACATCAGAGAGAGGTCCTTTATGGAAGTTATATGGGGAAATAAGGAATAGTGCAGGACAAAAAAGGGAGAGGTTTACAAGTTGCATTAGTGGAGAGAGCACTCATAGTAACTAGACTACACATCCTTTAAAGTATCATATGTATGTATGTATGTATGTATGTATGTATGTATGTATGCATGCATGTATATGAAGAGCTAGGGGGCATAGAGGATAGAGCCCTGGACTTGGAGTCAAATCTGAGTTCAGACACTTATGAGCTGCAAGACCCCTTGGCAAGTCATTTAATGGTTATCTGCCTCAGTTTCCCTCATAGGAGCACCCACCTCCCAGGATTGTTGAAAATCAAATGGGATAATATTATAAACTTTAAAGTGCTATACAAATGCTGGTCATTATCATAATTATTGTTATCACTATTATTAAAACTGGGGGAAAAGCTGGGCTTTGAGTCACTGCTACCTTGGCTTAGACTTAAAAGACAGCACTTTCCACTGAGGAAAAAAGATTTAATTATTTATCTTTCCAAAAAAAGAGAAAAATGGAGACTCTGAGAGAAGCATGGATAATGGTAGAAAGCAATTCTCTTTTGAAAAAGAAATGAAGCTTTGCTCTGAGCAATCACGTAAAAGTCAGTACTTTGGAAAAAGAATGATTTTTCAAGGCTACAACCAGGAAAAATGCTCAAAGGAAGCTTTCAATAGTATGGGAAATAGAGCAGAAACATTTCTCAGTAGAGAAACTGAAACATTAAAAGGAAGTTTCTATCTGTCAGGATTATGACCCAGTTCCTTGTGATGTTAAGCACTACAGAATCCAAGTTCTGAACAATGAGATTTATTCCCTCTCTGAAGAATTACTTTTCTTCATATTGACAACTACTATAACAGGAGATTCAATAAGTGAAAAGTATCTGAGTGGCAGACAGAACAAGAGAAAAAAAGCCAGTGATTAAAAAGAGGTGTTTACATTTGTGGTTTTGTTTTCAAGTCTTAAGGAAATATCCTGTTCACTGATCAAACAATTTCTCCAAGCACTGGCAGGGTGCTGGAATCTCAAGCAAAGGACTCTAGATGGTCCAATGAAATGAGAGACACAGATAAGAAGAAGATGATTAGGTGCAGCTAGGTGGCACTGTGGATAAAGCACTGGCCCTGGATTCAGGAGGACCTGAGTTCAAATTTGACCTCAGACACTTGACACTTACTAGCTGTGTGATCCTGGGCAAGTCACTTAACCCCAATTGCCTCACCAAAAAAAAAAAAAAAAGTAACTAGGAGATGATTAGAGGCTAGTTTCTGAAACTGTGAGTCGTGACCCCATATGGCGTTATGTAACTGAATGTGGGGGTCGAGAAAAAGTTGGCAACAGTCAAAGGTTATGTATACCTATTTTCTATACCCAGGGTTGTGAAAAATTTGGGGGGCAAAAAGAGGTTGCAAGTGGGAAAAGTTTAAGAAGCTTTGGCCTAGAGGATGAAGGGGAAGATAATCAAGTTTTTGTTGATTTCCCCCTCCCTCTTCAGTTTTCCTAGGCAAGATCACCCCTCCAGGGAGAAGAAAGATATCTACAACATATTTATCTATCCATACTTATATATCTGGAGAAGGAAATGGCAATCCACTCCAATATCTTTGCCAAGCAAACCCCAGATGGGATCACAAAGAGTCAGACATGACTGAAGTGACTAAACAACAATAACAAAACCTATAAATCTTAACCATTTTGTTGTCCAGAGTAGACAGGCTTAGGAGGTAAACCACACTAAAGGTCTCCGAGAATATGGGGACAGTATCAGGCAACTGCTGGGAGGCTAGGACACCGAAAGGGAGGAAGGAACAACGTCTAAAGGCAGAATGAAGCTAAGTGGTAATGAAGACAACCTAACAAAGTACCTTATTCATGAGGGGCATCCTAGTGTAGCAGAAAGAGTCCTCTCTCTGCAACTTACTATGAGGTTGTAGAGAAATCACAAACTTGGAGAAACTTGATTTCCTTCTATGTAAAAGGAAGATGTTTACTACTCGTGGCATCTACCCCATAGGGCTGTAGTCAGCATCAAATGAAAAAATGTATGTGAAGTGCTTTATAAACCTAGAAGCTCTATCTAAACATTTGCTTTTATTATTCTGGGCAACACCTAGCACGTCATAAGCACTTAATAAAAGCGCTCTCTCTCCTACCCCACACCCACCCTCCTCTTTATCTTTTTTTGTCTCTCACTCACTCCCATAGTTTCCCTCAGTTATTACTTCCAGCGTTCCCCCTCAGGGTCTTCCTAAAGTCCAATTCTTGCCATACTATAAATTTAACCCATTTCCTCACGTCTTCTGCTGCTTTCCACCTTCCATATAATATAGATCCTAGGCTGTAGAGCTAGAAAGGATTGTAGAGGTCATCTAGACCCGCCGCCCCCCCACCCCCCATGAAGATGGTGAGGCCCAGAAGAGAGTGGTCTTGAGGCTTGAGGACCTCTGTGTCTCCGACCTCCCACCAATCTCTATTTCCAGGCTGAATCATCCTTGCTCCTTTGGCCTCGACTCACGAACCTTCTTTTTCAAAGGTTTTGTCTCACTAGCCAGTGTGTGGAGCAGCTCCCAGGCCTTTTCTGCATCATACAAGGCCCTACTTAGCATCATGCTAAGTACCATGGGAGGGAATGGAAGACAACAGCTCACTCTTTACCTGCTAAATCTTTATTGCTGTGAAAAAAAGGTAATAGATTCCTCCGAGAGTGTCCTGTTAGCTCCAGAGCAAAGGTAAACATGACCACAAAGTAGAGGGGAGTGGTGGGAGGGAGCATGGGTGGGGACAGAGAAACCGTTCCTTGGTTTGTTCTGCAGCTGTTGACAGTTTATCAGATAAGAAAGGAGTCTGAGGCTGGGGGGACCAGGATAGATGCCTTCCTGTGACTATGGGGGACCCCAAGGAAGTCCCCCGAACTTACCACGTACATATTTAGCAGGTTATAGTGGTGATGAATACTTTTCTTCCTGGGAGGCAGAGGCCCTGAAATCTAGCCCAGATATCCTGCTTTAAAAGACCCCTATGTTTAATCTCAGTTGCTCCTAAGAACAGAAGGGATAGTGGGCCAAGGACACTGTCGCCTAGATGACCTCTAACCCTCTGCATCTCCCAGAGTCCTAATTTCATCCTACGTGTCTGACCAAGCTCTTCACAACTTTGCCTCTTCCTATCTGAACAGTCTCATCATTTACTCCCTTCAATGCACTCCAGAATCTAGCCACATTAGCCTCATGGATACCATTTCTTGACTCCAAGCCTCCTCTTATGCCTAGAATGGTCCACCTCCTCATCTTTGCCTCATGGCTTCCCTGGCTTCTTTCAAGACTCACTTCAAATGCCACTTTCTGCCAGAGGCCTTTCCTGGTCTCCCCCCTCCCCCAACTACGGGCGCCTTCTCTCTGAGATTACCTTCCATCTACTCTGTATGTACTGAATGCATGCGTAGTTGTTTGCAATGTTGTCTCTCCTATGAGAACGTAAGCTCCTTGAGGGAAAGAGATTGCGTTTTTGCCTTTATTTGTATCCCACCTGGCACATAGTAATTGCTTAAGAAATGCTTGATGACTGATTATTACCCAGGTCCATTTCTCTGGGATCTTGCATCTGGGCAGGACCATATATTCCTATCCTCCAGCTCTGCCTTAGGTCTTTGCACAGAGTGGCAAAGCACCCAGACAGATCTATACTCAGGCCTCACTTCATCCAAAAACATGGCCATGAAGAGTTCTAAAATGATGCTTCTGACATGGTGTGAAAAAAGCTGAAATTGATTTTGTCTCCAGGTAGGAGAATACTTCATTTGCTTTTGTTCATAAAGAACCAAAGGGTTGGGTCATTCTCTTTCCTGAGGTCAAAGACCCTGGGGTTCAAACCCTAGGGAGATACAACCTCTCTCTAGGGAAAGCCAGCAGCTCTGCTCCCTAGGTGTAGGTTATACTCAAATCAAAGATCAAATGAAATAACATGTAAAGCCCATTATAAGCCTTAAATTGTTATTATTAGCTATCATTAACCATTATTAGCTATAATTATGTAGCTCCTCCTTAGGAAAGGAGATTCAGAAACTGAAGCTCAAATTCCTTTCTCTCTGTCTTTCTGTCTCTGTGTCTCTGTCTCTCTCTCTCTCTCTCTCTCTCTCTCTCTCTCTCTCACACACACACACACACACACACATACACACAGTGGGATACTCAATATTTAATTGATATTTAGCTTGGGTGGATCTCCTCTACCTCCAATGGTGGAGCCCATCTCTGCCTGTCCAATTTTTACATATCTTATCCATGTGCTCCAGTAAATCTACAGGGAATTCACCTAACATCTTGGGGGGGGGCAGTCCTCCTTTGGATTTCTTGACATTTCATGGATCCCTGTGGAGAAGGAAAACTAGTTATTATAGGATGATTTCAAACTGAAAGGGACTTCAGAAATCATCTGGTCCAATCTCTTCATCTTACAGATGAGAAAAGAGAGGTCCTGCTGTGTTTAAGTAACTTGCCACAAGGCCACATAGGCACTAAGTGGCAGAGTTGGGATTTGAACCCAGCCTGTCTAAATTCAAATCCTGAACTCTTTTCCCTGCATCACACGGCCTGAGTTACCTTTCACTGTTGCTATATGCCTAACTCACTTCCTTTTCTGGTCAGAGGTCTCTCTTTTGTAATCCATTCACCTGTTTTTCCTGTGTGATTCTTCATTTGCAATATGTTGTAGCCTCCTTAAGCCCACTATGTGCCTTTCTATTGCCCTCTGGGTGACCCTCAACTTTAATTCTTTGGAGACTGTGGTGCTCAATGATTCACTGTCACAGAGCAGTGGGAGAGGAATAATGATGTTACAATTATGAGCCTAGTTTCAGGGAGAGGTTTTGAGTCACTACAAGCACTACATATTTTCCAAAGGCATTCCAGACTGCTCCCCTTCTCTTGTTCAAATCAGGGTCCAGTTTATGGCCCATCCAGAGTATGTCTGAGACACATGTATTGACGGGCTAGCTCTATGGATTGTACATACTTTATATCATAGCCTGAACTGTAGGCATCCTTTATCTACTTAGTTTTTCCTGTATGGATATGGACCAAGCTGAGTGATTGTGGCTTGCGTTGAGGAGGCTCCCAAATATTTTGGGGTGATGAAATTGGAGCAATGTCATCTGCAACAAGGACATCTGGAGGTTCTAACCACATATAATGAACCCCTCTTCCAACTGAACTCTCTGAAAGATGTTCTCCATAATTATTTCAAGCACTTTGGTGATCATGTTGCCTGGTTTTATGCGTCATTTGATATTAATCATCAGATGTTTGAACAGTTATCTCACTGTTACATCTTTTAAGGAAGCTTGAATGAGTTTGAGATGTGCATGGGTGCTAAGTTGGTGGAGTGGGGCCTTTCAGGTGGCATTTTGTTGTACCAAATCAAGAAATAAGTGTGATCTTGTATTTTCTACTGTCAATTCTTGGTCATTTACACTATGTACGTATGTGGGCGCATGTGCTCAATGACTGTTTAGTCAACTGTAAAGATGGAGTCTAGAAAATATCATTGGTGAAAGTCAGACCACTCTCTTTAAGGATTTTCTTGATGCTTGTGTAGATTCTTCTACAGATACTGTAGAACTAATAACCCAAGTAGAGTTACTGCTATTTTCTCAGAGGCCTTTTTTGGGGGTAATAAGGTCCAACATTTTTTCTAAGCCTTTTTTATCTGTTCTTTTAGATATCTTGAGGACAGTCCCTCCACATCTTCAAAATTGTATCACCTCCTGCATAGATATCCTTCATACACACTTGTAGTCTAGCTGTTCTTTCTACCTTTGTTTTTAGCTTCATTTCTACTTCCTCATGTGGTAATCCATATAATTAGGGACTGCGATGTCAACAGTCTAAGTGTGGTAGTTCTACCATCATTAAAGAGTTAGTGATAGAAATCTTAACAGGTCTTTTCTACTTTCCCTCCATTTGTTGTCCTTTAAATTTTATACTTAAATGTTCTCAGTGTGATTGGTTTAGTTCAACTTCTCACCAAGCTTTCTGTAAACATGTTTTTCTTTTTACTTCTTCTTGTTTTGTAAAAGAATATTGCTCATAATGATTTCATTGTATTTCTCCTGTGCCACATACATCTCTGCCTTATGGGAGCTGAGGCCAGAGAAACTTCAATGCCTGGAGTTTGGGAGGAGGGAACTTGAATGCTTATTTTCATTTTGTTGTGGTGGTTAGTCAGTCATTTTTCAATCACATCCAATTCTTTCTGACCCCATTTGATTTTATGATTTTATGAATGAGTTTAGATTTTAAGCAGATGTTGCTCTGAGGTGTAACCTTTCTTTGTTTAGCAAAGAAATTAAAGTTTGCTGGTTGAGGGAGTTTCTGGGAGGGAGTCTGGGAGAGTCTCTTGTTTTCCTGGCTGTGGTAACTGATTTATATCAGTTAAACTTCTTAAGGAAATAGTGACAGCTAGTGCTGATGACTAATTTATTTCCCATTTTTACATATCAACTGCTTATTTAACTAAGTCAGGTTAGACTTGGCCCAATTGTGTTATATCTTCTCATCTTTTCTTTCTTCTAACATGGTGGTGATTTTGACTTTTGCTCTAACAAACTGATGGTCCAGTTGTATACACAGCTGACATGGAAATGACTCCCACACGGGTAAGCTGTTGTTTTCTGTCTCTTATAAAATATCACCAATTCTATTTTTGCGACGTTAATTTGGCACTCAGCTTGTTCAGTAGTTCCTGACTTCCCTCTTAAAGGAAGCATTTGTGATGTATTATTATAAGACTTGTGTATAATCTATAATCCCTTGGCTGCTTTCATTTCTCACTCTTTTTGTTGTTGTTTGTTTGTTTTTGTTTTTGCAAGGCAATGAAGGTTAAGAGACTTGCCCAGGGTCACACAGCTAGTAAGTGTCAAGTGTCTGAGGCTGGATTTGAACTCAGGTCCTCCTGAATCCAGGGCTGGTGCTTTATCCACTGCACCACCTAGCTGCCCCCCCACCTCCATTTCTCACTCTTAAACCATTTTTTCCAACATGGTTTTGGTTTTTTCTATCTTTCTCATACTCACTTTATTTTATTTTGTTTTGTTGGTTTTTTTGCAGGGCAATGGGGGTTAAGTGGCTTGCCCAAGGTCACACAGCTAGTAAGTGTCAAGTGTCTGAGTCTGGATTTGAACTCAGGTACTCCTGAATCCAGGGCTGGTGCTTTATCCACTGCGCCACCTAGCTGCCCCTCCCATGCTCACTTTAGCACTAAAGTTACCAAGTATGAAAATACATGAAAATTAATTGGAGGGGAGTTCTTATTGGGTTGATCGATTTTTTCTATTTCATCAATATATGTTGATACATAAACTATATTTTAATGTCTTCTTGCAAATGTTTATCATGAGTACAATATAAGAGATCAAATATCTCACAAAATGATGTTTCTTATTGTTTTTGTATGCATGATAACTAACTGTTATTTGCCTAAGGAGAGCCTATGAATTATCTTTCTATCTAACTTTCTTTGCCACTTTCTTTTTCTTCTGGATTCATTTTTGGCAAGACAGTCAAGATTGATTTGATTCCATTCCTCTAAGTAATATGCTGGACAAGGATTTCACATCTAAAATACCAATAAATTAATATTTATAGATGGTCTAAAAATTGTGTGATTCTTGGCATCTTCTCCCCTTTCCACTACGCTGTCACTGAAGAAGTAGAAAGAGGCCACATGGGACTGAGGGACATTTAAAACTTTTCTTTGTTTCATGAGTTGTCATGGCAAAAGTGGCCAACCTACTGGTAATAAGCCTCTCTGAACTTGACTAGGTTGGTCCTTGGAAATTAGATAGTCAGTATTTAATGCCCTTCCAAGGTGAGTAGAACATGTCAGCGCTTATGAACTACTGACATAGCCTTTGGATTAAGGAATGAAAAAGCATTTTAGAAGTAATTAATATGTGCAAAGCTGTGCTATTGCTGGAGATACACATAGAAAAAGCCAGTCCTTATTCACATTCTCTCTCTTCTTTTTTTTTCTTTTCTTTTTTTTTTTTTTTAGGCAATGAGGGTTAAGTGACTTGCCCATGGTCACACAGCTAGTAAGTGTCAAGTGTCTGAGGCCGGATTTGAACTCAGGTACTCCTGAATCCAGTGCCGGTGCTTTAACCACTTCGCCATCTAGCTGCCCCCCCCCTTATTCACATTCTAATGGGGGAAATAAGACACAGAGAAAGCTCCAGCTGTAAGTCATATGGAAAGGACCCATGGTCCTTAGGGTGTGATGACAAAGCAGATAGTATTGCATCATCTTTAATGTCATTTCTACTGATAAAATCCTATCTGTTTTTGGTGTAGAACCATTTGGCAATGCCAAGGACTTTGGTGGTGGAACTTTCTTTCCCTGGTGTGCTAGGGCTGTGGTTGCTCAGACGTGGCTGCCAGGTCACATTTCCACAGGGGCTGCTTCCTAGGAGGATGGCTGAGGAGCTGGGAAGAAGCAAAATCAGGGGTCTGGGGTTGCTGCTACTCCTGAGCTCCTTGGGTTTACCTGCCCATCAGAGGCAGTTCGTATTGAGAGTGGGGAGAAGTAGAGTTCGTGGTCCCCGTGACTGCTCTCCTTCTGCAGTGATAGCTGCAGAGCTGGGCTAAAAGTGAAAATGGTCTGGAGGGCACTGTGGTTCCCAAGGCTCTTGGGTTCATTGGAGTTGGAAGGAAGGTGTGTGTGTGGTTTGAATTACTTGGAACACACCACCCCATCTCTTCCCCAGGGTGCCATGCTGTTTCAGTTAGGCTGGCTTGCCTGCCTTGGGGTGGTAACTAGTCAGTGGCTGAGAGGGATGGCTGGCCCCTTCTCCACAGGAGTTACTTCCCCAGTAATCTAGGTAAGCTAGAGTTCCCTCCATGCTGCTATAAGACTTTGGGGGTTAAGAAGATAGTTCTTGTGTGTGTTTAGTTCATTGTGAAAAAAAATTCTTTGCCACGTAGCTCCTTGGACACAAAGAGGGCTAGAAGAGTTCATATGGGGATGATTATACTTGCCTGGTTTAGATTCAGGAAGGTTTCCTTCAACTGGGGCGGGGGAGGAGGGAAAGGAAAATATAGTCCATTGTTGGCCATCTGTATTGTGGCTATGTAGATAGCTTAGACTAGCTTTCCATGGCCTCCTAGCCCATGTGCAGGTTCCTTGTTAACTAGCTTATTGATCATATAGCTAGAAAAAGCTAGCATTTATATAGTGCTTTAAGGTTTGCAAAAAAATATTATCTCATTTTATCCTCTCAATGATCATAGGTACTATAATGATTCCCATTTTATAGATGAGGAAACTGAGGAAGACAGAAGTTAAATGACTTGCCCAGGGTCACACAGTTAGGAAGTATCTAAGGCAGGACTAGAACCCAGGTCTTCCTGACTCCAGGTTCAGCACTTTATACACTGAGTTACCCAGCTTGTCATACCATAGAATGCTACTGTGAGACTGACTCTTGGAGAGCATCTGGACCACTCCCCTCATTCTTCAGAGGGGGTGAAGCCATTTGTCCAAGTTCACTTGGCTAGATGTAGGATCAGAACAGAGCTCTTGTGTATGTTCTGAGAAGACTTCTGCCAAGTCATTTTTCTTAGGTTACCCTAAGACAAATATCCTTGGGAAGGTCAGTCTCTCACCCTCACTCCTCTCCCAACTACCCCCCCCCACCCAATCCCACAGTCCTCTAGATTAGAAAGGCCTTTAAGAAGAACCTCAGCCCAAGCCTCTCATTTTACAGATGAAGAAATGGAGCCTGAGAGAAGTGAAGTGACTTGTCTACCAGTCACATTCCTTTTCTGTTGTGAGGTTTGAAAAGAATAGTTCTTTTTTTTTTAAATATTTTTTTTTAAGTGAGGCAATTGGGGTTAAGTGACTTGCCCAGGGTCACACAGCTAGTAAGTGTTAAGTGTCCGAGGTCGGATTTGAACTCAGGTCCTCCTGACTCCAGGACTGGTGCTCTATCCACTGCGCCACCTAGCCGCCCCTGAAAAGAATAGTTCTTACAACAATCCTGTGAGGGAGGAAGGGAGTAGAGATCTTATTCTCCTGATTTGATTGATGAGCAAACTGAGGTTGGCAGAGGGGAGGGGACTTGCTTGAGGTCACACAAACACTAAGAGGTCACAGTCATCTAAGCTTTAGAGTTTGCAAGTGCTTGACATGCATTATGATATTTGATCCTTACAACCTTGTGAGGGGGTGCTAGTATCACCCCTATTCTGTGGATGAGGAAACTCAGACTCTGAGTTTAACTGGCTTGCCCGGGATCATACAGCTAGTGAATATGTGAGTTAGGGTTTGAAGCTAGTTCTTCCTGACACCTATATCTCATTTGTATATACGTGTTTTCATGTTGTATCCCCCATTAGACTAGGAGCTCCTTAACAGTAGGGCTGTCTTTTGCCTTTTTTTGGGGGGGGTATTTCCAGCACTTAGTCCAATGCTTGGCACATAGTTGGTGCTTAATAAATGCTGTTGCCTACCTGACTGATCACCCAAGTCCCCCACTCTATCCACTCTGTCATGCTACCTTGTAAGTAGCAGAGATAGGATTTGAGCCCAAGCTGTGTGACTCTAAATTCAATGTTCTCTCCCCTAGACTAGGACACCTAACTCGATGACACCTTTGGATTGTCTGTATCCATTGCTTTCTCCCTGGATCTATCTCCTTTTGGTGTATTTGGCCCAAATATGTCACTTGTTCATGTTTGCAGGGCATGACCCTTCAAGAGGGCTGGCTTGCCAGGGAATGTGCTGGCATCCCCATTGGCCCCTTCTCCTCCCTGCCCAGGTCTGGCACTGGGGCTTACCTGCTGCTCCTGCAGCTGCCGGATGGTGCTCTGAGCCTTTTGGAGGTTCTCAGTGGCTGAGCTGCACTGTTGTTTCACCACGGCTAACTCCCTTTTGATGACATAGTTCTCCTCGGCCTCCTGGGCTCGAGTGACCTGCCCCTACGGGAGAAGGGAGGTCCAGTTAGACAGGGATTCTTCATGCTCCTGCCTCCCAACCTACCCCTCCCAACCCTTGGTCCCCACCCCATGCCACACAGAGATGGAGTCTGGGCTCCAAAGGGAGATGTGAGACAAGAGGTGTGGTGGACATGGGCAGGGTGGTTAGGCTTCATGGTCAGGTGCTCGGACATGGTGAAGGAGTCAGAAAAGAGAGGGAGGAAAGGCAGTAATCAAGAGCTTTGTGAGAAAGGAAAAGGAGAAGCAGCAAATTGATAGGGTGGGGAAGAAGACAATTCGGGTTTGCCAGGAGCCTAGAATCCCAATTTCCTAATTCTCTTGATACTTCTAGTGTCCCAGTATTAAAAAATAAACCAGCAGTGTGTGGCTCAAATGCTCCACCTGTAGGCCTACAGGAGTCCTGGCCTGCCCCTATTAAAGTGGAACAGGAAGGCTGCTGTTCTCCTGGATCCTCATGAGAATACAGGGTACTCCAGAGTCAGTGAAGCAGCACGTTGGAGCCATCCCTCACCAACCTCAAAAGCTTCTCTCATAGGGTGCTATGAGGATCATGTGAAATAATGTAGAGGAAAGGACTTAAGTCACACTGTGGCAGAGTTGGAAGGGACTTCAGAAATGATCTCGTTCGCCCTCCTCATTTCACAGATAATAAGGCATGAATGGCATAGAGACTGGGTCACTAGGTTCTTGAAGGTAATACAAGCAGAGCAAAAGTTCTGGCAGGTCCTAAACGAGGCAATGGGCTACGGCTTTCATCAAGGCACCAACTTAGCTCAAGTCAAAGTCGTTCAATACTAGAAGTTGGCTGGCAGGCCATGATTTTTTCTTTTTTCTTTTCTTATGGCCATAGCAACTCATAACAAAGACTAGTGAGGCATGGAGAGGGTAGAATCTGCATCAGTGGAGAGATCACAGTCTGTTAGAAGTAGTAAGGAGGCACTTAAATGTTTGCTGAACTGACCAAGGCAACTGAGGCCCCAAGAAGAACATAGACCAAGAGTTGGAAGGCACCTCAGTGACTTGCCCAAGATTACATAGCAATTTAGTGGAAAGAGCTGAGATTGGCACCTAGGCCTCCTGACACATGATCCAAAGCTCTTTCCATTATCCCAAGTTGCATCAATCATTCTGTTCAACAGACATTTATTGTGCGCCTAAGTACAAGTCTTCTGAAAGGGTTCTAAAAATCAAGAAGATACACTCTATCTTTAAGGAATTTAAAATCAAGCAACAAGTGAAGCCACAGAGAAACTGGGCTAGAAGCTTGGTCTCCAGGATTCTGTAGTTCATATAAATCACGTCAGACATAAGGTCAGTTACTTCCCTGCCCCAGTGTGGATCATCATTTCTTCCCTTATGTCTTCTATGGCAAATACATGAATGTTTTATGGGCTTAGAAATAGGGATGAGTGGGGCAGGTGAAGGAGCAGATAGCAAACCCAACCTATTTATTTTATTGGATCCCCTAGCTCTTAGGCAATTTACCCTGTCTGATAAAATTTATTCAAGGTAGCCTGTTGAAGAGAACAAAAGCACAGTTCAAGGGTGTTTTCTTGAAGAGATACCTTCATTGGATGGGTGGGAAACTGAAATAGTTGACTCTTAATGGTCCCTTATATTATATTATATTATATATTATATATTATATGGCCACACTGCTGCCACCCCAGCTATCCCCATAAAACCCCAAAACAAATATGAACTTTTCCCATCCAGGCTCAATGCAGACAGTTTCCGGAAAAGATGGTCCAGTGAAACAGGTAGGTGAGTTAGATTAGAAGCCAGACACTGGCATAAAAAGCATTTTATCTTTGTGATGGGAGGACAAGTGGCAGACTGAGGGAATAGAGTGGTGATTCAGGTACACACACACACACACACACAGTACTTATACTGCAGAGAAACCTTCTTCTCTACCCCTCCCTCCTTCCTATCCTCTCCACACATGCATACAATTGAAGAAGGGAAAACTATCTTCTCTCCCCAGATACACAGACACACACATACAATCACTACAGGGAAACTCTACAGATGCATCCTCATGCACCCAATAACTTCACAAATGGTCATTTGGTTAGAACTGGGGAGACACTTATCACATGCACTGTGTGAAACCCACCTCCTCCCACATCCTTTATATGGGAACATTTTCGTTCCTTCCCAAGAGCTGTCCCCATATGCACAAACCCAAGAAATGGCTGCAACCACTGAAGAGTTAGGCATTGGCAGAAGGGAAGAAGCATGGAGTGCAGATGAAAATCAAAGATGGGTAGGAAGAAAAAAAAAGTACTGTACCTGGATTAACCTATCAGCCAGAGCAGCGCTCTCCTACCGAAACCCACAGGGAGGAGATCCCGAAAGGGGGAAGAGGTAGAGCAGAAGGGATGGGATGTGGGAAGGGGAGAGAAGAAAAACACGACAATAACCGGCAGTTACTAGCACAGTAGACTAGAGCTAGAAGCAAGGTAGACAGAACAGGCTGAGGACCAGAGGCCACAGGCAGCAATCCAGAAGACAGCCAAGGCCTGCACTGTTTTAGTTCCACAGATGTCTGGGGCAATAATCTGGGGAAGGGAGGAAAGGGCACACCCGAGTGTCTGAGGAAGTGGGAATAGCAGGGCACGCTGCTTCCTGTCCAGTGCCGCCCCCTGTTTTCCAGCTTTATCATCTTTGTTCACACGTCAGTTCAGAAGCTTCTCTCTTGCTATAGTAGAAGAGGGGATTTTTTATTCTCTGTGTAAGATTTTACTTTTAAAAAATATTTTAGAGTTTTACTTTTGTTGTTTTGTTCTCATATATACCAGAAAAATCCCCTCGCACATCATGAGATATCTCTGGGCTATGTGGCAGAGAAAACAGAATCCCAATGAAGGTCTCTGACCCTAGAAAAGTGACCAAAGAGGGAAAAGGTTCTCAGTTGTATCCAGAGCCAGCCTGGCAGGAGTACTCTTGAATACTGGGAGGCTGGGAGAGAAGGAGGAAGAAGGTCATAGGCCTGTGCCTCCCCTTCACCTTCCCTTTCAATACCATCCAAGCTTTGGAGTTTGTCACTTCTAGTAGCACCAGAGGGGCACTGGTTTAGTTTAAATAAGCACTTGTTGGATTGTCAAAGTCATGGTGCTGGGCATACTGTCACCCAAATACATGGCGATCCAATTAAAGCATCAACTATGCCCCTAATCTAATGCAGATACAAGTTTTATCATCCAGCAATATTTCTCTTTCCCCAGATATACACATATCTATATGTATATACACATATCCATGCACACATATGTTTTTATATCTATGTCCCTCTATCTAGATCTTTGTCTATATAGGTCATGGTATTTTCCAGCAACAGTTATGGCATAACCAACCCAAGGGGTTAATTACAATGCCACTTGAGCACAAGTGGAATCATATCCCAGTCTCATTTTATATCACAATACAAATCACAGCATCACTGACAGTGAGAGACATTGGGAACTTTGTCACAAACCAACGTGAAGTGCTGCCCACAGGACATGGTTACTCAGACCCTAGGCCTTGGTCTTGCAGGACATGGGGCAATATTCGGTTCAGGGTTAATGACTGTCCCCTCCACCACAAAGGTGGTCTCTGCAATGCAACAATAAAAGGAGATGGGATCTTCAAAGAATGGAACAGGGTAATCCAGCCTCCAGAGAGCTCAAAAGTGGGGAGGGTTCAGGTAGCTTGGGATGCCAGGGGAGGCTTTCTGGGGACTGAGGTCCCTCTGGAAAAGGGAGAGCTGCTAAAGGTGGACAGGGACACCCCTCACCTTCTCTAGCGTCTCAATCCGCTGCTTCAGGAGCCGGTTCTCTGTTCGTAGCCTCTATATGCCAGAAGAATGTGAGAGAAGATGTTAGAGTGGATCCTTTCTTTCATTCTCATGCCAGTTTCCCTGTGGCTAACCTAAGTCATCATCTAATTCTATTCTCCTGCTGGATGTATCACCTGTTAAGGACCCGACTTTAGATTTCTGCCAAACAATACTGGTCTAGTCCAGGGATTCTAAACCTTTCTGTGTGTCCTGGACCCCTTCGGCAGGCCTTCTGGTGAAGCCTATGGACTGTTCAGAATGTTTTTAAATAAATAATAATAAATAAATAATAATAGTAAAAAATATTTACTATTTAAATAAATAATAATAAATAAATAAAATTTACTATTTAAATAAATAATAATAATAAATAAAATACATAAGCTTACAAAGGAGACTGAAAAACATTTATCAAAAGTTTTCGGGGCTTTTCCTCCTCTAACAGGTTCCTGGACTCCAGGTAAAGAAATCCTGCATAGCTTTAGAAAATATAGTCTTGGTTCATGTTCAAATGCCTACGGTTTTGTTCTGAAAAAACATTCATTCGGTTTGAAAAAAATAGCGAGGCTTAGTTTAGTTCAGAGATCAATCAATTAGCAAGAACACTGGCCATCCCCTTCATGCACATAAGCTGTCGCCTGATACTTGGGACATGTGCCCTCCTCAACTCCATACCTCTCCGTCTTCCTTCAAGGCTCACTCATATGTCACCTGATCTATGACACTGCTGCTGATTTCCTCAGTTGTCAGTCTCTCCCACTCTTCACTTTTCCTTGTATCATATTTGTGTGATACATGACATAGTCATTCCAGGAGAACAGGAGAGCAGCCTTGAAGGCACGGAGCTCTTGAGAGTCCAGTCCCTTGGAGCTCCAGGGATTGGCACAGACATTTAATAAATGTTAGCTGAACTTTTATTTCTCCACCAAGGTCTTGCTCTGTCTGGGACAGATGTCAGGGAGTTAGCTGCACAATCAGGAGAATTTTAGGGCTAAAAGGGCCCCAAGAGACCATGACCTTGGGACTTGACCAAAGTCCCATAGCTCAAAACCAGGTCTCTTCACTCCTACTCTAATGCACTTTGCATTATACCGTCTGGACCCCTGAGTCACAGATCCAAGCTATCAGCTGGTCTAGTCCCACCAGTGCCCTTTACACCCCCATGGGGAGGAGCCTACGGGAACAGAAAGAACACCTTCTTCCTAAACTAGCGTTTGACCACATTCAGGGTCCCCCATGATTTCAGAAGCACATGAAACTTAGAAAAGGACCAGTTAAGAACAACTTGAAGGATGAGAAGGATGGAATATAGGATAAAAAAGAAAGGTCAAAAGAACTGAATTATTATCAATTCTCAACCTTGTACCCTAATGGAAGGCTAAGTTGGCATTGATAAAACCAAACTAGGAAAAATAAAATGTCATTTCTACTCGTCATGGAAATATATGCCCACATCTATTATTAGTAAACATACTTTCCCATTCCTATTTTGCTCGGTGAGATAAATATGCATTCCCTGCACAGACAGGGGTGGCAAGAGTTAACTCGGAAAAGGCTACAGATAGGATCAAAATGTTGCCACATATGACCCCCCCCCCAACCCCCGCAAAAAGAATAGGTTTGCAATCCAGGACAAGTCATACTTGTATGCCTTTCTCTTCACACCAAGGCATCCCTAAAGGAGAATAGAAGTCACAAGCTGAGCTGGTATCTATAGAAATTGAGGGAGTAGGGGAAGGGGAAAGGGAAAGGAGTCTGATCCTTCTTCCTTTGCATTTAAGAGGTAAAAGTGATAGGGTATAATGGTACAGAGAATGGACCTGGGATCAATAATCCTGGCTAGGTGATTTTGTCACTTTTGCTTTGGTGCCTCAGTTTTCTCATCGCTAAAAGGGGGATAAATAATAAATAATAAACACTTTACACTTTCAAAGCACTTCTACACACACATGCTCTCATTTGAGCCTCAAGATATGCCTAAGTTAGGTAGGGCAGGCCTCATCTCCATTTTACAGATAAGGAAACTAAGGCTCAGTGATACTAAATGATTTGGTCAAAGACATATGGCTACTGAGCACCAGAGCACACACGATATAAATCCATTTTGGGGATTCCTAGTTCAGAGATATTTTTTACTACCTATACCTCAAGAGCTTCTATGTGGGTTAATTTAAATTATTAGTATTGGTGATGAAGCTGGGGTGGTTTTATGAAGAATTAATGTATAAAGTATGATGTGTAATTTAGTGTATAAACTTCAGGAATAGATTATATGTATATAAATATACACGTATGTATCTATTTATATGTATATGCATGTGCATATGTATGCACATAAGTGTCTGTCCATCTATCACAGCGGCTGGTAAAAATCATTCACATCTTTCAGGCAGCTGCTTCCCTGATACCTCACAAAGCTGGGACTCAAAACTGTGGTATCCAAGGGGACATCTGCCCAGAAAGTCGTTTCCAAGACCTTTCTCTTCTTTGCCAGAAAAAAAAAGTGGTTTGAGGAGAGAAAGAGTGAGTAGGTCTTAAATGTCTGCAACTGATGAAGGATGGAGCAGAGGAACTATTTCACAGGCTGGGTGAGTAAATTGGTAAACTGGAGAGAGAGGTTTTGCAGCAAGTGTTTCCACAGGTGAAAACTTGGTTTTGATTCCCAATTTTAAAAATCATTCCATTTTCATAATTTCATTATGTCTTTAACATTTGTGATTACTGTACACCTTCCCTTTGATGATAGATGTTATAAGAACATCTCCATTGTGTTTTCTTAGACTTTACTTTTGCTCCATGCAGAGGAAGGGGCTTGTTTTGAAAGCTACAACTGAGCAGTTTGGTCAAGTGTGACTTAGCAAAACATCATGTAAAAAAAAGCTTAAACATGAAGAAAAACAGTTGACATTTATATAATGCTTTAGGGTTTACAAAGTGCTCTCATATAATCCTCCCAAGAAGTTAGTCAAGGAAGTTGTAAAGTATCACCCCATTTTACAGATGAGGAAACTAAGGCTCAGAGAGATGACTCCCTTGCCATCTCCCTTTCCCTGACTCTTACTCCTTCCCAAATGTGAGGAATTATGTGAATGAGGGCTGAGTTATATTACTTTGAAAAGGCTATTAATAGTAACCCTGTTCAATCAGACCATCTACCTGTCATAAAGCAGAATTTATTCCACCACTTCCAAACGAACAGTATTGGAGAGTCCTTATGATCTTAGGAGATTTCAAAGCCTCTGTTGGTCACCAATTCTTACTCCTGGTTAAACTGACCTTTCTGTTTCAGTTTGAACCCATGTCCCATTCACAAAATCCCAGAGGCGGGAGAGACCTCAAAAGTTATAGATAAGGGTCCAATCTCTTAGCCTAGTGTTGTTACTCAATCGTTGCAGTCATGTCTGACTCTTCATGACTCCATCTGGGGTTTTCTTTCTTTTTTTCCCCTTTCTTTCTTTGTTTTGCTTCTTTGTTTGTTTGTTTTCTTGGCAGAGATACTGGAGGAGTTTGACATTTCTTTTGCCAGCTCATTTGACAGATGAGGAAACTAAGGCAAATAGTTTTAAGTAACTTGCCCAGGGTCACACAGCCAGCAGATGTTTGGGGTCGGATTTGAACTCATGTCTTCCTGACTGCAGGCCTGGTGCTTTATACACTGTGCTGCCTAGCTGCCTAACCCTTACACCAGTAGGAAATCTCCTTACTAGAGAATAAGACTGGGAGGTCACCAGGACTGTCTTTTGCCTCTTTTTATATATCCAGCACTGAGTGCAATGCTTGGCACATAGCAGACACTTAATAAATAACGATTAAATAATGAATAAATGTATCAATGAAAGGAGAAACTATAGCTCAGTGGTCAAAGACTTGGATCTAGAGCCAGAGCTAGGTTCAAAGCCTGTTCCTGACATTTACTAGCCATACACTCTTAGTTTTTCACAAACTCAATGAATCACTGGGGTGGCAAGGTCCTTGCAAGTCATATGGCTAGTGAGTAACAGAATGGATTCAGACAAGTCATTTATCTCTAGAGTTCTCAGTTTCTGGATCTTCCAAGCAGAGATAATATCACCTCAGAGCCGAACTCACAGGCTTGGTGAGAGGATCGAGTGAGAGAATATAGGCAGATTCATTTTTGTAAAGACCTATAGAGACATGCAAAAATCATTATATTATGACTAAGAGCTGGGCCATGGGTGCCCTCTAGTGGAAGGCTGATCAGTTTGGCAGATATAATGGGGTGAGGGCACTGATCTGATGAGCAGCCTACCAGCACAGAATCCCAGAGTTGGAAGGGACCATCGCTTCTACAATATCGTCAACTGATGGTTCTCCAGTCTTTGTTTGAAAACTTCTAGTGATGGGGAACCCACTATCCTTCAAGGCAAACCTTATCATTTGGATAGCTCTTTGAGGCAGGTTTTTGTGACCTAAGACTGCCTCTTTGTAGCTCCCACCTACTGTTCCTAGTTTTGCCTTTTGGAGCCAAGCCAGCCAGGTCCAAAGCCTCCTTAAACATGAAAGCTCTTCAATAACTTGAAAACAACTGTTCCGTTTCCCTCCTAATCTTTCCTCTAAGCTCATTTCAGTTCCTTCAGACAATTTTCATGTGTTCTAGACTCTAGGCCCTGAACCATCATGGTGGCCTGGCCTTACTCGGGACACACTCCAGTCTGTCAGTGTCTTTTCTCAAATGTGATGCCCAGAACTGAATGCAATCCTCCAGATGGGGGCTTGTCAGTGCAGAGGACAGCAGAATGATCACCTCCCTCCCCTGTTTAGGACCCTATGTCCCTCAGTGTAGTCTAAGATGAAGTGAGCTTTTGGGACATGTCACATCCCTGCATTGTATCTTCTCTCCTATCTATATCATAGGGCTGCCAGGGCCCTTTCTAAGTCCTACTGGGATAGAGAGGTTTCTGACTCCTGGTTTAGTAGGAAATGGGGACTCTAAGAGAGAACAGAACCAATACAGATCTTGAAGTACTTTGGTAATCTCCAACTGGCTGCTAATTAATGGTTTACACAAGACATTGATGCATGAAGGTGAGGAAGGAAGGAAGGTGAGCAGTCTCTGTCACTCAGGCAGTGCTAGAAATATTTCCAGCCCTTGGCATTTTTATTTCTCCTCCCAAGGTCTGCTGATCAAATGACTGGGGTTGATCCCTAGATCAAAGAAGCATCAATGCCACCACTCAGGAGTAGGCTGCTGGTAAGACTCAATTTGGGGTAGAAAGGAATAATCCTGGGGGTCAAGAACTTACTTTTATCTCTATCTGCTCCTCCATCTCTTTGTTTTTGATGGCAGCATATTCCTTCTCCAACCTATAAAGAAGGGCAATTCTAGTTCAGTTCTAGTCAAGCATCCCCTCTTCTGGCCCTCCTGTTGCACCTTATTTCTTTTTGAGAAACTCCTGATTATGAGCTCCTGGCCCACCCCAACTACTCCCCAAGGATTGAGAATCCCACATACTGACCTTTTCATCTTCTTGGGATTGTACTTGACCTGGTAGGCCTTGAGAATCAGCTTGTCAGGACAGCTATCAAACTGATGGGGTATCACCTTTTGGAAGTACTGTGGAGACACACCCAGTCACAGCCACCCCTCCCACCATGGAACCCATCAGGGTCCCTTTTGAGTAATAGTTACCAGTCATCCCCAAACCCCTACCGATGCCTCCTGTTTCCCTAGAGCAAGGGGTCTGCAACTTCAGCCTGTGGATAGCTAAGAAGGGCTTTGACTTTTTTTTTTTAACACAAGAAAACTTTATTACAAATGTAAAATCATTCTTAACTTGCTGGGACTCTACAAAAACGGGCCACGGCCCTGAAGGGTTAATGACAGCCAGCATCCTCATTCCTCCCCTTTCCAGTTTCCCAAACCCAAGATTACCACTCGATCCAGCTATTCCCTGGATCAGGGCTCTGATTTAAGACACAGGAATGGATGAATCTTTCCTTCAAGAGACCAAGATCCATAAAAACCCAAACAACTGATTGTCTAAGTTTGACAGGGAAAAGAAATGTAGGAGAAAGAATGCTAAGGCCGGTTGGGTTACTGGAGCTTCCAATAGCTCTTCCAAGCTTCCTTCAGACCCAGGGCTAAATTGTTCAAACACAGGCATCAGGAGGAGGACAAAGCAAGGGAAGGGGGGAAGACAGGCAGATTGAGAAAGAGATTTTTAAAAAGGCAAGGCTTTCATAAAGACAAGGAGGAAGGCAAGAAGGAGACAAGGCAAAAGGCTGGAGGTAGGTACTGAGGGATGGTCCTGGGCACACGACAGAAACTCAAATGTTCAGCTGAATCAAAGTGAATTGAACAAAGTAGAGATCTAAAATAGCGTATACCTGGAAAGGGCCTTGATACAAAAAGGGAGGAGCTTTCTCTTAAAGAAGGCTAGAGTGGGGTGGAATTTGAGAAGGGGAACCTTCCTCCTCCAAATTATCCAGTCTCCCTTGGGAGGGCAGGGTACTGAGACCAAGAACCTTGGGGCCCATACATCCCCCGCAAAAGGGTTAAATGTTAGAAACAGCCCAGCACAGCTTAGGGTAGGCCGGCAACAGGAGATGGGGGAGGGAAGGAGATTCAAGGAGATTGGCTCCTGCTCTTCCACCACAAGCTGGCCTCTCAGGCTGAATACAACGGATCCCCCTGTGTCTGTGGACACAACTGCTGCCTTTGTGTATTCTTCCCTGAAACACCAGCTGGGAAACATTGGGGGGGGGAGGGAGGGAGACAGAGAGGGGGAGAGGAGGATGGAGGCGGGGGTGGGGGGGTGGGGGGGTGGGGGGGTGGAAGAGGTGGAGAATCAACCTCCTCCCCCTGTAAGGCTCTGTCCCCAGATTGTTTATTCTCTTTCTCCTGGGTGTGACCTATTGGCTAGGCCATCCCAGACAGAAACCATGCCCACTGCCATGTCTATTTGATTATTCTAATTTACAGTAAAGCCATTCTGCAGCATGTGGCTTCAGGGAACCCAAGCTGGAGGCAGAAGACGGAACAATGTGTTCTAGCCTCCTTTTCTATGCCCTCTGCATTCCCTTCTTGCCCTGTATGCCAAGAATGGCCTGACTAGCAAATTCACTCACTCTTGCTCTTCCTTCAGATCCTTGCTCACTGTCTCTACCAGAAAGGCCTCTGAAATAGCCTTCAGGTTCCTAGATTTGTTTAAAAAAAGGTTTAAGGATGATCTAATGCCTTCTTTCTCCCAAGCCAGGCTCCTGCTTTATTTTAATACACTTTCTAGGTGTAAGAGGTGAATATTGTCTACTTAAGACTCACAGCCTCTCCCCTCTCCCCCTTTCCCCCCACTTACTTGTGACATGCCCTCCATGTCCAGTTGCATCAGCTCCATCTGGTTTACCTGCAGCAGGGCCAAACCCACCCGAAACACAATTTCTAGTCCCTGCAATGGGAAGAAGTTGCATGTTTTTACAAGGAGGGCCAGAAATGCTGGCTTCACCTATTTCTCACCTCTAGGTCTCTGCAATATTTGAAATGTCAATCAGGTGGAAGCAGGATTGGGGGTGGGAGAGGGAGAGATGGTGCTAAGTTGGAAGAAGACCAAAAAATGGAACAGAAGATGGAAAGTACAGCAAGGCTAGAGAAACTCATGGGAGAAAGAGAAAACCATAAATGAATTAGCAAAGAAGACAATTGGACTGTTTTCCTAGGACCTGCTGACACTGATCTAGGTCACTCTGAATTCTCCCCTTCACCTGGTCCCACTGAACCTTAGCCCTCACCTCATACATAAAGATGTCGAAGACTCGAGTGGCAATTGGCAAGGGGAAGGTGGTGAGGAAGAGGGTGAGGAACCAGGATGAGGCATACATGGAGGTATGGAAGCTCTGGGATCGAAAGTGGATGTTCAAGTCTGGAAGCTGCTCCTGCCAGAAAATAAAGAAGACAAGAGAGATCCCAGGGTTTCCCACAAGGTCTCTCCAAGAGAGACCTCTAATACAACCCACCCTGACCTCAACCATCAGCCTTGATGTAAATGTCTTTTAGCCACTCCATCTTCATCACAGAGGGAAGCTCATGTTTCACTTGGTATCCAGCTTCCTTAGGCTTCTACGATCAGTTCTTATTCTTTCTCCCCCAAAACTCTTTTGGTAACTCAGTTCTATGTACCTCTTTCTCATGTTTAAATTTCCCCTTCTTTTCCCATGACCCTCCCTCCCTCCCTTCCTTCCTTCCTCCCTCCCTCCCTCCCTCCCTTCCTTCCTTCCTTCCTTCCTTCCTTCCTTCCTCCCTCCCTCCCTCCCTCCCTCCCTCCCTCCCTCCCTCCCTTCCTTCCTTCCTTCCTTCCTTCCTTCCTTCCTTCCTTCCTTCCTTCCTTCCTTCCTTCCTTCCTTCCTTCCTTCCTTCCTCCCTCCCTCCCTCCTTCCTTCTTCCTTCCTTCCTTCCTATTACATGACATATGCAGATCCCTTTGTCACATCCCTTCCCTTAATCATAGATTTTCAGGAAATTAGATGCCAAAGGAGGGAAACTAAGGCATGGAGTAAGGCATGGGAAAATTGTTAGCTTCCTCCAGTGTATCTTTGATGGAGCTGAAAACAAAGTCAGTCTAGTTCTCCAATCATTGCTTCCCTTGCCACCTTTGCAGATTTCCTCCCGGAATGGGGAGCTTTCTGACTCCCAGGACAACAGTGAATTACATATTCAGCTTTAGAACTTTTTGGCTAACTGACCTAAAGATCATGACATTCCTGGTAAAAGAGAAAGGAGAAAGTCATTTTTCATCATGCGGAGGAAATGGAAATCAACTTCAGAGGCCAGATATAACTGGACCACCAGAAACCTCAGTCCCAGGGATGTTTAGATACTTAGATCAATAGATCCTTTCTGTTTCCTCAGGAGCAGACAGAATGCTAGTCCTTGGGAGGGTAAGTGTAAGAAAGACTATGGTAAGGCCTTCCCTTCTCCTCAGTCCTAAGGGGGCCTAACAGCCCCCTCCACCTGCATCTGGCTTCTTGAATGGGCCAACATACACAGCTCTGTCTAGCAGCCATGAGCAGTGTGGGGGCTGCTATTTATAAACAAAGACGTCTGCTTTAATAAGCAGAGGCGGGTAGACATTTTTCCTTGTTACACATAGAAACAGAGTGGAAGGGGGGGAGGGGGATGGAGAGGAACGTCTAGGGCGCTCGTACTCTCTCTCTGTCTCTGTCTCTTTGTCCTGCGGTCTCTCCTCATATTTTTTTTTAACCGTTTGCTAAAGAGACAGTAAAGAAACATCACTCTAGGCATTTCCTCAATCAACCAGTCCAGTGCCTCCCTTTCAAATGGCTTTGGAAATCAGGGTCAGGCAGAGTCAGACTCCCTCCCAAGGGAGGAAGAAAAGGCTCAAAGCAATAGAGAGGGGTACACTTCTCAGTAAGTAACTTTCTTCAGAAAAGCTGCTTTTTTTTTTTTTTTTTACAGTATGTTACCAAGAAAAAGAACAATAGTGGAGAAAAGGGAGACAGAGCAGGGAAGGTGTAGTTAACCCACAGGTAAGGTTTCCTCTTATGATCAAGCCAGGCCACATAATTTGATGAGGACAAGAGATGGAGTTTCACGTACTTCCTTCACTCTAAATTCCATAATACTTGAAGAACTTCCAGAAACAAGGATAGGAAGGCTTAAGAGTCAACTCCAGTTTACTAGATGTGTGACCCTGGGCAAGTCACTTAACCCTCATTGCCCCGGAAAAAAAAAAAGAGCCAACTCCAGGAAGGCAGAGAGAGCAACTCTGGCTTCTCCGGGGCTATCTGAAGCCATAGCTCCCTCCTCCCAGATTCTTATCAGCCTGGCTCTCAGGTCTGGCCCTTCTACATGGGGACACCGGGCAGGCTCTTCTTGGGTTGGTGAAGGATTTAGCCAACAGGGCTTGATGTAACCGACCAAACATTAGAAGCAAGGATTTGGCCTTCCCCAACAGACAAATCACCTCAGTTTATGCCCCAGACCTCACCTGTAACATGTACTCAAACTGGTATATACAGAGCCCCAGCTCAGCCATGCTGGGCTTAAAAAGTTCCCGTAGACGATATTCCTGCATTAACCGCACGAATACACAGAATGCCTCCTCCTCAGGCATCTGGGGTGAAAAGGAGAAAGACGCTGTGTTGACCAGGGTTCTGGACAAGATTATAGGTTTATCTCGGATAGGGATGATGTGCTACACTTCTCATATCTTTCACTGCGTCTTTGCTAGCACACAAGGGCAGGGAAGAGCTATATTCCATATCACCTCTGCTAGTCAGGCTAGTAACCAAAAGGCAGACATAGGCCTATGACTTCCTATGGTCTTCCTTCCAAATTCCAGAGTGTTTCTTTTTTCTACCTTTGTGTTCCCTGTCCTACCACTAGCCCTTCTTTCTTACCTAGAAAAGTTTCCCCATGGCCCAATGGTGCTGACTCCTCCTTCAGATCCTCCCCTCAACACTGCCTCCCAAATGTCCACCCTAAGGTAACTCCAAACCTCTGGAAGAGGATGGAGAAAGAATGGCTGCTACTGGGTATTCCTGCCCTCTGTCCTTCTACTAGATTGTACAAACCAGAAAATTCTTACACAGGGCCCAGCTCAGTGCCACAGCATATCTCCACATGGTATTGATGCTCAGCCTGTGTTTCCATCAAAGAAGGTAGCTCTGGGGGGCCACCATCAATAGGATATAAGCACTGACATGACACAGTCAAATGCTTCCACACTCCACCCCAGGGAAGCCAAACAAGTTAATAAAATAATAAGAGAAGCCAGGGATTCCCAGGATGAGAGCCACACACATGCTGCACAAACGGGGAGAGCAGAGGGGCCAGGCCACTAACCTGCATTAGAAGCAGGCCAACGATGAAGGCGCTGCCCTGACAGTAGCCCACCTCTCTGTCCACCAGGGAATAAGCCTGGAAGAAAAGAAGAGAATAGTAACAATGTCCCTGCCAGTGGCTCTGGGAACCAGGGAGCAGAGAATGTTGATTCCCTCTGCAGAAGTTAGGTTGGGATACAAGAAAATCAGGATTTAAGATGTGAGAGCTTCAGGGTCTTGCTGAAAGAATGATTAAAACAGACACTGGGAACCAGCTACATCCTGCGGCTCAGTGTTCCAAACATCGCCATATACTCTGTGCCACTTTCAAGGCAGTGAGGGGCCAGAAAGCTGGCTCCAGGGATTTCGGTGGAAAAAGTGACCCCCTCGGAGACCGCCTACCCCACGCCCTTTACCTTCATGACGTTGAAGAGCACCTCCTGGCCCAGACTGTCCTGCCCCTTGAAGAACTCATGCTCAGGGTAGGTCCGTGCAATGTCTCGCCGGATTAGTTTCTCACAGGGAGATGACATTTTGAGCAGTTCTGAGTACTGGTTCTTCACCGGCATGTCTGTGGCACTGCAGAGAAGCTGCCACACAATGGCACGGAAGTGGTGAGGAATGCCTTTCCGGATCAGCTCCTGGGGAACAGAAGACCCAAAGTGATGCGACAGGCTACAATGGGGTTTCTGGTCCTCTCTCAGTTTAGTAGAGAAAAGAAACTTCAGGCTAAGAAACTCAGGTTGGGAACAATGAGGTACAGAGGAAAAGGACCTCAAGTAGGCAAAAGTTGTTTTAGATGGGTGTCCCCACTTGTAATCTTTCCCTATTCCACTGAATGCCACAGAGCACAATGCCAGATTTCCCCACCCCACACTCCTTTTTGGCCTGTACCTGTGATTTCATCAGGGTGAGGGGCTCCCCGGGAGGAACATCTTCCATCAATATAAGGCAGCCCCTTCTCTCTGATGCCTGCCACATGGTAGCTGCTTCCTGATTCGACCCTTAGAGAGTTGCCTGGGGTGCTGAAAGGACAAGTGTCTTGCCCAGGCTCAAGGAGCCAGCATATGGCAGGGGTGGGATATGAATCCAGATCTTTCTGACTCTAAGGGTCATTCTCTATGAACTAAACTATGCTGCTTCTCCTAAAACAGGGCTTTTTGCCTGCATCACTTCCCTGATCAAACACTATCAGTGGTTCCTCTCTACCAAGTAGACTCTAAAGTCTCATAGACATCAATCAAGGCCTTCTCTAATTTGAACCCCAGCCTATCATTCTAGTCTTATTTGCCACTAGAATAATAGAATTTTGGAATCAGAAGGGTCCTTAGAGGTCATCTGGTGAACCCTTATCAACAGCATGAATCCTCGGTACAAGAAGGTCATCTAGCCTCTGCTCCTATTACCTCCAGGATGAAGGTTGCATCTTACTGTTTTGGGGCAGCTCTAGTTAATGGAAAATTCTCATATTAAGTTAAAATATGCCTTCTTATGCCTTCTATCTCACTGGCCTTAGTTCTGCCCACTAAACAAGTCTGATCCTCAGGACCTCTTCAGGAAAGCTCTTCAGAAATCTAAATACCTTTGACACCATATTCCCACCAAATATTCTCCTCTCAAAGCTAGGTTCTTTAATAGATCCTCACATAAGTATGGTTTTAAGTGTTCTCACCATTCTGGCCACTTTCCTTGACTTGAAAAGCTGTCCCGTGGAAGGGGGATTAGACCTTTCTGCTTGGCCTCAGAGAACAGAACTAGGAACAATGGGTGGAAGTTACAAAAAGGCAAATTTGGCTTACTGTCAAGAAAACCTTGCTAACAATCTCAGCTTTCCAGAAGGGGAATGAGCTATCTCAGTAGCTAGTGGGTTCCCCTTCACTGGAGAGCTTCAAGGAGGGGCAAGAAGTCCACTCTTCTATTCTGCACACTATTTTAGGTATGGGTTGTATTAGATGGCTGCTGAGGTCCTTTCCAACCCTGAAATTCTGAGATTCTAATATTTTAGACATAGTCTACTTGTCAGTCTCTTAAATTGTATCATCCAAAACTACATATAATATATTTGTGATGTAATTGGGGTTAAATGACTTGCCCAGGGTCACACAGCTAGTAAGTGTCAAGTGTCTGAGGCCAGATTTGAACTCAGGTCCTCCTGACTCCAGGGCTGGTGCTCTATCTACTGCGCCGCCTAGCTGCCCCTAAATACAATATTTTAGATGTGGATTGTCATCTCCTTTGTTTTAGACAAATGTAGCTTTGGATTGCATTAGCCCTTTGTGTCTTATGCCACGTTGCCAAATTTTATATACTGAGCTTGCAGTCAACTACAAACACCCAAATCTTTTTCACATGAACTGACATTCAGAAATCCCCCATCTTGTACTTGAACAGCTGATTTAAAAAAATAGAAGTATAGGACTTAACACTTACCCCTAATAAATTTTATCTTGTTAAGATTTGGCTCACAGCATTCTGGTCAGACAAGCCCTTTCTGGATCCTCATTCTGTCATCCCAGGTATTAGACTTTCCCTTTCATGTTCATGTCATCTGCAAATTTGGTAAGCACACTATCTATGCCTTCAACTAAGTTGCTGATAAAAAATATAGACTAGAACAAGGCAGAGGGCAGAGCCTCCCTCCAGACCAATACTGAATGAATATTCTTTAGCTACACAGGGCTAGTCAACGATTTCTGATTCATCCTTCCTGCCCTCTACTCCTGGATGGATCTTCAGGATGCCACTCTCTCCTGGTTCTTCTCCTTGCCTTACCACTCCTTTCCAGCCTTTTCTTGCTAGTCCTGCACCCTTGTAATGACACTTAATTGTGAGTACACCCCAAGGCTCTGTCCTGGGACCTCTCCTCTTTTCTCTCAATACTTCCTCGACAACCTTTTCAGCTCTTAAGGGTTTAATTATCAGTTTTGTGCAAATAACTCTCGGATCTATATATTCAGCCCCAGTGTCTTTCCTAATTCTTGTTTCACATCACAGACTAACAATTAGACATTTCAAACTAAATATCATAGAGATCTCTCTTTCCCTATAAAATTTTTTTTTAAATCTTAATCTGAATTTAGCAAACCCCAAACAAAATGGGTATTTCCATAAACATAGTAGAACAGATAAGGAAGACTGTCCAGGCAATTGCAGATCTCCCTGATTTATAGCTTGTTTTCCTTTTAAAGTACATAATACATTTCTGTAGCTTTTTTTTGGGGGGGGGAATGAGGGCTAAGTGACTTGCCCAGGGTCACACAGCTAGTAAGTGTCAAGTGTCTGAGTTCAAATTTGAACTCAGGTCCTACTGAATCTAGGGCCAGTGCTTTATCCACTGCACCACCTAGCTGCCCCCCATTTTCTGTAGCTTTCAAAGCTGCCCTGCTTGTCTGTGCTTCCTTCTGGTCTCTGAATTTAAACAGAACAAAATAAAACAAAAACAACATATCTTAGGTCTCTTTTCTTTTGTTTTTGTTTTTTTTTCCTATACCATCTCTATTCTCTCTTATCCTCCCACCCTCACCTCACGCTGATGAAGAAAAATCATAGTAGCAAATACGCACAGCCAGCAAAACAAACACCTATACTGGATATGTACTGAGATATTTGTCTTATTCTGCATCTTGAGTCTATCATCTCTTTATCAAGAGATGGATGGCATCATCAGTCCTCTAAGATCATAGTTCACATATATTTCAACCTCAACATGACCAGAACAGAAGTTATTGTCTTTCCCACAAACCTTCCCTTCTACTTAACTTCCATCATTCTTGGCTTACCCTTGACTCATCACTTTCTCTCATTTTCCATATCAAATCCCTTGTCAGATTTTGCCATTTCTGCTTCTACAACATCTTCAGAATCCAACTCCTTCTCTCTATTCACAATCACCTCTTTAATTCAGGCCTTCATTAGTTTTCACCTGAACGGCTGCAGTGGCCTCCTCGCTGGTCTTCCCATTCCCATGCAACTGACAAAATGATTTTCCTTAAGTGCAGATGTGACCACATTAAACTCCTGCTCAAACTCCAGTGGCTCTAGCCTTTCACAACTTGGCCCCAATTTATCATTCCAGGATTTTATGTATTACTCTTTCTCTTCCTATTAGGAATATGTCTTCTTTCTCCACTCAAACATGGCATTCCATTTTCTGTCTCTTTCTTCATGCCTTTGTAGTGCACATTCCCCTTCCTCCCAAAGCCTGGAATGTAACACTATCCTTCCTGTCCCTCATAAAATTGGAGCTCTTCTTGATTCCCTCAATTGCTAGTGGCCTCCTTCCCTAACTACTGTGTATTTATTTTGTATTTTTCTCTCTTACTTATATATATGTACACATTGGGAGGAAGGATAATTTCATTATTGAATTTGTAATCCTGGTACCTAGCACAGTGCCTAGAATACAGTAGATCCTTAATAAACGTCTGTTGGTTAATTTGTCTCTCTAATAACATTCTCAAGGTTTCTTTTTTATTTTCCTTTCCTTTCCTTTTCTTTTTTTTTATTTTTTGGTGAGGCAAATGGGGTTAAGTGACTTGAGCAGAGTCACACAGCTAGTAAGTGTTAAGTGTCTGAGGCTGGATTTGAATTCAGGTCCTCCTGACTCCAGGGCCAGTGCTCTATCCACTGCGCCACCTAGCTGCCCCTCTAATAACATTCTCAAAAGGAAGTGAAGTTAGTCTGTCATGAATTGTTCTTAGTAAACCTATTTTGGTTCTTAGTAGTTACTACTTCTCTTCCTAAGCACTCATAAAACTGTCACTAAATAACATTACAGAATTGCTTTGGAATTGATTATGCTGACCTGTTTATAGTTTGTGGAATTCCCTTTCCCTTTTTTAAAAATCAGGGGCAACATTTTCCCCATCTCCAGCCTTCCAATCTCTCTCCCATTTTTCCTAAGTCCAGTTCCTCAGAGATCACAATACATAATCATTTTAAAAAATACATAATCATTTAAGTTCCTACTTTTAAACACTTGGAATAAATCCACTTGATCTAGAGGCTTGGCCTTGTTTGTAGAATCATAGATTCTCAGAATTAGAAGGTCAACAGGAACCTGGACAAGTATCCCCTCTGCACCATGCCCAAGTGATTATCCAGCCTCTTTGAAAACTTCCAGAGAGGAGGAATTCAAATTTTCCTATGGTAATCCATTCCACTTTTGAAAAATTCTAATTTTAAGAAATTCTTTCACTTCCGGGGCGGAGCCAAGATGGTGGAGGAAAGGCAGTGAGCTCCTGAACTCATGACATGATCACTCCAAAAAACATCCAAATAACGCCATAGGAAAATGCCCAGAGCAGCAAAATTCACAGAAGAATGTGCTGAAATCATCTTCTAACCAAGAACGGCTTGGAAGGTCAGAAGGAGGGAGCTGCTGTGCTGATACAGGAGTTGAGCCCAACCCCACAGTCACCCTGACACAGATCCAGTCCCAGGAAGGCCTCACCAGAGAAGCAGACCCCCAGAGCCTCTGAATCAGCTGAAGCATCAGTGTTGTCTAGAACTAAGCTCACAGTCTGGTGAGTGGCCTGAGCCCTGGGCAGGGGGGAGACTACAGGGGTCTATGCTGGTGTTAAGGCAGAAGTTGGATTTTACACCCCTGCTGAGAACCAGGAGGTAGGCTCCAGTAGCAGTGGGCCATGTGGGGGAAGGGCACAGGCTGCTCAGAGCTAACAAACACAACACACAAATCTGGTTGATTAACAAGTTGGTCTGGGGTCATCTAGGACCAGGAAACAGGCCAGGTGAGGGAAGAACCTGATTCTCCTTAAATCATGCCACCTGGAACTTCTTAAGCTTGGGATACTGCAGCCTGGAAACAGTGCCCCACTTTAAGGAGCTAAAAGTCTAGTAAAAGAAAGGCAAGATGAGCCAACAGAGAAAGGCGAGGACCATAGAAAGTTTCTTCAGTAACAAGGAAGACCAAGGGGCACCCTCAGAGGAAGATGTCAACATCAGGGCCCCTATATCTAAAGCTTCCAAGAAAAATAGTAATTGGTCTCAGGCCATAGAGGTGCTCAAAAAGGACTTTGAAGATAAAGTTAGAGAGGTAGAGGAAAAAATGGAAAGAGAAATGAGCATGATGCAGGAAAGACATGAGAAAAAGACAACAGCTTGAAAAGTCAAATTGGCCAAATGGAAAAGGAGGTACAAAAGCTCTCTGATGAAAATAATTGCCTAAGAATTAGGATTGAACAAATGGAAGCCAGTGACTTTATGAGAAACCTAGACATAATAAAGCAAATCCAAATGAATAAAAAAAAATAGAGGGCAATGTGAAATATCTTCTGGGAAAAACTGCTGACCTGGAAAATAGGTCCAGGAGAGATAATTTGAAAATTATTGGTCTACCTGAAAACTATGATCAAGGAAAGAGCTTAGACACCATCTTCCAAGATATTCTCAGGGAAAATTGTCCTGAAATTCTAGAAGAAGAAGCTAATAGAAATTGAAAGAAACCACCGATCACCTCCAGAAAGAGATCCCAAAAGGAAAACTCCTAGGAATATTATAGCCAAATTCCAGAGCTCTCAGGTCAAGGAGAAAATATTGCAAGCTGCCAAAAAGAAAGAATTCACATACTGTGGAGCCCCAGTCAGGATAGCACAAGATCTAACAGCTTCTACATTAAAGGACTGGAGGGCATGGAATATGATATTCCAAAGGGCAAAGAAAATGGGATTACAACCCAAGAATCACCTACCCAGCAAAACTCAGCATTATCTTTCAGCAGAAAAAATGGGACTTCAATAAAAAAGAAGACTTTCAGATATTTGTGATGAAAAGACCTGAACTGAATGGCAAATTTGACTTTCAAATACAAGATCCTAGAGAACCATAAAAAATTGGAGCTGGAGGACATACCTGGGGTCGTATAGTGGGTGACTGTTTTGTGTCTGAGGCTGGGTTTTGGCTGGGATCGCCCTGGATCCAGGGGTGATGCTTTGTCCACTTTGTCACTTAGCTAGGAGATGACATCTTTAGGGTTAAATTGAGGAGTGAAGGGAATTCACTGGGGTAGGGGGAAGGGCAGAAGTGAAATCCTACATGAAAGTAACAGGAAAAGGCTTATGGAGTGGGAGAAGAGATGGGAGAGGAGCAGGGCAGTAAATGAATTTTACACTCATCAGAAAAGGCTCAAAGACCTTAAACTCATCAGAGCTGCCTCAAGGAGGGACTAACAGACACACCCAACCGGGTGTAGTAACTGTTTAATCTGGGCAGTAAATGAGCCTAACACTCATCAGAATTGGCTCAAAGACCTCAATCTCATTAGAATTGGCTCAAGGAGGAAATAATGTACACACTCAATTGGGTGGAGTAATATCTCTAACCCTGCAGGAAAATAGGAGGGGAAGGGGATAAAGAGAGAGGGGCAAAAGAAGGAGGGGCAGATTGGGGGAGGGGACAGAGAGAAGCAAATCCCTTTTGAAGAGTGATAGGATGAAAGAAGATGGATAATAGAATAAATATCATGGGGAAGGGAATAAGATGGAAGGGAAACAGTTAACAATAGTAATCATGAAAAAGAGAAAAGGGTGAAAAAATTGTACAAATATTTATAGCAACTCTTGGTGGAGGCTAAGCATTGAGAATCAAGGGAATGTCTATCAATTGAGGAATGATGGGAAAAGCTGTGTTATATGATTGTAGTGGAATGGTCTTGTGCTACAGGAAATGACAAACAGGATGATCCCTGAAAAACTTGGAAAGACTAATGAACACTGATGTATAGTGAAGTGAGCAGAGCTGGGAGGACATTGTGCGTATCGACAGCAGTATTGTTCAATGAGCAATTGTGAATGACTTAACTACTCTCAGCAGTGCAATGATCCAAGACAATCCCAAGGAAGTAATGAGGAAGCTTACTATGCACCCCTATAGAAAGAACTGATAAAAAGAACACTTGTGGATTGTACATATATAACCTGATTGTGATCTTGTGGAGTGGGGAGGAAAGGGAGGGAAGGAGGGAGAAAAATTTGGAACTCTAAATCTTATGAAAATGAATGTTGAAGAATTCCCTTACATGTAACTGGAAAATAAATGTCTTTTGCTGAAAAAAAAAAAAAGAAATTCTTCCTCACGTAGAGCCTTAATCTGTCCTGGGACAGCTCATTCCCAGTGAAGGCTAGTTTCTTTTGCATATGACAGCTCTTCAAATGCTTGAAGCCCACAATCACGTCCCCTTCCCCTGGCCCTACACTTGCCACCTTCTGTTCTCCAGGTGCCTGGTTTCCAGTCCCCTCTTCCCATCATTATCCTGCTCCTGTGACTTTCAGCATTAGAATCTCTAGGTGTTGTTTCACTAGCTCCTTATCCATCTTTTTCTCCAATTCCCTTGTAACCATGTTAATCTTATTTTTCTCAAACAGATGATCATTCCCTATAATGAAAGGAGGGAAGCAATCCAGAATTTTTAAAAGTGCTAAGTAGTTGCACTTTTCCCCTTGTCATCCATTAACATTACACCCTCCTTCCTAAGAAGTGAGCCTAGCTTGTCCTGAAGAAAGCTTTTTTTTAAAAAGTCCTTTGTTGTGTTTCACTTCAGCTTTCCTGACACAATTCTGCCATGCTTCTGTGTTCTTTTGTTCCATGTCCTTTATTCCATCTTCTCCAGTAGTGTGCACTCTGATCCTTTGCCCCTTTGCCCCTTTCCCCGCAACTCCCCGACCTGCCACCTTTTCTTCTCCAGGTTAACCATCCCCTATCAAGTTGTAACATGGACATTCCTCTTTGAATGGGAGAGAGCTATCTGAGAAGCTATATCAGACTCTTTCCTCTCCCATCAGGCTCTTTATAGGTCTCCCCTTTTCTTTCTTTTTCTTTTTTTTTTTCTTTTTCTTTTTTTTTAGTGAGGCAATTTGGGGTTAAGTGACTTGCCCAGGGTCACACAGCTAGTTAAGTGTTAAGTGTCTGAGGCGGGATCCGAACTCAGGTACTCCTGATTCCAGGGCCGGTGCTCTATCCACTGTGCCATCTAGCTGCCCCCTTTTCTTTCTTATTAGAAATATTAACAATCACATTTTCAGCATTTCGTTCTTAAGACCCTCCTATCTACTCTAGAAATACCTTCCCTTTTAAGAGTCTCTGGTCTTGGGAACATAGCTATTTTCTCTTTGATTTTTTTCAAATCTGTTCTCCTAACCCTGTGGGTGTCTGATCATGTGGTGGCATTCCCCTATCTGCTGTAAACTCTAAGATGACACGGCCCCTTTTGCCCATGTTCTAGTACTTCTATTTCACAAACAGTTTCTCCATGGTGGCCAAAATTAGGTTCGAAGTAGTAGTTTCTCTTGCCTACTGAGAAAAGAAACTGTTAACAAGACAAATTTAGCAGATGCTCTGCTTTTAGCATATTGAATCTTCTATAGAATCAGAGTTAGAAAAAACCTAGAGGCCATCTTGTCCAACCCTTATCTGAGTAAGAATCACCCTTTGCTTTAAACCCTCTCTAGTAAGGGGGAAAGTCATTGCCTTACAGACAGCCCTAGTTGTTAGGAAGTTTTTTCTTGCATCAAATCTAAATATGGCTCTCTGCAACAGAAGGTGCTTTTAGGTCCTTCCCTTTGGGGGCTGAGCAGAACAAGCCTAATTCACCTTCTGCAGCTCTTCGAATACTCCAAGATTGTGAACATATCACCCCATGACTAAGAACCCCTGCCCTCTCAATTGATCCTAATGTGGCATGATGAGGTCCTTTGCCATCCTATTTGCTCTCCTCTGGATACTCTCCATCTTATCATGCCCTTCTTCATATGTGGCACCCAGAAGCGAACCAAGCCAAAGTACAGTGAAATGATGGCCTCCCACACTCAGGCTTTTTGAATAAAGCCTTGTTTAGCATTAGGGTTCTTCTGGTTGCCATACCATTCTTGATTCATGCTGTTTGTAGTTCACTAAAGATACCACACCTTTTTCAGATGATCTCTTTTCTCATCTTGTTGATTTGCTGATGAATTTGATTTTTTTCCCAACCCAAATGTAACACTTTATACTCTGGCCTAAGGCTCTAGCCTGTCAAGGTCTTTTAGGTTTCCCTAACAGCATTGTTTTTTCTGGAAATCTGATAAGCATGTTAACTGTGGTTATGTCCAAGTTATTGATAAGAAAGTTATATAGCAAAACTTCTTAAACTGTGAGTTGTAACCCCACATGGGGTCACATAACTAAATGTGGGGGTCGTGAAAATTTGGCAACAATAAAAGGTTATGTATACCTATTTTATATACCTGTATACCCAGGGTCACATAAAAATTTCTCAAGTAGAAAAAATTTGAGAAGTCCTGTTATATAGAATTAGGCCAAGCACTGTAATTTCCTCTATTAGAGGCCTCCTATTTAATGTCAACTTGATAGGAGTTGACATTAAACTACTGATAACTGGTCTGGCCACCAGTGTCAAATTTGCTAATTACCTACATCTTTTCATCACCACAAGAATAACATAAAGAACTTTATGAAATTTTTTGCTAAAATCAAGGTAAACTCAAGGAGATTAAAAACAAAGAAAATATTCATAGCAGCACTTTTGTGGTAGCAAAAACATGGAAATGAATTGAATGCATACCAATTAGGGAATGACTGAATGAAGTGCGGTATATGAATTTAAGGGAATACTATTGTGCCATAAGGAATGATGGATATGAGGAATTCAATGAAACAAAGGAATACTTGTGTAAACTGATGCAGAGTGAAGTAAATAGATCAAGAAATCAAGGGACACCATGATAGGACAATGTAAATTAAAAGAAGACTAAGAGGAAGCCAGACACTGATTAACCGTAATGACTGATGTTGGTCCCAGAGAAGATGAAACATTTTGCTCCTCTCTAGGATGAGGAATGTTATCTATGCCATATACAATAAAAGACATGGCAACTGATCTTGTTTAATTGTTTTCCTTTGTTCTGAGGGGGGATTCAGTGTGGGATGGTCATATCAGTGTGTGTACATATAAATACGTATGTTTTTAATTTATTTTATATACATATGTGTATACATGTACACATATATGTATGTATAAACATAGAGTTGTGTATGCGCAGTATGCATATATGTGAAATATATATTATATGTAATATAGAAATAATTCTTCTACTGATGGAGTTTATTTAGGCATAACCTACTTTCAGAAAGCCAGTTCAACTCTCTGGGCCTCAGTTTTCTCAATGTAAAATGAGGGGATTGGACTAAATAACTGCCAGCATCACACCAGCTTTAAATAGATGCTTCTATTAGCCTATGACCTCTTCTGCATCCTTTTTCTAGATGTTCATCAACCATCCCTTTAATAATATATTTTATAGTCTTGTCAGGACTCAAAGTCAAGCTCAATGACATAGTCAAGTTCCCTGGCCTATAGTCAAGATCCCTGAAACTCTACTTTCTTTAAAAAAAATTTGGGACAATTGCCTTTCTCCAGGTCACTCCCATTCTCCCCAGTCTTTCGAAGATCACTGTTACTCAACAATCACATACACCAGTTCCTTAAGTATTCAAACATGTAGTTTATCTGTGTCTGGTAACTTAGTCATTTGAACTCAAAGGCAGTCTATAGTATAGTCTAAAAAGCATTTATTAAGTACCTACTATATACAAAACAATGTACTAACTGCTAGGGATTGAAAAATAAAACAAAAAAGTCTCTGCCCTCGAGAAGCTCACATCCTGCTGAGCTTTGAAGAAAGCCAAGGATTCTAAATGAGGAAGTAAGTAAGGAATATGTTCCAGGCACGGGCAAAAATTCGTGCAAAAGTACAGAAGTGGAAGATGGAATGACACATTTAAGAAACAGTCAGTAGGCTATTTTCATTGCAATATCAGCTCAGACCTCACACCTATCAAAGTGGCTAATATGACAAAAAAGAAAATGTTGGATGTGGAAAACTGGGGCGCTAATCCACTGCTAGTGGAGTTGTGAACTGATCCAACCATTCTGGAGTGCAATTTGGAAGCATGCCCAAAGGGCTATAAAACTGTGCATATCCTTTGATCCAACAATACCACTGCTAATTTTCTATCACAAAAAACAACCCAAAAAAGGGAAAAGGACACATTTGTACAAAAGTCTTTATAGTAGCTCTTTTTGTGTGTGTGGCTAAGAATTGGAAAGCAAAGGAATGCCCATCAGTTAGGGAATGGCTAAACAAGCTGTGGTATATGATTGTGATGGAATGTCATTGTGATATAAGATGACAAACAGGACGGTTTCAGAAAGGCCTGGAAAAACTTGTATAAATTAATGTATAGTGAAGTGAGCAGAACCAGGAGAATGTTGTGCACAGTGACAGCAATATTGTTCGATGAAGAACTGTGAATGACTAAAGTATTGTCAGCAATGCAATGATCCAAGACAATCTCAAGGGACTAATGATGAAACATGCTATCTGCCTCCAGAGAAAGAACTGATATTGATTGAACACAGACTGAAGCATGCTATTATTCACTTTCTTTCTTTCATTTTTTCTTTTATTCAAGTCTTCTTATATAAAATGACTAATATGGAAATGTTTTACATAATTATACATGTATAGCCTATATCTGATTGTTTACTGCTTTAGGGAGGGAAGGAGAGAGAGAATCTGGAACTCAAAACTTTAAATAAAAATGTTAATAAGAGAAAAAAATATCAGGTCAGTATCAGGGAGTAATAAGCAATAAGCTGGGAAAAGTAGGCTGGTGCTAGGTTGTAAAAGGCTGTAAATACCAAGAGGGCATTTATTCTAGAGGCAACAGGGAAATGCTGAAGGTTCTTGAGCAGGAAAGTAACATTGTCAGTGTTCTACAAAGAATATCTTGGCAATTATGTGGATGGATTGGAGAAGGAAAAAACTGGAAGCTAAGAGTTCAATGAGGCTATTGTAATAATCTGGGTAAGAGGCCTGAACGAGGGTCAGAAAGAAACATATGAAGCAATTAATTGCATTTGGGGTGAGTGAAGAAGAGAGGAATGAAGGATAATGGATCCTCAACAAATAGAGAAATTTAGTGGAAAGGTGTGTTTAAGACTTCCAATTGGAGATGTTCACTAGGTAGCTGGTAATGTAGGACTCAAATTCAGAGAAAAGATTAGACAAATAGATCTAGTATAACTGAGGTCATAGGACCTGATGAAAGCACGAAGAAGTTGTAAAGAAAAAGGAAAAAAAACGCCCAGGACAGAGCCTCAGCAATAACTATGGTTAGACACCAAGAGAAAAACGATCTAGCAAAGCAGAGTGAGAGGTGGTCAGACAGGAGGAAAATGAGTGTCACAAAAAACTAGGAAAGAGGAAGAATCTAAGAGGAAAGGGAAGTCTTACATTCTAGTAGAAAAAATATTAGAGAGGTCAAGAAGGATGGAGAGTTTTTAAAAAAGGACATTCATTTTTTTCAATGAAGATATTATCATAATCTTGTAAATAGCAGTTTCAGATAAGAAGTAAAGTTGGAAAGTACTTTGCAAGGACTTGAGAAACAAGTGGAAGAAGAGGAAGTTGATTGAACAAGTCTATGACTTTTTTTTTTTTAGTGAGGCAATTGGGGTTAAGTGACTTGCCCAGGGTCACACAGCTAGTAAGTGTTAAGTGTCTGAGGCCGGATTTGAGCCCAGGTACTCCTAACTCCAGGGCCGGTGCTCTATCCACTGCGCCATCTAGCTGCCCCAGTCTATGACTTTTTTATTCTAGGGATTTTACCGTAAAGAGAGGCAGCCAACCTAACATAGTGTTCAAGTCCCCACTCTGACACATGATTGCTGTGTGACCCTGGGCAAGTTGTTTAACCTCTCAGGGCACCTCCTTGACGTTAAAAGTTGCTGAGAGGGTATCAACCTGCATTGGTAGATGGAGTTTCCTCACCAATGAAATTGCATCACAGGCTTAGTCACTATCCCTTTGACTATGGAAGATCTGTTTCCTTTGACTTTTTCCATTGCTACATTCTAGTTATGGATCTTGAGTTCAGTTGTTTTTCAGTTGTGTCTGACTCTTCATGATCCCATATTTGGGATTTTCTTGACAAAGATACTGGAGTAGTTTGCCACTTTCTTCTTCAGCTCATTTTACAAATAAGGAAACTGAAGTAAACAGGGTTAAATGACTTGCCCAGGTGTGACTGTCACACAGTAAGGTTGGATTTAAACTCAGGTCTTCAGGGTCAGCTAGGTGGCACAGTGGATGAAGCACTGCCCAGGATGCAGGAAGATATGAGTTCAAATCCGGCCTCAGACACTTAACACGTATTAGCTGTGTTAATACGTGTGTGACCTTGGGAAAGTCACTTAACCCTCATTGCCCTGCAAAAAAACAAAAACAAAAACAAAATAAACTCAGGTCTTCCTGACTCCAGGCCCAGCACTCTATCCAGTGTGCCACCTAGCTGCCCTAGTTATGTATTTGCTAGAATGTAATTAGGAGCCACATTCATTTATTGCTGGATTTCCTCCAGTTCTCAGTACAGTGAACTAGACACAATAGGCACTTAATAAATTTGTATTGAAGAAACGAAATTCTCTCCCAACCCACTAAGTCTTGGGGACTCTTATGAAGTCATATTTACATATTTATGTTTAAATTTTAAGTTCACCTTGTTTATTATCCATATCCTGTATGATGATATACAGCTATCTGAAGTTGTCAACAATGTTTTTAGTCCTTTTACTTACGAGCATCTATTAAGAATAAATAGGGTATATGCCTCAGGTATTCTCTATAGTGTCTAGTTTTGCGATTATATCTATGAATTCTTCTGTCTCTGCCTCTAATTACAGTTTAATGTCCTGTTGATCAGGTTGCCAAGCATGTTCTTCCTAGTATTCTTTTTTTAAATACACTAATTTATTGGTGTTTTTTGTTTTTTGTTTTGTTTTGGGTTTTTTAGTGAGGCAATTGGGGTTAAGTGACTTGCCTAGGGTCATACAGGTAGTAAGTGTCAAGTGTCTGAGGCTGGATTTGAACTCAGGTACTCCTGAATCCAGGGCCAGTGCTCTATCTACTGTGCCACCCAGCTGCCCCCTCTTCCTAGTATTTTTAAGACACCCTCCATCCTTAGGCAAGCATCCATCATTCTGATATTGTGAGTCACGAAGCAGATCCGCAAATCTTACTTTTTGATACTATCTCCATAGGCTGCTGTTCACTTTCAGCATCTCCCTTTCTAAAAGCTTCATCATTTAATTAAAAGTAGTGGTTAAAATCTTACTTGTGCCCCCTCCCCAAGACCTTCATTTTATTGCTCAGGGCTTCCTAGTCCCTGCATATGTTTTATGGCAGCATAATTCATCCCCATGCAAATCATTATGGGGATTAGCTGATGAATTTGATGAGTTTCACAAGGTTCTTACATCCTGAGCATATATTCCAAAATGACAACATATCTCTTAAATGGCTATGTCAGGGGGTACATAGTCACTCTCCCTACTACTGAGCAGGGTTACAACATATCTCTTCCTTCTATGCCCAGTCAATTCTTTTCTCACATATCCTGGTACCCATACATCTTTATTATTCCAAAGAGCACCAGATACGGCTTTTGCCTCAAAAGCTCCAGATCCATGAACTACCAGAAGAACCTTGCATGTGGCTCCAACGGTTCAATTCTTTCCCCTTCATTCTCAGTGACATGTTCTTTCATTTACTTTCTTGGTTAACATCTCTGATCCTGTCTAGAATCCTAGAAGGGTTGGCTGGATGAGATAGAGATCATGTGGACCAATCCCCTCTTTTTTCAGATGAGGAAAAAGACCCAGAGAGGTTAAGTGAAATAATAATAAAAGCTAGCATTTATACAACTCTTTAATGTTTGCAAAGTGGTTTAGAAACATTCTCATTTTTACCCTCATAACAACCCTAGAAAATAGATACTATTATTAACCTCATTTTACAGATGGTGAAACTGAGGTAAACAGAGGTTAAGTGATTTGCCCAGGGTTACACAGCCAGTAAGTGTCTGAGGCAGGATTTTAACTTAAGACTTCCTGACTCTATCTACTATGCCACTTACCTGACGACTTATTATCTTTTCCCCCAAACCCACCCCTTTTCCAAACTTCCCTATTTCTATCTAGAGGACCAAGTTAAGTTGACAAGTCAACAATCCTTTGAGTCACCCTCAGTACTGTTCTTGCTACTGTGTATAAGGGCAGCTGCCTGGTTAGTCACCTATATACTCCTTTTGGGAATCACCTCACTTTGTTACTAGAGGGTCAGATAAAAAACAACCTCCTTCCATTTATCTTTTTTTAGGGGGGGTAGGGCAATGAGGGTTAAGTGACTTGCCCAGGGTCACACAGCTAGTAAGTGTCAAGTGTCTGAGGCTGGATTTGAACTCAGGTACTCCTGACTCCAGGGCTGGTGCTCTATCCACTGCCCCATCTAGCTGCCCTGCCACCCCCGCCATTTATCTTTAAATTTGCCTTCGCAGCCTTGCTCCAGCTTGCCTTTTCGGATTTATACACTATTCCTCTACCTACAAGTGATGTTCTGGCTTATTCAACATTCCCAGGGACTAAGATTCCATTTCCCTCCTCCAGGCCTTTACACACAGGTTGCCCCCCCCCCCCATTGGAAATGCTTTTAAACCCCTAAGTTCCTACAGGGCTCAGCCTCCTACTCAAAGTCCTTCCTGATCTCCCCAGTTACTGATCTCTCTCCTTCTGACTGATCTCACTGTGTACTTTTCCTATTCCCCAAGTAGGATGGTAGCTTCATATTCCTACTGTCTAGGCCATCATGTCCAACCCCCCCCAATTTACAGAGGTGCAAAGTGAGGCAAGGCAGGTGAAATGACTTGCTCTGGGTCACAGTGAAGTATCTTGCTTTTCTGACTCCAATTCTAGTGTATGACCCACTACACTCCTGATGCCCACACTGCCTCTCATAGCCCATTAGGAGGTCATGTTTGATTCAAATGGATCAGTCTACTTAGAAGGCCAATGAGGCTCTGAGAGACAGTGTGGAGTAGGGGTCATGGAGTTCCCAGGGAGAGACCGCCATTGGCTGGGGGGTTAGGGAAGGCTTTACAGATTCCCTACCTCAAGTCTCCCTCCTCCAATCCCTCCTCAGCACAGCTGTGAAAGAGATTCCTAAAGCATAGGTCATACCTCATATCATTACTCAATACACCTCAATGGCTTCCTATTGCTTTTGAATCAAACATAAGCTACTCTGTTTGGCATTTAAAGCTCTTTACAACCTTGCCCCTTGCTATCTTTCCAGTTGTCTAACACATTTACTACCCTCCACAAACTCTACAATCCAGTCATAAATAGCCTATTTGCTGTTCACAAAAAAACTCATTCTCTCGTTGAGGCTTCTCTGCACTGGCTTCCCCCATACTGGAAGGACTCATCTCATACCCTCTGAATCTTAGACTGTCCGTGGTTTCCTTTACTCCTGTAGGAAACCTTTCTAAATCCTCTCAGTTATCAGTTCCTTTTCCTCTAAGGCTAGTTTCTATCTACTCGGAATTTATCCTGTATATATTGATTTGCATAGATGTGTTCGGCCCCATTAGATTTTAAGCTCTGTGAAGGCAGAGACTATTTTTGGCCCCTTTCTCGAATCCTAAGTGTTTAGTATAGTGCCTGGCACTATAGGTGCTTAATAAACACTTTTATTAATTGCTATTTTAGTTATTAATTTATCTGTATGTTCTAAATTCCAGCTCCTCAAGAATGAAAACTCCAGAGGAATCATGTCTTGTTTATTTCTCAGACTGCTTAGTGGAGTTTCCTCCAAATAGTGGGTGGCAGTGTTTACTGGTGCCAACAGCGATCATGAGGGAAGGACCAGTCAACCCATGCAGTAAATGGATTCCCCCCACCCCCCCCACCCCCCCCCACCTCCTCCTGTCTGGTGAACTCTGCTTTGCCACTAGAGTTGGAGGAAGTGCTCATGCTATTCCCCAGGAGACCTACCTTGAGCAGTTTTTCTTTTTTGCGACGCCACTCTTCCCACTCATTAACAATACGGCCCCAAAGAATCCAAGTGTCCTCCTCCAGGTGACTGAGGTTGGAAGAGGCTGAGGAACTGGAGACCAAGGAAGAGCCACTGTTTCGCCGGGAGCCATTCATGGAGCGCATAGACTTGGAGTCAGCCTCCAGAAGCCTGGGTGGGAAGGAGGGCAAATAGCACAGAAACAACTGTCACCACCAATCTGAATGACTCCTCTCCTTCCTGGGCACTGGGTGCCACGGTCCTGGCAGTGGGCCGTGGGCCTCAATGAATCCTTAGGTCTCTACCTTGTCACCCTTTGCCTGGGTGGGCCCATTTATGCAGCTCAGTGACAATGGAGTTTTTAGGGGCCTTGTTCTGCAGCTAGGGAGCAAGGAGTGGGAAGAGCTGCAGTAGCTACTGCAACAGCAGGATCCCAAGGCCTCTAACATCAGGCCAGTTCAACCCTAAATCAGTAAGGCCCTGTCCAATTTCCCAGTTCTAATGCTCATTTTATACTTCCCCACAATCTCCCCTCATCCCAGGCTTTCCCCAGGACTTTCTGCCTTTCTCCCCTAATTCCTTGGATTCTCCCCTTCTTCATGTGTCTACCTTGAATAGTATTTCAAGCCCAAGAAATGAATCCATGCAGGTCTTTATGCAATTCCTAATATAGCATCATGTACAATTCGACCTTTTAAGAAATACTCTAGGGTTGGTAAAAATGACAGCCCTTTTTCCAGGCCTTACTTAGGAAGCAAACGTCCCTTTCTCCACTTACCGATTTTGTTCCTCCAGTTTTGCCAACAACTCCAGTTCATCTGGGCTGAGGTTCTCAGAATCTGAGGTGGGGGAACAGGCAGGGCCTGAAAGGGCCTCATGGGAAGAGGAATCAGGGCTGAGGGCTGGGCTCGCCATGCCGGGAAGGCTCAGGGTCTCAGGGATGTTCATCAGAAATGGTTAGGGATGAAGGAAATTGAAGGGGAAGAGAAGAGGTTCACAGAAGGCCCAAATGAGGGAGGTTACAACTCCATCTGTAGCAAAAGAGAAGCACAGGTTAGGTATACAAAATACTGACCACACAGTGTGTGCACTCAATAAATATCTGATTGATTTCTATTCATGTTCTCCTCTTCCTTCTTCAATTCTGTCTACACCAATAAGAGTTAACCAATCATCTTTTTTCAGCCCTACTCCATTAACATCATTTCCTTTACTTACTAACCAATTAACCAATTCTCCCTAGTCTATCCCTGCTCCACTTGCCTTCTAGCCAAACCTACAAAGTTAGTCAATATCCTTTCCATTTTCAGAACCTGACTCCTCCACATGGCTTTCTCATTGAAGGAGGGAAGATCAGAATGGATCCTTAGGGAATAAGGAAGGTCATTTCCCACATGACACATGGGGTCATAGATAAATTTTAAGTGAACAGTAAGCAACAAGACTTGATTTTTGAATATTCAGATTGTATTCAAGTATCAAATGCAACTCAACAGCATCCAAGAAACGGATACTCCACAAACCTTAACAATACCCCATAGTACAACAGTATTCTATAGTACTTAAGGTTCCTGCCTGAGTCCCACAATACACCACAGTGCTCCAAAATGCTGAAAGAATTCAGGCGCAGTGCCTAGAGAATATGGGCTGTTAATGCTATGGCTGTTACTGTTTCTGCATTCTGTCCTGATCACCCCTGTCCCCCTCACAATCCTCTCCCACCATCCTAGCCTCCAAACTGAGCATCTGACAGTTCTCATCTCATTTACTAAAGTGTGCTATTGGCACTGACAGGGGCAATTACCACTCACCATTAATTATGTGGCTGTTTGTTAATGGACCCAGAAGTCAGTTTTTCCTTAGCAGGGAGCCCAGGATTGATCAAAGCACTGGCATTTTGTCCTCTTGGTTGTATGGGCCAGAGTCAGACGGCTCCTGATTTCATTCCCCCCTTCTCGCATACCCAGTGGAACTCTTGGGGCTCTGCCTTGGCATTCCTGATGAGTATCAAGGCTCTTACCTACTTATTCCTTGGTATCCCCATCTACCTATCTTCAAAAATACTACCTTTTCACCTCCTGCTGGGAGGCAAAAGGCAGAATAATCAAAATATACTTTCTGCCATGTAGCCCAGAGGACCAAGAGTCAAGATATAGGGGCTTCAGCATGCCTGATGCTGTTCAGTTAACAAGCCTGTTCCTTTTCCATAAGTAGGCACCAGGATCAAAGCTTTAGAGTATGTGGCCAGATCCCACAGGTCAGATACAGCTCTGGGAAATGAAGTGATATTACTGCTCCGGCTTAGTCACATTTGCCATGGGTGGACAGGTGCACACCTGCCCAATACACCAGGAAAGGAATTGCCAAGGACAATGGAGATGGGCATAAGAACTTAGACTCCTGATTCCCTCTACCCTCTTCTTCCATTATAGCACAGATTGCTTTTTCCTGCTCCGATATTATGACAGAAATGCCCTTGCCCTTCTCTTTAGGAAGAAAAGGAACTGGCCATATTTAGATGTCTAAAACATGTGAAAGCTTCACCAATTCCCATTTACCTCGTAGGAAACATCCTTCTATTCTACCCACAACCTCCAAATGCCACAAACAACCTTTGAAACAGTTCCCTTTTCAATTTTCAAGCAAAGTAAATGACTTTTGGAAATGCCCCCTCCCACATCCCCTTTCCAGCTGACAGTCCCAAGCAACAGGGCCACCTTTCCCATTCTAGATAGATCTTTGCCAGTATACTGACCCTCCTATCCTAGAAACAACCTACCAATGAGTCCAAGGGAGGTGTTTTGACTCAGCGAAGATGACTTCAGCCTAAGTGGGGGTTAATCATTCTTAAGATTCTGACAACGCAGTCCACTCAAGCGCTTCCTGAGAGAGTCAAAGTCTGCAGCTGGGGCTGGAAGGAATTGAATTGTGAACAGAAAATGCTGAGTCTAAAGGATTCACCCAAGAATTTGGGGGGAAGGGAGGGAAGGAGAGAGGGCAAAATAAGTGCACAAGGGAGATTTCCAAACTAGCTGGAATTATGGGATCATTATAATTACTACCTTAAACTTGTCCAAGAGGCTCAAAGCATACATCAGACCATATGTGGCCAGTGGAGATGGAACTAGGACTCTTCTGGTCCCTTTTTTTTTAAACAGGGAGGGGCATTGATATTGAGGAGGAGTGAATATTCTTAATATCAGTTCTAGGAAGAAAACATAGGAGTTCTGATTCCTTACTCCTCTCTCCCATTCCACTACATCAAATAAGGTGAGGGGATAGCATAAACTTGGATTTCCAAACCAAAACTAGAGTGGGAAATTACTGGAGATCAGCCAGGCGTTTCTCAAATGAATGAGCAGTTTTTGCAGGGAGCCGAAATTATTAAGCAACATCAGTCTGAGATTTTCAAACTTCAGGACAAGACGTTCATTAGACTAGCATAAAATTCATTTCCCCATCACTTCCCATAACGTCCTTGCTGCTTCTGACCCCTTAGCGATCTTCTCTTCTGCTTGGGCACAATGCCTGGGCACTAGAAAAGTCTTCTACTGGCTATGTGACACATCCCTTCTTGACACTGACGGCTATGACTAGCCCCATCCTGAAATGATATCTCAACATCCTCACCCTGAGACAGTTTAGAATAGACTTTGGGCTGCTGGCTTTTTGGCTATCTATTTCATGCAAAATTTCATCCTTCTTCAAAATGGCATCTCCTTTTCAGAAATACAGCCAGATCTTTGTATACCAACAAAGCAAGGAGAGTTCTCCCTGCCAAGAAGGATCAAGGAACCCAAATTTTCCTGCCTGTGGAAACATTTAAGTTCATACTCTCCAGCTTCTCTACCCTCCCACATGAATTTCCTGTCCCTTCCCCCATCCTGCACCGAGTTCCTGATCTCCCACTTACGCGTATATAACAGGCATTTAGGTCCTTAACACAGACTCATTCCTAATTCAAAGACCTCAAAGGGAACCACATTTTCTAGTTTGTCTAATATAGCTATTAGCCTTTAGAGATAAATATGCACCTGGTATTTCCTAGATGTTAACTGGCTTCAATCTAGAGAGAATAATCTGATGATCCCAATAAAATGCGACATTCTTTTCCCTGGGCACTACTTTCCCTAAGGAACACCAAAAAAGTTTTCCCATTCTCAGGATGGCAAAATTGGACATTCTCTTCTTTTTTTTTTTTTTAAGTGAGGCAATTGGGGTTAAGTGACTTGCCCAGGGTCACACAGCTAGTAAGTGTTAAGTGTCTGAGGCCGGATTTGAACTCAAGTCCTCCTGAATCCAGGGCCGGTGCTCTATCCACTGTGCCACCTAGCTGCCCCAGGACATTCTCTTCTGACATAAACACAGTCATTTCAGAATTCAGTCACTGGTCAACAGGGACATTATAACAGGGTAATAATGGAAACCTTCCCCTGGACTAACATAACCTATTCCTATTGCTGCCATCTCAACTGTGCCAGTGTTACCATCCTATATCTATTCAACTCCTATTCCTCTGCTAACTTTTGGGAAAGGTGTAAAAACTGTCTTGGGGCTTCTGGGGCCAAAGGCCGGGCTCTGTTTCCAGTTTCTGACTTCTCTCATCCTTAGAGAATGGTGAAGCAGGAAGAGAGTTTACAGGTCATCTAATCTGGCCCCTTCATTTTGCAGATGGGGAAATGTGCCCAGAGAGGAAAACAACAGTGATTAAAGTAAATGTCATTTATATAGTGCTATAGTATTTTACATACATTATCTCATTTGAGTCTTAGAACAACTCTGGGAGGCAGGTACTTGAGGGATGATAATCCCCATTTTACAGATAATGAAATTCACTTCAGAGAAGTGAAGTGACTCCCTGATAGTCAAATACCTAGTGTCAGAGGAAGAAGGTCTCTCCTTACTTCAAATCCAGTACAATTCCTAATATATCACAGCATCCCTTGGGAAGGAATTTGTCCAAGGTTACAAAGCAAGTAAGTGACAGAGCTGGCACTTAAATCCATTTCAGTTGGCACTGTGTGTTGCTTTTTCTCATCTTATTCAGACTCTTAATGCCCATTGCATGTGCCTTGTTTGATGATAGATGCTAGTTCACAGTAAGCTATTATTATTATTGATTATAACTATTAATAGTATTAGTAATAACAGCAGCAACATATCTAAGGCCCTGATGCCTAAAGAGAAGGACTGTCATTACTGGAATATTCCGTCTGACCTGGAAAGTAGAATTCAACCTACACCTTGCAGGTTTTCTGCCTTTGTGACCAGTTCACTGTTAGCCAGGTTAATTCATTCTCTGTCTCCCACAGTGGCTCAGTTTCCTTCTGAACATTTGAGAAAGAATGAACTTGTTAAGCCAGGAGAGAAGCAGGGAGACGATGCATTGGTATCCAGCAAGGGTTCTTGGTCCCTTCAAAGTCCAGAACCAAGGAGCAGGAAGAATAGGTAGGTGATAATTGCCATCATTATTATAAGGTTTGGTTAGAAGTGGAGCTATAAGAGAAGCTTTCCCCAAAGCCTATAAAAGCCTTGATGGGAGAACAATGAAGAAGGTAGAACAACTCATCTCTTGGGAATTCTCAGAGGAAAAGGAGACAGATTGGTCCAAATGACATCTGGACATCTGACCTTTCTGCTTCCTGACTTGAGGAACAGTTCTCAGGACCCGATCTACGCACTGAAACAGAACCTCTCCAGATCATGAGAGTCAAATGAAATAGCAGAGGCAATACGGTATCCCAGAGAGAGCACGAGATGTGGAGTTAGAAGACCTGGGTTCAAATCCTACTCTACTTTGGAAAATCACGTTGCTCCTTGGAGCCTCAGTTTCCTGATTTGAAGTTTTTGTGTGTTTTGTTTTGTTTGGTGAGGCAATGGGGGTTAAGTGACTCGCCCAGGGTCACACAGCTAGTAAGTGTTAAGTGTCTGAGGTCGGATTTGAACTCAGGTCCTCCTGACTCCAGGGCCACTGCACCACCCAGCCGCCCCAAGTTTCCTGATTTGTAAACAATAAGTGGCATGCCTCCCAGGTCTACATTCTAAGATCCTGTGACACATCCTTGCCTCAGTGGGCCCATTTACAAAGTGAACGTCTCTTTTTCTTCAATGGACAGAGCTTTCCCATTTGGTGCCGTCCTGAAGATCATCCAGAGTGCTTGTACTTTAACAAGGGAATTTCAAATCCTATTTCCAGGTGCTACTATTTCTCAATGGCATATTGACGTTCCTGACTGCTACAATCTTTGTGGTGCCCTCAGCTCATAATGGCTCTCGAATTGTCCCCGAGCTCTGCCTACGAAGGTGAAGCTTTAAGTATTCTATGGAACTTAGCTCTATACTCCCTATGGTGAAAAATAAACTACCCCAGGAGGCTGTGGTGCTTTCAAGAAAGCACATGGAGATTCGTCCTTTCTTCAGCACTTAACAGTCCCTTTCCCAGAATTTCCTTCCTTTGTGCTATACAGGACAGACTGGCCCAGTCCCTCAGTTACCTGCCAGTTCCAATCAAAACAAAGACACATATCAGACACAAAGGGTTAACTAAGGAGACCCCCCTCCCCACCCCCAACCTAAGTATAGCAGTAACAAGACATTGCAGGCTTCTATTGTAGCTACCTGGCCATATACCAGGCAGGATAAGTTCATTGGAATTGAAACGGCTCCTTCCAAGTTCCTGCTGATCTCCTCTACCTGAACACAGACTACCTGGAGGGAAGAGGGGCCACCACATTCCCGTGGTTTCCTTACCTTCAACTATCTGGAGTCCCTACAGTCCACAGTGGGTCACATAGGACCACAGAGATGGCACTGGAAGGGACCTTAGAGCCATTGAGTCTAAGCCCCCCATTTTATAGATGAGGAAAATAAGACTTGGGGAGGTTAAAATGACTTTCACAAGGTTATATAGCTAGTTGGTAGCAGAGCTGGGATGATGTGAATCCAGGTCTTCTCACTATAAACCTAGCACTCTTTATACTGCACCACAGAAGGCATAAGGAAAAGAGAATAGTAAATATTTGTTGGATTGAACTGAATTTAGGGCAAGGCTCAGCCCTGGGAATTCTCAATAATTTTTTTCCCCTTTTTCAGACAGAGAAACTGAGGCACTGAGAGGGGAAGTGTTTACTCAGAGGTGTTAATCATCAAGAGAGTCCCAGGCTCCTTCCTCTTTTGGTGTTTTACAACTCTTTCCATGAGAAAGTCTGTAAAACAGTTTCCTAGCCTAAATGATACGGTCAGGGATCTAATAGGTTATCGTTTTCATTCTCCCAACAGCCCACCAGGAATGGGAAGCAGGGCAACCTTGCTGCTGCCACATACTCCAAACTGTCCCTGTCATCCTTCTCCATGCCACCTCACCAGCTCTATATGGGTGACTTGACTATCTAGCCAGCTTTCTCTGCCAGCTGCTAACCCACATGGCATTTTTCCCAAACCACCCCACAGCTATGTACAGGAGCTCATGGGAACCCACAGGTCAAACCAACTGCTCTGGCACTGTCCTCTTGCCAGAAAGCAGAAACTGGGATAGAGGCAAGATGATAGATAGTTAATGCCACCTGGAAAGATGGAAACAGATAGCTTCAGACAGAACAGGAAGCTTTCTTCTGCTAAATCTCAATTCAGCCCAGAAGCAAGAGAAAAATGAAGTGACCTATTCACTAATTTTTTACCCAAGCCTTTTAGTACATCTTCCTTTCTAAAAAAAAAAAAAAATGCCTTAACAAAGAAACGCCTGCTCTTGGCAGACTTGCATCCAATCCCACTGTGCCCCAAATGCCACAACCTATTGAAGATATTTCATTCTGACAAAACAATCCAATCAAAGGTGAGAGACTAGATTCTTGCTATCAAGGTGCGGCCCCAATTAACAGCCATAGAAAAGGGGAGCAGACTAATGCCATCTGAAGGTCGGCATCATCAGATGGAGTCAGGATGCCACCCAACCAGTCTGGTCAGCCCTTAAGACTAGCAACTTATGCACCTCCTGTCACTGAACAGACTGAGTTAGTGGGCTGGCTAAGTGATATAAATTGGGATGGGATATGTATGTATTGGAGGGAGAATAGTGTCGACTCATAGAATCTGAGTTGAAAGGGACCTTAGGCATGGATTAGGCTGGATGACCTCTGCACAGAACTCTCTGCTACAACATTCCCAACAAGTCATCATAGAGTCTTCTCTTTGCCCGATTTTGGTTGGCAAATCCCTTCTGCTTGTTTCGCCTTGACCTCAGCCTTTTCCCCAAGTTTCTCATCAATATTCTCTGTTCTTGGAATGGCTCTCCTCACCTCCCCAGGTACCAGATCACACCCCCTTCCCTGCACTGGACCTCACTTGTCCTGGGATCAGCCTGGGAGGGCACTGGTCTGACTCCACCATAGCCCATGACTTCCAAGGCAGGTCAGAATACATGACAATTCTGAGGGTAAGGCTAAGAGCAGTTCCCATGACCAGAAAGAAATGGGGTTGAGGACAAGGAAAGGGTTCTGAGTAACATCAGTGCTGGAAAGGACCTTAGAGATCTTGGTATCATCTGCTTTAGAGCCGGAAGGAATCTTGGAGAGCATCTAGTGGAATCCCTTGGTCTTGCAGAGATGCGGGGAGGTTACATTACTTGCCCAAGGACACACAGGTGGCATAAGAGGCAGAGCCTGGGCTTGACTCTAAGCCTGGTGCTTTTTCCTACTACATGATTATTCTGCCTCATCCTGAAAGCCAAGGTAGAAGAAGTTCGGGGAGAAGGGGGAGCTCCCCGTGCCCTCTGAGGAGGCCAAGGGGAGGAAGGCGTGTGTATGCATGGGGTGGTAGCCCTTCCCAGCTGCCTAGGACAGTCACCTGCGCCCAATGGATGCCTTTGGATGTCTACCCCAGCCCCCCTGGCCCCCCAGGGGCCGGAAGCCAAGCCGGTTCAGAGGGCCGGGCTCTAGGGGCTATCAGGGGCCGGGGGTTGGGTCCTGTCCCCAACAACCCCATGCTTGGGGAGAAGATGGGTGGGGAAGGATTTTAGGCAACTTCCCAGCCCCCCCTTCCCCTTCCGCATTTTGCGGAGGGAGGGGAGGGAGAAAGCGGGAGGGGGATTCGGGGGGCGGGGGGAAGGATGGAGAGCGAAAAGATGCCTGGGTTTGGGGACCAGAGGACCTGATTTCGAATCCCATCGGTGTCCCTGGCTCGCTGGTGACCTTGGGCCAGCCCCTTCCTCCTTCTGGACCTCAGTTTCCCCCACCTGTCAGACGAACCCCACGGTCTCCAAGGCCCTGGATGGGAGGGGGCTGATGGAGGCGGAGGGCAGGAAGGCTGGGCTGGAGAGGGACAGAAAGAGGGAGGGGTCCTGGCCCCTCCACCGGCCGGGCTGGGCATCCTCAGCAGAGGGCTGGGCCAGGGGAGACGGTCCGGCCCGGCAGGTGCATCGTCGGTGCGGGCCCGGGGCCGGGGTCCCGGGGTGGGGATGCTCGCTCCGCGGAGGCTCCCTGAGGAGACGCCCGCCCGCCCGCCGGCTCCCGGGAGCGGGGACAGCCCGGGCCCTACCTGCGCCGCCGCTGCCGCCGCCATGGTCTACTCCTCCTCCACCGCCGCCGCCGCCGCCTTCTGTTCTCCGGCTCCGTCTCCGTCTCCGGCTCGGGCTTGGGCCGCCGCCCCCTTCCTCCCTCCCACCCGCCCCCCGACTCGTCCCGGCCCCCTCAGCCGCCCCCCGGGACCGCAGCCGCCGCCGGCACTGCCGCTGCCATTTCACCTCACTGACAGGAGCCTGAGCCCCGCCCTACGCCCGTCTGCCGACCCAATCCGAGAGCCCTAAACTTCCCGTCGCCGGGCCTACCGACAAGAGTGACAAGGAGAATAGCCAATCAGAGGATACTCCGTGTTTACGTAAAAACATCACCGCCCCTTCAAAATGGAACGAATGGGAAGGAGGGAGACAGTAAAGGATAGGTATTTTTGCCTATGAAGATTTGGGGAGTGAATGAACGACATCCAGAAAGAACCAATAGTGAGGAAAGAACGGAAGAGAGGGGTGTGTCCCCAGGGAGAGGCGGAGGCGCTGCGGAGGAGGCTCCGCCTGCGAGCTGTCTTTTAGTCCTGTGACTTGGGCACCTGAAATAGCCATCAATCTACACCAACCCTCGAACCCCACCAAGGAGTCTAATACGTATAACCAGTAAAGAGAGACAGCTGAATCAGCCAATGAAGCGTCAAGAAGGAGGGGCGATGTGACACCCAACTGCCTGGGTCTCACAGCACTGAAAAACATTTGGATTTGGAATCCCAGGTCCTGGATTCAAATTCTGATCCTCCTAGTTAACTAGTTTACTGTGTGACCCTGAGCAAACCACTTGACTTCTCTGGGCTTCAAATTCCTCATCTGTAAAACGAGGAGGCTGAATTACACAAACCATACTAGTTAGTAGAGTAGGTGCTTTGTTCACTTCTCTCAGATTGTCTGAGGCCAGATTTGAACTCAGGTCATCTTGACTGCAGGCCCATGACTTTATCCACTAGCTACCACCTAACTGCTCCCTAGGTGCTTAATAAGTGCTAACTGACTGGCCTTTAGCTCCCCCACCTCATATCTCCAGTAGGTATTTTTCAGGCTAATTCCCTCCCAGGCACAGTGCTGATTCAGAGTCAGTAGTGAATTGGAATTCTGGCTTTACTGCTTCCTAGCAATGTGACTGTGGTCTCTTAACTTCTCTTGGCCTGTTTCCCCATCTGTAAAAGAATGGACTGAATGAAATGACCTCTAAGATCCCTTCCATTCTATGTGATCCCTTGACCCAAACCTGTGACTTTGAACCTTGGGGGCTGCCTCATTTTACTTGGGAGGCTGGATTTCTGGCTACCCCTGACCTCCCACGGCTCCACAATCTCCTAGCTTCCTTCTGTTGATTATGTCCAATTTACCCTGTACTGATTTGTTTGGATACGTCCAACTCTCCGTGACTCCATTTTGGGGTTTTCTTGGCAGAGGTATTGGAGTGGTTTGCCATTACCTTCTCCAGCTCATTTTATAGATGAGGAGCCGGAGATGGCCCCCGATGTTTAAGACAATTGGGGTTCAGTGACTTGCCCAGGGTCACACAGCTAGTGAGTCTCTGAGGCCAGATTTGATCTCATGAAGATGAGTCTTCCTGACTCCAAGTCCAATATTCTATCCACTGTGTCACGCAGCTGTATACATCTTCTTTGTATAGGATTGTTGGCCTTGAGAGCAAGAATTAGTCTTTTACCTTTCTTTGTATCCCCAAGGCCAAACACAGTGCCCAGCATATAGTAGATGCTTAATAAATGCTTCTTGCCTCCCTACCTGCCTGACAGAGAACTCCCTCGAACCCAGGGAATAGAATCCTCCTTACAAAAACACCTTTCCCTTGTTTACCCCACCACAATTCCACGAGCTGTTGTTGCTGCTCAAAACATTTTGACAGAAGTCACGAGCCAAAGTCAGGAAGATGACTTGTTTTTGCCAGATATGCAAAGTGAGGAAGGTTGTGTCCCCTTGGATAAAGAGATTTCCTCCCTGGAAATGTTTTCTGCCAGGACTACCCAGTAGTTCCAGTGAGAGGAAGCAAAATGCCTGCATAGTAGGCCCCAAAGAAGCTGCGGTGTAGTGTATTGGAAAGGGCAAAGGGTTTAGTTATTGCAGGGGAACTTGGGTTCTAATCCTACCCCCTCCCCTGGCAGAGTGTGAAGTCCCTTTTTTTGGTAACAAACATTTATATTATTTTTTCTAGTTACATGTAAAGGTAGTTTTCAACATTCATTTTCATAAGATTTAGAGTTCCAAATTTTTCTCCCTCCCTCCCTTTCCTCCCCCCTCCACAAGACAGCAACCAATCTGATATAGGTTATATATGTACAATCCACAAGTACTCTTTTTTTTTCTAGGAGTAGCTAGTATGCTTCATCATTAGCCCTTTGGGGTTGTCTTGGATCATTGCATTGCTGAGAGTAGTCAAGTCATTCACAATTGCTCATAGAACAATACTGCTGTCACTGTGCACAATGTCCTCCCGGTTCTGCTCACTTCACTATACATCAGTTCATATGAGTCTTTTCAGGTTTTTCTGAAATCATTCTGCCTGTCATTTCATTTCTTTTTTTTTCAGGGCAATGAAGGTTAAGTGACTTGCCCAGGGTCACACAGCTAGTACATGTCAAGTGTCTGAGGTCGTATTTGAACTCAGGTCCTCCTGAATCCAGGGCCGGTGCTCTATCCACTGTGCCACCTAGCTGCCCCACTGCTTGTCATTTCTTATAGCACAATAATATTCCATTACAATCATATACCACCTCTTGTTCCCCAAGGGATGGACATTCCTTTGATTTCCATTTTTTAGCCACCACAAAGAATTACTATAAATATTTTTGGTACAATTTTTTTCCCTTTTCTCTTTTTTCTGAAGTTACTTTTATGGGCTTCAGCTTCATCTTGTCTAAAAGAGAAGGATGTTGGACAAGGTAAGAGCTTTGGGGTCCTGATCCCCTTTGGTAGACTGGTCAAGCCCACATACCCCTTCTCAGCAAACTCTCTCTCGACACATAGGGTAAAATATATAGGAAGACAAAGGAAACCAAGTATAATGAAATGCAGTTCCAAAAAAATATATATTTTTTAGAGTTTATGGATTCTAGGTTGTGGTTGTTGGTCCTTTATTCTCAAAGAGGACCAAGAGTCAGATATAAACACTATATTAGGGGCAGCTAGATGGCGCAGTGGTTAAAGCACTGGCCCTGGATTCAGGAGTACCTGAGTTCAAATTCCGCCTCAGACACTTGACACTTACTAGCTGTGTGACTCTGGGCAAGTCACTTAACCCCTATTGCCTGCAAAAAAACAAAACAAAACCCAAAAAACCAAAAAAAACCCCAAAACCACTATATTAGCACGTCAATATTCATAATGATTCAGTTCCTCCAATTCATTAGTCCTTTGAACAAGGATCTTCACATTCTCAGTATTAGTTTGTGGGTAGTTTATCCCTTTCTAACACTCTGCCACCATCATTGCAGAACTGGAAAAAGAACACATAAGGATCGAGGGCCACATTGTATTTTTCTTTGTTTCATGGGTTTCAATGGCCAATACATTAATCACTTAATAACCAAGTTTATTATGATGAGTTTCTCCATATTAAGCTGGGCTAGTTCTTGGATGGTAGACAACTACTTTTTAAGTACCAACTGGGTAAAAGAGACTGAATTTGGCATTTGTGATACTATATATATATATATATATATATATATATATATATATATATATATATATATATATATATATATATATATAGGTGAGGCAATTGGGGTTAAGTGACTTGCCTAGGGCCACACAGCTAGTAAGTGTTAAGTGTCCGAGGTCAGATTTGAACTCAGGACCTCCTGACTCCAGGGCCGGTGCTCTATCCACTGCACCATCTAGCTGCCCCAATAATTTTTAAAATAGAGATTTTACCCTCAAGTTGCTTTCCTGGCAGGTGAGGGATATGCATGCACACAAATAAGTCTAACTAATATGAAGAACAGGGTGAGGAGCATAGAGAAATCCAGAAACAATGCTCTAGTAAAAATGGAGAAGAGAAAGAACACTTTCTGCCTGGGACCTGGGAATTGGGAGGGATTGGTCAGAGGAGTGTTCATGGAAAAGATCTGAGTCTCGAAAGAAAAGGAAGGTTCAACAGGTACAGATGCAGAGGGGGTGCATTTTAGGGAGCTAGACTGTAAGAATACAATGTGGCTACTACTAGGTCTGTATCCCAAAGAGATCATAGAAGAGGGAAAAGGACCCACATGTACAAAAATATTTATAGCAGCTCTCTTAGTGGTGGCAAAGAATTGGAAATCGAGGGAATGCCCATCAATAGGGGAATGGCTAAACAAGTTGTGGTATATGAATGTAATGGAATACTATTGTGCTGTAAGAAACGAGCAGGAAGATTTCAGAAAAACCTGGAAAGACTTAAGTGGACTGATGCTGAGTGAGATGAGCAGAACCTGGAGAAAAATGTACACAGTAACAGCAACATTGTGTGATGAACAATGGGGATAGACTTGGCTCTTCTCAGCAGTGCAATGATCCAAAACAATTTCAAAGAACTCATGATAGAAAATGTTTTCCACATCCAGAAAAAAGAACTATGGATTCTGAATTCAGGTTGAACCATACTGTTTCTACTTTTAGGCTTTTTTTTTCTTTTTTGAGGCTTTTCCCCCCATGTTCTGATTCTTCTTTCACAAGATGACTAATGCAGAAATATGTTTAATGTGATTGTACATATATAACCTATATCAGATTGCTTTCTGTCTTGGGGAGGGAAGAGAGGGTGGGAGAAAAATTTGGAACCAAAAATCCTATGAAAACAAATGTTGAAAACTATCATTACATGTCACTGGAAAATAATAAAATACTCTTATGATTTGGGGGAGGGGGTTGGGCATTGAGGCTTAAGTGACTTGCCCAAGGTCACACAGCTAGTAAGTGTCAAGTGTCTGAGGCTGGATTTGAATTCAGGTCCTCCTGAATCCAGGGCCAGTGCTCTATCCACTGCACCACCTAGCTGCCCCTACTCTTATGATTTTTAAAAAAGGAACACAAGGTGGCTAGGAGAAGGTAGGATGAGATTGGGAAGGATCTAATCATCTCATTTGATTTTTAGTAGTGTATGTGAAAAAGTAATGTGAACTAAGATTGTTTTGAGACTGATTGTAAGGAGTCTTGAATGTTATACCAAGGATATTTAGATGTGTGCGGGTATTCAGGTACCTCTGGCGTGAGTGCTGCTCATTTCCCTTTGGTGTCCACCTGTCATCCAGCTCTCTCCTGTGGCTCCAAGAAGCTGTAGCATGTGCAGTGGACACATTCTGGTAAACTGTTTCAGCAGATGGGCTAACCCAGATTGATAGTAAGTAAAGGGCCTTAAACCTATTGGTGAGTGAGGAGGGTGTCTACCCCACGTATATGAAGATTTCCCTTGTACAATAGGCAGATGTGAACAATCTGTTCCAACGGCCATGAAGGTGGCTGATGTAGGGGCTGTGGAGCACTTAGACTTTGTTTAGACATTGAAGACAACAAGGCCATGCACTGCATTCCAAGCCATCACCAGCCACCTTGACTTTTGTCTTGCCACTTGACTCTGATGGCTCTGGAAGAGAGAATGAGACTGATGACATCACACAACTATGTCTCACTTAAATACAAATGTGTGCGTGAGTCAAAATACATCAACCATACCAGTTTAGCCTTTTTTTCCTTTTTCAAAGTCCCGTGGCAACGGGCACATGATGAAGTACCATATGTGAATACACTGGGGGTTGTAGTCACAATCCTGCTCACAGGAGGCCCAGCCCACAGGGTTATCTTCAGTAGGATTCAATAGCCCCCGGGTGTCTGAGCAGTCTTTTTAAAGGACTGCACTGCTCACCTCCTGGAGTGAAGAAGAGACTAGAAAAGGTGCCCTAAAAATTGTCTGCTTCACCCAACCCTGGCCTGCTTACTGCTTACTCTGTGGTTGAAACACACAAAAAAGTACAACAATTTTTACAAAGATTTTTCCACTTTCCTTTGGTAAATGAAATATGTACACACTTATGGACAACAAGAAATCCAATAGACCTGAAAGATGAACAGTTCTTGTTGGAAGGGAACTCGGCAGGTATCTTACTGAAATCAGAGCTGGACACACTTTTTTTTCTGGAGTAGTCACAGTAAGGAGGATGTGGTGAAGCTGGTGTTGGCTAATATAGTCAATAAGCTTGTATGCCTCCTGAAAGGAGTGAATGATAGGCCGTGCCACCATCATTAGTGTATATGTCCTTACCATAATGAACCATGATGAGGTCAAAGAAAAATTTTATGAAGACCTGGAGACTCTCCTCATCAATGTGCTGAAAGAGATAAACTTTTAATTCTGGGTGACTTTAATAGTAGGCACAGACTATCAGACATGTCAGGGAATTCTTGGGAGGAATGGAGTTGGAAACAGCAATGGTCACTTACCACAGAAGACTTGTGCATCTCATGACCTTCTCATCATCAACACTGTCTTCTGTTTACTTAAGCACAATAAAACTCTGTGGATGAACAAACAAACACAGCAAACATTGGCCTTCAATAGCCATTGTAAGAAGACTAGACAGAATGTGAGGGTAATGAAGGCTATGTGTGGTACAGAGTACTGGACTGGTCATAGACACCCTCTCCAAGGTAAAAATTCACATTCAACAAAAGCATCAGTCCCATGGTAAGACAACTACCAGAAGGCTTAATGTCAATAGATTAGAGTGCTTCTCTAGGCATGAACAGTTCGTTGCTAACTTGGAGGGAAAACCAAGCCAACACACAGTTGGCAACAGTGGAGGAGAAAAAAAGTGGGCAGCTTTTGGGGTGTATAGCATTGTAGTGCTTTACTCATCTGGGCCAGAACACCCACGAACATCAAGATTGGTTTAATGAAAATGATGGGGAAGTTCAGAAGCTGCTAAACAAACAAACAAAAAAAACAAGAACTCCACAGGGTTTACCAGCAGGATAGTTTATCTATCCCTAAGAAGACAGTTTTTAACTCCATCAAAAGTAAAGTGCTAGTGAAGCTTAGAGAGATGCTAGATTTCTTGGGTCACCAAGAAGGCAGATAAAATCCAGTTTTACACTGATAATAATGATCCAAAATGGTTTTATAATGCCCTAAAGGCTATTTATGGACCGAAGACCTATGGTGCATCTCAGCTACTGATGTGGTGATAAGGACAATTCCATAATGTGCTTAACAGATCATCATAAATCAGTGCTGAAGCTATTGACCATATATCTCAGATTGTAGCCAATCCTGCTTTAGCCGAACTTCCAACTGAAGAAGAGCTTTGAATGCTATTCAGCTCCTCTTGTGTGGCAAAGCACCTGGTGCTGATTCTATTCCAGCTGAGATTTACAAGGCAGGGGTATACTGTTTAAACAAAAGCTGACTGAAATCATCTGCGTTATGGTGGCAAGAAGAGGTTATCCCTCCAGGAGTTCAAGAACGCCTCCATTGTCCATCTCTATAAAAGAAAAAGAAATAGGTTGTCCTGTAACAACCAATGGGGCAGGGAGAGGATCTCTTTTAGTCATTGCTGGCAAGATTTCTTGCTAGAGTCTTCCTTATTAGGCTGATCCTCAACCTGGAAGATGGTCATCTGCCCAAGAGCAGACTTCAGAAAGAGCCAAGGAATGGTTGATATGGTGTTTGCTGCCCAAAACCTCCAGGAGAAATGTCAGGAGCCCAAAAGAGATCTGGACACAATGTTCATTGATCTGACCAAGGTCTTTGATACTGTCAGTTCTGAGGACCCATGGAAGATCATGGCAAAATTTGGTTGCCCAGAGAAGTTCATTAGTATTATACACTAGTTCCATGACTGTATGCTTGCACAGGTTTTGGATAATGGATGATATTCTCTCATTTTCCAAGTCACCAATGGAATGAAGTAGGGCTATGTGCTGACTTCTATGCTTTTTAGCATGATATCTTCGGCCATGTTGTTGGACACATTGAACAAGGACAAAAACAGAGTCAAAGTTAGCTATCCAATATTTATTTATTTAAAGTTTTGAGTTCCAAATTCTATTCCTCTTTTATTCCCTCCCTTCCCCGAGGTTTCAAACAATCAGTATGGGTTATACATGTGCAATTCAAAGTTAGCTATCAACTGACGGTGAAATATTTAACTCAAAAAGGCTACAAGCAAAGACTAATGTGGAGGGAGAGTTGGTTCATGATTTTTTGTTCATAGATGTCTGTGCACTCAGTGCAGTGTCTGAAGCTGAGTTGCAACAAAGTATGGATTAATTTTCTGTTGCTCATGCTAATTTGGGCCTACCAATTAATACCAAGAAAACAGAGGTTCTCTACCAATTAGCACCGTACCATCCATATGTGGAACCATCTTTTTACAGAAAATGGAAAATTTTTGAATAATGTGGATAAATTCACTTAACTTGGTAGTATATTTTTCAGGGATATACGCCTAGATGGTGAGATTGATGCATGCATTACCAGGGCTAGCTCAGTGTTTGGGAGGTGCTGAAAGAAAGAGAGAAGAGAAGAGGGAGAGAAGAGATATTAGGTTACCTAACAAACTGAAGGTCTACAGAGCCATTGTGCTGACCTCATTGTTGTATACCTGTGAAACTTGTACAGTCTACCAGTGCCATGCCAGGAAACTGAATCACTTCCATTTGAATTGTCTTAGGAAGATTCTGAAGATCATTTGGCAGGATAAGCTACCGGACACTGAGGTCCTCTCTTGAGCTGAATTGCCAGGGATTCAAACTTTACACTGCAGAGAGCACAACACCAATGGGCTGACCATGTTGTTTGAATGACAAATGTACATTTGCTTAAAGGACTGTTTTACAGAGAACTCACACAAGGCAAGTGCTCACATGGACTTCAGAAGAAGCGATACAAAGGCACTCTCAAGGTCTCTCTGAAGAACTTTGGAATCAGTTGTGAGACATGGGAGACACTGGAGCAGGGCCACCCAGGGTGGCTGCCCACATCAAAGAGGGTGCTGTGCTCTATGACCAAAGCCTAATTTCAGTAGCTCAAAAGAAACATGAGATGCACAAACTTCGAGACATCTCCACTTCAAATGTTCATATAGACTCTCTGTGCCTGATCTGCGGTAGAACCTTATGAGCTCATGTTGGTCTGATCAGCCACAGTCGGACACACTGTACCTTGACTCTAACATAGTGATGTCATTTTGGTCCTCTTTGACTATGAAGGACAGCAACCAACAGACCAACTGAAGATTTATTTTATCATTTAGGTAAAAGGGAGCCACTGAAAATCTTCCATCAGGAGAGGGACATGACCACATCTGTACCTCAGGAATATTATTCTGGAAAAGCTAAATGAATGATGGATTAAAAAGAGGAGAGAGAGAAGGAAAAAAAACACAAAAACAAAACCTAGTCAGGTTTTAAATTGAATGTGCGAGTAAGAAAGGGGAAAATCAAAGCTAGCAATCTAAGGTTTTGAGCCTGGTTGGTGGAGAGCAACAATAAAAATAAAGAAATCAGTAAGAGACACATATTTAAGGGGGAACATGTTAATTTCCGGTTGGGATATTTGAATTTCAGGTGTTGGTGCAACACACGGATGGAGATGTCTTGTGGTTGGTGTAAGATACAGATCTGCAGGTCAAGGAGGGAGATAACACTCCAGTCATAGGTGTGAAAGTCATTAGCCTGGAGATGGTAGTTGAAGCCAAGGATTAAATAAAATGAATAGTCAAACCAACAGGAATTTATTAAGGGATGCACCACCTCCAGAGTGTGAGAAAATAATAGGGGTTTTGGGACTTCCAGGGGCCCCCAAACCACACCTACCTGAAACCTAGTTCTGCCAGAGGATCCGTTCTCTGGGCTCTGACATCAGCATGACTGCACCAAACTGCCCTCAAATCCAGTGAGCCAATAGATTTGGGTGATGCTAGCCAATGAGCTTTGAACAGTATTTACGGGGTGGGGGGGTGTCTTTGCTCCTGCTCTCAGTGAACTTGCACAGACACTCACCTCTCTTTGGCGCAGGAACTGGGTGAGTACAGATGCAGCTCTCTAGGGTTCCCCATTTTCTCTCTTCTCTAGGCTTTCCTATCTTTCAGAGCCATATGCTCTCTCTCTCTCTCTCTCTCTCTCTCTCTCTCTCTCTCTCTCTCTCTCTCTCTCACTCTCTCTCTCTCTCTCTTTTGTTTTTTTTGGTTTTTGGGTGAGGCAATTGGGGTTAGGTGACTTTCCCAGGGTCACACAGCTAGTAAGTGTCAAGTGTCTGAGGCCAGCTTTGAACTCAGGTCCTCCTGACTCCAGGGCTCGTGCTCTATCCACTGCATCACCTAGCTGCCCCCATATGCACTCTCTTTACTAATATTTAATATACTTTAATAAATGCTTAATGCCCCAAACTGGTGCGGTAGCCTCTAATTTCTAAATAACAAATATATGATAAACCCCAGCTAATTTTCCCTACACTTGGGACAGTAATATGCCTGACCACATTCAGTTTTACCTGTCACAAGAGAGAGAAAGAGTATGGAGAGAGGGTGGAAAAGGGTTGAGGAATGAGGGGAAACTCCCTTTCCAGAAGCAGCAGGAGGAGGAAAAACCCCTAGGAGACCTAGATATAGCATATAGGTAGAAGTAAAACCATGAGAGAGATGTATTACAGGAGTCAAGGTTTCAGGGAGATTTTCAGGATAAAGAGGTGATCAACCATGTCAGATGAAGCAAAAATACCAGGAAGGATAAAGACGGAGAAAAGGTGATCGGATGGAGTAATTAAGCCTTAATTGTTAAGGTATCTCTGGTCACCTTGGAGAGAGCAGTTTCAGTTGGGGGTGGTTATAGAAGCCAGACTGGAAGGGCAACTCCTTCCAGTGAATGAGTAGCGGGTTCATCATTGCCTAGAAGTTTTGCAAGGAAGGGGAAAAGTGCTATAGGTCAACAGCATGAAGGGATAGCAGGGACAAGAAAAGGGTTTGCCTTTTTGTTTTTTAATGATGGGGGTGCCTGGAAATGTTTCCAGGCAGCAGAGAGAAAGCCAGCAACAAGGGAGACACTGAAGATAAATGATGATTGCAGCATCTCCTGGAAGAGATGTGAAGGGAGGGTATTCAAGGTTTCAGTGGAGGGGTTAGCTCTCATCCTCTGAGAACAAGGGGAAAGGGGGTAGAGAGGTTCTGAGTGGTGACAGATTGATCCCTCACAATAGCATAGGAGGCAAAGGCTCCTGCTGAGAAGAAGGAGTGGCAGGTGTTGGTGGTTTGGGAATTTGGCACTTGAGGAGCGAGGAGAGGTTTGGGGGCAGATGAATCAAATCATTTCTATGCAGTGGTTTGGGTCCAATTGAAGTCAGACAACAGGATTTTGGAATGCTCTGTTATGTATTATGCTTCCTACAGAGATGACTTGGGAAATAGAGCAGAGAAGGCAGATGGTGGAGGTGGCTCAGGGTAAAGGATTAGCAGAACAGGAGAAAAAGGACAAGTGGGAACTGAGAGAGGATAGTGACTTGTTGAACTTATTGATAGGGTCAAGACATAGAAAGGGGGAGAAGGGAGACCAAAACAGGGGGAGGAACTGGAGGAACAAGGAGAGGCTGAGAGACCACAGGTTGTAATGAGAACAAAGATACAGGAGGAATGAGACAAAGAGAGAGGTGGACAGAAAGACAAACAATTGGAATGAGAAACGGGCTTTTCATGGTTCAGGAGCTTGGAAGTGGGCCAATTTTGCATGAGGGTTGGGGGTGTTGGGTATGGCCAGTCCTGTTTGGGGGTGAGGTAGAGTGGTGACAGATGTGCAAGTTAAAGAGGCTGTTTACTGGGGCGGCCAAAACTGAAGTCCCCGAGGATAAGGTCAGGGATTGTGATAAAACGGGGGATTGTGAGCCATCCTAATCATGCATAACTATTATCATCATTACCATCAACTCTGCACTGAGACAGCATGGTAAGACAGAAAGACCACTGGATTTAGAGACAGAGGACCTGGGTTCATGTCCCAGTTCTGTTCCTTAATATGTGTATGACCTTGTACAAGTCACTGAACCTTGGGGCATCTCTTCTCCCTCTATACTATTTTGCTTAGTGATCCCATCACCTCTCATGGATTTAATTAGCAATCCCTATGTTGATGATTCTCAGATCTACTTTTCCTTCACCAACCTCTCTGTTGACCACCAACCTCTCTGTTGACCTCCAATCTCACACCTCTGATTGCATTTCAGACATCTGGAACTGGATGTCCAGTAGTCTTCTTAAATTCAATATGTTCAGGAGGCAGCTAGGTGGCGCTGCAGTGGATAGAGCCCTGGATTCAGGAGGACCTGAGTTCAGATCCAGCCTCAGACACTTGACACTTACTAGCTGTGTGACCCTGGGCAAGTCACTTAACTCTCATTGCCATGCCCTCCCCCCCAATTCAATACATTCAATACAAGACTCGTTCTCTTTTTTCTTTCTTTCTTTCTTTCTTTCTTTCTTTCTTTCTTTCTTTCTTTCTTTCTTTCTTTCTTTCTTTCTTTCCTTCCTTCCTTCCTTCCTTCCTTCCTTCCTTCCTTCCTTCCTTCCTTCCTTCCTTCCTTCCTTCCTTCCTTTCCTTCCTTCCTTCCTTCCTTCCTTCTTTCTTTCTTTGCGGAGCAACAGGGGTTAAGTGACTTGCCCAGGGTCACACAGCTAGTAAGTGTCAAGTGTGTGAGCCCGGATTTGAACTCAGGTCTTCCTGAATCCAGGGCCGGTGCTTTATCCAGTGCACCACCTAGCTGCCCCTAGACTCATTCTCTTTCTTCATAAACCTTCCCTGTTTCTGTAGAGGGCAACACCATCCTCCCAGTTGCTCAGGCCCACAAGCTATGAATCAACCTGGAATAACTCTAGTCCCCCATATCTGATCTGTTGGCAAGCCTTGTCAACTCACCTTTGCAACATCTCTCAGATATAACCCCTTCTCTCCTCTGACACTACTACCATTCTAGTGGAGGACACACCTGGACTATTGCAATAGCCTGTCAGTAGGTCTGCCTACCTCAAATCTCTCTCCACTCCAATCAATTCATCATCCATTCCTCCACCAGAGTGATTTTCCCAAAGCACAGGTGCAACCATGCCACCCCCGCCCCATACTCAATAAATGCTAGTGACTTTCTATTATTATTGCCTCTAGCATCAAATACAAAATGCTCTTTTGGGCATTCAAAGCCCTTTCTAACCTAGCCCCCCCTTTTTTCTGGGGCAATGAGGGTCAAGTGACTTGTCCAGGGTCACACAGCTAGTAAGTGTCAAGTGTCTGAGGCTGGATCTGAACTCAGGTCCTCCTGAATCCAGGGTCAGTCTTTATCCACTGCGCCACCTACCTGCCCCCCCCCTTTTTTTTTTGATGAGGCATTTGGGGTTGACTGGCCCAGAGTCACACGGCTAGTAAGTGTCAAGTGTCTGAGGTCGGATTTGAACTCAGTTCCTCCTGAATCCAGGGCCAGTGCTCTATCCACTGTGCCACCTAGCTGCCCCCTAGCCCCTTCTTATCTTTCCAGCTTTCTTACACCTTACTCATCAACATGTAATCTTTGATACAGGGTCACTGTCCTCCTGACTGTTTCATCTCAGCTATGGGCATTTTCTCTAGCTGTTCCCCATGCCTGGAATGTCATCCCTCCTCTATGCCTTCTGGCTTCCTTGGCTACCTTTAAATCCCAATGAAAATACCATTTTCTACAGCAAAGATGTCAAACACTTGTCTAGAGGTTGCATTCCAATTGTAACACTTCCAATACCTAAGCCGGACTAAAATAGAATTGGGAGGGGGCAGCTAGGTGGTACAGTGGATAAAGCACTGGCCCTGAATTCAGGAGGACCTGAATTCAAATCCAGCCTCAGACGCTAGCTGTGTGACCCTGGGCAAGTCACTTAACCCTCATTGCTCAGCAAAATAAAAAAATAAACAAACAAATAAATGAACAAATAAATAAATGAGTGAGTGAGTGAATGAATGAATAAATAAAATAAAATAGAATATAGATAATGTTAATATATGGTTTTCTTAAGTTAATATGGGCCCTTCTGTATTGTTTGATGGCCCTTTCTATTTGAATTTGACACCACTGTCATAGTTGTATTTACATAGTTTCTATATGGGTCTTAGTAGGCAGAATCCCAAATGATTTATACATTTAGCTTTTCACTTTTGCTAAAATCCTGAATATGCTCCCCTATAGCCCTTCTTTTGGACTCTTTGTAGAGCCTCAAATCTGCATCTAATCTAACCTTAGCTCCCAATGCAGACACTGCTGTCAGCTGTTATGGGCACACTCCTAGGACACAGATGGGAAGTCCACATTCATACGGATCCTTCAAAGTTCAGAGTGTACTCCTTCAACCACAGGAGGGGAAGGAGATCTAGGTTAAGGCTAAGGATCTCCCCACTGTCATGCAATTCCTCTCCATTGCTAGATATTTTTTTGTTTGTTTGGTTGGTTTTTTTTTTTTTTTGCGGGGAAATGGGGGTTAAGTGACTTGCCCAGGGTCACACAGCTAGTAAGAGTCAAGTGTCTGAGGCCGGATTTAAACTCAGGTACTCCTGAATCCAGGGCCAGTGCTTTATCCATTGCGCCACCTAGCTGCCCCCATTGCTAGATATTTTAATTTCAGAGTGATTTGCCCAGGCTCACACAGCTGGTAAGTGTCAAGTGTCTCAGGCCAAATTTGAACTCAGGTCCTCCTGAATCTAGGGCTGGTGTTTTATCCACTGACCACCTAGCTGCTCTTCCCCCCCTTTTCTTTCTTTCTTTCTTTCTTTCTTTCTTTCTTTCTTTCTTTCTTTCTTTCTTTCTTTCTTTCTTTCTTTCTTTCTTTCTTTCTTTCTTTCTTTCTTCCTTCCTTTCTTTCTTAAAACTAGAATGGTTTATCATTTCCTTCTCCAATGGTGAATTTCTGATTCCAACCAGCTTCCTGGTTTTATAGAGGTCCCACAGAGCATTACCAAGTCCTTCAGCCAATTTGAGCAGACTTCCAGTCATACCTAGGGAGGTGTCCAGGGCTTGTTCACTCCAAGAGAAATATATTCTGACTTGCTAAGAGTATTAAGGTGATGTCATTGAGATGTATTCTGGGGCAGCTAGATGGCCCAGTGGATAAAGCACCAGCCCTGGATTCAGGAGGACCCGAGTTCAAATCCGGCCTCAGACACTTGACACTTACTAGCTGTGTGACCCTGGGCAAGTCACTTAACCCCCATTGGCCCGCCAAAAAAAAAAAAAGAGAGAGAGATGTATTCTTACCTGATAAAAAAAAATGAGGGCTAAATTCATTGCGATGATCTTAGCCCCACCCTTACATAATATTGGAATTAATTGCTCTTTGAATATTTTGTAGAATTCACTTATAAAACTATCTGGTCCTGGGTTATTTTTTTCTTTTTTTCTTTAGGAATTCATTTATAGTTTATTCAATTTCCACTTTCTAAGGCTAGGCAACTTAAATTATTTATCTCTTATTCTGTTAATGTAGAAATCTTACATTTGTATAAATATTCACCATTTCATCTAAGATATCAATTTTGTTCACAGTTGAGCAAAATGGTTCCCAAAAATTTCCTTTATTCCTTCTTAATTTGTTGTGCATCCTTCAATTTCATTTCTGATGTTGGTAATTTGGTCTTCTGAACTTCCTTAAATCAGACTAATAATTTGTCTAGTTTATTAGTTTAAAAAACTCCTAGTTTTATTGATCAGTTCAAACATTTTTATTTCATTGATCACTTCTTCAGTTTGCTATTGTTGAGTTGTTTAGGTTGTGGCTGACTCTAAGTGACCCTATTTGGGGTTTTCTTGGCAAAAATACTATAGAGGTTTGCCATTTTCTTCTCCAGCTAATTTTACAGATGAAGAACTAAGGCAAATAGGGTTAAAGTGACTTGCTCAGGGTCATTGCGGGGCAATGAGGATTAAGTGACTTGCCCAGAGTCACACAGCTAGTAAGTGACAAGTGTCTTAGGTCACATTTGAACTCAGGTCCTCCTGAATCCAGGGCCGGTGCTTTATCTACTGTGCCACCAGCGGCCCCCCCACCCCATTCTTGTTTATCTCTGATTTGTCTAAGTCTGATTGGGGGGTACATTGAGGTTTTCAATTATTATATAGTTTTTCTGGTCATTTCTCCATGTTATTCAGTTAACTTTTCCTTTAAGTACTTAGATACTTTGCCATTAAGTTCATATGGATTGTTATCATTCTACTTTAAGCATGTTGTAGTTTTCCTTTTATTTTTTAATCATAATCATTTTTATTTTATTTTTATTTTATTTAATCATATCTATATTTATTTTACTGATATATTTTACTTGTATCAAATTATGGTTGCTACTACTGTGTTGATTTTTAGTTCTGCTAAGTCATCATAAATTCTGCTTTAGTCCCTTATTTTAATGCTATATAAATCTTTATCTTTCAAGTATGTTTCTTAACAACATCTGGTTAAGTTCTGCTTTCTGATTCATTCTGGACAGGGCACTGTACTTGGAGTCAGATTCAAATCCTAGATTCAAATCCTAGATTCAAGTCCTGTCTCAGACATTTGCTTTTTGATCCTAAGAAAGTCCTTACCCTCTATTTTGACTCAGTTTCTTCATCTGTAAAATGAGGTCATTGGGTTTTTTTTTGTTAGTTTGTTTGTTTGTCTTTTGCTGGGCAATGAGGGTTAAGTGACTTTCCCAGGGTCGCACAGCTAGTAAGTGTCAAGTGTCTGAGGCTGGATTTGAACTCGGCTCCTCCTGAATTCAGGGCTGATGCTTTATTCACTGTGCCACCTAGCTGCCCCCAGGGTCATTGTTTTTTTAAGGTCATTCCTACTTTTTTTTTTTAATTTTAAAATTTTTTTGTGGGGCAGTGAGGGTTAAGTGACTTTCCCAAAGTCACACAGCCAGTAAATGTCAAGTGTCTGAGGCCTGATTTGAACTCAGGTCCTCCTGAATCCAGGGCCAGTGCTTTATCCACTGCGCCACCTAGCTGCCCCCAGTCATTCCTACTTCTAAATGATTGATCCTATGATTAGTTGCTCTCATTCACATTCACAGTTATGATTGTTAATTTCTGATATTTCTCTCTATCCTGTCCTCTTGTACTTTTTTCCTTTTCTTGAGAAGGGGGGTTAAAAAACAAGTCAATTATGAAAAGGTGAAAGAGATAACACAGGGTTCTGATGAAAATCCTGCTGTCTTCATAAGCCGCTTAGCGGACTCTCTGAAGAAATATACCAACCTAGACCCCCCAAAAGATGTAGGAATAACTGTCCTCAATATTCATTTTATCAGCCAGTCTCTTCCTGACATTAGGAGAGAACTCCAGAAGTTAGAGCGGGGTCCCCAGATCCCATCCTCACAACTCCTTGATATTGCTTTTAAGATTTTTAATAACAGGGACCTGGCAGTAGCCAAAGAGAGAGAAATGATGGCTTGTGCCCCATGTTGGGCACCAAAATGTTATGGGGAAAATGGGGTTGGGTTAGGGGTTGGGGTTCTTAGGAATTCCTCTTTAAAGAATTACACCCTTTTGCACACAAAAACAGTTAGAATAAGATGGTAGTTTATTTAGGGGCAAGGGAAGGGAAGGGGGGAACCATGAAAGAAATCCTTGGACTTCACATGGGGAGAGAGGCATGGAACAAAGCACATGGCTCTGAGGTACCAATCTCCTTGAGCAGGAGACTGGCAGGTACTTTTATAGAGGACTGATGTGGGGACGGGGTGACCATTTGACTGTGGAAAGTTCCTTTAGTGAGGGAGGACCATCCCCCACTAGTGGTAGCTGGGGAATTGGATGAGGGATGGCTATGGATCTCTCAAGCCATCTCTCTCTTCAGGACACAAAGGCCACAGCCACACCCAAACTTATCTCCCCAGGGGTAAGGGAGATCAGAATCAAGGGTGGAGGTCCTGAAGCTAGTTCAATCCGATCTGGTTCTGCTTATCTCTCTAGGCATATCTATCTTCTGGTTTAGTTTCTCAAGGAGAAGATTCCTTAGTGTGCCCCAGAGAACTTCTGGGGTACTTTGGGCCCCATGACAAAAGTTAAAGTTTGGTTTGCTTATGACTTTTCCCTCTCTGATACAACATTCAATCTTACAATCCTCCTTTATCCTCTTCCTATCCCTGCCTGTTTCCTTCTTGAATTCAATCTTTTTCTTTTTTGTTTGATTTTCTTCTTTTTTTCTTTAAAAAGTAATTTTTAAAATAAGTTATTTAATCAATAGATTTTATTTATTTATTTATTTATTTTAATTTTAGTGAGGCAATTGGGGTTAAGTGACTTGCCCAGGGTCACACAGCCAGTAAGTGTTAAGTGTCTGAGGCCGGATCCGAACTCAGGTACTCCTGACTCCAGGGCCGGTGCTCTATCCACTGCGCCATCTAGCTGCCCCAATCAATAGATTTTTAAAATAAGTAATCAATTTATTGAAAGGGATAATTAGACATCTGTAATGGCGACCTCAGTTACTATTCAATACTGATAGAAGCAATCTGTTTAGCTATCTCAATGGGACTGTGCAAATCAATAAGGTATTTGTGGATTTTCATCTGGAACTGATCCCAAGTCTTTTAACCTTCACCACTAGGAGTTTTTCTAGTTGTGATCCAAAGTGTCTCAGTGAACATATGCACAGGTTCCTTCACTTTCAAATTCATTCTTTTCTTTGGTTCCTCTAACTAGGTTAGCATATGCCTTCTAAAGTGTTTTAAGATTATGGTTCATGAGGGTGATTCTAATTTGGCGAATGGTCACCTTAGGTGCAATAGATGTCTTGCCAGTGTCTTGGGTTGTTGTAGGAATAAAAGATGATATTTGAAAAGTACTTTGCAAACCTTAAAGGGTTATGTATCATAAGCTTCTTGGATCACCATATTGCATTCTTGATTCATATTGACTTTTCAGTTCACTAAAACCCTCAGATTTTCTTCAGATAAAGTGCTATTTAGACATGCCTACTTCATCTTCTACCACATGAGGCAGCTAGATGGCACAATGGATTGAACCCTGAGTCTGGAATCAGGAAGATTTGAGTTGAAATCTGGCCTCACACACTAGTTGTGTGACCCTGCTTAAGTCACTTAGGTCATTTAACTGCTATCTGCCTCAGTTTCCTCAACTGTAAAATGGGGATCATCACAGCACCTACCTCTCAGAGTCATTGTGAGGATCAAACAAAATAATATTTATAAAGTGCCTAGCACAGTGCCTGGTATATAGTAGGAATTTATCAAATTATTTTTTTGAACCTAAAGTTATTCATCATTGTTGTGAGAAAATAATTATTAATAATGGATTTCTTGGGGGACCCAGAGATCAGCTTCTCAGTGCTTCGCCTCCCTTCCCCCCCCCCAGCTCCAGAAAGTTCAGATCTTGTCTTTGACAAACCCAAGGGAACAAAAGAAATGGAGATTGATTCTTTTGTCTAGCTCAGTGATGGAATCAAATAGATAACGAACTTTCCCATAAGGAACTTGAGTGAGGGTCTTTTCCTGATGTCACCTGTAGAGTTCATTTTAATTTAGACCATCCTCAAGTAATGCCAAGCAATGGAATTGAATGAGGCAAACCCATTAGCTTTTATCAATGTATAATGACCTGCTTCTGTCAAAAGAGGATAAAAATCCTTGGCCATGCCAGGCGCGCTCTCTCTCTCTCTCTCTCTCCTGGGATGTGCTCTTGGTTTGGCCCTTCCTCTTAGGACAGTGTATGTCTGATGTCCTGAAACAATGAGAAGTTAGGGGGATATGTGGTCAATCTTTTATTGGTATTTAATATTAATAAATAATAGATGCTTACTGCCCAAACTGGTGCGATAGTAATTAATTTATAAAACCTAATTTTAATTAATTTTAAAAACACATTGTTAAATTTTGTCTTATTATATGTGACCATCATTCCTGCCTATCAAAATCTGAGAGAGAGAGAGAGAGAGAGAGAGAGAGAGAGAGAGAGAGAGAGAGAAAGAGAGAGAGAGAGAGAGAGAGGGAGGGAGAGAGTGAGAGAGAGAGGGAGGGAGAGAGAGAGAGAGATTGAGGCCTGTCCTTCAGGCAATTTGAAGTGGAAAACAACCATTAGGGAGTTCCCAGTTTGAAGAGAAGACAGGGATCCTTAGACAATCCATTCTTGGGAGGAAGAAGAGAAAATCTTTTATTGTCCCTTCTCTGGGCCAGACCAAGCCTGGACAGTAGGTTTCAGCTCAGCACTGCTGCCTCTTCTCACAGATCCAGTTGTCATTGAGGTTGTTACAAGGTGCATCATTCCATCGACCCGAGTAAAGCATCATGACACAGTTCTCATTTCTTCTTGAATCATTGGGCTCCCCTTCATTCCAGTAGCTATATGGGTGGAAGGAAGCAGGAGGTTCCATAAGCATGATAACAGAAGACACTATGTTCCAGACTCACACCAAGCCAAAAGTCAGTGGTGTCCTGGAATTCTAGTAAATGACATAGGACACCTGCTGGTACTTTCAAACTTGGGGACCTTACACACTTGGGAGGGAATGATAGAACAGAAAGGGACAAGTAAAAAGCCATCTGCTCTTCTTGTCCGCAATTCCCAAGGGATGTCTGGAATGACCCACTAAGAATCACAGAGTCAGTCTCTCTCTCTCTCTCTCTCTCTCTCTCTCTCTCTCTCTCTCTCTCTCTCTCCTCTCTTCTCTTTTTCTCTCTCTGTTTCTCTTTGTTTCTTTTCTGTTTCTGTCTGCCTCTGTCTCTCTGTCTCTGTGTGTGTCTCTCTGTGTCTCTGTCTCTCTTTTTCTTTCTTTCTCTCTCAGAAGGGGACTCAAAGTTCTAACATAATGTCCAGTTCTTCAGCATCCTTAAAAAGAGTCATCTGGCATTTGCTTAAAGACGTCCAAGGCTTAGGTGGAGGGCTCACAATGGCTAGGTCCCAATTCATGAGAATAATGAATCCCCTGAAATGGGCACATATTCAGATTTCCAATAATCATATTTCACATAATTGTAGTTGTCAAATAGTGTGGATTCTAATATATGTAATCACTTCACACATTCATTTATTCACACTAATTGGGACCTCACTGTATATCTCAGCCCTTCTACTCTGGGAGAGCTCTCATTATTTGCAAGTTTTCTCTAAATCCGAAATGTGCCCCCTTTCTTCCTCTACTCCTGGCTCTGTTCTTTGGGGCCAAGCAGAAAAAAATTCAGCTTCTCTTCCATATGACAGCCCTTTGAATACTTGCTCCTTGTCCCTCCCCTTGCCCCAGTTCTTCTGCTTTCTAGTTTCTTCACTATCACAAGATCACTGAATCTCAAAGTTGAACAGGACCTCAGAGACCATTCAGGAGAGCCTTCATTAGGAATTCCCAGCTTCTCTTTTTATACCAACTCACAAACTACTCCTTCAATAATGCATGATAGAATCTCGCCCGGGAGTCAAAGTCAAGTTCACCAGCCCATAATTTACAGACTCCACCTTCCTTTCTTTTTTTAAAAATCAGGACATTTGCTACTCTCTGGTCCTAAGGTAAATCTCCTATTCTTCATAATTTTTTTCAAAGGTCATAATGTTATCAGATGAAAAATGGACAAGACCTTAGAGATAATCTGTGCTGGTCCCTTCCCCTAATAATGATGTAAGTAAAGTCTGGGAAAAGAAAGAGATTTTTCACATCAGGAGTGAGAGGCAGAGGCTGAATTCAAACTCTGGTCTTCTGAATCAATTCGTATCTCATCCACTACACCAGATCACTCAACAAGTGGTGGTTGTGCTTTTAGTGCCTGGGGAGGTCATTTGTTTAGACCTGATGACTTGAAGGAACTAACTTATATTCTAATGACCTTCCCACCTCTGGCATCCTGTGTTCTAAGGGCTCTCCCATCTCGGACATCCCATGTTCTAAAGGCCCTACCTCCAACATCCTGTGTTTTAAAGTCCCTCTCAGCTCTGATATTCTATGCTACAGTGTTCCGTGCTCTATGTTCTAAGATCTCATTTAGGTTGAATATTCCATATTCTTTGTTCTCCAATCCTTATCAGTGCTGACATAGTATATGTGGTATGGTCTAAAGTCCCTCTAAGGTCTTCTTTTCAATGATCTATGTTCTAAGGCCTCTCAAGCTCTGATACTCTGATTTATATTTGAAGGATCCTCCAACTTGGATTTTTTTTATATTAGTTTCTTTTTTGTTTGTTTATTTGTTTTGGTGAGGCAATTGGGGTTAAGTGACTTGCCCAGGATCACACAGCTAGTAAGTGTCAAGTGTCTGAGGCCAGATTTGAACTCAGGTCCTCCTGACTCCAGGGCTGGTGCTACCTAGCTGCTCCCATATTAGTTTTCCAGGAAAGAGTCCTTCAACTTTGGACATTCTGTGGCCTATTTAATGGGCCTTCAGACTCTGTGCAATGATTAGGACCTATGAGTGTGTGCCTTGAGAGCTTCACCCTCTGTTCCTGGGGAAAACATTTACCTGAAAGTGAGTTTGGTCCCATCAATCCACGTGTACCCATTGACCCTTCCTCTGGCACGAGTTGCTGTGAGTCCAATCCAGTAACCCAAGCCTTTGGTGTTCTGGGTCAGGAAGGTCTTAGCAAAGAGTAAGAGCTATCAGTGGAAGCATGATCTCCACCCTCCCCAGGACATATATCTCCTTGATTCACACTGGTGGCTACTTTAGGGGCCAGGTTTTCCCATTGTATAAAGGGCTATCAAGGGACAGGGGCAGTTCTTCCCCATCCCCTCAGGGTAGGAGCTGAGAGTGCAGGTATCATCTCTTTCTCCTCAAACCAAGGATGTCCTGAGGGCAAGTGAAATGTCTTACCTCCCTTCCCCCAGGACAGTGGCTCCCCCAGGTGCCATGTCTCATCCCTCTAAAGCCATAGGCTCCCCTAGGGTCTGTCCCCGAGCACATGTTGCTCTCTAGTTTCTACCTGTTCCTCAAGGTTGTTAACAATAACCAGGTGTGATTGCATCTTGGCACAGTTCTGTTGTGACTTGTCCCAGTGATATTTTGTGGTGGAGAAGAAGTAGCAAGAACCCTCAAAAGCCAGCCAGGAATCAGGGCATGGGGAGCAGGAGCCTGGGAATGGTACTTAGAGTTTGCTCCAGGGACAAGACAGACCACCCCCCTCCTTTCTAGTCTGAGAAAGGGGTCTCCCTTCCTGTGCTGTATCCCAGCATCCATCCCCTTGTGAGAAGTCAAGGAAGGATGCTGAATGATGACTCCTGAGCTACCATGGACCCCTGGAGACCATACTAAGCCTGGCTGCTAAGCCAGGCTCTGTAAATCTAGGGCCCCAGCAGGACCCTGAGTATGCTGAGAGATCAGTGCTAAGGATGGAGAGGTACCACCCAATGGGACAGCCATGGGGAAGAGCTGCAGCCTTGTCCTTGGATCCATGAGAAGCAAGTATCAGACAGCTAAGTCTAAGGCCAGGCCCCTTTGAGGGTCTCTGATACCCATTTCTCCTACTCCAGCTTCCCTCAGTCCAAGCAGCTCCAACCCACGGTCAAGCATCTCTTGGCTGAATCAACTCACTGTTCTCAGTTTTCACAGCAGCCACAGCCCGGAACATCTCGCTGCGAATGTCCTGTCGGTCCTTCCCGGCCTCTGCCAGGGCCTGAGTCACTGAGTGGGGAAAGAGGAGTGTGTCCAAAAGAGTGAGTGTGGCGATGTCTGGTGGAAGCATCAAGATATTTGGCAAGCCCTCCAGTGGGTTTCTGGGAGGACTGATTCTGAGGACAGCCAGTGAGGTTGTCAGGAAGGGGTTAGGGTAGGTTATTATGGGAATGCTCAGCAGGATCCATGTTGGACTGTCCAAGACGCTTGGTGTGGGGACATGCAGCAGGGTCTGATGTGGAGAGGTCTGGCAGAGATGGATAAAACAAAGTCCAAAAAGTGGGGCGGGCTCTAGGGAATAACCTTGGCCTTGAGGGGTGGCTGAGGCTTCTGTTTCTGGGAAGAGGACTTACTCTGGGTGCTGAACTCATTGTGCTTGCTTTCTAGTTTCAGCAGCCTGGCATGGGACTCACTCACTTTATTCTCCCAGTTCCCCAAGTCAGTCCACAAGGCAGAGCCTAGGCATAGTAACAGAAGAGGGATCTGGAACAAGGTGAGCCAGATTTCCTCTCCTTCTGTGTCCTCAGCACTCTCTCTCTCTCTCTCTCTCTCTCTCTCTCTCTCTCTCTCTCTCTCTCTCTCCACCTCTTCAATCCATCCTTCTTAGCTCCCACCACTCTGTTTCTTCTCACCATTTTTCCGGGCAGCAGCGATGTCCTCTCTTAGTTGCCCCACATCCTTTGTCTGGATAGAAGCTGGAAAGATCCACCCATAGTTCCTTAGTTCCACAGATTCATGGGATTGTACCCCACCAGGGGTTGCAAAGGGCTATCTGGACCACATTGCCCCAGGCATCTGACCCCACCTACCATTAGTTCTCACTTCATTTTTCAGCTGATTCAGCTCCTGGGAAGTCTTTGAGCCTATGGACACAAATGTGTACAAATACATACAGAGATACACATTCACATATGCACACTTGTACAGGATCCCCACTCATCGTGACTTACAGAGCTCAGTCAGGGCTGGGAAAGGAGCAGGACAATGAAGACAGATAATTAGGAGGAGTGAGTTGGTGAGACCCAGGAGAAGGGAAGGGCACCTAGAATGGGGAGCAATGCTCTAAAGGCCTCTAGCACCTGCGCTCAAGCCTGATTAAGTTTCTCTCCTCCCTCTTCTCCTTCCTCACCCCACCCCGCAACCCACACTCCATGGAGGCCGTCAGCTATCAAGCTTCCCTCCCCCCTGGTATTCTCACCCTTGACCAGCACCACAATGAGGAGAACCCACAGCAATAGAATCACAGCTAGCATCAAGAAGACAGATTTCGAGGGCAGATCTCTGGGAAGCAGTTTCCTCCACCAGCCTGAGGGAAAACAGGAAATAAGGATCCTAGAGACACCCTCACAAGAATACTAAAACTTACAAGCCCGACCCAACCAGAGGAGACCCAAGGCCACCTGGGTCCCATTTCTGGAGTAGGGAGAGACGGGGTGGGATTGCCTTAATCTTAGAGTCAAGGGGATAGGCTAGCACTTTCTTTCCCTGTAGGGCCCTGGGCAACTCTTGTGGGGGTTCTGGAGCTGGGTAAATCAAAAGAAAAAGGAGAGGCTGGACCCATAAGAGTACAAGTGACTCCTAATATCCTGCCTCCCCATGTTAGGAAGCCCCTGGAGACACTGGGGACCCGTGCCTGGTACCTGTGCCCTGTGAGCTCCCAGCTTGCTGGGACTTGTCCGAAGCAGGATAATTCTGGTCTTCTTCCCATTTGTGGTAGGAATTCATGGTGAGGATGCAGCCTGTGACACTCAAAGGGGAGAAATGAGCCCGTCCCGTACAATCCTCACTTGTATGTGTCACGTTTATCAGGCCCTCCCTTCCTTTTCAGATTACCACTCAGATGCTGGGTGTCAAGTCAGCAAGTAAAGAAACTCTGGTCACCTCCTCCTCCATTCTGCTCTTCCTTTTCCAGCTGGTCCCTACTGAGTATGAGACAGTAAGGATCACACCTTCTGAGATAGAAGGCCCCTTGTCTTCCCCCTGGGGACCAGACCCAGACGCACAGTTTAGTCAGGTCCATGTCTAAGAGCTCTCGGTCTCTGTCTATAAGATCATAAGATCATAGATGTGGAACCAGAAGGGACCTTAGCGATCATGCTGTCTAAGCTCCCCCAAGCCCATCATTGTATAGAAGATGAAATAGAGAAACCCAGAAATGTGCAGTTACTTGTCCAAAGCCATGCAGTTAGTTAGTGGCAAAGTGGGCATTGGGACTCGGGTCTTTTGACTTCCAGTGCAGTGCCCAGGTGGGTCTTGGTTTCCATCTAGCCTCTGTGTGGTTCTCTCCTGCCTTTGTTGCGTTACTGAGCCCCCTTCCCCAGAGGAAGTCAATCTGATATCCAGGCCCTTGGCTAGAAAGCCAAGCCTTAACATTCTTGGCATGACATTTTTCATATCCTCATTCCCCAGAAGTTTCCAACTTCCTCCCCCCACACCCCTTCTCTTACTAATGATCGGCATAGGTCAAGAATCATAGACTTAAAGCTGGAAGGAACCTTCGAGGTCATCAACTTTCCTTCTTTTCTTGTTGCTTTGATATATTTAATAAGCTATGTATCATTTGTCAAGTTTCCAGAAGATGCTTTATTCAGGAAACTCAGTGATGGGTCAAGGATACAGTTGCAAGAGCTTACACACACACACACACACACACACACACACACACACACACACACTACACTCTGGACTCCATTTCAAGTAATCAATCAATAAGTATTCCTTAAGTGCCTACTATGTGCCAGGCTCTGGAGATATAAAAAAAGCAAAAGACAGTCCCTGCCCTCAAGGAGCTTATAATCTACTGGGGGAGACAACATGGAAACAAATATATACAAAGTAAGCTATATACAGGTTACATATGAAGGTCCCTTCTGGCTCTTCTATCCATTCACCAGGATGGTGAGAAGACTAGAAACCAAGACACAAAAGGATTAAAATTGGACTATATTTGTCCCAGGAAGAGAAAACTTGACTTTTGAAAACTTGCATTTTGAGGACTATCAGAGGACAGAGAGATTAAACTTGTCCTATTTTTTTTTTTCTAGAGAACAAAACTAGGAGCATTTGGGGGTGGGAATGAGTTAGTGGGAGAATGATACAGAGAGAAACTTGGGCTTCATGCAATGTAAGTCTTCCTATTAATCAGTCAATAAGTATTTATTAAGAAACTACTAGGTTTCAGTCACTGTGAAGAGCTATTCCCCATGGTTGGAGCTTTCCAGAAGTGGAATGGAGACGGTGAGTTCTCTATCATGAGTGGTCTTCAAGCAGAGCCTGGCTGCCCATTCATTGCTAGGGGTAGGATAGGAAGGATTTCTGTGTTAGTACAAGTTAGACCGTATATCCTGTGGCACCCCTTCCAAATTTGGGATTTGGTTTGTCTTTTTGCCCCACTGGGGCTCTACATCCCACAGGTCAGGGACCACAAGCCTTCACCCTCCTCATCTTGTGGTTTAGTAGAGAGACCTGGGGGTTTCAAATGCTGCCTCAGACCCTCAATCATGTGATCACGGGCAAGTCAGCCCGTCAAACAGTATTTATTAAGCTCTTACTCTGCGCCAGACACTGCACTAAGTGGTGGGGATAGAGCATAAAGAAAGGTAAAGGCAATTCATTTAACCCCGCAGAGCCATCTGTAAGATAGGGATGATGAGATTCCCCTTACTTTGTCTCACAAGGTTGTTGTCAGATGGTTGGACCTTAGAGTGCTATAGAAATCAGTTACTATTTCCCCCCCACCTTTCTTAACACCCATAGCTCACAAATATATGATAAATGAATGCATGGATGGGTAGCATGATGAGGAAGGAAGGTAAAGGAGGAAGTGGGAGATGATATCTAATATTTATATGGGGTTTTAAGGATAGTAAAGAAATTTACAAATATTATCTCATTTGACCCTCACAACATTGGATAATATTGGGAGGCAGGTGCTATTATCACACCAACTTAGAGATGAGGAAACCAAAGCAAATGGAGGTGAAGTGGTTTGCCCAGGGTCACACCACTAGTAAGTGTCTGTGGCTGGATTAGAATTCAGATCTTCCTGACTCCAGGTCTAGTGCTCTATCTAGTGTACCACCCAGCTGGAAAACCTTCCCACCACCACTTAGCTAGGGACCTGTCAATGGGAGGGCAAGTCATCAGGGGTGGAGTTGGTTTTTTTCTCAGTGTGAGATCTTGACAAACAGTCTTTCTCTCCTCAGTGGTGAGTCTTGTGTCTGTGGGTATCATATCCCAGTGAGGGGGTGTGACTGAATGTTATCCATCCCAATGAGTACACCCTGGGGTTGTCTACAGGTGATGTGGTGTGAGGAGAAAGAGCTTGAATAGATTTCTAAGGTCCCCTACAACTCCCACACAATGGCTTCAGATGAGAGCACTATGTAGTTAGCAGTATTCTCTCCCTGACCCTCTTGTGGTCTTCCCTATTTTCTGTCTGTCCTGAACAGGATGATCATGAGTCTATTTGTTAATATTATCCAGCTCAAACCCCCCCCCCCCCCCACCTCGTGGCCAGGTCATTGAATTGTGAATCCAGCCTCTTCCTTCCTGATTGTTTCTTAAAATGAAATCCATGGGGGCAGGTAGGTGGTGCAGTGGATAAAGCACTGCCCTGGATTCTGGAGGACCTGAGTTCAAATGTGGATTCAGACACTTGACACTTACTAGCTGCGTGACCATGGGCAAGTCACTTAACCCTCATTGCCCTGGAAAAAAAAAATCTATTTCCTGTGACTTCTTCCCATTATTCCTATTTCTGCCCCTCAAGCTAAGCAGACATCTAAGTCCTTTTTGATATGACCTCCTCTTTACATCCTTCCTCCTTGCCACTACCACCCAAGGGTCCTTCAGCTCTTTCTTGTATCTCCTCACTTTTCCAATGTCTCTGTCCAAAATTAAGCCTTCTCTTCCCCCACCTTCCTGGCTCCAAAGAAGCTTATCTCAAAGCCTCAACTAGTTGCAGTTGGGGTCTGCAGAAAGTGAGTGGGTAGCAGATGGGGACTGTAGTGGTAGACAGGGGAGAGCTGTCTCTCTGCTTCCCTGGCCCCTGACATCACTATGTCCACTCAGCATCAAAGGAGTCAGGGGAACTGACTGGATTGTGATGGAAAGGCCATCCTTTCCTCTTTGTTTCTGGGAAGTTTGTGAGTCAACACTAAGTACTCAGCACTACTTTCCAGAAAGGAGAAGTTATGGATTTCATATCTCCCTGACTCAATCTAACCTAGGGAAGTGGGTGTGACTCCAGCAAGAAGGTAAGACAAGAACCCTGGGGTGGAACTCAAGTTGAGAATCCTTTTAGTCAGTCAATCTTAAATAACTTTTATTTGGGGGTGGGGTGGGGCAATGGGGGTTAAGTGACTTGCCCAGGATCACACAGCTAGTAAGTGTCAAGTGTCTGAGGCTGGATTTGAACTCAGGTCCTCCTGAATCCAGGGCTGGTGCTTTATCCACTGTGCCACCTAGCTGCCCCCTTAAATAACTTTCAGAAAGGGATATTTTCTAAGGAGTAGTAATAATGATTGGTATAAACCATTTCTCCAAAGTCTGTGATAATCTACTACATGTATGTACTGAATCCAGAAGAAAGAAGACTCATGCTTAGAGAGCACATATGGTAAAGAGGTGACTCCCAAATGCCATTTTTTTTGCAAAAAATCAAACTTTTCTCCTATTTGTAGGATGCTCAAGAAACTTTCTGTAGGCATGATATAGTTTCTTTGCTGGATTCCTTTGTTGAGCCATATGTCTGGCTTTTGGTCCCAATTTAGACACTGCATCATTCAGACCCTTTGAAGTTCAAAGGTCCTCCTCCAAAGTATATATAGATGGGGAGGAAATCTGTCCAAGGCTAACACCAACACCACCATCATCCCCACTTGCCCTCCACCTCCACACATAGAGGTTGCTCTTCAGGGATGTACTGGAAAGTCAATTTGCCCCAAGTTCTGGCATTCAATCACTTCTCAACTCTGGGTGAAAATTCAGCAGGGCTTCCTCAGCCTATCTGAACATGATTCTTGCTCAGTATAATTCCAGTTCAGAAGGTCTTTTAACACTCAATATAAGCTCTATGCATGATTGATTGATTGAGGGGCAGCTAGGTGGCGCAGTGGATAGAGCAGCGGTCCTGGAGTCAGGGGGACCTGAGTTCAAATCTGGCTGCAGACACTTAACACTTACTAGCTGTGTGACCCTGGGCAAGTCACTTAACCCCAATTGCCTCATACACACACACACACACCAAAAAAAAAGCAAAAGAAAAAAAAATGATTGATTGATTGAGTCACATTCTCAATTAAGTTATCATAAATAAAATGAGTGGAAAGTCTCAGCTCCACACCAAGTAGAATGCTACTTGTCAGAGATGAGAAGCACCACTGGTCAGCTATGAATTCAGCATACAGTATCATCCAAGGAAAAAGAATGTGAGTGTAGATGCTATGATCCAGAGACTATATGACTCAGAAGGTCCAGAAATTTCAAATAAATGAATGAATAAAAAATATAAACTATTTACAATGAAGTCTTTAATCTTATGCACCCATGGCAATACCATGAGAAGGGGTGAAGGCTATCTGTGTACCTAGGGACCTTCAACATAGCCCAAAGGAAGTAAAACTCAGGATGTGAGTCTTCCACTAGACTATATCAGCAATATATGTGAACTCTGTTTCATTGAATTAACCATGTCTTCCTTGGGTGACTGGAAGCAGAGTAAAGGGATGATGAAGGTCTTTCAGAGCAGATAAAAATCAAGAAACAAGGAAGCAAACCTAAAGAACTCTAGTCCTATTCTCTAGAAAACATCTTACTGCTAAAACAATGGTAGAAGTTGGAACTGTGCAACAGTGTTGTAGCACACTCAAATGACTCCATTTATGATTCCAGAAAGAAATTGGTACTCCCCAAGGCATATTGCTCTACAATTGTGAAAGAATTACATCAAGGTTTTTCACAGAAAGCTCAAGAGAGAACCTTAGAACTAGATGGAAACCATGTTTACTGGTCCAAGATGGCAGCAGATATTACTAAAATGTGTAAGACCTGAGTTTGATGTGTTCAGGGAATCATATTACCTTTTTGTACTCCATATTTGGAGCACACAAGTGCCAGTAAATCTTTGGAACTTATGCTCACTGAGTTTTTATCTCTAGAACACTGGTTTCCATTCAGTGGTTTATAAAAACCCCTGGGGGGGGCAGCTAGGTGGCACAGTGGATAGAGCACCGGCCCTGGATTCAGGAGGACCTGAGTTCAAAGCCAGCTTCAGACACTTAACACTTACTAGCTGTGTGACCCTGGGCAAGTCACTTAACCCTCATTGTCCCACAAAACAAATAAATAAATAAAAACCCCTGGAGATTTGCAAAGATAATCTAAGCTGTTCATGCCAAAAATTCTTTAGTGACACCTTCATCAGTAAATAATTGACTATGTTAGCAAAGATATTTTCCTCTGTGACAATAAGCATGTGTATATTTGATGTATAAATTACATCTATAATAATTTGAAACCATAAGAATCATGAATACAATTTTGGTATTTATACAGTGATTACATCAAACTCTGACCACTTTTGACCAGCTCATTCTCTTCCCCCCCCCCCTCTCTCTCTGAGGAGACAGATCATAGTGCAGTAGAGCAGACCTGCATCCTGGGGGAAAGGCAGAGGGAGAAGAAGGGTTGAACCCATGGATTTTTTTCCCCTTTCCCAGGAATATTTAATGGTGCTTCATGGCACAAGGGCAGCCTTTTAGGGATACTATTCCACATGTGCCCCAGACAGAAACTGTTTAGGACAATGGGTTGATAGCTGAGATAGAGTACCACCTGGTAGACAATTAAGATATTATCCAGTACTTCCTTGCTGGATTATTCATACAGTGACAACCTGTCTTTATGTAGTCTTGAGCCACACAAAAAGATCTAGACTGATTGCACAGATATATGACAAAAATTCCTAATATTTAAAACTATTAAAATAATAAAAAGGGTTTCTCAGAAGGCTCCCTTTCATTAGAGGTCTTTAAGTAGATGGATGACCACTTGTTAGGTATGGCTTAGGAGAACTTTGCTCAGATAAGGTTTGGAATAGATGTTGACTAAGGTTCCTTTCTACTCTAAGACTTAATTATTCTGTTATTCTGAATTTGGGGCAATAGATGAGCATTAAAAGTCCCAGGGAAGTGAAGATCAGCAAGTCAGCATAGCCATCATGCCCAGGACAGCAGGTGTTGTGGGCATGGAATCTGCATGTTGCACATATCATAAATGTGCTAGGATACATCAGAGCGAGACCAAGGAGCTTGGAAAATCACAACAGGTCTCCATATTGAACACATGTATGAGAGATGCACACCTCCAAAGAACTAGGAGGAACCAACTCACAGATGCCGGCTTTGTTGTGTCATTTTTCAGTTATGCTTGGCTCCTTGTGACTCCATTTGGGTTTTTCTTGGCAAAGATACTGCAGTAGTTTGCCATTTCCTTCTCCAGCTCATTTTACAGATAAGGAAATGGAGTTGAACAGAGTTAAGTGATCTGCCCAGGGCCATACACCTAGTAAGTGTCTGGGGCAGGATTTGAACTCATAAAGATGAATCTTCCTAACTTCAGCCTAGTGCTCTGTCCACTGTGCCACCTAGCTGCCCTATGGTAACATGTCCCAATTATAACAAATTATAATTTGTTAACAAAAATCAGAGCCAAGCCCTCAAGAAGATTTATGGAAATAAAGATAACATTGATACTTAATAATAATAATAATGCGGGGGCGGCTAGGTGGCGCAGTGGATAAAGCACCGGCCCTGGATTCAGGAGTACCTGAGTTCAAATCCAGCCTCAGATAATTGACACTTACTAGCTGTGTAACCCTAGGCAACCCTTAACCCCAATTGCCTTGCCAAAAAAAGAAAAAAAAAAAGAAAGTATGGAGAAAACATTAATGATTCAGATTAAACTTAAAAAAAAAAGTGTGTCATGCATACATTTTGGGGCAGCTAGGTGGCACAGTGGATAAAGCGCTGGCCCTGGAGTCAGAAGTACCTGAATTCAAATCGGTTCTCAGACACTTAACACTTACTAGCTGTGTGACCCTTGGCAAGTCACTTAACCCCAATTGCCTCACTAAAAAAAATTAAAAAAATAATAAAAATAATAATGCTAGCTATGACCTGTCATTGTGGGAGAAGGAACAACAGCACGTGGGCTTAGTCTATGGGGAGTAGGAACAAAGTATTTACAACAGAAGACACTTTAGAGATAATCTAGTCCAATCTCTTTAATTTATACTAGAGCAGAGGAGGCTTAGAAAGGGCAAATAACTTGCCCAGGATCACACAAGCAATAAGCAGTAGAGATATGATTTAAACGCAGTGTCTCAGCTCAATGTGTGCTCAACGAACTCCTATTACCTCTAGAATCCAATTACCTTTGTTTGGCATTTAAAATCCTTTACAATCTGGCTTTAACTGACCTTTCCAGGTTTATTATAATTACTCCCTTTTACACACTTTCCAGTCAAACCAGCCTCATCTCTTGTCTCTGTGCCTCATTCCTTGTTCTCCCTCCTTACCTCTGCCCAGCAGAACCTTGGACTCCACATTGGGGTAATTTGGCTCTGATAGATGAGTTTTTGCCTCATCTTGCCAGGGCCCAGGCCTCCACGACACTTCCTGACAGTTTCTACACCATGTCCCCACCCAAGTATCCCATAGCATTTCTAGAACCCCTTTATACATGGTATCACTTATGAGAGCACAAGGTCCCTGAGGGCAGAACCTGTCTTGTTTGCCTGTATTTGCATTTCCAGTGCCTAGCACACTGCCTGAATGCAGTAAGCATTTAATAAGTGCTCTCCTCTGATTCTGTCTTGTCTCTATCTCTTCTTGGAATCCTCAGCTGCTTTCAAGGATTAGCTCAATTTTCATCTTCTCCATGAAGTCTTTCCTGATCAACATAGTTTCTAGTGCCTCCCTCCACCCTACCACTGAAACTACCTTGTATTTACTTTGTATATGTTTATATGTAAACATGTTATGTCACCTCATAGAATGAAAAATCCTCCAAAGCAGAGATGACTTCATTTTGGTCTTTTTATCTATAGTTTTGGGCACATAAAGGCTTCTTGAAGGACTGAGTGAAATGAATGAAGATGCCCTGACAGTCGCCCAGCCCTGGCTGGAGACCATGTTTCAGCTTATTCCCTCAGAATTCCCTGAGGATGCTGGCAGAGACACCCTCATCTCATAAGAGGCTGGGGAAGAGTGAACAAAAAAAGGGGACACTTGGCACTGGGTGGATGGAATTGTCCTCAGTCTCAGTCTCACAGTCAATAGCCCAAAGACCCAAGGTGGGGAGGAAGTAAGTGTCTACTTCTTCCTTAAAGGAATCCCAGGACACTCACCCCCATCTTTACACCATTTAAGTTGATGCCTGAAACTCCAGCATCAGAGCTGGATTTAGGAATCAGAAGTCAATACCTTCTATTCTCATTGTCATGGAATGAAGAGTAGTCCCAGCTACTCCCCCTTTGACTAGAAGAATCAATCACCCTCCTCCTTCCAGAGTTAGCATCTCCCTCTAATAAACCAATGGCCTCCCACCCTATCCCTAACCAATGTCTCCATCATCTCCCTTCCCCTCCAAAAGCTGGTTAGTGCCTCTCCCCAGCCAATTCTCCTCCAAGAGGCAGCATTTCCTCCTCCTCATCAGTGTTACCCTACAGCCCCTTAACCTTTTTTTTAGGTCTTGGACTCCTCTTGCTGTCTGAAGAAGTCTATAGACCCTTTTTCAGAATCATGTTTTTAATATATAAAATAAAATGCATGGGATTACAAAGGAAATCAGTCATGTTGAAATACAGCTAGATATAGTTTAAATATAAAAACATTTTAAAGCAAGTTCACAGACTACAGGTTAAGAACTCCTCCTAGAATCAGCATCTGCTCTCCTCAGTCATTGCATCCCCCCCAAATCAGCATCGTCCCCCCACCCCAGGCATTGCCTCCTCTTCAACCCCCAGAGTCAACCACCGCCCTTCAGAAGCGGATCTCTTCTTATAGTTAGTGTTGGCCTCTTTGACCTCCCTCTCCCCAAGAATCAGCATCTCTCCCTAGAATCAGTACTTCCTTTCAGCCTCAAGTTGGTTTTGAGTCTTTGGCCCTATCTGCGAACAGACATCCTGTCCCTTCAGAAGGAAACTGGGCCTTGGGAACCATTTTTGTTGTAGCTGAGAGCTTTGTTTTATGAGAAAGTTTGGTTTTCCCCTCTAGGGGTGTGTGTGTGTATGGGCAGGGAACAGGAAGAATCTCACCTTGGAAAGGGCCTTCAAGTTCTGGGGCCCTAGAGATCATACGCTATTGGGGGTTTCCTGGATCCCTTAGGAAGCTCCCCTCTCCACTCTCACAAGGAAAATTAAAAAAAAATTTTCTATGACCCAAAAAGTATTTCTTAAGCTGCTCTCAGATGTTCTGGCCTCCTTATGTCTGGGAAGGCTAGGGGATTTAGGGGGTCCAAACATACCAAACTGAGATTTCCTTTCCTTCCAAGAAAGGATCTTTGGAAATAGAGACAGAAAAAAAAAAAAAGAAATAGTGGGAAGGGGTGTGTCTGGGTACAGCAGTCTTGGCACAGGGTTGGAGTGTGTGTGTGTGTGTGTGTGTGTGTGTGTGTGTGTATAGTCTGCATTCTTGGCAGGAAAGGAGAGGAAAGGAGAGGGGTTAGGGTGATGAGAACCATAACTCCTGAGTTTGAACCCAAACTGTGCTGGATTCTCTAACCCTCGTATCTCAGTTTATCTTTCTGTGAATCTGGCCCATTTCCTAGCATTATTTTTTTTTTTTGGTGAGGCAATTGGGGTTAAGTGACTTGCCCAGGGTCACACAGCTAGTAAGTGTCAAGTGTCTGAGGCCGGATTTGATCCTAGCATTATTAAAGTGGAAGTTCCCTGAGATCCTTAATACAAACTCTTCCCCCTACACCATCTCTTAGACTTCCCTGCATGGTTTCTGCTCTGATTCTCAATTCTACATCTCTGGGCTTGTTTTCTACCCTGAGTTCTGAACTCTAGGTATCTATTTCTGGATGTCTGTGGCTACCCATCCCCACCTGAGAGGTGCCATCCCCCTATAATGAACTAGCTTTTTCCAGTTTCCTGTAGATTCCCTTTCAATACACAGTGTGATGTTATACATATACACTGATGTCTGTGAGAATTTTGTGGAGGCTTACTTTATGAAAGGTCACCTTTTGTTGGACCCATGTCCGTTCCCCCCAACCATTACCAGGTTGAGCATCAGACTTGATAGCTCTCCCAGGATAATTAAACCCAGGGTCTGACTGTCTTCTGAAGTCTGAGATTTCTTTGAAGAACATAATTTCTCCACTGATAAGATTACAATCCCTCCATGTCTTAGTGCAGAGAGTAGGTACCGCTTACCTGGAAGGTTCTGATGATAGAGTTGCCAGCAGCCCAGAAAGTTTTCCTCTGTGCAGAAGAAGAAGGACAGATCAGTGGGCATCAACAGTCAGGAGTCCTCATGAACCCATGCCTCCTAGGGTCGCGGACCAGATTCTTCTAGGCTAAAAACATCCACATACAATAGTTATTAGAGTGGCTTGTTTGCAGTTAGATGCCATAGTGGATAGAATACTGGACTTGGAGTCAGGAAAACCCCTTGAATCCTGCCTCGCTTATTTGCTGTGTGACCCTGCACAAGTCACTTATACTATTTTTGCCTCATTTTCCTTAATTGTGAAATGGGAATGATAATAACGGCACCTATCTCCCAGTGTTATTGTGAGAAGCAGATGAGATATTTGTAAAGTCTTAGCACAGTGTCTGGTATATAGTAGAGGCTTAATAAATGCCTGCTCCCTTCCACCCTCTCCTCTCTCAGTCGCCATTTCCTCATCAGTAAAATGGTGATAATAATAGCACCTACTTCAGAGGGTTGGTGTGAGAAGCAAATGAGTTAAAATGTGTAAAGCTCTTTGCAAACCTTACAGTGTTTTATGTATTTTTTATTATTTTCATTATCGTTAGTTCCTATCTGGAATTTAAGTCCTGGGAAAGTTTCCAAAGGCAGCTCATCCTCCATTTCCCATTTAGATTCTTACTTCCTTCCCAACTTCCTTTGACCCACAAAGGAAAATACACTCAAACTATAGCTTAAAAGTGCATTTAAGAATTTAAAAGACTGTATGGTACAATGGGAAAAGCATTATATATGGAATTCAAGGCATGGGTTCAAATCCTACTTCTGATATTTACTACATGTGTGACCTTGGGGCAAGACCCATAACCTCCTGGGGTCTCAGTTTCCACATTTGTAAAAAAAAATGAGGGAGTTAGACTAGATGATGTCTGAGTCTGTATCTTCCAGCTTGAAAGCTATGAACCTATCAATATTAAACTCCAGGGTGCTCCATGACTTTGGTTATGGTTGTTGCCCTTGAAGAGGACCAAAATGACATCACTGTGACAGGGTTAAGGTACAGTGTGTCCAACTGTGGCTGATCAGACAAACCAATAGGAGCTCAGAAGGCTCTACCACAGGTCGAGCACAAATAGCCCACGTGACCATTTGGGAGGGATATGTCTCTAAATTTGTGCATCTCACATTTCTTTTGAGCTACTGTAACCCTGCTTTGCTCTTAGAGCACGGCACCTTCTTGGATGTGGTCCTGTGCCTGTGTCTCCCATGTTTCGCAACTGATTCCAAAGTTCCTCAGAGAAACCTTGAGAGTGTCCTTGTATTGCTTCTTCTGACCTCTGTCTAGGTCTACTCATAGTGTTAAGAGATCTCTATGCTTCTCAACTGCAGAATCAAGACAGTACCCTTCAATTACTTTACCTCCCTTCTTTTCAAGAGAATGTTCCACATGTGCCCACATTAATGCACAAATATCAATGCAATTGATCTATGTACAGTGTTGTAGCAGCAGTGGTCTATAGATTACTATACTGTATTTAAGCAATAACCCCAAACCCCAAACAAACCCTGAATTCAAATGAGGAAAACAGTACTTATGACCTTTTCTCATGTCAACATATTGTTGTTTGTCCTTCAATCTTTTGTGGGGGAGCGGTGGGACAATGAGGGTTAAGTGACTTGCCCAGGGTCACACAGCTAGTAAGTGTCAAGTGTCTGAGACCGGATTTGAACTCAGGTCCTCCTGAATTCAGAGCTGGTGCTTTATCCACTGTGCCACCTAGCTGCCCCCTGTCCTTCAATCTTGAAGAGAACCATGGCATCTGGAGGTGATGTCATAACTTGCAGTGAATTAGATTTAAGTGAAGGAAGGCTGTGCAAGGTCACCAACCTCACTCTCTCCTCATTCAGACTTTTAAGAAATACACCATGTCAATGAATTCAGCAATTGCATTACAGTATTTTCATACTGAGGCAACTAGGTGTCACAGTGGTTAGAGTCCTGGTCCTGGATTCAGAAAGGATTGAATTCAAATCCAACCTCACAAACTTCTTAGCTGTGTAACCCTGAGCAAGTCACTTAACCTCTGTCTGCCTCAGTTACCTCAACTGTGAAATGGGAATAATAATAGCACCTACCTAACAGGGTTGTTACAAGGATAAAATGAGTTAATGTTTGTAATACTCTTAGCATAGTGCTTGGCATATAGTGGGCGCTTTATGATCACTAATTATTATTTTTTTTGAGAAAAAGTCAGTTTAAATAAGCTTGTTTCACTTCCAAAAAAAGAATTATAATTACATAAATTCCAGGATACAACCAGGAAGAAACAAAGTTATCTGTAACTAAAAACAATGCTTCCTATAAAGAAAAAAAAAGACAAAAATGCAAACAAAAGTGTTTTTTCAGGATGAGAAGGCAAAATTCACTCTGAAACAGAAACTGATCACAGGAAGGAAAATTGCCAGATACTTTTAAAGTCAAATGTGTTATTGAAGGCTTAGACTACTAGCCTAAGGCAACATTCACTCATTTCTGAAGGGCTAGGTAAGACAAGAGGTCAAGGGGCAGCTAGGTGGTGTAGTGAATAGAGCACCGGCCCTGGATTCAGTAGTACCTGAATTCAAATCTGTCCTCAGACACTTAACACTTACTGGCTGTGTGACCTTGGGCAAGTCACTTAACCCCAATTGCCTCACCAAAAAAAAAAAAAAAGACAAGAGGTCAAGAAGATGACCACAAGATGCATTGTTTAAAAACAAATCAGTCTGGTGGGGTGGAAATCCTCCCTGTAAAGTTTCTCACAAAAACTTTGTTAGTAGCATGCAAACTATAAACCAGGTGATTTGTAGAAAACAATTTCTAGTTAAACTTATTCCAGGACAGTAAAAGTATATTTTTTTAAACCTCCCAAAACAAAGGGCTTTATAGAATTGAAGGGTAGAGCTTTCGGTGGTCATCCGATAAAAACCGAGTTGATATGAATAAAAAAACTGCACTCAACTAACCCATTCATAAAATTAGGGACTGCTCTGCCAAAAAAAGAGGGCGGTTAAAGGGAAAAATGTCCAAGCCTTCTTAGAGAAACTATCTAACACCCCACAATTTCTTGCAAAAATAAGCACCAGAAATTGTGTCCATACAGACAGAGCTCCCACATGAAGTGAGGCTATCTCAATCTGGTTTGCATGGAGGCCAGAAGAGATACATCTCTAGAGTCTCTTCCTCCCACTTTTCTGTTTTTTGATGTTGTTTTTTCTTTTTGCAGGGCAATGAGGGTTAAGTGACTTTCCCAGGGTCACACAGGTAGCAAGTATCAAGTGTCTGAGGCTGGATTTGAACTCAGGTCCTCCTGAATCTAGGCCTGGTGCTTTATCCACTGCGCCAACTTAGCTGCCCCACCTCCCACTTTTTTTTCAAGGAAGGCTTTAATTCCTGTCTGGAAGGGAAACAAGAGATTGGAGCCAGAGGCAGGACACTCTGTTCTCCTCAAAGATAGGAGGTACTGGGCTAGAATTATATCTACCTCTTCTCTTAAATATAGAGGATATCATTTTTAAGTTCAAGTTAAAGACTTGATCTCTATTTCTTGATGGAGTGTCCCAAGCTATGTATCCAAGGCTTAATTCTATTCCCACCAAATGTTGTATTCCTCAAATAAATCCAGTTATCTAAATTGATAGCCAAACAAAACTCCAAGAAAGTATAAATATGAGAATGTATACTAGAAATACAAAGTGATGGGATTCTCCATTGGGAGTGAACTCCGCTAACCCAAGAGAGAATACCAGGTGTCACTCAAAGAGAACATTCTCCAAAGTATCTATGCATCAACTTGTGGACAGGGACATATTGGAGATTTCCAGCTCCCTTCATGTTGGCCTCTTCCAAAAGTCTTTGTCTCCCTTTAGCAACTTGATGAGAAGAGATGGAATGACCCATCTCTTTCTCAAAGCTGGAAGCCAGCAGCACCCAAAGAGACTAAAGAAACCAGATCTCTCTTCTTTCCTGAACTCTCCAGCTCCAACCTGCCTCTCATCCACCAATGAGGAAAGAGTCCCATACCAATGGGCTTTGGAGCTCTGGTTACAATTGTAAAGCATTCCTCACTATGTCATTAGCTATAGTTGACATCACCATCACTCATCTTTCCCCTTCACCTACTCACCTCTATCCCTTCTTAGCAACCTGATGTGCTGTCTCCACCTTCTTCCCTGGCTGGATTCCATCAGATCTCACTGGTGTCTCATCCACGTGACAATCACCTCTGACCTAGAGATTCTGGGCAGGGTGATCCCCATACTGTCCATGCAATCTCTCTCTTCTCTTTACAGTCTCCTTCTCGTATGGTTGCCCTGTTTAAGAGCCCTGTTCAATGTAGCATATAATGTCAGGACCTCCAGGCAATTTAATTTCAACTCTACAGTTTCCATTCTTTTCTCTGGTGCCAGGAAATTCAGGAAATTTCAGGCATAAAAACCCAAATTATCTCCCCAAAATGGGCTATATAAGTAAATGGTATCCAGCAATTGCTGTGGCTGAAAATTGTTTTCACTCTACATGCACTCCAGTAATGATTATCTCCAAAGTTAGCTTTTCAGGCTTTGAAGGACAGACAAATAACCCTTTCCTAAGCCCCCTCATAAATCATTTTTGCTTTTGTAGAACCCATCAGATCTTGCTTTCTGTCAGTTTGTTCTCAAGAACTCAGAATGGGGGGGGCGGCTAGGTGGCGCAGTGGATAAAGCACCAGCCCTGGATTCAGGAGTACCTGAGTTCAAATCCAGCCTCAGACACTTGACATTTACCAGCTGTGTGACCCTGGGCGAGTCACTTAACCCCCCTTGCCCCGCAAAAAAAAAAAAAAAAAAAAAAAAGAACTCAGAATGAATTTCATGCCACTACAAGAAGTCCATAAGCAGATTATTTGGTGGGTGAATATAACTTATTCAGTCCACACTTAAAGCTTTACAATGTTAAGGGCTAAAATTCTAGCTAAACTGTCTAAAATATCTAATGAGTGGTCGCCAATAAATTATCAGCTTTAGCAAGAGTTAGACTTTTAAGCATTTATTAAGGAGAATAAGAATTTGGTAAAGAGAGAGAAGAAGGCCTAGATTCCTATCTATTAAAGGGAGAGCACATTTCTAGCTCCGCTCTCCACCAGAGTCCAGAGGAAAGAGCCCCAGAGTCAGCGCCAGTCTCTTCCTTCCTCCTCCCACTAGTCCGCGTCACTTCCTCTCAAAGAAAAGACTCCTGGTCTTGCCCTCAAAGACCTTCGCTTCATGGGCAGAACTCTTCTACAGTAAGTATCCAGCAGGTGCCGTCATTCCAATCGTTACAACAACATTCTTTCCTCTCAACCAATCTGTGAAAGACAGCATGACAGCAGTTGTTTTATAGTTATGAAAATTATAATTCCCCACATGTGATATAAACGAATGTGACAGATATGTGAATAAGGAAATACTTGTAGTATAGTACTCACATGAAGTCTTATTACCTAATAAACACCCAAAGGATTTCACTGAACCTGGCACATCTGAATTGGTCCCTAGGGGACACTCTGTTGGAATATTCCTTTCCTGTGTGCCATTGGCTATAGAAAGACTAAACCTCTTAGGAGAAATTTCAGCAATCAGAATTGTCAAGTCTTTTAAAGTTGTTCATCTTTATAGTATTGAAGTTACCATATACAGTAAAGTGTTCTCCTGGTCTTGTTTACTTCACTATATCATTTCATACAAGTCTCCCCAAATTTCTCAGAATCCATTCTTTTCATCAATTTTATGGCACAATATTCCATTATTTCCATATACCATAATTTGTTCAACCAATTGATGGTCACCTCCTTAGTCTCCAATTCTTTAACAAATAATGCTGATACATACATATATACACACATATGTGTATATACATACACACATACACATATACTTTTTTTTTTTTTTTGCGAGGCAGTGAGGATTAAGTGACTTGCCCAGGGTCACAAGCTAGTTAAGTGTCAAGTGTCTGAGGCCGGATTTGAACTCAGGTCCTCCTGAATCCAGGGCCGATACTTTATCCACTGTGCCACCTAGCTGCCTGCCCCCAAACATATACATTTTACACACACACACACACACACACACACACACACACACACACACACACTTAAGGGCCTTTTCCTTTCTTTCTTTTATCTCCTTAAGGGTTTTTGCATACTAGCGATTATGCTGTTTGACAGGGCATGCAGAATTTAGTGACTTTGGGAACATGGTTCCAGTTTGCTCTACAAAATAGTAGGATAAGGGACCCAGAAAGGGGTTGCAATGCAGGCAGACCCTTGGAAGCCTTTGATTTGTTGCTTCTGCTCTGATGAGGCCCCTCTTATTTTGTTGCCAGGTTGAGAGAATAGAAGTTGTTGTACTGTTTATCAGACATTTGTGAGCCTGACCTGCAGCCAGAGGATCAACTGGAGATAGGCTGCCAGGGGCCAGGAAACTTTGGTACAGACCTAGGTAACAGCCCCTTCCACCATGGCTGTTGTAAGTCAAGACACTATGACTCAGATGATGAGGCAGTTTGAGTTCATTACAACCCCAGGTACCAAGTAGATTGGCCTGAAACCCTGATGTGAGTCCATTGAGCAAGGAGAATATAAGAATTGCTCTATGGGTTGGATTATGAGGTTTCCTGAGACTTCCTAGAACCCATTTGTAGACTGTTTTATCCTAGGGATCACCAAGCACATTTATAGTAAGGTAATTATTTTTCTGACTCCTCAGGCTCCAAATGGTTGATCCATTACACCAATTGTGGAACCCTTCCTGGTACATGTGTCACGACTATATTTATATTATAGAAGGAATTTGAAAAGAATCTTATCTTTTTCCATTTTTGTAAAAATAGTTTCTGTAATATTGGAATTAATTGTTCTTTGAATGTTGGAATTCACTTATAAATCCATCTGTTCCTGGTTTTTTTCTGCCTTTGAGAGTTAATTTATGGCTTAGCTAATTCATAGCTTATTCAATTTCTTTTTCTAAAATTGGTTTATTCAAATTATCTATTTCTTTCATTAATATGAGTCTTCATATTTTGTAAGCATTTATTCATCTCCTCTAAGATGTTAATTTTGTTGACATATAACTGGGCAAAATTGTTTCTGATAATTTCCTTTGTTTCATCTTCAGTACTGGTAATTTGATTTCCCTCTGTTCACAAGAAGAGAGGGAAATCAAATTACTAGTATTAAAATTTTTAAAACCAGTTCTTAGTTTTATTTATCAATCCAATTGGCTTTTTTGGAGGGGTGGGGCAATGAGCCCCAAAGTTAAGTGACTTTCCCAGGGTCACACAGCTAGTCAAGTGTCTGAGACTGCATTTGAACTCGGGTCCTCCTGAATCCAGGGCTGGTGCTTTATCCACTGTGCCACCTAGCTGCCCCCTCAATTGGCTTTTAAAACTTTTGTTAGTTACTTTGATTTTCAGAATTTCTATTTTGCTACTAAGCTGGGGTTTAAAAATTTTTTTAGTTGCATGATCAATTCATTGATCTGTTCTCTCTCTCTCTCTCTCTCTCTCTCTCTCTCTCTCTCTCTCTCTTGTTTGTGGAAGTATTTAGAGAACTTTTTCCCCCAAGGATTACTATGGCTATATACCATATATGTTATCTTATTGCTATAATTTCTGTTTCCTAGTTGAGTAAACATGGGCATACCTGGTGAAATAGTCAGTTACTATTAGGATATGACATCTTCTAACTACTTCTTTCCAGAGATAAAAAGTCAATGTTCAAATGTTCCAAAGGTTTTCTAGTACTTACCCTCCAAATAGAGAGCATGAGTTGGTAGCATTCTCCTTTGGACAATCAAGTACAGGTCTTGCATCTTAGTGATATCCATTACCATCTTGGTTCAGTTAAAACAGTGTCTTACCAGATCGAGGATTCTCTTTTGACCCATATGGCTCTGAAGTTCTCATGGAAAGAACACCTATAATAAGGCCATAGAATGTGGCTTGAGTAGCATCAACTACCTTTTGGTACCATGAGTTATATCAGATATAGTCCTCTATAGAACTCTATTGGGCATCACCACTTATTGCCATTGTCCTTACAGTAATGTGAAATGCCTTCTATGGAATTGACCTTCATTTCATTAGGTTTTGCCTCCTTATTCTTAGCTTGTATCACTTTTAGAGACCTTCATCTCCCATTTGTTCAGTAGTTTTTCAATGGTGTCTAACTCTTTGTTTTGTTTTTTTTTGTGGGGCAGTGAGGGTTAAGTGACTTGCCCAGGGTCACATAGCTAGTAAGTGTCAAGTGTCTGAGGCCAGCTTTGAACTCAGGTCCTCCTGACTACAGGGCTGGTGCTTTATCCACTGCACCACCTAGCTGCCCCTGTGTCTAATTCTTTGTGACCCCATTTGGGGTTTTCTTGGCAAAGATACTGAAGTGGCTTGTGATTTCCTTCTCCAATTCATTTTATAGATAAGGAACTGAGGCAAACAGGGTTAGGTGACTTGCCCAGGGCCACACAGCTAGTAAGTGTCTGAGGCCAGATTTGAACTTAGGAAAATAAGTCTTCCTGATTCCAGTCCTGGCACTCTATCTCCTGCACTACCTAGCAGCCTTTTCAGCCAATGGATACCCATTCATCCAATGGTAATTGAAGCAATGAGGTTAGGTTTAGAGAAATAGCAGAAATTTTATGTCTTGTATACTGAGAGCAGAAATTTTATTGTTCTAAAGACAACCAAGATACAAACCTAGAAAAGAGAATAACTCATTGACAATCATAAGCAGAGCCTTAGCTCCAGTCTAGAGGGAATTCAGATACTTATCATCACTTCAATTTGATTATGGCTCAGGTCCCTGGTTATGACAGCCTTCATTCACCTGTTTCTTGGACTACCAGAGCATCTCCATTCATTCACATCTATCTTCCCTGGCCAATAGTGTACACTGTACTCATAGTTGGATTATCATCCATGGCAGGCAACATCTAACTTGGCACTGGACGATAGTCAATAAATATTGATTAAACACTTATTAATGTGCCAGGTACTGTGCTAAGCACTGGAAATACAAATAAGAAAAAGAAAGACAGTCCCTGCCCCCAAGGAGCTTACATTATAATGGAGGAAGATCAGTTAGAAAGGGGTGGGCAAGAAAAAGCTACCCAAGTAGGGTGAAGTAAGGAAAGTAAGGTCATCCAGGAGGACAATGAAGCCTGGATAGACTGGAGGTATCCCCAAAATGGAATCCCCTGGAAGGAACTCATCAATTGGAGAAGGGGACAGAATAGTGAAGGGATGAGAAGGCACTGCAAGAAGGTCCACCATGAGGGGGCAGCTAGGTGATGCAGTGGATAAAGCACCAGTCTTGGATTCAGGAGGACCTCAGTTCAAATCCGGCCTCAGACACTTGACACTTACTAGCTGTGTGACCCTGGGCAAGTCACTTAACCCTCATTGCCCTGCAAAAGACGGACAGAAAGAAAGAAAGAAAGAAAGAAAGAAAGAAAGAAAGAAAGAAAGAAATCCCATCATGAGAAAACAGCTGAGTCACACTGGCAAGGTCTAAGCCAAAATTATTTTCAATTTCTGATACTGAATGTCCTAGAAGTCTTTCTCTCTTCATAGAGTCCTCCCATAACTCCCCTTGGGTGCAGTGTCTTTGCTAGGTGGACTCTTATGTTGTATTCCTTTCTTAAGTCAATTTCCTGTCCAAGATAGTTGACAAGTTTTTCAAAGTTTGTTCACAGTGATCAGCCTAATCGAGTCTAAAAGACTTGAGTTTAATTCTTGCCTCAGACACTAGCTTTGTAACCAAGTCACTTAATCTCTGTTTCAGTTTTCTCATCTATAAAATGGGGATAATAATAGCACCTCCCTCCCAGGGTTGTTGTGAGGATCAAATGAGATTAGATAGATAGATAGATAGATAGATAGATAGATAGATAGAAAGATGGATCGATGGATTGATGGATAGATAGATAAATTATGGATGAATGAATAGATGATGGATAGAAAAAAGATAAATAGATGATAAATATATGGATGGATGGATAGAAAAAAGATAAATAGATAGATAATAGATAGATAGGTAGAGGTATAGGTATGGTGTAGGTAGGTGTAGATATAGATTGTAGAGATAGAGATATAGATAGATAGATATATATGTACATACATATATAAATATATATGTATATATACACACATATATACATATATATATTTAAAGTGCTTAGCACAGTGCCTGATATATAATAGATCAATGCTTATTCCCCTTCCCCCTCCTCTCCCAATTGAGTCCTTTCTTTTCTGGGTTAGTGCCCACTTCTTGGTGATCCATCCTTGACAGAAGCTCTGCCCAGCTGGCTCTTGTCAAATGATAGCTTCTTCTAGCTAATCCAACACTTTCATGAGTCTTTGCTCATACTCTCTGGCATTTTTCTTCAACTTTAAACATTTACATCTATCATTACATCTATCATTTGCCAAGGATTCTCCCATCTCCGCCCCCAACCCAATAAAATCCTCCATTAAACACAACAGGGCTGCTAAGCAATGTAAATGAACACAATGGTCATGTCCATAAACACATGCTTCACTCTGCTGAGAGGTGGGAGGGGTGTGTTTCCACACAGTATTGAGTACACTCAATAAGATCCTCCAGGTATAACACCACTTTTATGTAGTTCAGTGTCTCCAATCTCCACTGAAAAATGGCAGGTGCCAAGCGGAAAGGGGATATGGGGAGGGGGTGGATTACTTGAGGCATATGCTCCAACTGGTAAGAATCCAACTGAGCAGATGAAAACTATCTTCTGTCTTTTCTCCTACAAGAATCTAATAGTGTCTGCTGTGCCAATTTAACACTTAGAACTTCTCACTGCCTAGCAGACACTTCAGGGCACTCTGAATTCATGGCATGGAAGTTCAGAGCAGAGATACTGTGCTGTACTTATATTAGTTCATTTGATCTTCTTCTTCTTCTTTTTTTGGCAGGGCAATGAGAGTTAAGTGACTTGCCCAGGGTCACACAGCTAACACGTGTCAAGTGTTTGAGGTCGAATTTGAACTCAGGTCCTTCTGAATCCAGGGCCAGTGCTCCATCCACCGCGCCACCTAGCTGCCCCCAGTGCATTTGATCTTTATACTGAATCTGTGAAGGAAATACAGTCAGGATTACTGGCCTCATTTTACAGATGCCTTGATCAGTTTTGGAATATTTCTCCTTCTTCCCTAAGCAAATACATCCATCAATCCCATTTCTTCCAAAAAGCTTGTCCTGACTAATCCAGGCCACACCTAATTTCTGAATTTCTATAACATTTAAAGTTATAACCATATAATTTAGGACTTAATGATATACCATTCTATATTCTTTAATAATTGTTCCATGTACTAGTCTTCTTTCCTTGGCCAGACTGTACTTCCCTCTGTCTCCTCCACAGAGTAGTGGGACTGAAGATGGGCTCTGAAGGTTGTTGAGGGTTTTTTTTTTGATGGAATAAAGGAGTGAAGAATACCATAGAAATATGTCCTCCCTAATGTACATATCGGGAGATGTCACTATCCTACTCAAAACCTTCAGTGACTCCCTATTTCTTCAGTCTGGCATTGAAAGACCTCCACAATATGGCTCCAATCTACTTGTAACTGGGAGCTGAACAGAGCTCCACTTCCCATTTCCTGCCAAGCCTCTGTCTGACTCATCGCTGACAGTCGTGGTACTTTGAGATGATGAAGCATCCCCTTAATGCCTAATGAGCAGGAAGAGCTGATGGCTCAGGGAATGATTCTTTTTAATTTTTTTTAAATTAAATTAAATTAAATTTTTTGGTAAGGTAATTGGGGTTCAGTGACTTGCCCAGGGTCACACAGCTAGTAATTGTTAAGTGTCTGAGGTCAGATTTGAACTCAAGTACTCCTGAATCCAGGGCCGGTGCTCTATCCACTGCACCACCTAGCTGCCCCCACCACCCAGCTGCCCCAGGAATGATTCTTTAAAAAGGGAGTGACTCTTCTCTTCCTTTGACCCTGAAAGTGGTGTCACACAACTATTGAACTTCCCTTGGGAAAGGCAACTCACCTTACTCTTGCACTTCAGCTACCATGCTGTTTAGTTGTTAGCTAAAGCCCATATCCTACTGAGGTCAACCTCACATGGATTTGTGGATTTCACATCTATGTTTGGTCTTTCCCTGATCTTAGGTGAGTGAGTATCCATCCAAAGATGGACATACTGAGATTGGGAAGCCACTTTATGAGTCCAAAATGTCTTAGAGACTCTAGGTCTGTTGTTTGGAGCTGACTGAAAACAAAGTGTGAAATCCTTAGTTCTAATCATTCTTGGAGGAAAGGGCCATTGGCTGGAAGATGAACCCAATCCCTGGCCAAACTTGTCAGAAGATACCTGCCATAACAGGAGTAGAAAAGTTGAGTTAAAATGTGGAATGCCTCTTCAATAGCCCCATAAAATAATTTATGTTCGGCAGCTAGGTGGTGCAATGGATAGAGCACCAGCCCTGGATTCAGGAGTACCTAAGTTCAAATCTGGACACTTAACACTTACTAGCTGTGTGACCCTGGGCAAGTCACTTAACCCCAATTGCCTTACCAAAAAAAAAAATTATGTTCTTGGAATCTGGTTGCCTCTGGTCCCACTCAGGCCTGTGACATTTTATGCCCCTTCTCCTTTATCCAGTAGTCAGAGAAGGGTTAGAAAGTCTATTTCCTCTGCCATTGGCTCAAGCCCCCATAGATTACCTTCCCTTCTTTTTTAGGGGCCCAGTGACCAGTCCCTGAATTGACATCAAAATAGCTTTTTTTCCATTAGGGCTATTTACTTCAAAGATATAGCAAGAACAAACATTTCCCCCAACACCTCAGAGGCCTAATCCTCCCCTATATAATCTCAATGTAGGGAGAGAAGAAGAGGATTAGGTTCACCATTTAGCTCAATTCCTGATAACATTAGTCTCACCAAATTCAATCCAAAGCCCACCTGGGCTGGCATCTGTAGACTCTTACTCATTAGGGCATTGTTTCTGGGTTGGTTGCAACACCTGTCTGTATTCCTAGACTCCCAGATTCCCATGACACAAGCTTCTCCACCAGATTAGAAACTTCAGTCTCTATAACTGGAATGGAAAAGAATGAATAAAATGCTCAAAACCTCAGGCCTATTTCTTGGAGCCACATGGGTGGGAAGGAAGTGGCCCTTGGGACTTCCCCCTTTACCCCATGAGAGGAGTAAAGGAGTCTTTCACCTTCAGACATGAATGTGGGGCGGGGAGGGGGACGCCCAAGAACGTCCAGTCAGGCAGTTTTATAGATGGAAAATGTGTAGCTATGACACTACTAAGGAATTCATCTGCTCGGGACCTATGTTTTCAGACAAAACCAGGTCCAATCCTAAAGGATTTGATCACCTAGAAGGAAGGGGATGGATTCCAGCTACACAGTTGAAGGAAAAAAGCTACTCTCAAAGACAAGATTTGTTGTTTAGGTGTAGTTCAATCTTGTCTGATGAGAAAGGTGCTCAGGACCAGGACATGCCGATGCATAGGGGCAGGGCATGATGATGATCGATAGATAGATTGTATTCATATAGGGCCTTACGGCTTGCTAAGTGTTTTACATAGGCCATCTAATTTGATCCTTCCAACAATTCTGTAAGGAAAGAGCTCTCATTCCCATTTTACAGATGAAATAAATGAGGCTGCAAGAAGTTAGATTTTATCTAAGAGAGGATTTGAACTCAGACCTTCCTGATTTTAGACATGGATGATAATCTGGAAAAGCATACTGAGAAGGAGAAGCCACACCAGTAGGAGAGTCGGGAAAGGAGTAGGAATTCCCTGTCATCATCCTTAATAAGTGGTTTTCCAGCCACTGTTCCCCTCCTTGTATATGACTTCAGGCAAACAATTCTAATTTTGGATGACTTTAATTGTTAGGTTTTTCTTTATGTCACTCTAAGCTCAAGGGCCACCCCTCTCCCATATAGGGCCCCAGTTCTGGGCTTATGCAGACCGGGTTAGTCCTTGGAGAGCCTGATCTCAAAGAAAAGAGATCAGTCTTTCCCTCCCTTTTTGGCTCCTTCTCAGAACTCAGAAATCTCTTAAATCAAGCTAAGATTCATCTGTATAGGCTCTCCCCAAAAGGAATTAACAGAGTTCCATCTGGAAAAATAATTCAGTGTACAAAGAAAGGGGTTTCAGGAATAGGACAGTTATTTATTTCCTCTACCATGAAAGAAATGCTTAAATTACAAAAGTACACATTAAACATTTCTCTGGTGGCAGAGGAAATAAATATCTGTCCTATACCTAATACCTATTTTGTATATTGTGTGTCTTTTCTTTTCTTTTTTTTTGGGGGGGGGGGCGGCAATGAGGGTTAAGTGACTTACTCAGGGTCAAGTGTCTGAGACCTGATTTGAACTCAGGTCTGCCTGAGTCCTGGGCCAGTGCTTTATCCACTGTGCCACCTAACTGCCCGTGTGTGTCTTTTCTATAAGGGACCCTGTCGATTTTTTGGATCACAGTTCTAGAGGTGGAAGTTAATTTAGAGATTTTTTAGTCTAACTTCCTCCTTGTACAGATTTTTAAAAAAAGGTTGGAAGGTTACATGACCAACCAAAATCTTAAATAATATCAAACGACAAGTATTTAAGCCCCTACTATGGGCAGGGGCTGCACTAGGTACTGAAAATACAAAGACAATTACAAGTGTTCAATTGCCAAAATCAATTAGGTCTCTAGAGAACATAGTCAGCTTTGTTTTGGTGCTGTCAGAGGTAATACTCTGACAACTTCTGAGTTTGAATGACTACCTTTGTCCTCTCTGTACATCTATCCATCTGGCATGTGTCCCTGCTCCTTCACCTGAACAGACCTGATATCACCTGATGCATAGGGTGTCTCCTTTTGGGTGACCAATTTCACTGCTGCATGTCATGGATAGTGTGGGAGAAGAAGGGGAATGAGAAAAATTCCCTTTTTCCTACCATAAGAGGTGAAGTCAGAGGCGAATTCTTCCCTGACTGTTGGATTGTAGACTTCTAAAGTTGCCAGTTCTTGAGCTGAATCTTTTAAAGGTTACCTGGAAGTGTGGCCCATAATTATCTATCCAAAATACAGCTCCCTTCTGACTCAGAGGTCTTAATATCTCATAAAGAAATTACTTGATTTTAGGACCTAGTTAATACATTAAAATCTCATCATTTGTGATTACATCCTGTGACTATATCAGCAGAGTTGAGGAAGAATCAAAGCTCAAACTCTTACTTAACTATTTTGCTAGCATGTAATTATATATAGAAGATTTCCATGTTTCATTTATTAATTTCTTATCTGTTGTGATTTTACTTTGTCTTTTTCTTTTGGCAATCTGACTTTCCTCCTCTTTTTTATTAGGTTAAATGAAAGTTTTATTGATTTTGTTTAATCTCCAGCTCCTACTCCCCACTCTCCATGTACTCAACTCTTCCCTCTGTCATCTCTTAGCTCTGTTGATTATTCTCATAACCTTCAAGATTTCTTCTTTAATGTTTGTTTTGATTTGTGCATATTTTTCTAGTTTCTATTTGCAGATTCAGTTAATTAATTGTGTAATTTTCTATTTTGTTTGTGTATGTTTTTCAGAGACATGATATTCCCTTCTGAGGAGTGCTTTAACTCTATCCTAAAAATTTTGTTGTCTCATTATTTTGCTCTTTCTAGGATTCTATGATTTTTCTTTGACTATTTGGGAGACATTATTAAGTTTCCATTTAGGTTTGTATCTTTTGCTTATGTTCCTTGAATTAATTATAATTTTGTTGCATTATGGTCCATAAAGCATATATTTGGCATTTCTGACTTTTCCCATTTATAATTTCTCTGTGCCCTCACACATGGTATGTTTTTGTAAAGGTACTTGCATTTTGCTAAAAAAAAAATACATTTCTTTAATGTTTCCATTCAGAAGATGCTGTAAGTTTTTCAAATTTAATTTATTCAATTTTCTCCAGTTTTGTATTTCCCTTTTGTTTTTCTACATGATATATTATAATCTCAAAAAAATTAGATTCATCTATGGTTATTTAGAATATTAGTACACTATCATTGTCTTTTTCCAAGTCAGCTAACTTTTCCCTCATGAATTTAAAGGCTATAACATCTGGTACTCAAACATTTAGTATCTGATATAATTTTATTGTTCATAGTACCTTTAATCATAATGTAACTTCTTTATTTATCTGTCTTAACATTGGTTTTTTTCTAACAACATGATTTTGTCTTGTTTTTGTGAAATCACCTGATATATAATACAGTTTGTTCCCACCTCTCCCTGTCATTCTGCACACCTTTATTTTTTAGTTATATTTCTTGATCCAGCAAATTATTGCGTTTTGGTTTTTTACTCATTCTTCTACTCTTTCATTTTATTAGACTGTTCAAACCATTTACATTTAAGATTAAATGGAGATCTAATGTTAAAAATGGTTCACCTCCATTTATTTATTATTTATTGCATTGAATTTAATAGCATTCTTCTTTTAAGTCAACACTGTCTCCGAGATTAGTTTTACTTATATTACATTAATACTTTTATTCCCATAGGCTTTTTTTGCTTTGCCCCTACCCACTCCCATTTACCTACCTATCCCAAGTTAATCACAGAAGATCCTGGCTGCTAGCCAGTTCTCAAATTCCTATTATACTTGAATTTAAATTGTTCATTTCTCATTATTTCTTTTTATATAGCTTTTTATTTACTTCAATTCTTCTTTTAGCCCTTCTGTTTCTCCATTCAACTAAGCCTATGGTTCAAAACTTTCTCTTCCTTTCCACCCCTAATTCCATCTTCACAACCTCTATGTTTAAGTTGCATTCATTTGTGGTATCCCTTTTAAGAAGTTTCCCCCTTCATTTCTCTCCCCTTCTAACTTATTCTGAACTCGATTATCTAATTCATGGGATATACCTTACTTACACCTTCTTTATTCTGTAAGTGTTCTTCACGAGAGTAGATGTTCTAGAGAGCCACATTTGAACTCCCTTCCCTCTCTTATTTTTGTGTTGTTTCATTGGTAGATCTTGCCCAATCCTCCCTTTTTTTCTATGTTTCATTCTTAAAACTATCAGTTCATAAAGGAAATTTTGATGTGGGATGGAATTAGGGTGATCAGATTGATCGTGAGTCATCCCAAAGAATTACAGGACTCAGTGACTCAGTTTCCCAAGTTTTATTGCAATACTGTGAGTGACCACAGGGAAAGAACCTTGGAGGTGTCTCTCAAATAGGAAAAGAAAAGACAGTTATATTTATACTATGGATAAATTCATTATAAGTCTCATTATAATAATCTCCACCTTAGGGAGGTACAGGGAAGGGCCTATCCTAATTTAGACTTCCTGAGGTCCTAGGCCAACCCCTGAGGCAGGTACCTTTTTCTGTAGAAGTGTGTTTTGGGTGTTTACACATCATAAGATGAGCTGGGGACAAATTTGGCCTTTTCTGTGCATGTTATCTCAACTTGCCAAGGTCAGAGTATCCCTATGTTTTTCATTCCCAGGCCTAGTTTCTGGGTATTAACATTTATCAATTAGGATTTCTATAGCTTGGGTCTTAGGTTTTTCTGTTAACCCCCTTTAGGTACTATTGATAGCTACTACTGATAGGTTATCTGTTAACCCTTTTAGCATCCTCCATCAGCTTGATCAATTGGAAGTAGTGGAGTGTCCACCATGGGAATATTCATTAGTGGCACCTTTCCTTTCCCCTGGAGAAGCAAGATTCACCAACCTTCTAATACCCTATTCCTGCCCCTCCTCCATTGTTTTTATCTTATTTTCCCATACCCTCAATTCTTGTTGAGAGACTAAATAACCATCAATTCTCTGCTCACCCATGCACTGTGCAGAAGTAAATCTCCAGCTCCTACTTCCCACTCTCCATGTGCTCAACTCTTCCCTCTGTCATCCCTCCAGTAGAAGATATTGATTCACACATAGAAGATCCTGGGATTTATTCCAAATTAAACCAGCTTTCCCCTTTTTTCTGATTCTTTAAGTTTCCTTCAATTGAACATTTATTTTTATTGACATACCTGTGATGTTCAGGCACTATACAAGGTGTTGGGAAAGACAAAAATGAAATATTCCCTGCCCTCAATGAGCTTATATTTTATTGAGGGAGATAACAAATATAAAAATAAATATAAAGTTTTTTCAGGGGGAGAACATGAGCAGTAGGGGGAGAGGATAAACTAACATTTGTGAAATGCCTTCTATGAGACAGGAACTATACTAAGTACTAGGAATTCAAAGACAAAAATGAAATGATTCTTGCCTTAAGGAGATTGCATACTATCCAACAATTCTGAAAGAACACTTGACCACTGTTGGTGGAGTTGTGAACAGATTCAACCATTCTGGAGGGCAATTTTGAACCATGGCCAAAGGGCTATAAAACTATGTATACCCTTTGATTAAGCAATACTACTACAAGGTCTGTATCCCAAAGACATCCAAAAAAGAGAAAAAGACCTATTTGTACAAAAATATTTCTAGCAGCTCTTTTTGTGGTGGCTAAGAATTGTAAATCAAAGGAATGCCCATAAATTGGGGAATAGCTAAACAAGCTGTGCTATAAGATGGTGGTGGAATATTGTTGTGCTATAAGAAATGACAAGCAGGATGATTTCAGAAAGGCCTAGAAAGGCTTGTATGAACTGATGTATAGTGAAGTGGGCAGAACCTGGAGAACTTTGTGCATGGTGACAGCAACATTATTTGATGAAGAATTGTGAATGACAACTATTCTCAGAAATACAACGATCCAAGACAATCCCAAAGGACTAATGATGAAGCATACTATCTGCCTCCAGAGAAAGAACTGATATTGATTGAACATAGACTGAAGCATGCTATTTTTCACTTTCATTTTTTTCTTTTAGTCAAGTTTTCTTGTACAAAATGACTAATATGATAATGGTTTTTTGTTTGTTTGGTTGGTTTTTTTAGTGAGGCAATTGGGGTTAAGTGACTTGCCCATGGTCACACAGCTAGTTAAGTGTTAAGTGTTTGAGGCCAGATTTGAACTCAGGTACTCCTGACTTCAGGGCTGGTGCTCTATCCACTGTGCCATCTAGCTGCCCCCCAATAATGTTTTTTTTAATTAATAAAGTATTTCATTTTTTCCCCGTTACATGTAAAGGTAGGTCTCAACCTTTGTTTATACAAGCTTTGCAATATCAGATTTTTCTCCCTCCCTCCCCTCCCTCCCCCCTCCCCTAGGCAGCAGGCAATCTGATATAGGTTTTATATATATATATATATATATATATATATATATATATATATATATATATATATATATATATATATATATATATATATATATATATATATATATATATATGTGTGTGTGTGTATATATATATGTATATATATGTGTATATATATGTATATATATGTATATATATATATACACACATAATAACATTAATCATATTTCTGCATTAGTCATGCCATAAGAGAAAAACCAGAGTAATCATGAAAAACCTCAAAATAGAAAAACAACAGCACCAAAAACAAAAGAAATAGTATAGTTCATTCAGCATCTATACTCCACAGTTCTTTTTTTCCCCCTGGATTTGGAGATCCTCTTCTATGAGTTCCCTGGAATTCTTCTGTACCATTGCATTGATGAGAAGAATATAGTCCATCATAGTAGATCAACACTCAATGTTGATGATACTGTGTACAATGTTCTGGTTCTGCTCATCTCACTCATCATCAGCCCACGCAAGACCCTCCAGGTTTCTCTGAACTCCTCCTGCTCATCATTCCTTACAGCACAATAGTATTCCATTGTATTCATATACCACAACTTGTCCAGCCATTCCCCAATTGATGGGCATCCCCTCAAATTCCAATTACTTGCCACCACATAAAGAGCAGCTATAAATATTTTTGTACATGTGGGTCCCTTTCCCCTTTCCATGATTTCTTTGGGAAAAAGACCCAAAAGTGGTATTGCTGGGTCAAAGGGTATGCACAGCTTTATAGCCCTTTGGGCATAATTCCAAATTGCTCTCCAGAATGGTTGGATCATTTCACAGCTCCACCAACAATGCATTAGTGTTCCAATTTTCCCACAGCTTCTCCAACATTTATTATTTTCCTTTTTTGTCATTTTAGCCAATCTGATAGGTGTCAGGTGGTACCTCAGAGTTGTTTTAATTTGCATCTCTCTAATCATTAGAGATTTAGAGCATTTTTTCATATGGGAATAGATAGCTTTGGTTTCTTCAATATGGTAATGTTTTAAATAATTGCTCATGTATAATCTATATCTGATTGCTTACCACCTCAGATAGGAGGGGGAGAAGAGGAGGGAAGAAGGGATAGAATTGGAACTCAAAACTTTAAATAAAAATGTTTATTATCAAAAAGAAAGAAAAAGGAAGGAAGGAAGAAAAGAAAGAAAAAAAGAAGAAAGAAAAGGGAAGGAAGAAAAGAAAGAAGGAAAGAAAGAAAGCAAAAGGAAGGAAGGAAGAAAAGAAAGAAAGAAAAGGAAGAAAGAAAGAAGGAAGGAAGAAGGAAGGAAGGAAGAAAAGAAAGAAGGAAAGAAAGAAAGAAAAAGGAAGGAGGGAAGAAAAGAAAGAAAGAAAGAGAGAGAGAAAGAAAGAAAAAGGAAGACTGACTTGAAGGATTTCCTGCCAAGATGGTACCTCAACAGGAGTCAGGTCTCTCCCAGCTTTTACATACCAACTCTAACAAAACTCTGCGATTGTTCCACACTTAATAATGATCAAGAAACCCAATGAGAAATAACATAAGGGACTTCTTTCATGCCAGAAATATTTTTTTAAAAGTCAACTAGGCCCCATCCAGAAAAATCAGTGCCAGTGCAGGGTAGATTCCCAGGGAGACTAGCAATGGGCAGGTACCTATTTAGTTTACAAGGCTCTGTGTCTGGCAATAACCACCATAATAAAAGCAGAAAGTCTGTCTGAGAAAGCCCTTGGGAATGACAACCAGAGGTGTTGACCAGTGTAATACAACAGCATTCAGATGAGGCCAGTCTAAGTGCTGGACTCTGGAATGACTAAAGCTTTATCCTGAAATATCATAGACGGCCCTGAATAGCTAGGTCACTAAACTTCAAAGATCCATGGAGGATGAATACTAGGAAGTAAAAGTCAGCCCAAGAATCCGGTGACCAAGGGCAATGCATAAAAAAACAACATGAGAGGAACTAGGTCCTGTCACAAAGTCCTAGTCTGGGAACTAAAACTAGAGAGATGAGCGAGTCAAAGAAAACTGAAATCAATATAACACATTTTTTGCACATTTAACTCCATAGTACTTGTAAGCAGAGATTCAAAGAAAAAAAAATAGATTATTCCATAAGGTTTACAGAAATACCTAGGAGAAATGAAGCAAGAGGTTTTTTGTTTTTGTTTTTTTAATGAAATGGAAGCACTTGAGGAAATAAGTGTAAATAAAATAAGTAGTTTAGAACAGAAAGTGTTAAACCCTCCCCAAGAAGTGGAATCCCATAAAACTTGAATAGACTGAGCAGAAATCAATGACTCCATGAGATAGCAAGAAATAACAGAACAAAATCAAAGGATTAAAAAAAATAAAAGAAAATGTAAGATATGTGATGTTTCTTTCTTTCTTTCTTTCTTTCTTTCTTTCTTTCTTTCTTTCTTTCTTTCTTTCTTTCTTTCTTTCTTTCTTTCTTTCTTTCTTTCTTTCTTTCTTTCTTTCTTTCTTTCCTTCTTTCTTTCTTTCTTTCTTTCTTTCTTTCTTTCTTTCTTTCTTTCTTTCTTTCTTTCTTTCTTTCTTTCTTTCTTTCTTTCTAGGGCAATGAGGGTTAAGTGACCTGCCCAGGGTCACACAACTAGTAAGAAAACTTAAAAAAAAAACAGAAAGAAAAACTGGCATGGTAAACAGGTTATGGAGAGATCATTTGGTAATAATGAATCCTCCTGAAAACCATAACATCTAAAAAATGCCTGGAAATTATTTTAAGAAATCATAAATTGCAACTGGCTAATTCTTTTTAAACCAGACTCTACTGATCACCTACTAAAAGGACCCCCAAAAGGAAAAGTTCCAGAAAAGCCCCAAGCAAAATCCAGAGCTCCCACATCCAGGAAAAACATATTCTATGTACAAAGTGTGAATCAAGTACTAAGATCTAATATCAAGATCATTTAAGACCTGGAGCATCTACTAAAAAGGAGAGGAGTTCTTGAAATATAATATTACAAAAGTCAAATAATAAAGGATTACAATAAAAAACCTTTACCCTACAATTATATATATATATGTATGTATGTATGTATATACATATACACATATATATACATATATACATATATATATACATATATACATATATATGGGGGTGAGGGGAATGGATCCATAAGGAAATAGAAGACTTATCAAACATTCCTGATGGAAAGACCAGAGTTGAGTGGCTACTTTGAAATATAAACACAAGGGGCAGCTAGGTGGCACAGTGGATAAAGCACTGGTGTTGGATTCAGGAGGACCTAAATTCAAATCCAGCCTCAGACACTTGATACTAGCTATGTGACCCTGGGCAAAGCACTTAACCCTCATTGTCCCACAAAAAAAGAAAGAAATGTAAACACAAGAGTCCAGAGAAACCTAGAAAGGTAAATTAAATAATATTTCTGGCAGACATGACTAAAATGCAGAGTACATTATTAATAGTGTTTTCTTTGACAGCGTGAAATAGAGATCCATAGCTTCAAATAGCATTTAATTTTTGCATTCTGCTGTTTGTATGGAATTGTTCTTGGTGGGGAGGGAAATATTTAAGTTCAGAATAAAAAAAAGAAATAGAACATTTGAACAAGAACAAGTCTTCCTGGGGCAGCTAGGTGATGCAGTGGATAAAGCACTGGCCCTGGATTCAGGAGCACTTGAGTTCAAATCCAGCCTCAGACACTTGACACTTACTAGCTGTGTGACCCTGGGCAAGTCACTTAACCCCCATTGCCCTGCAAAAAAAGAACAAAACAAATATTTATTAAGCGCCTATTATGTTGTAGCCGCTGTGCCAGTCACAGGGGATACAAAAACCGTGCCTGCCCTAAAGAAGCTTGGATTCTCATGGTGGGGGGTGGGGAGGAATAACAATGTTGGTTTGTTGGAACAGTTGGCATCTCACCTAGTATTGCTATATAAGTAACCACCCAAGTCAATTTGGTTTCTCAGCTGAGGGTGGGGGAACCACATCTAGTCAACCTCAGGTGCTAAATCCCTGTGAGGAGGGCACCAGATGTTATGGGAGACTCTGTAAGTTTCCTGCAGAAATGGGAATTCTGACTCTTCTTTATCTTTTTCTTTTCTTTGTTTCTATAAGCTGAGAAAGGCCCTTGAAATCATCAAGACAGACACTTTCTAAGTTCTAGGCAAGTATTAATCTCTGATAACCTCTGTAAAATATCCTTTGAATAGAGAACCTGGATAATTCTGTATTTAGGAGCAAGTAGGACCATAGAAGATCTCTACCATCCTGATTATTCTGAGACTCTATTCCATGTGACATTTCAGTATCTCCTCTTTTGTGCTTACTTTAGGTCTACTTATTTGTTGGCTTTAAAATTTTTTTTAAATGCATATTGAGCTTTTTAATGTTCTCTTTCTCCATTTTTTGGACTTTTTCCATTTTCTTAATGTATTTTTGTAAGGATGGGATTTTTTTTTTCCTTCTGAAGACTGCTTTAGCTGCATCCCAGAAATTCTTGTATGTTGTTTCATTATCATTTTCTTTTACAGAGTTATTAATTATTTCTATGATATGTTCTTTGACCCACTCATTATTTTTTTGTTGTTGTTGTTTTTGTGAGGCAATTGGGGTTAAGTGACTTGCCCAGTGTCACACAGCTAGTAAGTGTTAAGTGTCTGAGGCTGGATTTGAACTCAGGTCCTCCTGAATCCAGGGCCGGTGCTCTATCCACTGTGCCACCTAGCTGCCCCTGACCCACTCATTATTTAGGATTTCATTTTTTAAGTCTCTGGCTTCTGTAGCTTTTGTTTATGAGCCCTCAACCAATGGCTATTTTTATTGCACTATGGTTTATAAAGGATGTCTTAATTATTTGTTTCATTACTAGATTGTTCTTCGCTTCTGTATATTTGCATTCCTAATCTATCATTCTCTTTTTGTCTCTCTGGTGAAGCTTGCACACAGGTTCTAGTTTTTCTATTCTAGGCATTATTTTTGCTTTGTATGTCATAAATTCTGCTCTCATCATGCTCATTTCTCTTTTGATCCATTCAGGATCAGCATATTCTGCTTTCATATTCTCACATTCCACAGGGTCCTTCTGTCTCATCAAGTGTTGGGTCTTTATCTTTGTTTTCCAGTATTTTTCACAGACTCTTGGACTTGTTAATGTTTTCCTTATTTATTTATCTGTTTACGTTTAAGGTCTTTGAGCTTTCCTCTTTCTGAGAACTTTAGTCATTTCAGTATCTTTCTGATTCTCCGTCTTCCTCCCCTCTGAGGATGGTGGCTCCCTTGGGAACTGGATCTCACAAAGTCTTAGCATCCTCCCACACTGGGCAGTTCACAGTTCACCAGCCTGGGTCTCTGCCCCAAGGATGGACAGAATTAGCCTCAGACGGATGCTGAGTTGATTCCCTCAGGCCCCCCAAATAATATCACTTTTGCTTTTCTCTCTTGATCTTTTAATCAAAGCTCTCCACCTAGGTCCCATTTCAGATTACTGGATGCCCTCGTATACTTCTCTCTATGCATACACACACACAGATGTCATAGTATTGTATATTTTAAAAATATGTATATATCAATATACATACTTTTAAATATATACATACTTTAAAAATATATACATATATACATACCTTTATTTTTTTAATATACAATACTATGACATTGCTCCTTCTGTTTCTTTTTGTTTGTTTGTTTTGGGGTTCTCTTGCAGGACAATGAGGGTTAAGTAACTTTCCCAGGGTCACACAGCTACTAAGTGTCAAGTGTCTGAGGCCACATTTGAACTCAGGTCATCCTGAATCCAGGGTCAGTGCTCTATTCACTGCGCCACCTAGCTGCCCCCTGTTTCTTTTGAATGGTATGCCTTTTTAGAACCATATTTCAGTCAAAAGTTCCACCCCACCAAGTCTCAGTGATTGCTCTGAAACCAAATTGCCTCCTTGCATAAAGATCTCTAGTTTATCACCCTTGTCCTTCATGCATTTCTTTCTCTTTCTTTCTTTCTTTCTTTCTTTCTTTCTTTCTTTCTTTCTTTCTTTCTTTCTTTCTTTCTTTCTTTCTTTCTTTCTTTCTTTCTTTCTTTCTTTTTTTCTTTTTGCAGGTCAATGAAGATTAAGTGACTTGCCCAGCTAGTAAGTGTCAAGTGTCTGAGGCCAAACTTGAACTCAGATCCTCCTAAATCCAGGGCCAGTGCTCTATCCACAGCGCCACCTAGCTGCCCTCCCCATTGCATTTCTATATAGAACACCTGAAGCTGTGGACTTTATTGCAGGCTCTTTTCAGCCAGGCAACTGGCATTTATTAAGTACTTACTCTATACCAGGCACTGTGCTAGACTTGGAGTTTGAAAGGACAAAAGCAAGTGCTACTCTCAAGGAGCCAGGTAGTTATCTTATTTTTTTTACCTATTACTCTTTTTTTTTTTGTGAGGCAATTGGAGTTAAGTGACTTGCCCAGGGTCACATAGCTAGTTAAGTGTTCCTATTACTCTTTATGGTACTGAGCTTGGAAGATTGATGCAAGCAGTTTTCTCTCTTTTCCCCTTCCCTTTTCAATTTAAAGCTATATTGATTAGATTTACAAGACTTCAGGCAGAAAAAAAATGTTTTACTAATCCTTGTTAGGTCCATTCCATCTCTGACTAACAACTCATCATTACCACATTTTAAGCCTTGGTGCAGAAAATGAAATCCCATTCTCAGACAGGTGTTCATGTTCCACATCTGTCTTTCTGTTCAAAATCCCTTACTTTCACTCTTAATGCATTAAACTTTTTTCTATGATTTATTTTGAACATTCATTTAAAAAATAATAAGTTCTGAATTCTCTCCTTCCACATTTCAGAATTGTTTTAATTTGCATTTCTGTAATCAATAGTAATTTAGATTATTTTTCATATGACTATATAGCTTTGATTTCTACTGCTGAAAACTGCCTGATTATATCCTTTGGTCATTTATTAGTAGGGGAATGACTTGCATTCTTATAAATTTGACTCAGTATTCTATATATTTGAGAAATGAGACTTTATCAGAGAAACTTGTTGCAAAAATTTTTTTTCCCTGCTAGCTGCTTCTTTCTAATTTTGGCAGCATTTGGTCTTGTCTTTGTAAAACCTTTTCAAATTAATGCAATCAAATATTCATTTTACATTCCACGATGTTCTCCATTTCTTCTTTGGTCATAAATTCTTCCCTTATCCATAGGTCTGACAGCTAAAATTTTCAATGCTTCCCTAATTTGCTTATATTACCTTTTGTGTCTAACTCATAGACCCATTTTGGCATTACCTTGGCATATGGTGTGAGATGTTGGTCTATACCTAGTTTCTGCCAAGTTGCTTTCTGGTTTTCCCAGCAATTTTTGTCAAATAGTGAATTCTTATTCCAAAATCTTGGATCTTTGGTGTTATTAAAATACTAAATTACTATGGTCATTTACTATTGTGTACTGTGTACCGAGTACTGTGTACCTAATCTATTCCACTGATCACCACTCTATTTCTTAGCCAGTACTAGATTGTTTTCATGATTAACACCTTGTAATATAGTTTGAAATCTGGTACTGCTAAGCTGCCTTCTTCACATTTTTTCATTAATTCCCTTGATATTCTTGACCTTTTGTTCTTCCAGATGAATTTTATTATTTTTTAGCTCTATAAAATAATTTTTAGTAGATTGATTGGCATGGTGCTGAATAAGTAAATTGATTTATGTAAAATTGTAATTTTTATTATATTGGCTCAGCCTACCCATAAACAATTAATATTTTTCAATTATTTAGATCTGACTTTATTTGTGCAAAAACTGTTTTGCAATTGTGTTCATTTAACTCTTGAGTTAGTCTAGGCAGGTAGAGTCCCAAGTATTTTATATTGTCTACAGTTATTTTAAATGGAATTTCTCTTTCTATATCTTCTTGCTGGACTTTGTTGGTAATATGTAGAAATACTGATGATATGTGTTGGTTTATTTTATATCCAGAAACTTTGTTAAAGTTGTTAATTGTTTCAACTAGTTCTTTATTTGATTTTCTAAATATGCCATTATATCATCTGCAAAGAGTGATAGTTTTGTTTCCTCCTTGCCTATTCATTCTAATTCCTTCACTTTCTTTTTCTTGTCTTATTGAGATAGCCAGCATTTCTACTACAATATTGGGTAATAGTGATAATGGGCATCTTTACTTCACCCCTGATCTCATTAGGAAGGCTTCTAAATTATCTCCATTACAGATAATGTTTGCTGATGGTTTTAGATAAAAACTGGTTATTATTTTATATATACATTTATTTCTATGCTGTCTAGTGGTTTGTTGTTGTTGTTGTTGTTGTTGTTGTTTTAGTGAGTCAATTGGGGTTAAGTGACTTGCCCAGGGTCACACAGCTAGTAAGTGTTAAGTGTCTGAGGCTGGATTTGAACTCAGGTACTCCTGACTCCAGGGCTGGTGCTCTATCCACTGTTAAGGGCTAAAATTCTAGCTAAACTGTCTAAACTATTTAATGAGTGGTCGCCAATAAATTATAAGCTTTAGCAAGAGTTAGGCTTTTAAGCATTTATTAAGGAGAATAAGAATTTGGTAAAGAAAAAGAAAGGCCTAGATTCCTATCTATTAAAGGGAGAGCACATTTCTAGCTCCGCTCTCCGCCAGAGTCCAAAAGGAAGAGCGCCTCCGGCTCCTCCTTCCTCCTCCCACTAGTCCGCGTCACTTCCTGATACCAAAGACTCCTGGTCTTGCCCTCAAAGACCTTCGCTTCATGGGCAGAACTCTTCTACAGTTAGTATCCAGCAGGTGGCGTTATTCCAATCGTTACAGTCCCCCCTGTTGTTCCTCAAGAAACAAAATGTTTCCTTGACGGAACAGTAAAAAGAATATAATAACTATTGCTAACTAATAATATGTGAACAACAATATAGAAAAGGAAGAGAGGAAAGTTTTGTCCAGAGGGGCGATTTTTTTTTTTTGTCCTCATGAACCGACGCTTTGACATTGGTCTTGCAAAGGGAGGGCCTCTGCAGAGAGTACATATTACAGATGGTGTATATTATAACCGAAAAAGAAAAGAGAAAAAAACAAAACAAAACTGTTCATTTAAAGTCTCTGAAAGTCTTTTCTCAGATGTCCTCTAGGTGTAGTCGTGGAATGGAAGTCTTTTCAGGGGTTGATGTGTGGATGCTGGTAATCAGCCAGGAAATTTCCTACAAAATTGAGCTTAACAGAACTTTAAAATAGCTTTGTCAATAATCAAATCAAACAATGAAAGTTCTCAAAAACATGTCTAAGGGAATTCAGAATCTTAGTTGTTACACATGAAACATATAATAAAACAAAAATTGAAACATTCTTTAAAATTATAATATTACTATTATATATTATATAATATTACTATAGTCCCCCCCCTTATGGAGGGTAATTGAGAAGACAATTGCTGTGATATTAATTTTTCAAAATAATTTTTATCTTTGTTTCATCACTTTTTGCATCATCTGCCTAATCATCCTCATGCCATTATGAGAAATTTAAAAAATCTAATATAATTGGTAACAGGTGTCAAGGCCAAATTCAACACTGTATTTATCATGACACCTGAGATAATTATGGGGGTTACCATAAAAGAACAGAGAAATGATGGGATATGAGCATTCCCACACTTGAGCAATATGTACTGCCCATACAGTATGCCAGGCTTAAAATAGGTGGATGGAATATATGTCCATGCCACCGAACATATTGGAAGAAACTGAGTCAGACTTAATCAGATGCATGGGATTGAGATGTCCATGGCATCAGGCATATAGGAGGGAGCATAGAAGCCAGGTGTAGAAGTGAGATGGGTGGGATGAATACTTCCAGCCATCTGTACAATATTGTGGGGAAAAAGAGAATAAAATATTAAACCAAGAGAATCCAACCTCAACATTTGTCAAAAGCCGTTCCCTCGGCCATACCTTGACTTCATGCATGTCTCCCCTCATGTGACAGTTCAGTGTCTGCTCTTGCATGTATTCCTCTTGTGATTGGATGGCATCTTGGCCAATTGGCATTTGATAACTCAGAATAAAGGCAATTAATGTCTTAAATGATAAGTTCCCATAATCCAAGTCTCATATGGATTTAAAAATTGAGTATAATAAATGATTGCAAAAAATGTGAATACATCTTGACTCAGAACACAATATATAATTATGCAACAATTTCAAATAATACCCCTTTTTTTTACTTAGTATACAATTACTTTTTTGAAAAATCTGAACATATTTAAATAAAAGTTAAAGCACAACACAATCTCAAAGACAACTTTTACAAATGTTCCCCTCTTTTTTTTTTTTTTTGGAATATGCTTATCAAAAATAATACTTCTAGAATCAATTTACACTTGCCATGGCAACCAATTTGCCAGGGAAATGCTTTGAAGAGTTTGATCAAATAATCAGTTGAGAAAAAATAACAAAAACAAACAACTCAGAACATGGGAGCACAATACTCCTAGAATTAACATTGTATTATGAAATCAAAACCATCTTGCAATTTTTTAAAATTAGATAAATGTATAGAAGAAAATACACATGGAACAATAAAAGACAGTGAAATTCAAACTAAGGAAATCTAAATGAGCATGAACTTAATATTAATGAGTATTATAAAATATAAACTTGATCACATGACTATAAAAAACTTTTACAAATATTCTCCTTGTTTTAGAAACTAAGTATAAGACACAATCTCAAATGCATGAAAATCTCTATGAAAATAAACCCATACCATTAATTTCAAAATGTATATATAATAGCATAGAAATCCTATGTAACCTCTGAACTGACATTAATAATCTGAGTGAATTCAGAACACTCTTGATTCCGATATCTAAAATCCCCAATACTCATATCAATACCTTGCTGCTTACTTCTACATTTCTATAAAATATATACCCTTCCATGGCAAAAGAAGCGGAGTCTTGAACTATGGTGATGATTGTCATTCTTATTCAGCTTAAGTTTTTCTTCTTTAACCCCTCCATATTGTCTGTCAGTCTTTTCACCATACAAATGCTTTATAAGATTACTAATTAAAGACAAAAGCAGGTTAGCAAAATTATGAACAAAACGAGTATATCTGGAATTTAAAGGGTTTTCTAAGGTTGTCTCAGAAGCACAGCCAGGCTGGGGAAGGGCTGAGCCTGAAGCTGCAAATGTAGTTAGAGAAAGTTGAGCATGCGCATCAAATCTCTGGACTTCCCAGGCAGGGGAAGCAATGGGCTTGGCCATGGGAGGAGTAGAGGGTGGGGTTTGGAGAGGAGGGGAGGGACCAGGGCAATTTGAATCAGACTTGATTTTGAACTCAGGCCTGGATTCCTCTTCCCCCACTTTGCCTCCAGGCACTACGGGATTAAAAGCTTCTAGAGGGTGGGTCATTGCCTCCAGGAATGCAAAATTAGAGCAACAATTAGTGTTAGAACTGGGAAAAACTGCAGGAATCTCTTCAGGTTTCTCTGAAAAAGCATGGTTGGGAGAGGGAGAGATATTTCCTTGTGTGAGTATGTTGCTGGCTCTTTTAACAAAAATAAAAAGAAAAATAGAAAATCCACAAAAACAAAGCATTAACATGATCTTATCTCCCATTTGTCTGGTTAAACAGACTAAACTCAAAAATAGGGTAATTAGGGAGTTTGAAAGGTCCATTTGAAAAAATTTAAAGGGAAAACACCAGGCAGTTCAGCAGTACTCAAGATTTAAAGGGTTAGGGTAGGGGAAATTTCTTACCCAACCGAAAGATCAGAAGTGAGGTTCAGCTTTCCTCTTCGTGGTCAGCCATCTGTTAAGGGCTAAAATTCTAGCTAAACTGTCTAAACTATTTAATGAGTGGTCGCCAATAAATTATAAGCTTTAGCAAGAGTTAGGCTTTTAAGCATTTATTAAGGAGAATAAGAATTTGGTAAAGAAAAAGAAAGGCCTAGATTCCTATCTATTAAAGGGAGAGCACATTTCTAGCTCCGCTCTCCGCCAGAGTCCAAAAGGAAGAGCGCCTCCGGCTCCTCCTTCCTCCTCCCACTAGTCCGCGTCACTTCCTGATACCAAAGACTCCTGGTCTTGCCCTCAAAGACCTTCGCTTCATGGGCAGAACTCTTCTACAGTTAGTATCCAGCAGGTGGCGTTATTCCAATCGTTACACCACTGTGCCACCTAGCTGCCCCCTGTCTAGTGTTTTTAATAGAAATGATTACATGATTTTTGTTGTTTTTGTAATTGATGGTCAATTATGCTGATAGTTTTACTAATATTGAAATAGTTTTGCATTCCTGATATAAATCCCACCTGGTCATAGTGCATGATCTTAATGATACGTTGCTGTAATGTCCTTGCTAATGTTTTATTTAAAATTTTTACTAAATATTAATTAGGGAAATTGATGTATAGTTTTCTTTTACTCAAGACAGCTAAGTGGCACAGTAGATAGAATGTTGAGCCTGGAGACAGGAAGACTCATCTTCCTAAGTTCAAATCTGGCCTCAGACATTTACTAGCTGTATGAACCTGGACAAGTTACATAACCCTGTTTGCCTCAGTTTTCTCATCTGTAAAATGAGCTGGAGAAGGAAATGGCAAACCACTCCAATATCTCTACTAAGAAACCCCCAAATTGGAAAGTCAGGCACAACTGAAAAATGACTGAACAAGAACTTACTTTCTCTATTTTTGCTCTTCCTAGTTTAGGTATCAGCAAAATATTTGCGTCATAAGAGGAACTTGGTAGGACCCCTTCTTTGTCTATTTTTCTAAATAGGTCATATAGTAATGGAATTAATTATTCTTTAAATGTTTGGTAGAATTCACTTGTGAATCTGTCTGGGCCTGGGGATTTTTTTCTTAGGGAGCTGATGGATGGCTTGCTCAATTTCTTTTTCTAAAATAGGGGTATTTAAGTATTCTGTTGCCTTACCTGTTAATCTGGGCAATTTATATTTTTGTAAGTATACATCCATTTCACTTAGATTGTCAGATTTATTAGCATATAATTGAATGAAATAGCTCCTAATAATGTAATTGGTAGTGCATTCAGCCTTTTCATTTTTAATGGTGGTAATTTGGGTTTTTTCTTTTTTTAATCAAATTAAGTAATGTTTTTTTTTCTATTTTACTGGTTTTTCATAAAACTAGCTCCTCATTTTATTTATTAATTCAATGGGATTTTTACTTCAATTTTATTAATCTCTCCTTTGATTTGAATGTGACTATAATACTCCTGAGTATTTTCATTTTAGGATGTCTTTCAGGAGGTGATTGGTGGATTCTTTCAATTCTATCTTACCCTTTAGTTCTAGGATATCAGAGCAGCTTTCCTTGATAATTTCTTGAAATGTAATGTCTGGGCTCTTCCTTTTTGAGCCTGGATTTTTGGTAGTCCAATAATTCTTAAATAATCTCTCCTCAATCTATTTTCCAGGTCTGTTGTTTTCTCAATGAGATATTTCATGTTTTCTTCTATTTTTTCATTCTTTTGACTTTCTTCTATTGTTTCTTGCTGTCTTGTGGAGTCATTAGCTTCCAGTAAGCCAACTCTAATTTTTAGGGAATTCTTTTCTTCAGTGAGCTTTTTTGTTTGGCCAATTCTGCTTTTTAAGGAGTTCTTTTCTTCAGTTGTTTTTTTCTCAGTGCCTCTTTTACCAAGCTATTGACTCTCTTTTCAAAATTTTCTTACATCACTCTCTCCTTCTTCCAATTTTTCCTCTACATCTCTTATTTGAATTTTAAAATCCTTTTTTTGAAGTCTTCCAAGAATTCCTATTGGGCTTCTGGCCAGTTCATATTGTTCTTTTAGGCTTTGCTTGTAGCTGTTTTTCCATCAATGTCTTCTGAATTTGTATCTTGATCTTCCCTCTCACCATAGTAGGTTTTTGTTTGTTTGTTTGTTTTTTTAATGATCAGGTTCTCTTTTTTGTTTGCTCGTTTCCCACCCTATTTCTTGACTTTTAACTTTATGTTAAAGTTGGGCTCTACTTCTAGGGTAGAAGGGACACTGCCCACGCTTCAAGTTTTTCATACTGCTATTTTCAGAGCTAGTTCTGGAGGTCTGTAAGTTTTCAGTTCTTCCAAGGTGGTATGACCCAAGGTGAGGTGTGGTCACTGCTCTCCTGGCCTCTGCTCTACTCCTTACCCAGGAAGGGACCTTATACCCCTGCAACCACAAGTACTAGTGCTCTTCTCTGCCCTAGACCTGTGACCAAGGCCTCTGCTCCCCTGTAGCTGCAGGGGAGCTCCTCTTCAATCTGGAACTATTTGCCAAAACTGTATATAGGCAATGCAACAGGGTCCTGCACCTAGTGCCTGCAAAGATTCCCCTGTAATTTCTCTTTTTTTGTGGGGCGATGAGGGTTAAGTGACTTGCTCAGGGTCACACAGCTAGTAAATATCAAGTTTCTGAGGCCAGATTTGAACTCAGGTCCTCCTGAATCCAGAGCCAGTGCTTTATCCACTGTGCCACCTAACTGCCTCCCCCATAATCTCTTTTTGACCAGTTGTCTGACCACCTCACTGTCTCTGGGCTGAGAGCTCCTAAAGCTGCTGCTGTCAACTATTCAGCAGCCTCCAAGACCTGCTGCTGGTATTACCACTGAATGTTCTGCACTCTGGACTGATCCCTACCCTGGTGTCACAGATCTATCCTGCCAACCTCATAAGTTGTCTTGGACTAGAAAAATGGCTCCCTCTGACCTTTTGTTGGCTCTGAAACTCCAAAATTCAATTTCAGGAGCTATTTTAAAGTTGTTTGAAGGAGAATGTTGGGAGAGTTCAGCTATGTTGCTGCCTGTACTCCACCATCTTTGTTCCCAATGTCTTTTACTTTCAATCAGTTGTAGGGATGAAAACACTCCTCTAAGGACTAAGGTCTTCAGTTAGTTATTCACTCAAGATTTCAAAATCCTAAGAACTACTTTCTTTCTTTTTTTCCTATTTAGAATTTTATTTTCCAAAATATATTTTAAAACAACTTTTGACATCAATTCCCACCCCCACCCCCAAGAACTCAAGCAATTCAATATAAGTTATACATGAGTAGTCATGGAAAATATCCCGGGGGCAGCTAGGTGGCACAATGGATAAAGCGCCAGCCCTGGATTCAGGAGGAAGTGAGTTCAAATCCGGCCTCAGACACTTGACACTTACTGGCTGTGTGACCCTGAGCAAGTAATTTAACCCTCATTGCCCTGCAAAAAAAATTTTTTTAAATAAAAAAAAGAAAATATCCCCATATTAGCTAGGTTATGAGAGAAAACAGATAAAAAACAAAACTTCAGATTAAGGAATTGTCAAAAAATGTGTTTCAATCTGTTTTCAGATACCATCAGTTCTTTCTCTGTAGATGGATTGCAATTTTCATAAGTCCTTCAGAGTTATATTGAATCATTGCCTTGCTGAAAATAACCATGTGCTTCCCAGCAGATCATCTTACACTATTGCTATTATTTTGTATACAGTACATTTCATTCTGCTTCAGTTCGTGTAGGTCTTTCCAGGTTTTTCAGATAGCATCCTGTTCATCATAACTTTTATATAGTACCTTAAACTTGACGAAGAATTTTCTTCACAATAGCCTAGCAAAGTAGGTACCATACATTTTGCCATCATAGTCAATCATCATAACTATTTTCCTCCATCCTATTCCTTTCCCATGATATTTATTCTATTTTCTATCTTTTTTTTCTGGATTTGGAGAACATTTTCCATCATGAGTCCTTTGGAACTATTTTGGACCATTGAATTGCTGAGAAGAGTCAAGTCTATCACAGTTGATCAACATATAATGCTCTCCTGGTTCTGCTCACTTCATTCAGCATCAGTTCATGTAAGTCCTTCCAGGTTTCTCTGAAATCTGCCTGCTCATCGTTTCTTACATCACAATAGTATTCCATTACATTCATATACCACAACTTGTTCAGCTACCTAGATCATCTCTCTCTCTCTCTCTCTATCTGTCTCTGTTTCTGTCTCTGTCTCTCCTCTTTCCTCTTCCTCCTCTCTCTCTGTCTCTCTCTGTCTCTGTCTCTCCTCTTTCTTTCCTCCTCTGTTTCTACATAGCATATTACAAATGTGGCAAGGGTGGTAAATGGATGACTCCACATTCCTACTAATGCTGGGTTGGGTCAAGCAAGTTGGGATTCCAAGTATTTGCTCCTCACTGACTGGCTTCCAGAAAATCCCAGTACAAATTCTGGCGACTAACTTTCTTCACCTTTCAAAGCTCACCAAGTTATAATAGATGTCTTTAATCTCTTTCACCAAAGATCAGGAAATAATAGATCACCAGAGGCAAAAGTAAAAGCAGGGTCATGCACTCAGCGGCCATATGGTCCTGGTGAGGAAGTAAAGATCTGAAGCCTTTTTCCCCTCCATGAGTCCTTGACTCCTCATTTGAACTAAGCCAGGCAAGAATCAAGGGGAGCTGCTACTCAGCTATCATTAATTGTCCAGGTAACACAGTCATGCCACAAAATAAAAAAAATCAAAAGTTGATTGATATGTAAAAGTCTAATTATAAAATCAGATTCAGCAACCTTGTTTTACTTTGCATCAGATCTTCAGATATCTCCATCTGTTTCCTAGGCTAAGAGCCTCTGTGTATCATAGATAGTCTCACAATGGTAGCAATCAACAGAAGGATGATTTGAACCCAGCTCTTTTGACTCCTGAGGTAATATTCTTTCTACTGTACCATCCTGGCCTCTTCCAAAAGGGGCTTTATTTCACCTTGCTTTTGATCTCAAGATAATTTCTAGTATTTCCTTGATCACTTGGCTATGTGACCCTGCTACATAAATCCAAAAAAAAAAAAAAATTAGGCTTGAAATTCAAATCCTGGTTTCCTCACTTACTAGCTATATGACCTTAGGCAAGTTATCTAACCTCATCAGATTTTGAATGAAATACTGAGGTCATTTAGTCCAGCCCAGAATCTCTTCTATAATATCCCCTCTAAATAATCAGCCAAGCTCTGTTTGAAAACTTTCATTCATAGGGATCTGAAAATGAAGACATTAAAATTTACACTACCCACTTCACAGGGCTATTATGAAGAAGGTGCTTTGTAAACCTTGAAATTCTATGGATTGACAACATTTTTTTTTTAGTGAGGCAATTGGGGTTAAGTGACTTGCCCAGGGTCACACAGCTAGTAAGGGTTAAGTGTCTGAGGTCGGATTTGAACTCAGGTACTTCTGAATCCAAGGCTGGTGCTCTATCCACTGTGCCACCTAGCTGCCCCGAAATTCTATGGAAATGTGCAGTATTAGAGTGGGAGGGACAGAGGCCAGCTGTGCAGCCCATGATAGAAAGGAAATGAGAAAGGAAGGAAAGAGGAAACTTGGCATGTGGTTGACCACAAAACATCCCACAAGCTGGTCCTGGAGGAAGCAGGAGCCAGGACCATAGGTTTGTATCAGAGTTCAGGTCAGTTCAGGACCCAAGTCTTATCTGGAAGGGACTTCTCAAAAAAAAAAACAAACCATAAGTGACCCTTCTCTTCTTAAACTTAATCCTTAGTGGGAACAGCTAAGAAGATGATGGAAAGAAGGAATTAAAATCTAATGTGTGTACTTACCTGCCCCCCTCCCATTTTTTGGGGGGGGGAAACTAGCTAAGATTTACTGATAAATTCAGCAACAGTTTAGGCTTTTAAGCATTTATTAAAGAGTAAAGAGAACACATGGAGTACAGTAAAGCAAGAAAAGCCTATTTCTTTTCCTCTCTCTCTGCCACCAAGCCAAAGTTCCTGGGCAAAAAAGGGCAATCCTCAGCAGCTTCTCCCAGAAGTTCCCTGTGGAACAGGAAGCAGGGCAATCCACACACACAGCTCCAAGATAATTGGCTGGTAGCATTGATTGACATGACTTACAGGTGGTTCTATGAATAATGATGACTTCCAGACGTCAAGCCAAGCCACATGTTTGCTAGGGAGTGGGGCCCTGGTTCTCAGACTCCCCCCTATGCTTCATGAAGAAACATCATTTCCTTACATGAAGCAATAACATTACAGAAACTTATGATTAACAAAGTAAAGGGAATGAAAAGAGAGGAAAGAAATTGAGTGATGCATTAACAAAGGCTAAAGGGGGCACTCCCCTTTAGCAGGTGAACATTACAAACAGAAAAACTAAAGGGGACACTCTCCTTTAGTAAGTGGACATTATAAACAGTGTATACAATGGGGAAAAGGAAAACAGGAAAATGTACATTTAAGGCTTTGGAAGTCTTTTCTCAAATTATTCTTGGGATGTCCTCTGGGTGTAGTTGTGGAATGTAAGTCTTTCAGGTACGGATACTGATGATCAACTAACAAGCTGCAGCTGTAGAGTTCCAGGTGTGATTGTAAAGTCTCTCAGGTGTTTCAGATACTGGTAATCAGATGGAAAGTTTCCTACAAAATTGATCTTAACACAACTTTAAATAGCTGTGTCAATAATCAAATCAAACAATGAGACTTCTCAAAAACATGTCTAAAGAAATTTAGAATCTTTTAGAGATTTTACAATTATTGTCCAGTTGTTACACACGAAACATATAATAAAAACAAAATTGAAACATTCTCTAAAACTTAATATTACTACACCCCCTTGTGAAGAATAAATTGAGAAGACAATTGTGATATTAATTTTTTTTAATTGTTATCTTTGTTTCATCACTTTTTACATCATCTGCCTAATTATCCTCATGCCATTATGAGAAATTAAAGGATCTAACATAACTGGCAGCAGATGTTGAGGCCAAATCCAACATTATATTTAGCATTACACCTGAGATAATTATGGGGGTTACCATAAAAGAACAGAGAAATAAGAGAAATGAGCATTGACAAACTTCATGGCTCTACAGACATCCAATGCAGTATGCTGAGGGGAAGCTGAGTCAGGCTTAATCAGATGCATAGGATTGAGATATCCATGAAATCAGGCATATAAGAGGGGGAATCAAAGTCAGGTGTAGAATGAGATGGTATAGCCTGGCCATCCAGTGCTATGTGGGGGGAAATTAAACAGTTGTGCTCCCTGCTTGAAAGCCTTTGCACAAAGTAGCCAGAATTAAATGTAATTCAGAACACTTTTATTTAAGGATCTATTTATCTAAGAAAGGCACTATGCTGTGGATCCAAAGACAAAACCAAAACTTTAACTATCCTCAAGGAGTTGATGGATATTCTAGTAGAGGCAGATTCAGTATGTACTGAGATAAGAAGGAAGTGTGCTAGGGGGGTTGGGGACTATTTGAAGACTTTGTAGTTCTGCCACAGTCATACTCAACCGTACCAGGCTCATTACCCTGCTTTGTGTAACCTACAGAAAAGTTGGCTACCACTTAACTAATTAGGGAGTATAGATTATATTTTGGAAACCAAATAGTGCTATCATCAATTCTGACATTCCATTGACTTCATTAAGTTGTATTTGGTGCACATGGATTGGCTGTGCCAATGGCTGCACTATTGCCACTCATCACTAGAGGGCACTTGCCTACAAGTTTTTAGAATATTTTCCTTTTCTGAGGTTTTTAAGTTGCATGGGGTGGGGAAGTGGGGAGTTGCTACTAGACTTGATCCAATATTGATCTAGAGGAATGGAAATAGAATACCATTATGAAATGTTAAAATGATGGAAACATTGCTTTGGCTCAATTTGACCCCTTATCCAGGAAATTATCTTTAACTCAACCAACACAATATTTCATATCATTCCACAGTCAATTCACACTGTATCCACATACGTTTTTACTATACATTGAAGATGAATAAGGTCTTTGTTAAGAACTATTCCACAAAGTGCTTATCCAAATCATTAGTCACTCCCATGTAGCCTGCCTGTCCTTCCAATCTTTTTCTTTCTTTCTTTTCTTTCTTTCTTTCTTTCTTTTTTTTTTTGCGGGGCAACGAGGGTTAAGTGACTTGCCCAGAGTCATACAGCTGGTGTTAAGTGTCTGAGGCTAGATTTGATCTCAGGTCCTCCTGAATCCAGGGCTAGTGCTCTATCCACTGTGCCACCTAGCTGCCCCTCCCTCCAATCATTTTTAAAGCATAATTCCTCCTCCCAATCCCCTTCCCTTTTCTACAGGTGGCTAAAAGGTTGGGGCAAGAGTGTTGAATTTTGGACTTCTTTTCAGAGGTCAGGGTTTTCAATCAACCCTGCAGAGAAATGTTGTGGGAAGGGAGAATTAATATTTTCTCCTCACCAGTTGATATTCTTCTGAGAGCTTCATCCAGGTACCCCAGAATCTGTCTAGATTCTGTCTCAGATCTTCCTCTGTCCCCGTGAAGGCTTTAGTAATGGATGCAGGGCATCAAAATGTCAGTGTGAGCACAGTGGTTACTCATTCCCTGTGGCAGACATAGCCCACAGAGCATACACATATCCCTAGATGGTCCTTACAAATAGAGATTATGTCCTTTATTTGTACACCCAATACCTTGTCACAATGCCTCCCATGTAGTAGATGCTTAATAAATACTTGTTGATTGATTTCTCTTCAAAAAAATCTCTTCAAAGATTTGTTCTTTTCAAGAACAAAGAAAATGGGAACTTGAGGAAATACAAGCCCACACCCATTCCCTACTTTTCCTAGGACCTCACTGATCTATTAACCCCAGTCATGGCATGAGAAGTGCTACCCCACACACATGCACACACCTGAATGCTATGTAAACATCAGATCAAGCCTGGTCCAAAAGAAGAGATAAGAAAATATACCTCCCTTCTTTTTCTGCAGAGTGAATAACATATACTATCAGACTGGGTTCATGTATTAGTTCGTTTTCCTGAACTGTTTTTTCTTTTGTTTTAAAAAATTCTTTAAGAGGAAGCACTCTGATGAGGGAAGGATGTTTTTGGACACAAAGGCAATGAAAAAAGAGAAAGCTCAATTAAAAAAAAAGTTTTTATTTGTTCAAGGCAAAAGAGAGATATAGACAAAAATTGCAAGAATATCTGTAAGAAGAGAGTGCTAACAGGGGAAATCAAGGAAAGCTTCATAGAGAAGTGATGGTATCTGAGATGACTCTGGAAATAAAACTAGACAGAAATGAGAAGGGAATGCATGAGGCACAGTTTGCAGAAATGGCCAGAAGTGGGAGATAGAATGTTGAGATAGAAAGTATGGACAACCTCTTTGAGAGCTCTTTTCATTTCACCAGGTTAAAAGATAAGGCCTTGGTTCTGTTTTTAAACAGAGGCATAGCTAGGATGTTTTAAATTTATTTATAATTAACAAGTATTTGTTTTCTCTTTGCTCTGCCACTTCCCCAGTTGGGGTGGGGGGGTAATTCTAGTAATAAATATGTATAGTCAAGGAAAATAAATTTCCTTATTGGCCGCGTATGTCTCATTCTACATCATGTAAGATTGATTTTTTTTTTTGGTGAGGCAATTGGGGTTAAGTGACTTGCCCAGGGTCACACAGCTAGTAAGTGTGTGAAGTGTCTGAGGCCAGATTTGAACTCAGGTCCTCCTGAATCCAGGGCCGGTGCTCTATCCACTGTGCCACCTAGCTTCCCCCATTGATTTTTATAAATTCATGTTCCAAATTCTCTTCCTCCCTCCCTACCCCCCAAGAACTCATACAATTCAACATAAGCATAGATGTACAGTCGTACCAAACATATCAGACAAAAAACTTTAGAAGTAGGCACTAACAACAACAACAACAAAATATACTTCTGTCTTTATTCAGATACCATCAATTCTTTCTCTGTAGATGAATTGCATTTTTTCATAAGTCCTTCAGAGTTGTCTTGGATCACTGCCTCGCTGAAAATAACTAAGTCATTTGCAGCAGACCATCCTATAATATTGGTATTATTTTGTATACAGTACATTTCACTTTGTTTCAGCTCATATAAGTCTTTCCAGGTTTTTCTGATAGCATCCTGCTCACCTATTTTTTAATGGTAAACTACATTTATATAGTACTTTAAAGGAAGATTTCCTTACCAAACACCCATGGGGTCAATTATTGCAACAACAATAATAGCCAACATCTATATAATACCTTATACCTGACAAACATTTTTCTTCACAATAGCCCAGCAAAGTAAGTACCATCATCATGATCCTTATCATCTTCATCTTACATTGTTCTTACCTCTGCTTCAATTTTTTACCAGTTACTATTACTGTGTTTCCCTCCATCCTATTCGCTCCCCTTGATATTCCCCTCATTTTCTATCTTCTTTTACCCTATCTCTCCTCCAAGATGTTTTGCTTCTGATTGCCCCTCCCCCAATCTGCCCTCTCTTCCTTCCCCCCTCCCCCCTCATTCCCTTCCCCTCCCACTTTCCCACAGGGCAAGATGCATTACTATACCCACATGAATGTGTATGTTAGCCCCTTTTTGAGACAATTCTGATGAGTGTGAGGTTCACTCCCCCACTTCTCCCCCAACTTTACCTCCACTCCATAAGCTTTTGCTTGCTTCTTTTATGTGAGATATTTTACCCCATTTCACGTCTCCCTTTCCCTTTCTCCCCGTGCAATCCTCTCACCCCTTAATTTTATTTTAAAGATGTCTTCATGGGGCAGCTAGGTGACACAATGGACAAAGCACCCACCACAAACCCAGGAGGACCCAAGCCTCAGACTGTGTCAAGATAATGGAATGTGATAGATGAGATTTAGCAGATACTCAGGGGCCCACCTGGAGACTGGTTTAAACTGATTGAATTGGATAAGGTGACTGACTGCTAACTGGATTACTGGCTTACTTCCAGTTTACTAGATTGTAAGCACATCTGGCTGGTACTTAAGGGTACTTAAGAAAGTAATTGTTCTCCGAAGCTAAAAACTTTTAACTTCACATGGAGACCACCTTCGGGTCCAGTGAACCAATGAATTTGAATTACACCAGCCAATCAGCTTGAAGAACCTCCCATTTTGGGGAGGGGAACGAGAAGGAGGAAGTGGACACTGGCGAGAGAGCTCTGCTGTTTTTTGGGTGCGAGAGATTGGAGCGGTGGCAGAGGACTTCAGAAGTGGGAGCTTAGGAAGGTTAGGATTGCCAGGGTATAGGAAATCTGTTCTCAATCTTTCTCTTTCTTTTACTATCTTTCAATAAACCCTTTAAAAAACTAAACTCGTTTATCAGTGATTTTAGTCAGTTTCCCCCAAAACTGGGGGGACAGATTAGAACCCACATTTAGAATTTTAAATTACACAAGACAGAAGACACTCACCAGCTGCATGACCCTGGGGATACCACCTACCTCTGACTGCCCCACCAAAAATGATAAACAAAAAATAAATGCTTTAAAGATATCATCCCTTCATAATCAATTCCCACCCGTAGCCTTAAATAAGGTTCTCCATAGAATTTGTTTCTGTATTTTTATTTAAAACAAGAAAAAATAAAAATGCCTGTTCATACAAATATGTGATAGATGATAGAATTTTATAAGATCTCTTGCTGAGAGATGAAAATTCATTTTTGATTTTTAGCCACTTAACCAGTGAAATTGAATATCTCATTATGATATAAAACATTTACTTTTCTAATGACTAATGCCAAGTGCTGTATTAAATGATAAATGTACTTAAAGTTCAATTGAATATATTGTTTCATTTTTAACAATGTTTATATATAACCTAACCTTTATAAGGAAAGGATCTCTTCAGATATGATTATCTTTCCCCCTAGACCCTCTCCACCTCCTACCTTCTCTATTAGTGTAGATGGCAACAGCATCCTCCCAGTTTCTCAGTGTCCCAACCTAAGAGTTATCCTGGATTCCTCACTATCTCTCACCCCTTATATCCAAACTGGTACCAAGGTCTGTCAATTTCACTTTTCACCATCTCTCAAATACTCCCCCTTCTCTCTTCTGATACAACCACCCCCCTATCAAAGCCTTCAACACCTCACAGACTATTTCAATGGCCTCCAAGGGAGGTCTTCCTGCCTCAAGTCTCTCCCCACTCCAATGCTTCATCCATTCAGCCACCAAAGTGATTGTCCTAAAGCACAGATCTAACCATGTCATACTACTTAACAAACTCCCTATCAGCTCCAGGATCAAATACAAAACATTCCAAAAGGGCATTCAAAGCCCTTTATAACATGGTCCCCTCCTACCTTTCCAATCTTCTGATACCTTACTCTCTGCCACACACTTTTCAATCCAATGACACTAGTTTCCTTGTTCTTCCACAAAGAAGATAATCCATCTATGGGCTCTGGGTATTCTCTTTGACTGTCTCCACTGCTCAGAATGCTTTTCCTCCTTATCTCCACCTACCAACCTTCCTGCGTTCCCTTGAGTCTCAACTAAAATCCCACCTACAGGAAACTTTTCCAACCCCCTTTTAATTCCAGTGTATTTTCTGTCTCTTTTTTTATTTTTAAATTTTATTTATTTATTTAGAATTTTCCCCAAGTTACATGTAAAAAAGAAGAAAAACTATTTTTTCACATTGATTTTTTAAAACTTTGTGTTCCAAATTTTCTCCCTCCCTCCTCACCCCTCCCTAAGAAATCAAGCAATTTAGTATAAGTCATACATGTACAGTCATGCAAAATATCTCCACATTAGTCAGGTTGTGAAAGAAAACAGATAAAATAACTTTAGAAAGAGGAACTAACAAATAAAATTATACTTCAATCTGTATTTAGATACCATCAGTTCTTTTTCTTTTGATGGTTTGCATTTTTCATACATCCTTCTGATAGCATCCTGCTCATCACTTCTTTCACAATTACTATTACTAACTGTACTACCCTCCATCCTATTCCCACCCCTTGTTATTTACTCTATTTTCTATCTTCTTTCAACCTATCCCTCCTCAAAAGTGTTTTGCTTTTTACTGCCCCCTCCCCAAATCTGCCCTCCTTTCCTTTGCCTCTCCCCCCTTATCCCCTCCCCTTCCCACTTTCCCACAGGGCAAAATATATTACTATACACACTTGAGTGTGTATGTTATTCCCTCTTTGAGCCAATTCTGATGAGAGTAAGGTTCACTCATTCCCCCACTCCTTCCCCATCTTCCCCTCCACTCCATAAGATTTTTCTTGTTTTTTTATGTGAGTTACTTTCTTTACCACATTCCACCTCTCCCTTTCCCTTTCTTCCAGTGAATTCCTCTTACCCCTTAATTTTATTTTAAAGATATCCTCATAGGTCAGCTAGGTGACACAGTGGACAAAGTACCAGCTCTGGACCCAGGAGGCCCCAAGCCCAAATCTGGCCCCAGACATAAGCCACTCCACCCTGCAGCTCCACAAAAAAGGGATAAACAAAAAATGCTTTACAGATATCATCCCTTCATATTCAATTCACACCTGTGCCCTCTGTCTAAGTATATTCCTTTCAGCTGCCCTAGTACTGAGAAAGTTCTTATGAGTTGGAAGGATTATCTTCTCATGTAGGAATGTAAACAATTTAACCTTTAAATATCCCTCACGATTTCTTTTTCCTGTTTGCCTTTTTATGATTCTCTAGGCTCTTGTATTTGAAAGTCAAATTTTCTATTCAGTTCAGGTCTTTTCATCACAAATGGCTGAAAGTCCTCTTCTTCATTGAAGTACCATTTTCCCCCCTGAAAGATTATACACAGTTTTTCTGGGTAGGTGATTTTTGGCTATAATCCCAGTTCCTTTGCCCTCTGAAATATCATATTCCATGCCCTCTGGTCCTTTAATGTAGAAGCTGCTAGAGCTTGTGTTATCCTGATTGTGGTTCCATAGTATTTTAATTCCTTTTTTCCTATCTGCTTGCAATATTTTCTCCTTGATCTAGGATTTCTGGAATTTGGCTATATTATTCCTAGAAGTTTTCCTTTTGAGATTGAGGTGGCACAGTGGATAGAGAATTGGCCCCAGAGTCAGGAGTACCTCAATTCAAATCTGGCCTCAGACACTTACTAGCTGTGTGACCCTGGGAAAGTCACTTAACCCCAATTGCCTCACTTAAAAAAAAAGAGATCTCTTTCTAGAGGTGATCAGTGGATTCTTTAAATTTCTATTTTATGTTCTGCTTCTAGAATATCAGGGCAATTTTCCCTAACAATTTCTTGGAAGATAATGTCTAAACTCCTTTTTTTGATCATGGTTTTCAGGTAGTCCAATGATTTTCAAATTATCTCTCCTGGATCTTTTTTCCAGGTCAGCTATTTTTCCAAGGAGATATTTCACATTGCCCTCTATTTTTTTATCCATTTGTATTTGCTTTATTGTGTGTTGGTTCCTCATAAAGTCATTAGCTTCTATTTGCTCTATCCTAATTATTAAGCAATGATTTTCTTCAGAGATTTTATGTACCTCCTTTTCTATTTGACTAATATGGCTTTTCAAGCTGTTGACTTTTTCATGACCCTCCTGCATGACTCTTGTTTCTCTTTCCATTTTTTCCTCTACTTCTCTTACTTTTCCCTCTACATTGCTTACTTTAACTTCAAAGCCCTTTTTGAGCACTTCCATGGCCTGAGACCAATTCATATTTTTCTTGGAAGTTTTGGATATAGGAGCTTTGACATTGTTATTATCTTCCTCTGAGGGTGTATTTTGATCTACCTTGCCACAGAAGAAGTTTTTTCTGGTCTGCTGCTTTCTCTGCCAGCTCCTCTTGGCTGCTATTTCTTGAGATTTTAACTCCTTCTTAAAATGGAGTGCTGCTTCCAGGATGCACTGTCTCAAGCTACAGGGGGTCGCAGGTGGTACAGTTAGGCTAATTCTCAACCCACCTGGCCTGTAAGTAACTGTGGGTCACTTTCTCTTTAACCCGGAAGCAGAAATCTGATTGAAATCTGATTCTCTATGGTTGAAAGCCTGGCATGCCTGTGTCCCTCCCCCACTGGGCCTCTCCACTCAAGTCCACTTTCTAAGCAATTTGCTCTGCCTCTGTTCCTTCAGAACCCCCCCCCCCCACTATTTCTCCCCCAGGCAACTGCTGGACCCCCTCACCAGTCCATGAGCCGAATTTCAGGAGAAGCTACTGATGCTGAAGATTACAAGGTTCCAGAAGTGCAACCTGTCTGGGGTCGGATCTGCACCCATGTGCTGAGCTTCTCTCTCACCCTGTACAGAAGACAATCTCTGCTGCCTATTTAAGCCATCTTTGGCTGGAAAATAGTTTCACTCTGTTCTTTTGTGGGTTTTGCTGCTTCCGGAGTTGTCTTATGGCATTTGGGGGTGGGGGGGTATGTGGACAGATTTGTTGGGAACACAGCAAGTCACAGCCTTTCCTCCACCATCTTGGCTCTACCCCCTGTCCTTTTCTCTTTTCATTTACTCCTATTTACCCTGTATATAACTTGTTTGGACAGCTAGATGGTGCAGTGAATAGAGTGCCAGGTCTGGAGTCAGGAAAACTCCTCTTCCTGAGTTCAAATCCATCCTTAGACACTTACTACCTGTGTTACCCTGGGCAAGTCACTTAACCCTGTTTGCTTCAGTTTCCTCATCTGTAAATTTAGCTGGAGAAGGAAATGGTAAACTACTCCAGTACCTTTGTCAAGAAAACACCAAAGGGGCAGCTAGGTGGTGCAGTGGATAGAGTACCGGCCCTGGAGTCAGGATTACCTGAGTTCAAATCCAGCCTCAGACACTTAACACTTACTAGCTGTGTGACCCTGGGCAAGTCACCTAACCTCAGTTGCCTCACTAAAAAAACCCAAAAATCAACCAAATAAACAAAAAACACCAAATGGATTCATGAAGAGTTGGACAGGACTGAAACAAGTGAACAATAACAAAATAAATTATTTGTACACATTTATTTGTTTGTGGTCTCCCTCATCAGATTATAAGCTCCTTGAGGATAGGGACTATCTTTTGCCTTTTTTGTATCTCAGCACTTTAGTCCAGTGCCTAGAACATAGTAGGCACTTAATAAATATCTACTAATTCTCTTATCTTTTACCATTAGCACATCAACTATACTTTCATAAACCTCTAAAGAATGACTGACTAGTATTACCAGCTCATTTGAAAATTAGCCAGATAGAAGAATAGTAATATAAGCAAATGATGACTTTTTTCCTTCTCATTTATTTATTTACTTGCTTGATTCTTTATTTATTTGTTTTTAACATTCCTTTCTTTTAAAATTTGGAATGTTGAGTTCTCTCCTTTCCTCCTTCACTGAGACAGCAAAAAATATATCAATTATACATGTGAAATCATGTAAAACATTTCCATATTACTCATATCACAGAAAAGAAAGAAAAATAAAGTGAAAAAATTCTACTTCGATATGCACTCAGAGTTCATCAATTCTCTCTCTGGAGGTGGCAAGTATTTTTTAATCATTATTCCTTTGGAATTAGCTCAGATTATTTTATTAAACAGAGTAGCCAAGTCTTTCACTGTTGATGATCATTACAACATTGTTATTACTGTCCACAATGATCTTCTGGAAATCAGCCCCCTTTGTTATTTCTTATAATGCAAAGTATTTCATCACAATCATATGCCACAATGTGTTCAACCATTCTCCAGTTGATGGGCATCCCCTCAATTTTCAATTCTTTTGCACCATTAAAAGAACAGCTATAAATATTTTGTACATATTGCTACTTTTCCTTTTTCTTTGATCTCTTTTGGGGAACAAACCTAGTCGTGGTATTTCTGGGCAAAGAGTATGCACAGTTTTATAGTTCTTTGTGCATAGTTCCAAACTGTTCTGCAGAATGATGTGGTAAAAATTATTTGTGGTAAAGATTAATATTGCAGTTTTTAGCTGACTCATTTGGGAGGGGCCACACCTGGCCTACCCTAAGGTTATACATGCTACTGAGGTCAGAAGGAGAACTCTCCATAGGCAGTTTTTGAAGGACCTCCCCTTTTTGAGGGAGGAAAGATTGAATGCTCCCTGAAGGGAGGAGGAAGGCGTCTTCCAGAAAGTGGTCTCTCAGTCTTCTGCCCTTGTGGTGGTGGCACATGTTTGCTCTGTCTCAGGTGGCTGTTTCCCTTGGTGGCGTGAGCAACTGCAGACTGTCCAGGTGTTGGTGAGTTAATTATGGAAAACCCTAAATTCCTTTGAACTAGCTTAATTGAAAATGGTCTGAGAATTGAGTAGGTTAAGTTTAGAGTTAAGAGTATTTATCTGTATTTCTATTTTCCTATTTCCTTATCTTTGATTTTTTATTAGTTTCACCTTTGTTGTTTAATTAATTCCCAATTAATAAAAATCTGATCCTCTTGTGAATTAAAGCTTAAAGGTTCCTTTCTTATTGGCCTGGGAGAAATATCTAAAAGGGCAGTTCAGAGGGGAGGGGGAACCTAAAAGGTCCCTCATATTTCCAGGACCCCAATATTCTGGCGAGTCACCCAAATAATGCTCCGTATGTTAAATTTTGGCCCTCACAATGATTAGACCAGTTCACATCTCCACCAACAATTTATAAGTCTGCCTTTTTTCCTTCATCACCTCTAGAATTTCTCAATTCTGATAGATGTAATGTGGTATCTCAGAGTTGTTTTAATTTTAATTTCTCAAACCTGGAAAGATTTACATGAACTGATACAAAGTGAAGTGAGCAGAACCAGGAGAACATTATACGCAATAACAGCAACATTGTATGATAATCAACTATGAAGGATTTAGCTATTCTCAGCAGTACAATGATCCAAGACAATTCCAAAGGGCTCAAGATGAAAAAAGCTATTCACATCCAGAGAAAGAACTGATGGAGTCTGAATCAGAGTGAAGCATGCTATTTTAGCTTTTTTTTTTAATTGTGCTTTTTTCTTTTGGTCTATTTCTTCTTTTGCAATATAACTAATATGGAAATATGTTTTACATGATTGCACATATGTAAACTGTATAAAATTGCTTACCATCTTAGGGAATGGGGAGGTAAGGGAAGGAGAGAGAAAATTCAGAACTCAAATTTTTTTAAATGAATGTTAAAGCATACATTTATATATAATTGGAAAAATAAAATAATGTTAAAATAATTTTTATTTCTCTAATCAATAGTGATTTATAGCTATTTTTTCACATGACTCTAGATAGCTTTGATTTCTTCTTTGAAAGTCTGCCTGTTTATATCTTTTGACCATTTATCAATTGGAGAATTGTTCTTATTTTTATAGATTTTACTCAGTGCTCTATATATTTGAGAAGTGAGGTCCATATTAGAGAAATATACCCTTAATTTTTTATATTACTTCATTGTCTGTGGTACCTTTTAGCAAAACGTAGTTTCCCGGCTTATCTCTTTTAATGAGGTCAATTTTTGTTTTTGCTTTGTCTGAGATCATGATTGCTACACCTTCAACTGAAGCATTATAGATTCTGCTCCAACTCTTCATTTTAACTCTGTGTGTGTCTTTTTGCTTCAAGTGTATCACCTGTAAACAATATATTTGTTGGATTCTTGTTTCTAATCCATTCTGCTTTCCACATCCATTTTATGGGTGAGCTCATTCCATTCACCTTTAGTTATGATTACTAATTGTGTATTTCCCTCTAGCCTTTCTTCTTTTTATCTTTCTCTCTTTTTACCTTTTTCTTCCTCAAAAGTCTATTTTGCTTCTGACGACTGCTTCCCTTAATCTACCCTCCCTTTTATCATCTCCCCCTTCCTGTTGATTTCTATGCCCAACTGAGTATGTATGTATATATATATATATGCTTGTGTGTGTGTGTGTGTGTGTGTGTGTATTCATTCTTCCCTCTTTGAACCAATTCCAATGAGAGTGAGGTTCAGGCATTGCCCATGTCCCCTTTTCCCCCTCCACCATAAAAGTTCTTCCTGGTATTCCTCTTTAATGCGAGAAAAAATTCCCCTTTCTACCTCTTCTTTCCTCATTCTCCCTATCCATCCCTCTTTCTCACCAAGGAGTGAATGATAGGCTCATGACAATGCAATTGCCACTTGCAAGAAAGCGCTATGTTCCATCATCAGTGTGTGCACTCCCACCATGATGAACCCTGCTGAGGTCAAAGAAAAAGTTTATGAAGACCTGGAGACCCTCAACATCAATGTGCAAAAGAGGACAAGCTTGAAGTTCTGGGTGACTTTAATGCCAGAATAGGCACAGACTATCAGACATGTCAGGGAGTCTTTGGGAGGAATGGAGTCAGAAACAGCAACAGAAATAGTCACTTACTACTGAAGACTTGTGCATCTCATGACCTCATCACCAACACTGTATTCTGTTTACCTAAATGCCATAAAACTTCATGGATGCACCCTTGCAGTAAACATTGGTATTTAATAGACCAAGTCATTGTAAGGAGAAGAGACAGACAGGATGTGAGAGTAACAAAAGTGATGTGTGGCACAGAGTGCCAGACTGATCATAGACTGATCCTCTCCAAGCTAAACTTTCACATTCAACAAAAGTAGCAGCCCCAAGGAAAACCAACTACTAGAAATCATAATGTCAATAGATTAGAATGCTTCTCTGAGTGTGAACAGTTAATTGCTAACTTGGAGAGAAAGCTGAGCCAACACACCATTGGCAACAGTGGAGGAGGAAAGGAGTGGAAAGCTTTCAGGGATTTGGTGTACAGCACCACATTTTCATCTATTCACCAGAACACTTGCAAACATTAGAACTGGTTTGATGAAAATTATGGAGAAATTCAGGAGCTGCTAAACAAAAAATGAGAACTCCACAGGGTTTACCAGCAGAATAGTTGGTCTATTTCTAAGAATGCAGCATTTAACTCCATCAAAAGTAAAATCCAAACAAAGCTTAGAAGGATGCAGGATTCTTGGCTCAGTAAGTAACAGTCCAAAGCATTTTTATCATTCTCAGAAGGCTATTTATGGGCCAAAACCCTGTGATGCTTTTTAATTACTTAGCACTGATGGTGTCACATTCATTAGTGATAAGGACATGATCTTGGAGAGATGGACTAAACACAATAGAGCACCATCAACCAATGCTGAAGCCATTGACCATATACCTCAGGTTGAAGTCAATCCCTCTCTAGCTGAACTTCCAACTAAAGAAGTCTTTGGATGCCATGAGGCTCCTCTTGCATGAAAAAGCATGTGGTGCTTATTCTATTGCAGCTGAGATTTATAAGGCAGGGAGTCCACTGCTCATACAAAAGATGACTGAAATCTTCTGGATTATATGACCAGAGGAAGTTATACCCTGGAAGTTCAAGGATGACTACATTTTCCTACTCTATAAAGGAAAAGGAAATAGGTTGTACTGTGACAATCACAGCGGGGTTCTTTTAATAGAAAGAGTCTTGCAGTGAATCCTCCTTAATAGGCTGATTCTTCACATAAAAGATGATCATCTCCCCAATTGAGAAATGGTCAAAGGATATGAACAGGTAGTTTTCTGATGAAGAAATCAAAGCTATCTATTACCACATGAAAAAATGCTCTAAATCACTTTTAATTAGAGAAATGCAAATTAAAACAACTCTGAGGTACCACCCCACACTTATCAGATTTGCTAATATGACAAAAAAGGAAAATAATAAATGTTGGAGAAGTCATGGAAAAATTGGAACACTATTGCATTGTTGGTGGAGCTGTGAACTGATCCAACCATTCCGGAGAGCAATTTGGAACTATGCCAAAGGGACTGTTCATACCCTTTGACCCAGTAATAACACTACTAGATCTGTATCCCAAAGAGATCATAGAGGAGGGGAAAAGACCTATATGTACAAAAATATTTCTATCAGCTCTCTTTGTGGTGGCAAAGAATTGGAAATCGAAGGAATGCCCATCAATTGGGAAATGGCTAAACAAGTTGTGGTATATGAATGTAATGGAATACTATTGTGCTGTAAGAAATGCTGAGCAGGAAGAGTTCAGAGAAACCTGGAAGGACTTACATGAACTGATGCTTACATGAACATGCTGACTAAGAGGAGCAGAACCAGGAGAACATTGTACACAGTGACAGCAATATAGTGTGATGAACAATGGTGATAGACTTGGCTCTTCTCAGCAGTGCAATGTTCCAAAACAATTTCAAAGAACTTATGATAGAAAATGTTCTCAACATCCAGAAAAAAAGAACTGTGGATTATGAATGCAGATTGTTTCTACTTTGGGGCCATTTTTTCCCTTCCTTTGTGAGGTTTTTCCCTTGTGCTCTGATTCTTCTTTCACAATATGACTAATGCAGAAATATGTTTAATGTGATTGTACATATATAAACTATATCAGTTTGCTTTCCATCTTGGGGAGGAGGGAGGGAAGGTGGGACAAAAATTTGGAACTAAATCCTATGAAAACAAATGTTGAAAATTGTCCTTACATGTAACTGGAAAATAATAAAATACTTTTGTTTTAAAAGAAAAAAAAAGAAAAATACCTTTAAAAAGCTTATTGATACTGATTAGTTAATTAATTGCTGGTAGCAAATACACTGGCAAAGTGACTCTAGTCAATAGCATTAGATAAAGCCACAACAGCCTTGTACCCCTAGAACCCTGAGGAGAAGATGTGACTAGCCTCTGTCTGGAAGACTAAGGTCAGAGTATTGCTACATATAGAACCTCACCTGGGAGAAAATTTGGTCCTTCCCATTTGTGAGAACCCCACCAGAGAGATTCTTCATCTGGAAGGTTATTAAGTATGGGATAGGCTAGTTTTCAGGATCCACCAGAGAAAAACTGTCACTCTACAAAAAGTTGTCAATCTACAAGTCATTTTTTTCTTTTTAGTGTGTTTCCTTTCAAAGCAGTTTCCTTTTGAGATGATTTTTGCAAGCTCTTGTATTTGTTGATTCATTCCATGCTTAAGTACTGCTTTCCAGTTGCCATGTTACTGAATCCTGCATAAGTACTTATATTGACACTAATACGGGACTTTGTATCTCTAAAATGCTGTTGCCTAATTGATAAATGCTCATTTGCATTTTAACAAACTGTTGACCTTATTGTGAGATGCTTATGATCAAGTCCATAGGGTAAGGTTAGAAATCTAGTAGGAGTATCCTCTTAATAGCAGACGGGGGAAATCTGGAATGCTCTTTGGAATGGGACCCAGAGGAAATTTGCCTGGACCTCAAAAGGATTGTCTGAATTACAGTGACCCATCGAGAAATTTTAGCCTTCCCCACTTAAGAAAATGTTGTCCAGACCCCAGTTATGTGACTTAATTCACTGAGGAAATTATGGAAGAATTTTCACCTAAAATTGTTTTTTCTTTCTTTCTTTCTTTTTGGTGAGGTAATTGGGGTTAGGTGACTTGCCCCAGGTCACACAGCTACTAAGTGTCAAGTGTCTGAGGTCATATTTGAACTCAGGTCCTCCTTACTCCAGGGCCAGTGCTCTATCCACTGTACCACCTAGCTGTCCCTTGGTTTTTCACCTAAAGGTGAAAGGTAAGGGGATGACTTACAGTCAACCTCAGGTTCTTAATCTCTGTGGAGAATTTCATGTTGTGGTAGAGCAATATTCTAGCCTTTCCCCCCATGGAAGTTGGGCTAGTTTTTCCTTAAAAGGCTATTGAGAGCTTCTTCCAGACTTGGTTGGCTCAGATGTCTAAATGCTTAGACTAGTGGCATCATTTTCTCATCACCCATGTAGGAAGTAGCTATAAGATCACAGGGAAGCTTGGCTGATGCATTATAATGGGCCAGGGAGCTTCACTCAGCTGAATTAACTCAAGGAGTCCTCAATGCCTACACATAAGATGGTGAGCTGTTTGAAGTCTCCTTTTTAATGCCCAAGATTTAGCACAGTGCCTGATACATAATAGATGCTTAATAAATATTTATTGAGTGATTAGCTGATGGATTGTTAAATGTCCCTTTCCTGCTATGACTAAGTAAATCTCTTTTTGTTAACTGTTGAATGACCTATAAGAATCTCATTTTGTTCCTTTCTCAAACCCAAGCTACCAAAGGACTGGCCAAACCCAGGATGTATGTGCTCTGAGATTGCTGTAGGAACTAAGCATTCTTTCTGAGATGGGAGGCTCACTTCTCTTTATCTTTTTCCTTTTCCTTATTACCTTTGGGGTAGGGAAGGCTGTTTAAAATACTAAGATAGCCCTTGTTGAGCACCAAGTATTAAGCTTTGGGCTCCACCATTCCTTCTGACTCCATTAGGGATGGCTATGACCTTGTGAGCTTCAAAAGGTTGGAATGGGGAGTCACTAGGAAAGTGCTTTCCTTACAACCAACCTGCAGACATAGAGAATGCAAATCTTATCATCTCCATTTTACAGATGAGAAAAGTGAAGCCCCTAGAGATGAAGTTAACAGTTTCCTGGTATCACACAGCTACTAAATAGTAGAGCCCGGATTCAGACACAGGCTCCTGACTCCAAATCCAATGCTCTTCTCATCCCGTGTCAGTTCCAGTTCCTCCATCATAATTAATCAATCAACGAGCATTTATCAAGCACCAACTATGTGCCAAACACTGCGCATCTGATGTCATTTCTAGCCCCCCATCACAATTCATCAATCAATAGGCATTTGTTAGGCACTAATTATGTGCCAGGCACTGTGAATGAAGGAAACCTTTACAAAAATATACATAAGAAGGGGAAGGAATCGTTTATTACTGTGAAACGGGACCTCCAGGCAGGGATGGATGGTCAGCACAGACATTTGGATGCATAGAGTTCAGAGCTTTAGGGAGCAAGCATACAAGAGATGTAGACCTGGGAGTCAGCTAGATAGAGGGGACAGTCAAAGCCATGGAGATTAATATAGGAGATAGTGTAGGGGAAAGGTTTATTTAGAGGAATCTCAGAGAATTTTTGGCCTTCATGACACAAAGTGAGGGCCAGAATTCACAAAAGGATAAACTGAAATGCAAAAAGGGGGGAGGGGGGACAGCACAGAATAGCCCAAGTTCAGACCCAGAAGTCCTGGCCCCCAGCCAAATCTACTCTTTTCTCCTATCCAGATTCGGTCACCACCATTGCCCACACCTGTCCAACCCAATCCCTGGAATCTTCAGAGCTTGAAACAAGGGAAAGCTTCCCTTTCACAAATCCAGTAGTTCTCCATGCTGCAAGGTGCATCATTCCAGCCTTGAGAGGTCAGCTCACAGCAATCTTCATCACCAATATTGTTGGGTTCTCCCTCATTCCAAAAGCTGTGGACATTAGCATTTTAGTGAGTAGTCCTCCCCTCTCCCACACTGAAGCAGTCACTTAACCCCAGTGGTTGGCCCTTTGTCCATAGCTCCACCATTCTTACCACCTAGAAAAAAGCTGGTCTGTGGGGGCAGCCAGGTGGCACAGTGGATAAAGCACTGGCCTTGGATTCAGAAGGACCTGAGTTCAAATCCATACTCAGACACTTAACATTTAACTAGTTGTGTGACCTTGGGCAAATCACTTAACCCTCACTGCACTGCAAAAACAAACAAAAAAACTGGTCTGTGCCTCAGATGAGGCACCAAGCTCCCCCACTCACTCTTTCTGCCTCCCCACCATCATTATGTGCACACACATGTGGCACACACACACATACATACACACACACACACACACACCTTACACATACAACCATAGCCTTGGATGGAAACCATCTAATTCTGACCTGGGAGTGCCCCATCTATTCCCCATCCCACTCCTGCTCTTTGCCACCACTGCCTCTTTCTCAAATAATCCTTCCCTTTGAAGGACTTGGAAGTTCCAGGAGTTTAGTGTGTCTGGTCCCCAAAGATATGGACCCAGCCATATGGAGGTCTGAACAGCTGAGAACAGCTAAAAAACATACTTATTTGGACACATAGATGGGGGTGGGCTTCTTTAAGGGTTCCAGGGTATCCCCAGAGTACAAGGTCCTCAAGGATCCAATGTGAGTCCCCCCTACCCTACAACTTCCCAAAGGAAAGCAGTGTTTTTCCATATGGTATGGAGCTTTGGAGTTGTTTTCAAGGCATTGTTCCCTTCTGAAGGACCAGAAAGTCAGTAGAATCATATGATTAAAAATCTAGAGTTGGAAAGCATCTCAGAGTTCACTGAATCCAACCTCCTCTTTTAATAAATATAATTCCGCTTTTAAACTTATGCATTTTGGGGGCAGCTAGGTGGTCCAGTGGATAAAGCACCAGCCCTATATTCAGGAGGACCTGAGTTCAAATCGGCCTCAGACACTTGACCTGGGCATGTCATTTAAACCTCATTGCCCTGGAAAAAATAAACTTATGCATTTTGCATAAGACTCTCCTAATTGGTGAAGAGAATGCTGACATGACCCTGCATAACTGAGAAAGGCAGTCAGGACATTTCTTTACCCTGCTTGGAGAGATCCATGTGGTTCCAGAGTCTCTTTGGGACCAACTTGAAGGAGAGGAAAAAGAGACTTTGAAAGTGGCAAAAATGCAGGGGATGCAAGTACCTCAACACATCCCTAATTTCCAGCTTGATACCCTAAAGATTTTGAGGCTTTCCCTTTCACTAAGATTGGGGCCTATCTCTTGGTTGAGTGAGATCTCAGCTCAGTCCCCTCTAAGCTTGTTTGCTCCTGTGTATTTTCCGGTAAATTTCTGAGAAATCTGTAGAACTCTGATTTCTGTTTGCTCTCTGCTTGGATAAATGAGTTTACTCACCATTCACTACTTATGATGGGCATTTGTGTAATTAGCATTTGGTAAGAAAAAGCCACCCCAGTGGGTGCCAACCTGGGGCACCTTCTTCCCCCTATAAGGGATAGTGACCAAGGAAGGTAATGCCCTTGTTGATTATGGACCTAAGAAACCATATTGGGCACATAAATCATCAATATTGCTGGGGGAGGTGCCAAAGAGATAAAACTCTAATCTGACACCTCCTTTCAGAGAACAAAGAAGCCAACCTCACGGCCCTTTCTCAGGCCCCTTCTCCAGACAGGAATCAGAATCTCCCTTGGAGAGGGGAGGGCAAGACTCCAGAATTATCTGTCAATGCCTCCCCCATGAGTCACATTTAGACAATTCACGTGGACATACTCACCTTGCATGGGCAACACACACCTTATACAGAAAAGCAAACTGAGGTAGAGAGAAGTTAAATGACTATCCCAGGGTTATATACAGGGTCTAAGGTAGTAAGTGTCAATGGTAGAATTTGAACACAAGATTTCTGACCCCAGAGACAGTGTTCTTCCCACCAAATCTTTTTTTTTTTTTGCGGGGCAATGGGGGTTAAGTGACTTGCCCAAGGTCACACAGCTAGTAAGTGTCAAGTGTCTGAGGCCAGATTTGAACTCAGGAACTTCTGAATCCAGGGCCGGTACTTTATCCACTGTGCCACCTAGCCGCCCCCTTTCCCACCAAATCTTAAGGGATCAAGATTCTAAACAAGCCTGGGGGTAGGGCATTGATTCTGGAGAGAGTCATTAATGAGTATGGGCATAAGAAACACTGCTAGGGGAATATGCTGACTGAAGAAGATACTGATGGGTGGGGGACATTGGACAGGATGGGAAGGGAAGATGTTAACTGGGGCAAGGACTCATTGGGGAGAGAATGGTTGTAGAGAGGAGGAGATAGTAAAGACACTAGCTGGAAAGAGGATGCTAATTTGATTGGAAGGAGAACAGTGACCATCAGAGTCAAAAGGCACTGTGGGGGGAGGTTTGGTTGTGACTTCTCTTGACCCCATGACAATGAGGCTGGAGGCCATTGGCTTCTGATGCCTAAGCTCAGTTCTGATGCTGGAATTTCAGGCCTCAGCCAGAAGAGGATGGGGTTTTCCTGTGGTGCTCTTAGGGAAGGGCCAAGCACTTGTTTCCCCCTCCCTCCTGGGTCTCTGGACCACTGCCAGTGACTTACGACTGCTGAAGAGTTGTTCCATCCACCCAGTGCCAGGTCCCCTCTTTCTTCTTGTCAGTGAGTCCCACCCACCACCGGTAGTTGGAGGTGGCCTTCTGCTTCAGGTATTTCTGGGAATCAGAGAGTGGGGTGGATATTGGAACTCTTGGGGTTTGTTTGTTTTTTGTGGGGCAGTGGGGGTTAAGTAATTTGCCCAAGGTCACACAGCTAGTAAGTGTCAAGTGTCTGAGGCTGAATTTGAACTCAGGAACTCCTGAATCCAGGGCCGGTGCTTTATCCACTGCGCCACCTAGCCGCCCCAATATTGGAACTCTTATCCCTCACTCCCAGGGACCAAACAAAGCCTTGGCCCTCATCAGGCAGGGGCCACTATTGAGGCATTTCCTTCCTTCCTTTGCCCCCATACTACAAGGTGATTCTCTCCTCAGAGACTCAGCCTTCTGAACCACTGTCTGATATCTGAGGGCATTCACTGGAAGAAAATTCCTCCCTGTGCCAAACTGTTGGAGAGATGGTGGTGATGATGACAATAACATCAGCAGCAGAAACAGCAACAAGTGCAACAGCAGCAGCAGAATCAGCAACAGTAGCAGCAGCAGCAGCAATAACAGCAACAGCAACAGCAACAACAACAAGACAAACAGCAACAAAAGAAACAGCAACAATAGCAACAGTAGCAACAGTAGCAGCAATAGCAGCAGCAACAATAGCAACAGCAGCAGAAGCAACAACAGCAGCAGCAGAAGCAATAGCAGCAGCAGAAGCAACAACAGCTAGCATTTGTATAGCACTTTAGGTTTGTAAAGTACTTCCCACCTCATTTCTACACATCCTCTTATTTGTGCCTCCAGCTAATCCTACAAGGCAGATCCTATCCCTATCTCCATTTTATAGATAAGGAAACAGGCTGAGAGAGGTTAAGAGAGCCATCTTCATAGAGCTAAGAATGCACCTGCGTTGGGCTCTGAACCCCACTGCTTCTTCCGGGTACACCACCTGCCTCTCTGAGTTAGAACACCTGGGTCCCAATGCTAGCTCTCCCAATTGCTACTTGTGTGATCTTAGGGAGCTCCCTGCCCTTTTCTAGGCCTTGGGGTCCTCAAATGTAAAATTAGCAGACTCACCCAGATCATCTCTAGAGTGGTTTTTGGCTCTTCTCTCTACAGCCCTGACCATCCGCTTTCTCCTGAGGAGACAGCCTGGTTCCAGCACCCACATATGACTTTCTGTTGGTGCCCTGAAGCTGTGTCTCCCACACATGTGTTCTGTGACCCTCTGTGATTCTTAAGCTCCTTGGAGTCCACCTAACACACACCATTGCCTGGTCTAAATGAATGTGTCTTCGAGCTTGTGCCACGTATAGATACTGTGCCACTGCAGCCACAGCCCTGGGTATGACCTCCGTCTACTTCTTGCCACTGGGTGCGTGAGAGGCATAGTGGCTCCTGGGTATGGCATCAGGAAGAGGAGAGAATCAGGGAGAGAGCTTTTCACACCTATCCAGATTCATGTGTTTTGTCAGTCTCTTTTGCATGCATGGGTTCTGTGTTTCTGTTTTGATTTTTTGCTTTTTAAATCAAGAACTGGGATATATATATATATATATATATATATATATATATATATATATATATATATTGCTGGGCAATTGGGGTTAAGTGACTTGCCCAGGGTCACACAGCTAGTCTGAGGCCAGATTTCAACTCAGGTCCTCCTGAATCCAGGGCTAGTGCTCTATCCACTGCACCACCTAGCTCCCCCGAGATGTATATATTTTTGACAATGACAAAAAATATTGGAGTGGTTTACCATTTTCTTCTCCAGAAAGGATGACCTAAGTCTCATAACTTCAGAGTTAGAAGGACCTTGAAGGCCAAATCCAACTACTTGTGATTGTCCAAAGCCAACAAGGTAGCATGGCCAGAATTCAAACCCAGCTCTCATGACTCCAAGTCCATCACTCTGTCTACTGAACCACCCTGAACCCTTCTTTTGCCTGGTTCTCATGGTATCTCTCTATTACTCCAAACCCCAAATCATAGAATCGCAGTTGGAAGGGATTTTGGAGACCAGCCCAACTAACCTACTTCTGAACAATTATCTCTTAAATATCAGGACATGCTCATGTGATTACAGACAGAGCAACAAAAGGGACATTCATGACATCTAGTCCACCCTTCTCATTTTACAGATGAAGAAACTCTTTCACTAGCGAGGTGGCTGACCAAATGACAGCCATAACTTACTTCCATCCCTGCTTCATCTATTCTTGTTCTGTTTTCTGGAGTTTTGCAAAAGAAACAATGTCTAACCCCTCTCTCAAGCCACAGATGACATAGATCTAAAGCACATTTTAGAGTCCCTCCAATCCAACCCCCTCAATTTGCAAATGAGAAAACAGATGAAGCCCAAGGAAGGAAAATTATTTGCCTGAAGTCACACAGATGGGAGGGATCCCAGGACCCAGGTATTAGGATCTGGGAAAAAACCTCACCTGCTCCTCAGAAGAGCTAATGATGACCAGGTGGCTACCATCTGCCTCACACGCCTCTCTGGCTACTTCCCATGGCTTTCGGTCCTTGGAAAATTGGTAACAGCTGTCTTTATACAATGTCCAGTCACAGGGACATGAATGGCAAAAGGCATCTGTGGGCAATGGGTAGGATTAGGCAAAGGACTCAGGGCTCCTGGCTCCCTCTCCTGACCACTGAACTCACACCTCTCTAGGCATCCCCAAGTATAATCTCTTTAGTGCTCTCTTTACTGCCCCAGTCTTTCCCAGGTGCCCAGCTATCCTTACCCAGGGTTTTGTTCAGTTGTTTGATAAACTGTGAAACTTCAGCTTGTTCCTTGGCCCTCAAGTCTAGGGAGGAAGAAATAGAGATCAGAAGGATGAACACCTTTGCTCTTTGGAAAGCCTAGATGTCCTGCCCCAGGCTGAATCTTGCTCCTGGGAATTCCCCTTCCTTGGAGGACCCAATTTTCCTACTCCTCCTCTGACTTCTGGATCCCTAGAGACTCAAAGGATTTCAAGGGCCAACTGGTCCCAACCCATACCTCAAGAAGTCCCTTCCCCAGAGAACCCAATTATCTTTCCTGTGCCCCTGCCTGATGTAAATCTCTAAGCCCCTCACCTGGTGATTCTCTCTTCTCCCTGGACCTAGGTATCTTTCCTCCCAGTCCCTGCCCCTTCCCCCCCCCCAATCATCTTCTAGCTGGGCAGAGAGCTGGTTCAGTTTCTTCTGGAATGATTCATGCTCTAAGTTAGACTGACTTTGGGTAAAAGTAGGACTAGAAGGGGCAGGTAGGTGGCACAGTGGATAAAGCACCAGCCCTGGATTCAGGAGGAACTGAGTTCAGATCTGGCCTCAGACACTTGACACTTGCTAGCTGTGTGACCGTGGGCAAGTCACTTAACCCCAATTGCCCAGCAAAAAAAAAAAGCAGGACTAGACAAGGGACCCAGGAATCCTGTTTCCCTCCCCAGACCACTGAACTCAGACCTTTCTAGGCATCCCCAAGTATAATTCCTGTACTCTTTAGTGTTCCAGTCTTTCCCAAGTGCCAGCTATCCTTACTCAAGGTTTTGTTCAGTTGCTCGATGAACTGTGAAGTTTCAACTTGTTCCTTGACCCCCTATCCTAGTGAGGACCAGTTCTTGGCCTCAACCCAATCATCTTCAATAGGCAGAGAGCTGATTCGCTTTCTTCTGAATTGCTTGGTTCTGGAAGACTGGAAAGCAAAGTAATGAGTTTGGGCCCATAGGAGTAAAACCCATCCAACAGAGGTCTGAGGAGTTGGTGGGGGGGGGGGGAAGGGAGCCCAATTTCAAACAAACTTCCCTCTCCCTGGAATCCATGGCAGGACTGGCACCTAACCCATGAACTCGCTTTGATTTTGCCCTCTCTAATAGTACCACAGTCTCACCCAGGACAGGGGGCTCAGGCCTGGCCCCAAACTCATTCTGACATCAGAGACCTAGCTCTGCTTCCACTCTTGCAGAGTAGCCCTAGATACCCAGAGGCCCAGATCCCTAAATCAGTGTAGATTATAAAGCTACCTTCAAGATCGTGTAATCCAACCAACCAACAAAAACTAATCTTTCACTAAAGATTGTGAAGAATATACTTTTCTGCATATAATTCTTTATAATTACATAATGAATGCAATTATATAGTTAATTATTGAATTATTAATTATGTGTATTAATTGGTATAATTCTTTATAACAAAATATTAATTTTGATCATATACATGTTAGAAATGCAGCTAACAGCTCGAATAAGTGTCACAAGTCAAGTGTCTCAGCTCACATAATCTAAGTAGGCAGCAGAGTGTGGTTGAAGGCTTCTTTAATACATCTTCATGAAGGTGGGCACCCTCTTGAATGTGTCAGATAGTACACCTAAGTGAAGAGCCACACAGCTGTTTATACACACAGAGGGTCTCTTCCCAACCAATCACATTACAGTATTTATCATCCCCCTATTTACATACAGTTTAGACCAAACAGATTGTACCAGGTCAACCAATGACATTGCACCAAGTGTTAATCAATCACAATATACAAAATACGATACCAGGCAGTAACATATTCTGGGCAAGAGTGTCCACTCATCCTTATCACAATGTTCTGTGTTAGCATACCTTACATAACTTTCAAGAAATGAAACTTAAATTGGGATTTGAAACTAAACTTACTTTTTATTCTCATTGCTCTGAGAAGAGTTCAGACATGGTCTTTTCTCTCAATATACTTTCACTAATCCAGTAACCATGAAACTCAGTACACAAAATAAAATAGGTAACATGCAAAACATTTTTTCTCACTAGTAATTCCCCAGAATTCTGTGACTTTTTGTGCTAACATCTCAATTGGAAAAAAACAAAACAGAACAGAACAACAAAAAAAAGACAAAACACACCGATTTCAGACAATATTCACTTTTTATAACACATGAAATCTATGGTACCATAAATACTGTAGAGAAAATAAAATTCTTAAAACTAAACCATTTTTAGCCTGAATCTTACCTTACACTGTATCAGTTGGCAGTGCAAAGGCATTATACTGTATATTAAACTGCTCTTTTTAAACTTCTGATGTTTCTTATTAACATCTCATTTACAGTGGAGAAAACTTATCTTCCCTATGTAATAGTAAGAATAATAAATAATAATAGCTAATTTTTACATAGTTAGTACCAGCACAAACATTTTCAAGACGTATTTCAATTATTAGGTTCCATGTTAACTGTACCTAAAGCATTCATACAAAACAAATAAGGAAGTAGTCTTTCCATCCTTTAACAGAAATTGTAAATACCAACGATGATATAATGGATTGCTTTGGGGTTTTTTACTTTATGTTCTCCATTTCTGCTACCTTATGTGAGAAATCATTATTAATAATTGATATCTTAGGGGACCAAGTGATCTCCCCTTCTTTCTTAGTCCTTTCTCACCACCACCACCCCCAATCCAAAAGCAAGTTCTCCTTGAAAGTAAGAGTCATCTGGGTTAAAGGAGAGACAGATCCTTTTGTCTAGATAGCTGAAGGACTTTACTGATTAAACTACAGGTAGGTGGAAATTATTTGGGGTGAGGGGTCCACATTCCTTCTATAATGCCATCTAAGTCACATATCCTGGACTTCATTTTAATACAACCCACCTGCAATCATGTCAACCAATTAGATATGATTATTATTCACTAAGTAGATTTGATTGCTATGTGATGGACCTCCTATAGTTGGAAGGGTATATAAAGTGAGACCCCCATGGCCATTAGGGGTCTTTTGTTCTGAGAGAGGCAGTCAATAGACCTCCTTTTATTAATATCCTGCTGGCCTATTAATAAAATGATGAAATTACCTGGAAACTATGTCCTGTATTGTTAATCATCACACTTAAACTGTCTATTATTTTCTGTTTATACTCATTTCAGCCACTCCATTTGGTTTTCTCTTCAAACCAGTTGCCTAACTATCCATCCTAATAAGATATTATTTCACTTTTTTTTAAAATGAGAGGTAATAAGAATTTGGCAATTAAATTTAATTGTTGACAATTGCAAATTGTTAGTATGAGAAAATAATTATTAATAATGAATTTCTGGGAGAAACCCAGACATTAGTTTAGCTGCTCTCTTCCCCCTCACCAGAAACCAGCCTGGGATGAGTTTTCAGCTTAACAAAAGGAATGCAGACTGATCCTTCTGATTAACTAGGGGAAGAAGCACACCTAGGTGGTTGGAATTTGATCTCTAGACCACCCTTCAAGTCATGTCAATCAATGGAATGGAATGATGTTGACCAATTGGCTTTGATCAGTGAGTAAAGAGCCACCTCTATTGAAGGAGAAAGGGGACTAGACCACAAGAGACTTACTCTCTTTTTCCTGGGACTTAATTGAGCTTCCCACATACCCTGTCCTCTCCCTCTTGGCAAAATGTGCTGGGTATGTAATTGTTTAGGCCTCTAATCTGGTGACTTGTGAAGAGGTTAGGGAAATGCTACATGGTCAATTGTTTGTTAATATTTAATATTAATTAATAATAAATGCTTACTACCTAAACTGGTGCACTGACCATTGATTCATAAGTAGCAATATATTAGAAAGTCCAGCCTAGTTCCCCAATAATTTAGCTGAAAACAGCTAACCTGGGGGCAGCTAGGTGGTGCAATGGACAAAGCACCGGCCCTGGATTCAGGAGGACCTGAGTTCAAATGTGGCCTCAGACACTTGACACTTACTAGCTGTGTGACCCTGGGCAAGTCACTTAACCCTCATTGCCCAGCAAAACAAAATAAACAAATAAATGAACAAACAAACGAAGAACAAACAAATGAATGAATGAATAAGTAAAATGAATGAATAAATAAATAAATGAAATAAAAACAGCTAGTCCCCCAATAGTTTAAATAATACATTAGTATTAAAGATCTCAGGTTACATCAATGGTTAAGTTGCAGTTTATTTGAAAACTAGATTTTTATATGATGATATCCTGGTACTTAGCAAAATTAATCAATATACATTTATTAAAATGTTTCTTCAAGATGTAAATAGCAGGAAGAAAAACAAATATCTTCTTCCTGTCCATAACTCTCCAAAACAGATCTAGAAAACACACCAGACCAAATTCTGATCAAGAAATACAAGAAAGGGACAGCTAGGTGGTGCAGTGGATAAAGCACCGGCCCTGGATTCAGGAGTACCTGAGTTCAAATCCAGCCTCAGACACTTGACACTTACTAGCTGTGTGACCCTGGGCAAGTCACTTAACCCCCATTACCCTACCAAAAAAAAAGAAAGAAATACAAGAAAAAGAAATACAAGAAAAAAAATCATGATAAAATTTTTTTTTCCAGTCCAAGTCAGCAGAAGGAGACAGAGAGGTTTGCAGACAGTGCCCAGGAGCATACCCCAGTGAAGAGCATTCCAGTGCAGAAATAGGCTGTGCACCAAAACAAGAAGACATCCCAGATATAGCACAGAAGGGCCTAAATTTGTGTAAGGTGCAAGAATAGGTGCCAACTAGCAGCTCTGTCCAGGGCAGGCTGAATGTCCAGGCCTGAAGGGTGGCATTCTAGGGTGAGGAGCAGTCAGGAGCCATAGGCAATGGACCAAGCAAGAAACAAGTTCAGAAACAAGTAGCAGTTGTTTTGCTTGAACCCCAGGACCTGAGTAAGTCTTAGCTGAAGCTTTAAACCCAATCTAAAGCTTACAGAAGAATATCTAGGGCAGGAATCTCAGACCAAATGTAAGCCTACAGTTCTAATACTCTGAACCAGAAGTTTTCCAACTGGTCAATAGTGTCAGAGTCCAGCACAATCTATTGAAATTACAAATGGAGAAAATCTACAAGCCTATTTTTCAGACCCAAACCCAGGTCAGGAACTTTCAGAAAGCAGCAATTAGATTTTAAAAAGGAGCCTAGATTTCACATTTCAAGAAATCATAAAAGAAAATTGCCCAGATCCCATAGAACCAGAAGGCAAACTAGAGATAGAAAGAATCCACCAATCACCTCCTGAAAGAAACCCCAAAATAAAAATTCCCAAGAGCATCAAACCCAGAGTTTTCAGAGCAAAGAAAAAATACTGTAAGAACAAGAAATAAAGAATTAAAGTACTGAAGAGCCACAATCAAGATCATATATTATTTAGCAGCCACTACTATAAAGGAGCAGAGAGCTTGGAATACCATATTCCAGATAGCAAAGGATATAGGTTTATAACAAAAAATTATTTACTTAGAAAAACTGAGTAAAATCCTAAAGAGGGAAAAACCAGACCTTTAACAAAACAAAGGACTTCCAAGCATTCCTGATGAAAATCCCAGAGCTAATTAGACATTTTAACATGCATCCAGAGAAATACAAAAAGGTAAACATGAATCAATAACTGTAATGGACTAGACAAAGATCAGTTATTTACATTATTGTGAGAAAATGGGTTTTGGGGGTCCCAGAGGGCCCCCATCGGGAACCTTGCCAGATTTCTTTCAGAGCTGGCCCAGAGTCAGTAAAGTCAGAAAGACAATAGAGATTAAAACTACACCTACCTGAAAGCCTTTCCCTTCAGAGGGCCTGTCTTCTGGACTCTGACCTTAGCCTGTACTGCTCATTTTAATATGGATCACCCTTAAGTCCAGTAAACCAACAGATTTGAATGATGCTAGCCAATTAGCTTTGAGCAGTGTGTAAGGAATACACTAGGGAGAAAAGGGAGAGAAAGGATAGAGAAAATTTATTATCCAGTTATAACTGGAGAGCACAAGAAGTCTGTACAAACAAGGAGGAAGGAATGGGGCTAACAGTTGATACTTAAACCTTACTCTCATCTGAACTGGTCAAAGGAGGGAAGAATATACAAACAGCTGGACACGGAAATATATTTCACCCAACAGGAAAGCATGAGAGAAGGGTGAAAAAGAAGAAAGACACTAGCACTTGGGAGGAATCAGGAAAGGCTTAATGCACCTGTCTTAAGGTAGAGAGAGACTGTATATGAGATAAGGAGAGACCACATCTGTTGATGTGGGCCATAGACTCAGGGGAGAAAGTGGACATTAAGACCAAGATCTGTGAATGATGTTGTCAAATGCAACCAACACTATGGTACTTTTAACTTCCTCACAAAGATCACTTAATTTTCAGCATGTGCTTCATTTTCAAATACAATAAGTGGTGTGATGACACAACTCATCTGTCATGGCTCTACTTTGATTATGCCTCATTCAAGATTCCACGTGGCCAACTCAAGTCAGAGCTCATTGGTGCATATTGTATTCAATCCTTAAATAATTATTGCCCTGCATTTACTATGAGTCAAATCAAGTTTGCTACCTGTATCCCTGGCCACCCAGGGAGGTCTTCTCTTCTCCAGGCCAAATATATCTCCAGTTTCAATCCTTATATTGAATGGTCCTTTTATCTGCTAGGTCTCATAATGCACCATAGCACTGGACCTGGAATCAGGAAGACCTAAGTTCAAAACCAGCCCCAGACACTTGCTAGCTATGTGATCCTGGGTAAGTCATTTAACTTTTATGTGCCTCATTTTCCTCAATTGTAAAATGGAGATAATAATAGCTCCCAGGTTGGTTGTGAGGATCAAATGAGACAATATTTGTAAAATGCTTTGCCAACTTTAAAGTATTACATAAGTGCTAGTTATTATTGTTAATATTATTATTACAATCCTGGTGAATGCCAGAAGCCAGAAGGAACCTTAGAGAGTCTATATATATATATATATATATATATATATATATATATATAGAGAGAGAGAGAGAGAGAGAGAGAGAGAGAGAGAGAGAGAGAGAGAGAGAGAGAGTCATTTAGTCCAGCCCAGAATCTCTTCTATAATATCCCCTATAAATAACCAGCCAAGCTCTGTTTGAAAACTTTCATTCATGGGGATCTGAAAATGAAGATATTAATATTTACACTATTTACTTAACAGGGTTGTTATGAAGAAGGTGCTTGAAATTCTATGGAAATGTGCAGTGTTAGAGTGGAAAGGACAGAGGCCAGCTGTGCAGCCCATCATGGAAAGGAAATGAGAAAGGAAGGAAAGAGAAAACTTGGCATGTGGTTGACCACAAAACATCCCACAAGCTGGTCCTGGAGGAAGCAGGAGCCAGGACCACAGGTTTGTATCAGAGTTCAAGCAAGTGCAGGACCCAAGTCTTATCTGGAAGGGACTTCTCAAAAAAAAAAAAATAACAACATAAGTGACCCTTCTCTTCTTAAACTTAATCCTTAGTGGGAACAGCTAAGAAGATGATGGAAAGAAGGAACTGTGATGTTTAAAATATGATGTGTGGAGGCAGCTAGGTGGCGCAGTGGATAGAGTACTGGCCCTGGATTCAGGAGTACCCGAGTTCAAATCCAGCCTCAGACACTTAACACTTACTAGCTGTGTGACCCTGGGCAAGTCACTTAGCCCCAATTGCCCTGCAAAGAAAAAAAAAGAATATAATCTAATAAAATATAATGCATGTCCTTACCTGCCCCCTATCAGGTATTTGGTGGGTTTTTTTTGGAGGGGGGTAAATAGCTAAGATTTACTGATAAATTCAGCAACAGTTTAGACTTTTAAGCATTTATTAAAGAGTAAAGAGAACTAGGGCAGCTAGGTGGCGCAGTGGATAGAGCACCAGCCCTGGAGTCAGGAGAACCTGAGTTCAAATCCAGCCTCAGACACCTAACACTTACTAGCTGTGTGACCTGGGCAAGTCACTTAACCCCAATTGTCTCTCTCTCTCTCTCTCTCTCTCTCTCACACACACACACACACACAAAAGGGTAAAGAGAACGCATGGAGTACAGTAAAGCAAGAAAAGCCTATTTCTTTTCCTCTCTCTCTGCCACCAAGCTGAAATCCCAGAACAAAAAAAGGGAAATCCTCAGTGGCTTCTCCCAGAAGCTCCCTGTGGAACAGGAAGCAGGGCAATCCCCACACATAGCTCCAAGCTAATTGGCTGGTAGCATTGATTGACATGATTTACAGGTGGTTCTAAGAATAGTGACAAATTCCAGACACCAAGCCAAGCCACATGTTTCCTAGGGGGTGGGGCCCTGGTTTTCACTCTCCTCCTTGTGCTTCATGAAGAAACATCATTTCCTTACATGAAACAATAACATTACAGATACTTATGACTAACAAAGTAAAGGGAATGAAAAGAGAGAAAAGAAATTGATCAATGTATTACCAAAGACTAAAGGGGGCACTCCCCTTTAGTAAGTGGACATTATAAACAGTGTATACAATGGGGAAAAGGAAAACAGAAAAATGTTCATTTAAGGCTTTGGAAGTCTTTTCTCAGATGATTCTTGGCATGTCCTCTGGGTGTAGTTGTGGAATGTAAGTCTTTCAGGTGTGAATGCAGATGATCGACTAACAAGCCTCAGCTGTAGAGTTCCAGGTGTGATTATAAAGTCTCTCAGGTGTTTCAGATACTGGTAATCAGATGGAAAGTTTCCTACAAAAAATTGATCTTAACACAACTTTAAATAGCTTTGTCAATAACCAAATCAAACAATGAGACTTCTCAAAAACATGTCTAAGGAAATTCAGAATCTTTTAGAGATTTTACAATTATTGTCCAGTTGTTACACATGAAACATATAATTTTAAAAAATTGAAACATTCTCTAAAACTTAATATTACTACACTCTCCCCTGTGGAGAATAAATTGAGAAGACAATTGTGATATTAATTTAGAAAAAAAAATTCTTTTTGTTTCATCACTTTTTGCATCATCTGCCTAATTTTCCTCATGTCATTATGAGAAATTAAAGGATCCAATATAACTAGCAGCAGATGTCAAGGCCAAATCCAACATTGTATTTAGCATGACACCTGAGATAATTATGTGGGTTACCATTGTAAGGAATTAATTGTGATTTGGGGTTTTCATAACCCTATCTTTGCTTTATTATGGTCAGACTAAAGAAAAAATGTAAGCTTAAAAGCCTAAGAGAGGATGGGTGTGTACTTTGGGAGATAACTGAACAAACAAGAGGAACTCTGACCACAGGGAACATTTATTGAGTCAAAGTATCGAACTATGTAACTAAACTTTCCTCTAATAGCTTTCCCACGCCCACATGGGCTGTCCCCATTATAATCTGGAGAAAGCCTCTGATTTGGCCCTAGGTAATCCTCTTATAATACAATGTCCTCACGAAGTAGAGGCCCTCTAACTAGGCCATAGAACACAAGCCTTTTGGGATCAAAGGCTGGCTAAGTATGAAGTAACCCTGTTAGGTAATGAGAATATTACTTTAAAACACTGTACAGTCCTTAACCCAGCAACACTGCTCCCTAACTTACTACTCTTTGGGGAGTCGTTTCATGACTGTGTCTCTTTAGTTGATATGGCTGAGAAACCCCATGATGATCTTTTGGATACACCTTTAGAGAACCCTGATATTGTCCTCTAATCCAATGGTCCTTCTTTTATGAAAGATGGCACTCATTACACAGGGGCCGTTGTAGTTTCTGATTATGATATTATCTGGGAAGCTTCTCTGCCTTCACATTTTACTGCACAAGCTGCTGAATTTATGGCTCTTATACAAGCCTATAACATAGCCAAAGGGAAGAGCGCTACCATTTATACCAACTCCAGATATGCATTTGGAGTATGCCATGCTGTAGGCATGTTTTGGCTACGGGGGGGGGCTTTCTAACATCCTCTGGCAAAGCTATTGCTAACAGAGACCTTATCAAGGACCTCCTATCTGCCCTGAAACTTCCCTCTGCTTTAGCAATTGTACATTGCCCTGCCCACACAGGGAATAATGATTCTGTTTCAAAGAGGAACACATGAGCTGATTCAGCAGCTAAGTTCACTGCTTTAGAAGCCCCTGAACTTGTATTTAATCTCTCACCTTCTGAGGATGTTTCTCTCCACCTAACTTATGATTTTTCTGAAGTAGAAATGTGGAAAAAGAGATTCAAGGCTAAACAGATCGATGGAGTCTGGATGTCTTCAGAGGGAAAACCACTTCTCCCCCAGAAATTCTATCACCAGATATTCCTCTCTATTCACAGAAAAGGCCATTTTGGTACACAAGGCATTGTGGACTCAGTTAGGAGAACCTGGATAGCACCAGGTATAACTAACATAGCATCTCAAGTCTGCTCGGGCTGCTCCACATGTGAATCTTACAATCAACATGCCTTCCATGCTAAAGCATATGGAGGACACCCTTTGACATATACACATTTTGAACATCTACAAATTGGCTTTATTTCTATGCCTAAAGCAGGACAATATAAATTTTGCCTTGTCATTGTTGACCAGCTCACTCAATAGGTGGAGGCTTTTCCTGCCCCACGAGCAACTGTTGGCTTTGTGGCCAAAGTTCTCCTTGAAGATATTGTCCCATGCTTTGGGCCACCAGCATGCATTGATTCTGATAAAGGGACACATTTTACAGATTCAGTTCTCTCCCAGATTTATTCTTTCTTGGGAGTAACTCCTAGATTTCATACCCCTTATCACCCTCAAAGCTCAGGCCAAGTTGAACATATGAATAAAGAGCTTAAGAGCATGATTGGCAAATTACGTACTGAAACCCATTTTAAATGGCCTGATGTTCTACCCTTGGCATTATTCTATCTATGAAGTAGACCAAGAGGAGAACTCCATATATCTCCTTATGAGATGCTTCTTGGTCACCCTCCTATCCAAGCTAAAACTTTTTCCCCAGTCTATACATCACTGGTGGGAGGTGATACTTCTGTTTTTTCCTATATACAGGAACTACAAACTAGGCTACGTGAACTCCATGAGGCAGGAGTTGCTGTACAAGCTGGTCCTTTGGATTTTTCCTCGCATGATTTGAGTCCTGGAGACAATGTATATATTGAGAATTTTCGGTGGACCAGTGGGACCCAGACCGCTTAGGAGGGAGGGATCTTTTCAGGTGTTATTGACAACTCCTACTGCTATTGGAGAATTGGAGAAAAAGAATCTTGGATCCATTGTTCCCATGTAAAACCTACACCACTAGTAGGTAAAGTAATTTCAGATAAAATTCAACCAGCTGCTAAAGAGCAAAGAAACCAAATGGAGCCTAGAGGTAATAGACAGTTCCAATTTGCAAACATAATCACTCAATTGCAAACCCTGGGACTCAAACTCCTTAAGGTATTAGGAGATAGAAATTGTCTTTTTGGAGCCCTCAGAGACCAGTTAGAAGATCATTTGAAAGATCATATCAAACACAGACAAGAAACTGCTGATTATATGCTCAGTCATAAAAAAAGACTGAGCCTTTTATAGAAAATTATATTCCCTTTGAAAAATATGTTACTGGTTTGAAAAAAGCTGGTACTTTCACTGAGAATGAGGCAATTGTAGACTTTGCAAAGCATAACCAACTGAATGTAATTATTCATCAGTTGAATAAACCCCTATGGCAAATTTGTGGCGTAAAGTTGCTATATAGCTATACTGTCTAAAAATCTAATGAGTGGTCACCAATAAATTAGAAGCTTTAGCAAGAGTTTTAGACTTTTAAGCACTTATTAAGGAGAATAAGAATTTGGTGAAGAGAGAGAAAAAGACCTAGATGTCTACATCTATCTATCTCAGGGAGCCAGCATTTTTGCTCCACTCTCCACGAGAGTCCTGACAAAAGAGAGAGCCTCACCCCTTCTTCGTCCCACAAGCCTCCTGTCTAAACCAGAAACATCAAATGTCACTTCCTGAAGCCAAGTAACTGACCTTCCAAGCCACATGGCTTGCCCTCAGATGCCTTCTCCTCATGACAGAGCTTTCCTACAGTATCTCTCCAGCAGGGGGTGTCACTCCAATTATCACAGTAGCACAGACAAAGCCAACGCTAAAAGAACTCCATATTTTCTACCATACCGATCATTATGACAGCATTAGAAGAATCAATGATGATTCAGAAACCCCTGCCACTTTGGCATGCATAGAATTGGGGAACCAGTTTTAAAAATGTGGTATACCCCAAATTCTAGCAATATAAGCTCTTACCTTAAATAAGCTTTTCCTTCTACAGATGAAGAACTTCTCAACTAAGAGCATATAGCTCTAACTTCTAGAAAGGGTTATTGAACCTAATTAATGAACATATTGAGTCTCACTGATGTTTTCTTTCTTTTGATAAATTGTTTATCACTTCGAGTATCTATTATTGTTATTATACTAGATAGAGAATTCATGGACAAGATGATGTGGTTTACTTATTTAATGAAGATTCTGTAATAATGTTTAATATTATCATCCATTTACATTCATTTATCATTTATATGTCATTGTGACTGTATACTCTAAGTATGGTTTGAGATTATTGTATATATTACAAGTATATCCTGAGTTATGCAGCATAACACACATTTTTACCATCACATTGTCTTTGGTGAAATTAATATGAGATTTATGAATTATGGAAAATTATCATTTCAGAGACTAATTGCTCTTACACTGAGCTTGATGGAGATGGTTCGACTCCATGATGCAGGCCCTAAAGAGGATATATGTACAATAGGAGGAGAGACAGGTACACTAAGATGCCCTGATGGGGGCTGAGAGAACAGCCATTCAGCAAAACCTGGAGGTGGGATTCCCTTAGTCCAAATACATTCAGGAAGTCCATAGTTTGCTGATGATAGTGGCTATGTAGAGCACAATTGCTGGACATAGTCCAGTTTCTTCCTCTCTCCCTCCAAAAATGTCCTGGTATCATGGAAGCTCCAACACATGCACCTAGTTTAATTGAACTTGGTTTCTTCACTCAGTCTGGTGGCATGGTCAGAATCCATCCACCTGAGGCCTAGCACAATTACTGGATGTCTAAGGAACCACGAGATGTGGTATGGTAACCTTCCCATAAAATTTTCAGGTGTCATCACAGACACATTACTAAATTTGGCCTCGATCCAGACATATGGTGGTAAAAGTGTTAGTGATATCTTAACTGCCTCAACTCTGTATCACATATGGGTACAAGTATCCTCCACACCATAAAAGAACAGAGAAATAAGAGAAATGAGCATTGACAAACTTATGGCTCTACAGACAGCCCATGCAGTATGCTGAGGGGAAACTGAGTCAGGCTTAATCAGATGCATAGGATTGAGATGTCCATGAAATCAGGCATATAAGAGGGGGAATCAAAGTCAGGCATGGAATGAGATGGTATAGCCTGGCCATCCAGTGCTATGTGGGGGAAAATTAAACAGTTGTGCTCCCTGCTTGAAAGCCTTTGCACAAAGTAGCCAGAATTAAATGTAATTCAGAACACTTTTATTTAAGGATCTATTTATCTAAGCAAGGCACTATGCTGGGGATCTAAAGACAAAACCAAAACTTTAACTATCCTCAAGGAGTTGATGGATATTATAGTAGAGGCAGATTCCATATGTACTGAGATAAGAAGGGAGTGTGCTGGGGGTTTGGGGACTATTTGAAGACTTTGTAGTTCTGCCACAGTTATACTCATCCATACCAGTGTGAGATTTAAAATTGAATATACAAGCATTAAACTCCCCCTTTAACTTTTCCCTTATATATCTCCCAGACCAATAAGAAAAGAAGCCTCTGGGCTTTGTGTAACCTACAGAAAAGCTGGCTACCACTTAACTAATTAGGGAGTATAGATTATATTTTGGAAACCAAATAGTGCTATCATCAATTCTGACATTCCATTGACTTCATTAAGTTGTATTTGGTGCACATGGATTGGCTGTGCCAATGGCTGCACTATTGCCACTCATCACTAGAGGGCACTTGCCTACAAATTTTTAGAATATTTTCCTTTTCTGAGGTTTTTAAGTTGCATGGGGTGGAGAAGTGGGGAGTTGCTACTAGACCTGATCCAATATTGATCTAGAGGAATGGAAATAGAATACCATTATGAAATGTTAAAATGATGGAAACATTGCTTTGGCTCAATTTGACCCCTTATCCAGGAGATTATCTTTAACTCAACCAATGCAATATTTCATATCATTCCACAGTCAATTCACACTGTATCTCATTTGGCCAATCATGCTGTTTAAGGAGTTCTTTTCTTTTTGTTTTTGTGGGGCAATGAGGGTTAAGTAACTTGCCCAGGGTCACACAGCTAGTCAAGTGTCAAGTGTCTGAGGCCAGATTTGAACTCAGTTCCTCCTTAATCCAGGGCCAGTGTTTTATCCACTGTGCCACCTAGCTGCCCCTAAGAAGTTCTTTTCTTCAGTGAATTTTTGTGCCTTTTTTACCATTAGACCAATCCTGTTTTCTAAGGTGTTACTTTCTTTGGCATTTTTTTATCTTTCTTAACATGCTGTTAATTCTCTTTTCATCATTTTATCACATTACTTTCATTTCCCATTTTCTATTCTACCACCATCACTTTCTTTTACTCTTCCAGGAATTCTTATTGGGTGTGTTGTTTAAAATCTAAATGTGTGATCACCTTAAATTAGAAGCTTTAGCACCAGTCTTTGGGCACTAAGCATTTATTAAAGCATACCAGGTATTCACATGGAGTTCAGAAAGTTAAGAAAAGGCCTATCTAACCTAGAGTTCCAGCCTGGTCTGGTTCTTTCTCAAGTCCTCCACCATGAACCTGCTTCAATCATGAACTCCTTCAAACTGAGTATGGAAGCTTTTTATAGGTCCGGAGTAGAGACAGTCCTTAGCCACTGCTTCAAGCTGATTGGTAGATGTCATCCAAATCCATTGGTTGGCATCATCCAAATCCATTGGTTCACTGGACTTGAAGGTGGTCTCAAGTTGAGTTCAAAGTCCTTAGCTTCTGAGAATACCTCCTTAAGGGCCATCCAGGTGTGGTTGAAATCTAATTAACTTGAAGTAGGCTAATCAGCAGTCACTCACTCTCAGTTAATTCAATCAGTTTAGATTAATCTCCAGGTGAGCCTTTGAGTATCTGCCAAATCCCATTATCTTCTCACATGGGCTTGGGCCCAAATAACATTTTTCTTTGAAGCTTTGCTTATAACTGTTTTTATATTATTGTCTTATTCTGAGTTTGTGTATTGATTTCTGTTGCAATAGCAACTTTTTATGGTCAATTTCTTTTGTTGTCACCATTTGTTCTTTTTTCCAGCCTATTTCTTGAATTTGAACATTATGTTGAAGTTAGGTTCTGCTCACCTGCAAGTGGGGAGGCACTTTCCCAAGCTTCAGGCTGTTTCATGCTTCTGTTTTCAGAGCTAGTTTCTAGGTATCTGTGAGTTTTTAGTGCTTTCAAGCTAGTTTGATCCAGGGAGAGGTATGGACACTGCTTTCCTGGTCTGAAGTCTGGTCTTTACCCTGTTCTTCTGCAGCCACAAGTGTTAGCATTCCTCTTGGCACTGAGACTGTGACCAATTCCCCTCATCTCCTATAGACACAAGTCTAGTGCTCTTCTCTTCCTTGGAACTGGGACTAGGGCCCCTACTTGTGACCAGTGCTCCTCTCCACCCTTGAACTGAAACCCAGAACTTCATATGGACAATAGAATTGCCAATCAACACCAACTGCACCCAGTGTCAGCAAAAGGTCACCTATTATCCATTTCTGACCAGAAGTCTGACCCCCTTACCATCCTCTAAGCTAAGACATTTTGAAGCTGTCACTGCTGTCACAGTCACCTCCAAGACCCACAACTTGTACTGCTGCCTCTGTGCTGACTCCCACCCTATTGTTACAGACCTCTCATGCCAACTTCCTAAGTTGTTTAGCCTGGGAAAATGTCTCACTCTGACCTTTTGTTGGCTCTGCCACTCCAAAGTTCAATTTGAGGAGTTATTTTAAAGTCGTTTGGAAGGGAATGTTGGGAGAGTTCAGTTGAATGACTGCTTCTAAGCCACCATCTTGGCTCCCCAAAGGACAATTTTTAAAATAATAAAATATCCTTTTTCTAATCCTGTGATGCCTCTTATATTTTTCATGATCTTTCAAATATTACTGTGATATTTGATGGTAGCTCAGCAATCCCAGCTGCCATGTTTTTTTAGGACCTGAGGATGTAGTACATCTTGAACTCATCAAGGGCAAGCAGTAACCCTCTTATTATGTTCTGATGTCTGTAGGGTATCAACTCTCAATTTGACATTTTTCTCTACTATCACAGAGGAAAAATGTGATTGTAATGTGATTGGCTTTTCTTCCTCTGTCTTCTTTAATTGATTACTGTCCATGTCCTTCCCCCCTAAAAATAGGTATACCCCACAGCTCTAACCTGGGCCATCTTCTCCCTATTGACTTTCTGTCTTGGTGGTCTTATCAGTTTCCATGAAATCAACTTTAATTCCTATGAAGAATACATACATATATGTATGTATCCATAGATGTGTATAGAGATATACACATGTGTCTATAAATATAGATACATACACATGTTTATACATATGTGTATAAACATACCATGTATGTATCTCTAGCCCTCATCTCTATCCAGAACTCTAGTCCTGCATTACCAACTGCTGGACATCACTTGGATATCCCTTCAGTGTCTCAAACTCAACATGTCCAGAAATTTCTCCCAAGATTCACTTCTTTTCCTTTCTCATTTCTTATAAGGGGCACCGTCATCCTACTTAATCAGGTTGTCAACTTTGGCATCATCTTGGACTCTTCATTCTCCTTTAAACCCCATGTGCAATCAGTTGACAATTTTTGCTGATTTTACCTTCACACCATCACTAAAAACTGCCCCTTTTCTGTCCAATCACAATCCATCCTAGTGCAGGCCCTCATCACCAGTTGCCTCGACTGTTCCAAAAGCCTCTTCTTCATCTCCCTGTTTCCAGTCTCTTACTTTCTCCAATCGAATCTCCACAGAGCTACCACTGATGTTCCTAAAGCACAGTCTAAATGTGACATTCCTCAGCACAAGAAGCTTTTGTGGCTCCCACTTGCTTCTAAGATAAAATACTGACTCCTTTGTCATTGAAAACCCTTCACTTGCTATTTTTACAGTAGGATACTTTTTACCCTCCTGTATATACCCTATGGTCTAGCCAAAGTGACCTGCTTTCTGTTCCCCATGTATGACATTCCAGCCCTGAGCTTTGTGCCTTTGTGCAAGTTGTCTTCCATACCTGCGTAGCCTTTATAGGTTGTAGGTTGAGTTATCCCAACTCATGCTCACTCTGACAAATTGGGTTCCCAGATTGAAGCTGGCTACATCTCCCCTTCAGTGTTCGTGCCTCAATGGTTGGGGATGTCTTTCTAAAATTATTCATTCAAGCCCTCATTCTGATGCGTCCCCTGCGATATCAAGGCCAGTAATTAGTATCCCAGTATTATTTAACCAATTAACATCAATTAGATTTTATAAATAAATATTTAACTGCAAAGTTATAGCAAAACCAATTATACAAAAACATCACTGAGCTGGGGGCACATTCTGTTTCCTCTACCACCCCAGTCCCTGGGAAGAATGGGATCAAACTTAAAGCAGTTTTTACAAAGCATTCACCCCACTTCCAAATTTGGCAAAAATCCAATAGATGGAGTCACTGCCTTGCTTGCAGGATGTAACTTTTCAGCACTTATAATACTGCTACCGTGGGCCAAGCAGGTTATTCTTCAGAGCCTCAAAAGGTCACAGTACTAGGTAGTAAGCAACTCTGGTATGGACTTTGGAACCCTGATGGCTCACAAGAGTGTAGCCCTTTCCAAAACTCCTTCACCTAAGAGAAGAAAAGAACAGATACAACTGGGATGGAAGTGGCATAGAGGATGCCCCACTCAAAGGCTTACAGAATTTCTTCCAATTCACTCAAATAGCCAAGCTGTGAGAGAGGTCATTTGGCCAAGCAGTGTCTTTTGTATGTATACTGAAGTTTAGCTCAGCAGCCAATTAAAATGCTTTTCTTCATCACAAAGTAAGTGGATAGGGCAGTTAGGAGAAAGACAGCTGGACACAGAAATATATTTCACTCAACAGTGGATAAAGCACTGGTCCTGCATTCAGGAGGACCTGAGTTCAAATCTGGCCTCAGACCCTTGACACTTACTAGCTGTGTGACCGTGGGCAAGTCACTTAACCCCCATTGCCCCGCCCCCCCCCCAAAAGTAAGTAGATAGGAAAGAATCACAGAATACCCACTCGTGCTCTGGAGTGGAGAACCAGACCCCTCCCTTCTGCATTATACAGAAGCCAGATGGACAGACGTCTCTCTGAGTCCTCCAAACACACTTCTGGGACTGCACCCTTATTGCCCGGCCCCTCTTTACACCTGGAATACACTGCCTTCTCTTACCCGCACCTCTTAGAATCTCCTGCTTCCTTTTAAGCTCAGTTCAAATGCCTCTTCCTTCAGGAAGCCAACCTTAATCCACACTTGCTGGTATCCTCCCCCACAGAATTTCTTTATATGCACTTTGTATTTACTTATCTGTGTGCGTGTTATTCCTTCAATAGTGTAAGCTACTTAAGAGCAGAGACTGCTTTGTTTCTGTATCCTCGGAGCCTAACCTGGGGTCTGGCACAGAGGAGCTACTTAACTGATAGTGTACATGTATATAGCACTTTAGTGTTTGTAAAATGCTGCACATATATTTATCTCATTTGACCCTCCCAATAACCCTTTGGCATAGGTGTCATTTACCCCATTTTACAGATGTGTAAATGGAGACTGAGAGAGGTGAAGTCACATGTGTCTGGGGTGAAATTTGAACTCAGGGTATCCTGATTTCAAGTCTGGGCATGCTTACCCACTGCAGCAGCAGCAGCTGCTTCTTCTCCTTCTCCTTCTCCTTCTCCTTCTCCTTCTCCTCCTTCTCCTTCTCCTCCTTCTCCTTCTCCTTCTCCTTCTCCTCCTCCTTCTCCTCCTCCTCCTCCTCCTCCTACTCCTCCTCCTCCTCCTCCTCCTCCTCCTCCTCCTTCTTCTTCTTCTTCCTGTGGTGGTAATTTGTCCTTTGATCTCATAGAGGACCTTGACATTGGGGAGATGTCGCAACTTGCAGTGAATTTTATTTAAGTGAGGCAGGGCTGTACAAGGTCACCACCCTCACTCTCCTCCAAAGCCATCTAGGCCCAGTGGCAAGATATACATCAGGACAACTAGAGATGGCCCTGGATGTTCAAGGCAATCGAGGCTAAGTGACTTGCCCAGAATCACATAGCTAGTAAGTGTCTGAGGTAAGAGTTGAACTCAACTCCTCCCAACTTCAGGAACAATGCTCTGCCCACTGTACCGCCTAGCTGCTGCCCCTACCAATGCCTATTGAATTGAACTCTGTGTTGTTCCTTAGGCTATCACTCAGCAAAACTTTGCAGAGCTCAGCCTGAGCCTAGCATGGGCCAATACAGGCACAGTTCAGCATTTAGAATTACAAATCTGAGTATTTCAGGAGGGGAAGTCTCTCCTTGGTACTGGTCTACCTCCCTCTGGAGTCTCCTTGCTGTTCTGCTTTTGCTCCCACTACTGTGAGTACACTACATGCCCCCAACTATGTAATCTCCCACAGCCACAGATTAGTTGGCTGATATCTCAAACCATTCCGCCCTTTAGAATTCATCTCCCAGGGGCAGCTAGGTGGCACAGTGGATAGAGCACCGGCCCTGGAGTCAGGAGTACCTGAGTTCAAATCCAGCCTCAGACACTTAACACTTACTAGCTGTGTGACCCTGGGCAATTCACTTAACCCCAATTGCCTCACTAAAAACAAACAAACAAACAAAAACCCCAAAAAACAGAATTCATCTCCCACCGTCCCCTTCCTCAGAACTCTAATTGGGACATCCAGTCCTCAAAATAACTTTATGATGAGGCTCCTCTTGTGGGGCCTACCTTCTCCTCCAACTTCAATCCCTGCAATCAGTAGATGGCCATATGACCAATCTGCAGTGTGGGTACTTCTTTAACTGGTGTGTCTTACAACACCTCCATGTCTTAGTTAAACTGTCTTTGAGAGTTGCAGTAATTCAAAATATAGGTTCATCATATAGCCACTCTAATGAGCTGGTCTGGTCCTCAGAGAACAAAGGTATAATCCTTTACTGATGGAGTCCTTATGAAATTTTGTGACTAGAGAGCCGAGCATCATGATCTTAATGGAATATCCTGAGGGACCCAAACCCAATGAACTGAGTGTAAACTCAACCAGATGGGGACTTATCCAGGAGTTATGTCAAATTTGGAAATGAACATGGTGAAATGAATGCTATGTAGAAACTGTGTTACCTTTGAGCCCACTCTTCTTAGGATATGAGGTTATACAGGGGAGAATGTGGTCCCAAGTTTGTAATTTCTGTTCTTGCTATATCTTCACAACAAATATCACTTCTTAAAAGCTCATTGATATTAATTAGTTAATTAATCACTGGTAGCCAATACACTGACAAAGGGACTCTAATCAATAGCATTAGATAGAGGCAGCTAGATGGTGCAGTGGATAGAGCCACAACAGCCTTGCACCCCTAGAAGCCTGAGGGGGAGATGTGACTAGCCTCTCTGGAAGAGTAAAGTCAGAGTATTGCTGCATGTAGAGCTTCACCTGGGAGAAAATTGGATCCTTCCCATTTGTGAGAAGCCCAAGAGATTCTTCACCTGGGAAGTTCTTAAGTATGGGATAGGCTAGTTTTCAGGACCCACCAGAGAAAAACTGTCACATGTTTTTATCTCTCTCCTTTAAGCTGTCACTCTACAAGTCATTTTTTTCTTTTTCATGTGTTTCCTTTCAAAGTCAGTTCCTTTTTTTTTTTTTTAAGTGAAGCAATTGGGGTTAAGCGACTTGCCCAGGGTCACACAGCTAGTAAGTGTTAAGTGTCTGAGGCTGGATTTGAACTCAGGTCCTCCTGACTCCAGGGCCGGTGCTCTATCCACTGTGCCACCTAGCTGCCCCAGTTAGTTTCTTCTGAGATGATTTTTGTAGGCTTTTGTATTTGTTGATTCATTCCATGCTGTAGTACTGCTGTCAAGTTGCCATGTTCCTGAATCCTGCATAAGTACTGATATCGACACTTATACAGGACTTTGTATCACTAAAATGCTGTTGCCTAATTGACAAATCCTCATTTGCATTTTAACAAACTGTTGGCCTTATTGTGAAATCCTTATGATCAAGTCCAAAGGGTAAGGTTTGCTTGCTAGCCTAGAAATTCCTGAGGAATCTCCCCTAAGTGGTCAATACTTCTTGGAAGCCTCACACTTGTTCAAGGCTTGTTTTCTATTGTCTCTAATTACCCGTACTTGTTCTCTCATTGGATGAATTTGGAAATCTAGTAGGAGTATCTTCTTAATGGCAGAGAGGGGGAAATCTGGAATGCTCTTTGGAATGGGACCCAGAAGAAATTTGCCTGGACCTCAAAAGGATTGCCTACAGTACAATGACCCATCAAGAAATTTTAGCATTCCCTACTTAGAAAATATTGTCCAGTGGGGTGGAGCCAAGATGGCAGAGGAAAGGCATTAAATGCACAGGGCTCCTGATACAATCTCCTCAAAAATAACAATAAAATAACCCTCGGGGCAGAAAAACACACAAAAATACTGGCTGAGAGTTTTCTCCAGCTATAGATAGATTTTGGGGGGCCGTGCCGGGCCATGCATAAAGCCTAACCCTGCAGTCGGGCCAACACACCAGACACCCGCCAGAGGAATTTGCCCCAGTGCCTCTGAAATGCTGCAGCACAGGCGTCTTCTGGAACCGAGCGCAGGGTCAGGCTGAATGGCTGGCCTGGGGGTAAGTGCAGGGGTACCAGTAGACTGGGGGAAAGGATTCGACTGTCCCACCCCAGTGGGCAACCAGAAAGAAATCCTGAGTGGCTGAAGGCCCAGGTGGGGGAGGGGAGCAGGGGAGCAGTCTCATCAGAAGCTGAGAACCACACCACAGAAAGCTTTGCTGGTTGGTTTCTTAGTAAATAGGCCTGAGGTTATCTCAAAACCTGAGAACAGGCCAGGTGAGATTAAAACATGGCCCTCCCCTCAACCCCAAACACCTGGGACCCTCTGAAGCTGAGAATAGGAGCAGAGCAGAGAAGTAGCCCCACCCCCCCACCCCCCAGTGGAGAGTTTAAAATCAAATGAAAGTGAGGCCAGGCAGGCTGAGAAGAAGCTCAACCATCACCTGGGCCATGCTTTAGCTTGAACAGTGTGTCCTGGAAGCAGTGCCACACTTTAAGAAGGAGTTAAAAGCCAAGAAATAGTAAGCCAGGATGAGTAGGCAGAGAAAGCAGAAGACCATCAGAAACTTCTTTGGGGGAAAGGTAGACCACAATACAACCTCAGAAGAAGATAATAACAGGGTCAAAGCTCCAACACCCAAAGCTTCCAAGAAAAATATGAACTGGTCTCAGGCCATGGAAGCTCTCAAAGGGGACTTTGAAGAGAAAGTAGGAGATATAGAAAGAAGATGTAGAGAAAAGGAGGAAAGAATGGAAAGAGAAATGAGAGCAATGCAGGAGAGCCATGAGAAAAAAGTCAACAGTTTGAAAAGCCAAATGGAAAAGGAGATTAAAAAACTGTCTGATGAAAATAACTGCCTAAGAATTAGGATTGAACAAATGGAAGCTAGTGACCTTATGAGAAACCAAGACACAGTAAAGCAAATCCAATTGAATGAAAAAATAGAGGGCAATGTGAAATATCTCCTTGGAAAAACAGCTGACCTGGAAAATAAATCTAGGAAAGATAATTTGAAAATCATTGGACTACATGAAAACCATGACCAAAACAAGAGCTTAGACACCATCCTCCAAGAGATTGTGAGGGAAAATTGCCCTGATATTCTAGAAGCAGAAGCTAAAATAGAAATTGAAAGACTCCACCAATCACCTCCTGAAAGAGATCCCCAAAGGAAAACCTCCAGGAATATTATAGCCAAATTCCAGAACACCCAGGTGAAGGAGAAAATACTGCAAGCAGCTAGAAAAAAGGAATTTAAATACTGTGGAGCCCCAATAAGGATAAAGCAAGATCTAGCAGCTTCTACATTAAAGGACTGAAGGGCATGGAATATGATATTTCAGAGGGCAAAGGAACTGGGACTTCAGCCAAAAATCACATACCCAACAAAACTGTGTATAATTTTTCAGAGGCAAAAATGGGATTTCAATGAGAAAGAGGTCTTTCAAGCATTTGTGATGAAAATACCTGAACTGAATAGAAAATTTGACTTTCAAATACAAGACCCTAGAGAAGTATAAAAAGGTAAACAGGAAAAAGACTTCATGAGGGATATTAAAAGATCAAACTGTTAACATTCCTATGTGGGAAGATAATACTTTGAAATCATAAGCACTATCTCAGTAAGCAATTCACAGAATACAGGCCTGAACTGAATATGAAAGGATGATATCTGTAAAGCATTTATGTTTTGTTCTTTGTAGGGCAGACAGGGTGGGGTATCTTATGTCTGGGGCTGGATTTGGGCTTAGGGCCTCCTGGGTCCAGGGCTGGTGCTTTGTCCACTGTGCCACCTATCCATGATGATATCATTAAAATAGGGTTGAGGTGTAGGAGGAATAAACTGGGGGAGGGAGAAGGGGAGAGATGGTCTGGGGAGAGGTAGTTCACATGAAGGAAACAAGAAAAATGCTTATGGAGGAGAGTAGAAGAGGGGGAAGGAGTTAGGGAGTGAGTGAACCTTAATACCATCAGAATTGGATCAAAGAAGGACTAAAATACATACCCAAGTAGATATAGTAATATATTCTTGCCCTGGGGGGAGTGGGGAGGAAGAAAAAGGGAGGGGGAAAGAGGAGAAGGAGGAAAGGGCAGATTGGGAGAGAGAGCAGTAAAAAGCAAAACACTTTCAAGGAAGATGAAGATGTTCTGCATTACTGCACCAGTATGACATATTGAATTGCTTGACCTCATAAGGGAGGGTTGAGGAGGGAGGGAGGAAGAACAATTTAGAACAAAGAATTAGCTCAGGGACCCTGATCTCATTGGAGTGGGCTTATGGAGGGGATAGCTTTCATACCCAATCGGGAGGAGCAATCTATTTAACCCTACAGGAAAATAGGAGGGGAAGAAGATAAGAAAGGAGGGGTGAAAAAAGGGAGTGCAGAGTGAGGGAGAGGATAGTCAGAAGTAAAACACTTCTGAGGAAGAATAGAAAAAGAGGAAGAGAGAGTAAATGTCATGGGAGGGGACTGGGATGGAGGGAAATAATTATGATTGATTATAATAGCAAAACATATGGCACCTACTTTACTGGGCTTTTGTGAAGAAGATTCTCTGTCAAGCTTAAGGTACTATATATAGGTTATGATGAACAGGATACTATCAGAAAAACCTGGAAAGACCTAAATGAACTGAAGCAGAGTGAAATGTACTGTATACAAAATAACAGCAATAGTGGGGGATGATCTGCTGGGAAGCATGTGGTTATTTTCAACAAGGCATAACCCTGAAGGACTTACGAAGATTGCAGCCCATCTGCAGAGAAAGAACTGATAGTATCTGAAAACAGATGGAAACACATTTAAAAATTTTTTTTCATTTCTTCTTTGACAATTCCTTAATCTGAAGTTTTGGGGTTTTTTTTACTGTTTTCTCTCACAACTAGCTAATATGGGAATTTTTCCATGACTACTCATGTATAACTTATTTTGAATTGCTTGAGTTCTTGGGGGTGGGGGGTGCGAATGGAGGGGGGAGGAAGCGAAGTTGGAACACAAAGTGTTTTTTTTTAATTGATGTTAAAATTTTGTTTTTACATATATTTTGGAAAATAAAATTCTATTAAAAAAAAAGAAGAAAATATTTTCCAGACCCCAGGTATGTGACTTAATTCACTGAGAAAATCATGGAAGAATTTTCACCCAAAGTGAAAGGTAAGGAGATAACTTCCAGTCAAACTCAGTTTCTTAATCTCTGTGGAGAGAGTTTCATGTTGTGGTGGAGCAATATTTTAACCTTTCCCCCTATGGAAGTTGGACTAGTTTTTCCTTATAAGGCTAGGTGGTGCAGTGGATAAAGCCCCAGTCCTGGATTCAGGAGGCCCTGAGTTCAAATCAGAGCTCAGACATTTGACACTAGCTGTGTGACCTTGGGAAAGTCACTTAAACCTCATTGCCTCTCCACCCTAAAAAAAGGCTATTGAGAGCTTCTTCCAGACTTGGTTGGCTCAGATGTCTAAATACTTAGACTAGTGGCATCATTTTCTCATCACCCATGTAGGAAGTAGCTATAAGATCACAGGGAAGCTTGGCTGATGCATTATAATGGGCCAGGGAGCTTCACTCAGCTGAATTAACTCAAGGAGTCCTCAGTGCCTACACATAAGATGGTGAGCTGTTTGAAGTCTCCTTTTTAATCCCCAAGATTTAGCACAGTGCTTGATACATAATAGACGCTTAATAAATATCTGAGTGATTAGCTCATGGATTGTTAAATGTCCCTTTCCTGCTATGACTAAGTAAATCTCTTTTTGTTAACTGTTGAATGACCTATAAGAATCTCATTTTGTTCCTTTCTCAAACCCAAGCTACCAAAGGACTGGCCAAACCCAGGATGTATGTGCTCTGAGATTGCTGTAGGAACTAAGCATTCTTTCTGAGATGGGAAGCTCACTTCTCTTTGGCTTTTTCCTTTTCTTTATTACCTTTGGGGTAGGGAAGGCTGTTTAAAATACTAAGATAGCCCTTGTTGAGCACCAAGTATTAAGCTTTGGGCTCCACCATTCCTTCTGACTCCATTAGGGATGGCTATGACCTTGTGAGCTTCAAAAGGTTGGAATGGGGAGTCACTAGGAAAGTGCTTTCCTTACAACCAACCTGCAGACATAGAGAATGCAAATCTTATCATCTCCATTTTACAGATGAGAAAAGTGAAGCCCCTAGAGATGAAGTTAACAGTTGCCTGGTATCACACAGCTACTAAATAGTAGAGCCCGGATTCAGACACAGGCTCCTGACTCCAAATCCAATGCTCTTCTCATCCCGTGTCACTTCCAGTTCCTCCATCATAATTAATCGATCAACAAGCATTTATCAAGGACCAACTATGTGCCAAACACTGCGCATCTGATGTCATTTCTAGTTCTCCCGCTACAATTCATCAATCAACTGTGAGAAAATAAAAGGGTTTGGGGAATGCTGGAGGGGATTGATTGATTGGATTGACTGACTGCTGATTAATTCACTTAAAGTTGATTCAATTAAAACTACATGGGGGGGCAGCTAGGTGGCGCAGTGGCTAGAGCACTGGCCCTGGATTCAGGAGAACCTGAGTTCAAATCCGGCCTCAGACACTTGACACTTACTAGCTGTGTGACCCTGGGCAAGTCACTTAACCCCATTTGCCTCACCAAAAAAAAAGAAAAAGAAAAAGAAAAGAAAAAAAAAACTACATGGGGGGGGGGGCAGCTTGGTGGCACAGTGGATAAAGCACCAGCCCTGGATTCAGGAGTACCTGAGTTCAAATCTCGACTCAGACACTTGACCACTTACTAGCTGTGTGACCCTGGGCAAGTCACTTAACCCCAATTGCCCAGCAAAAAAAAAAAACAACCCCAAAAACCTACATCTGCCTGGCCCTCAAGAGGGTGTGTTCTCAGAGGGTATGAACTCTAGCCTCAACAGGGGACCACCCTCAAGTTCAGTGGACCTATGGATTTGGTTCATGCTAGCCAATTAGCTTGAAGCAGTATATAAAGACCGCCTCTCCTCCCGGCCCATAAAAAGGTTCCACTTGAAGTTGGACTCTTCTGGTGCTCTTGGTGGCAGAGGAGTTGAAGGAAGAAGCAGGCCCAGCTGAGCTCTATTTTTCCTCTAGGCTAGATAGGTTTCTTAACTTTCTGAGCTCCTGTTCTCTCTTTATTAAAATTTAATATACTTTAATAAGTGCTTACTGCCCTAAAACTGGTGCTAAAGCTTCTAATTTATAAATAACAACTATATTAGGAATCCCAGCTAGTTTTCCCCAAAACTTGGGACAGAAATAAGGCAACCACATATAGCTTTACACACAGCACTAATTATGTGCCAGGCACTGTGAATGAAGGAAACCTTTACAAAAATATACATAAGAAGGGGAAGGAGTCATTTATTACAGTGAAACGGGACCTCCAGGCAGGGATGGATGGTCAGCACAGACATTTGGATGCATAGAGTTCAGAGCTTTAGGGAGCAAGCATACAAGAGATGTAGACCTGGGAGTCAGCTAGATAGAGGTGACAGTCAAAGCCATGGAGATTAATATAGGTGATAGTGTAGGGGAAAAGTTTATTTAGGGGAATCTCAGAGAATTTTTGGCCTTCATGAAACAAAGTGAGGGCCAGAATTCACAAAAGGATAAACTGAAATGCAAGAATGGGGGGGCGAGGAGAATAGCCTGAGTTCAGACCCAGAAGTCCTGGCCCCCAGCCATATCTACTCTTTTCTCCTATTCAGATTCGGTCACCACCATTGCCCACACCTGCCCAACCCAATCCCTGGAATCCTCAGAGCTTGGAACAAAGGGAAGCTTCCCTTTCACAAATCCAGTAGTCCTCCACACTGCAAGGTGCATCATTCCAGCCTTGAGAGGTCAGCTCACAACAATCTTCATCACCAATATTGTTGGGTTCTCCCTCATTCCAAAAGCTGTGAACATTAGCCTTTTAGTGAGTAGTCCTCCCCTCTCCCACACTGAAGCAGTCACTCAACCCCAGTGGTTGGCCCTTTGTCCACAGCTCAACCATTCTTCCCACCTAGACAAAAGCTGGTCTGTGCCTCAGATGAGGCACCAAGCTCCCCCACTCACTCCTTCTACCTTCCCATCACATGCACACACATGTGGCACACACACACAACCTACACATACAACCATAGCCTTGGATGGAAACCATCTAATTCTGACCTGGGAGTGCCCCATCTATTCCCTATCCCACTCCTGCTCTTTGCCACCACTGCCTCTTTCTCAAATAATCCTTCCCTTTGAAGGACTTGGAAGTTCCAGGAGTTTAGTGTGTCTGGTCTCCAAAGATATGGACCCAGCCATATGGAGGTCTGAACAGCTGAGAACAGCTAAAAAACATACTTATTTGGACACATAGATGGGGGTGGGCTTCTTTAAGGGTTCCAGGGTATCCCCAGAGTACAAGGTCCTCAAGGATCCAATGTGAGTCCCCCCTACCCTACAACTTCCCAAAGGAAAGCAGTGTTTTTCCATATGGTATGGAGCTTTGGAGTTGTTTCTAAGGCATTGTTCCCTTCTGAAGGACCAGAAAGTCAGTAGAATCATATGATCAACTCTAAATCTTATGAAAATGAATGTTGAAAACTACCCTTACATGTAACTGGAAAATAAAATAAATGTTTGTTGCTGGAAAAAAAAGTAGATCCTTAATAAATACTTTAAAAAATAAAAAAAATTAATTTAAAAGAAGAATCATATGATCATAAATCTAGAGTTGGAAAGCATCTCAGAGTTCACTGAATCCAACCTCCTCTTTTAATAAATATAATTCCGCTTTTAAACTTATGCATTTTGGGGGCAGCTAGGTGGTCCAGTGGATAAAGCACCAGCCCTATATTCAGGAGGACCTGAGTTCAAATCAGCCTCAGACACTTGACCTGGGCAAGTCATTTAACCTTCATTGCCCTGGAAAAAAATAAACTTATGCATTTTGCAGAAGACTCTCCTAATTGGTGGAGAGAATGCTGACATGACCCTGCATAACTGAGAAAGGCAGAGTCAGGACATTTCTTTACCCTGCTTGGAGAGATCCATGTGGTTCCAGAGTCTCTTTGGGACCAACTTGAAGGAGAGGAAAAAGAGACTTTGAAAGTGGCAAAAATGCAGGGGATGCAAGTACCTCAACACATCCCTAATTTCCAGCTTGATACCCTAAAGATTTTGAGGCTTTCCCTTTCACTAAGATTGGGGCCTATCTCTTGGTTGAGTGAGATCTCAGCTCAGACCCTCTAAGCTTGTTTGCTCCTGTGTATTTTCCGGTAAATTTCTGAGAAATCTGTAGAACTCTGATTTCTGTTTGCTCTCTGCTTGGATAAATGAGTTTACTCACCATTCACTACTTATGATGGGCATTTGTGTAATTAGCATTTGGTAAGAAAAAGCCACCCCAGTGGGTACCAACCTGGGGCACCTTCTTCCCCCTATAAGGGATAGTGACCAAGGAAGGTAATGCCCTTGTTGATTATGGACCTAAGAAACCATATTGGGCACATAAATCATCAATATTGCTGGGGGAGGTGCCAAAGAGATAAAACTCTAATCTGACACCTCCTTTCAGAGAACAAAGAAGCCAACCTCACGGCCCTTTCTCAGGCCCCTTCTCCAGACAGGAATCAGAATCTCCCTTGGAGAGGGGAGGGCAAGACTCCAGAATTATCTGTCAATGCCTCCCCCATGAGTCACATTTAGACAATTCACGTGGACATACTCACCTTGCATGGGCAACACACACCTTATACAGAAAAGCAAACTGAGGTTGAGAGAAGTTAAATGACTATCCCAGGGCTATATACAGGGTCTAAGGTAGTAAGTGTCAATGGTAGAATTTGAACACAAGATTTCTGACCCCAGAGACAGTGTTCTTCCCACCAAATCTTAAGGGATCAAGATTCTAAACAAGCCTGGGGGTAGGGCATTGATTCTGGAGAGAGTCATTAATTGAGTATGGGCATAAGAAACACTGCTAGGAGAATATGCTGACTGAAGAAGATACTGATGGGTGGGGGACACTGGACAGGATGGGAAGGGAAGATGTTAACTGGGGCAAGGACTCATTGGGGAGAGAATGGTTGTAGAGAGGAGGAGATAGTAGAGACACTAGCTGGAAAGAGGATGCTAATTTGATTGGAAGGAGAACAGTGACCATCAGAGTCAAAAGGCACTGTGGGGGGAGGTTTGGTTGTGACTTCTCTTGACCCCATGACAATGAGGCTGGAGGCCATTGGCTTCTGATGCCTAAGCTCAGTTCTGATGCTGGAATTTCAGGCCTCAGCCAGAAGAGGATGGGGTTTTCCTGTGGTGCTCTTAGGGAAGGGCCAAGCACTTGTTTCCCCCTCCCTCCTGGGTCTCTGGACCACTGCCAGTGACTTACGACTGCTGAAGAGTTGTTCCATCCACCCAGTGCCAGGTCCCCTCTTTCTTCTTGTCAGTGAGTCCCACCCACCACCGGTAGTTGGAGGTGGCCTTCTGCTTCAGGTATTTCTGGGAATCAGAGAGTGGGGTGGATATTGGAACTCTTGGGGTTTGTTTGTTTGTTTGTTTGTTTGTTTTTTGTGGGGCAGTGGGGGTTAAGTGACTTGCCCAAGGTCACACAGCTAGTAAGTGTCAAGTGTCTGAGGCTGAATTTGAACTCAGGAACTCCTGAATCCAGGGCCGGTGCTTTATCCACTGCGCCACCTAGCTGCCCCAATATTGGAACTCTTATCCCTCACTCCCAGGGACCAAACAAAGCCTTGGCCCTCATCAGGCAGGGGCCACTATTGAGGCATTTCCTTCCTTCCTTTGCCCCCATACTACAAGGTGATTCTCTCCTCAGAGACTCAGCCTTCTGAACCACTGTCTGATATCTGAGGGCACTCACTGGAAGAAAATTCCTCCCTGTGCCAAACTGTTGGAGAGATGATGGTGATGATGACAATAACAGCAGCAGCAGAAACAGCAACAAGTGCAACAGCAACAAGAGTAACAGCAACAGCAACAAGAGTAACAGCAACAGTAGAAACAGCAACTGTAGCAGCAATAGCAGAAGCAACAGCAACAACAGCAGCAGCAGCAGCTACAGTAACAGCAGAAGCTGCAACAGCAACAACAGCAGCAGCAGCAGCTACAGTAACAGCAGCAGCTGCAACAGCAACAACAGCTAGCATTTTTATAGCATTTTAGGTTTGTAAAGTACTTCCCACCTCATTTCTACACATCCTCTTATTTGTGCCTCCAGCTAATCCTACAAGGCAGATCCTATCCCTATCTCCATTTTATAGATAAGGAAACAGGCTGAGAGAGGTTAAGAGAGCCATCTTCATAGAGCTAAGAATGAGCCTGCGTTGGGCTCTGAACCCCACTGCTTCTTCCGGGTACACCACCTGCCTCTCTGAGTTAGAACACCTGGGTTCCAATGCTAGCTCTCCCAATTGCTGCTTGTGTGATCTTAGGGAGCTCCCTGCCCTTTTCTAGGCCTTGGGGTCCTCAAATGTAAAATGAGCAGACTCACCCAGATCATCTCTAAAGTGGTTTGTGGCTCTTCTCTCTGCAGCTCTGACCACCCCCTCCCCCCCCCCCGCCCTCCACCAAGGCAGTCCATTCTACTTTTCAATAACTCATTCTTGGGAAGTTGTTTCCTGGTATCAAACCTAAATTTACCTCTTTGCAGTTCCACCCATTGTTCCTCGCTTTGCCCTCTGGGATCAGGCACAAGGCTGCTCTTCCACATGCCTGCCTTTCTAGAATGGGAGACAGCCCTCCCCTGGCTAAACATCCCTGCTTCCTACAGAGATTATTTGAAGTCAAATCCCCTCCTCCACCTGTCCTCCAGCAGCATTCTAAACCAAAGCTCATCACCTCTCTACTCCCTAGTCTCAATCCCTGCACATCATTCCTCCCTCCCATTCCTTTTCCCTTCATGGTCCTTTGCAACTTCAAAACTTGGTACCTGACACCCCTTCCTGGCAGCCATCTCTACTAAACTGCACCTGCCTACTCATTCCTTTGCTCTAGGTGCCTTTGGCCCTCTAGACTCAGTGGGGTTCATTTCTAAATATCCTTCAGCCATTTAGCCTCTGTCTCCTAAAATTGAACTGTAAACTCCCTGAGGGCCAGCATCCTAGCTGCCCACAGGGCTTTGAACAATGGATGTGAGCCCCTTTCCCATCTCTTAAATATACCTTTTTTGGAGGTGCAGAAAGGACAGAATTTCCTGGGGAGTCCTAGGGGATGGCTAGACTAGAGTCATCCATTTTACAGAATCACCCCCTACCCATTTTACACCCAAGAAAACTGAGATCTAAAGGGGATAAGGACCTTGTTCAAGCTAGTAAGTAGCAGAGGAAGGAAGGAAGGACTTGAACCCAGGGCCTCTGACTTTAATACAGTTCCTTTCTCTACTACCTCCCACTTGGAGGAGAGAATTGTCAGGGCTTAGCTACACATGACTGGGTATAACTTAAGGGAAAAGGAGGAGGCAAAGGGAAAGTAGTAAGAAAAATAAAATTCTAAGGAAACTTTCTAGCTAATTACCCATCCCTCCCCTCCATGACCTCTGCAATCCAGAACATTTATCTTGTTAGTATTCCTCATCCTCAATACTCCATCCAGGGGGCCGCTAGGTGGCGCAGTAGATAAAGCACTGGCCTTGGATTCAGGAGGACCTGAGTTCAAATCCAGCCTCTGACACTTGACACTTAACTAGTTGTGTGACCCTAGGCAAGTCACTTAACCCTCATTGCCCTGCAAAAAAAAATACTCCATCCACTATCTCTGTGCCTTTGTATTGTGTCCCCATGCATGGAAAGCCCTCCTGCCTCACCTCTACCCCACTAGGGTCCCTAGTTTCCTTCAAAACTCAGCTCAAGCACCATCTTCTACATGAAGCATGTCCCACTGGCTCAGCTACCTAGTAGCTAGTAGTAGTAGTAGCTATTGAGGTGGGTCCTCATTCCTCAATAGACCTGTCTATTTTGTGTACATGTTCTCACCCATTAGAATGTAAGTTTCTTAAGGGCAGGAATTGTTTCTCTTTTTCCTTTATATCAACAGTGCTTAACACAAGGCCTGGCTCAAGCCAGTGCTTTAAAAAGGATTGTTGAGTAAATGATTGAGTGCTCTGCTCAGACATTAAAGAGATGAAGACTGGACACCTTATGGAAGGGACAGGATGGAGGTCTCACTTCTACTGGGTTTAAAAGCTCCAAGGGACAGGAATAACAACTGGGAGAAAAGAGACCTAGATTCATAGGATTCAGAATAGATATGGATCTTAGAGCTCATCTAATCCCTCTCCCCTCCCTATAATTTTGTAACTGAAGGCAGTGAAGGGGGGGGGGTGGGGGAGGCAAAGATTCTGCCACCAGGTCCCCTGACTTCAAATCCAATTCTCACTTCAGTGTATCAACCAATGCATTCTCATGGGAAATCTGAGAGCTAGGGCAAGGGTGTGTGTGTGTGTGTGGGGTGTCTTAGAGGTCAACTAGGCCTTCACTCCTCATGAAGAATACAACATCTCTGACAGGGGCTCCCCCAGCCCCTCTGCATACTAGCAGAGGCTCACTGTTTCGTGCAACAGCTGCTCTCATGGTTGCATGGGTCAGATTGTGAACAAGTTCTCCCTTGTGGCTGACCAAAGGACAGCCATAACTTACTTCCATCCCTGCTTCATCTATTCTTGTTCTGTTTTCTGGAGTTTTGCAAAAGAAACAACATCTAAACCCTCTCTCAAGCCACAGATGACATAGATCTAAAAGGCATTTTAGAGTCCCTCCAATCCAACCCCCTCAATTTGCAAATGAGAAAACAAATAAAGCCCAAGGAAGGAAAATTATTTGCCTGAAGTCACACAGATGGGAGGGATCCCAGGACCCAGGTATTAGGATCTGGGGAAAAAACCTCACCTGCTCCTCAGAAGAGCTAATGATAACCAGGTGGCTACCATCTGCCTCACACGCCTCTCTGGCTACTTCCCATGGCTTTCGGTCCTTGGAAAATTGGTAACAGCTGTCTTTATACAATGTCCAGTCACAGGGACATGAATGGCAAAAGGCATCTGTGGGTAATGGGTAGGATTAGACAAAGGACTCAGGTCTCCTGGCTCCCTCTCCTGACCACTGAATTCACACCTCTCTAGGCATCCCCAAGTATAATCTCTTTAGTGCTCTTTACTGCCCCAGTCTTTCCCAGGTGCCCAGCTATCCTTACTCAGGGTGTTGTTCAGTTGTTTGATGAACTGTGAAGTTTCAGCTTGTTCCTTGGCCCTCAAGTCTAGGGAGGAAGAAATAGAGATCAGAAGGATGAACACCTTTGCTCTTTGGAAAACCTAGATGTCCTGCCCCAGGCTGAATCTTGCTCCTGGGAATTCCCCTTCCTTGGAGAACCCAATCGTCCTACTCCTCCTCTGTCTTATGGATCCCTAGAGACTCGAGGGATTTCAAGGGTCAACTGGTCCCAACCCATACCTCAAGAAATCTCTTCCCTAGGGAACCCAACTATCTTTCCTGTGCCCCTCACTGCTACAAATCTCTGAGCCCTTCACCTGGTGATTCTCTCTTCTCCCTGGACCTAGGTATCTTTCCCCTCCAGTTTCTGCCCCTTCTTCCAATCATCTATTAGCTGAACAGAGAGCTGGTTCTGTTTCTTCTAAATTGTTTCATGTTCCAAGTTATACTGACTTTGGGTAATGGGTAGGAGGTATCCCCAAGTATAATTCCTGCTCTCTTTACTGCCCCAGTCTTTCCCAGGTGTCCAGCTATCCTTACTCAGGGTGTTGTTCAGTTGTTTGATGAACTGTGAAGTTTCAATTTGTTCCTTGGCCCTCAAGTCTAGGGAGGAAGAAATAGAGATCAGAAGGATGAACACCTTTGCTCTTTGGAAAGCCTAGATGTCCTGCCCCAGGCTGACTCTTGCTCCTGGGAATTCCCCTTCCTTGGAGAACCCAATCGTCCTACTCCTCCTCTGTCTTATGGATCCCTAGAGATTCAAGGGATTTCAAGGGCCAACTGGTCCCAACCCATACCTCAAGAGGTCCCTTTCAATGCATGACTGCTCATGTATATTTTATATTGAATTGTTTGAGTTCTTGGGGAGGGGGGAAAGGGAGGAAGAGAATTTGGAACACAAAGTTTTAAAAAATTGACATCAAAATTTGTATTTTACATGTAATTTGGGAAAATGAAATTCTAAATAAAGAAGTCCTTTCCCCAGAGAACCCAACTATCTTTCCTGGGCCCCTGCCTGATGCAAATCTCTGAGCCCCTCATCTGGTGATTCTCTCTTCTCCCTGGGCCTAGGTATCTTTCCCCCCAGTCCCTGCCCCTCCCCCAACCATTTATTAGCTGGGCAGAGAGCCGGTTCTGTTTCTTCTAAATTCTTTCATGCTCCTAAGTTATACTGACTTTGGGTAATGGGTAGGAGGTATCCCCAAGTATAATTCCTGCTCTCTTTACTGCCCCAGTCTTTCCCAGGTGCCTAGCTATGCTCACTCAGGGTGTTGTTCAGTTGTTTGATGAACTGTGAAGTTTCAATTTGTTCCTTGGCCCTCAAGTCTAGGGAGGAAGAAATAGAGATCAGAAGGATGAACACCTTTGCTCTTTGGAAAACCTAGATGTCCTGCCCCAGGCTGAATCTTGCTCCTGGGAATTCCCCTTCCTTGGAGAACCCAATCGTCCTACTCCTCCTCTGTCTTATGGATCCCTAGAGACTCAAGGGATTTCAAGGGCCAACTAGTCCCAACCCACACTTCAAGAAGTCCTTTCCAGGGGCAGCTAGATGGCACAGTGGATAAAGCACTGGCCCTGGATTCAGGAGTACCTGAGTTCAAATCCGGCCTCAGACACTTAACACTTACTAGCTGTGTGACCCTGGGCAAGTCACTTAACCCCAATTGCCTCACCAATTTAAAAAAAAAAGAAGTCCTTTCCCCAGAGAACCCAACTATCTTTCCTGGGCCCCTGCCTGATACAAATCTCTGAGCCCCTCACCTGGTGATTCTCTCTTCTCTCTGGACCTAGGTATCTTTCCCCCCAGTCCCTGCCCCTCACCCCAATTATCTTTTAGCTGGGCAGAGAACCGGTTCAGTTTCTTCTAAATTGTTTCATGCTCCAAGTTATACTGACATTGGGTAATGGGTAGGACGCAACCCCAAGTATAATTCCTGTTCTCTTGACTGCCCCAGTCTTTCCCAGGTGCCCAGCTATCCTTACCCAAGGTTTTGTTCAGTTGCTTGATGAACTGTGATGTTTCAAATTGTTCCTTGGCCCTCAGATCTGGTGAGGACCTGTTCCTGTTCTCACCCCAATCATCTTTCAACTGGGCAGAGAGCTGGTTCAGTTTCTTCTGAATCCCTTGGTTCTGGAAGACTAGAAGACAAAGTAATGAATTTGGGCATATAGGAGTAAAACCCATCCAACAGAGGTCTGAGGAGTCGGGGTGGGGGGAGGAAGGAAACCCACTTTCAAACAAACTTACCTCTTTCTGGAATTCATGGCAGGACTGGCACCTAACTCATGAACTCTCTTTGATGTTGCCCTCTCTAATAGTACAGCAATCTCACCCAGGAAAGGGGGCTCAGGCCTGGCCCCAAACTCATTCTGACATCAGAGACCTAGCTCTGCTTCCACTCTTGCAGAGTAGCCCTAGATACCCAGAGGCCCAGACCCCTAAATTAGTGCAGCTTATAAAGCTACCTTCAAGATCGTGTAATCCAACCACTTCATTTGATAACTAGGGAAACTGAGGAACAGAGAAAGGAAGACACTAGCTCCAGGTCAAACATCTGGCAGTGGTGGGGCTAGAACTCTGATTATCTTACTCTAGTTACAATGTTCTTTCTACTATATCAAACTATCTCCCTCCTCCCCCTCTCTCAGCTTCCATGAGGAACACCAGAGGTAGAACCTCTCCTTCCCCTAGCCATGGGCCTTGGCCTTACCTTGGAACAGGATAATGAGGATGAGGATGAAGGAGATGGCAAAGAAGACTGTCCTCATCAGGAAGCCCAGACGACTCAGCCAGGGAGCTGTGAGGATGGATTGTCGAGGGGAGCCCAGGCCTCCGGGCCCCCAGGCCCAGCTCCCTTTAGGAAGCCTTCCCTAAGCTCATCCACCATATTACCCAGACCCAGAATAGGGAGCATCGCATTTTGGAGCTAGAAGGAACCTTCAGGATCAACTATCTTAGAAGCAGCTGATATTGCAGCAGATAAAGCACTGCAACTGGCCTCAGGAAGACCTGAATTCAAATCCAGCCACAAACACTTACTGGTTTGTTATGGGACCCTGGGCAAGTCATTTTTCCTCCCCTGGGTTCAGTTTCCTCATCTGTAAAATGGGGATAATATTAGCACCCCTCCCTCTCCCCAAGTTAAGGTGAGGATCAAATGAGAACATATGCAAGGCTCTACACACCTTCTGGTAATGTAGCAGTGCGCTCCACAATTATTATTATCATTATTACCTCTGACACCCTCATCATCTCTAGCCTGTCTCCCATAACATTTGCACCCACCAGGAGCTGCCCCCCTCCCCCACCAGTCAGGGTTCTTCTCCTCTTCCAGAAAGCCCTCGGGGATAACTCTTCAACCTCAGCTTGTGAACTCCAGTTGAGCAAATTCAATTAAACAACAAATATTCATTAAGCATGCATCTACCATGTGCTACCCTAGGCACTGAGGAGAGGAACTGGACCTGTCCCTCTCCCAAGGCAGGTTGGCCCCTTCTTTCCAATGTAAATGGGGGGTGGGGTGGAGGGCGCTAAACTATGCATAGGCACTCCTGCTAGCCACATTCTGACTTCATTTTCGAATATATTATCTCTGTTTTTCTGCATGTTTATTTATTTTGCTAAATATTTCCCAGTTCCATTTTAATCTGGTTCTGTGTGCAGCTAGCACCCCATTTTTGACATCTCTGAACCAGTGCACTAAGATGATCTATGACTTGCCCAGGGACATGGAGCTAGAATGTGCCTGGGGTCCCAAGCTTGGACACAAGTCTTCCTAGATTTGAGGCTGGCTCTTTAGGTATTGTGCCTCTCTTCAGACAAAAATATAGAATCCCTGTCCTGAAGGGGCTTCTATCCTACGGCTTACATATACATCTGTATATGTATGTGCACATATACCTATGTGTGTGTGCACATAGAGTGGGTATTGATATATTCACAGGTATGTGCATATCCATATAGGTATGTGTATTTGTTGTATATATACTGTGTACATATGTGTATGCATGCATGTGTATATACCAAATAAATACAATGTAATGTCAGAGAGCAACATGTTAGTAGCTGGGGAAATAGCAAAAGTTATCTGGAGAAGATGGCATTTGAGCTAAATTCTGAAGGATATTAGGGATTAAAAAGTAGGAAACTGTGGATTCAGGAGGACCTGAGTTCAAATCCAGCCTCAGACACTTGACACTTACTAGCTGTGTGACCATAGGAAAGTCACTTAATCCTCAATGCTCCCCCCACACACAAAAAAAGTAGGGAAATGAAGGGAGGGTATATTAGGGTTAAACTGAATTAAATTGAGTTACTTTCCTGACAAAGTGTGCCCCTGCAGGGACCCTGGGAGTCCAGCTTATAGCTCCTTTTGTCTATGCCCCATTCCTAGGCCCAGGAAGTCCTGTCTCTTAGCCCTGCCCCAGGCTACAGTGGGCCCAGCAGCCCTCCCCTCAGTCTTACTGCCCCCACATACCTGGAAAGCTTCTCAGGTTCTGACTTCTTTGGGTTCCCAGGTGGAAGTGGCTCCAGCCAGAGGCCATCAGCACATCCTCATCTAAATAGAGTGATCAGACACCATGCCCCACCACCCCCATCAATAGGAGAGGAAATCGGTAAGCAGTGGGCAGATGAGTCCCCGGCCCCCTGGCCCAGGGACAGTCTTGTTAACTCAAGTCTCTATCCTTCACAGTACATCTGGACTCCCCCTTGCCTAACGTGAGGAGAACCCCAGTGCTCCCCACCAGCCCATGTCCACCTCCTCTGTGGTCCTGGCTCCTAGCCCACCCACTGGCACCCTTGGCTTCATGTCTACCCACCCAATTCTGCCAGCGCAGGGGATTTCGGATCCTCAGAGTCACACATCTCTGTTGCCCTTTCTGAAAGCTGCTTCTGTTCTGCTTAGGGATTGCACCCTCTTCTCTACAACTGGGCAGTTTTTCTTCCTTTCTCAAAAACACCCTCCCAGGCTCCCACCCTCTAGCAGAACAAAATATAAATGGGAAGGGAAACAAACTTGCCCTGTTCCCCCATTGGCTAAAACAGAATGTGGGGGAATAAAAGGGAATGGGGTAAAAGGCAACATGAAGGGCAACCCAGAGAAGAATGGGCCAGAGTAGTAGGGGGAGAGGGAGAACTACACAAATAACAGGCCCCAAAAAGGTCCTGAGTATAATGTGGAGGATGGGGGGAAGGGACTTTGATCTTGATACCAAAAGGGCAGCTACTTGTCAAAGTGGATAGAGCACTGAAGACCCTCATCACACAGAGGTCCCAGATATGCATTGTGGGTAGTCAACATTTACTCACAACCCTCATGTTTTTTACCAGGCCAACCAAGGTTAGTGTTATTTCAAAGCCAAAGGCATTTAATGAGATCTGTTGCTCAGTCGTGTCCAACTCTTTGTTACTCAATTTGGGGTTTTCTTGGCAAAGGTACTAGCGTGGTTTTCCATTTCCTTCTCCAGCTCATTTGACAGATGAGGAAACTGAGGCAAACAGGGTTGAGTGACTTCCCCAGGGCCACATAGCTAGTAAGTATCTGAGGCCAGATTCGAACAGTGCTCTATTCACTGTACCACTTAGCTGACCTTTTAGCCATTTCTGTGACCCCTTTTGAGGGTCCCTTGGCAAAGATACTGGTGTGGTTTGTCATTTCCTTCTCCAGCTCATTTCAGGGATGAGGAAACTGAGACAAACAAGATTAAGTGAGTTGCCTAGGGTCACACACATAGTCATTGTCTGAGGTCACATTTGAACTCAGGTCTTCCTGACTCCAGACTCTATCCACTGCTAAATAAGTGATATGAACAATTCCCATCACTAATAGACACAGGGGCCCCCTCTCACATAGGTTACCACATCACCACATGTAGTGGAAGAATGGATACAAACAGAGAAAAAGGGTAGAACGTAAACATAGGAGGCATTCACTGGGGCCACATAGGGCTAGAAAGAGACCTTATAACTCCTTTAACCCCATTTGTACTGGGTGTCCCCCATGCCTGGAATATTGCCTCCCTCATCTGACTCCTAACTCTGACTTTCTCCAAGATTCAATTCAAATCCCATTTTCTGCAGGAGGCCTTTCTTCCCTTCCTCCCATCAACAATTACCTTCTATTGACATTGTATATATCATGTATGTATAGTTGCTTGAATGTTGTCTCCCACATTACAAAGTAAGCTCTTGGGGGAAAGGAATGTACTTTTGTCTTTCTTTGTATCCTCACTGTTTAGTATAGTGCCTGGTACATGGTGAAAGCATAACACAGTCAATCATCAACTTTGTGGGGAGGGGTAACATTCCTAGAAAATGGTGCAAATGTAAAAAATGTAAATGTTTACACATTGAACTCATGGGAAATAGGGGGTCAGGTTTCCACAAGCAGCAAAAACTAATCTTTCACTAAAGATTGTGGAGAATATACTTTTCTGCATATAATTCTTTTTTTTTTTGCAGGGCAATGAGTGTCAGAGGCGGGATTTGAACTCAGGTACTCCTGAATCCAAGGCCGGTGCTTTATCCACTGTGCCACCTAGCTGCCCCCTGCATATAATTCATTATAATTACATAATTAATGCAATTATATAGTTAATTATTGCATGTATTAATTATATGTATTAATTAGTATAATTCTTTATAACAAAACATTAATTTTGATCATATACATGTTAGAAATGCAGCTAACAGCTCAAATAAGTGTCACAAGTTAAATGTCTCAGCTCACATAATCCAAGTTGGCAGCAGAGTGTGGTTGAAGGCTTCTTTTTTTTGTTTGTTTGTTTGTTTGTTTGTTTGTTTTAGTGAGGCAATTGGGGTTAAGTGACTTGCCCAGGGTCACACAGTTAGTAAGTGTTAAGTGTCTGAGGCTGGATTTGAACTCAGGTATTCCTGACTCCAGGGCCGGTGCTCTATCCACTGCGCCACCTAGCTGCCCCTGAAGGCTTCTTTAATACATCTTCATGAAGGTGGGCACCCTCTTGAATGTGTCAGGGAGTGCACCTAAGTGAAGAGCCACACAACTATTTATACACACAGAAGGTCTCTTCCTGACCAATCACATTGCTGTAATTATCATTGCCCTATTTACATACAGTATAGACCAATCAGATTGTACCAGGTCAACCAATCAGATTGTACCAGGTCAACCAATCACATTGCATCAAGTGTCGATCAATCACAATATACAAAATATGATACCAGGCAGTAACATATTCTGGGCAAGAGTGTCCACTCCTCCTTATCACAATGCTCTGTGTTAGCATACCTTACATAACTTTCAAGAAACGAAACTTAAATTGGGATTTGAAACTAAACTTACTTTTTGTACTCAGGGCTCTGAGAAGAGTTCAAATATGGTCTTTTCTCTCAATACACTTTCCCTAATCCAGTAACTATGAAACTCAGTACACAAAGTAAAATAGGTAACATGTAAAACATTTTTTCTCTCTAGTAATTCCCCAGAATTCTGTGATCTTTTGTGCTAACATCTCAATTGGAGAGGAAAAAAACACACACTGATTTCAAACAATATTCACTTTTTATAACACATGAAACTATGGTACCATAAATACTGTAGAGAAAATAAAATTCTTAAAACTAAACAATTTTTAGCCTGAATCTTACCTTACGCTGTATCAGTTCTCAGTAGAAAAGCATTATACTGTATATTAAACTGCTCTTTTAAAACTTCTGATGTTTCTTATTAACATCTCATTTACAGTGGAGAAAACTTATCTTCCCTATGTAATAGTAAGAATAATAAATAATAATAGCTAATTTTTACATAGTTAGTACCAGCACAAACATTTTCAAGACATATTTCAATTTATTAGGTTCCATGTTAACTGTACCTAAAGCATTCATACAAAACAAATAAGGAAGTAGTCTTTCCATCCTTTAACAGAAATTGTAAATACCAACAATGATATAATGGATTGCTTTGGGTTTTTTTACTTTATGTTTCTCCATTTCTGCTACCTTATGTGAGAAATCATTATTAATAATTGATATCTTAGGGGACCCAGTGATCTCCCTTTCTTTCTTAGTCCTTTCTCACCACCACCACCCCCAATCCAAAGGCAAGTTCTCCTTGAAAGTAAGAGTCATCTGGGTTAAAGGAGTCTTGGGCAGAGACAGATCCTTTTGTCTAGATAGCTGAAGGACTTTACTGATTAAACTACAGGTAGGTGGAAATTATTTGGGGTGAGGGGTCCACATTCCTTCTATAATGCCATCTAAGTCACATATCCCTGGACTTCATTTTAATACAACCCACCTGCAATCATGTCAACCAATTAGATATGATTATTATTCACTAAGTAGATTTGATTGCTATGTGATGGACCTCCTATAGTTGGAAGGGTATATAAACTGAGACCCCATGGCCATTAGGGGTCTTTTGGTCTGAGAGAGACAGCCAATAGACCTCCTTTTATTAATATCCTGCCAGCCTATTAATAAAATGATGAAATTACCTGGAAACTATGTCCTGTATTGTTAATCATCACACTTAAGTTTTTTGCCCAGAGGGGCAGAGCCAAGATGGCGGAGGAGAGGCTGTGACTCCCACAAGCTCCAGATAAACCCGTCCATTCATGCCCAAATAATGCGGTAAAAAATCAAAACCCAGAACAGCCTAATGCACATAAGAACAGAGTGAGACAATTTCTCCACAAAAGAGGGCAATTCTGATCACCTACTGATCAGGCTGAACAGCTCAGCGTGCGGTCTGGACCCAGCCAGGGACACTGCTTCCAGCATATGTCAGAGTCTTCAGCACCAGCAGCTTCTGAGGCTCTGATCACGGACTGGTGAGGGGGTTTGGCAGTAGGCCGGGGTGAAGTGGAGGCAGTATCTACTGGAGTTGGAGCAAAGTGCCCTGGGTCTGAACCAATGGGCTGAATAGAGTGGTGGTGGCCCAGTGGGGGAGGGGTAAAAGCACACCAAGCTTCCGACCATAGAGAATCAGAGTTCAATGAGACTTCTGTTTCCGGGTCAAAGAGAAAGCTGCTGTGATTACTCACAAGCCAGGCAGGCTGAGAAGAAGCCCAGTCACCCCCTGGGCCACGCTGTAGCACAAACAGTGTGTCCTGGAAGCAGTGCTACACTTTAAGAAGGAGTAAAAAGTCAAGAAATAGTAAGCCAGGATGAGTAGGCAGAGAAAGCAGAAGACCATTGAAAACTTCTTTGGGGGAAAGATAGACCACAATACATCCTCAGAAGAAGAAGATAATAACAGGGTCAAAGCTCCAACATCCAAAACTTCCAAGAAAAATATGAACTGGTCTCAGGCCATGGAAGCTCTCAAAAGGGACTTTGAAGTGAAAGTGGGAGAGATAGAATGAAGATGTAGAGAAAGAGAGGAAGGAATGGAAAGAGAAATGAGAGCACTGCAGGAGAGTCATGAGAAAAAAGTCAACAGTTTGAAAAGCCAAATGGAAAAGGAGATTAAAAAACTGTCTGATGAAAATAACTGCCTAAGAATTAGGATTGAAAAAATGGAAGCTAGTGACCTTATGAGAAACCAAGACACAGTAAAGCAAATCCAATTGAATGAAAAAATAGAGGGAAGTGTGAAATATCTCCTTGGAAAAACAGCTGACCTGGAAAATAAATCCAGGAGAGATAATTTGAAAATCATTGGACTACATGAAAACCATGACCAAAACAAGAGCTTAGACACCATCCTCCAAGAGATTGTGAGGGAAAATTGCCCTGATATTCTAGAAGCAGAAGCTAAAATAGAAATTGAAAGACTCCACCAATCACCTCCTGAAAGAGATCCCAAAAGGAAAACCTCCAAGAATATTATAGCCAAATTCCAGAACTCACAGGTCAAGGAGAAAATATTGCAAGCAGCTAGAAAAAAGGAATTCAAATACTGTGGAGCTCCAATAAGGATAAAGCAAGATCTAGCAGCTTCTACATTAAAGGACCGAAGGGCATGGAATATGATATTCCAGAGGGCAAAGGAACTGGGACTTCAGCCAAAAATCACGTACCCAGCAAAACTAAGCATCATCTTTCAGAGGCAAACATGGAATTTCAATGAGAAAGAAGACTTTCAGGCATTTGTTATTAAAAGACCTGAACTGAATAGAAAATTTGACTTTCAAATACAAGACCCTGGAGAAGCATAAAAAGATAAACAGGAAAAAGACTTCATGAAGCATATTAAAAGATCAAATTGTTTATATTCCTACATGGGAAGATAACACTTTGAACTCATAAGAACTATCTCAATAAGGAATTCACAGAGGACACAGGTCTGAACTGAATCCAAAGGGATGATATCTGTAAAGCATTTATGTTTTGTTCTTTGTGGGGTGTCTTATGTCTGGGGTCGGATTTGGGCTTGGGGCCTCCTGGGTCCAGGGCTGGTGCATTGTCCACTATGCCACCTAACTAACCCATAATGACATCTTTAAAATAGGTCTGAGGTGTAGGAGAAATAGACTGGGGGAGAGGGAAGGAGAGAGATGGTTTGGGCAGAGGTTGTTCACATGAAGGAAATAAGAAAAAAGTGTATGGAGGGGAGGGGAAGAGGGGGAAGGAATTGGGGAATGAGTGAATCTTAATGTCATCAGAATTGATTCAAAGAAGGACTAACATACATACTCATGTGGGTATAGTAATATATTTTTGCCCTGAGGGAGGGGAGGGAGATAAGGGGGTGAGGAGAGGGGAAGGAGGGAAGGGCAGATTGGGGGAGAGAGCAGTAAAAAGCAAAATACTTTTGAGGAAGGTAAAGATGTTCTGCATAACTGCACAAGTATGACCTATTGAATTGCTTGGTTTCATAGTGAGGATTGAGGAGAGAGGGAGGAAGAAAATTTGGAACACAGAATTAGCTCAAAGACCTTAAACTCATCAGAGTTGGCTCATGGAGGGAATAACATTCACACCCAGTTGGGAGGAGTAATCTATTTAACCCTACAGGAAAGTATGAGGGGAAGAGGATAAGGAAGGAAGGTTGAAAAAAAGGGGAGTGCAGAGTAGGGGAGGGGACAGTCAGAAGTAAAACACTGTTGAGGAGGAATAGTTTAAAAGAAGATAGAAAATAGAGTAAATATCATGGGAAGGGAATAGGATGGAGGGAAATAGTTATGATGATTGAATATAATGGCAAAATATATGGTACCTACTTTGCTGGGCTAATGTGAAGACAATTCTTTGTCAAGTTTAAGGTACCTTATTTAGGTTATGATGAACAGCATACTATCAGAAAAACCTGGAAAGACCTACATGAACTGAAGCAGAGTGAAATGTACTGTATACAAAATAACAGCAATAGTGTAAGATGATCTGCTGGGAAACATGTGGTTATTTTCAGCAAGGCAATGATCCAATATAACCCTGAAGGACTTATGAAAATGGCAACCCATCTACAGAGAAAGAAGTGATAGTATCTGAAAATAGATGGAAACACATTTTTTTTCTTTTCTTTTTTTTTTTTTTGGTGAGGCAATTGGGGTTGAGTGGCTTGCCCAGGGTCACACAGCTGGTGGGTGTTGGGTGTCTGGGGCCAGATTTGAACTCAGGTGCTCCTGGTTCCAGTGCTCTATCCACTGCACCACCTAGCTGCCCCTGGAAATACATTTTTAAGAATTTTTTTTCCTCTTTGATAATTTCTCAATCTGAAGTTTTGGGGGTTTTTTGACTGTTTTCTCTCACAACCTAGCTAATGTGGGAATGTTTTCCATGATTACTCATGAATAACTTATTTTGAAATGCTTGAGTTCTAGTGGGTGGGGGATGGGAATGGAGGAGGAAGAGAAGTTGGAACACACATTTTTTTAAAATTGATGTTAAATTTTGTTTTTATATATATTTTGGACAATAAAATTCTATTCAATAAAAATTTTTTTTTAAATCATCACACTTAAACTGTCTATTATTTTCTGTTTATACTAATTTCAGCCACTCCATTTGGTTTTCTCTTCAAACCAGTTGCCTAACTATCCATCCTAATAAGATATTATTTCACCTTTTTTTAAAAATGAGAGGTAATAAAAAATTTGACAATTAAATTTAATTGTTGAAAATTGCAAATTGTTAGTATGAGAAAATAATTTTTTTTCCTTTTTTCTTTTTGAGTGAGGCAATTGGGGTTAAGTGACTTGCCCAGGGTCACACAGCTAGTAAGTGTTAAGTGTCTGAGGCCCGGGATTTGAACTCAGGTACTCCTGACTCCAGGGCCGGTGCTCTATCCACTGTGCCACCTAGCTGCCCCTGAAAATAATTATTAATAATGAATTTCTGGGAGAAACCCAGACATTAGTTCAGCTGCTCTCTTCCCCCCACCAGAAACCAGCCTGGGATGAGCTTTCAGCTTAACAAAAGGAATGCAAACTGATCCTTCTGATTAACTAGGGGAAGAAGCACACCTAGGTGGTTGGAATTTTTTTTTTAAGTGAGGCAATTGGGGTTAAGTGACTTGCCCAGGGTCACACAGCTAGTAAGTGTTAAGTGTCTGAGGCCGGATTTGAACTCAGGTACTCCTGACTCCAGGGCCGGTGCTCTATCCACTGCGGGTGGTTGGAATTTGATCTCTAGACCACCCTTCAAGTCATGTCAATCAATGGAATTGAATGATGCTGATCAATTGGCTTTGATCAGTGGTTAAGGAGCCACCTCTATTGAAGGAGGAAGGGGACTGGACCACAAGAGACTTACTCTCTTTTTCCTGGGACTTAATTGAGCTTCCCACTTACCCTGTCCTCTCCCTCTTGGCAAAATGTGCTGGGTATGTAATTGTTTAGGGCTCTAATCTGGTGACTTGTGAAGAGGTTAGGGAAATGCTTACCACCTAAACTGGTGCACTGACCATTGATTCATAAGTAGCAATACCCCAGCCTAGTTCCCCAATAATTTAGCTAAAAACAGCTAACCCGGGGTCAGCTAGGTGGTGCAATGGATAAAGTACTGGCCCTGGATTCAGGAGGACCTGAATTCAAATCCTACCTCAGATACTTGACACTTACTAGCTGTGTGACCCTGGGCAAGTCACTTAACCCCCATTGCCCTGCAAAAAAACAACAACAAACAAACAAATGAAAAACAAATGAATGAATAAATAAATAAAAGAAATGAAAACAGCTAGTCCCCCAATAATTTAGATAATACATTAGTATTAAAGATCTCAGGTTACATCAATGGTTAAGTTGCAGCTTATTTGAAAACTAGATTTTTATATGATAATGGCATTCTGGTACTTAGCAAAGTTAATCAATATACATTTATTAAAAAGTTTAGTCAAGATGTAAATAGCAGGAAGAAAAACAAATATCTCCTTCCTGTCCATAACTCTCCCAAACAGATCTAGAAAACACACTAGACCAAATTCTGATCAAGAAATACAAGGGGGAAAAAGTCATGGTAAATTTTTTTTCCAGTCCAGGTCAGCAGAAGGAAACAGACAGAGAGGTTTGCAGACAGTGCCCAGGAGCATACCCCAGTGAAGAGCATTCCAGTGCAGAAATAGACTGTTAACAGTATATGCAGTCAGCATGACACTATACAGAGCAACCCCCAAGATGATACTGTAGTGACAACATGGCTAACTATACACAGGATAGAACATGCACATTTCAAAAGTACATATATAGGGGGGCAGCTAGGGGGCGCAATGGATAAAGCAGTGGCCCTGGATTCAGGAGGACCTGAGTTCATATCCAGCCTCAGACATTTGATACTTCCTAGCTGTGTGACCCCAGGCAAGGCACTTAACCCTCATTGCCCCATGTGCACACACACAGAAAAATACATATATAAATATATTCGTGGTACACAGCAATCAATCAAAATAATAAGCATGACTAACAAAGAAAAGCTATCTGGTTGTAGTAATAACACTGTCAATAGGCCTATATATAAAATATAACTTAACTATAAACAGTAGTATACCTAAAAAAATTAATAATTTGACATTTCTATAGTATGAATACAATAACTAACAAACAAATAAAAATAACAGCAGAGTAAGAAACAAGAATACTCACACATGCAGTAAGCCACATGTACATATAAACCTGCAAGGCATATTTCACATGGATACTCTTTAGCATTGTGTGTATATTTATATATTTAGATGTAGATGTATATACACACATGTCCACATACACATGTGTGTATATATACACATGTGCACTCATGTATATGTGTGGGAGGGCTTGTGTATTGTGTATATGTATATTTGTGTGTGTGTGTGTGTGTGTGTGTGTGTGTGTGTGTGTGTGTGTATATATATATATATCTCTGCAGGTTTACCTATAACATCAGTACTCAGTCCAGTGACTGATCTAATGGACCTAGCTCTCTTGTCACTGACTGATCTTTCTGCTCCTATACCAGAACTAGCAGTAGGTATGGACTGACCAAAAGAATCATTATAAACTTGTGTATCTCCACCTGGATGGAAAATGATGCCAGGTTAGCAGTCAGTGTGTTCAAGCTCTGTGGATTAAATCTGTCCCCTAGGTGTCTCTGTAGCAGTTTGGGGCATGAAAGAAGCTGCCTCTAGCTTCAGTTCTCTTGTCCCGTAATATTATACACAGTCTCCTTCCCTGGATGTATCACTTTCTCTCTCTCTCTCTCTCTCTCTCTCTCTCTCTCTCTCTCTCTCTCTCTCTCTCTCTCTCTCCCCCCGCAATGGGGGTTAAGTGACTTGCTCAGGGTCACACAGCTAGTAAGTGTCAAGTATCTGAAGTCAGATTTGAACTCAGGTACTCCTGACTCCAGGGCCGGTGCTTTATCCACTGCGCCACCTAGCATTACCTGATGCATTACTTTCAATCCCCATGTCTGGGTTGGAAATATGCACATAGTGAACAGTCTCTTTTCCTTAGCCCTTGCCTAGGTGAGTGGCCATCAGTCCTCCCCACCTCCTCATTAGAGAATCCAACTAATTCTCCTATGGGCAATTGATGGTTGCGATATATAGTCCTGATATTGTCTGGAGTCCTCTATTCTCTGAGGCTATTTTATAAATAGGCAGGTTGCCCAGTCTCTAAATAACTTTGTATGGGTTAGCTTTTCATTGGTCAGCTAACTTGTGAGTTCCTTGAATGCCAAGGTTTTTCGATAGAACTCTGTCTCCTTGTTGAAGATCTTGACATCATATGCCAGCATCATAATGTCTTTTGTTTCTGTCACAGATCTTCTGAGCTGAAGCTATGGCTAATTGGGAGGTATCTCTCAGTTTCTTCTTCAACTGAGGAATGTACTCAGTATGAGTAGGTGCATCACTTCCTTCATTCGAGCAACCAAAACACAAGTCAATAGTTAGGGATAGTTCTTGCCCAAACATGAACAGGTATGGTATAGCATCATTCCTGGTAGAATTGTATGAATGTATTCGAAATGAGATATTTCTAGTATGCTAGAAAATGTTAATTCCACTGAACCTTTTGTTCTGATCTCAAAATTCCCAACGTGTTCACCAGGATAGGGTTAAAATTGGGGGGGGGGCGGGTTGTGGATCTCCTTGAGGATAATAAGTAGTGGTCCTGAACTTTTTGATACTTGCCAAAATCAATATAGACAAGTTCCAAAGACTTGCTGATATTTAGGGGTTCTAAATAAATAGAACAAGTTGGTAATATTCTCCTTTGTACACATCTGGAACAAGTTTCACACTTATTGGTGGCAACTGCAGCCATCTTAGGCCAATAAAACAGTTTCTTACCAACTCCAGGTTCCTTTCTTGACTTATATGTCCAAAGTGATCATGAAAGGTATTCATGGCTATAATGCATGGCTAGTATGCTTTGCGTAGTATCAGCTTCTTCTTAGTTCCATATGTGGATCATTCACAGTCCAATACAGCACTCCATCATGCAACTCCAACTTCTACCATTGTCTCAGCAGTAAGGCACCGTCTAATATCTTGAACTTCATGCAAGGAGGATCATTACCTTGCTTTGGGGCTTGTATTACTTCTCCTAGTCCTTCATTAGCTATCTATCTTCATGTACAGTCATCTGCAGACAACTGTGGCAAGGAAGATTGGTTCAATGTGACAAGCTTTAAGAAACAAAGAGGGAACAATAGATTGGGAATACAAATACACAGAAGTGAACTATCTAGAAGTAAAGAAGCACAAAAAAAATTAAAAGAAAATATGTTCACGATTCAAGTAAAACATACTTAATTCAAAGACAAGATTGCAGAAACAACCTATGGATCATAGATCTCCCAAAAAAACATGATGAAGAACAAAAAACCTAAATGTCATAATACAGGAGATAATAGAAGTGAACTTCTCAAAACTTTTGAACACAGAAAATGAAATTCCAGTTGGAAGAATTCATAGATCACCTCCAGGAAAAAAAATCAAGGCTGCAAACTCCAAGACATATAATGTTTAAATTTAACGATTTAATGTAGAAACAAGTTATGCAAGAGATTTAGGAGTTGGTGTGTCCTTACTTGTTCATTAAGTTTCAATCATCTCTCATTCTTTGTGACCCCATTTGGGGTTTTCTTAGCAAAAACACAGGAGTTGTTTGCCATTTCCTTCTCCAGCTCATTTAACAGATGAGGAACTGAGACAAACAGGATAAAGTGAATTGACTAGGGACACATAGCTACTAAGTGTCTGAAGCCAGATTTGAGGAAGATGAGTCTTCCTGACTCCACGCCTGGCATTCTATCCACTATACCACCTAGATGCCCATGGCAGTGATTAGGAGATAGACCTTCGAATACAAAGGAAAGAACATTAGAATAATACAAAGGGGCAGCTAGGTGGTGCAGTGGATGAAGCACCGGCCCTGGAGTCAGGAGGACCTGAGTTCATATCTGACCTCAGACACTTAACACTTACTAGCTGTGTGACCCTGGGCAAGTCACTTAACCCCCGTAGCCCCACAAAATAATAATAATAATAATAATAATAATAATAATAATAATAATAATACAAGACCATTCCACACCCACTAGAAAAAGGAGGAGGGACTGGAGCAATATATTTGAAAGAGCAATGGAGTGCAGGATGGAGCTAAGAGTGACCTCTCCTGTAAATCTGTTTAACCATGTAGGACAAAAGATAGGCCTTCAATAACAACAAAGAGTTCGAAATATTTTTAGAGGAAAAAAACTAGTACTGAAGAGATTATTTGCCTCTTGAACACCCCAAACTACTGAAATATAGTAGGAACAAATAGATGGATCAGGCAAGGACATCAACAAAGTGACAACAGAGAAACCAATAAGAGACTTCTTTCTAAATGTGCACAAGGAGGGTGAAGGTAGAAATCTGGAAGAGGTAATGGTGAAAATACCATTATAGACAGAACCTTGGATACCCTACCTACAGGTGAATCAATGATTTTTTTTTTTGCATGTGTAACTACATTGCAACATGAGAGGATACATAGAAGGCAAGGGGAGCACAAGGATAGAAAGGAGTTAGTGACCCACCAGAGAGAAATCAAGGTCTAGCAATGAGAGGAAGGTGACCTCTGTGATCTCTGAAAGAGAAGAGCATACAAGGGAATGAGTGAGGAAAAGGCAGGAAAGATTGAAAAGAGGGAGAAAGGGACGAGCCAGGCAGGCTGAGAAGAAACCCAATCACCCCCTGGGCCATGCTGTAGGATGAACAGTGTGTCCTGGAAGCAGCACTACACTTTAATAATGAGTAAAAAGCCAAGAAATAGTAAGCCAGAATGAGTAGGCAGAGAAAGCAGAAGACCATCGAAAACTTCTTTGGGGAAAGGTAGACTACAATACAACCTCAGAAGAAGAAGATAATAACAGGATCAAAGCTCCAACATCCAAAGCTTCCAAGAAAAATATGAACTGGTCTCAGGCCATGGAAGCTCTCAAAAGGGACTTTGAAGTGAAAGTGGGAGAGATAGAACGAAGATGTAGAGAAAGAGAGGAAGGAATGGAAAGAGAAATGAGAGCACTGCAGGAGAGTCATGAGAAAAAAGTCAACAGTTTGAAAAGCCAAATGGAAAAGGAGATTAAAAAACTGTCTGATGAAAATAATTGCCTAAGAATTAGGATTGAACATATGGAAGCTAGTGACCTTATGAGAAACCAAAACACAGTAAAGCAAATCCAATTGAATGAAAAAATAGAGGGAAGTGTGAAATATCTCCTTGGAAAAACAGCTGACCTGGAAAATAAATCCAGGAGAGATAATTTGAAAATCATTGGACTACCTGAAAACCATGACCAAAACAAGAGCTTAGACACTATCCTCCAAGAGATTGTGAGGGAAAATTGCCCTGATATTCTAGAAGCAGAAGCTAAAATAGAAATTGAAGACTCCACCGACCAAAAGGAAAACCTCCAAGAATATTATAGCCAAATTCCAGAACTCACAGGTCAAGGAGAAAATATTGCAAGCAGCTAGAAAAAAGGAATTCAAATACTGTGGAGCTCCAATAAGGATAAAACAAGATCTATCAGCTTCTACATTAAAGGACCAGAGGGCATGGAATATGATATTCCAGAGGGCAAAGGAACTGGGACTACAGCCAAAAATCACATACCCAGCAAAACTAAGAATAATCTTTCAGAGGCAAACATGGAATTTCAATGAGAAAGAAGACTTTCAGGCATTTGTTATGAAAAGACCTGAACTGAATGGAAAATTTGACTTTCTTTTTTTTATTTTTTAGTGAGGCAATTGGGGTTAAGTGACTTGCCCAGGGTCATACAGCTAGTAAGTGTTAAGTGTCTGAGGCCGGATTTGAACTCAGGTACTCCTGAATCCAAGACCAGTGGGTTATCCACTGCGCCACCTAGCTGCCCCCAAAAATTTGACTTTCAAATATAATACCCTGGAGAAGCATAAAAAGGTAAACAGGAAAAAGACTTCATGAGGGATATTAAAAGATCAAACTGTTTATATTCCTACATGGGAAGATAATACTTTGAACTCATAAGAATTATCTCAATAAGGAATTTACAGAGGACACAGGTCTGAACTGAATATGAAGGGATGATATCTGTAAAGCATACATGTTTTGTTCTCTGTGGGGCAGACAGGGTGGGGTGTCTTGTGTCTGGGGCCAGATTTGGACTTGGGGCCTCCTGAGTCCAGGGCTGGTGCATTGTCCACTATGCCACCTAACTAACCCATGATGACATCTTTAAAATAGGGTTGAGGTGTAGGAGAAATAGACTGGGGGAGGGGGAAGGGGAGAGATGGTCTGGGGAGAAATTATTCACATGAAGGAAACAAGAAAAAATCTTATGGAGGGGAGGGGAAGAGGGGGAAGGAATTGGGGAGTGAGTGAGTGAAACTTAATATCAGAATTGGCTCAAAGAAGGACTAACATACATACTCAAGTAGGTATAGTAATATATTTTTGCCCTGAGGGAGGGGAGGGAGATAAGGGGGTGAGGAGAGGGGAAGGAGGGAAGGGCAGATTGGGGGAGAGAGCAGTAAAAAGCAAAACACTTTTGAGGAAGGTGAAGATGTTCTGCATAAGTATGACATATTGAACTGCTTTATTTCATAGGGAGGGTTGAGGAGGGAGGGAGGAAGAAAATTTAGAACACAAAATGAGCTCAAAGACCTTAAACTCATCAGAGTGGGCTCATGGAGGGAATAACATGCACACCCAGTTGGGAGGAGTAATCTATTTAACCCTACAGGAAAGTATGAGGGGAAGAGGATAAGGAAGGGTGAAAAAAAGGGAGTGCAGAGTAGGGGAGGGGACAGTCAGGAGTAAAACACTTTTGAGGAGGAATAGTTTAAAAGGAGATAGAAAATAGAGTAAATGTCATGGGAAGGGACTGGGATGGAGGGAAATAGTTATGATGATTGATTATAATGGCAAAACATGTGGTACCTACTTTGCTGGGCTTTTATGAAAAAAATTCTCTGTCAAGCTTAAGGTACTTTATACAGGTTATGATGAACAGGATAGTATCAGAAAAACCTGGAAAAACCTACATGAACTGAAGCAGAGTGAAATGTACTGCATACAAAATAACAGCAATAGTGTAAGATGATCTGCTGGGAAGCATGTGGTTATTTTCAGCAAGGTAATGATCCAATATAACCCTGAAGGACTTATTACAAAGAAAGAACTAATAGTATCGAAAAACAGATGGAAACACATTTTAAAAAATTTTTTTTTCCTCTTTGACAATTCCTCACTCTGAAGTTTTTTTTTGGGGGGGGGGGCGGGGGTTTGACTGTTTTCTCTCACAAAATAGCTAATGTGGGAATGTTTCCCATGACTATTCATGTATAACTTATTTTGAAATGCTTGGGTTCTAGTGGATGGGGGTGGGAATGGAGGAGGAAGAAAAGTTGGAACACAATTTTTTTTTTAATTGATGTTAAATTTTGTTTTTACATATATTTCTGAAAATAAAATTCTATTCAATAAAAAAAAGAATAAAATATAATTGGGGGCAGCTAGATGGCACAGTGGATAGAGCACTGGCCCTGGAGTCAGGGGGACCTGAGTTCAAATCCGGTCTCAGACACTTAACACTTACTAGCTGTGTGACCCTGGGCAAGTCACTTAACCCCAATTGCCTCACACACAAAAAAGAGGGAGAAAGGAAGGAGGCCCTACTTTGGAGGTGGGAGGGAGTTCCATGGAATAAATATTCCTATGGGTAAAAAGAGATGGTTGATGAAAGTGTGCAAAGTTAGTCTAGGGGCTCATGTTTTAACCTTGCTTGACCTTTGGATACACGAATAGCCAATCTGCCAAGAATGACAATCAGGAGATATTCTTGCACATACACCTTTAGACATTGGGGAAAAGCTGACGTGGCATAAAAACCTATCTCCTTATTGTATTTGTACCAATCAGCATTTTCTTGTCCTTATATGGAAGTCAAATACTCCTGTCTATAAAATCTGTACTCAGTTTGAAAATCAGTACTAGCTGTATTCCAACTGCTTGCTGCCTTAGTGTACTAATAAAATGCCTTTCCCTCTTTCTTACCCTGATTTTTTCTCATTTACCAGGGCAAAGCCTGAACCAAGATTTCTTTTCACTTTTGTTGACCATGAAAGAACCCTTCACTCATATGACTCACTGCTGGGAAACCCACCATCCAGTTCCCCAGCTGGCATTCAGACCTCTAGCTGATAGAGGATTAGAATTGTCATGAGTCAAATTCAACAAAAAGGTAAACTGAAGCACATTTCTCCAAGCAAGATGATATTTTATTCACAGGACATGAACCTGAGAACAAGATGGGTCAATGACTACCTCAGTTTCCAGCCAAAGATTCAAAATTGGAGGTGTAACTCCTTTTTTATGAGCATAGAACAAAGAACAGAACAGAAATAATAGAATTGGTTATAGAATTGGTAACAGCATGGGGTTGAGATATCATGATTGATTACATTAAAGAGAAGAGGCATACAGACACATGGGGTGAAGACCACCTCTTTCTGTCTTAAAGGAATAATTTATGAATTTATGGGACTCAGCTTCATCCCGAGGCAACTGATAGTAAACCAAGAGTATCAGACTCACAGGCACCTGGGAATGAGATAGAACCCTTTAATTGGCAAAGATGAGATTAAGATGGGACAAGGTCAGTTTGTTTTTGCTCTTAAGGATAGCACAGATGTTTCAATGTTCTCAGTAGCTGAAGTGATGACAAGCTTTCAAATCATAAAGTGATTTGCAGGTGGTGCTAAGATAACAATTTTAGAATGAAATTAGAATGAAAATGTTTCATGAGAGTATTGAACTTCTAAACTTTAGCTCAGAGTTTTCTTTTTCTTTTCTTTTTTTTTTTTTAGTGAGGCAATTGGGGTTAAGTGACTTGCCTAGGGTCACACAGCTAGTAAGTGTCAAGTGTCTGAGGCTGGATTTGAACTCAGGTCCTCCTGACTCTAGGGCCGGTGCTCTATCCACTGCGACACCTAGCTGCCCCCCTGGGGGGCCTGAGTTCAAATCCAGCCTCAGACACTTGACACTTACTAGCTGTGTGACCCTGGGCAAATCACTTAACCCCAATTGCCCCACAAGAAAAAAAGTGAAATAAGGAAATTACGCTTTTGGTATCTAACTCTGAGAGAGAAAATTTGAACTTTTGAACTCATGAGCTTCTGTACTTAGAGACAGAAAAGAGGCTGCAGGTTTGTTACATAGAGCTATAGAATAAAATCACTTATAGAGTAAAATAAAATATAAAATACAGGATCAATAGTTGATTCTCATGGAGTGAAATCTCCTAACAATAAGTGAGCCATAAAGTGGTTGGAGAATTAAACTCCCCAAACTCAAGAAACATGAGGAGGGGAGCAGCTAGATGGCGCAGTGGTTAAAGCACCAGCCCTGGATTCAGGAGTACCTGAGTTCAAATCCAGCCTCAGACACTTGACACTTACTAGCTGTGTGACCCTGTGCAAGTCACTTAACCCCAACTGCCTCACTAAAAAAAAAAAAAAGAAAGAAATATGAGGAGAAACCAGTCCTGACCCACATGTACAAAAATATTTTTAGTAGCTGTCTTTGTGTTGGCAAAGAATTGGAAATCGAGGGAATGCTCATCAATTGGAGAATGGCTGAATTAGTTGTGGTATATGAATGTAACGGAATACTATTGTGCTGTAAGAAATGATGAGCAGGCAGATTTCAGAAAAACCTGGAAAATCTTAAATGGACTGATGCTGAGTGAAGTGAGCAGAACAAGGATAACATTGTACACAGTAACTGCAACATTGTATGATGATCAGGGGCAGCTAGGTGGCGCAGTGAATAAAGCACTGGCCCTGGATTCAGGAGTACCTGAATTCAAATACGGCCTCAGGCACTTGACACTTACTAGCTGTGTGACCTTGGGCAAGTCACTTTAACCCCCATTGCCCCACCAAAACAAAAAAAAAACATTGTATGATGATCAACTGTGATATACTTGGCTCTCCTCAGCAATGCAATGATTCAAGACAGTTCCAAAGAACTCATGATGGAAAATGTTCTCCACATCCAGAAAAAAAGAACTGTGGATTCTAAATGCAGATTGAACCATACTGTTTCTACTTTTTTGTTGCTTTTTTTTTCTTTTTTGAGTTTTTCCCTTTTGTTCTGATTCTTCTTTCACAACATGACTAATGCAGAAACAAATTTAATGTGATTGTATTGTATATATATGTGTGTATGTGTGTATATATACATATACATATATATATATATAACCTATATCAAATTGCTTTCTGTCTTGAGGAGGGGGTAAGGAAGGGAGGGAGGGAGAAAAATTTGGAACAAAAAATCTTATGAAAACAAATGTTGAAAACTATCTTTACTTGTAACTGGAAAATAATAAAATACTTTGATGATTAAAAAACCAGTCCTGAGTATAGAAATTAATCCTCTCATTGTGCACAAAGATACAGAAGCAGTACCACGTGAAGGAAAAGGCAATGGTGAGTAACTGGTCTTGATCCAACATTAGATAACCAAGGGACAGAACAGTCAAAGAATACTGGTATCCACCAAAAAAAAAAATTTTTTTTAAATTAGGGGCAGCTAGGTGGTGCAGTGGATAAAGCACCAGCCCTGGATTCAAGAGGATCTGAGTTCAAATCCGGCCTCAGACACTTGACACTTACTAGCTGTGTGACCCTGGGCAAGTCACTTAACCCTCATTGCCCCACCAAAATTTTTTTTAATTAAAAAGAATACTGGTATCATTATCGAATTGGGACAGAGTAAACCTCCAGGCAACTCCCCATTAGGCAAGCTGTTAAAAGCTTGGGACAAGGGAAAACTACAAATTCAGTAGGGAATATCCAAAACTTGAGTGGCAAAACTCAGCTTGAACTGAGCTCAATACTTACATAATTGTGCGGGGGCGGGGGGGGGGGGGAAACTGGCCAGATAAATACAGGGTCTTCGATTATTGTCAACTCTGCATGCTAAAAACCAGAATTGAGAATCTGAAGCTTGGCAAATGTATTATTGCTACTATTAGGGAGAACTTTCAAACTTAAACTGCCCCTCATTATCATGTCTGTTAGAGGCACCAGTCCAAACTAGTGGACCACCACCATACAATCCTGATTTCTCAGATCCAAAGACCATGGCACTCTTAAGAACCACTTTTGTAGGGAGTGAATTCCCCCTTTCCTCCAGGAGACATTCTATTATGGCAGCAATCCACTCTACCCTTTCAGAAGGACCCATCCACCATCATTAAGTAAATTAGGATCATTATAAGGAGCCATAACCCCCACTCAGAAGGATATTAATGAATTATTAGATGCCCTTCTCACACAGGATAAGAAGGCAAAGGTCCTGTCCTGTGCTGTAAAGTCAGAGGTTGAACATGTCAGGACCACACAGCCCAGGACAGCTCCCAATTGGAACTATAATAATGAGGGGGCCAGGAAACATTCAGTGATGCAAAAAAATGACCTTCTATGATTCTCTAGAGCAGGCAGCACAACAAATGATAGAATGAGAAAAAATTCCATGACAAAATATAGATGAATATTCTCACGCTTTCTATATTAGTTTGTGAGCTACCACCCAAAGATTTGCTCAGTTGGATCCAGAAAATGAACGTGCTCTAAAAGCAATTGCTTCAGCTTATGTTAATCAATAGGCAGCAGACATTTGCAATTGCTTTCATAAATTCTGGCCCAGCTGGAGTGGAAAAACTATTAGTGAACTTGGGGGAATTGTGTCATATGTGTTTGAAGAGCAGCAGAAGAAGGGACTTAGGAAGAGAAGGAAAGGAAAGATAAGGAAGTGAAGATTTTAGTGGCAGCCATGAGGGGAGTGATGCAAGAAAACAGAAAAGAGACAAAGAACCAGAAAGAGAGATTTTGAATGGGGCTAAGGGGAGGCATGTGCTTTTACTCTAAAAAGGAAGGGCACTTTAAAGAGATTGAAGGAAATTCAAGAAGTACAAGGCCTCAGACAGAGGGAGACATCCTCTAGGCTATCCAAAGGGGGCCCCTATGAAAATGCATGGACCACAGTCCCCCACCATTGCTATGATGTCCACAACCACAACAAACACCAAATAGTCTGTACCCTGTTATGGATGGTAGGGATAAATATTTGCAATGACAGGAGGAGGGAGGTAGTCAGAAAGTAGGGCTGTTTCTTGAGAATGTGAAAGGGGGACACAGGTATGGTTAAGGAGTCCTTACTTGACAATACCATTAATGGGACACCCTTTGTTTGCTGGGTTAACACAACTTTCTCAGCACTTAAGTGCCTTTAAAGGCTTCTTGGTGTTAAGGTCTGAAAGGGTAATGGGATTTTGGGGGGAAATTGAGATTTGTGCTTTAGCTGCCCCTCTTAAAGTAGCTATTGGACCTTTAACATATTTTTATTCCTTTTGTTAATGCCTAACTCCCCTGTCTCATTATATAGAAGGGACCTGTTACATGAACTGGATGCCATTATTCATTGTGATCCAGAAGAGGTTAAGTTAGAATACAAAAGAATTGATTTGACTTATTGGGCAATTTGTTTTTCCTTTTTTTTTTTCAGGGCAATGGGGGTTAAGTGACTTGCCCAGGGTCACACAGCTAATAAGTGTCTGAGGCTGGGTTTGAACTCAAGTCCTCCTGAATCCAAGGCTGGTGCCTTATCCACTGCGCCACCTAGCTGCCCCTCATTGGGCAATTTTAAAGGAATCTAAACAGTTTATAGGATCCTTAGTGAATTATTTGCTGCCCATCTTATGAAACTTACCCACCGCTTTGTGGAGTTCATCAGGTCAGTCGAACCTGTGTAGATCCAGACTCAGGAAAGACTGTCCCCATGTGTGCAACAATATAATAGCAATTTAGAGGCTGTTGAACCTATTAAAAAACTCATCAATGTGTTCATCTGGGGTGACAGTGCCATGCCAGTCACCTTGGACTGCAAATACTCCTGTACTCCAGGAAAAACAAGGCAGATGATGAAGGCCTTCCTATTCAGCATTTTGTCTGTCCTGCCTGTCTAGTGTTTTGTCCAGAATCTGAGAGTTGTCAATAATTCTGTCATCCTGAGAGCCCCAGCAGTTCTGAATCTGTTTGTATTATTACCGACATTCCTCACAATATGAAAGCATATGGTGTGCTACTTTTTGAGTGTTCCAGTTTACCCAAAACTACAGCACCTCTTTGCTTTTACTCAGAAGGGCCAGCAATATACGAGGATGAGGCGGCCCCAGAGTTATAGTGAATCTCCCACTCTATTGACACAAGTGCTTGTCAAAGACCCACGCCAATCTCCCCATGGGTCTGCTTTGATTCCATATGATGATGACTTATTGCTTGTCGCTCCTTCACAAGAAGCCTATGAGGAAGATAACCATTTTCCTCTTTTGCCACCTTTGTGAAAAGGGAATCAGTTTTCCCCTTTCCACAGGGCAATACCTAGGACATGAGCTAGGTCCTGGTACTAGGGCCTTGACAAATGATGGAATCCAGGGCATTCTTCAAATGCCAATACCAAAAACAATCATCAGAGAGAGTTGAGTAGCTAAATAGGGAAGTTAAGATCCTTTTGGGAAAACTATGCCAGGTAAGTTAAAATAGCCTAAGGTACTTCCCCTCGTGTTGTTCCAACTTAGAAATGATCACAGGGGGCAGCTAGGTGGCACAGTGGATAGAGCACAGGCCTTGGATTCAGGAGGACCTGAGTTCAAATCTGGCCTCAGACACTTAACACTTACTAGCTATGTGACCCTGGGCAAGTCACTTAACCCCAATTGCCTCACCACAAAAAAAAATGATCACAGGCAGGATTGTGGATTGTTACCTTTTGAAGTTCTGTTCAGTGGGCCACCTACTACTACCTAGGGGCTGGTCCCTTGCACTCTGAGTCTGGCCATAGAGTATGAAAGCCTGAAAAGATATGGGATCTTTCTGTCTAGTTTTCTTTCACACATCTGGAAGGAGGCAGCCTTGACATAAACTCTGTCTTTGGGGAGAGAGATCGGTGCATCCATTTGAGTCAGGACACTATGTGAGGTTTTGCAGCTGCAAGATGACATCTAGTCTCCAGGCTTGCTGAAAGGGACCTTTCCAGATGCCACTGACCAGTCATACTGTCATCAAGGCAGACAAATGAACAATCTGGGATTTCTGTGATTGATCTCAACCAAACTGAAATAGGATTGGCACCAACCAGCAGTCCTTAGCCAACTGTGTGTTTGACCCCAATAATTAAGAACTTGTCCCTCATTGGCTTCTGAAATTCCAGCCACACCTTTCATTGGACTAATTGTTGGGTCTGCACTCATGCCTGGTGGGTGTTGGAGGAGGGGGTGGGCATAGATGCCCAAGGACTCTGTGACTGGTTATTTCATACTATCTGCTTGACCAGCCAGCTGGGAAGCAATGAAGAAGGGAAAAGAGGAGAAAAAGCTTGACCTCGGGGTGTTCTATCTTTGGATGGGAGAACAAGGCCTCCCCTGATTTTTCCTGTTACTGAAGAACGATTTTACTCTTTATCAGTCCTTACCCCAATCATACCTAAAGGGCACCACCAGGTCCCCATTTCTTTTTCTGGAATAATTCCAGGACTCAGGTCAACACCTGGGAATAGCAGGCCAGCAACAATTTCACTTTGAACACCCAGGAGAATGTGTCCATCCTGGCCAATTACCTGGATACTAATCTTGTGTTTTTTAAGACAGCCCCTTTAGGATACCACCACATGTATGGTGGCAATGCCTATTACTGGCTCCCCTCAAACTACTCTCTGTGATTTCCTATCCTCCAAGCTCCGCTCCTTTATGAAATCAGAGGGCTGCCCCACTCTACTACCTTACCCGCTTTGGTTAGCAATGTGGAAGGCCTCTGGGCCATCATGTTCCCCATGTATGGAAAAGCCCTCAGCCTTTCCCAATTCAGCGTATTCCTGCAGATCTTTGTAAGTGAAATTGTATATGCCACTGAGGAACTCAACACTGAAGTCCATGCCTTACAGAAAAGATTGGCCCTTGATTTCTTACTTGCTGAAAACAGAGGATTCTGTGCTTTTGTAGGTCAGAGGGGACAGCTAGGTGGCGAGTGGATAAAGCACTGGCCTTGGATTCAGGAGGGCCTGAGTTCAAATCCAGCCTCAGACACTTGACACTTACTAGCTGTGTGACCCTGGGCAAGTCACTTAACCCTCATTGCCCACGCCCCCCCCAAAAAAAAGTTCTGTGTAGGTCAGAAATGCTGCACATGGGTCCCAGACTTGGCAAACACTGTGCATGTATACATGTTCTCCATTAAGCAGGCCTGACAGGGAGTTCCAAAAGAGGGCAAGAGGCCCAGAGACCCCTTAGTATGCATGGGAATGAGGAACAACATGGCTACCTAATTTTTCACAGCTGAAGTATTTGTAGGTTTGTGTGTTTTTATCTGTCTTCCTTTATAGGGATCATTTGGTGCACGTGTTTGCAATGTTTCCCCTGGTATAAGAAACCACTCCCAAGACCTATTCCCAAATTACAAGCAAGCAAGATTAAGATGATACAATTGAGGTTAAAGGAATAATATAGGTCCAATTATGATGCTACACCATAGGAGCAGCTAGGTAGTGCAGTGGATATAGGGCTGAGCCTCAAGTCAGAAAGACTCATCTACCTGAGTTCATATCTGACCTCAGACACTTACTAGCTGTGTGACCCTGGGCAAGTCATTTAATCCTGTTTGCCTCAGCTCCTCATCTGTAAAATGGGCTGGGGAAGAAAATGGCAAGAAATGCCAAGGAAACCCCAAAGAGGGTCACAGAGACAGATGCAACTAAAACAACACAACAACCATGAGTAAAGTTAAGATCAAGGGGTGTGTGTGTGTGTGTGTGTGTGTGTGTGTGTGTGTGTGTGAGGGGGAGGATTGTGGAAAGTTAGCCTAAGGGACTCATGTTTTAATCTTTCTTGACCTTTGAATATATGCACAGCCAATCTGCAGAAAATGGAAGTCTGAAGCTACCTGTACACACACACATTTAGACATAGGGAAAAGCTGAAGTGTCATAAAACCTATATGTGTACCAACTAGCCTTTTCTTGTCCTTATATGGAAGTCATTTATTCCTGTCTACAAAAACTTCACTAGGTTTGAATATCAGCACTGGCCACATTCCAGCTGCTTGCTGCTTTGGTCTGCTAATAAAATACCTTTGCCTTGAGTTTGCCTCATCAATCAGGGTAAAGCCTGAACCAAGACTTCTTTTAACAAAGGGAGATGATGACCTTTCACTGGTTGAGACCTGGACAGTTTGTTGCTTGAAAAGTCTACATGTCCTGGGAAAGCGTGAGTTGGAACCTCTGGGAGTAACTCAGACCTAGAGGAGTAGGAAAGCATGGACACAGGGAGGAAATTTCCAGGCAAGTGTAAAAAAAAAAGTCAACAAGAAAGGGTATATATTAACAGTGGGCTGCATACAGTAATAACAATATTGTTCAATGAAGAACCATGAATGACTTTGCTATTCTCAGCAATACAATAATCCAAGATTCTCCCAAAGGACGAATGTTGAAGCATACTATCTGCCTCCAGAGAAAGAACTCATATTGATTGAATACAGACTGAAGCAGGCTATTTTTCACTTTCTTTCTTTTTTATTCTTTTATTTGAGTCTTCTTGTAGAAAATGACTAACATGGAAATGTTTTACATAATCGCAGATGTATAACCTATATCTGGTTGCTTACCATTTCAGGGAGTGGGGAGGGGAAGAGAGGGAGAGAGGGATAGAATTTGGAACTCAAAACTTTAAATAAAAATGTTTTTTTAAATTGGAAAAAAATGGTTTGCATAACCAGATTTATGGTGAGGGAGGGGACCTACTTTAAATCAGTGTCCTCTCAGACACTTGCTATGATTGGCATTGTTCTGGGAGCGAGGTATAATGGAAAAGGGGAACCCATGAAAGCAAGCCCTACAAAGCAGTGGCAAAAAGTACCTAGAAGAGAGCTTAGAATGAATACCATGGAAGCTTTGATTGTACAAAGAATCCAAAGAAAAGAGAGGGATCAAATAATTATATGGGTCATGAATCTGAGGATAAATCTAGAGTAAACAGAAAGAAAAGATGTATAAGGAAGAGGCTGAGATACATCTTTTTTTTTTTAGAAAGGAGTGAAAAAATGAAATTTTTAAAAGTCAATGAATGGGACTAGCTGAAGAAAAGGAGAGAAAGGGGGAATCTACTTGATTAACTGAGAGGGGAAAAGAGAGAAAAGAAATATATAATCAGATAAAAGCAGGAGAGAAAAAGGAACTGATAAAACCCTAATGGGAAAGGGGAAACAAACAAGAAAAGGTCAGAGGTGAGGGGGGAAGAGAACCAATGGGAACAAAGGCACCCTAAAGGAAGTAACTGAATGAACAAAATACTGTGTTTACAATTGGTGGGGGAGTGGAAGTCATAACTTCAAAAAAATTTTAGAGACAGATGGAGGAAAATATAAACCCAATTCCTAACTTTATTTTTCTAATAATTATACTGTATTTATTTTAACATTCATTTTTTAAAAAATTGAGTTATACATTCTCTCCCTCCCTCTAGTCCCTGCTCCACACATTAGAGAAGGCAAGCAATATGATATCAATTATATGTGTAAAATCAAGCAAAACATATTTATTTTCATGTTAGCCATCTTGCCAAAAAAAGAAAAAAAGAATAAGAAAGTAACTGTAAAAATGTATGTTTCAATCTCCACACAGAGCTCATCAGTTCTCTCTTCGGTAGCATTTTTTTTATCCTGAGTCCTTCAAAATTGTCTTGGATCATAGCTAAGTCTCACAGTTGATCATCATTACAATATTTCTGTTACTTTGTACAATGTTCTCCTTGTTCTGCTCACTTCACTTTGCATCAATTCATATAAGTCTTCCTAGGTTTTTCTGAAACCATCTTCTTCAACATTTCTTACAGCACAAAAATATTCCATTTTCAATTTTTTGCTGCCACAAAAAGAGCTGCTAGAAATATTTTTGTACATATAGGCCCTCTCCCTTTTTCTTTTCCCTTTAGAATACAAACCAAATAGTGGTATTTCTGGGTCAAAGGGTATACACAGTTTTATAGCCTTTTAGGTATAGTTCCAGACTGTTCTCCAGAATGGTTGAACCAGTTCACAGTTCCACCAGCAGTTTATTAGTCTCCTATTTTCCCACATCCCCTGCAGCATTTGTTGTATTTCTTTTCTGTCATGTTAGCTCATCTGATAGGTATGAAGTAGTACCTCAGAATTGTTTTAATTTACATTTCTCTAATCAATAGCAATTTAGAGCATTTTTATATGACTGTTGACAGCTTTGATTTCTTCTTCTGAAAACTGCCTGTTCATATACTGACCTTTTATTAATTGGCTAATTTCTCTAATTTTTATAAATTTGACTCAATTTCCTATAAATTTGAGAAAGGGCTTTATCAGAAAAACTTGCTATAAATTTTTCCCTATTCCCTGCTTTCCTTTTGATTGTGGTTTATTGGCTTTGTTTCTGCAAACCTTTTAAAATTAATATAATGGGGGGGGGGGGGCTGAGCCAAGATGGCAGAGGAAAGGCAGTGACTTCCCTGACCTCTCCCCAAAACCCCTCCAAATACCTTCAAATAATGCCATAGTACAATTGTTGGAGCAGCAGAACCAAAAAAAAGGACAGGCTGAAATAATTTTCCAGCCAAAGAAAGCTTAGAGGGTCAGCAGGAAAGGTCTGTTGTACCAGGGTAAGAATGGAGCATACTGAGTGGACCCAGCCCCAGACCCAGAGAACCAGGCCTTGGGAACCTCTGATTCAACTGTGGTAGCAGCTGCTTCTGGAACTCAGCCCATGGATGGAGACAGGAGCTCAGCCACAGTGCATACCCAGCCTGGAACAGACTGTGCCTCCAGGGTCTCAGAGTCTTCAGTGCCAGCAGCTTCTTCTGAGGCTTGGCTTGTGGACCAGTGAGGGAGTTTGGCTGTTGGCTGGGGTGATGTGGCTGCAGCCTCTGCTGGAGTTGGGGCTCTGATCCATTGAGCTGACTCTAATGGTTGCAGCCCAGTGGGAGAGGGCCACAGGCACACCAAGCTTCTGACCATAGAGAATCAGATTTCAATCAGACATCTGTTTCCAGGTTGAGATGAGTAGGAAAAGAAAGCAGTAGACTATAGAAAGCTTTTTTGGAAGGGAAAGTAGACCAGAATACAGCCTCAGAAGAAGATAATAACAAAGTCAAAGCTCCAACATCCAAAACTTCCAAGAAAAATATGAAGTGGTCTCAGGCCATGGAAACATTCAAAAGGGACTTTGAAGAGAAAGTAGGAGAGATAGAAGGAAGATTTAGAGAGGTAGAGGAAAGAATGGAAAGAGAAATGAGAGTGATGCAGGAGAGTCATTAGAAAAAAGTCAACAGCTTGAAAAGCTAAATGGAAAAGGAGATAAAAAAGCTCTCAGAAGAAAACAATTGCCCAAGAATTAGGATTGAACAAATGGAAGCTAGTGACTTTATGAGAAACCAAGACATAGTAAAGCAAATCCAAATGAATAAAAAATAGAGGGTAATATGAAATATCTCTTTGGAAAAACAGCTGACCTGGAAAATAGATCCAGGAGAGATAATTTGAAAATCATTGGTATACCAGAAAACCATGATCAAAATAAGAGTTTTGACAGCATCTTCCAAGAAATTATCAGGGGAAACTGCCCTGATATTCTAGAAGCAGAAGGTAAAATAGAAATTGAAAGAATCCACCAATCACCTCCTGAAAGAGATCCCAAAAGGAAAACTTCCAGGAATATTATAGCCAAATTCCAGAGATCCCAGGTGAAGGAGAAAATATTGCAAGCAGTTAGGAAAAAAGAATTCAAATTCTGTAGAGCTACAGTTAGGATAACACAAGATCTAGCAGCATCTATATTAAAGAACCAGAGGGCATGGAATATGATATTCTGGAGGGCAAAGGAACTGGGACTACAGCCAAGAATCACCTACCCAGCAAAACTGAGTATAATCTTTCAGGGGGGGAAATGGGACTTCGATGAAGAAGAGGACTTTCAGACATTTGTGATAAAAAGACCTGAACTGAATTGAAAATTTGATTTTCAAATACAAGAGCCTAGAGAAGCATAAAAAGGTAAACAGGAAAAATAAATCATGAGGGATATTAAAATATTAAACTGCCTACATTCCTACATGGGAAGATAATACTTCTAACTCATAAGAACTTTCTCAGTATTAGGGTAGCTGAAAGGAATATACTTAGAGGGCACAGGTGTGAATTGAATATGAAGAGATGATATCTGTAAAGCATTTATTTTTTTGTTTATCCTTGTTTTTTGTGGGCCAGGCAGAGTGGAGTGGCTTATGTGTGGTGATGGATTTGGGCTCGGAGCCTCCTGAGTCCAGGGCTGGCGCTTTGTCCACTGTATCACCTAGCTGACCCACGAGGACATCTTTAAAATAAAGTTAAGGGGTAAGAGGAATGCACTGGAAGAAAGGGAAATGGAGAGGTTGACTGGAGAAAAGAAGCTCACATAAAAGAAACAAGAAAAAGCTTATAGAGTGGAAGGGAAGATGGGGAAGGAGTGGGGGAGTGAGTGAACCTTACTCTCATCAGAGTTGGCTCAAAGAGGGAATAACCCACACACTCAAGTGTGTATAGTAATATATTTTGCCCTGAGGGAAACTGGAAGGGGAAGGAGATAAGCGGGGGGAGAGGGGCAAAGGAAGGAAGGACAGATTGGGGGAGGGGGAAATAAAAGGCAAAACATTTTTGAGGAGGGATAGGGTGTAGGAAGATAGAAAATAGAGTAAATACCAAGGGGAGGGAATAAGGTGGAGGTTAATACAGTTAGCAATAGTAGCTGTGAAAGAAATGATGAGCAAGATGATATCAGAAGGACGTATGAAAAATGCAGACCATTAGCAGAGAAATAACTGATGGTATCTGAATACAGATTGAAGTATAGTTTTATTTGTTAGCTCATCTTTCTAAAGTTGTTGTGTCTATTTTCTCTCACAACCTGACTAATGTGAAGATGTTTTGCATAACTGCACATGTATGACTTATATTGAATTGCTTGGTTTCATAGGGAAGGTTGAGGACAGAGGGAGGAAGAAAATTTAGAACACAAAGTTTTAAAAAATCAATGTGAAAAAAATTAATGTAATCAAAATTATCCATTTTACTTCTTGAGATTCTCTCTATCTCTTGTTTGGTCATAAACTCTTTCCTTATCCATGCATATAATAGGCATTTTTTCCATGCTCCCCTAATTTGCTTATATCATACCTTATGTCTAAATCATGTACCCATTTTGACCTTATCTTAATTTACAGTGTAAGAGGTTGATTTATGCCTACTTTCTGTCAAACTGCTTTCCAGTTTTCCCAGCGATTTTTGTCATTCTGTGTAAATTCTTAGTAAATTCTTGCCCCAAAAGCTTGGATCTTTAGGTTTATCAAACATTAGATTAGTATGGTCATTTACTATTCCATATTGTATACCTAATCTATTCCACTTATCCACCAGTCTATTTTTTTTTGCAGGGCAATGATGGTTAAGTGACTTTCCCAGGGTCACACAGCTAGTAAGTATCAAGTGTTTGATGCCAGATTTGAACTCAGGTTTCCCATGTATGGAATGGTTCTCATGAATCCAGGGCAGGTGCTTTATCCACTGTACCACCTAGCTGCCCCACCACCACTCTATTTGTGTGTGTGTGTGTGTGTGTGTGTGTGTGTGTGTGTGTGTGTGAGGCAATTGGGGTTAAGTGACTTGCCCAGGGTCACACAGCTAGTGTTAAGTGTCTGAGTCCAGATTTGAACTCAGGTCCTCCTGAATCCAGGGCCAGTGCTCTATCCACTGCACCACCCAACTGCCCTCCTCCTCCTAATTTTAAATATTAATGGATATCTTATTCCTAACTTTAAATGTTAATGTTTAAATGGATTAAACAATTCAGTAAAATGAAAAAAGAATAACAAATTCAATAAAAAAAACAAAATCCTATAATATGTTGCTTACAAGGAACACATTTAAAAAACAAAGGCATACCCAATGCAAAACTAAAGAAATATAAAAAAATTTACTTCGCATTAAGTGAATTCAAAAAGTAGGCACTAGAGTCACACTCTCAGACAAAGCAAAAACAAACATTTAAGAAATTAAAAGACATAAACAAGGAAACTATATTATGCTGAAAAGAACAATATACAACAAACTAATCTTAGTAATAAACTTAAATACCTCAATTGCCTTAGCATCCACATTCATAAAGGAAATATTACCTGAGCTGCAAGAAGACATAAACAGTAATACAATAGTACTGAGACTTCAGTATCCCTCTATCAGTTTTCTATGTGTAACAGAAAGATAAACAAAAGGGAAAATATGGAACTGAACAAATTTTTGGAGAAACTAGATTTAAAAGACTTGTGGCACCTTTTCAGTGGAACAGCAAAAGATACACATTTCTCTGTCCCACATGAAACTTTTACACAAATAGGGCAAAGAGATATTGAAAACAAATGCTAAAGGCAGAAATAATTAATACATCTCTTTTACGGACCACAATGCAATAAAAATCTAAATTGGTTCAGGGACCACAAACAAAACATACATTCCCAAATGGAAACTTAACAATAAAATCTTCTATAATAAGGGAGTCAAAGAACAAATCATAGAAACCATAACTATGTAAAAGAAAATGATAATGGTGAAACAACATGCCAAAATGTCTGGGACACAGCTAAAGCAATCCTCAGAGGGAAAAACATATCTTTACAATCATACATTAACAAAATAGAGAAAGAGGATTAAAGATTTGAATATGCACTTTAAAATTTTTATTTTTAACTCATGGGATAAAACAAGCATTTCCATAATAGAGTACAATAAAAAAGATAATTGCACACAAAACTACAAATCTACTATGCACGACTTGCTATTCCTTTCAAATATTTAACAAAATTATCATATAAATTACTCTTTTTTTATTCCCTCACCCCTACCTCCCACCCTAGAGATGGCTACCCTTAGATACAAATATATACACAAACACACACACATACATATATATATATATATATGCAAATTTATTCTATACATACTTCTCTTTATCAATTCTTTCTCTGGATCCAAATAGCATCTTTCTTCATACATTCTTTTTTTTTTTTTTTTGGCGGGGCAATGGGGGTTATGTGACTTGCCCACAGTCACACAGCTAGTAAGTGTCAAGTGTCTGAGGCTGGATTTGAACTCAGGTACTCCTGAATCCAGGGCCAGTGCTTTATCCACTGCACCACCTAGCCGCCCCTCATACATTCTTTTTTTTTTTTCTTTTTTTTTGTGTATGAGGTATTTTATTTTTTCCATTACATGTAAAGATAGTTCTTAACTTTTGTTTATACATGCTTTACAATTTCAGATTTTTCTCCCTCCCACCCCTCCCTCCCCCCCTCCCCTAGACAGCAGGTAATCTGATATAGGTTATATCTATATATCTCTATACATATACATATAGATATAGATATAGATATAGATATAGATATATACACACACACATATATATACACAAAATAACATTAATCCTATTTCTGCATTAATCCTGTTACAAGAGAAAGAATCAGAGCAGTGATGCAAAACCTCAAAATAGAAAGAATAAAAAAAACCAACAGCACCCAAAACAAAAGAAATAATATGGTTCAATCAGCATCTATACTCCACAGTTCTTTCTTTCTTTTTTTTTTCTTGGATTTGGAGATCCTCTTCTATCATGAGTTCCCTGGAACTCTTCTGTACCATTGCATTGGTGAGAAGAATATAGTCCATCACAGTAGGTCAACACTCAATGTTGATGATACTGTGTACAATGTTCTTCTGGTTCTGCTCATCTCACTCATCATCAGCTCACATAAGACCCTCCAGGTTTCTCTGAACTCTTCCTGCTCATCATTTCTTACAGCACAATAGTATTCCATTGCCCTCATACATTCTTTATAGTTAATTTTGGTATTTCTAATAGTCAAAATAACTTATTCACTCAAAGTCATTCTTAAAATAATATTGCTGTTACTGTATACATTGTTCTCTCAGTTCCACTCATTTCACTCTTCATTGTAAAAATTCAAAAATAAAAAAAATAAATCTAAAATAAGCACAAAAGAAGAGTTATGGAAAATTAGAGGGGAAATATATCAATTGGAAACAAAAAACATAGAAATGATCAAATTAAAAGCTGATTCTTTGAAAAGGCTAATAAAATTGATAAACCTTTAGCTCATCTGATTAAAAAGAAGGCAGGAGGGGCAGCTAGGTGGCGCAGTGGATAAAGCACCGGCCCTGGATTCAGGAGTTCCTGAGTTCAAATCTGGCGTCAGACACTTGACACTTACTAGCTGTGTGACCCTGGGCAAGTCACTTAACCCCATTGCCCCGTAAAAAAAAAAAAAAAAAAAAAAGAAGGCAGGAGGGGGGAGGCTAGATAGCACAGTGGATAAAGCACCGGCCCTGGATTCAGGAGTACCTGAGTTCAAATCCGGCCTCAGACATTTGACACTTACTAGCTGTGTGACCCTGGGCAAGTCGCTTAACCCCCATTGCCCCGAAAAAAAAAAAAAGAAGGCAGGAGAAAATAGAATAAAGATGATAATTAAATCAATGGGAGCTGATGAAATCACCAAGTGAAATAGTATAGAAGGAGAAGAGAAGATGGTCCAGGACATGGCCCTGTGAGACACCCATGATTAGCAGGCATGACCTGGATGAAGATCTAACAAAGAACACCAGCTTTCTATAGGAATTTCAAGGATTCCTAAGCTTCATAGTCCTGGTTGGAAAAGGGGCCATTTTCTAAACTGTGCCAGATTCAGTGCTTACCTCCCTAGAAATCCCAAGTTCAAGAGTTCTGAGACCCAGATTTCTATCAAGGGGACTTCCTGAACCCCAGTCTTCTGGATAGAAGAGGGGGGATTTCCTGGGCAGTAGGATCCCAGAACCTAGCCTTCTGGTGAAAGAAGGGGGATTTCCTGGACAGCACGAGCCTCAAGGTCACATCTCTAGCAACCCCAAGTTCAAGAATTCAGGGTTCAACCTTCTAGAGAGAGAAGAGCTTCCAGACATCCCTAACCTCTTGGAAAGAGATAATCTACATGACTCCCCCTTCTTTCTTCCCCCACCCTCCCTCCATCACTTTCAAACTGGACAATCAGTAGAGGAGTCATGTCATGGGGTTGGGGGAGGACAACAGACCTAGACTTTGCCTGTCATTTTTATAGTGAGTATATTTATTTGGACAGTTCAGGTCCAATGAGAAGATGGTTGCATTTCTTCTCCCGAGAGAAGCCTTAAGGCTTAAATTTTACATGGATTTCTGAGGCAAAAAGTGGAACTGAATCTACTGTCAGTGAGTTTCCTATCTAGTAACTCCAAGCTCTTTTCCCTTCCAGGTTGAAAGATAAGGGGCAGGGGCAGCTAGGTGGCTCAGTGGATAGAGCACCGGCCCTGGAGTCAGGAGGACCTGAGTTCAAATCTGGCCTCAGACACTTAACACTTACTAGCTGTGTGACCCTGGGCAAGTCACTTAACCCCAATTGTCTCACTAAAAAAAAAAGAAAAGAAAAGAAAAGAAAGAAAGATAAGGGGCAGCATCCAAGCCATAGGGAGGAAGTTAGTGTAGGTCTTTGCGGCTAAAGGTGAGACTCAGTGGAATGTTGAGGAGGTTCTTTCCTAGCAGCCTCAAATTTGTTTCCATACTGAGGGGAGTAAAAAACCACAAGGTGATGCTATGAGTCTAAGAGCCTGTTTAGTTCCTGGGAAAAGATGGTACTACTCAAAAAAGAATTATAAAACGCCTTGGCTCTGAAGTCAAGGATATGGGTTCAAATCCCACCTCTAATTTTTATTACTTGTGTGTTCTTGGACAAGTCATCTAATTTACCTGAGGCTCAGTTTTCTCATCTTTAAACTGAGGGGTTTGGGCTAGATGACCTCTGATCTGTTGCAGCTCTACATTTATGACCAATACAATCCCATGGTTGTTTGTGAACTATTCTAAGTCCTTGAAGCTTCATCTTCATTGTGTGTGTGAGAGACAGAGACAGAGACAGAGACAAAGACAGAGAAAGACAAAGACAGAGAAACAGAGACACACAGAGAGACAGACAGAGACAGAGAAACACAGAGACAGACAGACAGACAGACAGAGATGTGAAAAAGGCTATCTTGTAATAATGATTCTTTTGTTTCCTTTCTAGTTAAGTTTTCTCTTGAGTGTGCAGACTCTGCTGACTCGTTTACTTACATGGGTGGAGACGTATACTCAGGCTATGTTCAAGCTATATTTTGAGATTTCCCAGAAGAATCACATGGAGGGTAAGAGGACATGAAGCTCCCAATGTGCTTCTGCCTCTGCCTCAGACAGCTGTTAATGACTCAGCTCTCTGTAACCTCATCAAATTGATCAAGGAACTCGGGGGAGGGGGGGAGAACAGCATAAGATTTGACAACCTCAATATGGATCCTAGTTCAAGTGCTTGCCTTCAGTGACATATTGGGGATTTATCTAACAGAGAAGGTGAAATGGGTGAAAGGGACAAAAATTTAAAAATTAGAACAGGGATGACTGCAACCAATCCCTTTTTTATAGGCCAATAGAAAAGGATGGCTCTGACCTATACAATCTGAGCCAAGCAAATCAGGCCCTTTCAAAGCAGACTCTACAAGGAGTCAAGACTTTGTCAAATGGGCATATTCATATCCTTTTCTAACATTAAGAAACTGCTGAACACTATTTTCATTTTTGTTGTTGCTTTTTTGTTATTATTCTTGTTTATTTTTTCCTTTTGTTCTGATCAATATGGAAATATGTCTAACATGATTATAATGTATAACCTATATCAAATTGCTTACTGGCTTCAGGAGTGGGGAGGGAAGGGAGGATGGGAGAAAAATTTGGAACTCAAAAAAATATCTTTACATGTAATTGAGAAAAATTAAATTAATTAATTAATTAAAAAAAAAGAAATTGCTGAATTAAATCCAACACAGGACCATTGTCCTGGGGTGCTGCACCCACTCCCATTTCCACCAAGGAGACCCTTTGCACTAGACCCAGGAATGTAGTCTGGATGGGGCTAATACCTGAGAAAGCCTGATGTGATGTGATGGGTGAGCCTGATCCAGGATACTTCCTATTAGTTTAGGTTCAGTGCTGGAATGAAATAAGACACTTATAAGTCATACAACAATAAACAAAAGTAAGTTTATTTAGCCAAAGCATTGACCATGTCCAAAAAAATGTCTTATTCTGCACTTTGAGACTATCTTCTCTCTGTCAGGAGGTATATAGCATTCTCTATCATCAGTCCTCTGGAACCATGATTGGGTCATCGCATCGATCAGAGTTCTGAAGTCTTTTAGAGATGTTCATTTGTACAAGGCCATTGTTATAGAATAAATTAGTCCCCTGGTTCTGTTCACTGTACTCTGCATCAGTTCATCCAAGCCTTTGTTAGCACTTAGCTTGAATAGATGCTCCTTCCCTAGCCTCCATATGGAAACATATCTGGTCAGTGGAGCAGGGCATCTGTCTCATGCAGCCTTGGAATATCTTCCAAGTCTGAAGGGCCCTACCTCAATGTTTGTAGGCTTCTTATGCTCTTAAGTGACCAGGAAGCCATTTCAATACAGTCAGAGGCCTCCAGAAAACTGCATGAAGGAAGGTATATAGCCTTACCTCCCTAGACCAATCAATTCCTAGGGACAGATTTGTTGCCTTTTAGGGAGAGAAAAAATAACTAGTCTTTTCCATGTGGCAGAGGGAGGGGGAACCCCAGTAGAAAATGGTCCTATCAAGCCTGTCTTCTAATAAAAAGAAGGCTAGACTCCCTTTTGTCACATTCTTTGGCTAGTTAAGCCCCCTACCCCTTTGCCTGGAGCAAATTATTTAAATCTTAGATTTTGGCTCCCACGCAGGGTTTTCTCCAAAGGGAAATAAAAAGTCACCCAATGTAACATATGAATCAGGTATGGGACAGGTATTGCCTACACACAAAATAATACTAAAACACAAGAATACTAACTCTAACCACTGCTATACCTGGCTGGGAGACTGATACTTAAACCATGCAAACATGTAAGACTGCTTCTTTTAAGGCATGTTATATTTGGCCTTAGCCCTGCACTGTCTCCCCACAAAGAGCCTTTGGGCCTCCTACCTAAAGGCTTGGCTTCCTCTTCTTGGTGGTGGTTGAGTTTGGCTATGCAGACGCTTCCCTTGCCACCAGTCAGTTCCACTTATTGGATCCAGGACCTCCAGATCTTTTGAACTCATGAAGTCTCAGCTTTGAGATGTCCACCTCAAAAATGATATTCAGGGGGGCAGCTAGGTGGCACAGTGGGTAAAGCACCGGCTCTGGATTCAGGAGTACCTGAGTTCAAATCTGGCTTCAGACACAACACTTACTAGCTGTGTGACCCTGGGCAAGTCACTTAACCCCCATTGCCCCGCCAAAAAAAAAAAAAAAAAAAAGACATTCAGTCACCTACTCAGATTTGAGCTCATCTCATTGAGTCCATACGACACATGAGAGTAGTAATGGGGTTGGGGAAAGAGCATAGCCCATCATTCCCAATCTTATGGAGATACCAGAAACAGAGTTTGCCACACAGGAGAGTTAAATCAAAAAACCAAAATGGAAACTGTTTCTCCTTTTAGCTCAGATAGTGTCCCCACCATCTGCTGCTATCATGGGACCAAGGGACTACTCAGGGTTTGGCACATCACAGCATGTCCTTTCATCAAGGGTCACCACTCGGCCAGAAGCTGCCAGGAAATTTGTCATCTCCAACATGCAAATGGTGAGTCACACATATGGATAGCCAGAAACAGGGAATATCTCTATATACTCTATACGACCCACATCACATTTCACAGGGAAATGCAACCAAAGGCCTCCTGTAAAATTATCAAGTTTCCATCTCCTACAGTTCCTTTCCCTTTATACAAACCAGGGTCTTGGCCCCTCTCATCAGGTGACAAAAACAATTGCCAATATAGAGTGTTAGATGGTTTTGAAAACAATGATCCATCTTAACTCAGAGCCTCTTTTCCTGGAGTTTATGCATGAACCCCCCTACCTTGAGTTTGAATGACCAAGGTTCCAGGGGCCCAGTCTGCTAGTAAATGGGAAGAGAAAGTTGGAGTCCAGCTTGGCAGGAATCAGTATATATAAGAGAGAGCACATAATAGCTATCTCCAAATAGCTGAAGGAAAATCAATGAGAAGATAGACTTGACATGCTTGGCTTCACCTCTAAGAAAATAATTGGAACACTGGTGAGGAACTTGCAAAGAGAAAATTTGGAATTCAAGATAAGGAAAAACTTCTGTAAAACCTGGATATTTCCACTCTATATGTTGCTGTTAAGTGATTTTATATTCAGTCATGGATGAGTCTTCATGACCCCATTTGGGGTTTTTCTTGATAAAAATTATGGAGTGGTTTTCCATTTCCTTCTCCAGTTCATATTACATATGAAGAAACTAAGGCAAACAGGGTTAAATGACTTGCCCAGAGTCACACAGTTCGTGTCTGAGGCTGAATTTGAACTCAGTTCCTCCTGACTCCAGGGCCGGCACCACCTAGCTGTCTTCTATCATATATGAGTCCTCCTAAAAGCCACACAAAATTCAAGGTATATTATAGGTCAACAGTCATTCACAACCATAGCTAAAAAAACACCCACTGGTGTGTTTCTTTTACAATTAAACCAGATGAAGGAAAAAAAACAGATAATATATTAGTTCAAAGCAAAAAAGATTTATCAACATCTATGTGGGGTGTTAAACAATGTGGCAAAATAAGTAACAGGAAAGATATATACATGTACACAGAGGTGTACTCTCCTATATGTTGCCACAACAGAAATGGGAGAGGAGACACACACACACAAAGAACATACTTGGTCAGTGTAGCCTGTGTTGCTAGGGAACGATTTCATCTGGGATACCTCTTTGCCTCTGACCCTAATGCTTTGTCTCCCATGGTCACTTAGGTCCTGGGCTTTGACCAGATATCTCTGCTGAGTTAAGTCTGCTGGTTTCCATTGGCTTCTCCACAATTCAGCTCTCTGTTGTTGTTATGAAATTTTTCTGTTATTGTAAGATAGGGGATTTGGCTTTCTTATCTTATGACATCAAGGGCTATCTGGTTCTTTGTCATCTAAACCAGTGGCATCAAACTGAAATGAAAATGGATCCCTGCTGGCTATAATATTGACTTGGGAAACCATAAATTATAATCATCTATGCCGTGTTGTATTTTTCTTTGTTTTGTAAATCATTTCCCAATTACATTTTGGAGGGACAATGAGAATATTAAAATTGTTGTTACAAGTAATTGCAGGAAAAATAAAATACTAATTTTTTAAAAAAGAAAGAAAGGCTGGGGCAGCTAGATGGCACAGTGGATAAAGCACTGGACCTGGATTCAGGAGGAACTGAGTTCAAATCTAGCCTCAGACACTTGACACTTACACTTACTAGCTGTGTGACCCTGGGAAAGTCACTTAACCCTCATTGCCCCACAAAAAAAGAAAGGAAGGAAGGAAGAAAGAAAAGAAAAGAAAAGAAAAAAGAAGAGAAGAGAAAAGAAAAGAAAAGGAAAGGAAAGGAAAGGAAAGGAAAGGAAAGAAAAGAAAGGCTGCTGGTAATCTAAAGGCAGGAAGTAGATAGAGCAGAGTAGATAGTGGGTAGAGCACTGGGCCTGGAGAGAGGAAGGCCTGAGTGCAAATCCTGCCTGGGACATTTACTAGCTGTGTGACTCTGGGCAACTCATTTCACCTCTGTCTGCTTCGGTTTGCCCAACCGTAAAGTGTGTATAATAACAGCACCTACCTCCCAGGGTTAATGTGAGTACCAAATGAAATCATTTTTGTAAAGCACATAGAATGGTGCCTAGCATATAAGAGGTGCTTAATAAATGCTTGTTTCCCTTCCTTCCTTTGGGGGAAATCCTAGACATAAGTGATACCTAATTTTATTTATGAGATTTTCCTGGAATAATCCCAGGTAAGGGGCAAAATGAGCCAGAACATATGAAAAACTCCTGCTTAGTTGGCATCCCACACAACTGATCTTGTTTTCCATAGATCCAGAACCTTGGCTTCTTTCTGGAAAGAGACCCCTACCCCACCATCTTGACACATCCATCCATTCAACAAACATTTATTTGGCCCCACTGCTCAGTGTCTCACAGAACAACACAGTCATTAGAAAAGATCATCCCTTGCCCTCAAAGCAGCCTGTCTCTTCAAATCAAGTCTGGGATTTCAAGGAATAGAGATGCAGCCACACGCCCCCTCCAGTCTATCTACTGGGTTTGTTGATAGAATATGAACCTAAACACACTTGCGGGAACACTCATTCATACCAAAAGCTACAACGAGACATATTTCTGGACTTTCCTGATGCTGATGGGTCTATGTCTTAATCTCTAACTAGAAAGTGAAACTGCATGCCTAACTTCTGAAAGGAAATCAACTCTATTCAGACACACGTTGATTCTGAATGGCCCACACGTGGTAGGGGTGAGCTATGCAAAGTGACAAAGAGAGCCAGGGCTTTTTACAAGTGAGTTTATCTAGGGTAAGCAGACCTCAAGTAGAAATCATATGTCAGATAAGGATAAACCCAGTAGATGGTAGAATTCCTTTGGTATCAGGGACTGCATTTATGGATTCATCAGTCATTCCAACAGAAGCAGCAAGGCACACTGAAGAAGAGAGAAGAAGCGGTATATGCCATGCAAATCAAATCACTGTTGCCCATGATGAAGACACCCTAGAACCCTGAGAGAATTGATATTATTCTATTTTTTTTTTTTTGGTGAGGCAATTGGGGTTAAGTGACTTGTCCAGGGTCACACAGCTAGTAAGTATTAAGTGTCTGAGGCCGGATTTGAACTCAGGTCCTCCTGACTCCAGAGCCGGTGCTCTATCCACTGTGCCACCTAGCTGCCCCTTATACTATTATATTAATGACTCAGTATTAATTGTAATCTACCCTTTTCCCCCTTTATTTTCTGTAAAGGCCCAACTCCTTTTAAGGTCAATCATTCTCTGAAGGGCATGGCTGATTGATAGGATTGTTCCTAGCCCTTGAAGAATATGCTCATCAGTTTTGGGCAGGACCCCACCCAACTAGGAGACTCAATTTCTCTTTAGAATAAACACAGAATCCAGTCTGGGCAAGGTCTTACCCTAAGGAAAGGAAACCCTGTCCTTGGTCCCCTCCATTAGAGTTTAGGGTGACCCAGCTCATGAAAGAGAAAACTAAGCAAAGAGGTCAGGATGGACAAGGCGTCTCCCTGCTGGAGGTTCATGATCAAGTCATATTCTCAGCAGGAGCAGCTGAAGACTTTTAGCCCACCTCCTCAATAAATGTCCACCAATCAAGGTTGATTTCTACTTGTTAGGGGAATTCCTTTTCAGAAGGTATTTTAGGTGTCTCGGGGTTTCCTTTTGGCATCTTTGGTTACTGAGAGAAACCACTGACCATCAATTTGTTGATTGCTAATTAATAAGTTGATTAATAATTGATTTAATTAATACTAATTGCTAATTAATAAGTTGATTATTAATTACCCAGAAACTCTGTTTCTTGGAGTTTTCATTCCTCTCAACCCTGAGCTCAAGAGCCAAGGGAATAACACTGCCCCCCCCCAAGACCACCAGCTCTACTTTGAGTCTGGCTCTCAAAATGATGATCAAGGGGAGTGACTTCCCTCCTAACCTCACCACTCTGAATACTAACTGCAAATAAACTGCTATCAGTGGGCAGATGTGAACCAAAAAAGCAGGAGAAATAGCAATATCTCCAAGACCACTTGCCCTGCTTCTAGCCATTCTAAGAACCAACAACCCCTATGATGAAGGTGCTGACCAACCCCACCAACTTCATCTACAGAGCAAGCAAGTCAACCTACACAGGGCACAAGACACCCTAAGGAAAGACAAGAGGTAGCCTGTGCCAGACAAGTCACACAACTACCACTACATTGACCACCACCTCCTCTCAGACTCTGGAGATAGCCCAGGACTTTGAGCCCAAGAGTCTGTCAGACTACTAGCCCTGTTTCCAATCCAGCCCCCAAAGCCATCATCCAGAGAATCAATCATCGTGGACATTTGACCTCATTACAACTGCTGGTGCTGTAGCCCCTGCCTCCTCGTCAGCAGCCACAGCTACTCACTAGAACTGGAAAAAAAATGTTTTTCTTTTCTTTTCTTTCTTTCTTTTTTTTTTGTGGGGCAATGAGGGTTAAGTGACTTGCCCAGAGTCACACAGCTAGTTAAGTGTCAAGTGTCTGAGACTGGATTTGAACTCAGGTCCTCCTGAATCCAGGACCGGTGCTTTATCCATTGCGCCATCTAGCTGCCCCGGAAAAGAATATTTTTTATCCCCAAAGTCCTTGGCATCATCAAATAGTCTACCTTCAGAAATGGATATGGTGATTCCAGAGGACCAGAGATAAGGCATTCTGTCCACCTCCTGAGAGAGAGGTGATGAGCCCAGGGGGCAGGAGACACACATTTTTGGACCTAATCGATATGGGAATTTGCTTTGCTTATGTGTTGTAAAGGTTTTGGTTTTCCCTTTTTTTCCCCAGGAGAAGGAAATATAAATGCTTGTTTATTAAAGAAAAAAGAATCAATTAATTTCACTGATATAAATGACAATTAAAAATGCATTATGATCTGATTTGCCACTAAACCCTAAGGACCACTGGGCTTTTTCCATTTGCTCTGCAGATAAATCTTCTCCATTAGAGGTAAGCTTCTTGAGAACAGACTATCTTACATTTCTAATTGCATCCCTTAGCACTTAGCACAATTCCTGGCATTCAGTAAGTGCTTAATAAATTCTTTTTGAAAGTGTATTCCGGGAGCAGCTAGGTGGCGCAGTGGATAAAGCACTGGCCCTGGATTCAGGAGTACCTGAGTTCAAATTTGGCCTCAGACACTTGACACTTACTAGCTGTGTGACCATGGGCAAGTCACTTAACCCCCATTGCCCCACAAAAAAGAAAAGAAAGTGTATTCCAACTCTCTCACTGTCTCTGTCTCTCTTTGTTTCTCTCTGTCTCTCTATTTTTGACTGTCTGTCTCCCCTGCCTTTCCCTTTTGGGAAAGGTCTTAACAGTCTTTACCACTGTCTATTAGGACAAATGAGATGGCAAGGGATAATGTTAATACATGACAGGACATGAATGAGATGTAAACAAAGTGGGTCAAAGGGAGGAAGATCAAATGAGGAGTGGGGAGAGGTCCAGAATAGGGAGCGATCACTTCCAACTGAGGGTGGAATAATCCAGAAAAGGGGTTCTTGGAGGAGGTGGCATTGGAGCTGGGCCTTTGAGCCAGAGATGGAGACAGGGACAGACCATGAAAACTCCCGTGCTCATTGAAGGAGTGCCTGTGCCTTGGGTCTGCATGTTGGGGAGCGGTGATTCAGGCCAGGGACTTTCAGAGTGTGAATTCACCCTCATATCTGCCTGCCCTACCCTGTCTCAGGGCTCTTCGGGACCTCACCCAGTTTTTTGCTTTGAATCTCGTTACCAAATATACCCCTGCACCCTCATGTTACCATGAGTTAAATGATAATTTTCAGAAAAAAAGACAGGCTACCAGCTCTCTGAGACTCTCTACTTGCTGGAGAATCTTATAATTACAGAATTACTGAGCTAGAAGAAATCATCTCACTTGAACCCAATCCCAACCCTGACATCAAGTTTCACAAAATGCTTCATATATGTCATCTCATTTGATCCTCATGACAAGCCTGGGGAGTAGGTACTATAATCATCCCCATTTGACAAATGAGGAAACTGAAACTGAGAGAGGTTAAGTGACTTGCCCAGGGTCACATGGCTAGGAAGTATCTAAAGTAGAATTTGAACTCGAGTCTTCCTGACTTCAGGCCCAGTGTTCTCCCCACAGCACCCCCTGAACACACTATGATTTATGCAGGAGTAGGACCCATGTCTTCTGACTTCCAGTATGGGGCTATTTCCACTGCACCACAGTAATTTAGGGATTCTCCAAAGAGAGAAAGATTTCTAACAAAGTCCTTCTGCCTTAATCTCCCTGTCATGGTGCTGGGAAGATGATCGTATCCATGAGTACTTCCCCAGTGATAGGAGATATGATGAAGGGCAAAATGCCAAAGAGGAAAGAATGAATAAAATGGGGTTACGGTGTCTATGGAGAGAACAGTATAAAAAGTGGGACTAAGTTGAGGGGAGAGAAGAAGAGAGGACCTAGAACCAACTAGAAATGAGTGATAAATTGCTCAATCAGCACGAAACCCAAAGGTCCCACCTTGGATTGAGTTTCCAGAGAGTCAGAGAAGAACCCTTAAACTCAGCAGAGAGGAAGAGGGACAGGGTCACGTAAAGGAAGCCAGTTTTTTGGATGAACCCAAGCATTAAGGAGCCCAACAGGTCGAATCTAGTAGTAGTAGTAGTAGTAGTAGTAGTAGTAGTAGTAGTAGGCCTCCACCAGTCGCAGACGACCATGGATCAGTGCCTTGAAGAGCCACAGGCCACATTGTGGCTGTGCAGTCCGATGTGGGAGCCGCAGCTCCTGAGTGACTTATAACCAGTAACTGCCGCATCCCGTGTTATATCTACCCCATAAGGAGTAGCTGGAGTATGCTCTCCAGGGTGCTGGCCTGGGCAGATCAATATGGAAAACAAGCTGTTGCCCATGCAGCAGGTTTTCCCTCTCCGAGACATTGGTGAATCCAAAGGAGAGGCAGAGCCAATACAGTTTGGCACCAGTGCCGCTGCACTATATATATATATATATATATATATATATACACATACACATACATACATACATACATATACACTATATATACATATATGTATGTATGTATGTATGCATATGTATATTGTGATGAAATAATGGGATTTAGCAGATACTCAAAGACCCACCTGGAGATTAATCAAGACTGATTAAATCAAGTGAGAGTGATTGACTGCTGATTAAGCCTACTTCAAGTTAATTGGATTGTATCAAGTTAATTGGATTGTGATCATACCTGGCTATCCCTTAAGAAGGTGTAATTCTCAGAAACTAGACTGTGAACTCAACTTGAGAACACCTTCAAAGACAATGGATTTGGATGATGCCAACCAATAACCTTGAAGCAGTGTGTAAGGACCGCCTCTGTTCCAGATCTATAAATAAGCTTCCAAAAACAGCTTGAGAAGGAGTAGCCTTTTTTTTACCGGCTTGGCGGGACTCCTGGTAGCGCGGCACAGACGGTCTGACTCACTCCAAAGGTGGCCTAAATCGGTTTGGTGAGTTTTTATAAGGAATATAGACTAAGCCTAGATTTAAGACGATTTGTACTGTATTTCTATTTTCCTATCCTTCTAATCAACAACACCTTGTATACAATAAAGGCTCTATCTAGAAAACCAGAAGCTTCTTCCATTTACTAGTCTGGGAGATAAATTAAGGGAAGGGTTAAGTAGGGGAGATTTATGATCTAATATCCAATTTTAAATCTCACAATATATATATAATAACATTAAACATATTTCTGCATTAGTCATGTTAGAAGAATCAGAGCAATAAGGAAAAAGCTCAAAAAAGAAAAACAGCACCAAAACCAAAAGAAATAGTATGGTTCAATCAGCATCTATATTCCACAGTTCTTTTTTTTTTTTCTGGATTTAGAGAGGCTTTTCCATCATGAGTCCTTTGGAACTTTCTTGTACCATTATATTGGTGAGAAGAATCTAGTCTCTCACAGTTCATCAACACATAATGTTGATGATACTGTGTATAATGTTCTTCTGGTTCTGCTCATCTCACTCATCATCAGTTCATGCAAGTCCTTTCCCAATGTGTTTTCTTTTGCAAGAGGAAATAATTAATTCAAAGCAAAAGCCTTTAATAAAAGAGCAGAGTCAGAAAAGGAGTAATGGGGAAGTATTCTCTATAATGGAAAATTCTCTCCATAAACCCGGAACACACTCCCTCACAAATGCACACACCATCAGTAAGAAAGCAGACATATGTAACAATCAGAGCACACGTGCCAGAAACCGCAAATGAAGAAGCAACTCAGATCTCTGATATCACAGAGTACCCAGTATCTTTATTTCCATAGCATTTTTTTTCTGATTATAGGTAAAGACAGTTTTTTAGCATTTGTTTTTACAAGACTTTGAGTTCCACATTTATCTCCCTCCCTCCCCATCCCTTTTCCTAAAATGGTATATAGGTTATACGCGTGCAATCATGTAAAACATATTTCCATATTGGTCGCAGTTGTGAACCTGTATCTTTAAATGTGTCATTGAGCTCTCTCTATATCTGATTCCTGCTGAGTCTGAACCAAGGCTATTACATGAAGTCTCCACTGCTCCTTGCCGAGTGTCACATCTCTAGTGATTCCCATCTCCCTAATTTTAGAGGTTTCTCTACTGGACATTCCACTGGCATCATGAATGCTGATAAATAGCACCATTGATACAAACTTCTGGGCTTCATCTCTTAGGACAATCTATTATTGGCCATTTCAGCTACAATCTTCTGGGATATAGGGACAAGAAAACCTCTTCATAGGAAGGACAAGCTAACAATTCTTTAGTCATTGCTAAAGGCTATGAACTCCCACACCAAGCTTTAAAAGTTAGGTAGAAGAGCTAGATGGCACAGTGGATAGAGCACCAGCCCTAGATTCAGGAGGACCTGAGTTCAAATCCGGCCTCAGACACTTAACAATTATTAGCTGTGTGACCCTAGGCAAGTCACTTAACCCCAACTCCCTCACACAAAAAAGAAAAGAAAAGGAAAGGAAAGTTAGGTAGAGGGGCAGCTAGGTGGTGCAGTGGAAAAAGCATCAGCCCTGGATTCAGAAGGATCTGAGTTTAAATCTGGCCTTAGACACTTGACACTTACTAACTGTGTGACCCTGCACTTAACCCCAATTGCCCTGCAAAAAAGAAAAAAGGAAAAAAAAGTTAGGCAGAGTGCTCCCTAGCTAAAATTATTTTCTGTCAACTACCCTTGTGCTTCAGGCAAAGATGACAGTTCTTTGTGACAGACAACACTCTGTCTTAGGATTAGATATTTCCAAGAGTCTCTCCCTGACTTGAAATAAATTTGAGCCAAAACAAAAGGTAAGAAAAGGAGGCAAGGTTAATTTTTACACTTAGCCAGAATTCTTAACTTATATATGTGTGATGTAACTCACAAATATATAGATATATCCATATCTTCTGTTAAGGGTTAAAATTCTAGCTAGTCTGTCTAAAATATCTAATGAGTGGTCGCCAATAAATTATAAGCTTTAGCAAGAGTTAGACTTTTAAGCATTTATTAAGGAGAATAAGAATTTGGTAAAGAGAGAGAGAAAGGCCTAGATTCCTATCTATTAAAGGGAGAGCACATTTCTAGCTCCCTTCTCCACCAGCGTCCTCAGGAAAGAAAGCGAGACTGAGCGCCAGTCTCTTCCTTCCTCCTCCCACTAGTCCGCGTCACTTCCTGACTCCTGAAGAAAAGACTCCTGGTCTTGCCCTCAAAGACCTTCCCTTCATGGGCAGAACTCTTCTACAGTAAGTATCCAGCAGGTGGCGTTATTCCAATCGTTACACTACATAAATACCTTTAACTTTGGTGCTATATTTTTGGCCAATGAAAAGGCTTGCTGTCTCCCTAGCCAGTATAGCCTATGATTTGTAAAATATTGTTAGTCTCCCCTCCTCTAATTGTACCAGGGGCCAGGATGTTGTCCTGGGTTAGTATCATAGGCCTGGGACAACATAAACAGATCATTAACATTCACAACCCATAAACAAAGTCTTAGACATCCCTGCCTTTATAAGTCCCCTTAGCTATTTTTTTTTTGGCTGCTTCATTTCACTCACAAATCTGATATAAACTTGGGGTTTGCTGTTACTGAAGTCTCTAGGTCCTTTTCCCCATCAATTGTCATCTGACCAGATGTCTCCAGGCTCATGTGATATTGGGCACTACTTCCCCAAAGTACATGGAAGTCACCATTATCCCATGGGTAATATATTTCCCTTTTATACCATAACATGGGGTCTTCTGTAGTACAGATTCTCAGGTGCAGCTAGGTGGTACAGTGGATGAAGCACTGGCCCTGGATTCAGGAGGACCTGAGTTCAAATCCAGCCTCAGACACTTGACACTTACTAGCTGTGTGACCCTGGGCAAGTCACTTAACCCTCATTGCCCAACCCCCCCCCAAAAAAAGTACAGATTCTCCTTAGCACTGAGAAGGTACTCATTCATCTTTATGACTTCAAAGGTCGTTTATCCTAGACCTCAAATGCACATGACTCATTTCTGTCTCCTATTCTACCCAATACACAGGATACTCTCAATGAAGGCTTGACAATGGTGATAATTATAGGTTTAAAACTGGAAGGGATTTTAGAGATTGTGGTCCAACCTCTCATTTCACAAAGGAGAAAACTAATGCCATGTATACCTCTTCAGTGACTTGCCCAAGTTTATTTTTAGCAGAATTATGGGTTGTATTAACAGAGTTAGATTTTGAACCTAGGTCTTTTAAATTCAAATCTGGAACATTTTCCATTCTACTTTATTGATGATGGTAGCAATGGTGATTTTGATAGTACTGTAGGCACAACTGAGGAAATACTCCTAGGACTTCATTTCCCATGATGCTTAGGGCCCATAAAGCTTCACTCATTGGGAGAAATTCCTCAGATTCCATTCCCCATGAGGCTGTATGACTGGCCACGGAGTGACAGTGTCAACAGACAAGAACTCGGAGAGTCTGGGGTCTTCTGGGAGGCAGAAGGTTTAAGAAAGTGGACCATCCAGGTTCATCAGTAAAGATGAGAACAGGCAAGTTAGAGGCTGTGGGGAAAATGAGGAAACAAAATATGATCATCGCAATATTGCCACAGTGTCCCCAAGCCCAAGAATTCCAGTAAAAATCTGACAACCCCAACCAAAGCCAAGACAAGAAATTTATACTTTCCCTGGGAAGGAAATCCTTAGTTTCCATGAGGTGCATGGCACTGAACCATAAGCTAAAATTTCATGGCTGTGAGTTTGGAGACAACTATGTCCCACCCCAATATGTTAAAAAGATTTGTGAAGACTGAATGGGGGAGGGGGGTTAGATTAAAATCCTAGAGCCTCTAAAGAATGGCACATGTTCATAGAGCAAGCTGAGAATAGTTCTATTGTCCTGTTTCCCCTCTTCTTATTTACTTTGTTACTATGTCTTAATGAAATGACTCTTCTTCCTGGTATGCATTAGGATAAGGGCTCAAACCATCATCCACATATTTAGATTACCCAAAACACTTCATATGGAACCTGAGTTGACTCCTCCCTTTAAAGATCAGTAAATTGAGACCAAGGAAGATTAAATTATTTGTCTAAGGACAAAGAGTAACAGAGCTAGAGTGTGAACCCAGGTCATCTCTCTCCAAATTCAGTGTTCTCAACATTATGCCATGGTTTACCTTCAGACAAGTCATTGGGGTTTATTATAATGGTGATAATGGTGATTATTATGGCAGCTCACAATCTCCCTCTATTGTCTTCATTCCTGTTGACTCCAAGATTAATGCTGATAATCCTTCTGACTCTCTTATTTCCCAGTTCCTTAAACTCTTAAATTCCTGTGACCTCTGGCTCCATTCTGTCTCACTAAAAAAAAGAGGATATACTCTAGATCTCACCCAAAGTATCTGCTTCCAAGGTCCTGAACTCTAAAATTCCCCTTTCTGATCACAAACTCTTATTCTTCCACAACTCTTGTTGCCTTATTTCTCTCAGACCTCTGCAACAACCTCAGATCTCAGTCTCCCTGTTCCTCCAGTCAATAATCTCCCTTCTGGCCTCACTGCTCCCCCATCTCTATCTTCACACTACAGTAATCAGTTCAAGGCACTGTCCTCCACAGTCAAATCCCTTCCCCTTTTGTTCTGTTGTTTCTGTTCTGCTAATCTTTAACCCTTGGTCACCTCCACCATCTTCTTTCTCTGCCTCTCCTCTTTGCTGCTGGTCATTTCTCCCCACCCCACCCCCTAGTAATTCTGAGCCCCTAGCAGTCATCATTTATATCTGGTTCCCTAACACCCACTGCCTGATTCCCATTCTCCTCAACTCGCCCCCCTCCAATGTCTCACTGCAAAGATACCCATACTGTGCCTTCTGGAATGCCTGTTCCATAGGCAACACAATTGTTTTCATCTTAATTTTTTTCCTTTCCCATTCCTTCAATTTTCTGATTGTCACTGAGACTTGGCTCCTTCCTGATGACACAGACTCCCTGGCCTCCCTTTCTACACTAGCTACACCCTCAACTCAATGGTGAGAGGGGAATTTGGAATACTCCTTGCTTTCTATTGCCACTTCCAGACTCTCCTTCTACCTCCATTGCTAAATAACCTCTCTTTGAAGTTCACTTTCTACCACCCAATCAAAATTCTGGTAGCTATAGTCTGCTCACCTCCAGGACACTCCTCTTCTTTACTCAATAAATTCAATGCCTTACTCACAGTCTTTCTGTCCTCCTAAATTCCTATTCTCAGACCAGGAGACTGCAACATAAATATTATTACTCCCTCAAACATTCTAATCTCCTTAGTTCCTCAACCTACTTATTTCCCATGACCTACTCTTCCACCTCACCTCACACACAAGGATGATCATATCTTTGATCTTGTCATCTCCCACAAATGCACCACTTCCATGTTCATGAACTCTGAAATGTCCTCATCTGTTGACAATTTATTGTTATTCTCTCTCTCTCTCTCTCTCTCTCTCTCTCTCTCTCTCTCTCTCTCTCTCTCTCAAAATCCCAAGCCATGTTCATAGTTTATATCATGACATCCAATCCTTCTACACTGCAGTTATTTTCCAGGTCATCACCCTTGTACTAACTACACTCTCCATCTTGACCCTTTCGTAAATCAGTAAAACTCTACCCTTTCTTCTTTTTTTGAGTCCCTTACCCCCTTATACCATCAAACTTGCCCTGCCAACCCTTGGCCTTGAATCATTCCTATTGAATCATTCTTTCATTCCTGCACATACATTGCTGAAAAACGATGGAAAAAATCATGAAACCATGCTGATGAGGTCCACTACAAATTTACATTTATGTCAACTGGACCCTCACTGCTGAAAGCCAATCCTTTTACACCCCTCTAATTAACTCACTATCCTACTCAACACAGTGGCTCTTCCAAACCTTTTCATCTCTCCTCAAACTTTCCATGGCTCCCCTACACTTTACCCTCTCAGCTAGGAACTTTGCCTGTTATTTCACTGAAAAAATTGAGGTCATTCACCATGAGCTCTTTTTTCTCCCCATCTCACATAACTCAGATCTTCTTCCAATATCACCTTCTTCACTCCTGTCTCATATAATGAGGTGACCCTTCTTGCCACGTCCTCTACATATACAAGCGATGCCATCTGATGAGATAGTCTCCAGCAGATTGTCCTATCACCCCACCCTCTCACTTATCTTCAGTCTTTCCCTGTCTACTGTCTCCTTCCCTAATGTCTACATACATGCCTATATCTCTCCTGTCCTGAGGTCACCCATCCAACCCCACTAACCATCTTCCCATATCTTTCCTATCCTTTATGGCTTAAATCCTTGAGAAAGCCATCTATAATAGGTGCTTCTACATCTTTTCCTTATTAATTCTCTATGATCTTGTTTCTGACCATATATCACAGAACTGAAAGTGTTCTCTCCAAAGTTATGAATGATCTCTTAATTGCCAAATCAAATAGCCTTTTCTCACTCTTCATCCTTCCTGACCTCTCTGCAGCCTTTGATACTGTTGATCAACCTCTTCTCCTTGATATTCTCTTCTCTCTAGGCTCTGATGACATTACACTATCCTGGTTCTTCTCACGGTCTCCTCCCACCTATCTAACCACTCCGCAGTACCCTTTGGTAGATCTTTTTTTTTTTTTTTTTAGTGAGGCAACCGGGGTTAAGTGACTTGCCCAGGGTCACACAGCTAGTAAGTGTTAAGTGTCTGAGGCCGGATTTGAACTCAGGTACTCCTGACTCCAGGGCTGGTGCTCTATCCACTGCGCCACCTAGCTGCCCCTCTTTGCTAGATCTTAATCCAGGTCATACCTGCTAACATGGGTGTCCCATGGGGCTGTGTTCTGGGCCTTCTTCTCTTCTCCCTCTATACAACTTCAGTTGGTGGTCTCATCGGCTCCTATGAATTCAATTATCATCTCTATGTTGATGATTCTCAGATCTGCTTATCCAATCCTAACCTCTCTGCTAATCTTCACATTCATCTCCAACTGCCTCATATCACAGAACTGAAAGTGCTCCCTCCAAAGTTTCTAGTGATCTCTTAATTGCTAAATCTAATGATCTTTTCTCCATCCTCATCCTTCTTTGACCTCTCTGTAATCCTTGGCATTTCAATAAACCTCCTTGATATTCTCAAACTGTATGTTCTCCATTAGACATTTAAAACTGGATTTCTCATAGACATCTTAAATTCAATATGCCCAAAACTAAACTCATTATATTTCCTACAAACGTTCCCCTTTTTCTCAATGTTTCTATTACTGTAGATAGTACCACCATGCTCCTAGTTACCCAGGCTCCCAAACTAGGGTCATCGTCAATTCCTCATTCTCACTCCCCATAATCAATCTGTTACCAGGGCCTGTTGATTTTTCCTTTGTAACACCTCTCACATATGCCCTTTTCTCTCCTCTGATATGCTACCATTATCCTCTTGCAGACCCTAATCATTTCACTGCTGAATTATTGCAATAGCCTGTTGGTTGGTCTCCCAGCCTCAATTCTTCCCCAGTCCACCTACCACTTGGCTGTCAAATTAATCATCTTAAAGCACAAAATTTACCATTTCACCATTCTATTCAATAAACTCCAATGGCTCCCTTCACCTCCAAGATCAAATACAAAATCTTCCATTTGGCATTCCAAGCTCTTCCTACTTCTCTATTCTTCTTACACTGTACCTCCCTATCCCCATATATACTCTTCCATTCAGTGACACCGGGCCCCTGGCTACTTCTCAAACAAGACACTCCATTTCCTAAGTGGACACTTTCACTGACCATCTGCCATGTCTGGAATGTTCTCCCTCCTCATCTCTGCATCTTGGATTCTCTGGCTTCTTTAAAGTCCCAGTTAAATCCCACTTCTGCAGGAAGCCTTTTCTGATCCCTCAATTCTCACACCTTCCTTGTGATGACTATTTCTAATTTATCCTGCATGTATGGCTTGTTTGTATAGGGTCGTTGGCTTGTTGCCTCCCCCATTAAACTGTGAGCTCCTTAAGGGTAGAGACTGTCTTTTGTCTTTCTTTGTATTCCCAGCACTTGGCACAGGGCCTGTTCAATGGGATAACTACTAACTACTAAATGTTTAATGGACTGACTACTGCCTACAAATATGGCCTCATCTAGTCTAGTTTAAAAAGAATCCTTCCCTCGATCCTGCCATCCCTCACCCTATTGTCCTATATCTCACTTGAGAGGAAACTAGGTGGCACAGTGGATAGAGTACTGGGCCTAGAGTCAGGAAGACCTGAGTTCAAATCCAGTCTCAAACACTTACTAATTGTGTGACCTTGGGCAAGGCACTTAATGGCTGTTTGCCTCAGTTGTCTCAATGGTAAAAATTAGAGTAATAAAATTACCTACCCCAAAAGTTTTTTGTGAAGATGAAATAAGAAATGATTTGTAAAGCCCTTGGCTCATCACCTGGCACATAGTATGCACTTAAAAATGTTTATTCCCAAGGCAGCTAGGTGGCGCAGTGGATAAAGCACTGGCCCTGCATTCAGGAGGACCTGAGTTCAAATCTGGCCTCAGACACTTGACACTTACTAGCTGTGTGACCCTAGGCAAATCACTTAACCCTTATTGCCCTGCCACCCCCAAAAAAATACCCCCAAAAAAGTTTATTCCCTTCCCTACCCTTCACAATTAAACTTCTAGAAAGAGTTGTCTATGTTCATTTCCTTCACTTCCTCATCACCTACTCACTCCTCGACCTTTTAAGATTTAGGTTCTGCAGCCAATACTGAGTGAAACTGCTCTTCCCGAGATCTTTAGTGGCCCTTTCATTGCTCAGTCCAATGACCTCTTCTTGTCTTCATCCTTCTTGACCTTTCTACAGCTCTTGACTCTGTTGAGCCTCCTTCTTGCTTCCTTCTCCCCTTGACTTTTATGACACTTTTCTTTCCTGGTATTCCTCGTAACTCTTTGATTGTTCTTTCTTGATCTTTAGTTCTGCTTCCTCCTACTACTTCCCAAATATGAGTAGTCCCCAAGGCTCTGCCCTCAGCCCCTTCTTCTTCTCTTCCTACTCCCTCTTCCTTAATAATTCAGTAATTCAACTTCCCCTTCTTTTGCTAATGACTCTCAAAGCTATTATCAATAGTCCTGAGCTTTCTCCCGAGCTCCAGAAACAATGTTCTAAGGGTCAAAACCTCAGGTCAACATGTGGCTCCTTCTCTTTTCTTTCAGCCAGAAATTGAAGGTGGTCATAACCTTGTGAGTTTTGAAAGATAAAGGATAGCAAGTGAAGATGAGCCTATCTGATTCCAGGAACACTGCTCTATTCACAGCACCACCTCACTGCCCCACAGCTGAGGTAGTATAGGGGGAGTGGTAGATGTTGGTTCTTCTGTTCTTGCTATATGGTCAAAGTCAATATCCCTTGGTAATTTATGTTAATAAGTGCTTAGGGCAGTGCCTAGAACATAGTAGATGTTTAATAAATATTATTTCCTTCCTTTCCTATCAATTTCATTCCTTCTCGTGGGCCATACTCCTGAAATATATCACCTCTTCATCTGGGATAAAGTACAAACTCTCTCTTTTCAGTTTGGCCACTGCCTATTTTTTCAGAAAAAGGAAGTGGCATGATCAGACCTGGGCATTAGGACTATGATTTGGCAACTGTGCAGAGGATGAGTCAGAAAGGGGAAGGGACCTGATGCGGGGATCCCAGCCAGGAGGCTATTGTAATAGTATGGGCAAGATTTCATAAGAGGCTGGACTAGGATAATTGCAGTGTAAATGAAGAGAAGGGAACAGATAAAAAGAGAGGTAGGCTGGAAGCCAAATAGAATAGGCTTGTCTGACCCAACTGTTAAATTTTTCATGTGGGTATTTGTACTTTGGTAAATCAGCCAACACTAGAAATGAGGCCTTTGCTATATTGTTTTGTTAATTGTCCGGATTTTTTAAATTGACAGAAAACATTTTAATAATACACAAAACTTAAAGGTGTGTCATGTGTATTTTTGGGGGGGTGAGGCAATTGGGATTAAGTGACTTGCCAGGGTCACACAGCTAGTAAGTGTTAAGTGTCTGAGGCCAGTTTTGAACTCAGGTCCTCCTGAATCCAGGGCCGGTGCTCTATCCACTGCACCACCTAGCTGCCCCTCGTGTATTTTTTTTCCAGAAAATCAGTTGTTAAACTGGATATAAGAAGTATTGAGGATGTGAAACTGACAAAACCTGTCACTTGATTGGTTACTGGGGGTGAGAGAGAATGAAGAGTTGTGGATGGCTCCAGGGTTTGGAACCTGATTAACCAGAAATATGGTGGTGCCCTCAATGGAAGTAGGAAAGTTAGGAAGAAGACTGGGTCTGAGGAAAAGATAATCAGTTCTAAGATGCCTCAGATATATCCTGAGTATTCAATAGAAGTATTCAATAGACAAGTGGGGACATAGAACGGGAGAGAGACTGAGACTGAATTTATAGATCCGGAAGAATCATCTGCACAGAAGTGATACTTGAATTTATAGAAGCTGATAAGGTCACTGAGAGAAGCTACAGATAAAGAAGAAAAGCCCAGGACAGGGCCTTGGCATCTATTCATATTTAGGAGATGGGCTATGGCTGATGATCTAGTAAAGGCAACTGAGCAAGAATAAGCAGGCAAGCAGAAGAACAATAAGATAGGACTGAACTGTTAACAAAAGACCCTCAAGGGGGCAGCTAGATGGCTCAGTGGATAAAGCACTGGCCCTGGATTAAGGAGGACCTGAGTTCAAATCCAACCTCAGACACTTGACACTAGCTGCGTGACCCTGGGCAAGTCACTTAACCCTCATTGCCCTGCAAAACAAACAAACAAAAGACCCTCAGCCCCAAAAAAGAGGGATTCTAAATGAATCAGAGTCCAATAACAGGTTACAAAAGCGTTTATTGTCTGAGAAGAAGAAATTGCAATGGAAGAGAGAGAGAGAAACAGACAGAAAGACAGAAAGAGAGAGACAGAGACAGAAAGAAAGACAGAGAGACAGAGAAAGACAGAGAGAGGGGGGAGAGGGGGGAGAGGGGGGAGAGAGAGAAAGAGAGAGAGAGAGAGAGAGAGAGAGAGAGAGAGAGAGAGAGAGAGAGAGAGAGAGAGAATTCTCAGATTTTCAAAGAGGAGTGGGAAAAGGGTGAGATAATATAGTTTCTACACAATTTCCATCCGGGACCTTGAAAAGCTCCTGGGAACTTAAGGGAGAAGACATCTGTAGACACAATAAGCCAGGCAGCAAGATGTTTGGAAAGTGGGAGCAGCTAGGTGGCACAGTGGATAAAGCACTGGCCCTGGATTCTGGAGTACCTGAGTTCAAATCCAGCCTCAGACACTTGACACTTACTAGCTGTGTGACCCTGGGCAAATCACTTAACCCCTATTGCCCCCCCCCAAAAAAAAGATGTTTAGAAAGTCCTGAGCAAGGTCTCAAGTCTGTAGCTGCTGTTAAAGGTTGCCCTTGAGCTGGTCAAGGCTGGTTCCATGGTTTCTGGCAGCTACAGGCCTCCAAATTGGGCTAGAGTTCACTCACAATGGATCACTGGTAGGTCAAACAGCTCTGAGCCTCAGAAATCCTTCTAATTGTCTGGTTGTTGTATAACTCAATTGTCCTGTTCCCCTGTGAAGAAGGGAAGTTCTAACATATAGTATAATCATTATAGAGCCCATGTTAATGGACTATTGCTAACTTGGAAAGATCAGTTTCAGTTAAAAGGTGAGGTTGGAAACAAATTCTGAGGGTTAAGAAGTGAGCAAGGAGAGAATTTAAAAGAACAGATGTACACATTTCTTTTCCAGAAGTATGGCTATGAAAAGAAGAAAAGATAGGATAAGAGCAAGTGAAGGTTGTTGTTTATTTTTTTAGGTAAGCACATCTGTGGGCAGCAAGGAAAGCACCCATGGATAGGCAGCTGTCTGCAGAGTAAGCCTAGTGCATCAAACTATCCAGCAGAGACACTATACCCTGCAAAGAACCCAGAAGCCCAGTCTAGAAGTAGCAACCCAGTGACTTGTCACTGTCCAGTGGTAGCTGCCCAGTGATGAAGCAGCCTACCTAGCTCCACCAAGAATTCTAGGATGGGGCAGCTAGGTGGTGCAGTGGATAAAGCACCAGCCCTGGATTCAGGAGGACCTGAGTTCAAATCTGACTTCAGATACTTGACACTAGCTGTGTGACCCTAGGCAAGTCACTTAACCCTCATTGCCTTGCAAAAAAAAAAAAAAAAGGAAAAGAATTCTAGGACCTGAGTTCAAATCCAGTCTCAGACACTTGACACTCACTAGCTGTGTGACCCTGGGCAAGTCACTTAACCCTCATTCTCCTGCCGAAAAAAAAAAATTCTAGGACAGATCTCACTGTCCAGTGGCCCAGGCTTGACCCAGGCCACCAGTAGCCAAGCTTTTTTGAGGACCTAGCATGCCACTGAGAGTTCTACTTGACCTAGTCCACCAGTGGATTGGCTCATCCCATTAAGATGCCATTCACTTTGGAGGAGTTGGTCCCGATGTGTAGAAAAGTGAGTCATCCATTACCAACACTCACGCTCAGCAGCAAAAAATATGAGAACTCTCCAGAAAGAAAAAGGACATCGATACCTGAAGTTTCAGAGTTATGAGACGCCTGGGCTATATGTGCTCCCTACACACATGCCTTGCTACCATTCTACTTTAAGTTTACACCCATTCTTCCCACAGACTCTGCATATTGGTGATGTTAGGGAATATGCTTTGTACTTCATCTCTTGGTATTCCATTTGAGTAAATGCCTTTGCTAAAGAATTATCTGATACTACTAGTTTATTTTTAAGGAAGACATTGGTGGGGAATCATGAACTAGTTTTAAGAGGATATCCACCCACAGAGAAACCCCTAGAACTCTGAAAATAGTATTAGCTATCTGTCTTGGGACCCAACAAACTAGTGGTAGTATAAAGCTGAGCAAGTGACCCTGAGAGGTATATTACATATAAACAAACATACATACATGACCCACATGTTGCTGATTTCATTCATATGTTATTGGAAATTAAGAGGCAACTAGATGGTGCTGTGGATAAAGCACTGGCCCTGTATTCAAGAGGTTCTGAGTTCAAATCTGACCTCAGACACTTGACACTTACTAACTGTGTGACCCTGGGCAAGTCACTTAACCCTCATTTCCCTCCCCCACCCCCCGAAAAAACATATGTTATTAGAAATTAAACAATATAACAAGGATTGGCTATAGTAATACAACAAAAAATTACCATCCACATTTCATTGAAAAACCATAGAAAGGACTGGCCTTGACCCACAGCAACTCCTGCCAAAGGCCAGAGAGAAACAGAAGTCTTCATCTAAGACACATCTTCTCCCAGAGCTGGGGGACAGGTAGGGAGCTGCAGGTGAGAGAGAGGGAGGGCAGCACCTCTGCACCTAAGACCCTCTCCTAAGACTGAGAAGAACAAGCTTCCATTGGGGGACTTCATCTACCAGAGCAGCTCCTTGCCCTGCGCTTGGAATTGAAGGTCATCTCAGAATGATGGAACCCCAGGAGAGCAGTGTCCAGTACAACAAGTGGAGCAACAGCCAGGATGAGGTCAGCATGAACATGCAGGCCTCTGAGAGTTCTGGCTGTGCATGGATCTACACCAAACTATGCACCGGGAAGGTGTCAGGCGGAATCATTATGTTCTGGATCATCTTCATCATCACCTGTGTCACCGGCTACTATATCCACAAGTGCAAGTAGTGCTTGTCTGAATCTGCTGGACACCTTTACCAGGAGCCCTCCACCTACCCAGAGACCTCTTACTTCCTGGCTCAGACCACTGGGCCAGGCTGGCCCCTGGGGGCACACACACCTATAGATATAGATACACACACACACACACACACACATACACACACACACACACACATACACACAGAGGCAGGGACAGTCTTTTTTCAGGGAAAGAGAGAGACACATACCTAGACTGAAAGACACAGGCACATGCTGCAACAGGCCCTGTCCAGAAGAGATAGCCATACATGGAGACATAGATAGACACAGAAAAAGACAGACACTAACACAGACTCACACGTACTTCTCCCCTGCCCCAGGATAGAATTCCAAACTAAGCTGTCCACATCCCAGCCTTCCCCTTCCACATTCCACCTGCAGGGAGAGTTACTGAAGCCCAGGAGTGTATCTCCCACCCAGCCCCTCCTTGGTTGCCCTGATCAGATGACCTCTCTTTTGCATCTGTGGCTTGACAGCCAAAGGTCCAAGAAAGACGGGAGAGGGGGACGACTAGGTGGCACAGTGGATAAAGCGCTGGCCCCGGATTCAGGAGTACCTGAGTTCAAATCCAGCCTCAGACACTTGACACTTACTAGCTGTGTGACCCTGGGCAAGTCACTTAACCCCCATTGCCCCGCAATAAATAAATAGATAGATAGATAGATAGATAGATAGATAGATAGATAGATAGATAGATAAAAAGAAAGGCTAGGGCACAGTTCACTCCTCACCACAGCTTCTAGGGTTCCATTTCCACCCACCCCTGATCCAGTCACAGGTGGTGGGGGTAAAATCTACCTCCCATAGGCTGTGACCTCTCCCCCCCCCCAACTCCCTGCCCTGCTCTTCACCATCAACTCTGATTTCAACAGAAATTTGTTGAGGGAGAGAAAGGCAGTGGCCCGCTTATTTCCAGCAATTTTTTTTTAAGTGAGGCAACTGGGGTTAAGTGACTTGCCCAGGGTCACACAGATAGTAACTGTTAAGTGTCTGAGGCCAGATTTGAACTCAGGTACTCCTGACTCCAGGGCCTGTGCTCTATCCACTGCGCCACCTAGCTGCCCCAGCAAAAATTTTTTAAAAGAGGAAGCATCATGCATGGAAAAGAGGTTCTTGGTTCAAATTCTGACTATCCCATTTATGTTGTGTAAGCATGGGAAAGTTGGGAAAGTCACCATCTCTAGGCCTCAGTTTCCTCAACTGTAAAATGAGACCAGATGATTTTAAAGGTCCCTTCCATCTCTAAATCCATGCTTCTGTGACAATGGTTTAACATGGAATCCTATCAAAGCCAAAATTTCCCATGGTCCCTGTGGGTCAAAAGGGAAATTCATAGCCTTAACCCTCAGGCCCCCAGGGCCCAGGGTCTTCCCCTGGACTCACAGGCCCACAGCTGTGTCCCCCTTATGTGTGTGAGGGGGTCTCAAACCTTCAGCTCTGGAGCTACTCTCAGAGGTATGTCTTCTAAAGTTAGTCCTTTGCCCCCTCCCCTGGATTTGCCCTCAATTGCTGCACTGAGTCCTAAGGAATAATATCCCCTGACCTGCCCTGAAGGAAGAAAACTCTAGTGAATCTGAACTGGGGCCCTGGTATTTCCAATGGCCCCTGGACACAGGTGCCACAAAGACTCTCAGAGCCAGGAGAAAGCAGCCCCCAACCTGAGGAGCCTTCCCTCCTGATCCATGACCTCGCCAAAGAGGCAGAGGCTGAGCCATGAAGGACTGGAGTGTTCTGGGGGTTGAGCCCCAGCCTCTATGCACCCCCTTCTCATGCCTTTACAGAGAGGCAGAATAATATAAAGGAAAAGAAGGAAAAAAAGTCCTAAGCCGGAAGGATTCTAATAAACAGCCATTTGTTGTGCGACCTTAGAAAAAAAGGGGGGGGGGATAGAAAAACCATAGAAAAACCTTTCATATGATTTTGGGTTTTTTTTGTTTTTTGTTTTTGTTTTTTAGTGAGGCAATTGGGGTTAAGTGACTTGCCCAGGGTCACACAGCTAGTAAGTGTCAAGTGTCTGAGGCCAGATTTGAACTCAGGTCCTCCTGACTCCAGGGCCGGTGCTCTATCCACTGCGCCACCTAGCTGCCCCCTTTCATATGATTTTGAAAAGTTCATATGGTATTGAAGACACCACTCACAGACAGTCCCTGAGACAAGGAAGCTTTCTCTGGACCCTAGTCTACTTGTTTCTGAAGATCCTTTGGATTCCAATCCAGGCGTCACACAAGCCAGTGACCACTGGTTGAATGGCTTCATTAGACTTGAATAAATAACTGTTGATAGTTCTCCTGGAGACTATGACAACACCCTTTCAAACACTGAGCTTCATCCGTTTGTTGAAACTGATGATGTCAAGGTTTCGAAATATCCTTATTGGGGCAAAACTGATAAGTTATCTGTGGGAACTCCCAATGATAAGCCCTGATCAAACAAAATGGGGAAAAGATACCCGGACCAAACTAAATAAATGTTACATGAAGAGCAACAGCTGAGTCTATGTTGTGTCAAATATATTGCAAATTTATTTAGTTTATCTGCTCAATATAGTTGTAACCCAGGTTCAGGCCCTTAAAAGGTATCTCATATGAGATGCTGCAGTACTAACTTCCTGCCTTTAATCTTATAAGGAAGGGGCAGCTAGGTGGCGCAGTGGATAGAGCACCCGGCCCTGGAGTCAGGAGTACCTGAGTTCAAATCCGGCCTCAGACACATAACACTTACTAGCTGTGTGACCCTGGGCAAGTCACTTAACCCCAATTGCCTCACTAAAAAAAAAAAATCTTATAAGGAACACCACTTTATTAATCAACAACAGAGTGCAATATGTAAATTGACCACCAGATGGCAGTATATTCAACTGTCACCTTAATGGCCTTGTCAAAGTCTCTCTGTTCAAGAGAACCTCTAAGAAAGGTCTTCTTAAATTTTTTCCACTCACGACACCTTTTCACCCAAGAAATTTTTACGCGACCCCAGATATATAGGTATATAAAATAGGCATATATATAACCTTTTACTGTTGCCAAATTTTTTTGCAACCCTCATATTTAGTTATGTGACCCTGTATGGGCTGGAGACCCACAGTATAAGAAGCTTTGCTCTAAGGCAAACTGCTACAAACCTCCTCCATCTACCAACCCACACAAATTTAAATAGCTGGGCTAAAAAGAAATCCTCACAAAATGGGTTCTGAATTCTAGCAGGAAGGAGCAAGAAGGGATGGTAAATATCACTCCAAAATAAAACAAATAAACAAAAAAATCTTTGCATCAAATACTCTGATTAGAGTCTGATTAAATGAATGAATGGATGACAAAGAATTTATTAAGCATATATTATGTGCCAGACACTGTGGTAAGTGCTAGAGATACAAAGGAGCTCAAGAAAACCAAGGACTTGGAAGGAGCATCCAGTGGCAGTTAGGCAATAAAATGGATATCTGGTTCCAGGCAAAATACAGTGAAGCTCACCTATGTGGAAGAAAATTCTGTACTCTGTGTTTTAGGCACTAAGCTTCTTAAAACTATTTTATCAATTTATATTAAAAATAATTCTAAACATTTCTGCTTGGAAAGGTTTAAAGATAGAATTTGCCTTGTGCCTCTATGAATCTTTCTAACACAAGTCATTCTGAAGTTGTCATTTATAACATTCTCAACCAATAGACAAAATTCCATAATCAAGAGTAAACCAGAAGGCAGCTAGGTGGCACAGTGGATAAAGCACTGGCCCTGGACTCAGGAGGACCTGAGTTCAAATCCAGTCTCAGACACTTGACGCTTACTAGCTGTGTGACCTTGGGCAAGTCACTTAGCCCTCATTGCCCCACCAAAAAAAAAGGAAAAAGAGTAAACCAAGATTCACCACCCTAATCCTATCTTCAGGAAGAACAGCTACCTCTTAAAATTTTTATCCATTTTCCTCAAAGAAAGGGGTTAGACCTTTGGAAAAGGAAAAAGATTTGGTGTAGGGCATTGTTTTGGGATTGATCATTAAAGAGACTGATAAGGATTTCTTCTATAGGTAGAAGGGAAATTTTTACATTAAAATATTGTGTTATCATTTTGTAATATATAGTCTAAAGAGGCAATGGAGGGTGGAGGAAGTGGGATTGCCTCCACACCTATCAGAGTCCAGGGTTGGAACTAACACAAATATACAAGACCAAAGGCCATTCCCCAATGGATTTGGTCAAATAATATGAACAAACAGATATTAAAAAAGAATCAATATGAAGAAACAGATCTCAAAAAAAAAGAGTTGCAAACTATTAACAACCATAAGAAAGAAGGCTTCAAATCACTAATAATAAGATAAATACAAATGAAAACAAGCCTTAGGTTTTATCTCATACCTAACGAATCAGCAAAGAGAACAAAAGATGGGAAAAGTAAATGTCAGAGGGGCTGTAGAAAGAAAGGTACACTAGGGGCAGCTAGGTGGCTCAGTGGATAAAGCACTGACCCTGAATTCGGGAGGACCTGAGTTCAAATCCAGCCTCAGACACTTGACACTTACTAGCAGTGCGACCCTAGGCAAGTCACTTAACCCCAATTGCCTCACCAAAACACACATACACACACACACACACACACACCAAAAAAAAAAAAAGGCACACTAATGCATTTTTGGTGGAGCTGTGAATTAGTACAACTATTCTAGAAAGCAATTTAAAATGAAGAAATTGTAAATATAGTGAGATATGAAAAAAACTTATGTGAAGAAAAGAGAACCAATAAGCAATATACACAATGACTACAATGATATAATGCCATAAGACAATTCCTGGAGCAGCAAAACTCACAAAAGAATGGGCTGAGATCATTTTCCAGCCAAAGACAGCTTAGAAGGTTGGCAGGAGGGGGCTGCTGTGCCAGGACAGAAGTAGAGCCCAACCCCACAGTCACGCTGACACAGATCTAGTCCAAGGCAGACTGAGCCAGGGAAAGAGACCCCCAGAGCCTCTGAATCAGCTGCAGCACCAGTGTCATCTGGAACTAAACTCATGGTCTTGTGAGTGGGCTGAGTGATTGGCCAGGGGGAGATTACAGAGGTCTCTGCAGGCGCTGAGGCAAAACTTGGGTTTTTCACCCCTGCTGGGAACCAGGAAGTAGGCTTGAGTGGCAGTGGCCCAAGTGGGGGAGGGGTGCAGGTTCATCAGAGCTAACAACCACAGCACACAAAGTTTTGCTGTCTGGTTAATTAGCAAATTGGCCTGGGGTTATCTACAGAACAAGGAACAGGCCAGGTGAGTGAAGAACTTGCCCTTCCTTAAATCATACCACCTGGGACCCCCTGAAACTTGGGACAGTGCATCCTAGAAATAGTGCCTAATTTTAAGAAGTTAAAAGCCAAGTAAAAAAATAGGCAAGATGAGCAGACAGAGAAAGGTGAGGACCATAGAAAGTTCCTTTAGTGACAAGGAAGATTGAAGTGCACCCTCCGAAGAGGATAGCAACATCAGGGCTCCTACATACAAAGCTTCCAAGAAAAATATGAATTGGTCTCAGACCATAGAGGTGCTCAAAAAGGACTTTGAGGAGAAAGTAAGAGAGGTAGAGGAAAAAGTGAAAAGAGAAATGAGAATGATTCAGGAGGGTCATGAAAAAAAAAAGTCAACAGCTTGAAAAGCCAAATTGGCCAAATGGAAAAGGAGGTACAAAAGCTCTCTGAAGAAAATCATTGCTTAAGAATTAGGATTGATGGCAGAGCCAAGATGGCAGAGGAAAGACATTAAGCTCACAGAGCTCCTGATACAATAACCCCAAAAATACCAATAAAAGAACCCTTGGGGCAGAAAAACACACAAAAATATGGGCTGAGAGTTTTCTCCAGCTATAGATAGATTTCAGGGGGCTGTGCTGGGCCACGAATAAAGCCTAACCCCACAATTGTGCTGACACACCAGACACCCACCAGAGGGTGCCTCTGAATTGGCTGTAGCAACAGCATCTTCTGGAACTGAGCGCACGGGTCGGACTGAACGGCTGGCGAGGGGGGGGGGCGGGGTTAGTGCAGGGGTACCAGTGGATTGGGGGTAAGGATTCGACTGCCCCACCCCAACAGGCAACCAGGAAGAAATCCTGAACAGCGGGAGACCCAGGTGGGGGAGGGGAGCAGGGGAGCAGTCTCATCAGAAGCTGAGAACCATACCACAGAAAGTTTTGCTGGTTGGTTTCTTAGTAAATAGGCCTGAGGTTATCTCAAAACCTGAGAACAGGCCAGGTGAGATTAAAACATGCCCCCCCCCTCAACCCCAAACACCTGGGACCCTCTGAAGCTGAGAACAGGAGTGGAGCCAAGCAGCAGCCCCACCCCCCCACCCCCCAGTGGAGAGTTTAAAATCAAATGAAAGTGAGGCCAGGCAGGCTGAGAAGATAGCTCACGCTGTAACTTGAACAGTGTGTCCTGGAAGCAGCACCACACCTAAAGAAGGAGTTAAAGGCCAAGAAATAGTAAGCCAGGATGAGCAGGCAGAGAAAGCAGAAGACCATCGAAAACTTCTTTGGGGGTAAGGTAGACCACAATACAACCTCAGAAGAAGATAATAACAGGGTCAAAGCTCCAACATCCAAAGCTTCCAAGAAAAATATGAACTGGTCTCAGGCCATGGAAGCTCTCAAAAGGGACTTTGAAGAGAAAGTAGGAGAAATAGAAAGAAGATGTAGAGAAAAGGAGGAAAGAATGGAAAGGGAAATGAGAGCGATAAAGGAGAGTCATGAGAAAAAAGTCAACAGTTTGAAAAGCCAAAAGGAAAAGGAGATTAAAAAACTGTCTGATGAAAATAACTGCCTAAGAATTAGGATTGAACAAATGGAAGCTAGTGACTTTATGAGAAACCAAGACACAGTAAAGCAAATCCAATTGAATGAAAAAATAGAGGGAAGTGTGAAATATCTCCTTGGAAAAACAGCTGACCTAGAAAATAAATCTAGGAGAGATCATTTGAAAATCATTGGACTACCTGAAAACCATGACCAAAACAAAAGCTTAGACACCATCCTCCAAGAGATTGTGAGGGGAAATTGCCCTGATATTCTAGAAGCAGAAGCTAAAATAGAAATTGAAAGAATCCACTGATCACCTCCTGAAAGAGATCCCAAAAGGAAAACCTCCAGGAATATTATAGCCAAATTCCAGAACTCCCAGGTCAAGGAGAAAATACTGCAAGCAGCTAGAAAAAAAGGAATTCAAATACTGTGGAGCTCCAATAAGGATAAAGCAAGATCTAGCAGCTTCTACATTAAAGGACTGAAGGGCATGGAATATTCCAGAGGGCAAAGAAACTGGGACTACAGCCAAAAATCACCTACCCAGCAAAACTGAGTATAATTTTTCAGAGGCAAAAATGGGATTTCAGTGAGAAAGAGGTCTTTCAAGCATTTGTGATGAAAAGACCTGAACTGAATAGAAAATTTGACTTTCAAATACAAGACCCTAGAGAAGCATAAAAAGGTAAATAGGAAAATGACTTTTTGAGGGATATTAAAAGATCAAACTGTTTACATTCCCACATGGGAAGATAATACTTTGAAATCATAAGAACTATCTCAGTAAGAAATTCAGGGGCACCTGGGTGGTGCAGTGGATGGAGCGCCAGCCCTGGACTCGGGAGAACCTGGGTTCAGGTATGACCTTGGACACTTGACAATTGATGGCTGTGTGACCCTGGGCAAGTCACTTGGCCCCGGTTGCCTCACCAAAAAACAAAACAAAACAAAAATTCTTCACAAGAAATTCACAGAAGATAGGGCTGAACTGAATATGAAGGGATGATATCTGTAAAGCATTTATGTTTTGTTCTTTGTAGGGCAGACAGGGAGGGGTGTCTTATGTCTGGGGCTGGATTTGGACTTGGGGGGCCTCCTGGGTCCAGGGCTGGTGCTTTGTCTACTGTGCCACCTAGCTAATCCATGATGACATCATTAAAATAGGGTTGAGGTGTAGGAGGAATAAACTGGGGGAGGGAGAAGGGGAGAGATGGTCTGGGGAGACATGAAGGAAACAAGAAGAAAGCTTATGGAGGAGAGTAGAAGAGGGGGAAGGAGTCGGGGAATGAGTGAACCTTAATATCATCAGAATTGGCTCAAAGAAGGAATAACATACATACTCAAGTAGGTATAGTAATATACTTTTGCCCTGGGGGGAGGGAGGGAGAAAAGGGGTGGGGGGGGATGGGGGGGAGAAGGGTAGGAGGAAAAGGCAGATTGGGGGAGAGAGCAGTAAAAAGCAAAACACTTTCAAGGAAGATGAAGATGTTCTGCATGACTGCACCAGTATGACATATTGAATTGCTTGATCTCATAGGGAGGGTTGAGGAGGGAGGGAGGAAGAAAAACCTAGAACACAGAATTAGCTCAGGGACCCTGATCTCATTGGAGTGGGCTCATGGAGGGAATAGTTTTCATACCCAGTTGGGAGGAGCAATCTATTTAACCCTGCAGGAAAATAGGAGGGGAAGTGGACAAGGAAGGAAGGGTGAAAAAAGGGAGTGCAGAGCGAGGGAGAGGATAGTCAGAAGTAAGGCACCTCTGAGGAGGAATAGGTAAAAAGAAGATAGAGTAAATGTCATGAGAAGGGAGTGGGATGGAGGGAAATAGTTATGATGATTGATTATAATGGCAAAATGTATGGTACCTACTTTGCTGGGCTTTTGTGAAGAAGATTCTCTGTCAAGCTTAAGGTTGATATAGAGGTTATGAAGAACAGGATGCTATTGGGAAAACCTGGAGAGACCTACATGAGCTGAAGCAGAGTGAAAAGTACTGTATACAAAGTAACAACAATAGTAGGGGATGATCTGCTGGGAAGCATGTGGTTGTTTTCAGCAAGGCAATGATCCAATGTAACCCTGAGGGACTTATGAAGATTGCAGCCCATCTGCAGAGAAAGAACTGATAGTATCTGAAAACAGATGGAAACACATTTAAAAATTTATCTTTTTCATTTCCTCTTTGACAATTCCTTAATCTGAAGTTTTGGGTTTTTTGACTGTTTTATCTCACAACTAGCTAATATGGGAATTTTTCCATGACTACTCATGTATAATTTATTTTGAATTGATTGAGTTCTTGTGGGTGGGGGGTGGGAATGGAGGGGGGAAGAGAAGTTGGAACACAAAGTTTTTTTTAAAAATTGATGTTAAAATTTTGGTTTTACATATATTTTGGAAAATAAAATTCTATTCAGAATTTTAAAAAACACACACACAAAAAAGAATTAGAATTGAGCAAATAGAAGCTAATGACTTTATGAGAAATCAAGACACAAAATGACTACAACAAGGTAAACAGGAAGAACACATATTCCAAAACAACTGAAAAATGATTTGCGAAATTACAAAGAACATTTTTAGCCCAAAGAAGAGTTAAGAAAACACTTCCCCATCCTAATTTTTTGCCCAGATGAGAGCATGGATGGTGGGGCATACAATGTCTAATTTTTTTCCTCCTCACAAAGCAAGACCCTGCCATCCTAGTAAACTTTGGCTATTCTCCAGAAAGGCTTGAGATCCCAATGCTAAGCACCTCCAGCTATGAAAAAAACATCAGCCTGCCTGACCTATTCAGAGATGTCCTGAGTCTGGCACTGGTAATAAAAAACAACATTTATAGAGTTCCTTAAAGTTCATAAAAGCTTTATGTACCCAGTCTCATTTAATCCTTACCAGGCAGGTGCTGCTACTAACCCCATTTTACAAATATGGAAACTGGAGTTTAGAGAAAATTAGTGACTTCCCCAGGAGTGAGTGGCAAAGGAAAAACCCCAGATTGTCCTTTCTCCAATTGTAGGGTTCTATTCAGCACACTACACTGCTTCACAATCAATCAAGCGGGGCAGCTAGATGGCGCAGTGGTTAAGCACCAGCCCTGGATTCAGGAGGACCTGAGTTCAAATCTGGCCTCAGACACTTGATACTTACTAGCTGTGTGACCCTGGGCAAGTCACTTAACCCCCGTTGCCTGCAAAAAAAAAAATCAAGCAATCAACAAGCATTAATTAAGCACCTACTATGTGTCAGACAGTGTGATGGGTACTGGAAATACAAATACAAAAAATGAAATCATTCCTACTCCCAAGGAATTTGTTGTTTGTCCTTCAATCTCACAGAGGACTATAACATCAGGAGTTGATGTTATGACTTGCAGTGAATTGGATTTAAATGAAAGAGGGCTGTGCAAGGTCACCAACCTCACTCTCTCTTCTAGATCCATATCCATATCCATATATGCACACACACACACACACACACACACATATATATATATATATATATATATATACACACACATGCATTTCTGAAGATGACCCTGGATGTTTTTATGGTAACTGGGGCTAAGTGACTTGCCCAGGATTACATTACATAGCCAGTAAGCATCTGAGGCGAGATTTGAACTCAGAGCCTCCCAACTTCATGGCCAGGGTTCCATACACTGAACCACCTAGCTACCCCCTCAAGGAATTTACATTCAAATGGAGGAAACAACAACATATACAAGAATAAGCAGAATAAGTATAATAACAACTAGTATTTTGTTGGACTTTAACACTGGCAAATCACTTTGCAAATACTATCTCATTTGATCCTCACACAACCCTGCTGGGTAGGTGCTATTATCAACCACATTTTATAGATGAAGAAACTGAGGCAGAGAAAGGTTAAGTAACTTTCCCAGAGTCATATAGTTGCTAAGTGTCTAAGACTAAATTTGAACTCAGGTCTTCCTGACTCTATCTCCCGGATCACTCAAAAGAGAATAAATATAGGGGCAGTAGGTGGTGCAGTGGATAGAGCACCAGCCCTGGAGTCAGGAGTACCTGAGTTCAAATCCAGCCTCAGACACTTAACACTTACTAGCTGTGTGACCCTGGGCAAGTCACTTAACCCCAAATGCCTCACTAAAAAAAAAAGACTTCATAAATATAAGATAAATAAATCTAAATAAATATAAGTTAAATACAGCATCATTAGGGAGAGAGAGCACTAGTAGTTGTAGGGATAAGGAAGGGTTTCCTGTAGAAGAATGTGTTTCATTTTTGTCACAAAGGAAGAGAAGGACTCTGTAAAGTGGAAGAAAGGAGGGGCTACCTTCTAGGCTTGGGAGATAGTACAGAAAGTGAAGTACCATGTAAGAGGAGCAGAGACAAGGCCAATTTGCCTAGATCACAGAGTTCAAGAAGGAGCCTCAAGGGATGTTCAATAAGGCTGGAAAGATCGGTTGGGGTTAGGTTGTATAGAACTTTAAAAGCTCAACAGAAAAGTTTATATTTGATAGGGAGTTATTAGAATTTATTGAGGTGACTGTCAATTAAGTACTTAAGGAAAATCACTATGTGAGGGATGGATCAAAGAGGGGAGGGACTTGAGGCAGGGAAACCAATTAGGAAGCCATTGCAATAGTAACATGAGCCTAAACTTGGGGGGGAGGGGCTGTGTGATTAGAGAAGAGGTCAAATACAATGGATAGCTTGGTAATAGAAGCTGTAATTGATTGCCTGTGTGAGTGAGTGAGGGTGATGAATCAAAGATAATGCCAATACTATCCACCTCCAAAGAACTGATACTGATTGAACACAGGTTGAAGCATGCTGTTTTTCACTTTCTTTTTTTTTCTTCTTTTTGCTTGTACAAAATTACTAATACGGAAATGTTTTACAGAATTGCACATGTATAACCTACATCTGCTTGTTTACTGCCTCAGGGAGGAGAGGGAGGAGCTCAAAATTTGGAACTCAAAATTTCAAATAAAAATGTTTATTATTTTTTAAAAAGATAATGCCAAAGATATGAACCTAGGACACTGGGAAGAATGGTCATCCCTTTGGCAGAAATCAAAAGTTGAAAGAAGAGGGTTTGAGGACAAAGATAATGAGTTTTGTTTTGGACACATCGAATTTGAGATACCTCCAGGACATTCAGTTTGAATTGTCCAACATTCAGTAATGTGGAACTGAAGCTCAGTGGAGAAACTGGGTCTGGATATATAGATCTGAGTCATCTGTAAAGAAATGATAATTAAACCCAAAGGAGCTGATGGTCTCATGAAAAGAGAGATGAGAAAATGACCCAAAACAAAACCTTGGGAAATAATATTCACCACTGGGGACTGAGGGGAGGAAGCAGGAGACAAGATATCAATGGTGAGCCCCCAAAAAAGTCAGATAGGTAAGAGGAGAACCAGGAAAGAGTGATGGTTCAAAAGCTCAGAAAGGAGAGAGTATCTTAGAGGAAAGAGAGATCAGCAGGCATCAAACACATCAGAGAAGTGGAGAAGAATAAAGACTTAAAATAGATTTAGCAATTAAGCTGTCATTGGTAACTTTGAGAGAACAATATTTCAGTTGAAGGATAAGGCTGGAAGACATATCACAGAGAAGTTCAGGAGTGAGTGAGAGATACAGTAATTTATATCAGCACCTAGCATAGTGCCTCGTACCTAGTAGGTACTCAATAAATGCATGTTGATTGGAAGCACTGAATGTAATTAGCTTTCTCTGGGAGTTTGGCTTTAAAGAGGAGGAGAGATGGGGGCAGCTAGGTGGTATAGTGGATAAAGCACTGGCCCTGGATTCAGGAGTACCTGAGTTCAAATCTGGCCTCAGACACTTGCCACTTACTAGCTGTGTGACCCTGGGCAAGTCACTTAACCCCCATTGCCCCGCAAAAAAAAAAAAAAAAAGAGGAGGAGAGATATAAGATGCTAGCTTGAGGGGATAGTATAGTCTAGTGAAGGTTTTTGGTTTCTAAGATGGGAGAAGGTCAAGCATGTGTGAAGGCAATAGGAAAGAAACCAATACATAGGGAGAATTGAAGATTAGAGATAGAGGGTAGGACTGAGAGGGTGATCTACTGGAGAAGACAGGAGGGGCTGGAATCAACCACATCTATAGAGAGGCTGAACACTTCATTATCAGAGATTGGAGAAAATGAGGATACAGTAGCAGAGAATGTCAGGGGATTTTTACATGAAAGGGACACAAAAGGGAGCCTGTGGGAAATGAGCTAGATTTTCTCAAAAAAGAGTTGAGGTCCTTAGCTAAGAGGGTGGAGAGAAGAAATGTGAAGGTCTTCAGAGAAGACCTTAGAATTGCTTCTATGGAGCCTGAGATAGGAAACCAATTAGGAAGGAATAAAAGGATTGCCTTGCTGCAGTGAAAGCCCATATCAGATTGGCTAAAAAATATTGATAGTATACCCATTCTACACAGTTGTGTGATTTCTTCCAACAGCACGTGAGTAGGAGATGAGAAGATAAATAGTGGAAGTAATCCCAGGACTGGGGCTTGACAAGTGTTAATAGAACTAGGGGGTGAGAGATTGGGGATGAAAAGCCAATGTGGAGTTGAATTGGTTAACTACAGGGTCAAAATTAGGAAGGGAGTAAAGTCAGAGCAGGGATAATAACCTGAGATTGTCCTTTGGGTGAAGGTATCAGTGAAAGAAAAGGACAAGTTTAGGAAGGACAAGGCACTGAGAGAGATGCAGTGATAGGAAATTTTATAGTCAGAGAAAGGAAGTGAAACCTTTGTGGTATGTAGGGTGATACCATGGGCTCATCACTGTGTGTAACTGAGGTGGAAAGGAAGGATTAAGTCATGATATTTCAGGAGATGAAGGAAATTGGGAAGTTAGGGTGTTTGAGGCACAACATGTACGCTATGGCCCCCTAGTATCAAGGCAAGAATTAGGAAGACTAGGAAGACAGGGAGCTAGGCACTGCTCTACATCCCGCAGGTGAACACAAGAACAGGAAGAGACCTCTGGGGCACAAAGCAGAGGTTTCCTCCTGAAAAGACCCTGGGACCCTGTAACTGGTCTGGGTTCCAGGGGAAGCAGGAATATGTCTGCCACATACTCACCATCCTACTCCCCTCATCTAGAGACCCTAAATCTGTTAAGGAGTCCTGGGAGAGGAGGAAAAATCCTGAATAAGAGAAAGTTACCCAGGACTTAAGACCCAGATATCCTCTTGATCAGTTCTCCCAGTGATATGATCCAAGGACCCTTGTTAGTGTCATCTGCCTATCAGGACATTTTCCCATTGGGCAGAGGGACATACTGAATATGGGGGAGAGGGGATGGTGGACCAAGCCTGACTTGGCAGAATACAAAGATTTTCCACTATTCCCACCCCAGGCCAGTTCTCCCAGCCAGTCTAGAACTAGATCATACAGCAATGGCTTCTGTCTGACAGGAAGTAGCACCTATCTTCCTGACCTCAACCCTGAAGAGGATGGACATCAGGGTCTTTGAAGGGAGGGGGTACTGAGGCACAAGACACTTAGATCCCTGAAGGAATGAGGAGTGAGGAGTAGTTCTGCCCTGAGGGGAGAGGGGATGGGGCCAAGATGCTTGGGACCCTTAGGAAAGAGGAGCTGAGTGTCCCTCGGGGGAGGGGGCCCAGAGGGCTAAACACCAGAGTTCCTAAGGAGGGTAGCAAACACTTGATCATCTCAAGGCCACGAGCAGCTCCTCACCCTCCCTGGATCCTGCCCATTCTCGGAATTCTGGGGAATCACAGAAGGGAATTACCAGGATCTCCCAGGCCAGACCCTAGAACTTCTTAGATCAGTCCAGGGGTAATCCATTGTTCTCTGGAAGAGTCCCAAGGAAGTCTGAGCCATGGCCACTGGATACTAGGAAGGAACTGGAGCTATGGAGCTGAGGCAGGAAGCTGGATGATATGAACTCCCAGGTGTGACCCTACCACACCTCCAGTCTCATCCAGCCCTAGACACAGGGCAAGGCTGCCTCGGTCACTGCTTTCTCCATAAGCCACCTACCTCCCTGCCCCAGTCTCTGATGAACCTTCCCCCCATGGCCCCTCAGCCTCCAGTCACTGAACCCCTAGGCCCTTAGTGTCCAGACCCAAAGACTCCAGGAAACTCAGATTGCAGAACTAGCTCCTGACCATCCCTGTTTCCTGTTTATTTGCTGAAACAGGAGGGTAGACTCTGCCTTCCCCCAACCCCTGACTGTCATCCTTTCCCTACCTGCACAAGGGGACCTGAGATCTAGTCCTCGGTCTCTCCTTGACTTGTGACCTTCAGCAGGATCCTTCCCCTGTCTGGACTCAGTTTCTCCATCTGTAAAAATGACAGGTTTGAATGTAACAATCTAAGGTCTCTTCCAACTCTAACCTTTTATGTTCTATGAAAAAAAAAAAAACCCCAGCAGTAATCCTTTGCCATATGCTCACCATCATTTACCCTCTCTGTCTTCCATTATACTTCCTTGGACACCTCTCTTAGAATGGAAGTGCCCTGATGGCAGGAATTGTGTTGTTTTTTACCTTTATGTACATGGTGACACACACATTTAGTTGAGTGTCAGTTGAAATGAATTGAAGAACAGCTTCCCCTTCTAGTGTTCACCCCTATGAGAAGGCACTGCCAGTGAGATGTGTAACTACCTGGCACCCCAGGACAAGAGCCACAAAATACAGCTTCTCCCTCCCTAGGGTGATCAGGAGAAAAGACATCTCCAAATCGTTATTCTTGCTTTTTGTTGTTCAGTCATTTTTCAGTCGTACCTAGCTCTCTGTGACCCCATTTGGGTTTTTCTTGGCAAAGATACTGGAATGGTTTGCCATTTTCTTCTCCAGCTCATTCTACAGATGAGGAAACTGAGGCAAATGGGGTGAAGTGACTTGCCCAGGGTTACACATCTAGTCAGTGTCTGAGGCCAGATTTGAATTCAGGAAGATGAGTCTTCCTGAATACAGGCCCAACACTCCATCTACTAAGCCACCTGGCTGCCCACTATTCTTGTTAAGTAAATACTAAAGAAAGTAATTTTTATCTCCTGTAGTCATCTAAGTGCTGTCACTGACCTCTAAAATTTATTCTCCAACACACACCAAGCAAAGTCCTTGGTTACCTCACCTCAGTGACTGCTCTTGTGCAAGGGCTAGTGCCCCCTTCTCCCCATTTTACAGGTGAGGAAACCAATGTGCAACTTGGGTAAGGGTCACAGTAAGTCAATGGCACAGCTGGGACTCAAACCTAGGCCTCCTGACTCCTAGCCCAGGGTTTTTCCATTCTAATGCCAGCCTTCTGAGGTCTACCATGTTGTGAGTGATGAATGGAAAGGGATGGAGCGATGAGAAACCTCATAAATTGAATCAATCCCCTCATTTTATAGAAGAGCAAATGAGGTCCAGAGAGTTCCATTAACTCAACCACAGTAACACAAGAGGTCAGGGGCAGAGCCAGAAATGGAACCCAGGTTTTCTGCTCCCAAATCCCATGCACATTCTAAGAAAACAGAAGCTTCTCGAAGGGTTGTATCTATCCCCAACACCCGGCACATAGTGAGGGCTTCATAAATGCTTATTGATCTTTTATTGCAAAAGCCTCCTAATTGGTCTCCCTCCCTCTGGTCTCTCCACACTACAATCCATTCTGCTGCCAAAGTGACTTTCCTTAAAGACAGACCCAGCCATGTGGTTCCCCTATTCAATCTATTTCAATGGTCTCCTGTTGTCTCTGGGATAAAACAGACAATATTCTGTTTAGATTTTAAAATCCTGCCCCCAACCTCTCTTGCCAGCCTCTCCTGTCCACCCTCAGCAATCCCACACCATCTGGGAGCCATCTCCAGATTCCAACATTTTGTACTGACCATCCCCTGCTCAGAGTAGGCTGAGTCCTCATCTCTGTAGTTAAAGATTCCCTCTCTTCCTTGAAGATACAACCCAAGTGAAACAATTTTTACAGACAGTGTTTCTGATAAAGGCCTCATATTTATCGCCATATGAAAAAATGGTCTCAATCACTACTGATTAAAGGAATGCAAATTAAAAGTACCCTGAGGTACCACCTCACAACCGCCCAATTGGCTAATATGACAAAAAAGGAAAATGATAAATGTTGGAGAAGATGTGGGAAAATTGGAATGCTAATATACTGTTGGTGTATTCTGGAGAACAATTTGGAACCATGCCCAAAAGGCTATAAAACTGTGCATACCCTTTGATCTAGCAATACTACTACTAGGTCTATATCCCAAAGAGATCATAAAAAAGGGAAAAGGACCCACATGTACAAGATATAACCCAAGCAACATCTTCTGCAAGAAGTTACCCTACCACACTATCTTGGATTTAATTCCTTTGTATATATTTGTGTTTATTAACTTTATATTTATGCCATATGTATGTGTGTATCTACATCATATAGGTTTTTAATATGTACTCGTTGTCTTCCCCATTAGAATGTAAGCACATTGAGAGTAGGGATGGGTTCAGTCTTTGTCCTCATATTTCCAGGGCCTAGTACAATGCTTAGCACATAGTAGGTGATCAATCAGTGCTTATTGATTGATCTCCACTACACCAGACTGCAGACTAAAAAAATTAATTAAATAGGGGAAGAGAGACAGAGGGGAAAAGAGACGAGAGGGGAAGAGACACAGAGGAGAGTGGGAGGGAAGGAGGGAGAGGAAGAAATGCAGACTGATCAACATTGAGAAAGAAAGGCTTTTTGGGGAATAACATCCCCATTCTGTGGCCTATCCAGGAGGTTCGCTGAGGACTCTGGAAGTTATGTTTCATTTCCATAATTTCAGGCGCAAATGAAGAGGCTGCCACTGGTTCTTGGACCCAAAGGGCAACATGGGGAAGCAGGGGTAGGGACTGAAGATGTATATCTGCTGTGGGGCTTCCTTCTCCCCCACTGGGAGTCTCTCTTAGATACTATCCAGTCAACAAGAATAGAATCATGAAGCCACAGGATTATGAGACCTTAAGGGTAGTCTGGCCCAGGGGTTCTTAACCTTTTTGGCAGCTCAAGGACCCCTTTAGCAGTCAGTCTCAAGAAGCCTATGGACCCCCTTCTCAGAATAAGGTTGTTAAGTGCATAAAACAAAATGCATGGATTATAAAGGGGACCAATTATATGGAAATATGGTTATCCAAATCCTAAAACACACACAAAGTTCACAGACCCCGGGTCAACACCAGTATCTTCATTTTATGGCAAGGAAACTGAAGGATGGGGTTGTAAAGGTCCTAAATATCAGAATTTCAGGCCAAGATCCTTTGACTTTAGACCGCTAGCCCACACTATCCTGCCTCAAAAAGGCATGAGACAGGCACCATTTTTCTAATGTCTTGAAACTTACAAAGTACCTTTCTCAAAACAACCCTGTGAAGTAAACAGTGTCATGAGACCCAAAGGACCCGAGAAGTTCTCTGGGGCACTCAAGGAATCTTCTCCTTGAGAAACTAAACCAGATAAGCCTAGAGAGATGAGCAGAACCAGATTGGACTGAGCTAACTCGGTATCTCCACCCTTCATTCTGGTCTCCCTTACCCCCTGGGGAGATAAATTTGGGTGTGGCTGCTGCCTTTGTGTCCAGAAGAGAGAGATGGCTTGAGAGATCCATAGCCACCCCTCACCCAATATCCACCACCAGTGGGGGATGGTTCTCCCTCACTAAAGGAATTTTCCACAGGTAGATGGTCACCCCCATCAGTCCCCTATAAAAGTACCTGCCAGTCTCCTGCTCAAGGAGATCAGTACCTCAGAGCCACGTGCTTTGTTCCATAGCTCTCTCCCCTTGAGAAGTCCAAGGATTTCTTTCATGGTTTCCTTTCCCCCCCTTCTCCCTTTCCTTGCCCCTAAATAAACTGCCATCTTATTCTAATTGCTTTTGTGTGCAAGAGGGTGTAATTCTTTAAAGAGGAATTCTTAAGAACCCCAAACCCCTAACCCCATTTTCCCCCCATAACAACAGCATGAATGCTATGTTGTTGTTCAGCCATGTCCGACTCTTCATCACCCCATTTAGGGTTTTCTTAGCAAAGATACAGAAGTGTATTGCCATTTCCTTCTCCTGCTCATTTTACAGATGAGGAAACTGAGGTAAACAGGGTGAAGTGAGTTACCCAGAGTCACAAAGGTAGTAAGTATCCAAGACCAGATTTGAAGTCAGGTCTTCCTGTTTCCAAGCCCGGCACTCTATCCTCTGAACCCCAAAGCTTCTTAGTAGCTACTGGATTATAGTTTCACTTTCAGAGATTAAAACTGGGGAGGCTTATTGAATGCTTACTATAAACTAGGCACTCAAGGACTCGGAAAAGGAACAGTCAAAAAAAACAATTTTAAGGGTCTAAATCAGTGGGCATTTGCTAACAGCAGTAGCTGCTTTTTATTCTAAAGCATTTAGTACTCAAGCCTGAGAACTTCTTGAGGAGAAATGAACAGCCTCAAGCACCAAGGACTGAGTCAAAGCTTTTGCTGGTTCCCCGGAAAGGATGTCTGCCTTTTCTAAAGAAACTCTAAAATGTAGATGGGCTTTAGGCTAAAAAATGGATCACAGGACCCACCCTGCCCTGAGGAGGAAACAACCAAAAATTTCAACTGACCCGGAAGCTGGAAGCAGCTGAGACTGGAGACCACAATGGAGGATCTTCTAGCAAAACGATCTCTGGAGGAGGAATGCCCAACAGAGACTGAGAGCAGAGCTTTGAAGCCAGCCCAGCAGAAGCCGGCTGATGCCATCTAGCAGGCAACAGTAATGACAAGTGCAGCATGAGCTATTTATGCCTCCATGCACATGCTTACCTGTGTGCCTCTTCATACCTGTTCCCTACACGTGGTCACTCTTTCACTTGGTGGGTTTTTGTGGTGAAGCAAGCCAGGTTTGTAAGGAAAGTGATTTGTTGCTACTTTTTTTTTTGTGCTATTTCATCAAGTGCCTTTGGGTTTTGTTTGTTTGTTTTGCAGGGCAATGGAGATTAAGTGACTTGCCCAGGGTCACACAGCTGGTAAGTGTCCAGTGTCTGAGGCCGGATTTGAACTCAGGTCCTCCTGAATCCCGGGCTGGTGCTTTATCCACTGCACCACCTAGCTGCTCCCGCCTTTGTTTTAAAATCAGCTGTGTTACCTGACTTTTAAAGATAAAAACACAGAAAAAGGCATATAAGCACTGGTTTTCAGGGCTGCACCTAAAACGCGGCATAGCTCCCCACTAGAGTAGCAGCCCTGTGAGTAAGGAAGATTCCTCCAGGTACTACATGTATAATAGGAATACAAATATCTGTAGTAACTACCTCAGAAGGCCCCCCTTCAGCCTTCCCCTCCTCTGTTCCATGTGAATGAAGAACTCATTTATTTCCATGCAGAATTTCCGGTCCATACACCTTAAATCCTTGTATAAGACGAAAGGTCCCTATGTCCTAGACCTGTCCTGAAGAGGGGGCTGTGAAGAAAGTGGAAGGCCGGTCACCTGGATTCTGTCTGAGCCTCAAGTCTTAGGGACATCTGAGCCCTCCATAGAAGAGGGGAAACAGGCAAAAGGAGCCCTGGAATAGCTTCAAGTGTTCCAGGAAAGGGGTGGACTGGGAGCAACTTCTCTTTTCTTCGGATCACTCTGAGGAGGAAAGTATTTCACAAGAGGATGGTGGGTGGGTTGGGGGTGATATAGTGGAAAAATGGGGTACGGGTTGGGGTTGGGGTTCTTGGGAATTCCTCTTTAAAGAATTACACCCTCTTGCACACAAAACTTAGTTAGAACAAGGTGATAGTTTATTTAGGAGCAAGGGAAGGGAAGGGTGGGGGGAGGGAAACCATGAAAGAAATCCTTAGATTTTCATGGGGAGATTTGGCATAAAGCACATGGCTCAGAGGTACCAAATCTCCTCGAACAGGAGACCGGAAGGTACTTTTATAGAGGACTGATGGGGGTGGACCATCTGCCCATGAAAAGTTCCTTTAGTGAGAGAGGACCATCCCCCACTGGTGGTAGCTGGGGGAATTGGGTGAGCAGTGGAGGACCATCCCCCACTGGTAGTGACTAAAGGAATTGGGTGAGGGGTGGCTACGGATCCCTCTTCAGGACACAAAGGCCGAAGCCACACCCAAACTTATCTCCCCAGGATAAGGGAGACCGGAATGAAGGGTAGGAATCCGAAGCTAGCTCAGTCCGGTTTGGTTCAGTTTATCTCTCTAGGCGTTATCTGTTCTCTGGTTTAGTTTCTCAAGGAGAAGATTCCTCGGTGTGCCCCAGAGAAATTCTGGGGTGCTCTGCGCCCCATGACAGGGGGAAGAGGGGAAGGGGAAAGGTTTTGAGTCACACTTTATTTGAGTCTTAGGGCAGCCTCCAGGGAGATCCTTGGAATTCCTCTCCCTCTTTGCCCCGAGGCAAGTGGGATTGGAAGAAAAAGGAAGGGATTTCCCGTTTCTGAGCCTCCCCTTGGGCTGCTGGCTCAGACATTTGAGCTTCCGTTGTCAACCCTTGAAGCAATGTGGGAGGATGCTAGGAGGCCTACGGTATCCAGGACAAGGAAAGGATTTAGAGATAAAGCAACCCAGAGATATGCCTCCTAATGCCTGTTAAGATTCTGAGAAATGGTATTGAGAAGTAAGGGAGCTGTCCACTCATTGCTTCCTTTGCAGCAAAATGGATTGAGATTAGGCATATACTCTGGGTGGAACTCACCCTCCCACATCCACACTGGCACTATCAGGGGAAATGGGAATTGGAGTCAGGAAGACCTGAGTTTGAGCCCCCTCAGACAAGGCAAGGAATATTGTAGCTATGTGACTCTGGGCAAGTCACTTAACCTCTCTGTCTCAGTTCCCCATTTGTAAAATAGCACCAGGAAAGTAAAAGTAAAATAGCACAGTGGAAAGAGGGCTGGGCCTGGGATCAGGATGACTCATCTTCCCGAGTTCAAATCCAGCCTCAGATACTTCCTAGCTGTGTGACCCTAGGCAAGTCACTTCACCCTGTTTGGCTCAAGTTTCCTCTGTAAAAATGAGCTGGAGAAGGAAATGACAAACCACTGTAGTATCTTTGCCAAGAAAACCCCAAATGAGGTTATGAAGAATCAGATGGGACTGAACAACATCAAAATAGCACCTAGTATAGTGCTGTGGTGAAGATCAAAACAAGTTATCATATGTAAAGGGTTTGGCAAATTTAAAGTGATAGCTTGAAAGTGCTATATAAATTATATGAATGATAGCTGTTGTTATTTTCCCAGCTAGGAGCTGCAGTGGACAGAGTGCTGGGTCTGGAGTCAGAAAAGCCGGGAATTCAAATCCAGCCTTAGACACTTACTAACTGTGTGACCCTGGGCAAGTCACTTAACCTTTGTTTGCATCAGTATATTCATCTATAAATGGGAATAAACAATAGTTCCTACTTCCCAGGGTTGTTTCGAGGATCAAAGGAGATAATAATTATAAAGCACTTAGCACAGTGCCTGGTACATAGCAGATGCTATATAAATATTAGCTATTTATTATTCACCCCAAGGAGTCTTTCTATTCTTTTTTGATCTCCCACTTTTCCCCAATATAACTTATCAAAAAACCCCATCCACTCCTTTTACTGTCCCCAACTATCCTGCTCTACCTCTGAGACTATCTTCTTTTTTTTTTTTTTTTTTTTTTAGTGAGGCAATTGGGGTTAAGTGACTTGTGCAGGGTCACACAGCTAGTAAGTGTTAAGTGTCTGAAGCTGGATTTGAACTCAGGTACTCCTGACTCCAGGGCGGGTGCGCTATCCACTGTGCCACCTAGCTGTCCCTAAGTGTGGTTTTAATACATGGTCTTGACTGATTGAACCCATTCTGAGCTATGTCATTTCTGACATTATTTATGTGATATTTTTATATTCCATTATAGAATTAACATGTTACCTGCCCTTGCTTGCATCTTACATATGTCTTTTTTTTTTTCAGAAATCCAAGTTCCCTGTGCTTCTGCATTGGTCTCTTGAGTGAACTAATTTTTTTCTTCCTCATTATTAGAATGGCTTCTCTTTATGTCCTCAGAATTTCATTCTTGAAAGGTTTTTGATCCCTTCTAGGCTCTAGGTTGTTCCTCTTAGGCTGTAAGATTCTCCCCATCCTTTGTCTGATTTCTTTGAAACATGTTCTCCTAAAACCTAGGGAATGAATTAGATTTATTCCCAAGTTTCCTCTTCTTTTTTTTTTAATCACAAACTTTAAGATGGAGTGGTGACTTCCTTTCAAGATTTCCATCATCTCCACCCCAGAAGCTAATTACTTGTTTCTTGGTGAGAAGCAGGGCCAGAAGAGATGTAACCCTCCATTTTTGAAGGATTGAATTTTCATTAAGGTAAGTACAAAAATTATCAACCCTCTCCTTTTTTGGGGGGGGGGGGGCGGGGCGGAAGAAAGTTCTGTCTGATGTTCAAATAATTCATGTCCCCCAATATTATAGTCTCAGGCCTCTGCTAAATTTGTAATCTCTTCCCTGAATTCCTTAGTTAGCTCCTTTCTGTGCAGGTAGTCTGTAGTATACTGTGACTGGTTCCCTTGATCTTCACTCAAGTGGATCCTCACCATGCTTCACTCCTCCATTTCTTGAACTGCCTCACATGACTATATCTTCTGAATATATAATATTAGAGGCAGAGGAAGGGACCATGCAAATGCCCTGTTTTTCAAAAAGGGCAAGAGAACGGAATCTTAAAACTAAGGGCAGGGAGCAGCTAGGTGGCGCAGTGGATAAAGCATGGGTCCTGGATTGAGGAGGACCTGAGTTCAAATCCAGATTCAGACACTTGACACTTACTAGCTGTGTGACCCTGGCCAAGTCACTTAACCCTCATTGTCCCACCAAAAAACAAAAACCAAACCTAAGGGCATGACTTTGATTCTTTGGAAAATCTGAGAAGAGATCATTAAAGAGAGGATTAGACAATGTCTAGAAAGTACAGTTTACAAAAACCCAGCCTGGCCTCACCAAAAACAGGTCTTCAAGAACAAGCAGAGGCTGGAGGACCTCTTTGAGGTCCTTTGGACACTGGTTGGAATAAATGTCTGCTGGGGTCCTTTCCAATTCTCAAATTCTGTGATTTTTTTTAGGAGAAACAAAGGCCATCCCATTCTTAAGAAGGCCAACCATCCATCAGAAAGCAGAACCAGATCTCTACATCTGGCCCTGGTTTCCTGTTTTTCTGCTGAAAGAATAGGAACCTCTTGGAGAAGTCAAGGTGACCCTGTGAAAACAGTACTCCCAGTTCTAGAACTGAAACCTGATGTCTCATGATGTCAAAATCTAGGCCTGGGTCCTCTCCAGGAGCTCCCTTCCCTCACCAATGGAGGGAAGGAAAAGCTGCACCCCAAACCCCAGCACAAAACTCTGAGGTTGTCAGGGCCTCAATCTGAGAGTGGGCCATATAGTACAGAAAAGCCTGGGTTCCACTCTAACAGCATGGCCTGTTGTGAGGTCAGCCCATCAAGAATAAGGAGCCAGGGGGCAGCTAGATGGCGCAGTGGATAGAGCACCGGCCCTGGATTCAGGAGTACCTGAGTTCAAATCCGGCCTCAGACACTTAACACTTACTAGCTGTGTGACCCTGAGCAAGTCACTTAACCCCAATTGCCCCGCAAAAAAAAAAAAAAAAAAGAATAAGGAGCCAGGGGCAGCTAGGTGGTACAGTGGATAGAGCACCGGCCCTGGAGTCAGGAGTACCTGAGTTCAAATCCGGCCTCAGACACTTAACACTTACTAGCTGTGTGACCCTGGGCAACTCACTTAACCCTAATTCCCTCACTAAAAAAAAAAAAAAAAAGAATAAGGAGCCATAAGAAAGTCCAACTTCCTTTCCAGGGTTCAGGCTATCCAACCTTACCTATCCCCATAGACAGGTGTTTGGTTTTTTTCAACTGGGACAAAGAAAAAAAACAAGATTATTGATTTATACAATATATTTACAATAATTTTCAGCTTTAAAAAAATCTGGGGAGGGAGGGAGGAAGAGAATTTGGAACACAAAGTTTTAAAAATTTATGTTAAAATTTGTTTTTACATGTAATTTTGGGGGAAAAAAACAAAATTCTAAATAGGAAAAAAAATTTTTTTAATCTCGTACTATGCCCAAAGAGATATAGAACTGTGCATACCCTTTGATCCAGCAATACTACTTCTAGGTATATATCCCGAAGACATCCCCCAAAAGAGAAAAAGACCTATTTGTACAAAAAGATTTCTAGCAGCTCTATTTGTGGTGGCTAAGAATTGGAAATCAAAGGAATGCCCATCAACTGGGGAATGGCTAAACAAGCTGTGGTATTTGATGGTGATGGAATATTATTGTGGATAAGAAAGGCCTGGAAAGACCGATATAAACTTATGTATAGTGAAGTGAACAGAACCAGAATGTTTTACAGAGACAGCAATACTGTTTGATGAAGAACTGTGAATGACTATTATTCTCAGCACTGCAATGATCCAAGACAATCACAAAGAACTAATGATGAAACATACTATCCACCTCCAAAGAAAGAACTGATATTGATGGAACACAGATTGAAGCATGCTATTATTCACTTTTGATTTTTTTTTCTTGTACAAAATGACTAATATGGTAATGTTTACATAATCGTATATGTCACCCATATCTACTTGCCGCCTCAAGGAAGTGGGGAGGGGAGGGAGGGAAGGAGGGATAAAACTTGGAATTCAAAATTACAAATAAAAATGTTTATTATTTTTAAAAATAAACTACAAGGTAAAAAAAATCTTCTAATATGTGATACTTCTTTCTTTTTCTACAATCACTTGTTTTACATGATTTGGCATCAATTTCACAAGATTTTGTTACATATTAATTTTTTAATTCTCCATCATGAAGCCACACTTTTATCACATTGAATATCAGAAGCACACATCTGATGATCAACTGTGATAGACTTAACTCTTCTCAGCAAAACAATGATCCAAGATAATTCCAAAGGACTCATGATGGAAAATTCTCTCCACATTCAGAAAAAAGAACTGGAATCTCGATGCAGATTGAACCATACTGTTTCTACTTTTTTTGTTTTTGTTTTTTTGATGTTTTCCCCTTTTGTTCGAATTCTTCTTTTACAAGATGCCTAATGCAGAAATATGTTTAATGTGATTGTACATATATAATCTATATCAGATTGCTTGCTGTCTTGGAGAGACGTGAGGGAAAGGAGGGAGGGAGAAAAATTTGGAACTAGAAATCTTTTTTTTTTTGGTGGGGCAACGGGGGTTAAGTGACTTGCCCAGGGTCACACAGCTAGTAAGTGTCAAGTGTCTGAGGCCAGATTTGAACTCAGGTACTCCTGAATCCAGGGACAGTGCTTTATCCATTGCACCACCTAGCTGCCCCAACTAGAAATCTTATGAAAACAAATGTTGAAAACTATCTCTACATGTAACTAGAAAATAATAAAATATTTTATGATAAAAAAGAAAACATAATTTTTTAAAAAGCAGCACACATAACAAACAATCCACTTTCCATGTCTAGCCTTGATTAGTGTACAGGTGTTCCTTTCCCCTCCCACCCTTTCGTTGCTGCTTTTTATATGTCTCCCTCCCTCAAGCAACAAAAGCAAACAAAAAATAAATAAAGCCCTCAATCCATAGCTGCATAGTCCAGTGTAACAAATTCCCACATTGACTATGTCCAAAAAAGCATGTCTCTTTCTACATTTTAAGTTCATCACCTCTCTGTTGAGAGCTGAGTAGCATATTGTATCATCTTCAGTCTTTTGGACTGATGGTTTGTCATTTTTTGATCAGATCAGAGTTCTAAAATCTTTAAAAGATGTTTTTCCTCTAAAATGTTATTACCATCTAAATTGTTCTCCTAGTTCTGCTCACTTTGCTCTGTATCAGCTCAGAGGTCTTCCCAGGTTTCTCTGAAACTATTCATTTCACCATTTATTAAGGCAAAATAGCATTCTGGCATATTCATGTACCATGTTTTATTCAGCTATTTCCCAGGAGAAGAACACCCAGTTTTCCCCTACCAAGAAAAGCACTGCTTTACTTATTTTTGTTCATATAGACCCTTGGACCTCCTCATGGTGGTTACAACATGCGCCTTTGACTCAGCTTTCCCATCATTTCCCTCTACCCCTCCCACCTCTTCTACTCATCATTACAACTCAGCAAAATAGCGGACTGGGTGTCAGGCTCCCCTCTTCCTTCAAACTACCCTCAAAGTCCCTCTCAACTTCCCCTGCCCAACAGGAATAACCAGGAAACTTAGACTGTGCCCAAATAAACATCATCTCATAAGGGAATTTAGGGGTAAAGGAGAGGGTGGGGTGGGCAACACAGATCTGACCATGGTATTCCCCTATTCAAGAATCTTCAGGGACATCTTTTGTCTTTAGAATTACAGATGGGGGTGCAGCTAGGTGGCACAGTGGATAGAGCACTGGCCCTGGAGTCAGGAGGACCTGAGTTCAAATTTGGCCTCAGACACTTGACACTTAGTAGCTGTATGACCCTGGACAAGTCACTTCACCCTCATTTGTCCCGCCCCCCAAAAAAAATCACAGATAGGTAAATTGTGAAATTCCTGGAGTCAGGAAAACGAGTTCAAATTCTACACTTATTGGCTATGTAAGTCACTCCAACTCTTTCTGCTTCAAGTTTCCTCATCTGTAAAAAGGGGATTAAAAAATGCTATCTCCCTCCCAGCATTTCCATAAAGAACAAATGAGATAACATAGGGAAAGTTCTTTGAGCTCTAAAAAAATGTTCTCAATTATTATTATTATTTAGAATAAATACAAAGACCCAAGTCATCAGCCTGATGTGTAAAGTCTTCTACAATCTGGCTCCAGCCCCGCTTTTCTCATCTCAATTGACTTTATTCCCCTCCTATGCCTTCTGCTCTGGGCAGGCTCACTTGGTACCTATCCATCCCCTTGGCATGACATTGCATCTCCTGAGTTTTTTTTGGTTTTTGGTTTTTTTTGGTGGTTTTGAGGGTTAAGTGACTTGCCCAAGGTCACACAGCTAGTAAGTGTCAAGCGTCTGAGACTGGATTTGAACTCAGGTCCTCCTAAATCCAGGTGGTGTTTTATCCACTGCACCACCTAGCTGCCCCCACATCTCCTGAGTTTGTGCCTTGGCACAGGTAGAAACCCCCCACCTCTCTCTCCCTTCCTCTCTCTCTCCCTTCCTATCTCCCTTCTTCTTCTTCTTCTTCTTCTTCTTCTTCTTCTTCTTCTTCTTCTTCTTCTTCTTCTTCTTCTTCTTTTCTCTCTCCCTCCCTCGCTCCCTCTCTCTCTCCCCCTCCCTTCCTCCCTCCCTCTCTCTCTCCCTTCTCTCTCTCCCTCCCTCTCTCCCTTCTTCTCCTTCTTCTCCTTCTTCTTTCTCTCTCTCTCATCCCAAATCTCCAGCTTCTTCCAAAGCCCAGCGCAGATGCCACCTCCTCCAACATGAAGCTTTTCCCAACTCTCCTTCCTTGCCCCTCCCCCCAGCTGTCAGTGTTCTCTCTCGTGAAACAACTTTGTGTGATTATCGTGTTTACTGAATCTGCGTGTCCGTGTTGTATTGTCTTAGAAAAACAGGAACTCTGAGGAGAGGGGTTATTTCCCTTTTTGTTTTCTGCCTCCTCAGTTCTTAGTTTATTGCCCGACACATAGTAGGTGCTTAAGAAATGTGGTGAATAGTCAACAAGCATTTATTAAGCTCTTATTATGTGCCAAGCACTGTGGTTAAGAGGGGGGAAAAAAGGCAAAAGACAATCCTTGCTTTCTAGGAGCTCATGGTATGATGGGGGATGACATGTAAACGACGATATACAGATAAGGTATAAACAGGGCAAATTGAAGATGATCAACTGAGGGAAGGAAGGGACTAGAATTAAGGGAGATCAGGAAAGGCTTCTTGCAGAAAGTGAGACTTTAGCTGAGACTTGAAGGAAGCCAGGGAAGTTGGGAGGCAGAGATGAAGAGGGAGGGAGGTCGAGGCACGGGCACAAAATTACCTTGAGTCTGGTGATAGAGTGTCTAACACTAGGGACAGCAAGGGGTCCTTTGTCATCATATCACAGGGTACATGGATGGGTGAAAGAGTGAGAATATTGTCAAGGTCAGGAGGAGACAGTTTATCGAGAGCTTTGAAAGTCAAACAGAGGACTTTGTCTGATCCTGGAGGTAAAAGGCTGTGGGAGGGGGAAGGGGGTGTCCCGCTTGCACTTTAAGAAGATCCTTATTACCAGCGTTTTGCTGGGTTGAACTCAATTGTTGAATCTTGACCTTTACTCAAACCCTAACCTAACCCTTCTGCCCTTAACCAAGACCCTGACCCTTACATACACCCTGACAATGGAACCATTGCCACTGCAGGCTCCTTGGCAGATCCTGGAGAAATCCTGTTGGGGATTTCCTGTAGAAGGAAAGCTAAGCAAGGTCACTCCCACCTCTGCAAGACCCTAACCCTGATTGGTGCCTCTGCCACCTTTGGCCCTAACAGCAACAGTCACAGGAGAAATATTGGAAAGAAGGGTAAAATTGGGGCAGGGGGACGATCAGCCCAAATTCTTTTAGGGCTCCTATGCCTGCATGAGCATAACGGAGAGGAGAGGATCCAGGAGGGCACTCAAAGAGCCCTGAGCTTTCTCCTCTTTCCTAATCCTGGGGATTTCTAGGAAAGAGTGAGTGCAGGAGGAAAAGGAGAAGGAAGGAGGAAGCCTTAGGTTGGTTTTCCCAGCAAAGCCCCGCCCTCCCTCCTCCCTTCAGTCACTCTCCCCCACTACAAAACTGGGCAGTAGTTCTGGGAGCTCTGATGGAGCCCGAGGCCAAGTGGGACGGCAGCTCAGAGCAAGTGGAACTCGGCAGGATGTCCCCAAGAAGCCAGGGTGAGGGCAAACTGAGAGGGGAGGGGTGGGGGAGGGGACAGGGAGGACTGGGGATACTGGAGATGACTAAAAGTGAGCTGAGCTGTAGCTCCTGCCTTCCCCCTCCCCACAGCGAACCCCAGGCTTTTGGCATTCATCTGGCTTTCTAGAGCCCGAAGGCTGCAAGAGTATGAGATGACAGGGCCCCATGGGATGGCATCCTTTCAAGACTCATCTTCCCTGACCTATCTGAGCCTAGATCAGACCTTCCCCAGGTACCCCATCTTCTGATTCTTGGGAGGATCAAAGGATCACAGATTGAGAGTTGGAAGGAAGGGCAGCTAGGTGGCGCAGTGAATAGAGCACCGGCCCTGGATTCAGGAGGACCTGAGTTCAAATCCGACCTCGCACACTTAACACTTACTAGCTGTGTGACCCTGTGCAAGTCACTTAACCCCAAATGCCCCGCAAAAAAAAAAAAAAGAAGAAGAAGAAGAAAGAAAGAAAAGAGAGTTGGAAGGAACTGACTGCCATCAGTTCTAACTTCCTTCACTTTACAGACAAGGAAACTGAGGCAGAAGGAAGTTAAGTGATTTGCCCAAGGTCACAGAGTTAGTATCTGAGGCAGAGTTCAAAACCAGCTTTTTCTGATTCCAAGTCCATCTGTCTGTTATAATGCTAGTATTAGGAGGGGTGCAGGGGAAGAGAAGAGAGAATTGAGAATCCCATCCCTTCTCTGAACCTGAGTTTCCTCATACATAAAATGCAAGGTTTTTACTAGAATGATCTCTAAGACTCTGGTCCCTAGGAGCCTATGACAAGAACAAAGGCACATGGGGAGAGGAGAATTTAGAATATGGAAATGGAGAGACAGGGAAATGGAGATATTAGAGAATAGGGCTTGGGATCTGGAAAGATGGGGAAATGAAGTCACAGGAACACAGAACTAGGGCTGGAAGGATCCTTGGAGGTAATCTAGTCCAACTGGTTCATTTTGCAACTAAGTAAACTGAGACCCATAGAGGCTCTGTCTCCGTAGTAAACATTTTATATAGCCCACTGCGATTCGCAAAGCACTTTACAAATATTACCTCACTTGATCCTCACAACAACCTTGTGAGGTAGGTACTATTATTGTCCTCATTTTAGAGCTTAAGAAGCTGAGGCAGACAGAGGTAAAGTGACTAGCCAGTATCACACCTATGAAAGATACAAGGGCAGGATTTGAACTCAGAACCTCCTGACTCCTAGTCTATCACCCTATCCACTAAGTCACCTGGCCAGCACAAGGTCACAGAGATAGTAAGTAGTAGCATAGACTCCAGAGGTAGGCAAAGGGAATAATGGAGAGATGCAGAATATGAGAATGGCGCTGAGCATGTATGTGAGCAGAGTGTGAGAATAGTGCATACTTGTAATCCTTGCTACTAAGGAGGTGGAGGATGATGGTGGATAGCCTGAGCTTAGGAGTGCTGAGCTACAGACATCAAGGGTCCATACTAAGTCATACACCAATATGGTGAACCCCCAGTAGCAAAGGACCACAAGGCTGCCTAGAGAGGATGCAAAAAGCTCAAGTCACAAAAAGAGCAGGTCAAAGCTCTCATACTGATCAGTAATGTGATTAGATTCATGAGTGGCCACTAACTTCCAACCTGGGTGAGGCAGAGAGAACCAGTTTCATATATATACATATATATATATATATACATATATATTTCTTTTTATTCATTGATTTACATTTATATATATACACATATATATTCATACACACACACAAACACATATATTCCTATCTAAATGAACAGGGAAATAAATAGATCTGATTTCTTATATATATATATATATATATATATATATATATATATATATATATATGGTATGAGAGCCAGGGGCCCCTGCTCCCTGCCAAGAAAGAATTTGACCTTTCTAGGGTCATCTTGGCATCCCAGAGGTTGGGTCATGGGTCACGTCAGTCAGTGGACTTGAATGCTACCAGCCAATTAGTTTGGAGCTGTGTGTGGGGACCACCCCTCTTCCTGTTAGACAGGGGGCTTCTGAGGGAACCAACTGGGACTCTCACTTTTTGGGAAGCGTGAGAGGCTTGGTGAAGGTTTGTGCTCTCTCGCTCTCGCTCTCTCTCTCTCTCTCTCTCTCATAGATCTGAGCTAGGGTTTTTTCATTCTTTCAGAGACATGTGCTCTCTCTATATATATACTAACTTCTAATATACTTTAACAAATGCCTCAAAGCCTAAACTGTTGCTGAATTTATAAGTAAATCTTAGCTAGCTTTCCCCCACCACACTTCGGGGGGGGGGGCAGGTAAGGACACATATATTAGATTTTGTTGTTGTTTTTGGTTTTTTTTTTTGCGGGGCAATGGGGGTTAAGTGACTTGCCCAGGGTCACACAGCTAGTAAGTGTCAAGTGTCTGAGGCCGGATTTGAACTCATGAACTCCTGAATCCAGGGCCGGTGCTTTATCCACTGCACCACCTAGCTGCCCCCTCATATATTAGATTTTAAACATCACAATGGTATGGCTGTAGATATAGATGATACAGAAATAAATAGATGGGAATGGGGAGATTCAGGTATGGGAGATAGAGGCAAGGACAGATCCAGGAGTTGGAGAACAGAGGGACAGACATTCCTAAATGGAATGGGCTACCTTGGGAGGTAGTGAGTGGCCCTTTGCTGGAGGTCTCCAAGCAGAGGGGGTAGATGATAGCAGAGATGCTTATCTGAGTGTGGGCTGCACTAGATGGCCTCTGTGGTCCTTCCCAATTCTAACATTCTCTGATTTCCTGATTCTAACTGTGCGACAGAAGGGTAGCAGTGGGTCCAAATAGGGAAGCAGTCAATAAGGGGAGGGTCAGAATCGCAGGCAATAGGGAAGAAGTGGTTTGGGGGAAAACATCAGGGGATTTAGGGAAATTGGAAGAACCAGAGACAGGGGTTCCAGGGATGGGGACAGAGAAGGAAAGGAAGGTGTGTAGCTGCATGAGCTCTTCACCTCTGAGCCCCTGAGTTCCTTTCTGCCCTGAGACAACACCTAAGGGAACAAACAATTAGGATCTCTCCAACTCAAGGGCAGGGGCCCATATGGCCAAGGTGACAGGGTGATTCAATAGAGTATGGGATCTGACATCCGAGATTGTTGTTATTCAGTCACTGGGTCATATCTGACTCTTTGTAACCCCACAGACAATACAATACACCAGGCCTTTATATGCTCCACTATCTCCCAAAGTCTGCACTATCTACCCATCTCATCCTCTGCCATCCCCTTTTCCTTTTGCCTTCAATCTTCTCCAACATCACAGTCTTTTCCAATGGAGTCAGAGGATTTGGGTTCAAATCTTACCAGGACATTTAATACTTCTATTGCCATGAGCAAGGCACTTTCCTCATCTGTAAACCATATTGGCCAAGGCCTGGCACGTGGTAGGAGTTTAACAAATGCTTGCTGAATTGGATTCTATCCTGAAGGAATCTTTCTAATTGGTCCTCCATGGTCTGCCTGCCTACCTGCCTCACTCAGGGTCCCTTCACCTGCCTAAGGAAGCCTGAGTTTTGGACACAAGAGCAAAGAGGCTGAGGTCAGGGCTTCCATGGCCCAAGATGCAGGCCCGGTGCCAGGCTAAGTCACAGGACAGAGTGCCAGAGCTTTACTTCCCAAAACTATGTCTAGACCATGTTTCCCCAAAGCCACTCTTCAGCTCTTCCTCTTATGTTCTTCCCTTGGCTCCCAGGATTCACTAAGCTGACCAACCAGAAGACCTGTGGGAAGAGTATACTTCTCCTCATCTTTGTGCTGCTGATCTCCGTGGCCCTGTGGGGAACACTCCTTTTCTTGTTCCTAACTCGGTGTAAGAACCTCCCCAGCCCTACCCTGCATTCAGGGCCCTCTGACCCCTACCTCTTACTCCAGGACCCATTCTTCAAACCATTCATCTGAGAACCCAATGGAAAGGGTTCATGGGCTTAGAGGGTGGGGGTAGGAAAGGAAGCTGGGCCAGGGGGAGGGAGAGGTAAAAAACATGAACGTTCATATTGCTCTCATTCCTCTAGTCAAAGAGATAGCCCAGGACTTTGAGAAGCTTCGGGAGTCTTGTGTATATCACAATGGTATGTATGTTTGAGTGTTGATCTACTGTGATGGATTATATTCTTCTCACCAATGCAATGGCACAAAAGAGTTCCAGGGAACTCGTGATGGAAGAGGATCTCCAAATCCAGGAAAAAAAAAAAAGAACTGCGGAGTATAGATGCTAAATGAACCATACTATTTCTTTTGTTTTTGATGCTGCTGTTTTTTTTTCTATTTTGAGGTTTTCCATCATTGGTCTGATTTTTTTTCTTATAACATGACTAATATAGAAATAGGATTAATGTTATTATGTGTATATATATGTATATATATATATATATAAATATAACCTATATCAGATTATCTGCTGTCTAGGGGAGGGGGGAGGGAGGGGAGGGAGGGAGAAAAATCTGAAATTGTAAAGCTTGTATAAACAAAGGTTGAGAACTATCTTTACATGTAATGGAAAAAAAAATAAAATACTTTATTAATTTAAAAAAAAACAATGGTATGTATGTGGCCCTAATGAGACCCTAAGATGTTATATCCCCCTCCCCAGTCCCGGACCCAGAGGTCCTGCCTGTCAATCTCACCCCATGATTCTCTTTTATTTTCTAATATCCCCGCTACCTCCCAGAACCGCAGAGCACACAACCAAAACATTTTGCAGATGGGGAACCTGAGGGCCCTGGAGAGGAACATGACTCATCTAAGGCCACATGACTAATTAGTGGCAAAGCTTGGACTAGAACTCAAGTCTCTGGACTCTTCAGTTTGGGGGGTTTTTCATGTTCCTTTTACCTAGGCTTGTAGAACCTGGAGTAACTCTATGCCCTTATGAGGAATGACCTATAAATAACCCCTTATCCCTAAAAATCACATGCCCACCTCAGGACCAGAAAATGACTTCTTGGGTACATGGTCTCCTAGAATGACAGCCACCCCTTATCTTCTGGAATGATTCCTCTGGCCCAACCCCTGACTTCCTCCTCTTTCTTCTCACAGACTCTGGCATTGTGACTATCATCAAGCGGCTACAGATGGATCAGTGGGACCTCAAACACGATGGTAAATCTCAGGATGGGTGATCTGGGATCTCAGCCAGAGCCCCTGAGGGTTTATGGAAGAACTGGGGAGACAGCTCTTTGTCAACTCAAAGGCCAGGATCCCAATATTAATGCCAGGCTGAGGAGATGGCATATGGGGGCTGAGGGAGGGAGCAGTGTAGAGACACCATGCATGTGACCCTGAGAAAGTCTCTTCCCCTCTCCAAGCCTTGATTTTCCCGTATGACAAAGACATGTCATTCTGCCCTGCCACTCCCAGAGATGGGGGAAATTAAGAGCTGTCTTCAAGTATCTGCAGAGGTGTCAAATAGAGAAAGAAGAGACTTACTCTGCTCGACCCCAGAAGGCAGAACCAGTAGAGAAAGCTAAAAGTTGCAGAGGCAAATTTAGACTTTATAGATAAGAAAAAGTCTCCTAACCAATATGGTTGTCTCGGGGCAGCTAGATGGTGCAGTGGATAGAGCACTGGCCCTGGATTCAGGAGTACCTGAGTTCAAATCCGGATTCAGACACTTAATACTTACTAGCTGTGTGACCCTGGGCAAGTCACTTAACCCCAATTGCCTCACTAAAAAAACCAACAAAAAAAAAAAAACAATATGGTTGCCTCAAACTAAAATGGACCACCTTAAAAAACGCTCTGGAGGTCTTCCATCAGAGATCAGATGACCACTTATTGGAGATGTGATAAAGCTGGCAGAGGGATTTCTCTTCCAAGTAAAGAGACGGACTATGAGGTCTCTTTCAAATCCCCAGCCCTGGGTGGGAGTTAGGACTAAAGACCTCTCTGAAGGCAGCATCCATCCCAAGACCAACCTTGTTCTCACTTTTCCCTCGAAGTCCCTCAGCTCTCCAAGGCCCTGAACAAACTCCAGGCAGACCAAACAACCCTGAAATCTCAAGGTGAGAGAGCTCCATGATGGGAGGGTGGCCTGTTGCTGAGGACAAAGTATGAGGAATCTTTGCCTTCCTTGGTAGGGAAGGCAAACACCTGAGCTTTCCCCAAGACTCCTTGATTGGGACTTTATGCCTCTGGGCCCCCAAATCTAACAACAGCTTGGTGGGTTCAGTCTTTCAATGGGGGTGGGACAAAGGTGTAGAATAGCAGAGGCCCAGAGGCATCAACTCTGGAGAAGAGAGGGACCATGAGTCAATCCAGAGAAATTGTTCAGGAATCCACCTAGGGATCCACAGAAGATCACAGGAGAAGAAACTGGGGACAGGGAAACACACAGGCCCTCTACCCAGGATAGTTTGGCCCCACAAACTGACCCTGTTCTTCAAAAGTCAGACCCTGGAGGGACTACCAGCTAAATAGATAGCCCTAAAATCTCAGGACTTAAAGACATGGAGGATGTCAAATAGGAACGTGGATAATATAGTCACTGGGGGAATATAGAAGATCAGGAGCAAGGGGTGTGGGAAATGAGGACCCTAAGGAACATAAAATATGAGGGAGGGAGCCCTTGGAGATGAGAAATATGAGGGGACATTGTCCTGAGGGATATGAGGGATGGAGGTCCCGAGGGATGGTGGTTTTGTGGGTTATCCCTTGCCCAAGATATGACAATCCTCCCCATTCCTGTCCCCCAACCCCAGCCTCTCAGGCCTCTCAACAACTGGACAGACTTGAAGAAGACAGCAGAACCTTCAAGTCCCAGGGTGAGAAGGGGGAATAGAGGAGGGTTGTGGGAAGAGAGGCCTGTAGGAACACAAGACCAAGTCCTGAAGGAAAAGGACAGAAAAGGGTGAAGGGGGAATGGAAATATGAACTTGACCCCAGAAAGATGTCAATCCTGAAGGCTGTTCTCCCATCCCCAATGTCCCTAATATCCACAGTGCTGAACGAGAAGAATTCTGCTACTCAGGCTCGGGAAAAACTGCAGGAAGAGATCGAGAAGCTTTGGACTGAATTCCAAAGGGCAAATGGTGAGAAGGCAAATAGTAAGGGTGGGATCCTTCCCTCCAAGCTTCACCCCATTCAGAGTTTCCTCTTACTCTTCCATGTAGCTCTTTCCTCGAAGCTGAGTAATCAGACCCAAAAGACTCCCCAGACCTTGAGGAGTGAGGCCGAATCCTCACCTTGACCCTTCAGCCTTTCTGGATTCATCCACAGTATTTCCCTTTTCTATCTTCCTTTCTCATTTTCTACCACACCTCACTCTGCTTTTCTCCTTACCCATAGATCTCAGAACCTGCCACGGTTTCTAATCCAAACCCCCTCTCAAGATAGGGATCACCTCTTCAGCCTCCCCAACAAGGGATTATCTAGTCACTGTCCAAACAAATTCATCCACACTTAATACTTTAGTGGAAATGGTAGTGATGATGGTAGGAATTGGTGCTGGTGATGGTAATGGTAATGATGGCGATGGCTCCTCTGCCTAGGATGGAGAGTTCTCCCCTCTTCCCCCTCCCCAAACTCCACAACTTCTCAGCTCTCCCAAGGACCGGACAGACTTGAAGACCACACAGCCATGCCAACCGAGGGTGAGAAACTGAGAACAAAGAATAATGTTAGTGGCATTCATAGTCACGACAATGTTGGTGATGTTAATAGAGACAACGGATCATGATATGGTGGGGGAGTCCTAATGATGCTGGTGATGGTGATGGTAAAGGGATTGAAAGGACGGTGGCGGTACTATTGGTGATGTTGGCAGTGAGATCGGTGGTGATGATGGTAGTTATAATGGTAATGGCATCAGTGATGCCAGTGGTGGCAGAAATAATAAAGACAATGCTGATGGTGGCAGTGATGAAGGTTGGTGATGACAGCAATGGTGGTGGTGATGTTAATAGTGGCAATGGTGATGGAGAGAATGATAACAATGATGGTGAGAGTGGTAATGACAGTGGAAGTAAGGGTATTAATGGCGACAAGTGGTGGTGACGGGCGTGATGATGGCGATGGTCTTGAAGATCCTTTCCAATTATAAGATTCTATGCTTCTCTCCTTATCTTAAGCTTCATTTGCTCACAAGAAAAAATTCTGGTGGCCATGAGCAGTATCTGGAAGCTTCCTCTACCCTGACCTTTGTTTGCCTTTCTCTTGCTATAGGCTCTGTCTGCACAAATTGCCCAGAAGACTGGCAACTGTTCGAGAAAAAATGCTACTTTTTTGGAAAGGAGCCCAAGACATGGTCCCAAGCCAAGTTTGCCTGCGTCAACCTTCAAGGCCGGCTGGTCAGCATCAAAAGCAAAGAGGAGCAGGTAGGACATCACAGGGTCTGGGATCCAAAGGAGCCTGAGCTGAACTGAAAAAGGGAAGTGAGTGAGCTGGGTGGATCCCTCCAAGGATGCAGGTTTTAGTAGGGACTAAGGGCCTAACCCTGGGAAGAAGCTCCAGGGATGCTTCCCTCCCTTTTCAGGGAGCTATACTGATGGGGTTAGAATGAAGTGGCTCAGGAAGCTAGGTGGCACAGTGGATAAAGCACCAGCCCTCGGTTCAGGAGGACCTGAGTTCAAATCTAGCTTCAGACACTTAACACTTACTAGCTGTGTGACCCTGGGTAAGTCACTTAACCCCAAGTGCCTCACAAAAAAAAAAAAAAGAAAGAAAAGAATGAAGTGGCTCTACTTAGGGGAAAGGGTTGAGGAGAAAGGTCTGTAAAAGGGATGTCTAATGGTGCAGGTGATGTGCCCTAAAGGAGGCAAGCCTAGGGACCCAGGCATCCTGGCCCCTTACCTTTGGGGGCTCTAAACAATTGTTTGACTTTATTTCAGATCTTCTTAACCCAGAAGTCCAACAAGAAGGGTTCCTGGATTGGCCTCCGGGACCTGGACATAGAGGGCGAGTTCATATGGATGGATGGGAGTCCCCTGGGCTACAGGTGAGTCAGGGGAAGATCCAAGGAGGTGGGATGGAATGGAAGCTCAAAGCCAGGGCCATAGCACAATTGCAATCTGTGTGTGTGTGTGTGTGTGTGTGTCTCTGGAAATTATCTGCTTTTCAGCAACTGGAGCCCAGGAGAGCCCAACAACCAGGGTCAGGGGGAGGACTGCGTGGCAATGCGTGGCATCAATGGTCGTTGGAATGATGCCAACTGCCGGGGGCAACAGGACAGCTGGATATGTGAGAAGCTAGCCACATGCTGACCACTGACAATGGTCCAAGGCCTACAACCTGAGGCTAGCACCCAGCTTTAGCTGTGACATGGCATGGTGTTGGTGATGTTAATAGTGACAATGGTGATGGGGGAGATGATAATAGTATTTATTATTTCTCATCAAGAAGAACAGGAATTCCCCCCCTAAGCCCAAACACTCCCATGCCCTTGGCTCTCTCCCCCTACTCCAGGCCTTTTACTCCTGAACTAGGACCCAAACCTCCAGTCTCCAGTGCCTTCCCTGAGCTAGGAGGGAAAGATGACCCTCCTCCCAGCACCCACTTTCCCAGAGGTTGAAGGAAGGGCCAAGATCTCCAGTCCCAACCTTCCCTAAATTCTCAGCCTTTCATCCCAGAATGTCCAGATGTTCCTTCTTACCTGCTTTCTCACCCACCAAAGATTCTCAGAGAGTTTCCAAGGTATGCCAGGGAAGGCCGACTTTGTCCTCACTCTTCCTTTCCTCCCACTCTACCCCAATGGGTCAAAGAATGGGGCCAGCCTCACATTGTTCTTCTCTCAAGAGAACTGTGTTCCCAGTCAAGGTCGACAGCAGCCCACCACTCATCAGGGAGGCCCAGTTCTTCTCAGTTTTCCTGTAAGCAGAAGCCTTCTGGGTTTTTCTCACCATCTATGGTGTAAAGCTGGCCTTCAGCCATCCCACCTCCACTTCCACACCTCTACCTCTTAAAACTGCTCGATTCCTTTAAGACTCTGCTCTAGTGGCACCTTCTACCAGAGGTTTTTCCTGGTTCACTCAGTTGTTTGAGTCTCTCCCAACCTCCCCAAAATTGCCTTGTATTTTTGTACATATTTTGTACTCAATTATCTACGTACGCCATTTCCTCCACTCCACCACTAACAAGATGACTGTTAGCTCCTTGAGAGTAAGGGTTATTCCTTGTCTGTCTTTGTGCCAAGCTTGTCACAGTACCTGGCACAAAGATTTTTAATAAATGTTTAATAAATGCTTATTGAACTGAACTGAATGGAATCACCCGACTCCAAAGGACCTAGACTAAAACATCCTTCCGGGCCTCCCTCCTCTGGCACAGAGGCAGTGGACTTGTACAGAACAAGACATAATTGGTCAGACACGGCTACTGTGTTGGTTTGTTTTGATTCATTACATTTCTTTGTTACGTGGAAGACTTTCATCGTGGGGTCAGGAGGGTTCCTTGAGAAGCTATAGTTTGGGAGTTTTTAAAAATCTAGATGGTATTTCAAAAACCCCTTCCAGTTGTGAAGTTCTTCAAATGATAACAGAAGTCTTTAATCCAGGCATGTCCTTTTCATACAACTAGTTTGGGAAATTAAGCATAAACAGAATGATGAGTCATAGGATTTAAAGTGGGACAGGGGCTCAGAGATCATCTACTTCAACCCTTTCTTTTTTTTTTTTTTTGGTGAGGCAATTGAGGTTAAGTGACTTGCCCAGGGTCACATAGCTAGTAAGTGTCAAGTGTCTGAGGCCGGATCCGAACTCAGGTCCTCCTGAATCCAGGGCCAGTGCTCTATCCACTGTGCCACCTAGCTGCCCCTCAACCCTTTCATTTTACTGATGTGAGGTCCAGGGAGGGAAAGGGATGGGTCCAAAGTCACAAAGTGAGAAAGCAGCAGAGCGAGGATTCCAACCGAGGTCCTCCACATCATGAGCTCACCCGCTTGCTTCCTGGCAGTGACTACAATATAGACAGCAGAAGGTCTATGTCCTCTGGCTATCTCTCTGGCTCAGCCTGTGAACTCTGAGAAGACCAAGGTTCAGCCTAAGTGATTCTCCCCAAAGGGTGGTCAGTTTGGCATCACAATCTGGGTGCCCAAAAAAGGTTTTGTGGCCCTCAGCTCTTGGCTAAGTTCACATCTCTAGCCATCTAATACTCCCCAAGGCAAACTCACCTATAGCACAACAAGCACAAGAGATGGCTGAGCCCCTCTTCCCACCCACATGACCCATGCCCACCCGGAATCTGGGCTGGAACTCCATCCCTGAGCTCTCAGGCTCAGATCTCAGGAAATAAAGCATCCAAGAACAGAGAGAAGGGCAGGAAAAGAAGAGAAGACAGGAGCCATGGGGAGGCATGGGGAGCTCTGACCAAAGAAAGAAAAGGACAACAGATTATCTTCAAGAACACTTAGCTTTAATGAGAATCACACTGTTCTAAGCAGCAATTCACTGTCTTCAGAGCCCCAAAAGAGATCATGAGGACTGAACTATCACCCAAGACTTAGATGGGTGAAGGGGAAAGGGGCAGAAACTGAGAAAAGACCAAGGAATCCTGGGGCTGGACAGAGATTAAACATTTGACCATATTCTTACCAAAGAACTATGATAGAAACCCAAACCTTCTGCCTCTGACTGTATACTAAATGGCCAGGTATGGGGCTGATCAAGGGAACTGCCCCTACTCAAGCAAGAGTAGGAACCACTGGGACAGCTCAGCTTCTGGTCCCCAGCCAGTGTGTCATGGGATAGAACCCTGTGGGACCCTGCCCCAATCCAGGAAGCAGATGAGGGTCCAGACAAGAGGATACCAGAATTTCTTCAAGGGAAACTGCCTGTCTTCCCTGGCTGGTCTCATTTCAATTGACAATGTACAGAAGCCCCTACACTGAGTTCCCCAAGAAAACAGTCATGGGTTAAGGAAACCCAGGGTGATAAGAACTGGACCCTCCCCATTCCCACCCCCTCTAATCCCCATACCATCCAGGAGATGACACAAAAGAAAAATTAAAAATAAAAAAATAAAAACAGGCCCCACCCAGACTCTGGAGATTAGCCTGATCAAGAACTTGAGCTCCTTGTCCCTGAGCACTCCAGGGAGCATACCCCCCTGGCACCAGAAACTATAGACAGACAAGGCCTGGTAACTGAACCCAGAGAGAGTCAGAACCAGGAAAGTTGATGAGGGTTCACATCGTGGGGAGGAGGGGAGTTGGTCATCTGGCAATAGGTACAATACAGGGGTACAAAGGACCATGGCTCATAGATACCAAGAGGGGCCTGGCCCTCTCCTTCCCAAGTCTGTCCTTGGCTCAGCGGCCATCCAGGGCTCGGTCCCGGGCAATGACAGCCTCATCGAACTTGATCATGAGGGTGGTACCCTTGTGCCAGTGGGCAGTGACCTTGGCAGGGAAGCCACTGTGGGTGAGTACAGCTTCAACTACACCTGCTGTGAAGCTGGCACAGTTGAGTGTGCTGTTCTCCTTGGGCACAGAGATGTAGGTGTTGATGAGTGGTTCACGCTCGATGATGTAGTAGGTCTTGTCATCATCATTGGCTTGTTCCAGCTTGTCTGCCTCCTTGCCAAAGAGTGCTCTCCACACTGCACCCTTGACAAATAGCAGTGCACCCAGTACTCGGGTCTCCCGTCGGCCGCCCTTCTCCCGTGTGGCCAGGCCATCCAGCACCCGGGCGCCTACCTGCTGACCCAGTTCTGCCAGCCGTGCCTGCAGCTCTGCCACAGAGTACACACGATTCTGGCAATACTGAACCAGCTCCGAGAACAGCAGGGAGAAGGCACTCAGGCTCACCTCCGTCTTGGGCCTCACTAGTGACCGCTCCAGGATAGCCGACTTTCCCCTCGTGAACCGTGCATCCATGGCCTCGAGGTGGTAGGAACAACCTTGACAGGGGAGAAGTAATAGTATAAGAGAAAGAGCCCTGAGCTGGGAGTGAGATGCCTGAATTCTAGCTCCAGCTCTCTCATTAATGCCAGATATGACGGGAAACCAATCCCATCCACAGAATCACAGGCTAAATGGTCATCTAGTCCAACCCATTCCTAAGCAAGCCTCCCCAGGACATCATATATGGCAAATGGTCATCTGGCCTCTACTCAAGATCTACATGTGGGGAATATATTACCTTCCAAATAGAAAGCCCGACTTCTTTTGGACAGCTCCCAATGACTCTAAATCTGCCACTATGAGACTTTGGCCCCCCTCTTTGACAGAATGACAAGGGCCAAAAAGAACAAGTCTAATCCCCTCTCTCACATGACACAAATACACAAAGGACCAGTTCATGTGAGCAACATTACTGAACTGCCTCCACCAATTCAGACTGCAGCCCAAGCCAGCCTTAGACTTAGTAGTAAGTCCCAGAGAATTAGGTGGGGCACCCAGAAGGGAGAGGATTTCCTGGGATCACACAGCTAGTCGTAGAGGCCAGATATGAACAAAAGCTGGTTGTCCCAGATTTAATACCAGCTCTCCAGCCACCTCATCCTTTCTCTCTGTATGCTCAAAATCAGCTATTCCACCAACCCCATGTCTTCTCTTTTCCAGACCAAACATGCCCGCCTCCTTCCTCTAGCTCCCTCACTGCCACAGTCACTTTCTTTGGATATGTTCCCACTTGTTACAAGTTTCTGTAATTTTTTTAGTGGGAGGCACTTAAGAGTGTTAGGGATATGACCTAACACTCATATCCCTAGAGGTATTTAGGGGGAAGCCACCTGGAATAGTTTGAGTCAATTTGCCAAAAGTGGTCCCAGAATATTGGGGACACAATGGTACAAATATGGACTGACTAGAGCAGGACTATATCCTTGTCTTTGTATCCCCAACCTCTAGAAGTAAACACAGTATGTGTTTAATAAAAGCTTAGCACATGGATCTGAACTGAATTCTGGACACTTTTGCCTCTCAATGAACTCACTTAGGGTTGTCAAGGCAAACTGTTGCCTCATACTGAGCCTCACTTAAATTCCCACATAAAGCACTATCTATCCATATACATCTTTCTGTAATATGTAACTACTATGCTACCTGTAGGTGATGCCGTGTAAAGAATACAGGATGTTAAGTCAGCAAGACTTGATATCAAAGCCTGCCTCAGACACTCACTAGCCATGTGACGGGGGGGGGGGGGGCCGGCAACTGAACCAAGAATTAACACCTTAACTCTTCTCTGTCTCAATTTCCTCATCTGTTAAATAGGGAAAATAACAGCACCTACTTCCCAGGGTTGTTGTAAGGATCAAATGAGATACCATACATAAAGGGTTTTGTAAAATCCTATAAATGCCGGCTCTATTAAATGATTATCTACTTCCCAGGATTATTGTTTTGGATTTTTTTTGGTTTTTTTCTGGGACAATGAGGGTTAAGTGACTTGCCCAGGGTCATAGACCTATTAAGTGTCAAGTGTCTGAGGCCGTACTTGAACTCAGATCCTCCTGAATCCAGGGCCAGTGCTTTATCCACTGCAACACCTAGCTGCCCCTTCCCAAGATGACTGTAAAGAAAGCACGTCGTTTTGTGAAATGTGAGATGTGGTTAGCATCATTATGGCCATCGATGGTGGTGTGGAGATGCCTTTGAGCTCTCAAAAGCCATGCCAACAGAACTCGATGGCTAGTCCTCCCTGGCTGGACAGGCTTACACTGTGGGGCTGGGGGCAGGTGCACTGTATGTCTGTGGTTAAAAGACCAACCTAGCTAAGTCTAAAGAGGCTCAAAGCCAATGGGAATGACTTTTCTTCCAGCCTCATCGCTACTCAAAATACTCTCTATAAAGGGATACACACAAATGTCGGATCAGTTCAAGATGAATCACAAGTCCTTGGAGGCATGATAAATAATAACAACGACAATAACAATAATGGTGCTTTACAAAATATTATCTCGGGGGCAGCTAGGTGGTGCAGTGGATAGAGCACTGGCCCTGAATTCAGGAGGACCCGAGTTCAAATTCAGCCTCAGACACTTGATACTAGCTGTGTGACCTTAGGCAAGTCACTTAACCCTCACTGCCCTGCAATAATAATAATAATAAAATGATAATAACAATAATAATGATAACGGTGCTTTACAAAATATCATCTCATTTGAGCCTCACAACAACCCTGGAGAGCAGTAGGTGCTATTCCTATCCCATTTTACAGATGAAGAAACTGAGGCACAGAAAGCTTAAGAGACTTGCCTACATCTCCCAGCAAGTAAATGTCTGAGGCAGGATTTGAACTCTCACCCAACCCCGGATTAAAATGTTGGCCCTGCTCTGTCCTTCCGGTGTGACCTTGGATAAGTCCCTTAACCTCTCTGGGTCTGTTTCTTCGTCTGTAAAATAAGGAGAGGTGGTCTCGATAACCTCCGTGAGATCACTTCTGACTCTAATGTTAAGACCCTAGGAATGCTGACCTTTGTAGGACCCTTCCCTACCCCCCAAACCCCAACTGATGGGCCTACGAATGGCCTCTACAAACCGGACGTGACCTCCACCTCCACCCCCGGTTCCTCCCCCCACCCTCCGACAGCCCCCCCCCCCCCCCCGCCCTGGCCTTGGTCTCCCGGGCAGGGCTGGGGAGTGGCCGGGAGCGAAAGCCCAGGAGGTGCTTGGAGATCACCCGGTGCGAGCCCTCCATCTGGAGGAGGCCCAGAGAAGGGCAGCGGCTGGCCGGAGCAGCCCAGCACAGACGGGGCGGGAGTCCAGCGGCCTCGGCCTTCCGAGACTCCGACCCGTGAAAACCCCACCTGGCCTCGCACGGGGACGGGGCCGGTTGACGCAGGACAGCTGGGGGCTGGGGAGACTCACCAAGCCCTTCGAAGCCGCAGCGGAAGGCAGAGCTTCTTTCCGGCGGCCGTAAAAGACCAGGGAGAGCGCAGGCGCAGACGGAGTTGTCAGCTCCTGCCCAGACCCGCCCCCTCACTCGGGTCAGGGCGGGTCTCAGCAGGAATTGCCCAAACAGGAGAGCGCAGGCGCAGAAGAGAGGGGGCGGATCTCAGGGGGAGCTGCCCTGACCGGAGAGCGCAGGCGTGAGGGCGCGGGATGAGCAGCCGATGACGTTTTCTTCATCAGATGCTAGCACCCAAGAGACCTCCAAGGTCTTTTAGCAAATTGGGGCACACAAACGTAAAAAGACCCTAGACCCATAGATGTAAAGCTATCTAGACACATGCTTCCTTCTGGACTTCAGTTTCCTACTCTGGACAATCTTTATAATAAAATTTGCTTTACCCACTTCCCGAGATTGTTGTGAAGCACTTTATAGACTTACATGAGCTGATGCAAAGTGAAATGTACTGTATACAAAATAACAGCAATATTGTTTTTGTTTTTGTTTTTTTAGTGAGGCAATTGGGGTTAAGTGACTTGCCCAGGGTCACACAGCTAGTAAGTGTTAAGTGTCTGAGGCCGGATTTTAACTCAGGTACTCCTGACTCCAGGGCCGATGCTCTATCCACTGCGCCACCTAGCTGCCCCTTAACAGCAATATTGTGAGATGATCTGCTGCGAATGACTTAGTTATTTTCAGCGGTGCAGTGATCCAAGATAACTCTGAAGGACTTATGAAAAAATGCAATCCATCTACAAAGAAAGAACTGGTGGTACCTGAATACAGATGGAAGTCTATTTCGTTGTTGTTAGTTCCTTTTTCTAAAGTTTTTTTGTCTGCTATGTTTTGCACGACTGCACATGTATAACTTATATTGAATTGCTTGAGTTCTTAAAGGGGGGATAGGGAGGAAGGAAGAGAATTTGGAACACAAAGTTTTAAAAATCGATGTTACAACTTGTTTTTACATGTAAGGTGGGGGGAATTCTAAATAAATTTTAAGAAAAAAATTTTTTTAAAGAAAGCACTTTATAAAAATGCATTTCATTTTGAAATGTGGACTCTGGTTATTATTATCATTTTATTTAAACATCTCAGAAGCCACCTAGTGCCACCTACACACACATTTTACAAATGAGGAAACTGAGACCCAGGGAAGTATAATGATATGGAAGGTCAAATAAATAGCAGAGACGGAATCTGAACTGACTCCTGAGTCATGCTCTCTCTCCCACACCACAATACCTCTCTCAGTGTATCTTCAATGTCCAGTAGTGGGATGTGCACACAGTAGGGACTCAATGATTTTTTTTTATTTTTTTTTTTATTTTTTAGTGAGGCAATTGGGGTTAAGTGACTTGCCCAGGGTCACACAGCTAGTAAGTGTTAAGTGTCTGAGGCCGGATTTGAACTCAGGTCCTCCTGACTCCAGGGCCAGTGCTCTATCCACTGCGCCACCTAGCTGCCCCCAAGGGGCTCAATGATTTTTAAATCTTAACAAACTCACTGGCCTTGGATTCAGGAGGACCTGAGTTCAAATCCAACCTCAGACACTTGACACTAGCTGTGTGACCCTGGGCAAGTCACTTAACCTTCATTGCCCTGCAAAATAAAATTAAAATTAAAAAATCTTAACAAACTCTGTGTAAATGTCAACTACTATTATTAATAATAACAATCATAAATTGTGCATGTATCTCCTAGTGGTATGTAAACTCCTTGAGGGTAGGGACTATCATTTTTATCTTTATAACCCCAGCACTCAACAGAACACCTGGTAAATAGCAGGAGCTTAATAAATGTTTGTCCAACTGGCAGGATGACTTTTTTGGACAGACTTGTGAATTCATTGGTATGGTGAACTCCCCTGGAGAAAACTCCCTCTTACTAATGCAAATCAACACCTCTTCTGCAGGTGGTTAGTATTTATTTATTAAGTCTCTACTATGTGCCAGGCAGAATTCATCAGAGGCAGAGCTTTAAACGCAATATTTCCTGTCTTGAGCCAAGCTCTTTACATCCCCATGCCAATTATAATCATCTTATTCTTTTCACCTTTTTTTATTGCGTTGTGAAAGAAAGTCTTCAGATAACTACCAATGTACTATTGCTCTTTTCTATTTAATATTCTATAAACCGTTGCAGAAAGAGATAAAATAACAACTTTTGTAGCTTAATAAAAGTATTAGGCTATAAACTCAATATCTGTAAGTTAACCACAAGTATCCTCAGTTCAACTCCACCAGCAGATAGAATGACAGATATCAGAGACCACCTACTCCAGCCCTCCTCTTCATTTTACAAGTAAAACAACTGAGACCCAGAGAAACTATCTTGTTGCCAGGGGATTCTGATCTCTTCTTCACGGTCTCTATATTTTGAAAGGTTTTCATACCAAGTAGTTTGGAGACAATGAATGTTTGGTATGGTGACGTCTATTAAGATGTTAAGTTTTTATGAATCATTCCTTTACTGTTTGGGATGGGTTGTCTTTGGGAAATTGTAAAAAACTCCTTTTAATGACCCCAAGCTTCCCACGGAAACAAAGGCTCATCTTTTTAGTACCCACATCCTTATAAATGTTAATGTATGGCAGTAAGACATGGAATATAAGAGTCTCTGAAGTATTAAAAGTTCCAATATGGAGGACAATTGAGAAATGTACAATGGGTATGAGTAATCTGCAACATATAACCACTGAGGGACTTCAAAGAAGATTGAGAATAAAAGAAATGTCATCAGGGAAATTTAAGATAGAAAAGATGTGGCAAAAGAATTGGAAATCAAGGGAATGCCCATCAATTGGGGAATGACTGAACAAGTTGTGGCATATGAATGTAATGGAATACTGTTGTGCTATAAGAAATGATGAGCAGGCAGATTTCAGAAAAACCTGGAAAGACTAAAGTGAACTGATGCTGAGTGAAGTGAGCAGAACCAGGAGAACACTGTACACAGTAACAACAACATTGTGTAATGATCAACTGTGACAGACTTGGCTCTTCTCAGCAATACAATGATCCAAGACAATTCCAAAGAACTCATGATAAAAAATGTTCTCCACATCCAGAAAAAAAGAACTGTGGATTCTGAATGCAGAATGAACTATGCTGTTTCTACTTTTTGGTTGTCTTTTTTTTTCTTTTTTGAGGTCTTTCCCTTGTGTTCTGATTCTTCTTTTACATGACTAATGCAGAAATATGTTTAATGTGATTGTACATATATAACCTATATCAGATTGCTTTCTGTCTTGGGGAGGGGGAAGGAAAGGAAGGGAGGGAGAAAAATTTGGAACTAAAAATCTTATGAAAACAAATGTTGAAAACTATCTTTACATGTAACTAGAAAATAATAAAATACTTTATGATAAAAAATAAACAAAAAAAAGAAAGAAAAGATGGCAAGGGGAAAGATGACAAGTGAATGGCTAGTGTTCCATTGTCACCTTTGGATACCAAGAGAAGCAAATTGGATGGACTCCCCCCAGAAAAAAAAAACTATCAAACTCGTGAGAGATAATGGACAAGAGTTGCACATGATGGTCAGATCTTAGAGGGGTTCCAATCTGCATTATCTGAGGGAACTTTAATATTGGTGAAATCATAGATCACAGTGAGTATTCTTATCCTTATCAACATTATAATTTGGTGATACAAAGGCAGTTAAGTGATATAGTAGATAGAGCACTGGACCTGAAGTCAGGAAGACCTCACTAGCTGTATGACCTTTGGTAAGTAACTTAATTGCCACATGCCTCAGTTTCCTCATCTGCAAAATGGAGATAATAATAGAATCTACCTAACAGGGTTGTTGTGAGGCTCAAATGAGATTGAAAATTTAAAGTGTCGTATAAATATTATTATTGATAATAATAATAGTAATAAAATGGAATAGTCCCAAGGCAGCCTTTCTCTCAGCCTTTCTTGCAAGCCTCAAAGCAATAAGAATCAAAGAGAAATCTTAGGGATTTATCTACCAGACTGCTTAAGGGGTCCCCTCAAGGGGGTCCCAGGTCAGAAATGTATCAAATTAGAGATTTCATGTCAAGCAGCAATGATTGTCTGCTGCATTTCTTTTTTCTTTTTTTTTTTTTTTTAGTGAGGCAATTGGGGTTAAGTGACTTGCCCAGGGTCACACAGCTAGTAAGTGTTAAGTGTCTGAGGCCAGATCTGAACTCAGATACTCCTGACTCCAGGCCGGTGCTCTATCCACTGCGCCACCTAGATGCCCCTGTCTGCTGCATTTCTAACCCAGGATCGAGGAAAAAAAGTCATTTCCGCTAACTCTTTGAAAGCAAGTTTGTTGTAATATTTTCCTCCTGTACAAATAATCCTCAGAAATATTTTCTAAATTTCCATTATTTCAAAAACAACTGAAGTAAGTTTTATCTTATCTTGACGTAGTTTTGACTCACCATTTGTTATTATCATTATCTTAATATTTTAAAAGATAACAAACAAATCATGGGGTATATACTTTATTAATATTTCCTGAAAATTAATGTTTAAGTTTTAAAATTATTTTTAAAAAAACATTGTAACCTGAATGTATCATTTTGGCAAAAAAATGATAGGCTCTTTTAAGCTATCTGCAATTATAGCATGACTTTAAAAGTGCAAAATCACTGACAAATTTTATCTCCTCTTACTTTTTCTAATTTTTTTAAAAAGAAAGTTTTTATATAGCAGAGGCCCATCACATTGATCAGAACTAAGTATTAATAATGAATTTAGATGATTTCCATGTTTATGGCTAAAATCTACTATGTCGGCATATGTATTGCCTAAAAACTTATTCCATTGTTTCTAGGATCTGTTACTTCACTTCCATTGATAGAAATATTAACCTTCCAAAAATACTTTATTGATCCCCTTAGTGTTAGTGCCTTACCTCCATTGATTATCTCCAATTTATACTATCGAGGCAGCTAGGTGGCACAGTGGATAGAGCACTGGCCCTGGATTCAGGAGGACCTGAGTTCAAATTCGGCCTCAGACACAACACTTAGTAGCTGTATGACTCTGGGCAAGTCACTTAACCCCCTTTGCCCTGCAAAAAAACAAAACAAAATTTATCCTATCTACATCTTGTTTATAAATAGGTGTTTTCATGTTATCTCCTTCAATAGACTCTGGACTCCTTGAAAGCAGAGACTATCTTTTTGCCATTTTTTTTTTGTATACTTAGTGCTTAGTACCTGAGTTCAAATCTCGTCTCAAACACTTACTAGCTGTGTGACCCTGGGAAAGTTACTTGACCCTATTTGCCTCAGTTTCCTCATCTATAAAATGAGTTGGAGAAGGAAATGGCAAACCACTACAGTATATTTGTCAAGAAAACCCCAAATGGGGGGCAGCTAAGTGATGCAGTGGATAAAGCACCAGCCTTGGATTCAGGTGGACCTGAGTTCAAATCCGGCCTCAGACACTTGACACTTACTAGCTGTGTGACCCTGGGCAAGTCACTTAACCCTCATTGCCCCGCAAAAAACAAACAAACAAAAAAAAAACACCGCACAAATGGGGTCAGAAAGAGTCAGACACAACTGAAACAACGTAATAACAAAAATGCTTAGTAGAGTGCCTGGCACATAGTAGGTGCTTAATAAATGCTTTTTAAAAAAATTTATTGACACAGATTACAACCCATCTATGACATAGTAGACAATCATCATGAGTTTCTGTGCCCCCCAAATTTATCACTTGATGGCTCATCTTCTAGTAATAAGCCACTCCAAACCTATCTACTCTAATATTTGGATAATAGACATTCAAGTATCCAGACTTTAAGACTTTCTAATTTGGTAAAAAGCCTGCCTTCAAGAACCAAAGGTGACCTCTTTGCCAACACTACAAATTAAGACTTACGTGAATGATTAAGATATTTACAAACATATGTGTGTGCTCATCTATATGGCTGTATGTAACATAAAACTTTATACATAGAAAAAGAAACACTCACATTCCTGCCCATGATTTCATGTTTCCTTGAATTTAACCATGACCTTGAATGAGCTCTTTTATGACAGACTTGGATGAGTTCAGTGGGATGAGAGGACTTGCAAATTGTCTCCTTGCTATGGCCCCTGAAGTAAGCTATCCCAAAGCAGGAAATGAACAAAAGCAATAATTCTGGCATCTCTGTAGTACAGGAATGCTATAATATTGCCTCCAGCAATGACATCAAAAAGGTACAACTTAGGGGGTAGCTAGATCACACAGTAGATAAAGCACTGGCCCTGGATTCAGGAGGACCTGAGTTCAAATCCAGTCTCAGACACTTGACACTTACTAGCTGTGTGACCCTGGGCAAGTCACTTAACCCTCATTGCCCTGCCAAAAAAAAAGGTATAGCTTAAAGATTAGTGTAAGAGTTACATGTACTCTAGAGAGATTTCAGTATCAACAAACATGGATCCTTTCATTTGATACGGTATTTATATTGGTTAAGTATTTGCCTTGAGGTTCAACTGTCCATAATGTTATTGAACATCACACATAATCCAAATTTAAATTTCATTTTCTCCTTTGATAAGACAGTTGTAGGATTTCTAGGTCATGTAATCAATAAGATGGAGAACTAGGCATTTTCTTTGATATTTATGACCTCTTTGACCTCTTCAAAATAGAAATAACTTACCAAAGATAAAGCAACTTCAGCTGTCTCCATGATCCAGGATGCCAGGAATCCCTCCTCCCCCCCAAAAGATTAAAAACCCCATGAGCATTAACACCTAACTTGAGGTCACTCAGCTCTCTCTAAGGCAATGGCAAAAACTGAATAGAGGGGAGAGTTCAGATAGGATAGCTCAGAAGTATTGACTCCATGAAGAATAATATAGAGTTCACAAACCAGAGAATGAGAGTGTAGACTAGACAGAAAGAGGTGGATAAAGAGAGAGAAATTCTCTCTGGCAATGGGTGCAAAAAAATGAAACTTTTAAAACTAATCGAAATTATTTAAAGGGAAGGAGAGACTAAGGAATAAAAAAAGAGAGGGGAAGTATTAAATAACCAGATAAAATCAGGAAAGACAAAGGAACTAATAAGCAAAACTCCAAAGGAAAAGGGGTAAAAGATGGGAGGAGGGGCTCAGGAGATGGAAAAGGGGTCCCCTGGAAATAAGTCCATATCTTATATATACACACACATATATGTGTATGTATGTATAGGTGTGTGTGTGTATATATATATATATTATATATATTTAAATTATATCAAAAGTAATCAAAGAGACATAGTATGTATTTACAGAAGAAGAGGGGGGAAATCATAACTTTAAAAAACACAAAATTAGAAACAAATGGAGGAAAATATAAACCTAACTCATAACTTTAAATGTGAATGAATTAAACAATTCAGTAAAATGAAAAAGTGACATATTGGATAAGAATACAAAACCTTACAATATATTGCTTTCAAAAGACACATTAAAAAACAAAGACATAAACAAAATAAAATTGAGGGACTGGGAAAAACTTTTACTGTGTATCAGATGTGTACGAAAATGCAAGAATTGCAATCAGGCTATCTAACAAAGAAAAACAAAAATTCAAAAATAAAAAAGGATAAGCAAGGAAACTATGATGAAAGGAATCATAAACAACAAGCCATGTGCTCCAAATGCCTTACCATTCAAATTCATAAAGGAAATATTAACTGAGATACAAAAAGATATAGACAGTAACAGAATACTGACAGGACACTTCAATGTCCCTTGCTCAGTTTTGGAGGTCCAACAGAAAGAAAAAAAAAAGTAGGGGTAACAATATGGAACTGAACAAATTGTTAGGGAAACTAAACTAGAACTAAAAAACTTATGTTATTTTCTAAATGGGACTGCAAAAAAATATGTATTTCTCAGCACCATATGGAACTTTTACAAAAATTGACCATATATTAGGCCACAGAGATATTGCAAACAAACAAGTGTAAAATGGCAGAAATAGTAGAGATATGATGGGATAATAAATCTTCAGGAGTTGCAGTTCACTGAATGCAGAAGTGAAGGAGAAGACTGACTCTTATTCTTGTTTTCTAGATGTTGTTTTTGGACTAAAGGATGGTAATGCCCTTTACTTGTCTGGCAATGTCTTCTAGTTGTGTAGTCATATGCATAAAGGTGACATTTGAAGCCGTAGGAGTGAATGGTGTTGCTAAAGAAGAGTTTAGAGAGGGAAATGAAGAAAACTAAGGATAACTTTCAATTATCAACAAAGAAAGGCATGAAGACATTTCTCACACCTGTCCCCCTCACAAAACTGCCCCCCTGAAATTACTTTGTGTGACAGCCATGACCCTTGTGGTTCCTACTTTGTATCACGTGGATAGATTGCACCCTATGTGAAGCCTACAGAAAGGTATCCTGACCCTGTGTTATCTGAGGAAGAAATGCAATGTCCATGTTGCCCACCAGATGGCACTCTATTTGAATCTATTTTAATTGGTAGCAATATTTAGCAAGATTAGATATGGGGGGGGGTGATGGAGGGTGAGGAGATGAGGATAATGATAAGGTTACAAACATGGGAAACTGGAAGGATGGTGGTGCCTTCACCAAAAACAGTGAACAGGGCTAGATTTTGGGGAAAAGATAATGATGAGTTCTGTTTGGGGCATGTTGAGTTTGAAATGTCGGATAGATAATTGGAGATGTGGGATCAAAGCTTGGAGAAGACACTGGGATTGGAAGGAAAATTATTTTACATTTAGGTAGGTATGTTGCCTGCTAAATACTTGTCAATTATGAAAATGTTGATTTTTAACCTTGAGGCCAGGAAACCTCTCAGTCCCCTAAGCTATTCTTTCTTTTTCCTTTTGCATTTTTTTTTTGAGGCAATCAGCATTAAGTGACTTGCCTAGGGTCACACAGCTAGTAAAGTATCTGAGGCTAAATTTGAGTTCAGGTCCTCCTGACACCAGGGCCTGTGCTCTATTCACTGTGCCATCTAGCTGCCCCTGCCCTAGGATATTCTTTAAGACTTCAAACTACAGAAAGGGTACTACCCTCATGATTGATACTCTTTGGGAATGAAGGACCAACAACAACAACAATTTGCTTTGGTAAAAGGAGTATCCTCAAGGGGAGTTCACTAGACCAATGAAATCACAAGTCTGTCCCCTCCAAAAAGCAATCCTGCAAGTTGGACATTTATTGAATACCTACTGTTTACCAGGCATTGTGCTCAGTTCTGGGCTTATAAAGATAAAAGTGATAGTCTCTACCCTCAAGGAGTTTACATACTACTAGGGGACACATACACAGATTGCTATCATTACTAATAGTAATTAATAATTAATAATAGTAATTGACATACATACACACATATGAGTCAGCATTTACATTGTACTTTGAGATTTGGGAAACATTTTACCCAAAAAAAGCATATAAATATAAATATATATATATATAAATATATAAATATATAAATATAAATATATAAATATATATATAAATATATATATATATATATATATATATATATATATATATATATATATATATATATATATATAGTTTTAAGATTTGCAAAACCCAGGGGCAGCTAGGTGGCGCAGTAGACAGAGCACCGGCCCTGGAGTCAGGAGTACCTGAATTCAAATGCGGCCTCAGACACTTAACACTTACTAGCTGTGCGACCCTGGGCAATTCACTTAACCCCAATTGCCTCACTAAAAAATAAAAATTTTTTAAATTTTTAAAAAAAGATTTTCAAAATTCTAAACATTAAGTCCTACTGTGTGCAAATCCCACTACTGGTCACGGAGGATACACAGAGCGGGGTATTGTGATGTGAAAGAAAGAATGTGACTCAGGAGTCAGAGAGCCGGGTTCAAATTCTGTTTCAGTCACTTGTTCAACCTTCCATGTCATTGAACTTCCCTGAAACTCAGTTTTCTCATTTGCAAAATAAGCAACATGGGTGTTGGACCAGATTGTCTCTTGAGGTGGTGGTCTTCTTCTTCCTTCTTCTTCTTCTTCTTCTTCTTCTTCTTCTTCTTCTTCTTCTTCTTCTTCTTCTTCTTCTTCTTCTATTACTACTACTACTACTACTAATAATAATAATAATAATGAGAGTTCACCTTTCAAGAATGAAATGAAATTTATAAAGCACTTCTCTCACAACAGTCTGGGGAAATAGGAAGTATAAATTTTATTATCAGTATTTTACAGAGAAGGAAACTGAGGCTCGGACTGTCCATTGTATGTCATTCTGGATGGTCTGCTGTTTTCTGAAGAGTAGAAAATAGGGAAAGGAGCCAGGATGTCCCCACCAACCTCTCCTTATAAGCTATAAGGGCACAATCCTAGGGTTTTTTCCCTCCACCCCCCTCCTTGAACCTCTCCCAAACTCGGATGTGTGTGCACAAACACAAACACACATACACGCACACACACAATACTCATTCAACACAAATTTGCAACATCCTTTATATATGTTACATCATATGATCTTTACAACAACCCTGGAAGGTAGGTGTTGTTGTTGTTGTTGTTGTTGTTGTTGTTGTTTGTGGGGCAATGAGGGTTAAGTGACTTGCCCAGGGTCACACAGCTAGTAAGTATCAAGTGGCTGAGGCAGGATTTGAACTCAGGTCCTCCTGAACCCAGGGCTGGTACTTTATCCACTGCGCCATATAGTTGCTATGGTAGGTGTTATTATTCTCCCCATTTTGCTGAGGCTAAGAAGAGTTAAATAATTTGCACATGATCACCAGGCTAGAAAGGGTCAGAAACAGAATTCTAACTTGGGTCTTCCTAACTAAATCTAGTACTTTATGCACTATTGTAAGCTATTTTTCAATGAATGAATGAATGAATGAATGAGCAACTAGCCCATAGTCAGACAACTAGACTGAAAGAGGGACCTAAGCATCCCTACAGGAATGTGAGGGAATCTAGGGACAGATTAGGTGTTATAGTAAATCGAGAACTGGGCTTAGAGTCGGAAAGACTTGAGTTCAAATCCAGCCTTGGACACTTAGTACCTGTGTCACCTTGGGCAAGTCACTTAAATGCTGTCTGACTCAATTTCCTCAACTGTAAAACTGTGGTAATAATAAGACCTATCTCCCAAGATTGTTGATAAATAAAATAAGATCACAGTGCCTGGCAGATGGTAGGTGCCTAATAAATGCTTTTTTCCTCTCCTGTCTAGGAATTTTGATGGGTTCTTGAGGGTGTGGGGAAATGGAAGGTCAGGAGTTGGAGAAGAAAGGGGTTGAGGATTATATGCAAAGTGCAGGGAATCACATTATCCTTCCCACTTCCCCTGAAACAGACATATGGGTAGTATGGGGTCAAAACCATCACCAGGGAGCACCCCCAGCTTTTGGTCTGGGGAAGGCACGAAGTTGCAGCCTGCTCACATTTAGAACGGTTGTAGACGGTTGGTATCCCGGCCTTAAGTCACACACCAGTCCATCTTGTATTCAGTCATCAAACAGTTCTTCCTAAAGTACAAATCTGATCACATTGCCTCCCTACCTCCCACTCAATAAACTCCAGGGGCTTCCTATGGTCTCCAGGATCAAATATAAAATCTCTCATTTGCCTTTTAAATGCCTCCTTAACCTGGCCCCTTTCCACTTTTCTAATCTTATTCTTCACTCCACCACCCCTTCCACATACTCTGCAATTCAATGACACCAGCCTCCTTGCCAGGTGCATGTTGGAGCCTGCTCACAGTTGACTGTTAAATTTTCACTGTGAATGACTTTTTTTGTTTGTTTGTTTGGGGTTTTTTTGTTGTTGTTATTGGGCAATGAGGTTTAAGTGACTTGCCCAAGGTCACACAGCTAGTAAGTGTCAAGTGTCTGAGGCTGGATTTAAACTCAGGTCCCCCTGAATCCAGGGCCAGTGCTTTATCTATCCACTGTGCCACCTAGCTGCTTCCACTGTGAATGTTTATACCTCAAAAACAAACACACAGTTACAAATCAGGGATTGATCTATCATTTTGTTGATTGTCTAAACTTCAGAAAGTAATGGAGAAAAAATGTTACTAAGACAGATTAAACTTAAAAGTGTGTCATGGGTATATTTTTCCCCTAGAGAGCTGGTTGTTAAACATTTGGCAGTATCTCACTCCTCACTGCTTCTCACAATGGACATTCCTGACCCTGGAGCAGTTTCATGTGACTTCAGAGTTCAGATAACAGTTTAGTTAATAGTTTGGATAAGGCCACTAGCTAGTCAGTGCAGTAGATAATGTGTTGAGCCAGGAGTCAGACCTGAGTTCAAATCTGACCTCTAACACTTCCTCATTGCACATTCTTGGGCACGTCTCTTAACTGCTGTCTGCTTTAGTTTCCCCAAGCTATAAAATGACAATCACAATAGAACCCACCTCATAATGTAAAGCCTTTAGTACAGAACCTGGACTATATTAGGTGCTTGGTACATGCTGGTTCCCTTCTCCTCCCTTCATCGGTTCATACCACATTCTGGAGGCCTTCAAGAAAGGTGTCACAAAAAGACCCATTGAGCACTATGGTCATTCATCTGTCCTCCTCCCTGTCCTTGTCACAGGACCAGGCCATCTTCTCTTCCTGATGACATCATCTAAACCTGGTCTCTTTCAGAGCTCCTCACTGGTTACAGGCTTTTCATGCCCACCACTGTCCTTCATGCCCTCCATTTATTTAGGAAATAGCTTGTGATCTGTAACTCATGTGTTCATTTGCATGAAGAGAGGGAGTTTCTTCATCAAGGAATTCCCTCCGCCAAGGAAATCAAAGGTCCAGACCAAAAAGAAAATATTATATTTTAAAATGTAAGATGTACATAGACATCTAAGGCAAGCTTGGGCACTGAGGAAATATTATTGGGAAGTGAAGAGGATAGAAAAACAAAGGATAGGGGCAGCTAGGTGGCACAGTGGATAGAGCATCGGCCCTGAAGTCAGGAGGACCTGAGTTCAAATCAGGCCTCAGACATTTAACGCTTACTAGCTATGTGGCCCTGGGCAAGTCACTTAACCCCAATTGCCTCACTTAAAAAAAAAGAAAAACAAAGGATAGAAATTTTTAAAAATTAAGAAAATAAAAGAATCTGAGTCAAGACTCTGGGAAGTAGGGGCCCCATTGAGCTACTAGGAAACCCCTGGGCAAAGGTATTCACCTGTCTTTTCTTCCTCCAGTGTCTATCTAAGAGGCAAGTGCATTAGCATAAAGGAAACTTCTGGGACCAGCCAGCATCACCTCATACCCAGAGGTGGCCTCTACCCTATTCTTCTACATATTCATCCCTACTTGTAAATCCTCAGACACAGAAAGACACAGCCCATATAAACGGACAGGCCGGGGCACACTCATAGACATGAACTTGGATGTGCACACACTCACAGGAGAGGGATTGATGTTCAGAGTCTGATATTTCTCTTTTTCTTCAAGAATCTTTTTTTTTGCAGGGCAATGAGGGTTAAGTGACTTGTCCAGGGTCACACAGCTAGTAAGTGTCAAGTGTCTGAGGTTGGATTTGAACTAAGGTCCTCCTGAATCCAGGGACAGTGCTTTATCCACTGTGCCACCTAGCTGCCCCATTTCTTCAAGAATCTTAAGCTCATTACATATTGTTCACAGGTACAAAAATGTGATAAAATAATGGAATTTGGCAGATGCCCAGGGATCCTACCTGATTGATCTAGTATTGTTTGAGAAACCTACTAAGTACCTACTTGAGGTGATTAGATATAAGCCACACCTGGCCTGCCCTGAGTGTTGTATACTACTAACGTCACTAGGGGGACCACTCTTGGCCAAGCAATTTGAAGGACTTCCTTTTTGGGGGGAGGGAGAGAAAAAGGAGAAAAGGGAACTCTTGCTCAGAGGAGCTTTCTTTTCCCATTGGTGAGCTTCTGAGAGCAGACTGGAGAGGGGCTGCACAGCTGACTTCTATAGAAACTACGGACTCCAGGTGGTGAGTTAATAGAAATGAAGCCAGCTCTTTGAATTAGCTGAGCTGGAAGCAAGTTTGGGGATTGTGTCAGTCTTTGCTAGAGCCAGGGAGCATATCCATTTTTCTCTTCCCCTATTCCCTTGTCCTTGGCTTTATTAATTTCACCTTTGTTATATATTTTATTCCCATCAATAAAACCTGATTTGTTTGTGGAAAAGAGACTGTCGATCTCCTTTCTTACTGGCCTGAGAGAAATAACTACAAAATGCAGTTTGGAAGGGAGGAAACTTTGGACCTAGAGGTCCCTCATTATTTTCTGAACCCCAATATTACAGCGAGCCACCCAATTAACTCTCCCCGTATTAAATTTGGCCCCTACAAAAATATGCCCAGATCACAGGAAGGAAACTGAGGCCAGGGAGATCTGGCCTCCCCAAGCTCCAGGACAAGCCCAATCTTCCAGATGAAAGGCTGGTCTTCTTCTTTATCTGGTGGAATCATGGTTGGAATTTGATCCTGGGAGGGAAGGGAGACACAAGTTCAGACAGGCAACCCATTATATGCCCTTGGGAGTCACCTCCTGTACCTCCCTCTTCCCCACAAGGTATTTCTACCCACTTAACCTGATTGTTGAGCCATCTCCAATCTTTTCACTTGACTAACCAAATTTTCCAAGGTCTTGCTCTTGTCCTTCAGGTCTGCAGAAGAAAAGGAGAAGATGGAGAGGAGAAGACCCTAGCGCCAGAGACAGCCTCTCAAAGATATCTCTCCGAAACCTATCTATTCCAGAGATATACCTCTCCCAGACATGTCTTCCCCAGAGACCCATCACCCTAGCCAAGACTCCCCAACCTCTGGGCCCCCTTCTCTTTCCTTTTCCTCATCGGAATTGGGCAGCCCCACCCTCGCCCCAACCCAGCACTGGGTGCTGAGGGATAGGAATTACCTGTTCTAAAACTGTTCACCATAATCTTATTTTCATTATTGATTTTCTTCATATTAGTGATCTCTGCCTCCAACAGCTGTGATTTATCCTGCTCCTTCTGAAGGATGCCAGAGACTGAAAGATCCAGTAGGAAACATTCATTCATTCATTCAGCAAATATTTATTAAGTCCCTCCTAAGTGGCAGGCATTGAGCTAGCCAATGAGGATATAAAGACCAAAACAGACAATCTCTACTCTCAAGAGGCTTTAAATTCTAGCTGGGGGAAGGCAACATATACACAGTTAAGGAAATGTGAAATACACAAAGATCAGATGAGAAACTCTATGTAAAAGATTTTGCAAATCCTAATGTTCCATATAAATGTTACCTAGTATTACTATGGGAAATGAGAAAGGAGAGAGGAAAAAACATAGAGGAAAGACAGAGAGAGAGATACAGAGGAGAAAAGACAGAGAGACAACATTTTTTTAGAAAAAGTAAGGCCAAAAAGGAAAGGGGGGAGATGTTGCACTGACCCTCCCCTCCCCCTTTCCCAGGTGCCCAGAGGTTGGATCCTGCCTCCCTACTCAGAGCTGATTTTTCCCCACAGCTCCCTGGAGCCTCTCCTAGACTCACAACTTCCCCCCTGCCCAATTGCTTCACCTCACCATTCCACACCTCACTCTTCATCCCCATCAACTTCATGGAAAAATCTGAGCCTGGAGAGAAGAAAAAAGAATGTTAGCCTGGAATTCAGCCTGGAGCTGGTCAGGGGGAGAGGTGAAGGAATAAGGGGAGTGGGAGAGGGAAATAGAGACAGAGAGATGGGGATAGAAACATCAAAGCACAGACAGAGAAAAAGAAATATAAAGAGAGTGAGGAAGACAGAGAGTGAAAAAGAAATAGAGAGGGGCAGCTAGGTGGCGCAGTGGATAAAGCACTGGCCCTGGATTCAGAAGGACCTGAGTTCAAATATGGACTCATACATTTGACACTTACTAGCTGTGACCCTGGGCAAGTCACTTAACCATCATTGCCCTGTAAAAAAAAAAGAAAGAAAGAAAGAAAGAAAGAAAAAAAATAGAGAGAGAATGAATTAGAAAGAGAGTAAGAAAGTCAGAGAAAGAGAGTGAGAAGGACAAAGAGACGTAAAGAAAAGGCAAGATAAGAATCAGAAAGGGTGAGAATGGAAGGGCTGGAGCAGGCTGCAGAGGCTGACCCTGGGGGCAATGGTTCCAGCCTAGGAGAAGTTGTGAGATAGGATCACTTAAGTGTGGGATGAGAGTGGGATAGGATGGGGGAGGAGAGTCTGGACTGGAGGAAAAGGTGGAACTGAGAAGATCTCAGGCCCAGGTACCCAGGCAGGTGTGGGGATGTGGGGCCATGCCCCTGCCCTCTCCACTTTCCCCTTTACCACCCTTCCCCCACCTCAAACTCACTTTTCAGCAACATCAGAGACAACAGGATAATGCACAGCAGGAAACTCAGGCCCACAAGGAGGAAAAGGCACTGAATAGATTTGTGCACTGATGAGAGTCCAGGGGAATTGCTTGGAGCTGAAGCATCAGGAGCTGAGGATGAGAGAGACCTAGGTAAGTGACCCCTGGGCCCCACCAAGGAGGACCATGGGAAATTCTGAGGAGAAAAGGTTTGGGACTTGTCATCATCACTGTCTTCCCAGTAACCACCTGAACAGCAATAGCTGGAGCCAAGAACCAACTACATAATCCAAGGAAGGCAGATTCAAGGCTTTACCAAGAAACCAGCCACAAAGGGACACCATACCTGAGAGGGATTGCCTTAAGAAGCTGTGAGTTATCCCTTGCTAAGTAAGCTCCCTGAGGTCAGGGACTTTCCTTTTTCCTATTTGTATCACCAGTGCTCAGCGGAGGTCCCAGCACATATAGTAGGTGCTTAATAAACTGAGGAGCAACCTCCCCCTGGAAACCCTCCCCTTTACACTCCTGACCCCAGTTGAAAGGGATCTCTCCTACCTCAGTTTCCCACAGCTCTTTCAATGGACTTCTCCATCAGTTCAAGGAAAAGGCCCTGTCTAGTCTAGGAGAAGAGAAGACTTTGAAGGTCATGAGAGATATATCCAAAGGTATAAAGGGCTGGCTATCACATGAAGGATAAGATTCGCTCTGCTTGGCCACAGAAGGAAAAGCCAGGAACATACAAAAGGTGAGTTTAATCTTGGTGGCATGGGTGCAGCTAGGTGGTGCAGTGCACCGGCCCTGGATTCAGGAGGATCTGAGTTCAAATCCAGTCTCAGACACTTCACACATACTAGCTGTGTGACCCTGGGCAAGTCACTTAACCCTCATTGCCCCCACCCAAAAAAAAAATCTTGGTGCCAGGAAAAACTCCCTAATACTAAGTGCTAGACTGGATGGGAAGTCATAGGAAGGAAGCAAATGGGAAGAACATTCATTTAAGGTTTTGAAGCCAAAACTCAATGACCTCTTGCCTGGAATGTGGCTAAGGGTTTTCTTTTCAGCTGTGAGTTGGACTAGAAGGTCCCTTTCCATTCTGAGACTCCAAGATTTCCATCCTCTGCAATTGCAATAACATCTGTTTCCACCCTACTTTGATGTTTAAAGTGTTTTCTTCATGTCGATCCTATGAAGTAAAGTGGTTCAGGTGGTAGTTACTTTCCCCACTTAACTGAAAGGGACTAAGACACAGAGAGGTTGAGTGACTGACCAATGGTCACACAGCTTATATCAGAACCTATAATCAAACCCAGGTCCCTCCTGACTTCTAGTCTAATTGGTATTTTCCCCTGTACCACAGCTACTTTCAGACTCCTGCCTTATGTAAGAGTTGGCCTTAATAAGCCATTTTTGCCCCAGGGCATAACAGAAACCCTTAAATCAACTTCCCTTAGGGCAAAAATCCCAGAGTACCTCGGGGCCACTACCTGTAGGGGGGAATGGGAGAATCTGGGTGGGGCCAGACCAAATAGAAGCTCACCTGAGGAGGAAATCATCTGATAGCTTTCTTTTTTTTTTTTTTTTTTTTGGTGAGGCAATTGGGGTTAAGTGACTTGCCCAGGGTCACACAGCTAGTTAGTGATTTTCACTAACTGGGGGCTAAAATCAGTTCTTTCTACCTGCTTAAGGACCCTAAGTAGCCTCTAAATTTCAGCACACTGAAGCAAAGTCCTTGTCCCCATCCTAGTTATAGTTCTGATTCATTATTTTTATCCTTGTCCTTCCCCCACCGGCTGCTCTCATTAAATTGAACTTCCTCCAAGCTGCCAGTGTAACCTTATTGTTGTTGTTTGTCCTTCAATTTCAAAGTGGACCAGTGACATCACAGATGACTTTGTATGCGAATTGGATTAAAATGAGGCAGAACTGCACAAAGTCTTCAACCTCACTCTCTCTTCCTGAGTCATTGAAATCCAGTGGCAGGACAAATGTCAACATGACTAGAGATGGCCCAGGATGCAGTGCATGACCATGGAGTCTTTCAAACCTGACCAAGCCTTTTTTTTTCTTTTCTTTTTGTGAGGCAATGGGGGTTAAGTGACTTGCCCAGGGTCACACAGCTAGTAAGTGTCAAGTGTCTGAGGCCAGATTTGAACTCGGGTCCTCCTGAATCCAGGGCTGGTGCTTTATCCACTGTGCCACCTAGCTGCCCCTTCTGGCCAAGCTTTTAAGCTTGGTCATCTACTACAGTTGCCTTCATGGCTATTGGAACAAATAGTTCTCATCCGGCATTCTGCAGGGGGAAGTCTTCAAGTGCTTGGAGTAGACACTTCTCTAACTCACTAATGCATTTCAGGCCCTCAGCTACCCAAAACCTGGGTGAGCCCCTCTGCCTGCTGTGTATCCTATAGTGTCTTGGAGCTACAGGTGAGAGTTGGATGAAGCAGGCAAAGGTAGATGCACAGCCCTGAGAAAGGCTCTGCAGCTCTCACACAAGAGGTGCTAGTCTTCCTGAACACCCCATACATTAACAATGTTGTGTATCCCCCAAAATGCATATGGTCCACATTTGCTAAATCCACAAATGAAGAAATTGGTCTTGTACTAATCCTTTCTGGGGACTCTATGCTTTAGCTGAACTAGACAACTCTCTGCTCCCTTGAACATACCCCTCCCACTGGCTTCCACTTTTCTGCCCATGTTCATGCTATCTACATGCATCCTTGCTTTTTTGAAGTCCTAGCCAGCCTTTAGCCTCCAACTCCAACACCCCCTCCAGCCTTCCTTGACTTCTTTCCTTTGCATTTACTACAAATAATGTATGTGTGCCTTCTCCTATTACATTGTGAACTCCTTGAATGGAAGGCATGGTTTTTTGGACTCCCCAGAATCCTGCACAAGGTGTCTTATATCATGGGTAAATTGTGTGTCCGAAGCATTACCTATCTTTCCCTCTAATCTCAGCCCCTTTCCTAATGCCCCTATTTCTGTTGGACTTTGCCATTTTTCTAGTCATCTAGGTTTGAAACCTCAGTCATCCTCAACCCTTCAATTTCACTCCCTCATATGATCATCAAATCACAGAGTGCAGCCCCTCATTTTATAGATGAGGAAACTGGGGCTGAAAAGGCTAAGTAATTTGTCCAGAGTCACAGAGTTAAAAAGTGTCTGAGGCAGGATTTGAACTCAAATCTTCCTAGGTCTTATCCATTCTTCTTTCACAACATGCCCACAACCCTCCTCTCTGCTCACATATCTACCACTTGACTTCAGAGTCTTATCACCTTTCCCCTATAGCAATAGCCTCCTAGTTGACACATGTCTTTCCCTACTCTATTCCTAAAGTATAGATCTGATAATGTTTGTTACTCCCCTGCTCAAAAAGCTCCAAGGGCTCCCTATTACCTCCAAGACCAAATCTCACCTCAGATCCTTACTAGTTGTATGACCCTGGGCAAGTCACTTAACCCCAATTGCCTTAAACATCTGGGGCCATCACCAGTCATCATAATATATATCTTGCCACTGGATCCAGATGGCTCTGGAGGAGTGAGTAAGGTTGGTGACCTTGCACAGCCCTCCCTCATTTAAATCCAATTCAGTGCAAGTCATGACATCACCTCCCAATGTCATGGTCCTCTTCAAGAATGAAAGACAAACCCAAACAACAGATAGAGAATATTATAAAATACAAGATGGATGCTTTTGATTACGTTAAATTAAAAAGTTTCTGTACAAAGAGTAGTAATGCAGCCAAAATTAGAAGGGAGGCAGAAACCTGGGAAACAATCTTTACAGCCAGTATTTCTGATAAAGGCCTCATTTCTAAAATATATCGGGAACTAAATCAAATTTATAAGAATGCAAGTCATTCCTCAATTGAGAAATGGTCAAAGGATATGAACAGGCAGTTTTCAGATGAAGAAACCAAAGCTATCTATTGCCATATGAAAAAATGCTCTAAATCACTATTGATTAGAGAAATGCAAATTAAAACAAGTCTAAGGTACTACCTCATATCTATCAGATTAGTTAATATGACCAAAAAAAAAGGAAAATAATAAATGTTGGAGAAGCTGTGGAAAAAATTGGAACAGTAATGCATTATTGATGGAGCTGTGAACTGATCCAACCATTCTGGAGAGCAATTTGGAACTATGCCCAAAGGGCTATGAGACTGTTCATACCCTTTGACCAAGTAATACCACTACTAGGTCTGTATCCCAAAGAGATCATAGAAGAGGGGAAAAGACCCATATGTACAAAAATATTTATAGCAGCTCTCTTTGTGGTGGCAAGGAATTGGAAATCAAGGGAATGTCCATCAATTGGGGAATGGCTAAACAAGTTGAAACCTTGTATATGAATGTAATGGAATACTATTGTGCCATGAGAAACGAGGAACAGGAGGATTTCAGAGAAACCTGGAAGGACTTAGATGAACTGATGCTGAGTGAGAGGAGCAGAACCAGGAGAACATTGTACACAGTAACAGCAATATTGTGTGGTGATCAATATGGTAGATTTGACTCTTCTCAGCAGTGCAATGATCCAAAACAATTCCAAAGGACTCATGATAGAAAATGTTCTCCACATCCAGAAAAAAGAACTGTGGATCCTGTTTGCAGATTGAACCACACTGTTTCTACTTTGGGGATGTTTTTTTTTTCTTTTTTGAGGTTTTTCCCTTGTGTTCTGATTCTTCTTTCACAATATGACTACTGCAGAAATATGTTTAATGTGATTGTACATATATAACCCATATCGGATTGCTTTTCATCTCAGGGAGGGGGAAGGGAGGGAGGGAGAAAAAAATTTGGAACTAAAAATTTTAGGAAAATGAATGCTGAAAACTGGAAAATACTAAAATAACTTTAAAAAAAATGGACAAACAACAACAAAGACCAAATTGAAACTCCTTTGTCTGGCACTTAAATCCCTTTATGATGTGGCTCCAACTTACCCATGTTTCTCATACAATATTCCCCCCCTACATTCTACAATTTAGCTAAACTTGCAGTTTGTACAGGACATTCCCTCTCCAGTGCCCATGACTGCATTGGCTGTTCCCCATGCCAGGAATATACTTCCTCCTCACCTCTATCTCTTAGAATTCCTAGCTCCCTTCAAAGCTCAGCTCAAATTTCACCATCTTCTTACATCCTTTCCTGAACCCTGCCTCCCACAGCTGCTAGCGTCCTTGTTATCAGAAATTATTTTTGTTTTATTTTAATTCTTTCATTGTGTATTTAGTAAGCACTTACTTACCATGTGCTAGGACCTGAGCTTGGTCCCAGGGATACAAAACAAAAACAATATACTCTCTCTGATCTTAAGGAGCTTACATTCTATTGTGGAAAATAGATATATACGTACATAACATACATATAAATACAAAACATATGAATTCTATGTCTATGTTCCCTCCCCCTTCTCCAATAGAATATCAGCTCCCTGAGGGCAGGGATTATTTTATTTTTGCCCACAACCCTAACCAATGTTGTCCCTCTCGTGATGTCCCATCTCTCCTTAGCTGAGCCTGAGTTTGAGACCAGCAGAGTTGTGGGGGAAGTGAGAGGAGAGGTGAGGAACAGTCCTTACTCTGCTGGATGGACATCGATTGTTGCTCCAGAGCACTATTCTGGCTCCTTGTGGTTGGAGAGATGTTTTCATAGTCAGGTTCATCCTCTTCAAATCTTTGGGCACCTAGAGGAACCAGACAAGGACCCCAGAGGTTCAAAGAACCAAGACATCCTGTTTCTTGGCCCTTGAAGAACCTGGGCATCCCACTGAGATACTGAATAAAGCATGCTACCTGACACAAAGTGTCAGAGGGACATAGATCTCCAGACATCGCCAACAAATGAATTTTGGTTTGCTTGACTATGTATGTTTGTTACAAGGATTTGGTTTTCTTTTTCTTTTCTTAAACTGGAGATGGGGAATTGGAGGAGGGGACTAGCAACAGAGTTATCAAAAAGAAAAGGAAAAGTGATGCATTGAAGTATTTTTTAAATGCACAGAAGAGAACAGAAGGAAGATCAGAAGGAAACACAGACAAGCAAGCCAGCTTTGAAAGTTACATGGTTTTTTTGTTTTGTTTTGTTTTGTGTGACTTGCCCAGAGTCACACAGCTAGTAAGTGTCAAGTCAGCCAACCTAGCTGCCCCAAAAGTTACATGTTGACTTTACTATAACTAAAAAGGAAAAGCAAGCAGTACATAATGGGAGTTTGGGGATTTCTGAGCAATTCTCTTTTTTCTGTTCTACTTTGTATGTGGAAATGCTCGTTTTATTTGGTGTTTCTTAAGTTCAAAAGACAAATAATTTGTTAAAGGAACATAGGCACAGGGGCAGCTAGGTGGCACAGTGGATAAAGCACTACCCCTGGATTCAGGAGGACCAGAGTTTGAATCTGGCCTCATACACTTGACACTTACTAGCTGTGTGACCCTGGGCAAGTCACTTTGCCCCACAAAAAAGAAGAAAAAAGAAAGGAACATAGGCATCACAACTTCCAGAACCCTCCCCTCTCTCCCTCCATCAACCCTCAAATCTCTCCTTCCACCTAAAGGGCTTCTCTCTGGCATCTTGTGGCCCACCTTACTCCCAGACTCTGAAAGAAATGAACCAGAGGTTTAAATTAGAGCAGCTTAAAGGGAAGATCTCTGGGTACCTGCATGGAGAAGGTAGAGACAGACAGATACACCCTCAAGCATAGCAAGAGCCTGGCCTCCTGGATCTCCATTTTCCCCTTCCCCATCTCCTCAGAATCACATGCTCCCAGGAGACTTCCCCTGGTTCTCACCACCACCACCACCCCTATTTTTGCCCATTGGTGCTACCTTTTGGGGCCTCCTTCTTCTTGGCCTTTGTCTTGAGGGACAACCCTTGATTTATATAAACATTATCTGTCCCTTCCATGGTCCTGACATCAAATGATCTTCCCTACCAGTCTGACTCACTCTCCCTGACCACACCTTCACAGGAGATGGTGTCAGAGGATGGATGGAGCAATAATCTAGGATGTCAAGTGGGGAGTAGAAGGAAGAGGAAGAGCTTAGACTCCCAGACTCTCAGGGCCCAAAGAAGCCTCAGTGGCTTCTCTACCTAAACAGGTGATTTCTACAACATCCCTGACAACGGAACCTGCGGATTCTAATGGTGTGTTTGGGGAACACTCTACTTTTCAAAGTGCCCATTCCACCTCTAGACAGCTGTAATAGCTAGAACATTTATTAACCTGCCTCTCTGCAACTTTCTCCCATCGTTCCTGGTTCTGTCCTCTGGGCCCAAGCAGAATAAGTTCTACAGGCCCAAGGAATCATATAATATAGAGTAGAAGGTACCTTAGAAACTAAGAGTCCAGGGGCAGCTAGGTGGCGCAGTGGATAAAGCATCGGCCCTGGATTCAGGAGGACCTGAGTTCAAATCTGGCCTCAGACACTTGACACTTACTAGCTATGTGACCCTGGGAAAGTCACTTAACCCTCATTGCCCAAAAAAAGTCAGTAATTATGGTGAAGACCCCTTTCCCTTTTGATCTTGAGTGCAAAAATGCTTGATGACCTTCATCTGTGGAAACGGGCTTTTAATGGGTTTGTCCCCACTTTTCCCTTTGAGAACAAAGGCATATGGTATATGACTATAATGGAATATTATCATGTCATAAGACATAAGAAAAGGGATATATTCATAGAAACCTGAAAATATGTGTATGAATTGATGCAAAATGAAATAAGCAGAACCATTGCCTAACACCCTTAGAAGACAACAATCTGAGACCAAGCACCTGGTGATGTTAATAACCTTCTTGAACTCCTTTTTTTGGGAGGATGGGGATGAAGGCAATTGGGGTTAAGTGACTTGCCCAGGGTCACACAGCTAGTGTCAAGTGTCTGAGTCCAGATTTGAACTCGGGTCCTTCTGAGTCCAAGGCCTTTGCTCTATCCACTTCGATACCTAGCTGCCTCTTGAACTCCTTTTGAGATGATTAGTAAAAGGACCAGAAATTAAGAATACTTTGAATGAGCAAGCTGCACTAATAGATGCAGAACACTTTTTGTTAATCCATAGGGCAAAGAAAATAAAGATAGTAGGATGAACATTTTTATTTCAAAGTAAAATTATAATATCTGCTTGTAAATATATTTAAAGTGCATTTGCACAGATAAAGAATATAGTAAAAGTATTTTTGAAATTTCACATCGGTTGACATACCTATCCTTTCTAGCACTAACATACTCCCTCTCAGTCATACCCTCCCCATCTCAGTAATCATAAACTCTTGTCATTATACAAACTCCATTCTCCATCCCCCGCACTGTCCACTCCTTTATTCCCATTGTCCTCAACCTGACAACCTTTCCAATGTTACACTTTTTTTTGTTTTGTTTTGTTTTTGTGAGGCAATTGGGGTTAAGTGACTTGCCCAGGGTCACACAGCTAGTAAATGTCAAGTGTCTGAGGCTAGGTTTGAACTCAGGTCCTCCTGACTCCAGGGTGGGTGCTTTCTCCACTGTGTCACCTAGCTGCCCCCCAATGTTACACTTTAAAGTTAACACCTCTTCTGGAATACTGTGCTCTTCAAAATACTCAATGTATTGGTAACAAATCTGCTTCCATCTTAAATATTTTCTTTTCCCACTCCTTTCATCTTCTGGCTGCCCTTTCTGCATTGCAAGAGTTAGAATATTTTTTGCTCTCCATTGCTACTTCCAGGCTCTCAACCTCCCTCTATCACTTAATAACCTCTCCTTCTTTGCGGTTCACTCAATCCATGTCTGTCACCCAATCAAAACTGCGTTAGCTATTGTCTACCCGCCTTCAGGACACCTCCCTTCTTTCCTCAGTGAATTCAGTGCCTTCTTCAAAATCTTTCTCCCCTTCCCAACTCCCACCCTCACACGAAGGGACTTCAGTCCCTTATCAGTACTCTCTCAAATAGCCTTACCTCCCCATTTTGCATCTTCCTTAGTTCCTATGCTTCCACTCTACCTCAACTACACAAAGATCATCATAGCTTTGATCTTGCCATCACCCACAAATGCACCACTTCCATGTTTATGAACTAGGAAATTCCCATTATCGCATCACAATTTGTGGTCATTCAACCCCTCCCTTAGTACCCCAAACCCTGTTCTTTGCCCTCACCATGACATCCAATCTCTTGATCGCTTAGTTCTTTCCAAAGTCTTTACCCCTTGCACTAGCTATACTATCTTCCCTTCCCTATTTTGACCCCTTATAGAACCAGTTCAACTCAACTCTGTCTTCTCTCAAGTCCTTTGCCCCCTTAGCCTTTTTTTTTTTTAAGTGAGGCACTTGGGGTTAAGTGACTTGCCCAGGGTCACACAGCTAGTAAGTGTTAAGTGTCTGAGGCCGGATTTGAACTCAGGTACTCCTGACTCCAGGGCCGGTGCTCTATCCACTGCGCCACCTAGCTGCCCCCCCTTAGCCTTTTAAAGATCTTGCCCTTTGAAGCTCCAGCCCTGGATTATTCCCACCATCCATTGCCTTCACTCCTACCCATGTGCTGCTCAATGAAGCTGGAGAAAATCACAGAACTATACTGACTGGATCCACTACAAATGTTTTCAATACTTTTTCAGTCATGTTCAACTCTTCAGGATCCCATTTGTAATTTTCTTGGCAAAGATACTGGAGTGGTTGCTATTTCCTTCTCCAGGTCATTTTATAGATAAGGAAACTGAAGCAAACAGGGTTACATGACTTGCCCAGGGTCACACAGTTAGTATGTTTAATATATGTTACACAAACTCAATTAAGACATCTCAACTGAGACCTCAATGTAGCAATCCTTTTACACTTCCCTAATTGACTCATCCTATGCACCGCAGTGGCTTTTACAAACCCTTTCATCATTCTTTAAATTTCCTATGACTCCCCAACTCTCTCCCTTGAGGACCTTGCTTCATATTTCACTGAAAAAATTTGAGGTCATTTGCCAAGAGCTTCCTATTATCCCCTCCTCTTCATTTCACATCACCCAGTTGTCTTCTGCCACCATGTCCTCCTTCACCCTTGTCTTATACAATGAAGTGGTCCTTTTCCTTGCCAAGGCCAACCCCTCTACACACAAACGTAATCTTATTCTATCCAATCTTCTCCAACTGATTGCCCCTTATATCATCGCCACCTTCAATCTCTCCCTCTCCACTGGTTGCTTCTTTACCACATACAAACATTCCCTTGTCTCCCCTATATTCAAAAAACCCTTGCTTGATCCATGCCATAGCTATCATCCCATATCTCCTCCCCTTTGTTGCTAAACTCCTCTCTTTCCACTCAACTCTCTTCTTAACTCTCCACAGTCTTCTTCTGACCTTATCATTCTGCTCTTTCTTAAATTATTAATGATCTCTGAATTGCCAAATCCAATGGCCCTTTCTCAATCCTCATCCTTCTTGACCTCTCTGCAGCCTTTGACACTATTGATCACACTCTTTTCCTTAATATTATTTTCTCTATAGGTTTTTGGGACAGCCTTCTCCTGGTTCTCCTCTTACCTATCTGATCACTCCTCAGTCTCCTTTACTGGATCTTCATCCAGGTCATGCCCATTAAAGGTGGGTATCCCACAGGGCTTTATCCTGAACTATGTCCTCTTCTCCCCCACCCCCCACCCCCATTACTGCTGGTGATCTCATCATCTCCCGTGGATTCAATGATCATCTCTATGCTGATAATTCTCATATCTACTTTTCCAAACCTACTCTCTTTGATGACCTCCATACTCCCATCTTTAACATTCAATTGTACATCTGGAACTAGATGTGTCCTATAGATATCTTCAACTCAATAATATCCTAAACTTAATTCGATATTTTGCCCCAAACCCTCTTCCATTCCTAACATCCCTACTACTGTGGAGGGTACCACCATGTTCCCAGGTACCTAGGTTTACAAACCAGATATTATCTTTGACTCCTCACTCTTATTCCCTCTCACGTATCTTTTGCCAAGGCCTATTGGTGTTACCTTCCTAACATCTCTCAAATACTCCCCACTTCTCTCCTCTGACCCTGCCACCACCCTTAGAGCCTCATCACCTAACACCTGAATTATTGCAATAGCCAGCTAGTTGGTCTCCCTGCTTCAAGTCTCTGTCAACTCCGACTCCTCTTACATTCAGCTGACAGTGATCTTTCTACAGCACAGGTCTGACCATTGGATCTCACTATTCAATAAACTCCAGTGTCTCCCTATCACCTCCAGGATCAAATATAAAAGCCTGTGTTTGGCTTTTAAATAAAACCTTTACAACCTGACCTCTTCCTCCCTTTGCAGCTTTCTTATACCTTCTTCCCTTCATTTACTCTTTTTGTGTGTGTGTGTGAGGCAATTGGGGTTAAGTGACTTGCCCAGGGTCGTACAGCTAGTAAGTGTTGAGTGTCTGAGGCTGAATTTGAACTCAGGTCCTCCTGACTCCAGGGCCAGTGCTCTATCCACTGCGCCACCTAGCTGCCCCATACCTTCACTTACTCTTGGATCCCGTGACACTGGCCTCCTTGCTTCCTCACACAAAGACACTCCATCTCAAAGCTTCAGACATTTGGACTAGCTGCCCCACCCATACCTGGAATGTTCTTCCTCCTCATTCCTGCTTCATGGCTTCCTTGGATTCCTTCAAGTACCAGCCAAAATCTCACCATTGTTTTGATGAATGTATGGATCACCTGGATTTGATGGTACTGCCTTGTTATCCAAAAGAATTTTTTGAAACCTTAGGTTAAGAGCAAAATGCCAGGGACAGCTAAATGGTGCAGTGGATAGAGCACTGGCCCTGGAGTCAGGAGTACCTGAGTTCAAATCCAGCCTCAGACACTTAACACTTACTAGCTGTGTGACCCTGGGCAAGTCACTTAACCCCAATTGCCTCACTTAAAAAAAAAAAAAAAAGAACAAAATGCCCTCCAACTGAACTCCAAACTAAACGTAGATAGCTAGCCAATAAGTCCCTATCTACTGACTTCTTTCCCCAGGATAGTAAGTCCCTATCTTGTAAAATCATCTGGGCAAATCTTATCATAGTGTATCATTTAAGTCAAACTATCAAACTGATTGGCCTTTCATCCATTCTTGTTATCGTTTAAATTGTTAAACTGGTTCATATATTTCATAAGTTCTTATTATAGTTGAGACCGTTAAAATGATTCATATTTTATACATTCTTGTCATAATGTTTGATTTTAAGTTGATTTGTATCATACTAATGAAACTGATAACACCTTGTTTATATACCTTCACCAAAAAAAGGCATCTTTGAGCTCCTTCTTTGAAAGGCATCTCTGCATGATTCATGCCAACTTGTTCTTGGGACAAATAAACTGGTACTTTGTTTCTCCTGTCTGTATCTGATCTGGTTTCTGGGGTTTGGGGTTTTTTTGTAGGAGGTCAGATATAGAAACAAATTTTTTTTTTTTTGGTGAGGCAACTGGGGTTAAGTGACATGCCCAGGGTCACACAGCTAGTGTAACGATTGGAATGACGCCACCTGCTAGAGACTTCCTGTAGAAGAGTTCCGCCCATGAAGCGAAGGTCTTTCAGGGCAAGACCAGGAGTCTTTTCTTTGGCGTCAGGAAGTGACGCGGGCTAGTGGGAGGAGGAAGGAAGAGACTGGCACTCGGGCTCACTCTTTCCTTTGGACTCTGGTGGAGAACGGAGCTAGAAATGTGCTCTCCCTTTAACAGATAGGAATCTAGGCCTTTCTCTCTCTTTACCAAATTCTTATTCTCCTTAATAAATGCTTAAAAGTCTAACTTTTGCTAAAGCTTATAATTTATTGGCGACCACTCATTAGATATTTTAGACAGTTTAGCTAGAATTTTAGCCCTTAACACTAGTAAGTGTCAAGGGACTGAGGCCGAATTTGAACTCAGGTCCTCCTGAATCCAGGGCCAGTGCTCTATCCACTGCACTACCTAGCTGCCCCTAGAAACAAAATTTGATTACTCTTCTACAAGATAGATTATCTTTCCCAATCCACCTTGATACTAATGACGTCTCTCTATTGATTATCTCCAGTTTATCTTGGCTATATCTTGTTAGTACATAGTTGCTTATGTGTTGTCTCCTGCATTAGACTATGGGTTCCTTGAGCACAGGGGCTGTTTTTTTGTTTTGCTTTGTTTTTGGCAGGGCAATGAGGGTTAAGTGACTTGCCCAGGGTTATACAGCTGGTAAGTATCAAGTGTCTGAATTCAGATTTGAACTCAGGTCTTCCTGAATCCAGGGCTGATGCTTTATCCACTGTGCCACCTACCTTCCCTGGGGCTGGTTTTTTGGTTTGGGGGTTTGGGGGAAGGTTTGCCTTTTGTATGATATGATTATGGATTTGAGTCAGATTAAACTCTGAGGATGGGGTCTGGAAGGTACCCAGCCCTGCCCCAGTATAGTTTGTTTAGAAGTTTATTGCTTGTCAAATTCTCACTGTCTCCTTTAAGTTTTATTGCCAATTAACAGTATTTTTGCTTCTGCTCAGTCTCCCCACTTGTCAGCTACATATTAATTTTGTCTGCAATCCATCATGTGTCAGAACCCCAGTCAGTGGGTCAGGGAGTTAGCCCACCAATTCAATACTCGGGACTCAAGAAGAAAGGACGGGGCTCGGCACAGGATGCAGCCATTGAGTTGAGACCAGATGTTAAGTGACATGTCTCTTTTTCTCAGAGCAGAATCCCCTTGACCCTAGGGTCCCAACAATGTGTTATTCTTTTATTCTTTATTCTATTTCTTTGACTTCCCAACATAGCCGAAGATAAATTTTAACTCTGTCATCCTTCTAGAATTAACACAACTACAAAACAATGCTAAAACACCTGAGTGACTCTTCCTGTTATTCAGGTTGAATATCTTTAGAGACAGGGGTCTGGAGAGGGGAGTCAGTGGGAACTGTGAGATCTGAAACATCTGACTGTCACTCCCCTGTTTCCTCTTCCTTTGGTTTGACCTTGTTCCCACTCCCCTTTTCCCCCTTGTTCCTGGAACACGTATGCATGTCTCCATACATTGATCACGAGCTGAACACGCACCCTGGGTGAGACAGGATTGGATGTTAGATTGTGAGCTCATCCACCCTAGGTGTACGTGGGGATAGTCCTTTTCAAGATTACTATAAAAACCTAGAGGATTGGGCATATCTTTGCAAGACTTCAATGTGTAATTGGGTTTTGCCCGTCCTCATGAGGATGTAATAAATCTGTCTCTGCTTGACTTGGTGGTCTCCTCAAGTTATTTGGGTAAACTGAGGCAGTTTGCTCCATACACTTTCTTTGCATGCCAAGCACTTAGTACATTTCCCGGTACAAAGTAGGTGATTGGGCAGCTAGATGAAGAAGTGGACAAAATGCCAGCCTTGAAGTCAGAATCATCTTCCTGAGTTCAAATCTGGCCTCAGACACTTACTAGCTGTGTGATGCTGAGCAAGTCACACTTCACCCTGTTTGCCTCAGCTTCCTATCTGTAAAATGAGCTGGAGAAGGAAATGGCAAACCACTCCAATAACCTTGCCAAGAAAACCCCAAAATAGGTTCACAAAGAACAGGAAATGAACAACAACAAACAATAACCATTTATAGAACCAAGAGAACAGTGTACACAATGATAACCATGATGTAAAGGAGAACAAGTGTGAAAACCTAAGTACTCTGGTCAATGCAGTCATGTTTCTAGCAGACTGATGGTGAAATAGGCCTCCTACCTCTTTGAAGAAAGTGACGAACAGTGAGATGTACATTTCAATCAATCAAACAACAAGAATTTATGAAGTGCTTATAATGTGCCAGACACTGTGCTAAGCACCAAGGATGCAAAGAGGCAAAAGCACGGACCCTGTCATGAAGGAGCTTACATTCTAATTGGGCAACAACACATCAATATAAGGCCACATCAGAATTGCCACAGACTTGAAGCTGCTTTTCTTTTCCTTTTTCTTTTTCTTTTTTTTTTTTTTGTGGGGCAATAAGGGTTAAGTGACTTGCCCAGGGTCACACAGCTAGTGTCAAGTGTCTGAGGCTGGATTTGAACTCAGGTCCTCCTGAATCCAGGGCCAATGCTTTATCCATTGTACCACCTGGCTGCCCCCAGAGCCCCTTTTCCAGAATCTACTAGCTATTGACATTATAGGAATGGAGAATCCTGGGAGAAAGAAAGGAGAAGAAAATGGGTTAATCAGTGGAGAGTTTGGCATTCTGTCTTCCATCTTGGTACTTTTTCTCCGGTGGAGCACTTAGCTGATCCTGATCTGTATTTCCCTGAGCTTCCCTGCAAAGACTCTGAAAGGTTGTACAGCTGCTGCCACCACCATTAACAATGGAGTTCATACTGGGCTCATTGGAACCAATGAATCCAAGTTAAAAAGGAGGCAACTAGTGACAGCTAGGTGGCACAGTGGATAGAGCACCGGCCCTGGATTCAGGGGGACCTGAGTTCAAATTCTGCCTGACACTTACTAGCTGTGTGACCCTGGACAAGTCACTTAACCCTCATTGCCCCACCAAAAAAGAAAAGAAAAGAAACAAAAAGAAAAGAAAAGAAAAGAAAAGGAGGGAACGGCCCTTCCTTTCTCTGGGAGAGAGTTCTCTGCTACGGTTGGCAGGGTCCCTCACTGCCCATGAAAGGCCATAGATTGTTCCCTGACCCACTGCTCCTCTGTTCTTTCCCTTCATGCCATTTATTCCCATTATTATATGAAGAAATTAGCATCTAGTAATCCTGGCCATGTGGTCGATGTCCTCTGTGGTGATGGCTAACAGCAGGGAGGGAGAGTATGGAGGGGAAAAAAGCAGAGGACACATCTATCACCTAGCCTGAGGAAGAGAGGAGAGAGCAGCAAAGTACAAATTAATGAATGTCCATCCTGACACATAACTCCCCAATCCACTGGGGTTGCTCTGTGATCATCTTCCTTAGCCAGTTTAAAGTGATCATTGTAAACAGAGAAAGAGATTTCTAATCCAAAGGGAGCCATAATCTCCTAGAATAGAGATATTTTGTGGGCTGCCCAAAAAGAAGGCAGAAAATCCAACAAGCATTGTGGTAAGTAGCTGGATTCCCCTCCTCTGCACTTACCTTTTCCGTTCAGTAGCAGCTCACTAATAAGTAAAGATCTTTCCAGAATGAGTCTCTCTTAATCAGCCCTTGTACCAGTAATCAGCATTTTATATTGCAATCTTCTATAGAATTATTAAATATGTTTCCCAAATAGACCAGTCTATGTGCAATTTACCCATAGGAACCAAGAGAATAATTTTGACAATAACAACAGCATTGTAAAGACAAACAACTCTGAAAGACTTAAGAACACTGATCAATAATGTAAACGGTGGCAAAAGCTCTCTTAAATGGAATTTAGATCTCTCTTTTCCCAAAGGAGAAGACCAGAGAACACAAAGGCCAGTTCTTGAGATTTAAATCTTCTTCCTAAAAAGGAAAGAAAAACACAGACAATGCTTGTCAAAAAATTTTTTAAAGGTTTTATTAAGCAAGGAAGAAAATCTAGCATGATCAATGGGTGCTATTCAGCTTATTGCCAAATAGGACACCATGCAATAGATAGGGAGGGTTTTTATACAGGTTAAAACAAAGGCAGGCAAGAAATCTAGAGAAAAGGTGGGCTTAGAAAGGCCCACTCCCAAAGGGAGGTGTTATATGTGAGGAATTCCAGGGGTGCAGGATGTGGCCTTTGATACACAATCAGAAGGTTTCTTGGTGATAGGGCAGTTCAGTTCAAGACATGATTATGCAGATTTCTTCAAAAGGAAAAGGATTGTTCCAAAGTTAGAGAATAGCTGAAGATAAGGTCCATGTCCATACTCATATATCCTACAGTCAGCTAAGTCTTTGATTGGTTTCAGAGTTACTGATTCCCTGCATATTGTAAAGAATTAATTGTGGGGCAGCTAGGTGGTGCAGCGGATAAAGCACCGGCCCTGGATTCAGGAGTACCTGAGTTCAAATCTGGCCTCAGACACTTGACACTTACTAGCTGTGTGACCCTGGGCAAGTCACTTAACCCCCATTGCCCTGAAAACAAAAACAAAACAAAAAAAAACAACACAAGAATTAATTGTGGGGCAGCCAGGTGGCACAGTGGATAAAGCACTGGCCTTGGATTCAGGAGGACCTGAGTTCAAATCCAGCCTCAGACACTTGACATTTAACTAGCTGTGTGACTCTGGACAAGTCACTTAACCCTCATTGCCCTACCAAAAAAAAAAAAAAGAATTAATTGTGATTTGAGATTTCTATGACCCCATCTTTGGCTAGAATTACAAGCTCCTGCATGTGTCCTGGCTGGCCTCAGGCACTGCTGCCTCTGTGCCAACATGGTGCTCCACCCACTGGCTGTGGCCATTGCCATGATGCTGCAGCTCATGTCATCACCATATGCTGACGCCTACATGGGCCTGGCCAAATTATCATGACTAGAAGCCTGGTGAAGGCAATCAGGTGACCTTCAGCATCTGGGAGTTGGGAAGGCTGGCAGTTCTACAGCAGCCTGTTAATTCTGTCACTCAGGGATGCCAACCAATTAGCTTGGGGCTGAGTGCGGATGACCAGGTTCCCTATTGGGAGGGGCATTTTCTGGGAAGGAGAAGAGAAGAGAGATTCATTCTGGCATGAGAGAGGGAGAGAGACGGGATTGCAGGTCATATAATTTTCCTTCTCTTATTCCCTTTTCCTTTGTCCCTAGTTCTATTTAAACTTACATGTGTTTTAAATTTGTTCCCGTTAATAAAACCTGTTTTGTTTTTTGAAAGAGGCTATTAATCTCTTTTCTTACCCCAATATTAAGGCAAGCTGCCTAATTAACACTCCCCATATTAAATTTGGCCCTTTCAGTGTCCAGCTAGGTTTACTCTTGGTCATACATACAAAGGGCAAAGGATTGTTGGTGAAGATAGCTGTTCTGGTTTCCTGGATAATTGGGGGGGGGGTTGGATTTCAAGCAAATCAAGGTACCCATTTCCACAATAATGATAACTGGTATTCATATAGCTCATAAGGTTTGCAAGGCCCTTTACAAATATTATCTCATTAAATCCTCACAACAACCCTGTGTGAGAAATGAAATTTTCTCTCTTATATTTGATAATTAATTATTGTATTAGGATCAAGGTTTTTCCTCTTTCCTACTTCTTCATCCAGAAATCAACCATTGTGGAAATTTTCTCTTAGAGATTTCCCAGTTCAAGATCTAATCAGACAGTAAAAGAAATTCTAAGTTTGGGCTAATGGGTGTATTCCTACTCATTGTGTTTGCTGAGACTGGTCCTGGGAAAATGTTGATTCTCCCTATTATCAAGACAAGTGATATGGAAATTGATGTCTTTTTGACCAAGATTTGAGTGACCTAAGTAATGTACTCCAAGATAGCCTACCTCCCACCTGATTAACCAATCAGAGATGATTGGGCATCCCTCAGGAACACCTCCTATTTGAAGGGTATATAAGCTGTGACCCCACCACCATTATAGGTCTTTGGTCTGAGAGAGATATCCAATGACCAACCTTTTATTAATAACCTGCTGGCCTTATTAATAAAATTATTAAATTACCCAGAAATCATGTCTCTCAAATTTTTAATAATTATACCTGGAAGATAGATGCTACTATTATCTCCATTTTATAGGTAGGGAAACAGAGGCAGGAAAAGTTAAGTGATTTACCCAGGGTCACATAGCTAGTAAATTTCTAAGGTGGGATTTCACGTCTTCCTGACTCCAGGTCCAGCACTGCATCCTTTGTACGACTTAGCTGACCCACTCTAATTCCAGAGAACCAATGAAGAAGCAAGCCACCCACTTCCCAACAGAGAAGGGATGGACTCAGTACAAAATGAGACATACCTTTTTTTTTCTTTTTTGTAGTGAGGCAATTGGGGTCAAGTGACTTTCCCAGGGTCACACAGCTAATAAGTGTTAAGTGTCTGAGGCCAGATTTGAACTCAGGTACTCCTGACTCCAGGGCTGGTGCTCTATCCACTGCGCCACCTAGCTGCCCCTAGACATAACCTTTTTTAGAAATGACCAATATAAGCTTTTTTCCCTGACAGTGCATATTTATTTCAAGGGGTTTGTTTTCTTTCTTTTTTTTTGTCAGTGTGAGAGGTGGGCAGGGTAGGAGGGAGAGAAGATAGATTTTTGTTCATTAGGAAAAAAATTGAATTACAAAAACTTACCTATGGGAAACTTGATGCAAGCTTAACTCCCTTACATGAGGGAGGCAAGATCTTTATTCCTACTAAATAAGTAAATAGATACATACAAGACACATACAAAGTAGGTAAAGGGTAACCTCACAGGAGGAGGCTCTGGCAGCTGGGCGGGCTGGGAGAGGCATCCTACCAAAAAGAGATCTTAAGCTTAGCCTCAAAGGAAGATGAAAATTCTAGGAGGTAGAAGTGAGGCAGAGGAACACCCCATGAAGAGAGGACAGCTAGTCCAAAGCAGGTGGAAGATGGACATGGTCGATGTGTGAATTTGTTTTGTTTGACTATAACTATTTGTTAGAGGGGAGAGTATTTATCTGGAGAGAATAGCAGGTGGTTGATGATAGTGATGTCAAAAAAAGAAAAGAAAAAAGCATCAATGACACATAAGACACTAAAAAAAATGCAAAATGAACTTCATAAGAAGACACAGACAAGCAGGGTAATATGTTGTTATTATGGGGTTATGTCTAATATTAAAACCAAAGCTATAGGTAAGAGATTCATGTTTTCCTATACAACCCTCTTTTTTGTTCTTTATATACAGAAATGTTCATATTTGTTGATGATGAAAAAGAAAAAAATGTAAACAACAAAGTACATTTAAATCATATTTGAAGTTAGAGACCAAATTCTTTGAACCTAAGCTGAGAAGGGATAAGATTGACCTTACAAGTGGCATATGAGCCAAGAGGATTGTAATAGAGGTGTTCATGATACTCTAGAACTCCTCTTCATGGATAGTCTTAGGTAAAGAGAGCTCCTTGCCATGCTTTCAGGAGAAAGGAAGGAAAGAACAAGGGTCTGTCTATCTATACCTTTAAAATCTACTGAGGGACAACTCTTCCAGGCTCAGTGACCAATAAAGGAATTGTTTTACCATTGCAAAGCCCCAGATCCTTTCCTGCTGAACCAAAACATGTCACCCACCAGAAGTGGAGTTTTTAGTTGCAGATCCAATTTATTGATCTGCTCCTTTTTTCTTTTGTTGATCTAAGTGTTTAGAGATACAAATTTTCCCCTAAGTATGTCTTTTGTTGCATGCCATCAACTTTGATATATTGTCTCATTGTCGTCATTATTTTTAATGAAATTATTGTTTTTGTAATTTATTCTTTAACCCACTCATTCTTTAGGATTAGACTATTTAGTTTCCAATTGATTTTTATTCTATGCTATAAAGGCATTTTATTCATGTAATTTTTGGTGCATTGTGGGCAATATTGTACTAGAAATGCTAGCTATAGCTATATGAATGAGAAAAAGAAATGGAAATTCTGTTTTATAATTAATTCTGATATCCTTTTCAATTTTATGAGTGAGTTCATCCCAGTCACATTCACAGTTGTAATCACTAACTGCAATTCCCTCCATCCTATTATTTTATATTTGTCCTTTTCTTTCTTACCCTGCCCCCTCCTCAATAGTCTATTTTGCTTCTAACCACTGCTTCCCTTAATCTACCCTTCCTCTTATTCCATCATTTTCTCTTAGCCCCTTCCTCTCCTACTTCCCTTTGAGGTAAGATGAATTTCCATACCCACCTGTGTGTATGTATATTCAAGCATTGTCCATTTCCCACCATTTCCCTTTCCATTGTATAAGTTCTTCTTTGCACACCTCTCTTATGAGAGATAATTTTACCCATTCTTCTCCCTTCCCCCTTCTCCCACTGCATTCGATTTTCTCACTCTTCTGTTCTTCTTTTGAGATCATCTCAACATAATAGACTTGTACCCATGCCATCTGTCAAAGTAGATTCCTAATATCCTAATGATGATAAAATTGGTAGGGGTTATATGTATCATCTTTTTTTTTTTTTTTGGCGGGCCAATGGGGGTTAAGTGACTTGCCCAGGGTCACACAGCTAGTAAGTGTCAAGTGTCTGAGGTCAGATTTGAACTCAGGTCCTCCTGAATTCAGGGCCGGTCCTTTATCCACTGCGCCACCTAGCTGCCCCCTCAAAGGACTATTGATGAAACATAGTATTCACCTCCAAAGAAAGAACTGATATTGATGGAACACAAACTGAACATGCTATTTTACACTTCCTTTCATTTTTTTTATTCAAGTTTTCTTCTACAAAATTACTAATATGGTAATGTTTTACATAATTTGTACATGTATGACTCATACATGTTTATCTGATTGTTTATCACCTCAGGGAGGGGTAAGGAGAGGGAGGGAAGGAGGAATAAAAATTGGAACTCAAAACTATAAATAAAAATGTTTGTTACTTAAAAAAGAATTTGGATGTTTTATCATTTGGTGTATATGTTTAATATTTATATTGCTTCATTGTCTATGGTGCCTTTTAGCAAGATGGAGTTTTCTTTCTTATCCTTCTTAAATATATATTCTGCTTTTGCTTGTCTGAGATCACGTATTGCTACCCCTGTTTTTTGTGTTTTTTTTTAACTTCAGCTGAAGCATAAGGGATTCTGCTCCAGCCCTTTGCCTTTACTCTTCAAGTGTGTTTCTTGTGAACAACACATTATAGGATTCTGGTTTTTAATCCACTCTGCTATCTGCTTCTGTTTTATGGATAAGTTCAAACCATTCACATTCACAGTTATGATTACTAACTGTGTATTTTCCTCCATCTTGCTTCCCCCTCCCCACTTACCCTTCTCTCTCTCCTTTCACCCTGTACCTCCTTAAAAGTGTTTTACTTCTGACCACCACCTCTCCCAATTCATCTTCTTTTCTCTTCTCCCCCTTCCTGCTACTTCTCTGTAGAGTAAGATAGATTTCTACACCCAACTAAGTGTGTATTCCCTCTTTGAGCCAGTTCTGATGAGAGTAAGGATCAAGCATTGCCCACCACCACCTTACCATTTCCCCCTCCACTGTAAAAGCCATTTTGTGCCTCTTTTTTCTTCAGTATTTTTGGGCCTCTTTTTACCAAGCTGTTAATTCTCTCTTTTTTTTCTGATAAAAGTATTTTATTTTTTTCCAGTTACATGTAAAAATAGTTCTCAACATTTGTTTATACAAGCTTTCGGATTTCAGATTTTTCTCTCTCCCTCCCTCCCTCCCCTCCCTCCCCCCTCCCCTAGACAGCAGGTAATCTGATATAGATTATATATTTACATATATATAATAACATTAAATGTTAATTCTCTTTAATAATTTTCTTGCATGGCTCTCATTTCTTTCCCCAATTTTTCATCTACCACTCTTAATTTAATTTTTTAATTTGTTTTTTTGCTTTTTTTCAAAAATCTCTTTAGATTTTCTAGAAATTCTTGTCAGGCTTATGTACAATTTAAGGCTTCACTTATAGATGTTTTCAAGTCATTGTCTTCTGAGTTTATGCCTTGAGCTTCCCTGTCACCTGTAACGATTGGAATGACGCCACCTGCTGGAGACTTACTGTAGAAAAGCTGTGCCATGAGTCTCTGAGGGCAAGACCATGCATCTTTTCTTTGGTGTCAGGAAGTGCCGTTTGCTGGTGGGAGGAAGAAGGGGGAGCAGGGTGCTCTGACTCACTCTATTTCCTGAGGACTCTGGTGGAGAAGGGAGCTAGAAATGCACTCTCCCTTTAATAGATAGATGAATGTAGGCCTTTCTCTCTCTCTTTACCAAATTCTTATTCTCCTTAATAAATGCTTAAAAGCCTAACTCTTGCTAAAGCTTAAAATTTATTGGCGACCACTCATTAGATATTTTAGACAGACTAGCTAGAATTTTAGCCCCTAACACACCATAGCAACTTTTTTTTTTGGTAAGGTTCTTTTTTGTTGTTGCTCATTTTTTTTTTTTTTTGGCTGGGCAATGGGGGTTAAGTGACTTGCCCAGGGTCACACAGCTAGTAAGTCAAGTGTCTGAGGCCGGATTTGAACTCAGGTACTCCTGAATCCAAGGCCGGTTCTTTATCCACTGCGCCACCTAGCCGCCCCGTTGCTCATTTTTTTAGCCTGTTTCTTGACTTTGGACTTGATGTTAGAGTTGGGCTCTGGTTACCTTGGGTTGGGATGGAGTAGGGGAAGAATGAGTAGTCTGAGCTTCTGTGTTTTATGTCTTTATGCTACTTTCATTGTTCAGTCTGGGGGCCTGTAAGTTTCTGGTGTTTCTAATGTAGTATAATCTAAAGAGGTCTGATTGCTGCCCTCCTGGTCTGAACTCTGCTCTTTACACAAATAGGGCCCCTGCTCCATCGTGACTTCAACCACCCTGGAATTTATAATCTAGAACGAGGTAATGGGTAACAGAGCTACCTGATGACACCTGATCCTGTAACCAGTGCTAGTACAGAGGTCCCTTGGGATCTCTTTCTGACCAAGTGTCAGTTCTCTTACCATTGCTGGGCACTTGGCTGTTTCTCACTGCTGCTGATCCAAATCCCACCCCCATGTCTGCAGAGCTATCTTTTTCTCTACTTTCCTAAACTGCCCTGGGCTGGAAAAATATTCACTGTGACTTCCTCATGGCTTTCCCACTCCGAATTCAGTTTGGTATTTACTGTGGTCACTTTGCGTAAGCGGTTTGGTAGTTATGACCTTATACTCTGCCATCTTGACTCCACCTTTCCAGGGTCTCATTTTTTTATGTTTTAAGTATCAAGCATCAGGGACATGACTGAACTCATTTTAGCCAAATGGGATAGGACTCATCCTACCTAGTGTCCTGTCCTTCAGTAGCTGTTCCCCTTTCAAAACCCAGGCATCTGACCCACAGCCCTCCTTCATACGGAACCCCAAGGATCAGCCCTCAGTTCAATACCTGTAGGATGGCAACCTTGCACATCAACTGGTCAAAGACCAATCCAAACAGTGAGTCAAAGGGTGGGCAGTGGCTAAAGTGCAGTCAGTCAGCATACATTTATTAAGCACCTACTGTGTGCCAGGCACCGTGCTAAGCATTAGCGATACAAAGAAAGGCAAACAACAAATGGTCCCTACTCTCAAGGACATCACAGTCTGATCAGGAATCTAATGTAGAAGCAAGATATAGACAGAATCAATTGGGGATAATCTCGGCGGGGCGGTGTATTAAAATTAAGGAGAATTGGGAAAAACTTCTTTCAGAAGGTAGAACCTTAGCTGAGACTTGAAGGAAACAAGGGAAGCCAGAATAGTTTCAGTGGGGGTGGAGAGGATAACAAGATCACTGGGAAAGAACTTTGGCAAGCAGGACCTGAGACGTAATCTAGGCACCTAGCCCTCAGCTCCCACCACCTGTAGGGACTCAGGCATCCAATCTCCTGTCCCCATCCCCTGAAAAATCCAGGTGTCTAATATTCTCAGAGACTTAGCATTCATCCCTCTAACTGGTTTGATACTTGGGGAAGAGGTATCATATAAGGTTTTTTTTTAATCATATGAGTTTTTCTGCCTCAACCTGGTCTCTGACACCTCGGTCATCCCCCACTCCTGGAGATCAAACTATATACCACCTTCCCTAGCTGGTTAATGAATTAGTTAATTAACAACTTACTTTTCCAGAGATGTCAGAAAACAAAGCAAATAGCCTGATGTGGGCGGCTTTTCCTAAGGCAGTTTCACCAAGTATACACCCATCCCCCACCAAGCATCATAGTGGAGACAAGAAGAATGAGTCAAGCAGCTCTGAGTAGCCCTAGTGGTCATTCTCCTGTCCTGTGGTAGAGCCATACAAAGCCTATGACCAAAGTGTACTCCACAGCATGAAAGTCATCCCCCAAGGATGGCAGGATTAAAAGGGGTAGGGGTGGGCAGCTAGGTGGCGCAGTGGATAGAGCACCAGCCCTGGAGTCAGGAGTACATGAGTTCAAATCCGGCCTCAGACACTTAACACTTACTAGCTGTGTGACCCTGGGCAAGTCACTTAACCCCAATTGCCTCACTAAAAAAAAAAAAAAAAGGGGGGGTAGGGAAAAGGTCCTTGGCCCCACACCTCCCCCTAAAATCCATCTGTCCCTGTCTTTCTGTCCCCAGACCCCTAATGTCACAGGATCTGAGGACCACAAAGGTCACCCAGTCCGACCTCTTAATTTTAGAGGAAGGATCTGAGGGCAAAACTGTAAAGTGACTTTTGCCAAAGGTCATACAAGTAGCATGTGGGAGAGTTGCTATTCAGCCTGGCCTCTGACTCCAGACTCAGTGCTCTCTCCACTGTATCATGCTGCTTCTCTCTGTTTTCATTCTCTCTATCTTCCAGGACCCTGTCCTTTTCCTCCCTGTTCTGTCCTTAATCCCTCTGTATGTCCCTGGTCTCAATAGACTCAACCCTTCTATCTTCTGGAACCCTACATTTCTGTTTCTCACTGACTCACTCCTGCCCTGGGTCCCAGTGTCCTGGGTCCCTCTGACCTCAATTCAAATTCCAGGACTCTATCCTTATGCTACCACCTCCACCAGCTACTCCATCCTTGATTTCTCTTTCCTACCCCGGCTATGTCCAATGTCTATCCTCCCTATAGTGATACTAACATATATTATGCATATATATATATATATATATATATATATATATATATCATTGGCCACACAGCGGATGCCTATTACTATATGCACATATGTATACTATAGTGATACTAATATATATTATGCATATATGTGTCATTGGCCACACAGTGGGTGCCTATTACTGTACCCTCCCTCTCTCATCTCTTTGCCCCTCAGTCATCTCTATGGGTGACAGCAGAGAGATCAAAGCAGGGGAAGTATGACCATTATCCAGAGGCATGGAGGATCCATCCAGGGCATAGACTTTGACCCAGGCACAGACCTTTACCCAGGACATAGATCTTTTGGTCCCCCAAATCCATCAGTGGTTCCAAGAGAACCCATTTCCCTTTGGGACATGGAGAAAAAAGAGAGAAAAATTATAACCGAGAAGAGGGTGGAGCAGGGCCCCAACTATTTAAGCACTGAAGATGCTGAAAGAAGTCAGGCTGATCCCTGTGGTCATTCCAAGGAGAGGAAAGAACTTTTGTTGAGACTGCAGAGAGATTAATAACACTGAGACCATTAAAAACTAGAACACCGGGGCTCCTGGACACTGGGACCTTTGGACATCACTCCCTAGGACCCTGGGGAACTTCCTGGGGCTAAGGGGCTTCCAGGTCAAGAATGGAGGGAGGAGCCAGGGACCAACCTAAAGAGCTCAGGGTGATGGGGTAGGGCAGTGTAGGAGCAGCAAGTGAGCTTGCCAGAGAAGAGAAACCACCATAGTCAAGATTGAATTGTTGCATGGGCTGAGTGGCTGGGGCTGGGGCTGGGACTGGTCCCACCAGAAGCTCTTCCTTTCCTTCATCATCTGCTCCATCGTATGCTCCCCCGCAAGGCCTGGGTGTCCAGCCCCCAGCTTTCCTGTGCACAGGACCCAGAAGTCCAGTCCCTAGCCTGGAACCTTAAAGTTGACAACCTTACACATGAACTGCCTGGCTGGACGGTAGCAGACACATAGCTTTGATGATGGCCGAGTTCCTTGGTGGGTGGAGGCCAGTGGGGTCTACCAGATAACCCTGAGCTGGGCTCAACCTCCTTGTGAGTTCATAGACAAGCTCCCCACCCCCACCCACTCTGGGATCCATCACCCCAAGAAGACACTCCTCCCCTGTGGCATTGGGAGGGGCAGGAAAATAGAAATTCTTGGAGTGCTCCCAGACAAACTTCTACCTTCCAAGGTCCTCTCCCAAAGACCCAGGTATCCTGGTTCAGACTCTACCTTCCAGTCCCTTCAATATCCCAACATGTGAGTTGCTCCTGTTAGCAGTACCTGAAAGCCTGGAATCTCTCGGGTTGGAGCCAGTGGAGAAGCATCTTGCTGTGGAGGGAGAGGGCTGGGCAGAAATTTGGGCAGACCCCATCCTGCCCCTAGACAATCACTCAGGACACTCTGACCACATGCCACATTTATTTAACCTTCTAGCTTTGCCTGCTGGGAGCAGGTTAGACTCAAGAAGGATCAGGCAAGAGAAGCCTCCATCTTAGCTCATCACTGTCTCCCAAACTTGCAGCATCGAGCACTAGTCCAGTCCATTCCAGCACACTGACAGTGACAAGTGGTGGTCTCACGAACATCCCAGGAACCACATGCTGAGCCACATGAACAGCCTGTGACAATGAACCCTGAGGAAAAGGGAGACTGAGGCTTGGACACTAGGGTCCTGGGTGGAAAAGGAAAGGAAAGAGAGTCTGGGGCTTGGACTCTGGAGTCCTGGGTGGGGAGGGAAGTCAAGACTTTGATATCAGGGTCCTGGAGAAGTAAAAAGCTGGGGGCTAGACAATAGGATCCTAGGGGACACTGGGCCCTAGGTGCCAGAGGCCTGGGGGAGGGGAAGTTGAGGCTGGAACACTAGGTTCCACACTTACCTGAAGGGCAGGTGGCTAGAGCACCCCGAGAGGTAACACTAGAGCAGATTAGTTGAAGCTTTTGAAGGGTGTCCAGAACTGAACCATTACAAAGAAGAAAAAGGTTGTAAGATTCCTGTCCAGCCTTCTCCCCCTAGACCAGGATGCTTCCCCCTTGGGGCCAGACAGGGAGCTTCTAGACCTTCCCATGTCTCTATTGCTAGGTCCCCTCCTGTTCCCATTGAAAACCTACTCCAATGAGCTCTGGGACCAGTAGCCAGAGGAAAATCAAGCGGGGGGGATCCTGACAAGTCAGGCAGAGTGTTGGGATCTAGTTGGGGTTAGCTTGGATTTGGATTTGGGGTAAGGGGCCAGGTTTGGGTCAGGAGGTGGGTCAGCTTTGGGTTTGAGATAAGGGTCAGGGTTGGAGGCTCTCCATGTCCAGGGGCTGGGGTACCATAGGAGCTAGCCTGCTCCTCGATCTTCTTATTTAAGAGTTCATCTAGGGGACACTGAGCCTGCCCCAGGACCAGGTGCCCAGGGAGGAGGAGGAAGATGAGGAGGAAGCAGATGGAGGCAGTCTTCATCCTACTGACTCCTGGGAAGAAGGGAAATTCAGAATCAGCTATCCCAGTGAAAACAAGGAGACATGGCTACCAAGAAAAGCCCTTCTTGGAGGTTGAAGCATCTGGGTTCCTTCTTAAAAAAAAAGTCAATATAACAGTTTCCAGAAGTGGACCCTCTGGGGCAGCTAGGTGTCGCAGTGGATAGAGCACCAGCCCTGGATTCAGGAGAACCTGAGTTCAAATCCAGCCTCAGACACTTAACACTTAATAGCTGTGTGACCCTGGGCAAATCACTTAACCCCAATTGCCTCACCAAAAAAAAAAAAAAAAGAAGTGGACCCTCTAGAGCTTTGGTGGGGGAGGGGGGGTTGTGGTGGGGAGGTGGGGAGAATATATCTCACCTTTGAGCAGAGTTGAGAAAAAGGTGCTGATGATAGCCAGCCAGACTCAGGGATGACAGCCTCTCTAGGTGCCTAGTGCAACCTTTTCCCTCTCCTCTCCCCCACCCCCACGGCCTCCCCACCCTCTTCCATCTCCTAGAAGAAGAAGTGCTGACTGTGGTTTCCGCTCTTGGGCAAGTGAGGCTTCCAATTCGGGCTCTAGGACATTGGTTTCCCAATACCACTGACCCCAAGGCTGGGGGAGGGAAGAGCTTGACTGGATCGAGAGACCGGAGTGGAGTGTCTCCCTGGGGCAGAGTGCTTTGGGAGCCAGGAGGGCGCTCAGTGCCCTAAGACTTCTCTCCCTCAAATAACACTGCCTGAAATCCTATGAATGGATCCTCTGGGCAAATAAGTGATCCGGTCACATAAGCACACTTACTTCACCTTTCTTCTCCTCGTGGGAGGGCTGAGGATAGGTCAATTATGTTGCCCCTTCAATCAATGTGGGAGGTCTCTGCTGCTCCCTGGCAGAAAGCACCTGCCGCAGGAATGAAGGCTAAGATGAGGACTGGGAAGGAGGAGAGGAAGAGGAAGGGGGTAAAGGGGCTGGGGAGTTTGGAAGCCTGAGAAAGGGAGGTGAGATTGACCAGTCCTAGCTTTGGGATGACCTGACTCTACATGCTTAGTACTCAAAGTCTTCTGACATCCCCACCCCAGCCACCTGCAGACCCACTCACACATCCCTGTGACAAAGTAGGTTGGCATTCACAGCCTTTCTGCCCTCCACACACTATTTCACTCCAGTCAATCAATAATCAAGAGGCAGCTTTGCAAACTTTAAAGTGCTACAAAAATGATAGTATTAAAGTGCTATTTAGGGGCAGCTAGGTGGTGCAGTAGATAAAGCACTGGCCCTGGATTCAGGAGGACCTGAGTTCAAAGCCAGCCTCAGACACTTGACACTTACTAGCTGTGTGACCCTGGGCAAGTCACTTAACTCCCATTGCCCTGCCAAAAAAAAAAGTGCTATATAAATTATATAAATGATAGCAATTATTATTTTCCCAGCTAGGTGCTGCAGTGGATGGAGCACTGGGCCTGGAGTCACTAAGATCTGAGTTCAAATCCAGCTTCAGACACTTCTTAGTTGTGTGACCCTGGGCACAAGTACTCTTGATGCCTAAGTCAATACTCTATCTACAGAACTGACCAGCCCTTAAGATGCTTACATTCAATGGGGTGGGGGTGCAGGGGGGGGGGAGACAACAAGAAGTTCCCAGATCAGCATAGGGATAGGGATTGGACCTGTGGTTTCATTGATATAAGGTCCTCCCAGATGAAGCACCTCCCTCCATGAAGGCAGGTCGGCACTTTCCTTGCAATTTATAACCTTGAGCAATTCTCAGACTTACTGGTCTCTGGAGTCCTTTACATTCTGAAAAATTATTGAATACCATCCTCTACCCCTACCGAGAGCATTGTTGTTTTGTTTTGTTTTGTTTTGTTTTTGTGGGGCAATAGGGGTTGTGACTTGCCCAGGGTCACACAGCTAGTAAGTGTCAAGTGTCTGAGGCCAAATTTGAACTCAGGTACTCCTGAATCCAAGGCCGGTGCTTTATCGACTGCGCCACCTAGCTGCCCTGAGAGCATTTTTTTTAATGTGGGTTCTATCTGTCAATGTTTACAGCATTAGAAATTAAAATGCCAGTATTATTAGTGTGAAGCAGTGACTAAGAAGGTACCAAGAAGGAAAAGAAAAGCTAGAAAGATCACAGGTCAGGCTGTTTATTACTCACAGGCACAAAAGTATTGTGGCTCCCTTGACCTACAGGGAAACAATGGTGCCCAGTGGCTTGGTTATACAATGGAACGTGTACTACGATTGAGAGCTCAGATCTCCTGGGTCCCTGCTCTTCTAACTGATTGGTGTTTCTAGGCAGATTCACAGAGACTAGGTGGGAGGGAAATATTTCGTTTTATTTTGTTTTGTTCAGTCGTTTCAGTCCTGAGTCTTCATGACCCCGTTTGGGGTTTTCTTGGCAAAGATACTGGAAAGGTTTGCCATTTCCTTCCTGGCTCATTTTACAGATGAGGAAACTGAGATAAACAGGGTGAAGTGACTTGTCCAAGGTCACAAAGCTAATAAGTGTCATGGCCACATTTGAACTCAGGAAGATGTCTTTCTGACTCTAGGCCCAGTGTTCTATGCACTATGGTGCCACCTAGCGACCTCAGGAAAATCTTTGGGGCAGTCAATGGGTGGGTGGTCTGGACTGCCACTCCCCCCCATCAACTGCAAGGACACTGTAATTGGTAAAGTTTGCTAATCTTATATAACTGGATTAGATGCACTTGCTATCCCTGTGGTCATAACCCTAAATGTAGCTAACCAAGTTGGTCGGTCGTTGGGCACATAAAAACTCGGTATATGGGGCAGCTAGGTGGCGCAGTGGATAGAGCACCGGCCCTGGAGTCAGGAGTACCTGAGTTCAAATCCGGCCTCAGACATTTAACACTTACTAGCTGTGTGACCCTGGGCAAGTCACTTAACCCCAATTGCCTCACTAAAAAAAAAAAAGAAAAGAACTCGGTATATTCAGAAATCAATCAGTGATCAAACATGGAATGACTTCTATCAGCTAGGGCCTAGCAATAGGCCAGTCCTTGCAATTATGAAAAGAGTTTTGACCTCAAGTTCCCCCTGAAAGGGTCTCGAGAACCTCTTGGAGGTCCCCAGACTATGCTTGGAGAACCACTGTCTTAGCTGCCTGAGCTCTTGAGAAATCAATGACACACCTAGGGTCACATAGCCATTTTATAGCAGAAGAGAGACTTGAACCCAGATCTTCTAGGCTCTAATGCCACACTGTCTCTCAAATAAAGGATTTACACAAATAAGGGATACATGCAAACTATAAATACAAGTAAGACGTCTCAGTAGAGTAGGTCAGGTGAAGAAGACCTGAGTTCAATTTTGACCTCAGACATGCATTAGCTGCACCATCCTGAGCGAATCAGTTCACTTTTCTGGGCCTCAGTTTCTTGATATGTAAAATGAAGAAGTTGGACTAGACAGCCTCTAAGATCCTTTCAAACACTCAGTCTCTGTTCCTATGATTTGGGTCTTTATAATGGTCAATCTTCCTGTCTCAAGTCTCTTCCCACTCCGGTTCATCCTGTGCTTGGCTGTCCAGTGATCTTTTTTTTGTTTTGTTTTGTTTTGCGGGGCAATGGGGGTTAAGTGACTTGCCCAGGGTCACACAGCTAGTAAGTGTCAAGTGTCTGAGGCCGGATTTGAACTCAGGTCCTCCTGAATCCAGGGCTGGTGCTTTATCCACTGTGCTACCTAGCCTTCCCCTCCAGTGATCTTCTAAAACAAAGCTTAAACTGTGGATTGTGACTCCATATGGGGTCATATAACTGAATGTGGGGGGGTCACAAAAATTTGGCAACAATAAGAGGTTGTGTATACCTATTTTCTATACCTATATACCCTGGCTCGTGTAAAAATTTCTCAGGCAAAAAGGGGTCACAAGTGGGAAAAGTTTAAGAAGCCCTAATCTAAAACACAAGTAGGTCTGACCAAGTCTCTTCTCCCCTCCATCCATCCCAGTTCCCCACCCTGCCCCAAATCTCCATTCAAATAAACTCTGGTAGCTCCCTATTACCTTTAGGATCAAATAGAAAATTCTCTGTTTGGGCTTTTAAAGCCCTTTATGGGGGCAGCTAGGTGGTGCAGCAGATAAAGCACCAGCCCTGGATTCAGGAGGATCTGAGCTCAAATCCAGCCTCAGACACTTGACACTAGCTGTGTGACCCTGGGCAAGTCACTTAACCCCAATTGCCTCGCAAAAAAAAAAAAAATACTCTTAAATATGGCCATCTCCTGAGACTGGTGCCTGCACCCTCTTCTTTCCCTTCTTGTGAACTAAGGGGTTTGATCCCTATTGTAAAAGTATGGAGGGAATACGTAGCCTACCTGTCTGATAGAAGGAGTGCTTAGGAGAAAAGACTGATGCCGTAATAGCTGGTGGTTTAGGAAGTTGTCCTAGCTACAAGAAGGATCTGCTCTGCACTCCACCTAGCCCACCTTGACCCAGATTCCTCTGCACTCAATGTAGTTTCCCAAATGTAAATTACTCATTTGCCTATAACAGCATACAATTATCACGACTTCCATTGCTATCTCCCCTTCCCCACCCCCTCCCTTTGCTCCAATAAAATCTCCTAATACGCCTTAGGTATAGCTTGGAGTCTCCTTCCTCCTTCCACATGACCTTGAAGAAAACAGCATTTTGGTCCATCTTCACCACATGGGATAGAAAGAAAAGAAAATACAGTATTGAGACTCTCCAAGTGACTACTTTCTGCTCAGATAAAAGGGTCTGGAATCTGTGCCCTGCAATAGTGGCCACATCATTAATGGATGAGGTGACCACTCACATCCCATCAGCTCACACGAATTTAATGATCATGTCCATGGAGCTGTCTCCCAGACCCATAGAACCAGCTCTAAAATCTACCCTGAGAAATGCAACATCCCCGAGTGCCTACTGGACCCCTCCACACCTGGGTTTCTGGGTTTCTCCAACTTAACATGGACAAAATCGGTGTCATCATCTTCCCCCTTAAACTGGCCCCTCTCCTCAACTTCCCCATTGCTTCTCGGGGCACCACCCAGCTTCCAGACACCCGGGTTCACAACCACCTCATCCCCCTCAACTCCCCTCTCACTCTTCATATCATCCCCTTCTCTTCACTGACAAAGCCACAGCTTTAGCTTAGGCCCTCATCCCCTCTCCCCTGGACAATTGTATTAGCCTCTTAAGGGGTCTTCTGCCTCCAGTCTCTCCCCTGCTCCAACCGATTCTTCTCCCAGATGCCAAAGAAATCTTTAGGCCCACAATTATGGCCATGTCATTCCCCTGATGGGTAAGATTGGGAACTGGGGAAAATGGCCTGAGGGACTACAGATGTCAAATACTCTATAAATTGTTGGACTTGGTGCATGTTGGTTAGTTTTGCTGGAAGTACTTGTTTTTTCTTCCTTCTCTTTTATTCTTGGTTAGCAACTAGATGACACAGTGGCTAAAAACTCTGAGCCTGGAGTAAGGAAGACCTGAGTTCCAATCCAGCCTTAGACACTTACCAGCTGTATGACCCTGGACAAGTCACTTAACCTGTTTGCCTCAATTACATCCTCAATTGTAAAATGGAGATAATAATAGCACCTTCCTCCCAGAGTTGTTTGTGAGGTTGAAATGAGATCATAATTGTAAAGCACTTCACAAACCATAAGGTACTACATAAATGCTAGCTGTTATTATAAGCAATAGCTCACTGGGTAGGGCAGGGAGGAGGGATCCATTGGAGCTTGCAGGTGACATAAAAACAAGATATCAATTTTGGACGTGTGGCAGACTTGGGATATATTGATCTGAACAGGAGCACTGGGGAGAGGAAGAGCTCCATTACCCTGTTACAAGCTTCTCTCTCTCTCTTTTTTTTTTTGTTTGTGGGGCAATGAGGGTTAAGTGACTTGGCCAGGGTCACACAGCTAGTACGTGTCAAGTATCTGAGGTCAGATTTGAACTCAGGTACTCCTGAATCCAAGGCTGGTGCTTTTATCCACTGCACCATGTAGCTGCCCCCATAAGCTTCTCTTTCTAAGGGAAGGATCAATCCCTCAGCCAGGGAGGGTAGGATCACCATGGTTAGGAGGGCCCCAAAGCCCAACTGTCCAAACTTCAAGTGCCCCAGGACTGCCCATCCACCTACACCAGCTTCCACCCACAACTGTCTTGCTGTAGGCCCCTTTCCCTTGTCCCATGACTGCTTCTTTTGCCACCGACTTTTTCCCATTGGTCATTCTCTCCTACTTCCTTCTTGGTGGGCCAGAACTATCATTTTCTTATGCCTGGGGCAAGTTGTATAAGACATGACAACAACCCTATCCCTCCCCCCAAATAACACCCTTAAGTCAACCTTTTAAGGTAGACTCAATTGGGGGAAGGGTGTGGTGACCCCAGGACAGTGAGGGCACTCTGCCTCAAAGGGGAAGGGAGGTGGTGACTTGGGGTGCACTAGCTCAAGAGAGGAAGTATGCACTATCCGGTAGCTTCCAATTTTAAGTAATCAAGTTTTGTTGTTGTATTCAACTCAGTTTTCTTGGCAAAGACATGGGAGTGTTTTGCCATTTCCTTCTCCTGCTCATTTTACAGAGGAGAAAACTGAGGCAAACAGGGTGAAGTGACTTTCCCAGGATAACATAGCTAGTAAGTGTCTGAGGCCAGATTTGAACTCAGGAAGTTTCCCTGACTCCAAGCCAGGTGCCACCTAGCTTCCCAATAGACTCTGCCAACTAGCAAATAACTCACCTGTTTGAGTAGGAGTGTGAATTCAGTCAGTGCCTTTCAAGTCTTTTTTTTTTTTTTTTTGCATACTGGGCAAACCACCTTAAATTATAGCTCTGCCCTCTACCCCACCTCTATCCCCTGGCTAGAATCTTCCAGTTGGTCTATACCACCTTCGTCCCTGCAAGCTGACCACCATACATCCCCATCACAATCCCAAAGTCAACATTAGCCTTCTCATCACCAAATCCGGGAGCTTTTTCTCAATCCTCGTCCTCTAACCGTTCTGCAATTTTGACAACGGTGATAATCCCCTCCACCTAGACGCTTCCAAATCCCTGGGCTCAGCTTTCCTCCTTTCCTCCTCTCTGACTATTCCTTCTCTGCCTCCTTCATGGAAATATGGAATCCTGGATTTACATTAGGAAAGAGCTACCTTGAAGATCATCTGGACTAACCTCACCCTGTCATGTATGAGGAAATATCAGGGGCCAAAGGTGAAACACCTTCATCAGGAGGCCAGGCTCGGACCACACAGCTGGTCCTCTCTGGAGCCCACCACACCACACCCAGTCCTCATCTTCCTTCCTTCCCCCTTAATGGGGTTAGTTCTCCACGGGGTCTGCCATTGGCCTCCTCTCTACACACTCTTATCTCGCTCTATCCCCCTTCCCCTCCCCAACTCCAGACCCACACGTCCCATGAGCACCTCAAAATTAACACATCCATAATGGTGCTCCTATCTTTCCCCTTACACAAAGAAGCTTGTCCTCCTGACTTCCCTATCGCCACTGATGATACCAACATCCTCCCTATCACCCAGGCTCAAAGAACTGCCATCTTTTGGACTCATTCCTCCCCCATGCTCCCCCCATCCAATCACTTCCATCCTACTTCTTTTCTCAGTCCCACTCTCCAGGCCCTCCCCATCACCTTTCACCTATATGGGCCTCTGGGACGCCAGCTTTGCCCTTCTCCAGGCAGAGCAAGTGCCCTCCCCCAAGAACCAAAGTAACCCTCCTCATGCTTGGGAAGATGCCGTAGGACTCTGTCACCCATGGGACTATAGAGCCCCAGCTGGATGGAGCCTTAGAGGGCATCTAGGCCAACTCCCAAGATGGCGAAGTGAATTGGCCCAGGTCACTTGAGGGCAGGGACCATCTTGTTCCTAATCTTTGTAGCTGGAGCACATTAACAAGGACCAAGCTTAACATCTGGGAGGTCGTGACGTACCCATCAGCTGAGCATGTGCTTTATCCTTGCCCCCAACCCAAGGATGGGACCAAGGTGTTGTTGTGAACCTGGGGCGGAGGGGAAGGGAAAGCTCAGCAGCACATGGGGGGGGGGGTCAGGGGGGAGAGTGACAAATGGGGCGGGATGTCTTAACCTCTTCTTGTGGACAGCTCCCTTCTCAGAGCCATGTTTTTAAATGCATTACACAGAATACAGAGGATTGCAAAGGAAACTGATTATATTGAAATAGAAATGTCTTTTTTTTTTTTTTTTTGCCATTGAAGTTCACAGAGCCCTTGAAAATCTATCCACAGAGCCCCGGCTAAGAGCCCCCAATCTAGGGGAAAGCCCCTTTACAATGAGCCCGTGGATGCCCAAAAGAGGGACGCCAGTGGCCAACACCATCCTTCATCCAGGAGCTCATGACCACCCACCAAGCCTTTCTTCCAACTGCCACATCTTTCCCCTCCAATCTAACCTTCATACCACAGCCTATGCACATGATTAGAAAAGGAAGTGGGCCAGCCCGATAGTGAGACTGAGGGATGACAGAGGAACATCTGAGCATGGGGCTGGTCCCCACAGAATGTGAAGAGAACCAGAAGAAGGCCACCAGCCCGTCGGGTGGACGCTGCCTCTGACAGGAGACAGGGACAGGAGCTGCACAGGCCAACAAGGTGCAGGTGGGTTGGGATCCGTCCACATGTGCTGGAGGGAGTGTTCGTGTCGCTGAGGTCACAGAGCCCTCAAAGGACACACGCATGAGGTCCCCTCACTCCTCTGCTCTGAGGGTGAAGGCTCACTGAGGTCAGGGCCTGCTGTGAGGATCTGGACACAGGAAGAAGGTGACCCAGAGAGAGGGTGAGGTGAGACTGAGGGTCGATGGGATTTTATTGCCTGTTGGGTGGAGGGTAGGGGAATGCATCAAGCTGCTCCAGACTCAAGGCATGGGGATGTCCTCCAACTTCTGGTCCAGACTCTTGAGGTCATCCAGGAATTGGGTGGGAGTGAGGATGTGGGAAGAGCCTAACAGGTACAGAAAGATTAGGTGGTGCTTCCTGTGCCTCCCAGACTCAAGCATCAGATGCCCTGACCCATCTCCCTTAGGGATCCAAGTTCTAGTCCCCCAGAATTGCACTGTCCAGCCTCTAGCCCCCCCAGTCCCCAGGGAGCCAGGCAGCCTGCCCCCATCTCTAACTCTTCCAGGGCCTCAGGCACCGGAGTTAACCCCAACTCACCAATGAGCACCTCCCACTTTCCCTCGGTGGCCCGGGTCACCTCATAGGCCGCCCTCATCTCAGACATAGCCACACCACCCAGTATGTAAACCAGGAGTCGGGGCCCAGCCCGGGAAGATTCCACCGAAGTTTTATTCTTGTGCCAGTGACCAAAACGGGCGCTGAACAGGAGAAGAAAAGACTGAATTAGGGGACAATCAAGCCCTCCCTGGAGGCTCCATGAGGACCCCACCTTGGCCGACGGCAAACCTCACCTGACTGCGGTCTGGGAGCTGGAGGTGGGGGCTGGGTCAGATACAAAGGGCCACAGCTTCCGGTCCAGCTTGTCCTCCACAGCGTCCTGGGGAGGGAGCATACAGTGTCCTTCATCACCCCACCCCCTCTGGGGAGGCTCCTCTTGTTCTCCCCTCCCAGGGATCATGGATCAGATGCCAGGATAATGCCCATAATGAGGGATTTGCCATTAAGCCTAGCTGTGGCTTAAGGGGCCAGGGGAGGTGGACGGCAGGAAGGAGGCAGGGGCGTGGGGGGTGGAGGGGAGATGCTGGGAGAGGTCAGGGCAGGGAAACAGGGGAGCAGGAGGCCAGAGCTTAGGGAGGCTGGGGGAGTCCAGGAGGTGACTGATGATCACCAGGATTAGTGCCCGCCCTCTCACCTCCATCACATCCTTGATGATGGGTGTCCAGCGGGATAGTTGGTAGGTCGGCTCCAACCGCTCCTTTCGCTCCCCTCGGTTAGAGGCCCCGGAGCCCTGGGGCAGGGGATGGAGGGGAGGGGGTCACGGACAGAGCCAGAGGGGGAAGTAGGGGGAAGGCACCTCCCCAGGCAGCAAAGCAGGCCAGGCTAGAAAGAAGACAGACAGAAAGAGAGACAGAGAAAGACAGAGGCTGAGCCCAGAGACTGAAGAGAAGAGAGGGGAGAAAAGGGAGAGGCTGGGGCCTCGAGAAGATGGGACCGAGCCAAGAGCTTATCTTCATCCCTGGGGATAGAGTGAAGCTCCCCACCACCACCACGTCTATCTCTACTGCTCCTGCTTCTAGACTGGCTTCCTGGGTGAGAACCGCCATGCCCTCACCCTTCTCCCCCATTCACACTAGGGACAGGCCCCATACCAGCAGCCAACAATAACTTCCACCAGCCCTCCTGGTCCCATACCATAGCAATGGTGACCGTGGCCCCGAGCTGCTCCAGGTTTCGGATGAGGCTGCTATGTGCCTGCACGTTGGCATGTTGGATGAGCTTGGCCAGATTCTCCTCGGTCACTCCTGGGGATGGGCACAGCGCACACAGAATAAGGATACGCACACATGTGGGTCCGTGTTTAGACACACAACATGTCCCTGGGTATCCCACAAAGAGGGCATCAGGCACTGACGAAGCATCAGTGGGCAGTGACTGAGGCCCCCTACTCCCCCATGCTCATACCATTCCGAAGCAAGATGTAGAGGAGGAGGATACGGATCTTGTCATACGGCGGGACCCCAGTGTCCAGCAGCACAGGAACAATCAGCTTCATGGCATCCTTAATCTTCTCCCCTTCTGCGTCTGTGCCCAAAGCCAGGTCCTGGGGAGTGGGGGCCGGAGACAAGGGCTCAGCCACCACCGTGGAGCCCCAGGTATCCCCCAAGCTCCTGCCCTTGCCCCGAGCCTGGCACCCCTGGAGCCCCGAGCCTGGCACCCAGCTCCCAAGCTAAGCCCTGAAGCCCACGAGCCAAGGGCCCTCCACCTGCTCAACGCTGCAGAGCCTCTCCACGGTGCCCTTGAAGCGCTTCATGCAGTCATCAGCCAAGTTCAGGTGTGTGGAGTACTAGAAATCAAAGATCAAGTCTCCTGGTGGGCACAAAAACTCCACAACATGACCCGTCCCCTTCTTCCCTCGTTAGGCCTCTTCCCCTCCACAAACCCTAAGATCCAGCCCTGCTGGCCTGTGGTGGCACACTCCTCCAGGGAAACACTCCATCTCCATCTCCCACGCTGGAAATGCTGGTCCTTCTCACCTCTGCCTACCTGCCTCCCACCTCAGAACAAACCCCACCTTTGGGAAGAAGTTATGTCAAGTTTCCCTCTCAGATCACCTTCCATCTCTCGTCTGTATGGAGCTGTTCGCAGGCTGCCTCCCCTAATAGCCTGTGAGCTCCTTGAGAACAAAGACTGTTGCCTTCCTCTGTATTCCCACTGCTGAGCATACAGTAAGAGCTTAATAAATGCTTGTTGGCAAACCAGGTGGCAAAGAAGGAGCCAGTACAAGTAGGAGTCTGGCCCAGGTGACAGGGAAGGAGCTGGGGTACCTGGCCCCTCTATTCAATCAGTGCCTCTGCTAGCTCAAGAGAGTCCCTGAAATGCACCTGCCTAGCGGGCCCTTGGTTTCCCTCACCTTGTTCAGTTCCTTCTGATACTGGGGCATCTTTTTCAGGATGTGGGAGAGGTCTTTGATGTTGGCCTTGGGAGGAAGGAGAGAGAAGACAACATTGGAGCTCAGGCCCTTGGGGCCCTTTCCCCCTAATATGCTGATCACCCCAATACCTTAGGCCTAGTTACCCAACTCAGCCCCATCCCAAAGCACCCTGACTTCTGAGACCCAGCCCACCCAACCGGCCCCATCCCCAACACTCAAAGCCCCTCCTCAGTCTGTGTTCCCTCCATCCAGTCCTAGCTCCCCAAACCCAAAGGCCCCAAAGGCCCCACCCATTCAAACCCACCCCAAGCACCACCACTCAGAGCCCCTTCTACACTCTCAGGTCTAGTCTGCTCCACAACCTGGCAGCCCCTGCACCTTTTCCCCAACAGAGCTGACCCCTCACTAAATCAGATCCTCCCCAACATCACAATCAACACTCATAGGACTCACCTCACCATGGTGTCCCAAACTCAGACCTTCCCCCCACAAGTCAGTTCTCCTCTTTCCTCTTCCACCTTCCCCCCATCCCCTATTCTGCCTTAGACTTGGCCCAAGCCCCAGACAAACAAAGGCCCCTCTCACCTTATCTGTGGTCAGCCTCTTGCTCTCACAAAAGGTCTTCAGCAGCTCTGTGACCTTCCTGAAAGTGACAGGGAGGACAGTGAGGTCATGACAGAGGAACAAACATGACAGGGGCCAGCCTAGTGGGCATGGTGGATGGGGATTGGGAATGGTGAGCGGGGGGGGGGGGGGGGGGGGGGGGGGGGGCGGGGCAGCTAGGTGGCACAGTAGATAAAGCACTGGCCCTAGATTCAGGAGGACCTGAGTTCAAATCCAGCCTCAGACACTTGACACTTACTAGCTGTGTGACCCTGGGCAAGTCATTTAACCCTCATTGTCCCATAAAAAAATAAATGAATGAATGAAATAGATGAATAAATGGATGGATGGGTAGATGAATGAATGAATAGACAGATAAATAGATGAAGGGAATGGTAGGCACAAAGGTAATAAGTTCATAGATTTAAACCTTAAGAGTCATCTAGTCCAACCCCCTCACTTTACAAATGGGAAAACTGAGCCCCAGAGAGTCTGCCCAAGGCCACATGTAATAAATGGCAAGTGCGTGACTTCAAGTCCAGTGGTCTTTTCACTGCCTCAAATCGGCCTGGATCTAACCCCAGGCCCTCTCACCCTCTAAGGGGACCTACCTGGATACGTCTGCAATGTGCATGTGCCTCAATTCCACCCACAACTCATCATCCTCATCCAGCAGCACCGACTTCTCCCGGGTCTCGCTAAGACCCGTCGTCTCGTACCTGGAAGGAAAGGACACAAGGCCATGAATGCTCCCGAATATGGGCCTCCCCCTGCTTCCCTTCTCCGCCACCCCGACAGACACACCTGTAGGTGTCCTGCTGGATATCAAGCAGGTCATAGGCCATGGCCTGAAAAGTGAGCTCATGCAGCAAAGGGGACACAGGGTCTGAGCCCCGGTCCACAATCAGTAGCTGGGACCGCATCTTCTCAGGGCCCTAGGGACAGAGACGGTGGGGAAGAGGGGTGAACCCAAGAAAAGCATCCCCTACCTCCCCCACCCCAGTCCCGCACTCAGCTTGGTTCTCACCTCCCCCAGGCTGGGATTATCTGCTTTGAAGGCATTGAGCTTGGCAAGGACAGCGTGGGCAAGCTGGGCTGTGTCCTCAGACCCCCTGTGAAAAGGTCAGGGCTATTGGAATAGTATCATGCCATAAGAAATGACCACATGGACAGTTTCCAAGGAAACCAGGAAGATCTCTATGAACTGATACAGAGTGAACAGTGCAGAACTGGGAGAACAATTTTGACAACGGCAACATTATAAAGAAACACAACTTTGAAAGACTTGAGAACTCTGATCAATGCAATGACAGACCACAAGTCCTGAGAAGTGAAGATAAAACAGGCCACTTACTTCCTGCCAGAGAGGAAACAGACTTAAAATGCAGAACGAGACACGTGGTTTTGGACACGGCCAATGTGGGGATTTGTTTCGCTGGACCATGTGTGTTTAGCAAGAAGGCTTTCTTTTTCTTTTTTTAAATTGTTTAGTTCAGGTGGAAGATAATAAATGCTTGTAAAAATAAATACATTTTAAAAAAAGAAAATGTAGGAGACACAAGTAGGGGAGGCGGAGTAGAGGGAAAAGGGATCTAGGCAGAGGAAGTGGCAGCCCCAAAACTGTTTCATCACTACAGAGCTGGAGCAAGAAGGAGGCCTGTCCCTAAGCCTATAGTTTGCTCCGAAAGCATGTGTGGTCTGATCTGGGAAGATGGAAGGGCAAGATATCAGAGCCAGGAGCAGGGATTGGGAGGCAGAAAAGCAAGAACTCTAGTGTGGCACGATGGTTTGGGACAGAAGGTGACGGGAGAGTGGGGGGTGAGGCTGTTAATCAAGGAAATGGTTGAAGGGAAGAACTGGAGGGTCAAGAGGGGTGAGAAGCTTGGGGGCTTCAAGAGGTGAGGGAAGGCCTGCAGGACCAGAGAGATAGGGAGAGGCCTTACAGTCCACAGGGGTAGGGGGACAAATGGCAGAGTCTGGGATCAAAAATGGGAGGAAGAAGGATAAGGAGTCAGACCTTCGGTAGCGAATAGAAGGATATTCATGCAGGGTGGCACAGAGGGTAGCGATCTGCTGGGCCAAGCTCTCCAACTGCCGAGTCCTCGCATTGGCCCGGAAGGGGCAGTACAAGTTGTAAGTACTATGGGCCGCATCCAAGGAAAACACCTAAGAGGGCAAGAAGTGAAGGTGTGGAGCCAGGAGGGCACCCCTGACTGCCAGGGAACCCTGGCCTTGCCCCTCCTTCCCCATGACATCCTTCCAGCTCCCCCCTGCTCCTCCTTATTGTGCAGGACTTCTGTCCTTCCCCACTAGATCCTGTAGACCACTATCACCATCTTCCCAAGGCAGAGCCCCACCTGGGACTCATAGGGAAGGAAAGCCAAGTGAATCTCCTTCAGTGTCTTCACGGCCTTGGCCAGCCTCGATCGGCCCAGTTCGAGGAAAAGGGGCTCGGGACAGGCTGGGTGGGAAGGAAACAGGACGAGGAGAGTCAGCAGGGATCCTGGTCCAGCCCCTGGAACTCGTTCCCCTGTCTGCTCCCCCCAAAGCCCGAGTCCCCGTCACTCACTGTCTGTGAAGAAGATGTGGGCAGCTTTGTAGGTAAAGGTGGGGGTCCCCCGAAAGTCATTGATCAGAGCCTGGACAGACTGGGAGAAATGGGAGGGTCAGTCACCTCCTCTGGCCCCAAGCCCAGAGGCAGGAGAGAGCACCCAGCCTGAAAACTTTGCAGCCTGGTGGCCTTTACCTTCTCACACGGGCTCAACAGGTAAATGGCTTCCAAGCTAGGAATAGGTTCCCTGCGCTTGTTAATGTCCTCCACGACTGGGAACCGTCCATGGCACCACACCAAACACCGTAACAGGAGACAGAACAACACCAGACAGCGGGGTCATGGGGGGCACAACTCCCCACCGCCTCCCCCCAGCCCCCGGCAGAAGCAAGAGAGGAGGTGAGAGCCAAGGCCCCAAGCTACCAGTGATCTAGAGGAGGGTCCCTCCCTGGTGACCTGGGAGAGCCTTCTCAGTGATTTGTTAGTCATGTCTGGACTGTCCAGAAATCAGGGGCCTCATACTCACTTGTGATACCCTCAGCTAGAATGTCGGACATCTTACAGCAGGATGACAGGATCCGCATGCTGGGGCGGTCCATGACCAGAACCTACAGTACAGAGCTGAACTAGGGTAGCGCCCCAGGGGCGCTACCCTACTCCCCCACCATAGTGACTCTCCCCGCTATGCCTCAGGGCCTCTGCTGTATCCCCCCAAAAGGGCTATGAGGAGAAAGGTAGACCCAGGAGAGGGAAGGTAGCAAGGTGATAGGTGAGTCAAAAGTTAGGGAAGCAAGGGGCAGGTCACCCGGCCCACCCCCAACTGAATTTGCCCAAAGCACCAAGATTTCCCATTATGACTGCTGTAAGTGGCAACCATGAAGCCACCAACCTCCCACAGCCTAACCCCGAATCCAGGAACGCCAGCCCCTCGACTACTGGGGCCTTTGGCCTTCTGCTCTCCCAATCAGAGGCACAGAGATCATACCAATCTCCCCTTTGGCTCCTTGTGAGCCCCCTCTGAAGGTCCTGTCCAAGAAATCATGCCTAGGTGACCCAGAGGAGGAGCTATGTGACCTTAAGATATCCTGGCTCCCAGGATCCTACCTTCCACTCGCCATCCTTCTTGACACTTCGAATAACCCCACTCAAGATCTCTGAAAGGGGAGAGGAAGGTAAGATAGGCTGGCTTAGGGGGGGAAAGCTCTCCTTCCAAGGGACCTGGGCTAAGCAAATCTCTTGCCATCCCAAGTCTTCTTTTCCCCATACCTTGCCTCAGGCCAAGTGAGCTAGACTAGAAGGCCAGAAGCCCAGGGCCACTGAGGGCTGAGCAAGGAGTAGGACTGTAGTCAGGAGTGCCCCATGTGCAAAAAGTACCAGGGTGGGGCAGCTAGGTGGCACAATGGATAAAGTACCAGCCCTGGATTCAGGAGGACCTGAGTTCAAATCCGACCTTAGATACTTGACACTTACTAGCTGTGTGACCCTGGGCAAGTCACTTAACCCCCACTGCCCTGCCAAAAAAAAAAAAAATACCAGGGCTCAGAGTCAGAAGACCTAGATTTTCATTTCAGCTGTGCCTCTGAATTCAAAGTGTGACATTGAGCATGACCCTGCCCCTCTCTGGGCCTCAGTTTCCCTATCTGTGCAAAACGGTTAAGGTTTGGATTGGACCATCTGTAAACCCTGCCAAGGGATGGTCACTTCTCTCCGAAGGCCTGGGAAGGGGAAGAGGCCTCGGTAAGGCCAGGGTCGGTCAGAGAGGGCTCTCAGAGGGAGGCCTAGCCCTTTATCACCACCCCCTTATCACTACTAAAGGAAACAGCTGAGACCAAAGCAGCCAGGCCAAGGGTGGGAAAACACAGGACAGAACTGCCCGTTCCCCCTCCTGCTGACCAGGGGCGGGGCCCAGTTTCTGCTTCCGGATACCACTCCCTCCAGTGAAGATCCCAAAACACTAATAACTCAGATGTTGGATAAGAAGAGAGGGTTTGGTGCAAGGGGCTACCGAGATATCTAGTCCTCCAGTTCCTGCCTCTTCAGGGATCCAATCGTCCAGACTTCCAATCCCTTGAAACTCTCCCCTAGGGACCCAGGGACCTAAAGGTCCAGACACCCCCAGTGCGCGTCCCTAACACCCACCCAAGTGTCTAGATTCCTCACCCTACCCAAAGGATCCAGGCATCTGACTCTCAGCGCCCGCTCCCCGAGAGACCCTGAGTATAGTCTCCCAGTCCCTTCATTCATTCAATAAGCATTCATTAAGTGCCTATTATGTAGAAGGCTCCCATCCCCCTCCCCGGGGGACCCAGCCCCACTCCCTCTGGGACTTAGGTGCCTTTTCTGAAGCTTCCTCCCCCAAGGACCGAAGCGCCAAGCCCCACCCCTCAAGGACCTGGGCTTCCAAACTCCAGCCCCCCAGCGTCCTAGGGGACCCAGGGGTACAGGTGCCAACCCACCTGCCCCAGGTTTCCTGCCACTCTCCTCCAGGGAGCCAGATGTGCAGGTTCCCAGCCTCCCTCCCCCTCTTCCCAAGGACTCAGGTGTCCAGGCTCTCAGTCCCACTCCCCACTGGGATTAAGGACAGTACTCACTCTCCCCCACCACAGCCTTCAACCCCGAGGGCGCCATCTTCCCCCTGGGGCCACCGCTTCCGGGTCTGGCCCGGGAGGGGCGTGGCCTCTGATCGCGTCACCGCGTGAGGCCACGCCCCTTTCCACCTGGCCCGGCCCCTCCCTTCACCTGGCCCAGCTCCCTAGCTCCCCTCTCCAAGTCAGTTTCTTCTCCTGGAACCGGTTTTGGGAAGGTGGAAAGATGGCCAAGGTCTCCGTGGAGCCCGTTATAGCGAACACTCCTGATAATAGTTTCCCATTGCTAATACGGGGATAGTAATAGCACCTACCCCCCAGGGTTGTGGGGAGAAATTTGTAAAGCATTTTGTGTTAGCAATTTTCATTATTATTGCTGATCACACAAAAGACACCCCAGGTACCCAGAGGCTCACGCGGATACAGAAAGAGTCACAAATTTGCCTAATAATATGTCATTTATATAGGGCGTGAAAGTTTGCAAAAGCTATCATCGCCACTGGCTCAGAAAAGACCAGTGACTTACCCATGGGCCACATAGCACAGCTGGCGATTATCAACACTGTTAGTTTTGTTCTTCCTTCCTTCCCTCCTTCTTTCCTTCCTTCATTCTCTCCTTCCTTCTTCCTTTCCTTCCTTCCCTCCTTTCCTCTTTCCTCCTTCCTTCCTTTTCTCCTTCCTTCCCTGCCCCCTTCCCTCCTTTTTTCCTTCCTTCTCTCCCTTCCTCCTTCCTTCCCTCCTTCCCACCCTCTTTCCTCCCTTCCTTTTTTTCCTTCCTTCCCTCCTTTCCTTCATTCCTTCCTCCTTTCCTTCCCTCCTTCCTTCCTTCCCTCTGTCCCTCCTTTCCTTCCTTCCCTCCTTTTTTCCTTTTTTCATTCCCTCCTTCTTTCCCTTTCCTCCCCTCCTTTTCTTCCTTCCTGCCCTCCTTCCTTTCATCTTTCTTTCCTTTGTTCCCTCCTCCTTTCCTTCCTTCCTTCCTCCCTTCCCTTCTTCCTCCCCTCCTTTTTTCCTTTCCTCTTTCCTTCCTTCCTTCCCTCCTTCATTCCTTTCTTCTTTCTTTCCTTCCTTCCCTCATCTGTTGCTTCCATCCCTCCTTCTTTCCCTCCCTCCTTCCCTTTTTTCCTTCCTTCCTTCCTTTCTTCCCTCCTTTCTTCCTTCCTTCTTTCCTTGCTTATTATTAGTGATTTAGAAGATTTTCACATCACTATTGATAGCTTGAATTTCTTCCTCTGAAAACTGCCTATTGGTATCCTTTGACCATTTATTAATTGGAGAATAGCTCTTACACCTCTCTAAATCTTCTTTGGTCGTGAACTCTTCCCCCATCCGTACATTTGATGAGCATTTTCCTCCATACTCCTCTAATTTGTTTCTGAAGGGGGCAGCTAGGTGTTGCAGTGGATAAAGCACTGGTCTTGGAATTAGGAGGAGCTGAGTTCAAATATCACCTACTAGGCGTGGGACCCTGGGCAAGTCACTTAACCCAAATTGCTTAAAACATCCGGGGCCATCTCCAGTCATCCAGATGTATATCTTGCCACTGGACCCAGATGAGAGTAAGGAGGAAAGAGTGAGGTTGGTGACTTTGCACAGCCCTCCCTCACTTTAATCCAATTCACTGCAAGTCATGACATCACCTCTTCAATATCATAGTTCTCTTTGAGAAAAAACAAACAGGGGCAGCTAGGTGGTGTAGTAGATAGAGCACTGGCCCTCGAGTCAGGAGGCCCTGAGTTCAAATCCAGTCTCAGACACTTGACGCATACTAGCTGTGTGACCCTGGGCAAGTCACTTAACCCCAATTGCCTCACACACACAAAAAGAGAAAGAGCAAACAACAACAATGATTTCATTGGTGTAGGGAGATCTGCCACTTGCAAACCTTATTATTATAATCAGAGAGTTGCCTAGTAAAATGAGAAGTTAAGTGATTTACCCAGGGTCACACAGTCAGTATTCAGCTAAGGCAGGACTAGAATCCATATCTTCCTGACTCTTCTACCAGCTTTCTCTCCACTCTGCCAGTACAATTATCGTGCCCCCCAGCTCCCCCATGTTGCCAGTACTCAAACACCCCCAACCCTCCTATTGGTTTAAAGACATTAAGTGACTTGCCCAGGGTCATACAACAGGCATTCATCAGAGGCAGAAGGCAAACCTAGCTCTTCCTGACTCCAGCCTCCTTTTTAAAAAAAAAAAGTGGGGTCTTTTCAAGGAACAAACTCATTTCTTCTCTGTCTCCCCACCACGACCCCTTTCCCATTGGGAAAAACAAAACCAAACTCTTGTAACAAATAAGCAGTCAAGCAAAACAAACTCCTGCCTTTGCCATGTCCAAAAACCATGTCCCCTTCCCCGAGTCGATTATCTCCCTGCTAGGAAGTAGCGAGCGTGCTTCATCAATTCCACTGCCTCTTGAGCTCAGACTGGCTCAAGGACAAATGCCGTGGCACAGTTCTGCGTTTTCCTGAGTGTGCACTAACATAGGCAAAGGACACAGAGATGCATGTATTCATACAGACAGATAAGTCCCCGGCCGCTCTCTGGGGCTGTTTCCTCCTCTGTCAGATGAGGGGATTGAACTAGATACTCAGCTCCCTCCTAGCTTATGACACACATATAGAAATAGTCATCAGTTCTAAACCCCCTTACCAAAGAGGCCCCAGAACCTCCTCTATCCTGAGGAGGGATCAGTGTGCTCAGAACTCTAGGAACCCACCAAGGCATCACCAGAATGGGGGGAGATAGAGGGATTGTCCACCTGGGAGGAGGGAGGAGTGTGAGGAGTGTGTGTGTGTGTGTGTGTGTGTGTGTATTTGTGTGTGTGTGTGTGTGTGTAGGAATCCTATGATTATGTATCACATTCTCCATCCCCACGAAACCATGTCAAAAATGATGCAGACAATGAAGGGGTCATGACCTACTGCTCTCCCCTAACATCCCCTCCAACACTCGAAGACAACACTCAGGAACCTCTTCTGCTATGGAGGGATTTGATCCAGGCCCTCCCCGCCCATCCCCACTCCAGTTTTGAATGGTGGAATTCAGGGAATGAGATTTTGAAGACTTCGGTTTGAAGAACTGGAAAAGCTTGGGGAACTCACAGAATTTGGGGAGATGGGGGAAGATCTGGCAGAGAATGGGCCCTCCAGCTCCTGCTCTTCCCCTAGCCAGGTCTGGCCCCATGGAGAGGGTTGCTGTGGTAACCACCCCAAAGCCTGGACCTGAGGCTATGCAGAGCTGGTAATCAGGCCCTTGTGGGTATTTAAAGAGGTAAGGACCCCTCCAGGGAGAAGAAGAATCTCTTTCCCCAAGGAAACATAACCAAGGAGACTGATTGAGTCAACCAATGCCAGTCTGACCAGACAGGAGCATCCACATCTTTGGACAGGTGGACAGAACAGAGAGGAGATACTGTTTGGGGGTGGGTGGGTGGGTGGGTAAGAGAGGGGAGCCATAAAGCAAGGGATGCTGCCCTGACTCCCAAAGGTCCCAAACCAAAAAGGCTCTTTGTGGATAGGGCTTGAAACCTAGCTATACAGCAAGGATGCATTCCCAGGTACCAGTTAGCAGGGCTGGCACCGGGGAGGCTTCTGGTGAAGTGAGGAGCACCATCTCTAGTCCCTCTTCGCGGAGAGGCAATAAGGATCGCCCAGGAGGCCGTGGGCTCCGTGGGCTCTGCCTCCTCCGTGCCCTATCCCGCTTGGCCTCACCCTATGCAGCCCTGCCCCCCACTTGCCTGGGAGACCCTACCTTGAACCTTCAGTATGTCTGCTCTCAGACCCCGTTGGCCCAGGTGAGAGCTGCAGGGGCAGGGGAAGGGTATGGATCCTGTGACTCTGGGATGTGGGTGGCACAGGTGACTTTGGGAGGTGGGCTACAGGTCAAGAATGGGAAGATCATGTGTTAGGGGAGGGAGGGCCAGGACCCTGGGAGGGAGGTGAAGTTGGGGGAAAGGGAGGAGGCCTGGGCACCTGGCCCCCACCCAGCACCCAGTGTAGTTCCCTGAAAACAATTATCTGGATGATCTTTATGGGGCTTAGTCTGGGTGGGAGCAGATGGAGAGGGGGGGGACTCCCAGATGGAGTCTAGGATTTGGGGCTTGGTGGAGGATCGTGGGTGTTCCCCCACCCTTTAAAAGTCCTCCTCCAGATGCCATGAGCAACAGTGGGAGCTGGAATCAGGCATCTGCAGTGGGTCTGGGGGCAGAACTCAGAAGGGGGAACACAGTACAGGGAGCAAAGGGTCACCTAGGGATCCAGTCTGATGGCTGAGCTGGAGGGTAAAGAGGAGAAAGAAGCAGATTCAAGTCCTCCCAATGAGGTAAATAAGGGACCCCATTCAGGTCAGGAGGGTCTGGGGATTAGCAGCCTAGGAGGTGAAAACACCAGAGCAGCTCCCCCATTTTCCCACCCCACCTGGTTGATCCCTTGTGGTCTCCAAGTCCTGCCAGGTCTCAGATCTCCCAATTCTACCTACACAACTCTAATTAGCAGGTATCTCATTAGCAAGGCCAGTGTCTCCTAAGGCTTAGAGCCAAAAAGGAGGCCAATGACCCAGTTTGCAGCTTGAGGGGGAGGGAGGGGGATGGAAAGGGATACCTGGGTGCACGGTCCTAGTTAATGTGAAAGGGCCACAAAGTCATGGGGGGGGGGGGGAAGCAGAAGCAATCCAGGCGCTAGGAGAGGGGAGAGTTTGACTCTCCCAAGGGAGTAACTTGTTCCCAAACACTTCCTTGAGCCTCTGATCTAGGCCACTGAAGTTGGCACTAACAGATGCCTCTCCCCAGAGCCGGCTGCAGCCACATGGCTATAGCCAGAGCTATCCTGATTTGGGGGTCCCTGGGGGGCAGAGGTAGGAGTGGGCACAGTGCAGGAAGGCAAGCCATTTATATCATTCACACCGGATTCTCATGCCAGAGAGCAGGCAGTGCAGCTTCAGACCATGGTAAGGTGGGCAGCATGGCCCTACCATCAGCACTAGGGTAGGGGAGGGAAAAGGGTTCTCTACTCCTTTATGGGGGCAAAAAGGTATCCCTGCCCTCCCTCACAGAAGTGGGTGAGAACTAGAAACCTTGACTTAAGAGAAGAATTAAGAGTAAGAGCCCAGAACCCGGAACCCAGAGAAAGGGGCTGAGGTGGGCCAAGCCCTGGGGAGCGTGGTAGGTGTGCTAGAGGGGATTGAGACCATCCTCATTTGGGGTGGAGGGCAGCAGGGGAAGCACCAGAGACCCCCGTTCTCCTGGAGGTGGGGACAGCAAACTCTCAGCTCCCTTTTCCCATCTGGTCCCAGGTAAAGTCAAAAGTTGAGGTTTGGCAGCAGGAAATGGGGGGGGGGGGACAGAGGAGGGGGATAAAAGCAGCCTGGATGGATCAGGTCCATTTGGAATCAGAAAGAGCTAGGGTCGAAGCCTGACTCAGCCACTACTGTGACCCAGGATGTCACTTAACCTCTCTGTGCCTGAGTTTCTCATCTGAAAAACGAGGCGATTAACCCCAATGGCCTCTGGGATCCCTTCTAGCACGAAGTCTGGGATCCCTAATGGAGGACCTCCGGCTTGGGGGATGGCGGTGCCAGGACTAACCCCAGTGCCCAATACCCCAGGCAGGGACCCCAGAAGAAGATGGCTTCTTCAACCTGCTAACCCATGTCCAGGGTGCTCGGATGGAGGAGCAGCGCTGCCCCCTGCAGACTGAAGCTGGCCAGGGGCCTCCCAACAGTGAGTATACCCAGAAGAGTAGATGTGTGTACCGGGTACGGATCTGTGTTCATTTCTATGAATGAGTGTGCATTTGAGTAACTGCGTGCCCAGGTGGCCCTCTCAGAATCAGGTTCTGGTGTGTCTTCCCAAGACTCCGGGTTGGTTTCCTGCAGGACTGGGCTACCCCAGGTACCTCGAGGCTTTTAGTCTCCTTCCCCCAGCCCAGCCCACCCCCAGACGTCCCCCTTCTCTGATTCCCATACAGCTGGGGCTGCTGCAGTTGGTCCCAACGCCCTGCAGAGCACTCAGGCCTGGACCTAGCTAGAGTGCCTCTTCTTCCCCCAGAGAGCAGCCGCAGCCGCAGCCCGAGCCCAAGCCCCGTTGCTCCTCCGGAGATGGACAACCTGATGGACATGGTGGCCCACACCCAGGGACGTCGAATGGATGACCAACGTGCCAGCATCAACTACCTGCCTGGCTTCCAGTCTGGGGCCCCTAAGGTACAGGGCTAGCCCATGAGTGAGACTAGGAGAGGAAAGCAGGTCCTTGGGTCAGCAGGGGGAAAGCCGGGGAGTAGATTGCCTGGGTTCTAACCAATACATTCAGCAGTTCAGCCCCTGAACTCCGGGCAGAAAGAATGGGAACAAAAAAAGAAAAAGGGGGTAGCTAGATGGCGCAGTGGATAGAGCACCGGCCCTGGAGTCAGGAGGACCTGAGTTCAAATCCAGCCTCAGACACTTAACACTTACTAGCTGTGTGACCCTGGGCAAGTCACTTAACCCCAATTGCCTCACTAAAAAAAAAAAAGAAAGAAAGAATGGGAACAGGGTTTTGGTTGGGTTTTTTGGGGGGGGGGTAGGGAGTTGGGGCAGGGACGTGGGAGGGTTGCTCCACTTCCTCTCAGCCATCTCTTGTTAATCTCTGGTCTCCCTGCTCTTAACCCTGGGGATCCCCAGTACCACAAAGAGGGAGGTGTGACTCTGTAAACAGAATCCTAGACTTCGTGTCCCTGAGACCCCAAGAGCCTAGACAGCCCCCCCATCACATCCATCAGTCCCCACCCTCCCTTAGCCATCCCTCCCAGTCACTTCCCCTCACTCCAAGGTAACCTCGTTGGTTCTATTGGGGGCTTCTTGGGTTCAGAAGACCCAGAAGGGTAAGGGAGCAGTTTCACTGCCTTCCTCAATCGTGCAGACAAGATAGGAAAGTCCTCTTTCTGGGGGAGGATGTTCCTGCTTGTTTCTGCCTGTACTCAGGCGAGGCCAGGAGGGAAGTGGGCCTGGGAGCTCAGAGTTCCAGAAATCATTCCAGACCCAGCCCCATTATGCCCTGAACGTGTAACCTTGGGCAAGTCCTCATCTTTCCCTAGGCCTCGATTTCCCTGTATGTAAAATGAGGGGGCCAGCTGCATCTGCTCCCTGAAGAGCACCTCCTAAGCCTCCTCACTCTGTCCCTCCAGGATGGTGTGGAGCAAGGAAGTGGAAAGCGCAGCCACCATCCCCTGTTGGTTCCTCAAGACCCCTCTGCCCTCAGCTTCCGCAGGAACAGCAGCCCTCATCCCCAGACCACTGGCCCCTGAGAGCCAGGGCCCCACAACTTCCACACTCTACCAGTCCCACACCGCCAAATAAAAAGCTTTCACATAAACTGAGTGAGTGGTCACACTGAGTTGTTATTGTCAATGGGTTAAAGAATTGGGATGGAAAAATAGAAGGGTCTTCCTCAAGCCTCCTTGGACTCAGATCCTGGATTCTGAATGGCTCCTAGCTAGAACCCTGCAAGGCAGGGACCAAAATGGGCAAAGGCAAGGGCAGGGGGCTAATGTGTGCCTGTGTTGATGCACTGCCAAGTCAGTGCAGGGCAGGGGAGAGCTCCAGGCCACAAACTTCTCCCGGGATTGAGCAGGAGACGTGTGGCCTGCAGAGTTCCTCGCTGGAAGGCAGAGACGGAAGGAACCCCCTGGCCAGAGTGCTGCCTGCCCATCCTCTATCTCTGCCATGCAGCAGCCAGGTTTGGGTGGAAGGGACGGAGTGCCCCAAACTCCAGAGAATTCCAGGTCACTCCTGGGTAGCCCGGAGTAGCCGCTCCTCACGCTGCTTCCTCATTCGCTCCTTGAAGTCTTCTAGCTCCCGACGCTAACATGGGTTGGGGAAGAACGTCACAGGCCTGGCCCAGAATCCCTAGAACCCAGCCTCACTCCAATGGGAAGTATGTCGGGACAGGGGAGAAGAGTGAGGCAGATGTGAGAGAAGACTAGAACCCCCCCGTCAATCCCTTCCAACCTCGGTGGGCTCTCCTTCCTTAGGGTCCCCTGGGCTAGGTGCTCCTTACTAGGCTATGGCCTCCCGGACCCAGAACCTGCCTCTCACCTTCTCCTTCCTGAGGGCGCTCCAGCCTCTCCTGAGCGCACAGTAGGAGTTTGGAACCAGTTATTACCTGAAACTAAGCTTTCACCTGCCCTGAGTGAAGGCAGAGACAGCCCCTAGAGATATTCCTCACTGCCACCCCAACCCAATCCTCCCTCCCCCCACATATGATGGATATTCAAGGATTTACCTGGTCTTCTCGCTCCGGAGGAAAGATCTCCCGCTGCAGAGAGAGAAGTTGTTGGAGGGACAGACATAGCATCCTCCAACCCCAGCCCAGCAGGACCAGGAGAGAAAGGAAAAACCGGGTCCCCTTCCAGGCCTTGGACCCCTGACCCTCCCAGGGGTAGCTCTGAGTTATACAGGACATCTTGCCTCCAGTTCTTACTGCTACTTAGACGAACATGGTGGAGGGATGACTGGCATTGAATGTCAGAGCTAGAAGCAACCTCAGAGACCATGCATGGAGTCTAGGCCTCTCGTTGTAGAAAATGGCAAGAGTAAGTCAAGAGCAGAGCTAGCAAGAGAACCCAAGTGTCTGGACTCCCAGTCCAAGAGCATCTCAATACCCCACTAGGTACAAGTGTCACTTGGGGAGGCACAGCAAGTCTGGCTTCTGAGGGCACAAACTGTAGGGAGGGGAGTGGGGCATATTCTCCATCCAGTGGGTCCCCACCCTGCTGCCAAGAGCACATCGGGCCCCTCCCCCCTGAGCCCCTGGTATACCTTGCGCTGGATGACGTATTCCTCAAAATATTCAGCCTGGTTGGAGACCCAGAACATGGCCACCGGAAAGGTGAGGTACAGCATCATCTATAAAGGGACAAGAATGGAGGGCATCTCTCCCCACTGCTTCAAAGCCAAACATCTTGGAAAAAGTCACCTACAGAAATTTTTCATTTGAACAAGAAGGATTTTTTTTTTAATACCAATAATCCCCCATATAGGTGAGATTGAGTAGCCCTGGATTGGCCTCCACAGAACACCAACAGGAAAGTACATAGCTAGCTTTGACATCATTTGTCAAGATGAATGAACAACTGCATATAAAACAATTCTTGCTCTGTAGAATTTCAGATTTCCACATGGATTTTCCAGTAAAGTTTCAAGTTCCCAACTTTCATTTTAGAAATCATTTTGTTATGTTATTTTCCACATATTTATTGTTAAAAACCTTTTAAAGCCATGTTGGACCATGCTTGGGAAATTTCCTGTTCTTACTGAGTTTTCAAAAGATCTCTTCAGCCACAAATATATTTTGAGAAATAAGAAGCAGACTTTGGACTATGCCTGTGCTGGATTCCTCCGATTCATCCCTCCCTGCAGCCTTTCCTGAACCTGCCAGGGCGCTTTCCCTCTCCAATCATCTGTGTATAAGTTAGACTCCCACCCACCCCATCCCCTCACAACAGAAAGTAACTTTCTTGAGGCAGGGACAGGGTTCTTGTCTTTCTATCCTCAGTGCCTCACTCAAAGCCCAGCATACAACAGGCACCTCATATTTGGGGAAGCGATCCTCTATGCAATCCCCCATTGGCCCCCAACACCCTCCTGAAACTGTCCTCTCCACAGTCACCAACGAACTTCTGATCCACCAGCTCCAATGGACTCTTCTGCATCCCTCTGCTCCTTGCCGTCTCTATGTGGTGTTTCTGACACAATACACCAAGCTTCTTAACTATTTTGTACCACTATCCCTTCTGGCAATCTGATGAAGCCTGCGGAGTCCTTCTCAGAACAATGTGTTTAAATCATTGAAGGAAATGAGAATAGTGGGGGGAAATAGTGCAAATAAAAATGTCAGCTTTTTTCCCATCCCAATTCACCAAACCCCCAAAACCTATCAAGGAGCCCAGGTGATGGAACCTTGCCTGCTCCAGAGATCACTGGGTTCTAGCTAGAGCCACCTGGTCGAACCTTCTTTATTTTACAGATGGGGAAACTGAGACCCATCAGGCTGGGACAACTGTACACTTTCTGAGGTCTCCTCACTTTTGTGGCTCCTCCCAAGGATCTGTCCTTTGGCATATCTCATTTACCTGCAAGACATCAGCCACTTGCCCTGTGCAAACAATGCTGCAGTCTGCAGCTGTATCGGACCTGCCCTCTGAGCTCCAGACTCACCTCTCCAGCCCCCTAAGGCCATTTTCACCAGGATATCCAGTTGGCACACCACCTCAACAGGTCTATGATTTAGCTGACTGTCTTCCCTTGTGTCGTCCCCCCTCCCTTTTTTTTTTTGGACTTCACTCTTTCTCTGGGGCATTATCTGCTTGTGGCTGAGTTTCTCCAATTCATAACCTGGGGGCTCCCTCTGTCCCTTCCTTTCACTTACCTCTAATACATAATCAGATCCCTAGTCCTGTTGTTTTCATCTCAGCCGCATGCTTAGAATCTTTCTCCTCCCTTTCTGGTCTCACTGAGACAACCCCAGCCCAGGCCCACTTGGACTATAACAACCAAACAGCTCTTATCGCTCTCATTCTCTCCAGGAGGACTTTTCTACTATGGCCAGAACACTCCTTTTTTTTTTTTTTTTTTTTTTTTTAGTGAGGCAATTGGGGTTAAGTGACTTGCCCAGGGTCACACAGCTAGTAAGTGTTAAGTGTCTGAGGCCGGATTTGAACTCAGGTACTCCTGATTCCAAGGCCGGTGTTCTATCCACTGCGCCACCTAGCTGCCCCAAGAACACTCCTTCTTAACAATGACAATAGCTCATTTCTAGACAGTATCTTAAAGTCTACCAAGAGCAGCTAGGTGACACAGTGGATAGAGTACCAGGCCTGGAGTCAAGAAGACCTGAGTTCAAATCTGGCCTCAGACATTCACTAGCTGTATGACCCTGGGCAAGTCACTTCACCCTGTCTGCCTAAGTGTCCTCATGTGTACAACGACCTGGAGAAGGAAATGGCAAACCCCTCCAGTATCTCTGCCAAGAAAACCCCAAATGGGGTCAGGAAAAGTCAGCCATAGCTGAAACGACTGAACAACAAAAAATTAAAGTCTACCAAGCCCTCATTCACAACAACCCTGTGAGGTAGGTGGTACAAATTAACTGAATTTTATAGAGGAAGAAACTAAGGTGATGTGACTTTCTACCAGCTGGGTCATCACAGGCAAGTCCCAAAGCCTGTAAGCATCTCAATTTCTTCATCTGTAAAACAGGCACAATAATGATCACACCACCCACCTCACAGGGCAGTGGCCCCAACAGCACTTTGCAAACATTAAAGTGAAATCTGTCAATTATTGTTGTTATTATTGCCCAAGGTCAGAAAGATGGTAAGTGGCTGAGCTCCGGTATTGGGGGGGGGGGGCAGGGCAATGAGGGTTAAGTGACTTGCCCAGGGTCACACAGCTAGTTAAGTGTCAAGTGTCTGAGGCAGGATTTGAACTCAGGTCCTCCTGAATCCAGGGCCGGTGCTTTATCCACTGCGCCACCTAGCTGCCCGAGCTTGGGTATTTTTTAATGGTGAGTTGACCACCTTTTCCACTACATCACACTTAATCAACCAACAAGCCTTTATTAAACACCTACTATGTGCCAGCACCTTGCTAAGTACTAGGAATAAAAAAAAGTGATAATAGCCCCTGCCCTCAAGAAGCCTACATTCTAACAGTGCACAGGGGAAACATGCATAAAGAGATATATACAAGTTACATAGAGAGGGAAGATACAAAGTAACCTTAATCTAATAGAAATTTCTTGGGGTTACATTTAACTCTCTCAGAGAGAAGATACAAAGTAACCTTAAACTAAGAGAAATGTCTTTGGGGTTACACTTAACTCTTTCACTGCTCACATCTAATTACCAGTTCCTGTTGATTGCAACATGAGGGAGCTAGCTGATGCAGGGAATACAGTGCCAGTCCTGGACTCAGGAAGACCTAAGTTCAAATCTAGCCTCTGACACTTCTGAGCTGTATGACCCTGGGCAAGTCACAAAAACCTCTTTCAGCCTCAGTTTCCTCAACTGTAAAACGGAGATAATAACAACACCTATCTGCCAGGATTGTGAGGATACAATGAGATAATAACTGAAAAGTGATTAGCACAGTGCCTGGCACATAGTAGGCCTTATATTATTGCTGATTATTATTGTTATTATTATCTCTTTCTCTCTGTTCATGCTTCCACCACCCCAGCAAGTCCTTTATCACCTTCTAATTGAACTATTGTAACAGCCTCTTAATTGGCCTCCTTGCCTCTAATCTCCTCCCCTACAATCCATCCTCCACATAGTTACCAGATTCATATTCCTAAAGCACAGGACACTGACCCAGAGAGGGTAATTGATTTGCAAAGGCCACACAGCTAGTAACTGGATTCGAACTGAGGTCTACCTTTCTCTGATTCTAGCTCTCTATCTACTATACCACATTATTTCAGAATCAACAGGGAGACAATGAAACTGCCCAAGCTGAAGAAGTGTCGGTGGCTCCCTACTGCCTCTGGGATAAAGTACTAACTCTACTGTTGGGCATTTAAAGCCCTCTCCAGTCTGTTTCTCCTTTCCAATTTCCATATTACAATATTAATATTCATGCAATATTACTATTAGTATAATGTTAATTAATATTGACATCATATTACATTATTCCCCCTCATCCACTTTACCCTCGGGCCATACTGGTCTAGTTGATGTTGCCTATGAATGAAATCCTGTCTCATCCTTCCACACCTCCCATGTCTGGCATGCCCTGCCACCCCTGTGTTCCTTCCATGCTTGGCTCGAGCACCACCACCTCCAGGAGAGTTTTCTTGATTCCTCCATTTGTTATCGCTGCCCATGATTACTTTGTATATATTCTGTATTTCTTTATCTAACCCACCTCCCAGCAGACTGTAAGATCCTCAAAGGCAAGCCCTGGATTGTTCTTGTCTTTGTATCCCAGCAGTTAGCACAGGGTCCAGCGTGTACACACTAGATGCTTAGTGAATGTTTGTATCATTGGATTGAATTTGGGATTCCCCTCTTTCCCTGCCTCTTAGTTATCCTTCATGACACTTTCAGAATAATCTTCCTTATGCATAGATCTGCTCATGTCACTTGACTAAAAGATCTTCAGTGACGCCTTACAGACTAGTAAAGTTCAAACTATTTTGCTTGACAAGTGTGTCAAGATAATGGAATGTGATAGATGAGATTTAGCAGATACTCAGGAGCCCACCTGGAGATTAATTTAAACTGATTGAATTGGATAAGGCGACTGGCTGCAGAATGGATTACTGGCTGACTTCTAGGTAAGCACATCTGGCTGGTACTTAAGGGTACTTAATGAATTTGAATGATACTAGCCAATCAACTTGAAGAACCTCCCATTTCTGAGAGGGGAAGATGAAGCAGGAAGTGGATGCTGGGGACTGGCACCTGTCTCTTTGTTTTTTTAATTTTTTTTTTTAGTGAGGCAATTGGGGTTAAGTGACTTGCCCAGGGTCACACAGCTAGTAAGTGTTAAGTGTCTGAGGCTGGATTTGAACTCAGGTACTCCTGACTCCAGGGCCAGTGCTGTATCCACTGCGCCACCTAGCTGCCCCTGCACCTGTCTCTTTGGCTGTGAGACATTGGTGTGGTGGCAGAGAACTTGACTGGGGAGTTTAGGAAGGTGAGAATTTCAGGCTATGAGAAATCTGTTCTCAATCTTTCTCTTTCTTTTACTATCTTTCAATAAACCCTTAAAAAACCTAAACTCATTTATCAGTGATTTTAGTCAGTTTCCCCCCAAAACTGGGGGGACAGATTAGAACCCACATGTCTTGGCTCATTCTGCCTGTACAATCTTAGCTCATTTACTCACTTCCAGACAGACTGGACTATTCAAAATTAAGAAACCTGGTGTTGGCATGGACCTCATAAGAAATCCAGTTCAGCTCATACCTTAATTCCCTCTGTAACATACCCCAGCAAGTTAAAACTGACACTTTTCAACAAGGAAGAGAATGAAACCCATAAATTATAAACTACTAAGTTTTACTTCCATTCTCAGAGAAATTCTAAAGTGCAACAGTGGAGGAATGGTTAGGAAACATCCAGAAAAAGAAGCAGTGATGACAAAGAGCCAGTTTAGCTTCATCAAGGACAGGTCGCAGCAGACTAACTTTATTTCCTTTTCTGAAAGGGTTATTAACAGCTTAAACTGCAGATATAGCTTACTTGGATTTTAACAAAGCATTTGATAAAGTATCTTATTCTCTTCTTGTGAAAAACATGGGAAGACATGGACTAGACTATAATACAACCTGTTGTTAAATCATGGCTGACTCTTCGTGATCGCATTTGGGGTTTCGTGGTAAAAATGCTGGAGTACTTTGACATTTCCTTCTCCAGTTCAATTTTACAGATAAAGAAACTGAAGCAAACAGGGTCAAGTGACTTGTCCAGAGTCAAACAGCTAGAAAGTGTCTGAGGCCAGATTTGAACCCAGGAAGATGAGTCTTTCTAACTCCGGGCCTAGCACTCAATCCACTACGTCACCCAGCTGGCCTCTAATACAATTACATAGATTTAAAACTAGTTGAAAGACCATATTCAGGAGTCATTAGGGCTTCAATATCAATAAACAGAAAGTCGGGCGGCTAGGTGACGCAGTGGATAAAGCACAGGCCCTGGATTCAGGAGTACCTGAGTTCAAGTCTGGCCTTAGACACTTGACACTTACTAGCTGTGTGACCCTGGGCAAGTCACTTAACCCCCATTGCCTTGCAAAAAATAAAATAAAATAAAAATAAACAGAAAGTCCCCAGAGGAGTGGCCTGAGTGGCCCAGGGATCTACTTTTCAATCTGGGCTATTCAGCCTTTTTACCAAATACTTGGATAAAGGAATAGAGGATGTGCTCATCAAGTTTGTAGATGACACAGAGCTGGGAACCAGATAAAAATAGTTAAGATACTGTATGACAGCATCAGGATCCAAAAAAGATCTTGACACCAGAGAACACTGAGCTAAGTCTAACAAGATGCAATTCAATATGGACAAATGAAAAAAAAAAAATATATATATATATATGGACAAATGCAAAGTCTTAGACTCAGGTTTTAAAAAAATCAGCTTCATAAGCACAGGCTGAGGGAGTCATGGTTCAATGAAAGTCTGAGGGGGAAAAAAATCTGGATTTTTTAGTGAACTCAATATGTCAACAGTGCGATGTGGCCATCAGAAAAACTTATGCCAACCTGGGAAGATGTTAAGAGAGTTAAGAGAGGTAAGGTGAGAGACAATGTGGAGCAGTGAACAGAAAGCTAGCTTAGGAGCTGGAAAGAACAGGAATTAAATTCAGCCTTTAACACATGCTGGCTGAGTAACCCTGGGCAAATCACTTAATCTATCCATGGCTTAGGCCACCCTTTGTGATTATAGGTCCAAGAGAAGGTGCTTACCAGCATTGATAGGAGCCCTTCCTGGGGGCTCCCTATACCTATGAAATGACAGATCCGGTACAATCCCTATCCTATATAGCTTTCAAATATGAAAGTGATAGTACCACTGTCTACTAGTGTGGTGTTTAGAGTGGAGTTAGGGCACGAATCCTACCTCAAGACACTTAGTATGACCCTGGGCAAAAGACTTGACCTCAGTTTGCTCATCTATAAAAAGGGGGTAATAACAATACCTGCATTCCAGGACTCTTGTGAGGATTAAATGAGATACTCGTTGTAAAGCACTTAGCACGTATTAGGCACTTAATGGATGCTTCTTCCCTTCCTTGAAATGATGAGATATTTGTAACGTACTTCGCAAAACATTAAAGAACTATATAAATATATTTACTACATCATTAGCACCACTACTCCACCCTGGTCAGATCTCATTTGGAGTCCTGTGTTCAGTTATAGGCACCAAAAGTTTAAGATCACGGAGTGACAAGAGGAGGGTGACCCCAAGATAAAAATTCTTGAGTTCCTATCCTTGGTTTGATTGGTTGAAGGAACCGGGGGTGTTCAGCTAGGAGAAGGCTGGGGGAGAGCAGGCGCAGACTCCCAGGGAAAGGAGAGGACTGTCCTGTGGAAGGCTCTAGAGAAAGAATAAAGAGCCTCGGCAGGATTCTGAAGAGGCATATTTAGGCTCCACAATCGGGTAACGCGGCCTAACTACGAGATGGGGAGCGGAGGGAACTAGAAATTGGGGAGTCAGTGGACTCCCCGTGACTGAAGGGCTGCGTACACTGTGAAGGGGATTCTTGTTCAGCCTCTAGATCCCATCCCGAAAGGCCCCTGCCTGCTCCCGACACAAACCCCGAGAAGCAGCATCCCACACGCCCTTCGACCCCCAACACTGACCCGAAAAACCTCAAGCTTCACCCCCATCCTGTGCGGCCCGACAGCTGCTTCCGCCAACCTCTGAAGCTACATTCGCCCAAAACGAGACTCCGCAGCAAGGCGTATGTTCATTGGCTAGAACCCGAGCCTGGAGGCTGGAGTCTATTGGCCAGGGCGGCCGAACCGGAAGCGAACGAAGGAGAGGGTGTCCCGCCTCTTCCTCTAGTCCGGAATAAGCGGAAGTTGTTCTGAGGAAAGGTACGGAAGTGGACTGAGTCCGGCCAATGAGGAGCGGCTCCAGAACGGATGGAGGCGGGATCATAATGTAAGGGCTGGTGATTGCAGCCCGGGAAGACGCGGAGATGCCTGAGAATGGGGATGCGACCCCAGCCGAGGCAAAGTTGAAGACTAGGCCTGAGAGGCCCGACCTCTTCTTCGTAAGTACAAGCGGGAGGAGCGCACGGACGCGGCGGGCTCTGAGGAGCAGCGGGCGGGATCTGAAACCTGGGATTAAGAGATGCCAGCCCGACGGAGGCTAGGAGGCAGGCGCGACTCCGGGAGCCTGGGAGAATGCGCAGGCGCAGGAAAGAACCTCCACTAACCTGGGGGCGGGCGAAGGGGAGACGACTACACTCGCTGGGATCAGCCTAGATCCTCTTCTCGTTGAGGTGTTCGTGAGAGACAGTGCGGGTTGCAGAGGGAGTGCTTCAGACTCAGGGCGAGCCCCAGTGAGCCATTGCAGGTTCTTGAGCAGGGCAGAGGATAGGATCAGCGCCTCTCAGAATTCCGCATCTCCAGGATCACCTATTCCTTACGCAGATGCTGAGATTTGCTCAGACATCTTCGACCTGCGGCTCCCCCAGGAAAGCTCAGACTCCTTTGCTTGGCATTCCAGGCCTGCCACAGTCCGGTCCCTTTCCAAATGTATCATTCCCTTCTGGAAACATAGGGCTGCCCAACTGCGCCGTGGTCTGGGTTTGTGCCTGCTGTGCGTGCCATGGCTCGTCCTGCTCCTGGCACCTGGGATGCGCCGTGTCCCCTTCTTCGCTCGCTGAATTTCTGCCTTCCCTTTAAAGCCCAACCCAAACGTCCTCTCCTCCAGGAAGCTTTCTCAAATCTCATCTCCCTGAGCCAATAGTGACCTTTCAGACTTCTCACGGCCTTGTACGCTCCTCCCCCTTGGTGACGTTATCTATTGTCTGTCATTATGTAGTTGATGCCTTTCTCCTAAATTGTAAACTATACAAGGACCAAGTCAAATCTTGGTGACAGTCTCCGCGGAGGTGAAAAACTTGTAAAGAAAGAGAAATTCGAGCCTTTTTCTTTTCCACTTGAACCAAGGAGGTTGAAGTAGGAGCAGTGGATGGAAATTTAAAAGAAGCAGGGCTAGGACGTAAGGGAAAACATACTTACGGTGACAGCTGGCCCAAGAAGTTCTAAGTTCCCCGTCATTGGACATCTTTAAACTGAGGCATGATCGCTGTTGGAGATATAGTTGTCATGATGGGGTCAGGAAGACCTGAGTTCAGATCCAACCTCAGACACTTCCTAGTTGTGTAATCCTGGCCAAGTCACTTAAATTGTTTGCCTCAATTTCCTCATCTGTAAGATGGGGGGGGGGGTGATAATAGCACCTACCTCCTAATTATTGTGAGGCTCAAATGAGAGAATAATTGAAAAGTGCTCAGCACACAATGCCTGGCCCGTACTAAGTGCTATATGAATGTTACCTATCATTAGTATCATTGTCATAGCATTTAGCATAGTACCTGGCACCCAGTAAAAGCAATATAAACGTTAGCTATCATCATAAGCATGTGGACTGGATGCCCTTTGAGGTGGCTTCAGCTCTGAGATCCTGTGATGACTTCAGCTTTGTATCAGTGCTCTGCTGTAGTAGGTATTTGACAGATGTGGGGTGAATGGAATTGGATCAAAACTGGCTCTGCAATGCAAGCTCTTTGATGGTCTGGCAGAATGGTGGGAGGTGGAGAGACGGGAACCAAGGAGAAGGCCATTGCTGTGACAAGTGGATCTGGAGAGAAAAGAGGATGTTGGGGGTGTTTGTAAGGGAACAGAGACTAGGAAACAGGGATTGAAAAATCACTGTATCATACAGACTCCAGGCAGGGACCCAGCAAGAGCATCTGTCTGGTCACAGACACAAACAGACTGTCTCGGAGTTGGAAGAGACTTCACTGGTTTTCTGATCCAACCTGTACCTGAACAGGAACTCCTACATCAAGCCTAATAGGTGATCACCTAGCCATTGAATGAAGGTTTCAAAAGAGGGGACACCCACTGACTCCAGGGGTAGCTCATTCTACTTTGAGATAGCCCCAGTTATTAGAAAGTTTTTTCTCACGTCAGACCTAAACATGACACTTTTGCCCGTGAGCTGCAAGCAGAGCTTGCAGAAAACAGGGATGTAGTGAGTAAGCCAATGTGGGCCTTGGAAACAGGAAGACACACATCTAATCCCCTTCATTCAGAAATGAACCCGGGGCCCATAAGAGTGAAGCGATTTGCCCAGGGTCCCACAGTAAGTGTAGAAGGTGGGATGTCAAGCCAGGCTGCCTAACTCCAGATGCGGGCCTCTTTTCTGCTGTGACACAGCTGTCTCAGTGAGAGAGAGAGAGAGAGAGCGAGACCAGCGTTCTGGGGGTGGGAATTGGGGCAAGGCCGAGGGGATAATCAAGATTCAGGGTGATGGAACTGGGGAGGAGGAGGCTTGGCTTGGTTGAGACACTCTGGCCCCTTGTCTCCCCAGGAAGAGGAAGATTTGCAGTATGAGGAGGAAATCCTTCGCAACCCCTTCTCTGTCAAGTGTTGGTTTCGCTACATCGAGTTCAAGCAGAGCGCGTCGCAGGCCGTACTCAACCTGCTGTATGAACGAGCCCTCAAGGAGCTGCCTGGAAGGTGAGGGGCCCTCCCGCTCTCCAGCCTCCCTGCCTCTCCTTCCCCCGTGGGGCATCTCAGGGTGGGAAAGTGAGAGGCTGTGGCGGTGTTCACAAGCTTGTTTCCTCTTCTCTCACCCAGTTATAAGCTGTGGTACCACTACCTGAAGGCCCGCCGGGCCCAGGTGAAGCGTCGCTGCGTGACTGACCCGGCCTATGAAGATGTGAACAACTGCCACGAGCGGGCCTTGGTCTTCATGCACAAGGTGAGCTTGATGACCCGGCCCATGGGGCAGTGGGGATGTGCGGCGGCCAGGACTGGGGAGATGGGAGCACGGGGGACCGCTGCTTTCTCTCCGCTTCAGATGCCGCGGCTGTGGTTGGATTACTGCCAGTTCTTGATGGAGCAAGGCCGGATTACCCGGACCCGGCGCACCTTTGACCGAGCCCTGAGGGCTCTGCCCATCACTCAGCACTCACGCATCTGGCCCCTCTACCTTCGCTTTGTCCGTTCCCACCCTCTGCCTGAGACTGCAGTGCGTGTGTACCGCCGCTTCCTCAAGGTGCGCCTGGCAGGGCAGTGCAGGGGGTCCAGGGGAGTGGGTGGCAGGTTGTGTTGTTATAAGATTTCCTGTCCCATGCCCCCCCCCCGACCCCCAAAACCAAGCTCCATGGGAAGAAGTGGGCATGGAGAGGGAAAGGGCAAGGGCATCTTGAGGCTGGGGGTGGGGGAAACACAGAGAAAAACTGACCAGCTTCTTCATTGGGGGTTCCCCAGCTGAGCCCCGAGAGTGCAGAGGAATATATAGAGTACCTGCGCTCCATTGATCGGCTGGACGAGGCAGCTCAGCGCCTGGCAACTGTGGTCAATGATGAAAGATTTGTCTCCAAGGAAGGAAAGTCCAACTACCAGGTCAGGCTCCGACCCCCGGCCCCCTCCAGAGCTCCCAGGGGGCCCTGGCCTTCCCCACACAAATGCTTACATGGCCACACAGTCACATTTGACCACAGGGCCCTTAAGATCCAGACCCAGCAAGGACCTTGCAGGTGCCTGGCTCAACCCCTCACTTTGCAGATGAAGAAACTGAGGCCCCGAGAAGAGAAGAGGCTGGCTGCTGTCACCTAGGTAATAAGGAGCAGTGGCGGGCTTGGCATCCAGGTCCTCCTGGACCTTGAGAACTGGCCGTCTTCTCGTTGCCCTGACTGCCTTCTTCCTTCTGCAGTCATGTCTGCTGACACCAGCTCTCTCTCTCTCTCACACACACACACACACACACACACACACACACACACACACACACACACACACCCTCAAGTTCCAGGCTGGGGCCAAGGGAGCTTCAGCAGCCATTAGGCCAAGCTCCTCATCTTCCTTTCTCCTTCTCCAGCTGTGGCATGAACTATGTGACCTGATATCCCAAAATCCTGACAAAGTGCAATCCTTGAACGTGGGTGCCATCATCCGAGGGGGCCTCACCCGCTTCACCGATCAGCTCGGCAAGCTCTGGTGCTCACTGGCTGACTACTACATCCGAAGCGGACATTTCGAGAAGGTACCAGGCCTGGGCCGGAGGCAGAACCCCAACAGGGACACACGTGCCATCATAGACCCAGAGCACATGGGTGCTGCCAAAACCATTTTCCTAAAGCATAAGTCCAACCATGTCACTCTCTGACTCAGGAACCTTCAGTAATAATAATAGCTAACATTAGTTAAACACCTACTGTGTGCCAGCCACTATGTGAAGTATTTACTACCTTGCTTGATGCTTACATAAAACCTGGGAGATAGGTGCTGTTATTCCCATTTTACAGATTAGGAAACAGATGAACAGGTTAAGTGACTTGCCCAGGGTCACTTAGCTAGGAAGTATCTGAGGTGGGATTTGAACTCAGGTCTTCCTGACTCCAGGCCCAGTGCTTTGTGCACCATGGCTCCCCTTAGCACCTGTGGCTCTCTCTTGTCCCCAAAATAAAATACAAACTCTGGCTTGGCATATAAAGCCTTCCTAGGTCACTCCAGGCCTCCCTTTCCAGGCTTATTTCACACCACTCCCCCACACTGGCCAACATGCTGGTGTCCACCCTTGATGCCCCATTTCCCATTTCACACCTCTCCCAGAGCTCTCTGTGCCCCATAACCTGGGCACAGAGAGCTTACACCCTTTCCTCTCTCAGGAGGGCTCATAGACCACCTTTCAGAGGAAGACTTTCCTGGCCCCTTTGGTTGGTGTTCTCTCCTTTCTATGCCTGGTCACATGGGCTCTAGTCTGTTTCTGTGTTGGACCTCTCTCCTTCAGTAGCAGAAATTGGCTCTCATTTTTCCTTTAAATCTTTTGTTCCTCATATACAGTAGTGGATTAATAAATGCTGATTGGATTGGATAGCACTATTTTAAATGTTTTTCAATCATCAAGCATTTATTTAACTTTCAAGTCTTACATAGCGTTTCCTTCACAAAAGCCTCAGAAGATCTGTAGGGCAAACATCATCCCCATTGCACAGATGTGCAAAGGGACTTCCCCAAGGTCACAAAATGTGTCAGTGTTAGGACCGAGGCTCTTTACAGACCACTGGGCACTGCCCAAGGTGGGCACAGGATGTGCAGGGAGGGGCTGGGTGTGAGGGCTTTGCTCCTGACGGTTCTGTGCATCTCAGGCCCGTGATGTGTACGAGGAGGCAATCCAGACGGTGATGACCGTCCGTGACTTCACGCAGGTGTTTGACAGCTATGCCCAGTTTGAGGAGAGCATGATTGCCGCCAAGATGGAGACCACTTCGGAGTTGGGGCGGGAGGAAGAAGGTAAGGGGGACAGGGCAACAAGGATGGAGCCGAGGCGGGCACCTCGGGGGCTGGGTGCCTCGGGGGCGGGCACCTCGGAAGGGGCTTTTCATTTTCCCACTGCTCTATCGCCACTGCTGCTTCTGCCTCAGATGATGTCGACCTGGAGCTACGTTTGGCACGCTTTGAGCAGCTCATCAGCCGCCGGCCCCTCCTCCTCAACAGCGTCCTGCTGCGTCAGAACCCACACCATGTACATGAGTGGCACAAGCGAGTGGCCTTGCATCAGGGCCGGCCCAGAGAGGTGTGGAAAAGACCCCCCCCCCCCCCGAGCCTTCCAAACCCAGAGCCCCTTCCTGTCCTCTCCTCCCACTGCCTGTCCCTCCCCAGCACCCCCCAACCTCCTAATTCCAGACCAGCCAGCCTCCCTGGGCCTGCAGCCAAGCCCTCCCTTCTGCCTTCCCCAGGTCATCAACACATACACGGAGGCCGTGCAGACTGTGGATCCCTTCAAGGCCACAGGCAAACCCCACACCCTGTGGGTCGCTTTTGCCAAGTTCTATGAGGATAATGGGCAGCTGGATGATGTGAGCCGTGGGGGGAGGAGATGGGGGGAGGCCTGGGCCCAGAGTGAGGCCCCTGGGTGACTCTCCTTGCCTGCCTAGGCCCGCACCATCCTGGAGAAAGCGACCAAAGTGAACTTCAAGCAGGTTGAGGATTTGGCCAGCGTGTGGTGTGAGTTTGGCGAGATGGAGCTGAGACATGACAACTACGACCAGGCCCTTCGGCTGCTGCGGGTATGTGGGTGCATATGCGGGGCCCCGGGGGGGGGGAACCCTTGGGGGTGGGGGGGCCAGGGGCTGATGGTGACTCCGAGTGCGTGTCCTCTTGTCCCCTGCAGAAGGCAACTGCCCTGCCTGCCCGCCGGGCTGAGTACTTCGATGGTTCTGAGCCTGTGCAGAATCGGGTCTACAAGTCCCTGAAGGTGTGGTCTATGCTGGCTGACCTGGAGGAGAGTCTGGGCACTTTCCAGGTGAGTGCCCCCCGCCAGGTCCCAGGAGCCTCAGAAAGCACCCTGGCACCAGCTCCAGATTCACTGTGTCTCTTCAGCACAGCCTCCCTCCCTCCCTCCTCCCCTCCCTCACCTTGCGAGTCTCCCTCCACCCAGACCTGGTGTCCAGAGCCTTCCCTGAGCTCCAGTTTGTCACAGCTCTCAGACATCACGGTGCTCCTCGTTTATACCCTTTGGGTGCACCTGTCCCCCAAAGGCAGAACTAGGAACCGTGAATAAGGCGCAGAGATGAGGGTGTGAGCTCTGGGTAGGAACAGCTGTCTCAATGCAGGATGGTGGCCTTGGGGGCATTTCCCTTCACCGGTGGAACCTGAAGGAGCATGTGTCAGGCATGTGAGGGTCATGGGATGAAAGGTTGGACAAGGGACCTCAAAGTAAACTCCCAGGCCCAGCATTCTGGACACTAATATTCTGTGTTCAGGTCATCTGTGTTAATGCCTCAGCCCCCTGCCTCGCCCCCCATGCCTCACCCCGCCTAGACTGTGCTCTGCAAAGGTCGTCTCTCCCAGTTCAAGCACAGGGCAGTGACCCAGTAGACTCTTCATGCCTTTTAGGTTATTGATCAAGCACCTACTGTGTGCTGGTCCCCAGGGGAGGTGAAGTCAATCCCAGCCAGTCCCTGCCCACAGGGAGATATGAGGCACACGCAGAGTACTCTGCCCCCAAATAGGAAGGGCAAAGGAGGGCTCCAGACACTGTTTGGGCCTGAGTCGGGAGAGATGGTTCCCCTCCCCAACCACCGCCTCCCCCTGTGCCCTCCCCCCACACACACACACACACAATGAACCTTAACCACGCTCTCAACCTCGTCCCTGTCCACAGTCCACTAAGGCCGTGTATGAGCGGATCCTGGACCTGCGCATCGCCACTCCCCAGATCGTCATCAATTATGCCATGTTCCTGGAGGAGCACAGCTACTTTGAGGAGAGCTTCAAGGTGGGCCTGGGGGGGGCGGGGGAGGAGAGCTCCTATTTCTGAACCAGTTTACAAAGGGCTTCCCTCCCAGGAGGAGCTGGAGGGCAGGGGAGGGGGGCCTCCTGCTCATGAAGTGATCGCTGTATTCAGTGCCTCTAATGCCCGGGCACACCCCACTGGCGGGAGGAATCTAGGATGTGTCACCAGCCTGGAGAACCCCTCAGGGGACAGGATAGTGATCTGCATGTGAAGGCTGTCATGTGGAAAACAGATCAGACACGTTCTCTTTGATCCCAGAGGCAGCACGGGGAGCAGTGGGGGAAGGTACAAAGAGGCATCGTCAGGCCTGATGGAATGACAAATTCCTTAGCCATTACAGCTGTGCAAAACAGGCTTCCTCAAAGGTCTTCCTCCCCCCAAGGTATCCTTTAGTCAGGTGTGTCAGAGAAGATGTCCTTGTTCAGGTGTGGGTTACACTGAGCGGGCTCTGAGTACATGAGAGACAACGGGAGTGTGATGCGAAAGTGAGGCACGGTGAGCGCAGAATTGGGTGTCAAAAGAACCTGGGTTGGAACGGCCCTCACTAACTTTTGGTGCTTTTGTGACCCAGGGCCAGCTCCTCCTCCCTGAACCTCCGTTTCTTCAGTGCTTGGCAGGGTGGGGTGAGCTCTTGCCCTGGGCTTTCGGTCCACAGGCTTCTGCCGCATTGTGCCAGCATGTTCTGGAGGCAAGCTTCATGTCCCCTTCCCTTCTAGGCCTACGAGCGGGGCATCTCGCTGTTTAAGTGGCCCAACGTGTCAGACATCTGGAGCACATACCTGACCAAGTTTATCGCTCGTTACGGAGGCCGCAAGCTGGAGCGGGCCCGGGACCTGTTTGAGCAGGCACTGGATGGCTGCCCCCCCAAATATGCCAAGAGTGAGGGCACCTTTGGGACTGGGGTGGGCTGTCTGAGGAGAATTAGAGATGGGGGGTTGTGGAAAGAGGGAGTCGGGGGTCAGTGCGAGTGTTTTCTGAGCATCTCAGCCCTGACAACCTCTTCCCGTCCCCAGCTCTCTACCTGTTGTATGCACGGCTGGAGGAGGAGTGGGGGCTGGCCCGCCACGCCATGGCCGTATATGAGCGTGCCACCCGCGCCGTGGAGCCCTCCCAGCAACACGAGATGTTCAACATCTACATCAAACGTGCCGCTGAGATCTACGGTGTCACCCATACCCGTAGCATCTACCAGAAAGCCATCGAGGTACAGGAAGGGCAGGGGCTACAGGGGGCAGAGACTGGGATCAGGCAGAGGGAGAGGGCACAGGTCCAGCAGAGCAAAGTCTGGGAGGGGAGCAGCCACAGAAGGAAAGCCTAGGCTCGCTTTGTCTACTCTCTTTGGTTTCCTACCCTGGGGCCTCTCTGCCAGGTCCCCTCCATCCCCTCTTAGATTCCCCGTCTACAGAATGAGAGCCTTGAAGTACATCATCTCTAAGTTCCCCTCCAGGTCTGTCCTATAATTCTTCCATCCTGCTTTTTCCCCATCTCACACTGCAGATTGCTTGGTACTGCCGGCAGGCACAGCTCCTGCCCGGCCCAGCTGCCAAGCATTGATCCGATTCCTATTGCCCAAGCCCCGCCCAGTATAGTCATTGACATGCACACCTCCAAGAGGTGGAGATGGAGTGATGGAAGTTGTTAGAAGCAGTAGAACCCAGGGCTCCAGACTCCCCTTTTCCTGGTCAGTGTCCCGCTAACTGGGCCTTTTCCACTCTGTACTCAGCCCAGCCCCCAGTACAGAACTGGGCTCAGGCTGTACATGGCACAGTTGGCATCCTTGGCAGGAAGAAGCCCAGCTCTTTCTGTCTGCCATTTTGGGAGGAGGTCGGAAGCCTGGGGGCTCACTTTTGGGGCCATGAGTGACCGAGGGATGTGGTGCTTAGTGTATTCTTCCTCGCAAGGAGAGCTTTGGGGCACAGCGTGCAGCTGGAGCAGGTATCTCCACAGCCCTCTCACACTCTACTCTCTTCTCTGGATTTCAGGTGCTGTCAGATGAGCACGCGCGAGAAATGTGTCTTCGCTTTGCCGATATGGAATGTAAACTGGGAGAGATCGACCGGGCCCGGGCCATCTACAGCTTCTGCTCCCAGATCTGTGATCCTCGGGTATGGGGGCCAAGGCGCAGATGAGGATGGGGCTGGGACGGGCATCCCATGTGTAGAGATCTCCCTAACCTTCTCCCCTTCGCCAACTCCCAGACGACAGGGACGTTCTGGCAGACGTGGAAGGACTTTGAGATCCGGCACGGCAACGAGGACACCATCCGTGAGATGCTTCGGATCCGGCGAAGCGTTCAGGCTACGTACAACACCCAAGTCAACTTCATGGCCTCCCAGATGCTGAAGGTGTACAGCAATGCCACAGGCACTGGTGAGTGGGAGCAGGGCCTCGGGGCTGCCCCCTTGTGCAGCCCACAGGGTCCATGCTGGTACCCTCCCCAGAGCCTGACTCCCCTCTCTCCCCCTGGCCCTAGTGTCTGACCTCGCCCCTGGACAGAGCGGGATGGACGACATGAAGCTGCTGGAGCATCGGGCAGAGCAGCTGGCAGCAGAGGCAGAGCGGGACCAGCCCTCACGCTCACAGGGCAAGATACTCTTTGTCAGGTGGGCACCAGGGCACCTGGAGTCAGGGAGGGTGGGATGGGTGGGCCAGGGCAGTCTTTATGGCCCTCAGGAATGTCAGCCTTGGGGTGGGGCGAGGAACTGAAGGCCAGGTCCCATTTCCCCAGGAGTGACGCCTCCCGCACGGAGCTGGCTGAACTGGCCCAGCAGGCCAACCCTGAGGAGATTGAGATAGGGGAGGAGGAGGAGGAGGAAGAGGAGGAGGAAGAGCTGCAGCCCAATGGTGAGTGGTGGAGGGGAGGCGGCCAGCCACTGCAAGGAACCCTGTCACTGGGAATGACCACTCTCACCTTCCCCCTTCTTTTCCCCAGAGGTGCCGTTGGAGCAGCAGAGCGTGCCAGCCACCGTCTTCGGGAGCCTGAAAGAAGACTGATCCCAGTCACCCACAATAAATTCTCTATGTTTGTATTTCTGTCTGCTGCCCTGTTATATGCAAACACGTGTGAACACACACCCATTCTTGCTTTCTGGGGAGGGGTCCTTGTGACACTGTCACCTGCCTAGCTGGGGCATGCTGGGAGTTACCACCCCGTGTGGCAGTGCCCGCTGGCCTGAGGCCCAGGCCCACCTCCTCCCAGCTGGGATTGGCCTACGTAGCAGAGCAGCGGCCAAAGTACACGGCCCAACCCCCACCTTGTAGAGCCGGTTCCTGGCCCTGAGCCCTGGGGAGCAGGAAGCAGACCAGCCCCCCCCACCCCAACACTGCCCCTGGGCCTGTGCCTGAGCACACTGTGTACTTGAGCCCTCTGTGTAGGGTAAACCCAGACCATCTGCCCCAAAAGAAAATGGGGCCTCCTTTGGAGGCTAGGTCTGGACCTTCACCTGCCCATAACCACCCACTTCAGCTGCCCCAAGGGTCAGCCCAGGCTGACTTCACTCCAAGCCAGATTTAATTCCATCGTCCAGCCTATCGTAATGTCTCAACTGTCCTCCAGACTTGCCCCTTTCCAATCCTTCCTGTGTAGTGTAGGCACCCCAGTTCTGGTCACCTTTCCCAGCGTTTTCCATGGCCTACAAGATTAAGTTCTAATCTAGGCTGGCATTCAAGGTTCTTTGGACTGTAGCTCCACCTCTGGTCACTTCCTGTTCTCGTTCCTCATGTTTGTTCCCTCCTTGGCTCAAGACATTCCCCTACTCTGCTGCGGCCTTCTCCAGAAAGCATTTCTTGGATAGCCAAACCCTTCTCCTTAGAGGCCCTCACACTCTATCACTTATCAAACGGGTAATTGCTATCTTACTGTGCAAATACTCAGCCAGCGAGAGGGGTGGGAGGGTGGGCAGGAAGTGTCCCAGGTCAGACCAACTCAAGGACGAAGAGAGAGCTAACACATGAGCTGACAGGACCTAAAAATAACTTAACTGGCTAGAACAATGCACTGGATCTAATTAGATAAAAATCGAGGAAGAATAAAGTCCTCTGGGTCCAAAAAATCAATGGCAAAAACAGGACAAGGGTGGCTTGACTGAGAGTTGGTGGGAGGACGATCTGAGAGCTTTATTGGACTAAAAGGTCAATGTGAGTTGGGACCCAACTCAAAGAGCCCCCAGAGAAAGCTGAGTTAAAAGTAGGCGGCATCGGGCAGCTAGGTGGCACAGTGGATAAAGCACCAGCCCTGGATTCAGGAGTACCTGAGTTCAAATCCAGCCTCAGACATTTGGCACTTGCTAGCTGTGTGACCCTGGGTAAGTCACTTAACCCCCATTGCCCCACAAAAAACACAAAACAAAAAAAGTAGGTGGCATCAGGCAGCTAGGTGGCATAGTGGATAAAGCACCAGCCCTGGATTCAGGAGGACCTGAGTTCAAATCTGGCCTCAGACACTTGACACTAACTCTGTGACCTTGGGCAAGTCACTTAACCCTCATTGCCCCACAAAAAGAAAAAGGAAAAAAAAAGGTGGCGTCCAGAACTGGTGAGATGCCTATATCACTGCCCTCCACAGTACAGCCGTGAGCATCCCTAGAAACCATGGTTTAGTATGGAGACTGACAAAGAGGAGTCAGAAGTGAATGGTGGCCAGGGGCCTGCACACTATGACATGAGAAACCCTCTGAGGGACTGGGACCTTCAGCCTGGAGAAGACAGGCTTAGGAAAGGCCCAGATGGCTCTCTTCATGGACTGAAAGGACTTTCTCTCCAAGAGACTTGATTGCTTTGATGCACCTCAGGAGGATGAGCAAGGAGAGGAAATTCTGCCTCAAGATAGGAAAGTTTTAGGGCTAAGCTGCAGTGGAAATACTGGGGCGGGGGGGGGGTGTCAGTGCAGAGGCTGGATTTGGGGAGGGATCGCTGGTTAGGGACTGCTCTGTGAGCTTGGCAACCCTGAGCTTGCCCACCCACCCTCCTCCCCTCAGCTTCTAATCACCCCCTTCCTAGGAGGGAGGGGTCAAGAACTTCTCTTTAAATTATTTTATTCAAGATGGGGAGGACAGACAGGGGCAGGGGGTTGTTGAGCTGAGCCCTGAGTCCTTGAAGCTCCCAGCTTCCCCCTCCCCACAGCAGGACACAACACATAGATGAAGGAACTCCCTCCAGCCTTCCAGGAAAGAAGAGGACCTGGAGGGATGGGGGGCAAGGAAACCAACCCCCAAAACACCCTCCAAAAAAAAATTAGAATGCAGGTCCAGGCCCCTTTGGAATCCAACCTTGGCTAGGGCCAGAATTTATAAATTGGCTTTCCAAAGGTTTGGAGATTGGGAGCCCCCCAACACTGGGGACCAAAATCTGTCCAGGCAAGAGGTGGCTGGGGCGGAGGGGAGGGGGAGCAGGGAACAAAGACATCGCCTCCAAGAGGCACTGAGAGAGAAGAAACATGCAGATGGGGAGGGGACTGAGGAGGGGGCCGGGCCCCCTTCCAGCCCTCAGTCTCCTAAGCAGGGAGGGGAGAAGAGCCCAGGCTGGGGTAGGGTGGTACAAAGCACCCCCTCTCACTCCATCCGAGGGCCTCCACCATCCCGCCGGGGAGCCGCCCTCGGGGACAGAAGGCCCCAGGCTGGCTCTGGGGCAGAGTCCAGGCCTCAGTGCTAGGCAGGAAATGTCTGGGCTATTTAGGGGTGCTGGGCTTCTTTGGGGTAGTGGGTTTCTTGGTCTGCCAGAAGTGACCTTGGATGGTGATGGCATCCACACTCATGGACATGGTCTTGGCAGGAATCTGTGTGAAGCGCTTCCGGTCAGAGTTGTACTTGTAGATGCCCTCCACCATGGACTTGGTGATGGTGCGGGGGCCATAGCCAGCCAGGCGTGACATCTCTTCCGTCTCCCCAGAGAATGTGTACAGGGCCCGAAACTGGCAGCTGGAGTCCCGGAAGAGGATCAGGAAGTGGTTGGCTTTGCTCTTCTCGATTTCCTGGGATCGGGATACATTGTTAGGAAATCCAGAATAAACAGAAGAACTGGAACCTTGGCAAGAGGAATGGGCTGGGGAGGAGAGGGGAGGTGAGCTCAGAGCAAAAGGGACGGGGATTTCTACAGAGATGGCGTGGGCCCAGCCCTAGACTGACCTCCAGGATGCGGTTCTTGTGAGATTCATTGACCTTGCCAGCCAGGCAGCAGTGGGCCAGTGCGTTGTGAATGATGTACTTGTTGGACTTGGCGCTGGGCTCCTTGTACAGTTTGGGGCCTGGGGCATGAGGGGGTGGGAGGGAAGGAAGTTATAATCAGAAAACAAGCATGAGAAGTGGCTCGATCTCACCTTTGTAAAAATGCCAACAAAACAGCCTTGTGAGGGGTGTAGTATAAACTACTTGACACTATCCTTACCCCCGGTCTACACATGAATAAATTGAGGTCAGAGGAGTGTCCAAATCAGGATTCAAACCCAGATCTCCCGATTCTGGGGGTCCAGTGGTTCTTCCCACTGCATCCTGTGTTAGGTATAGAACTCGCTTGCCCCCCCCCAACCTTTGCCACCATCCTGTCTCCATTCATTTCCTGTTCCAACTAGTGCCCAGTCAAAGCCTTACCTGTGTATTCTGGAACAGAGGCCGGTGATGAGGCAGTACTCCCATTTTCCCAGTCCCGATCTCGGTTACCTAACAGACGACTGGGGGACATGAGGCCGGATGGAGAAGGGGCCCTGAAGAGAAGGGGATGTCACTATCAGGGGGGAGCCTGGCACATGGTGCCTTCTCTAGGCTCCCTCATTCACAGAATCTCAGATTCAGAAGGAAGCTTTGAGGATCATCTTGTCTAACTGCCCATGATGGATAACCCCTATTTATCACATTTTCTTTTTTTTTTTTAATGTTAGTGAGGCAATTGGGGTTAAGTGACTTGCCCAGGGTCACACAGCTAGTAAGTGTTAAGTGTCTGAGGCTGGATTTGAACTCAGGTCCTCCTGACTCCAGTGCCAGTGCTCTATCCACTTCACCACCTAGCCGCCCCTGTTCATCAGCCTCTGCTTAAAGACCTTCTGTAATGGAAGTCTTTTGAATAGTTGGGAAGTTCTTTCTTAAATTAAGCCTAAATCAGCCTCTCGGCAACTTAGAATCTACCCTTTGCTACCCTCTTATACCAAAAGCTCCCTTGCAGAGACTTGAGGACCATGATCCTTTCCCCACAAAGTTTTCTTTTCTCTAGGCTAAACACCACTCGCTTCTTCAAATTATCCTTGCAAGGTATAGTCGCCAATTCAACCGAAAAAACATTCATTAATTGCCTACTTCATGCCAGAAAACGGGGATGCCAAGAGTATGTGCACATCTCCCTACTTCTTGTCTGCCCTCCAAGTTGACATCAACACATTAATCACTACCCTCTGCACCTGGAAATTCAATAGTTGTGGATAGTCTGTACTATTATCCTGCCCAGTGTTTCCATTTTGTCCTCAAGAATGGCATGATATCTCTTGTCAAATATTTTGCTGAAATCCAAGTATAATATAGCCATTGCATTTTCCTGATCTATCAGTCTGGTCAAACAAAATGGGCAGCGGGGCATCTAGCATGATTTGTTCTTTTTTATTATTTGATAGTATTTTTATTTTTTTCCAATTACATGTAAAGATAGTTTTCATTCATTTTTGGAAGATTTCGAGTTCCAAATTTTCCTCCCTCCCTCCCTCCTAAAACCAGCTAGCAAGCATGATTTGTTCTTGATGAGTCCACGCTGATTCCTGGTGATCCGTGCTTCTGTTTCTAAATATTCATAAGCCGTCCCTTTAATAACCCATTCTAGAATTTTGCAAATTTGCCCCAATTGTAGTGGCACATAGGACTGGTACTGAGAATAACTAGCAAAAGCCCAGTATGAGTTTAGCTTGCCCATAAGGATGGTAGCCTTAAGGAAGTTAACCCAACCAGTGAGCAGACCACCTGCCCACAGAGATACACAGTCACGCTGGAAGCATATACATTGACAAGCAGACACACTGACACGCAAACTCAGATTGGGTAGGTTTGTGGAGGGAGGGCGGGGAGAGGTGTAATTATACCTGGATGTGGGCCTCTTTACCCCAAGGTTGTTGGAAGAATCATTGGCCACAGTGGAAAGGGACAGGGTGGACTGGGAGTAAACTTTGCTAAGTCGGGACCCTGGTAGGGAGAAATAGGAAGTAAGATGCTCAGTCATATTATTTTCCCTTGGCAACCTCCTGCCCACCATCAGCAATACTGGTTCCCCCCTGCTCCCCCTTACCCAAGAGACCTCGGGGACTGCGGCCTAGGGCTGAGTCGTCACAGCAGCCAGATCGAGGTCGAGGGGGCCGACGGGCGCCCCCTCTTCCAGGCCCGCCCCCTGTCCCTCGAGGCCTCAGGACTTTGTCCAGGTCGTCCATCAACTTGAGCTGTGCCCGCCTCTCATATTCTTGTCGCGTAAAGTCCCCTCTCCGGGCTGGGCCTTCCTCTTCCAGGCTGGCCCCAGCCCCAACTCGGGCCCTTTCCTCCTGGGCCAAGCTGAGGAAAAACACAAAGAGGCCCAGAGCGGGAAATGAGGGGTGAGCACCTGTCTTTGGGGAGCTTGGGAGAGGACCAGTGTGTATGTCAGACTAAATGATAGTTCGGGAAGGGCAACACAGGAAACTTGTGCCACCCGTGTGCCCTTTGAGGAACGGTGGGTCTAAAATTAGGTAGGATTGTGGGTAAAGCGCCCCTAAACCCACCACATCACCAAGAGGCTTTCAGGTTAGCTAAAAGAGAACTATAAATGTGTAGAATGGACCAATGAGCTTGATTCAGTGCATGCAAGAAAGGTCAGGCCCCAAGAGATTTGACAGGGTCTGGGGATGATTAAAAGACTGTGAGATTAAAGCTGAAAGGAATCTTACAGGTCAATCATATAGCAGGGAAGGCCATCAGGGCCCATTTATCTAGCTTATAATAACAGCTAGTATTAATAACAATAGCTAGTATTTATATACACTTACTATACACCAGGCATTGTGCTAAGCATTTCACAAATATTATCTCATCTGATCCTCAAAACACACCTAGGAGTTAGGTGAGGAAACCAAGGCAGACAAAGGTCAAGTGACTTCCCCAGGGTCACACAGCTATCAGTTATCTGAGGCCGGTTTTGAACTCAGGTCTTCCTGACTCAGAGGCTGGCACTGAGCCACTCGGTTGTCCCCTTAAACAAGGACACTTCTACAACATACCCTAAATGTGGTCACCTTGACCTGCTCAGAGACTTGTAGCAAGCAAGAGGAATTCATTCCCCTTTTGAACAGCACTACCTGTTGGGAAGTTTTTCCTCTTTCCCTAGTCTGAACTCAGCCATTTTACATGAGGAAACTGAGGCTCAGTGATTCACCCAAGGTCCTACGGACGGTTAAATGTCAGAGTCAAGACTCGAATCCAGGTTCTGAGATTCCAAATCCAGGGCTCAACACCTCATTAAGAGATGAGGGTTCTCTGCCCCCAGGGAGCCAGATGCTCTAGGCAAGGGAGAATTATGAGAAGCCAAACTGGGCATTGGAATCTGGCTCCACAGAGCCTGAGACGGGGCAGATTTCTTTAATGTATCCATCTAGCCCCTTCTCCTAGGGATGTTATTTCTGAAACTGTATACCGAATTTTTGTTTCTTTTGAGTAAGCCTCAGCAAATGGACTGATGGGGTCCAGAGGGTGGGAAGTCAGATTCCAGAAATAAGCAACAAGAGATGGAAAGGGGGCAGCTAGGTGGCACAGTGGATAGAGCACTGGCCCTGGATTCAGGAGGACCTGAGTTCAAATCCGGCCTCAGACACTTAACACTTACTAGCGGTGTGACCCTGGGAAAGTCACTTAACCCAACTGCCTCACTAAAAAAAAAAATGGAAAGGGGCAGGGAAGCAGAGAAGGGGTATATGGGGCAGGTGGCAGCAGGCTTCTGAGCCCAAGGACCTGGTCAAGCCCAGAGAGGGCCCAGGAGGCAAACCAAGTCCTCAGCGGGTGCTCAGGAATCAGAAGAAGGGGGGGGAGAAGAAAGCCCCAGAGTCTCTGGCAAAAGGCCTCAGGAAGCTGCCCAAGAGCCAGGGCAGGACTGGGAGATGGGGGGAGGGAGCCGGTCAAGGCTCACCGGGCGGCTTCCTCCTTCTTCTGCTCCCTCTCCACCTCGAGCCACTGTTTCCGCCTGCGCGCCTCGTCTGCCCGCCGCTGCTGCCGCTCGAGCAGGCTGGCCCGTTTCTGTGCCATTTCATCTTCTGGCTTCTCTTCATCCTGTAGAAAACATCCACCTATCTTTCTGACAGCTCTCATCCTGGTCCAGGCAACTTTCCCAGAGTTCCCCTGCGTCTCACCTTATAGAAGAAACCCAGGCCGGTGCGTGGCTCTCCATTCACCGCCTCCTCCAGAGAGTCTTCCCCTCCAGGGGGGCTCCCGTCCCCGTCGCTGTCCAGGCTCCCAAGCGGGATCTCGATGAGCCCTGGCCGGCCAGACGGGGTGGCAGCCCCTCCTAGGGGCTCGGCAGGCACCTCTCCTGCCTTGGGTCCAGGCTCAGGCTCTGGCTTTGAAGGGCCAGAGCCAGGGTCAGGCTGATCCTCATCAAAAAGGATCGAGGAGCGCGTCTGAACGGGGACCTGGGATGGTGAGAACTTGCGCAGGTGGGGAAGAGTGTCCACATCGTGCGGTGGAGTCAGTACCCGAGTCAAGGGCGCCAGCCGTAGCTCTGCCGGCCGCGCATGTTTGGGGCTACGGGGAGCCGGGGTGGAAGCAGGGGCTGAGGATCGGCGTGGGGGCGGCTGGGGCGATCGAGGGGGTGGGGCACGGCGCACAGGGGCTGGGGAGGGGGCCCGGGGCCCAGCGGGGCCAGGAATGATCCAAGCAGCGGCAGGGGGGCCAGGCCCAGGGTGCTCGGGCTCCCGCAGGAGCCGCTGCTGCTGGTCCGTGAGCCGCTGCATATCCCGCTGCAAAGAGCTCAGGGCCGCGCTCAACTTACTGACCGCCCGGTTGTAGTCCCCCATGCCCTCATCTGAAAGGCGGCCAGACACCACCTCCGGGGAGAAGGTCACCATCTTGGGCCTTTCAGAAGGCTCTCCACGGCCCTCGCCAGCTGGCCTCTCCCCAGGTCCTGAGCCCGGGGCACCTTCAGCCGCCTGCACACCAGAACCACCGTCCCCTTCGATGCCATCCCCATCACTCTCCCCACCAGCCTCGCGCTTCTGCACCTGCAGAAAGGCGCTCTTGCCCAGCTGCTGCCGGTGCTTCGCAAAGATGGCCTCAATGCGCCGCTTCTGGGCCTCAATAGCTCGACGTTTCTCCTCCAGCCTCGCCCCCAGCTTACTCATCTCGGAGGAGCTCAGAGCCTCGGGAGGGGCCTGGGGAGGACCGCCTGCCCCACCCTCCTCCCCAGTCCGACCCTCTGGCTTCACCAGCTGCTTCTTCCTCTCTGCAAAGCTTGTCATGCGCACTTCGGCCTGGGGAGGCGTTGCGGAGGGCCCCTCAGGTGGGACTGCTTTAGAGGCCTCTCCAGGGTGGTAGGGGGAAGCCAAGGGTGCTTTTGAAGCTTTGAGGCCCCCCTCTGGATGGGGGTAGTAAGCAAGAGGTTTTGAGGTCTCAGATGGATAGGATGAAGACAAGGTAGGTTTTGAGGGTCCCTCGGGGGAATGGAGATAAAAGCCGCCATCGGCAGCACCATCTGGGAGCAGGCGGGGCTCAGCACTGTGGATGATCTGCAGGGCTTCTTCTATGGTGGGGAGGTCCCCAGGTTCCGGGGCTGCCTCTGGGGGAGGCTGCAACGCCGAAACCCTTGGGGGACCCAGGCTATCGGAACTGGCAGAGCGTAAAAGCACTGGGTCACCCATGACCACGTCCACGTCGCTGTCCAGGCCAAAGGGAGTGCTGAAAGATACAGCCTGGGACAAGGGGCGGCTGGGGAGGGCCAGACGGGGGCTAAGACTCCAGCCTTGAACCCCTGGCCCACCCCACGGCCCCCCAGTCACTCTCTATGGCTCTGGCCCTTGACCAGGGGACCTCCCCCCACCCTAACCCTGCTCTTGGAGGTTCTCGGTTCTCAGCAGTAGGCCTAAAACCTGCACCCACCCTTTGAGTGCTGGGCCAGAGCTGCCAGATAGAGCTACGAGGGCACCAGAAACTTTTTTTTCTCGCAGGGCAATGAGGGTTAAGTGACTTGCCCAGGGTCACACAGCTAGTAAGTGTAAGTGTCTGAGGCCAGATTTAAACTCAGGTCCTCCTGAACGGAGGGCTGGTGCTTTATCCACTGCACCACCTAGCTGCCCCTGGGGCACCAGAAACTGACTAAGGGTAGGGCACTCAATACCTTTTAGCCCTCAAGAAAGTCAGCACAGCTGGGGGCAGGGGCAGCTAAGGAGTCCACAAACATGGGACTGAATGAGGCCTTGACACAACCAGTGAGCTTCCCAAAGGGCCCATTCTTCATGAAGACCAGGTGGCCATCATCACAGACTCTGGCCAGTGTACAGACTGGTGGGCCTGGGGGAGGCTGTTGCTCAGTTCACTGACCACCAATAGATGGAGGGGGAAAATTGGGGCTAACAAACCAGGCACCTGACTTCCTCCTCCTTCATTCCTTCTCCCCTCTGGCCCTAAGCTGCTAACCCCACCCCAGTTCAGTGTCAGCCCCACCTCCACCTCTACCCCCAGGTTGCTCAGCTCTGACTCCTCACCTGAGCTGCCGGTTCCACGCCTTCCCAAAAGCCTCTATGTGGGTCATGGAGGGTGATGACTGTAAGGAGCCTGTAAGGAGTTCAGAGGTCAGCTCCAGCTACCTCATTAGGACCGAGACACTGGGGGGGGGGCAGGGGGACAGAAGCAGGTTGCCCCTCTCCTCCCACCCCCACCCACCTCCTTCTCACCTGATGAGCTACGGAGGGGAGACTGTGGCCCCCCTGGAGACAGCAGTGGGTGCCGGAAGTTGAAAACAGGGGAGCTGCAGGGGGGAAGGAGAAGCAATCACCTCATGTGCTGCATCCCTGCCCCCACCATGCCCAAACCCAGAGCAACAGGACCTATGGGCTCTGCCCCATGCCTCAAAGGGGAATCCAGTGGCTGAGGGGGAGGGGGACAGAACAGAGGGACCCGTGGGGCTACTGGGGCATCTGGTGTGGGGACGAGGCCGTACCTGGCTCCGTTGCCGCTCGGTGGGGTGGAGGCTTCGCTGACCCCCGGAGAGGAACCTGAGGCAGAGGTGAAGGGAATGTGAGGCCACAACCCGGGGAGCACACCCAACCCCAGGCTAAGCCCCAGCCTCACTCTAGGTGGGTGCTACACAGTTCACCCTCTACTCAGATGCCTCAGTTCACTGGCCTCACCTCACCCAGTAACAACAATAAAAGCGAGTGTGTATGTCGTACTTATAAGGTTTGCAAAGTACTTCATTTTATTCTCTCAAACAACGCTAAGATGTATTACCCCCATTTTACATTATTATTAATTACATTATTATTATCTTCCCCACTTTACATATGGGGAAACTGAGGCAAAGAGATTCAGTAACTAGCCCTGGGGTCACATAGCTAGGCAGTATCTGGGACAGGATTTGAACTCGGGTCTTCCTGACTCCAGGTCCAAAACTGTGGCCATTTTACCTCCCAGCTACATCCCAGAAGTTCTTTTTCTTTTTTTTTTTCATCCCAGCAGTTCTTGAGGTGATTCCCCTTGTCCACTCGGCCTCCCTGTCCCAGTCCCCGCTCCAGCCTCACCTCTCCCATCTGGCAGTTCTTTGGGCCTCACAAAGTCTGGCTTCAGCACCTCAAAACACAGAAACAGCTCGGCCAGCAGCACAGCCACATTGGTCTGGGGTTTGAGAGACAGTAGAGTCAATAACTGGAAGGGGCCTCGTAGCCCACCTCCCAGGCCAACCCAGGCCTGCGACAAAACCCCCTCCACAAGCAAGCGGTCAATCAGCCTAGACATGAGAAACTGCTATGACAGGGAGCTCAGTACTTCCCAAGGCAACCCATTCCACTTAGGCTGGCTCTTGTCCTTATCATGTGCTCTCTACAATTTCCTCCCTTTTCCTCCCTGTTCAGCCTCCTGGGCCCAGGCATAACAAGACCAAGTCCTTTTCGAGCCCTTCAGTACTGAAGACACCCCCCCACCACCCCCACCAGCCATCCCTTCTCTAAGATAAGTATCTTGGGATGGTTGGGGTTAGACAGGGAGAGACAGGCTGAGCTGAGAGGCGGAAGCCCACTGGTGGGGGTATGGAGCGGGGCATGACACTGCTGCCAGTGCCCCTGTGCAGAACCCCCTGGGAACCCAGGAGTCCTTATCCTTCTTCCCCTAGCCCCAGCTCAACTGTCAGGGCTCCGGTGGGGCCTGGATACCAGGGTCACCTTGAGAAGGGGGGGCACGTAGAGCAAGTCCTCCAGAGCCAGGGGGCAGCCACCTGGCAGGCGGGCAGCACAGAAGTCCTGGACCAGTTGAAGGTTGTACAGACTGTCTGCTACAGACATGGTGTCCTTCAGGCATACGTCTGTAGAGAGACAGGAAGGCGCACCTGACTACTGGGATACCTGGGATAGGGGGCCCGGCTGGAGAATGGATTTTTGCCCTCTGCCCACCTTGTCCCCGCTCCTGCCAAGGGGCCTTCTATTTATCTTGTAGGGGGGTGTCTGGGGTGTGTGTGTATGTGGGGGGATGAGTGTGTGTGTGGGGGGGGGTGAGTGTGTGTGTGACTGTGTATGTGTGTGTGTGTGTGTGTGTGTGTGTGTGTATGTGGATGGGTAGGTGTGAGTGTGTGTGTGTGGTGGGTAGGTGGGTGTGACTGTGTGTATATGTATGTGGGTGTGAGTGTGTGTGGGTATGTGTGTGTATGTGTATATGTGGATGGGTAGGTGTGAGTGTGTGTGTGGGGGTGAGTGTGTGACTGTGTGTGTGTGTATATGTGGATGGGTAGGTGTGAGTGTGGGGGGGGGTGGGTAGGTGGGTGTGACTGTATATGTATGTGGGTGTGAGTGTGTGAGTGTGTGTGAGTGTGTGTGTGTGTATGTGTGTGTGTGTGTGTGTACACACATGTCATCATCCCAACAGAATGTAAGTTCCTTGGGGCCAGGGTCTCTTCATTTTTGTTTTTGTGTCTCCAACACTATGCCTGGCACATAGGAGCCACTTGTTTTGTTCAATCATTTCAGTCATGTCCAAGTCTCATTTGGGGTTTTCTTGGCAGAGATACTGGAGGGGTTTGCCATTTCCTTCTCCAGTGCATTTGACAGATGAGGAAACTGAGGCAAGCAGGGTGAAGTGACTTGCCCAGGGTCACACAGCTGGGAAATATCTGAGGTCAGATTTGAACTCACGAAGATGAGTCTTCCCAATTCCAGGCCAGGCACTCTATCCACTGTGCTACCTCACTGCCCCACGGAGGTGCTTAATAAATCCTCACTGATTGGTTGGGGTCTGAGGTTGGCCAAGAGATACAGATGCCTGGGTCTGGAGAGCCGGCCCACTTACCCTCGAGCCTCAGCAGCTGGGGGCAGTAGCAATGGATGATGGCAGCCAAGGCAGCTCCGCTGGCCAGATCCTGGAGGCCCGACACGACAGGGAAGCAGGGGGCCCTGCGGGCCACGGCCCGGTCCTTTCGGTACCGGATCTGTGGGGCAAAAGGAAGGGGTCAGAGGTCAATGGTCAGAGATGGGCCAGAGTCGGAGAGCATGCAGCTGGTACAGGGAGGCCAGGTGCGTGAGTCCTTGAGGCTACAGGGGAGAGGGAGCAACATGCAGCAGAAGGGGGGACGGAGGGGCCCCTAGAGCAAGCCGGAGCGAGTGCACAGCGGGAGGGGCCCTCAAGCGCTGGACAGCTGCTGGGAGCCAGCCCAGCCTGGCCTGGTGGGGAACAAGAGCAGTGACACGAGGAGCAAAAAGCAGGAAGGACAGAGGTTGGAGATACGTTACCACAGGGGGTTTGCTCCCCGACTCCTTCAAACAGAAGGCAACGGCGTGCTGAGGGGGCGGAGAGGAGGGGGCGTCAGCGCGGGGGGGCCGCAGCGGGACACAGGCTCCAGGCCGGGGGGGCCCTGACCTCATCCTGTCTGCTGAGGGCTCCCCCACCCCCGAACCGGCCCCACCCCCGGGACATCCTGGAGGGCTCAGCTAGGAGGGGAGCCCCATTCCTTAACCTGTCTTTGGGGTATCTGGCCTCTCCCCCTCTTCTCTGGGGCTCCCTCAGCCCCTGGCTCAGACCTTAGGGACAAGTCAGAGGCTCGTCTTCTGGTCAACACTAAGCCATTCGCAAGAGCTGGGCCTCAGGGAGACCTGTTGACCCCTCCCCCAGCTCTGGCACCTTGGGGTGGAGACGGAGGGAGCCCAGGAGAAGCAGGCAGGGCAGCAATAGCATGCAGCAGGACGCCTCCCCCAGGGGCCCTCAGGGCTGCAGAGGCCAATGTGAGCAGAGGATCCGAGACCCCCAACTTCTTTCTTGGGGGGGGGTGATGAGATCCCAGTTCTCCCTACCCTAACCCCCGGCCCAGAGGATGACCCCCCCCCTTGCCCCTTGCCCAGGGCCGCAGATCCTCTGTTCACAGGTCAGGGCGCAGGGACAGAACGGAGCTGGGGACCAGGCACACCCACTTACGGGAACGAGCTTCCAGTACCAGCGGGTGGGACACTGAGGCGCAGAGAGGGGCAGAGAGGAGGAGAATGCAGCAGTGCAGGGGCAGAGACAGAGAGATACAGAGAAAGTCACAGCCCAGCCCTGCCCTGTCCCAGTCCCAGCCCCAAAGAAGAGGCAGAGGGACAGCCCAGCCCCACGAGTCGGGGTACGGCTTCCCCAGGCCCGTCCCCAGCCCCACCCCACCTGCCAGGCCTCACCGAGGGCTGGGCAGCACTGTCTGCTGGGGGCACCGGGGTTCTCTGAGCTGCCTCCCGCTCTGTCATCTCCTGGAGCCTCCGCATGGTCTGGGGGGGTGGGGCGTGGACAAAGGTCAGTGAGAGGTTCTCGAGGCCTTGATTCTAAGAAGGATCTTTTAAGGGGCCTGGGAGAAAGTCTAGACTTTGGTCCTGGGAAGATCAGTGAAGGACTCTGGGGCCTCAGTTCTGGCTGGCTCTTGGAGTCATTCCAGCAATCCCCCTGCCCCCATCCCCACACCTTCTCTGCCTACCGAGTCAACCCAGAGAAGGAGCTTGTGTTCCCAACTGCCCGGGGCTGCAGGGACAGGCAGGGATGCAGTCCACTCTGAGGCGAAGGCTGTCATGAGGGCATCGATCACAGCCAAGTGGGCACCCTGCAGAAAAAAGAGACAAGTGGGGCGGCAGGAAGGAGCAGGTGCTTCCCTGCTCCCGGCAGCTCACAGGAGATAGCAGGGGACAAAGCTAACGACAAGGGGAAGGGTTTGAGGCCTCACCATCAGGATGGGCTGGTGTCGCAGGTCAGCCTCCCGCACAGGCCGATCAGGCAGGGCCGGGGTCAGACCCCGCCGGGCCAATAGCGTCAAGAGGGCAGCGGGGCCGGGTGGGGCCTCAAGCTGGGGTAGCGCCAGCCGCCAGGCCCGGCAGTACAGCTCGGCTGAGAGGAGCAGCCGAGTCACCGGAGGCTTCACATGCTCCTGGGCATACTGGTCTGTGTAGAAAGGCTCCCACAGCTCTGAAGGCACATGCTCTGCAGGAAGAGACACAATCTGTGAGCGTGGCCTTAACCCAGAACCTCCTCTCCTGCCCCCTGCACAAGGGGCCCCTCAGTGGCCTGCGGAGCCATCCAGCAAGTCCTGGGGGACTTCCTGGAGGAGGAATCCCAGAGGTGAGAATTATTCCCCAGGATAGGACCAGAGGGACAAGGGTTGCAAGTTGAGTCTAGGTGTGGTAGGAGAAGATGAGGCAGGGAACAAGGGCAGGTTCCCCCAGACTTTGAGAGCTCACTCCCTTGGCATCTGGGCCAAACCCAAGCCCAGGCAATGAAGCTGCTCTAAGCAGGCAAGGGAGAAGTAGGCTGTAACCCTGCACTGAGCCAGAGGAGGAGCCAGGAAGAGCTGAAGGTAGAGGGTTTGGTTAAGAGGCTGTTGCAATAATTAATAACCCTGGCAGAGGTGGATGAGGTCTGGACTTGGGATGGGGTTGGGGGATAGAGAAAGCCTTGAACTCACTAGACCATATATAACTATATAGCTCTACTGTATAACCTTAGGGAAACCACTTGGCCTCAGTTGCCCTCCCTTGAAGGACTGTGGTGAGAATCTAATGAGATCATGGCTCCCTACTACTCCTTACATAGTGTCAGAGGCAGAATGTGAACCCAGATCTTAACCACTGAGAAGGGTACTGGACTTGGAATTAGGAGAACCTGGGTTTACATCTCACCTCAAACACTCACTAACTGGACAACCTTTACCAAGTCACTTAACCACTGTCTGCCTCAGTTTCCTCTTCCATAAAATTAATAATAGCGCTGACCTCCCAAGGTTGTTTTGAGGATCAAATGTGCGTATATCTATGCCCACTGTTGTTACTATTAATGTTGTTATTATTCCTGGCAAAAGATAAAACCCGAACCCTTCAAAGCCTTATTTACACAGCCTGGAATTATCTTTCCCTTCCCGGCTTAGTTGCTTCATTTATTCTTGCAGAATGTCACTGCAGAAAGGAATCCCAACATCGACATTTGCTCATTCATACAACAGGGATAGTGGGATAGAGGGCTGGATTTGGAATAAGGAAGGCCTGGGTTCAAATCTAGACGCTGGCTCTTCCAAGCTATGGGAAGCAGACGGTTAAGTTTCCTCTTCTGTAAAACAGAGGTGGAAATAATCTTCCTCATAAAGTTAGGCTCTCTACCTGCTAGGGATTCTATATCACTGCTTTGTGTGAACTCAAGCAAGCCCCCTCGCCCTCATGTCACCTCTGTGGGCCTCAGTTTCCTCATCTGTGAAATACTTCAAAAGGTTGTTATGAAGGATATGCTTTGTCAGTGTTGAAGTGTGAATTTTTTTTTTGTTTTTTTTGGTTTTTTTAGTGAGGCAATTGGGGTTAAGTGACTTGCCCAGGGTCACACAGCTAGTAAGTGTTAAGTGTCTGAAGCCAGATTTGAACTCAGGTCCTCCTGACTCCAGGGCCAGTGCTCTATCCACTGTGCCACCTAGCTGCCCCATGAAGTGTGAATTATTATTCATATGACAAACATCGACTGCGTTTCTGCAGGGTGCCTAACTCAGGGCTGAGGGAGACAACAGAATTTAGATAAGCAATGGTTTCAATCCTCAAGGACTGGGCTGGGGAGAGAGTTGAGGCAGGGAGACCCACCAGGAGGCCTGGGGTGATGGAGGTCTGTACCAGACTGGTGGCAGGGTCAGAGGAGAGATACAGGAGAGATGTCACAGAGGTCGAAGGGACCCAATTTGGCAACAGATTGGATTGGACAGAGTATGGATCTGAGGATGGCGGTCGAGAAGATGGGATTGCCTTGGACAGTAAAGTAGGGAAGTTTAGAAGGGGGCAGGTATGGGGCAGCTAGGTGGCACAGTGGATAGAGAACAGGCCCTGGATTCAGGATGGACCTGAGTTCAAATCCAGCCTCAGACATTTAACACTTACTAGCTGTGTGACTCTGGGCAAGTCACTTAACCCCAATTGCCTCACTAAAAAAAAAAAAAAAAAAGAAGGGGGTCGGTGGGCAAGGTTTGGAGAGAAATTAATGAGTTCAGTTTTGGACACATTGAATTGAAGATGCCTACCCAAGATCCAGTTCAATCTGGAGTTAACTCCAGTGACCTCCTAAATGACCTCCGGGATCAAATATAAGACCTCTTATTGGCTTTCAAAGCCCTTAATAACCTGACCCCCTCTTACCTTGCCTGTCTTCCCATGCCTCCTACCATATGCCTCCTCCCCACCCCCTGCCATGTCCCCTTCGATCAGTGACACTGACTTCCTCTCTCCACCTCCCAACCTCCCACAAGATGTTCCATCTCCCAAATCTGGGCATTTCCTCCGGCTGTCCCCCATGCTTTGGATTCTCGCCCTCCGCCCAGCTTCACCAGCTTCCCTCAAGTCCCAGCTAAAATCCCACCTTCCGCAAGAAGCCTTTCCCAAACCCACCCCCTGAAGCTGAGTGCCTTCCCTCTGAGATGCTCGCCAGACCTGGCTGTTGATGTGCTGTTACCCCCACCCCCGCCCCGCCCATCAGGCTGTGAGCACCTTGAGGGGAGAGACCTCTTCTGCCTTTCTTGGTCTCCCTAGCAGTGCCCTATACAGAGTAGGTGCTTAATAAAATTCTGTTGACTTATCTTCCAGATAAAAAAAAAAAACTGGGTGCTCCCTCCCCTGAACATAAACCAGTCCCTTCCTGCTTAGTACTACCTAGCATAAATAAGAGCATATTTGCCATATGTTATCTTTTGTGTGTGTGAGGCAATTGGGGTTAAGTGACTTGCCCAGGGTCACACAGCTAGTAAGTGTCAAGCGTCTGAGGCCAGATTTGAACTTAGGTCCTTCTGAATTCAGAGCTGGTGCTCTATCCACTGTACCACCTAGCTGCCCTGCCATATGTTATCTTACTTGATCAGCACAACAACCCTGAGAGGTAGGTGCCATTATCCCCATTTTACAGATGAGGAAACTGAGGCAAAGAGAGGTCAAATGACTTATCTAGAGTCACACAGCTAATAAGTATCAGAGGCATGATTTGAACTCAAGTCTTCCTGGCTCCAAGTCCAACCACATAACAATGCTCCTAAGTCTTTGTTCATAGGGTCTCCCTTGCCAAGGACTGCCTACCCTGCCCTGCTCATTTCCACCTGTTGAAATCCTACTGATCCTTCAAGGTCCATCTGTGATGATACCTCCTTGATGCAGCTGTCCTGGGTTTCCCCCAAGTCAGGAGTCCTCCCTCCTCTGTCCTCAACTGAATTCAACAAACATTTATTGTCTACTATAAACACTGAGAATAGGAAGATCAGATGAAAAACCAGGCCCTGCCCTCAAAGAGCACACATCTCATCAAAGAGGGGAACATTCTACTTTCTTGTTGTCCAAAACGGCTTATTCTCTTCCTCCCCCAGCCCTCCCCCCATCCAAACTCCCCTATTACAGCTGAGGGCACCACCATCCTCCCAGACAGCATTGGTGTCATCCATGACCCCTTATTCTTCCTCACCCCCCAGAGCCAATCGGTCCATCTCACCTTCATCGGGTATCCTACACGTTCCCCTCTCTCCTCTGACCTTCTTACCATCCTGGGTAGGGCCCTAGGGGATCACCTACAGTCTGAACTACTGCAGCAGCCTGCCTGTTGGTCTCCCTGCCTCCATCGCAGTCCAGCCTCCGTTCAATGTCAAACTGTCCTCCCTAAAGTACAAGTTGATCATGTTGCCCCCTACCCACCCACCCCATAAAGTCCAGTGGCTCCCTATTACCTCTGGGCTCAAATGTAAAACCCTGTGGCACTGAATATCCTTCACCACCTGGCCCCTTCCTGACTTTCCAATCTTCTTAGACTTTACTCCCCTCCCCAGACCCAGCAACCTTGATCCCTCACTGTTCCTCATGGGCAACAACCCATCAGCCAACTCTGGTTCTTTTCACTGGCAGTCCCTTTTTGTCCTCACCCCGACTCCTCGCCTCCCTGGCTTCCTTTAAGACAAATTAAATCCCACCTTTTGCAAGATGCCTTTGCTAGTCCTATCCCCTGACCCCTCTGTACCTTCCCCTCCATGTAACTTTCAGTCTACTCTGTAGATTTCTTGTGTGCCCACAGTCATGTGCATGTCACACACCCCCCCCCCTCCCGCCATTAGATTTCGAGCTCTTGGGGGAAGGGACTGTTTTTCCTTTCATTGTATCCTCAGAGCTTAGTACAGTATAGTGTCCAGCACACAGTGGGTACTTTAAAAAATGCTTGTCGACTTGACTTGTTCAACCAATCTACCCAGCCATGAATCAGATGTTTGCATGTGTCCCTTAACCCCTGTAACGATGGCTTTCCTTTTTTTTTTTTGTGAGGCAATTGGGGTTAAATGACTTGCCCAGGGTCACACAGTTAGTAAGTGTTAAGTGCCTAAGGTCAGATTTGAACTCAGGTCCTCCTAACTCCAGGGCCAGTGCTCTATCCACTGTGCCACCTAGCTGCCCCTGTGCTCCCTTTTTTATATAGCACTTCAAAGCTTGCCAAATGCCTTACAAATATTATCTCATTTCATCCTCAACATCAAGCCTGGAAAGTAGATGTTATTATTATCATCCCCATTTTACAGATGAGGAAACTGAGATGGAAAGTCAATGGTCTAGCCAGGTTCACATGGTTCCTGAATGTCTGAAGCTGGATTGAAGCTGTGAGAACAGGAATTGGGTTTTGCTGGTGCGTCCCCAGCTTTTGGCTCTCTGCTGGGCACACAGTAGGTGCTTCACAAGCATTTGTTGATGGAACCAAGTTTTCTGGAGCATTTTCATGTATACCCAAGAGCTGTCCAACTTCAACTCAAACTTTTTTTAATGTAATAAATGTTTTTATTTTTTATCAATTCAAACTTTTTAAAGCACCTACTCTGTGACAGGCCCTGTGTTTGGGGCTAGAGAAGCAAAAGGTTCATGCTATGATCCCAGGCCTTGAGGAGGAGTCGACATTCTGCTTGGGAGAATAAACTACTGAAGGAGAGAAGTGCATTGGAAACACCACTGGATCACCTATATCAGGGTCTGAACCCTGCCCACCATACCACACCACAATCAGATACACTCTGAATCTCAGTCCCCTCAGAGATAAAACAGGGTAGAAAATGCCTGCTGTATCTGCCTCCCAAGGCACAAATGTGAACATGTGTAAAGGGTTTTGGAAACCTCAAAGAATACCTGTTAGGATTAGGATAGGACGGCAAGATGGCACAATGCAGAGAGTGCCCGGTCTGGCATCAGGAAGACTCATCTTCCCGAGTTCAAATCTGGCCTCATACAATTCCCTAGGTGTGTGACCCTGGGCAAGTCACTTAACCCTGTTTGCCTCAGTTTCCTCATCTATCAAATGAGCTGGAGAAGGAAATAATAAAGCACTCCAGTATCTTTGCCAAGAAAATATCAGATCTGGCCTCAGGCACTTCCTAGCTGGGTGACTCTGGGCAAGTCACTGAACCCTGTTTGCCTCAGTTTTCTCATCTATAAAATGAGCTGGAGAAGGAAATGGCAAACCAACCCCAGTATCTTTACCAAAAAAACTCCAAAAGACATCATAAAAAAAAATTATACATGACTGAATTGATTGAACAGGGAGTCATAACAGAGACAAAGTAGGGAGATTGTGAGAGAGAGCACTTTAGGAAAATTAGAGGAGGGAGAGAACTTTTTCAAACTGGGAGGGGGTAGAAGTTTGAGGAAGGGGCGGCACCTAAGCTAGGTTTTGTAGGACTTCAAGAGGCAGAAATAAAGATAGAGTGTATTCCAGGCATACAGAAATAAAAAAGAGAGTGAGATGACATTGAGGAACTGCTAACAGCGGTCCAATTTGGCAGAGACCCAGAATACACGCAGGGGAATAGTATGAAATACAAAGAGAAAGGTAGATTGGAGCCAGATTGTGGAGAGTCTTAAATACCAGGCAAGGGAATGTATGTTTGATTCTGAAGGCAATAGGGAGCCCCTGAGGCTTCAGGAGCAGAGGAATGGTATGATAAGCCCTATGCTTATAGGAAGATTGCTTTGGCAGTTGTGTGGAGCAAGGATTGAAGAAGGGAGAGGCTAGAGGCAGAAAGACCAATCAGGCTTTGACAATATCCCCCCTGGCATTATTAGAAGTGAGAGGACCCACGCATGAGCCCATTGGTAACTAACTGGAGTGGATAAGGGAAAGAGAAAAAGCAAAAATAATCCTAAGATTTGGAACATGGTGGGCTGGGTAAATGGAGCTACCACGGGGAGGAATAGTAAAGTTGGGAAAACAAGGAGGTTAAAGAGAAAAGATGGTTATCGCTCACTTTGGGGCATGTCAAGATTGAAATCTCTCAGCAGTCTCTTAGATGACTGAGGAGGAATGGCCTGGGAGCGACTGGAGATTAGGGTTGTGATCTCAGAAGAGGGAGGATGGCTAGAGGTACAGACCTGGGGGTCATCTGCAGAGAAGTGGTCAATGAAGCTAAGGCCCAGTTCAGATAGATAGACGGGGGATGCTTCTATGTCTGGGGGAAAGGCAAGAGCAAAGAGACTGCTTGAAGAGGACTCTGGGAAGCCACAGATCACGGTGCCTGGGAGTGGGTAGGGGAGAGGGGGCATCAGACTGAGCTAGGGCTGTGGGCACAACAACTAGCACTTTAAAAGTCTGTAAAGTCCTTGCCACACATTATCTCATTCAATCTTCACAACCATCCTGTAAAGGTAAGGACTAGAGGTATAATCACCCCCACCTTTTACAGAAGAGGAAACTGAGATCCAGAGAAGCTAAGTGACTTGCCCATGGTACATGATATCAGAGGCAGGACTGGAACCCACATTTCCCCTGGCTCAGCAGCCCTCAGGGCTCAGCCAGCAGAGAGTCCAGTCATTGCTGTCTCTGCTTCCAAGGATCAACAAAACCCGAATTTCTTTGCCTGGCCATCTCTGGCCCCTGCCCACACAGTCCCTCAAGATAGCACAAACTCACAAACCCCAAATACATGATATGCTTTGCTTCATTTGATCTGGTGAACAATGGGAACTCGAATTCAGGTCCCCTGACTCCCACCCCACTGTAGGCACTTCACAAGCAAGGCGTTTCCCCTCAACTGCTGTGTTTCAGAACTCCCACAGAATGACAGACTGTCAGAGAGGGAAGGGCCCCCAGAGGTCCTGGAGTCTAACCCCCTCCTTTGACAAATAGACTGAGGTACAGAGAGGGTCACAGACCAGTCCAAGGTCACACAGCAAATTAGTGACACAGCCTGGACGACCCCAGGTCCCCTGACTCCCATTTCAGGGCTGTTTCCATTCTATCTCCTCAAATTGGGAGGTTCTCCTCACTCTGTTGAGCAGAACAGGCCTGGCTAGAGGTCAGATAACCAGGAAAGAGCCCAATCTAGGAGTCAAGACTCCTGGGTCCCTGAAAGGTGCCTCCTCTTCCTTTGAGATGAGCCGGGGCAGGGAAGGGGCAAAGGGATTTATGGGTAAACAGAAGCTGTGGAGGGAGAAAGCCGAGAGAGGACACAAGGGCTGAGATTCCATCCCGTCCACACCGGCTGTGTCTGTCCCTCTCCCAAACACCCACAGAACAGGTTGGTCTGGGCTAGGGCAGCACCTTGGGGGGAATATCCCTTGGCTTTGATGGGAAGGATGATGCCTCCTCTGATCCCTGCCTCTCTCCCAACCGTGGAGCCCTTAAAGGCCCAGGTTTAATTAACCCTGGTCACCTCCTCTCCCAGGCAGCCATGAGGAGGTGAGGATATTGGGCTCCCAGCTCCACCCTCGGAGGGGAGGGTATTCCCAGGGGCAGCTGAGGCTGGGGAGGAGCTAAGGCTTCAGCTAAGGAAAGCAGGCCTGCCTTCTGAGAGGCTGGGGGCAGCTGGGTGACTGAGTCAGGGTCTGGGAGCCATGTGGGTCAGTGTGTGGACACGGAGGGCTAGGCCCCTGGCTGGTTAAGGAAGCCCATAGGGTACCAAGTACAGTCCTCCCTAGGCCACCTGGTTGGGGACATTCCCATACTAGGGGCCAGCGAGCCCCACATCAGCTTTAAATAAAAGGGGGCCAAGACAGACAGCCCAGAGGAGGCAATAAGACCAGAACCTTGGCCTCACCCTCCCAAGGCTACGGCCCGGGGAGGATGGCCTGGGGAAGGGTGGGGTTGGCTTGAGTGGGTGGGAAGGGGTGCCCGGACCCCCAGATGCTAAGGAGAGTGGCCGGGATTCGAAGACACCTGGGTCCTGGGTGAGGAGGCGGGGGCTCCAACACCTGGGTCCGGGCAGGGGGGATGGCCGGTCCCTTCCACCCCAACCCCTCCCCGGCCCCAGCTCCAGCCGCAGGCGGGGGAGGCAAAGTCCAAGCAGATAGAGAGGGAGCAGGGGGAGGGGACGGGCCGGGGCCAGGGAAGGGAGAGGAGGAGTAGGACTAAGAGGCGGAGGAGGAGGCCCCGAGCCCCCGGGAACCCAGGAGTCCCCTGCCCCTCCCCCCCGAGCAGAGGCGGCGGCCGGAGCGCACAAAGCGGGCGGCGGCGGCGGCGGGGAGCCGGCGGCCGCCCGCCCCGCATCCCCCTCCCCGGGCCGGCCATTGTTCCCCGGGGGCCCCGGCGTTTTCCCGCGGGGCCCGAACCCGAGCCCCGCCCCCCGCACCTGCCGCGCCCCGGCCCCGGCCCCACCGCCCCCCGGTCCCCGCGGCCCGCGCTACCTGCGCCCCCGAAGGCGGCCCGCAGCACCCAGGCCAGGCTGGCGGCCGTCTTGGCCCGCGGGAAGTCGTACTGATCCAGGGGCTTGATCTCGGGCACCAGGAAGGTTTTCCGCAGCGGCCCGGGGCCGGCGGGCGCCGCCTCCACCATGACGGCGCCGGGGATGCGCTCTCCGCTCTGGCCCGGCCGAGCCCGACGGGCCTTGGCTCCCCTGGGCCGGGCTAGCTCCGGGCCGAGCCGCCGCCGGTGTCGGTGCCGCCGCTGCCGCTGCAGCTGCCGGGCTCCGGGCTCCAGGTGCAGCAGCGTCCCCCCACAACCCTCCCCCTCTCCTCTCCGCCCCGCCGCGGCCGCCGCCGCCCCGCCCCGGGGGCCGGGCCTCAGGTACGCCCCGCCCCCCGCCCGCGCCCTCTCCGGGACCCAGGCGGCCGAGCCCCCACGTTCCAGATCCCGAGGAGACCTAAGCCACCGGGATCTAGATGCCGAGCTCGGGGACCGGCGCGGGGCGCAGAGGCTCCCTGGGGATCCCAGTCGGTGTCTGATGGGGGGCGTGTCTAAGGGGAATCCTCTGGGTCTCCCCAGGTCTTGGGGTGCAGTGTAGCAGCGGCGGGGTGGGGGCGTATGAAGGGTGGTGCTTTCTGGTTCCTGGACACCCCCGGGAGGCACCGCCTTCCGCCCCCCCCCCGCCCCAGGCCCCAGACAGACTGACTGACAGGCCTCCATTGTGCAGCTCCTGGGCACACCTGAACTCCGCACACAAAGAAGGCCTGTCTGTCCGCTGGGTCTGCGCCCGGCCGCCTGATCGTGGGTGGGTGCGCGGCAGACAGGCAGGTGGGAATGGGAATTGGGGTGTGTTGGGGCTTGCGTTGTTCCAGCGTGTGGATATGTCTGTGCGGGGAGGCGGGTGTGGACACACAGATGAGACCCGGGCGTGGGTTTCTATGTGTGTACATGAGAAGGGTGTATGCCTTGGCTCAGTGTGTATTGGGGAGGGAGACGTGTGTATGTGTGTGCATGGGAGGGGTGTGTCTATGTGGAAGGGAGGGGACCTGTGCTGTATCTCTGCATGGGAGAGAGATGTGTGTTTGTGTGTAGATGGGCTGTGTGATCCAAGGAAATCTGGGATGGAGGTCCCCAGGGTCTGATTCTAACTTGCTGAGTGACCTTGGACTCCTTGGTCTCTGAGGTACCTTTCCAGGGCTCTGATTCCATGTTAAAGTGGACTGTGGGAAGAGCTGAGTTCAAAACCCAGCCTCAGACACTTGATACACACTAGCTGTGTGACCTTGGGCAAGTCACTTAACCCTCATTGCCCCGACCCCAAAAAAAAGTGGATGTGGGGACCTAAATGGAATTAAGCCTGCCAAGCTTCTATCTGTCTATGTATATACTGGAGCCAGGAGGTGGGCATGTGGCTGCCAACAGTCACACCTATGTGTTCATTTTTCACGTGATGATCAACAATGATTCCCATGACCTTTTCAGCAACAAAGGACAAACTGGTGCGTGGGCACCAGTGCATGTATGAACAGAGGATCTCATAAAACTGCAAACCTGTATATCTGTGTATGTCCAACACATACGTGTGAATATCTTCACTGACATATGGACACATAGATTCAGATAGGTTTAGAGGCTCTGGGCTCAGGTGTATGTAGGGGCAGCCTAAGCAGCTACTGGATTTAGCCCCTTCAGACCCAGAGAAAATTCAATCAAGCTGGGATCCTAGTGGGGACAGCCTTGGGAGAGGAATGGGAATCAGCTTTAGGAATTGGAGAGTCCGGGGACCCTGCTCCCATACCCAGGTGGTTCTGCTGAGAACCACCCAGGAGTCCTGGCCCCAGGACCTGCAACGTGGTGCTGTCTCTTAAAGAATTTCCCCTAGAGGCAGTCTATTATGGTGAAGAGCAGAAGACCTGAGTTCAAATCCCTAGAGACAGTATGACATAGTGGATAATGTTGGTTGGACTTGCAATTCAGAAGACCCAGATTCAAATTTCAGCTCCGTTGTCAACTTTGTGACTGTGGACAAGTCACTTAATCTGTTGCAGCCTCCATTCCTGAAGAGGCTGGACTCCAAGGTCCCCTCCAACTCTAGAGCTATGATTCTACAAACGACAGGACAGGGAGATGGATGGCCTCTTCTTCTTTGGGCAAGGTCCGGAATGCCAGTCTTCCCAAACTTATGTCCCTCACCAGAGTGCCTTTGGCCCCTGCCCCTTCTTGTTCCCCCAGCTTCCCCCGGTGGGCTCCCTTTCTATTACTAGCATTGGATCTTGTGACAGCACAAGCTGGGGGAATGGGACTGGGGCAGCCAGAGTGGCATGTCCTCCCGTGAAAGAGAAAAGGAGCTGGTGCTTACCCCCCACCCTGAAAATGCTCCCTTCCCAGGACCCAAGCACTCAGCCCTCCAACCCCCACACTAACCTGACTGGTACACCCAGCCCAGAGCTGCTGCATGGCAGGGCAGCTGGGTGCCTCCTGCTGGGGTTCCACCCACGATGCCCAGCTAATTGAAGCCCCAACCCTCCCCCGGGGGGTTGTTCCCTGGGACAGGGCAGGCCCCACAGGCCTGGGCAGCTCCCCCAGACAGCCCGGCTCCCCCAGCTACTTTGGGGTGTGGGGAGGGGGGACCAAGGTATCTAAGCCCTAGGTGACCTTCTTGTAGATCTCGCTTTTCTCCCTCAGGAGCCCAAATTCTCAGTCTTCTCGAACTTATCTGCCTCACTAGAGTGCCTGTGGCCCCTTCCCCTTCTTGTACATCCATCATTCTCCCCTAAATAAGACCTAGGTGCATGACACCCTGGAGCCTGGGGTTGACAGTGGAGAATTTCCAGGTCTAATTAAATGGGCGTTGGTTAACCAGCCCCAGTCATTAAAAACTGAGACCCAGCTACCTGCATCTGGGAGGGCCCCTGGGGTCTCAGAGGAGTAGAAATATCCAAACCCCTTTAGAGTCATGGGAAACAGTGGAAAGATCACTGGACTTCGAGGCAGAAGATAGGAGTTTGGTTCCACTTCTGCCACCACCCACCCACCCTAATTATGGGCAAGTTGGCTCGGAACCTCAGTTTTTTCATCTGTGAAATGGGGACAATAAACACTTGTATGACCTACCCCAGAATCAAAGGAAGTAATGTCTGTGAAAATGCTTTGTAGTAATAAAGCGTTATACAAGTTTTAATTGATACAGACTCTCAGACAATGGGGAAGGGTGAATTCGGAGTAGGGATGCAGGCTTCTCTATCCTCAATATTATTTCCAAGGAGAGCTTAAGAGGAAAGCCCCCATCTCCTCACCAGCACCATTCCCAAGAAGGATTTTAAAGGGGGCAGGGCTCTCCTTCACCAGCCCCCCACTCCATTTCCCAAGGGGATTTGAAGAGGAGAGCCTCCACTTCCCCCTCCCAACACCATTCCCAAGGGGGATTTGGAAGGGGCCCTCCACCTCCCCCCAAAGCCATTCCCAGCATTCTGGACCTTAGCCCAGTTAAGCGGATTAGTTTGTCCTCAGGATTCCAGTCTGGCCTTAGAAATTACTGCTCTGATACATGCTCCCAGAATTCCCCTGGCTCCTAATGGCTTCTGACCCTCCCACTGAGACTATACCCTTCCCTGACCCATCCAAAAAAGACTCCCTTACATACATGGCCCAGACAAAGGGCCACTATGACCCAGGAGAGGGAAGGAGGGATGACTGGCTGCTCAGCAAGTCTTTTACTCACCTCATAAACGCTATAAGGTATCCTCTGTTGTTCCAACCTTCTCTTCCCTCAAATCTCCAGCCCTGCCCTCTTTTCCCCATTAGGACACTGAACTGTCTTTCCCATGCATGGAAGTCTTTCCATGTTTTCACCATCTTCTCCTTCCTGCTTGTCCTTAAAGAAAAGGTATCCATCCCTTCTCACAGGCAGGACTAACTCTCACCCTCCCACTTGTGTCTGTTGTCTCAACTACTCCAGCATCCTTAGGGACCTTTCTCTCCAACATCTTTAGTCTCTCCCTCTCATCTGGCTCTTCCTCAGCCTACCAACATACCCAGTCTCCCCTAGCCAAAAAAAAAGTAAAATCAAATCAAATCATCAAATCAAATCAATCTCCCCTTGATCCTACTACATTCCAGCTGAATTAGCCTATTTGGGCTTAGTTCGTGTGCTATTGGATGCCTTTCATGATCTCCCTCCTCTCCTTCATTACCAACTATATACTCATCTGTTTACATGAAGAATGTAATCTTCTTGAGGGCAGGGACTGTTTTCTGGGTCTTTGTATCCCCAGCGCCTGCCACATAGTTGCCATTTAATGCCTTCCAAATTGTTGGAAAGAACAGAAGTGTGTGTGTTTCTGAAACCCTCAGAAATCGGGGTTCTGTCGCCAACAAAATGTTCCCCCCACAGTTTTCCAAATCCACATCTTTCTGTCCTCATCTTCTTTGACTTCTACCAACCATTCCCTTATTCCTCCCCCTACCTCTCCTTTTTTTTGAGACATGACACTGTTCTGGTTCTCCTTGCCTCACCTAAATGTGGGAATCCCCCACTGGTCTCTACTCTGGTCCTAGAATTATACCCTTGGAGATGGGACTGTAACAGTCATCTAGGTCAGCTTTTCATCTAATTCAGGAATCCCCTTCACAACATCCAGCCTCTGCCTGACAGACCTGCGGAAAAGGGGAGTTTATTACCTATAAGGATAGCCTAGTCCATTGTTAGCTGTTTTTTTTTTTTCTTTTTTTGGTGGGGCAATAACGGTTAAGTGACTTGCCCACGGTCATATAGCTAGTGTCGTGTCTGAGGCTGGATTTGAACTCAGATCCTCCTGAATCCAGGACCAGTGCTTTATCTAGTGCACCACCTAGCTGCCCCCATTGTTAGCTGTCTTTAAAGTTTGTTTTTTATATTGGTGTCTGCCTCATATGGAATTCGTGTCCATTAGCCCTAGTGCTGGTCTCTGTCCCCATATATCAAATCCAAGACCTCTGAATATTTGAAGCAATTGATTATACTCTACCCCTATGTCCACACCACACTGAGAGTCTTTTTTTTTTTTCTTTCCCACTTTTCTTCCTTGCGTGATACAGTTTTGCATCCCCTCATATTCTCCCTCTTCTGGTCCCTCTCCAACTTGTCACACCCTTCCTGAAATGGAGCGACAAAAACTAGACGGAATACTCCTTACATGATCTGCCCCATAGTCACAAAGAAAACTAATGCTTCCTCTGTTCTGGACTCAACAGCCTAAATTGAATTTGCTTTTCTACAGGTCACGTCATCAGCTCACACTGTGCTTGCAACCCACTGATAGCCTCACGTCCTTTTGACATGAACTGTTTTTTCTCTGAATCTCCTCTCTGCCCCCCCTCAATTTGTGTAATTTCATCCCATTATAGTTGGCTCACCATTCCAGCCTGTCAATAATAACAGCCCACATTATATAAAGCCTTTTAAGGTCTGCAAAGGGCTTTCCTCGTGGATTTGGGATCTCATCAATGTGAGTGATTCTCTGCACATTGAAATCCGTGTATTTCCTCTGATCTTATGGGAATCTTATACATATCTTCCCATAAATCTGACACAGGGTGTCTGCCAAAAATGCAAGGGGCCTTCCTTAAATTCTCCTGACATGCCCAGAGGGCCAATGTAGTGTGGGGGCTGTCTGTCAGATCTCTCTCAATCTTGTAATCCCTCTTGTAAAATGAGAGGCTGGGGCTTGGAGGTGTGCAGCTATCTTGGGAACCCGAATATGATGGCTAGAGCAATAGCTGTCCTTCTTACCTTGGTGTCATCCAAAACTCTGAAGATGGCCCAGATGGAGCACCAGATTCAGAAGCATAATTCAAGAATTAAAGTCCTGGCTCTGTTCTTTATGATGGCAGTTATATGACCTTAGGCAAATCCCAGCTTTTCTGAACTTCAGGTACTCATCCATAAAACTAAGAAACAGGAGGAGATGACTTCTAAGGTTCTTTCCTACTCAAAATCTATGACCATATGATGGGAGGAACATTAGGGGCCATCTACACTTTCACACAAGCCAACTACCTTTTCTTTCTAATCTCTAAACCCAGATAACGGATCCATAGAGAGCCTCAGACTGTTAGAGTGCTTAAAGTGGGAAGAATCTCATAACACCTGAGAGCAGTGTTTAGGGATGTTCAATTTTGTTCATTTCTATTTGACTCTTGCTTAGAGTCCAGATGACCTTATAAAGCACATCTAGATCCCCCTTTTGGATACAGGATTGTGGGCCAGGAACAGCTGGTGCAGGTACCTCTGGCTGCCTTTCCCTGTTCCATTGATCCTGAACCTGGATTGGAGGAACATCCATGGGGAGAGCATTCTATGTGCTTTGACAGTTGCTAAAGGCAGAGCTTGTCCTGTCCAGGGAAAAGACCAAATCCTAAGCACTGAATTACCAGGGAAACTACTTCATAGGAAGTTCCCTGACTGTCCTTAGTATGGTCATAATGGTACAGTGGAAAGAGTATTGGATTTGAAGTCAGGGGACCTGGGTTTGACCCTTGCCTCTGACAAATACTATTTTTATGACCCTGAGCAAGATAGTTAAGCTCTCAGGGCTTCCATTTCCTCATCTGTAAAGTGAAAGGGGTGGATTAGATCAAAGCTTCTCAAACTATGAGTGGGGACCCCATATGGGGTCACGTAACAATGTGGGGGTCATGAAAATTTTGGTAATAGTAAAAGGTTATATATACCTATTTTACACACCTATATAACTGGGGTCAAATAAAAATGTCTCAGGACTAAAGAGATCACAAGTGGAAAAAGTTTAAGAAGCCCTGGATTAGATAGGTGAACTCCAAGGTGCCTTCTAGCTTGAAATCTACGATCTGACATTGAATAGGAAAGGGCCACAGGGGCATAGACCTGTAACATACCATCAGAGACCTCCTCCTATGAGGGTTAACACTAACTAATCAATACTCCTTAGGACCAGTTCGACCCATTGGTACTTTCGCTAAGTGTGCACATCCAACCTATATACCCACAAAGATACTATGAAACAGAAAACTGCCTTGTGAAAAATCTAGATACACTGTGTCTACTTCATTCTCCAGCTCTACCAACCTAGTACCTATCAAAAAAGGAAATGAGATCCGTTGCATGATGTGGTCCAAATGAATCCCTGCTGGCTCCCAGTCATCACCATTTGCTTTCCCAAGATCACTGAACCCCTGTTCTATAGTGCTATAGCAATGCCTACAATTTACAGAACCTGTCTTCTTTCCTCCTTCAGAAATGCAGCCTAGGAAACAGAGGCTCATCTCTAATCTTCTGGTGATTCTAACATTCACAATTTCAATTTCTCTGGCAACAGCTCAGCAATCACATCAGCAGATTTTTGGATTTTAAAGCAGCTAAGAGCTCATCTCCCTTATCTTGGACTTCAATTCGTTGTTAACTGTGTTTGTCTGAGAGAAATCTCCTGGATAGAAAAGATAGATGGAAAATAGAATCTTAGCTTCCTTCCAGGCTTAGCTCAGATGTTACCTCCTACCAAGCCTTCTCCACTTCTAATCATTAGCAGTCTCTCCAAATTTTACTTATTTATTTACAAGTCGTAAACTTAAGGAGAAGATGAGCTCCTTGGGGGTAGGGATTGTTTTCCATTGTTTTTGTATCATAGCATCATAGATTTAGAGATGATCTAGTCCAACCCCTTTCATTTTACAAAAGAGTAAACTGAGGCAAAGAAGTGAAGTGACTTGCCCAGAATCACGCAGTTGGTAACAATGGAAATAGCAAGCATGGGGGGGGGGCAGCTATGTGGCACAGTGGATAGAACACCAGCCCTAGATTCCTGAGTTCAAATTTGACTTCAGACCCTGTTTGACCCTGGACAAGTCACTTAACCCCAATTGCCTTACCAAAAAAAAAAAAAAGAAATAGTAAGCATGGAAATGCTTGTGGCATAGGGCATAGGCTGTGGGATTCTGTAGGAAGAGAAGACCTAGTTTAAACCCTTCCTCAGACATTTACTAGCTATGTGACCCTAGGTAAATCACTTCACATATGTTCAGCAGGCATTCTCCAGGCTTCATTTGAGGCAGTTGGTGGCACAATGGATAGAGCACCAGACCTGGAGTCAGAAAAATCTTGAGTTCAAAGTTGACCTCAGAAACTAACTAGCTGTGTGACCCTGGGTAAGTAAATGTTTGCCTGTTTCCTCAGCTGTAAAATGGAGATAATAGCACCTAACTCAAAGGAGTATTGTGAGGATCAAATGAGCATGATCAAGCATTCAGCATGGTTACCTGGTACATAGTAGGTATTTAGTAAATGCTTATTTCCTTCCTTCATTTACTGTGTCATAGATGCTGGTAAACTGAAGGAGGTTCCCCATATTCCCATAGCTCCTTCCCACCTATTCCTTCAGTTGGATTGAGTTGAATAGTTGGTTGGTTGTCCTCTCATTGGTTAACATTACGTCAATCCATTCCAAGAAGTGGCCTTTATTTCCTTATTGCTCCCACCACAATTCCTGGGTGTGCTCAGCAACAAGCCTCCACTCATCTTAACCTTTAGCCTTCATGAGGGTATTTATAAAGAACTGCTCCATGCTTTGGTATTCCTCCTCAGTCACCTGTGCTCATTTCTATCCTTGGACATACTTGTTTAAGGCCAACAAGCACTCCCCGAGGAGCCCCATTGGTGTCTTTAGATCATTTTCTTTTCTTCTTCGTGGAATTGTTGACACAATCCTGTCGACAGAATTTCATTCTTGGAGAACATCTCATTCCTCCTCTTCTGTGTATACTCCAAAAGTGACATCAGTTGTTTTCTTGAACCTCACCTGCATTCTCTCCACTGCATTTCTCCTAGTAGGTTTGTAGATTTCCACATGGGTGTCAATCCTGAGAGACACAGCTACTCCAAGCAACCCTCAATTAGATGTTTCTTTTGAATAAGAACTACCCTTCCACCATGCTCTAGACTCATGAGTCCAGCCCACCAAGACTTGGTGGAGTTTTTTTTACCCCATTAAGGTTCTCCCTCCAATGTCTGGCCAGGGACTTTACCATCCCTAAAGATACATTACAGAGGAATGACTACGTGCCCTCCAGAGGGGAGAGCTCTGTTATGGAGGGTTTGAAGGGCCTTCAGGTGAAAGGGAGATAAGAGCAGTTCTGGAGGGCACAACTGGAACAGCAGGTAGAAGCTGTTTGGGGGAAGGGAAAGCTCCCAAAGTTTACCTGGAGAGGTGAGAGACTGCTCCTCAGAGCTCTTTAAAGTATGACAACAATTTGTGGGGATGGTGTAAAGGGAATTCTTGGCCAGGGATGGCTCGGTCTCTATGGCCTCTTCCCACTCTGATTCCTCTTTGCTCAGGGGTCTGGGAACTGAGGCCCCGAGGCTGAGGGCCAAGGGTTGGCGAGCCAGGGAGGGAGGACACCGAGTCCTAGCAGGCAGAAGCAGGGGCTGGGAGAGCAGCCAGTTGGACCCTGGGGGCTGCTAGCTTGTTTCACTCCCCCTCTAACCTTGGGTTTCCTGTGGCCTCAACCCAGCTCCCCTTTCTTTGACTCTCTCCAGTCTTTCCTCATTCTCCCAATTCCTAAGCCTTTTTCTTGGGTGCTGCCCTCTGACAACTTTCTTTCTTTCCCAACACTTTCTCCCCAGGTGATTTTGTCCACTCCCATGGCTTCAACTGTCACTTCCACCCAGATGCTGGTCAAATCTGCAGCACCAGCCCTAGCTCTCCTTGAAATCTCTTCTGCCCAAGAGACACTGGATGTCCCCAGTACCACAAACTCAACAGGTCTGAAACCTAATTCATCTTCCCTGATAAACATGGTAGCCTTCCTCCCTATTTCTGTCCATTGCACCATCCTCTTAGCTAGCCAGGTCTGAAACTTCAGGGTCTGACCCCTCCTCTCTCACCTCCCACAGCCAAGCACTTGCCAAGTCCCACTGATTCCATCTCTGCAGCATCTTTGTCATCCTTCCCTTCCCTTGCCTTCCCACGGCCCCCACCCTAATTCAGGCCCTCTTTACCTCTCCCCTGGACTATTACAATAGACTCTTAACTGGTGTCCCTGACTCTGGTCTCTTCCCTGCTCAGACCCATCCTTCACACTGATGCCAGAGGAATCTTCCTAATTATGCACAGGCCTAATCACGTCCTACCTGTAATAACAGTAAGAACTCACATTTCTATGGTGCTTTGTGGCCTACAAAGGGCTTTCCCACAACAAAACTGCAAGGCTGATAATTAATCATTTTCTCCCCATATTTTGCAGGTGAGGAAATTGAGGCACAAGGAGAAAATGTGATTTGCCCAGGGTCCCAATGCTTCCTCACATCCTGGTCTCTGGTCTCCAGGGTCAGCCTCTTGAACAAGCCTGGCCTTTGGGAGCACTGCAAATGACCCACGCATTTGTTTAACCAGACCCAGGTGCATGAGTGTGGTGAGGAACTCCCTCTCCCAAAATGGAACAAGCAAACATTTATAAACACTTAGTGTGAACCAGGCAGAGTGCTAAGTAAGAGGGATGGAAAGACAAAGAATGCCCAAGGTCAGGAGCTGGTCCACAACCCAGGTCTTAGCTGCCTGGAGCTTTGGCAGAGGAGGCATGCCTCTGGCTGGCTCTCCAATCACTGGGCCACACTGCCTCTCACCCTCCGCCCTGGATTCCATGATTTTGATTTTGTGAAGTCATGGGGACAGTCTTACTGACTGCTTGATTTTCCTTGTCTCTCTCTTGCTCACGGGAATGAGGGAGCTGGATAGAGACTGGATGGCAGAAGAATGTGGACAGAAAGCCCCCAAGCTGGCTGCTTCCACCAGGAGGCTTCCTGATTGACTGAGAGAGGCTTCAGAGCAGGCAGTGGATGCTGCAGGACGGGTGAGTGAATCCCCAGTTGGAGAGTGGAGCACTTGGGGGGTGGCAGACAGGGTTCCATGGGGGTTATACTAGAGAATTCAGGCATAGAGAGACCCAAGGGCCATGCTAGGCCTGGGGAACTTGAGCTATGATAGATAGATAGGAAAGTTTCGGCACCACCAGGCTGAACTAGGTCATTTTCCTTTATGTACACTCCTAATCACCTTATCCTAGTGTATTATTTCTCTCTTTGTATATCCTCTAATTTCCCTCGTAAATAAATCTTTACAAAAGCAAACAAGGACTCATGGCAAGCAGTAATAAGAGAAAAGGAGTGGAGCCTAGACAAGGGCCCCCAGTTCCAGGGGCAGCAGCAGAGGAAAGGGAGAGGTTGACTAGAGCCCAAAGAAACCAAGCCAGCTTGGGACCAGGAAGGTCAGGAGAGAGAGGCTCTTGACTTCAAGTGAGGAGGCTCAGTGACAGGTGAATATTTACAAAGCAATGAAAGGAGAAAGCCTGAGGCCAAACAAAAAGGTCCCCAGGTTAAGTTCCCGGAAGGACTGGAATCCCTAGGAGGTTGGAATGTGGGTCAGTGAGGACTGAGCCCAGCCCCAGGCCCTTCTCAATTCTCCCAGTGGGAGAACAGAACCAGTTCCTTCTTCCTGGAATAAAACCCAAACCCCTTAGCCTAGCCCCTCTGCCTTCCCATCTTTGGCTCCCCAATCGCACTCGGCGAAGCCCCACATCTCTGATCCCTGCACAGCTTCCTCACTCTTTCCTACACCAACCTAGCACATGCCCAGCATGCCTTTTGTCGCCATTCCCCAGTCCTCTGCTCTCCTGAGGCTTTCCCCCAAGCCCATTCCAGACCCCCAGGCCTGCAGGGCCCCTTCCCTGACGGGCACTCTCTCACTGATGCACATTATCGACTTCCCTCACAAGTAAGCCCAGAAAAGTACTATTAGGATCTGTATTATGCAGCATCGTGGGTAAGAAAGGAAAGAAGGACCCTCAGCAGGCCTGGTTGGTCGGGGCTCTGCATGTTTCTTCCCGTGGGTGTGTCCCTGGACGTGAGGCTCACAAGTGTGTGCCCCCAAGCCCAGGCCTCCAAGAGCCTATGAGAGTAGCTGGACTGGACTGGCTTAGTGGTGAAGTGTGGCCCCCTTGTGGCCACCAGGGTAAACAACAGCCTAGCACCTGCCTGAGGGGATCGGGGATTCCACAGTCCTTGGGTCCAGAAGGCAGCAGGCAAGCATAGAAGCTATGAGCATTTATTTTGGGGGGGAGGATAGGGGTCAATTCAGTGCAAGCCCCCCACCCCAGGGCAGCTCAGTCCAGTGCCAAGTCCAGTGCAAGTGTCCCCATCCCCACCTTGGGCTACACCCTTCCCTTGGCTGGGGCCCAATTGGCCCTGGAGTCACTCCCAAGATAGGAGGGTGGGACCCCCTCCAGAGAGGGCTCAGGTCTCTGCAGTGGAGCCCGGGGGATCCTGGGGGCGGCCTCGCCGGTGCCTCAGACTCTTCTCCTCATCCTGTAATAACAACAGCCTTATGTGGGTCACAGCCTCAGCCAGCCCCAGACAGGGGCTAGGACAGGGCAGAGGAGAAGAGAGGTGGTTGGGAACGCTTTGGGGCAAGAGTCTCAGAAGTATGGACAGTCTGGAGAGCTCCAAGGAGAACTGAGGCGGGAAACCCTGGCTTGTTCTACTCACAGTCTCAAAGGTGCTGCTGGGGGTCCCCCCTCCAGGGGAGCCCCCTTCATCTCGGGCTCCATCGGGACCTCCGTCCTCTTCATACTCTGTCAGACAATCTGACTCCTCTCCTGGGATTTAGGGGGAGAGAAAGTCACAGGCTGACCAGGCCTCCTCCACCCCCCCCCCCCACCCCCCACCCCCACTCCGGCCCAGGTCCCAGGTCTTGGCTTCCCCTGCCCTCACCATCAGCATAGCTGTCAGACACATAACTTTTGGTCGGCTCAATCCGGGACACAATCTCTGCTAAGTCAGTAAAGCCGGCACTGGGACAGGTCAGCACCTAAGGAGAGCCCGCCACAGGAGGCAGTGTGGATGTGTTTCAGGGGGTGGGAGGCAGTGTGTATGTGGTATGGGGGGTGGGAGGCAGCTTGGATGTGGCATGGGGGGTGGGAGGCAGTGTATAGCAGTGTATATGTGGTATGGGGGGTGGGAGGCAGTGTGGATGTGGTTCAGGGGGTGGGAGGCAGTGTATATGTGGTATGGGGGGTAGGAGGCAGCTTGGATGTGGCATGGGGGGTGGGAGGCAGTGTGGATGTGGTTCAGGGGAAGGAAGGAGTCCACCATGGGAGGCAGTTGCAGGGGAATCCACCACTAGGGTGGAGAGGTGAGGAGTCAGCAACTCACGTCGGTGGTGCGCCGACTCTCATTGAGGTCAGCAGAACGCCTGTCCCTCAGCATCTTCTCAATGATGTCCCCACGGCTCCAGCCACCAAACACCACCTTCCCATGCTGATACCCCACGTCCTGCAGGGCCAAGGGAAGGCTGGGGGCAGGGGCTCTTCCCCCACGCTGAATCCAAGCCCACCTTGAGCCCATTCCTGCCCCCTGCTCCTGGCCTCTTCCCTCCCATACTCACGTAGATCTGGTCAAACTTGCCGAAGTCCATGGTTTTGAAGCAGTCTATGGGTGGGCGCAGATACTCACAGTAAGAACTTGACTTCACTATCTCTAGCTGCCTCACACAGGACACGTAGGCCAGGCGGGACTGGATTTCGGCCATGTCCGGCACCTGCAAAGGAACAGGGCAGCCCTCAGCCTGGCCCAGCCCGGACCCTCTGTCCCCAGGCTCTGGGGTGGGAGGCCTCACTCACCTTGACCTTCTCGGCCCAGGGGTTGAAACGTTTCCAGAGGAGCCACCAGCCCGACAGACTGTCCCCATAGTTACTCAGGTCGGTTTCATCCTGGCTGCCGACGTCTATGGCTATCACCGTCTTGGCCCCCATGTTCCGGGCAATATCAGCTGGGGGGAAGAGAGGGTAGGGTCAGCCACTACAATGGAGAACCCAGGGAGCACAGAGGGGCCATCGCAGGCCAATGAACACGCGACCTCTCCTTCTGGGGGGTTGGGACACGGGGACCTCTGAGCTCTGCCCCAGGCCACTGGATATCCTTTCTCTGTTGTCTCTGGGTCCCCACTGTGTCCAGGAGGGGCTGCCCGAGGTGGGGCCACAGGACAGGCAGGGAAGGAGAGCCTTCCCCTCACCCCGGCCCAAGCAGCCGTCACAAAGAAGGGCTGGGGTGTGGGGCAGAGATGGAAAGGAAGCAGGAGGTGAAGGCAGAGAAGGTGGCGGCAGGGCACCACACCACTGCGTTTTCCCGAATGCTTCCTTTTCTTTGCTTTCTGTGTGTGGCTGTGACACATGTGGAGTCACAGGGGACCTGCATGAACGCCAGGGGCCTGAGGTCCTCAGAACTAAAAGGGGCAAGCAGAGGCACCTGTTACTGAGGGAGAACAGGGGAGGGCGTGAGGCTGCAGCACGATAGGGGAAGGAGACCGGGTGCTCACCCCCAGAGGCCCTGGGAAGGTTGCTAGGACTGGTCCGGAATGGCTGGAACTGGAAGACTGAAGCTGGCGGGAGCCTATCAGAATATTCTCTGCGCTTGTGGGCTCCCAGGTTCCCGCGTGCCTCTCATGAGCACACCCGTGCCCACATACACATACAGCCATGCTCATCTGTGCCTGCATGCACCGCCCTGCACCCACCCCCAGCCCGGCCACTTGCCTGGCAGGTTGTTGATGTAGCCGCCGTCCATGAGCAGGTGGCCATCCTTCGGGTCACAGAGTGGGGGCAGGTAGCCCGAGAGCGTCATGCTCGCCCGGACGTACCGCCACAGAGACCCTGCCCAGGGAGGGGGGACACCGCGTCAGGCCCCCCACCCAAGGGCCCCCCCCTCACCTGAGGGGGAGCCAAAAGCAGCGCCCCCCGGTGCTGACCTGGGACATTGTTAACATAGCACCCATCCACCAGGAGGTGCCCATCCGAGGGGTCACACAGGGGGGGCAGGTACGGGCTGTAGGAAGAGCTGGCCCGGACGTACCGCCACACGCTGCCTGTGGGGGACAGAGTGGGAGGGGAGTGTGAGAGAATAGGGGGACAGAGGTGGCAGATGGGGAAGCGACAGAGTGGGCAGGGTGTGAGGGAGAAAAGAGGACCAGCAAAGGGATGGTGTAGGGTAGGTATGAAAGCCTCTGCTTTCAGAGAGGGGCAGCACGGACAGAGAGCTGCTGCAGGAACACTGGGCCAGGGGTCCCCACACATGGAGGAACGGGAGCATGAAGGGGGCAGAGCGACTGGGGCAGGCAGGACGAAGCGGGGAAGAAGGGAGCAGAGACCCGTGTGGAGACAGGATGAAAACAGAGGGTGAGAGAAGGAGGACAAGAGGAGTGCCACACTATGGGAGGATGGGGAAAGTGAGAGAGGAGGAAAAGGAGAAGAGGGGATGCAAGGGGAGGTTTCATCTTGGGGGAACTGGGGACCTTTTGTGGGGCCCCCACATCTGCTCCCAGCTCAGGGCCTGTGAGTCCAAACTGTCCAGAGGGTCCCTGGTGGGTTAGCAGGTTAGAGGTTAGAGGTCAGTGGGGCCGGTGAGCCCTGGCCAGCACCCCAAGGCAGATAGGCAGCTCCGCTGTTAACAATGTCCCAGATGGCTCAGCCCCAGCTTCCCTTGCACCCAGACCCTTGAAAGCTGAAGAGCGCCACTCCCCCAACACTCCCCCTCATGCCCTCCCTAAACAGAAGACCGGGGCACTCCACAAGAAGCAGGCCAGCCTTCCTACACAAGAGCCCTCAAGTTACCCCATTGAGGAGGAACTTGCCCAGGGACAGTACCAAGGTTACCATCAAAGGGTTAGTAAAGTGAGTGTTCCATCTGAGCAGGCCGAGCCCCTGACACCCTCCCCACTCCCCCTCCCTTGGGGCCAGGTCCCTTGAAGGGGAATGAAGGTATGGGCCCTAGAAAAAAAGGATCTGGGGGGGGGGGCCTACCGTCCTTATGCACACGCATGGCTGAAGCTGTGATATCTGTGGTCACATTGAAGTAAGGCAGCCACAGATCCTGGAGGGAGAAGAGACGGTGATTAGGAAACAAAGATGGTGGACAAGGGCATGGGAATGGGAGCACAGTGCTCACTGAAGACTGAAGAGAATGTTACTAAAGCCTCACTTTTCTCTTGGTAAGAATTACATCTAAAGATTTTTAAGAAGCATTATAATAATAGCTAACTATATACATAGTACATTAAGGTTTTAAAAACACTTTATGTATGTTATTTCATAACAACTGTATCTTTGGAGGTGCCTCTTCCTCACCCTCCTTGTGCCCCCAGGAATATAACCCCAATAGATAAGGTCCCTGGCTTACACCTCAGGAAGTATTCTACTCTCACATAAATAAAAATAAGGATGACTGTCTTTATATGCTTGTTATCTACCCCCTTAGAAAAGAAGCTCCCTGTGGGGTAGGGATGGTTGATTCTTTGTACTTGTATCCCTACAGCTGGTGCATAGTAGGTGCTTAATAAATGCTGGTAGACAGATGGATGGATGGATAGAAAGCTGTCAGTCTCCCAGGGGTCTTAACCTCTTTTGGGTCCTGAATCCCCTTGGGCCACAGTTTGGGGAAGGCTGAGGACCCCTTCTCAGAATCATGTTTTCAAATGAATAAAATAAAATACATAGGACTACAAAGGAAACTAATTATGTTAAAACTACAGTTATCAAAATATTTTTTGAAGCATGTTCACAGAACCCAAGTTAAGAACCCTGTTTGTGGGCAGCTAGGTGGCACAGTGGATAAAGCACAGCCCTGGATTCAGGAGTACCTGAGTTCAAATCTGGCTTCAGACACTTGACACTTACTAGCTGTGTGACCCTGGCAAGTCACTTAACCCCCATTGCCCCGCAAAAAAAAAAAAAAAGAACCCTGTTTAATCACTGCATTGTTGGTGGAATTGTAAACTGATCCAACCATTCTGGAGTTCCAATTTGGAACTATTGCCCAAAGGGCTATAAAACTGTGCATTGCCCTATGAACTGACAGTACCACTACTGGGTCTGTATCCCAAAGAGATCAAAGAAAAGGAAAAGGATCTATTTGTTACAATCATAGCAGCTCTTCTAGTGGTGGTGAAGAACTGGAAAACAGAAAAGGAAGCTTCCTTAACTAAGGAATGGCTGAACAAGTTGTGGCATATGATTGTGATGGAATACCATTTGGGCTAAAGAAATGACAAGCAGGATGGTTTCAGAAAAACCTAGAAGATTTACATGAAATGATGGTGTGAAGTGAGCAGAAGCAGGAGAACATTGTACACAGTAACAGTAATAATGTAGCAGTGATCAATTAGAAAGACTTTGCTATTCAGGTCAAGACAATGACCCTAGACAATTCAAAGGACCCAATGAAACATATGCATCCACTTCCAGAGAGAGAGAATTGATAAACTCTGAGTGCAAATTGAAGCATCTTTTTTTTTTTTCACTTTCTCTATTTTTCCTAGTTTTGTCTGTGTGTATTTTCTTTTGCAACATAGCTAATATGGAAATGTTTTACCTGGCTTCACATATATAATAGACTATCATATTGCTTGCCCTCTCAATGGGGAGGGGAGGGGCAGGAGGAAGGGAGAGAATTTGGAATTCAAATTTTAAAAATAAATGTTAGAAACATGTTTACATGTAGTTGGGAAATATTTAAGGAAATAAAAATGTGTTTAAGGAAAAAAGGAACCACCCCTTGTCTAAGATGAATAGGGCATGACCAGAGGGAGAGATTGTCACCTCTGAAGCTGGGAGGTGTTAGACTAGTGGGCAATGTGTAAGAGATCTGAGAGCCCTCAAGGCCAGAAATAGCAAAGATACTAAAAAGGAACCTGGGGGAGGGGAGGGGAGGGGAGGGAAAGGGAGGTGATTTCAGAACAGAAAGGATGGATAAGAGTAAGCACTGGTGGAATGTTCAAGGGGAAACCATGGATAAAATGGCAGCTGGGCCCCAGAAAACCAGCCTGGCCTGACAGGCAGGGGCAGCTATGTGGGGAAAAACCAAGTGAAATCTCTCGCCATGAGCAAGATTCCAGCATAGAGTCAATGTAAGATGAGGGTGCACTAAGGAGGAAAAAGGGAGTGGAGAAACAGGCCCCAATAGCCGAATGTGCCAAAAGGAGGGGCAGGGGCAACAATGCCAAAGCTGAGATCAGAGGGTCAAAGGCAGAGGGCTGATCTCGGGGCCAGTGAGAAAGCATCTTATGGCCTCAGGATCACTCCCATCCTCGCTGCCCTCAGGAGTCTGGCCCTATCTGAAGGAATGTGTCTGCTCCTCTGGGAATCAGTGGGAGGCTCAGAAATCTGAGCAGCATAAGGGCTAATTGTGGCATGACCTGAAGCCCATGCCCAAAGCCCCTGGGCACAAGGTTCCAAAGCAACACTGATGCATCCCAATAAGAAGTTAATGGCCACCATCCACAGGGTTAGAACAATGGTCCCAGACAGACAGAAAGAGGGAAGGACAAGGGGAGCTGAACCAGTCCCCTGGGGTATAGAGCAACCTCACCCCATAAGATGAAAACTGCTTGTCCCAATCACATGGAGCTATGTGCCTGCCTTGCAGGGCCCAGCCCCCGGCTCCCTTGGGGGCCTGCTGTAAGCTGTCATGTGGAGGCCTGCTGGGCCCAGAAAATGAGTAGGGGCCATTTCCCAAATCCTCTGGGATAACAGGAGCACACCCCCCTGGAAGGCCCTTGTGGCAGTGGTAAATGGGATGGGTGATTGGGCCAGTGTCTGGACTCAAAATATAAAGCCAAATGCCTGAGGGTTTGACCACAGAAAGAGGTGAGGGAGAGAGCAGGGCAAAGATGGCATAGCATGGGAGGGGAGAGAGAATGGGAGAAAGATGTCTGAAGATCAGGATGAGGAGAATATCAGAGGGGAAGGGGCAGCACCTCAATCTGTCTGTCCTGGAAAACCCGGTGGATACTCCGGTTGAAAGCAGAGCCTGAGAACATGGAGGTACAGGTACGTGAGGTCCAGCACCGGCTCAAACACTGATGTCATGCTCTGTGGGAGACAGAGAGAGGCAGCCAGGGAGTTTAATGCTAGGGGCTGATGGGCATGGGAGCTGCTAAGATTCACAGGGGGATACCCGGGGGGCCTGAGGGGCTTATAGGGGGACACCTGGGGGGCCTGAAAGATTCATAGGAAGCCACTGAGGTTAATGGGGGTGGGAACAAAAAGGGCACAAGGGGCTACTGAAGTTTATATGGGAGACACCAAGAGACCTGAGGCATTCACAAGGGGACACCGAGGGAACCTGAAGGGATCACGGGGGGGGGGGGGGGGGGCCCACTAAAGTTTGTAACAGGCCTGAGAGGTTAGAGAGGGATGTCAGGGTGCAGCAGGGAGGGGTGGAAGAAGGCCTAGGAGCACCTTGGCCCATTCTCGAGCACGCTGCTTAGTACGACTAGCACTGCGTTCTTCTGCGTAAAGTGCCCCAATGAAAGAGCCAATGGACGTGCCGCCCACCATGTCCACGGGCACGCCAGCCTCCTCCAGAGCCTTCAGCACCCCAATATGGGAGCAGCCCCTGGGGGCCAAGGAACAACCATCAGACCCCAATCAAGAGCTGGCCTTTTTCCAGGCCCTCCCCACCCCCTTGTCTAGGCTTGGCACCATCATTTACCTGGCCCCGCCCCCTCCCAGGACCAGGGCAATGGTGTTTCCCGTCAGCACCCGTGCCAAGCGGGAGAAGTCACTGTGGCGGTCAGCACGGCGAGAGAAGACCTTCTCGTAGAGCTCTCTCTGGGGAGGCAAAGGGAGAATGTGTGCTCGGTAGAGGTGGGGGGAGGAGCCCTGACCCACCACGCAGAGTCTCCCCTATCTTTTCCTCCTGCCCTCCCCCGATCTGCACCAGAAAGCCTCCTCTTTCCTTCATCCCCAGCCCCAGCGGTACCAGTTTGGCAGGGCTGCGGCGGGAAAAGAGACGGCGGGGGCAGCGGAGGTGCAAGTGGCCAGAACACCAGCTGCGCATGTTGAGCCACTCCACTGTGCGGCTGGGCCCCGGGCCTTCCTCTCGGTGCAACAGAACCAGCTGCTTTAGTGCCCGCACGGCCGTGCTCTCCAGCCTCTGCTCCAGCTGGGCAGGAAGTAGGAAGCAGACCTGAGTTAGGACCGGCCTCTGAGGTGACTCTGTGACATGAGGGGCTAAAGGTCAGGGATCAGCACCTGGCCAAGAGCGGGCTCCTGGTCCCCCAAGCCCACGATGAGGATGCAGTCAGCCTGGCGCAGGCAGCGCACAGTCCAGGGGGTGAGGGAGCCATCGGTCTGGTAGAGCACGATTCGGTGTGTGTCCTCTTGTTGGGCCAGCCAACCTGACAGCCGGAACTCCTGGATGCTGCAGGAGGTTTGCGAGGATGAGTGCCAGGCCAGCAAAGGCCTCCCGCCCCTTCTCCCACCGGAGCCCCTCACCTGTCCAAGGCTGAAGCCCCGAGCCGGGCCCGGATGATGTCGCTGTTGAGGAGTAGAGTTGGGCCTGGGGGAAATAAGGACAGGTATCAGGGGACACCCCCTGTCACTTCCCCCACCCCCTGCCACCACCACCCCACTCTAATCCATGAGCCACCAGACCCCGGGGCCTCTCCCCAATGCCCACCAAGGCCTCCCTTCTTCCACACTGACCGATGGCTCTCAGAGCATGTTGTAACTCCAGGGTGAAGGCCACCATGGGCACCTCTGCACAGACAGGCAGGACGGCCACCGTAGCCAGGTTACTGGCTGGGTTGGTAAGTTCCGAAGGAGGCGGCACACCAAGCCCTGAACCTGGGGAGAGACCAGGGAACACCCTGAACCATCCATACCTTCTACTATCCAATCCCTCCAGCTCTCAGCCCTGTCCCTAGTGTGCCCCCATCCCTCCAAACCTCTGCTTGTCCCCAGAGTCACCCCCATCTTTCCAACCCTCTGTCCTGTCTCCCTCCAGACTCTCCCCCAGCCCATAAGAGGCTGTGGATGCAAAGTGGGGTGCGAATAGGCCGGCTTCTTGAGGTCTAAGGAAAAAAAGAAAGTGGCTGAAATGGAAACATAATCAACACCCACAAGTCTCTCAGTGACTCAAGTCAGAGGACCTGGTACATCATGGTGAGACCCCATGCCACTGTGCTGACTGCTGGCATCCAGGGGACCAAGGGGGACTGACGAGGGCAGGAGCACACAAAAGCCCAACCTGTTACACACTGTATGATGGGTGCCTCTGTCGTCCCAGTGGTGAGGCTGAAAGCACCTCAAATCCCAGAGAGAGAGAAAACAATAAAAATCAAGATAAAAAGGTCAACTGGAAGAGAGGACAGATAGCAAAGGCCTCTGGATGGGAATCTGCAAAGCAGACTGTAGAGATGGGAGAGAGAAGTGGGTCTCCCATCCTGCTGCCACAGCCTGACCCCAAAAAGGACAATGGTGGGGGGCCAAGGCAGCCCCAGGGAGAGCCCTGAAAAAGCCCCAAGGAGGCAACCAAAGACCAGAAAAAAGACCCCAGATTTACAGCCCTCTAGTACAAAGCCCTCATTTGACCCCAGAAGAGGTGCTGCTCAAGGTCACACAGCCTACAAAGTGGCAGAGCCGAGCCTGGACCCCACGTCCCCGAATTCCAAATTCAGTTTTTTCTCCAACACTGCATTTGTCCAGGTGTGTGCTGGGAAAAGAGGATCACCCTCTGTGGCCTTTTCTCCTTAGGGAGTGGAACCTATGGTGTGGAACCTCACTCATCCTGCCTGCTAAGGCTGCACCAAGAGCTGTCTGACCCAGATCCCTGGAGATGCCCAGACCACCCAGGCTGGGGGGAAGGAACAGGGAGACATGGTCTGGAGAGTCCTAAAGGGCACTGGCAGGGGCCACAACAGTCTCCGCTACCAGGCTCCATCAAGACAAGAACTCCTAAGCCAGGAGCATCACGAGTGGGCCAAGTCTGGGTGCTGGCAGAGGAGATGCCCGGGGACTGCTGGAAACATTAGAGAGGAGTGATCACCCTACATTGCCTTCTCTTCTCTGGGCCTGCATTTTCTCCTTTGTAAAACAAGGGAGCTGGAAAGGTCATCACTAAAGATCCTCCTGTCCAGTGACCACCACCCCTCTTCACAACAAGGAGTTTCCAGGACAGCAGAAAGGGAACATGGGGATTCAGTAGCAGAAGCTGCTGGAAGACATCATCAGAAAGACAGTGAAGTTCACGTCCATGGGAACTTGAGGCTCCCCCAAAACAGAAAATGAAGACAATAGCTTATTGTGGTCCCGGATGAGGGTCAGAGCCAATAAGCCTAGTCTCGTGAGAAGGACCTCTGATAAGAAGGTACGGCAGGAGTGCTGCTGCCCCCTTCACGGCTAAGTCCTTGGACCAATGCTCACAGAAAGGTGGTCAGGACGATATTGTCAAGTCCTGGGAAGGCCCATCCAGAGCCAACTGAAAGGCAATGTGGTATAGTGCTAGACTTGGGAGTCAGGAAGACCTGGGTTCAAATCCTGCCTAAGACTAGCTGTGTGAAAGGGACACTTCTCTGTAAAATGAGTATCCTCATGGTAGTGAGAAGGATCAACTGAGATGATTTCTATAGAACTTTTAAGGTTTACAAAGTGTTTCCCACCCAAATTGGTAGAATAACCAATGAGATAGGAAAGCCACAACCATCCTGACTTGGGCCAGAAGCTGCCCTTGAATCATCCATATGGTTCTGTTGGAACCACATTATCAGAAGAGACCAAGGGTAAAGAAGGAATCTTTCTGGGTCTGTTTCAGTCACCAGTAAAATGGAGATAAGAACTATTAAGAACCTACCATGCTATAAAGGCTTCAGTTATGGTCCTGGCAACAGACTGTGCCTACCCGCTAAAGGTCAAGCTAAGGCCTAAGACTTTAAAGTCTCAGCACCAGGGAGCTGTCCACCAGACAATGAATTCTTTGGCCCAGGCAATCCAAGAACACAGAGAAAGCCACAGAGTGGTTCCCCCCACCCCTGTGTATCCCTCCATCAGCTCTACAGAGATGATAACAGAGGGACACAAAGTGTGGAGAAGCAGTTTTTAGATTTTCAATCAACAATAACTTAATTGTTCACACCCCAAACATAGATGTTTGCCCAGTGAGTCAATGTGCTACTAGAGGAACTGAATGGCGTCAATATTGATTTTAAGGCATACCGAAACCAGAAGATAGGAGGAACATGCAGTTTAACACAAGGAGGGCTCACGAGTTCTCTTAAGAGAGACGAATGAAGGAATCGGGGGAGTTGTTTTCATCACAAGCCCAAAAGGAACAAGAAAGAAACTTCACTGAAGGGGCCACAGTGTGATCTCACTTGAGACAAGCACAAGCCAAAAAGCCCACCATAACAATAAGAGCAGCTTCTACAAGGAGGACATGGGTGGAGCAACTTCCTCCACCTTAGGGAAGAGTCCTTCTAAATTGATGAAACACATCTCTGTCCTCTTGGGGAGGGCTGGGATAGGGGGAAGGAAGAAACCATGGGTGTGGAATTTGCTGTCAGATGTGGTTGTTTGGTTAGCAAGCATTGCTTAACTGTTTTTCTTTGCTGCAAGGGAGGACTTGGTGGGGAAGAGAGAAAACATAAGAAAATTATTTTAATGGAAAAAAAATCCCCAATGTTATCCGCTTGTTCAGTGGGGGTGGGGAGAACCCTCCAAATTAAATCAACATGGAAGCATGGATCGAGAGCTGGAAGACACCTCATCAGCCATCTGCCCCCTTGTTTTTCAGATGAACAAACTGAGGCTCAGCGACATATATCAAAAACAAGTGACTTCAGTGCAAAAGTGAGTGCAGGGAAAGATGGTGAAAAGAAGTAATCATCCATCCTCTGCAGAAAACCCCACAAGGAGGGAAGCCCACCAGCTCCAGAGATAACCCATTCAATGTTGCTACAGCTCTCGAAAGTTGGGAAGTTTTTCCTGAAATCAAGCCTAAATCTGGCTCTTTGCAACTTTGCAATTAGGTGCTCCTGGTTCTGCAGTCTGAGGCCAGACAAGAGGAGTCTGGTCCTTCTTGCGTATGACCACCCTCCGAATGCCAGAGCATAGCCACCATGTTCTTCCACTGTCACTTTTTTCCAAGATTTTCTTCTACTGTTTCAATACATTCTGCAAATCCCCAGCAAATTCCCAAGTGGATCAGCCACCAAATTGGTTAAGTAAAATCTAAGGTTTCAACGGATTGAGCATGCAGCCTCACACTTTCAGTTTTTCATTTACTAAAAAGATGGCGAAACCTTCAGTGCCAATGTTGCCCAACTTTGACCTGAGTCTTATTGTCATTTAAAGTTGTCATTGTTTACTTTTATGAACTGATGCAGAGTGAAGTGAGAACCAGGAGATATATGATTAGAACTGTATCATAAAGACAAAACACAACTGTGAGAGACTCAAGAACGCTGAGTGACACAGTGACCAAATGTGTCTCCAGAGGATAGACAAAGAAGCATTTTACCTCTGCCTCCTGGGGTGGGGTGGGGCGGGGTGGGGATGGACTCAAGCTGAAGAATGGCGCATTTCCAAGGCTGTCCTCCATGAGGTTGCCAGATGGCTCTCCCTAAAGTCTGACCATGTCACACTCCTCCTCAATAAACCCCAGTGGCTCCCTATCACCTCCTCTATTTTCGGTTTGTTTTGTTTTGTGTGTGTGTGTGTTGTTTTTTGCAGGGCAATGAGAGTTAAGTGACTTGCCCAGGGTCACACAGCTAGTGTCAAGTGTCTGAGGCTGGATTTGAACTCAGGTCCTCCTGAATCCAAGGCCAGTGCTTTAGCCACTGCATTTGGAGCCTCTTGTGACCCAGCCCCTTCCTGCCTTCCCAGTGTCCTCATATCTCACTCCAGCCCATTCCTCTTTCCCCACTCCACACACAGACCCAGTGAGGTGGATTCTCCGTGTCCCAGCCCTGGGCATTTTCACCAGTTGTCTGTCCCTCATGCCTGGAACTCTCTCCCTCTTCCCTTCTGCCCCCTGGCTTCCCTGGCCCCCTCCGGGTCTCTGCTAATATCCCACTTCCCACAGGACACCTTTCCTAATCCCCCCAATTCTCCTGCCCTCCACCGCTTATGTCCAGTCGATCCTGCCTAGATTTTGGCTGCCTACAGCTGTCTGCATGTCGTCTCCCCCGTTAGACTGTGAGCTTCTTGGGGGCAGAGCCCGTCTTTTGCCCTTCTGTATATCCCCAGAGCTTAGCCCAGTGCCTGGCACACAGTAGGAGCTGAATGGCTGCTGAGTACTGCCTTTCTAGGTCACTGTGGGGATCCGGTAAAGCAGGCAGAGCATCGTGTCTGTAGTCCAACAATCAGCTCTACTCCCGTGGGTCACCAGCCCAATGCTCTCCACCACATTTCTCCTCTCTGGTTCTTCCTGGCCGTCCTTACTTAGGCTATGTTCCTGCTATTCAGTGTTTCCCTTTCCCTTACAACTCCACTCACTAAAATGCTATCCCTCATTCAAGGTCTTTATCAAAAGCCCTCTCTTCACCCCAGAGTCTTCTTTGATCCCCCCAGCCCATCCTCACAACTCCTTCTACTCCTTTTTTTTTTAAAAATCACACAGCATTGACCACATTCCATCAATCATTTTAATTACTTGTACGCATGTCTTATCCCCCTTACTTGATTATCAGCCCTTTGAGGGAAGGATCATGCCTTATCTCCATCCTTCCTAGCTCCTACCACACAGCCTTACACATTGTAGGTGCACAGCAAAACGGGGAATTAATCAATGGCTTATCTTTATTTTAACCTAATTTTAGATGTATTTCAGGAGAAAACCAGCCACCTATGAATGTGATTCAGCATGTCCCCAGGTGGAAGGAGTGAGAACCAAGAGACATTCCCCAATAGGTAAGTGATTAAAGGAATGGTCAACGAGTCCTTCAAGAAACATATGAACTAGCGACTACCATTTGAAAAGACGGCTCCACATCACTGATAGCTCTGCCCAGAAGCAAGGCCTCAGATGACGATGCTTCCTCTGGGGCGCTGACCTGCTCCCATATCCCACCACTGGCAGATAAGCCATTGGAGGCTGGGAATGAATGGTTGTGTTTGATAACAAATACTGAGACAGTTCAGGCTGTGCTTACAGGAGGACCCCGGCTACTAAGGCCCCTAAGGGATAGTCTGGGGGACTGAGAGAAGATATGCTAGAGCTCCAGAGCAAGAAGGAAGAAACAATGATCTCTCTGAACTGACACCATTCCAAAAGGGCAAAGCTCAAAGATAAAAAGCCTAGAGATCAAGAGAACAAGACGGAACCTTAGAAAGTCCCTAGGCTGGAACCCTCATATTATAAAGAGGGAAATTCAGTTCCAGAGAGGAGAAGGGACTTATCCAAGGTCAAACAGATAGGGGTGAAAGAAAGCAGAACTCGAACTCAGGCCTCCTTAACCCAGTGTGCCTTGCAGGCATGGGCCTTCCTGGTCATACTATAGGTTTACACACACATCAGTCCTTTTGTCTCACCAAGATGTAGACCTGGAAGGGGCCTCAGAGGCCACTGAGTCCAACCCCTCCCTGTATCTTACAGATTAGGAAACTGAGGCTCATTCAGGCAGTAATAGAACCAGGATTTGAAACTAGACCCTCTGGATCTAATGCCCCCCTGTCCCATGATGCCCTCATTGACCTCATAATAACAGGGATAAAAGAGCCAGGTATCTGAGTGCCTGTAGCTGTTTGGCCAACTCAGATCCAGTGGATCAGGAAACCCTATGCCACGTGCCCTCGAAATCCTGCAGGCATTTCCTGCAGAGCCTCACCAGGTCATGACCAGGCAGAGGATGCCCTGGGGTGTCTCCAAGGAAAGGACGGACAGCCTGAGAAGAGGAGAAGCTGGCAAGGGTCCACCCACAAAGGCCCGGACACAAGACACACCTCCCTGTGATGCTGGTGGGCGTGAGCAGCAAGGAGGAGAGGGGAAGAGGAGGCCCTGGCAGAAATGGACACTTTCTAGGCCACAGGACCAGAGATTTGGGGAGGTCCCCTAGTGGGGTCTCCTTCATTTTACAGAGGAGGTAGCTGAGGCCAAGAGAAGGGAGGTGACTTGCCCAGTTACAGAGCAAGGAAGGCTCTAAAGCAATATTCAGAATAAGATTTTCTTGACTGTCTAGGGCTCTACCACTATACCGCCTGACTGTTTCTACCCAAACTCTCAGACAAGTAGGGAGACTGTTAAAAAAAAAAAAAGAGGGACATGCACAAACTGGTACAGCACCTAAATTTTTGAAGAAGTTGAATGAGTTACAGGAGTAAATAGACAATAAAACTATACTAGTGGGGGACCTCAACTTTCCCCTCTCAGAACTAGATAAATTTAACCAAAAAATAAATAAGAAGTCAAGGAGGTAAATAAAATTCTAGAAAAGATAGATATTGATAGATCTCTGGAGAAAGTTAAATGGGAATAGAAAGGAATATACCTTTTTCTCAGCAGTACATGGGAACTACACAAAAACTAACCATGTATTAGGGCATAAAAACCTCACAACCAAATGCAGAAAAGGAGAAATTTAAATGCATCCTTTTCAGATCATAATGGTAAAAAAAAAAAATTACATTCAATAATGGGTAAAGGAAAGACAGATTAAAAATTAATTGAAAAGTAAATAATCTAATCCTAAAAAAATAAGTGAGTCAAAGACCAAATCATAGAAACAATTGATAATTTCATTAAAGAAAATGACAAGACAATATACCAAAATTTATGGGATGCGCCCAAAGTGATACTTAGGGGAAAATTTATACCTCACATTGCTTACATGAATAAAATAGAGAAAGAGCAGATCAATGAATTGGGCATGCAATTTTTAAAAAAACAGAAAAAGAACAAATAAAAAAATCTCCAAGTAAAGACCAAATTGGAAATCAAAAGAGAGATTTAAAAAACCACTGAACTAACAAATGAAACTAGAAGCTGGTTTTATGGGGGGAAATAACAATAAAACAAATAAACCATTGGTTAATTTTATTTTTAAAAAAGGAAAGAAGAAAACCAAATTACTAGTATCAAAAATGAAAGGGGCGAATTCACCACCAATGAAGAGGAAATTAAAACAACTATTAGGAACTATTTTGCCCAATTATATGCAAACAAATTTGATAAATGAGGTGGATGAATATCTACAAAAATATAAATTCCCTAGATTAAAAGAAAAAATAGAATACTTAAATGACCCAATTTTAGAAAAAGAAGTTGAATAAGCCATTAATGAACATTCTAAGAAAAAAATCCCCAGGGCCAGATGGATTCACAAGCAAATTCTACCAAACATTTAAAGAACAATTACTCCCAATACCATATATAAACTATTTGGAAAAATAGGCAAAGGAGGAGTCCTACCAAATTCCCCTTATATAACACAAATATGGTACTGATACCTAAACCAGAAAAAGCCAAAGTTGAGGAAGAAAATTATAGAATAATTTCCCTAATGAATATTGATGCAAAAGTTTGAAAAAAAATACTAGCAAAGAGATTACAGTAATATATCACAAAGATCATATACTATGATCAGGTGGGATTTATACCAGGAATATAGGACTGGTTCAATATTAGGAAAACTATCAGCATAACTGACCATATCAATAACAAAACCAATAGGAATCATATGATTATCTCAATAGTTAGAGAAAAATGCCTTTCATAAAATACAGCACCCATTCCTATTAAAAAACACTACAGAGCATAGGAACAAATGAAGCTTACCTTAAAATAATAAGTAATATTTATCTAAAACCATCAGATAAGTAATATTTATCTAAAACCATCAGCAAGCACTATCTATAATGGGAATAAGCTAGAAGCCTTCCCAATACAATCAGGTGTGAAGCAAGGATGCCCATTATCACCTCTATTATTCAATGTTGTTACAAAAAATGTTAGCTATAGCAACAAGAAAAAGAAATTGAAGGAATTAGAATAGGCAATGAGGAAACAAAACTATCACTCTTTGCAGATGATATGATGTTATACACAGAATCCTAGAGAATCAACTAAAAAACTAGTTTCACTAATTAACAACTATAGCAAAGTTGCAGGATATAAAATAAACCCACATAAATCATCAGCATTTCTATATACAACCAACAAAGTCCAGCAGCAAGAGATAGAAAGAGAAATTCCATTTAAAATAATGTAGACAGGGGCAGCTAGGTGGCACAGTGGATAGAGCATCTATTTATTCAGTACCATAGCAATCAACCTACCAAAAAATTATCTTATAGCGCTAAAAAAAAAAAAAATGAAATTCATCTGAAAGAACAAAAGGTCAAGGATATAAAGGGATTCAATGAAAAAAAACTGTGAGGGAAGGGGGTCTAGCCATACCAGATCTAAAATTGTATTATAAAGTGGTAATTATCAAAACAATCTGGTACTGACTAAGAAATAGAGTGGTGGATCAGTAGAATAAATTAGGTACATATTACATTATATTAAGTTACCATAGTAATATATGATAAACCCAAAGACCCAAGCTTTTGGAACAAAAACTCATTATTTGACAAACACTGCTGGGAAAAGTTGAATCCATTATGGCAGAAACTAGGTATAGACCAACATCTCATACTGTATACCAAAATAAGGTCAAAATGGGTACTTGAGGGGGCAGCTAGGTGGCAGCCGCTGCAGTGGATAAAGCACCGGCCCTGGATTCAGGAGTACCTGAGTTCAAATCTGGCCTCAGACACTTGACACTTACTAGCTGTGTGACCCTGGGCAAGTCACTTAACCCTCATTGCCCAGCAAAAAAAACAAACCAAAAAAAATGGGTACTTGATTTATACATAAAGAGTGATACCATAAGCAAATTAGGAGAGCATGGAATAGTTTACTTGTCAGATCTATTTATAAAGAATTTAAAACCAAAGAAAATATATAAAGCATTATAAAATATAAAATAGGTAATTTTGGTTATATAAAATTTAAAAGCTGTTGCACAAACAAAACCAATGCAAGCAAAATTAAAAGGAAAGAGAAAACTGGGGAGAAAATTTGCAACAAGTTATCTTTGATAAAGGTCTCGTTTTTAAAAATTATATAGAGAACTAAGTCAAATTTATAAAAATGCAAGTAATTCCCCAATTGATAAATGGTCAAAGGATATGAACAGGTAGTTTTCATACAAAGACATCAAAGCTATCTAGAGTCATATGAAAAAATGTTCCAAATCACTACTGTTTAGAGAAATGAAAATTAAAACAACTCAGAGGTATCACCTCACAGCTGTCAGATTAGCAAATATGACAAAAAAGGAAAATGATAAATGTTGGAGGGGACGTGGGAAAACTGGAACACTAATGCACTGTTGGTATAGTTGTGAACTGATCCAACCATTATGGAGACCAATTTGGAACTATACACAAAGGGGTATAAAACTGTGCATGTCCTTTGATCCAGTAATATCATTGCTAGGTTTATATCCCAAAGAGATCAAAGAAAAGGAAAAAGGACCTACAAGTACAAAAATAATTACAGCAGCTCTTTTTGTGGTGGCTAAGAATTGGAAATTAAAGGAATGCCCATCCATTGGGGAATGGCTAAATAAGCGATGGTATATGATTGTGGTAGAATATTACTGTGCTATAAGAAATGACAAACAGGATGATTGCAGAAAAACCTGCTAAGACTTTTATGAACTTATGTATAGTGAAGTGAGCAGAGCCAGGAGAATGTTGGGCATTATTATCATTATCATTATTATTATTGTATGATGAAGAACTGTGAATGACTTAGCTATTCTCAGCAATACAATGATCTAAGACAATCCCAAAGGATTAATGATGAAGCATACTATCTACCTCCAAAGAAAGAACTGATATTTTCTGAATACAGACTCTTTCATTCGTTTTTTTTTTTACTAATATGGAAATGTTTTACATGATTGCATATGTATAACCTATATCTGATTGCTTACCATATCAGGGAAAGGAAAGGGGAGGGAACTCAGAGCTTTTTTTAAAAAATGTTTAAAATTTTTTTAAACATGATTGGGGGGAAAAATCAAATGTGTATATATATATATATATATATATATACATATATATATATATATATTTTTTTTTTTTTAAGTTTAAATATAGAAAGAGCCACCCTTGGTGGAGAAGACATGTGCTTCTTTCATAAACCTAAGCCTGGGCTTTCCTGGGAGACTGTATTACTTGATCAGTTGTTTCAGGCATGTCTGACTCTTCTGGACCCTATTTGGGGTTTTCTTGGCAGAGATACTGGAGTGGTTTATCATTTCCTTCTCCAGCTCATTTTACAGATGAGGAAACTGAGGCAAACAGGGTGAAGTGACTTGCCCAGGGTCACACAGCTAGTAAGCATCTGAGGCCAGATTTGAACTCAAGATGAATCTTCCTGATTCCCAGTGAGTGCTCTATCCACTGTACCACCTCGCCCCCCGGCCTTTTTTTTCCCTACTAATCAGAGCAGCAGGAGTTTCCCCCTCAATAGAAGTCTTAAAGGCAAGGTAGGATGACCATTTATAGCCAGTCTGGTAGGTGATGTCTGTGGTTAAGGATGGGCTGGACCGGATGGCATCCACAGTTCTGTAATTCTGTGACTTTGAGGTCTCTGAATTCTCAAAGGCTACTGACAGCCCCTGGGGAGATCCTCAATCTCCCTGCGAGGCGAGAAGCAAAAGGAAGGATGGAAGAGGAGGAAAGAGTGAGGCTGGGTGGCGCAGCCTCTGAGAGCTGGGGAAGTGGGTGCTGCTGGGGCCGTGTTCCTTGACAATTGAAGAGCTGTGAGAGTGGTCTTGGGAAGGAATCTTGTGTCATCGTAACTTTTCTTTTTTGTCAACCAGCATCGGCTCCAGGGAAGGAAGGAAGAGAGCCAAGATGGAGCAGGGAGATGACACCCCCAGAGCAATGGGCCTGCGGCAGAGGAAGGAGAAGCAAGCGCCTCCAGGGAGGCGAGAGAAGGGGGACTAGGCCTCATGACTGTCTGACCCAGGACTGAAGGACAGAAGGAGGAGGAAACTGGCCAGGTGGAGGCTAAGAAGGGTTTCTGGTATTCACATGAGCAGAACCTCATCCCTAGCCTGCCCCCAGGGCACCCCAGCTTCACCTCTTACCTGGGAAGGGTCCCGGCAGCTGCTGTAGATTCCCAAGGATCTTCTGGCTCAGCAGGTGGATCAGCCGCGTCACAACCTGTGAGTGTAGCAAGTCGGTCACATTAGCAAAGAGAACCCTCCAACCCGCATCCATTCTGACCTGGAGCATCTCGCTAGAGGATGCTGGGTCCCTAAGAGGGGCCCAGAGCCCAGATCACCTGAGAAGGAGTTGGAACCTCACAACTAAGACCCCAGAGGCCCCATCCTCCACTCTGAGGGATCCCTGTAATCCCCATTCCCCACCCCTGGACCCCTCTCCACAGCTTCTATACCTGTGGGTACCTCCTTTTAATGTGGCTCAGGGTCCCCTCAGGCAATTTGGCAAGTTCTGTGTCCCGCACGGCATGCACTGTTGTGGCCCGGGGCTGTCGGGTCAGTGCCTCCACCTAAGTCCAACCAAGACAGGGGAGTGAGCACCATGCTCCCCACTGGGCAGCAGGGTGGAGGGTCCATGGGCAGAGCTCTATAGACAGGGCCAAGCATTGGCAAGGGGGTTAGGGTGCCAGAAGCAGAAAGCTAAGCTGGGAAGTTAAAGCTGGAGGAAGCCTGGAGATGGGGTGGGGATTCAGGATGGGAGACAGGGGACATATCCAGGGACAGTGGGATTGGGCAGGGCTGGTCCTGGACAGGGAGCTCACCACCCCGATAAGATCCCCACGGCCATATTCCCCAACCAACTCCTTCTTGCCACTGCCCCTCTGGATGACGGAGCGCAGGCGGCCATTGAGAACAATGTAGGTGCAGTCTGAGCGGTCACCCTGTCTGGAAGATAGGGACACGGGGTGGGGGGGGGGTGGCGCGGAGATTAGAAAGTGGCTGGTTCTTCCCCAGAGAACTTCAATGACATAACCAGGGTGGGGCTGCCAGGGATCCATGAAGGGGTGGAGGGAAAGGGAGAGGGACACAGAAAGGACCACCAATCACAGGGACCTTTAGGGAAAGTTGGGTGAATGAATGGCCTAGAACTGGAAACTAGGGGATCCAAGTCGAAGGATTCCAAGGTTTGGGGCCTCTGGTTAGAGGGAATGTGGATGGGGAAGTGGGTCACAGGGCAGGGGGAAATCTAGTTGAAGGTTCTAGGGTTTCAGTGCCATTACCTATAGAGGGCACGTCCAGCCTCCACGGCTGTCCAGTCAATTGCAAAGTCCATCTGGCGTACAAATGGGGACATGCGGGCAGCCACAGTGTGGGCAGCACTCAGGACCACACTTGGCTGCTCCCGCATGATCCTGGCATGGGAAGAGGAAACAGGGCAGCATGGAGACCTCGCTGGTCCATCCTCCCCTCCCCCAAGACTCCCCCCAGCCCTGCCTGGCCAGCCCGGGTGTCCATACGTACTCATAGAAGCCTGACTTGGAAATACGCAGGAAAGTGCAGTCCCGCTGTGCCCGCAGGGTGAAGATGAGTGGCTCCCCTGTCAGCACGGCCAACTGACCCACCAGCTCTCCAGGCTGGGCTACAAACAGACACACGTCCTCCGCCTTGTCAATCATGCGCTGGTACACGTGCAAACAGCCCCAGAGCACAAAGTGCAGGCTCGCATCCTAGGGGCAGGGCCGGGAGGGAGAGGGAGAAGGAGTACAAGGTTGGAAAGATGCCTCCATTGTTGGGGGCAGCTTCCACATGACTCTGAAAGGCCCTCCTCCAGCTGAAGCTAAAGGGCCCACCGACCTAAACACTTGGGAATGGGGATGTGGCCACATGGCCTTGGCCACAAAGAAGGGTCCAGGGACCTGAGAGGCAACAAACAGGCTATGTGGGTCTGAAGTCGAGGGGCCTGGGCCCAAATCCCAGTCCTGGTAGAACAAGTTTCTTCACCTTTCTGGGTCTTTGTTTCCTCATTTGTAAAATGAGATGGTTAGACTGGATGATCTCGTATGTTCCTCCCAACTCTAAATTGTTGCTCTTCAGACCTAGTCAAATCCATCAAAGTTCCCACAGAACAGAACACAGGCTGATAGGACAAGATGGGAACGAGGGAGATATCAAGTCTAGGATGGAAAGAAGGGTCCATCTTTTTGGAGTGGAGACAAGACTGGATGAAAAGCTAGAAGTAAACCAGATCTCCTGGTAGGATATAAGGTGGCATCCTCTTGGTGGGGCCACTTGAAGCTGGGTCTGGGTCCTGCTCACAGAACAAGAAGTGAGAAGGAAGAAGGCAATGAGTCCTAAAAGCTGAAAAATGAGCAAGAATAATTTTTTTTTAATAAAGTCATTTTTTTTATTTTTTATTTTTTTTATTTTTGGCGAGGCAATTAGGGTTAAGTGACTTGCCCAGGGTCACACAGCTAGTAAGTGTAAAGTGTCTGAGGCCAGATTTGAACTCTGGTCCTCCTGACTCCAGGGCCGGTGCTCTATCCACTGCGCCACCTAGCTGCCCTGAGAATAATTTTTTTAAAAGGCCCAGAAAGAAGAACCGGGACATAAAAGGGAACTATGTTTACAGCAGAAAGAAAACAGGTAGTGTACAGCATAGGTTTTGCTGAGGTTAGAAATAATCATAATATTAAATCATAATAACTAGCACTCTTTTTGTGGTGGATAAGAATTGGAAATTAAATGAATGCCCATCCACTGGGGAATGGCTAAACAAGCTGTGGCATAAGATTGTGATGGAATGTTACTGTGCTATAAGAAATGACCAGCAGGATGACTTCAGAAAGGCCTGGAAGGACATGGATGAAATGATGTATAGTGAAGTGAGCAGAACCAAGAGAACACTGTACACAGAGACAGCAATACTGTTGGATGGAGAACTGTGAATGACCTAACTACTCTAAGCAATACAATGATCCAAGACAATCCCAAAGGACTAATGATGAAGCAAACTATCCACCTCCAAAGAAAGAATTGATATTGATGGAACAGACTGAAGCAGGCGATTTTCCACCTTCTCTCATTTTTCTCTTTTAAGCACGTTTTCTTGTACAAAATGACAAATATGGTAATGTTTTACATAATCATACATGTATAACCCATATCTGACTGTTTGCCGCCTCAGGGAGGGGTGTGGGGAGGGAGGGAAAGAGGGATAAAAATTGGAACCCCAAACTAGAAATAAAAATGTTTATTACCAAAAAATAAGAATAACTAGCACTTATGTTTACAAAAACACTTTACGTCTATAACTTCATCTGAACCACACAACATTGTAAAGTATTATTATGCTTTAAAAATGGGAAAACTGAGGCTGAGGGGTTGGATGACTTGCCCAGAGTCACAAAACTTGTAAATGAAGCAGGATTTGAATTCAGATTTTCCTGACTCCAGGCCCCTATGACACCTAGTTCCTGGAGGAAGTCCAGTGAGAGGTGACAAAGTCTCCTTCAAAGTCAGTCAAGGCAGCCTAAAACCAAGGAGGCCAGAGAACACTAGAGCCCATTCCATGGTGGAATCTGTCACTCTCCCAGAAGAGTGGAAAGTGTGTTAGGTCTGAAGCTAAAGGGCCTAGGTTTGAATCCTATTTCAACCACTTGCTGCCTATTTGACCTTGGATGAACTCTTCAGCCTCTCCAGGCCTCAGTTTCAACATCTTGTAAAATGAAGGGAATGAATTAGAGAACCTCTCGCATGCCCTATAAGTCTTACACTGAATGATCCTAAGGTGAAGACAGATGCCTAGTGAATGCCAACAGGGCTAAAACCAGTAGGAAGACCCAGGCCCAAACAGCCTGGGGTTTCTCACTAAGGGCCAGAGATGGGGACTGACAGGAGTAGGCCATGACCAGGGAGAGAGCTGATGAGAGGCTAAGGGGAGGTCAGGATGGGGGCACAAGCAGGAGGGGCCTGAACAGCCAGAGAGGCCAGATTGAAAATGCACTCAGAGGGAAAGCAGAATTCCATGCTTGGACACTTGATGCCATTCACTCTGCTGATTGCATGTGTCCCCACAGCTTATGTTGAGGGCCTCTGTGGCCTCAACAAGGCTGTTTGGGCAAGAGGGGGGGCGGGGGGACCAACGACAACAGTGGGCTCCTCCTATCAATTCTTTTTTATTTTTTGGTGAGGCAATTGGGGTTAAGTGACTTGCCCAGGGTCACACAGCTAGTAAGTGTTAAGTGTCTGAGGCCGGATTTGAACTCAGGTCCTCCTGACTCCAGGGCCGGTGCTCTATCCACTGCGCCACCTAGCTGCCCCCTATCAATTCTTTCTGGTAGAAGAGAGAGAGCAACCAGACACCCACTCGTCTGAACACCAAGAGGGCCAAACAAGGAGCTCACTAGAACCCAAGGTCCTGCAACTAGGTATAGACCAACATCTCACACCATATACCAAGATTAGGTCACATAAAGGATGATACCTTAAGCAAATTAAGAGAACATGGAGGGCAGCTAGGTGGCACAGTGGATAGAACACCAGCCCTGGATTCAGGAGGACCTGAGTTCAAATCTGAACTAAGACATTTAACACTTACTAGCTGTGTGACCCTGGGCAAGTCACTTAACTGCAAATGCCCAACAAAAAAAAAAAAAAAAGAGAGAGAGAGAGCATGGAATAGTTTATCTGTCAGATTTATGGATAGGGGAAGACTTTAGGACCAACGAATATATAAAGAACATTACAAAATGTAAAATAGATAATTTTTATTATATAAAATGAAAAAGTTTTTGCACAAACAAAACAAAAAAACAAAAACAGATAAAGATAGATAGATAGATAGATAGATATAGATATATAGCAGAAATCTGCCTTCCTGTAACTTCTACCCATTGGTCCCAAGTGATACAGAACAAATTTAATTTTTCTACACAGAACCCCTTTAGATATGAGCAAACAGCTATAGTCTTCAAATCCAATTGAGTCTTCTCACCCCTACATAAAGGCTTTGGATCCCTTTCCCACATCCTCACTGCCCAGCTCATCAATGCCTTTGCTAAAATGTGGTTCCCAGAATGTAATTCAATGCTCCAGTGATAATCTGAGCAGGGCAGAGCTCAGTGAGACTATCACCACCCTTGTTTTAGACCCCAGACTCCTGCATAAATGCAGTCTAAAACCACATTAGCATTTTAGCTGCCATGGAACAGTTTACTAAAAGTCTTAGGTCAAGAATAAAACAAAATAAAAGTCCTAGGTATTTTTCACACAAAGGCACCAAGAGAGTCTTTCCTGTCCTACATTTAGACAGTTGACTAGGCAAAATGGAACTTTTTTGACCAAATAGAAAGACATGACATTAATTCTTACTCAAAGTAGAAGGTGAGGGGCAGCTAGGTGGCACAGGAGATAGAGCACCGGCCCTGGAGTCAGGAGTACCTGAGTTCAAATCCAGCCTCAGACACTTAATACTAGCTGCGTGACCCTGGCCAAGTCACTTAACCCCAATTGCCTCACTTAAAAAAAAAAAAAGAAAAGAAAAAAAAGAAAAACCAAAGTAGAAGGGGAAGGGCAGCTAGGTGGCGCAGTGGATAAAGCACCAGCCCTGGATTCAGGAGGACCTGAGTTCAAATCCAGCCTCAGACACTTGACACTTACTAGCTGTGTGACCCTGGGCAAGTCACTTAACCCTCATTGCCCTGCAAAAAAAAAAAAAAGAGAGAGAAAAGAAAAAATACAAAGTAGAAGGGGACAGCAGAGAATGAGATGAATAGATAGTGTCACAGAGGCAACAGACATGAGCTTGGACAGACTTTGAGAGACAGCCAAGGATAGAAGGGCCAGGCATGCTATGGTCCATGGGATCACCAAAAGTTGGGCACGACTCAACAACAAATTCAACTTCACCCAGTTAGACTCTGGTCCATAATCTGGTCTATCATCTTAGCTCTCAATCATATCGTCTAATAAAATAATACAATACATTGATGTAGAAGTTTCAAGTTTTAAAAGTACTTTACATGCCCTTTATCTCATGAAGCTGAAAACCACCTGTGACAGGGGCATTCTAGGTAACAGTATCCTCATTCTGTAGACAAAGAGGCTGAGGAGAAGGCTGTAATTCTCCCAGGGTTACACAGAGAGTGTCAGAAACATGATCTGAACTCAGGACTTCCTGGCTCCAAGTCTAGCGTTATATACATTATACCTAGATCCCTACCAACTTTTAATCCCTCACAAATCTATTAAGCATGCCGTCTAAGCCTTCATCTGAGTCCCCAATAAAAATGTTCCAAGGGCCTACAAGAGAGTCCTATGGCCACTAATAGGGACTTCCCTCCAGACTGGCACTGATCTATTAATTAACATTCTTTTGGTCCAGTAATTCAACAACCTTTGAACATTCTCCCTAGTCATAACTACCCATTTAATGCACAAGTATATCAAGGGAAACTATTAAAAACCTCCTGCTATAACACAAATACATGAATGATGCCAACAATCCCCCTGCTCAACCAGTCCAGTAACCCTGCCCGAAAAGGGAAATGAGGTTAGTGTGGCACAACCAGCTCTAGATGAACCCATGGTGACTCCCAGAGATCATTATTTCCCTTTCTAAGTGATCACGACCCACCAGTTTAATTACTCGTCTTAGAATTATTCCTGGAGATCCAAGCTCATTGGCCAGTAGTCTCTGGAAGCTCCCCTAAGGATGTGCCTAACAGGAGGAAATGCCCAAGTCAACTCATCCTGATGAAGTGAGTCCACATCCATGTAGCTAAAGCCAAAACCACTCTGCAATCACTGTCTACAAAACAGACTTTCAGTCATGCAGAGAGCAAATAGCAAAAGGGTGCAAGCGCGGCACAATGTGTCATGTTCTCACCACTACTGCCCCACGGGACGTAGGGAGATGGAGCCTAGACCAGCAGAAGTTTCTCCAGCCTTGGGGATTCTCACCCAAGCCCCTACGTCAGCCTGAGGAAAGTTACGAGAGAACAAGAGCCCAGCAATTTCTTTTTTTTTTTGGGGGGGGGGGATGAGGCAATTGGGGTTAAGTGACTTGCCCAGGGTCACACAGCTAGTAAGTGTCAAGTGTCTGAGGCCAAATTTGAACTCAGGTCCTCCTGGATCCAGGGCTGGTTCTCTATCCACTGTGCCACCTAGCTGCCCCAGAGCCCAGCAATTTCACAGCTGGAATGCTCAGAGAGAACCTGCACGAACCGATGCAGGGTGAAAGGAGCAGAACCAGAACAATTGATACAATAACAATACCACGAAGCCAAACAACTCTGGAGGACTTAAGGACTCTGGTGCAATGACCCACTGTGTTTCCAGAGGACCCACAATACAATGTGTCACTGCGCTCCCCAAAAGCACACAGACTCAAGGTGTAGAACAAGACATACATTTTGAACAATGTGTGCTTATTGGTTCCAAGGGTTTTGTTTTTCTTTCTTTTTTAGTGGGAAGGGAGAGAAGATGCATTTCCCTTGACTACAAAAAAGACTGCAGGGCAGTAGTCCCAGAGCAAGCTCATGAGACTCTCGTCTTCCTGGAGAGATTTACAACTACTCCCAAGAACTGCTGTGCAGGCATCAAGCTGGTGCCTCCAAAACTCAGTCATCTCTGGGGCTTTCATCTGCCCTTCCTCATGTATTCCTGTGCTGTCCAGTTAGAAGATCATCTTCCTGAATAGGGAAGATTGAAGTAAAAGAGCGGATGAGAAGTTCTGTCCATTCCCCAGCCATTATGGTTGCCCTGGCCACCCTCTGCAAGGAGCTTCTCTCTCCTTCCTTGTATTTTCCTGCCCTTTTGGCATCCAAACAAGCCCTCCATTCACTGAAAGCCTGAGTTCACTCTTCTGATGGGATCCCCTTTCCAAGGCCTCTCTGGTCTTGGTTATATGCCCTCACTTGCTTTATTTTAAAATCAACCCTCATCAGGAAGCTCTCAGAAAAATCACACTGCTCCCTTGAGATGCTCTTCTCTCCCTTTTCTTTCCCAGCAGGATAATTCATGATGGGTCATCAGAATTTCATTCTTAAGAGGCTCCCATCCCTTGTAGGCAGACTTTGCTTTTAGAGCTTCAGACCCTGGGATGAGGCCTCTCTTTCCTCTGACCTTTCTGAAACCCATTTGTCGGATTTCAGGGGCCATGTAAGACTATATCCTACACTCCCCCCATCTAATATGAACTCTAAAATGTCAGGGTCACTGTTTCCTAAGGTTGCTGTCACTTCACCAACCCTAGCTGCTGTGGCAAGATGAAAACCAGGACAATACCCCACCCCCCATCACTACTTCCTATGAATGCAGCAGTGAGACAATTTAGGAATCGATCGACAGTTTTGCTTTTAGGAGAAAAAGACTGTTCAGGCAGCCATATAGCGATTGCCCCGTCAGTCCTTCCTCTATGTAGCTGCAGCATCGGTTTTGTGACCTGCACCCAGAACTCTCGTCTGCAGAAGTCCTCGTGCTGACTGCATCAAGCCCTGTGTCTTCCTCAGAAGAAAGAACTGAGCCTAACTCTTCACACGAGAAAGCCCCGATAGAGAATGGCTACTGTTGAGACTAGGAAAGACAGTGGCTGGACAGCCCAGAGAGCAGGCCCAGCAGTGGCTAGATCTTAGACAGTTATGCAGCTGGGCCCTGAAGAGAAGCAGATGGAAGTCGTTTAGTGTTTAAAGAGGCTTCCAACTTCTTTCTGAAATCAAGACCCATCTTTTAACATCAGTATTCTTCTGATGATGCCTGACAACTAAGTCATGAAATGAATACCAACCTCTGAAGAATGAAAGTTGTGGGTCACCCCAAGGACAAAGAGAATGAAGGGGCCTGCTGAGCACACACAGGGTGCAGAACATTACTGAAGAACCGTGCAGGAGGAATTGTATAAAGGATGGTCAGAAGAGGAAGCATGGAGCTCACAGCATAAGACATGGACAATTCAGCATCCCCCAGCTTCCCCACCATCCATGGGAGATCAAGGGATCTGGATAGTGAATCCTCCCTGGAGTCTGAACCGGAGTTTTGTCAGTACTCTGAGAACTCTATTTCAGCACATTTGGTTTCCTGTGTAATCCCACACACTTTACTTTTGTGCTTCAGAACATCATTCTGCGACTGCCAGAGCCCTGCTCTGGAGCAAGGACACAAAGCAGAGCCTCCCTCTCCCTCTGCTCCACCCTCCCACAGCCATGGACAACCAGCCAAGCCCAGAGGGTGCATGTGGATGGCAGGCCCGTCCTTGCCACTGGAGTGCGCACTCACACTGACCAGCTACCTGAGCCCAGCTTGGGGTGGGGGGGTAGGGGGGCGGGGCACGGCACAGCAGGAAGAACTCGGGCCTTTCCTCCCTCATCCCAAGAGTTCTCATCCACCATTCTCCCTCTTTCTGCTCTCTTTGTTCTGCTTTTCTCTTCTTTCCCAACAAGAATTGGTAAGGACTTGTCAGTGCCTGGGGGTAGTTCCCCCGCCCCTCTGCCCCATAACCAAGCTGCTGGGTCCTGGGTAATGGACAATGTCCTGGTCCTGGTGGGGGCTGCCCAGTGCCAAGGCCAGAGCCAAGACCAGAGCTGGAGACAAAGACCGGGACAGCACCAGGGCCAGAGCAGGGGCACGGGGCAAGGGAACAGGACTCATCATCTCCCAATGATGCATGGGAACTGCTATGAAGATGGGCTCGTGGCTGAAGTGGAAGGGGGGTGGCAGGGAGACATATAATCTTGGCCCAGGTATCTGGGCTTGAGGAGATGCTACAGAAATCACTAAGAGACAGACAGGAGGAAAGGAGAGGCAGGACAGGTGAGGGCTCACCTGGTCCCCCTGGCGGGCGATGACCGTGCCAGCCTTGGCGTGATGCAGCAGCACTCGGCTGTTCAGCAGCGTGGGGTCCTGGGAACAGGGAAGGACAAGACAGTTCTCAGGGTGGGACCCCACGGCCTTCCTTCAAACGTCCTTGCCTCTTCCCCTCTCCCCACCTACCTCTATCTTCATCAGTTTCACCAACTCCCGCTTGGCCGCCTCGATGATGCTGCTGGTCTGCCGGCCTTGGTAGGGCCCGAAGGGGCAGTCACCCCCGGCTGACTCGTCCTCACAATAGCTGTACTCACAGGCTCCCGCCGGCTGTTCCCGGGGCTCCTGAGACATCGACTGGGTAGAACCAGGAAGTCAGGGAGCCCCCAGTTCGGTCTCCCCCCGCCCCCCAACATTCCACATGTGCAGCCTCACACTCTCGGTCACAGCCCAGAGAACACTGCTGGGACCAAGCTGCTGGCCAAGGGTCTGAAGCCTCAGGTGGGCTTGGGGATCGGAGCGAGCACGGGGGAGGGCCTCACCCGGGGCGTGCTGGATACTGGGCTCCCTGAGCCCTCCTCCTGGAGGGACACCGAAATTCGGCCCCGCTCATAGGCCATGTCAAAGTCGGAGCGTGGGCCCCGCTGCAGCCCTGGAAAGGGATGGAAAGAAGGGAGGCCTCAGGGTCAGCCCTCCATTCCCCTCCAGATCTTTCCCTCTTCCTTGACCCTTACCAGAGATGTCCACAGGCATGGAGATGCACCGACTCAGCAGGGGGGCAGCAGGGGGTTCCAGAGAGGCCGGGGGCTTCACGGGGTCCCCTGGAGAGGAGAGGAGGTACCATCAACCCTGACGGCCCCTCCTTTCCAAGCCCACCATATCTGCAGCTAGGTCTGGGGGACTAAGGGAGTAGAGGCCAGGACAGGTGGAGGGTTCTAGAAGAGCCAGGTGAAGGTACAGGGTACCACCACAAACTCCTTCCAACTTGAGACACAGGCTGCCATTGACCCCCAGCCATTGTCATTGGTGGGGGAAAGGGAATCAGAAATCCAATCAGAATGGCCATGGAGGGGACAGGAGGCTACGATGAGGGCCCATCAGGAGTTCAGGCTAGGGGTGTTTGAAAAGGAACCTGGGGGGCCTGGAAGGGGGGCTCCTGTAGGGTCCTGGGGCCGGGCCAGAGGATCCCGTGGTTCTTCAGCAGTGGAGGCACTGATGACACGCTTGGGACCCCTCACAGGGCTGGTTCGGGTTGGGAGGCCCGGGCTTGGGAACAGGCGCAGAGGCTGCATCTCCTGGACAGAGCAGGTGAGCGTATGGAGAGATGATCCTTTCAGAAACAGCCCTGCCACCTCCCCCCATCCCCTCGGCACTCACGTGACTGAAGAGCTCATTGGTCAGGCCCAGGTAATTGTGAAGGGCCAAGAAGGTCACTCGCTGCAGACGCACCATGATGATCTAAAAGTAACAGCAGAAGCAGGGTCGGGGCCTGCAGGCTCAGCCCAGGTCCCAATACTGGGGAGGGACCAGATAAGGGGCCCAGGGGTGGTGAGGTATCAGCTCGGGGAGGGAGGGAACCAACCTGCACAACTCGCACGAGGCTCTCGGGGTACTTTGCAAAGACAGCAGAGAAGGCTTCCACAGGCAGTCGCAACACTGTGGAGTCGCGGGCAGCCCGGGCGGAGACTGTCCTGTACGGCCGCTGGTGCCCCTGTGTGGGGAGATAACAGAGTCAGGGTGCCAGGCCCGGCCACCAGGCTGGCTTCCTTACCCTCAGGGTGCCGGCGCTCACCGTGATGACGTCCAAGATGCTGAGCAGGCTGTTGACGCTGTCCCCGGGGAAGACCTCCTTCACCACACACTCCTTCCCATCCTGGAAAAGGGAGCGGCTAGCCTCCAAACCCAACACCTAACCACTGACGCGGACTCGTGGAGCCCGACAGCTGGCACCCGAGCCTAGAACCGCAGCTGCCCACGCCTCCCCCCCATCCCCGCCCCCCGCCAGCCCTGCTCACAGGGCCCGGGAGGCAGAGCTCCAGCTGCCCGTCCTGGACCACGTAGATGCTGGCGTCTGGTTGGCCCGGCCGGAACACGTAGTCGCCCTGGCTCAGCCGCTGGAACACCATGTGGCGACACAGCTCCAGGAACAGGGGCTTCTCAAAGTGGCCCAGCACCCTGCGGAGGGGAAGGGGGCGCTAGAGCAGACACCACATCTGAGCCCGACCCAGCAGAGCAGACCCCACGTCTGGGCCTGCCTCCTTGCCCTCCTGCCCCCCACTCACCGAACATTCTTAAGCATGTAGAGCACCTCCGAAGGCAGGTGCGAATTGGCCACATCAAACTCAGTGAGGTCGGCCTCCAGCACAGCAGGGGGAGGCTCCTTCCGCTGCAGGGTCGGCGTCTCTTTCTGGATTCGAAGGATCCTGGGGGTGTGAGCATTATGTGTTGAGGGGTGATAGACCAAGACGGCCCGCCCCACCGCTCCTCTGGGAGTCCTGGGCTCATGGGGGGAGGGGGAATCCTTACTTCTTGGCAATATTCAACATCTTGAGTTTCTTCTTCATGCGCGGCCGGGAGGCTGTGGAGATAGTGGTGTCCACCAGGGAGGAGGTAGACTGGGAGACCTGAAGCAGAGAGGGGGTCCGTCAGCAGGCCCTAAGTGTCCATGTGCCCTCCCACAAGGCCAGACCAGCAGTAAGGGAAAGAAAACAAGGAAGGAGGGTGGGAAACAGACAAGAGGGCAGTGAATAGACTTCAGGAAGCTGATGGGCCCAGTGAATGCCTAGTGAAGGGGTCAGACCTTGCGCATGATCTTGCGTCCGTAGAAAAGGACCTTGTCCCTCTTGCGGAATCGATACTTCGGAGTCTCCTGGGCCTGGACCTCTGGGAATTACAAGCACAGGCCCACGGTGACCACCTCTCAGTACTCTGGCCTTCAGATGCCCAGCCCCTCAGCTCTTTTTCCCCCTGAAGAGCACAACAAAGGGCCCCAGAGATCCCTGGCAGGAAGCCTCACTCTTTGTACGCAGCCTCCGGACAAACACCAGGATGAGGCCGGCCATTAGCAGCACCGCAGCCCCCACACCGATCATCATTCCCATCACCTGCAAGGAGAAACACCAAGTGTCCCTCATACTAGGAGGGTCCAGGGAAGGGGGAAGAGAGGGGAGAACAAAACAGCTCCCCCTTAGAGACCTGTGCCCAACAAGCACGCTCCCCTGCCTCCCTCTACACTTGCCCCCACACAGTGCCCTGTGCCTTCCTGGACCTCCCCAAGTGCTGCCTGGTCTCGCCTCCTCAAAGCCGCCCCTGACCAGACCAGCCCCAGGGGTCTCCAGCACCTCCCTTCCCCATACGGCATTCGATGCCGCTTCTCTTCATTCTTGTGAGGCTCCTCTCTCGCTAGGCCCCGAGCCTGTGGAGGGCTTGAGCCAGCCCTGCCCTCTCTGGATCCCCCATAAAATAACAGAACATGGGGTACCCAGGGGTCTCCATCACTCCTGTGGCAGCACTAGCCAAGGGTCACCCCCCCACCCAGGGAGTTCTGTGAAAGCTGACTGGCTGCTCAACAGCCTTAATGACCCCATTTCCTTAAAGACCCTTCTGGCTCTGAACCTCTGTCCATCTGATCACAGATCCCTGCACCAGAGTTCAGGCAGCCAAGACTCCAAATTCTCTCCAGCACAGCCAGACCCCAAAAGCTAGGCATGCTGGGAGTTGTGGGTCCTACTGATGCCCTCAGAGCTGCCGGACTCACCAGGCTGGTCTGCAGCGGGTCCTCCACCAGCAGCTTGATATTGGGGAGCATGTCGGTGAGTGCCGCATCCTGGAAGGCAGAGTAGGGGCAGAGCCTGGGGGAAGAAGTCTCTTCCCATGCCCAGGAGCCAGCCCACAGCCAGGAGGGAGTGGTAAACACCTGGCCCTCACTCCCCCAAACCCCCGGGGTCCACAAAGCCACCTACCTGGGGTGGGGGCTGAGGCAGCTCAGACTCACTCTGGCCCATGTCTGCGGCTGGCTCCGGGGCTGCCTCCGAGGCCCAGCTGTGGCCTTGTACAGCCCTGGGAGTCCAGGGAACAGGACAGGTGAGATGGTGGAAGCTGGGCCTGGCCCCCCATGGCTGCCCTAACCCCAGACACATAGCTCTAGGAGTGGCTCCAGGGTGTGTGGATGGGGAAGGTGAGGACAAAGGCCAAGCCAGGTAAGGAGAGGGTGGAGCTACACCACGGGAGCCCTAGATACCAGAGGCAACAACATGCCAGCCAGCACATACATGCATCCGTCTCAGCTGCAATTCAGGTTACCCCCCATTGCTCCAGCAACTCCCCCATTCCTGGCAGCTAAGGGCCTGCTCTGAGATCCTCAGCCATTTCCCTCCCCTAGAACTAGAACACAGGACAATGGAGGCTCAGCGAGCACAGGAAGGAAAGGGAAGCCTTGCCCCCAAGCTCCCAGCACGGCTCCTTCCAGACATCCACAGAGGGGGACGGAAGGACAGAGGACCAGACTTCGACAGGGCTGAGGCAAGAAGCCACTTCCTCCCAGGAGGGCTGTGGAAAATTCCTAGAGCTTCAGAGAAATAGGGGGAAAATTCCACCAGTGCCAGAACCCCAACGAGCCTCTCCTGCTCTACCCAAAAAGCAGGCTAACCCTCTGGAAGAGTCGCTCCACACCCAACCCTGACCAAAGCCACAAGAAAAACCAGGACACCCTTCCCCGCCCCCTCCCTCAAACCTCCCCCAGAGAAGAGGAGGCCACAGGGGAAGAAGTCTGGCCTCTGCCCTAGCTTGGACCCAACCCTCAATCCTTGTAGGGTTCCGTTCCTTTCCCCGCCCCCAGTCTGGGAGATTACTGGGGGACAATGGAAGATTACCAGAAACACTGGGATGTTTCTGAAGAGCACCAGAATGTGCTTACTTGAAGGGGCATAATTTAATAGTCAAAATAGCTACCATTTCTATAGCATTGTAAGGTTTACAAAGGACTCTACACATGATAACTTATTGGAATGATTTTTCACAACTCTGTGAAGTAGGTGCTCTCATTATTCCCATTTCACAGATGAGCAAACTGAAGTGAAAGGAGGCAAGTGACTTGTCCAGGATCACATAGTTAGGGAGTGTTTGAGGCAGGATTCAAAGCCAGGTCTTCCTGAATCTGAGTCCACATTCTCTCCACTGTGCTACCTGGCTGATACCTTATTCAAAAGAAAAATTAAAAAACAGATAAAAAAGGGTGTTGGATTAGCGATCTATTTTAGGAAGATGAACTCAGTGTGAGGAAATCGAGGAGACAGAATGGGGAAACATGGTAGAGAATGGTTGGGTGAAGATCAAAGGAGAGACCAGAAAGCAATATTGTCATGAGATCCCACTGCCCAAGAACTCAGGAAACACATCACAGATGTGCCACAGGGATGATGTAATGATGGGGGGAGATTTCAACCATCCACATGTTTGCCCAAAGCAGAGCAGCTGCGGAATTCTGGACTAGCCCTCATGATCGTTTCACTCTTCAAAGGGTAAAGGAATCAATGGGAGAAATCGCCCTAATTGCCCTGACTGACCTAATGAGCTGAACCAGTTGCTAGAGAAGTGACAGGAACTTTGGGAATGAGTGACAGACCTGTTCCATCTGGCAATTTCTGACTAAAGAGGAAAAAGGGGATAAAGTCGATCATGCAACCTAGACTTGGGGAGAGGGGACTTCCAAGAGGCCAGAGAAGAACAGGTCTAAAATGTTACATGGGAAGTCAAGTGATCACAATGGGAAGCAACTGAGGATGATATTTCAAGGAGGTAAACACAAATGATTCCCATCTAGAGGAAACTGAGGCAAACGGATGTGGAACCAACTCATCGACCCCCTTAGTTTTTTGTCTTTATTTTTTTTTAAGGCAGAAGATGGGAACACAAGGAGGTAGATGAGGTTGAGAAGAGTAGCTGGGTCCTGAACGAACAGCATCAAGAGAGGGCTTGAGGTCAGAGGTTAAGGCCCACAAAAAGGGCGATGACTACAGGTAACAGAGGAAATGCTCTCTAGGATAGAAGGAAAACATAAAAGGGTTGAGGCGAAAGCCAATATTAGTATGGAGATGTTAGGACAGTGAATATCTGCCCTTGACAAATCCAAGTGGCAAAGCACTGATGAAATGCACCCTAGGAAACAGCGAGTGAGGTGGCTGAACCCAGGTCCGAGATGTCTCAAAGATCATGAAGAACAGGACAGGTGCTGGACAAACATTCCAACTTCCAGTAAAGGGAAGAAGGTGGAATCTACAAACTAGGCCATTGAGTTTGAGTTCAAATCTTGGCAAAACTCTAGAATGAATGATCATAGAGATGACTTGTGAGCATTCAGGGGAAATAAGTCACAAACCACTAAGAGCTGGCCTGGCTTCCTCCACAAGTTGAGCTGGACCAACCTCCTTTCCTTCTCTGACAGGGTTAATGAACTGCGATATAATAATAAACTGGGATAAGGGACACGTTGAAATACCTGATTATCAGTGAACCATCCGACAAAGGCTATTGTGCTGTTATTTTGGACAAGAAGGAGTGATGAACAGTGCAGGAGAAAAGTTATATGGAGTTGGATCTCATGATGGCCAGACCCAAAGGATAATTATCAATTTGTTGCTGTGAATTTGGAGTGGGAAGGGGGAGCTCCCAGAGAGTACCTCACAGATACATGCTGAGGTCTGCAATATTCACCTTTTTTATCAGTGATGCAGATGAAGGCATGGAAGGCAGGCTTAGAAAATTTGGTAGATGACACAAAGCTAAAAGGGGTGGCTAACATCCTGAATGACAGACAGGATGCAAAAAAGATCTCATTAGGATAGAACAATGAGTAGAATCTGGCAATGAGGAGTTTAATAGGGATAAATAAAGTCCTGAGCTTAGGGGTAGAAAAAAATCCAAATATCCAAGAATAGGAAAGGAGGGGAAGGAAGGCATGGCTAGAGAATTGTAAACAAGGTCTGCAAATAGGATTGAACTACAAGTTCCAAATGCTTCAACAGAGATTTGGCAGCTAAAAGTGGATTGATCATGGGGCAGCTAGGTGGCGCAGTGGATAGAGCACCGGCCCTGGATTCAGGAGGACGTGAGTTCAAATCCAGCCTCAGACACTTAACACTGACTAGCTGTGTGACCCTGGGCAAGTCACTTAACCCCAATTGCCTCACTAAAAAAAAAAAAAAGTGGATTGATCTTGGGCAGCAATGGGTTGGGGGCGGGGGAGGGAGGGAGACACACAGGTCCCCTGGATGATGATGCTGTTCTACTCTGCATTGGTCATAAGCTGGGAGTATTTTGTTCAGTTGAGGTACCACATTTTAGGAAGGATTATTGATAAGCTAGACTGGGTTAAGAGAAGGGTGACAGGGACAGTGACAAGAGAGCACATCATGTGAGGACTAGCTAAAGTAACAATAAATGTTCAGTCCAGAAAGAGGAATCATGGGGGACAAGATGGCTATCCTCACTATTTGAAGGGAGGACAGGAGGATTGTTGTTTGTCCTTCATTCCCAAAGAGGACCATGACATCAGGGTGATGTCATGACTGGCAGTGTATTGGATTTAAGTGAGGGAGGGCTATGCAAGTCACCAACCTCACTGTCTCTTACAGAGCCACCTAGATCCAGTGGCAAGATATAGAGCTGAATGACTGGAGATGGCCCCAGATGTTTTCGGGTTAAGTGACTTGCCCAGGGTCACACAGCTAGTGTCTGAGGTAAGATCTGAGCTTAGGTCCTCCTGACTCCAGGGCCAGTGCTCTATCCACTGCTCCACCCAGCTGCCCTTAGTGGGAGCAGCAAAGGGAAGAAGAGTACAAGAGGCAGGTTTTGTGTTTCAACTAAGGCCTAGAATACTCTCCCTCCTCATCTCCACCTGCTGGCTTCCTTCAGGTGCCACTTTACAAGACATGCCAGACTGTCCTCAATGCTGGTACCTTCACTCTACCCATCACTTCTGGCTTAGTTTGCCCTGTCTAGATCTTGTTAGCACAGAGCCATTTACCTAGTGCCTCCACCATTAGACTGGGAGCTGCTTGTGAACAAGGGCTGTTTCTGCTTTCTCAATCTCCAGTGCTTAACCCAGTACAGAGACATTTAATAAATGGTTATCGACTAACTAACCATCGGAGTGGTCCAAAAGGACAGCCTGCTTTGGGAAAGAGTAGATTCCCCCTCGCTGGAGGTCATGCCGAAGAGGAGTTCTGTGCCCGCCTGTCAAGGGTTTTCATAGAAGGAATTCTCATTTGGATACCAGTTAGATCAGGGAGCTTTGGGAGGCTGACACCTAATTCTGATATTCTCAGATTCTGGGAAAGGGGCTGGGAAAGTTCCAGGATTAAGCGAGGGTTGGGAGGGACTAAAGGTGCTTAAGAGACCAAGGGGAGTCAGGGGGCTTGGGGCTGAGGAGATGGACGGAATGGGGAGCTAGAGGAATACAAAGCAGAGAAACAAGGGGTTATGGGGTCTGGGAGTCTGGAAGACTGAGGAGCTGAGGAACTGAGAAGCAGAAGAATTCAGGAGAATGGTGGGGGGGCGGGGATGCTGAAGAGACAGAAGGGACTGTGAGAGCTGAAGCGAAGGGAAGACCATGAGGAGAAGGGAGGGTGAGGGGCCAAGGGGCAGCATTCCCGGACATTTTCTCCCCTTTTATTTTTCCCATGATCCATCTCTCTCCTGGTTCTCCACAAAAAAATTGAAGAGTTGAAGCGACCTGCAGCTAGAGGTCATCTAATCCAGTCAGGCAAAAATCCCTTCTAGAACATCCTTTTACCTGTCTGAGCACCCCTGCTCTGGATCTTCAATCCCTGTTCAAACCTCCTAAGTGTAGTTACCGCCCCCCCCCCACACACACACACACAGTACTAGCCTATTTTGTCTTCATACTTTATATAATTTGTTAGTGACCTCAACCATTTCCATGGGTTCAATTTGACCACGTTTAACCAGACAAATGCCAAATCTATGCATCTTGTCCTGATCACTTACTTGTCCTACTCCAGTCCTACAGGATCAATTGGCTGCTGGACATTTCTATCTGGATGATCTGTAGAAATCTCAAACTCAACATGTCCAAACCAGAACTTGTTACCTCCATCTGCCCCAACCTGCAAACTTCCCCTCATTCACCACCATCTCTCAGGTCACCCAGGTTCACAGCTGGCATCATCATAGATTTTTTCTCAGTTACCACATTTCATTGATTCTACTTCCACAACCTTTCTCAAATTCATACCTTCTTCTCTGCTCACACAGCCACCAAAGCCTCATCCCCAATTTTGTGGGAGAGAGGGACAGACCAAACACTGGCTATTAGAGAGCTGAGACCCAAGATAACCATGGAAAAGTAAAAGCACACCCAGCTATCTTTGAGGACTTCAAGGAACCCAGCCCGGATAAACTTTGTCTCCTTGGGTACTGAATGAAAAGGCCCATGTAATTTCAGACCATTGTCTAACCAGGGCCCTCAAAAGACACTGGAGGGACAGATCAATGCCCAGGCATGTCAAAAAGACATGGGTTTGGGGCAGCTAGGTGGCACAGTGGACAAAGCACCAGCCCTGGATTCAGGAGGACCTAAGTTCACATCTGGCTTCAGACACTTGACACTTACTAGCTGTGTGACCCTGGGCAAGTCATTTAACCCTCATTGTCCTGCAAAAAAAAAAAAAAAAAAAGACGACAATGACGACATGGATTCAAATACTCCCTCTGACACAAGGTGGCTGTCACTTAATGCCTAAGTGTTCCACACAATTCTCTAAGGTTATAAATTGCACAGGCCAACCCAACCTGGTAGAAGGAATTTCCTCACCAGAAGTTCCCTTTGTCAATTAAATCACAGGTCAAAATAATGTGGAAGATGAAATGCCATAGAACTTGCTAAGGATGATGTCTCAACTTAGGAAGGAGAGAGAGAGAGAGAATAGGGTTTCCTAAATGTAAGCCTGTGAGGTTGACTGATTCACAGGAAAGTTCCAGAATATATTAGAAGAAGGTGAACATCTAGAAAAGAAAGCAGTGATCACAAAGAGCAAGCATGGATTCATCAAGAACAGTTCAAGTCAGACAAACCGTATTTTCATTTTTGACAGGGTTACTAGACTGGTAGGTCAGGGGAATGCTATAGATAAGCTTCTTAAACTGTGAGTCTTGACCCCACATGGGGTCAAGAAACTGAACGTGAAGGTCGAGAAAAATTTGGCATGTGTTTGATTTGCATATCTATTTTATATACCTATATATCTGGGGTCATGTAAAAATTTCTTGGGTGAAAAGAGTTTGCAAGTAGAAAAAGCTTAAGAAGCCCTGTTATAAAATATAGTTCATCTAAATGTTTGCAGAGCATTTCATAAAGACTGTCATGCTGTTCTTGTGGGGGGAAAAGAGAGAGGTATAGGCTAAATGACAGCACAATTAAACGGATCTGGAACCGGCTGAAAGGCCTTTACTGAAGAGTAGACATTAATGGTTCCATATCTTGGCAGAAGTTTCCAAGCAGAGTGGATCAACAATTCTGTTTTTGGGGCTGTGCCAAAGTCTTCATTTTCAGCTTCATCAATGACTTGTATAAAAACATCGTTGGCATGCCTACAAAATTTGACAATAACCCAAGGCTGGAAGGGATAAGTGAGGGACAGCTAATACAAAAGATAACAATCGGTATTCAAAACAAAATTTTGATGAACTAGAACGTCTGGCTAGATATAATATGAAACTTCATAGGAACAAATGTAAAGTCTTATACCTCAAAAAAATTCAACTTTTCCAATACAAAGTGAGAGGATGGCCCCATAATAGCTTGGATGAAAAAGATCTGAGTGCTTTAGTGGCTTATGAGCCAGTGTGGATCAACAGTGTGGCGCAGACACCAAGAAAATCAATGTGATCTTTGGCTGGATTGAGAGGCAGACTGCACTGAGGGAATCACAGCCCCATCAAACAAGTAAAGTATTTCTTGAAGTTCTGAGGACAATTTTCAGAAGGACGCTGTTAAGGCAGGAGGTATCTGGAAGGGGGGGAACAGCATGGAGAGTGGCTCAGGTTCAGTCGGTATAAGGATCATTTAATCCATCCGGGACACAACACGGCTGACAAAGAATCTGACCACAACACTTCCCAAGCTCCTATGGCTCCCTAGGATACGATGTAAACTCTTCTGTCGGGCTTTCAAAGCCCTTCACCAGCCGGGGCCCCAGCCTCGCTCCCCAGGCTTCCCACGGACCAGTCAAACTGGTCTTCTCTCTGTTCTTTACTAGGGGATCTCCGTCTTTCTGTCTCCATGCCTTTGCCGTCCCTCGTGCCCGGCATGCCCCTCTCCATCACCTCCTCTTCCCAGACTCCAGGAAGGCGTTCCTGACCCCCAGCCCCCTGCCTCCGTACCTATCTCTATACGGACAAGCACCAGGTGCTGCGAGCTCCCTGAGAGCACATGCTACTCCCTGGTTCGCAGGCGCACAGCGGGGGGCTGCCAGGTAATTCCGGGTGGGCTGAAGCGCGGACGTTTGGCCTGGCGAAGGCTTGGCAGGACCTCCGAGCACTGACCGGGCTTTCCTGGGGAAGGAGAACCCGGCTTTGGCCCGGCCCCAGAGCTCCAGGGGACGCTGCAGAGGGGTCAGGTTAGGCTGGACACAAGGAGAACGTTCTCCCGACGCCGGCTACCTGAGGGGGTGCAAGAGGGCTCCCCTGTGTCTCGGCCCCTGCCAGGCACGCCGTGTGGGGGGGGAATCCTACCCGGGCACCGACACTCCCTCCCGGGCTCACTTTGGAGCCTCCAGAGCTCAAGGCTGGGATTCATCCCCGCCCTTCAAGGCCAAGTTCATGCGCCGCCTTCCCCGGGAGGCCCCTTCCTGTCTGCATGGAGCCGGGTCTCCTCCGGCCGCCGCCAGACACTCCTTCCCTCGGGAAATCACCCGGAACTCGGTGGTGCTGGGTCCTGTGCCCCCCCACGACGGAGGCTCCTGCCTAGCGGGAGGGGGCGCCCGGTTTGTTTGTTGGTCTTTGCATCCCCTGCGTCGGGCATACAGTAAACGCCCCATAAATGCTTCGGTTGAATTAAATTGACTCGGTGAACCCGAGAAAATGAGGATGGGGGGAGGGCGGGCTGGAAATGAGGGGATCACAAGCGACAGAGTCGCGGGGGGTGAACTCCAGGGATCACCCCAGTCCTCTCGCTATCACGGACACCGCCCTGGGATCACACGCCGAGGGCCCCGGACTCACCAGGGCCCACAGCCGGCTTAGCTCCGCGGTGCCGCCGTCTCCTGTCCCTCCATTACCGCAGCAGTAGCGCGGCCCCTTTAAATTACGGCTCCCGGCGCGCCGTGATGACCTCATACCTTCGTCCCCGCCCCTTCTCGGCCACCATACACTGTAAACTCGCTCGGAGGAGCGGCGCCATGTTAAAAATGGCCGCGAACCTTACGCGGGTTCCGAGATGTTTCACGCGCCCGAGACTTGGGCCCCTCCCGCCTCGCTACGTTACGCCCCGCCTGAGGCCTCCACCTCCCCCTCCCCTCAGGGGAGAGGACACCTGACGCTCCTCTCCGCCCCCACCGTGACGCAGACTCAGAAACCAGACGCGGCGACCTGTCCGTGTTCATCCTTTATTGTTCCCCCGCGTCTCCCAGTCCCGCTAAAAAAGGGCCCGGGCCCCGCCCCGCCCCCGCCCGCGGAGGAGGCCCAAGTCCCACTGCGGGGGCGGGGTCCCCGCGGCTCCACGAAGTCACTTCCTAAAAGCAAACCCTTCAACCATAAATAAGGCGCTGGAAGCGTCTAGTCCACTCCCACGAGAGGCTAAAAGCCGCGCGTGGCTTTTCCACGGCTCAGTTCACGAGCAGGGCATTTTCCTGCGAGGGTTCCCTGGGAAGAAGCAGAAAGACAAGGGTGGGAAGTAGGGAAGGCAAGGTCCCGGGGCGTGCCCCCAAACCCCACCCCCGGACCCCCCGCCAGGATCGGGGTACCTGGTGCAACAGCAACACAGGAGGCTGCAGGCGGAGCCGCTGCCGCGCCGGAACTTGCCGGAGGTGGGGCTGTCCTGACACTTGGCGATGTAGGCCTGCAGCTGGCTGCCCTGGGCCTCACCCTCGCCCTCGGACTGGTGCTGCTGCAACACGCCAGGAGAGAGGGTCGCCGTCAGAGGGGGTTGGGGGGGTGGCTGACCTGCACGTGTGGGGGCGGGGCGGCTGGCACGCGTGCACGCGTGTGCACGTGCACACGCCTTGGTGGGTGTTCCACGAACACCTGTCGAGGCCCAGGGCCAAGAAGAACCACAATTGACAAGGGCCCCACCTTGATAGTCTCATAGGAGCCGGTGATGAGCGCAATGAAGAGGCTGAGAACCATGTAAATGAAGAGGCTGATGAAGGAGTAGAGATAGAGCTGGGAGAAGAGCCAGACCAGGCCGCTGTGCGCCTGCATGGCCGCAAACGTCACGAACATGTCATCCCCGTTGATGAGGGAGAACAGGCACTCTGACACCATAGAGAGGGAACGAAACTGGAAGAGACCCAGGATCAATCAGGGTGAGAGAGAGGAGAGATGGGGAAGACAAAGTCTGGGAGAGGGCCAGTTCAAAGCACCAGAGCTAGAGGTTTAAAGGGCCTTCTCTTCTTCCAACCTCTGGCCCGCTGTTCTGTTCTCCCTCCCTTCTATCTTCTACAAAAGCCCTGCCTGAAATAGTCATTCTCCCAGTCCCCAAGGCCAACGAAGAAGTACAAATGTCACCTCCCCTCCCCCCCCACAAAAAAACCTCCCACCAGGACAGGGCCCCTCCGGCCTCATTCCCCCCAAGCACCACAACAGAGGTCCTAGGCACCTTCATGTGGTAAGGCCCCAGGACTATCCAGCCACAGAAGCAGTAGCCCAGGTAGATGACAGCCACGCAACAGCAGAAGCGCATGACGCTGGGCAAGGCCACTCGGAGTGTGGCGATGAGGATCTGGAGGGTACAGAACAGTGGCCATCAAGGCTCCCACAAGGTCTGACCGGCCTCAGCCCCTGTGTGAGATGGGGCTGGGCTACAAGCCTGGCTTGGGGTCACAGTCCTCCCACTGGCTGGGTAAGAGCCAGGCTTCTAACATGGGGAGTGGGGGAGGGAAGCAGGGTCTGGGTCCCTCTGTTTTTCTGGCCTCAGCACCTCTAAGTTCAAGATAGGTGTTCAAGAGGCCTGGTGCAGGCCTGGCTTATGATCACATAGCCTTCCCAAGGGGTGGGAGTGAGAGGGGCTGGACAGGAGCCAAGGCTCTTATGGAGGGAAGGGCAGCAGGGTCTGGGCTTACATTGTATTTCTGAAAGAAGGTAAGATAGCGGATTACGCCAACCCAGACGAGCAGAGTAGAGGTGCCCAGCAGGATGCTGCAGACGTCATAGCTGGCCAAGTTCTGGGGGCACAGGGAGCTCCATCAGCTCTAGGGAGGACCCGGCCCCTCCCCGATGCACGTGTCTCCTCAATTTTTCCTTTCTGCACTGGCCCCCATCCTGTGCTGTGTGGACGGGTGCATGCGTGTCTATGCGCTTAGTTGTGGACTTGAAGACAGAGAGCAGAGTCAGATGGGAAAGAGGGCAGTGCCCAGGGGTGGGGGAGGGCAGCAAAGTAAATAGGAGGACAGTCAAGTCGTGTAGGAACGTTGCTGCCTCAGACCCCAGAGGACATGCACAGAGACATAGAAAAGATGTAGGGAAAGGGGGAATGGGGCTGCACAGAGGACAACAGAGGGCACGGCTCATGAGCAGGGAGACCAAAGAGAAAGAGAGACAAGAAGACATAGGAAGGGTTTTTACAAAACAGGAACGGCCAACCTAGGTTGGGAAAAGGAGACAAACCAAGGGGTCTGAGGCAGTCCTACCTTGAGATGGCCCCACACAACCTGGTCCCACAAAGGGAAAAGGGGGCCTTTCACCCCAGACCACAGCCTGCTTGCAGGCTTGTCAAGGCCTTGTTCTGAGGTCAGTGTGGAACAGGAATAGGGCCCCCCCAACCCTGCCCCGGGAGTATCAGTGGAGCCCAGTGTCTAATATCTCTCATCCCCTAATCCAGCCCTAGGCTGCCTTCCTGAGGTGGGGGACAGACCTAAGTCCCCCCTTCTTCCCACATGAGCTTCTCCCCCCTCCCCCCAACAAGGGGACCTGCCTGACTTCTTGGGACTGGGAGGCTGTATCCCCCAGCCCACCTTGGCCTCAATGCCAATCTTCATGATCGTGCCAGATATGGTCAGTATGTCACTGGCCACAAGAAGGATGTACCAGCCATTTACAAACTCCAGCCGTTCCCACAGGCTCAAGGCATGACCCTGTCGGCGACAGAGGAAACGGGCAAATTCCTGGGGAACAAGGAGAAACCCTTCAAAATGCCACCCAAGATACCTGCATTCACCTCCCTCTCCCCAGTTATCCTTGCTTTGGGAGGCACTGCCAACTCTGAGTGGTGGGAGGGTGGCACCAAGGCCTCGAATAACAGAAGGTGGCAGCAGTTAGGGAGAAGGAAGAAAGGGTATGTAATCCCAAGTCTCACAGTTTGCAACAGGAAACCCCTCAGCAGGGAACGGGCACAGAGCAGGAAGGACAGGGCACAGGTCAGAATCACTACCACGTCAAAGAAGAGGCGAAACCGGTTGTCTCCTGGAGAAAAGATGGTGGATTGTGGGAAGCCAGAAAGTGGTGATTTGGGGAAACCAAGGCACTGAACAGGGAGGGAGAAAGGCTGGGAGGATAGGGGTCCAAACCATGGGGGAATCACGACACAGAGAACTGAAGGCAGAAGAGCCAAGGGTACCTGGTCTTACCGTGCCCAAAGACGCTGGGATGTTTACACTCTTGAATATGGGTGCTGGTCTCTAAGCTGATAGGGACTCGCCCACTATGGGCTTTGTTGTCAAATGTAATCTGGAGATAAAACATAAGATTATTGTGACAACAGTAAATGTGAAGAGTGCTGAGAAACAGGCAAAGACCTGCTTAAACCTTAAACAGATTCATAATGAAATAAGCCGATTTAGAACAATCTGTTCATGATAATAATAACAGTTCCCATCCGAGGTCCTTGGAGGCAGTCACAGAATTCCAGAATAGGCCTGGTCCAACCCTCTGGTTAACAGAGAACAATGAGGGAGGTGGAGAGAAAGTAAGGGATCAGCCCAGAATCACACACTATGAAGGAGCAGCCTGTATTTGAACACAGGTCTTCCATAAACTCCAGATGCAGATTTTCCTCCACCATCCTCTGCTGCTTCCAAGTTCCAGTCCCATTGTTAAACCAGGTTGCTCTCTTCACTCTCCCTTGGCACAGCAGGCTCTAGCTGTCTGCCCTACCTGTGATTCTGTACCCATCCCCCAATCTTCAATGGCCAGTCCCTTCCAGAAAACCTAATGGGCCCACCCTGCCTGCCCATCACTCAAGCTGCAGGGACTGCTCAGCTGCAATTCACAATTCAGCACGTGACTGTAACCTCCCACCCTTCCATGGCTTAAGGGCAAAACATGGGTCAGAGCAGAGAGTGCAATTGCTCACCAGGATGGTGAAGGTGTAACAGTCCGGGATTTCATTGTTGATGATGGTCTGCAGATTGATGGTCTTGAGCTGGAAACGGATGGTGACGTTGATCAGCCTGAGAGGGTGGAGGGGAGGAGATGGGGTGAGGGAGGAGGGGGGAGAACAGAAGCCTGAACTCTTCTCCCTCTTGGCCCATAAGCACCCGCTGCCTCCTGGGAAAGCCCAGCTGACCCTGTTTCTCTAGTGGGGTGAGGGCCGGCCTGCCCAGCTCTGCTGACTCTGCCATTGTTGCTTCCTGACCAAATCTGAGGATGTCTGTCTGTGGCTGGAGTTAGTACATGTTGGCTCCCCCTGGAGTCCTTTGTTTTGTTTTGTTGTGGTTTTTGGTTTGGTTTTGGTTTGGTTTGTTGGGTTTTTTTAGGGGGTGGGGTGCTATAGCAGATGAAGACAACTAAGGAAGCTCATTCCATAGACCCACATAAAGAAGGAGAAGTTGCAGTTGGAGGGAAAGGGGGAGTGCAGAGGGGGAAACAGGAACCAGAAAGTCAAGTACTTGTGAAACTTGAGTGTGAAGTTCTTGTAGCTACTGCCTTGTGAAGGGGACAGAAGGAACTCATCTGGGGGCAGAGGGTACTGCTCTGCAGGGTCCACCCCAATGCAATCTGGGAAGAAAGGATGAGAATCAGTAAGGCCCTCTGTGCCCCTCCAAGGGAGAGGGGCAAGCAGTCTCTCCACAGGAGACTCCTTGACTTCCTGGGGTGGCAGACACCAGCTGGAGGCCCCAGGGGTATTCCTGAAAGGGCCCCACTTTATCTCAGCCCTTCTCCTTCCCTCTACAGCCCATGTATCCACATCCCCAATACTAACCAGTGACCACCATTGGATCGATGTTGAAGGTGTCGTTGGCAGGGTCAATGTGCCCATGACGATAATACTGTTGGCACAACGCTAGGGCAGAGCCATTTGCTCCAGGGCCGCCCCCACCAGGCACATAGGCATATCTGCCCAGGGACTGCTCAGGGATCCGCAAGTACTGGTAGGTGGCAGGGGGAGGAGGGAAAGGAGTCATTCATTACCCCTTGACCCCGAGCTCTGTCCCTACCCCTAAAATCCCTAATCCGAGATGATCTATTTCCCTCACAATCTCCATATACTCATACCTGGTCCACAGCAAAGATGATGGACTGATTGAGGTCAGCCCGAGTATAGACAGCGTAGCTATCATCAGCCCCATCTGTGTAATCCTTGAGGAAGAGATGTTTGAAAGCCACCGTATTCTCCTCTCGAAACATCACCACAATCTGGTTACTGAGCCCAAACAGGATGAGCTGCCATGGAGGAGGGCAAAGAAGAGAATGCCAGGGATGACTGAAACAGAGCTCTACCCCCCACACCACCCCCATCCCTAAGTCCCCAAGCCAACCACATCGCTTTTTAGGCCTAGATGAAAAGGGAACAGGGGCAAGGGAGGGAGAGAAAGAAGTCTTCTCACTCATAGGAGGAGACAGGGGCTGTGGCAGAAGGGTAAGATGGGGTATCCAAGGTCTGAAATGAGGTTTTCACCAGGGCTGAGAGTGTGGGGAAGCAGCTCATCTTTCCCTCCTCTTCCACATGCCTTCCCTGAGTGCTGCCCCAACCCCCCCTCACACTTAGGTAGCCCCCAGGGCACCTGGATGGTGACAATGAGGATCTTGGCAACCTGCAGCATCAGCTTGAAGGGCTTTCGACCTTTGGCCCGGAACTTGTCACAGGGGCTCATAAAGAAATACTTGAGACGCCGGCGCAGGTCTTCTTCCTCACTGACAGGTAGGGACTCTCCTTGGGACCCATAGCCAGGACCAGAGTTGGGACTAAGCAATGGTGCTCGCTCTAGGGTTGGAGGGAAAGGACCCTTAGAAACTGTGGCTCTACGAGCCCCAACTGGTAATGGTCAAAAGGTACTTTTTAAGGAAAGAAACCAAAGCAATCAATAGCTATATGAAAAATGTTCTAAATCATGAATCATCAGAAAAATGCAAATTTTAAAAACTCCCAGGTTCCACCTCATACCCATCCAGTCTGGCAAAGTTAAGAAAAAAGAAAAATGACAACTCCTGGAGAGATTGTGGGAAAACAGTGTGTCAGTCCAGCCAGTCTGGAAAGCAGTTTGGAATAACACCCTAAAAGTTATTAAATGGAAGAATACCCTGCAGTCCAATAAAACCTGTATCAGGTCTATACCACAAAAAGAGCAAATCAAGAAGAAAAAGACCTGTGTGTTCAAAAATATCTTTATTCGTGGTGGCAAAGAATTGGAAACTGAGGGGGTGCCCCTGAATTGAGGAATAGCTAAATAGGTTATGGCATATGAATGTGATGGAATACTACGATGGTAGGGACCCTGTCAGAGAAACCAGGGATAACCTGTATGAACTGATGCAAAGTGAAATGAACAGAACTTAAGAGATCAATGTCTACAATAACGACATTACTGTAACATAAACAGCTTTGAAAGAACTCTCATCAATGCAATGACCAACCCCAATTCCAGGGTACTCATGATAAAACATGCTGTTCACCTCCTCAAAGAGATTATATTGAAGACTGAGACATATATTTGGGGGTACGACCAATGGAGGCGTTTATTTTGCTTCATTGTACATGTATGTAAACAGTTAATATTTCTTTCTTTCTTGATGAAGAAAGGGGAGAGCGGAAAGTTGGCTTTTCATTGACTGCAATAAAAAAATGTTAAATGAAATAAAAAAAAAACTGTTGCTCTCTATCTCAAGGGACAGCCCTGCCTTTTACGGGACAGGATCTCTGGTGACCAGCTTCACACAAAAGGAAGCTCAGCCCAGCTGAGCCTCAGCATCCTTTTCAGGACCATAAGAGAAAGAACCTTCTCCTTCTCAAGTACCGGAAATCCCTAAATGCTTCTCATCACATCCCTGGGCCTGTTTTCTCATCCATAAAAATGAAGGAACCAGACTAGATGATCTCTGTGGTCCCTCCCAGCCCTAAACCTATGATCGACCAGCAGAGCACCCAAGAGAACCAAGCTTTCCCGGAATAATGTGAGCAGGTCCCATATCTGTTACTTAATCCAGGCCTGACTAGAGTGTTCCCCCCCACCCCTGGTTAAGTAATAAGCAATAATAACAACTCTCATTTCCACTGTGATTTAAGATTTAGAAATCATTTTTCCTCAGAACTGAGATAGAAAATGTAGGTATGAAGTGCCCTCAGCTGTTGATCTCACAACAAGCAAGTCCATCAATTCTAGTGTTTTTATCTATGAAGTCATGCTACTTCTCCAGTCTGGGACTCAGTGAGCAAACCTGGTTCCACAGGCAGACAAGGCACCAGCTGGTGGCAGGAACACGACCACCCTCCCCCTCCCCCAGTGAGGAGGGGGTCACTGATGGGAATTGATGTCCCTCCTAAAAGCTTTCCCTTTCAGCTCTCAGGCCTTCTTCTCCATAATAATTGCCTGAAAAGGGTCGTTTCTATTCATTGCCTCTACTCCCTCACCACACACACAGTCAACAAACATTTCTTAAGTACTTACTCTGCCAGACACCTCACTAAGCAATAGAGACATAAGGAAAGGCAGAAGACTGTCCTTGTTCTCAGGAACTCTTGCAATCTGACTCTTCTCCACCTGGGTAAATCTGATGGCCTTTCCTCCATCTCTTACTTCCTCAATCTGTCTTCAGTTTCCAGCTCCCCATCTTTCCTCCCTCCGCCCCCTGCCCCAGGACAGCTACATGAGTTTCCTTACTGGTGTCCCAGCTTCCCAGCTCTCCCCTCTCCCAATGGCCTTGACACAGTTGCCAAATCAGATTCTTCACACACAACCCTGAACTCATCACTCTCCTGCTAAAGCACCTTTAGGGGCTCCCTACTGCAGCTAAGCTAAAACACCATTTCCTTCACTTAGCACAGAAAGTTTTTCATGGTATGGAATCATCCTGCCTTTTTGTTGGGGGCTACATGGCTACTACAACTTGTGGCTGGAGGAACCCAGAGGGGCCACATGTAGGTGGTGGCATTGGAGCTGAGCTCAGAGGGGAACCAAGGAGTCTAAGAGGCAGAGGTCACAGCACAGTGCACCCTAGACCGAGTGGACAGTATGTTCAAAAGCAAGAAGCCTGGGGATAGACAGTCAGCTATGAGGAAACAAACAGCAAGCAGCCTAGTCCAGCTGGATCAAAGGGCCCAGGAAGGGAAGTAACGTGCAGTAAGACCAGAAAGGGAGCCCGAGTCAAAACATGAGGGCTTTAAATGACCAACAGAGGAGTATTTTGTTCCAGTCCAGTACCTCTGCAAAGGCCCCAAGGCAAGAGAGACAACAGCTCAGCTGGTCCCTACAGTACAGTAAGAACAATAAGGCAATAGGCCAGCAAAGGTGATATAGGGTTGATCTAGTGGTCACACTGTGAGAAAAGAGAAGGACAGAGGTGATAAATATCTAGTATAGGTATAATTAACAAGATAACACTTGATAATTGGGGGGGAGGGGGATCTTTACACTAAGTGCTTCTGCCAAAGGTCTCATTTTCAAGATATGTAAGGAACTGCTTCAAATGTATAAGTCATTCACCAAATGATAAAGTACAGCCAGATGGCACAGAGGACAGAGCACTGGGCCTAGAACCAGCAAGACCCGAGTTCAATTCTAGCTGTGTGACCCTGGGCGAGTCACTTAGCCTCTGTTTGCCTCAGTTTCCTCATCCATAAAATAGGGATAATAACGACTCTCTCCTTGAAGGATTGTTGAAAAGAGCCAATAAGATAGTATATGTAAAGAACTTTGCCATCCTGAAAGTGGCATGTAAATGCCATCTATCGACACTGTTGTTGTTGTCATTAGTCAAAACATACGAATAAGCAATTCTTGAGGGAAAAAATCCAAGCTATCTATAGTCGTGAGAAAAAAATGTCCCAAATCACCAATGATTAGAGAAATGCACGTTAAGACGATGCTCAGGCAGGGGCAGCAAAGTGGATAAAGCATTAGCCCTGGATTCAGGAGGTCCTGAGTTCAAATCTGACCTCAGACACTTGACACTTATTAGCTGTGTGACCCTGGGCAAGTCACTTAACCCCCATTTCCCCCCACACACACACAAAAAGACAATGCTGAGGTTTCAGGTCATGCCCATCAGATTGGTAAAGCTGATAAAAAAGAAAAAAGATAAATGTTGGAGAGGCTTCAGGAAAAGGCAGTAAACAGTGACGGTGCAGCTATGACTTGGTACAGCTGCCCAGGAGAGCAATTTGGAACCATGTCCAAAAAAGCAGTCAATATAGGCAGACCCTCCGACCTGATACCAGTGCTAGCTGACAACTACACATTCCACCCACTCCACAAAAAAGATCAAAAGAAGAAAGTGTCCTCTGTGTCCAAAAACATTCAGAGCAGCTCTTTTTGGAGTGACAAAGAACTGCAAACAAGGAGGTAGCCATCAACTGGGGAGTGGCTGAGCAAGTCACAGCACAATGTAATAGACTAGACTATGCTGTAAGAAACAATGGAAGAGGCCATTTCAAAGAAAACTGGAAGACTTGTATAAACTGAGGCAAAGTGAAGGGAGCAGAATCAGGAAAAAAATTTATACTCTAACACTGTTTAACTGAACAATTTTGAGAGACTTGACAACTGATGAATGATTCCAAAAGGGCAGATGAAGAATGCTACCTACTTTTTTGGTTTTTTTGTGGGGCAATGGGGGTTAAGTGACTTGCCCAGGGTCACACAGTTAGTAAGTGTCAAGTGTCTGAGGCCGAATTTGAACTCAGGTACTCCTGAATCCAGGGCCGGTGCTCTATCCACTGCGCCACCTAGCCACCCCGCTATCTACTTTTTACAGAGAAGTGACAAACTGATGCAAAATGAGAAAAACATTTTTGGACATGCCCAATATAGGAAGTTGCTTTGCTTGACTATGCAGATTTGTTTCATACATATGCATGTCTATGCATATTTTCAGTTTTGTTTTGAGGTTCCCACCGGCCCCAGTGGCAGGTGGGGGGAGGGGAGAAAAAAGAGGGGGAAATCCTTCATAATTGGAAAAAAAATAATTAGGAAAAAGACTTCCAAAGTGACTAGATATTGAGGATGAGGAAGAGGAAAAAGTGGAGGATGATTGCAAGGTTTCAGGCCTTGGTGACTAGAATGGTAGGGCCCCCATCAGAAACAGAGAAAGCTGGGGGAAGGGTGGATTTGGAGAAAGGTTAATGATTTCTCTTTTGGACATGCTGAGATTTGAGCTGCCTGTAGGATATCCAATTGGAGATGTCCAATAGGCAGTTACAGGAGAGGTTAGGCCTAGATGTATAGATCCGGAAGCCAACTCTATACAGATAATAAATGAACCTACAACTGCCAAAAAAGAAAATGTCAAGATAGAAAAGAGGCCCAGGACAGAACCTCGAGGGACACCTGGACACTGCCAGTTTGGTCTCAGAGCTGAGATTTGTGCAGATAAGCCCTCCTCCCTTCTTTCCTGGGATGGGATGCTACAAGTATAGCATATTGCTTGTAAAACAAGGCAGAAGGGCTGGTTTTGTCATACTGCTTTTTGTCTTTCTTTTTTATTCTTTATTTCAAGGGATGCCTCAATGGGTATCAGAGAAGAGACTGATGTAATCAGAATCAAGGTAATGGAAAAACAAAAGATATAAATTTAAAATGTAAGAGGAGTAACTGAACAAATAGGAGAACCAGGAGAGCAGTGTCTCAAAACCTTAGGGAGCTGGCCACTGGTCTTACTAGAATGCACTCCCAATTCTACATAAACCCCTTAGAATCCTTCACTTGTGAGGATTTAAAAGGTGGCACCTTTGAAAAGAAGTCTTTCCTGATTTCCTCAGTTGTTAGTCATCTCTCCCTTCATACATGCCTGTTGACCTGCCTTGGTCGTACTCTCCTCCCTTGCACTACTTCTTCCTCCTTATTCTCCTCCTCCCTGTCAGAGCACTCCTCAGTCCTTCTCCCACACTCTAAGTATGGGTGTCTCTCAAAGTGTTTTGGCCAGAGCCATCTATTTCCTCCCCACTTCCTGCCCTGCTGATCTCATCGGTTCTCATGAATTCAATTATCACCTTTCCACAAATGACTCCCAATCTCAAGATCCAGTGCTGCCTTTTCAGTGACTTGCTGAACATCTCAGCCTGTACTTCCTGTGCAATACAAACTCAGCATGTCTAAAGTTGAAATTCTATTTCCCCTAAACTCACTCCTATTCCCAACTTCCCTATTTCTGTAGATGACACCACTGTCCTTTGAGTCCCCCAGCTTCAAAACCTTGAAGTCTCAGTTGAAAGGAAAAGTCTTCATTTCCTCCTCCCACATTCAATCAGTTGCAAAATTCTGCAAATTCTTCCTCCAACACTGCCCTCATATGTCCTCTCCTCTCCATTCACCCAGCATCACCTTAGTTCAGAATACCATTTAATCTAGACTATTTCTTTTAAATTCATCTCCCTCCTTCCAGTGTCTCTGCTTTCATACCATCATTCGCAGTTGCCACAATAATCTTCCTAAGGCACAAATTGGACTGTGTCATTCCTCTGCTCAGGAGGAATCTTCAAGATCTCAACATGTCTGTAAAGAGATTTCAAGAAATCTGCAAACGTGGATGGGTAAGAAATAACCTTATTTTTACTCATCTCAAACTGAAGTTTAGCATTTCCTTCAATAATTTAAAACCCTTCTTCTGGAAAGGACTCCATAGGCTTCACCAGAGTGCCAAAGGGGTCTATAACATAAAAAAGATTATGAACCTGTGCTCTGGGACTTCCAGCCTCCCTACAAAGCCTTATTTCATACTGCTCTCCTTAAGGACACCACACTCCAGCCTAAAAAGACTATATGCCTTCTCCCACCCACAGATATCTACAAAGGCCCTACATCACCCAAGACAGGCAATCTTCACCTTAGTTTTTCAAGATCCTTATTATCTTCTTTTAAGGATCAGCTCAGGTGCTACCTCCTCCTTAAAGCTTTTCCTCATCCACTAGGCTGGAAGTGTTCCCTTTCACTTCAAGTACTTTGCCAGCATCTCTTCTTTGACCCCATCAGTCTTAACATTGCATTGTATACTCTTCTCTGTCCCTGCCAGGACGTTCTGCCCCCATTTAAGGGAGGGACAGTAACTTGTTATCACATGGACGTGATGAGTAGAGAACTTTGACTCCGGAGTCAGAAAGACCTGGCTTCCCAGGCATAGTGGCTATGTGACCCTGTACAAGCCTTAACTTTTCTGTGCTTGAGTTTCCTCAACTGTAAAACGGATTTATAGTACATACCTCCGAAGGTGTTTATGAGGATGAAAAGAGGTAATAAACAAAGTGTCTTAAAAGTCTTGGTGTGGTTTTCAGCCTTTATAGCTTTAACAGATTAAAACTGCATTAAAACAATAAAATACCTTTATGATTTATTAGGGAAAAAAACCAGCACTAAGACTTTTGGGACCACCCAGTACGTAAACAGCTTTGCAAACACAAAAGTATTTATTATAATCATGATGACCGAGTCTCAAAGAAATCCAACAGGCATTTTATTTAGGTTTCTACTCCATGAGGAGAACCTGTACTAGGCACTGAGGATACAAAGATAGTTTTGGCCCCCGAGAGGGAGGAGGAATACACAGCAAGTAAAGCAGTCATCGGGTCAGAGATCAAATCATACCTCTGATGCTCATTAACTGCGATCTTAAGCAACCTCTTCCTTTGCCTCATCCCTAAAATGCGGCCTTGCCCTGACCCTCCCCGCCCCCACTCCTTATTCAGGTGCACGGGACTCTCCCCCGACTTCGGGCATTTCACCGGCCGGACCCCGTCCCCGGAATTCTCCCCCTCGTCCCTATCGTCCGGCTTCCTTCGCGTCGCAAAGTCCCACCTTCCCAAGAAACCCCTGCCGGGCCACCGTCCTCCCCCCTGAGGGGATCTGTCTACACCTGGTTCTTACACAGTTGTTTACATGCCAGGAACTCCCGGAGGGCCTGTCTCGGGGTCCGCGGCGCTTAGCCCAGCGCCTGGCACACAGTAGGCGCTGAATAAGAGCTCCCTGACTTGACTCGGTGAGGACTCTCCCGGACTCGGGTCTACTAGGACCCTATGACCTCCTCTGGGCCGGTTCCGGACCCGTAACCCAGACCGGCTCGGTGAGGCGGGGGAAGCTCGGGTTCCTTGGAGCCTGGGGTCCGGCGCCTAGAGCTCGCCCCGGGGGCGCCTGACATCTTCGGGCCGGCCCCCGTGCCCCTTACCTGAGCCACTCCGGCCCGCGGGGTCCGCCATGCCGGGCCAGCCCGACCCTGGCGGGAACCGCACGACTGAGATGGGGAAGACTCCCGGCTTTGGCCGCAGCCTCCAGCGCAGCTTCAAACCCGCCGCGTCAGCTGACCCAAGCCCCGCCCTCGGCACGTGATGCGAACACCCCTGCGCACCAGCCGTACTACGCGCCGTCCCGCCCCTTCCGCCTACGGAGCGGAAGCGGTAACGGGAGAGCCTGGCACGTGACGTGAGCGGGCTTGTCTCGCGTGACCGGAGGCGGGGCCGACCCGCGCCCTTGTCCCCGAGGCTGGCGAGATGGAGGTCGTTCCGCTTCGGCTTTCTCCGCCCGTGTGCGCGCGTGCGTCCCTACGTGCACGTCCCTCAATCTGGGGCCCTCCACGTGTCTGCACAGGGGAACGCGTGTGCTTCTAGCCCCGGGCCCACGTGTGTCCATGCGTCCACGCCGAACTGGTCTGCATCTGCCTCCACCCGTTTTTCTCGTGGGCTTGTGTCATGTGTGCAGGGCCGTGTCCAGTTTGCATGTTCACAGCTTTACACACGCGTGTGCCTTGGATTTGCATGCTCTTGTGTACAATGTGTTGACCCAGGCACATCAGCGCATGACCAGTGTATTGTGTGCAAAGGGGGCCTTAAGTCTCTAGAGGTCAACCCACCCCCATCTTTTTAGGAACCCTGATCCTCAACAGGATGTGACTTCTGACCCAACCTTAGTCTCTGGACTCTGCCAGTGAACTGGGGAAATGGGGGGGGGGGGCCCTTTGTCCCTTCCTGGGGCTGATGCTCTAAGACACTACCAGCAACATCCATCCAGATGTGCACAGACACACAAATACAACAGGCCAGGCCAATGGGCCCCAAAGTGCCCCCAAAATAATCCACCAAAGTGGAAAAGGGGCCCTTCTCTCCTATGGCTAGTTTAAAGGAACCAAGCTAAGGAAGCTGAGTCAGGTACAGCCTCACCAGTCTTCCATGGGAGAGACATTCCCACCCCAAGAGGCAGAGACTGTAAGAACAGAGAAAAGGGGGGGGGGGGGGGGAACAGGGGAGAGAGACAGAGAGGAACAGACAGGAAAAAAAAAAGACAGAAAAGTAAGAGGCCAAAAACAGGCAGAGAAAGACAAAAGCAGAGACAGCGCATCTGGACACAGCCACAACAAGGACCCACAAGACATTAGTGGGAGGATTTTACTAACACCATGAGCCTAGGACAGTACATGCCTCGACCCCATTGCCAGATTCCCCTCCCACCCCAGACCCAAACTTCCCCAACTACAGCCCTCAGGCTCCCTCTCCCACCCACCCCCACCCACCCTTCCCCAATCCTGCCCTCACCCCTCAGGCCCTAGCATTGACTCTTCCCCTTGTCCCCAGGTGGGCCCCTAGGCAAGGGAACTTCAGTCATCTCCATCGACATCGCTGTTGCCATCACCGTCACCACCACCATAGTTGCCACCTTCATAGGTGGCATCATCATCGAATTCATCACCACCTCCAAAGGTGGCATCTTCATCAAATTCATCACCATAGTCACCACCTCCAAAAGTGGCATCATCATCAAATTCATCACCATAGTTACCACCTCCAAGGGTGGTATCATCATTGAATTCTTCACCATAGCCAACGCCGCCACCACCACCACCACCACCATAGTCATCTTCATTGTCCTCATCACCATAGTCACCACCTCCAAAGGTGGCATCATCATCGTATTCTTCAGTATAGTCACCACCACCATAGTCATCTTCATTGTCCTCATCACGAGTAGAAGGCAGGGTGGAGGGTGCCCCAGCAGAGGTCTCCCGGATGCCTTCGTAGATGTCATCCTGGACTCGCTCATAAACTTCATCTCCATCAGCCCCATACACACTGTCCTGGGCATCTCTGTTCATATCATCTGGGATGCCATCATAGGCATCATTCTGGGCACTCTTGTAGATATCATCTCGGACCCCTTGGAAGACATCATCCTGGGCATTCTCACGAATGCCCTCCTGCATCTCCTCATACGTATCATCATGGACCACCTCATAGACTTCATTTTGGACACTCTGATAGATGTTTCCCTGAGTACTCTCCTGGATGTCCTTGTAGATATTCTCCTGAAGGGTTTCAAAGACAGCTGCATGATTCTGCATCCCCTCATAGATGCCTCCCTGGACACCATCATAGAGGCCACTCTGGGCACCCTCGTGGACCCGTCGATGCTTGGTGAGGCTGGAGGCCTGACCAAAGCCCTTGCCACAGATTCGGCAGCGGTAGGGACGCTCGCCAGAGTGCACATGGAGGTGCTGCAGGAGGGCAGAACTTTGGCCAAAGGCCTTGGAGCAGTGAGGGCAGGCGTAAGGCCGCTCACCAGTGTGTGTGCGAAGGTGGTGCTGCAAGTTGGAGCTCTGGCCAAAGGCCTTGGAGCAATGGGGGCAGCGATAGGGGCGCTCAGCTGTGTGTGTGCGTTGGTGCTGTAAGAGGGCTGAACTCTGCCCAAAAGCCTTGCCACACTGGGGACAAGAATAGGGCCTCTCACCTGTATGTGTACGCAGGTGTTTGAGCAGGCCCGAGCCCTGCCCGAAACCCTTGCCACAGACTGGACACTTGTGGGGGCGGGCACCACCATGGGTGCGTAGGTGCTGGGCGAGCAGCGAGCCGTGACTGAAAGCCTTGCCACATCGTGGGCATAAGTGTGGTTTTTCACCACTGTGGCTGCTCCGGTGCTTCAGCAGTGTGGAGCGCCAGCCAAAGGCCTTGCCACAGGCACTACACTGGTAGGGGCGAGCACCAGTGTGTGTGCCACGGTGCTGGGCCAGCGTGGCTCCATGGCTGAAAGACTTGCCGCAGTCAGGGCATCGATATGGCTTCTCCCCACTGTGTGTGCGACGGTGCTGGCTCAGCCCTGAGCTTCGACGGAAGGAACGCCCACAGTCCGGGCAGTGGAAGGGCCGAGGTGGGCTGGGTGGCCGAGGGGCACCGCCGGCAACAACACTGATGCCAGAAAGGCCAGAGCCTGCTGCCCCAGGAACTAGGTTTGCCAATCCTGGGCTGCCTTCCTGCCCAGGGACAAAGCCTTCAAAACCAGGGAGGAAGCCCCCAGTGCTGAAGTTGCTGTCCTGGACTAGGAGACCAGACTGAGTAGAGGTAGGGGCACCATCTGGGTCAGGGAGGCCTTTGGGGGAATAGGTAAAGCCTTTGAGGCCCTCAGGCCCAGGGCTAGTGCCAGGGCTGGCAGGTGAAGGAGCACCCTCTGGAGTGGGGAAGCGGCCCTCAGGGGTGGGGGTCCTGTCTGGGCCAGGGAAGGGGCCTTCAGGGCTGGGAGTATTGTCCAGAGAGCCCTCTGGACTGGGGGCTCTGTCTGGGACTGGACTGTCCACCACATCTGTAGGGAAAAGAGAAAGGGGAATGAGGAGCATGGGACTTTGAGGAGAGTTTCTTGCTTATTGTGGGGACTCTTCCCCCAGGGCTGGACTCCCTCCCCCAGCAGCCTGAACTCCTGGATCACAGGGTTTCGAGTCAGAAGGCATCTTAGAGAGCACCCAACCCAATCCTCTCATTTTAAAAATGGGGAAACTGAGGCCTAGAGAGGAAAGGGACTTGCCCAAGGTCACTCTAGCAGGAATGGAATTTAAACCCTGCTCTTCCAACTCCAGCTCTGGCTGCTGCCCCCTCTCTGGACACTCTGCGCCCGTCCCCTCCCTCCCTCCTCCATGGAGCAGGACCGGTGGCCTCCTGACAGGCCCTCCCACCCCTCACCTGCATATGGGCTTAAGATGCAGCCGTCTTCTTTGTCGCTGTCCAGGGTCTCCCTGGGGGCCCGGCCCCGCGGCTTCACCTCCCCTCTCTCCATCCGGGCGCACACCCCGCCCGCCTGGAGGACGCAGCTCTGGCCAAGAAAGGAAAGCCGGGCTCAGGGGGAGGCGGGCAGGGAAGGAGGCGCAGCAAGCACCCATCCAAGTCCCGGGAGCAGTCGGGGCCGCCGCTGCTCCTCCTCCCCGAGCGGGGGCGGCCCAGGGCGCAAGACAGGCCCGACCGGGGACTCCCGGAGCCCCGCTCCCCTCCCTCGGTTTCCTCCCCCCACCCACCCAGGGAGAAGGGCTGGCTTCAAGGCCCGGAGACCGAGAGACGAACGGGGCCCGTCCGTGGGGCCTCCCTCCCCCTCCCCCCACGGGAAGCCCCAGGCCGGAGTGGGAGACTGGGGTGGGGGGGCAACCCGCTGCCCCCGCGCCCCCGCCCGCCCGCGGCCGGATTCCGACAGAGGAAGCGGCGGGCTCGGGGCCTGGGGCCCGGCTCCTGCCCTCCCCAGGCCCTCACCCCCCCCCACCATCCCAGGGCTGAGACTCACCGCGGCCCCGTTCCCAGGGTTCCGGCCTCGGCCGCCCGCCCGCCCCGCCAGCCGCCCGGCGCCTCCCGCCGCCCCGAGTCCGAGCCCGAGCCGAGCGGGAGCTGCTGGGACTTGTAGTCCGCCCGCCCGGCCGCTCCGCTCGGCCGTCCGTCCGTCCGCGGGCCTGGGGGCGGGGCCGGCTCCGGCAGGGTCACCCCGACCGACAGCCCGTCCGAGCGAGCGCGGGCGGCGCCGGCGCTCCAGACTCAGCGGCCCCTGCCCCTCCTCCTCCTCTCCTCCTCGTCCGCCTCCCCCCGCGCTGGCCCCTGGCCCCCGCCCCGCCCCGCGCAGTCCCTCCCCCGCCCCCGCGCCGTCCCCTCCCTCCCTGACCCCCCCTCGTCCGGGCCCGCCCCGCCCCCCCGCGCTGGCCTCGGCGCCAGCCCCCTCCTCGGCCAGCGCAGTCCCTTCCCCCCCCCACCTCCGCCCCCACCCCCACCCCCACCCCCACCCCAGCCGGGTCTTCTCCCCCAGCGCCCTCCACAGCCCCCTGCACTGGCCCCCTCCCCGCCCCACTCGGTCCCCTCCCTCCCCCGATCCTCCCCCTCCGCGTCCTCCACCCCCCCCACCCCCGCTGGCCCCGGTCCCTTCCCCGCACCCCCCCCAACCGGGCGCCGGCCCCCAGTCCCCCGCCTCCTTCCGACGCCGCCCACCGGTCCTGGGGCCCCCTGTGGGGGAGGGGCCGCTCCCCGGCTCTGGCGAATGTGGGAAAAGAAGCCGTTTCCTGGAGTGGTTCGACTTCTTTGTCCTGCCCGACCTCGCTGAGGCCAGGAGCCGCCCCCCGGCCCCACCGGGCTCCCGAGCCCAGACCTCCCCTAAGGGCAAAGGAGCGACGCCCCCTCCCCCAACCGTGCTCGAGCAGCTCCCCCACCCCCCCCACCCCAGTGAAACACACAGACCGAGCCTAGGCCCCCCTGCCCCCAGCGGTCAGTGCCTACAGTGGCCGAGGGCCAACGTGATCCGTTCCTGGAGCACTCAGACGCCACCACGGCCAGGGTCTGTTTCAGGGCCAGACATTTCCTCTGGGCAGGCCTAGAAAGTCTTTCCTTCCTGCAGGTGCGAGGCTCTACAGGGTCAGACCGGGGCACACACCGGCCAAGAGCCCAGCCTCGGCCACCGGTGCGGCGGAGCCCCAGGCCCAGCCCCCCAACCAGGCTCCGTTTTCTCCAAACGTCCCCAGCCCGCTCTGACCCAGGAGAGGGCCCCGCGGAAGCGGATCATCTCTTCTTGTTCCTCAATTCCCCCGCCAGCGGAACTCACTCCTCCCGCTTCTTCTCCCAGTAGCCCTCCCAGACGCCTCTAGTGCCCCCTGATTTCTCCCTCCTCCCTCCCCCTGTCTCCCCACCCCTTGGCTCTAGTGCAGAGTGTCTTGTCTCTCCGGGCAGGTGCCAGCAGCCCATGCCATCTGCAGGCTCCGTGTCAGCAGGGCCAACAGCCTGGGGAGGGACTCATGAATTTGGAGTCAGAGGACCTGGGTTCAAATTTAGCTCTTTACAACTTCTGTAGTAGCTAGGAGATGGCAAAGAGTCTATGTATGAGACCATCACCATGGAACCTTGCCACCGTGAAACAATTAGAAGACAAAGTAGTTACTTTGACCAATGGCTTCAGCCTCACTATCACATAAAGGGTGGAAGAAAAAGCTGCCACTTACCTTACAGGAAGCCCCAGGCATTGCCGTTCTCCCCTACCTGACTCTGTTCTGACCACCTCTGCTGACTGTGACCCTAGATACCCTTGCTTCTCATCCTAGCCCCATGCTTTCCCCTCCTGGTCCACAGGACTTACAATGCTTCTGCAGAGCTCAAGAGCCTAGCTATACAAAGTTAAGCACAGAATTCCTTCTTAGCTCCCATATCCCTGTGAGGATATGCATGAGAGTCACATAGGATGAGTGGGCTCTGAGTTGCATCATTAGAAGGAAAGCCTATATCAGTGAGACCCAAATTCCTTTGGAGAACCTAGGAAATACCTAAAAATACAAATTGGCCCTGACACCTATGTTGCCTCCTTCTGCTTTCACAGTGACTGTGGCAATGTCCTGGAATGGGATGCTGAATCACAGGATTTTTAAACATTCAGTTCAGCAGTGTCCAATTCAACACCCCACTTGGGGTTTTCTTGGCAAAGATACTGGAGTGGACTATCATTTACTTCTCCAGCTCATTTGACAAATGAGGAAACTGAGGTAAACAAGGTTAGGTGATTTGCCCAGGGTCACACAGCTAATAAGTGTCTGAGGCCAGATCTGAATTCAGGAAGATGGATCTTCTTGATTCCAGGTCCCACACTCTCCCCACTGTGCTACCTAGCTGCCCTTTAGAGATTCAAGGAACATGAAATTCACTATTGATGTTCTGAATGTGAGCAAGGACCAGAAAACTGATATATTATCATTGAGGGAACTAAACAGAAAACAGAGAGAGAGAGAGAGAGAGAGAGAGAGAGAGAGAGAGAGAGAGAGAGACTGAGAGGCCAAATTTATACAGGACTTTAAGGTTTGGAAAGTATTTTCTATGTGTTAGCTCATTTGATATAGTCAAGGAATTGACAGAGCAGGAACAAGCATTTGTTAAGTGCCCACTATGTGCCAGGTGCTGTGCTAAGAACTTTTTACAAATATTACTTCATTTGATCCTCACAACTTTGTAAGGTAGATAATATTATTATCATCCGCATTTTACAATTGAGGAAACTGAGGTAAGGGTCCCACAGCTAATAAGCATCATCCAAGGCTGGATTTTGTACTCAGGTCTTGACTCCAAGCCCAGCATCCAGACACTGCAGGACAATAAAAAACACAATTTCATAGGAAGTTGAGCCATCTTGCCTTGGGGGCTCATGCTGAGTAAGTAAGGCAAGGCAAGGCAAGAAGACCACAATGAATAGTTGCAGCTTGTGAACCAATATCTGTTGCAGTGGATGAAGAAGTAGAGGGATTCTGTGGAGAACTTGAGATCTTTCAAAACCAAGTCAGGATGAAGATGGACCTAGGGGAAGGATGGTGAAATATATTTTAAATAATGTGATTGGGGACCAAGAAATAAAAGAGATGAAAGCCTTGTACATTACTCAAAAGCCTCACACCCTACACTTCGAGAAAAGAGTAAAGAGGGCCTTTTTGTTGTTCTGTCCAGTCTGACTCTTTGTGACTCCATTTGGGGTTTTCATGGCAGAAATACTGGAGAGCTTTGCCATTTCCTTTTCCAGCTTATTTCACAGATGAGGAAACAAGGCAAACAGGGTTAAGGGACTTGCCCAGGGTCACCAGCTAGGAAGTATCTAAGGCTAGATTTGAACTCTGGAAGATGAATCTTCCTGACTCTGGGCCCAGCACTCTAGGCACTGTACCAAGAAAGGGCCGAGTTATGGAGAAATTTGTATAGCACAACATCAAAAAAAGAAAAAAATTGGCAATCCTAACAGAGGAAAGAACCCACTAATGAGGTAGTTATTTCAGAATCAGGCTATCTGCACTGACTGACCATTGTTTACCTGGGTGATTGTGGGAAAGTCCTTTAACACAGGGCTTCTTAAACTTTTTCCACTCACAACCCCTTTTTGCCCAATAAATTTTTACTCACTCCTAGATATATAGGTATATAAAATAAGTATACAAATCAAACATTTACTGCAAAATTTTTCATGACCCCCACATTCAGTTACCCAATATGGGGCTGAGACCGACAGTTTAAGAAGCTTTGCTTTAATTTACCTGGGCCTTAATTTCTTCACCTATAAAATTAGGGAATGGAACTAGATGGCCTCTGGAGCTTCTTCCAGATGAAGAACTATAATCAGTTGGAGTAAAAGTCAAAATTAAGGGGCAGCTAGGTGGCGCAGTGGATAGAGCACCGGCCCTGGAGTCAGGAGTACCTGAGTTCAAATCCGGCCTCAGACACTTAACACTTGCTAGCTGTGTGACCCTGGGCAAGTCACTTAACCCCAACTGCCTCACTAAAAAAAAAAAGTCAAAATTCACATCAAATTATAAGAACGAATAAAGCTGAAAAGGGACCATGTACATTATAACGACTTCAAAATGAACTATAAAAATAAACTCTTGACTGAAAAATGGAAAATGGATGAAATCCAAGATGTTGATTTTCATTATGGACATTTCTTTTAAAATTTTAACCAATTTAAATCAATCACCTCAACAAGAAGGCCAAAGAACCCAGAAAGTAGAGAATATACCTGTATACCAAGGGTCTCTTAAAACAGGGGTGAGGGAGGGCAGATTCTGTCAAAAATGGAAAAAGTTTAAGAAGCCCTGAACTAAAGTACAAGCTCATTAGCAAAACATTGTGGGGGGAGGGATTGCAAAATTATGAGTATTATTGTCTCACAAAACAAGGGAAAATAGTAGAAGGGAAAACAAATCTGTACTGTTTGGCAATGCATTTTTTAGATTAGTGTAGAAAGATAAGTGTATTTCTAGTTTGAACTAGAAAAATAAACAGAAAATTGAATCAATCTGGAAGTTTCATGGCAATCTTATCATTGGTGATAATGGAACCACCACATTTTAACAAAACCTGCAAACTTCAGTAAGAATCATTGTGGAATTTTAGAAGATGAAGGATGCTACTCACCTCCTGACAGAGAAGTGATGTAAAGAGACATTTTTGGACAAAGCCAATGTGAACATTCATTGGTTTTGCTTGATTATGCATATTATGAGGTTTTGGTTTTGTTTTTCAATTGGGAGGCTATCACTAGGTTGCCCCCCTCCAAAAAAAATGAAGGGTCATTGAAGCATTTTTTAAAGCACAAAACGGAAGGAAACCTGAACAAGCAGAACCCTACGATACATACTTTTTTTTTTTTGGTGAGGCAATTGGGATTAAGAGACTTGCCCAGGGTCACACAGCTAGTAAGTGTTAAGTGTCTGAGGCTGGATTTGAACTCAGGTACTCCTGAATCCAGGGCCGGTGCTCTATCCACTGCGCCACCTAGCTGCCCTGATACATACTTCTAATTATCAGTTCTTTCTCTGGAGGTAGATAACATCCTCCTTCATAGGTTTTTTGTAGTTGATTTGAGTATTTATAATACTCAAAATGACTTAGTCACTCAAAGTTGTTCTTAGAACAATGTTGCTTTTATTGTGTACGATGTTCTCTTGGTTCTACTCATTTCCCCCTTCATTATTTTTATGTAAGTCTATCCATGTTTTTCTCTAAAATCAACGAGATCATCATTTTTTTTTTTTGAGTGAGGCAATGGGGGTTAAGTGACTTGCCCAGGGTCACACAGCTAGTGAGTGTTAAGTGTCTGAGGCCGGATTTGAACTCAGGTACTCCTGACTCCAGGGCCGGTGCTCTATCCACTGCGCCACCTAGCTGCCCTGAGAAATCATCATTTCTTACAGCATAATAGTATTCCATTACATTTATATACCATAACTTGTTTAGCCATCTCCCAGTTGACAGACATCCCTTCAATTTCCAGTTCTTTGCCACCACAAAGAGAGTGGCTATAAATATTTTAGAACATATAGGTGCTTTTCCTTCCCCCCCCCCATCCACTTGGGAAACAGACCTAATAGTGGTATTGCTGGATCAAAGGGTATACACAGTTTTTGAACTCTTTGGGTATAATTCCAGATTACTCTCCAAAATGGTATAAGTAGGAGATAGTTCCATCTAACAGCGAATTAGTGTCCCAGTTTTGCCACAACCCCTCCAACATTTGTCACTTTCCTCTTCTATCATTTTAGTCAATCTGATAGGTGTTAGATAATATCTCAACATTGTTTTAATTTGCATATCTCTCATTTAGAGCATTTTTTCATATGACCATAGATAGTTTTGATTTCTTCATTGAAAAGGGATCAATTTTCAAGATATCTCAAAAAGCAAAAAAGTTCAAAGGAATGGCAAAAAATTCCAGATGGCATAAAAATACACAAAGCCACCAGTAGCTACTAACCCATATGTCTACTTTCTCATCTCTATAAAATCTTCATAAGACTATTCTATAACATATCAATAGTATCATTGATTAAAAGATAAGAAACAGGCAAGTTCTTGCAGATAATTTTCTTCAGCAGATCACATCTTTATAGTCAAACCCTTGATTAGAAGGTATAAAAAAAAAATACATGCTCCCACTGGGATTATTCGTTGAAGCTAAAAGACAGCTGACTGGGCTGGGGAAAAATGAGGGCCTGAAGGCTCTCCTTTACCAAGGTATAACCACAGAGATGACTTTGTCCTCTGGTTTTTTGATTATTGATGTAATAGTTATCCCTTCCACATTGCAATTTTCCCCATCACAATTTCAGTATATCATGGGTAGGAATAAGAAATTAAATGGTTATTGGGGGGAGAGGTAAAAGTTGCACATGACACAGAAAAAGTTGAGAAACTCAGAAATGCATAAAATTTATGTATAATATATAATATCAACATCTTTTATTTTTAATACTGTAATAATTCAGATGACTTCTCTGATATGAAGGACCAAAAAATTTTACTCAGATTTTCCAAATCATGAGGGTGCCAAGCCCCTAACCCCCTTGATGGGAAAGCTAACATTTATATAGCACTTAGTATGTGCCAGACACTGTGCTAAGTGCTTTACAATTATTATTCTCATTTGATCCTCACAACCATTCTGGGAGGCAGGTGTTCTTATTATCCCTATTTTGCAGATAAGGAAACTGAGGCAAAGTGATTAAGAGACTTACCCAGGTCACACAGCTTGTCTGGGGCTGAATTTGAATTCAGGTCTTCCGCACTCCAAGCCTGGTACTCTACCCATTGCACCATCTGGCTACCCAGACACAATATAGGGAAAACATAAGCCTTTCCCAGCGTGTTTGCCACTGTCATAATATCCTCCACCAAGAAGAAGAAGGATCCTCTAGAGATAGGAAGATTCTCTAGCTGTTTCAATATGAAGAGTACATGCTGCCAATGGCACCAGGTCATCTCAATGGACTCCACGGCCACTCTAAAAGAGATTAGCCAAGCAATCTACAAAGGACAAGCATAGCACCTAGATTACTCCATTGAGTTATATGGTCTAGCCATCCTAGATGAGTGAAACAAATAAAGGTAGGCCCAGGACTGAATAAGAAGAGCATCCTAGAATCATAGAGATAGAGCTAGAAGAAAACCTCAGAAGCCATGGAGTATAACACTCTTATTTTTTTTTTGTGAGGCAATTGGGGTTAAGTGACTTGCCCAGGGTCACACAGCCAGTAAGTGTTGAGTGTCTGAGGCCAGATTTGAACTCAGGTACTCCTGACTCCAGGGCCGATGCTCTATCCACTACACCATCTAGCTGCCCCATAACACCCTTATTTTAAAGATGAGGAACTGAAGTCCAGAGATGGTAAATGATTTTCCAAGGTTACAGGCCAGATCATATTAGGGAAATCACTCAGTTTTTTCAGGGAGATTGCTTATCACTAACAAATTATTAATATTCATATTCTTCCCCTGATCTCATATGGCTCCAAATTGTGGGGCACCTCCAGCTCAGAACAGTCAAAACTGTGAACCATTGATGGAGAACAGACATCAGAGACCCTCTCATCTAACTCCTTCATCTTACACAGGAAGATGAAGCCTCAGTAGGTTGAGTGATTTGCTGAAGTTCATCCAGGTAGGAAAAATGCAAGGCAGGCTTTGAACACAGGTCCTCTGCCTCCAAGAGTGTCACTGTTGTTTAGACTCCATCATGTTGCCTCCAGTAACCCAGTCTCAATGGTGACTGTAAGTTGGTTGTAAGATGGAATAGGTGGGATAAAAGGCAACCCTAAAGAGGGAGGATGATCTTATAATGGGGTCAAGGTATGAGAGTAAGACCATAATGCTCCATTAATGCACCAGTGTCCCCACAGAATGATAAGAGACACAGAGGAAGGTCTTCAGCACCTTGGGCAAGTGTTCTATGAAGGATTTATAGACAGACATTGACAAGAATTGCCAAAGATGAGATTGCCTGGATGGGTTACAAGCTGTACAGGTGGAAAGAATGTGAACACCAGTGAGATCACACATTTATTGAAATGTATTTTAAGGGCCCTCCCAGCTCTGATATTCCATGTTCTGAGGCCCTCCCAGCTCTGACATTCCATGTTCTAAGCACCCTCCCAATTCCGACATTCCATGTTCTAAGGCCCTTCCAGCTCTGAGAGTCTCCATTCTAAAGGCTCCAGCTCTAATGTTCTATGTTCTAAGGCCCTTCCAGTTCTGACATTCCTTATTCTAAGGCCCTCCCAGTCCTGACAGACTCTGTTCTAAGGATCCTCCCAGCTCTGACATTCCATGTTCTAAGAGCCCTCCCAGTTCTGACATTCCATGTTCTAAGGCCCTTCCAGCTCTGAGAGTCTCCAATCTAAGGGCCCTAGCTCTAATGTTCCATGTTCTAAGCACCCTCCCAGTTCTGACAGTTTCTGTTCTGAGAATCTTCCCAGCTTTGACATTTCATGTTCTAGGAGCCCTCCCGGCTCTAATGTTCCATGTTCTAAGGCCCTTCCAGCTCTGAGAGTCTCAATTCTAAGGATCCTCCCAGCTTTGACATTTCATGTTCTAAGAGCCTTGCCAGCTCTGACATTCCATGTTCTAAGGCCCTCCCAGTTCTGACAGACTCTGTTCTAAGGATCCTCCTAGCTTTGACATGTCATGTTCTAAGAGCCCTCCCAATTCTAATGTTCCATGTTCTAAGCTCCCTCCCAGTTCTGACAGTCTCTGTTCTAAAGGCCCTCCCAACTCTGACATTCCACATTCTAAGGGCCCTCCTGGCCCTGACATCCTGTGTTCTAAGGGTCCTCCCAGCTCTGATATTCTGTATTCTAAGAGCCCTCCCACCTCCAACACTCCCTGTTCTAAGAGCCCTCCCAGCGTTGACATTTCATGTTCTAAGAACCCCCCAGCTCTAATGTTCTAAGTTCTAAGCGCCCTCCCAGCTCTTACAGTCTCTGTTCTAAGGGCCCTTGCAACTCTGACATTTCAAGTTCTAAATGCTGCCTTGAACTTTCTGTCCTGTCATCTCCCCTCTCAGCCTGTGAGCTCCTCAGGAACATTCCATTTCCCCTTTCTGTCTCCCCAGTTAGCACAGCCTAGGATCCTGGCTTGGGGGAGGGGGTCCCACAAGGCAGCCTCTAGCTCAACTCCTCTTACAGTCAAGCAGCCATCCTCACTCATACTAGAATTACAGTCACTCCAACCATGTGCTCTGCCAGAACTCGAAGATCTGGCGCTCCATCTCCTTCCAGGTCAGGAAGGATCTCTTCCACTGATTCCCTGACCAGAGCTACCTCAGCCTCAATGTGGACACCTCCAATGGCAGACAGTTCTCAACAACTCCTTCCTTATTTGGTGCCAACATGTGCCTCTCTGTGTCTTCCCCCAGTGTTCCTATTTCATCCCCCTGAAGAAGCTGAACGTCTCATCTCCCTTCCATTTACTTGAAGGCAGTTCTTATGTTTTCCCTGAGTCTTCTGTTCTCATCCCAATTTCCATCAACATTTCCCCAGGTAACATGTCTTCTCACCATTCAAGTCACCTTTTCCTGGCTATGTCCTTCCTAATAGATGGCCACACCCACACCATGCCCCTCACTAAGATTGCTGGCAATAGTTAAGCAATTCCTGGGTGGAAGGAGGTAAGCGGAAAGGAGCAGAGGATCCCATGGAGAGCAGCGTTCCCTGGAACCGAACCTGGCAGTTTGCATGAGGGAGTCCCCAAGGTTTCCCCTTCCTCTGTCACTAACTATATACTCAGGTCACAACTCTTAAAATTAGAGAAAGCCTTGTTTTCCTTTTGCCACAATCTGTAGCTGGGCAGGACAGGGCAGAGGTTTGTGACAGCGACGAGACAGGTATCTTTCATGGGCTAAAGGTAGGTAGAATCTGGGATGGGCCGAGAAAGAGAATGCCCCCAGCAGTGGAGGGGGGGGGGCACTCCTCAGCAGGGGATCACCACCTTTCTGCCTGACCAGCGCTTCTGGGACGAGCCAAGGGGCACACTGCTCTCTTGAAAGTTGCCCTGCTGCAGGATCACCGGGCCAACATATTTCAATGGGTAGTTGTCCTTGTATTCGGTGGAAAATTCCTGGTCAGGCTGAGGGGGCAGGATGTGGGTGTATTTAACCTAAGGAGACACAGAAAGATCCCCTATGAGGTCAGAGATTCCTCCTATGCCCCATCACCCCTTTAACTCGGTGCCCAAATCCAGACACAACCCTGGCAGCCTCATCTATGGCCAATGTGAACCCTGCCCAGGGCAATGCTGGGAATCGGGGCTGAAGAGGTCCTCAGGAACAGACTTGTGAATGGAGAAGTAAAAAAGAGGTGAAATTGGAGGTGGTTTGAGGCCCCCTCACCGAACCCACCCATCAGACTGGGTAACAGATTTGAGCCAATTGCTAAAAAGAATTTCCCCAAGTAGGGACTAAGGAACAGGAATGTTTGGAGACGATGGGAAGAATGACCCTCAAGTGGTCCTTCCCTCCCTCTCCCCAAGGCCCTGGGCCTGTTACCCTCTGCTTTATCTCCTCAGGCACTGGATTCTTCTTGACTGAATGGGGTCCCAGCTCCCTCGAGGTTGTCAGGAAATCCATCTCTGTGGGCAAGAGCTAAGGGTAAAAAGGGAGCTTGAGATCCTAAAGATAGAGAGGTGACCTGGGGACCCGGGGCAAGAAGACCCCAGGGTCTGAAGGGGTTGACAGGAGGCTGGTCAGCCTCTATCTCCAAGGCCTGAGGCTAGATTTGTCCATAAAAACCCAGGAATCCAGCAGGCAGCCCCAGCCTGAGCAGAAACACTGGCTGGAGAGGCAGGGCACTCAATGACCCCGGCACACAAGCTCCCATAGGTCCTCACCATTGGTACCAAACTTGACATGACTTTCCAAGAGGGAACGACTCCTGACCATCTTTGATGAACAGGTTTTTGGGTAGGAAAAATACTTCTGGTGTGTGGTGACCATGACCTGGGGCTTCAGATTCTTCTCGCCCAAGATCACATGACTTTTCATGGCATCGACTGGCTCCATAGTGTCATATTCAGGCTTCATCTAGGAGAGAGCAGAATGGAAAATGAGTCTGAGGTGTAGAGGAGAATATAAGGAGACTGGCTTATTTGGAAGGAAGGACACATTTGGGGCAGCTGCAAGGGGAAAAAAAATGTCAGTAAGTTGAAGGAAGGCCTTGAATGCCAGGTTAACCATTTTAGGAAGTAAATAGCTGGCTAAGAAAATGGTATCAGAGGGGCAGCTAGGTTGCACTGTGGATAGAACACCAGCTCTGGAGTTAGTCGATAAACTACTGGGCCTGGGGTCAGGAAGACTCATCTTCCTGAGTTCAAATCCAGTCTCAGACATTTACTGGCTGTGTGACCCTGAGCAAGCCACTTAACCCTAGTTGCTGGAAGGAAGGAAGAAAGGAAGAAAGAAAGGAAGGAAGGAAGGAAGAAAGAAAGAAAGAAAGAAAGAAAGAAAGAAAGAAAGAAAGAAAGAAAGAAAGAAAGAAAGAAAGAAAGAAAGAAAGAAAGAAAGAAAGAAAGGAAATGGTACCTGAGAAAATCTAGATTTTTTTTTAAAGCAGGGTGGTACATAGAAAGAGTGCAGCTTCTGGAATCAGATGATCTTGGTTCAAATCTCTCCTCTACTGGCCCACTAACTGAGTGACTTATGACCAGAAGTGTGTTGGTAAATATTAAATAACCAATTCTATGGGGGAAGGGGAGGGGAGGGGGCGGACACACTTGTAAATTTAATCTGCATTATTACCATTTTCTCCATCACTTTTCTTAAGTCTAGACCATGAACAGAATAATAAATCAAGCCCTGATTTGTAGCGTTTGCAGATTTCCAAAGTATAAATGCTCACGCTGAAAATTTAACAATTGGTTAGGTTAGAGCTGGATCCAGCACACCCTGCCTTGGGCCCTTACTTCCTTCATATGTAAAATGAAGGAGTTAGATTAGACAGCCTCTGAGGTCCCTTTCAGATTTAGATTTTTATTTCTATGACCACAGCTTAAAATATAAGAATGATGCAGGGCAGAGCCAAGATGGCAGAGGAAAGGCAGTGACTTGCCTGAGCTCTCCCCAAGACCCCTCCAAATACCTTCAAATAGTGCCATAGGACAATTCCTGAAGCAGCAGAACCCACAAGAGGACAGAGTGAAATAATTTCCCAGTGAAAGACAACTTAGAAGGTCGGCGGAAAAGGTCTGCAGTACCAGGGAAAGAGTGAAGCATAGCCCAGCACAGGCCATACGAGCACAGATCCAGCCCCCCATAGCCACAGCCCCAGCGAACCAGGCCTCAGGAGCCTCTGAATCAGCTGCTGGAGCAGCTGCTTCTGGAATTCAGCCCACAGATTGTGAGGGGATCAAGTGGTTTGGCCAGGGTGGGATTAAAGGGGTCTCTGTTTTGCCCATGCTCACATCTGGATTACAGTCTTGGGTGGTGGTCCCAGGTGGAGGAAGAGCACAAACACACCAGAGCTTGAAGCCACAGTGGAGCAGGATTCTGTTTAGGGTTTCAGGGCAGAGAAGCAGGCCTGTGGTTGCTTGTGGAGCAGAGCACAGGTCAGGAGAGTGGGGAACATACCTCTCCTTAAATCATACCACCTTGGAAGAACTAAGGACTTACAAATTCCTAGAAGTATCTCTGAAAACAGCTGTTCAAACCCCTTGAAGCTTGGAACAGTGTACCCTCTACCCTGGAACAGTGCCCCACTTTAACAAAGAGTTTAAAGTTAAGAAATAGGCTGGGAAAATGAGAAAACAGAAAAAAAAAATGCTGACCCTAGAAAGTTTCTATGGTAACAAGGAAGATCAAAATACACCCTCAGAAGAAGATAACAAAGTCAAAGCTTCCAAGAAAAAGATGAATTGTTCTCAGGCTACAGAAGGGCTCAAAAAGGACGTTGAAAATAAAGTAAGAAAGGTAAAGGAAAAAATGGAAAGAGAAATGAGAATGATGTAAGAAAATCATGGGGAAAAAAGTTAACAGTTTGAAAACCTGAATTAGCTAAATGGAAAAGGAGGTACAAAAGCTCTCTGAAGAAAATAATTCCTTAAAAATTAGAATTGAACAAATGGAAGCTAATGACTTTATGAAAAATCAAGACACAATAAAGCAAAACCAAAAGAATGCAAAAATAGAAAGCAATGTGAAATATCTCCTTGGAAAAACAACTGACCAGAAAAATAGATCCAGGAGAGAAAATCTGAAAATTATTCAACTACCTGAAAGCCATGATCAAAGAAAGAGCCTAGATATCATCTTCCAAGAAATTGTCAGGGAAAAATGCCCTGATATTCTAGAAGCAGAAGGTAAAATAGAAATTGAAAGAATCCACTGATCAAGGGCAGCTAGGTGACACAGTGGATAAAGCACTGGCCCTGGATTCAGGAGGACTTGAGTTCAAATCTGACCTCAGACACTTGACACTAGCTGTGTGACCCTGGGCAAGTCACTTAACCCTCATTGCCCCACAAAAAAAAAAAAAGAATCCACTGATCACCTTCTGAAAGAGATCCCAAAATTAAAACTTCTAGGAATATTATAGCCAAGTTTCAGAGCTCCCAGGTCAAGGAGAAAATATTGCAAATAGCCAGAAATAAACAATTCAAGTATTGTGGAGCCACAGTCAGGATAACACAAGATCTAGCAACTTCTACATTAAAGGATCAGAGGGCTTGGAATATGATATTCAGGAGGGCAAAGGAACTGGAATTACAACCAAGAATCACCTACCCAGCAAAACTGCGTATAATCCTTCAGAGGAAAAAATGGGAATTCAATAAAAGAGAAGACTTTCAGGCATTCTTGATGAAAAGACCTGAGCTGAATAGAAAATTTGACTTTCAAATACAAGACCCTAGAGAAGCATAAAAAGGTAAACAGGAAAAAGAAACCATAAGGGATATTAAAGGGTTAAACTGTTTACATTCCCAAATGGGAAGATGATACTTGTAACTCAGAAGAACTTTCTCATTATTATGGCAGCTGGGTGAAGTATATTTAGACAGAGGGCACAAGTGTGAGTTAAATATGAAGGGATGCTATCTTTTAAAAAATAAAATTAAGGAATACTCTGGGAGAAAGGGAAAGGGAGAGATAGAACGGGGTAAAATATCTTACATAAGGGGCAGCTAGGTGGCGCAGTGGATAGAGCACTGGCCCTGGAGTCAGGAGTACCTGAGTTCAAATCTGGCCTCAGACACTTACTAGCTGTGTGACCCTGGGCAAGTCACTTAACCCCAATTGCCTCAATTTAAAAAAAAATCTTACATAAAAGAAACAATAAAACACTTATACAGTGGAGGGGAAGATGGGGGAGGTGCTGGGGAGTGAGTGAACCTTACTTTCATCAGAACTGGTTCAAATAGGGAATCACACACACACACACACACACACACACACACACTCATTTGAGTATAGTAATATATCTTATCCTGCAGAAAAGTAGGAGAGGAAGGGGATGGGGGGGCAGGGTGAAAGAAGGAAGGGCAGTCAGAGGCAAAATACTTTTGAGGAGGGACAGGGTGAAAGAAGATAGAAAATAGAGTAAATATCATGGGGAGGGAATAGGATGAAGGGAAATACAGTTAGCAATAGTAACTGTGAAAAAAAATTGAAGCAAAATTTGATAGGTCTCATTTCTCAAACATATAGAGAACTGAGTCAAGTTTGTTAAAATAAGAGCCATTCCCCAATTGATAGATGATCAAAAGATATGAAGTTTTCAGATGAAATAATCAAAGCTACCTATAGCCATATGAAAAAAAAATGCTCTAACTCACTATTGATTGGAGAGATGCAGGTAAAAACAATTCTGGGGTACTACCTCATACCTATTAGATTGGATAATAGGACAGAAAAGGGAAAATGACAAATGTGGTTGGGCATATGGGGGAAATGAAACATTAACATACTCTTGGTAAAGTTGTAAACTGATTCAAACATTCTGCAGAGCAATTTGGAACTATGGCCAAAGGTCTATAAAGCCATTCATACTCTTTGACCTAGCAATACCACTACTAGGTTGGTATCCTAAAAGAGATAAAAAAGCAAAAAGTTGAATTTGAAATTGAGGAGATGCCCATCAATTGAGGAATGGCTGAACAAATTGTGGGATGAGATTATGATGGAACACTATTGTGCTATAAGAAATGATGAGCTGGGGGCAGCTAGCTGGCGCAGTGGATAGAACACCGGCCCTGGAGTCAGGAGTACCTGAGTTCAAATCCGGCCTCAGACACATAACACTTACTAGCTGTGTGACCCTGGACAAGTCACTTAACCCTAATTGCCTCACTAAAAAAAAAAAAAAAGAAAAAAAAAGAAATGATGAGCAGGATGCTATCAGAAAAACCTGGAAAGACTTATATGAGCTGGTGCAAAGTGAAATGTACTATGTACAAAGTAAGAGCAATATTGTAAGATGATCAGCTGTAAACATTTTCAGCAATACAATGATCCAAGACAACTCTGAAGGACTTATGAAAAATGCAGTCCATCTCCAGAGAAAGAACTGATGGTGTCTGAATACAGATTGAAACATAATTTTTTTTAGTTCCTTTTTCTAAAGTTTTTTTTTTGTCTGTTTTCTTTCACAACCTGACTAATGTGGAAATGTTTTACATGACTACACATGTATAACTTATATTGAATTGCTTGAGTTTTTAAGTGGGGGAGGGAGAAAGGGAGGAAGAGAATTTGGAACACAAAGTTTAAAAAGCAACGTTAAAATTGTTTTTACGTGTAATTTGGTAAAAAAAAAAAAGTTCTAAATAAATGGGGAAAAATAAGAATGATGCAGCTGTTGGTCAGGGATGAAGTGGACCTATAAGGACATATTAAAAATATTTGCGGGGCAGCTAGGTGGCACAGTGGATAGAGCACCGGGCCTGGATTCAGGAGGACCTGAATTCAAATGCGGCCTCAGACCCTTGACACTTAATAGCTGTGTGACCCTGGACAAGTCACTTAACCCCAACTGCCTCACCAAAAAAGAAAAAAAAATTGCCTGTCGTTTGGTTAATTTTCACAAAAGGTTTTCAAATTGGAAAAAAGAGGGAAAGGCTTGGTCCCAAGTTTTCAGTCAATCAGTAAACATTTATTAAGTACCTACTATGTGCTAGCCACCATGCTAAGTGGGGGGAACAAATACCAAAAAAAGAAAAGGACAGTTTCTTCCCTTAAGTAACTTAAAATCTAATGGGTGAAAATAGCATACAAAAGGAAGAAGAAAAGAGAGAGTAAAAGAGAGAGAGAGAGAAAGGAATAAGAAAGGAAGGAAGGAAGGAAGGAAAGAAGAAAGAAAGAAAGAAAGAAAGAAAGAAAGAAAGAAAGAAAGAAAGAAAGAAAGAAAAAGATAGCAATATCAAGGATCAGAATATCACAGGAAAACCATGGCCAGTATCTAAGAAGGTGCCCAGGAATAAACTTAGCCACAGCCTGAAAACAGTGTGGTACAATGGAAAGAATTCTGATCTCAAAAAATTCATTTAACTTGGGAAGGGGTTGACCTCTGAGGCCTCCAAGTTCAAATCTCACCTAAGGATTTACTTACTAGCTTTGTGACCCTGGGTAAGTCACTTCAGCTCCATCTACCTCATTTTCCTCATCTGTAAAATGGAGATAATAACGGCACCTACCTCTCCAGGTTATTGTGAGGATGGAAGGAGGTGATATTTGTAAAGCATTGCATAAACCTTAAAGCACTAGATCTATGCTAGCTATCATTGTCATGCTCTGGGTTCCCTACCTTCTCCCATCCTGGCAGTAATCTACCTCTAAGAGTTCTAAGAGCCAGAGCCCAGCTGGATGCCCCTAAGGATGGTCCCTTCTCAGAATTTTCTCTAAACCCTCACCCCTCCTACCTTCACTAAAACTGTCAAGGGTGCCATCATCCTCCCAATTGCTTGGGCTCACAACCCAGGAGTCATCTTGGACTCTTCACTATCTCTCACCTCCATATCTAAGCTGTTGCCAAGGCCTTTCCATTTCACCTCTGCAGCACCTCTCAAATACCTTCTCTCCTCTGATGCTGCCTGAGCCCTGGCCTCCTGGCTGTTCCATGAACAAGACACTCCATCTCCCAGTTCTGAGCATTCTTTCTGGCTCTCCCCCTTGCCTGAAATGTTCTGCCTCCTCTGCTCTGACCACTGGCCTCCTTGGCTTCTTTAGAAGTGCCAACTAGAATCATCCCTTCTCTAGGAAGCCTCCCCCAACCCCTCTTAATTCTAGTGCCTTCCCCCAATTAATTATTTCCTATTTATCCTATATATTCATTTGCTTATGGTCTCTCCCATTAGACTGTAAGCCCCTTGTAGGCAGGAACTGTCTTTTGCTTCTTTTTGTATCCCCAGCATTTAGCACAGTGCCTGGCATATAGTAGGTACCTAATAATTGTTTATTGATTGGTTGATTGTACAATAAACAGAGCCCTGAACTGGGAATGGGGTGTTGTTCCTTCGTCTTTGCCACTCCCTCATTGTGTGACATTGGGCAAGTCTCCTCCCTTCTCTGGGCTTCAGTTTCAAAGGAAAGTGATCCCTGCCCTGCCTCTCTCTCCTCTCATCTCCAAGTAACCAACTGTACACCAAGAAGATGGTTAGGGAGATGATTTGAAAAGTAAAGACTATCACCCACAAAAGCTTCTAGCATCAGGAAAATGGGTTCTCCAGAGGGGAAGCAGGGACTGACCCATGTAAAGAAGTGGTGGCTTGTAGTGAAGTTGCTTCTTTCCCGGCATCTTTCTGGGTCTTGGTCTTCCTTCAGTAGACATGAATCAGGTTGAGTTTGATGTTTGAATACTGGCTCTGGTTGGGGGAAACATGTCTACCATCAGACACTGATTGTCATCTCCCCACCAGGCTCCCATATCCAACAGGGACTGTATTCCCCACCCTTTCCCATCCTTTCCTGTCACTTCCCCTGCCTTGGTCCAGTCTCTGTCCTTGTCCCTCCTCCTGACTCTCTGCCCTGCCTTGCCCTAGTCCTAGCCCAGGCCCTGCCCCTGCCTACCAGATGTATCCACAGATGCCCCGTCCTTGTAACCTGGGAGATAAGTGTGGAAATGGCCATCCCCAGGCTGGATGTTCACCCGGAAAATGTCGGCTACAGCCTCACTCTTGTTATACCTGCCACGGAGAAACAGAGGGAGAGACAAGGGCAAAGCCCTCTGGACAAGGCAGGAGAGGCACCTGAGTACCCTCTGGAGTTCTAGGTCCTGCCCAATTCTCTCCCCAAGTTAGACCCACACCCTCCACTCTCTCCAGCTATTCTATGGTGTAGTGGATAGAACTTAAATCAGGAAGAACTGGGGTTCAAATCACACCTCAGACATCTATTTGCTGTGTGACTCCAGGCAAGTCCTTGTCTGTAAACCAGTGATTCACGATCTAAGCTCCCCTTTACCTCTAAACCTAGGCATTATCTCCAATGCTTCCCTCTGTTGTCCTATCACTGCTCCTCTCCTTGCATTCTTAGCCTGACTCGCTCCCTCCAACCACCTCCTCCATCCACCCCTATTCACAGTGCTTCTGAATGGAGCTGGAGGAAGTCGCACAACCAAGATGGCTGGATGACACAGGACCGATCCATGCTCTCCAACTTCAACTGGGTCCTCGCTGCAGCAAGGCAGTCTTCTTATTCCTCCCCAACTAATTCCCTGTCTCACTCCCCACGGAAGCTATTCCAAACCTTCTCTTCACTCTTCAGACCCTCCACATCACCCCTTCCACTGTTCCTCAGCAATGGCCTTGCTGAGACCATTAATCATGAGCTCTTTCTCTCCATCTCAAAACCCCTTGACATTATCTCCTCCTCTCTCCTCCTCTCCACCCATCTCTGACAAAGAAATGGCCCTTTTCTTTGCCAAGACCAACCTCTTTTCATTGCACTTGCTCCCTTCCCCTTCCATCTTCTATAGCATATCCACCCCCTCTCTCCAATTTCTCCAATTAAAAAATAAGAAATCTTTATTGGACCTTACCTTCTCCTCATGCCATCATCCTATATCTGCCTTCCATTTCTTAGTCAAACTCCTTGAAAAAGCTGTTTACACTCAGATTCTAATTCCTCTCCTCGTATTCCTTTATAAATTAGTCTTTTTTATCAATATAATTTTTAATTTTATTTTTTTCCTTTTTAAAAACATTTGTGTTTAATGTGATTGTACATATATAGCCTATATCAGATTGCTTTATCTCTTGGGGAGGAGGGAGGATAGGGAGGGGGGAGAAAAATTTGGAACTAAAAATCTTATGAAAACAAATGTTGAAAACTTTTTACATGTAACTAGAAAATAATTAAAATGCTTTTATGATTAAATTTTTAAAATCATCTCCAAAAAAAGCACATTTATTTACATACTTTGTAAGCATTTATTATCTCTTCCTCCTACTGTACCCCACCCCAGTTGAACAATAAAAAGAAAACCTTCATAACAAATATGCATAGTCCATCAAAACAAATTCCCACATTGGCCTTGTTCAAAAATGTATGTCTCATTCCGCATTTTAAATCATCATCTCTCTGGCATAAGGTGGCTGCCACTTTATTCATTCCCAACACTTTCCTTTTGCAATCCAGCTTCTAACTCCTTTGCTCAACTGAAATCACTCTCTCCAAAGATACCAATTGTTGACTCTGCTGGTCTTTTTTCATTACTCCTGCTTCCCTACCTCTCTTCCACCTTTGGTCCTGTTTGATCACTTCTTTCCCCCAGACTCTTTTCTCTCCTCTACTGATTTTTGTGATGCTGATCGCTCCAGGTTTTCCTCCTGTGACTTCTCACTCTCCCTTCTCAGATCATCGTCCACATGTCCCCTAACTGTGGATGTCCTCCAGGGCTCTTGCTTAAGCTCTCTTCTCTGCCTCTTCTATACTATTTCTCTAGGTCAGGGCTTCTTAAGCCTTTTCCACTCACAACTCCTTTTCACCAGAGAAATTTTTACATGACCCTGGGTATATAGGTATATGAAATAGGTATACCAATCAAACATTTACTACCAATTTTTTCATGACCCCCACATTCAGTTACACGACCCCAGGGTCTTAACCGCACAGTTTAAGAAGCTTTGCTCCAGGTAACCTCACCATCTCCCATGTGTTTTACCATCACCTTTTTGCGAGTGGCTCCTAGATTTATATATCCAACTTCAGTTTCTCCCCTGAGCTTTCATCCTCCATCCCCAAATACCTATTGGACATCCCAAACTCAATACATCCAGAACTGAACTCATTATCTTTCGCTACAAACACTTCCCTTTTCCAAGCTTTTCTATTTCTGCTGAAGGCACCATCATCCTTCCACTCTCCCAAGTTAGTAATTTTGAAATTACTCTATATTCCTTCCTTTTGCTCACCCAACATATTCAAGCAATTGCCAAACCTTGCTGTTTTTACCCACACAACATCTCTCCTCTCTGACCCCTTATCCCTACTCACACAGCTAGCACCCTGGCTCAGGCCCTTGTCACTTCTCACCTAGATTTTTGCAAAATGCTCCTACCTGATCTCTCACCTTAAGTCTCTCACCTCACCAGTGCATCTATACACTAAAGCCAAAAGGATTTTCTGTAAAGAGAGATCTGATCGTGTCCCTCCCCTACTCAATCAATTCTGGTGACTTCCTTCAGCCCCCTCGGTTCAAATAAACCTCCTCTATTTGGCTTTTAAAGCCTTTCACAACCCCAATCTATCTTCCCAGCCTCATTGACCATTATTTCCTCTCTCACCACGTTCCTTACACAAGCCACTAAATCTACCTCTCTCTGCCTCTTGTGGCTATCCTTCCTGTCACCTCTAGCTCACAGGGTCCCTCTCCCCCTTTAAGATGCTGCTGCGGAGGCACCATCTTCTGCATGAAACCTTTCTTGATCCCAATTGCTACTGCCCTCCCTCCCAAGCTACTTTGTACTTACTTTCTTGTGATTCTTTGATTTTTTTCTATGTATGCTTATATATCTACTTCTTGTCCCCCCCCCCCCCCGCCACCCCCCATTAAAATGTAAGCTCCTGGGGCAGCTAAGTGGCACAGTAGATAAAGCACCATCCCTGGATTCAGGAGGACCTGAGTTCAAATCTGGCCTCAGACACTTGACATTTACTAGCTGTGTGACCCTGGGCAAGTCACTTAACCCTCATTGTCCTGCAAACAAACAAACAAACAAAAATGTAAGCTCCTAATGAGCAAGGATTGTTCCATTCATTATGTTTACATCTTAACACCCAGCATAATGCTGGGCCACGTAATGGACACTTAATACATTTGTTGTTTAATTGAGTGATAAGCATTCCCACAGAGGGCCTTAAGAATGGGAGGAAATAAAGAGGAGAAAAAGAAAGTGAAGCAAAAAGATGGGGGGAGAAAAGAGATAGGAAAAGAGTAATGAGGGAAAAGAAGGAAGGGGGAGGAGGAGGAAGGGAAAGGGCGGAGGAAGAGAGATACACGGAAGAAGGAAGAAAAGGAGAGAAAAAGAAAGAGGAGAACAAATGAGTTGAGAGAAGAGGAAAGAAGAGAAGGGAGGAGAGGGCAAGAGAGGACGGGAAGGGGGAAAGAGGAAGGAGGGAGAGAAGGAAGAGAAGGGGAAGAGGAAAGGAAGAGAAGAGGGAGAAGTAACAAGAAAGTAGTGAGGAGAGGAGGGAAGAAAAAAGGAAGGAAAGACAGAAAAAGAAGAGGAAAGATTCAGAGAGGGAAGCCAGAAAGGATGCCTGGAAGAAAAGGAGAAAGACTTGCAAAGAAGAGTGAATTTGAGCCCCTGCCAAATATTTATATGTTTGAGGAAGAGAGGGTCATTGCTCTGCACCTCTGGGGTCCCTTCTAGTTCTGATGATATACGTTTATTTTTTTATTTTTTTGCGGGGCAATGGGGGTTAAGTGACTTGCCCAGGGTCACACAGCTAGTAAGTGTCAAGTGTCTGAGGCCAGATTTGAACTCAGGTACTCCTGAATCCAGGGCCGGTGCTTTATCCACTGCAGCGGCTGACACCTAGCTGCCCCCCCCCCATATGTTTATAATGGTGGAATTTCAGGCACTGGTTTGGGGCGGGAAGGGCCGGCAGCCTCTCAAGAGGAAATGCCAGGGAAGAGCTCCACAAGGGGTGTGGTAGCGGTGTCAGCAAGGGATGCCAGGGGCCCCTTCCCAGCTCCAGACAAGTCATGGGCTTTCTTAGGACTGGCGCAGTCCCAGACTCCCAGACACAGTCATGTTCTGCCTCTCCTGTAACCAGGACCAATCAGAGAAGACTGCCAAAACCCAGGCAGATTTCAATGTCCCTCAGCTCGGGGCCAGCTCCCAACAGCATGTGAGCCATACCTGTGCTGGGGCAGGCCCTGAGGGGTATAGGCATTCTTCTGCTCTGAATGGACTCCTTCTAAGCCAATCTTGGAGTCTCCCAGCTTCAGGTGGGAATCCAGCTGCATAAAGGCCTGTGCATGGTCAGTCAGAGGGATAAAGTCAGAGAGAGGACTACTGCCTGCCCCTCATCACTGCTCTCAGCCAGGCCAATGTTTACCTTCTCAGAGAAGTGGGCAGGGGGAGCCCATTTTCCTTGGAATTCCTTTTGATAGGAGGTATCTGGATAAGGCTCCATTCCCCACTTCAAGGGAGAGGGTCCTCCTAGGAACAGGACAGGTGAAACGGGGTGGGGAGGAACAAAGACAGATATCAGCAGGAAGAGATTTTTGAGGAGGGAAGCCCAGAGACAGAGGGAGGAGGGGCTCAGGGAATCAGCAAAAAAATTGGGGGCCAGAGTGAGACATGGAGGGACAGAATCAGAGAAAGACATCAGAGCAAGAATAGATGAAGACAAGCACAGCTAGGTGGCACAGTGGATGAAGCACCGGCCTTGGATTCAGGAGGAACTGAGTTCAAATAGGACCTCAGACACTTGACACTTACTAGCTGTATGACCCTGGGGAAGTCACCTAACCCTCATTGCCCTGCAAAAAAAAAAAAAAAAAAGAATAGATGGGGACGGAGTGGAGAGAATAGAGAAACAGAAAATAAGAAAAGAAACAGAGAAAAAGGAGAAAACAGAAAATCAAGGGAGATGTGAAGACAAAGACAGACATAGAGCAGAAAAGGTAGAAAGAAAAAAGACAGAAAGGGAGACAGACACAGAAGGGAGATAGAGACAGAAGGAAGAAGATGGAGACACAGGAGACAGAGACAGAAGCATAGAGACACAGAAGGGAGAGAAATAGTTAGAGAAAAACAAGAGGCACAAAGAAGGGAAGAGAGAAAAAGAAAGACTGAGAGCCAGAAATAGGAATGGGGGAGGACAAGGACAAATAGAAAGGAGGAAGACCAAGAGGAGACAGGGGAGTGAGAAAGACACACAGAGACATCCTCTATGTGCTTCCATGATCCCAGCAAAACTGAGAGCAAAGGAGGAGGGGATTACGAGCCTCCTTTTTTTTTTTTTAAAGTGAGGTAATTGGGGTTAAGTGACTTGCCCAGGGTCACACAGCTAGTAAGTGTTAAATGTCTGAGGCCGGATTTGAACTCAGGTACTCCTGACTCCAAGGGCCGGTGCTCTATCCACTGTGCCACCTAACTGCCCCATGAGCCTCCTTTTTACAGAAGGGACACTGCAGCAGCCAGAAGGACAGGGACTCACCCAGATTCACTGAGCAAGATAGCAACAGGGCTGGGACAAAAATCTCCTGACTCCCAGGCCCAGCCAGCATATTTCCATTGCAGGAGGTGCATGTCAGGTGTGAGGCCCGGACAAGTCGGGGTAGACCAAAGGTGAATCTCCCCATGAGGAAAGCCCAGTTTAGGTTCCGGTGTAGGCTGTGCCTTCACCCCCTGGGCTTTTCCCTGATATTTCCCCTCTGCTGACTGATACCAGAGAAAAGGGTTTAGAGAAATCAAGTGTGGTTGGATCTCCAAGGAGAGGTGAGCACTTCAGCTTTACCACCCATTGCCCGCTCCTGATCTCCTTGGGAGCTGGGCCCAGAAGGCAAAGCGGGGCAGGGGAGCAGGAAGGAGAGAAGCTGAGACTGTGGGCCCTTTAAGGTTAAAGCAAGGGCAAAGTGGGAACCAGAGCTTGGAGCTGGGGCAAAATTAGGGTGGCCCCCTCCTCACCCAGGTGCAGGGAAGGAGCTCGGATTTGGGGGAACAGTTGCTGGGGCACGAAGACTTGGTGAGTGTGAGACAGAGGGATCCCCAATTTGTCCCTGTCTCCACTGGGGAAGCTGTCTTTATCAAACTGCTTTCGGGCTTCCTTGATGAAAGGATTGAAGGCCTCAGGCCCCGGGTAGGTGTACTTCTCTTGGCAAGTGGTCTTGAAGACATTGATTCGGGGGTCTCCGTGCATCTTCAGGTTGCTGGTTTGCATCAGCGTGTTGATGGTTGATGGGGAACTGTTGGCGTCATGGACGGGAAAAGATACGTGCATCTCACTGTCAATCTCTCGAATCTTGGCCAGGTCCTCATGAAAGAGCCCCTTGCTGGGGCCTGGCAGGAAAGGGGCAGATACACGGACGCCCCAGTGTGCAGGGAACCAGGTACCAAAAGTAGTCTTCATACAGCCTTCCGTGAGGCGGGGGTCAGGCCCAATTTTGAAGTGGGAGGACTTGAGGAATTCAACTCTGGGGATGGGAGCAGGGAGGAGCTTTGGGGGGCTCTCAGCCATCCTGGTCTCTCCAAATGAGCCAGGTGGCACTCTGGACCCAAGTCAAATTTCACTGGCTATAAGCCACCATCCTGCCAACAGAAGGAGAGAACAAATGGTTAGCGATGTTGGGTTACATTTATTCATTTAACACATTTATTTATTAAAGGTTTACCTCTTTATTTTTGTTTGTTTGTTTGTTTTAGTGAGGCAATTGGGGTTCAGTGACTTGTCCAGGGTCACACAGCTAGTAAGTGTTAAGTGTCTGAGGCTGGATTTGAACTCAGGTACTCCTGAATCCAGGGCTGGTGCTCTATCCACTGCGCCACCTAGCTGCCCCATGGTTACCTCTTTAATAGGGAAGAGGAGGAACAACGTTTCTAAAGCTCTTCCTATATGCTGGGCACTGTCCTATGTGCTTTCCAATCATTATCTCATCCTTTTCAGCTTTCTTTTAGGTGGTATTCTCCCCATTAGAAGGTAAATTCTTAAGGTGAGAGACTGTCTTTCTTTCCACCCAGATTTGTGTACTTAGTAGATAATGCATAAAAAATATGTGTTGACAGATTGACTAAAGGTTACTGGTACAAAGAGTTCTAGGGGAGATACAAAGTCTAGATAAGACCCAGTCCCTGCCCTTAAAAAGATTACAGTCTGGTAGGGGAAATGGTACCAACTACAAGTAAGTATAATACATGATATCACAGAGGTGCAATTCAGGAGCATCAAATCCTATGTAAGGGCTGAAGGGGAAGGTCCTGACCAACCCAGGCTCTAGGCCAGCCCAGCCCAACCCAGCTTCCCTGCTGTCCTGGCTTCTGAAAAATAAAATAAAAATAAGAGGCGTGGCTTAAGCAGTATTAGCAAATAGTCTGTATCCCATGGGAGCAGTCCGAAGGGCCTTCGGATTGTAAAAGCCTAAAGAGTCTCCCACCTCGACTCTAGAGAAGCCGGGAAAGTTCTCTGGAGTTTTGCAATTTGGGGTTAAAGGACTTTATTTTGTTTAGTTAATTGTTTGTTGAATTTACTTGAACTGAGGTAAAAAAGCAGTCCCCTCCCAGGGGTCAGTGGGGCAGCCAGGTGATGCAGTGGATAGAATACCAGGCCTGAAGTCAGGAAGACTCTTCTTCCTGAGTTCAAATCTGGCCTCAGCCACTTACTAGCTATGTGACCCTGGGCAAGTCACTTAACCTGGTTTGCCTCAGTTTCCTCATTTGTAAAATGAGCTGAAGGAGGAAATGGCAAACTACCCTAGTATCTCTGCCAAGAAAACCCAAAATGGGGTCTGAACAACAGCCACCCAGGGGTCAGTAATCACCCATTCCCTCAGACCTTGACTTCAAGCCCAGAGTAATACAGGGTGGGCCCAAAGTCACAGATATCTAATAACTCCTTTATTTTTTGTTTTTAATTTACAATACCATATGCAGCATATGGAGAGGAAATGAATTTACATCACATGTAAAAAATCAAATCTCTTAAATGGCAAAAAATAAAGAAAAAATAATTTCCAAAAAGTTATTAAAAACATCAGACCTCTTCATGACTTTCAGCCCACCCCATTGAATCATGACACAAGTTTGAACAGAATCTCAAAGGCCAACAAGTGCTGCCCCAACTAGAAATCCTCTCTACCACAGCCCTGACAAGTGGGCATCCAGCCTCTGTTTCTTCCTTTAAGACAAGGCTCCCCGCATCAATTTTCCACAGGAAAACCCTCCCAGATTCCCCTACTCCTTCCCCAACTGCTTGTGACCTCCTTCCCATACTACTTTGTAATGAACTGCTTTGTATGTATTTGCATTTGTTAGTTTGTGTTTATGCTGTATGTATTTATATATGTTGTCTACCCCCCCTTAGACAATAATATCTTTGTAAGGAAAGGCGGTTTCATTCTTTGCACTGGCCTCCCCCACAGCCTGTCACATAATAGAAGCTCTATAAATATTTGATGATTGATTGAGTGATTGAAGACTTCCCCTAATGAGACACTTGACTTCCCCATTCCATTTTGGGACAGCTACATAGGGAAATTCTGTCCATGTATGGAGTGTAAACTTGTCCTGAGATTAACACTCAACCACTAGACAGTAACTCCCCCCTCCCCATCTAATCCACTAAGATGAGTCTTAATCATTTTGTGTATTACTTATTAGAGGCATCATGACATGTAGCAGGAAGACCTGGCTTCAGATCTTGTCTCTGCCCACCTACCAGCTGTGTGACCCAGCACAATGCACAAGGCCCTAGGAAGTCTTGTTGAGACTTTACATTTCAGAAAAGATGCCTGCCGACCTGCATTCAGGTGGGGATTTCCTTTTCTGGGAGGTCCCTGTAAGAATGAAATCACAGGTAGAATTCCTATCTGTATTATTTTGACATCATGAATTACAAAATCAATTCAAGCACAGGTTACTTGCCCTGGGGTACCATTTTTACAGCCTTGCTGGTCTCTCTACTTCAGAGGCATTCCATATATTGTCAATGTCCTTCCCAAGATTTGACTATATCCCTGGCAGCCCAGTAGGCCATTTAAAGGTCTCTATCTGCTCCAGAGGAAAGGCAGGTATACAAGAGGCTGTCTTTATCCTAAGCCAGTGTGGCCTCTGCTTCTGGTAAACGAAAGCTTACTCAGAACAGCAGTTGGAGAGGTGATACATTGTGGTCTGGGAGTCATGTTTGAGGAAAGACGTTGACCACCTGACCTGGATATGGAGGGGAGGAGAAGGGGCAATGACCAGGACGGTGGAGGGTCCTGAGGCCACACTACGCAGGAATGAAGGAACTAGGGATGTCTAGGGTGGAGAAGAGAAGATAGAAACATCACATCTGTCTCCCAGTATTTCAAGGAAGAGAACTTAGGCTAGGTCTGCTGGACTTCTAGGGAATGAACTAGGAGAGAAATAGATGGAATTTAGGCCTGAGGGAAACAAAAAAGTCTTGACAATTGCAGTTATCTATCAGGGAAGTGGATTGGGCTGCCCCAGGAGGTTGTGGCTTCCTCTTCCCCGTCATCATCTCTCAAAGATTGGCCAGCCTCTTATCTGACGTATTGCCCAGGAAATTTTGTTTGGGTGTGGGGAGGACTAGCTGGCCTTTCTGCTTGGAGATTTTGTGACCTTGCTGGGGTCAGGAATGTTGTGGTTTAGGATTTCAGGCAGTCAGAATTGCATTCCAGACTTAGGTCTCTTAGACCTGTGATGTAAAACTCAAATAGAAACAGATCCCTGGGGGCCATGTACTAACTCAGAAAACCACTAGTTAACATTATCTATGTTGTACTGTATTTGTATTGATTTTGTTGTTAAACGTTTTCCAATTACATTTTTTTGTTGTTGTTTTGTTTTTTGTTTTTTAGTGAGGCAATTGGGGTTAAGTGACTTGCCCAGGGTCACACAGCTAGTAAGTGTTAAGTGTCTGAGGCCGGATTTGAACTCAGGTACTCCTGACTCCAGGGCCAGTGCTCTATCCACTACGCCACCTAGCTGCCCCCCCAATTACATTTTAAGGTGGCTCTGTACTCTAGCAGCCCACAGGACCTATTTAAACAACCCTGTTCTAGATTGTTCTAGTCCCATTTAATAGAGAAGAAAATCTAGAGGATGATAGTGCTCAGGGTTATAGGCCCAGTCCTACTGGGCCTGAGAACCTGTCCTGATCCCCTTCCCTGGAAATCTCCCTTTCCAAAGCCAAGCACTCACTTCTCCTTCCAACACGGTTTCAGAGCCTGAAGGACAGAGGTTCCAGGATCCCACCGACACATTTGTGACCCAAGAGCCCCCTCCCACCCGCTACCCGCCCCGCCACCTCCCTCTTCCTCAACCAGACAGAGCCCCACCATATCACAATGGATCCTTGGCAACCCTCGGCTCCAGCATGAAAGAACCCGGAGCCAGGGAGGGGTTCGAGTCTCTATCCCGAGCTTCCTTCAGGTTTCCAATGCTCCTTTTCAATTCTGGTCTTCCATCTTTCTCTGGAAATTGTGGAAAGCAGCACTTTCCCGGGTCCCCTTCCCACACGCTTCTGTGAAGCGTGCCTTGTAAATCAAAGCTCTGCACATTACTTCTGAACGTCTAGTCTGGAGAGAGCCCTGGACTGAGGGTTAAAAGCAGTGCCACCTCCAGCTAATTTTCTTTATCTGAGGCAAGATCTGGCTCATACAGCTACCATCCTCATTCTGTCACCTGGATTCTAACAGTAAAATTGGTCTCCCTGTCTCATCTCTCCCCACTCCAGTCCTCAAGCCTAGCTCTGCCCACTATGACACCTCTCTAGCTCAATAAACCCCAGTGGCTCACCATGACTTCCAGGATCAACTATAAAGGTGTTTCTTTGGCATATACATCTCTTTACAACCAGGCCTCCTTCTATCCTTCCAGTCTTCTTTCAATTTGCTTCTCTCCAAAACTCTACAATCAGGCTACACTGACCCACTTACTGAGTTGAAGTGACTTGCTCAGGGTCACACAGCTAGTAAGCAACTGTGGTTGGGTCTGAACTCAGTCTTTGGGACTGCGGGCCCAGGGCTCTGTCCATAGTGGCAAACATACTTCATCTGAGAGTTGAGGAAGCTGGTATATATGGTCTCTAAAGACCCTTCCATTTTAATTTAATAAGCATTTATTCAGATGTCTACTATGTGTGAAGCACTATGTGCTATGGCCCAGGGATATAAGTATAAGGGTAAGGCCCTACTGCCACTCAAATGACTGGAATGACAAGGTGTTAAGTGAAAGGATGCTAAGGAGGTGGTTTATGTCCTGGGATGTCTTGACAGACTACCAATGGCCTTTCTAATTGGCTAACCACACTCCTGGGGACTTTAAATAGTGAAGGATTTTGGCAACCGGGTCAGTCCACTAGTGAAGTGTCTAGTTTTATAAAGTTTCTTGTGTGAGCAGTTTCCTCAGCTGTTAAAATGAGCTGCAATTTATCAATCATTCAGTCAGCCAATAAACATTTATCAAGTGCCTCTTATGGGCTATGTGGGTAGTTAGGTGGCTCAGTGGGAGGATGAGTCAGGAAGACTCATCTTCCTGAGTTAAAATCTAGTCTCAGACACTTAGTAGTAGTGTGACCTTGGGCAAGTCTCTTAACCCTGTTTGCCTCAGTTTCCTCATCTGTAAAATGAGCTGGAGAAAGAAGAGGCAAACTACTTTGGTAACTTTGCCAAGAAAACCCCAAATGGGGTCGCAAACAGTTGGACATGACTGAAATTAATGTGGGATGGAATTAATTGATCAGATTGATCCTGAGTTGTCCCAAAAGAATGATAAGACTCAGTGACTCAGTTTCCCAAGTTTTATTGCAATACTGTGAGTGACCACAGGGAGGGCACTATGGAGGTGTCTCTCAAACAGGGAAAGAAAAGACAGTTATATTTATAGTATGGATAAATTGATTATCAGTCTCATTATAATAATCTCCTCCTTAGGGAGGTACGGGGGAGGGCTTATCCTAATTTGGACTTCCTGGGGGCTTGAGCCAACCCCCTAGACGAGTACCTTTTTCCTTGGAAGTGTGTTTTGGGGGTTTACACGTCATAAGGTGAATCTGGGAAGAAATTTGGCCTTTTCTGGGCATGTTACCTCAACTTACCAAGGTCAGATTGTTCCTGTATTTTTCATTCTCAGGCCTAGTTTAACGTTTATCAATTAGAATTTCTATAGTCTGTCTCATGTCTTTGTTATAGTTAAGGCCTCTATGACCTGCCTCTTTATGTTCTTGTTACGAGTGGTGATGAATGTGGGTAACAAGAACCTAGGCCCTGACTTGTTTCCCAAGTTTTAAGTTATCCCTGAATCCCTTACAGAGCTGGGGTCTGTAAGTTATAGCCCCTCTTGGAGCTCAGATCTAAATCAGAGCTTGGATCTTAGATTTGTCTGTTAAGCCCTTTTCTTTGCCTCCTACATCAAAATGACCGAATAACAAGAACAACATGGCCTGTGTGCTGTGCTAGCCTTGAGGATACAAAGACATGTCAAAAGACAATCCATTATCTAAAGGAACTCTCATTGTAATGATGGAGACCACATGCAAACAAGCCATATAGAGAATAAATTGGGAATGATGAACAGAGTGAAGGCCCTTGAATTAAGGAAGGATCAGGAAAGTGGATTTAGAACCTTATAATCTAGCCTAGAGCACCAGAGAAATTAAGTGACTTGCCCAGGGTCACAGCACCGGGATACGTCAGAGGGAAGATTTGAACTCAAATTCTCCTCCCTGGCCAGAAAGCAACTTGCCTTCCACCATGCTAAGCTGCCTCTCCCGGACAAGTATGATACAGGGTCACCAGAGGAGGGAGAGGGAACAAAGGAGGGCCAATAGGGGCTGTCCATCCCAAAAGGCTTCATGGGAGATGGGAGGGAAGGATTCCAAAAAGCAGAACCAAAGAGGGAAGGAAGCGAGTTCCAAACACGGCAGAAGGAGGTGGAGTGTCACATTCAGGGAACAGGTCACAGGTTGTGCAGTTTGATGGAACTTGAAGACTTTGTATTGGTGGATGCTTGAACAAACTGTGGTGAGTAAATAAGCAAGGAATGATAAGGGCAGCTACATGGTTCAGTTGGATACAGTTATGGGCCAAGGGTTAGGGAGACCTGAGTTCAAATGTGGCCTTAGACACTTACTAGCTGTGTGACCTGGGCCAAGTCACTTAGCCTCTGTTTGCCTCAGTTTCCTTCTCTGTAAAATTGGGATGATAATAATAGCATCTCCAACCCAGGGATATTGTAGGAACCAAATAAAATAATATTTCCAAAGAACTTTGCAAACTTTTTTTTTTTTTTAGTGAGGCAATTGGGGTTAAGTGACTTGCCCAGGGTCACACAGCTAGTAAGTGTTAAGTGTCTGAGGCCGGATTTGAACTCAGGTACTCCTGACTCCAGGGCCAGTGCTCTATCCACTGCACCATCTAGCTGCCCCCAGTTTGCAAACTTTTAAGGGCTAGCTCTTATGAGGCCCTGCTATGAGAACTCCCTGACAAGCCTGTTGTGGTTGTTCTGTCATATCTGACTCTCCGTGACCCCCTTTGGGATTTTCTTGGCAAAGATCCTGGAGGGGTTTGCCATTTCTCTCTCCAGCTCATTTTACAGATGAAGAAACTGAGGCAGACAGGATTAAATGACTTGCCCAGGGTCACCCAGCTAGGAAGTGTTTGAGGCCAGATTTGAACTCAGGAAGATGAGTCTTCCTGATTCCAGGACCCACTGTGCCACCCAGTTGCCCACCTTGACAAGATTATTTTCTTGTTAATTTGGGGAGGGGGGTTGATTGAAGTCCCTCTTCAAGTTACCTTGGTTTTTTTTGTTTGTTTGTTTTGGGGGAGGTTTTTGGTATTCTCTCTCCCCTGAGTTTCCAAACCTGAATGGAACAAGGTAAGAGGAGCAGGTAATGGCAGTGGGCAGGAGAAGCACAGAACAGTCTGTCTGAGATTGTCCAGAAGACCTGAAAAGAGGCATCAAGGACCTTGAGCTTTGGACCAACTTCCACCTTTCAGCTTTCTTTTTGGTGTACTGAAGAAAAGCCATTTTTTTTTCAGTCTTAATAGTATTTTTTCCAGTCACATGTAAAGATAGTTTTCAACATTTGTTTTTATAAGATTTTGAGTTCAAAATTTTCCTCCCTCTCTCCCTTCCCTCCCCTCTCCCCAAGATGGAAAGCAATATGATATAGGTTATATATGTACAATCACATTACACATTTTTCTGCATTAGTCATATGAAAAAAGAATCAGGGGGCAGCTAGGTGGCGCAGGGGATAGAGCACCGGCCCTGGAGTCAGGAGTACCTGAGTTCAAATCCGGCCTTAGACACTTAAATACTTACTAGCTGTGTGACCCTGGGCAAGTCACTTAACCCCAATTGCCTCACTAAAAAAAAAAAAAAAAGAATCAGAACAAAAGGGGAAAACCTCAAAAAAAGAAAAAAAACAAACAAACAAAAAACATAGAAATGGTATGGTTCAATCTGCATTCAGATTCCACAGTTCTTTTTTCTGGATATGGAGAACATTTTTCATCATGAGTCCTTTGGAATTGCCTTAGATCACTGTATTGCTGAGAAGAGCTAAGTAAGAAGAGACTTCTTGTTCAGTTGTTTCAGTTGTATAGGACTCTTTGTGTTCTCATTTGGTGTTCTCTTTGCTAGGATGTGCCATTTCCTTCTCTGGCTCATTTTACAGTTGAAGAAACTGAGGCAAACAGGATGAAGTGGCTTGACCAGGGTCACATGGCTAGTAAGTATCTGAGGCTGGATTTGAACTCAGGTCTTCCTGACTCCAAGCCTGGCACTCTGTCCATTGTGCCACCTAGTTGCTCTGAAGAAGAGACCAGAGTTGTTGAAAATGGATTTGTCTTGCCCAAGATACAATGTTAGTTGGGGTGCCTAGGTAGTGCAGTGGATGGAGCACCAGCCCTGTAGTCAGGAGGAACTGGGTTCAAATCCAGCCTCAGACACTTGACACTTACTAGCTGTGTGACCCTGGGCAAGTCACTTAACCCCAATTGCCAAACAAAAAAAAAAAAAAAAAGATACAATGTTAGTTGGGACATTGCTAAAATTCCTGCAAAGGCACATGGGACTCACAAATATGTGCTTATACAGAGTTCAAGACAAGAATGCTGGGTTTGGAGTCAGAGAACCTGAGTTCAAATCCTGACACTTCTATTAAGTGGCCTTGAGCAAGTCACCTTAACATCTTTGGGCCTCAATTTCCCTCTTTGGAAAAGGAAAGGCTTGGACCAACTAACCATGAAGTCTCTTCTCACTGTAAGTCTATGCTCCAATGAATTATTCAACCAGTACAAGTGAATCCAAGGTGAAAGAGAGTGGTTGTTAACAGCACCCCAAGGGTGTTTTCCTCTGAAGGGGGGGCATAATGGACTCTTTGAGTGCTTTATAAAGTTTCTGTGTTTGTTCGTGGACTTCGGTGCCTCCTTAGGGTCTTATTCATTTCCCGAAGGGTGAACTAACTCATCTGTAAAATGAGCTGGAGAAGGAAATGGCAAACCGCTTCAGTATCTCTGCCAAGAAAACCCCAAATGGGGTCATGAAGAGTCGGGATACAACTGAAACGGCTGAACGACGGAAAAAAGGGCAAACTGAAGGCCGATGGAGCCCATGATCCCCATACCCTATACTGAAGTGCCTGTGAGGGAGCTGGGGGATTTGTTACCTATATTTGGGGAAACCTAGAATTATATGTAAGCTTGATTTTATCTACCTTTTTTTTTTTTGTAGGGCAGTGAGGGTTAAGTGACTTGCCCAGGGTCACACAGCTAGTGAGTGTCAAGTGTCTGAGGCTGGATTTGAACTCAGGTCCTCCTCACTCCAGGGCCAGTGCTTTATCCACTGTACCACCTAACTGCCCCTGTAAGCTTGATTGTAAAGATTTCCCCTGAAGTGAAAATCTAGAACTCAGAAACCAGGATACCTAAGCTTGATTTTGGAGATTCACCCTAGTGTGGGAAGCAATGAGCCAAAAATGGACCTTGTTTATATGAGCCCAGACAGGGCCTCAGGCAGGACTTACATTAGCAAAGTTCTTCCAGCATGGAGGAAGCCTCCCTCAAGGTTTTCACATCTTGCCTCGTTCTGGATACCCACTGACCCTTTAACACTGCACCAAGGATGACTGACTGAGCCACAGCTGAGTCAGCCAGAGAGCCAGAATACGCTAGCAAGCCCCTGCTGGGAAGGAAGCCATCAGAGGCTCCAGAGATGGCAGTGGGTACATCCTTCCAGCAGCATCCAAGAGACTGTGCTGGCTGGAGGGAGGCAGGGAGAGGGAGCCCCACAACAAAGAGGAAAGAATGCCTGGAAAATCAGCAGTCAGAGCACCAGTCTTGTCTCTGCCACAGCCTACCTGGGTGAATCTAGACAAATCACAAAACCTCTTGGGGTGCCTTGCTTTCTTCATCTGCAAAATATTCAGCTCAGACGGATGACCACTAATATCCCTTCTGGCTCCAAGTCTACGATCCAAGACTGGAGCACAGCAAAAATCTGGATTTAAAAAGGGGTGAGGGGAGAACAGAATTTACAGACTAGCTATCTCTGTGATAATCTGTTGTGGAATTTTGCCAGGAATTCAAGTCAAGCTCCCTTGCCTAGCATTGGCAGACTCTGTTCTCTCTTCCCCCCACCTCTTTTTTTTTCTTTTTCTTTTTTTTTTTGAAAATTGGGGCAAGCACAGGATGGAGGAGGCCTAGATTTGACAGCAGTTTGTCTGAAATAGGCCTTTGAGTAGACTTCGCACTGAGTCAGTGGTCAGTCAGCCAGCCAGCCAGAAAAGTTAATTCCATCTTGGGATGCATTAAGCCCAACACAGCTTCAAGAAATAAGGAAGTGTGGGGGCAGCTACGTGGATAAAGCACCGGTCCTGGATTCAGGAGGACCTGAGTTCAAATCCAGCCTCAGACACTTGACACTTACTAGCTGTGTGACCCTGGGCAAGTCACTTAATCCCAATTGCCTCACCAAAAAAAAAAAAAAAGAAGGAAGGAAGTAATAAACCCTTCATAATCTGGATCCTCCTCTCCCACCTTTCCAGGCTTTTTAGGCCTTACACTCCTCCCCCCACTTACCCTTCGACCCAGCAACATTGGCCTCTCAGTCCTTCCTCACACAAGACATTCTGTCTCTCAACTCCAGGAATTTTCCCTGGCTGTCCCCCAAGTCCTAAGTATTCTCCCTCCTCATCTCTCTTTTTCTGGCTTCCTTTAACCCCCAGATAAAATCCCAGCTTCTACAGGAAGCCCTTCCCTGTTCCTCTTAATTTTAGTGCCTCCCTTCTGTCAGTTACTTCCAGTGGATCTTGTCTATATCACGTTTGTACATATTTGTTTGCTTGTTGTCGTCCCTATGCCATTAGACTATGAGCTTCTTGAGGGCAGGGATTGTCTTTTTGCCTTTCTTTGTATCCCTGGCTCTTAGCACACTGCCTGCTACGTAGTAGGTATTTAATAAATGTTTAATGACTAACTGATAGGCCTTCTGCATTCTGTCCTGCTAAGATCATATTTGAATTCAGTTCCGGGAAACATGTTCGACTCCTGATAAGCTAGCTGGAGAATGTGGAGAGAAGGGTAGCCAGAATTTTTAAGGGATAAGCCTAGGAATCCATTGAAACAAATCTGAGACTGTTCAGTCTGGAAAAGAGAAAGACTCAGGGGAGACCCGATAAGGCTCTTGAAATGTCTGAAGGGCTGTCATATGGAAGGGTGATTAGATTTGTTCTGATTAGTCCCAGAAGACTCAGGAGCAAATTGTTAGAAGTTGCAAAGAGACAAAATTAGAATTGGCGTCAGGAAAAACTCCAGAGCCACTCAGAGGTATGTTAAAATGGAACAGGTTGTTTCTCAGATCTCTCACTGGCAGCTCACACCTTGCCAAAGCCTGGATCTGAAGTCACTCCCATCATCTGCCTTCCCCACATCTACTCACCCAGTGCTGCAGAACAAAAACAGATGAGGTCATACAAGTGTCAATTACAAATTATCAATTACAAGTTCCCTATTCTTAACTAGGTCCTCACTGCAGCAAGGCAATCCTTTTATGCCTCCTGATTGGTCCTCTATCCCACTCACCACAATCCCTTTTCCAAACTTTCTCTTATTTCCTCAAATGTTCCATGGCTTCTGGAATGTGCTAGTAAATGTTTAACAGCTGGCTCTCAGGGAAGAAAAAAAAAGTACTGCACTTTTAAGTTGAATTTGCATTATTAACATTTAATTCGCTACTTTCTTAAATCTAGACAATTCACAAAGCAAATCAAACCCCAATCTATAGCTCACCCACTGAAAATTCAACACTCTTTCCTGAGCTATTAAGGAGCTGTTTTTGGCATACCCCTCTCCATTGACGACCCCCATAACCTTTTTAATGCTTTCCCCTCTCCCTTATTTCAGAACTATTTCCTCCTTTACTCCAGTCTCTGATGGAGATGATCCTTCTCACAAAGGTTGGACCTCGATCCTTCTTTTCTTCCCATCTTTTCTAGCAGATATCCCCTCTATTATTTCCCCCTTCTGATGTCCAATCTCTCTCTACTGGTTTCTTCTCTGCAACTCACAAATATGCCATCCCTCCCATCATTAAAAACAAACAACACCCCCCCAATCACCTTACTAGATTCTATCATCCTTGCCAGTTATTATCTTCTATCTCTCCTCTCTTTCTCAAACATCCTGAAAAAAGTTATCTACCCTCAGTCTATACTCAGGGCACCCACATCCTTACTTCTCATTCTCTACCATCATCATTCAACTCAAGCTGTTCTCTCTGAAGTAGCCAAATTGAATGACCTTTGCTCAACCCTCATCCTTCTTGACCTCTTCTGCATTTGGCTCTGCTGACCTCACTCTCTTCCTGGATACTCTCCTCTAGATTTTTGTAACCCTTCTCCTGGTTCTCCTTCTTCGTGACTGCCCATTGCTGCCCACTCATTTTTTCAGTGATGTGGGATGCCAAAAATGAACTTTGGTAATAGAATAAATTTCTAATTCTACTGCATTAGGGTTACAAGAATTGGAAGAAGCTGTGTGACCTTGGGCAAGTCACTTAACCCCAATTGCCTCACCAAAAATAAAAAAATAAAAAAAAATTAAGAATTGGAAGAGTGGGGGTTAGCTAGGTGGCACAGTAGATAAAGCACCGGCCCTGGATTCAGGAGGACCTGAGTTCAAATCCGGCCTCAGACACTTGACAAGTACTAGCTGTGTGACCTTGGGCAAGTCACTTAACCCTCATTGCCCCACCAAAAAACAAAAAACAAAAAAACAAAACAAAACAAAAAAAAAGAATTGGAAGAGTGCTCGAACTCTCTGGCAAATGTGGTCCTGGACTGAGATGGAGTCTATGTGGTTCAGAACACCTCCTGAAGGTTGAGCTCCAGTACAGAGGTTACCTGGATGGCTGAAACTGTTCACAACTGTTTGCTTCGTCCAGTTTTAGATTTATTCTGTATTAGGGCTTTTGTTGCCCCTATTACTAGGGCGAGTTTAAGGACTAAATAGTCCTCATTTGTGTTTTGTGTTGTGGTCCTTGCATTTATAATTCGAGTTCCTAAATCTCCCTCCATTCATAGACACCTCCTCCCCGCCCCCCCCCAGTGGACCCCTATGTTGTCCCCACTCAGCAGGAAGTAGTAACAGAAGAGATGATCTTCATCCTTTTTCCCGGGGTCTATGAAAAGGGGGGAATGATGTAGGAGGAAAAAAAGGGGTTAACAGAAAAACCTAAGACCCAAGCTCTAATTTAGATCTGAGCTTTAAGAGGGATTCAGACCCTAGTTAATGGATAACTTAAGACTTGAGTCTTCATTAATACAAGTCAGGGCCTAGGTTCTTGTTACCCACATTAATCAGCACTCATAACAAGAACATAAAGAGGCAGGTCATAGAGACTTTAATTGTAACAATAATACATAGACAGGGTATAGAAATTCTAATTGATAAATGAAAATATTTTGTAACTAGGCATGGGAATGAAAAGGTAACATGCACAGAAAAGGACACATTTGTCCCCAGACACACCTCCACAGAAAAAGGTACCCTCCTGGGGGTTGGCTCAAGCCCCCAGAAACTCCAAAGTAGGATAAACCCTCCCCTGTACCTCCCTAAGGAAGAGATTATTATAATGAGACTGATAATCAATTTATCCATACTATAAATAAAACTGTCTTTTCTTTCCTTATTCGAGAGATACCTTTCTACTTTTCTGGTTCTCTCCCTGTGTTCACTCACAGTATTGCAGTCACTAAGTCTTGTAATTCTTTTGGAACGACTCATGTTCCATCTGATCAATTAATGCCATCCCACACCATTGGGACCATCATCCTTGTTCATTAACCCGGTGTATCCCAAGGCTCTGTTCTGGGAACTCTTCTCTCTCTTCTACTTTTTTTTTTTTTGTGAGGCAATTGGGGTTGACTTGCCCAGGGTCACACAGCTAGTAAGTGTCAAGTGACTGAGGTCATATTTGAACTCAGTTCCTCCTGAATCCAGGGTCGGTGCCTTATCCACTGTGTCACCTAGCTGCCCCTACAATCTTACTTAAATTATCTTCTCTATATTGGTAATAATAATACTAGCTAGCATTTGTATTGCATTTTAAGGTTTACATGTTATCTCATTTGATCTTCACAACAATCCTGTGAGATAGGTGCTATTATTATCCCCATTTTGCAGATTAGGGAACAGAAGCAAAGAGGGTTGAGTGACTTGCCCAGGGTCACACAGCTAGAAAGTATCTGAAGATTGGATTTGAACTCAGGACTTCCTTACTGCAATACCACAGTACCACCCAGCTGTATAACCCTTATGACCTTGACCAAACCACTTCCTTTTTTGAGGGGCTTCAGTTTCCTCAGCTGTCAAAAAAAGGGGGTTTGTACAAGATACTACCACTAAAGTCACTTTCAGCTTTCCAATCTCTGATGCTTTGATCTGTAAAATGCTGATAATGCCTACTTGGTGGGAATTGGGGGGGGGGTGGAGTAGGAATCTACAATAACAAAATGTATATAAAGTGTTTGGCAACCTCAAAATGGCTTCGTAAATTTCAGGTCTCTTGATACTCCAGTGCAGGGCCAGTGCCTCTGAGCTCCTCAGCCTGCCCTCCCTCTTTTTCTCCTCTCCCGGGAACCCCAGCGATTCCTCCCTTTGCTGAGCAGGAAACTCTTTAAGAGGCCCAACTGTTAACAAGCCACAGGCCCCTCCCCTGGGTTTCCAGCCTTATTTCATGTTACTTCTCTAATTACCCTCTCAGTTTCAGCCAAACAAGGTTACCATCTGTTCAGTCTCCTGTCTCTGCACCCTAGCAAAGGCTGACATTTGCATCCATGTCTGGAATGTTTTCTATCCTCATCTCTCTGCCTATTAATTAATATCCCTAGTTTCTTTCCTCACTATGACACGTCCTACCCAAGGCATTTCCTAACGTCCTCAGTGGCTGGTACTATCTCCCTCTTGAAATTAATTTGTATTGACTTAATCTAGGTAATCATCCTTGAAGGCAGGGGCTGTTCGTGTCACAGTTGTCTGACACAATGTCTAGTAGAAGTAAATAGTACATACTGTATTCCTTAGCAAATATTTGTTGCGCAGAATCAAGTCGATTTGAAAGGGAGGCACTGTCGTACGGCGGCATGATTGTACTAACAGTCTGCATTTGCGTAGCGCTTGTTATCTTGTTTTAAACCCTGGGACCTCACGGATGAGGTCCTGGAGCAAGTCATTTTCTGGGCCTCATTTTCCTCATCTGTAAAATGAGGAAGCTGGAAGCTGGCCTAGACGAATTCTAAAGGCCTTTCTCCCCCTCCTCGCTCCACCCCCGCCTTTAAATCTATGATGATGGAAATCTAAACATATGAGGCCAAAACAGAGGGGCCCAGGTTAGTGCGAGCCAGAAAGCCACACCGGGAGGGGATTTATGAATGGCCCGACAAGCCCCGCCCTCCTCGCGCGAGCACGCAGCGCTTCCCCTCCCCGAGTGCCTGCCCCTCGCACAGCGTGCTGACGTCACGGCGTGCTGACGTCACCGCCGGTCACCCCGGAAGTGTTGCCATGGCGGCGCTGAGCGGACTGGTGTCTGCGCTGGAGTCCTATAGAGGCCGGGACCGCTTGGTGAGGCCCCGGGCGGGCTGGGACCGGACCTCGGAGGCGGGGGAGGGTGGCGGGGCCGCGCTGTGCCCCCCTCCTCCTTTTCGTGTCTGAAGGTCAGCCCGGCCCGACTGTGGGCCCCGGGAGTCCCGGCCCCAGGTTCCGTGGGCGGGATGACCCTGCAGGCTCGCGCAGCCAGTGTCAGAAGCAGTGAAGCCCCTCAGTAAAATGAGTAGGGGGGGGGCTCCCCGTGTTTCTGTCCCTAAGGCCTCTGGGAACTAAGAAGACGTGGGTTTAGACCCCCACCGCAGCCCCTGCTTTGGGGCAGGACCCTGCCCGGACAGCGCTGGTCTTTGAGCCTCAGTTTCCCCACCTTTCCTGGACTGGTTGAACCCCTCCCAGGACTGGGATTCCTGGTGTACCAGAAAGAGCTAGAGGACCGTGGTAAACAGGTCTTAAGTGAACAAACATAATCTGCTTGGTCCTGCTTCCTCGTTTTATAGATGAAGTAGGTGAGACCCAGAGAAGTAGGTGACCTCAAACTTACAGTGATATTTTAAGTGGGAAATGCAGGCGTTGAGTCTTGGACCTCTGCCTCCAATTCCAGCCTGCTTTCCATTGCACCGAACCACACTGTCATTTGTATCCTAGGTCTGCAACTCAATATTTCAGCGACTTTGGGTTAATCACTTCTCTGGGCCTCAGTTTCCTCATCCGTAAGGTGAATGGATAGCATCCTTTTGAGTTCTAAATCTGTGTGATCCTGTGACTAGACAATTTTAAGTTTTCTTGTGGCTCTACAGATCTCTATATTCAAATGAGGGCTACAAGGATTGTGCAGATGAGGGGCCATTATCGGCCTGCTTCTGAACCTCCCTGACAGACTATGTGACTCCATAGGCAAACCACTTAATTTTTCAGTTCTCTAGGCAATTCTCTAAAACTTTTAATCTGCAGAGGTGATGCAGACCTGAATTGGTAGAGTTTCCTCAATTGGGTGTTTCCTTTACCCACATGAAATCGTTAAGTCCAGTCTGTCCCCATCCCTGTCGCTGCTATATACAGAGCCTGTACTCCAAGGCAGTATGTGAGACACAAAGATATGACAAGCTAATGCTTTCATGGACCTCACTGTCTAGTAGGTGACCAGGCTATGATATACATTAAATATGTTTTTTCTCTAAAAGATTAATGTTACTTGTCCTGAATTTAATGGTTATAAAAGTGTTTTTAAATTTAACAACTGATAGCTTTCTCTTCAGGAGAAGGTTGACTAGAATTCATGTTTCCTGGCTCCCTAGCCAGGGCTCTGTCTTCCATAAAGTGCTGGTTACATTTGTACCATTTATCATAAAATATTTGCCGTTAACTTAAAGCTTTTGCAGAGGCCTAGTCTTTTATCAATTTTCTGTAATTTTGTGGCAGTGAGGAAGAGAAAAAAGAGACACTGATGCTAAAGGCAAAGGTAACAAGACTCCATGTTGCAGTAAAGTACAAATCATTTTTGAGAATTGTGTTATGCACTGGAGTGACTAATAGATTTATTTGTCAAGGGAATGCTAGATGATTACTGTATGTAGCCTGAGAAAGCTCCAAAGTGTTCACCATATGGTCATTTTTGAGGGTGGTATGCTATACAGATTGGTACAGGGTGCTTTTTTGTTTGTTTCTCTACTTCCTTTTTATCCTACTCATCTTCCAGATAAGTGAGCATACAGATATCCTCTGGCTCACACTTATCAAGTAACACTGAAGTAGTTCTTTCTCCTGGGGGTTGGTTTCAAATTCATATCTCCAATGCTTCCCAGGTCACCTGAGTCACATTTTCCACTTTCCAGTAACATATGTATATTGCTTTAACCTCAGATACCGTTCTATCATTTTGAATTTCCACTTTTTAGCTTAAAATTCATTAGTTCAGTCATCACCATTACCAATACCAGATAGGGGTTTTATCACATGATAGCAGGAATGATCATGTTTGAAAATGAATTTTGAATATTTTATTGAAATATTCTCTATTTAGCAAATATGATATGCCCTGCACAATCATACCCACTCTGGTGGAAAGATATGAAGTATTGTGTAAGAAATGGGCTTTGTTGTCTGGTTGGGGGCAGAAAACCCAGATAGTTACTGAAATTGATAGTTGGTTACTGCAGACAGATTGATACAATCATAAATCAATGCCCTGCTTTCTCATGCTTGTTGCCTCTGCTTTGCTGCAGATTAGGACTTTGAGCTATGGCTGTCAGCTGGTCGGTGGGCTCCTGGCTGAGCAGTCTTCTGTCAAATCGGAAGTAGGGAAGAGGCTCCTGGTGATATCTGCACAGCTCAACCACTGCAGGACAGTCTTGCGGTTGTTCGATGACCTGGCTATGCTCGCATACAGCAAGCAGTATGGCCTGGGTGCTAAGGTAACCACCTCAGAACTGTTCCGTAAAAACATAATGTTTTAGATTTGGTGTAACCAAAAAAATCATTAAAAGAGGCTGCTTAAACCCACTTTTGGTTTTTATAAGAGCTTATAATGTTGCTTGTTCCTTTGGGAGAAGAGTCAACATAAGGATCGTGGAATAGTCTACTCAGACTATGACAAATGAATTCCCCTGTGGGCCCTGGAGGTACCTTGTTAGAGATAAATTGTTTACCATGAAGGATACATCCAGCTTTAAACCCTAGGAACCTATGTCATGGTGGTAGAGAAAAATGAACACCGGGTGAGGAGTCAAAGGAGCCAGCCCTGAAGCCTGATTCTGCTGCTTAGCGTGTGCCCTTGGCCAGGTGACTTCCGCTCACTGAGCCTCAGTTTTCTCATATAGAAAATGAAGAGATTGGACTCAATGACCTTTGAAGGCCCTTCTAACTCGAAATCATTTATTACCGGGTGGCAGTGGTGAGCCCTGTGTTAATTGCTGCAGAGGGTACAGAAAGCTATAAGATATGGTCCCTTCCCTCACAGAACTCGAATTCTGTTGGCTCTTAGAGTCTAATTAGATGTACAAGCTCTGGACCTCTGGATATCTCAGTCCAGTTAAACATGAAAAATATAATCAAGATGGCCTCTAAGGTGCCAGCTTGAGTTCTGTAATCTTACACTTTCTCGCCTTCCTCCATGGCATGATTGTAAGGCCCTTTACCATTCAGTCATTCTCCCATGCACTAGGTCCAGCTCGGTAGTGTCTCATCTAAAAGAATTTTCTACAAGTGCAATTTCTTTAAAAAAAAAAACTTTTATTGACATATTTGTTTTCATATCATAGATGTTTTTTGATATGCCCTCCTACCCAATCCTTTCAGCCGCCCATGTAACAAAAAAAATAGTTGGCCAGGGCTGACCAACCCAGTGACCATGTCTAGCTGTGTGCAGCATTCCACACCCATACTCACTTGGTTCTCTAGAACCAAGATTAGTCATTACGATTATTCCCTATTTGGCGTTCTTCCTCACTGGACTTCCTAAATTGTGACTCATTCCCTCAGTTCCAGGTTCTCCCTGTCTTCCCTAGTTATAGTCAGCCCTAGCAGCTTAAAGCTCTATCCAGTAGTTCCAGAAGGAATTGCCTCTAGTTGCCAGGCCCCACATTTGCATCGCAAGGGATTTTAGGAGGCAGTTATTTGCCTTATTTTTTTAAAGATAAGAACATAAAGAACTATACTAGGCAGTCAGTAGCAGTCTCTGACAGGTAAGCCTGGCCCTTCCTTAGAGGCTGTGTCCTGGTGGGGTCGAATGACATTTGGTACCCTCTTCAGACTCAGGAATTCAATTTAACAAACATTTATTAAACTCTTGCTCTATGCAAAGCAGTGCAGCCTAGTGGATATAGAGCTGGCTTCCAAGTCAGGAAGACCTGGGTTCAAATCTTACTTCTGACTCCTACTGGCTGTGTGACTTTGGGCAAATCACTTAACTTCTCAGTGCTCTAGACAATTTTCTAAGCCTATAAGCCATAGAGAGGTGCAGATACTGACCTATATTGGTAACAGGAATTTTTTTTCATCAGGGAGTTCCCTATAACCACATCAAAGATCCAGCTCTTAACCCTATCCCTATATTCAGATATCAGAAACACAAAGACAGCATGTGACACAGTCTTTGCAAATAAGGAGTGGGACAGGTGCAGCATGTACATGTGTGAGTGAATGAGTGTGTGCGAAGGACAGAGGAGAGCTTCAGACAAGATACTCTAGAAAAGTTGAGGGAGAAGGAGGAAACTTTCAGCAGAGGCTTCACTAAGGAGTTGGCACCTGAGCTAAGCCTCAAAGAAAAGGCAGACACTGAGAGGAAGTGGTGAAGAGCAAGGTCATCATAGGTACAGGGATGGCTCGTGTGACTCCACTGGCATGTCAGGCTCTGGAGGAACTGGTAGATCAGTTTGGATCAGGCTGTCGAGGTGTGTGGTTTAGTGTGTTAGGGGGTGAGAAAGAGGTGGGAGGGATGGGAAGCTCCAGGCTGATGAGGCAGTATGAAACTGTAGCTTGGCCATGGGCAATAGGGAGCCATCAAAGGTTTTCTAGCAGGAGTGAGAGGGTCAGACCTCAGCCTTAGGAGGATTATTTTGACATCTGTATGAAGGATGAATTGGAGACAGGAAAGTCAGCGATAAGCTGCTAAAGCAGCACAAGCAAGAAATGAAACCGGCCTGGGCTAGGATGGTGAAGTACAGAATAGATGGAGAAAAGGTGATAGCGGCTTCACGTGGTGGGTGCTGAATAAAGCTGCTTGATTGACTGACAGATAAGAGAAACTGCGGTGTTAGAGTCAGTAGGACTTAGCAACTGATTAGATTGGGGGGATGGGGGAAGGCAAAGAAAGAGGCATCTAGCTCAGGTTTTGAGCATGGGTGCCAAGGAGTAGGGCGATGTCATCAACAGAAAGAGAAGTTGGGTGAATGGTCAGGCTTAGGGGAGATGATGAGTTCAGTTTGGACACATGGAGTCGGAGAAGCCATAAGTAGCCAGGTAGAGATGTCTTCCAGTATAGCTGGAGGTGCGGGACTGAATTCAGAGGCAAAACCCGGCTCTATTTGTAGTTTGGGGAATCACTTGCTAAGGATTGATCATTGACTCAGTGGGAGTGAATAAGATCACCAGGGGAGAGGAAAGAAAAAGAAGAGAAGGGGGCCTGGATAAAGCACCGGCAAATATCCAGGTTACAGGGTAGGAAAAAGAGGATGGCCTGTGGAGGGCAGGCAGACAGAAGGAGGAGAACCAGAGAAAGGGACCTGGCCTCAAGCCCCAGCCCTGTCGGCTGCTGTTTGTGCAGCCTGAGAAAAGTTGCTTCCTTTCTCTAGGCCTCAGGTGTTGGACAAGATGGTCTCTGAAGGTGCTTCTAGTTCTAGAGCCAGGATCTAGAACTGACTGTGAATTGACTAAAAAGAAGAGTGGATGCAGGATGATGGGAGTGTGGGACATTCCATCTGGGCAGAGGATGATTGAGAAAAGGCCCCAAGATTTACTAGGAAGTCATTGGTGTATGGCAAGCATCGAGAATTAGGGGAAGAAGGTAACAAAAGTGTCCCAAGGGTGTCAGAAACAGAGAGAGAGAGGTCTCACATAGACCGAAATGTGCACAGCAGTATTTTTAAGGTGGCAGAGAAGTGGAAAGCTGAGAGGCTGCGGGGTATAGTGGAAGTGTCCTTGTGGCTGGCCTCAAAGTCAACAAGACCTTGGGTCCCTCACACACACACACACACACACACACACACACACACACACACACGCACACACACACACGCACACACACACACGCACACACACACACGCACGCACACACGCATTTGTGCTTTGTGACTGTGGATGAGTCACCTTACCTCCTAGAGCCCCAGGCATTCTCTAGGATGAATTTTTAATCTGCAATCCATGAGCTGGTTGATATTTTGATAAGAGGATTTCACTAGAATTATTTCTCTTGTCATCCTATGTATTTTACTTAAAACATTTAAAAACATGATTCTGAGAAAGGGTCCATCCATAGCCTTTACCAGATTGCCAGAGGGTTCCAAGCCACAAAAAGGATTCAGAAGCTCTGTCCTAAGACTAACCCTAAGCCTAGAGAGGGAGGGATGAACCTTGGTAGAGAGGAGTGAAATGATAGGACTGATTAAAAAAAAACCCACCATAGATGCCCATTGATGGGGAAATTGCAAAATAGATTGTGGTACATTAATCATGTAATGAACTATTACTGGGTTATGAGAAATGATAAATAAGGAGAATTCAAAGAAGCTTGGGAAGACATTGGTAGTGAAAGGGATAACAAGGAAATATGTTGCATAATGACAGTAATAATCTAAAGGGAAGGAGCAAAAGACAAAGTGAGCACTGCAATTATAACGACCAAGCTTGGCCCCTGGAGAAGAGGTGGGAAGATGGGCAGCAGGTGTGGGATTTTGTTCGTGCTGTCAAAACAACTGGTGGGTTGGCTTTGCTGAACTGATTTTCTTTTCTCTTTCCTTTAAAATTTTTGTTACAAAGGATGGTTCACGGGGTAGGAGGTGGCAGTGAATGTGATGTGAAAACAAAAGAGATCAGTGGGAATAACGTTTTACAAAGGAGCGAGAGACTCTGGTGACTTTTGAGAAAGCTGTCTCTGTCACACAAGATTCTAAGTAGTTTAGCTGTGAATGAATGACGAGAAGCGAGGCCGCAAGGGGTGTAGATTCTTTTTTCGAGTTTAGCCACGAAAGGGAAGGGAGATGTAGAAGGTTAGTTTGAGGGGATGGAAAGGTGAGGGGAAGGTTTTTGTTTTAAGGATGAGAGGATCTGATCTGCTTCCTCTCTAGGGAACTAATTCACGTGGGTGAAACTGGAGAGAGACCAAACATTTATTATTCAAGGTTATTCAATTCAACAAACATTTATTTAGCATTTACTATTTGTTTACAGGACACTGTGCTGGATGCTTAGATTTTTTTAGTTGAGTGGAGAAGTAAACATGCAAATATAGATCACTTTTAAACAACATTACACTATATATGTATCAGAAAGGTACAAGTGAAGTGCTAAGGCTTCATAAAGTAGGTGGCTTTTGAGTCTTTTTGAGGATGGGTAGGACTCCAATAAGTGAAAATAGGGAGGCAAACCCTTCTAGGCCAAGGACTTTGGGGGTCTATGCATTTTTTTTGGTTGTTGTTTAAGATTTTGTTAGCTGTATTTCTTAAATGTAACTGTTTTCTGTTGCAATCCTGTGAAATTTTTTGGTTTTGTTTAATTTTTTTTAATCCTGTGAAATTTTAAAGCATTTAAAAACATTTATTTTGAAAAGGGGTCCACAGGCTTCAGCAGACTGCTGAAAGGTTCCATAACACCAGGTTAGGACCCCTCCCTCTAGGCAAAACCCAAGGTCCATGGGAGGGAATGTAGCAGGGGCCAGAGAACAGTGTAGTTTTGTTTGGAGGGTAATGGTAGGAGAAGGCAGGAAATAGAGGACGGCGCCAGAGTGCTGAGGATCTGGAGAGAAGGAAGTCACAGAAGTGACACGGTCAGGCCATCTGGTCGCTTAGAAGCAGGGCCATCCCTTTCTCTCCCTGTTGCCATTTAGAACAGTCGTTATAGACAAGATGCCCCCAGCAGTCGCTTCCAGCTCCAAGCCTTTGATCCTGTGGGCAGTATTATGAATGCGCCGTGCCTCACAACACCGCTAGTGACCCCAGCCTGCTTAGTTAGTACCTTTCCTACTGCTAGAAATTGTGGAAATCCAGGATCCAGAATCAAAAGGTGCTTGATGTGTATGGAATCAGAGCAGATGGCCTTCCGTGTTCTCACGGAAATGTCATTGAGCCTTTTACTCGTCTGGGAGCATTTCCCCCCAAATAACTGATCCTGAAGGCACTCTTCTCTGGACAGTGTCCAAGATGCCGTGACATGCCCTCCTCCTCATTGGCCTCCCTTTTCTAGACTCCATGCAGATCTCAGCCCCTGCTAAGGCACCATTGCCTGGGACAAGTCACAACACAGTTGAATAGCAGACAGCTTGTTTTGCTACCAGGTACATTCCAGGCATTCATTCCCATGGAGATCTGAGAAGACATCCTGGACTTCCTGGTTGTGTTTTGGAGACTGGCCTTCTAAATAGATCATAGTTTGTTAGTTCCCTGCTCCAATAATATTGCCCTGTATTACACAGCACAGTAAAGGAGACCACATGTAACCCAGTGTCTTGAGTTACACTGTAGATGGATGGTTTGCAGTCTCATCAGCAAGCCAATCCAGCGTCATTTCTTAGCCCAGTAGGTTGGGAGTGGGGCCTGGTTCCTCCTCCTCCTCCTCCTCCTCCTCCTCCTCCTCCTCCTTCTCTATTTTAGGTGGGTTCTCTTTAAAAAGAGGACACTTCCCCAACCTTTCCAGACTAGGGTGCCCCCACGCTCTAACCACAGAAGGCACCATGGGCTGAATGCCAAAGCAGTGGGCAAACCCACAAGTGCTCCAGGAGTTCAGATGAGGAAGTGATCCCTGCAGCCCGAGGTGGTGGTGGAAAGGCTCCGGAAGGAGGTGGGGCTTGAGCAGGGCCTCAGGGCCTCCACATATGCCCAGGGTTTAGAGGGGCTAAGAGGAGGCATTTGAGGGGCAAAGTGCTCCCTATCCTTCCTCACATCCAGCCAATTGCTGAGTCCTATCCATTTTAGTTCCACAGTGTTTCTTGTGTCCATCCCTTGCTTTCTTTCCCCAGGGCTACCACCCTCCTTCAGACAGAGGGTGAGCTACCTGGCAGGAGCAGGGGACTCCTAAAGGGGGCAGGACGTGAGAGGCCACAGGCTGGGCTGGGGCCTCTGATGCCTGGCTGCACATCCTGAATGGACACCGCTTTTGCCTCAGCCTGAGGGCTGTGCTCCACAGGGTAGTGAGAGGAAGGCTAAATGGCCCCCCTCGCAGCACCCCTGCTCTGAACCATGGAGTTTGTGCAAAAAAACGATTCCTGGGGGAGAATTCGCTGCAGCTGCAGGACGTGGCAAAAGCCAGCTGTTGTCTTCATAATGCCACGCATTGTTTCTATTGTCAGAAAGACTCTGGATGCTTTTGCTCTTTGGCCTGAACTGTTTGGCCCAGAGAGTTGGCAGGGAAGGGAGGGAAGGGAAGGAGTATTGCCTAGTGAAGTCACCGAGTTAACTATAGAGTGTGCCAGGGAGGTTAGAAAAGACAATCTTGACCACTGCCCTCCCCTCCCCTCCCCCTGCCTTCCTTCCTCTCTTCTCTCCTGCCCTCCTCTCTGCTCCTTTCCCTCCTCCCCTCCCCTCTCATCTCCTCCCCTATTCTTCTCCTCTCTCTTCCCTTTCCACCCCCTCTTCCCATTCCCTCCATCTGTGTCCCTCTGCAGGAGGAAGATGCTATCATCCGCTGGCTGTCTGTCATCAGTAACCTTGCTGATCAGCTCTATTACCCTTGTGAGCACGTTGCCTGGGCCGCGGATGCTAAGATTATTCACATCAACTCTACCAGGTGGTGGATACTCAGTACGGCCCTTTGGGGCCTTTCACTTCTCTTAGGAATTGGACGGTGAGTGAAAAGATTGGATTATTTGCCTGCTCCAATTTGAGTTAATCTCCAGGAGGAAACATGTGACTTTAGTTCAGAGATTTCTCTAATGGCTCCACCAAACAAAGAAACACTTGAGCTGACAGCCCAAGTGGATGAGGCTGCTGGTGACATATGAGCCATGTGAATTAAGAAACCCTCTTTCTATTGGTCAAGGATGTCCAGGTGCCTGGAGCCAGGCACCGTCATCTGAGCAGGGCTTTAGCTGCAGCCTCTCTTCTCAGCCCGCTCCTTAGGGAGCTTGTGCGTCCTTGGCCTTCTTTTCTCTATTCATGACAAAATCAGACCTTTCCTTCCCTGACCTCAGGAAGGAGAAATCATTCCAAAGAAGCTGGCTGCTCTGCTTGTTTCTAAGGGAGATAAGCTCCTGCAGAAAAATCTCTTGTGTCCTACTCTATTTGTAGCAGAAATGCCTAAACAAGACTATCAGGTGTTTACTTGCAAGTTGAATTCACCCAAAAGCTTCAGTATCCAAGGGACTTCAAAGCAGCATTTTCCTGGCAGACCTCTTTATGTTAGCAGCGGTGCCAAATGCATTTTAAAAACTAGTGGGAGAGGGGGCAGCTAGGTGGTGCTGCAGTGGATAAAGCACCAGCCTTGGAGTCAGGAGGACCTGAGTTCAAATGCGACCTCAGACACTTGACACTTACTAGCTGTGTGACCCTGGGCAAGTCACTTAATCCCCATTGTCCTGCAAAAACAAAACAAAACAAAAACTAGAGGGAGAAAAGACATTTGCCATTTCTAGACTTCTAGTAACCACCTTGCTTGGGTAAGACTTGCTTAGAAAAGACTTTACAAAGTGTTATTTCAAAGTAAAAGTCCTTGTTTTAGTCCTGGAGTAATTCTTAGGGCATTAGCTTGTTTGTTGGGGCACAGTATCCTTGGCCTTCCCCAAAGGCCATTCAAGTAAAGGACAAACACATTGCTTCAAAAAGATCAGAAGAGTATCTCAAGAATAGCTCCTGCCTTCAGCAGCAAAGCAAATATGAACATTCCAAGTTTTCTGCTGTGTAAGATATGCAAACGGATGCTTTTTGTTTCGGGCTCTACCTGCAGCCTTTAGAGAGTGGCTTTTGGTGGCAGAGGATCTGGGTTTAAATCCCAGCTCTGCTGCTTAATACCTGTGTGACCTTAGGGAAGTCACTTCTGTTTTCTGGGCCCCTCTAAAATGAGGGCTTGGATTAGATGCCTGCTGCCCTCTGAGGTTCTTGGATCTAAATCCTCAGCTCATCCTTACTTCTTTGAGGGATAGCCATGGCAGCCACCCACCCACCGTATGTTTTTCCTGATATTTTTTTCTGGTCTTTTCAGATCACTGAAGATTATACTGAATCTGAGAAGGAAACTGAGAAATCCTGAAGGAAAATCTGCTAGGTATGATTTCATCCCCTTTCATATTCTTTCTCTCGTAGGAAAAGGAAGAAGCTCTTCAATTACATCAGCTAATTTTCATTTCAAGGAGGAGGCAACATGAGGAGCTGGATAATTAGCAGATCATTCTAGTTATCAAAAGGAGAAGTTGATAGCATTTCGTTTCCTACATCACTTCATAATGAGAAGGAATAGGAATCCCTGAATTTAGGCATATTTGGTTTAATGTTGAACAGCCAGATCTCTGGGGGGAATAGGGTGGTGGAGAAGAAGTACACAGGACATGATTTTAAGTTTAATATTCATTATTTTTATTTTCTCCATCACTTAAGTCTAGACCAACAACAAATCAAGCCCTGATGTGTAGCATTTGCTACTTTCTGAGATGTAAATGCTCACACTGAAAATTTAACAATCAGCTGAAAAGCTGGTTTAAGCTGGCTCCAGCATACCTCTGCCTGAATTATCACCTAACACTGGCCTGTGGGGGTGTGATGATTATCATGACAGAGAACATAGAATGTCAGATCTGTAAGGACTTTTAGAGACTGTCTGGGCCAGGGCCTCTTAAGCTTTTCTGTGTCCTGGACCCCTCAGGCAGTTAATCTGATAAAGCCTATGGAGCCCTTCTCAGAATCAGGTTTTTAAATGCATGAAATGAAATTCATAGGATTACAAAGGAAACCAATTATGCTGACATAGTTACCAAAATATTTCTTTAAAAAAGTTCATGGACCCCTGGCAAAGAACACCTGATCTAAACCAATCTCTTCCTTCTGCAGAAGGGAAAACTAAGGCTTACTGAGGGGAAGGGACTTGCTCACAGTCACTGAGCTGCTCTGTCTTTCTGCATCTTGCCCCTTGTTCCCCTTCAAAGCCACAGAGCCAGTGTCATCATCCCCACACAAACTGGTTACGCTTCTGCCTACAGGGACAAAGCTCAGCCTTTTGGCACCTCTCTGTACATCCCTGTACCCCCCAAGGCAGGGCCTGGCACACGGCAGCCCAGTGTGGGATCACGGCCAGAGTTCTGGATTTGGGGCCTTGGCTTTTTTAGCACTTACTATGTGTGGCCCATGGTGGGGCACTTGACTCCATCAAGCCTCATTTCCTTCATCTCTAAAATGGGGTTGAAGTACTTGCAGGGCAGTTGTGAGTAATGTATTTTGTAAGCTTTAAAGTGCTATAGAGAAGTTAGTATTACAAATAAGTTTGTTGAATCAGAATAGCAGAAGAAATAATGACTATAAAGAGAAAGTAACATGAACTCATTTATAGATCAGTGATCTGTGATTTCATCTGTGTGGGAACTCCCTCCACTGAAGCAAATTGCAATCCATGAGTAACTTGGTAGATAAAGCTCTTTCTTTGTGCTAATGTGCCCATTGTCCTGGTTCAGGGCCTCATTACCTCTTACATGGACTGTTACCGTAGCCTCCTAATTGGTCTCCTGCCTCCAACTGTCACCCGCTCAAGCATCCTCCATGCAGATGTCCAGATCTGACCCAGCCACTCCCCTGTCCAGGAAGTCCCTGTGGCTCCCCGTGGCCTCTAGGATAGAATACAGGCCTCACTTTATCTTTTGAGGCCCTCCATTGTCTGACTTGAGTTTACCTTGACAAGTTCCTGGTGGAGTGTTCTCATTGACACACTTGGGTCCTGGCCTTTTTGCTTTTCTTCCCATCTCCACGACTTTGCCCAGGCCATCCCCCCTACCTGGAATGTACCTCTGCCTTATTGAATCCTTCACTTGTCAGCTCAAGGACTGTCTCCTACAGAAGGCCTATCCTGACCCCTCCTGAAAGGATTGGCTATCTCTGTGTAGAAACATGCTCCTTGTTCCTGGCCCCATAGAATGGAAGTCAGCTAGCTTCCGGAGGTCAGGGCTAGGACAGTGCCTAGGGCACAGTAGGTATTTAATAAATGCTGGTTGACTGAATCAACTTGCTTATTGAATAAGCCTCAGAGAATTGCCTTAGGCCCCAAGAAGTCACCAGACTTGTCCATAGTCACACAGCTAGCTAGTGTCCAGTGTGGATTTGAACCCAAGTCTTCCTAACTCCAAGAACTTGCTTATACCAGTTATACATGAATTTATGTGTATAGTGTTATAATCCTAATAACCTCCTTATAACCCTGTGATGTTAGGAGGATAAATATTATTCCCCTTTACAGTCACTGATACTGCTCGTGTCACACCTTAACAAGTTCTCCTGTCTCCAAGTCTAGGACTCTTTCCACAATTACCATGCCATCGGTCCAGTTGGTCATTGGAAAGATTTTATTTTCCCCACAAGAAAATGTCCAGGATGACCTTCAAAAGAGTTGAATACCAGAAGACTCAGGTTCTCATTCTGGCTCTCTCGCTAACTTGCTGTGTGAATTTGGGGAAATCTGTTAACTTGTCTGTGCCTCAGTTTCCTTGTCTGTAAAACAGAGGATGTAATACCTGCCTCAACTTCCTCCCAATAACACTTTAGCATCTGAAGGGGATAACTCTTGGGAAAGGACAGGGAAGGGTTCAAAGCCTTCTATAAAAAGAAGGTATGACAGTATCTCAAAAGTCAGCTGTGCTCACATTTCTCTAGGACCCTAAGCTTTACAAACAAGTTAGAAGAATAAGCTGAGCTTCTAAGAGGTAGAGTTGTGTGTGACCACAGAGTAAGTGTCTAAATTGGGATTGGAAGCCTGGTGATGCTGTGCTAACACAGTACCCCCACTTCCCCAGCCCCAGCTCTGCCTTGGGGTCTGACCTTTGGCCTCCTGGCTCCTGGGCTAGTACTCTTACTACTTCATCACCCTGCCCCCCTGTGGGATCCCTTAGCAAGACAGAAGCCCTTTCTGTTTGGGCTGTCTCACACTTGTTTACATCTTTCTCTCTCCCTTAACACAAGTGGTCTGCACAGCCCCCCTGGGCTCAGAGATAGGTCCGACTAATACAAGTGTGTACTGCATTAAGAGTGGTCACAAAAAAAAAGAGAGAGTAGTCACATGGGGCAGCTAGGTGGCACAGTGGATAGAGCACCAGCCCTGGAGTCAGGAGGACCTGAGTTCAAATCCGGTTCAGACACTTGACAACTTACTGGCTGTGTGATCCTGGGCAAGTCACTTAACCCCAATTGCCTCACCAAAAAAAAAAAAAGTGGTCACATGTGGGGTACAGTGGTCAGTTCTGGGAACCACATTTCAGAAAGGATTTTAATAAGCTGCAGTTTCCAGTGAGGGCAGCCAGGATCAGGAAGGACCTTGTGAAGATCAGCTCAGGGGAACTCAGAGTTGGGAGAAAAGAAGGCTTAGAGGGAAGACAGTGACTGACTTCTAGTGTTTGAAATACTATTGTGTGGTGTAGGGTTTTTTTTCTCCTGGGCCCAGAAAACAGGTCCTGAGCAATGGGAAGAAGCTGCAAACTGGCTGGTTGAGGCTGGCTGTCAAGGAAAGCTTCCCAAGGTTCAGAGTTGTCCATAAGTGGGTGCGGCAGCTTTTTGTGCCCTGCTTGGTCTTGGGTTGGATTGGACTGCTGCGGAGGCCCCTCCCAACAAGGGAATTCTGGGACCCTGCCCCTGTGTCATTGATGACACTCTTTGCTATTTTAGACACAGCTCCTCTGGAGTAAAAACTGAGCATCTAGTATCTTTTCCTTGTTTGTCTTCCACAGTAACTTTAGAAGAGAAAAGAAGCTGATAGAAACTCAGATGAAGTCAGAAACATTAACCCTTCTGAGCAACTTGGCTGATCTGGCCAATGCCATCCACTGGTTGCCTCCAGGATTCCTCTGGGCAGGACGATTTCCTCCATGGCTGGTGGGTTTCATGGGCACCATGTCCTCTCTCATTAGCATGTACCAAGCATCTGGGTTCAATCCTGAAAAGTCTCATGAATCTTGACATTGATGACTGGTTTGAGGAACACATGAATGTGACTGAAAACTGATCAAAGCCGGGGTTATCAGGGTTAAAGCTGGGCTTTTAATTGCTCAAAATAATAAGATGACTGGGACACTTAAGAAAGTGATCCAAAATTTGCTACTGCCAGTCTGGGTGAAACTGGGCAGGGGTTGGTTTTGATTCAAAGGAATAAGACCCAAGAAAGTATATGGGCCTCTGGGGTTCTTCCGATAGTACCAAAGTGATTCATCCTTTGGCTTTTTGTTTTGCAAAACTCCTGCAAGTCATAGTGGATTCAAAGGGTTGGTTCAAATGACCGGTGGGTAGAACTTTGCAATTCATAGTACATTGGGAGGGAAAGTTGGGAACCTTGATTGAGCAGCTCTCTGGTTGCTCCTTCCCCTCAAACCACAGGGCTCCAGGTTTTTTGTTGGTGGGGAATTGGGGAACTGCCAGTATTTGTGGGCAACGGCTAAGACCTCCTAGCTGTCCCAGGCTGGCTCTGCAGAGAGAGGACCAAATACCATCTTCGTCAAGTCAGCTTGGTTTGTAAACCTTGGCAAGGCCTAATGGGGAATTAGCTTTGTTAATGGTAGGGCTATTCTGCAGGCCACAGACTTCTCAGGGACCAGCCAACATCAGTATCTAAATAGGATGTTTTGGCCTTACTTAGATCTGCCTTTAAATAATAGCATGTTAGGAAGGCGGATTTCTTTTAGCTTGGCTGACTGAAACTCAGTTTCTTCTCACTTTTTTGTTAGACAAAAAACAGGAAATGTTTCTTTTGCTGACATTTGAAAAGCTGTGAGATGTCACAGAAAGAGCGCTGAGCCTGATAATTAGGAGCCTAGGGCTTCTAGGAGAGCTTAGTCAATTCATTGAGCCTCTCTGGGCTTCTTTCCTAGACTATAATAATATTTGCTCTACCTTCTTCCACAAATATAACAAAGATCAAATGAGATATCTGAAACACCACACAGTTGGGAGGCAATATTATCCTTGGAGTCTAAAAGCAAATTCACTAGATTTTGTTTTTGAAAATAAGTTTTTAAGATATTATGTGCTAATGACAAATGAAAGTGTGCTTTGATATACAAGAATCATCTAATATGTACCTAAGAATAAAATGGAAAGTATTAAGATCAAAGTTTGCCTGGTTTTCCTCTGGGGTCTGCTATTAAATGCTGCTGTTTACACACAAAGATGTTACTGACCTGTCATCCACAGGACCTCGATCTATTCAGCAAACACTCTTTAATTCGGTTCAGTTCAAAAACTATTTCTCAAGGACCTCCCATGTGCTCAGGGATTCATAGGCAAAATGAAAACATCCTCTCCTATATGCAAAGCTCAGTGACTCCAGTTGGAGGAGAGCTAATTTTCAAAATTTTACATTTAATTTTATTTTTTAAACTACATATAAAGAGAGTTTTCAACATTCATTTTTGTAAGATTTTTACTTCCAAATTTTTCTCCCTCCCTCCATTCCTTCCCCTCTTCCAAAGCCAGCGAGCAATCTGATAAAAAGGTTATACATTGGAGTAGAGATCTTAAGATAAATAACACAGGGTATCAACTCCTTGAGGCATTTACAGTCTTGCTCTGGAGATAAAACACAATAAACCTAATTCCACAGAGAGTATGATACATGCACAAGAGGAGTACCAAGCTATCTAAGGTCAGGTGAGGGTTAGAACAGCACTGGCTGTTCATAAAGGAGGTTGTATTTGTGATGGGCCCTGAGAGATGGAGGGGGGCGGGGGAAGGGCAGCTTGTACCCATTGCGTTTGGGACCAGAAGATCCCTAGGTCCAGGCTCTGCCACTTTTTAGCCTTCTAAGTCACTCACTAAACATCAGTCCTCATTCCTTAAGTGGAGGTTATAACACTTACATTACATACCTCACAGTTCAACTCAATTTAATTAGCATTACTGAAGTACCCAAAATGGTCTAGTGCTAAGTGCCGAGGATACAAAGAAAGGCAACAAAAGGTCCCGCCCCCGAAGAGCTGAAGAGCTTGTGTACGCGACCAGGCACTCACTAAACACCTACATGCGGGAGTAGATGGAAGGTCACCTAAAAGGGTAGGGCCCTAGCACCTGGGGAGGCCTGTAGAAGGTAGGCTTTGAGCTAACTCCAAAGAAATTCAGGGAAACTGAGGTGAGGGGTTAGAGCATTCCAGACCTAAGGCGTAGCCAGTGCGGAAGCACATAGACAACAGGCATTTATCAAGAGCCTCCTAAGTGCCAGGCACTGTACTGAGTGCTAGGGATACAAAGAGAAACAAAAAATGTGGTCCCTGCTCTCAGGGAGCTTCCAGTCTAACGTACATTCAAGATACATGCAAAATATATCGGACATGGAGGATGGAGCATATTGTGCTACAAACAGAAAAATGGCCTGTGTCACTAGCTTGTAGAGGATCCTGATGGGAGGAAAGTCTAAGAAGAAAGGCTGAAAAGTTATAAGGGGAAGCTGGGTGGCACAGTGAATAGAGCACCGGCCCTGGAGTCAGGAGGACCTGAGTTCAAATCTGTTTCAGACACTTCTTAGCTGTGTGACCCTGGGCAAGTCACTTAACTCCAATTGCCACCCCCCAAAAAAGACATAAAGAGCTTAATGTACCAAACAGAAGAATTTGTATTTGATCTCAGAGGAAATAAGAAACCAGGGGAGCTCAGTGAGCCGGGGCTATCACGGTCAGATTAGTAAAATCACTTTAATAAGCTGAGTGGAGGATGGATTGGGATGAGAGACTTAAAGGCAGATCACTGATTGCATTTGTCCCTCTGAGAGGTGATGAGGGCCTGACTCAGGCCTGTGGGTTGTATGAGTATAGACAAAGGACATATGCAAAAGATCTGAAGGTAGAAATGAAGAGATTTAGCAAAGGTCTGGATATATGATTAGGCAAGGGTCACATGGAGGAGTTTGTACATCTGGGTGACTTAGAGGAATGTGGTGCCCTTCATAGGGGATTTGGGAAGGATGAAAGCTAAAAATGAGTTCTGTTTCGGACATGTTGCATTTTAGCTGCATTGGAGATGTCTAAGGCAGGGGGAGATGCATGACCAGCTGAGGAGACAGACTAGGGCAGACTATATATATGTGGGAATTATGTGCGTCGAGATGATAACTGAACCCATAGGAATTGATGAGCTCACCAAGTGAGATGATGTGGAGTGAAAGGAGAAGGGGCCCAGGACAGTGGCTTGGGGTGTATACCCTTGGTTAGTGGGTAAAAACCCTGCAAAAGAGACTAAGAAAGAAGGGTCAGACAGACAGAAAAACCATTCATCTCATGAAAACCTTGAGAGACTATGTAGGAGAAAGTGATCAGCAGTGTCAAATGCTACCAAGAAGTCGAATAGGATGAGGCCGGGGGAGAGAATTGAGACCATTGTTAGCTTTGGAGGGGGCAGTTTCAGTTGAATGAAGTCGGAAGCCAGATTGCAGGGAGATTAGAAGACAGAGGAAGGAGAGGAAGTGGAGGCACCAATTGTAAACAGCTTTCTCAAAGAGTAGAGCTACAAAGGGAAAGAGAGATATGTAGCTGGCTAGGCTGGTAGGATCATGTGAGTGTTTTTAAAAGAGATAGGGGCATAATTATAGGTAGTAGGGATAGCCAGTAGATAGAGAGAGACTGAAGATAAGGGAGGGAGTTGGGAGATCACAGTGGGGCCAGTTTTCTGGAGAAGTTAGGAGGGGATGGAATCAAGGTGTGTGTGTGTGTGTGTGTGTGTGTGTAACCAAGGGGGTGTGGGGTGTGAATTTCCTTGCTGCAGTGAGGACCCAGTTGATAGATAAGGTTGTAGTCAGTCAGCATGGTTTCATGATTTTCTCCAGATAGTTAATACAATATATGTTTGTTTCGGGGGCAGCTAGATGGCGCAGTGGTTAAAGCGCTGGCCCTGGATTCAGGAGTACCTGAGTTCAAATCCAGCCTCAGACACTTAACACTTACTAGCTGTGTGACCCTGGGCAAGTCACTTAACCCCCACTGCCCCGCAAAAAAAAAAAAAAAAATATATATATATATATATATATATATATATATATGTTTGTTTGCATGTACATATAAAGTGATATTGGTTAGGGAGAGAACCCCAACAGCTGGGACCACCAAGAAAAGCCTTATATTGGAGATGACATTTGAATTTGGCCTTAAAATGGCCTGGAGATTCCAAAAGGTTGAGGTGAGAGCATTCCAGATATGGAGATAGTATGTCACAGGGGGAAAAACAAGGAGACCAGTTTGGCTGAAGGTAGAATGTGTGTGGGGGTGAGAGGGATAAAGTGAAACTAGTCTAGAAAGATAAGAGTGGAATCAGATTGTAAAGGGCTTTAAATAACAAGTAGCAGAGTTTATTTTGTATTCTAGAGGCAAGAAGGAGCCAGAGAAAGTATTTAGCAGCTGGGGGGAGGATTGCTTGGAGAGGGAAGCCATTCAAGAGGTTCTTTTTTTTTTTTTTTTTTTTTTTGGTGAGGCAATTGGGGTTAAGTGACTTACCCAGGGTCACACAGCTAGTCAAGCGTCTGAGGCCAGATTTGAATTCAGGTACTCCTGACTCTAGGGCCAGTACTCTATCCACTGTGCCACCTAGCTGCCACGAGGTTCTTTTTTACAAAAGGTTACTGCAGTAGTCCCAGAGGTCTGAATTAGGGGGGTTGTCAACAAGCATTTATTTTACCTCCTACAGCCAGGCACTGGGAAGTGTTTGGTGAGTGGAAAAGTAGAGTGAAGGGAACAGACAGGAGAGATATTTGGGAGGTGGGATCAGTAAGACTTGACATCCAATCGGATGTGTGGGGGGGTGAGGTAGAGGAAAGAGCTGAGGATGCCTCTAAGGTTATGAACCTGGGTGACCAGAAGGATAATGGTGCTTTGGGCAAAAATAGGGAAGTTAGGAAGAGAGGCAGGTCCTATTTTGGACATGTTGTGTTTAAGATGCACAAGGGACATCCGGGTGATGTCCAACTGGCATTTGGTGATGTGAGACTGTAGCTCAGGGAAGAGAGGAGGGCTGGATATGTAGATATGGGGCTCATCTGCATAGAGATGATAATTGAACTCTTAGGAACTAATGACGATATTAAGACTATAATGAAAGAGGAGAGAGCTAATGAGGACATGTTTGGAGGAAAGGCTTTAGTAAATTGCAAAATGCCATGGAACGTGAGCTGTCATCTTTCCTATGCAGAATCATAAACTTAGAGCTGGAAGAGACTTTAGAGGTCTTCTCGTCCACTCCTCTTATTCTGTGGATGAGGAGATCAAGTCCTAGAGAGGTCTGAAATGACCTGCCCACGGGCAGAGATAGTAAATGGAAGAGGAGATCCAGAAAGTGGTGATGATATTAATAAGATACAATAATACTCTCCACTCTTACGGAGAGGATATTATTAAGAAATATAACAATACATCTGCAATCTTGAGTTCCGGGCGTGCATGCATCTCGTATCCTTACAAAATGTCAACCCCTGAATCTCCAACTGGCACATCAAATTCACCATGTTAAAAGCCAAGTTCCACAAAAAAAAAAAAAAAAAGACTAGTATATACATTTTGGGGCAGCTAGGCAGCGCAGTGGATAGAGCACTGGCCCTGGAATCAGGAGGATCTGAGTTCAAATCTGACCTCAGACACTTGACACTTACTAACTGTGTGACCCTGGGCAAGTCACTTAACCCCCATTGTCCCACCCCCCCCCCCCCAAAAAAATAAGACTAGTAAAAGCCAAGTTCACTATCTTATTTCCTAAAACAGCCCTTCCTTATGAGTACACTATCTTTGGCTGTGGTACTCTGCCTACCATATTTGAAAACTTGGAGGTTATTTTTTACTATTCCCTTTCCCTCACAGCTCATATCCTGTCTTACTCCCGAATCTTTCTTGCCTCCTTTGACTTTACACAGTCATCACTGTAGTACAGATTTTCATTATTGCCCACCTGAGCAGTACTCTCCTACCAGATCTTTCCATCGTCATTCACTGTCCCCTTGAATCCATCCTCCACGTTGTTGCTAAAATAATATTTCTTATGCAAAGATTTATCTGTGCCACTCTCTTGCCTCCCAAGTAAAATTCAAACTCCTCTGCCTGGCATTTAAGGCCCTCTACCATCTGGCACCATTCTGCCTTTCCAAACTTGTTATTCTCTTCCATTCATTCTGTACTCCAGCCAAAACGTTGGACAACCCCCAACTCTCTTCTGCCTCTGGCTATTTCCTTGGCCTGGAATGTCCTCCCTTGCCCTCTTGGCCTACCGAATTCCTGTCTGTTCTTTAAAGCTCAAGACAGCTGCCTACCCTCACTGTGTCCCTTCTTAGTATGGGCCTTCTTCCCATCTCTGTCTTCAAAGCATTTAGCATGTAACTCTGGATTAGAGTTATTTGGTTTTTTGTCTCACTCACTCACCAGACTCAAGGCTCCAAAGAAGTAGACTTTATGTCTTATCTAAATTGTTATCCTACCCCAGGGCAAGGCTCTCCATAGTATACCGAATAAATGCTTGTTGTTTAGTAGTGACTGGATGATGGATGGAGCTAGGTCACTGAAGGGGCAGCAGAGGGTGGAGTGGGATCAGGGCACAGGTCAAGCAGTAAATGCTGGTTAAGCTCCCCTTACTATTCAGCAAGGGTGGATACACTCACTGCTTATAAATGATCCAGAAAGAGTCCGATGCATCTGAAAAACAAGCGTTTTTAGTGGACTAAAAATCTCTGTGAGATTTTGATATAGGTGACATAGCAGCAGAAAAAGCTCGTCCTATGGCCGACTGCATGAGGAAGGCGTGGCATCTCTAAGGAAGGAGCTGAGTCTGCAGTCCCTACTCTGATCTGCTTGGACCACATTTGGAGCACGGTGTTCAATTGTGGTTACCAAGTTTTAGGAAAGGCTGTAGAGGAGCACAAGCAGAATGGTGAGATGATGCCCTAGGATAGGTAGCTGGCACCTTGATGCTAATCTGAGAAGAGAATTGGGGTCGGGACACTGGGCCTATTTGAAGAGCTGTCACGTGGCCCCAAGGCTACAAGTGCAAAGGGTATGAATCCCAGAGTACTATATTTAGGTTTATTTTCAAAGAGGCCGAAAGAGCAGAACCATCCCAAACTGGAGTGGGCTGCCTTTGAAGGAAAGGGGGGTTGGTTCCGCCCCATTAAAGGTCTTCAGAAGCAGGCTTGGATGACCACGCATCGGGTTGCCCAACCTTTAGCGGTCCCAGAGTAAAACCAGGAGACTTGGGCAGGAACTACATTTCCCAGAATCCTCTGCGCGCTCTCTGCGGCGGACTCCATTTTCCCGATGCGCCACGGGGAGGGGGGGGACTGCATCCAGAGGAATCTTTTTCTGAGCTTGTTTCCTCATTTGTAAAAATAAGGCGGGACTGGACTAGTTGGCTCCACAGAAGCCCTTTCAGCCGTGGTCCTCGGCGGGAAGCGGATTTATTATTCCGAGAGTCTGACCTTTCCTCCTTCGCCCCAGAACATAGAACCCAAGGGTATCTTGCCTTGGGGTGTTATTGTATCTTCCACGTGAGTTTCCCTCGGCTTCTTTAAGAGATCTCGGCCAGGTCAGGGCGGTGAAAGGAGGTTGCCATGGAAACACATCCCATAAACCGGGCCCTGGTGTAGAAGAGAATGGGCACGCTCCTTCCTCATCTCCGCAGGGGAGCACAGAGGATGCTGGGAATGGTAGGCATGCGGCGCTTTCTGCGCAGGCGCACTCCAGATCGGCGTTTGCTCGACTGGGCCCCTAACCCTCGTGTTTGTGGTTGTGGCCTTTCCAGACCCTGTGACTCTGTAAGCAGCTGGCCCCAACTTTAAGTCTTCGGAACCTGCGTTGTCTGCCCTACCAGAGGGGGCTCGGGGGCGGGGCCGCGACGAGCGGGAGGAGGGGCCAAGGGGCCGGGCCACGTCTGGGGTGGGGTGAGCAGACCCAGGAGGGGCGGTTTCAGTTACTGCATTTCAGGAGCGCTTCTATGTTCTATGTAACTTGCGCTGTGTTCACCGCTGAGAACATAAAGGAAAGTGAAAACACCATCCCCTGACCTCAAGGAGCTTACGTTCTAACTGGGTCCCTACAAAATGCCGCACACTAAATGGAGGGTGTCTCAGGCCTGGGGTCGAGGGGGAGCCCTCCAGGAAGGAGAAAGCCCCCCCCCCCCCCGAGCAGTTGGGGTGGGGAACACCGGAGAAGAGCTGGGGCTCCTCAGCTAGGGCTGTTGGCGGGTTAATAGGCAAGCCCCCTCCCCCAGAGTGATCCTAGAGGGAATTCGCAGCTCCCTATAGAGGAATTGGGAAGAGGAAACCCACTTGGGAGCGTCTGGCCTAGCCCTGAAATGCTGGTGATTCAAGGGGCAAATCCATCCCTCCCCCCTCTTTGGACCTCTCCCAGGTTCCCAGCTTGTGATCTGGTCCGACTCCTCTTCTCTCTACCTATCAGGTTGACCCCTTTTATGTTCATCTGCCGGCTCCTTCCCTGTGATTGACTACAAACACATCATCTGATTTCCCACCTTATTCCACTGAAACGGCTTTCCCCAGAGTCACCAGCGCTTTCTTTTTTTTTTTTTTGCGGGGCAGTGGGGGTTAAGTGACTTGCCCACGGTCACACAGCTAGTAAGTGTCAAGTGTCTGAGGCCGGATTTGAACTCAGGAACTCCTGAATCCAGGGCCGGTGCTTTATCCACTGCGCCACCTAGCCGCCCCCTGCGCCACCTAGCCGCCCCCCAGCACTTTCTTTTTTCTTTTTTTACTAGCGATTTCTTAATTGCCAGATATGATGGCCTTTCCTCTGTCCTCATCCCTCTTGACCTCTCTTGGTTTTTCTCTGACCTGTCTGACTGCTCCTTTTCAGTCTCTGTGATGTATCTCCATCCAGCTCATACATACCAACCACGGATGTCCCTCAGGGACTCTATCCTGGGCCCTCTTCCCTTTGTATACTATCTCCCTTGGAAATCTCATCAACTCCCAGGAGTTTAATTATTACTTCTATGCAGATGACTCCCAGATCTACAGATCAAGTAATAACCTCTGTCCTGAGCACCAGATTCATAGAACCAAGTACCTTTTGGATATCTTGGACTGGATAACCTGTAGACATCTGAAACTCAATATGTCCAAAATAGAATTCACTATCCCTCCCCCCAAAAAATCCTTCCCTCCTTCAAAATTACATATTACTGTCCAGGACACTACTATCCACGAAGTCACTCAGGCTTGCTATCTCAGAGTCATTCTCTACTCCTCACTCACACTCATTCCATCCCTTGTATCCAATTTTCTGCCTGTGTTTTCTATTTTCCACAACATCCAGGTTCAGGGCTCTATCTGCTGCCTGATAGGATAGTTCCTGCTACCAAGTAGCTACTGCTAGTAAGAAGTTTCTGCCCCCAAGGAGCTTCTGATCTTGGGGAGGGCCCTTGGGTGGTGAATATAACTTATGGGTAGAGATGGGGGGTGGTGTTGAGGAAGTGGAGAGTACTAAGGGCTGGGGAGATTAGAGCAGTTGTCCTGGAGGAGTTAGTACCTGCCCTCAGTATTGCAGGAACAAAAGGTTTCTAAAGAAGACACCCGGGGTGGCTAGGTGGTGCAGTGGATAAAGCACCGGCCCTGGATTCAGGAGTACCTGAGTTCAAATCCGGCCTCAGACACTTGATACTTACTAGCTGTGTGACCCTGGGCAAGTCACTTAACCCCCATTGCCCTGCAAAAAAAAGATAAGAAGACACCCAAGACCAGAGAAGTTGAACTTTGCATTCAGTTCCTGCATCTAAGGGCTGTCCCTTGGAAGCCACTATAGAGACAAAGGAGGAGTCAGACTTGAGACAATGATATCACTGGGAGCATGGGGACTTACTCCTTCACTTCCTTTGACCTCCATTTTGATAGAGAGCTTGGAGGGTTATACCCAAGTGGCATTTCTAGCCTGGTCTGTCTGAGAGTTACAAGACAGAATACTGTCTCATTTCAGTTCACCAGCACACAGTTACAAAGCTCTGTCTTTACCCAAGAAGATACCGTGCTTTGTTCCAAGGACACAAAAATAAATGTCCCTGTCCTCAAGAAGCCCCAACATTCTGTTGGGGATACACAATATCAGTCAGTCAGTTATTCTACACTGACAGTCAGTCAACAAGCATTTATCACGAACCTTGCTAAGCTGGGGGGGGAGTACAAAGAAAGACAAAACTCAGTCCCTGCCTTCAAGGAACTCACATTTGAATGGGGTTGGGGAGAGAATATGCAAATAATTGTATGTATAAGATTACTAAAGGATGTACATGGAGGGGTTTTAGTAGCTAGGAGAATTGAGAGAGACCTCCTGTGGAAGGTGGTCCTGGAGCTGAGCGTTGAAGGAAGTTGAGGATGCTAAGAGACAGAGGTGAAGAAGAAAAGCATCCAGGCATGGCGGTACAGTGTTGTGTGAGGAATAGCAATCAGGCCAGTGTAGTTAGAGTACAGAAGCCAGGGAGGGGAATGGAATACAAAACTGGAACTGTAGGAAGGGGCTACCAGCAAGTTAATAGAAGGGAAGTTGAAAAGGAAGAGAGCTGTATGGGGCAAACTGCCTCAGTTTACCCAAATAACTCGAGGAGACCACCAAGTCAAGCAGAGACAAATTTATTACATTCCTGCAGGAATGGGCAAACTCAATGCCTGAGCCGCAACAGCTAATACATGCCTTGACCTTTTATAGGGGAAGTCCCCACGCACACTAGGGCGAGCTCACAATCTAACATCCAATCCTGTCTCACCTAGGGTGAGTGTTTAGCTCGTGATCAATGTATGGAGACATGCATACGTGTTCCAGGAACAAGGGGGAAAAGGGGAGGGGGAACAAGGTCAAACCGAAGGAAGAGGGAATGGGGGAGTGACAGATGTTTCAGATCTCACAGTTCCCACTGACTCCCCTCTCCCAGCCCCCATCTCTAAAGATATTCAACTTGAATAACAGGAAGAGTCACTCAGGTGTTTCAGCATTGTTTTGTAGTCGTGTTAATTTTAGAAGGATGACAGGGTTAAAATTTATCTTCAGCTATGTTGGGAAATCAAAGAAATAGAATAAAGAACAAAAGAATAATCCATTGTTGGGACCCTAGGGTCAAGGGGATTCTGCTCTGAGAAAAAGAGACATGTCACTTAACATCTAGTCTCAGCTTAATTGCTGCATCCTGTGCTGAGCCTTGTCCTTTCTTCTTGAGTCCCGAGTTTTGAATTGGTGGGCAAACTCCCCGACCCACTCAACAGGGACTGGGGTTCTGACACATGATGGATTCAAGAAAAAAAACTAATATGTAGCTGACAAGTGGGGAGACTGAGCAGAAGTAAAAATACTGTTAATTGGCAATAAAACTTAAAGGAGACAGTGAGAATTTGACAAGCAATAAACTTTTTTTTTTTTTTTTGCGGGGCAATGGGGGTTAAGTGACTTGCCCAGGGTCACACAGCTGGTAAGTGTCAAGTGTCTGAGGCCGGATTTGAACTCAGGTACTCCTGAATCCAAGGCCGGTGCTTTATCCACTGCACCACCTAGCCGCCCCCAGCAATAAACTTTTAAATTAACTATACTGGGCGGGGCTGGGTATCTTCCAGACCCCATTCCCAGAGTTTAATCGGACTCAAATCCATAATCATCTCATACAGAGCCCTAAGGGATGTGGGGGATTAGAGAGGGCTTCAAGAAAGAGGTAGCTCCTGAGCTAATCCTTGCAGGAAGGTGAGGATTCTTACAGGCAGAGTTGAGGAGGGGAGCATCTGAAGCATGCCTAGTGTGAATGCACAGAGGTGAAATATTGTACTAGCTATTTGGGGAATTGGCTGGAATGTAGAATTTTTTACTGTTGAAAATGAAATATAGTTTTTATTTTGCCTGTCCCCTACAAAAAATAATAATAAACATCAGAGAAATCAATCTGATAGTATTTCCTACAATTTGTTTCCATACCTTGACTTTACAATTTGTCATCTTGGGTACTGAGAAGTTCAGTGACTTGCCCAGGGTCACACAATCAGTGTGTGTCAAACTTGAACTTGAGTGTTCCTGTCTCTGGGGATACAGTAACAAAAATGAATCAGTCTCTATCCTCAAGAAGCTTCTCTCCTGGTTGCAGAAGAGGTGGTGGTGGTTGTCTGTCCTTCGTTCTGGAAGAGAACATCGCCTCCCCTGTGTCATGGTCCTCTTCCAGAATGGAGACAAACAGCAACCAACATCCTCACCAGGTAACTAGGTTACTGAGAGCCGTCAGTACAGGGGAGGACTTTATATCCTTCCCCGTAAGGCAATAGCCACTGAAGGTTTTTGATAATCTGAGTTTTGTGGTCAGACTGGTGCCTTGGGAAAAGAGCAGGAGATAGAAGATGCTGGGCGGTGATGAGAAGGTAATTGTGAGGACTAGATCCAGAGGAGATGAGAGATCCTGGCATCCAGAGTTTCGATGGATGAAGGGATCTTGGGCTTGGGCTCCAAGGGTAGGGGAACGTACAAGGGTCATGGATGTCTGAAGGATGAAGCCATAAAGTGACCATGAGGCCGTGAATGAGGAAAGGGCATGTTAAGTGACTCATTTTATCCTCAAGCCTGGGACCGTTTGAGATTGGTCCTTGTCCAACAGTTTCAAAGTATTGTTTCCTCAGTGATTCCTTAAGCCACCTCCAAGGATTCTTGCTCTGCTTGTTGATCTTCTTGTCAAGTATCTCGCGGGACATTTCTTCTTTAGCTTCCTACAGATCCAGCTAGAGTAGCATGACCCTTGGGAAATGGTTTTGAAACTGAAATCCCTGTTGCCAGGTAAGGAAAAGGATCATGGATGTGCTTAGGAATATGGAGTTCACTAAGAAGTCAATCCTGACTCCTTAGTCTATGGTTAAAAGAAAAGACATGAGGTCCTGAAAAGGCATAATAGAGAGTCATGAAGGGAGATGTAGGAAAGCCCCAGTGGCTTCAGGGGGATTAGGGCCACAGACCCTGGGCTTCTCTCAACCTCTCCGGGTAAGAGGCAACCCACAAAGGCTTTGCTTGGGGGAAGTTTCCTCACCTGGGAGTTCCCTAAACCAACAAAATCACAAATCCATGCAAACAACATTGTAGAGACTCTCACACTGATGAAGAAAATTGTGTATGTTCATGGGAGGACTTCAGAGGCCATCCAGTCCATTCCTATCATTTCGAGATGAGGAGACAGACCTGAGAGAGAGTGAAAGGAGTTGCCCAAAGTCATACAAAGAATAAATGTCAGGCAGATTTGGAGCCTGGTGCTCTAACTCAGGAGCACTGTTCTTTCCATTATAGTGGATGCTGCCTTAACAGGGTGATGGCCAAGAAGATGCCATCTTGGTAAAGTAGGGTCACATAACAGATGTTAAGGGTTGTTGTGGCATTGGGGATTTGAATGGAAGAACTCTGGGTGGCCAGAGATGGCTCAGACAGCCAGGTGGTTGTTAGGGCTGTTACTGCCAGGGATCTGATGTTTATAGACCCCTTCTAACCTGTGTGGGTTCTGTGAATCCTGGGACTTGGGGGATTCATGGTGAAGGGCATACCTCTCACCACAACAGCTTGGGTTGGCTGTCCCTCATGCCTAGAATGCTCTCCCTGCCTGATTCAGGAAAGGCAGATTCCCTGAACTCAGATCCCACATTCTCCTCTGGCCCCAGATTAAGGTTCTTCAGGGCAAGGGCTGTTTCCTATGCTGTTTCCGTGTTTTTATCTTTGACAGACTGCCACAAAGCCAGGAAGGTGGGAGGACATGCTCAACCAGACAACTTGGACCACTCAGAAACTCATTGGAATGAATGCCTGCCCATCTCCTGAGTGCCATCACCATATGTCCTGCCCCTCTCAGTATCACTTAGACTGAGCAGGAATGGATTCGGTGTTTCAGGCATTAGTGATTCAGCCATCCTCTACTAGTTCCTTGACTCTGAAACGAACCTACTTACATCTTCTACTGCTTTACCTATTTGTTTGCAAGCTGTGTCCCCATGAGGATGTGAGCTCCTTGAATAGACGGTAACTATTTTTGCCCTTGTATTCCCAGAGCTTAGCACAGTACCTGGCATATAGTAAGTGATTAATAAATGCTCATTGCCTTGTCGACTTGGAGGAATATATGAATAGCCTGTCATGTGAAATCCTGAATAAAGCAGCATATTTTCTAGGTACGTTGGTGATATATATATATATATAATATCAGTTAAATATTAAACTATATTTATATGTTATTTAAGTAATATTTAATATCCAGTTTAGTATGGGGATTTGCTTTTCTGTCACAAGGTTTCCCATCTTACATTCGAAGAAAACTTTCCAATATCTGATCGACATCTGGTCAATATCTGATGAAATTCTGCTTTTTCAGACTCATGGAAAGACACATGATCTGATGCAGAGTGAAGTAAGCAGGACCAACAAAACAGTATATACAATGACTATAACAATGTAAAGGGAAAGAACAACCACATTTAGGAAAATCAAGAGAACGTTGCAGAAGTACAAAGAACAAGCCTGGCCCCAAAGAAGAAATGTAAGAAGACTCCTCTGCAGAGTTGGGAAGTCCAAGGGGATGGGATATTGTATATATTTTCAGACTTTTTTTTTTTTAATGTATTGCTCAGTTTGGCTGATTTTTTTTCTTTTTCTTTTTTCCTCTACTACTACTAATACCACCACCACCACCATCACCACTAGCTTGCATATGTATAGTGCTTTAAGGTTTGCAAAATACTTTGCATGTTATTCCATTTTATTCTTTCAACAATTCTGGGAGCCATTATTATCCCCATTTTATAGATGAGGAAACTGAGGGAGACAGATGTTAAGTAATTTGCTCCAGGGTCACACAGCTAGGGAGTGTCTGAAGGAAGATTTGAATTCAGGTCTTCTTCACTCCAGGTGTAACACTCTATCCACCATGCTACATAGCATTAAAAATGTTATTTGTTGGGGGCAGATAGATGACACAGTGGATAAAGCACCAGCCTTGGATTCAGGAGGACCTGAATTCAAATCCAACCTCAGACACTTGACACTTATTAGCTCTGTGACCCTGAGCAAATCACTTAACCCTCATTGCCCCGCAAAAGAAAAAAAAATGTTATTTGTTGTATGGGATGGCTTTCTGGGAGAGAATAAGAGGAGGAATAGTGGGGGAAATTCTGGAGTTGTAAAAAAAGAAATCAATAAAATTTATTTTTAAAAAATGCATGGACATTGATGGGAGGAAATGGAATGACTGTTCAAGATGTAAATGATACCAAAGGGAGAAGGGGAAATCATCCATGACTGGAATGCTCTCTCCTCTGCTCTAAGTACTGATTTCCCTAGCTTCTTTTAAGTCCTGACTATCATCCCATCTTTTACTAGAAGCCTTCCCCAACCCCTATTAATTATTTTCTATTTATTCTGTATATAGCTGGGTTCTACATGATTGTCTCTCCAATCAAACTGTAAGGTTTTTTGAGGGAAGGCACTGTCTTTTGCCTCTTTTTTTTAAATTTCAGTGCTTGGCACAGTGCCTGTCACACAGTAGGCACTTTGTAAATATTGATTGATTAAATAAGGAGTAAAGGATAAAAGGGGGCAGGTAAGCGTATTAGCTCCACCCTGGAGAAAATTGGAAAGGAAGTTAAAGTGACAGGTTTTAAAACTTTCCACGGGGCAACTAGATGATGCAGTGGATAGAGCACTGGTCCTGAAATCAGGAGGACCTGAGTTCAAATCCGACCTCAGACACTTAACACTTACTGGCTGTGTGACCCTGGGCAAGTCACTTAACCCCAATTGCCTCACAAAAACAAACAAACAAACAAAAACTTTCCAAAAGAAAGACTGATATAAACTGATGTATAGTGAAGTGGTCAGAACCAGGAGAACAATGTGTACAGTGACAGCAATATTGTTCAATGAAGAACTGTGAAAGACTTAACCATTCTCAGCAATGCAATGATCCAAGACAATCCCAGAGGAATAATGATAAAACATACTATCTACCTCCAAAGAAAAAACTGATATTGATGGAACACAGACTGAAGCATGCTATTTTTTACTTTCATTTTTTCTTTTATTCAAGTTTTCTTATACAAAATGACTAATATGGAAATGTTTTACATAATTGTTCACATATAACCTATATCTGCTTGCTTACTGCCTCAGGGACCAGGGATGGGGGAGGGAAAAGGGAGGGAGGGAAGGAGAGATAGAAATTGGAACTAAACTTTAAATAAAAATGTTTATTATTAAAAAAACAAAACCAGAAGACAATAGAGAGACAAGACAGACAAGACAGACAAGACAATATCATATATGTATGTATACACATATACATATATATACATACATACATATATACATACATACACCTTTCAGAACTTTGAAGTTTGTTATCTCTTTTTACTACCAGTTTTCTGACCTTTGCTTATCTTAAAGTTGTTTTTAAGCACTTATTTGTTTTTTGTTTTTTTGGTGAGGAAGTTGGGGTTAAGTGACTTGCCCAGGGTCACACAGCTAGTAAGTGTTAAGTGTCTGAGGTCGGATTTGAACTCAGGTTCTTCTGAATCCAGGGCCGCTGCTCTATCCACTGCGCCACCTAGCTGCCCTTAAGCACTTATTTGTGCTCAGTGACTGCAGATACAGGCAGGCACAGGGTTATTCCTATTGCATCTTAGAGGCAGGAAATTCCCAAGAGGTCTGGGAGTAGCTGGTAGTACTAATCCTGTGATGTCTACCCTCACATTATAAGTTCACTATCAGGGTCTGTGTCAGATATATCCATATGTCATGGATGCCTTGAACTTGTTCAGTCCCCAGACGTTAGAAAGGGGGAATTGGTGGGTTCTGACTGCCAGTGGATGAAGATCACCCAGAGCTAGGCAGATATAGAATGTAGCATTTTATTGGCATCTTGACTTTTCTATTGTTACAGGTCTTTGAAATGACCAGCTAAGATGTGGAAGGACCAGGACTTCTGGATAACTTTGGGGCCAAGAGAAAGGCTATTTCTTTCTCCCTATTCCAAGGAGAAAGGGTAGATTTCTTTTCCTACTTCCCATTCAGCTCTCCTCTAGGTCAAAGGCCTATTACAAGTTTTCAGTCTCCTAGCAGGGAGAGCAACAATGACATTGTCACAAGAGATTAGATCAACCTAGTGACCTCTCTTTGCCATCTTTCCTGGGAGCCATTCAAGGCTCCTTTATACCACCTCTGGGCCTTTCTGGCAAGTCCTCTTCTCTGAGGAAGCAGGAAGAAGAATTGCATTCTGGAATAGCTTTGTCTCTCACAGATGCCCGCTTTCCATTTCTTTTTCTACAAAGAGGACTTCCCAAAGGAAGCTAATATGAATGTCAGAGAGAGGAGCCTTCAAAGGTACATCTGTCCTGGTGAGTAGATAAGAAACGGTTACTACAAACAAAAGACTAGCTGATGAGTTGTTATTATGTAAGCTCCTAGTTCAGCTCGGTGGCTCAGCGCTGGTCCTGGAGTCAGGAACACTCCTCTTCCTGAGTTCTAATCTGATCTCAGATATTAGCTGTGTGACCCTAGGCAAGTCATGTCACCCTGTTTGCCTCAGTTTCCCCATCTGTAAAATGAGCTGGAGCAGGAAATGGCAAATGGCTCCAGTATTTTTGTCAAGAAAACTCCAAATGGGGAAACAGAGAGGTGGACATGACTGAAACAACTGAACAACAAGAAGTTCCTAGAGAATAGGGATTGTCCAATAACTAAATGCTTGTTGGTTAATTGGTTAGTAAAATTATTTATTTTTTTAAATGATATTTACTACAAACATTTATTTTGTTTTCCAATTACATGTAAGGGTACTTTTCAACAATCATTTTCATAGGATTTAGAGTTCCAAATTTTTCTCCCTCCCTCCCTCACTTTCCTCCCCGCTCCACAAGATTCCAACCAGGTTATATATATACAATCCACAAGTGTTCTTCTTATCAGTTCTTTCTATAGGGGTGCTTAATAAGCTTCCTCATTAGTTCCTTGGGATTGTCTTGGATCACTGCATTGCTGAGAGTAGTTAAGTCATTCACAATTGCTCACTGAACAATACTGCTGTCACTATGCACAATGGGTTAGGGAAATTATAAAGAAGTGATCAAGTTGCCTGGAATAAAGTGTCCTGCTTACCTTTAACATCACCTTACTATATCACTCTCCCAATAGCTAGCCTTTTATATTGGTGGCTCCAAGTGGCTGTAGCATGCTCAGAGGCTACACCCTAGTAAAACCATCTCAGCAGACAGGCTAAACCAGGCTGAGGGCAACCTACAGGCATCAAACCTGCCTCCCAGTTAGGGGGGGTGTCTCCCCTAAGCACGTGGTAAGGATGAATGAGAACAATTTGTTCCAGTGGTCCTAAAGGTGACTAAAGCAGGTGCTGCAAGAGCTGAATCCCAGGTCATCCCCAGTCATTCTTACTCATGTCTTGCCTCTGGACTTGGAAAACTGGAAGAGAGGGCGAGGCTGATGGCTTTGTGCAACTCTGCCTTACTTAAATCCAATTCAGTCACAAGTCAAGACCACCCCATGAGGTCATTGAACCTCTTCAAAAACAAGGACGAACAATAGCCTCTTATACGTAATCACAAACATTTATTAAGTGCCTACTGTGTGTCAGGCACTGTGACAAGCACTCAGGATAAAAAGACAAAAATGAAATTGAAACAGTTCCTACCCTCATAGTGTTCACATTCTGTTGAGGGAGACAACATGTATAAAAATAAGTTGATAACTATTTCTAAATTAAATACAAGGTCATTATTTTAGGGGAAGACAGTAGCATCCAGGGGGATCAAGAAGAGTCTTAAGAGGAGGGTGTCACTTGAGCAGAACTTTGGAAAAAACAAAAGATCCTAGGAAACTGAGACAAGGGCGAACTTTCAGAGCAATTTGGGTCCATTCTCTCCTCTGAGGTTAATCCAGAAACCTATATTCTAGAATCTCTCTCTTTCTGCCACCTCAAAGACATTGCCTCTATGCATCATCATGGAATCCCAAGAGTTAGGAGGGACTTTAGATAGTTATCTGCTTCACCCTCTACCTGAAGGATCCATCTCCTTTACATTCTCCTGAGAAATGGTCATTGAACCACTGATGGAGAATCTCCCTAAGTATTCAATTTGTCCATTTTGGACGATTCTGCAAATAAAATTTTTCCTCGTATTGAGCTGAATTTTTTTCTGTAACTTCAACCCAGTGGACGTTGTCCTTCCTTCTGTGTCCAGGCATGCTAAGTCTACTTGTTCTGTATGACAGTCCCTTAGATGTTTGATGGTAGTGACTATTTCTCTTCTCTTCCCTCCCCACAAAATCTTTTATTGGATAAGTTTCTTCAGTTTCTACCATTCTGTTCCCCTTCCTAGATATATTCTACCTAGGCAGGGGCTATAAGATGTGTTCAGAACTAAATCTTCAGATATCTGACCAGGTCGAAGATAGTGGGATTGTGGTCTCTTTTGTTTCAGATACTAGCCATCGATGCACCCTAAGACTAAACTTGCTTTGTTTTGGGGGGGGTTGTTGGGGAGGGTGGTTGGCAGGCACTTCATCTGTTGACTCACTGAGCTTGCAGTCTACTAAAACACCCAGCTTGCTTTTGTATAAATGACTTTCCAGCTGTAGTTCCTGAATTCTGTAGTTGTATAATTGATCTCTTTTAACCAAAGTGAAGGATTTTATGCTATTAAATTTTATTGTATTAAATGTGGACGATTGTTCTGGCATCCTCCTGTTATCTAAAAGGATAACAGAAAAGGCTTTTTTAAAAATACTGTTGAGATCATTTTGAATTTCCATCCAACAGATTAGCTTTCTCTTCTAATTCAGTTTCATCTGTATGCTTCATAAATCAAGCTTGGCATCTCTGCCTTTATTTAACTCATTGATAAAAGTATTGAATGAAATTGATCCAAAGATAGAACTCTGTTGTGCTGTTAGAGATCTTTCTCTAGGAGACATGAATTCATGAATTCTTTGGGTCATTTCATTCGACCAGTGGCAAACCCACCTTACTGTACTGTCTTGTCCTTAAGGAAGGACAACAGATGAGGCCTTGTTAAAGGCTTTTCTGGAATTTGGATATAATATGTTTGCTGTATTTGCCAGATACACTAGTAAGTTCCCTGTCAAAAAAGGAAGTGAGTTTAGTCTGACATGATTTGTTCTTAATGTTCCTCCAACTAATTACGGCTTCTCTTTCTAAAGTGTTCACAGATTATCCATTTAACAATGCATTCTTGAATTTTGTCAATTAATCAAGTTCTTAGGATCCTGTGATCATAGATTTATAGTTGAAAAAGACCGTAGAAGTTGTCCAATCCAACTATATCTTTTTTTGGGGGGCGGGGGGGGGGCCAGTGAGGGTTAAGTGACTTACCTAGGGTCATACAGCTAGTAAGTGTCAAGTGTCTGAGGCTGAATTTGAACTCAGGTCCCCCTAAATCCAGGGACAGTGCTTTATCCACTGTGCCATCTAGCTGCCCCCACCAACTATGTCATTTTATAGGAGAAACAGAGGCTTAGAGGAGATGACTTCCCTTGGTTTCCCAGAAGTCAGTGGCAGAACTAGAATTGGAATCCAGGTCCTCTAGTGCCAGATCTAATTTTTTTTTTAGTGTACCTTGCCGCCACCAGCCTACAATTAGCAAAATTCAACAATTCCTTAAAAATCAGAATAAGATTTGCCCATTCAGGAATATATTCCGTCTATTTCTTGTCATAACTATCCTGCCTTCAGATATGCACAGGCCTTTTCAGTTCCTCTATTCTGGCTTTTACACTTTTACCTTGAGAAAAATTGCTCTTAAAAGTCGCCACTGAATGGTTTGTAGCTGCATCCAAAGGATTTTCCTCATTCTTGTTATTCCCTAACTTTTCTGCCCTATTTGATGGCACTGACCCTCCCATCTCGAATCTGTGCCCTTGTGGCACAATCCTTTTTGCTTCTTCTGTTTCTTTTCCTGTGTCTTCTTTCTTTTCCTGTCCATTCGACTGTGGCCAATGTGGCAATTGTCCCTCGAGGCATTCATCTCTCTCTGCCCTTTTCTTTCTATCCTCACTCAAAAAGCCAGTGCTTTCAGAGGGCTTTAGCTATCTATTCCTTCACTGCTGAGGGATTGGTGTCATCAGGAAGGGCTTTAGGAAGGCAATGTCAGACAGGCACTGGTGTTTATAACTTATGTAGGGTTTGAGGGATCATAGTCTAATGTACTGATAAAAAAAAAGGCCTTTTGACATATGAAGTATAAGTGCTGGATTTATGGGCAAGGTGGGAGCTGGGAATTGGAGATTTCTGAGCAGGGTAGTGACATGATGAAATTGTGGTTCCTGGAAGATTAATATGGTAGCCTTGTGCAAGATAAATTGGAAAGGGCAGGAGGGGGGAGCCTACAGGAAGGGAAAGCAATTAAGAGCCTTTTGCAATAACCAGGCCTGAGTTAATGAGGGCCTGAATTCTCATCCCAGCCTGTTCCCCTAATCTCTGCTCATCCTCTGTTAGTTCCTCTTATCCCCATTACCTCAGCTTAGACGCTGGCCCTGGTGACCCCTTCTTCACTGCTCTCCAGAGGGCCTTTCCTTACTTCCTGTGTTCCCTTTTTCTCCTCCCCTCGTTTACTTCAGATTGTAAGACTGCCTGCCAATGGTCTCAGAGCCATATCCTCCTTGTATTCCAATCCCTTCTATTGTGGGGCCTGATTGTTCACTGACCCAGAATTCACTTTGAACATTTTTTTTACTTTGTCTTTTAGACATGAATGGGTGCTCAGGGTCAGTCCCTTTTTTTGGGGGGGGGTTGGTTTGTGAGGCAATTGGAGTTAAGTGACTTGTCCAGGGTCACACAGCTAGTAAGTGTTAAGTGTCTGAGGCCGGATTTGAACTCAGGTCCTCCTGACTCCAGGGCCGGTGCTCTATCCACTGCGCCACCTAGCTGCCCGTGGGTTGGTCCCTTTTTAATGTGAGCTCTCCCCTGCTTTTAAGTGAGGAGTTCTTAATATTTTTGTTGTCCTGAATTTAGCTCATTTCTTGTTCTTCCTTATGGGAATTCCATTTCTTTGCAAGCATCAAGGTAACCAAGCACAAGACAACTCCTCCAAACAGAGCTGGACTGAATCCTGTTCACAAAATCTACAAAATCATTTGCTGTGATTTTTTTCCCAGACCAGGCCAGGCCAGGATAGAGATAGAGACAGAGATATTGGGGACAATGTCTGGCTAGGAGCACACTTCATGACATACACTATAGGGCAGGGAAAGACTGTATACCAAAGCACAAAGCAGTCCCAGACTCACACAAAGGGACCCAAGCTTGTGAAGGATGTAGGAATATAAGTTCCAACTAGTAGCTCTGTCACTCCCTACCCAGTTGCAGATTTCAAAGCTACAGGATGGACTCAGGAGGAGACCTGTGCTTTAAGGATTTTGTTCCAGGGTGAGGAGCTGCACAGGCCCTGCATGTATTCCAAGAAAGGAGCAAATTCAGAAGTAAGCAATAGCTGTGTGGTTCTGACCCCAGAACAAGAGTGGGGTTTTTTAATTCTAGCTGCCATCCTAGTCTGAAGTATGCAGAGGAATAACAAGGTGTGAGAAATAATTTTAAAATAATTGATATTTTATTGTATTATATCACCTATATCAGATTGCATGCCATCTTGGGGAGGGGGAGGGAAGGGAGGGAGGGAGAAAAATTTGGAACTTAAAATCTTATAAAAATGAATGTTGAGGGGCAGCTAGGTGGCGCAGTGGATAGAGCACTGGCCTTGGAGTCAGGAGGACTTGAGTTCAAATCTGACCTCAGACACTTAATACTTACTAGCAGTGTGACCCTGGGCAAGTCACTTAATCCCAGTTGCCTCACTAAAAAAAAAAAAAAAAAAAATGGGGGCAGCTAGGTGGCGCAGTGGATAGAGCACTGGTCCTGGATTCAGGAGTACCTGAGTTCAAATCCGACCTCAGACACTTAACACTTACTAGCTGTGTGACCCTGGGCAAGTCACTTAACCCCAGTTGCCTCACTAAAAAAAAAAAAATTAAAAAAAAAATGAATGTTGGAATTAATGTTGAAAACTATCTTTACATATAACTGGAAAAAAATACTATTAAAATAATTGATATCTTAGGGACCAAGAGATCTCCCCTTCTTTCTTTCTTTTTTGGTGGGGCAATGGGGATTAAGTGACTTTCCCAGGGTCACACAGCTAGTAAGTGTCAAGTGTCTGAGGCCGGACTTGAACTCAGGTCTTCCTGAATCCAGGGCTGGTGCTTTATCCACCGTGCCACCTAGCTGCCACCTAACTGCCCTCTCCCTTTCTTTCTTTTTTTTAAATTTAAATTTTAAAATTTTTTGTGGGGTAATGAGGGTTAATTGACTTGCCCTGGGTCACACAGCTAGTAAGTGTCAAGTGTCTGAGGCCGGACTTGAACTCAGGTCCTCCTGAATCCAGGGCCAGTGCTTTATCCACTACACCACGTAGCTGCCACCTAGCTGCCCTCTCCCTTTCTTAAGGCAAGGTCTCCTTGAGAAATTTGATCAAATCTCCTCTAGGTCAAACCCAAGTCAACCACAAGCTTACACAGAATCTTGGCCGCAGACAGATTCTTCTGTCTAGATAGCCCAATTGATGAGATTGAACCACAGCTAGAAGAAAGGGTTTTGCCCTGATCATCTTGAGTGGGGGGGTCTTCTATTCCTTTCTCTAATGTCATCCCTGGACTTCATTTTAATAGAACCCACCTCCAATCATGTTAATCAATTAGATTTGATTGCTATGTGATGGACCTCCTACAGCTAGAAGAGTATATGAACTGAGACCTGACCACAAGAGAGAGACGGCCATAGACCTCCTTTTATTAATATCCTGCCAGCCATATCAATAAAATGATTAAAAAAGCCGGATACGATGTCTCTCATATTTTTAATTGTCACAAAGGTCAGGAGTCTGAGAACAAAGGGAAGACTAAAATTCTGTCACTCTGAACCATCAGAACTTTCTAGCTGACACTTAATAGCCAAATACAGCGTTAGTCTACTGAAACTCAAAAGGGCAAAACCATAGCATGTCGCTCAGACCCAAACCCAGGTCAGGATCTTGAAGAACTGAGAACTGGGAAGTAGTGACCAGACCTTGCCCTGGATCAGACTACTTTGCTAGCACTGAAAGCTTGAAGGTTCCCAGTCTGAACTGTCTCTGAGATCTTGGAGTAACACATCAAATTAAGTACCTCCCAAAAGTAGCAGCAGGATAGAGCACCGGCCCTGGAGTCAGGAGGACCTGAGTTCAAATCCGGCCTCAGACACTTAACACTTACTAGCTGTGTGACCCTGGGCAAGTCACTTAACCCCAATTGCCTCATTAAAAAAAAAAAAAAAGTAGTAGCAGCAGCAGCCTAGATATTCCTTCCAGAAATGTGTAGAGCCTGGTCCTAACACAAAGTCCAAAGTTAGAAAGTAAGTTGGAAGAATTAGCAAACAAAAAAAGGCTATTATAATGACAGGGACATTCAAGATACTCAAGAAGTGAATGATTCCAAAACATCTACAAGGAAAACTTCAAAGATAAACACAGCTTGAGCACAAACTGAACTAGAATACCTAGCAGAGATGAACCAAGAGGTTGGTTGTTTTTTTTTTTTAAACTTAAAATGGTTTTTTACAAATGAAATGAGAGCACTAGAGGAAAAAAATTAGAAATAAAATGACAGTTATGAAAGAATTAGAAAAATTAACAGCATGGCAAAAAAGGAACAAAACTTTGCCCAAGCAGCAAACGCCTATAAAATTACAATAAAACAAATAGAAGCTAATGACTCATTGGGATAAGAAATGTTAAAATAAAATGACTAAAAAATATAGAGGAAAATATAAGGAATCTCACAGTGAAAACAACTAACCTAGAAAACAGATCAAGGAGAGAAAATTAAGGAATCTGGATTATTGGAAAGTCATGACGCTGAAAAAAGAGCCTAAACATAAGATTTTCAAGAAATCATAAAAAAAGAAACCGTCTATATCTCTTAGAACCAGAGGACAACGTAAAAATAAAAAGAACCCAGTGATCACTTCCTGAAAGAGACCCTCAAATGAATTGGGGTTAAGCAATTTAGCAGCACCATTATAAAGGAACACAGAGTTTACAATACAATATTTCAGAAGACAAAGGATATAAGCTTACAAGCAAGAATAATGTATTTAGTAAAATTGAATATACTCCTACTAGGGAAAAATTGAACCTTTGATGAAATAAAGGATTTCCTGATAAAAATCTGGACTCATGGAATTCCTGAGACATCGGAGCTTCATAGAAACTTTGAAGTTCAAACACAGGATTCAAGAAAAACAAAAAGATAAACATGAATGAAGAATCATAAGGGACTAAACAAGGGTAAACTGTTTACATTCTAATATGAGGAAATGATTCATGTGTCCCCTCTGAACCATATCATCATCAGGGGTTAAAGAGGGAGTCTAATTAGACTGAGGGGAGTGGTTCTGTTATGTCTTAATGATCATGAAAAATCGAATAGGAGAGGAAGAGGAGTACCCTGAGGGGTGGCAAAGCAGAGGAAGGTTAGAGAAAGTGATATAATTGGGGTGTACAAGTCTACACACACAAGGAGGACTGGATGAGGGAGCAACTGACTCTTGAATCTTGCTCTCTTAAACTGGTCAAAGGAGGGAAAAATAGAATTCTCCACTCCCACCACACACACATAGCTGGGTAAAGAAATACATTTCACTCAATAGGGAAACAGGAAGGAAAGGGGGAAATGGAGGAGAATTAGAAGGAAGGTATAATAAAGGAGGGATTATTACTAAGAAAAACAAATTCAAATTAAGGATGTACGAAAGTATTTACAGCTTTTTGTGGTGGCAAAGATTTGGAAACTGAAGGGGTGTCCATTATTTGATGAACGGTTGAACAAGTTATTGTGTATAAATGTGATGAAATGCTATTATATCACAAAAAATGATGAAGGGGATGCTCCCAAAGAAACCTGCGAAGACACATATGAAGACATGTAGAATAAAGTAAGTAGAACCAGAAAAATTATATAATAATAATAATATTGTCAATACCAACAACATTGAAAGACTTTGAAACCCTAGTTATTGTCATGACCAACCACAGTTCCAGAGGACTCATGGTGAAACAGGCTATGTACCTCCAAAGAGAGAAGTGAAGGACTCAATGAGGAATTTATTTTCTCTCTCTCTCTCTCTCTCTCTCTCTCTCTCTCTCTCTCTCTCTCTCTCTCTCTCTCTCTCTCTCTCTGTTATAGCCAATGCAAAAATTTGTTTTGTTTCACTATATGTTTGTAACAGGGATTTTCTTTCTTTCTCAGTTGAGAGAGAAAAAAGGCAAATTTTTGTTGATTGAAAAAACATTTTTAAAAGTCCTTATCAATATAATAGAAGAAATTTGGTAGTATATCTTCTTTTTTTAAAATGAAGAATGAAATGCACAGAACCAGGAGAACAATTTGTATCACAAAACTACACTGTAAAGCCAAATAACTTTGAAAACTGTAAGACCTATGACCCATGTAATGCTCTGACCATCCATGATTCCAGGGGACCAATGCTGAAGGACACTATCCATCTTTTGAAAGAGAGCTGATAAACTGCCTATACCTTTTGACCCAGCAATGCAACTACTAGGTCTACTTCCAAGGATGATTGGGGGGAAAAGAAAAGAACCTATATGTTCTAAAATAATTATAGCAGCTCTTTGTATGACTGGAAATGGCAGTGATGCCCATCAGCTGGGGAATGGCTGAACAAGTTGTGGTATATGAGAGTGATGGAATACTACTGTGTTATAAGAAATGATGAGCTTGTTGATTTTAGAAAAATATGGAAAAACCTGAAATAACAAAGAGCAAAATGAGTAGAACCAAGAGAATGTTATACATTACCAGCAATATTATTCTAAGAACAATTTTGAGACAATAGTCATTTTGCTTATTATACCTACCCAAATTAACTACAAAGGATATAAGAAGGAAGATGCTATTCACCTCCAGAGAAAGAACTGATAAACAGAAATATGTATAGAATGATTTTATATCCAAACATGCCCACATATTTGTGTCTAATGGTAGCCATCTCTAGAGTGGTGGGGAAAGGGACATGATAACTTTATTATATTATTTGTTTTTCTTTCTTTTTTTCTTTCTTTCTTTTCTTTTGGTGCGGGGCAATGAGGGTTAAGTGACTTGCCCAGGGTCATGCAGCTAGTAAGTGTCAAGGGTCTGAGGTCGAATTTGAACTCAGGTCCTCTTGAATCCAGTGCCAGTGCTTTATCCATTACACCAACTAGCTGCCCCAATTTTATTATATTCTTATTTTGTTTTGTTTTGCAGGGCAATGGGGGTTAGGTGTCTTGCCCAGGGTCATACAAGTAGTAAGTGTCAAGTGTCTGAGGCCAAATTTGAACTCAGATCCTCCTGAATCCAGGGCCGGTACATTATCCACTGCACCACCTAGCTGCCCCTTGCACTTTATTATATTCTTAAAAGGAATAGGGGGCAGCTAGGTGGTGCAGTGGATAAAGTACCAGCCCTGGAGTCAGGAGTACCTGAGTTCAAATCCGGCCTCAGACACTTGACACTTACTAGCTGTGTGACCCTGGGCAAGTCACTTAACCCCAATTGCCTCACTAAAAAAAAAAAAAAAAAAGGAACAGCAAGTTATACATAATAGATTTGCAGTTTCATGTGCAATTATCTTTTTATCTACTGTGTTATGGAAATGTTTGTTTTATTTCATAAATTAAAAATAAAAATTTTAAAGAGAGGTGATAGATTTTAGGGTTTGGAGTTATATATACATACATATAGACATATAGATATAGATAGATATGTAGAGATACATACACACACATATCATTTACAATCAGTTGGGAAATTTGTTTTGCTCGACATGCACATTTGTTACAAAAGCTGTGTTTTTCTTTCCTCTTTCTTTTCAGACTTAACTGTTTGGATCAATATAATAATCCAAGACAATTGCAAAGAACCCATGATAAAAAATGCTCTCCACCTCTAGAGAGAGAACTGATATACTCTGAGCACAGATTGAAGTTTATTTTCTTCACTTTATTTTTCTTGTGTTTTTTAACAAGTCTAATATGAATATATGTTTTGCATTATTTCACATGTATAATTGATATCATATTGCTTATCTTCTCAGTGGATGAGGAAGTGGTGGAAGGGAGGGAATTTGGAACTCAAAATTTTTTTTAAAAAGAATGTTACAAAAAATAATAATATTTTTTAAAAATGCTTGTTGACTTAATTCCTAGACCTTTTAAGCAGCCTGGTGAAGCCTGTGGACCCCTTCTCAGAATAAGATTTTTTTTTTGCGGGGCAATAAGGGTTAAGTCACTTGCCCAGGGTCACACAGCTAGAAAGTATCAACTGTCTGAGGTTGGATTTGATCTCAGGTCCTCCTGAATCCAGGGCCAGTGCTTTATCCACTGTGCCACCTAGCTGCCCCAGAATAAGATTTTTAAATTTATGCATTTATAAATAAAATCTATCAGCTTACAAGGAAAACCAATTATATTGAAGTACAGTTATCAAAATATTAAGCAAAAAACATGTTTGCGGTCCCCAGGTTAAAACCCTCCTGCTTTAAATTCTATTTGCTGAGTTACTAAGCACATGGTTACATAGTACTGTAAGGGCTAAAATTCTAGCTATACTGTCTAAAATATCTAATGAGTTGTAGCCAATAAATTATAAGCTTTAACAAGAGTTAGACTTTTAAGCATTTATTAAGGAGAATAAGAATTAGGTAGAGAGAGAAAGGCCTAGATTCATCTATATATTAAAGGGAGAGAGCATTCCTAGCTCCACTCTCTGCCAGAGTCCACACGAAAGAGAGCAAGCCAGCGTGCCAGCCTCCCCCTTCTTCTTCCCACAAGCCAATGTCACTTCCTGACGCCCAAGAAAAACTGCATGGTCCTGCCCTCAGAGGCCTTTTCCTCATGTTGGAGCTTTCCTACAGTAAGTCTCCAGCAGGTGGCGTCATTCCAATAGTTACAGTACTTGGATCATTCATAGGGTTCTCAGAAAGAGCACCTTGGAGAGCAGGTAAAACCTCTAGCACCAAGGAACAGGGGCTTGCATCGGCCTTCTCTTTAGAGTCATCATCCATCCCAAAGCAGTGATGGTAACTGCCCTTCTACCTGCTTGTAGCCATTAAGACACAAATTAAGAACTGATTGATTTCCAAATGATGAAACTATAAGATGATCAGTGTTGAGGCAGTGAACTAGACTTTCTGCAGTGGATGGAACAATAGATTGTGCATTAATAGATCCCTAAAGCTCTTGTTCATCCTTCTTCTTCTTCTTCTTCTTTTTTTAGTGAGGCAATTGGGGTTAAGTGACTTGCCCAGGATCACACAGCTAGTAAGTGTTAAGTGACTGAGGTCAGATTTGAACTCAGGTGCTCCTGAATCCAGGGCCGGTGCTCTATCCACTGTGCCACCTAGCTGCCCCACCCTTGCATCTTCAAGGAAAATGGAAAGAGAGCAGCAAGGTGCTAGGCCCTTGTCCTTTGGGCTTCCAGGGGAATAGAGGGAGAGTAACAGGATCCTGGAGAGCTGAATAAGCTCTTGAGGGTACAAGAGAGGAGCCAATCTGAAGCCCACAGAGGAGAAGCCAAGGGCACACAGGTAGTAAATAGCTGAACTGGGATTTGTATTTGGTACCCATGTCACCAAACCCAGTGTTCTTTCTACCTTTCGTGTTTTCTCCTTTTTTGAAATCAACGCATTTGATCAATTGGGGAAATAAATGGCTGAACAAGTTGTGGTATATGAATGGAATGGAATACTACTGTGCTGTAAGAAATGATGAGCAGGAAGATTTCAGAAAACCCTGGAAAGACTTAAGTGGACTGATGCTGAGTGAAATAAGCAGAACCAGGAGAACATTGTGCACAGTAACAGCAACATTGTGTGATGATCAACTGTGATAGACTTAGCTCTTCTTAGCAATACAATGATCCAAGACAATTCCAAAGAATTCATGATAGAAAATGTTTTCCACATCCAGAAAAAAGAACTGTGGATTTTGAATGCAGATTGAACCATACTGTTTCTACTTTTTTGTTTCCCTTTTTTGGGAGTTTTTCCCTTTTGTTTTGATTCTTTTTTCACAACATGACTGACACAGAAATATGTTTAATGTGATTGTATATATATAAAACCTATATCAGATTTCTTTCTTGGGGAGGCAGGAAGGAAGGGAAGGAAGGAAAAATTCGGAACTAAAAATCTTATGAAAACAAATGTTGAAAACCATTTTTATATGTAACTGGAAAATAATAAAATACTTTTATGATTAAAAAAAAAAGAAATCAACATATTTGCCCAGTTCAGATCTCACAGGACCTTTCTATTCTCAATTTCTTTCTTTTTTTAAAATAAAAGTATTTTATTATTTTCCAGTTACATGTAGATCTGTTCTCAATTTCTTAACTATTATTGTCTCCTGCAATCATGTCTGCAAGTTATTAGTACTATGGAATACAGTGTTTGAACTTGGGGCTTTGAAGTCATATAAATGAAGTTACAAGACACCTTCTTCATATCTCCTCAATCTCCACTGAACTTCAGTACTTTCTCATAGTTGATTGCTCTCCTGTTTTATATTTTAAAATAATCCTTGATGGAAGAGATAGAAGATGCAATTTATTTAGACCTATCTCTTTTCTCTCAGCACAGGTACTATGGGACATTTCTATTTTTTTTCTTTCAAATTGGGAGAATAGGTCTGAAACTAAGGTGTCAAACTTGAGATCAAGGACTTTCTATAAAAATATAAACTCACAAATGATGGTACCCAGGATTCTAAATTATGAGAATGCTTCTTTCAAGTCTCAGCTAAAATTCCACCATCTTCAGGAAACTGTTCCAGATTTCCCTCAATGCTAGTGCTTTCCCTCTGTTGATTATCTCCAGTTTATCTTGTATGTATCTTGTTTGTACGCAATTGTTTGCCTCTAGTCTCCACCATTAGACTGTAAGTTCCTTGAGGGCAGTAACTGTCTTTTCCCTTTCTTTGTATCTGAAGTAGTTAGCACAATTCCTGCCACACTCAGTAGGTGCTTAATAAATGCTTGTTGGCTAGCTGACTGACTGAAGGCTGGAGATGTAAGGTGGCTAGGACCAGAGAGATTCTCAACAATTAACAATCACACTCACAGGAAGAAGGCTAAAATGAAAGTCCATGAATACAACACATTTTTCAGAACCTTCAGACTGAGGTAGGTCCTTGTTTCACAACAGAAAACTCTTGAAGGAAAGAGTTTTCATAAATGTGATTCGAATGTAAGGAACTTCAGACCATAATCAGACCTAAATAAACATAATATAATCTCTTCAGGAAAGAAGTGTGGGAATACCTTTAGTTAGCATTTGGACCTTAATCAGTATCACGGAAAACCTACAGAAGGATCATCCTGCAAATAGAGTGAATGGGATGAAGCCTTTAGCAGCCCTTCATTGCTTATTTAGTGGTAGAGTGCTTCTACTAAAGAAAACCCCCATAAATATAATGAATGTGGGAAGGATTTTTCAGCCAGAGCACTCAATTCACTGAACATGAGCGAGTTCATTCTGTAGGGGGTAGGGGTGGGGATCCTATTGGGATAATGGATATGACAAACCTTCAGCAACAGCTGATGGCTTTCTCAGAGTTCAAACTGCACAGAAAGCCTGTAAATTAATGAATATGGGACTACCTACATACACATTAAATAATAGAGAGAAACCCCATGAATGTAAGGAATCTGGCAAAGCTTCTACCTGAATTTCAACCCTTGCTGATCATCAAATGACTACTGGAGATATGGTAGATGTAATCTTTTACTATTCCTGAGAGAATGCGTACTGGAGACAAATCCTGCAAATGAAGAGAATGTGTAGAGGTTTTGAAATAAAGCATGAACCTTATAAGAGACTATATATATGGCAGAGAAGACCTTTAAAAGAATTAGGGCCACCTTCAGCTTCATTTTCTCTCATAGTGATGATGTTCAGAGAAATCATACAGGTGCAGCGGATGGAATGCTGGACCCAGAGTCAGAAAGACCTCAGTTCAAATCCAGCCTCTGACACTGCCTAGCTGTGTGACCCTGAGCATGTCACGTAAACCCTGCCTCAGTTTCTTCTTCTGTAAAATGGAGATAATAATAGCACCTACCTCCCAGGATTGTTGTGAGGACAAAATGAGAGCAACATTATTTGTAAGGTGTTTTGCAAACCCTAAAGAGCTATATAAATGCTAGCTATTATTATCATGAATAGAGGAAAGCCTGCAACTGGAGTGTATAATCTTAATAACATCAATGAATTAATTTTGGAGTAGAATCCTAATTGTTGTTTGTCCTTAATTCTTTTTTTATTATAAAAGTATTTTGTTATTTTCCAGTTACATGTAGAGATAGTTTTCAGCATTTGGTTTTTTTTGTTTGTTTTTTGTTTGTTTTTCAGTGAGGCAATTGGAGTTAAGTGAATTGCCCAGGGTCACACAGCTAGTAAGTGTTAAGTGTCTGAGGCAGGATTTGAACTCAGGTACTTCAGACTCCAGGGCCAGTGCTCTATCCACTGTGCCACCTAGCTGCCCTCAGCATTTGGGTTTTTTGTTTTTTGTTTTTTTTTTTTTAGTGAGGCAATTGGGGTTAAGTGACTTGTCCAAGGTCACACAGCTTGTAAGTATTAAGTGTCTGAGGCTGGATTTGAACTCAGGTACTCCTGACTTCGGGGCCGGTGCTTTATCCACTGCACCATCCACTGCACCACCTAGCCGCCCCAGCATTTGTTTTTATAAGATTTCTAGTTTCAAATTTTTCTCCCTCACTCCCCTCCCTCCCCCCTCTCCAAGACAGCAAGTAATCTGATATAGGTTATATATGTACAATAACATTAAACATATTTCTGCATGAGTCATGTTATAAGAGAAGAATCAGAGCAAAAAGGAAAAACCCCCAAAAAGACAAACAGCACCAAAAACAAAAGAAATAGTATGGTTCAATCTGCATCTATATTCCACAGTTCTTTTTTTCTGAATTTGAAGAGCCTTTTCCATCATGAGTCCTTTGGAACTATCTTGTACCGCTGTATTGCTGAGAAGAATCAGGTCTATCACAGTTGATCAACACATAATGTTGATGATGCTGTGTACAATGTTCTCCTGGTTCTGCTCATCTCACTCGTGATCGGTTCATACAAATCCTTCCAGGTTTCTCTGAACTCCTCCTGCTCATCATTTCTTACAGCACAATAGAATTCAATTACATTCATATACCACAACTTGTTCAGCCATTCCCCAATTAATGGGCAGCCCCTCAATTTCCAATTCCTTGCCACCACAAAAAGAGCAGCTATAAATATTTTTGTGCATGTGGGTCCTTTTCCCTTTTTTATGATCTCTTTGGGAAAAAGACCCAATAGTAGTATTGCTGGGTCAAAGGGTATGCACAGCTTTATAGCCCTTTGGGCATAATTCCAAATTGCTCTCCAGAATGGTTGGATCAGTTCACAGCTCCATCAACAATGCATTAGTGTTCCAATTTTTCCACAGCTTCTCCAACATTTATTATTTTCCTTTTTTGTCATATTAGCCAATCTAATAGGTGTCAGGTGGTACCTCAGAGTTGTTTTAATCTCTAATCAATAGTGATTTAGAGCATTTTTTCATATGGCAATAGATAGCTTTGATTTCTTCATCAGAAAACTGCCTGTTCATATCCTTTGACCATTTCTCAATTAGGGAATGACTTGGATTTTTATAAATTTGATTTAGTTCCCGATATATTTTAGAAATGAGGCCTTTATCAAAAGTACTGGCAATAAAAATTGTTTCCCAGTTTTCTGTCTCCCTTCGAATTTTGAATGCATTGTTTCTGTTTGTACAAAAACTTTTTAATTTAGTGTAATCAAAATCATCCATTTTGCATTTCATAATATTCTCTATCTCTTGTTTGGTCATAAACTGTTCTCCTTTCCAAAGATCTGAAAGGTAAACTATTCCTTCCTCTCCTAATTTACTTATGGTATCACCTTTTATGTCTAAATCATTTACCCATTTTGACCTTATTTTAGTATAAGGTGTAAGATGTTGGTCTATGCCTAATTTCTGCCATACTATCTTCCAGTTGTCCTTCATTCTTTTAAGAGAACCATGACTTGCACTTAATTGGATTTAAGTGAGGGAGGGCTATGCAGTCACCAACCTCATTCTCTTCTCCAGAGCCCTGTGGGTCTAGTGGCAAGATTTCTATCAAGATGACTGGAGATGGCCCTGCAGTTTTAAAGGCAAGTGGGCTTAATCGACTTGCCCAGGGTCACACAGCTTGTAGGTGTCTATGGTGAAATTTGAACTTGGGTCCTCTTGACTCCAGGGCCAGTGCTCTATCTACTGTGCCACCTTGCTGCCCCATCAATGTAATGAGTGTAGGGAATATTTATAGTGTCATAAGACATAAAAGATTCCATGCTGGAAAATATATGGGGGAGTGTAGCAATGGAAGAAAAGCTTCCCTCTGGCCTATCATTTGCTAAAGAGTAGAGTCAAGGTTGTCTCAAGTTTATCGTCAGCTATAACATTATTTGGGGTTTGATAGACAAAAGAAAAAAAAAAAAGCCTTTCTCTCCGTTGTTACAATATTTCTAAAGTACCGGTTTACTGCCACCTGATGGTTGTTGAGTTCCTTAAATTAAAGCAGGTATTGTTCTAGCCTGAGATAGCAGCTGGACACTCTTTTTAAAATGATCTCTTACATAATAAAACAACATTATTGCAATTACCTATTTTTATTATTTTTTCTCTTAGTTTTTACTGAACTTATTTTTTTTTTACTGCGTTTTGTAATTAATATACACAGACACACGTAAGATTCCATGGAATTTAGTTGCCTAGAACACCTTCTAGTCCTTAACATTTACAGTTTGTATAATAAAGGAATGATTTGGTCTTTAAATTTAAAAAAAAAAGAGAAATGTAGTAAGAAATGACAAGCAGGATGATTTCAGAAAAGCCTGGAAAGACTTGTACAAACTGATGTATAGTGAAATGAGCAGAACCTGACAGCAATATTATTTGATGAAGAACTTTGAATGACTTAACTATTCTCAGTAATACAATGATCCAAGACAATCCCAAAGGACTAATGATGAAGCATACTATCCATATCGAAAGAAAGAACTGATACTGATTGAACACAGACTATTGCTATTTTTTACTTTTATTTTTTCTTTTATTCATGTTTTCTTATAAAAAATGACTAATATGGTAATGTTTTACATAACTGCACAGGCGTGACCCACATCTGCTTGCTTACCACCCCAGGGAGTGGGGAGGGAATGGAGGGAAGAAGGGATAAAATTTGGGATTCAAAACTATAAATAAAAATGTTTATTATTTTAAAAAGAGAGATGTAGGTTTGCACATTCATAGATATGAGATGTATGTTTACATGGTTGTTTTCAATGTGAGTGCCACCTCCCTGCTTTTTCTTCTCCCTCCCCCCACAGGATCTTAGATCCAGAGCTAGCCAGCTTGAATAAGAGTTATTATTACAGAAGCAGCCAGGTGGCAAAGTGAATAGAGCCTTAAACCTCGAGTTGGGATAGACCTCAGTTCAAAGATGACTGCAGATACTTACTGTGGGAACTTGGGCAAGTCATTGAAATCTCTGTCTGCCTCAATTTCCTCATCTGCAAAATGGGGATAATAATAGCACTTCCCTCTCAGGGTTGTGAGGGTAAAGTGAGATCTTTGTAGAGTGCTTTGTAAAATTTAAAGCATTATATAAATGCTAGTTATATTATTATTTTGTTTTTGGGGGTTTTTTTTGTGGGGCAATGGGCGTTAAGTGACTTGCCCAGGGTCACACAGCTAGTAAGTGTCAAGTGTCTGAGGCCGGATTTGAACTCAGGTACTCCTGAATCCAGGGCCAGTGCTTTATCCACTGCACCACCTAGCTGCCCCTAGTTATATTATTATTAATCCCCCCATGCCATTCTCGAAAAGCAGACATGTGGTGTTCAATCTGAGGGATCTTAAAGGTCATCTAGTGATTTTAGAAACGAGGAACTGAGGCCTAATGAGGCTAAGTGACTTGCCCAAGATCCCACCACCAGGAAGTAGCCAGGCCAGGATCTGAGCCCACGCTTTCTTATTAGTTCAATTCCAATACTCGACACCATTCCATATTCACTTGGTACTTTTCCAATGTAGAGACATTGGAATTATAGGCTTTATTCCCTGTTTCTGTACAGTTTCCCTTCTCAACTCCTTTTTATGGCAGAATATTCCCTCAAATTGATCCATCTTAATCATTTCCCAACCTTTGGACCCTTAGGTTGTTTTCAAGTTTTGGAAATATAAATAGTATAGCAGAGAACAGAAGATATCTTAGAAGAAAGTACAGAAAAGGTGGGTAGCTTTGAAAACAATGTATTATGTATTTCTTACATATTTTGTTAAAAAGTAAACAGTTGGGGCGGCTAGGTGGCGCAGTGGATAAAGCACCAGCCCTGGATTCAGGAGTACCTGAGTTCAAATCAGACCTCAGACATTTGACACTTACTAGCTGTGTGACCTTGGGCAAGTCACTTAACCCTTATTGCACCACAAAAAAATGTTTTAAAAATAAAAAAAAATAAAAGTTAACAGTCTGAAATGGAAATTTGTGGTTTTATATTGAATCCTCTGTGTTCTGCTGTGTACATATAAATGTTCTCTTTTTTCCTGTTTTGTATTTAAGTTTGAAATGAATAAAAATTTAAAAATATATGTGTGTGTTATATACATATCCACAAATGGACATATATCCATATATAAAACTCTGTGTGTGTGTGTGTGTGTGTGTGTGCATGTAATTTGCAAAGCACAGCTAGTTGATGCAGTGGATAGAATGCTGGGCCTAGAGTCAGAAAGACTCGGGGGCAGCTAGATGGCACAGTGGTTAAAGCACAAGCCCAGGGTTCAGGAGTACCTGAGTTCAAATCCGGCCTCAGACACTTGACACTTACTAGCTGTGTGACCATGGGCAAGTCACTTAACCCCCATTGCCTAAAAAAAAAAAAAAGAAAGACTCCCTGAGTTCAAATCTGGCCTCAGACACTTTCTAGCTATGTGACCCTGGGCAAATCGCTTAAACCTGCTTGCCTCAGTTTCTTCATCCGTCAATGATCTGAAGAAGGAAATGACAAACCAGTCCAGTATCTTTGCCAAGAAAACCCCAAATGAGGTCATGGAGAGTCAGACGTGACTGAAAATGCCTGAGCAGCAGCAACAACAATAGTTTGCAATGTGATCTAAAGCATAGAATGCTAGATTTGGAGTCAAGAAGCTTTGGGTTCAAATTTCCATGTTTGACACTAGCTTTGTGATGATGAGAAGCATCATTTAATCTTTATCTGCTTAAGGAAACTGGAATTCCCTGGGATTTATAGACTAAGGCATAGAAGGGTCAGTGAAGAGAGTCCCCACCCTTCAAGTTCCCCTGGGATGAGAAAATCACAAATCCTTCCAGAATTTTTATACAGAGGATGCAGTTATAAACATTTAGATTTCAGCAAAGCTATTGGGAATGCTATTCTTATGGAGAAGATGGAGAGATGGGTTAGAAAAGAACCGGATTAAATGGATTTCAAACTGTTTGGATTGTCAGACTCAAAAGGGTGTTTACTTAATGCTTCACTGTGGCAGGAGATCTCTATTAGAGTGTCACTGGGATCTGTGCTTGGCCCTGTGTTGTTATCAGTGACTTGGATAAAAACATAGGTTGCATGCTCGGCAAATTTGCTGATTGCCCTGGGCTGGAGAGAGAGCTAACACACCAGGGGAGAGAATCAGGATCCAAAAGGATCTTACAGGCTAGAACATGGAGTGATATTTACTAAGAAGAAACTCGGGGCAGCCAGGTGGCGCAGTGGATAGAGCACCAGCCCTGGAGTCAGGAGTCCCTGAGTTCAAATCCAGCCTCAGATACTTAACACTTACCAGCTGTGTGACCCTGGGCAAGTCACTTAACCCCAATCGCCTCACTAAAAAAAAAGGAAGAAGAAGAAACTCACTAGGGATAAATGTAAGGTTTTAAGGCAGGATATTAAAACCCCTCTTCGCAAATGTATTAGACATGAATGGTTAGTGGACTTTAAGCTCACCATAAACCATCAAAGGGTTGGGGCAACCCAAAACCAGGTAATTCTATCTTAGGCCACATAAAGAGGGGCATGACTTCCAGGAATAGAGAACTGCTTGCTGGTCTAATTGCCTTCTGTCCTTGTCTGACTTCACCTGTAGGATAGTCCTCATCTGGGGACACCACAGTTTGAGGAGGACACGAATAAGCTGGAAAATGTCCAGAAGAGGTTAGCCCGGATGATGAGGGACCTTGAGTCTGTCACCCAAGAATCATTTCAAGGATGTAGGCATATTTAGCCTAGAGAAGAGGAGATTCAGAGGGGACATTTTCTACTCTTTGGAGGGCAGTTATATGGGAGAGTAATGAGATTGGTTCTGTTTGGCTGCAGAAGACAGGATCAAGAGCGGTGGGTAGAATTTTCAAAGAGTTCGGTTTAGGCCGGATATCTGGAAAAACCTTCCCAGCAATTAGAGCCATCAGAAAGTAGAAGAGGCTGCTTTGAGAGATGATCGCCTTTGTCTCCATAAAGCAGAGAATAGGCAGCCACTTGTCTAAGAAGTTATGGTAGAGATCCCTTCATATCCAGGTTGGATTAGATGGCCAATTCTCAAATTCTGTGATTCTGAATCTTTTAAAAATAATTCTCTCTTCTTCATCGCTTCTTCCTTGGGATAGAGTCAATCTCAATAGAGAGATTACTATTTATTTATTATTATTTTTTGCAGGGCAATGAGGGTTATGTGACTTGCCCAGGGTCACACAGCTAGTAAGTGTCAAGTGTCTGAGGCCAGATTTGAACTCAGGTCCTCCTGAATCCAGGGCTGGTGTTCTATCCACTGTGCCACCTAGCTGCCCCTAGAGATTACCATTTCTTTTTTTTTTTTTTTCCGGTAAGGCAATTGGGGTTAAGTGACTTGCCCAGGGTCACACAGCTAGTAAGTGTTAAGTGTCTGAGGCCGGATTTGAACTCAGGTACTCCTGACTCCAGGGCCGGTGCTTTATCCACTGCGCCACCTAGCTGCCCCTAGAGATTACCATTTCAAAGGGGGAATGATCAAAGTTGTGTGTAATGAAACCTCAGGCATGTTGAGGCCCATGTGTTGCAAGCTCCGTTGCCTGCATCTAACATGGATTGGGGTGGGGGTGGGGTTCCTGGTATGCCTTAAAGGGAGGCAGAATAGACATCTCTAGCCTTTTTTCCACTCACCATTCTCCAAGAGGGACTTTAATTTCTGCCAGGAGAGGAAGCAGAAAGTTGGGGCCAAAGGCTTCCGCTTTCTTCTCTCCAGAGAGATAGGGCACTGGGCTAGCAATATAGCTATCTATTGACTCACTGAAATATTGTTAGCTTAGGGGATGTGCTCAGGTTCAAGCTAATTTCTTCTTCTTCTTCTTCTTGCAGGGAAATGAGGGTTAAATGATGTGCCCAGGGTCACATAGCTAATAAGTGTCATGTGTCTGTGGTTGGATTTGAACTCAGGTCCTTCTGAATCTAGGGCCAGTTCTCTATCCACTGCACCACCTAGTTGCCCTTCAAGCTAACTTCTGATCACTATTCCATTATTGGGGGCAGCAGGACCCTAAGCTCTATACCCAAGGCTTGACTCCTTTCCCAACTAATACCAATTCTACAATGAACACACATAGAAATTATCCAAGACAGGGCAGCTAGATGGCGCAGTGGTTAAAGCACTGGCCCTGGATTCAGGAGTACCTGAGTTCAAATCCGGCCTCAGACACTTGACACTTACTAGCTTTGTGACCATGGGCAAGTCACTTAACCCCCACTGCCTAAAAGAAAAAGAAAAAGAAATTATCCAAGAAAACCCATTTATCCAAATCGGTAGCAAAGCAGAAATCTGGGAAGGTTTACTAAGGAGAATATATACCAGACAATACAGAGTAAAGGAGTTTTCCCAAGGTAAGTCAGCTTAACCAAAAGAGAAAGAGTTCCAAATCTCCCCCAAGGGGGAGTTGCCCTAAGTCTCTAGTATAGCAAGTAAGAGATAGGGATACGATGGAGGCTGTCAGGTCTTCTCATGTCATCTCACAGTCTTTCCCTTTGGCAACCTGAAGTGAGGTCAGCCTTGTCCATCTTCTCTCTCAAATGTGGAAGCCAAGAGTGATTGAAGCAACTTGATGCTTGGAGAAATTTCAAGAAGATGGAGTTGGTGAGAGGCAAGATAACTCCAGCTATCCCCAGTCCCCTTTTGGGGACTCATCATTCAGGCACTAGAGGGCAGCCAGGTGATGTACTGGATAGAGCACTGACCCTGAAGTTGGGAGGATCTGAGTTCAAATCTCACCTCAGACATGTACTAGCTGTGTGACCCCGGGTAAGTCATTTAACCTCAACTGCCTTAAAACATCCGGGGCCATCTACAGCAGTCCTGATATCTATCTTGCCACTGTACCCAGATGGCTCTGGAGGAGAGAGTGAGGCTGGTGACTTTGCAGAGTCCTCCCTCACTTAAATCCAATTCACTGAAAGTCATGATATCACTCCAATGTCATGGTCCTTTTTGAGAATGAAGGACAGACAACAACAAGAATACAGGCATTCCAGGTTTCCAGCTTCCATCAAGAAAAGATGGAAGGGGCCAACTTCATTTCAGGTTGCTAAAGGAAAAGGTTCTGACAGTTTCCACCATCTCTACCATATTCCTGTCTCAGCTTCCTCCTCTAGAAACTTTGGGGAGTTTCCCCTTGGGTGAGATCTAGGACCCTCTCTCTTAGTTTAGCTGAGTTCTCTTGTTCCTCATGGGAGGGCTCCTTCACTTTGTTTGGTTTGTATTCTCCTCTGTAAACCTCTGATTTCTGTTTTGCTACTGATTTGGATAAATGGGTTTCTTTGCTATTCATTATGTGCATTCATTGTAGAACTGGGATTATATGGGGAAGGGGTCAAGCCTCAGATGTAGATCTTGGGGTCCCCTTTCCCCCAAATGACAAAACAATCAAAAGTCAGCTCAAACTTGATCATGTTCCCTAGAGAAACAGTATTTAAGGGAACAGATAGACACAATTCTAGTCCGGTAACTTTTCTCTCTGGGGAGAGTAGAGTAGCCTCTGGCGCAACCTCCTGCTTCCTCTCCTGGTAGGAATGAAAGTCTCCCTTGGAAAAGGGGGTGGGGGAAGAAGCTAGGGATGTTTATTTGGCCTCTCTTTGAGCCACAATCTCCGATGGCCCCCTCTCCTTGTCCTTAACTGTGGGGGCACATGAGGACAGTGTCCTCTCTGCCTCACCCTCCATGTAGGGCCCACTGCCCACTCCCACTCTATTCCTCATTGCTCAGACCAGTCTGCATCTCTTCAAGCCACACAAAGACAATGTCCTCACCACATGTGGATCCTTCACTACACACGTAGGTCCCACCCTCCTCTTTCTATCACTATAAATGTCTGGGTATGTCGATTAAACCTTCTTGATTTATTGCTTTTTGTTGTTGTTGTTGAAAGTTTTTTTATTTCCATATAATTAAATCCAGCAAGTTTTTCATCAAACAATACTTTCATTGCTTCCATGAGTTAAGAATTTTCTCTTCTTTCCACATTTGGGATAAATCTGTCTATTATTCAATTTTTACAAATGTATTTAACTCATTGATAGTATGTCTTTCTAAATTCTTTCTAATTTTATTTTTCTCCATACTATATCACACATTTCCTAACAGCATATCTTCTTCTTCTTTTTTTTTTTTTGGTGAGGCAATTGGGGTTAAGTGACTTGCCTAGGGTCACACAGCTAGTAAGTGTTAAGTGTCTGAGGCCAGATTTGAACTCAGGTCCTCCTGACTTCAGGGCCAGTGCTCTATCCACTGTGCCACCTAGCTGCCCCCTAACAGCATATCTTGAAGTCTTGCCCCTGTTATTTAAGACCAACAGATTTAGTGTAGATAATGATTTTTGTATGTATCTCGATATATTTTAGTGGTCTTTGTTCTGTTCTTCTAGTCTGTTTTTCTCTCTCTGTTGCCTAGTAGCAGACAACTTCAATAACTGTCATTTTATTATGTGTTTTAAAGACATCTGCAAGAGCAAGTCTCCCTTTGTGAGCTTTTAAAAATAAACCCTTTGGGATTCTTGCTCATTTTTTCCTACATATGCTTTACTATTATTTTATCCATTTATAGAAACTATTGCATTGGTAATATGTAGAGCCTAAGTGTGAATTACATACAGAATGTTATTATCTTAACTGTTGTCAATCTTCCCAGGAGTGAACATAACCTCCAGGTATTTTAGTATTCCTTTATTTAGGTCACTAAAGTTTTGTAGTTTTCTTTATAAAGGCTTTGGGTTTTTCCTTGATTTTTTATTTTTTTTGCAGGGCAATGAGGGTTAAGTGACTTGCCCAATGTCACACAGCTAGTAAGTGTCAAGTTTTTGGAGTCAGATTTAAACTCAGGTCCTCCTGAATCTAGGGCTGGTGCTTTATCCACTGTGCCACCTAGCTGCCCCCATATCTCAATATCATACACACACACACACACACACACACACACACACACACACACGCATACATACATTCACAAACACATATATAATCATTTTTGTTGCTATTGAATAGTAATGATATCATTTATTTGGTGCTTAAGATTTGCAAAGTGCTTTACAAATTTATCTCGTTTGGGGGCAGCTAGGTGGCACAGTGGATAAAGCACCGCCCCTGGATTCAGGAGGACCTGAGTTCAAATCTGGCCTCAGACACTTGACACTTACTAGCAGTATGATGCTGGGCAAGTCACTTAACCCTCATTGCTCTGCAATAATAATAATAATAATAATAACAAATATATCTTGTTTCATTCTCACAAGAACCCTGGGAGGTAGCTGCTATTATTATCCACATTTTACATATGAGGAAATTGAGGCAGATAGATGGTTAAGTGACTTCCCCAGGGTCACAGAGCTAGTAAGTATCTTTGGGTGGATTCGAATTCAGATCTTCCTGACTAAGGTTTAGCACTCTTCTCTACTGCACCACCTAGATATGAATCCTACTTGAGACACTTACTAACTGTGTGATCCTGGGTAAATCAATTAAGCTTTCTGGTACTCAATTCTTCATCTGCAAAATGAGGACTTCAAAGTCAATGACTCTGAAAGTTGCATCCAACCTTAAATCTGTGATCCTATGAATATGTCTAGAAGAACAATACTAATGATAACAATAATAAAGATTCTACCGAATAGTAATATCATAAAGGGCATGTTTTAATGCATTATAAAGGGGATATTTTTCAGTGGTTTTTGTTGTTGGTTTTGAAAATAAGAACATATCTGTCTTACTAAAGGAATTAAGCAACATAGCATCTTTCTATGTTTACAAAGAGTTTGTAATAGAGGAATGATTTATTTGAACTTTTGAAGAAATTCTCCTGAGAGTATCTGACTGGGAGGGTTTTCCTGGTGGTGGGAGGAAGAACAATTTAAATTACTTTCTCTATCTTTCTCCTAAATTGGCCAATTCAAGTTGTCTTTTTTCTATTGAATTGGTTCTGGTATTTTGTACAAAACAATAAAGAACTGCTGCTGGAAGTCTGGGGTCGTTCATCTTCTCTGTCTTGACTAAGGGGCCCCGCTCAGCTCTGGACTCAGGCATGTGTATCCTGAGATCAATCCTTAGGGTGTCCAATTTTCAAAGAGGTGGGGCAAATTCTTTCAAATTCTTTGACTTCTTATGCCCCCACTCTGGAGTCCTCAGGGACAATGCCTTAGAGCTTAGGTTTCAGCTCATGTTTAGAGTTTCCCCCAAAAGGGGAGAGTAGGAAGGTGTTCAGTGTATAATAATAGTCCTCCTCTAAGTGCTTTGGCTGCCTTGAAGGTGGGGGAGGGAGGATGTCTTCCTGTGCTTGGGGTAGACACCTTGAATGCCGGGTAGACACCAGAAGTGGATGAGCAGCCTTGAAAAGGGCTCTGCAAGCCCTCACACCAAAGGGGCTGGTCCTCCTTCAACATCCCATACACTCTACCTATGGTGTAGTGAGTGGGTAGACAGCTGGCTTCAAAGCCCACGGGACAGGAGTTTAATTCCCATCTTTGACACATACTGGCTGTGTAACTGTGGGCAAGTCATTTAACCTCTAGGTACTCTCTAAACCTTGATGTTGCAATGGAAGAGGGAGTTGTCTTACTTGGGACCTTCCTAATACCAATGAGGTCACAGGTCCAGGCCCTAAAAAGACCATAGGTATATACCTACAAAAAACAATTTTCTATTTCTATTTTGGATTCATTGCTTCAGTGTTTAGAAAATAATATAACCATACTAAAAACATTCAAAGCCACAAGCTAATGAGTGAAAAAAGCATTTATTAAGTGCCCACTGTGTGTGGCAAGTATTGGGGATAAATCAAGATAGTTCCTGGTTTCTATGAACTTTTCTTTTTCTTTTCTTTTCTTTTTGTGAGGCAATTGAGGTTAAGTGACTTGTCCAGGGTCACACAGCTAGTAAGTGTCAAGTGTCTGAGGCTGGATTTGAATTCAGGTTCTCCTGAATCTGGGGCTGGTGCTTTATCCACTATACCACCTAGCTGCCCCTGAATTTATCTTCTAACTTCGGTAAACAGCATTCAAATGAGAGTTCATGTCTAGGGCAGATGGAAAAGCCCAACACAAAAATGAAGAGAAATTTGATACAGATTTTTTCCTCATTCCACCATTTCCATTCTTGTCCTAGATGTATTGCTATTGTCTGTGCAGAAGCGTTTTAGTCAATAAATTGTAGGGTTTTGCTTTCTTACCCAATCTGTCACTCTTTTTTGTTAGATTTTTCAAAAATCCATTCACATTTAAAGTAATGAATTAGGTTTATATTTTCCTCCATCAATCTCTAAAATAATTTCTCCCTCTTCTGCTATGAATACAGTATTATGTTCCTTCCTTTAATCTTTTTTTTCAAGGTGGTCCTGTTCCCACTGGCTCTCTTCCCCTCACCCCATCCCTTCTTCTTTGTTACCCCTTTCCCTTTCTGGCTTTGTTTATAAGTTCCTCTCTCCTGCTTTTAATCGATTATATATTTCTACTCATCCTTTTTTCATCTCCATGAGTCAGATAGATTTCTCCTTCCTCTCCTCCCCTTTAGTCTTGTTCATTAGTGTTTTTTTGTTTTGTGGGGCAATGGAGATTGAGTGACTTGCCCAGGGTCACACAACTAGTAAGTGTCAAGTGTCTGAGGTCAAATTTGAACTCAGGTCCTCCTGAATTCAGGGCCGGTACTTTATCCACTGTGCCACCTAGTTGCCCCTTGTTCATTAGTTTTTAATTAATTTTTTTTTTTTTTTTTGGTGAGGCAATTGGGGTTAAGTGACTTGCCCAGGGTCACACAGCTAGTAAGTGTCAATCGTCTGAGGTCAGATTTGAACTCAGGTCCTCCTGAATCCAGGGCCCATGCTCTATCCACTGCGCCACCTAGCTGCTCCTGTTCATTAGTTTTTTTTTTTGTTGTTGTTTTGTTTTGGTGAGGCAATTGGGGTTAAGTGACTTGCCCAAGGTCACACAGCTAGTAAGTGTTTGAGTGTTTGAGCTAGTGTCTGAGGCCGGATTTGAACTCAGGTCCTCCTGAATCCAGGGCCGGTGCTTTATCCACTGTGCCACCTAGCTGCCCCTTTCATTAGTTTTAAAAAAACCCTTCCCCCTCCCTTCCCTCTTTCCTTCCTTCCCTCCCTCCCTCCTTCCTTCCTCTCTTCATTCCTTCCTCCCTCCCTTTCTTCCTTCCTTTCTTCTCTCCCTTCCTTCTTCCTCTCCTCCCTCCCTCTTCCTTTCTTCCTTCCTTCCTCCCTTCCTTCTTTCTCTCCTCCCACCTCCTCCTTCCTTCCCTCCTTCTGATGTAGGAGGCAAAAAAGGGGTTAACAGAAAAACCTAAGACCCAAGCTCTAATTTAGATCTGAGCTCTAAGAGGGATAAAGACCCCAGTTAATGGATAACTTAAGACTTGAGTCTTCATTAAAACAAGTCAGGGCCTAGGTTCTTGTTACCCACATTAATCACAACTCATAACATGAACATAAAGAGGCAGGTCATAGAGACCTTAACTATAACAAAGACATAAGAGACAGCCTATAGAAATTCTAACTGATAAATGAAAATATTTTTAAGCTAGGCCTGGGAATGAAACATTCTGACGTGGCAAGTTGAGGTAACATGCACAGTAAAGGTCAAATTTGTCCCCAGATTCACCTTATGACGTATAACCCCCCAAGACACACCTCCACGGAAAAAGGTACCCGCCTCTGGGGGGGTTGGTTTAAGTCCCGAGGAACTCCATATTAGGATAAACCCTCCCCTGTTCCTCCCTAAAGTGGAGATTATTATTATGAGACTGATAACCAATTTATCCATACTATAAATATAACCTTCTTTTCTCTCCCTATTCCAGAGACACTTCCATGATGCTCTCCCTGTGGCCATTCACAGTATTGCAATAAAACTTGGGAAACTGAGTCACTGAGTCTTGTAATTCTTTTAGGACGACTCACAATCAATTTGACCCATCCCACATCACTTCCTCCCTTCCTTCCCTCCTCCCTCCCTTCTTTCTCTCCTCCTTCCCCCCTCCTTCCTTCCTTCTTTCTCTCCTTCCCTCTTCCTTCCCTCCCTTCTTTTTCTCCTCCTTCCCCCCTCCTTCCTTCCCTCCCCCTCCCTTCAGGCTTATGGAAAAGATGCTGTGGAACTCGAAAGGTCTGGCTGTGGCAAGTGGTGGGCGGGGGAAGCGAGGGAGTATGAGGTGTGGAGGGTGACAGTGTTGCGAGCTTCTGTGACTTCGGGAGGACGTCCGTGGGCACAGAAGTAAAGGATTTGGCGGGGTGGGGAAGATAATAAGTTCCACGTTAGACATGTGGAATCATTAATTGATATTTCCAGTGTTTTGCCAGACTCGTCTCGCGCCTCCTGCCTGGGAGTGGCTGATTGGTCCCGGATCCCGTTCCTTCTACCCTACACCCCCCCCCCCCCCCCCCCCCCCCCCCCCCCCGCGCCCCGCTCCAGGAGGTTCTAATTGGTCTCTTTGCTCCTCCTCCGGCTCCAAAGGCACTGATTGGTTCCCTGGACCGCTTCTGCTTCCCTCGCCCCATCTCCGAGGTGTTGATTGGTCTCTTTATCTCTGGCTCCGCCCTTTTCTTAGACTAGGAGGGGCCAACCGAACCTTCTTGTGACTTAAACCCTGAACTCAGATATAAAACAATGAAATCGTGATTTCCAGTCTTAGGCACCACGGGCAGATCCTTTCTGGCAGGGGGGAACGTGATGGAGTCCAGTTTAGTATACTCAATTGCCTAGGCCACTGCGAGCCTCGCGCTTAAATCTGGGGCGTGGCTAGGGAAATAACTCCTAGCGGCCAATCAGGTCCTCCTGTTCCTCTAGGATGTGAAGGCTGTGTTTCGGGGGATTCTGGGATTCGTAGTTTCTTTCTTTCTTTTTTTTTAAAGACACTCCGCGCAAGCGCAGGCGCAGTCTCCAGGCTAAGGATGCGCGCGGATTTTAGTCGCCATTAGAATAGCACAGATTTAGGGACCCGGTCCCGGGTCTAGAGAGGTAGTCCCGCGTGTGGCCAAGCCGGGCAGGGCCCTTTCAGCAGGTACTTGGGGACCTAGAGGAGGGATCAGGGCCCATCATTTGGGGAGCGGGGCTGAAAGCCTCTGAGGTTTCTCGGTCAGTGAGGCCGCGGGAGTGAGAGGCCTGTGAAGCATCAAGGGGCGGGGCCGTTGGGGGAGAGGCGTGAGGGGGCGTGGCCGCTGGGGGAGAGGCATCAAGGGGCAGGGGCGCTGGGGGAGAGGCATTAAGGGTGGGGGTGGGGGAGACGCTGAGGGCATCAGGGGAGTGGGCCGCTTTGGGGGGAACATCAAGGGGCGGAGCCTCTGGGGAGAGGCATTAAGGGGGCAGGGACGCTGGAGGAGCGGCTTCAGGTGACGGGGGCGGGGGGGGGGAGCTCTGAAGGAAAGGCATGGGGCTAGGCCTTGGCTGGAGAGAGAAGGGACCTTTGGGAGAGGAGAAGGAAGAGGCTGTTGGGGGACTAGGGAGGGAGAGTCACGTGGGTAGGGGGCACCAGAGGCAAGGTGTCTGACACCTGAAGACCTCGGAGGAGGCACCTAGAGCAGGGGCCTTGGGCAGGAGTTTAGGGCGGGGTCAGCACCTCCATCCCAATTGAGGGAGGGAGGGTCTCAAGGCTTCACCTGTAGGGTTGGGGCGGGGACACTGTAGGGGTGGGTGGGTGGGTGTGAACAGGAGGCCCTGACCATTTGTAGGGAGCATTGTAGGAACCGGGCTACGGAGATGACATTTTAAGGTCCTTCCTGGCCCTAAATCAATGAACCTTTGAACCTATGAAGAACATGGGAGAAAGGCTTCATCAGCAAGAGGGAGGAATCGAGAGTGTGCAGCCATTGGGTCAGAGCCAGCCTGAGCACATAAAGGACTGTTTTATTTTATGGATCATAGATTTGGGACGGAAAGAGACAGGATTGTGAGTCCAACCCCCTCATTTTACTGATGAGGACACTAAGGTTCAAGTCCCCACAAATAAGTGGCACCCTCTGACTCCAAGTCCTGTGCTCTTTACAGTTCACCCAGCAGCTGCCCAAGCAGGGAGATGGGGCATTAGAAGGGAAAAGGAAGGTAGAAGGGGAGGAGACCTCTGCTTTGGGACAGCAACTGTGGGGTGGATGGTTTGGGGAACTTAGACTGGAGGATCTGATTTATTTGTCACTGTGGCAAGATGCTCTGGTATGAGGACAGTTTTCCCTGTAGGACTTGAGACCTGGAATGAAAACTAAAACAAGGGGTTTCTTTCTTTCTTTCTTTTTTTTTGGTAGGGCAATGGGGGTTAAGCGACTTGCCCAGGGTCACACAGCTAATAAGTGTTAAGTGTCTGAGGCCAGATTTGAACTCAGGTACTCCTGAATCCAGAGCCAGTGCTTTATCCACTGCGCCATCTAGCTGCCCAGGTTTCTTTTAAAAAATAAAATTAAAAAATAACAGATTTCTTCAACTGAAGTTCCCCTCTGGCCCCTCATTGTGGTGGGAGATGACTCTGGTATCTGCGGTTATGCCAAGTTGTATTTGTAAGCTCTGAAGGCTGCTCTTAGGGTGGAAAATCTTCAAATATTGTTCCAGAAAGGGATTTCTCTGTCCTTGCCATTGTCATAATCACCATCATCATAAGCTAACATTTCTACAGTGCTTTATGATTTCCAAAGTGCTTTAGAGGCAATTGGGGTTAAGTGACTTGCCCAGGGTCACACAGCTAGTGTTAAGTGTCTGAGGCTAGATTTGAACTCAGGTCCTCCTGACTCCAGGGCTAGTGCTCTATCCACTGTGCCACCTAGCTGCCCCCAAAGTGCTTTATATTAATTTTTTTCACTCATGTGGATACTGTCCTCAGTGGTACAAATCACAGCCCCTCCAGATCTAAACTTGCTTTATTATGCCCCTTCTTGCACTAAGCATTTGGCCAAACTTCAGGACTTTGTGTTCTTTGAACTCTGCTGGCAGCAGACGCAGGACCCAGAGTCACCTCCACAACCTGATGATGTCACAGGATCATAAGATTTAGAGATGGAAGAGATTGCAAAAAACATCTCATCTAACTTTCTTATTTATTAGTGATGAAACTGGCCCAGAGATGTTATGTGACATTTTCAAGATGATTAACCTTAGGATTTTTTAAGTTTGTAGCATTTACAGACACCATGGTCACATAGCCTATGGAAAGGGGAGCAGAGCTAAGACATGCACCTGATCCTTCTAACTTCAAATCCATTCCTCTTTCTATTTTATGTTTCCCTGATGTAGTATATCTTTCATGTACATATACCATAGTTTAACTATGTCTCTCTAGCTGTGGTACAATGACACTGGTCTCCTTGCTGTTCTTGCATCAAGTTCTCCATCTCCCAGCTCCATCTCCGTGCATTTTCTTTTTTTCCCCCACTGATAATTATTATTTTTTAAATAATAAGCATTTTGATTTAAAGTTTTGAGTCCCAAATTTTCTCTCTCCTTTCCCTCCCCTTAATCCCTCCCTGAGGCAGTAAGCAATCAGATATAGGTTGTGCAATTATGTAAAACATTACCATATTAGTCATTTTGTATAAGAAAACTTGAATAAAAGAAAAAAATGAAAAAAAAAAGTGAAAAAATAGCATGCTTCAGTCTATATTCAGTCTCTATATTCAGTCAATATCAGCATTTTCTTTGTAGGTGGATAGTATGCTTCATCATTTGTCCTTTGGGATTGTCTTGGATCATTATGTTGTTGAGAATAGTTAAGCCATTCATAGTTCTTCATCAAACAATATTGCCATCACTGTGCCCAATGTTCTCCTGGTTTTGCTCACTTCACTATACATCAGTTAATATAAGTCTTTCCAGGCCTTTCTGAAATCATCCTGCTTGTCATTTCTTATAGCACAATAATATTCCATCACCATCATATACCACAGCTTGTTTAGCCATTCCCCAATTGATGGGTGTTCCTTTGATTTCCAATTCTTAGCTGCTACAAAAAGAGCTGCTATAAATATTTTTTTTTTTACAAATATGTCTTTTTCTCTTTTTGGGGATGTCTTTATCTCCATGCATTTTCACTGGCTGTCCTCCATGCCTAGAACTCTCCCTCTCCTCATCTTTGCTTCTACCTTCTCTGACTTTCTTCAAATCCTAGTTTAAATCCCATCTTTACAGGAAGCCTATTCTGATCCTTTTCTTTTTCTTTTCTTTTTCTTTTTTTGCAGGCAATGGGGGTTAAGTGACTTGCCCAGAGTCACACAGCTAGTAAGTGTCAAGTGTCTAAGGCCAGATTTGAACTAAGGTCCTCCTGAATTCAGGGCCGGTACTTTGACCACTGCGCCATCTAGCTGCCCCTGATCCTTTTCTTTTTTTTTTCTTTTCTTTCTTTCTTTCTTTTTTTTTTTTTTAGTGAGGCAATTGGGGTTAAGTGACTTGCCCAGGGTCACACAGCTAGTAAGTTTTATGTGTCTGAGGCCGGATTTGGACTCAGGTACTCCTGACTCCAGGGCCGGTGCTCTATCCACCGCGCCACCTAACTGCCCCCCTGATCCTTTTCTTAATGCTAGGGCCTTCCCTCTGTTGATTACTTGCAATTTATCCTGTATATAGCCTGTTTGTTGTTTGCATCTCATTTTCCCCATTAGACTGTGAGCTTCTCAAGAGTAATGACTGTTCTCAGCCTTTCTTCATATCCCCAGCACTTAGCACAGTACCTGGCCCACAGCTTGTTGATGGACTGCTGTTGACTGTGTTTTTGCCCACAGTGCCCCTGTGTGTGGCCCGGCTTGTGTCTGAAGGAGATACAGATATGAGTACCACAGTGAAGGGAGCAGATGCTGGAGAGACAGCATCCTTGAACAAGGCAATGGCCACTTCCCCAAGTCCCAAAATTAAGCCTGCATGTGAACAAGATAAGGTCTCAAGTACAGAGGACCCTAGGTACCAGGAAACCAGCCGAGGAAGAGACACATTAGACCCCGCAGTCTCTCATCAGAACTTGAGGTGGTTTCAGCGCCCTGGAGTAGCACCACCCCAAGAGGAGGAGCTGAGCCAAATACGGGAGCTCTGTATGCAGTGGATGGATCCTGAGACTCGTGCCAAAGAGGATATTCTGGATATGCTTGTGCTAGACCAATATGTGATTGTCCTGCCCAGAGAGATCATGACGTGGGTGAAGTCACAGCCTTCAGAGAACAGTGAGGAAGTAGAGATCCTCTTGGAAGATCTGAGCCAGATGTTTGAGGACAACGGTAAGAATTTCAGAAGGGTGGAGGGAGAAGAAATTCTTCCCAGGGCACAAGAGGAAAGTAGGCCTTGTAGGCAGAATAAGGCAAAGGAACAATTGGGGAGGGTGTTGCCTCTGAGGTCAGTCAATGAGAAGGTATAGGCCTCATACGTTACTCGTTTGAACGTAGTCTTCCCTGAGTTGCTGCACTTTGTAGAGCAGCCTGGGAAGAGAAGGAAACCATGGAAGTAGAAAGGTTCTCTCTTCATCATTCCTAGTGTGAAGAGATGGAGGGACAGCCCAGTGTTTGGGCTTATTTGGAAGAGGTATGCTATTATGCCCATAAACTCTTAGAATTGGTCTCTAAGGTAATTCATTTGCTCTTGTGAAATAGGTAAGTCATGTATGGTCACCCCCATTTTCATATGAAGGAGCCAAAGCACACATAAATGGTCACATGAGTTCTTCAGACTGTTTAACCCAAAGTCAAGAGCCCTATTCCTCTCACCATTTACTTTTTTAGCAAACCATCCTGCTTTTCTTTTCTTTCTTTCTTTCTTTCTTTTTTTTTGCAGGGCAGGACAAGTGACTCTCCCGGGGTCACACAGCTAGTAAGTGTCAGGTGTCTGAGGTCAGATTTGAGCTCAGGTTTTCCTGAATCCAGGGTCAGTGCTTTATTCACTGCACCACCTAGCTGCCCACATACTGCTTTTCTGATGGAAAATGTTCACTTTACTATCTGTGAAGTTCTTTTCCCTAGCTGGGTCAGCATACTCATCATATTCTCCAAGCACATTCATCATATTCTCCAAGATAGGAAATATTTGGAAAATATTTTCTCTTTAAACAGAGCGGTAATTGTGTTACAGAGAGGCTGAGTTACAACATTCATGTTAACGAGGGATTAAGAGACAGAGCTGATTCCTAGAGCAGAACTCTGTCCCTTGTCTCCCCTTTACTCCTTTCTCAATTCTAGGGGTGAGCGAGGACTGTTCCCAAATGACTTCTGTAGAGAATGTGTTAGGGGGAATTTCTAACCTCATGAGCCTTGTATCTCCAAGGGCAGATTGAATTTCCTCATAGCTTCACATTCTTTCCACAGTTCTACCTTCTCAGGACTCTGCTGTTTCCCAGGATCAGAGCTCTGCAGAAGAGGGAGCGGCTTCTAGGCCCCTGTCAGACGAATCCCAGGTGAGTGGGAGCCTTTGCTCTTTCCTGAAATGCTGTGCAGAACCCAAATACTTCAGGCCAAGATTTATTTCTTTTCCTTGGCCTAGAATTAAGGTGTTGGGCCATACCAGTAGATCAGTCATGTCAAACTCAAGTAGACTTGGGGTCACTAAACCATATGTAAGGATCCCTCTGAGCCGCATATCAACTTACAAAACCACACAGTACCACTATGTTCTATTGTATTTTTATTTATTTTGTTAAATATTTCCCAGATACATTCAAGTCTGATTTGGGTCCACTCAGGAGGGTTATGGGCCATTTGTCTCACAGCACTGTAGTAAATGCTCTTTCCTCTCTGCTTAATGTTCACTCCTTCATTTAGTAGAATGTTTGCCCCAGGAGGGAGGAGACTATTTTACTTTTCTCTTTGCTGAGTATGGTACCTTTCATGTACTAGGCATTTGATAAATGTTTGTTAAATTGAATTCAACAAGTAATTCAGGCCTCTTATGTACCTAGAACTGTGCTAGGGACTGTGAGGGATATAGAAAATCAAATAGAAGAAATAGTCATTCCATCAAGGAGTTCAAATTCTCATTAGAGAGAGCAGATGAACATACTTTTCACAGTTAAAGACTTCCTTTTGTTGTTTTTTTAAATGCAGAAATGAGCTGGTACAGGCCACAAATGCTCTATGGATTGATAATTGGCAGATGAGTGTGAGCGGGAATAGAGGAGATACACTTTAAGCTTGATCTAAAGGAGGGATAGGAGCCAGTTAGTTGGAAATGAAGGTGGAGAAAATCATGGGCAGAGACTGAGGCAGGAACTGTTGTACATCTATCCTGGCTGGAACAAATGGTTCTTTTTGGGTGGAGAGAGTGGAGCAGTTGAGCCTAGGGTCCCTGTAGTCTTTCTCCCTTACATCCAGAGTAAGGATGACCTTATGTCTCCAGCCCTGCAGGCTCATCCCATGTCAGTCTGATTGGTTCTTAGATGTTTGTTCCCCTGGAGGCCATGCCTTCTACAAAATAGGAGATATGTAGAGAGTTGATCATTATTTGACTTGAAATGCTCAGAACTCTTTCTTTTATACTGTGAAAAACAGTTATTAGTAGCATTACCTTCTGGAGGGTCCCGGGTCCTTATGGAGATACTACTTCTTGAGTAAGTGGAAATATTTTGGGTGTTTTAGGACACTGTGACATTTAAGGACGTGGCCGTGATGTTCAGTCGGAAGGAGTGGTGGCATTTGAAGCCAGCCCAGATGGAGCTGTACAGGGACGTGATGCTGGAGAACTATAAGAACATGGTCTCTGTGGGTAAGGACAGTCTTCTTGTGTGACCCTGCCCATTGCTTCTTTCTGTATTAAAGGCTGTGTAGGGTCACTGAAACAATTAACTTATGGCTGACTCGATGTACAGGGATCTTCCTCATTTCTCAGGCACCAAGATGATAAATCTGCTTCTACTCCTGTTCCTAGGTGAAGGGACTTGAAGTTATCATAAGCACTACAGACTGGCAGATTCACTGTGCTGCCTCCGAGGCTCTGTCCCTCCTGTCTTCTGTTCTTCCAGATTGTGACTCAGGTAACAGGAGTCACAAAGGGTTCACAGGAAGGGCCTAACAGGAAGAACAAACAAGTTTAATTTGCTTTCAAATGAACTCTGTGACCTACCTTCCCTCCCCCCACCTTTCTTGTGCCCTAATGCTGAGTGCCCTCCTGGGTTCCTTTATACTCTCCTCTTTCCTTCATATTCCTTGCACATTCTCAATTCTTTGATGAGGAAGAGGCAAAGATTGCAATCTGAGATGGATCTTTGAGCCCTTCCCATTTTTTCTCCATGAGCAGGGCTTCTTACTTCTAAGCCAGAGCTGGTAGCCCAGTTGGAGAGAGGGGAAGCGCCATGGATGCGGATCAGGAACGTCTCCAGAGGTGGTGCAGGTGAGTGAGAACTAGGCCAATGAGTCATTGCAAAGAAGGCCCAGCTCTTTCTCAGCTGGGAAGTGGTGGTCAGACACCTTTCCCCAAAGCCCCTTAGGCAGTGCGGAGGCTGCAGGCTGTCCAGCATTGGCTCCTGCCTCTGTCCTCTTTACTGCAGCATGTTATTTTCCTCCCATCTCTTTTAAGTCATTCTAAGTTCAGAGGAAGTAGTGTCACTCCTCATCTTTGAAACTAGCTCTTCCACAGGTCCTCTGTGTTCTGTCAAATTCTGCTTCCTTAGGAACACTGTCCATATGGAAATTCCTGCTTCTAGCATGCTATAGACCTACAAAAAAATAATTCGAAAGTTTCATTAAATTTCTTGTAGAGTTAGTTTTGTGAATTTTGTGTTATACATTTTGAATTTTAATTTTAAAAGGGTGGGGCACACTGTCTTTTTTTTTTTTTTTGGTGAGTCAATTGAGGTTAAGTGACTTGCCCAAGGTCGCACAGCTAGTAAGCATTGTGTCTGAGGTTGGATTTGAACTCAGGTCCTCCTGACTCCAGAGCCAGTACTCTATCCACTGCGCCACCTAGCTGCCCCTCACACTGTCATTATGCACTGCATCTATGACAGTTTCAGGATTACACGTTCTCAGATTGTTAGATCAATAGAGGAAGTTTCCTTGCTTGATCACTGTGGTCACCTGATCTTTCTTTCATTAGACCTTTTCTTGTGGGGTTACATCAAAACTTATCATGTATGTATGTACCAAAATGTCATTTTTTAGATGATGAGGAAGGTTATTATAAATTTGGGAGATTAACTAGTCACAGTGGTTATGTGTAATTTTTGTAAGAAACGGTATTTGAAATTTTAAATAATTAAGCTTTCAAATTTTTAAAAAGTTTGTAGCATTTATACTTCCGAAGTTATTAAGGCTTTAAACTGCCCTAAGGCTTTTGGGACATGCTGTACTTTGATTTGCCCAATATTCTTTTTAAAATTTGTGGTTTTAGTTTTTAATAACTTGAAATTAAAATATTTTTTTTTCATTGACCCAAAATCTTCCTTTCCTCCCTCCTACTTTGCTTTCCCTCACTGAAAACAAAAAAGAAAAGAAAAAGCCCTTTAACAAATAATAGTTAAGAAAAATAAATTCCTACATTGACCATGTTCAAAAAGCCATATGTTTCATTCTGCATTCTGAGTCTATCACCTTTTTGTCTGGTTGTTGGTATCAGGTTTCATTCATGAGTCCGGTCATTGTGTTGATCAGAGGTCTTAAGTTTGTTTTTTCAATATTGTTATTGTATACATTGTTCTCTTGGTTCAGCTTACTTCTCTCATCATCAGTTCATATAAATCTTCCCAGATTTCTCTGAAACTGTCTCCTTTATAATTTATAATTTATATTTATAATTTATTTCAACATAATACTATTCATTCTCCTCATGTCATATTATATTTATTTACCATCAATTGTCCAGCCATATGGTACCACCTTAATTTCTAGTATTTTGTCATCATGAAAAGAGCTGCTATAGATATTTTTGTACTTATGGATCCATTTATTCTTTCTTTGATCTCTTTGGGGTATAGATATAGTATAGTATCCCTGGGTGCATAGTTTAATAATTTTTTGGACATACTTCCAAATTGTTTTCCAGAATGGCTAGGCTAGTTAACAGCTCAGCCAGTCATGTATCAACCTATTTTTCCATAGCATCTCCAGCATTTGTCATTTTTCTTTCTTGTCAGCTTTGAGAATTGATGGGTGTGAGGTAGAACCTCATAGTTGTTTTAATGTTCATTTCTCTAATTATTAGCGATTTAAAACATTTGCTTAATATAGCTTTTTTTTTTTTTAGTGAGGCAATTGGGGTTAAGTGACTTGCCCAGGGTCATACAGCTAGTAAGTGTTAAGTGTCTGAGGCCAGATTTGAACTCAGGTACTCCTGACTCCAGGGCCGGTGCTCTATCCACTGCGCCACCTAGCTGCCCCTTAATATAGCTTTTTAAAGCTTGGATTTCTTCCTTTGAATACTGATATTCCTGTTCTTTGATCATTCTTAATTAGGGAATGGCTTTTAGTCTTATAGATTTGAATCAGTTCCTTATGTTGCCTTATATTCTCTAAAAAGACATTTGCTCAATTCTGCCCATTCCAGATACCTTCCATTTTCTTTCATTTGTGGGAATTTATTTTGATTTGGGGACCCTGCCTTTGGGCTGAGATTAAAAAGTCTTAGGCCCTCAGGGGTTTTTTCTGTGTAAGCTAGGGCCCCTGCCCTTCTGCTTCAGCTGAGCCAAAAAGCCCTGTGGGCTTTATAGGACACCAGGTTAGATGGCTGGGGGAAAAAAGCCCCAGCTCCCTACTCCCTGAGAGGAGCTGCCCCGGAGATCCCAGGCTTGTCCTGCCAGGCTCTAGCATAGCCTGTGCGGAGGTCCCAGGTGCACAGCAGGGGACACAGGCCCCTTGAGCCCTGCTGGGCACAGCCCTAGTGCAACCGGCAGATTAGCTTGGCATGTGCGGGGGTGCAGGGATGTGCAAGGTTTGAGGGGAGAGAAGGAACATATATACAGGGGAGAAGACAGTGAAGGGGGGCGGCTGGAAGATTAAGAACCGCAGGGACGCAGGAGGATAGAGAAAGGGAGAGAAGGTAAGAGACACTGAGAGGTCTGTGAGAGAGAGAAAGCTAAAGATTAAGAAGACAGTAAGGGAGGACAGACAAAAAAGGACGGACAGAAGGGGGGCTGCTACAAGGATGCTAAGGAGACCGAGGCTATGTAAAGAGAGGGGCTGACAGAGACGGAGAAAAAGCTAAGAGCAAGGAGGCAGGAAGATTGAGAGAACAGGAGGGATGGTACAAGAGGGTGGGAGAAAGTGAGGTTGGAGAAGGAGGACTAATGGAGTGGACAGACAGAAAGAACGGTATGGAGAAAGGGTTTTTTTTTCAGTGACTTAGAAGGGAGGCTGATACAAGGATGCTAAGGAGACTGAGGCCATGTAAAGAGAGGGGCTGACAGAGATGGAAAAAAAGCTAAGAGCAAAGCACAGGGGAACTGGAGTGAAGGAGAAAAAGAGTGAAAGTTGGAGAAAGCTGGAGCATACCCTAAGGCAAGAGGCAGCAACAGGCCCTTGTTATATTAAAAGCAGACAGGTTGTATAATTTGCATTTCTTAACCCTTATCTTTAGAAAAAAAAATTTTTTCCACCCACTGCCTCACTTAATTTCTTTTTCTTTCTTTTTTTTTTTTTTTAAGTGAGGCAGTTGGGGTTAAGTGACTTGCCCAGGGTCACACAGCTAGTAAGTGTTAAGTGTCTGAGGCCGGATTTGAACTCAGGTACTCCTGACCCCAGGGCCAGTGCTCTATCCACTGCGCCACCTAGCTGCCCCCTCACTTAATTTCAAAAGCCTTTTTTTTTTTTAAGTGAGGCAATTGGGGCCACGTGACTTGCCCAGGGTCACACAGCTAGTAACTGTTAAGTGTCTGAGGCCGGATTTGAACTCAGGTATTCCTGACTCCAGGGCCGGTGGTCTATCCACTGTGCCACCTAGCTGCCCCAATTTCAAAAGCCTCTTAAGCCTTATTACATTGATTTTTATAAATAAATTCTGCTTTGATTATTTAATTAAGAGGCTTCTTAATCGTTTGCTTATCAATTTGGGAGGGAGCAAGTGTAGAGAAATTTTTAAAAGGCCCTGACAGATTGGCTTAGGAAATTAATAGCAGTCAGGTAGCCAGCCAGTCAAAAGTCCCCAGATTAGACCCTCCAGTCAGATTAAGCCCTAAATGAGCTAAAATATTTTACATTTGAATGGCGACTACAGCAGGACTTATGGCCAAATTGTAATTTTTCTAAAGTTATAATTTTTCATATAATCATAATTTTTCATATAAGTACAGTTCTATAAATTTTCAGATTAGACTAGATTATAGTTATTTTTTTACACATTCTTTTAGCTGATATTTCTTAACTGTGTTGTACAATTATGTGTCTATGATCACATAAGGCAGTAAGTGATAGAACCAGGACTTAAATTCAAGGGTTAATAATATTTGTACTACCTTCTTCAGAGTTGTGAGATCAGGGGCAGCTAGGTGGCACAGTGGATAAAGCACCGGCCCTGGATTCAGGAGGACCTGAGTTCAAACCCGGCCTCAGACACTTGACACTTACTAGCTGTGTGACCCTGGGCAAGTCACTTAACCCTCATTGTCCCACCCAAAAAAAAAAAAAAAGAAAGAAAAAAAAAAGAACAGAGTTGTGAGATCAGCTGTGATAATTTATATGAAGGGTTTTCAATTCTAGATTGCTGTATAAATGTAAATGATCGTTATTCTTAGTCCAAATTCCTTTAAATATGTTGTGTCTGCCATTGTGTCTTTACTGCTGAGTTACTTAACATAGCTTTCTGATATTGGGACCTTCCAGAGGCTAACATAGAATGGCTCAGAAACTTGAGGGCAAACAGAATCACTGGAGGAGTTGGGGAAGGAGAGAAAGACTCAGGGGGAGAGATCTGCATGGGAGTACTGCTTTGCCCTCCAGCCTTTTCTCTCAAAGTGGCAAGTGTCCTGCTTCTGCTTCTAATATTAGCCAAAGAGTCCACTCTTGTCCTTGTCCTCAACACACTCGGAAAGGTACACCACAGCTCTCTAAAAAGCAGAATAAAGAATAACCCAGGGGGGCAGCTAGGTGGCACAGTAGATAAAGCACCGGTCCTGGATTCAGGAGGACCTGAGTTCAAATCCAGCCTCAGACACTTGACACTTACTAGCTGTGTGACCTTGGGTAAGTCATTTAACCCTCATTGCCCTGCAAACCAAACCCAAACAAGCAAACAAAAAGAATAACTCAGGGACCGCTAGGTGGCACAGTGGATAGAGCACCGGACCTGGATTCAGGAGGACCTGAGTTCAAATCCGGCCTCAAGACACTTAACACTTACTAGCTGTGTGACCCTGGGCAAGTCACTTAACCCCAATTGCCTCACCAAAAAAAAAAAAGGAATAACCCAGAGCCTGAGAAATGTCAGAGCCCCTAGAGAGAGGAAAGACATAAAGTTAGTTGGCTTTTTATTCATTGTTTTATTGTTCTCATGACCCTCAGAAATGTATCTATACTAAAGAATGAGGAATTATTATATGGCAGTTTCCTTTTTCTTCAACAAAATGTATAAGGGACATTTACATATTTTATTTCTTTCAGGTTCTGAGACCAGGTTTGTTACAAAAGAATCAGCTCCAAAACAGAGCATTTATTTGAAAGACTCATCTCAGGAAAAGCTCTCACAAGATGGTTCTTGTGCTTCTACATCGAGAGGAGCCTGGAAATGTGAGGAAGGCAGGTTGGAAAAGCAGAAAGATAAGCCAGAGAGACAATCTAGTCAAGTAACACTAGAACAGGAGAAAAATTCTAAGATGAGAAGACCTAGATGTAATATATTTAGGAAATACTTCAGGCCAGGGTCAGGCCTTGTTACAAAAAAGAAAGCTCCTTCAGGAACAAGTATCAATAAATATACTAAACTTAAAATGAACCTCAAACAGTATATAGACCTAGTTAGAAGTAAAATGACAAGCCCAGAGAAGAAACCCAATTTTAAGGTAAGGCCGAAGACACGCAGTTACTACTCAAACCTTTTTAAGGCTCGTCGGATCCCTCCTGGAAAAAAAGGCTACAAGTGTAAAGCATGTGGGAAAACTTTCATCTACAATTCATCTCTTACTCGACATCTGAGAATCCACACTGGGGAAAAACCCTACAAATGTTATGAATGTAAGAAGAGCTTTAGGCGGCGCTCATTTTTCAATCTACACAAGAGAGTTCATACTGGAGAGAAACCTTTTAAGTGTAATCAATGTAATAAAGCCTTCATCCGGGACTCATCCCTTTTTAAGCATCAAATAATTCATACTGGAAAGAGACCCTACAAGTGTAATGAATGTAAGAAAGCCTTTACTCAGAGGGGATTACTTATTGAACATCAAAGAACTCATACTGGAGAGAAACCCTTTAAATGTGATGTGTGTAAGAAAGATTTCAGCCACAAATCATCCCTTATTCAACATCAGAGAATTCATACTGGAGAAAGAACCTTCAAGTGCGATATATGTGAAAAGGCCTTCAACCAGAGCACACGCCTGACTGAACATAAAAGAATTCATACTGGAGAGAAACCCTACAAGTGTAATAAATGTGAGAAGGCCTTCACTCAAAGAACACATCTCAATGAGCATCAGAGAGTTCATACTGGAGAGAAACCCTATAAATGTAGTCATTGTGAGAAAGCTTTCAGCAACAGCTCATCCCTTACTCAACACCTGCGAATTCATACTGGAGAGAAACCATATAAATGTAACCAGTGTGAGAAGGCCTTCAGTCAGAACTCATCCCTTATCATACATCTGAGATTCCATAGTGGGGAGACACCTTTCAAGTGTAAGGACTGTGGGAAGGCCTTCAGCCGTAACTCATCCCTTACGAGGCATCAGAAAACTCATAGTGGGGAGAAGCCTTTCAAGTGTGATGAATGTGGGAAAGCCTTTGGTCGGAATTCTTCCCTCACTGACCATCAGAAAATCCATACTGGAAAGAAACCTTATAAGTGTAATGATTGTGGGATATCCTTCAATCAGAATACGCGCCTTATTGAACATCAGAGAATACATACTGGAGAGAAACCCCACAAATGTGATCTGTGTAAGAAAGCCTTCAGGAGTAGTTCAGCTGTTCTCAGGCATCAGAGAATTCATAGTGGAGAATAACTAGGAGTGGGGTGGTACAAGGGGAAAGCTTCAGTCATACTTGTCACTCATTAAATACCCCAGAGTCAAATGATCACAATCTTCCACTTGGGAATTTGAGAAATATTTCCCTCTTATCTGTAGTACACTACCTGCTTTCAAGCAATGGATTTGCATAAGTTGAAGCAGGAAGGAGTTTTGTTATGAGATCTGTTAGTAATAGAGCTGCCAGGCCTTCTAAAATAACTAACAATAGAAGGAATCTTTATTAAGTTTCCAACTCTAGTATTAGAACAACTGGGCAATATCTGTGAGTAAAGGGATAAAAAAGTCCCACTAAAGTAAATGCATATTTTAAAAGTACCCCTGTTACTTTTGGTGTGCACAAACTAGTTGTGGGCACATCGCTGTGAAATATCTTCAGAGTCTTGTATATTTTGCCCTGAAACAAATTCCTAGTGGTAGGTGGGCTAGTGAAGAGTGGATAGGATTTTTTCAGTTGGGGCCTGGCACTAGATCTAGGAGATGGAGGGGATGAAGCAGGATCCCCTAGTTTAGGAGTAAGGAAGATAGAAAGTTTTTTTGGAGTTAACAAAACTTACTTATTTCTTTTTCCTCCCAGGACAGTGGTGGGAGCTGTGTTAGATACCTTCTTTGGTTGCTTGGCATCCTCTTTTCTATACCCCAGGGGTTCTAGTGCCCTATGCTGCCTTCTGGCTACCCAAAGTCCTTCACTGTATCTTCCACTCATCCTTATCTATCTTCTTCCATGATGTTTTACATTCCAGAAAAACAGCTTTCCTGCCTCCTCCCATCAGGACTTTCCTCAGTGCATCTTAATATGGAAAGTCAATTTACCCTCGATTCCCAAGCTTTACCTTCCAACCTGTTCTTTGAGGTTGAGCTATGACTTAATGGGTGATATTGCCTCCAAGCTGTGAACCAAGGGGCCCACAGATTTCAGCCACGTCTGACCCCAGCCTTCCCAAATAAAGGGTTTTGCTTCTTTGGAATTGGAATAGGATCGAGGAGGTAAGCTGAAAGCCGTGTGGACTTTGGGCCACGTGGGGAAGTAGATGAAGTTTCCTTTAGGCCCTCCCTTCCTTTTCCTGTTCCTGTCCACCCTGTCTTCTCTCCTCAGGGGCCTTTTCTGCTTAATCTTGAATCAGGTATTAGTAACTAAGGGAACGTTGATGGCAGCATCATAGTATCCTAGATCTAGAGTAGGAGCACCTTAGAGAACATCTGGTCCAACTAGCTTGATCTTATTGGTGATAAAACTGACCCAGAAGAGGGAGATGACCCACTCAGGGTCATGCAAGTGATAAATAGCAGAGTCAGGATTCAAATAAAGATCCCGTGACTTCAAACCCAGTGTCTCCACTGGGCAGGGAATTCTCAGCGTCACCAGACTAGATGAAAAAGGGGTTTCCATGAGGCCAAGAGGGGCACAATCCTTGCCTTTCTCCTTTACCCTTGGTCTCTTCCCCAGAGTGTTTCCTTTGCCTTAGTTCCTCTGCCTTCAAGTTTGTAATTCCCCCATCATAACACTGTAATAATACCAGTACTTTCCAGTTTAAAAAGCACCTTTTCAGTGACAACCTGTGTAGCTCTCCCCAGCTATAGGGACCAGTTATTCATCCCTGTCAAAATCAATCCCATTCAGGTATTAGCTAATAACTCAGGTGTGAATTGATGAGTAGTTAAATGGTACTCCCTCCTTTATAATTTGAAACACCCAGTGGGATTATGGTTTATAGCTGTTTCCCATGGTTTCATTCCCATCTGTTTGTCATACCCTGGGGATGGCTTTGGTAACAACAAATTGCCTCACCCTATAAAAACAAACCTCTACCCCTTTTCTTTGAAACTCAACTCCCTAGATCAAGCTGATTACTAAATCCCAGCAAGCCTTTTGTTTCTCTAGTTTTTAAGCTGTCCCTGTCTCCCTTTCTGTTATCTCTGATATTGCTGAACTAGCTGCTCGGATGATTTAGATACCATTCCCCACTGATTCCAAATTCACCCTGACATCTTCTACTTTCTTGCTTCTTATGTTCTTCCCTCTATATCTTAGCCTGATTCATGATCTTAAGCTACATTGAGAGGTACAGTGTCCAAAATGAGAGAGATTCTAATCTTACTAACTTTTGCCACGAACAGAACCCGTCTCTAAGTTCTATGTTCAATTTGGGGTGTCAGTTTTAAGAACAATTTTGGCAAACTGGAGCACATACAGAAGAAGATGATGTGTATTCTGAGGGGAAAAGAGATACCATGTGACGAACTATTGAAGGAAATGAACGGTGTTTAACTCAGTTAAGGGGATGTGATAGCTGTTGTCAGGTATTTGAATTCAAAAAGGAGATTCAGCTTGTTCTGCTTGGTCCCAGAGAGCAGAATTAGTGGGTAGAAGCTGTCCCAGCTCTTGAGATTTTCTAATCTTGTGATTCATTCTAAACCTTCTTAAAGTCAGTTATGCAAAATTTATGTAAGAAAAAAAAAGCCAGTTGTAGAAGGAGAAGTTGTAGAAGCCAGTTGTAGAAGGCTTTGAGATTCCAACCCAGGAAACTTCCAGTAATGACCAAACAAGATTTTCTCTACCAAATGGAGGTAGATAAGACCCTACCTCAGAGAAGGTAAACTGCTGGAGGTCAGACTTTTGGTGCCTTATTTTCCATAGCCCTATGTCTAGGGCCATGTCTGTTTTGGCCTTTCCCAAAGACTTATTGATTGATTCATTGATTATGATCAAGCAGATTCTGGTCATTTCAATCCCTTCAGAACCTTTTGTAAGATGTCCTTAGGAATGTAATTAATAGAAACGCAACTCTCTAATGCAGACTTTTTCTTTAAGAGGATTGTTTTAATTGGTTAGAATAACTCTAGCCATGGCCCTTTTAGCCACAGTCAGTGGGGCCTTGTAGTCCAGGTGTCAGGGAGCAGGGGAGCATCTCCACAATAGACTATCTGTTGGAAAGGAGTTTTTTCATCATCTTTTGCCCAATCCAAGAAAATCTGTCAGAGCCGTATCAACAGAAGCAGTAAGAGGTTCAAAGATCTCTGTAGTGGCATTTATTCTGTCATCTTGTGTGGGCTTTAGGGTGTATTCCCTTCTAGAATCTCAAGGAGACCTTAAGTGTCATCTAGCTTAACTTGTACTTGAAGCAGGAATCCTTGGCAAATAAGATGGAGCAGTGGAAAGAGCGCTGGATAGAGTTTGAGGACCAGGGCTTGAGTTCAGGCTTGGTTACTGTCTGTGTGACCTTAGGTAAGTCACTTAAACCCCTCAGTTTCCTCACTTGGAATGTGAGAGCTTTGAACTACAGTTACCCCCTAAGGTCCCTCAGCTCTCTGTTATCCTTCAATCCATCCTTTGCCGGGAGATCACATTTCCTATTTTCTTGGCTTCACTTGCTTCTACATTTCACTTTTGGATACCTCTTCCAGAGGATGTAAGTCTCCTTAGAGTCATGTTCACTAAAGACTAGATGGCCCAAGCCACCTTCGTGGACCTTTAAGACTTTAACCCTTTAAGACTTAAACATTGGGGCAGCTAGGTGGCACAGTGGATAGAGCACCGGCCCTGGATTCAGGAGGACCTGAGTTCAAATCCAGCCTCAGACACTTAACGCTTACTAGCTGTGTGACCCTGGGCAAGTCACTTAACCGCAATTGCCCCACCAAAAAAAAAAAAAAAAAGACTTAAACATCGCCAAGATGAGATTGTCGGAGCCAGCACAGGGCAGGTTGAGGCATGTGTTCGACCTCGCCATCTATGATGCATAGACACCTTTGGGCCCCATTCTCTTGTCTCCCTGGCCAACTCTTCCTAGCCTTGCTTTCCTGACTAACATCTAGTATTGCTTGTTGGAGACAGATGGCAGAATAGTGATCAGTGAGAGTAAGTCACAGAGACAGATTCAGGCTCCATGTAAGGAAGAACTTCCAAACAGTGAGAGCCATAGAATGCACTGCTGGGGGTGAGAGTGAATTCCTTATCAATGGAGATGTCCAAAAAGAGGCTGTTTGGTTCCTTGTTGGAGATACCGTAGAGGTATCCTATACCTCCTATACTTCCAAGGATATAGGTCAGACCAGATGTGTCCTGTGAGGTCCTTTACAATTCCGAGAATGTGATTCTTCCTCTGTTCATTTGGTTGCTTCTGCCTTGGACCGGTTGTAGTTCCTGCCTTTGATCCAAGACCTTTTCACCTATATTGTGCCCACCCCTGTCTAGACTGGCTCCATCCTTCAAGAGCCTTCAACAGGCTCTCAGTAATGCTGTGATCATCAGCTCCTCTGGCAAGCTGGGATTCTGGTTAATCACTCCTTAACATAACTAGTGTTCTAAGTGGGAAGCTCATCATTATTTCTCTGAGACAGAAGCTCTCTGTATTCTGTGTGTTGCTAGCTTTGCTGTTGTAGTGGTTAGCTGTTGTGCTTAGCAGCAGATTTGCACCTAAAAGCCCTTATTCAGGCTTCCATTGGCCTGTTGTATAATTGAGAAAAGCTGTTGATTTATCTTCTGAGCTTGCTCTGCTTTGTCTATAAGGAGCTATGCCTTTTTCTCCTTCCAACACTTGCCTAAGACCAGTAATGACAAAGTAGGAAAGAGGGTGGAGTGGCTCCCAGGTTATACCCCACTGGTTGAACCCCTGAACTTAGTGCAAGTAATGTTTGGTGGTTTTTTCCTTCAAATACTTTTGCACAGGAAGGGCAGTCTGATAGAGTGGAAAAGGACTGGGTTTGGAATCCCAGCACTTGGGCTCAAGATCTTGGGCAAATCATTCCTTTCCCTAGCCTCAGATTTCCCACCTGTGAAATGAGCAGCTAGATCAGACAGCTTCTGAGTTCCTTTCCAGTATTAAATGTCTGAACTCTGAAGCTACTGAAGTTGGGTTTCCTCCCATTCTGGTCATGATGGAGAGGCACGGGGGCATGGTCCAGCTGGCCAGGACTTGGTGCCAGAAGACCTCGCTCCACATCTCTACTTTGCCACCTCATAGTTTGGGTGCCACTCAACAAGGTAGGTCATAGTTTAGTTTTGATAATAAAATGAGCTAATATATGTAAAACTGCTTTGTGAGTTGTAAAACACTATGTAATGTCAGCTTTAGTGATTAGTGTTATTTTCCACCTGCAGGAATAGGCTGAGACTTGAGTAGGGTGAAAGGGCATGGTCATCCTCAGAGGCATCAGAGGCATCTGTGCCTTTAAGTGAGTCCCTCCTCTGACCCCATGGCCTAAAACGGAGCAGCCGCAGGGCCCCAGGGTCCTTATTCTGAGGGTTTGTGGGCCCTGGCCTGCCACCATGGTGACTCTATTTCCCGGGCCTTCTGATGTGAATCTCCTGGTTGCTTGTGCTTTTAATTCATCCTTCCATATATTTGGTAAACATCTACTGAAGAGACCATGCCTTGGAGAAAGGTTTGCAGGAATAGGGTCCCTGCTTTCTGGGTATGCTGTGTGGGAGGGTGAGGAGAGCAGAACACAGTCTCAGCTGTCCTAGACTTGCTGCTTTCCAGGTGACAGTAACTTAGGTCCTGCCTAACACCAGTAAGGAAAACAAGGGGTGGGGAAGGGGGTGGTGCAGTCCCCTGGTTATGCCCTACTGGCTGAACCCCGAATAGTTTATAAAAGGCCTTGTACTTAGTACAAGTAATATTTAGTTGAATAAATATTTGGTTGTGATAATGATGGTCTTATTGTCTCACTTCTTGCCTTTTTATATTAGGAGATCTTGGGTTTTTTTCTCAAGTTTCGTATACAGTGCCCCGTTTTCAACATGTTAACCCACTAAGGACAAATAGGGGTTCTATACCTGGCAACTTCTCTGTCCTCTCAGTATGTGACTCCTGTCCCCGTGCCCTCCCTCTTTATTCTCCATTTCTCTTTCTCTTTTGGCATCAGGATGAGAAATGTAGGCATAAAAAGAAGAACTTGAAGGGGGAGAGGGAGGAATAGTGAGGCTGAAAGGAGCTGGAACAAATGCCTGTCCCTGGAGCTACAATTCAATTCCAGGACAATGGTTCTGTCTGGGTGTGGTGGGGGATGTTTGGTACAGCCCCATAAGTCCTTATGCAGGAGGTTCGCCTGGTGGTCTGGGCTTCTGCTACCACCCTTCCCTGTAACAGCTGCCCCTGCCTCACTTCTTCTTCTTTTTTTTTTTTAGTGAGGCAATTGGGGTGAAGTGACTTGCCCAGGGTCACACAGCTAGTAAGTGTTAAGTGTCTGAGGTCACATTTGAACTCGGGTCCTCCTGACTCCAGGGCTGGTGCTCTATCTACTGCACCACCTAGCTGCGGGCTCCCCCCCCCCCCGCCTCACTTCTTAAACTAAGGGGCTTGGGTAAGGTGGATTTTAAGGTCCCTTCCAGCTCCAAACCCAGTGATCCTAGGAGCCAATCAGAAAAATGGAGAAATGTGGGGGCAGTGGATAGAGCACCAGCCCTGGAGTCAGGAGGACCTGAGTTCAAATGTGTCTTCAGACACTAACCACCTGTGGGACCCTGGGCAAGTCACTTAACCCCAATGGCCTCCAAAAAAAGAAAATTTAGAAATAGGGGGTGTGTGTGTGTGTGTGTGTGTCTGTGTGTGTGTGTGTGTGTGTGTGTGTGTGTGTGTGATTGTGTTGGGAGAAGGGAGCAGTTTTCAAGCATAAACTAAATTTGGCACTTGGCATCTTAGGACTTGGGGAAAAGAACTCTCTATCATGAAGCCATCATTAAAATTACACATACACACATTTCCAACTATTGGGGTTCCCCAAAGTCATTTTGTTAGGAGTTTGACATTGAAAGAAAATCTCTCAAACTAAACACTGTAAGGTGGGGAACAGGGGGGATGAGTTTTATACTTTTAACATTTTCTTTTGGATCTCGTGACTAATTTTATTTTAAGGTGTGTATGGTTGTTTTTTTTATGAATCCTATGACTACATTTATGCAACTAAAGCTGGGGAGATGGGGTGGCAGAGGCTTGTCCACCCCATCCTATCCCACCTCCCTCTAACCCCAGCTGGGGCATAGAGGGTGGCACCATTCCAGTCAGGAGGAGGGAGTGGCTGCAGGAATAAAGAAGACTCCCTGAGCTGCTAGGTCAGGCGGATTCCCAGCACCTGTTCCAGTTCCTGCCTGCGCTGTTGCACCTTGGCAAAAATGTGCCTGCCTACAGCTTCCTGGGCCCAGGGCTGATGGTAGAAAGCAGCTCGCCTTTCTTCCTCCGGGTTACCTGTCACATCAATGATGGTCTTGAGATCTCATTGCTGAGAAAGCAACCATTCCTGAATGAGGTCCTGTGGGTCAGTGCTGAAACTGAGCACGAAATCCCTCTGAGTCTTCGGCTGGTTGATGGACTCAATGGTTTCGTGGATCTTCATATCCAGGGATGCAATCTCCTGTTGGTTGATGGTGGAGGCTAGATAGTTGCTCATTTGTGCCTTGAGTGAATCATCTACCTCAACATCAATATCATAGCAAGCTGTCTTCTTCTGGTCATTGGGGTCCACACTGATTACATGATTGATGACAATAGGGTCCAGATGCTGCAGCAGTGTGTGGTGGGGTTTTGTTGTTGTTGTTTCCAGGGCAATGAGGGTTAAGTGACTTGCCCAGGGTCACACAGCTAGTAAGTGTCAAGTGTCCGAGGCCGTATTTGAACTCGGGTCCTCCTGAATTCAGGGCCAGTGCTTTATCCACTGTGCCACCTAGCTGCCCCCGACTAATTTTATTTTAAAAAAATAATTGTCAGTGACTCCCTATTACTTCTAGGCTTACTCCTCAGCTAGGCATTAAAGCCCTTCACATTGTGGCTCTCACTTGCCATTCCCTGGACTTTCTCACATTGCTCCCCTTTATGCATGCTTGTTTTTTTGTTTTTTGGGGGTTTTTTGTTGGGCAATGAGGGTTAAGTGACTTGCCCAAGGTCACACAGCTGGTAAGTGTCAAGTGTCTGAGGTCAGATTTGAACACAGGTCCTTCTGACTTCAGGGCCAGTGCTCTATCCACTGCGCCATCTAGCTGCCCCCCTTTATGCATGCTGCTTTCCAGCAGTATTGGCCAACTTCTTGTCCTCTAGCCCTATACTGTGCCTCTGCACAGGGTGTGCTCTGGGCCAGAATATACTTCCTCCTCATCTCCAGCCCTTCAAATTCTCGTCTTCTTTCAAGACTCAACTCTTAGTTCACCTCCTGTGGGAAGCCATCGTTCCTTCTCAAATTTTTTACATACATACATACATACATACATACATACATACATACTTAACTGTTTTATGTGTTGTCTTCCTAGTAGAATTTGAACTCTTTGAAGTCAGAGGCTAGTGCTTTTGTCTTGTGCCCACAGTAACAAGCACTGGGCCTATCACAGTAGGTGTTTCATAAATGTTTGAGAATTCTCTTTTCCAGTCCTCTCACCCTAAAATAGGGAGTGAGAAAGGCCCACTTAGAAGGAGCCAGAGCTATCTGGGAAAAGCCTCAAAGGAGAGTCCAGTCTGGTAGGAAGCTTATCCTTGCTGTGATATCTCCTTATAGGGCTCCGGGACCTGATCAATCAGTAAACATTTTATAAGTGCCTTCCTATTCAGTGTCCTGCACTGTGCTGAGCACAATGCCTGCCCTCAAGAAATGAACTTAGAATCTAATGGCAGAGTGAACAAATCTAGATAAATCACACGAACATAGACAAGGCAAGCTTATATATGGGACAAAAAGGAAATACTTAACAGAGGGAAGAAGGTACTAGAATTAAGAGGAGTTAGGGAAGGCTTCCAGAGAAAGATGGGATTTTAGTTGGAAAGCCAAGGAAGTCAGGTAGAGTTGGAGGAGCCAGAGAAAAGGCCTGGAGCCAAGAGATGGAGGGTCTTGTTGGCGGAACAGCCAGGAGGCCAGGGTCACTGGATCGAAGAAATAGATGTGAGAAGACTAGAAAGGCAGGAGGGGGCTAGGTTAGGAAGGACTTTGAATTCCAAATAGAGCATGTTCTATTTACTCTGGGAGGCAACAGGAAGCTACTGGAGTTTATTGAGTGTGTGGGTGGGGAGCAGGCTTGGGGGGGGGGATCAGACTCCTGCTTTAGGTAAATCACTTTAGTTTCTGAATGGAAGATGGTTTGGAGTGAGAAGAAACTTGAGGCAGGCAGAGCCCCCCCCCCAAACAACTGTTGTAGTAGTCCAGGTGCAAGCTGATGGGGGCTTGCATGAGAAGGATGGCAGTGTCAGAGGAGAGACGGGGGCAGAGTCGAGAGATAACACGGAGGTGAAATGCACAGGTTTTGGCAACAGACTGGATCTTGGGTTGAGAGTGAGGAATCCAGGATGAACACATAGGTTGTGAGCCTGAGGGACTGGGAGGATGGCATTGCCCACTTTAGCAATAGGGAAGGTAAGAGGTGAGAGGGCTTAGGGGGAAGATAATGAGTTCTGTTTTGGACCTGTTAAGTCTAAGATGTCTACCAGACATCCAGTTTGAGATATCTGAAGGGCAGTTGGAGATGTAAATTGAATGTCAGCAGAGTTTGGGGCCTTCAAGAGAGGTAGATTTGAGAAGCATCAGCCTGGATATTCGAGTCTAGTGCCTAGTAGCTAGGTAGCCATACATACTAGTTTGATCGAGCACCATTAGCCAGGTCCTTACTACACGCAAGCTCTTGCTGGGGTTTGAGAAGACCATAAAGATAACTAAAACGTGCTTCCTGCCCTCACAGACCTCACGGTGGAGTAGGAAGGACCCACGATACAGAGATACAATATTATGCAATCATATAAACAGAGAAGGAACCACAAGAGCAGAGGGCAAGTACAGACCCATAGATGAAGCATTTATTAAGCACTTGCCAGGTGCCAAGCACTCTGCAAAGCCTGAGGGTACAAATAGAAGCAAGTCAGACCGTTCCTACTCTTGGGGAGCTTAAATTCTAAGTGGGGAAGATGAGACAAAAGGGACTTGGAAAGAGAGTGGGGGCTGAGCCAAGGGTGAGCCAGGAGTGAAGTATACACTAATGCTTTCCAAAGCCGGGGCAGCAAAGATCTTGCTCACCAGCTTGGGCAGGAATCTATGAGGGGTAGCAAGGTCCTAGATTTGGGGCTGGAAGAGGTCTGGGAGCCACCTGGCACAATGGCCTCATTTCCAGTTAAGGAAGGAGGGGAAGCTCAGAGGTGAATGGAGTTGCCCAAGGTCAGCTTCATGGAAGAGATGGCATTTGGGCCCGAGCTTGGAGAATGGGTAAGATTTAAAAATCATTTGGGGTAGTGGTATTTTAGCTATGGAGAATGTCATAAGTAGGAGCCTCAGGTGAGTTGTCAGAGGGACAGCAAATAGTAGTTTGGCTGGAGGATAGTGTCTGGATGAGAGGAGTGTTGAGATGAGACTGGCAAGGGTTATGGGTAGTGCCATAGTGGATAGAGTGTTGGTTATGGAATCAGGAAGACTCATCTTCCTGAGTTCAAATCCAGCCTCAGACACTAGCTATGTGATTCCTGGGCAAGTCACTTCATCCTGTTTGCCTCAGTTTCCTCATCTGTGAAATGAGCTCCTGTATCTCTGCCAAGAAAACCCCAAATGGGGTCAGGAAGAGTCAGACACGACTGATAAAATGGCTGAATGACACCACCTCTCACCTGTCTTCTTCAGTCTCCCATTGTCATCAGCAATCCTCATTCAGGTGCCCATTACATCTCACCGAGTTAGTGTCCCTGCCCCCAGTCTCTCCCCTCTCCAGTCTATCTTCCTAAAGTCCAGGTCTGATCATGATACTCCTCTGACTTCAATGGCCAGGGTGAAACACAAACTCCCCCATTTGGCCTTTAAAGCCCTTCACAGACTGACTGCAGCTGATGGTGCTAGAGTTCTCACTCCCTTTCATGCACTGCTGGGTTCCAAAGGCCCCTGCTTCTGCATGGGCTACTCGTCATGCCTGGAGAGATCTGTCTCTTCACCTTCATCTCTGAGAATTCCTTACTTCCTTCAGGGCTCAGGTCTGGTGCCACTTCCTACACACAACCACCCTCTCCCCTCACCCTTGTGATAAAATAATGGGATTTAGCAGATACTCAAAGACCCACCTGGAGATTAATCTAAACTGACTGAATGAAGTGAGAGTGATTGACTGTTGATTAGCCTACTTCAAAGTTAACTAGATTGTAATCACACCTGGCTAACCCTTAATGGATTTGGAGGATGCCAACCAATCAGCTTGAAGCAGTGTGTAAGCACCGCCTCTGTTCCAGACCTATAAAAAGCTTCCACAATCAGTTTGCTAAAGAGTTCGTGATTGAAGCAGGTTTTTGGCAGAAGACTTGAGGAAGAACCCGACCAGGCTGGAACTCTAGGCTAGATAGGCCTTTTCTTAACTTTCTGAACTCCATCTGAATACCTGTATGCTTTAATAGATGTTTAATGCTCAAAGACTGGTGCTAAAGCATCTAATTTAAGGAGATCACACAATATAATTTTAAACATCACACCCTCCATGTAAATGTTCTCTCTCCTTCAAATTATCTTGTGTGCATTTACCTGGTTACATGTTGTTCCCTACTACTTCAGTCCTCACTCTAATACAATGGAAAGGTTTTTCTTTTCTTTTTTCCTTTTCCTTTTTGGTTCTTGTATTGCCACAGCCTTCCACACAGCCTTGCTCTTTATCTTTTTTTTTTTTTGGACTAGGTAAGAGGCCTTTCTTTGCCTCCTTTCTTACCTATCCTTAATCACTGAATGGGTGTTGCCTTGGGCAAACTGAGACTTGTCAATGGCCTTAGCTTAAAATGCCAAGGTCTCCCACTGCATGCTAGCCATCTCCAGTCATCCTGAGGCTTTTGGGCTACGTGGACCCCTGGGGCTTCTTTTTGGGGGGGGTGGGGCAATGAGGGTTAAGTGACTTGCTCAGGGTCATACAGCTAGTAAGTGTCAAGTGTCTGAGGCTGGATTTGAACTCAGGTCCTCCTGAGTCCAGGGCCAGTGCTTTATTCACTGCACCACCTAGCTGCCACCCGACCCCTGGGGCTTCTTGGTGCCCAGATTTCAGTTCAAACAATTACAGGGGTGGAGGTATCTCTTTCCCTGAACTCCCATTCTCTCTATCTGACAGCAATCACTTCCATTGCAAGTTAGGCACTATTACTATGCCTTCTAAATCCATGAGGCAGATTTCTGTCAGCTACACAGGAGAATTTGTTTCCCCAATTTTTAGGGAGGTTATTTCTACCTCCATAAAGGTACAAGAAAGTTCTCAGGGATGGGGTTGGAAGGCCAGGGTGGCTGAGCCTGGTGTGGGAACTCTGGATGCAGTACCGAAACTCGCCTCAGGGTGGCAACACTAGTTCACAGTCTATTCCACAAACAGGAGCCCTTACACCTTGGAGGGTGGAGTGCTGGCTTCAGCCACTAGGCTGCAGCGCTGGACCAGAAGAATTCTGAGTCCAGTTGTTTGTCCCTGGGTCTCAGATGCATCCTCATTTCTGAATTTCTCTTGCATCTCCCCTACTGCCTCAGCCAGAGGCTGCTGCCTGAGACTCCTAGGGACCCTGAATCAACCTTTGTTCTGGGGCAAAGCCTTGGATCTCCCAGCTACTTGCTGCCCAGCACCATATGCCCGTTGACTCACTGAGAGCCTGGGGGTGTGGGGAGGAATGGGATATATTGCCCACTGTACTAAATGGCTGAAGCTGTTGCAGCTCCTTCTTCCAGCTGTGTTCTGATCTCCAATCAGGAATGAGGTTCAAGAGAGTCCCCTCTTTCTCCTGCCTCTTCCAAGGGTCATTGTGGCACCATGCTCAATTTACTCTCTTCCCTGTCCCCTTCTCTGACTCCCTACCTTGAACATCTTAAAGGGGCTCCTGACGACTCTATCACTGTTTTGGTTTTCAGGGAAGGCCTAAAGCAGAGAAACATGGTTAGGGAGTAGGACCCCTAAGACTGAGGATCAGGTCCCTCGACACATGCCAACAGAGCTCATCTGTGTAATGGGACCAGCTTGATTCCCACCTACCTTCTGTGAGCCACAGGGTATATCCTGAGGGCTGAGGAGAGATCACCTGGGGGGACGTGTGCAATTTTCCTGAATGTGCTCCAAATGCTAAACCTGAGGAACTGAATGATCAGGAGAGATAAGACGTTTTTAGGAAAAAAGTCTTGACTTAATATACAGTTCACACGGGCACACAGACATAGACACGGACATTCACACCCCTGTCTCTGCCTGCATCAATCATTTTCTGCAGATAAGGGATTTTCTGCCTACAAGTCTGGCTCACACAGTAGGTCTCCTGGACTTTCCTCATATAGCTTTCCTTCCACATGTCAACCAGTTCAGTTCTGGGGCAGGAGTTGGGAAATCCTTGGATCAGATATTTTGGTGAACCTTGGGAACCTTCTGTTTAAAAGGGAAAAACCTCCCTGACTCTGACTTGGAAGAATTGGAAAAATCATTGGAGAACACTCCTGCCATGATCTGCTCTGTGGCCTTTAATGAGTTGTAAGTGACTTGCCCAAGATCACATAGCCATTGGTAGCAGAGGTGGGATTTTAACCTAGTTTCTCCACTCTGAGGCTGGCTCTCTGTGCACTTATACCACTTTGCCTCTTGGTGGGAATAAATGGAAATGATGAAAATACACAATGAAGTTGGCTAGAAAACCAAAAGCCAGGGAGAGGAAGCAGCCATCGATGCCCACATCTCCCTGAGGCTAGCCTGGACTCTCCTAGAACTATAAGGGAGTTTCACCCAAACCACTCATTTTACAGAGAGAAAAGTAAGACCCATGATGGGAGGAATGCCTTGCCCAAGGACCCCTGGCATGCTCCTGGCATCTCTGGTTCTCCTATAAAAGGACAGGGGACTTCAGAATGAACATTTCTTCAGCTAGTCTAGAAGAGAAGTCTTAAAGGAGAGGGTTTTCTAGAGAATTGAATTGGCTGTTTGACAGTAGGTCATGATGTTTTCCATCCATACCTAACATGTTTGCAGCCATTCAGTGGCACGGAGGAAGTAGGCCTCTGTACTCTGCTAGCTGTTTACCTGTGAGCAGTTCCCTTGCTCTCTCTAGAACTCAGTTTTCTCCCAGAAAAATAAGGGGTTTAAACTGGATGATCTTGAGTGTATCTCCCAGTTCTAAATCCCACAAGTCATTATTTTGGACATTTTTGGGGGTGGGGCATAAGCCTGTGTTTTCATTGATGTCAGGGAGACTGCCTTCACCTATGGAGATGGGGAACTTATCTGTCATTTCTTGTCCCAGAGAGTTGTTGCGTAGGGTACTGGTGGCACACTGGAGTCATTGAACTGCTGTGTGCCTCAGTTTCCTCATTTGTAAAATGGAGATAAAAATAGCATTTACCTCCCAGGTTTGTTGTGAGGATGGGATGAGATCATATTTGTAAAGTGCTTTACAAATCTTAAAATTCTCTTTATATCTAGCTCTTATTATTACTTGCCCATTATATATGTTCCTTCACTATATTCTCTCTTAACCTGAACTTCTTCAGCTCTCTCTTAAGCAAGTCAACACAGTATTTATTAAGCAGTGCTTAGGTGTCAGGCACTGTGCAAAGTGCTGGGGATACAAAAAAAAAAACAAAAATAGCAAAAAACAGTCCTTGCTTTCAATAATCTCCCACTCTTATGGGGGAGAGTGTATGTGAGCAACTATTTACAAACAAGCTACATACAAGACAAATGAGAAATAGTCATAGCAGGAAGTAACTAGCATTAAGGAAGACTGGAAGAAGTATTTTTCAGAAGGTGAGGTTTTAGCTTAGACCTAGAGGTAAAGATGAGGAGGAAGAGAATCCTAAGCATGGGAGACAGCTGGGTAACCATGCATGGAGTTGAGAAATGGGGTATAATAGTTTATGTTGTGAAGAGCAAATGTCATTGAATTGGAGAGCGCATCAAGGGGCAGAAAAACGTGAGAAGACTAGAAAAATAGGAGGAAGCGGCCAGGTTATGAAGGGCTTTAAAAATGAAACAGGATTGGGGCAGCTAGGTGGCGCAGTGGATAAAGCACCAGCCCTGGATTCAGGAGGACCTGAGTTCAAATCCGGCCTCAGACACTTGACACTTACTAGCTGTGTGACCCTGGGCAAGTCACTTAACCTTCATTGCCCCGCAAAAAAAAAAAAAAAAGAAATAAAAAAATGAAACAGGATTTAGTGTTTGATTCTGGAAGTAATAAGGAACTACTGGAGGTTATTGAATGGGGTTGGGGTGACATGGTCAGACCTGCATTTTAGGAAGGTTGATGTGATGACCAAGTGGAAGATGGACTGGATTGAGTAGGAACTCGAGGCAGAGCAGCCCATAGACAGTTTACTGCAATAATCCAGATGTGAGGTCCTGAACCAGGGTGGTGGCAGTGTCAGAGGAGAGAAGGGGGCTTGAGTGAGAGATACTTCTAAGATAGAAAGTACAGGATTATCAGAGTGAGGAATTGAGGATAACATACAGGTTGGGCACCTTGGAGACTGGGAGGATGGTAATAGGGAACAGTAATAGGGAAGTATGAAAGGAAAGGAAGATAATGAGTTTGGTTTTGCACTTACTAAGTTTAAGATGTCTAATTGTAAATAACTTTCCCAAGAACTTTAGCCACAGAGGAGAGGAGAGATATAAGACAATAATTAGTGGGGGGGTAGAAGGATCAAGTGAGAGATTTTTTTGAGGATGGGGGAGACATGGGCAGGTTTGTAGGCAGCAGGGAAATAGCCAGTAGACAGAAAGAAGATTGAAGATTAATAAGATAATGGCAGGGGATCAGTTGTGCAATGTAAAGGTGGGGTTGCCTTGGCGAGAAAGGCTACTTCTTGTGTGATAGGAGTGAAAGAGGAGATGATGGGTGAAGGTAGGTGAGCTGAGAAGAGGAGAAGGGGAAAAGAAATGGATGAACTCCATTTTTTTTTTCAGTGAAATATGAAACAAGGTTCTCACCTCAGAAGTTAGGAGGAGCAAAAGCAAAAACAGATCCTGCCCACAAAGAGCTTATATTCTAATATTTGAGCCAGAAGCTGGATAGGTGAGTATATTCCTCCTTTCTCTTTGTCTGAATATTAAAGGGCAATTGACCTTGCCCTCTATTCTCAGACAGTTAAACAAGTGCCTTTTTTGGTTCCTGTTCTCCAGTTCTTGGTCCAAATGCTGCACACCCCATCCCACCCCACAATGTCCTTATTCAGAGCATGGCTCTGAGCTTCTGCTCAATCTGGCTTTAGCTTTTGTGTCCTATTCTAGTGGCACCAAAGCCGCCCTCTGAACTTCAGTTTCCTCTTCTGTAAGAAAAGGGAATTGAATTGGGTGGTATCAAAGAAAAAAAGATGTTCATATCATAGTCAGAGTTTCAGGTTCCTTCTCAGCTCTAAGTTCTCTGGTCCATGTCTTTGTGAAGGAGACCTAGAGTCCAGTCTCTGACCTTCGGATCTTTACTAGCTGTGTGCCTCTAGGCAAACTCAAATCATATATGCAAAGAGGCCAGTGCATGACTGAACAGTTGGGGAACAGTAGAGAGACAGGCCTGAAAGTAGGGGGGAGGGGAGGGAGAGATTATGGGGCACTTTGAATGACCCACAGAGGAAGGAGTTGACCCGCTTCCATCAGCCATCCCAAGGGAATGGATTTCAACTAGCCCCAAATCAGAAGCCCTTCCACTCTTCTCATGACTGGGAGGCTGCCTGGGTTGTACTTACTCTGGAAAAGTATTTACACACAAAAAAGAGAAGGTACTTCAATGAGGGGCCTCCTAATCATGGCTGGCGTTTTAGTGACGTACTTAGGAAAAGGTGGTGGCTCCTAGCTTATGTAATTCTCAGACCCCTTGCTCTGGGAAGGTCCCTTAATGGCTAGTCACACCCTGTGAAGGAGAGCCTGCCAGCACCTGCCCCTCTCTCCAGGAAAGCTCCTCCTAAGTCAGTCATGGGAAGGAGGGGAGGGAAGAGAGCCAACTCTTATATCGCTACTCCATTGGCTTCTGGCCCTTCACCCTGGGAAGACCCCTGACCCTTCTCAGGAAGACCTCTAACTCCCGGAAAGCCCCTCCTTAGCCAGCAGGCTTGTCACTTCCCTCCCTCCTGTTGTCCTTTTTTGCCCTCAGTTTTATCCTAACCAGCAACACCTCTGGTTTCCCATCTGGGTGACATATTTCCCATCCTTGGTTTGATGTTCTGGTCTCATGAGACAATGATCCCATCTAACTCTGGGGGATGATCATGTCTTATATAGGAAGGTTAGAGGCATGGAGGCTGAAGTTTGAGACATAGATGGTGAGTTTGGGTCAAAGTGGATGAAATATTTGCTGTGTGATCCTGAGCAAGTCCTTTCCCCTTTCTGAGTTTCAATTCCCCCACCTGAAAATAAAGGTATTCAATCTGATGATACCATCTCAGTTTCCTTCTAGCTCTAAATTCTATGATCCTTTGATCTCATACCCACAGGGAAGGAGGAGAGTATAGGATTGGAAAAGGGTTGTTTTCTACTCTAATACATGGGGTAGTCAGAAGATTTCCTGGAGGAGGTAGTACTTTTTGTTGTTGTTTGTCCTTCATTCTCAAAGAGGACCATGACATTGGGAGGTGATGTCATGACTTGCAGTGAATTAGATTTAATTGAGGAAGGGCTGTGCAAGGTCACCAACCTCACTCTCTCCTCCAGAGCCATCTGGGTCCAGTGGCAAGATATACATCAGGATGACTGGAGACAGCCCCAGATGTTTGAGGCAGTCAAGGTTAAGTGACTTGCCCAGGGACACACAGCTAGTAAATGTCAAGTATCTGAGTCTGAATTTGAACTCAGGTCCTCCTGACTCCAGGGCTAGTGCTCTATTCATTGCTCTACCTAGCTGCCTCAGGTAGCACTTGAGTTGGGCCTTCAAGGGCGGGCAGTGTTTGGCAGGGTGATGACAGAGTTTGGCAGGGAGAGCCAGAGTTTTTGTCTGAGCTAACCTTCATGACCACCTTGTCTCGTTTTACATGGGATACCTTGGGGAGGAATGAGAGCTGTAACATAGAAGCAATGGGCACAAGTTTCAAAAACACAAATTTAGGTTTGGTGTCCAGAAAAACTTTTTAATCCTTAGAGCTCTCCCCAAATGGGAAGGAGAGAGACCCTCCTCCCTGGGGGTCTTCGAAGACAGACTGATGATTACTCATCGAGCTATTTGCACAAAGGGACTCTTTCTCAAGTGTGATTTGGACCAGCTGACCATGGAGGGCCCTTCTAGATCTAAAAATGTTTCTGCAATCTGTGATTCTATACTTCTGTGATCTCCCTAATCAGACTCTAAGAACTCGAGGTGAGTGATGGTGTCCTCTTACTTTGAATCCCTCAGTGGCATCTTCCAAATAACATCACAGAGATTGCAGTCCATTAGGACTGCCAAATCTTTTTCAGAACAACTGCTGACTAACCATATTTTCCCCATCTTGTAGTGGTAAGGTTGATTTTTTTTTTAATCCCAGTGTAAAATTTTGTGTTGATCTCTACTGAATTTCATCTTATTAAATTCAGCCCTATTTTCTATCTTGTGAAGACCTTTTTGGATATCAACTCTGTCACTGCATGTTGGCTGTTCTCCCTTCCCCAACTTTATGTTATTTGTCGATTTAATAAAGAAGCCATCTGTGCTTTCAAAGTAGTCATTAATAAACATATTTAACAGCCCTGGACTGAACACAAATTCCTGTGCACCCCATTGGAGATCTCTTTCTAAGTTGATATCATCCCATCATCATCTGCTCTTTGAGGCTAGTCATCTAATCAGTTCCAAATTAATCTAATTTCATTTTCACCTAGCTTGTATCTATCCATTTCCTCCCACAACAGTAGCTTAAAATACTTTGTCAAGTTCTTTGTGAATGTAACCCAAGTTTCTAGAAATACATTAAAAACATGAAAAATGACAAATGTTGGAGGGGATGTGGAAAAATTGGGACGCTAATGCACTGCTGGTGGAGTTGTGAACTGATCTAAGCATTCTGGAGAGCAATTTGAAACTATACCCAAAGGGCTACAAAACTGTGTATACTCTTTGATCCAGCACTACCACTATTAGGTCTGTAAGCCAGAGATCAAAGAAAAGGGAAAAGGACCTATTTGTACAAAAATATTTATAGTAGTTCTTTTTGTGGTGGCAAAGAATTAAAAATTGTGAGGATACTCATCGATCGGGGAATGACTGAACCAGTTGTGGTATATGATTGTGATGAAATACTATTGTGATATAAGACACAATGAGTAAGATGATTTCAGAAAAACCTGGAAAGACCTCTATGTTGCAAAGTGAAGTGAGCAGAACCAGGAGAATATTGTACACAATAACAGTAATAAAGTATAGTAATCAACTTTGAATGACAGCTATTCTTAGCAATACAATAAGCTAAGACAATTCTAAAGCACTTTTTTTTGTTTTGTTTTTTTTGGTGAGGCAATTGGGGATAAGTGACTTGCCCAGGGTCACACAGCTAGTGTTAAGTGTCTGAGGCCAGATTTGAACTCAGGTCCTCCTGAATGCAGGGCCAGTGCTCTATCCACTGCACCACCTAGCTGCCCCAATGAATACATTTCCCAGACCGGGAATCGAACCTGGGCTGTGGCAGTGAAAGCACCAAATCCTAGCCACTGGACCACCAGGGAACTTAAAGCACTTTTGATGAAAAATGCTATCCTCCACCAGAGAGAAGGAAAACTGATGAACCCAGTGCAGATTGAGGCATACTTTTAAACATTTTCTTTCTTTTTCTTTTTTTAATCTGTGTTTTCTTTTGCAACATAGCTAATATGGAAATATGTCTTGCATGACTGCACATGTATAATCTATATCTAATTGCTTGCCATCTCAGGGTGGGGAAGGAGGGAGGGAGAGAGGAAGGAAGAAAACCTGGAACTCAAAATGTTAAAAAACAAATGTTAAAAATTGTTTTTACATGTAATTTGAAAAAATAAAACTTTTCATCAAAAAAATGGACTTTTTGTTTTTTCAGAGAGAAGGTTGGGGTCATTAAATATTGTGAACAATTTCCCAAAGGCAGTTTAAGCTCTTGGCCAATTCTGGGCCAGGCTCTTTGTCCTGGCATAGTGGTGGGAGTGCAGAAGTGGAAAACAATGTTGTCCTTACCGTCATGGGGTTTACAACTTGATGGGAATATGACAATTTCACCAAAAAAATATATGAAAGTCAATATGTGAATAGGGCAAAGGAGAGCTCCAGGAAAAAAAAAAGTGCTTTAGGAAAATTTGAGGTGGAAGAGAGTTCTTTCAGCATGTGAGAAAGACATCAGGGAAGAAAGGCTTCCTGGAAGGGCCAGATCTGGGTCTTAAAGGAAGAGAGGATTTTGAGTGACTAAGATGGGAAGAGAGTATATTCTAATCATGGGTGATGGTTTGGATGAATGTGGAATGGTAGAATGAAATCATCAAACATCCAAAAGTCTAGTCTGGTTGTAATGTAGTGCATGAAAGGGAAGGGTACAAACTAAGGTGGAAGTCAGATTGTGAAGGGCTTTCTGTGTGAGGCTGGTAATTTTGTTATCTTATCCTAAAAGTAATAGGGAGCCATAGAATGTTTTCGAGTAGGGGGTGACATGGCCAGACCTATGCCACAGGAAGATTATTTTGACAGTTGTGTGAAGGTTGATGTGGAGTGGAAAGGTGTTGAAGGCAGGGAGGCCAGTTAAGAGGCTGGTTGGGCAAGCAGTGATGAACTTGGGTGGCAACAGTGAGAACAGAGGGAAGCGGACGGATGTTAGAGAGATTGCTAAGGTAGACTCAATTGGACTTGGCAACCAACTGGATGTAGGGATTGAGTGAGGAGGAAAAGTCTGGGAAAACTTGAAGGTTGAAGTCCGAATGACTGGTAGGCTGTTGGTAACGTCAGTACAAAAAAGGAAGTTATGAGGAGGGACAGGTATTGGGAGAAATATAATGTGCATTTTTGAGAGGTGACTAAGTGTTGTATAGAGCCACATGCTTAGAGCCAGGGAGACCTAGGTTTGTTTGAATCCTGTCTCAGATTCTTACTGTGTAACCCTGAGCAGATCACTTAACTTCTCTCACTATCAGTATCCATCTGTAAAATGGGATAATAATAGCACCTACCTCACCAAGTTGTTATGAGGGTGTTAAATGCTTTGTAAACCTCAAAGTCCTATATAAACATGAGTGGTGATTATTTTTGGATGCTAGCAAGCCATACACAGGAGTCATTCAGCAGTCAGGAGGAGAACATTGGATTATAAGATTCATTGTTGTTGTTTATCCTTCATTATCTTTTTTAAAAAATTTTTATGGGGCAATGAGGGTTAAGTGACTTGCCCAAGGTCACACAGCTAGTAAATGTTAAGTGTCTGAGGTCAGATTTGAACTCAGGTCCTCCTGACTCCAGGACTGGTGCTTTATCCACTGAGCCACCTAGCTGCCCTGTTTGTCCTTCATCCTCAAGGAAGACTGTGACATCAGGGTGATGTTATGACTTGCACTGAATTGAATTTAAGTGAGGGGGCGCTGTGCAAGGTCACCAGCCTCACTCTCTCCTCCAGAGCCATCTGGGTCTAGTGGCAACATATAGATCAGGATAACTGGAGATGGCCCCAGATGTTTAAGACAATTGGGGTTAAGTGACTTGTCCAGGGTCACACAGTTAAGTGTCTGAGGTGAAATTTGAACTCAGGTCCTAATGACTCCAGGGCCAGTACTTTATTCATTGCATCACTTAGCTGCCTGCAACCACAACACCGTAAGATTCAGAGCTATAAGGGATGGAATTCAACCTCTTTGTTTTACAAATGAGGAAACTGAGGTCCGTAGAGGTTAAGTGATCATCTAGGGTCATATAGTTAGTAAGTATCTGAGGTAGGATTTGAACCCAGCTCTTCCTGACTCCAAAACCATTCCTTTATCCTCTAAGCCATGTTGCTTTCCTCGTTAAACCCCATCACTCATCCTTTGAAGTAGAAGACAATTCCCTACAGCAGGAAGGGAAGGTTTCCAAAGATCCCCAAGGAGGGGCAATACCTCTTCTGTGTCTAGTCCAGGATGTGTCCTTTTGTTTGACGGGAGGCCAGCTGAGTGTGGGAAACTCCTGCTTCTACTTATTTTGGCTGCCCTTGCTGGGTGGACAGAGGATGTGACTTAGACTCAGAAAATTTATCAGGGACTCAGCTCTACTCCCAGGCCCAAGAGGTCACTCGAAGTCATAGAATTTTAGAACTCGGATATCCGCCTCTCAGTCAAGACTGTGGGCAAAAGGCCAGAAGATCCCAGGGGTGGTGGAACCTGCCGGCCACGCCTTAGCTGAGACAGGAATCAAATGGATCTATTGCTCTTTCCCTTGAAGCCCAGCAACTATTTCCAAGGACTCAGAATGGAGGAGGAGAAAGAAGTCCTTTGCACCAGGGACTTATTGAATTTTGCTTTGAATTCTTTCTTTCTTTCTTTCTTTCTTTTTTTTTTTGTCTTTAAAGAAGGTCTCTTGAGAAGCCAGAAATGAGGGTCAGGTTGCCATTGTTAAAGTCAGGTTCCTGACTGCACATCCCTTCCAACTCTAAATAGATGATTCTATAATACCACGTCAGTTAGCGGAAGCCTGAATCCTTGCAAAAGATTTGTTACCCTCTGAAAACCTTAGGGGGCTTTACTTATCATAATAAGAGCCAATGTTTATATGGTACTTCAAGGTTTGCAAAAATACTTGATACTTGTATATTCGAGCCTTGAAACAACCCCCAGAGTAGTAGACGTGTTATCATCTCATTTTATAGATGAAGAAACTGAGGCTCAGAGAGGTTGAGTGATTTGATTATTAAGGTGAGGGTGAGACACAGGATTGGAACCCAAGTCTTCTAGACTCTTTCCATTGTGTTAAGTTGTCTTTTATGAGAACAAAGGATCAGAAGCTTAGAGCTGGAAGGAACTTTAGAGATATCTAGTTCAATCTCATTTTTATAGAGGGGAAATCTAATGGCCCAGAGAGGGGAATGACTTGCCCAAAGTCACACAGCTAGTGAGGTAGCAACTGATGATAAAAGAGTTTCCATTATGCCCAAAGGGCTATAAAGCTGTGCATACCCTTTGACCCAGCAATACCACTTTTGGGTCTTTTTCTCAAAGAGATCATGGAAAGGGGAAAAGGACCCACACGTACAAAAATATTTATAGCTGCTCTGTAGGTGGTGGCAAGGAATTGGAAGTTGAGGGGATGCCCATCAATTGGGGAATGGCTGGACAAGTTGTGGTATATGAATACAATGGAATACTATTGTGCTGTAAGAAATGATGAGCAGGAGGAGTTCAGAGAAACCTGGAGGGCCTTGCATGGGCTGATAATGAGTGAGATGAGCAGAACCAGAAGAACATTGTACACAGTATCATCAACATTGTGTGTGGATCTACTGTGATGGACTATATTCTTCTCACCAATGCAATGGTACAGAAGAGTTCCAGGGAACTCATGATGGAAGAGGATCTCCAAATCCAAGGGAAAAAAAAGAACTGTGGAATATAGATGCTGAATGAACCATACTGTTTCTTTTGGTTTTGGTGCTGTTGTTTTTTTATTTTGAGGTTTTTCCTCATTGCTCTGATTTTTCTCTTATAACATGACTAATGCAGAAATATGTTTAATGTGTTATATACATACATATATACATATATATATACATACATACATATATATATAAAACCTATATCAGATTACCTGCTGTCTAGGGGAGGGGGGGAGGGAGGGGAGGGAGGGAGAAAAATCTGAAATTGGAAAGCTTGTGTAAACAAAAGTTGAGAACTATCTTTACATGTAATGGGAAAAAAATAAATAAAATACTTTGTTAAAAAACAAAACAAAAAAGAGTTTCCAATGTCAGAAAAGACATTAATTTTTTAAAAATTAAAATTTTGACATGGAATAAACTTTGCAACCACTTACATTAAAAAAAACACTATTGCTATAATCACTTGTTTTAAACTATTTGGCATTGTGGTCACAAAATTGAAAATTTTTAAATATTCTGGATTTACAACCCAAATAAAATGAGCCTTTTCATATATAATGTAGAGCAGATGAGTAGATGAAACCATTAATCTTTGTTATATACTGTTTGTTTTTCTTTTTCTTTTTCTGGAAGGAAGAGCAACTCATTTTAAATTGTTTTTAATTTTTTTCAATTAATAGACATTTATTTTCTTTCCTATATTTTTTTCACCCATTGGCAGGAGGAACCCTTGAAACAAATATGCATAGTCAAGCAAAACAGATTTCCACATTGACCATGTTCAAAAAAAGTATATTTCATTCTGCATCTGGAATCTATCACCTCTCTTTCAGGAGGTGGGTGGCATGGTTCAGCTATGGTCCTCTGGAATTGTGGCTGATGATCACATTGATCAAAGTTATTGTCTTTCAATGTTGTTCATTTTTATAATGCTGTAGAAATTGTTTTCCTGGTTCTGATCTTTTTACTCTATATTTGTTCATTCAATTTTTTCCTTGTTTCCTTGCAACTATTCCTTTCATTTCATTTCTTTTCTTTTTTTTGGAGGGGGGGGGCAATGAGGGTTAAGTAACTTGTCCAAGGTCACACAACTAGTAAGTGTCAAGTGTCTGAGGCCCAACTTGAACTCAGGTTCTCCTGAATCCAGGGCTGGTGCTTTATCTACTGTGCCACCTAGCTGCCACTCTTTCATTTCTTACAGTGCAATAGTATTCTATTATTTTTCATGTACCACATTCAGCCATTTCCCAACTGATGAGAACCTCCTAATTTTTCTACAAAAAACTAAAATAAATATTTTTGTACCTATAAGTCCTTTTTCCTCTTTGATTTTTATTAAGGATATGCATAGTAATGATATTTCTGGGTCAAAAGGTACACAGAGTTTAGTGACATTTTAGGTATACCATACTTCTAAATTGCTTTCAAGAATTGGTCTAGGGGGCAGCTAGGTGGCTCAGTGGATAAAGCACTGGCCCTGGATTCAGGAGGACCTGAGTTCAAATTTGACTTTAGTCACTTGACACTTACTAACTGTGTGACCCTGGGCAAGTCACTTAATCCTCATTGCCCTACAAAAAAAAAAAAAAGAATTGGTCTAGTGACCAATAGATAGCTCTCTATCAAGAGTGCATTAGTTTAAAAAAAAGTGCATTAGTTTACGTGTCTTCCCACAACACCTCCAAAAATTGTCATTTTCCTTTCCTTGTTATCTTTACAGTTCTGATGGGCATGATATAGAAGCTCAGAGTTGCTTTAATTCACATTTCTGTAATCATTAGTGATTTGGAGCATTTTTTAAAAATATGGCTATTATTAGCTTTGACTTTATTTTCCTTTGAAAACTGCCCATTCATATCCTTTGACCATTTGTTTATTAGGAAATGACTCTCATCCTTATAAATTTGAACCAGTTCCTTACACATCTTGGAAATGAGAACTTTATCAGAGAAACTTGTGGCAAAGATGTTTTTTTTTGTTTTTTTTTTCCCAAGCTAATTGCTGCCTTTCTAATTTGAACTGCATTGATTTTCTTTGGGTAAAACCTTTTCAATTTTCTGTAAAGTGTCCATTTCATCTTCTGTGATCCTCTCTTTCCCTTGTTTAATGAATTATTACCCAATTCATACTTGCATATGCATATATACATTTATATATTTGTTTTTTCCCCCTTGCTTCACTAGTTTGATTATGATGCGATAGTTGTGATAGCTCTGTTTTCCTTTTGTTGGGGGGGGGCAGGGTAATGAGGGTTAAATGACTTATCCAGGATCACACAATTAGTAAGTGTCTAGTGTCTGAGGCTTGACTAAAAAAAAAAAAATTAAAAAAAATAAAAATCAGTGCCTAGTTTTATTTAAAAACTTTTTTTTTTTTGGTGTGAGACAATTGGGGTTAAGTGACTTGCCCAGGGTCACACAGCTACCAAGTGCTAAGTGTCTGAGGCCGGATTTGAACTCAGGTCCTCCTCAATCCAGGGCCGGTGCTTTATCCACTGAGCTACCTAGCTGCCCCAGGTTTGTTTTGTTTTGTTTTGTTTTGTTTTTGCGGGGCAATGGGGGTTAAGTGACTTGCCCAGGGTCACACAGCTACCAAGTGTCAAGTGTCTGAGGCCGGATTTGAACTCAGGTACTCCTGAATCCAGGGCCGCTGCTTTATCCACTACGCCACCTAGCCGCCCCCAGTTTTATTTTTTAATAAATTTTTATTGACATCTTTTTTTCTAATATCACCAAAATTTATTTTAGTATTCCTCTCCCAAATAGTTATCTCCTTTAACAAAATTAAAATTTCTGCTTTGGTATTCAGTTGGAAGGGTTTTTTTAAATAACATTTTATTTTTTCCCAATTACACATAAAGAAAAATTTTAACATTCATTTTTTAAAAGTTTGAGGTCCAAATTCTCTCTCTTCCTCCCTTCCTCCCCTCCCTGAGACAGTAAGCAGTTTGATATAGGTTATACATGTGCAATCATGCCAAACATATTTCCATATTTTCTTGTTATGAAAGAAGACATAGAAAAAAACCCATAAAAAAATAAAGTGAAAAATAGTGTGCTTTGATCTGCATTCAGACTTCATCAGTTCTTTCTCTGAATGTGGATGATATTTTTCATTGTGAATTAGTTGGGAAGTTTTTGATGTGTTACTTTTATATGTGTTTTTTTTTTTAAAAGCTGCATATCCAATTCATTACTCTCTTTTCTCCCTTTTTTTGATTTCTTTAACAATATCAATTTTCCCCTAAGGACTGCTTTGCCTTACCCCAGAAGTTTTAGTATATTGTCTCATTGTTGTAATTTTCTTTGAAGAAATGCTCTATTGTTTGTATTATTTGGTTTTTAACCCGCCAATTCTTTAGGATTAAATTATTTTATTTGACAATTAATTTTTAATCCTTTCTTCAAAGGCCCTTTAGTTTTTTAAAAATTTAATCTAATTCTTTTGGGGGGGGTTACATTTTAACTGTCTTCCTTCCTTCCTCCCTCCCTACCCTGCACTAGAGAAGGCCACCATATGACACAGATTTATAAGTATATGTAAACTTTATCTGCTTGCTCACCGTCTCAGGAAGGGAGGGAGGGAAGAATGGAGAGAGGGATAGAATTCAGAACTCAAAACTTTAAATAAAAATGTTTAAAAAAAAGAAAAATAAATTAAAAAATTTTAAAGCATTTAAGTAAAAAAAAACCAGGGCTAATGAGTTATGTAAAATCATACTATGCACACTTCTAGTTATCAGTTCTTTCTCTGGAAGTCGATATCATCTTCCTTCATAGGTCTTTTGTGGTTGATTTGACTATTTCTAATCCTCAGAATAACTTGGCTGTTCACAGTTTTTTGAACAGTACTATTGTGACTGTATACAACATTCTCTTGGTTCTGTTCATTTCGCTTTTCTTTTTTTTTTTTTGTGGGACAATGAGGATTAAGTGACTTGCCCAAAGTCACACAGCTAGTAAGTGTCAAGTGTCTGAGGTTGGATTTGAACTCAGCTCCCCCTGAATCCAGGACTGGTGCTCTAACCACTGTGCCACCTAGCTGCCCCCCCCATTCATTTCACTTTTCATTATTTCATGTGTTTCCATTTCCCCCCAGTATCAACCAGTTTATCATGTCTTATAGCACAGTAGCATTCCCTTATAATCATATGCTGCAACTTGTTTAGTCACCACCACAGAGAGAGTTGCTATAAATATTTTAAAACATATAGGTTATTTTCCTTTTTCCCTGATCTCCTTGGGAAACAGACCTAACAATGGTATTGCTGGGCCAAAGGGTATACAGTTTTATAACTCTTTGGGCATAATTCCAGATTACTCCAAAATGGTTAGATCAGTTCACACACAATTCCACTAACAGTGCATTAGTGTCTCAATTTTTTCCATATCCCCTCCTACATTTGTTGTTTTCCCCTTCCGTCATTTTAGCCAATCTAATAGGTGTAAAATGGTATCTGAAAGTTGTTTTAATTTGCATTTTTTCTAACAAATAATGATTTAGAGCATTTTTTCATATGATTATAAATAGTTCTTATTTCTTCATCAAAAAACTGCCTGTTGGGGGGGGGGCAGCTATGTGGCGAAGTGGATAAAGCACTGGCCCTGGATTCAGGAGGACCTGAGTTCAAATCCGACCTCAGACACTTGATACTTACTAGCTGTGTGTCCCTGGGCAAGTCACTTAACCCTCATTGCCCTCCCCCCCCAAAAAAACAAAACAAAAAACACAAAAAACTGCCTGTTCGTATCCTTTGACCATTTATCAATTGGGGAATGACTCATATTCTTATAAATTTGACAAAGTTTTCTATATATTTAAGATATAACACCTTTATCCAGGAAACTATAAAATTCCCCCTCCACCCTTGCAGTTTTCTCCTTTCTAATCTTGGCTACATAGGTTTTATTTGTACAAAACTTTTTTAATTTAATGCAACCAAAATTATCCATTTTAAATCTCACAATTCTCTCTATCTCTTGTTTATTCATAAATTCTTTTCCTGTCCCTAAGTCTGAGAGGTAGTGTGTTCCATGTTCTAATTTTTTTAATGATATCTCCCTTTTTATTTAGTTCATGTATCCATTTTGACCTTCTCCTATTAAATGGCTTGAGATTTTGATCTATACCCAATTTCCATCAGACTGTTTTCCAGGTTTCCCTACAATTTTTTTTACCAAATAGTGTATTCTTATAACAGAAGCTTGTCTTTACATTTGTCAAATGCAAGGTTACTATAATAATTTACTCCTATGCATTGTATATCTACTCTGTTACACTGACCTATCTTTCTATTTCTTTCTTTTTTTGTAGGGCAATGAGGGTTAAGTGACTTGCCCAGGGTCACACAGCTAGTAAGTGTCAAGTGTCTTGAGGTCACATTTGAACTCAGGCCTTCCTGAATACAGGGCTGGTGCTTTATCCACTGTGCCACCTAACTGCCCCTACCTTTCTATTTCTTAGCCAATACCAGATAGTTTTGATAATTACCACCTTATAATATATTTTAAGAACTGGTACTGCTAAACCTCCTTGCTTTACATTTTTCATGAATTCCTTTGACATTCTTGACCTTTTGTTCTTTGAAGTGAATTTTGTAATTATTATTTAGCTCAATAATATATATATATGGCAATTTGAATAAATAAATTATAGGATTGGCATTGAATAAATACATTAGGTAGAATTGTCATTTTTATCATATTGACTCTGTCCATGAACAAGAAACATTTTTCCAATTAAATCTTATTTTTATTTGTATAAAAAGTGTTTTATAATTATGGTCATGTAGTTCTTGGGTTTATCTTGGCAGGTATACTCCCAGGTGTTTTATACTGTCTACAGTTATTTTATTTTATTTTTTTTGCGGGGCAATGGGGGTTAAGCGACTCGCCCAGGGTCACACAGCTGGTAAGTGTTAAGTATCTGAAGCCGGATTTGAACTCAGGTACTCCTGAATGCAGGGCCGGTGCTTTATCCACTGCACCACCTAGCCGCCCCTACAGTTATTTTAAATGGAGTATCTCTTACTATCTCTTCTTGCAGGGTTTTATTAGTGATATATAGAAATGTTGATGATTTATGTGGATTTATTTTATATCTTGCTACTTTGCTAAAATGATTAATTATTTCAACCAGTTTTTTAATTGAATCTCTAGATTTTCCAAGTATATAAGTATATCATCATATCATCTGCAAAAGAGTTAATTTTATTCCCTCATTGCCCATACTGAAAGGGAAAGGGATTAAGTTCATTTTAACTCAGTTCCTGTAGCACAGTCCCACCATGTTCCAAGTTCAAAGCCTCCCTTGGGTTCATGCCCCAGGCATCCTGATTTCTGAGGGCTTCCCTGTTGGATTAGCTGCAATATCCCTCTTGGAATCCAGCTTCAATTCAGGGTTCCAAGAACCTGGCATAGAACTGGAAATGACAAACAGCACAGAAAAAAAAATCCCAAGGTCGGTTGAGAAGGGTGAGGTTAGGCCACTGAGCCTAAAATGGGGGGGGGGGGCATCACAATATCATCATAAAACAGCTAGCATTTATACAACATTTTAAAGTTTGCGAAGCAATTTACATTTATTGCCTCATTTAATCCTTACAACAACCCTGGGAAATATCTTCATACCCCTTTTACTCCTGAGAAAACTGAGGATGAGAAAAGTTAAATGACTTGCCTAGGATCATACTGCCAGTTAAGTGTCTGAGGCAGGATTTGAATTTAGTCCTTCCTGAATCCAAGTCTAGGGCTCTCTTCATTTTGCCACTGTCACATCTTTATCACTATCTTTGAAACCTTGGAAATAGTAAATTTGGATTTGGAAACACATCTCGTCATTTTCTCTTGCTTCAAAGTTGGGGGTGGGAAGAGCATATAATCTGCAAGGAGGCAGTTTTCAGATCAATATGAGGAGTTGTTAAGAGGCAGATAGGCTTGGAACAAGCCTGACATCTATCAGCTGTGTGACCTTGGGCTAGTCACTTAAATTCTCTCTCGGTGCTAATGGCCAGTAGTCTCCTAAGTATTTTGGCAGTGCCTCCTTCTCAGTAAAAATGTTGATTAATTATAAATTATATATATGCATGTACCACTGTACTAGTATGTTATGTTATGAAATGCACGTAAAAATAGACATTAAAGAGAGATTAAAAGTGAAATAGCTTAAAATATTTTATTTATAAATGCCACAAAATTCTTTTTGCTCTCATTAAAATATAAACATTTTTTAAAGTGAGAACAGTATGATTAAATATGCTTTATTATTTAAAAAAACAAATAAACCCTGTGTAAGTCCTGGTAGGTAGGGCAACCATAAATAATAATTTTGGGGATAATTAATTATTCAGTTAATCTGCTTAATGTAGCTAGCCAAGCATATGAATTTTTTTTGGAGGGGAAGCAATTTTAGTTAAGTGATTTGCCCAGGGTCACACAGCTAGAAAGTGTCTGAAGTCATATTTGAATTCAGGCCCTCCTGACTCCAGGGCTAGCAATCCATTCATTGCATCACCTAACTGTCTACCATATAATTTTTTAAAAATGCTGCTTCATTGAAAGATAACACAAGGCCACAATCAACAATAGGTCACAAGTCAGTGAATTTTTAAAAATATTAATCAGAGTTATCACTTTTAGGATAGAGACCGAACCTATAAATTCATTGGTATAGGGGGTTGCAAGGTGAGGAAATGCCTCCTACTGATACAGACCTGCCTCTTCTCACTGCAATTTACAGACAGAATTCTGAGAGCACTGAGACATTTTTTGACTTGCCCAGGGTCACGCAATCTGCATGTGTTAAAGGTGGGTCTTGAAACCCAGGTCTTCTTGGTCTCAAGGCCAGACCTCTATCGATTATGCCGCAGTGCCTCATCATTTTTACTGCTTTTTATATGGTTTCTTTGATGGAGTTATTTCATTACTTGGAATTGCATATTGCTACCTTTGCATTTTGTTTGCATAACTAACTTTATGCAATTATATTCTAGCCAGACGGGACCAGGAACTAGTCTCTGAATTCTATCTGCTATCACCTGCCTCTGTGAATCTCTCTGTATAATCTCCCTCCCAAGCCTGGAATGCATTCCTTCTTCATCTCAAACCTGTCAAAAGCCTTCTTTCCCCTCAAGGTTCAGTTCAGGCACCACCCCCTCCCTGAGCCTCCCAGCTGTAAATTTTCTCCCACTTCAATTTTTCTTGGGGCTCTTTGTATCTCTACCTAACCCTGATCATAACCTACCCTGCATTGTAGCTATCTGCATCTGTGTTCTAATTTATAAGTTCCATGAGGCAAGGGTGTTGTTTTTGCTGTTGCTGTTTTGTGAGGCAATTGGGGTTAAGTGACTTGCCCAGGGTCACACAGCTAGTAAGTGTTAAGTGTCTGATGCCGGATTTGAACTCAGTTCCTCCTGACTCCAGGGCCAGTGCTCTATCCACTGCACCACCTAGCTGCCCCAAGGGTGGTATTTTTATATTTGTAGTGTGAGTGCCTAAACGATACTGTGTATTGAGAGCCTGCTATGTGTCAGGCGCTGTCCTAAGTGCTGGAGATATTCTCACAAAAGAGAGACAGTTCTTGTTCTCATGAAGCTTATATTTTACTATGTTTTATAATGTATTCACAGATGAGTAAATCCAGGCTATTTACAGAACAGGTAAATAGTGACTTGGGGTAGGCGAACAATTAGGGGAATCAGGAAAGGTATAGGAGGTGGCCCTCGAAATGAGGCTGCAAGTGTATTTAGGGCTCAAGGGAGAAAGAATTCTCCTGTTGTCCTGATGTATGTATATCTTGCCACTGAACCCAGATCGTTTTGGAGGAGAGAGGTTGGTGACCTTGCACTGCCCTCCCTCACTTAAATCCAATTCAGTGCAAGTCATGACATCTCCCCGATGTCATGGTCCTCTTCGGGAATGAAGGACAACAATCCAGGCAAGGGAGACAGTCCCGTGATGTCATGTATGGGGAAGGGCAAGTGTGACTGGGGCTTTTAGTGTGTGAAAAAATGTGTAATCAGCCTAGAAAGACAGGTTGTAACCAAATTGTGAAGAGCTTTCAATGCCAAACAGAGGGCATTGTATTTGCCTGAAAGTATTGCGGAGAAAAGGAATGACATGGTCAGATTTACCCTTTAGAAATATCATTTTAGGGGGCAGCTAGGTGGCACAGTGGATTAAAGCACCAGCCCTGGATTCAGGAGGATCTGAGTTCAAATCCATCCTCAAACACTTGACACTTACTAGCTGTGTGACCCTGGGCAAGTCACTTAACCCTCATTGCCCCACCAAAAACAAAACAAAAGAAATATCATTTTAGAAGCTGTTTGAAGAATGAATTGGAGCAGGGAAGGGTTGGATGCAGGGACACTAAGGAGGGGGCTATTTCAGACATCCTGGCAAGCAGTGATGAGGCTCCAGAAGAGGCATCAGATTGTACCACCAGTGAGTGCATTGGTAATCCAGATTTCGACAGTCATTTTGGCCCTATGAAGTTCAGTGTTTTAAATGCTTCTTATGATTTCTTATGACAAGGTGATACTAATTATTTTAGATCATCTTTGATAGATCAGTATAACTCACACAGCCTCATGAATTTTCTAATACATTTTGTAATCAGATTGTTTGTTGTAGACAGTCCTCTTCCCTATCCCCTACCATAAAAAAATTCCCCAGGGCACTTCTCACCCCAGGGGCTACCTTCTCTTCCAGTCTGGGATGATTTGCCCTTTGAGCCCCATGGGATGCTTTGCCCATTTCTGATGTTTATCATGCAATAATGCAGAGTATAATTCTCAGAGTATAACCCCCTCTACTAGACTGAGCTCCATGAGCGTAGGGATAGTCTTACCTAAATTCTGCATTCCTCTTCCTTCCCCACCCCTGCCATCTCCCATGGCATGACAGGTATTGCTCTGCTTTAGATGAATTGTGCCTTGAAAGAGAGACTCCAATTCCAAGTCTGCCTCCAACCTTTACTTACTTACTAGCTGTGTGACCTTAGGCACTTTTCTGAACCTTAATTTCACAGAATCACAGCTTTAGAGTTGCAAGACACCCCAGCAGTCTCTTAGGCCAACCCCTTCAAAATAAGGAACCCATCACCTCTAACCTGGACTATTGCAATAGTCCCTTCAAAGTTACGTCATCTAGCATTTATTAGGCATTCACTAGGAACAGAAAGGCAATTCCTGTCCTCCTGGCATTTGCATTCTAAAGTAGGGAGGGAAGACAAAAGAATAAAACTGGAAGCTGAAATCCTGGGGGGTTGGGGAAGGAGGGATGGTATTGGTGAGGGGGCATGGTAGAAAAAAAAAGTTTGGAGATTCTGGAGCAGAGCCAGAGAAAATTACAGGCATGGCAAACAGCCAGTGAAAATGCCCACTTAGAAGATGGGAGTATTACTGGGTAGAAGAGTATGTTTATGGAAGGGCAAGAAGACAGGAAAGGGAAAGATGGAACAAAGGATGTTAAATCTGATCCTGGAAATAATAGAGTTGGCAGCTAGGTGGCAGAGTGGATAAAGCACTGGACTTGGAATCAGGGACATTCATCTTCCTGAGTTGGATTCAGACACTTCCTAGCTGTGTAATCCTGGGCAAGTCACTTAACCCTGTTTGCCTCAGTTTCCTCATCTGTAAAATGAGCTGGAGAAGGAAATGGCAAACCCCTCCAGTATCTTTTTCAGGTAAACCCCAAATGGGGGTCATGAAGAGTTGGATGCAACCTAATAACAACAACAAGCAATAGGGAGCTACTGGAATTTGTTGAATAGTAGTGGCGGAGGCAAAGGGAGCTGGTATGGTCAGATCTACTCTTTAGAAAGATCACTTTAGCAGCATGGACTGGAGTGGGGAGAGACTTGAGGCAGGCAGACCCACCAGGGAGGCTATTGCAATGGTCCAGGTGTGAAGTGATGAGGGTCTGTACTTTGGTGGAGACTGTGTCAGTAGTTGAGAAGTGGACATGAGAAATGCTTGGTACATAGTAAGTGCTTAATAAATACATTTTCATTCATTTTAAACATTCACCTTCAATTCCTCACCTTCAGTAATCCCCACATGTCCCATCAGTTGCCAAATCTTGCAATATCTATCTCTACATCCATTGCATGCATCTCTTTTTCGCCACTCACACAGCAATCACTCTGCTTCAGTCAGTGAATAAACATTTATTAAAAACCTACTATGGAGGCAGCTAGGTGGCGCAGTGGATAGAGCACCAGTCCTGGAGGCAGGAGGACCTGAGTTCAAATCCGGCCTCAGACACTTGACACTTACTAGCTGTGTGACCCTGGGCAAGTCACTTAACCCCAATTGTCTCACCAAAAACAAACAAACAAAACACCAAAAAACAAAAAATCTACTATGGGGGGCAGCTAGGTGGCGCAGTAGAAAAAGCACTGGTTCTGGATTCAGGAGGACTTGGGTTCAAATCCAATCTCAGACACTTGACACTTACTAGCTGTGTGACCCTGGGCAAGTCAGTTAACCCTCATTGCCCTGCAAAAAAACAAAACCAAACCAAACCAACAAACAACCTACTATGTACCAGGCACTGGTTCAAGCACTCATCACTTCTCTCCTGGTCTATTGCAACAACCTTCTAATGGATCTTCCTGCCTCAAGAAATCCAGTGATTTCCTGTTTCTTCCAAGATCAAATATAAAATCTGCTGTTTTTCTTTTAAAGCTTTTTACAATCTGGCCCCTTCCTATTTTTCTAGTTTTCCTACATGCTATCTTTTTGTAGTGCAGTCACACTTGCTTAATTTCCTAATGGCTACTTTCCTGGACTTCATCATCTCCAGAAACTCATCATTCTGCAAGACGAAATCAATTAGGAAACTCACACCTCCTCAGGCACCCACTGCCTCTGGAATCCCTCCTTCCCTCTTGTTGGAGAGGATGGGAGGTAGACATTTGGGAGTCCCTCCCCTCATCCTCTTTCCTTTAAGGTTGGAAGGGGATTCTCCTCCTCATTTCCCACCCTATCCTCTTGGACTTCATAATCTTTGGAAACTCATCATTCTGGAAGATGAAATCAACTCAACATCTTCAGATCATTTCCCATCTGGGCTGCATGAACTTCATCCTTTCTCCCCATTTTCATCTTCTTATTATGTGATATGCCCAGCTCCCTCCACCTATTAGATTTTTTTTTTTTTTTGCGGAACAATGAGGGTTAAGTGACTTGCCCAGGGTCACACAGCTAGTAAGTGTCAAGTGTCTGAGGCTAGATTTGAACTTAGGTCCTTCTGTATCCAGGGCCGGTACTCTATCCACTGTGCCACCTGGCTGCCCCCCTCACCTCTTTTTAATCTCTCTTTCAGCATCAGGAAGTTTATTTTGTTTGTGGTTATTCCCTACCTGGTATTATGTTCCTCTTCATCCCCACTCCTCTCTATTCCCACTAGTTTCCCTGTTGTGGCTGATGTATTTCTTTTTTTTTTTAATTAATAAAGTATTTTATTTTTTTTTCCGTTACATGTAAAGATAGTTCTCAACCTTTGTTTATACAAGCTTTACAATTTCAGATTTTTCTCCCTCCCTCCCCTTTCTCCCCCCTCCCCTAGACAGCAGGTAATCTGATATAGGTTTTATATATATATATATATATACACACACACACACATAATAACATTAATCCTATTTCTGCATTAGTCATGTTATAAGAGAAAAAAAATCAGAGCAATGATGGAAAACCTCAAAATAGAAAAAAAAAAACAACAGCATCAAAAACAAAAGAAATAGTATGGTTCATTTAGCATCTATACTCCGCAGTTCTTTTTTTTTTTTTTTCCTGGATTTGGAGATCCTCTTCCATCACGAGTTCCCTGGAACTCTTCTGTGCCATTGCATTGGTGAGAAGAATATAGTCCATCACAGTAGATCAACACTCAATGTTGATGTTACTGGCTGATGTATTTCTACACCAAATTATGTTTTTAAATTCTCCTTTGTTCATTAAAATGGGAGTGAGGTTTATTTGTTGCCTACTCTCCCCTTTTCTCCATATTTATATATTCTTAGGAACCTCAGTTATGAAAAGTAGCAAGGTCTCCTTTGTAAACTAGTGTATTCTTTTTTTTTTTTTTTGGCGGGGCAATGGGGGTTAAGTGACTTGCCCAGGGTCACACAGCTGGTAAGTGTCAAGTGTCTGAGGCCGGATTTGAACTCAGGTACTCCTGAATCCAGGGCCGGTGCTTTATCCACTGCGCCACCTAGCTGCCCCCAAATTCTTTATTTTATCCTCTCTCTTTTTTCCCCACCACAAATCCTCAGAACAGAACCAATCTACTTTCAGGACCTCTGTTCTTCTTTTATACTCTTTGAAAAAACATCAAGATTCTTATTTCTTGTCTCACAGTCACAAACTTCTATTTGGTTCATTCTAATTTTCAAGGAATCAGTTGAGTGAGCAAAGTTTTGTACCATTTGTGCCAAACTATTAAGTCTCTTTCCAATTCTTTCTTCCATAGCTTTCATTAACATCAAAGTTCTAAACAGGGGGCGGCTAGGTGGTACAGTAGATAAAGCACCGGCCCTGGATTCAGGAGTACCTGAGTTCAAATCCGGCCTCAGACACTTGACACTTACTAGCTGTGTGACCCTGGGCAAGTCACTTAACCCCCATTGCCCTGCAAACACACACACACACACACACACACACACACACACACACACACACACACACAAAAGTTCTAAAGAGACACTTGTTTATAGAAACTCTACTTGTCCAGAGAAACTCCACTTGTCTATAGAAACTCCTGGGGCAACTAGGTGTGGATAGACTTTTGGGCCTGGAGTCAGGAAGACTCTTTTTTACGGGTTCAAATCTGGTCTCAGACACTTAGTAGCTGTGTGACCCTGGGCAAGTCACTTCACCCTGTTTGTCTCGGTTTTCTCATATGGAAAATGAGCTGGAGGAGGAAATGGCAAAACACTCTAGTATCTCTGCCAGGAAACCTCAAATGGGGTCACAAAGAGTAGGACACAAGTGAGCAACAATAACAGCTATTAGAATGTTAGCACATCATCATAGAGCTTCTTCCAATTGCCCAAATAAATGTATTTTTCTAGATTTCTTTGGACTTTAGTGTTTATATTTCAAAGTTCTTATTCAGCTCTGGTCTTTTTATCAGGAATGCTTGAAAGTCCTCTATTCCATTAAAGATCCATTTTCCCAGTATAGAATTATATTCAGCTTTGCAGGGTAACATTCTTCATCATTAATGTCTGTCTTTTGCCTTTTGGAATGTTGTATTCCAAGATATACTTTGGGTTTTAGTAGAAGCTGCCAGGTCTTATGTGTATTTGAACTCTTTTCTGGATGCTTGCTGTACTTTTTTTCCCTTTGACATGGGAGTTCTAGATTTTGGCTATAACATTCTTGGGACTTTTTCTTTTGAGGTTTCTTTCAGATGGTGATTGTTGGATTCTTTCTATCTTTACTTTGGCTTCTGGTTCTGACAGATCTGGACAGTTTGCATTTGTGACTTAGAAATATAGTGTCCAGGCTTTTTAAAAATTGTGGTTTTCAGGGAGCCCAATTATTCTTAAATTATTTCTCCTTGACCTATTTTCCAGATCAGTAGTTTTTATATCAGCTACCATATTTTCTTCTATTTTTTAAAATAAAATTTTATTGCTGTTTTCTTTTTACAATGCCCATATTTCCCCCTGTATTCCTCCTCCTCCCTCTCCCAGAGTAATTTCTTATTTTTGATTTTGAAAAATTTTATTAATCTGTTCCTCTCACTACTCTCCCTTCACTGAACAAATTAGGAAAAAAGCTTGCAAAATACAATACATTCCCACAAAACAAATTCCCACATTTTCCATAAATATGTCTCTTAGTACATTTCAAATTGATTGAAAGGAGGTGAGTGTTGTTTCTTCTTCATTCTTTTGGACTTATGGTTTATCATTGCATTGATTTGAGTTCTAAAGTCTTTCTCTATAACATTGTCATATAAATTGTCCTCCTACTTCTGCTCTTCAATCTACATCAGTTCATAGAGGTCTTTTCAGTTTCCTCTGAAAATATCCATTTCATTATTTCTTATGTCACAATAATATTCCACTACTTTCCCATACCAACAATTTGTTCAGCCATTCCCCAATAGGAGGACATTCCTTTGATTTTTGGCCACCATGAAAGAAGCTCCTATAAACATTTTTGTATTTATAAATAATTTTCTTATTTTATTTCTTTGGGGTATTGACCTAGTAGTGGTATAGTTGGGTCAAAGGACATGCACAGTTTAATAACTTTTGGGGCAGAATTCTAAATTATCTTCCAGAATTCGTTAGACCAATTCACATTTCCTCCAATAGTGCAATAGTTTACCTGTTTTCCCAGAGCCCCTTTGATGTTTTTAATTTTCATCTTTTATCACTTTTGCCACTTTTATGGGGTTTTTTGTGGGGCAATGAGGGTTAAGTGACTTGCCCAGGGTCACACAGCTAGTAAGTAAGTGCCTGAGGCTGGATTTGAACTCAATTCTTCCTGAATCCAGGGCTGGTGCTTTATCCACTGTACCACCTAGCTGCCCCCTGTTGTTGTTTTTGTTGTTGTTGTTTGTTTGTTTTGTTTTTGCTTTTGTCAATTTTATGGATGTGAAACGGAACCTCAAAATTGCTTTAATGTGTATTCCAATTATTAATGATTTAGAACATTTTTTTTCATATGGCTATAGATACCTTGGTTTTCTTCCTTTGAAAACTTCCTATTTGTATCCTTTGACTATCAGAGAATGGTTCTTAGTGTCATAAATATGAGTCAGTTCTTTCCATAGCTGGTATATGAGAGAAACTTGCAGCAAATATTTTCCCCAGTTACCCATTGCCCTTCTAGATTTGACCATATTAGATCTGTTAGTGAAAAAACTTTTCAGTGTTGTACAGTAAACATTTTCTGTTTTATCTTGCATGATCCTATTACTTTTTTAGCCATGAACTCTTCCCTTATCCATAGATCAGTCTAAATCTTGTGATTTTGTTTTAATATTTCTTTTTTTCTTTTCTTTTCTTTTCTTTTTTTGAGGCAATTGGGGTTAAGTGACTTGCCCAGGGTCACACAGCTAGTGTCAAGTGTCTGAGGCTGGATTTGAACTCAGGTCCTCCTGAATCTAGGGCTGGTGCTCTATCTACTATGCCACCTAGCTGCCCCTGCTTTAATATTTCTTGCTGTTTTGTGGAGTCATTGATTTCTGCTTGTTCTATTATAGTTTTCAGGGATTTCACTTCTTGAGTAAGGTTTATCCCCTCCTCTTCGAAGATACTTAATTCTCTCTGATCCTTCTTCAGTAGTTCCCTCCACTCTTGCTGCCTCTGGACACAGACACTTGCAGGATATACATGCCCTGTCTTTGGCCCTGATAACCTCCTCTTTGCTTGAGGACTTCCTTTCCTATTGCCTCAGAACTTCTGAATGACTTTGTCATATAACAGATGAGGTCATGTAATGTAGGTTTTTAATTAAATTTCTTGATCATTACATGGCCAGGCGCAAACTTTGGGGGTTTGTTGGAATAGTTATGTGGGAGCTGGGTGGCCCTGAATTAAGGCAGCCCTTTTGTTGGGAAGTTCTAATAAATGCTTATTAATTGATTAGTTGAAATCACCCCCTCCCAGAAACTCCAGAGAAGAACACAAGAGTAGTTCTCTTTGTCCCTGAAGCATCATCTCCCTGGGATCTAATAAAAATAATATTCACTTTTTAAAATTCAATTTTATTTTATTTGCATTTCCAAATTCTCTCCCTCCCTCTCCCTTCCCCCACCCATAGAGAAGGCAAGATATACAATATCCATTATACATATGAAGTCATGCAAAACACATTTCTTCATTGGCTATGTTCCAAAAAGAAATAAAGAAAGAGGGGAAAAAAATTATGCTTCAATCTGTACTTCTATCTGGCGGTGGATAGCATTTTTCATCACAAGCCCTTTGGAATTGTTGGGGGTCATCGATCAGAGTCACTAAGTCTTTCAGTTGATTATTCTTACAATATTGTTGTTGCTGTGTAAATAGTCCTTCTGGTTCTGCTTACATCACTTTGCCTCAATTTATATAAGATGTCCCAGATTTTTCTGAAATTATCCCCTTTCTTACAGCACAATAGTATTCCATCTTATTCACATATGGTAATACGTTCATCCATTCCCTAATTGATAGGCATCTCCTCAGTTTCTTTGGTAAAAAGATTCAGAAAAGATTAGAAGGTATAGGCTGCCCATAGGTTACAGAATAAAAAAAATTAGTAAAGCAAAAACTGACCAACCCAACAAATACAACCATTACTTCCTTCACAGCTTATATGATATTCTGTATCGGTAGCCCCCCCCACCCCCACCCCACCTCTAGCAAAAGGAAGAAAGGATATTTCATTTTTTTCTAGAGGACAAATATTGGTCAATGAAATTCATCTGAGTTTAGCTATCTTTTAGTATTGTTTTCATTTACATAAAATAGAGTTATTGTGTATATTTTTCTCCTGGTTCTGCTTACTTTGTTCTATACCAGGTCAAAGAAGTCTTCCCATGTTTCTCTGAATTATTAGTATGAATTCTTTCTCATGGCTCAATAATATGCCATTGAACTCATATACTCCAGTTTATCCAGCCATTCTCTAATTGATATGTGTTACTTTGCTTCCAATGTTTTCTACCACAAAAGTGCTGCTATGAATATTTTTTTCTGTCTTCTACCTTGTTGAGGGCTGTGTAGGCATTTATATTATTTTGTTTTAATGATGCATTAATTTTTTTATTTTGAATTTAACAAACACCCAAAAGAGAGAACGTTTCCATATATGACTTAAAACAACAACAAAAAGAAAGGATTTTATATGTGAAACCATGGATCTCTCTACACACAGCTTATTTTTAATTTGAATAAATTCAACCCACAACTTTCAGAGCTGTTCTGCTTGTCTGTTTCCTTCCATTCTCTTTTGTGCATTTAAAAAATACGTCAGGGGCAGCTAGGTGGAACAGTGGATAGAGCACTGGCCCTGGAGTCAGGAGGACCTGAGTTCAAATCCGGCCTCAGACACTTAACACTTACTAGCTGTGTGACCCTGGGCAAGTCACTTAACCCCAATTGCCTCACCCGCCCACAAAATACTTCAATGACCCTTTTTGTTTCTTTTATTCTTTTTTTTTTTTGGCAACACTATTTCTAGCTCCTTTCCTCCTCCAATTCTTTTCCCAAATAAAGACACAATCTTCTAAAGAAATAAGCATACTCACATAAAATAAGTCCATATTTGCTGTGTTGTTTTATTTTAAATTTAAAAATATATATTTAAAGTTTGGGTTTGTTTTTATATCACATTCACTTTTGGACATATATTCCTCTCTCTTCCCCTACCAAGCGATACTTCTCTATTATAGCAAAAGCTTTAAAAAAATCCAGAAAAAAAGCAATCCAGTAAAACTAACCAAGAGCATATTCAATATTCGACATCCTTAGTCTTCCACCTCAGCAGTGAAGGGAGAGAGGTACATTTCCTCAAACCTTCTCTGGGTTTTTTTGGTCACAATTACAGCGCATTCGATTTTCTTTTTGTTTTCTTTTACTTATGTTGTAGTCATTACATAAATTGTTTTCTGGTTCTGCTTAATCCACTTTTAATCCGTTGATATATATTGTAATGCTTCTCAGAATTGCTCATGTTTGTTGTTACTTGTGGTGCTTTACATTCCGTTTAGCCATTCACAATCAGCGGGCATTTACTTTGTTCGCAGTTCTTTGCTACCACAGAAAGTGGGGCCATGAATGTTTTGGTGTATAGGAGATTTTTCTCTCCTTTCCCTTCTTGGGTTATATAGTTACAGTCCAGGTCTAAAGGTAATTTTCCTACTAGCCCTTGGCAATGGGGTCCTCAAAGTCCCACTGTTGTATTTCCCTTTTGGGTTCTAGATTTTGCCCAAAGAGTGTGGAATGAGGTGGAGAGAAAAGAGGTTTCTTTCTAATACTATAGCTTAAGATTTCCTGGCTGGTGGGTGGGCTTCCCCAACATGACTATCAATTGCTATCAACTAATCAGTAAAACTGAATCAGCTTTTAAAAGTGAGTATTATGATGGTATAGCCAGAGCAAAACACTCTCTCAAGGGTCATCCTTACACATTTCTCATAAGTATGTACAGAGAACAGAGCAAAGTGGGTTTGAGCTTAGAGAACACAGACGGCCAAGGGTAGCTCTTAGAAATCCTTTAGTGGAAGTCCTGAAGACATCACCTTAAGTAGGTATTGTGTCTCTTTTCTGTTTGTAAACACTGGGTTTTACCTTTCTTCATCAAGTCCAGTCTATCCTTGGTTTCCTATGTAGACACTGCTCCTGCCAGTGGATGTTTTGGGGGACACTAAAGTCCAAATCCTCTGGTCTTCCAAAGTTCACAAAAATTCTTCTTCTGGTTAAAGGGGATGAAGCAGGGAGGGAATTGAAGTGGGCTCCATTCTTTCCCCGCTCACCACCCCAATTCTCTTTCGGGGGCTTTAGTGGAAAGGCATTGCTTGCTGGTTTTATAGAAGCCCTACTGGGTGCAGGATGAGACCAAGTCCCTAAACCAGATTTAAGGTACAACTTCTCTGTGGTTCATCCAATGGCTTTCAGGGCTGTTGAGACAGATGGATGTTTTAGTGGGTAGTATTAGATCTGCAGTCGGGAACATCTGAATTTAAATCTCACTTCAGACACTCAATAGCCCTGTGATCCTGGGCAAGTCATTTAATCTTTGTCTGCTTCAGTTACCTCAACTGTAAAATGGGAATAGTCATAATACCTTCATCACAGGCTTATTGTGAGGATAAAATCAGAAAATACTTTTTAAACCTTAAAGTACTCTATACTTGCTAGCCACTTTATTATTATTATTTCAAAGATATCTAAATTGGTCAAATGCTGTTGTTGTTTGTCCTTCATTCTCAAAGAGGACCATGACCTCAAGGTGATGTCATGACTTGGGTTGAATTGAACTTAAGTGAGGGAGGGCTGTCCAAGGTCACCAACTTTACTCTCTCCTCCAGAGCCATCTGGGTCCAGTGGCAAGATATATATCGGGACAACTGGAGATGGGCCCTGACGTGGTTTTTTTGTTTGTTTTTTGTTTTGTTTTTTGTGGGGCAATGAGGGTTAAGTGATTTGCCCAAGATCACACAGCTAGTAAGTGTCAAGTGTCTGAGGCCAGATTTGAACTCAGGTCCTCCTGAATCCAGGGCCACCTAGCTGTTCCCGGTCCCTGATGTTTTAAGGCAATTGGGGTTAAGTGACTTGCCCAGGGTCACACAGCTAGGAAGTGTCTGAGTTGAAATTCAAACTCAGGTCCTCCTGACTTCAGGGCCAGTGCTCTACCCACTGTGCCATCTAACTTCCCCAAATTGATCAAATAGGACTTAGCCCAAAGCCTGCGATTAATTGATTTGATGGGTACCTAGGTCTAGTATGTTCTCACCTAGTTCTGAGTGAAGCATCTCTTCCCTTATTTTAACTAGAGAGGAGTGTAATTGTCCAGGCTGACCCCTACACTTATAACCTCCCTCTATTTTTAATATTTACTGAGAAGCCTATAGTCCCTTATCTTGGAGAGCTTTTTAGTGTCCTTGGGAGGTTTTGCATTCCCCTTTCTGAACACCTTCCCCAGTGTTTGGTTCTAAAGAGACTGGAATAAAGTCTGCATAGCACACAATCATTTATTTTATTTTATTTTATTTTTTTGGTGGGGCAATGGGGGTTAAGTGACTTACCCAGGGTCACACAGCTAGTAAGTGTCAAGTGTCTGAGGTCGGATTTGAACTCAGGTACTCCTGAATCCAGGACCGGTGCTTTATCCACTGTGCTATCTAGCCGCCCTCTATTTTATAATAATAAACTTTTTTATTTATAGTTTGGGGTTCCAAATTTTATCCTGCAATTCAAAATTGGTCCCCGCACTCTTTCCTTCCCTCTCCTCCCCCCTCCCTGAGGTGGCGAACAATCAGATATGGGTTATACATGTATGATTTTGAAAGCCATTACCACATTTGTCATTTTGTACAAGCAAACAAGTAAAAGAAAAAAAATGAAAGAAAGTGAAAAATAGCCTGCTTCCTTCAGTCTGTTCCACCCATATCAGTTCTTTCTTTGGAGGTGGATAGTATGTTTCATCCATAGTCCTTTGGGCTTGTCTTGAATCATTGCCTTGTTGAGAATAGTCAAGTCATTCACAGTTCTTCATCAAACAATATGCAAGCATTTATTTTAAAGAAGATAATCAATCCAGCAGCAATTCTTATTCTGATAGTGCTCTGGGCTAGACTCATATTTGGCTCTGCCATCAATACCTTGGACAAGGCTCTTCCCCTCTCTTATGCTCAGTTTCTTCCCCTGGTCCCAAGAAGGCTTTTACTACTTGGTCTTCCCCTGAATGCCTGCTGCTGTCAATTTAGATAGAGATGCACTACTTTGCTCAGGGCTGACAAACAGGGATGATTCAGTTTACAGGAGAGGTGTTTGGAAAAATCCTTTTGCTTTTCTTTAATGAGACCAAGACTATTTATGTAGATTCTGGCTGTTTTCTTTTTAAAGTCTGAATTCGAGTAATCTCTTCTTCCTGCTCAGTCCTTGGACACTGTGACCTTGCCCCCTGCCCCTACCTATTCCCTTCCCAGTGTCCTGAACCCATGACCCTATGATCCTGGCTTATGGCTCTAAACTTTCACAGCCATTATCTGACAAATATATTTTTCTATCTTTGGATAATGTTGTTGCTGTACACTGCCTCTTAGGTTGAGGACAATGAACTCATGTTCTCACTTCCTAATAGAACTCCCTTCCTGGAGAGCTGATAAAACAAAGGGCAGAATCAATTAATTATTTTGCCTAAGGTTCATTGGGTCCTTTTGTTTTCAGAGCCCAGTGTTAAGCACTGAAGGAGATACAAGCTGGATAAGACCCGGTCCATTCCTTCAGGAAGCTTATGGTTTAGATAGCTATAATAAACATGATGTGTAGTAGAGAGGTGTGAAATAAATATCTATGTGAGGGGAGGATGTTACCAACCAGGTAACAGGGAAATGAAGGGAGACTTCCTGGAGGAGATGGCTTTAGGGGTCAGACTTTAAAGTATAGGTAGGAATTCAGCAGCAGAGGGGGAAGGGGTCTTTTCTTCTTAACCCATATAGGTCTTGTTGTGGGATTCAGTCATAGAACAGAGAACACAGATTGTCAGAACTGGAAGGATTCTAAGAACATAGAATGCCAAACCTGGGATGGACCATAGACCGTGGAATGTCAAGAATTAGGGGCTGGGGTGGTGGGGTGGTGGAATACAGAATGTCAAAGCTGAGAGGCACCTTAGAACATAGAACATACAATCTCAGAGCTGGAAATAACCCTAGAATACAGAAGGGATCTGAGAACATAAAATGTCAGACCTGGGAGGAACCTTAGAATATAGAACACTCATTCTCAAAGCTGGAAGTAACCTTAGAACACAGAAGGGATCTGAGAACATAGAATGTCAAATCTGGGAGGGACCTTAGAACATAGAACATATAATCTCAAAGCTGGAAGTAATACTAGAACACAGACGAGATCTGAGACTATCAAACCCGGGAGGGACTTTAGACCCTAGAATGTCAAGAGCTGGGAGGGTCCTTGGAACACAGAATGGTTGAGCTGGGAGAGAGCTTAGAACATAGAATACAGAATGGGAACTCGACCAGCTTTAGGAAGCAGAATGTCAGAGCGGGAATGAGCCTTTGAACACAGGATGTCGAGCTGGAAGGAACTTTAGAACACAGAACATCGAAGCTGGAAGAATAGAGGTTATCGGCTGGCATAAGCCTCCTTCCTTTCATCTTACCTCCTTCGGAGGGGCTTCTTCCTCCTCCCCTCCTCTCTCTCCCCGCCCCGCCCCTTTCAGCCCAGGCCCCTCCCACTCCCGCCCCCGCGCCGCTGGGGCCCTAGCGCCCTCCCTTCCAGCCCTCGCCTGTTCCGTGCCGGCTTTTCTAGCGTCCCGGCCAGGGCCAGCCCAGCCCAGCTGACGGGGCCGCTGTGTTTACTGGCCAGACTAGAGCGGGGAGCGAGGAGCTAGGAGCGGGGAGCGCTAGTGCCTGCGGGGAAGGGGCCGCCGAGAAGGAGGAGGGGACAGGGCCAGAGCAAGGGCCTGGGGGGGTCCCAGCGCGCGGCCGAGGCCCGCTCGCCTGGGTGCAGTGCCGGATCCGCAGGCTCGCCGTCCAGCCTCGGGCCGCCGGAGGGTTACAGGGCCTGGGCCGGGGCCGCGATCTCCGGGGAGGGGGCGGGCACGCGGGCGGGGCGCGGGACTGCTGCTGGACGAGGCCCAGCCTGCTCCTTGGAGGCGGAGGAGGGGAAAGAGGCGGAGGAGAGGAGGGAGGTGGCCCCGGTCCACGCCCCTCCCGGGCCCCTCTCGTGCCCCCGGGGGGGCAGCCCCCCACCCACATTTCCTGCGCGGGGCGTTTAAAGGACCGTGGGTCCAGCCCGCCTGGGCCCACGCTGCCCTGCTCTGCCCCGCCGGCCCGGGCTGGGATGGAGCCCGCCGCCCCCTGCTCCGTCCCGCGCCCGGCTCTCTGACCCACTGCTCCCCACCCGTCGGCCGCCGCCCCCCGGCTGTCAGTCGGTCTGTGTCCCCAGGGCCATGGGGGCCGCGCGGCCGCTGACGGTCGGGCTGCCCCCGCTACTGCTGCTGCTGCTGCTGCTGCTGCTGCTGAGCACTTCGTGTGGCTTGATCTCCGGAGAAGGTGAGTCCCTTCTGGCACTGGGGGGCCCTTGGGACCCCGATTCTGTCCCTATTGCAGCCTGCGCCCGGGAAGCCCCCAGTGCAGTCCCGCAGGCTAGGGCTGTCATGGCCTGGTCACAGGGAGCTGACCTTGGCCTCTGACCTCCCAGGGTTCAGCCACAGGTTTCTCTGGGGGGCCCCAGTACAGGGGTCTGCTCCAGCCTTAGGATCCAAGCAGGTCCAACGTCTCCCAGGTTCTGTGACTCAACCTGGACCACCTTGGCTTCCTTCCCTCGTGTGCTCTGTGAGCCCCCTCTGGGCTCTGTCCTCTCGATTCTCCCCTTCTCCTACCCCTCCTGGGTGTCCTGGAGCAAGACCTAGTCCTGAGTCTCCAGGTCCCAGGGTGTCCCCAGCCCCAACAGCACCACTGCTCTGACCTGGTGGAGACCATGGGGCACTCACTGGCCAGTGATTTCTAAAGAATTCTTTCCCCCCTTCTCAATCCCAAGAATGTCTGCTCCAGGGGGAATAGGTCTGAAGGCTCTTAAGAAGGTCTAAAAAACCACGGATTTTGTCTTTTTTTTTCCTGGGATCCTCTAAGCCAATGGTCCTGAGAAAAGCAGCTTGATTAACCTCCCCACCTGCCCAGCCTCTACCCCAGTGTGTGCCTTTCAGGGTTTTGTCTGTGGTTGTTCCCAACTCCGAACTGCCCTGGGAGGGGCCGAGGCCCAGCCTGGGTCAGTTATAGGGGAGGAGATGGTTTTGGAATGAAATGAGGAGGTTGGCCTGGATAATCTCTAAGGTCCCAATCCAGCTCTGATATTGTATGGAGCTACATGGAGCCACAGACTCGAAGAGCCAAAGGAGATCCTTTCAGTGCAGAAAGTAGACTGAGGCTCAGAGAGGCAGAGACCTTCAAAGTGGAGCTGTCTGGCTTTCACTCCAGCTGTCTTGCTCTCTCTGCTGAGACCTGCTCATTCTTAACCTCAGCAAAGGAACTTTGGTGTCCATCCTGCTCTCGTTTAACGTTTTTTTGCCCTGACTGATGGTCAGTCTATAAACTAGGGTCTTTCCCTGTAACGTTCTGTCCCTTGGATTTCTGACAGATGTAGAACAGTGCCTCTGGAGAGGGCTTCTAAGGGAGATGGAAGGGCTTAATTAGGGGAGTACTTTGGCTCGTGGGCATGTTTGCTGTGTCTTTGGGTGGGTGGATGGGGACGACTGACTCTCAGGGCCTTGACAGGTGCTTTTACCTCCTTAGTTCCTGGCTCAGGCAGGGAGTTCTGGGCTTCTCATAGAACTTGTTAACACAGGGGAGCAGTGCAGCAAGGAAGACAGTGAATGAGGAAGCAGCTGCTCCCTGGGATGCCCAAGGGCTCATCTGAGGAATTCCTAAGGCCCTCCTGCCTGAGCTGGGATTTATCACCCTAGCCTTATTTTGATTATTATTGAGAATCATCAGAACTCACTTTATCTGAGAGGGAGGCTGGTGTCTGTTCTTCAGGTCCTGTTGGTTTTTTTGTTTTGTTTTAGTGAGGCAATTGGGGTTAAGTGACTTGTCCAGGGTCACACAGCTAGTAAGTGTTAAGTGTCTGAGGTTGGATTTGAACTCAGGTCCTCCTGACTCCAGGGTCGGTGCTCTATCCACTGCACCACCTAGCCTCCCCCTTCAGGTCCTGTTGATATCAAATCTGTACCCTTAAGTCTGGGAGAAATAATTTAAAGGGGGAAGAGGACCTTCTCGGTTTCAGAACAATGAGGGACACCACCCTTCTTCACTATTCCATCTGCTGGGGCTTGGGAATTGTCATGGGGCAAGACACCATCCTTTGCTTCACATTGCATGAGTTCCAAGTCAAAAGACGAGTTCAGCTCTCATCTCTGATGCTTGACCTCAGGCAAGCTCCCTGGGCCTCATTTTCCCCATCTGTGAAATGAAGGGGTTGAATTAGAAGGGCTCTAGGATCTCTTTCAGCTCTAGAGCTAAGTGAGTTGATGCATCAAAGAGAGGCCCCAAACATAGGAGAAGGTAACAGTTTCCTATTGTCACCATGACACTGTCTTTGGGTTTTTACATGGGCTGACCCCCAGTGTCTGGAATTTGCTCCCTCTTCGCCTCTGCCTCGTAGAATCCTCAGCTTATTTTTTTTCAAAGTACAGCTCAGATGACAACTTCTGCATGTGACCTTCCCTAATTCTACCCCGTGCTCCTCCTCTCCCCATTGTTAGTGTTCACTGTCTCTTGAGAATTCTTCCTGTATTATTTGTTTATACTTTGTATTTATTTATCTGTGCACATGTCGTATCCTCTGAGGAGAACATGAGTTCCTTGAGATGAGCGTGACTGGTTTTTGCCTTTGTGTTTCCAGCACCCAGCACAACCGCCTGGCTCATGCTGGCATTTAGCATTCATTTGATGGTTATTGAATTGATTCCAACCAGATCAGGGTGGGAATGCTCGTCACCAAAAGAGAGCTGAAGGTTTGTTAGTGTCCTAGGAGCTCAGGGAAGGAAAAGAGAGCTGTGGCAGTCTGGGAGAGCTTCACAGAAGAGGTGGGCCTGGAGCTAGGCCTTAAAGAGTGGGTGAATTTAGGAAGCCAAAGAGAAAGGGAAAGGCACCTTTTGATGACTGTGAATTAGTTATGTTGAGCTGATGTGGAGACTTCTCAGGGGAGGAGAGAGGCAGATTTCAGCCTGAGTATAAGAGGAAACAAATTCCTAACAGAGTCCTTACTACTTTGAGTAGGTTGCCCCTTGGGTAGTGTGAGTTCCCCATCACATAGTAGGTACTTAACAAATGCTTGTCCTATTATATGGTACTTACCCTTCAGAATCAGCCCCTACCATATTATCCTGAGCAACTCAATGGTTTGGGTTTCCCTAACAACCAAGGCATTTATCAGGGAGGAAGTAATGTGGGGGGAGAGAGGGGGGGGAGGGAGAGAGAGAGAGAGAGAGAGAGAGAAAGGGGGAAAGAGAGAGAGAGGGAGAGAAGGAGAGAGGGAGGGAGAGAAAGAGAGAGAGAGAAATGGAGAGAGGGGAGGGGGAGAGAGAGAGAGGGAGAGAGAGAGAAAGGGAGAGAGGGAGAGAAGGAGAGAGGGAGGGGGAGAGAGAGAGAGAGAGAAGGAGAGAGAGAGAAAGGGAGAGAAGGAGAGAGGGAGGGGGGAGAGAGAAAGAGAGAGAGAGAGAAATGGAGAGAGAGAGAGAGAGAAATGGAGAGAGGGGAGAGAGAGAGAGAGAGAGAGAGAGAAGAAGAAGAAGAAGAAGAAGAAGAAGAAGAAGAAGAAGAAGCCTGGAGAAAAGATTTTGGGGAAAGGGGATGAGAGGAAAGACATGATAGCAGTTATTTAGTATTTGAAGAATTAGCATAATGTAGAAAATAGAGGTTAGATTTGTTTTCCTTGGCCCCTATAAGAAAGAATGAGGAGCAATACAGGGGAAGTTACAGAGAGACAGACACATTTGGTTCCTTATATTGAAAAACTTCCTAACCAAAAGAGTGATACAGAAGTACAAGGGACTGGCAAAGGAAGTAGTGAGTCTCCCTGACCTATAGTGGTTAAACAGAGGCTGGACGATCACTCAGTAGGTGAGTTGTAGCTGGACCTCTTCTTCAGGTGAGGTTTTGACTGTCTGGCCCATAAGGGGCCTTCTCTAACTCTGAGATTTTTCTCCTCTGCCTTTCCCATTTCCCCATCTGTTCACCCCTCCCCCTCCCTCTTGTCCCTCAAGTTTTTCCACACCCCCTCTCTCCCTTTGCACCTTCCTGACTCTGAGGACCAGAATGATGAATCTGTATAGAGTCTAGATTCAGGTTAGATGTATCCGGTTTGTGGTAACCCCCTGTTTCACAATAAGGTTTGACTTTAAGAAACAGGCGTGTTGGGGCAGCTAGGTGGCACAGTGGATAAAGCACTGGCCCTGGATTCAGGAAGACCTGAGTTCAAATCCACCCACAGACACTTAACACTTACTAGCTGTGTGACTCTGGGCAAGTCACTTAACCCCAATTGCCTCACCAAAAAATGAAAGAAAGAAAGAAAGAAAGAAAGAAAGAAAGAAAGAAAGAAAGAAAGAAAGAAAGAAAGAAAGAAAGAGGCATGTTGTGGTTTCTGTTGTTAAGAAGCCTCCTTGAGGACCCCGTCCCCCTCCTTTGATTTTCTTAGGAATTAGCCCATTGCCAATTTGGAACTGGATTTATGATTCTTAAACCAAGATGTCACTGAACTGGGTACTTAGCTGTTTCACAGGTTAAAGAATGGTGTATTCTTCTGTATTCTGTTTATAAACACCCCCAAACAGATGTTTTGAGGCTCAAGGTGTTGTGCTGTAGGACAGAGCTCAGGATTCAGAGTCGGAACACCTGGGTTCTTTGTGAAGTAATGCCTCAGTTTCCCCATCTGGAAAATGGAGTGGAAGCAGAATGACTGATCTCTAAGATGCCTCCAGTTCAGTCCTACAGACATCTATTAAGTGATTACTGGGTGCTGGGCACTGGTGATACAAAGACAGAAGGAAACAGTGCCTTCCCTCAGGAAGCTTATGTTCTATTGCAGGAGACGGTAGCAAGGTACACATATAAACATCCCTTCCAGGATTGCATCTTGTTTAAACTTTGTATCTCTTCCAGTGGGGCACCTAGGGATCTGTACACAGTGGGAATTCAATAAATGTTTGACAGATGACTGAGCAAGAACCAAGTCAGGGGACATGTTTTGCAGGCAAATGCAGGAATGCAGGACAGGCAGGGAGAATGCGTCCAGGGTCTTGCCTAACACTTAAGAGCTTTGCAGCCCCATAGGGCAGAGGTAGACACAGTGGGAAACTTTCAGAGAGGTAGGGTTAGGATCAGAGGAAGGAAGGACCACAATTTACTGGGTCCTCAATTGGCCCAGGTTGCTTGGAAGCTCTTCAGGCAGGGGCTGAATGACCACTTGTCAGGGATATTGTCAAGAGCACCTGTGGTCAAATATCATGTCATATCATATTGTAAAGAGTGTGCTTAGAAGTGCGGTAGTCCAAGCCTCTCATTTTACAGATAAGGAATTGTTTGGGTTCACCGACTCACAGAATTGGCCCAGAAGGCCTCAAGGCTCTTCTGAGATGAAAATTCTAGGACTTTTGTTCTTCTAACTCTTTTCCCATGATCCTTTGTTTCTGCTATTGCTACTAAATTTCCTGCTATCATTGGTGTTTGGCTAACATCTTGGAAATGAGGACTCCCCTGTTGATGCAGGGCTCTCAAGTTGGGGGGTGGGGTACAATGGAGAATGTGTTAGGTGAGGAGTCAGAGGACCCCGGTTCAAATCCCACTGTTACTACTTACTACCTGTGTGACTTTGGGCAAGTCACATAACTTTTCTGGGTTCTCACTATTAAAAGGAGGGAATTAGACTGGGTCATGTCTGAAGTCCCTTTGAACTTGAAATCTCAGAGCAGTAATGATCTATATAATGAGTCTGTGATGTGTAGGACTGAGGGACTCTGGGAGTCAGCAGGGTGTAACTGTGAAGCTGGGGAAGGCCAGGAGAGTTTTAAAAAAACAAACAGGGTCCGTTTGACTGTCTGTCAGACTGTCCATTGCTGTGTGGCCAGCAGGGAGTGAGTATTTTTGTCTGCCTCCTGCCAAGGGTTGAGAAATGGATTGTAATAAGAGACTCCTCGGCAGCCTCTCTCCTTCTTAGACTGAATGAGGCTGTTTTCTCAATCGGGAAACTTTCAATTTGGGTCCCAGGGGGCAAAGTGGGGGCAGTTTCCTTGCAACCCTTCCCCCCGACTCTTCACTCACCCCCCCCACAACAGTTAGTTATGTGCTCTGACTGTGCAAGAAAAATTGGGATTCGAGAACAACTGTTGGCTTTGCCTTCCCTAAGTGATGCTGTATTTGGTCCCAGGATTTTACATGCATTGTCTTAATTGAATCTCCTAACAATAGGTAGGTGGCCCTACCTGAAGAAACTGAGGTGTCAAAGAGTTTGAGTCACCTGCCCAGGGTCACACAGTTGGTTGGGTGTCTGAGATGAGCTTCTAATCCTGGTTTTCTTGACTCCAAGGCCTGTATGCCAGTCCCCACCCTTCAAAGGTTGTAGGGCTGAAAGCACCTTCATTTAGTCTAGTCTCTCCCCTGTTTTACAGATGGGTGGGGGGAGGGAAGGAAAGGACCTGCTCAAGGTCACACAGGCAGTAGGTTTGGGAGCTCAGATTTGATCCGAGGTCTTCCACCACCATATCTAGCCCTATTTCTGCTAACCCGTTCTCTCTGAAGCCCAGTCCAAGCCAGCACTGCCTTTCTCTCCCAGTTTTCAATCACTTAGCTTTACTGTCTGCAGGGTATTTACTGTAAACCAAGTTTAAGTTCCAGAAACTTCTCCCAATCCAGACAGTATTTTGAACACTATGGTCTGACAGCCAGTCTGGCTCCTCCAAGCAGCCCCTCCAGTATTGCAGTTAAACTAGTTTGTCCAGGGAGTCCAGGGGCCCGCCTTCCACTTTGAGAAACTCAGGCACCTCTGCTCCCAGTCAGGGGCCTCCTCTTTCCCACCCTGCCCCCCCTACCCCCTTTCCTGGAAGTGTTGACAAAGTTGATCTCTCTTGGATTTTGAATAAAGTCATTCAGGAAAAAAAAGGCCTTGGAAACCTGGCCCTGTGTCTCTTGCTCTGGGTTCTCACCCTGGGGGACTGGTGCCCTGGGAAGGCAAAGGGCAGGGGAGATTGTGCAGTGCGGAGCTGGGGGCTGGTGAAGGGTACATGGGGCTGGAGCTAAGCTTGGGCCTAGGCTTGGGGGTGGGGTGGGGTGGAGAGCTTCACGAAAAGCCTGGAACTTCCATCGTGGCTTGGGGTGGAGGGTGGAGCTAGAGTGGAGGGAGTTTCTCTGTTTGGTCCATCCAGCATGTTTTTAGCAGGGAAAGTCAGTTTTGAAGATGGAGTCTCCTAAAATAATGTCACTTGAGTGCTGTGATGCAAACTGGTCGGCTTTCTAGTCCTGGCCTCCAAAGGATCATGGATAAACCCAATCCTCTGCTATTGAATGGTATGTGTGTGTGTGTGTGTGTGTGTGTATATGTGTGAGTCAGGTAACTAGCATTTATTAAATGCCTACTGTGTGCTCATGCTGGGGATGCAGAGAGAGGTCAAAAAACACAAAATAAAACCAACCCCCAACCTCTGTGTGTGTGTGTGTGTGTGTGTGTGTATGAGAGAGAGTGTTAGATAACTAGCATTTATTAAATGCCTACTGTGTGCTAGTGCTGGGGATACAGAGAGAAGCCAAAACACAAACACAAAATAAAACAAACAATTCGTTGTGTGTGTGTGTGTGTGTGTTGGAATGCATGTGTAAAACCCTGCTGGGATAAGTCCCTTAGAGAGCTTCTGATGGTTGGAATTCTTGATAGCCGAATGCCTGATGACACAGGCAATAAAAGATCCCTTTCTCTGACCCTCCTCTCTTTCCTCACCTTCTCTCCTGCACATGCTAATCCACATGCTCTTTTCCTGACCCCTCCTTTAGCAGAAGGGCTTTGTGGTTGTTTTTAACCTTGTTTCCACAAATTTGTATGCAGGTTTTTTTTTTTAACTTGATAACTGCTTTTCAATATAATTGGTTTCCTTTGAAGTCCTGTGTATTTTATTTTATGCATTTAAAAACCTGATTGGGGGGGGGGGTCCACAGACTTCACCAGACTGGTCACCCAAGGGGTCCAGGACATAAAAAAGGTTCAGAATCTTTGATTTAGAGGCATCATAATATAGTGGATGGAGTGTCTCACTTGGAATCAAGCAGAACCTTCAGATCTTTCCTTCGATACTTACTAGCTGGGTAACTTGACAAGTCCCTTTCACTCTCTGAACCTCAAAGACTTCATCTGTAAAATGGAGATAATACCTTAAATAAGTATCTCACTGGGGTGTTGCCAGGTTCATGAGATAATGTAGATCAACTTTACAACACTACATAATAAAAGTGTTTTATTATTTCCAGTTACATGTAGAGATAGTTTTCAACATTTGTTTTTATCAGATTTCCAGTTTCAAATTTTTTTCTCTCTCTCCCCTCCCTCCCTGCTCCCTAAGACAGAAAGCAGTCCGATATAGGTTATATATGTACAATCACATTAAACACATTTCTGCATTAGTCATGCTGTGAAAGAAGAATCAGAGCAAAAAGGAAAAACCTCAAAAAAGAAAAAAAAAGTACAAATAGTATGGTTCAATCTGCATCTAGATTCCACAGTTCTTTTTTTCTGGATTGGGAGAGCATTTTCCATCATGAGTCCTTCTGAACTATCTTGGACCATTGTATTGCTGAGAAGATCAAGTATATCACAGTTGATCAACACACAATGTTTACAACACTATATAAATGTCAGTTGTTGTTGCTATTTGCTATTATCCTTCTTCATGTCCATTCAGGCCTGGAACTAAATTCTCAAATCACTCTCCTTACAACCCTGAGTATATTCCTGGCCTGCCTGCCTGCCTGCCTGCCTGTGGGGAGTGAGGTGTATTGGAGCTGACTGTATGTAGACTTGGAGCCCAAGGTTCTGGCTTCAGATTCGAGCTCAGATACTTATTTAATGGGAACATGTCTGTGAGCATATCACTTAAGCTTTCTGCTCCTTAGTATTTGGGTTTTGTTTGTTTTGGTGGGGCAATGAGGGTTAAGTGACTTTCTCATGGCCACACACCTAGTAAGTGTCAAGTGTCTGAGGCAGGATTTGAACTCAGGTACTCCTGAATCCAGGGCCGGTGCTCTATCCACTGCCCCAGTATTTAGTATTCTTAACCTGAAAGAATGGAAGCTTAGCCCTGAGATGAGAAAACATACTTCCTTCCCTTTGCTGAGGTGTGTGACTGTGGGTATATGTGGATCTTTGCATGTGATATGACTTGGTCGATATGTTGGGTTAGTTTTAATGAAAAGATCCACTCCCTTTCCCCTTGCCCCCCCAAGGGATGGCCCTCTGGGGAAGGATAGTTGTTTGGGTGGCAGAGGGATATATTCAGTAGTGAAGGATGTGTAAAAACAGGAGCTGTTAGTACAGAAGTTTTTGTTTTTTATGTTTTGTTTTGTAAGTACAGATTTTAAAAATAATGGGGTGGGTTAGACTTTGGCCTTTAAAGTCCTAAAACCTGATCCACTCGATTTGGACCCCAAGGACCTGGGTTCAAATTCCAGGTCAGGCATGGACTACATGGGTGACTCTGGGAAAGCCCTCTTATCTCTCAGGTTTTTCTCTTCTTAAAATGAGAAAGCTGGACTAGGGTCTCTTCCAGCCCTGGGGCCACCAGCTGGACCAGAGATGAGATGTATGGATCTTCTGAAGCTCTAGGAAGAATGAAAGTCCTACTACGGAAACAATGTTACCCATAGTGACTCCTTGGCCTTGTGGGCTACAACATTGTTGCTAGAGCAGATACCTATAATTTTGTATCTCACACAATGGAGGAGACTTGGAAACTTCAGATTCTTTGGGGTGGGGGGGGGCGGGGTAGGGACAGGAACTGTCCCAGGGTAGGGCTTGGAGTTTGGACCTTAGATGGATTTAAACCTTATTAAGGAATTTTCAGGTGGTCAGATCTACCCTCCTTGTTCTCTCCCGGCCTAGTTCCTTATCCATAAAATGGGTATAAGAAATGGGGATAATAAGCACTTACCTCCCAAGGATTGTTGTAAGGACCAAGTGAGATTGTATATGCACATAGACACACACACACATGTATATATGTGTATATATGTATATGTGTGTATGTATATATGTGTGTGTATATGTATATATATGTATGTGTGTATGTGTATATATATGTATATGTGTGTGTATTATATTACTTTGTAAACCTTAAAATGCTATATGAATGCTGGCTATTATTACTACTACTAGTTATTGTTATTATATATATTCTACTCAACTCATCAAAATTTGATTAGGGTCTTACTCTGCACCAGGCGCTTCATTTGTTTTGTAGATGGAGAAACTGAGACCCTAGAGGATGAAGCGACTTGTCCAAAGCCCTGTTTGAGGGGGTAGCTAGGTGACTCAGTGGATAAAGCACTGGTTTTAGATTCAGGAGGACCTGAGTTCAAATCTGCCCTCAGACACTTGACACTTACTAGCTGTGTGACCCTGGGCAAGTCACTTAACCCTCATTGCCCTGCCCCCCCCCAAAAAAAAAAGAAAGAAAAGAAAAGAAAAAAGGGGGGAACTCTGGATGTTACCAAATCAAAGTCCTGTTAGGTAGTGAATAGCAGAGCTGAAATTGAAAATCAAGTCTTCTGACTCCAAATCCAGCATTCTTTCCACTGTGTACATGCTCCCTTAATTGGAGAGGGAGAAGGGAGGTGTCCCCTGAGCTGGGCCTGGAAGAATGGTTGTGTGGTTTTTTTTTTTATCAGATTAGCCAGGGCATGCCAGGCATGAGAAGGCTAGTGCAACAAAGGTCCAGAGATGGGACTGTGCGTGGGCCTGGTGGCGATTTGGGAACAGAGCACAGTAGGAATGAATGTTTTCAATAGTAGGAGGTTGGATAAGAGAAGTGGACATTGAATGCCAGGATGGAAAATGTGGATATGACCTGACAGATTCCGGAGCAGGGCTTTTTTGTTTCTCCTGCAGGCAAAAATAGGAGCATTATCATAGAATAATAGAACAGTTATTTATTAGGCTCCTGTTGGATGCAGAGACCTGTTCTTTTCTATTCCAGGGGAGAGGTGTGATAAAAAATTTAGATACAGCAGTGCCCCAAGTCCTCATTTAGCCTAGTAGAGGGATATGACATAAACACAGACAGCTATATATTAGCACTGTTCCATGATGATGAGATATATCAAATGCTTTGCACACTTTTAAGTGGTATGCAAATGTCAGTTATGATGGTGATGAGGGGATGATAGTTGCATCAGAGAGAAGGGGTACAAAGTGCAACGATCAGTGAGTGAACAGGAGTTCCTAGGAGCCAGAGTTTTTGGTTTGGCCTAAGCACTTGCTAACAATTCTAGCAGTAGTGAGCCCTTTATCCCTGAAGGTATCCAATCAGAGCCTGGATCATCTCTTGTCAGGGAGGCAGTTGAGGGGTTTCCTACATCAAATGGGAGGTTTAACTCAGAGGCTCTCCGAAGGCCTCTCCCTCTCTGGGATTCTGGGTTTCTATGGTGAAAACCACATTTCAGGAAGAATAACTTTGGCAGTGTGTTAAGGGAGGCTGGGGAGCCAGGTTCTGTGCTGGACCCCTTTCTTCTCTTTTTTTTTTTTTTAAAGTGAGGCAATTGGGGTTAAGTGACTTGCCCAGGGTCACACAGCTAGTTAAGTATTAAGTGTCTGAGGCCGGATTTGAACTCAGGTACTCCTGACTCCAGGGCCGGTGCTCTATCCACTGCGCCATCTAGCTGCCCCCCCTTTCTTCTCTTAATGCATCCTAAGGTCACATTAGGTTTTTGGCTGCCATATCATATGATTGATTCATTGAGTTTGGTGTCCACTGGAAGCCCCAGATTTTCTTTAGAAGAACTGCTGTCAAGCATTATCTGTAATGGGATTAATCTAGAAGCTTTCCCAATAAGATCAGGGGTGAAACAAGGATGCCCGTTGTCATCACTATTATTCAATATCGTCCTAGAAATGTTAGCTTTAGCAATAAGAGAAGGAAAAGAAATTGGAGGATTTAGAATAGGCAACGAGGATGATGTGATGGTATACTTAGAGAATCAACTAGAAGAACTGCTATCTGGCTAGTCCTCTCCCATCTCTTCCTTGTGAAGTTGATTTCTAGTCTCCACTTTTTCATCTTTTAGCATAAGAAAAATTGCCAAATGCTTCACTAAAAACTCCAACACTCCCTTGAATCACCAGGGATTACCCTGTCATGTAAGGAAATAAAGATAGTCTGGCCTGGCCTGTGTTTTGATAAAGTTATGCTGGCTCTCTGAGATCACTGTTTCCTTTTTTGAATATTCACTAACTATCCCTTTAACAATCCAGTCTAGATTTTGCCAGGAATCAAGGTCAAGTTCTCCAAGCTTGAGGAGTTAATTCTATTACTTAAAAAAAAATTGGGGGGTGGGTAGGGCAGCTACAGGGTGCAGTGGATAAAGCATAGGCCCTGGATTCTGGAGGACCTTAGTTTAAATCTGACCTCGGACACTTGACACTTATTAGCTGTGTGACCCTGGGCAAGTCACCTAACCCTGATTGCCCTGAAAAAAAAATGGGGACCATATGCACCTTTTCCCTTTCTTCTCTCTCTCCCATCCTTCATTATTTTTCAAAGATCATATCCATGATGGACACAGGACTAATCAAATTTGCTAGTTCTTTTTGAACCAGAAGAGGTGATTCATCTGGACCCTAGTATCTTGAAGTCATCCAAGGCATCAAGGTGCTTGCTCTCATACCAACTCCCTAGTTATCTTGGATATCACCTCCTTATTAGTTCATTTTGTTCTGTTCATTCCAGTCCAAAGATCATTCTTCTTGGCAGGAACAACAGATGAAAAATCAGAGTTGGGGGAGAGAGGGAGGAAGGCTGGGAGGGGGGATGCAGTGGGGTGTAAAGCAGGCTCTGTGTGGAAACATACATCTCTAATGGTGCTTCCAACACCCAGGGATTCTTTTGTTCCCCCACATTTCTAGAATCTGTGGTCAGGGGGCAATTTCCCTGAGACTTTTGCTAACCAGGATTTTTTTTTTTTTTACCCTTGGATGGGACTGAGTTCTAATAACTTAGTTCTAATCTCAGGGGCAGGTTAACCAAACAAAGTGATTGGATAAACAGGACAATAGGGGAATGATTATAAACCACTTAAAGGTTTTTGACAATCTCCTAATTGGCCTCTCAGTCTCCATTGGCTTTCTTCTCCAAGCAACCCTTTACAGCATCATCCAAGAAATTCATCCTGATCAGGGAGAGGGGTGGGGGTGGGGAGTGGGGGCAAGTTTTACCCTGTGATCCTTGTGTTCAAGGCCCTCCAGCATCTGCTCCAACCTGTCCATCCTTTTTAATTTTTATTTATTTTTTTTTTTTTTAGTGAGGCAATTGGGGCTAAGTGACTTGCCCAAGGTCATACAGCTAGAAAGTGTTAAGTGTCTGAGGCCGGATTTGAACTCAGGTACTCCTGACTCCAGGGCCGGTGCTCTATCCACTGTGCCACCTAGCTGCCCCCTAACCTGTCCATCCTTAACACAGCCTAGTCCCCTTTACACATTCTGGATGTTAGCCAAAGTGCACTGCTCCCTGCTTCTGTTTTTCTGTTGCCCTGCCCCATTTCTGTGAATTTGCTCCTGTTGCTGTCCTGTTTCCATTTATTACAATTTACTCCTGTGTTCAGGACTGGCTCAGGTGCCACTCACTCCCTCTGTGAAACTTTCCCTTCCCACCTCTAGTGAAAGTGTTCTCTTTGTACTTTGTTTGGACCTCTCCCTTGCATTTGGGGGACACCACAGGATAGTAGTTAGAATGTATGTGTGTGTGTGCGTGTGTGTGTGTGTGTGTGTGTGTGTGTGTGTCTGGGTTCTAGTCCTATTTCAGATACTTAGCAGCTTTATGACCATGGGCAAATCACTTAACCCCCTCTTAGAGCCTCAGTTTTCTCATCTGTGAAATGGGGATATTCCACGCAGTACCTATTGTACCGTTCTGAGAAAAGAGCTTTGCAAACCTTAAAAACTTATAAAACATGGATTATTATTATTTCCATTAGACTTATCTTGCTCTTCCATGTATTTCACTTATTTGCACACCAATAGGAAAGAGAATGGGTCTTCTTCTAATGCCTTGCAGACCTGTAATAAATGTTTGTGGATTTGAACCCAAATCTCTTTCAACTCTTGGAAGCACAAATTCACATAAATTATAACACGCTAATTTAAAGCAGGCCCCTTAAAGCCTGATTTGTTGCCAATGACAATAATAATTCCTGGTTACACTTAGGGCTGTGCAGGTAAATGTTTAGCAATGGACTGGGGGTGAGGGTGGGAAGTACCCACAAAACACTTTTAAGTTTAATCTACATTTTAACATTTTCTCCATCACTTTTTTTTAATTTACATATAAGGTATCCATCACTTTCTTAAGTCTCAACAATCAATGAAACAATAAATCCAGCCCTGATTTGTTGCATTCACCAATTTCCCAGATGTAGATGTTCACACTGATGTTTTACAATCTATGGTAGTGGGTGGGGTATGCTGTTTGGAGTGGGCTGCAGTTCACTCCTGTCTTCCAGGTCCCTTCACACAATAGAGTAGAGTTGGAAATTATGTAAGGGACCACCCAGTGCAACCTCTTCATTTATAAGTTTACTGAGAATTGAGGTCCTGACAGGTTGTGTCTTTCATTCATTCAACAAACAGTTATTGGGCGCCTACTACTGTGTTCTGGGCACTCTCCTAGCTGCTGGGGATGCAAAGACCCAACAAGGAGTTTATTTCCTAGTAGAAGCCAGTCCTCAATCCCTTAGTCCTCCACTGTTAAGAACATTGTGTGATTCCTACCACAACTGGTTTGGCTTGGGATCTTCTCACTAGTCAGCTGGCCACAGGCTGATATTGCCCTAGCTTGTACTGTGCTCCTGATAGCAGCTCTAAAACATACTAGTAGTAGAGCTAAGACTTCTAGATTTAAGAGTGTAAGAGTTGGAAGGGACCTGAAGCCATCTAGGTTAGCCTCTCTCCCTCATTTAATAACAGATGAGGAAACTGAGAAGGTAAGTGACTTGTTCAAGGTCTTCCTAAGAGAAACTGATCAAGTCAGAATTTAAATCCAGGTCCTCTGTCTCCAAATTCATCCTTTTTTCTCAGTCCTTTTCCTTCTGTGCCATGCTGTTTCTCAAAGTCCTGTGATACCAGCAGGAATGAATTCTCCTTGTGTTACTGATGAGAAAACTGAGGTCCCAGAGGAGGATAATGACTTTCTCAAGGTCATACAGTGTGGGCTGGGGGGTTAATCAGAGATGGAGGAGTTAAACATGGACCTAGAAGAGGAAGGGCAGGCCATAAATGGAGGCTCTTTTTGGGGGGTGGTTAATAGTCTTGCCAGGAAAACCCCAAATGGGGTCATGAAGAGTCAGACAATGACTCAACAATAAACAACAACCTGGACACGTACTAGCTGTGTGACCAGACAAGTCACTTAACCTCAGTTTGCCTCAGTTTCCTCAATTGTAAAATGGAGATGACAATAATGGCAACTACTTTGAGGTGTGGTTGTGAGGATCAATTATGCTAATATTTGTCAAGTGCTTGTCACAGTGCCTGGCACATAGTAGGTGCTATATAAATGCTATCTATTATTATTATTATTAAGTGACTGTACACACTTGGAAATTAAGAGACTGCCTTCATTTAAAACATTCTTTAATTCAGAGTTCTTTCTCTTTCCCATGTATACCTAGCTTTCTGGGGTCTTCCACCCTATCCTATAGCCCCCCAATAACTTTATTTCTTGTGTTTTGAGGTACTAGGGAGCCAGTGTGATGGCCATGTTTTTCACTCAATGTGGGGGTGATAAGGGAGACAAATGTGAGCAGTGATGGGTGGAAGTCCCTGGGCTGTCAAACATTACTTGCTTATCAAAGTGTGAGAAGAGAAAAATACTGGGTATGCGTTTCTGGGTGTGTCACCTTGCCTGCCCAACGTTGACTGGGTTGCTCCAAGAGACAAGGTGTGGCCAGCTCTGCTCACTTGGCTGTGATGGTGGGCTGGTGTGGGGAGGGGGTGGAAGCCTGTCTGACTTGGGATCTTGGGCATTGAGCAGACCAGTACCCACAGGTGTGTTCTGGACCTGAGGTTTCAGGAGCTTTTAACACATGCTAAGCAGAGCACCACTGTCTTCATGTGGAAAGGGGAGTTAAAAATCCCAGGTAGAGAAGATACTCTTTATCACTGAATGTTAAACATTGGGCAATCATTCAGAATTTTATTTCCAGGAAAGGGCTTCCTGCATCAGGCACAGGGTTGGGTGAGCTGAATGGCCTCTTAGCTTCCTTATGGTTCTGAGATCCTAAGATTCTAAAACTTCCCACTCTCCATCCCTCTCCCCTTCAGTTCATTCAGAAAACTGAAGAGCTGATGTACATATTGGCAGCTAGCATCAAAGGATCTAGCTCTGGGAGGGACTTCAGAGAGCATCCCACTCCCTCAGTCCCCTCCTTTTTTTTTAATGCACTGGATAGGCCTGGAGTCAGGAAGACTCATCATCCTGAGTTCAAATCTGGCCTCAGACACTGGTTGTGTGACCCTGGGCAAGTCACTTCACCCCATTTGCCCCAGTTTCCTCATCTGGAAAATGAGCTGGAAAAAGAAATGGCAAACTGCTCCAGTAACTCTGCCAAGAAAACCCCAAATGGGGGCAGCTAGGCAGTGCAGTGGATAGAGCACCGGCCCTGGAGTCAGGAGAACCTGAGTTCAAATCCGGCCTCAGACACTTAACACTTACTAGCTGTGTGACCCTGGGCAAGTCACTTAACCCCAATTGCGTCACTAAAAAATAAAAAAAAGAAAGAAAACCCCAAATGGGGTCATGACTTGACTGAAAAATGACTGAAGAACAACATGTGTCAAGCACTGTGCTGGACACTGGAGACACAAAGACAAACAGTCCCTGCCTTCAAGGAACTTCCCATCCCACCGGGGGAAAACATGTAGGCACCCAAAACCAAAAGGGAAATCGATACAAAGTAGGCACAGAATGGGAGAAGGGCACCAGTAGTAGAAGTGGATCAGGATAGCTTTCCTTGGGGCAGCTAGGTGGCACAGTGGATAGAGCACTGGCCCTGGATTCAGGAGGACCTGAGTTCAAAGCCGGCCTCAGACACTTTACACTTACTAGGTGCGTGACCCTAGGCAAGTCACTTAACCCCAATTGCCTCACCGAAAAAAAAAAAAAAGGATAGCTTTCTTTTAGGAGGTGGAACCTTGGAAAGGAAACCGGAGAATCCAAGATATGGAAATGAGGATTCTATTTGGTGTGCCAATTCAAGCAGGTCACTTCACCTCTGTTTGCCTCAGTTTCTTCATCTCTAAAATGGGGATAAGAAATAGGACTCACCTCCGAGAGTGGTTATGAGGATTACATGGGAGCCTATCAGTAGACTGTTTTACAAACCTCAAAGTAATGTATGAATATAGCTATTATTCTTATTTGTGGGAGACAGCTTTCAAGGTACAAAGAATGTCAGGTATGAGAGAAGCAGCAAGCAGACCCGTTTGTCTGGAACATTCTGAGTTTGTCAAGGAGAATCGCGTGCATTTAACCCTATGACAGGAGGCTGGAGCCAGATTGTGAAGAGCCTTAAAATCCTTAGGAGAAGGGGCAGCTAGGTGGCTCAGTGGAGAAAGCACCAGCCTTGGATTCAGGAGGACCTGAGTTCAAATCCAACCTCAGACACTTGACACTAGCTGTGTGATCCTGGGCAAGTCACTTAACCCTCATTGCCCCACAAAACAAAAAACACACAAAATCCTTAGAAGAGTATATAATTTATCCCTAAGGCAAAGGGAGCCCTAGGTGCTTCTGGAGCAGGGGACTGACCTCAGAATATTGCTTTGGCATTTGTGAGAAGGATGGATTGGGGAGAGAAGTGCCTGAATAAAGAGAGTCCCATGAGGAGGCTTCCACAGTAGTTCAGGTGAGAGATGATGGGAACCCAAGGTAGGCTGGCGGCTGGCTGGAGAGAAGGGGATGGTTTGGTGAGATAATAGAGGCAAGGGAACACCTGGTTGGTTGGATGTCAGACGAAGCAGCTCAGAAAGTCAGCCACAGGCCAGAGTAGTCCAAACTCCATGTTATTTCTGCTGCCCGGGGAGCAGCTGAACCTTTCTCGTGGCTCCCAAGGGTCGCTCTAGTGCTTACAGTAACTCCTTCCTGAATATTTGCACAGGGCTTTACTGTGACAGAGCCCGTTTCCACCTCTGATCTCATTTGATCACATGCTCAGAAATGTTTCCATTTGGTAACGTACGTCAATGAGACAAACGATCACATGCCAGGATCCATGGAATCTTGCCACGAATGGTATTTCAGGACTGGTACTTTCAGGAATGATCCCTTCAGAGGGTTGTAAACTTTACAGCTGTAAAGGACCCTGGAGGTCTTTCTGCCAGACCCTCTAATTCTTGCAGAGGGGGAAACTGAGGCCCAGAGAAAAGCTGTGTGACTTGCCCAGTGGTACACAGGAAATAATGCTAAGATTTGGAATTTGAACCCAGAACCCACAGAATTTCAGAGCTAGCAGGGACCACAGAGGCTGTCCAGTCCAATTCTTACCAGAAAAAGAATCCCTTCTCCATTAGTTTGTGACTCTACATTCAAGGCAGTTTGGTTGGGTAGAAAGTGTAACATACATGGATGTTCTAGGCTGGATTTCCAGCTTGGTCTCTTGATTGTTGATCAAATGCCTAAATGCCAGAGATCTTCCCTCTCTTCCCCTTCCCCCCCCATCACTGTATTCTACCTCGTTGGCCACTTCATAGCCCCGTCTTGTTCCGACTCTCCAACAGAATGTAAACTTGAAAGATTGTTGATTTAGAATGACCTAGAGACATTCTAGTCCACCCTCCCCATACTTTTTTTTTTTTGCGGGGCAATGGGGGTTAAGTGACTTGCCCAGGGTCACACAGCTAGTATGTGTCAAGTGTCTGAGGCCAGATTTGAACTCAGGTATTCCTGAATCCAGGGCCAGTGCTTTATCCTCTGCACCACCTAGCTGCCCCCTTCCCCATACTTTCGATGAGGAAACCAGAGAGTTGTAGTTAGCTGTCCAAGGTTACAAGGTAGGAAGTGGAAAAGCTCAGATTGGGACCCAAGTCCTCGGTTTGTCTTTCCATGTACCATGGGGGGGGGCACTTTGGTTTGGTTTAGTCTCTGTATCCTTGGTACCTAGTGCACTGTGCCTTACACCTAGTAGAAGCTTAATAAATGATTGCTCAATTCATCTTAGGCCTCATGTCTGAGAGCTACTTCGGGGTCCATGAGGTGGAGGAGGGGAGGCAGTGCTTCCCAGAGTGCTTCGGTGGGACAGCCCAGGAAGCATTCTAGGTCTAGGACTGGTCAATATTTCAGTTGGTGCTCCCTTCCAGACTTAGAACATATGGGTAACAGCACAGGAACTATTCATTGTTTCATAGAAGGAAGTCCCAGTTCTGAGCCCTATTTGCAAATGTCAACATTCAGGCCAGTGGGGACTCTTGGGCCGTTGAGTGGTGGAGCTGGAAAAGTGGTTGGCAAGGTGAAGGTCCTGTGAGTCAGTGGAGAATTAGTGATAACAGGTGTTTGGTTTAAAAGGGGTTTGAAAACAGTAGACCTATCTTTAATTACTTCAATAAAAAAAACCCCAGGGTTTTGTGAGCTGGGCAGGGCTGTCCCTCCCTCTCCTTGTTAACTAGGTGTTGGGTTTTGTTTTGGTGGCCAGAGTCACCCACTGGGGCCAGGGCCTAGGGAGAGGAAACAGATCTCTTCCCCAAATAGTGGTCAGGTGGGCTGGAGGATTGGGGCATAAGCCATGTAGTAGGCTTTAGATATAAACCTGAGTAGTGTTTGGAGTAAAAAAGGGCTGTGGATGTAGGAAGGGCCAGTAAAGAGACCCTGTGTGAATACTTCTGATCAGGAGAATCAGCCCTGTGGGAGGCAGGCAGCCTGTTCTGTTTTGGGACAGTTGGTTCCAACCCTTAGGAAGTCTCTCCTTCTGAAATCTATGACCCTGTAACTTCCCCACCACATTTTTCCTCAACCAAGGACATAGGCTGTGAAGTGTTGTTTTTAATTTTAAAAAATAGATATCTTTTGTTTTTGAATGACCTTCATTTTCAAGCATATTCCTCCCCCCTTTCCTGCCCAGTCATCCCTAATCTCAAAAAAAAAAAAAGAAAAGAAAAGAAAAAGAAAGAAAGAAAGAAAGAGGGGGAGAAGCCATTTAATGCCTCTAATCACCATGCCAGCCACCTCCAGTGGTCTAGGCACAAGTCTGATGCAGGACTTGACATTGAATGCTTGCTCTGCCGATTGGGTGCCTTGTACAAATGGGTTCACTTCTCGGTTTTTATTTCCTTCTCTGGAAACTGAGGAGACTGGACTAGATAATCTCTGTAATTCTTTACAGCACAAAATCTAGTTCCAACAACCCTGGTCCCCAACCTCGGCAAAGAGGGGAAGAACAGCGTGCGGTGTTTATAACGTCTGTGATCGTGACAGTGATGGAGCAGCCTCAGTCCCCAAGGTTCCTGCCCCAAGCCTGTGCCCCCTTCCCACCCCGTGGGCCCCCAGAGTGAGCAGAGGCAGTCTTCCTTTTCCTTCAGTAGTTCCAGGGGAAAGAACATGGCATTTAGAGACAGCTGACTTGAGTTTGAACCCCAGGTTTGAATGCCATGCGTTTGCTGTGTGACATTGGGTAAATTATGCCCCGTCTCTGGGATTCAGTCTTCTCATGAGGGAGTTGGACTGGGTGGCTAACCTGTAAGGCTCCTTCTAGCTTTCTAGGAGGTCCATTAAAGTGGATGCCACTATCTTCAACCCCTTCAGCCAATCCTTGTATGACATGATCGATGGCACCTTCCCCATCCCGATCACTGTTTTCTGGGCCTCTATCACATGCGGGTGATGGGACCAGGTCCTGGGGAGATTCAGCCAAGACATAATATAGCCCCTCTGCCTCCTGGAGCTCAGGGGGTGGGGGCGGGGGCGCTAAGATGGAAGCTCAGATGGGGCAGCTAGGTGGCGCAGTGAATAAAGCACCGGCCCTGGATTCAGGAGGACCTGAGTTCAAATCTGGCTTCAGACACTTGACACTTACTACCTGTGTGACCCTAGGCAAGTCACTTAACCCTCATTGCCCTGCAAAAAAAAAAAGATGGAAGCTCAGATCATCCTCGTGCCATCCTGCAGGTGAAATGCACGCTCAAGGGCAGAGAAGGGAGAGCTCTGCCCTGAGTTAGCCTTCCCCAGGAGGTGTAATCATGGTTTGCCAGGGCTCCAGATCAGTGGCAATTAATTACAAACTAGGGACCAGCATCAGGAAGAGAAACCAGAGAAAAATCCTCCATTCCTATGAGGAAATGGTGCTCAAAGAGAAGGCTGCCCCAAAGCAGCTCCCTTGGGGCCCCTGTACTTGCCCATATCTCCTCTAAGGCAGGGAATGGTGGTCATGGACTGGTGGATATTGATCGGTAGCAGATCTCTGACCATGTCACGCCCCTCCTTGAAAACATTCGCTGGCTCCCTGTTAGCTGCAGGTTAAGAAGCAAAACGCTCAGCTTGGCATTTCAAACCTGGGTCAATCTGGCTTTTCCACCTACCTTTAATATCACAGAAACATAGATTTAGAGCTGGATAGACCTACTGTGTGCCAGGCACTATGCCAAGCCCCTTTGTACAAATTGTGTGTCTTTTTTTGGGGGGGGTTATTTTTTTATTTTTTGTTTTTTTGCGAAGCAGTGGGGGTTAAGTGACTTGCCCAGGGTCACACAGCTAGTAAGTGTCAAGTGTCTGAGGCCAGATTTGAACTCAGGTCCTTCTGAATCCAGGGCTGGTGCTTTATCCACTGCACTACCTAGCTGCCCCCAAATTGTATGTCTTTTGATCTTTACAACAACCCTGTGAGATTGGGGGGGGATATAATCATCCTCATCTTACAGTTGTAGAAACTGAGGCAGACAAAGGTTAAATGACTTGCCCAGGGTCACACAACTAGTAAATGTCCAAGGCTGGATTTGAACTCAGGTCTTCCAGACTCCATGTCCAGTGTTCTATCTACTGCCATACCTAACTTCCTCAGTTTCCCCTCCTGTCCAGTGGGGAAAGGCAATCTGACTCCATGTTTCCCAAGGACTGTTGAAGCTCTCCTACTGTGTGACCACATTTGCCTATAGCTGTGCACAGCTTTAAGCCAGTTGGCTTACCTAATTGATCCATCTCCTTGTCCACGGAGCTGGTCTTGTTAAGGGGGGCGGGGCAGACCTTGGGCTGCCCTGCTCTGACTCAGGGCTTTTTCTGTTGGGATATTTGTGCTGAGAGGAGAGGCGGGCAGGCTTCCCTCCGTGGTGTCCACAGTAGGTGGCCTGGGCGCATTTCCTTGCAGCCTGGTGGTGACATACAGTGGCATTTCTTCGTTCTTTCCAGTTTGCCCTGTGGCATAGCAAGTTCTAGGGAGCTGACTTCTGAGAAGTAACTCTTCCTTTGAACCAACGTGAACTTGGAGAGCTGGGGAAAGTTCACCTTGGCATTCAGTCTGGAGCAGAAGCCGGGGGCTGGTACTGGGGCTTGGAGGGCTGCTCAGCTGCTTACAACCTGTGCCTCCATCCATTCCCCCACCCTCCCCAAAGCAGAGTGTGCGAAGAAGCCCCCTGATAGAACTCAGGAAGCTTCCTTTGGCCCAGGGCAGCCCCCTGACCACCCCCACCCCAACCCCCCCATTGCTCAAGAACCTGTTTCCTTGTAATCCCACTGTACTGATTACATAATGTGAGCTGAGGGCTCTGCTGGCCTGGGTTTGGTTTGAATCTGCTGGCAGATTCTGGTAACTGAGTGTTTATCTGTCTCTCCTTACACTGTGGTGAAAAGAGCATGAGGCAAGGTGCTGAGAGACCCGAGTTCTAGTCTTGGTTCCTCCTTAAGCTGTCATTTTCTTCTTTTTTAAATAAAAAAATGAAATTCAGTTTCATTTTTTTAATGAACAAAAACTTGCTTCCTCTTCTTTTTCCTCTCTTCCGGGGGCGGGGGGTGGAGAAAGACAAAACTCTTGTAACAAATATGTATAGTCAAGCAAAATGAATTCTTGCCTTGGCCACATTCTTTGGCATTGTGGTTGGTCATTTTGAGCTGGCATTTTTATAGATCTGGTCATGGCATTCCTTTGCTCACAAACCCTTGGTGACTCTTTGTTGGTCTTGGTGTGCCTGTGGGTGAAGTTTTTCACTTTCTCTGGGCCATTGTCAGAAAATCATAGATCTACAAGGACATGGGAGTAGCAGAGCCATAAATACTGGCTAGGACATCAGAGAATATAGGTTTGAAGCTTGCTTCTGAGGCTCCCTCCTCATGAGACTTAAGCCCTGGGGCCTCAGTTTCCTCATCTGTAAAATAGGGGAGAGCTAGATGAGATGTCCTCACAGGTCTAACCCAGATCTTCAAACTGAAAACCCAGCTCTACTTCCTCTCAAACTCGTGGGTCTCAGATCTTTCCATCTTCAGAAATATCTCTGCTACATGTTTAACGACTGACCCTCTGAAGAAATGCTCATAACACATCTTAGAATTTAAGCTGGAAAAAAAGAATTTAATCTGTATTATTACAATTTTCTCCATCACATTTTAAAGGTCTAGACAATCGAAGTAACAATAAACCCAGCCCTGATTTGTGGCATTTGCAGATTTCCATGGTATGAACACTCACCCCCCAAACTGAGCCAACATAGGAGGGTTATGAGCTGGCTCCAGCATACCCCTTACACTTTTAAAAATGATTGAGAAGGGGCAGCTAGGTGGCACAGTGGATAGAGCACCGGCCCTGGAGTCAGGAGGACCTGAGTTCAAATGTGGCCTCAGACACTTAACACTAGCTGTGTGACCCTGGGCAAGTCACTTAACCCCAATTGCCTCACCAAAAAAAAAAAAAAAATTTTAAAAAATGATTGAGAACCCTCTAAAGGGCTTTTGTTTTTCTCAGTTAGATCTAGTTATATTTACCATATTAGACATTAAAATGAATTAATTCATTTAAAATAACAATAGACCTGTGACATGTTAATATAAATGACATTTGGTTTTTTTTGTTTTTTTTTTAAGCGAGGCAATTGGGGTTAAGTGACTTGCCAGGGTCACACAGCTAGTAAGTGTTAAGTGTCTGAGGCTGGATTTGAACTCAGGTACTCTGACTCCAGGGCCGGTGCTCTATCACTGCGCCACCTAGCTGCCCTAAATGACATTTGTAATGAAAAGTAATTCTATTTTCCAAAACAACAACAAAAAAATCATTGAGAAGAGTGGGTTGTTTTCCATTTTTGCAAATCAATTTCATGTCTGGCTTACTAGAAGACAGCTGGATTCTCCTATCTGCTTCTTCTTTCAATTTGTTGCATTATGTTGTTTTGGTTGAAATATATGGAAAAAAGCTGGCCTCACACACATATGTTGTTGGAAAAGGGAGGTGTGGTTTTTTGTTTTTTTTTTTTTAGTAAGGCAATTGGGGTTAAGTGACTTGCCCAGGGTCACACAGCTAGTAAGTGTTAAGTGTCTGAGGCCAGATTTGAACTCAGGTACTCCTGAATCCAGGGCCAGTGCTCTATCCACTGCGCCATCTAGCTGCCCCTGGGAGGTGTGTTTTTAATAGGCAAATGATGTTTGAATATTATGAAAATAGTTTTGACCTTGAGGATCCCCTAAAAGGGTCTCAGGGACCCCGGAGGGTCTGAGGAAACACCATGGTGCCCAACTTCATTTCACAGAGGTCAGAGACAATCCTATGTGGCCAAGTCATTTAACCTCCCTGAGCCTTGTTTCTGTGAGTGGGATCAGGTAGAAGTTCTTAGAGGAAAGATCCTTGCCTTTGAGGTGAAGGACCTGGTTTTGCATCTCAGCCTTGGGTACATCACTCATCCATCAAAGAAGGGGGTGGATTTGAAGGCTCCTGAGGTGCTTCCAGACCTCGGGCTCTGATCCTAGGGTTACTTGGGTATCTGCAGTCTCTTAGCTGTTGGGGTCCTCCTATAGCTCAGCATGCCTTTGGGTAAAGTGACCTCCTTGTCTTCCCTTTCCTCACAGTGTGCCCGAGTATGGACATTCGGAACAACCTCACACAGTTGAACATGTTGGAGCGCTGCTCTGTCATCGAGGGCAACTTACAAATACTGCTGATGTTTAAAACAAAGCCTGAAGATTTCCGGGACCTCAGTTTCCCCAGACTTACCATGATCACAGAGTACTTGCTGCTCTTCCGGGTGTATGGGCTTGAGAGCCTCAAGGACCTTTTCCCCAACTTGACTGTCATTCGTGGATCCCGCCTGTTTTTCAATTATGCCCTGGTCATCTTTGAGATGGTCCACCTGAAAGAGATAGGTCTACACAGCCTGATGAACATCACCCGCGGGGCTGTGCGCATCGAGAAGAATAATGAGCTATGTTACTTGTCAACCATTGACTGGTCTCAGATTCTAGACTCAGTGGAGGACAATTATATCGTGGATAACAAAGATGACAAAGAAGAGTGTGGGGATGTCTGCCCAGGGGCAGTGAAGGGAGTCAACAGCTGCAAATCCACCGTGATCAATGGCCAGTTTATTGAACGGTGCTGGACCCACACCCATTGCCAGAAAGGTAGGAATCAGGGTTGGGTTCTTGTTTTTCTTGAAGGCCAGTGCAATGGAAAGAGAACCAGTTTTGGATTTGGCAGTTGGTTCAAATTCTGTCTGGTACTTACAGACTTGGATATTCTCTGATCTAAGTCCACTCCATTCTCTCAGCTCTGACATTCCATGTTCCAAGGGCCCTCCCAGCTCTGACATCCTGTGTTCTAGGGGCCCCCCCAGCTCTGACATCCTGTGTTCTAGGGGCCCTCCCAGCTCTGACATTCTGTGTTCTAAGGGCCTTTCTAGCCCTGACATCCTTTGTTCTAAAGGCCCTCCCAGCTCTGACATTCTATGTTCCAAGGACCCTCCCAGCTCTGACATCCTGTGTTCTAGGGGCCCTCCCAGCTCTGATATTCCATATACTTTAGTTTTTAACTAGATAAAATCTTCCCTTTCCCAGGGGTTTGTGTTGGGGCTGGATCAGGAGAAACCTGAGTTCAAAACTCAAGTTACTTACTGAGTGACCAGTAATGGGAAGTCCACTTTCCTCCCCGATAAGGTAGCATGTCCATCTCTCAGGGCTGAGGGTCTCCAATGAGATGATGTATATATGGAAGGTGATTTACAAACCTGAAGTCAGTGTTCTCTCAGCATGAGTAGTTGTTATTATTATACCTGGACAAAAATGGGGCAAATCTCCTTCTTGGTGTTTCTGGCCCATCTTCTGGGTGACAACAATAAAATCCAGCAAATCCAACCAGTATTATTAAGTACCTACCATCTGGAGCTAGAGTAATAAGGAAGACCTGAATTCAGATTCTGCCTTGGACACATCATCCTTGGGCAAATCACTTAACCTCTTAGTGCTACAGGCAACTCTTCTAAGACCATGGTTATTGAGAAGGTGCTGACTCAAAGTAGTAGAAGGAGCCTTAATACTCAGAGTTCCTTGTACCGACGAAATCCAACCAAGCCTTCACCCTCCCCTTCCGATCTGTTTGTCCCTGGGAGAGAGGTGCAGAGATGGGAAATGCTATAGTCCCTCCCCTCAGGGAGCTTACAGTCTAATGGGGGTGGGTGGGTTTGGGGGCAATACAACAGAAATAGGATACAGTGTAGAGGATGATAAGGTCCGAAGAGACATCTAGTATCCTCTAGGGATATTTCAGGAGCAAGAAGGAAGAGCCTCATCTTCTCCGGCTGAGGCTTCCTGGAGGTGGTGATACCTGAGTTGAGCTGAGCTGGGAGAGCAGGTTTGTGGCAGCTAGAGAAAAGCAGTCAGAGAGTAACCCAGACTAATCCAGACAGGCAGAGAAATCCAGGAATCTAGAGGGAGAGCAAGAAAGAGCGCTGAGTGCAGGTGGGCTGGAGTTCAGTAATAAAGAATCGGGGCTGGAGAAAGAGAGGTAGGTGGAGGCTGGATTTTGGAGGAAATCGGGTGTTGGGATGAACGGTTCATATTTTCTCTCAGGGGGAGCTGGGAGCAACTGAAGGTGTTCTAAGCAGAACAGAACTTGTACCTGAAGGAGATTATTTTTTTTTTTTTATAGTGCTTTGGAGGCTAGATTGGAGAGGGCAGAGTATAGAGGCAGGGAGGCCAATCAGATGGAAACATCAAATGGGCTCACTCATTCCTTCAGCAAATATTTATTGACGCCAGCTGGGATGCAAATATTTATTGGCTACAAAGGTGTGGGAGGCACCGCCTGCTCTCTAGGGGAGCTGAAGGAAACAGGCTGTGTGGAGGATTAACCTGCCACATGTCTTGGGGCAGGGGGCAGAAAAGTCCTTTCCTACTTAAAGGAGTGGTGCGAGGGCTTGGGGTCCCCTGGCTGGCACTAAGGATGCTCCCATTTCAGTCCCACCATTGGCCCTGAGTGCCCTGAGACCTTGGTTAAGACTTGGCTTTGTTCTGGATGTTAGTTTCCTCTTCTTAAAATAGGGTTGAGATGGAAGGACTGCGGGGTCTGTACAGCCCCATCTCTAAACTCTGGGATCCCAAGCTAGTCAAGAAGGTGTTTGTGAAAGGGGGAGAGAACAGGGTGTTTTTCTTTTCTTTTTACTCCTAATGTTTAGCACAGGACCTGGGACTCCATACAGAGTGCTTAATAAATGCTTATTGTTTGACTGTTGGTATAAGGGTGTGATCGGGTGTAGGGGTGTATGTCTGTGTGTGTGTGATCATGTGCTGGGACAAGTCACCGATTCCAAGCACAAACTAAAAGCATGGGATTTGTTCCGGTCCAGAGACATGGGGTTTTTTAAAAAAGCCTTTTGTTGTTGCTGGGATTCCCCAAGGTAATTGTGTTACAAATTTGACGTTGAAAGAAAATCCCAAAATATAAAATACTAAATAAATACTTAAAAAAAAAAAGAAAAGAAACAAAATCTCTCAAACCATGAACACAGTGGAAGTCAGGGGGTAAGCAAAAGGGAGACTGAGGATTCACTGTTTACCCTTTAAGATGTATTGTTATTATTATTGTTGTTGTTGTTGTTGCTGTTGTTTTAAAATAACTTTCAGTAGATCCCTGTTGCTGCTAGGAAAAAAAAAAGTAAACTCCTTAACTTGGCCTTTAAAGCCCTTTACATTTCAGCTCTGGTTGACTTTTCCAGGTCTATTTAACATCATTGGCCTTTATGAATTCTATGCTTGAGCCAAACTGGGTTCCCCTGAGCTTGGCATTCTATTCCCCACCCCCGTGCCTTTTTAGAGCTCTCTGCTGTTGCCCTGGACCACCTTCCCTACACTCCTTTACCTGTTCCTTTAAGCTTCAGCTCTTGTGGGCCTTCCTATGAGATATCTTTCCTGAACCCTCTCCTCTTCCTCTCTCCCTGCTCATGTAATTATTCTACATGTACTTAGCTGTTTACATCCTGGGTTCCTCCCGGCAGGATGCAGGATCCTGGGAGGGCAGGAGTTTTCATTTTCAACCTCCCTAGTACCCAGGACAGCGCTTGTTTGGGTAGGTGCTTGATAAAGGCTTGTTGGGTTGGACTGAAAGGGAAAGTTGGTTTTTCTGGTGATGATTCTTTTACAGTTCATTGAAGATTGTCAAGGCCATCTCTCACCAGTGGGACAGTGGCCAGAGGATGCTCTGGGGGTGCCTGGCTCCAGCTATCTGGTGCCCTATTGTCATACACTGAGCCTTCCAGAGTACTCTTCTACCTGGGTCACGGGGAGAAGGAAAGGGCTGCCCTTTGGCCCAACTTTGGGATCAGTTTCTCCCTGAGTTTTGTTTGTCATTGATTCTGTTAGTCAACAAACATTAAGTGCCTGCTGTGTGCCAGGCACTGGGCCGAGTGCTGGGGATATGAAGAAAGGCAAAAGACAGTCCCTGCCCTCAAGGAACTTCAAGTCTTTTTTTTTTTTTTTAGTGAGGCAATTGGGGTTAAGTGACTTGCCCAGGGTCACACAGCTACTAAGTGTTAAGTGTCTGAGGCCGAATTTGAACTCAGGTACTCCTGACTCCAGCTCCAGTGCTCTATCCGCTGTGCCATCTAGCTGCCCCAGAGCTTCAAGTCTAATGGGGCCCGTTAAATGTTTCAGATTCCCTATCTCAGTCTCATGCCACAACTAAGGATCTGTTTATTTTTTAAAATTAAATTAAATTAATTTTTTTTTGTCTGGATCAAGGAATGTGTTAGTGTAGGAAACTCATGTTGGAAACTCCCTCCACTGATCAAAATCTGCAGTTTATCTCTAAGTTCATTCCCTGGGATCAAGTGACTTGTCCAAAGTCACCCTGCCAGTATGCATCAGAGACAGGACTCAAATCTATCACTTCCTTACCCTAAGGCTCAATTCTTCATCTCCTCCTCCATGCTCTCTCTCTCTCTCTCTCTCTCTCTCTCTCTCTCTCTCTCTCTCTCTCGCTCTCTCGCTCTCTCGCTCTCTCGCTCTCTCGCTCTCTCTCTCTCTCTTTTTTTTTAAGTGAGGCAACTGGGGTTAAGTGACTTGCCCAGGCTCACACAGCTAGTAAGTGTTAAGTGTCTGAGGTCGGATTTGAACTCAGGCACTCCTGACTCCAGGGCTGGCGCTCTATCCACTGCACCACCTAGCTGCCCCTATGCTGTCTCTCTTGATCATTTAAAAAAAAATTTGTCTCTTTTCCCTTTGAGTTCTCTTGCTGAGGGAATTGGTGATAATTAGTCTGAGGCTTGAAAAATGCCCCTGACATTTTATGTGTTCGCTTATCTAATCTTGCTCCTGAGAATGTGGTCTGTTTTTCTCTTAGCTCAGAATACACGTCTGTGGGTTGTTATGGAAGAACATGGGCATGCACACTCAGAAGTGTCCCTTGAACACCTGGTCAGGCCCCTCAGGCTCTGTTGGAAGCTTGGTTGTTTTTGATTGGTTCAGAAGTTGTTATGTGTGCATGCGTGTGCATGCGTGTGCATGTGTGTGTGTGTGTTGGGTGGATGAGGTGAATGTTGGGACTGCCAGTCTCCTGGAAACAGATAGTGGGAGATAATGTCCTTTCCATCCTAAGCCTGCTTGGTGAGTCTTTTAACCTATATCTTCTGGCCCTCGGGTGGCTCGACAACCTTCCAGGTGAGGTTTTGAAAGACTCTAGACATCCCTGAACTCTTACCTCCAGCTGGGCTTAACTGGGTCCTGGGGACCACTCACTCCCACATGGGCAGGACTGGAAGGTTTAGAGAACTTTGCTTCACAACAGGCAGATTCAGAAACTGTGCACATTGGTTCACCCTCTAGAACATAAACTCCTCAAGGGCAGTGACTATTTGCTTTTTTTGTCTTTTTATCCCCAGTATCTATCGAATATTGAATGACTGGGCAAGTGTTGAAGTGCCAATTATGGGCCAGTCACTTTGAAAGGCTCTGGGCAGGGGCAGCTAGGTGGCGCAGTGGATAAAGCACTGGCCCTGGATTCAGGAGGACCTGAGTTCAAATCTGGCCTCAGACACTTAACACTAGCTGTGTGACCCTGGGCAAGTCACTTAACCCCCATTGCCCCACAAAAGAAAGAAAGAAAGAAAGAAAGAAAGAAAGAAAGAAAGAAAGAAAGAAAGAAAGAAAGAAAGAAAGAAAGAAAGGCACTGGGCGTACAAAGCCAAAAATGACACAGTCCCTGCCTTCAAGGAGCTCACACTCTACTAGAGGTAAAGGGAGTACTATTGGGGGCAGCTAGGTGGCGCAGTGGATGGAGCACCAGCCCTGGAGTCAGGAGGACCTGAGTTCAAATCCTGCTTCAGATGCTTGACACTTACTAGCTGTGTGACCCTGGGCAAGTCACTTAACCCTAGTTGCCTCACAAAAAAGGGGGAGTACTATTGTACAAAGAAAATTGAGGTGAAAAAGATTGCACTCACTGTTTGTGGCGAGTGCAGAAATCAGGGAAGGATTCCCTGAGGTAGCACCCCTGCAGAGAAGCAGATTGAAGCTTGATATAAGGGCAAATTTCCTAACCAAAAAAGCTGTCAGAAAGTGGAATGGGTTGCCTCACTAGATAACATGTTTCCCATCTCTGCAGGTGCTTGAACCAAGACTGGATGATCTTTTTGGAGAGAGGAGATTGTAGACTGAATTTTTGTCCTGGTTCAAGTTGAGATTTTTTTGTCCAAGCCTAAGATTTCATGGTATGCTGTGTGTGATGCTCGTGCAAGGAGAGTGAGAGTTTGTGTGTTGTTGTGACAGAAAGGAGCATCGAAGGGAGATTGATGATGAGAGGGTGACTTAATCTCCGGGTGATACATAGGTTAAGTATAGTTGGTGATTATGTGGGTGGGTGTGTCCAGAGCAACTGGGGCCAGGGTAGGGTCATGGTTGCTTCCCAGTTGGGCTGGAGGTGTGGCATAGACGAACCCATGGGCTTGGAAAGATGAGCTGACCCTAAGCCAGAGCCAGCAGAGGGTTCTGGGAAAGAGCAGTGGGATGCTGGGAAAGACAAGTGGAATTCCAATGAGGAGGAGGGGAAATTAGGCAGTAGCGGCAGCAGCAGCTCAAAACCCAGGATGACACTCACATCTTACTCTGGGAGTTCAGTAAGCAGAAAGTCAGCCAGTGAGTCTACTTCTCAGATTTTCTTTACACCGTTAGAAAGAAAGCTAGGTGGTCCAACTGGATCTGAACTCGGGAAGACCTCAGTTCAAATCCCACCTCTGACACTCATTAGCTGTGTGACTGTGGACAAGCCACCTGAACTTCAGTTTTCTCCTGGGGCTAATGATAGCACCTACCTCTAGAGTGGTCAGACATCAAATGAGCTAGTGTCTGTAAAGTACCTAACTTTAAAGTTAGTATCAGTGGTTATGGTTGTTTTTAATTGGGGTGTGTGTGTGAATATATATCCTTTTTATAAAGTTCACTAGGAGGTCAGGGTGTATAGCAAAGAGAGAGGGAAGGTGGGCGCAACAATCAGGGTATCCAGAAGTGGTGGTAGGCATCTGAGGGTCCAGGAAGGGCTATCAGAGTGGCCATAACCTAGAATGCTCTCCCCCCACCCTCACCTCTTCATCTTAGAATTCTTAGCTTCCAGGGGCAGCTAGGTGGCACAGTGGATAAAGCATTGGCCCTGGATTCAGGAGTACCTGAGTTCAAATCTGGCCTCAGACACTTGACACTTACTAGCTGTGTGACCCTGAGCAAGTCACTTAACCCCCATTGCCCTACCAAAAAAAAGAAAAAAAGAAAAGAAAAAAATAGAATTCTTAGCTTCCTTTGGGTTCAGCTCTTGCTGGAATCCTATCCTGACCCCCCCCCCACACACACACACCCACCTGTTGGTGTTCCTCACTCCCCACTCCATTCCTTTGTGTTGATTTTAAATATTCTAAAATTTCCCTTATCTCTATACAGTTTTGTGTCCCCCCCCCTCTTTAGAATGTAAACTCCCAGGGGGTAGGAACAGTTCTGTTTTTGTCTGTGTCCCCAGTGCCTAGCATGGTACATAGTAGGCACTCAATAAATGCCTTTTGAATGACTAGATGAATGAATGGCTCTGGCTCTCAATCCAGCAGAGTCCAGATCTGGCTGCCCAGGGAGGCCAGGTTTTTGGCCAGGTCCCGGGGCCATGTCCTCATGGGCATGTTGGCTCTTCATCTTCACCCAGAGATTTGATTACTCAGAAGGGGTTTAATAAAGCAGGATGACGACTGGTTTTATTTTGAGGAAATGGCTTTCGTTTCTCAGCGGGTGGACTCCGGACTTCTTCTGTTTTGATCTTCTCCCTGACCTAGCAGCCTGTTGTATGGTACCATGGAACTAACTTGGCCCCAGCCCTGTGGAATTTGTGACCATTTGAGTCCAGGCTGGGCTGGGCCCACATTTACCTTTGTACTGTTTATGAAGGGTTTGCAAAGTAAATTAACGTTGTGAGCTACTTCCAGAAGGCTGAGGCCTATTGAGAAAGTGAGTTTGCAGGTGTAATTACCAGGACTGTTTGCTTGTCTGTCTTCTTCCAGCCTCCCCACCTTTGCCCTTGGTGTGTCCCAGTTGTCATTTCTGCACAGGAGAGTTGGCACGCTTTACCTGTTAGTTCTTTCTCTACCAAGTTGCCATGAGCACCCCAGCCTTCGACCTGTTTTTCTCCTCTCCTCTCTAGCCTCTCTAGCATCCTTGCTGAGGCTAAGGAGAAAGTAACCTGGGGATAGCCTATTGGCTCCCTCTCAGAATCATGTTGTTAAATGCATTAAAATAAAATACATAGAATCACAAAGGAAACCATTTATCTATCTATTCATTCATTCATTAATTTGTTTATTTATTCACTTATTTATTCACTTATTCATTTATTTATTTATTTGTTTATTTATTTATTTATTTTGGGGCAGTGAGGGTTAAGTGACTTGCCCAGGGTCACACAGCTAGTAAGCGTCAAGTATCTGAGGCTGGATTTCAACTCAGGTCTTCCTGCATCCTGGAGATCACAGAATTTGAGAGCTGGGAAGGGACCATGGCCATCTAGTCCAATTGGAACCTGAAAGGAATCCCCACCCCTACATAGCTGAAGAAGTGCTCATTGCAGTCTTTACATGAAGACCTCTAATGAAGGGGAGCCCACTGTTTCCCAGAGTAACCTGTTTCCATGTTTGGACAGCTCCAATCATTAGGAAAATTTTCCTCACTCCAAGTAAATTGGCTTCTTTACAACCTCCTGCTCCTGGTTCTGCCTCTGGGGCTCAAAGGAACAAGCCTAATCCTCCTTGTCATTACAAAGAGGGATTAGGAATTCCTGAGAGTTTCCATCCACCTGTGTTGGAACAAAATGGTACTGTCCTAGAATTGGGTGCTCCAAGGACCTCAGAGTTTATCTGATCCTACTAAAGAGAAAGGGGAAGCAGCTTACTCAAGGTCATACAGGTAGTGTGGAGCAGAGGTGGAATTTGAACCTACACCTTTGCTTTCCAAACCTGTGCTCTTTTTGCTGTACTGATTAATTATCTATACTGGGGAGATCTCTGCTGGTCTCTTTTACTGAAGAGAGCTGTCAGCTTGGAAGGATGCAGAAATCTCCAATCCCAAGCACAGCCTTCATGATTTAAAAAGTTACAAGGTCCTCTGGGGCCACCGTGGGAAAAGTGAGGTTGGGGAAGCTATCCCATACCCAGCATGCCGTGGACGTCAGCCTGGTCTGTGACTCACAGCTGCCATGGCCCAGTGGGATCATCAGTTGCATTCTTGGGTAAACAGTGAGGGAGTCAGCCAATACTTCCATATGGAAAGCCCCAGGTTTCTCTGGAGGTTAGTAACTCACCCTTCAGGGATTTCTCCCATTTTCATGGAAACCTTTGGAGGAGGTGGTTCCCTCACCTGGTTTATAAACTCTTAGCTGCTGGTGTTGGAGAATAGGAAGAGATGGATTTTCTTTCTTTTCTTTTTTTGGGAGGCAGTTGGGGTTAAGTGACTTGTTCAGGGTCACACAGCTATTAAATGTCTGAGGCTGGATTTGAATTTTAGGCCCTTGACTTCAGGGCTGGTGCTCTATCCACTATACTACCTAGCTGCCCCCCAGAGATGGGTTTTCTAATTTATTCATATCCATCAAATAATCATCAAGTATTTATTTTTTATTCATTCATTTGTTCTTTCATCCATTTGTTTAGTGTGTGTGTGTGTGTGTGTGTGTGTGTGTGTGTGTGTGTGTGTGTGAGAGAGAGAGAGAGAGAGAGAGAGAGAGGGAGGCAATTGGGATTAATTGCCCAGGGTCACACAGCTAGTAAGTGTCAAGTATCTGAAGCCAAATTTGAACTCAGGTCTTCCTGACTCCAGAGCCGGTGTGCTATCCACTGTGCCACCTAGCTGCCCCCAAACAAGATGTTCTATATTCTTTTTTCCCCAGCAAGTATTTATTAAATGCCTTCTGTGCACCAAGCATTGTGCTGATCTCTGGAGATACAAAGAAATGAAACAGGCCCTGCTCTCAAAGAGTTTCCATTTTATTGGAACAGAAACTATCCAAATTGACAAATATATGACAAACAAAATATATGCAAGGAGAACACAGGGTAGTTTGAGGGGGGTGGGAGGAGGGTATAACGGATGGGGGCTCAGAAAAGACCTCATGTGTGAGGCCTTTTTGAGAACCAAATGTGCTCACATCTGCCTCTGAGGGACAGTGTCTTTTCCTCCCTGACTTCAGGCTCAGAAAATGGAAGGATTGAGATGATCCCAGAACGTATTATTAATAAAAATGGTAATGAATAGCTCACATTTCTTCTATGCTTCAAGGTTTACAAACCATTTTACCCATAATTATCCCTATAAGGCAAGTAAGATTGTCCCCATTTTATTGATGATAAAACTGAGAGGGGACAAGGGACTTGTCCAAGGTCACGCAGCTAGTTTGTATCAGAGCCAGATTGCAAATCTGGATCTTCTGCCTCTAATTCTGGCACTCACTCCATGACAAGGCAGGTAGGTGTCACAATGGATAGAGCATTGGATCTGGAGTCAGAGTTGAAATACTGCCTTGGAAACTTAGCCGTGTGACCCTGAGCAAATCTTTTTTTTTTTTTTTTATGGCGGGGCAGTGGGGGTTAGTGACTTGCCCAGGGTCACACAGCTAGTAAGTGTCAAGTGTCTGCGGCCGGATTTGAACTCAGGTCCTCCTGAACCCAGGGCCAGTGCTTTATCCACTGCGCCACCTAGCTACCCCCTGAGCAAGTCTTTTAACCTCTCTTAGCCTCAGTTTCTTCCTCTGTCAAACCAGGATAATGATAGCACCTACCTCATAGGGTTGTTGTGAAGATAAAAAAGGAGAAAATATTTGTAAAGTGCTTCTAACACTCTGTATGATACTAGCTTTGACGAGGAGGAGGAAGATGACACCTCACTTCAGGGATTGCTTGTAGGTCAGTGTCTACTGGCCGTCAGTTGATTGTGAGCTGGAAGATCTTGAGGAATCCGATGGTGGTCCACAGTTGAAGTGTCACAGGCCAGTGAGTGTATGGAAGAGAGCTGGCCTTTCTTTCCCAAAGGGGCAGCTATGGCCAGAAGCCACTGCACGTGAGATCACTGTGGTCCCTGCTCCTTGTGGGATTTGTCCAACCTTGAACTCGAGTTTTTCCCAGAGAAGGCTTCCTCACCCTCCACTCCTGCCCCATGCCAGGCAATGCCAGGAGCTTCTGGGTAAGGTGTGTAGCCACTTCCTGCCTCAAAATCGAGGAACTTAGGGAATCCTTACTTTTATCCAATACTCTCTTTTTACAGATGGGGAGATGGCTATGCAAGTGAGGAGGGACTCGTCCGATGCCACACAGTAAGGTAGTGGAGGGTATAGAATGATAGAATTCCAGAGCTAGAAAGCAACAGAGAGACCACCTAGTCTAAACCTTTTCATCTTACTGATTGGTAAACTGAGGCCCAGTGAGATGAGGAGACTGACCTGAGGTCACTGAATCTATGGCAGAGTAGGGGCTAAAAGCCCCAAGTTTTTCTCTTCAGTCCCAGGTGCTTTTCCCAGCACCAGGAAAAAAAGTTCCCAAGGAATCAGAGTAAGTCTGACTTAGCGAGTGCGTGGGGAGGGTCCCCCTGCCTGGCCCAGCAAGGGGGACTTGCACTTTTGGCCCTGAGTCTTTCCAGTCTCACTAGCCCTTTTGGCTTCTCTCCCGAGGAGGCTCGAAGATTCTTCAGTCGAGTTTTCACACACACCCCCATACACACCCTGTCATTTGCTTGTGGGTTTGTACCAGCGACTCGGCAGCGCAGGCCATGCCAGGACTGAAGTCGACGGGCAGTTTGACCTGCTGCACGAGCCCTGGCATGGGCTTGCTGGCCGCATTTCCAGCCCTCGTTCAGAGGCTGACAGATGCTTCTGGATGTCTGGGAGGCAGCACGGGACAGGGCTCAGGAGGCCTGGGTCAGAGCCCCACTTCTGCTGTTGACTGCTGGGGTGACCTTGGACAATTCAGATGATCTAACAAATGGAAGCAAGAGACCTGGGGGCAGCGTAGACCAGTCAGCACTGGGGCAAGATTCTTCTCTACAACCTCCCTGATGAGTGGCCATCCAGTCTTTCCTTAAGGCTCTCCAGTGAGTGGGAACCTACGCCCTCCCAGGGAAGGCAGCCCATTTCACTGTTGGACAGCTCTAATTATTAGTAACTTTTTCCTTTATGTGAGCTGAAATCTGGCTCTCTGCCACATAATACCCATTTCTCTAGTTCTGTCCCTTCGAGGCCAAGCAGAATGAGTCTAATCTCTCTTCCCCAGCCCTTCAGATGCTTGAAGAGCTATCAGGCTCCTCCCACCCACCCCCAAAACCCCAACCAAGTCTTCTACTTCTCCAAGCTAAACATGCATGTCAATTAAGCACATATTAATTGCCCCCTATGCATCAGGCATGAAGCTAAGCACCATGGGCAAAAATAGAAACTTCCTCATTTTCTTCCAGTTTACTTATAGAACATAATCTTAAGGCCCTCCACCATCTGTTTGCTCTCTCTGTTGGCTTTCCAGCTTATCATCACCCTTCCTAGAAATGCCCTGAGAATTGAGCACCAGCTTCAAGATGTGGTCTGGGCAGGATAGAGGGTTTTCCCATCCCTCTGACTATGCCCTCCTGGCACAGAAAGATAGCCATGGCCCCTGCCACCTACCTAAGGTGATCATTGCCAGGTGGTAAGCCAGCCTGTCTGCTAGAATGAGTTGGAGCAGGGCAGCTAGGTGGCACAGTGGATAAAGCACCATCCCTGGATTCAGGAGGACCTGAGTTCAAATTTGGCCTCAGACACTTGACACTTACTAGCTGTGTGATCCTGGGCAAGTCACTTAACCCCAATTGCCTCACCAAAAAAAGGACTCCTAGAATGAGTTGGAGCTAGCCAGTGAGCCCATTCTTCACTGTGGGTTCCTTGAAGACAGAGGCTGCCTCATCCACAGGACATGGGAAATGTCAGACCTGGATGGAATCACTTTCATTTTACAGAGGACAAACACTAGATTCAGAGAGAAGTTACTTCCATAGGGGCACAGCTAGAAGTAGGGACTGTAATCCAGGTTTCCTGTGGTTCAGGGCTCTTTTTGTTATGCCATATGTTTTCGCCCTGCCTTCTTCCACCCCATCAGGGAAACCTCATGTGGGTGTTAAGTATTTGTTGAACAAATGGAAGCAGACCCATAAGTAGGGTGGGATAAACAGGGCTTTGCCCCTCAGTGCTCAATTTAGAGGGTATTTGAAGTTCTTAGCATTAGAGACACAACAGAAATTGCCGGCACTTACTTCACAAGATAGAAAGCTCCTGAGTGATGGGTTAAGGTGAGCTTTCCCTGTGCTTGTAGGACAATGTCACCAGCAGCATCAGCCTTGCCCTTGTGTCCCAGTGTCTGTATCGTGTGGTGCCTTGTTCCCTGCCTTCATGCTCTTGCTGCTTGCCCCAGGCACAAAGGTTCCTTGTTAAAGCTCTGAATGGATCTACATACTAGTTTTTTTTTCCAAGAATGCCCTTTATCCTTCCATCTCTGTTTCCTAGCACTCTGCTTCTCTTGCCTGACCCGATTGTATCAGAGGCTTAATTCCCACCCCCTTCCACTGTGGAGCTGTTCCTCTGTCCAGTGGCCACAGGTTTGAGTACTGCTAAATGTTCTGTGGCCCTGTGATGTCAGAGTCTTGACCTCATGGGCACGAGGAGAGTGATGCATTAGCTCATGCCACGGAATCTCAAAGCCAAGAGAGTTCTATCTAGTTAACTGGGACCTAAACAAAAATCCCCAGTGTGCAACATACCTGAAAAGCCTTTGCTTGCAGACCTTGTAGACGGAAAATCTTAGATGGAAGGTGCCAATTCCTCCCATTCCTGGGGAAACCAGCCCAACATCCCCTATGGATCATCCATCCATCAGCACACCCCCCTCCATCTCTCTCCCTCTCCATCTTCCTATGTAGTAAGAACAAGGCACTTTGCCTTCCTCCTGCACTTCAGTGATCGGACTGTCAGAGCTGGGAGGAAGTTTGGAACCCTAAAAGTAAATGTTAAAGAGGGAATGGATAAAAAACTGTGCATACCTTTTGGCCTAGTGAAACCACTATTAGGTCTGCTTCCCAAAGCAATCAAGGAAAGACGGAAGGGAAGCTCTCTGTCCTAAAATATTTATGGTAGCTCTCTTTGTGGTGGCAAAGAACTGGAAATTGAGGGCATGCCAGTCAACTGGAGAATGGCTGAATAAGTTGTGGTATATGATTGTGATGGGAGACTACTGTGCTGTAAGAAATAATGAGCTGGTTGATTTTAGAAAAACAAGGAAAGACTTGCACAAAATAATGAAAAACAAAAGGAGCAGAATCAAGAGAACGTTGTATGCTGTAACAGCAATGTTGTTCAAAAGACAACTGTGAACAGCCAAGTTATTCTGACGATTAGAAATATTCAGATCTGGGGCAGCTAGGTGGTGCAGTGGATAGAGCACTGGCCCTGGAGTCAGGAGGACCTGAGTTCAAATCTGGCCTCAGACATTTGACACTTACTAGCTGTGTGACCCTGGGCAAGTCATTTAACCCCAATTGCCTCACCAAAAAAAAAAAAAATACTCAGATCAACTCCAGAGGACTTACGAAGGGAGGTATTGTCTATCTCAGAGAAAGAACTTGATAATTAGAAGGTTGTGCCCTATGGCTTTACATATACTTATAAATCTGTGTTAAATGGTGGCCTTCTCTAGTGAGGTGTGGGGAGGGAAAGAGAAAGGGAGGAAGACAGGAATTTAAAATGTAAAAAAAAATTATGGGTTTTTTTTTTTTTTTTTTGCAGGGGAGGGGGGCAGCTAGGTGACACAGTGAATATAGAGCACCTGCCCTGGAGTCTGGAGGACCTGATTTCAAATCTGACCCCAGGCCCTTCCTAGCTGTGTGACCTTGGGCAAGTCACTTACCACTCCCCCCCCCTTTGAAAAAAAATAGGGGTAGGGAATATAATCTGAATCAATCACTTCATTGTACATATGGAGAAACAGAGGCCCAGAAAGGGGAAGGAGTTTGCTCAAGGTCATACAGCTACTTTTTTAGTAGCAGGACCAGGACTATAAAACCCTCCGTCTCTTGACTCCAAGGCCTGGGTTTGTGCCCTTCCACTCCACCCCCCCCCCAAGCCTTCTCAATATAAATAACTGCTCCCTTCCCTTTTATCCTGCTCTCAGTGGGCATGCTTTCATTAAAGCCCTTCATCATCAGGCTCTCTTTGTTTGAAGCCCAAGATGACAAACTCCCTTTGGTTCCCTTCCATCCCCTGGGCCCACTGATTACCTTGAGAACCGGTCCCTTTTGCTGGAGGTCTGAGCAGCTGCCAGCCACTTTAATGTTTCCTCTGGAAGGAACGGATTTTGGCAAGGGGTAGTTTTGTAAATATACTCTTCAAAGCGCAGTTTATGATGTAAGAATGGTCATTGTAAAAGGCCTTTTCCATGCCTCCCCCCCCTCCAATCCCCCGGCTTCTGGGAGGGAGGAAAAGCACTTGGTAAGTGGAATCTATTATTAGTGGAATTGTTTGGGGAGCTCTCAGCTCCATTATGAAATTTGTAGAGGAACTCATTGTGTCTTGGAGGAAATTGTACCAAGCCCTTCTCAGTTCCTAACAATAGCCGGTCAGAAGGTCATTGACCGAATTTCCTAATTATCTCCTCTTTTTGTGTGCTGGCTCCCACTAGAGACTGGTGAATGAGCTGGTAAGTAGGCCTGGGGTGGGGTTGGTGGGGCTGGGAAAGGGATGCGAAGACTCTGGGTGTGAGACAGGCGAAATATTGGAACTGCCCCACATCAAGTTGTGGTGGATGGAACCCTATATCAAGAGTCAGGAGACCTGGGTTCAGGAACCTGCTCTGCCGCTTATTAGCAACTTGACCTTGGATTCTATGCTCACCTTCTGTGGGCCTCAGTTTCTTCCTCTGAAAAGTGATGAGGTTAGACTAGATTGGGAATTCTTATGATGGGTAGCTTGATTTCAGGGGATCTGTGAACTTGGAGGGGGGAAATTCCATCTTTATTTTCAATTTAACATTACCTTTAATTATTTGTTGTTGGGGTTTTTTTGTTTTGTTTTTTTTAGGGAGGCAATTGGAGTTAAGTGACTTGCCCAGGGTCAAACCGCTAATAAGTGTCAAGTGTCTGAGGCCAGATTTGAACTCAGGTCCTCCTGAATCCAGGGCCGGTGCTCTATCCACTGTGCCACCTAGCTGTCCCCCCTTTAATTATTTTTTAAAAGAGCAGGGGTAGGCTATCAAAGGGCTTGAGGATGCACAAAAAAGTCAAGAACTCCTGTACTTAAATGATCTGTAAAATGAAGGGGTAAGGCAAGATGACCTCTGAAATCCCTTTCAGTTCTTCATCTAGGATTGGATGCTCATGTAAAGTCCCTCCCAGCTAGAAAGCCTCAGTTTCCTTCTCTGTAAAGTGAGGAAAAGAACACCTGGAGTATCTTCAGCAACAAGCATTTATTAAGCACTTACTGTAGATGAGACTCAGTGCTAAGACAAAAATATGGCCCTTTCTCTCAAGGAACTCCCAACAGGGGAGAACACAAACCAAAAAAAATCAGACATTCAAGATTGCCGTTCAGTCATTTCCAGTCATGTCCAACTCTTCGTGATTCCTTTTGGGGTTTTCTTGGCAAAGATCTTGGAGTGATTTGCTATTTCCTTCTCCAGCTTATTTTATAGATGAGGAAACTGAGGCAAACAGGATTGACTTGCCCGGGGTCACACAGCTAGTAAGTGTCCTAGGCTGGATTTGAACTCGAGTCTTCCTGACTCCAAGCCTAGCACTCCATACCCTGTACCACCTAGCTGCTCCACATTCAAGATAGAAACAGGTTAATCTCTGAATGATGGCACTAGCAGTGGGGGTGGCCAGGCCAGTCCTTCGTCTAAAGATAGGGTTTGAGCCGACTCTGGGGAAGCCTGGTACCAGGGGTGAGGAAGAGGAAGAAGGACTGAGGAGAAAGGCAAATGGTCCCTTTGCTTTTTTTTTTTTTTTTTTGGTGAGGCAATTAGGGTTAAGTGACTTGCCCAGGGTCACACAGCTAGTAAGTGTTAACTGTCTGAGGCTGGATTTGAACTCAGGTCCTCCTGACTTCAGGGCTGGTGCTCTATCCACTTCACCACCTAGCTGCCCCTGGTCCCTTTGCTTTTTAAAGGGTGCAGTGGGAGGAAAACATGTCAGCTTTGAGGACAAAAGGCCTAGGCAGATCCATCTCTTTGCCTCTCTGGGGACTCAGTTTCTTCCTCTGTAAAATTAGAGGGTTCGATTAGTTGACTCTGAGGTCCTTTCAGGCTCCAAGTCTATGATTCTAGTCCGAATCCCTCACTTTATGGTTGAGGAAACTGGCATTACCTCCTTTTCTTCTGACTGTGCAAACCCCTAAGTGTCATCTTCAAGGTCAGCCATCATTATTATCGAGGCTGTGTGAACACATGGCTTGACTTTGACTTGGGCAAGTCACCACCTCTGACACTGGCTGTGTGACCACACATAAGTCACCTGAGCCTCAGGCCACTCTCCAACACTGTGAATTATCAGTGGATGGTAGGTGCCCATTGACAAAGTCATGCCTCCTTGGTCTATTGACTCATTTGTTATCGTTGCCTTATGCAATCAATAACATCTCCAGGCCTTTGCAAAATGGGGGTTTGCCCCATCCCACCCCTGTGGGTTGTGGGGAAGCTCTAGTCAAGAGAATTGGCTAGGAAAAGCTTTACAGGGCCCTGGAAATGGGAGGGGTTATTATGACAGTGACTATGAAAATTGAGAATGGTCCACATTTTTTCTGGCCTCTAAAGTTTATAAAATGAATAATGACATGAATAATAGCATGAATAGTAACAATGCACCTTTCTATAAAGTTTCACAAAGTTATGTTCCTACAGAGAGCCCTGTGGATGAGTTGGTCCCTTATTTTACAGATGAGGCACTGAGAACATCATAAACTAGTCCTTGTCAGAGCAGAGACTCCAAGTTATGTTATTGAACTTCCTTTTACTGTCCTTTGTAGATATTGCATTTTTAAATTTTATTTTATTTTTGATGAGTCTATTGGGGTTAAGTGACTTGCCCAGGGTCACACAGCTAGTAAGTGTCAAGTGTTTGAGGTCGGATTTGAACTCAGGTACTCCTGACTCCAGGGCAAATGCTCTATTCACTGCACCACTTAGCTGCCCCAGATATTACATTAAAAAAAAAATTGAAATTTTGTAGCAACCCTGCATCAAGCAGGCCTGTGGGTGCCACTTTTCTAACAGTGTGTGCTCACATCGTGTCTCTGTGTCACATTTTTGTAATTCTTGCAAAATTTCAGTCCTTTTCATTATTATCTTATCTATTATGGTGACCAGTGAGCGGTGATCTTTGATGTTACTATTTGGGGTGCTGTGAACCACGCACATGTAAGATGGTGAGCTTAATGGATAAATGTTGTGTGAGTTGGGGCTACACCATTGGCCTGCCCTGGCATTCTGGTCTCTTTCCCCTCTCCTTGGGCCTCCCTGTTCCCCCAAGACACAACAGTATTGAAATTAAGCCAGTTGGGGCAGCTAGGTGGTGCAGTGGATAGGGCACCGGCCCTGGAGTCAGGAGTACCTGAGTTCAAATCCAGCCTCAGACACATAACATTTACTAGCTGTGTGACCCTAGGCGAGTCACTTAACCTCAATTGCCTCACCAAAAAAAAAAAAAAAAAGGAGAAAGAAAAAGAAATTAAGCCAGTTGATAACCCTACAATGGCCTCTCAGTAGTCAAATAAAAGGAAGAGTCAATTGTTTGGGCAAACTTTGTTGTTGTTTTAGTTTTAAAAAAATCACCACAACCACCCCAGCCTTCAGCACCAACTGTCTCCCTGATCAGGTGGCAGCCATCAACTCGGAGGCAAGACCCTCCACCAGCAAAAAGATTACAGTTGGCTGAAGGCTCAGTGGATGGTTAACATTTTTGAAGAATAAAGTATTTTTTAAATTAAGGTATGTATATTTTTAGACATAATCCTACTGTACACTTACTATATATTACCGTGTAGTGTACACATCACTTTTATATGCGCTGGGAAACCAACAAATTCATATGACTCACTTTATTGTGATATTCGCTTCATTGTGGTAGTCTGGAGCTGAACCCCCAATATCCCTGAGGTGTGCCTGTGCAGACTCTGATATCATAAGCGAGGCAGGGGCTGTTAGGAGATCAGCTGAGGAAGAGAGCATGTCCACCTAGGGGATCAGGAAAGCCAGGGGAGAAATTTGTAACAGGACAGAAAGGTGGGATAGTTGGTGAGCAGGACAATGGTCAGATAAAAGCGGCATCTGAAGAAGATGAATTTGTATGGAATGAGCCCAGTGATTAGAGAAGGGAGGGCCTAGGTCATTGGCACTGAAATGTGGGGGAAAGAGGAATGAATGCTGGTGGAATTGGGCTGGAGTACAGGGCTCTGTCCATGAAGGGGGGAGGAAAGAAGCATTTATATAGCACCTAATGTATGCTAGGCACAGTGCTAAGTGCTTTATGAAATGTTCTTTATGTGACCCTCACAATAGCCTTGGGAGGTAGGGGCTACTGTTAGCCCCATTTTACAGTTGTAGAAACTGACATTAGCCCCAGATACTTACCAGCTGTATGGATCCTGAGCAAATCACTAAACCTCTCTCATTTGTAAAATGGAAATAACGGTAGCACCTTATCTCACAACATTGTTTGAAGATAAGACATGATGATACATCAGGTATTTTGCACACCTTAAACATCAACATCATTGTTATTATTCCCATAATCTAAGGAGCTGTGTAAAGAATGCTGGGTTTGAGGGGGAAGCTAGGTGGCGCAGTGGATAAAGCACCAGCCCTGGATTCAGGAGGACCTGAGTTCAAATATGACCTCAAACACTTGACACTAGCTGTGTGACCCTGGGCAAGTCACTTAACCCTCATTGCCCTGCAAAATAAAGAGGGAAAGGAAGGAAGGAAGGAAGGAAGGAAGGAAGGAAGGAAGGAAGGAAGGAAGGAAGGAAGGAAGGAAGGAAGGAAGGAAGGAAGGAAGGAAGGAAGGAAGGAAGGGAGGGAGGGAGGGAGGAAGGGAGGAAGGAAGGGAGGAAGAAAGAAAGAAAGAAAGAAAGAAAGAAAGAAAGAAAGAAAGAAAGAAAGAAAGAAAGAAAGAAAGAAAGAAAGAAAGAAAGAAAGAAAGAAAGAAGGAAAGAAGGAAGTAAAGCTGGGTTTGCAGTTGTGAACCTGGTTTCAAATCCTACCTCTGCTAGTTACTACTTGTGTAACATGTCTCTGAGCCTCCATTTTCTTATCTTTTGTAAAATGGGCCAATTGGGCTACCTCATCTCTCAGGATCTTTCCAGTCCTAAACCTGCATATGATCCTGTGTTTCCCCTATGATAAGAGGATTAGGCTTCCATAGATCACAGAGTGAATGATCAGTGTGGGGCTGGGAGGGGCCTTCCCAGTCTGACTGGGCTCCCCACCACCTTTCTCTCTGTGACTCTTTCTCTTTCCTTCGGGGACTTTGATGCTTAATTTAAATCCAGGATATAGCTGTTCTTCCTTTCTTTCCATTTCCCTTCCCATCAGTGGGGGAAACTCTCCCCACACCAGCGGCCAGGGTTGGTCTTAGGGCAGGATCATGATGACTCCCCAGGAAACCCAGGTTCCCTTAGATTAGCTCTGAGTTGTGGCATGGGGAAACTGTATTGATGCTGGCCTCCCCACCAAAGGAAAACACTACCATTTTTGAACCTCAGTTCCAGGCAATTTGGGAAGATACTGATGACAACCTAACTAATTTGAGAATGAGTCCATTTCCCAGAAATTGCTCTGTGATGTTGGTTGGGAGCCTCCAGCTAGTTGGGTGAGACTAGATGGAATGGTCTCCCTCTCCCCTAGAATGGCATGTTTTCATGGAATCCTTGGATTTATAACTAGGTAGTTCTCTTGTCACTTTATAACCAGGGTAAACTGAGGCCCAGAAAGGGGCAAGGATTCACCCAAATTAATTCAAGTATGACAGAGGTGAGCTGGGATTTGAACCTTGGCCCTCGACTTCCAGTGCTCTTTGCATCACCACACATCGGCCATCTAGATCTTTATACAGACATTTTGGCCTGAAACAGCAATACTTGCTGCATAGTTTTCTCTAAGAGCTGGAAGTCACCTCCCCCAGTGGAAAGGTTCTAAATGTTCATTCTCTATATAGTCCACTGATCTCTGGTGGTGCAAGTAACATGTAACATGTGTAATGGTTGTTTTCAATGCTTAATGATGTTTTTCATCTCAGAACACAAGTTGGATTACTTTCTACATGAAGTAGAGATTACAAAATGGTGATTTGGTAACTTTTTAGGTATATCATAGCTTTTCCAGAGCAAGACAAAGTCCCTTTTTATGCCTATCTTTTTAAATAGAATTAATTTTACTTATGCATTTTTTTTAACAATCACAGTTTTGGGGGGAGAAAAAAGGAAATTTCAAATCCTCCCCTCTAAGATCAAATCTTCCCTCATAATAAAGAAAAACAATAAAGTAAAATCCCTTGATACAGTGTTTCCCTGTGACACTATATACAACATTTCTGTCCAGCTCTCTGCTGTCAGGAAGGAGGTGCATGTCAATGTCCATTCTCTGGGGGCCATTATTAGTGGTTTAATTTCCTTTGCATTTATTATAATTGGGTTTTTTGTTTGTTTTGTTTCTTCTTTACATCAGTTCATGCAAGTGTTTCCGTGACTCTCTGAATTCCTCCTATTCATCATTTTTCACTGCGTAAGATTTTTTGTTTTCCTTTCATTCTACTCTAGGAGTTCTTAACAGGGACAGGGTGTGTGTGTGTTTGTAAACTTGGATTTAGGGTTTTTAAAATAATCTTTTGATATCTATTTCTTTTTTAAATAATAACATTTTTATTTAAAGATTTGAACTCCAAATTCTATCCTTCCTTCCCTCCCTCCCCTCCCTTTTCCTTAAGGTGGTAAACAATCAGATATAAGTTATACATGTACAATTATGTAAAACATTACCATATTAGTAATTTTGTATAAGGAAACTCGAATAAAAGGAAAAAATGAAAGAAAGTGAAAAATAGCCTGCTTCAGTCTGTGTTCCATCAATATCAGTTCTTTCTTTGGAGGTGGATAGTATGTTTCATTAATAGTCCTTTGGGATCGTCTTGGATCATTGTATTGCTGAGAATAGTGAAGTCATTCACAGTTCTTCATTGAACACTGATATCTATTTCAATATAATTGGTTTTCTTTATACTCCTTTGCATTTTATTTATTTATTTATTTATTTTTAGTGAGGCAATTGGGGTTAAGTGACTTGCCCAGGGTCACACAGCTAGTAAGTGTTAAGTGTCTGAGGCCGGATTTGAACTCAGGTACTCCTGACTCCAGGGCCGGTGCTCTATCCACTGAGCCACCTAGCTGCCCCTGCATTTTATTTTATGCACTTAAAAAGATGATTCAGAGGAGTTCATAGAAAAGGTTAAGAACTCCTCTGTTCTACACTGTGATTTTTTTTGTGTGTGTGTGAGGCAATTGGGGTTAAGTGACTTGCCCAGGGTCACACAGCTAGTAAGTGTTAAGTGTCTGAGGCCGGATTTGAACTCAGGTCCTCCTGAATCCAGGGCTGATGCTCTATCCACTGCGCCACCTAACTGCCCCTTACACTGTGATTTTTAAAGGACAGGGACTTAGGATTTGGCTACTATTTTGGAAATTTGCTGCCATTTTGATATGTGATCTTCAGGGTCCTCTAGCTTAAACCTATCTTGGGGGGCAGCTAGGTGGTGCAGTGGATAAAACATAGGCCCTGGATTCAGTAGGACCTGAGTTAAAATCTGACCTCAGACACTTGACATTTACTAGCTTTGTGACCCTGGGCAAGTCACTTAACCCTCATTGCCCTGCAAAAAAAAAAACTTCTTGTGAGTTTTCAAAAAAAACAAAACCAAACCAAAAATCTATCTTGGGATCATGGGCTTGTAGACTTGGGGTCAGAAGGAACCACATAGGCCATCTCATTCAATCTTTTTTCTTAAAGAAGAGCAAACCGAGGCCCAGGGAAGGTGAATGATTTGCCCAAGGCCTCATAGAGAGAGGTGGGATTCGAACCTAGGTCTTCTGAACAAAGAGTCATTTCTCTTTGTGATGTAACATCTTGCCTCTATCAGGAAAAAAAAAATAGTCTTTAAAATCTTAGAAGGACGAACTCCACTGGGGCAAGCTACTACAAGGATCCATAAACCAGAAAGCCTGAGATCAGTTTATGTGAGGCAGGGGTTGATTGCAGGCTTATTATGAGTCAACAGTAGGATTTGGGCAGACAAAAAAACCCCAACAAACTCCTATTCTCCTGGGTCCCATTAAGAGAGGCAGGGTAAAAAAAAAATAAAATAAAAAATAAAAATAAATAAATATTTTTTAAAAGAGAGAGAGAGGGGGCAGCTAGGTAGCACAGTGCATAAAGCGTTGGCCCTGGATTCAGGAGGACCTGAGTTCAAATCTGACCTCAGACACTTGACAGTTACTAGCTGTGTGACCCTGGGCAAGTCACTTAACCATCATTGTCCCACAAAAGAGGGGGGGGGGAGGGAGGGAGGGAGGGTGGGTGGGTCCAGAAGGAGAAAGGGGAGTTCTGCCACACTTGGGTCCCATCTGCACTTAGCCTGTTCTATACTAGGAAATGCCTCTTGGGGAAAAAAACCCAAACCCATAAGCAAGCTGGAGGGGGTGCAAAAAAGGATGCCTATATACTAATTTTATATTTATGCTGCACATATTTTCTGTCTGGCCTTGTTGTCCTCTCCCTCCAATAGAATAAAAACTCTTTGCTTCAGTAAGAATTGTTTCATTCATTGCACTTGTATTCCCAGCTGCCTATCCTAGTGCCTGGCACCTAGTAGGTGCTTACTAAATGGTTGTTTGATTGACAGAGAATGAGTTGGTGATGGTGGCACATGGGGGTTGCTTAAAGGAACCAAGCTTGTTTAACTTGACAAAGAGGAGACTCAGGGAATGTGTGCCATCAGGTATTTGAAGGGCTATCAGGTGACAGAGGGATCAGCATTGCTTTGCTGGGCCCCTGCCAGGGCACAACCAAGAACAGTGGGTTACGGAGTGCCAGATTTCTGGCTTTATATATGGAAAAGCTCCTAATACTTGTTGTTCAGTCATTTTTCAGTTGTGTCTGACTTTCCATGACTCCATTTGGGGTTTTCTTGGCAAAGATACTGGAGAGGTTTGCCATTTCCTCCTCCAGCTTATTTTTACAGATGAGGAAATTGAGGCAAACAGGGTTAAGTGACTTGCCTAGGGTCACTCCGTTTAGCTGCCCTTCTAATAATTAGAGCTATCAAACAAGGGAATGGGGTTTTTTTTTGAGGAAGGAGAGAGGGCCCCCCTCACTGCAAATTGTCAGGCAATGGCTGGATATATGTTTATTTGGGATATTCTAGTTGGGATTCTTCTTTTCTAGGTATGGACTGGACTAGATCCCTTCCAGGTCTGAGATGAAATGATTTGGGTTTTCCCAGCATGTCTATAATGGGAGGAAAAAGAAGGGAAGAAGAAGGAAGGGGAAGGGGGGGCATTTATTAATTGACTACTGTGTGCCAGGCATTGTGCTAAGTGCTTTACAAATATTATCTCACTTGATTCTCACAACCCAGTGAGGTAAATGCTGTTATCCCCATTGTACCATTGAGGAAACTGAGGCAGACAAAGGTTAAGTGACTTGTCTGGGGTCAAACAGCTAGTAAGTGTCCGAGGCCAGGTTTGAACTCAGGTCTTTCAGGTTCCAGGCCCAGTGCTCTATGCACCGAGCCCAACTAGTTGGGAAGATAGAGGCTGTCCCATTGGAACTTGTTGATGGTTTGAACTCTTCTGAATCTTAGCAAAGGGTGGAAAAGGTTTTCCCTTTAAAAAACAAAACGAAACAAAACAGTGGTTCTAAGCACTTGGCCACAGTGCCATGTGAAGGCCTCAGCTCCAAAATGTGGTCCTGGTCAGCGTGTCCAGCTCAAATCGAAATGGGGCCATTAAGCTGTATATACGTGCAGACTGACTTAGAAAACCACCTATTAACATTATCTATGTTCTGTTGTATTTTTATTTATTTTGTTAAATATTTCCCTACATTTTAATCTCTTTAGGCAGCAGTGTTTGACACCTCCACATACTGGGCATAGGGTCATGGTGTTAGATTCAGAAGGGACTTTAAGGGCCACCAAGTCCAACCCTCTCATTTTTCATATGAGGAAACTGAGGCCCAGTTAAACAAACTGCTGGCTTTTTTCCCCCCCACTGTACTACATGAGGGTGCCTAGCACAGTGTCTTTTTTTTGTGTGTGTGAGGCAATTGGGGTTAAGTGGCTTGCCCAGGGTCACACAGCTAGTAAGTGTCAAGGGTCTGAGGCTGGATCTGAACTCAGGTCCTCCTGAATCCAAGGCCAGTGCTCTATCCACTGCGCCACCTAGCTGCCCCCTAGCACAGTGTCTTGAGATAAGATAGCCTTAGAATCATATGATCATAGATTTAGAGCTGACCATTCCTTGGAGGCTCTCCAGTCCACCCCCCCCCCTTTTTTACAGATGAGGAAACTGAGAGATTTCTTAAAGAAGGTTGAGCAACTTTTCCAGGATTACAAGGGCAACAAGTGTCTGAGACAGGATTCGAATTGAGGTCTTCCTGAATCTAGGTCCAGCACTCTATCCACTGAGCCAAATAGCTTCCCCCGAGAACCACCAGGACAACTGGGATAACTGGGAATGTGGCTCCCGGCTCCTGAGGTCCATGGCTTTTCCTTCAAATTGGCTCCTGAATCTTTGTTGTCAGTCTTGCTGCCATATTGGATGAAGTAACTCTTGTGAAACTGGGAGGGTGATTTGCAATAAGTGGTCCCTGGGCCCACTTGGTGAAAGGGGAGCTTGGAGGAAAGACTCGCTCTGGGCTCTGTTTGCTACCAACTCAGACTAGAACAAATACAATTCTTGGAAACCACTGGGAAGGTCAGATGCCAGCGGGGCCTCATCTCATTTTACGGTTCCTTTCCCTTATCCTCGGATACTTGTTCTCCCAAACCCAAAGCCCATTCACTTGTGGTTGGTCCCTCATTGTGGGCTAGAGACAACCAGGCAGGTCCGTTGACATTGTTTACTCCCAGGAGGGCAAAGGGCGGAAGCGTCTGACGCTCAGGTGAGCCACGAGGGGCTGTGATTTCACGTCATTGGCATGTGTTGCCAACTTTGCTCTTTTCTAAGTTGTCTCTCAGGTGGAAAGGAAGTTAAGCCAGTGATCCTCTCCTGGCTGATGTTTTCAGCTACCGAACCTGAGTGGGTGCCTAGGAGAGCCTCCAAGAAGAGGGGAAAGGAGCGTGTTCCAATGACAGATTTTTATCCTGGATTTTTGTCATTTTAGAAGGTGCCGTTCAGAGGGGGTAGGGTGTGAGGCAGGGGATTAAATAGGATTTTCTTCTCAGGATATACTCTTTCAGACCTTGTTATAGTGCTCAGATGTCTTTGGGCAAATTTTTAACAACATTGGAGGAAGAGAGCATGGGTGTTGGAGTAAGGATCTTGGTTCTTTTAATTCATTCTTTTAATTTGACCTTGAGAAAGTGAATCCCTTTCTTTGAGCCTCTGGTTTTCTCCTCTGTCAAATGATGGTTGAACTAGATGACCCTTAAGGTCCCTTTCCATGATCCTATAGGGGCAGCCAGGTGGCACAGTGAATAGAGCCTGGACCCAGGAAGACCTGAGTTCAAATCTGGCCTCAGACACTTTGTAACTGTGTGACCCTGGGCAAGTCACTTCACCCTGTTTGCCTCAGTATCCTCATCTGTAAAATGAGCTGAAGGAAGAAATGGCAAACATTCCAGTATCTCTGCCAGGAAAACCCCAAATGGAGTCATGAAGACTTGGACAGAACTGAACAACAACAACAAAATGATCCCATAATCCCCCTTCCATGGGTTTTGTGAGGATTAGAGATGTGGGATGTGTGGGGGAGCACTAAGGTAGCCGGTGATAGACCCAGGACACAAACAAGTGTCCACTTCACTCTATCCTGCGGCCTTCAGGGACCCTGCTCTACATCAGGGCAGGGTCCAGGGCTCTTGGCTCTGGCTTGGGGGGCAGAAAGACATTGAACATGGCTGGCGTTTCCTTGTTTGGATGTACCCGAATCCCTTTCACTGTGCACTTGTCAGGGGGCTGCTCCCAAAGGCAGCTTTGGTTGGGAGGCAGCTCTGTAGCCAGTCACTGTATGCCTGCTGGGTGTCAAGGTCTGGATTTCTGCAGATTGAAGCAGATGGTTGACAGCTTTATTTGTTTCTGGGCATTTGTAATACCCTTGGAGTCTTAGCCTGACCTCATGTGCCTGCAGACTGAATACCTTTATCCAGTGATAAGCCTTTTCACCTCTTCATTTGAGTTTAGAGCTCATGGCCCTGGGGGTCCCAGGGAACCTTGATGGGACAGGATGGCTCCCTCTTTTCTGTTTTAAAGCCCTGTGCCCTGCTGGCTCCTTCACGCTCCCTTTTTAAAAATACACAGAAGAGAGCTGAGGGGCAGCTAGGTGGCGCAGTGGATAGAGCATCGGCCCTGGAGTCAGGAGGACCTGAGTTCAAATTCGACCTCAGACACTTGACACTTACTAGCTGTGTGACCTTGGGCAAGTCACTTAACCCTCCTTGCCCCGCCCCCCCCCAAAAGAGAGAGCTGAAGGAAGTTAGGAGACATAGATAAGTAGGACAGTTTGATTGCTGTTTAGTTGTGTGTGGTTTTTTTCAGTCTTGTCCTATTCTCCATGACTCCATTTAGAGCTTTCTTGGCAGAGATACTAGAGCGGTTTGCTGTTTTCTTTTCCAGCTCATTTTACAGATGAGGAAACTGAGGCAAACAGGCTTACATAGCTAGTAAGTACTTTAGGCTGGATATGAATTCATGAAGATAAGTCTTCCTGATTCCAAGCTCAGTGCTCTATGCACTGTACTACCTGCCCTTTGCTCTCCCTTTCCATCTTGTTTCTTCCTGGATTTACATGTCCCTACTGTCCAGGAAAGTGACTTTTCAAGACCCCAATTTAAAATTTCACTTGAACTCATACAGAAGTGCTATCTCTTTCTCTCTTTCTCCATCTGTTCCCCTCGCCTCGTCTCTGTCCATCCTTCTCTCTCTGTTACCCTTCTCTCTGTCACCTTCTCTCTTTCTATCTCTCCCTCCTTCTCCTCCTCTTTCTCTCTCTGTCTCTCCCTCCCTCCATCTTTCTCTCTTTCTGTTTCTTCATCTTTCTGTCTGTCTCCCACTTTCTTTCTCTCTCCCCCCTGCCCTCCCTCACCCCCTCTGTCCATCTTTTACTCTCCTCTCCTCTTCTCCCTTCTCCCCTTTCCCCTCTCCCCTTTCTCCTCTCCCCTTTCCCCTCTCCTCTCCTCTTCTTCCCTCCCTCCCCTCTCCTCTCCTCTCCTCTCCTCTCCTCTCCTCTCCTCTCCTCTCCTCTCCTCTCCTCTCCTCTCCTCTCCTCTCCTCTCCTCTCCTCTCCTCTCCTCTCCTCTCCTCTCCTCTCCTCTCCTCTCCTCTCCTCTCCTCTCTTCTCTCTTATCAGAAAACCTGGATTCAAATACTTGCCTCTCCACTGCTTGTGTGACCTTTGACAAGTCACTTCACCTCCAGGCCTTTTCTTTTCCTCATTTGTAAAATGAGGTGGTTGGACCAGAAGGCCTTTGAAGTCTCTTCTAGCCCTAAATTTATGATCCTATGTTTGGGGAAATAGTGAGTGTCAGAGCTGGGATATGTGGAATTCCCATTCTATCAGAAGGATTAGAGGAAAAATATCAGAAGTTATAACATATAGCATCACCTGGTGATTATATCAGCCAGATGCAAATGAAGTGCTGCTGTGTGATGTTTCGGGAGTTATTGGCTCGTGGGAACAGTTTCCTGGAGGAGATGCTATTTGAACTGAGGGTGTATAGAAATTCAGTAAGTTAAGAGGGTAATGGAGGGCATTCTAGGCACAGAGATCAACCTGAGCAAAGCCATGAAGAAGGGGAGGGTGTCTAGCATGTTTGTGGGATTGGGCTGGGGTCTGGTATGGTTGATGCATAGAGTCCCTTGTAGGGAAGCGATATGAGATAAACTTAGAAAGGTAGGGTGGGCCTGTGGAAAGCTCTGAATGTCAGGTAAAACACTGATACTTACAATTTCTACTGAGGGTTAGGGGAAGGGTCATTTGGCCCCATCAAGGAAAGGGTTAAGTAACATTGCTCAGACTCCCCCCTTTTCTCCATTCTTCTGAGAGTGTACCTGCAAGCCACCATCTCTGAGTGAGCTGGGGCCACTCCACCTGTCACCATCAGCTATCAGCATGGACATGGTGATGTCAGGTGGTCATCACCATAGTTATGCTCAGTAACATATGGGGAGCCCTATGCCTCTGCTTGTAACTGGGGGATGGGACAGTATCAAGGGAGAATCAATCAGGAGGCCCCCCCCATTCTAATCCTGGCTCCACAGTTCACTTTTTTTTTCCCTTTTGGGGCAGTGAGGGTTAAGTGATTTGCCCAGGGTCACACAGCTAGTAAGTATCAAGTGTCTGAGGCTGGATTTGAACTCAGGTACTCCTGACTCCAGGGCTGGTGCTTTATCCACTGCGCCACCTAGATGCCCCCGGCAGTTCACTTTTTATGATTTGGGGCAAATCCTTTCTTATCTCCGGGAGCCATTTTCTCTACTGGCCACGGGAAGATCCTCTTTTGGTTGCCATTCAAGGCACTGCCGGGAGCACTTGATAGCTACGTCAGACCACGTTGCTGTTTACATTTCCATCTCGAAAACACTTTAACTAGTTTTACTTACTGATCCAATGAAATTATGTCTACAAATTATTGCTCAACCATTTTGCACATTTTGCAAAGTGTAAAACCTGTACAGATATGAGCTGCAGAATATACTTTCTGGAAGCTTGCCAATTCTCTTTGTACTTCATCAAAGATTCCCTTGATGAATATGAAAATAATTCTCATAAAGATTTTATAGAAATGGGAAAGTAGGCACATAGGTCGGTAGTGATAGTTCCTCTATTACATTTGTGGGGTAGTATTAATATCTTATTTCTGTCCCCCCCACTCCCCCAGTATTTGGTATTTTTTCAAGTATCTTGAGAATCGATCCCTAAGTGCTTTCAAAATCATCATCTTCTTTATGTGTACTTGGTCTGCTATTCCCATCTTTTCTTTAGTGCTGTCTCTACTTGAAGGAGGGCCTTGAACAAAGGCAGGGTTGTTTTGGGAGCTGGAGTAATTCAGTGAAAAGAACAGCAGATTTCAGAGTGGTAGGATCTGGGTTAAAATTCTGAACCTTCTACCTCTGTGAGTTGGGGCAAGTTATTAACCTCTCTGGGCCTCACTTAATCTCTTCAAATCTGTGATCAAATGATCCTTCTTCCTCATGCAGAACTTTGGGGACCATGATTTTAGAGCCCAGATATGGCAGCTCCACTGTTATTGATGAGAAGAATTTCCTAGAGAAATCTTGACAGATCTTTTCATTTTTTTTGTCTATTCACAATTCTCCTTGCTTTGTGCTTAAATACTCTTGGGATAATCAGGTTTCTTTGGGTCTCTTGCTGAGCATTCTTGCTGCTTTATGAGGTGGTACCACTCATAATTTTAAATTTTATAAATGTCAGCTTTTATTGTTATTGTTACCACTTGACTATGAGTTGGCCCTGAGGTTTTCACTAAAAGTGGAACTGGGGAAACAGCATAACTGTAACATTTTTTTCTTTCAGGGAAAAAAATCTTAGATCGGGCATTTCTCCGCCCCCCCACCCTTACTCTTAAGCCAGTTTCTGAGCCTTGTCCTTGGGGGTTGAAGGCTTGAAATTTTCTTTGCTCAGTTATTGAGCTCATGTTCGTCTTTGGAATGAAGATCGGCATTGGACATTGGTTATCTTTTTCTTTCCCCATTGACTTGTACCAAGCCAAGATTTACTAACAAGACTTGATCAGGTTTTGTGGTATTGGGGGTTTCCTTACATATAAGAGTAATAATTAAAGAATTAAAGAATCACATAGTTGGAAAAGATATCAGACCCATTCAGCCCAACCTGTCCATGACTAGGAATCGCTTCTACTACCTACCTTCCTGACAAGTGCCTGTCCAGCCTTTGCTTGAGCAAGTACGGCTAGGGGCCTTGCTGGAGCCAGCTCATACCTGCTCCAGTCAATTGTTAATTTTCAGTATGAGTACTTAAACTTCAGAAATTGGTAAATGCCACAAATCAGGGATTGATTTGTTTGGTTGATTATGCAGAATTAAATGGCGGAGCAAACATTAACAATGCATTTTAGGGGGCAGCTAGGTGGCACAGTGGATAAAGCACTAGCCCTGGAGTCAGGAGGACCTGAATTAAAATCCAGCCTCAGACACTTGACACTAGCTGTGTGACCCTGGGCAAGTCACTTAACCCTCATTGCCCCCCCCAAAAAAAAAGCATTTTAAATTTTAGCAATTAATTTTAACAAATAAATTTTAGATTTTCATAATGAATTTTAAAATGTGTCCCATGGATTCTTTTTCCTAGGGAACCAGTTGTTAAACCTATCCCAGTACACTCCTGTCCATACTCCACCACCTCCCAAAACATCTTTTGATCTGCTCTAATTATGAGGAAGTTTTCCCACTTATTTCTTTCTGCAGTTTCTCCTCTCTTGCTCTTATCTCACCCTCAAGGGCCAAGTTTTCAATTCAAATTAAAAAGACTATGACAATTTTAAAAAATAATTTTACTGTGAAATGAAAATTTTCAGCCTACTATTTCTATTTCCTTTGCCTTATGATTTTTTAAAAAATGAGCTATGTTAATTGACTCTGCTTGGTTCTTCCAGGTATCTTTAAATTCCAGCCTATTTATTAATTGCCTACTGTATACAAGGCACTGGAGACATAAGAGCAAAGAGGAACAGTTTCTGTCTTCAAGGTCCTTACTTTCTGCTTGGGAAGTATCTCATTCATCTTCTACATGGCAGTCCTCAAATGATTGAAAATAGCTCGTGTCCTGCCTGAGATCCCTGTTCTCCTAAGTGTGAGCATTTCTCTAACCTTTAAAGTTTGCCAAAGCACACCCCCCCCCGCCCTGCAAAGGAGAGTGTGAGCTAATAAAGGTCAGGAACTTAAAAAATTTTGTCTTTGTATTTCTGTGAGAACCAAGCCTTTGCCCTGCCTTGCACAAAGTAGGTGCTTGGCAACACATCCGGTTGAGTTGAATTGAGTTGAATCCAATGTAGTATATAGTATGTGGTATTATTATGCCCACTCACAGGAGGAAAGTGACTTGCTCAGGGTCACACAGCTGCTAAGTGGCAGAGTTGGGATTTGCCTGTTTATCAGACTGGTTCGGTAGATATTGGAAAATGGAATTTTTTACCTGGACAGGACTTTAAAGGTTAGGTAGCATCACCCCTTCATTGTACAAATGTGAGAGGTTGTGACTTGTCCAAGCTCACAGGGTGGATGTCAGAGCCAGCCTTCACATCCAAGTGCTGTCATACAGCATCAGTATCTTTCCATGAGAGAGGCTGCCACCCTCCCTTTTCCCTCTGCTTGTCTGTTAGGTCACCAGGCAATTAAATGGAGGAGTGGGTAGCTGTAGACACAGTGGTTAGAGCGTTGGACCTAGAATCAGGAAGAATTGAGTTCAAATATGGCCTCAGACACTTGCGAGCTGTGGGACCCTGGGCCGAGTCACTTCTCTCTGCCTCAGTCCCATCATCTGTAAAATGGGGATAATAATAGCACCTCCTTCCTGGAATTGTGGGGATCGAATGAGTTCCTTTTTTTTTTCTTTTTGCAGGGCAATGAGGGTTAAGTGACTTGCCCAGGGTCACACAGCTAGTAAGTGTCAAGTGTCTGAGGCTGGATTTGAACTCAGGTACTCCTGAATCCAGGGCTAGTGCTTTATCAACTGCGCCACCCAGCTGCCCCCTACGAGTTCCTATTTTAAAAGTGCTTTGCAAACCTTAAAGCTCTATATAAATGCTATTATTATGATTTATTATTATTAAATGGTCTAGTTCATTGGGGTTTTTGTTGGGGGGGGGTTGTTGTTTGTTTGTTTTTGCTGGGCAATGAAGGTTAAGTGACTTGCCCAGGGTCACACAGCTAATAAGTATCAACTGTCTGAGGCTGGATTTGAACTCAGGTCCTCCTGAATCCAGGGCTGGTGCTTTATCCACTGCACCACCTACCTGCCCGATCCAGTTCATTGTTACAGACAGCATTTTATAAACCCTGAGCCTGAAAAGCCATACCTGTTTTTTTTTAATTACTGGGAATTCCCTCTCTACATGTCCTGCTAGATCATCCAGTTCACCTTTGGTGACCCAGTGACATTCACTCCTCCCCTTCCTGAAATCTCACAGGAAACATAGCATCACAGTTCTTAAAATAATTGTGAAGGGTGGCCTCCTCCCCCCTCCCCCTGCCCGTCCCCTCCCCCTCCCCAGGGTGTTGGAGGAAGGGGACACATGGGCCAGGGTCACATGCTTCATGTTCTCACTTGACTTCTAGGGAGTGATCTGGGTCTGGGCTCAGGCCCACAGGCAGGTGGGGAATCCCAGCCTCTCCCTCTCTCCCTCCCTCCCCCCTGCTTGGTCGGTGTATCCCTAGAGATTTCATCCCTAATCCAAGCAAAGCACTGTCCACACTGAGGCTGATCCTGCCCCCTCCACCCCCGGCAGACCAGGCTGCAGGAAGTCGGGGGGGGGGGGTGGAGATGGGAAGAACACCGGATTTGGAGTCAAAGCACCTTCGTTTGAATGCTGCCTCTTCCCTTTACCAGCTACCTAGCATTGGGCAATCCTCCATCTCTCTGGGCCTTGGTAATGAGAGAGGGTGGGGTGGGAGATTTGAACCAGGTGATCTCTGGGCTCTCCCCACTCCCACAGTCTGGGATCTTGGCATTTTATTCCAGGATGCGTCTGGCCTCTCCCAAGGAAATCCTCCTAGGGGTTGCCTTGGACCCTCCTTATTTTTCTTAGGACTTGGAGCAGTTCTGGCTCAGTGTCATGTGAGCTCTCTGGGCTGGCCTGGAAACCTCACCTGCCTGGTAGCACATTCACTGCCTATGAAGAAACAAATAGCATCCAGTCAACCAACCCCTTACAAATGGAGCTTGGGAACAAGCCCTGTTTGCCATCTGGGGATGACCTGTGCTGCCAGCATTCTCTCCTCCCAGGTTTGAAGGAATGTGGTCCCCCACCCCCCCACTCCTAGCCTCTCTGGCTGCTCATCACCCAGTGCAGGGGATGGGAGAGAGGCATCCTCTGTTCTCCCCTGATCAGTATATTGGTGGCAGAGAGCTAGCCCAGCTCTCACCTGGTGCTGGTAAATATATATATATATATATATATATATATATATATATAAACTCCTGTTTCTAGAGCACCTGAAGGCTTACTTTTTTTTTTTTTTTGGTGAGGCAATTGGGGTTAAGTGACTTGCCCAGGGTCACACAGCTAGTAAGTGTCAAGGGTCTGAGACCGGATTTGAACTCAGGTCCTCCTGAATCCAGGGCCAGTGCTCTATCCAGTGCGCCACCTAGCTGCCCCTGAAGGCTTACTTATAAAGCACTTTCTCACAGTGGAAAAAAGCGTTGGCCGTTTTGACTGACTTGCTGTTCCTTGTACCTGACACACCATTTCCCACCTCTCTGCTTTTGCAAAGGCTGTGCCTGAAGCTTGTGATGTGCTCCCTCCTCAGCTCTGCTGCTTTGAAAGTGCTTAGCCAGACTTAAAGTTCTTTGTCAATGATGTCGTTGATATCATCACTCCACTTCCCCTAGTTCTCTGTTTCCTCAAGTGGGTAAGGGTTGGACTATAAGGTCCCTTGCAAGTCTGGTGTTCTTTGGTTTTGGCTTGCTTCTCACGGAGCACCGCTAAACAGTGAAACCTGACTTACCAGTTACCTTTAGAATGGCAGAATCAGATTGTCACAGGTGGAGGGCACCTCAGACTTCAGAGTTCCAAACAGCTCATTTTGTAGGTGGGGAAATGGATGTTGAGGGGAAATGTTTTACCTGCCATTACAAGACTTCCTATCATGACCTGTTAGACCTCCTGTCTTGTTTGTGTATTGAGTTCTGCAGTGGTCCATAGTTTAGATATCTCAGAGGTGTGTGTGTGTGTGTGTGTGTGTGTGTGTGAGAGAGAGAGAGACAGACAGAGACACAGACAGACAGAGACACAGAGAAACAGAGAAAGACAGAGACAGACAGACAAGCAGACAGAGACAGAGAAAGACAGAGACAGACAGACAAGCAGACAAATGGGGTGGAGAGAGACAAAGAGAGACAGAACAGGCAGGCAGCAGACAGATGGGATGGGAGGGGAGAAACAAAGACAGACAGACAGACAGACAGACAGAGACAGAGAGAGATAGGGATGGAGAGACAGAGATAAAGCCAGAGAGAGAGAGACAGAGAAACAGGGAGAGAAAGGGGAAGGAAGATGAGGGGAGTTTAGCACCTTTTGAGAAGCATGCCTCCTCCCAGATCAGGGGATTTTATGCAGTAGATGAATAAGTGCAGAATACCATTTGATACCCTCCTGGTTGGGGGTTTAAGGCTTGACCAGACACCAGACTTCGATTCTATGCCTCCCAGCACGGTCCTCTGATAGAGGACTCCCCTGCTACCCCCATGTTGATTCCTTAATGCTTATAACTCATCTCCTTTCTTACTGTGATTTATGTTAAAGTACAGCCAACAGCAGCTAGGTGGCACTGCAGTGGATAGAGCACTGGCCCTGGAGTCAGGAGGACCTGAGTTCAAATGTGACCTCAGACACTTAACACTTACTAGCTATGTGACCCTGGGCAAGTCACTTAAACCTCATTGCCCAACAAAAATAAAATGAAATAAAATAGCAATATATATATTTTTAAACAGACTGGTTCCCCTATCTGGAAGGGTAGGGACTCCTGCTAAGGCCCTCTCTCACTCTGATCAGCTTGGGAGCTCCAACCTAACTCTCTTTCCACCCTGGATTCTGTTTTTAAGTTTATTCCACCATCCTTAACACCTGGAGGTTCCGAGGGCCACCCACGGGCTTTCTCTGTAGGAGATGATGGTGTTGTCTCACCAGCTCTAATAATAACCACTTCCATGTCTTCGATGTTTTTTACAAATCACTTTTTTTGTTTGTTCGTTTTCTCCATTTCACCAAGAAGGAAACTGAGGTGGAGATAGGCTGGCTGACACAGCTAGAGCCTATTGGAGCCAGAATCCCAGCCTTGTCTTGGGAACTACTACTGAGTCTGGCCTTTGTGCTGCACCAAACTGCCTCCTAATTTAATATTAAAGACACCCTGGGGAACTCACTCCAAGCTGTTGTTAGCAACACAGAAGGAGGCTTAAGGTTTGAATTGTAATAAAGGGGGTGGTTTGAATGGGCTGTGGGCCCGGAGCTCTCTGCTCAGAGTGAGCAGTTCTAGGTGTGGAGAGTAAGTGAGGGGCCAGCCAACATGTGGTCTATGGGGCAAGAATATGCTTTTATTCTGGGCTGGGAGCAGATATCTGGAAAGCTGCTAACAGGACAAGTGGCCTCTTCTCCCCCCTTCTTTCCCAGGTGTCTGAGCCAAAGAATTAAGGCCAGCCAAACAAAACAACACATTTTCAGAGGACCGCAGGTTATCTATATGCTTTTTCTGCTTCGTCTGTATGTGGTTGTTTGCCCATTGTCTCTCCCATTAGATTGGAAGCTATTTGAGGACAGGGGCTATCTTTTGCCCCTTTTTGTATCCACAGAGCTTAGCACAGTGCCCGGCACATAGTAGGTGCTTAATAAATGTTTATTGACAGATTTGCTGACTCTGTGCTGAAGGGACCTCCTCAATAGTAAGCCCCCTCCCCCCCTCCATCCCTCTCCCCTCCTTCCCCTGTCCTTCCTTCTTTCCCCTCCCACCTTATTTACTAGCTGTGTGACAACAATAACTTATTTTACCTGCCTTGGTTTTGCTCATCAGTAAAATGAAGGGAATTGGGCTGAATGATGTTAGAAGTCCCTTCTAGCTCTAAATACTACCATCTCACCCAGGATAGAGCCCCAAAGAGCTTAGCTCTTTCTTGAGGGCCACTCGTCCAGATTTGAAAAGTAACTCTCCAAAGAGCCCTCTTCCTGTGACCAGTTCCAACAATCTGTTTGGAAAGTGTGAACTTGATTCTTGCCTAACAGTTCACCAAGCCCCATTCCCCAGAATCCCAGAAAACCACAGATTGCTCTCAGTCAGTGATGCCTTCTGGCTCGGAAGCCTGTGAACTCAGTATCACAAAGTATAGCAGCGTCAGCCTCCTCTCTTTTTCCCTTCTCACTTGTAGAGTTCATCCTTGCCTGGGTAGAGGTTGGGCTAGATGTCTGATGAGGTTGTACATTACTGGGGAAAGAACTTCGCCCACATATCAGAGGACCTGCATTCAAAGCTCTCCTCCTATTTGAATGACCTTAGACAAGTCATTTGATCTCTATCAGCCTCCTTTCCCCCTGTGTAAAATGAAGTGGTTGGATTAGATGACCTTTGAGGTCCCCTCTGGCTCTGGATCTATGACCCTAATAATTCCTTCTGGCAACGCACTTCCACCATTTTACAAGTCCAAGATTCCCCCAAGAGTCTGTTGGGTCTTGTTGGGTCTTTAGTGAACATCTCCGATCCCTTTGTTCTGCTGAGAGAGGAACCAAAGCCCAGGATGGGGAAGGGCCCAGCCCAAGGCTCATTCCACGTCTGCTTCACACCATTTAAAAGAAGAATCAGCTGAAATGAAAACCAAAACACATCAGTCTAGTAACCAGCTACTGAACGTGATGATCTTGTGCATTTCTGTAGTGCTGTAAGGTTCATGTGCTTTATCTCATTTGAGTCTCTCAAATATAAGTGTGATCTGGAGGCCCCGGAGTTCTCTCCAATGCTGGAGACAGAACCATCCCAGCTGGCCCTTCCTCTTCACCTCCAGTCCTCCCACCAGATCACTTCCTCTCTTTCTCCAGCCATTTGATCCTGGGAAGTAGAAAGAAAAATCTTGAACAATTAGACTCTTAATTGTTAAAGTACAGGCTGTCCCTAAGAGCTCACCATCTCTGGAGGTCTTCCAGGGCAGGCCGGATTGGGGGGAGGTCATAAGATTGGGAGGAGAGGGGGACCCTAGGAAGCAGTCTCCTGTCTTTTCAGATGAGGAAACTGAAGCTCATTTAGCAGGGCTGGAGGAGAAGGGACTTGCTCAAGGTCACACAGGGAATTAGCAGAGCTGGGATTTGGACCCCAGTTCTCCAGCTCCTCTTTCCATTGGAAGCTGCTTGGGTAGAGTTTGGCCTGGACACCCCTGAGGGGCCTCCGGCCTCTGTGAGTCTGCTCAGTGAAGCCAGACTTTGTTCCTGACCAGGAAGTTCTCTGGCTTATGGAGGCCTATGTGGGATGGGCACCTCGGCCCTGGGGGTGGGGACTGGTTTGGGGAGGGAGTACGGGACTGAGGTTCTCCTCTGCTCCGAGGAAGTGAGATTCTCTTCTTTGTTAGGCCTGTGAAACATTGAGCAAGGCTGGGGCAAAATTGAGAGTCACCCCCCTTCCTGGACCCCTGGGGCCAATATGTTTCCTGGCCCAGGGCTTTCATATTCACCTCTTGATTCCTGTAGCTTGCTCATGAATAAATGAATGAAAAAAACATTTCTTAAAGACTTACTGTGTACCAGGCAGGCCCTGTGCTGAGTACTCATTATGAGTACTCCCACCTAAGAAGGGAGGAGGGGGGTGTGACAATAAGAGGCCAGAGAGACAGACAGACACAGAGAAACAAACAGAAACAGAGAGACAGACAGAGAAACAAAGAGAGGCAGAGACAGAGAGAGGGAGAGAGGGAGACAAAGACAGATAGACAGACAGACAGACATCCACAGTTCTGCCATGCCTAGACAAGATGACGTGTACGCAGGAAGGAAGATTGGGAATACAGATTCAGCAGTTTGAATTCACTTGTCTGCCCTAAAAGGCTGTTAGCATCTGAAGCAATGGCTGCCTTTCTGGTCTGTCCAAGGCTGCAGTCCCTGACAAGTGTGGAATTCATGTTTGTTGAACTCAGTCTACTTTTATAGTTATATAGGCTTATAAGCTCATAGAATCATTGAGCTACAGTTAGTAGATGAGGAAATGGAAGCCCAGAGAGTTTAAATGACTTAACTAATGTCACAGAAAGTCAGGATTCACACTTGGGTCCTTAGCTCCCAAGTCCCCTGCCCATTGCACTGCGGTGGGGCCCTCAGAATCATTTTCCAGGACCTAGATGCAGGGTTACTTTGCACCAAAGAGCATTGAGTCCTCCATGTGGCACCCATGAGTCCCCGGATTAAGACCCAAGGTTTTCAAACAGAAGTTGCCCAGACGGTACCTTTCCTCATGACCTTCCTGGCTGCCTCCTGCTCTCCAGGTAGTCACAGGTGTTCCTCCAGACACTTTTCCCCAGACCTGGCCTTGCCTCTCACCAGCTGCAGGGCAGGGCCGGGCCAGGCAGGAGTTTGCCTCAGCCCTCAGCAAGCAGTTCTGGGATTCTGACTGGGGTTGTGCACACCTGCCAACCTTTCCTTTGAAAACACAAGCTTCCCTACTCACTCCATGTTAATGAAAAGCGCCCCAAAGAATAGGGCATTTAATTACCAGTTTTAATGGATGGCTGAGTTTCTTCATTTCTTTCTCTTCGTTTAGTAAAGGGGATCACAGAAAGGCACGTTTATTTCTTCTTATTAAATGCTTGTAAATAATAGTTGATGCTGATAAGACCACAGATTTAGAGTAGAGGTCATCTAGTCTGATCCCCCTATTTTACAGAAAGGGAAACTGAGGCCCAGAGAAATCAAAGGTCCTGTTCCAGGTCTAACAGGTAGAACTCAGCAGAAATGTGATCAAACTCATATCTTCTGACCTTAAAATCTAGCTGTCCATGCTGTCTCCCAAGATATCCTTAGTTGTCTAGCTTGGTTGTTTCCCTGACCCCCCCCCCCTTGGAGCCACAGGACCCAAATTTGAATCCCGGTCCTGTCATTTATTCCCCATGTGTCCTTGGACAACTCCCTTTGACTTTCTGGTCCCCAGTTTCTTCCTCTTATAAAATAAGGGTCTTGGACTGGAGAGAGAGTGATATCCCTTCTGGCTCCAGATCTGTGATCCCAGGCAGGGCATATATCCCTGGGCCAGTGATAATGATAAAGATGATGACAATGACGACAACGACTCCCAAGCCTGTAATGCTTTTTTTAGGAGGCGGGAGGAAGGCAATAGGGGTTAAGTGACTTGCCCAGGGTCACACAACTAGTAAGTGTCTGAGGCCAGATTTGAAATCTTGACTCCAGGGTGAACACTATCCACTGTGCCACCTAGATGCCTCCATAATGCTTTGTAAAGACTCTTTTCACGCGCAGACAGGAGCGATTGCCCAGATTTTGCTAATAACAAAACTGACAATCAGAGCCCTCTCAGGGCCCCAGAGTTAGTAAGCTTCCAATCTGGGGTTTGAACCCAGGGTTCTGGTGCTTTTTCCAAGATACCACATTGCTTTGCCTCGATGATGAGTTTTTGATAAGTGATGTCATGGATTCTTGGAAGAGGACAGCATGCTGGCTTTTTGTTTTGTTTTTTTTTAATCTCTGCGCCTCCCTAGTCCTTGTATTTCTTTCTCTCTCTGTCTCTCTCTCTGTCTCTCTTCTCTCTCTGTCTCTCTCCTTTTATTAGTAGAAGATCTCCCCCCTCCCAAAGCCCCCACCGTCCAACACACACACACAAACACACAACAGTAAACACAGTTCTGGGTTTGTCATAGGACTCAAGTACTTGCTGAACTGGATGTAAAACTGTCAGGCATTTGGTTTTAATCTCTTCTACAAAAAGATGATGAGGACAGGGAATGATTATCGTTGACCCCACCAATATGACTTTGTCAGATGCTCTTGGAGCAGACTAGGTCATGACATAGAGTAGCTGGGTGGCCCAGTGGAGAGAGCACTGGACTTATAATCAGGAAGATTCATCTTCATGAGTTCAAATCCAGCCTTAGACACTGGCCTTGTGAGCCTGGGCAAGTCACTGAACCCTATTTGCCTCAGTTTCCTCATCTGTCAAATGAGCTGGAGAAGGAAATGGCAAACCGCTCCAGTGTCTTTGCCAAGAAAACCCCAAATGGGGTCCCAAGAGTTGGACAGGACTGGATAACAACAGGTGACAACCTCCCTGGGCCTCAGGTTCCTCACCTATGATAATAATGCTGACACCGCCACTCGCACAGGGTTGTTCTTTTTTTTTTTTTTTTTTTTTTTTAGTGAGGCAATGGGGGTTAAGTGACTTGCCCAGGGTCACACAGCTAGTAAGTGTTAAGTGTCTGTGGCCGGATTTGAACTCAGGTACTCCTGACTCCAGGGCCGGTGCTCTATCCACTGCGCCCCCTAGCTGCCCTCCACAGGGTTGTTTAGAAAAAAGAGCTTTGCCAACCTCATAGCACCACAGAAATGGGAGGTAGAGCAATAAGAGGGGTGGTGGCTAAGTCGAGTTGCATGAAATGGGGGCTTGTTTATTGCAAACCTTCCTCAGGATCTCTGCTGGCCCTTGGGCTATTTGTCAAGTGCTCCCAGGCGGTACCAGCCACAGCGCCTGGTGCCAGGCATTATTACCAAAGAGTTCTTTGTTCAAGCCCAGTCTTTGTGGCCTGTGTGACCCTGGGCAAGTTACTTTCCTGTCTAGTTCTTCGTTTCTTCATCTATAAAATGAGGACGTTGGTTTAGATGGACTTGTGAGACTCCCTTCCCGTTCTTCACTTCTGTGATCCTTCTTGCTGTCTCAGAACAGGGTTTGTGAGAGGGAAATCCTCTTCCTCATTGGATCTGTGATTTCCTTAGTATGGGGAACTCCCAGTGTGAAAAACCTCTATGGAAGATGGGCAGGTTTTCTAGTTGTCCTCTAACTTATAGACTTCATTGCCTTAGGGTTAAGGGGTCTTCCCACATTTGTGCACCTCATTTATTAGGGGCAAGACTTCCTTGGTTCCAAGGCTAGTTCTCTATTTGCTGTTGTTTGTCCTTTATTCTTGAAGAGGACCATGACCTCAGGAGGTGATGTCATGACTTACACTGAATTGGATTGAAGCGGGGGAGGGCTCTGCAAAGTCACCAGCCTTACTCTCTCTTCCAGAGCCATCTGGGTCCAGTGGCAAGATAGATATCGGGACAACTGAAGATATCGGGCCCTGGATGTTTGAGGCAACTGGGGTTAAGTGACTTGTCCAGGGTCACACAGCTAGTAAGTGTCAAGTACCTAAGGCTGAATTTGAACTCAGGTCCTCCTAAATTCAGGGCTGGTGCTGTATCCACTGAGCCACCTAGTGTGGTTCATTGGAAAGAAGACTGTATTTAAAGCCAGGGGATCTGAATTTAAATACCAGCTCTGCCACTTATCAGCGGTATGGTCAAGACTACGCCTATGGGCCTCAGTTTTCCTCCACTGTAAAATGAGGGGTTTGGACTCATGACTTCCAAGGATCCTTCCAACCTTCGGTCTGTTCCTTTGCCCTCTCCTGACTCATCAGTCATATTAATTCATGAATCATTCACATTAACAAATTCAGAGGTGCCAGTGGCACCATTGGCTTATTGGCTTTGGTGATAAGGAGGTTGTTGGTGACCTCTGCAAAGAAGGTGATGTTTTGAAGTCTGGGGCTGAGGAATGAGTGGGTGGGAAGAAGCTGCTGGGAAGACAGTGAGCGTGCTCTAGAGGAAAGCACACACTTGGGAGACAGACAGTGCTTCGGGCAGTGACTTGCTCTGTGGATCTCAGTTAAGACCGGTCCCTTTTTTAGGCTCCCAATGGGGCTAGACCAAATGAGCTCCCAGAAAGTACTCAGGTGGAAATTTCCAGGACAGAGATTTGGGTCTGACATCAGCCAAATGGGGAGGGAGGGGGCTTCTCTGGCTGGCTGGCTGGCCGTTCGTCCTTGGGAGTCTTGACAGTTGTAGAGGACATTATTGTTGGGCTTTGGGACCAGGCTAGATGGCTTCAGAGAATTCTGTGGCTCTCGATGGAAGAATCCACTGAACTGGGTAGGAGGCAAGCAACCCAGTTCTAGTCCAGGCTAGAGTGATTGCCAGACAAGTGTCAGCTCTCCCAGCTCTTGTTTTTCCAGGGCTTTAAGGTTTGCAAAGTCCTTTCTTCACAGAAAGCCCCTGAGGTAAGTAGTGCAAAGATCATTGGGACCATTTTACAGATGAAGAAACTGAGGCTGGAGGGGAATGTGACTTGCCCAAGGGGATGCACCCAGCAAGTAACCGAGCCTTCATCTGCAGTCAGGCCCCTCCTGTCTTTAAAGTTGGCCATCTCACCCTTGGGCCTCTCTAGCAGTCTTTCTTTTTCAAGTTTGGGGTGACCCACAGTCAAGCACAACTATGCACCTTTGACACGTTAGGAGAAGCCCCGGGCTCCATGCAGTCCCCTTCGTCCGGCTGCTTGTTCTGGCTCTAATTGCTTGGGAACTTTTCAGTTGTCCTGATTTGGAAAATGTGTCGCAATCTGTGCAACGTATGCAGAAAGACCTCTGCCAGAAGAGATGCACAGCTGGGCAGGGAAGGAAGTGTTTGCTGAGGACACTTGGTCTTCACCCTCCTCCTCCTCCTCCTCCTCCTCCTCCTCCTTCTTTCCTTTTGTTCTTCTTTCCTTCTCTCTTTCTCTTGCCTCCCTTCCTTTTTTCTTCTTTTTCTTCTCTTCCTCTTTCCTCCCTCTTTTTCTTTCTTCCTTTTTCCTCCCTCTGTTTTTCTTTCTTTTTTTGTCTTTTTCTTTCCTCCGTTTTTCTTCTCTTCCTCTTTCTTTCTTCCTTTTCTCCTTTCTTTCTCCCTCATCCCTCTTTTTCTTTTTTCTTCTCCTCTTTCCTCCCTTTCTTTTTCTTCTTTCTCCTTTCTTCCCTCTTTTTCTTTCTTCCTTTCCTCCTGTTCTTTCTTCCTTCTTTATCACTCTCTTTTTCTCTCTTCTCCTCTTCTTCTTTCCTCCTTTTTTCTTCTTTCTCTTCTTTCCCCCCTCTCATTCCATCTTCCTTTTCTTCTCTTCCTCTTTCCTCTCTCTTTCTTTCTCCCTTCCTCTCCTCCTTTTTCTCACCTTCCTTATTGCTTCTTCCTCTCCTTACCTTTCTATTTCTTCCTCCTCTCTTCTCTCTTTTCCTCTCTTCCTCCTCTTTTCCCTTCTTATGCTCTCTCCTCTCCTTCCTTCCATTCCTCTTCTCACCGTTCCCTATGTTTCTTCTCCCAATTATTTGCCCAAGTTGTTTCTCACCTCATTCTTTAAAGAAAAGGTTAGCTGCAGAATACAGTAGGTTATCCTGTTCACTGACAGTTTTCGCAGCAAGCATATTGAGCTATGACTCACAAGACTTCCAGGCTATAACTGTGATTGATATGAAACACTCTGTTAATGATAATAATAGACAACAATAATAGCATCTCCGCCAGCCTAGTGGACATCTGGAACTAGATGTCCAGCAGATGTCTTTAACTGCATATGTCTGAAACTGGCCTCATTATCTGTCCTCCCAAACTCTTTCCTTCTTCCTGATTCCTACTACTGTGCCGAGGTACCTCCCTCCTGCCAGTAACCAGGCTCACAACCCACCAAAGTTTGTCATTCATAGCTCCTCCCTCTTTCAGGCCCTCCACCCCACCCCATAGCCAATCCCTTGCCAAGTCCTGTGGATTTACCTTGCTGGCCTCTCTTGTATATAGCCCCCTTCTCTCATCTGCCACTGCCACAGCCCTGATACAGGCTCTTGTCACCTTGTACTGGACTACCGTGGTGACCTTCTGGTTGGTCTCTGATTCAAGTCCCCACTCCAGACCTACCTCTATTCATTTGCATTACTGTTCTTGCTAAAGTACGAGTCTGGCCATGTCACAGTCACCCCATTCATTAAACTCCTGTGACTTCCCATCACCCCCAGCATCAACTAGAAAATGCTTGTTGACTGACTAAAATCCTCATTTGGCATTCAAGGCCCTCCTACCTTTCCAGTCTTCTTACCTCCCCTCCTCCCCCAAATACTCTGGGATCCAGTGACATTGACCTCTTTGTCCCTCCTTGAATAAGACCCTCCATGTTTTGGTTCTGGACATTTGCTCTGGCTGTCCTCTATGCCTGGACTGCTCTCCCTCCTCATCTCCCCCTTCTGGCTCCCCTTAAGTCCCAGCCAAAATCCTACCTTTTACAACAAGCCTTTCCCAACCCCACTTTAATGCTACTGCTTCCCCAACTTTGATGATTTCTGATTTATCCTATCTGCATCATCATTTGTGTGTTGTCTCTCCTCATAAGACTGGGAACTCCTTGAGGACAGGGATTTTTTTGTTGTTTTTGGGGGGTTTTTTGCAGGGCAATGAGGGTTAAGTGACTTGCTCAGGGTCACATAGCTAGTAAGTGTCAAGTGTCTGAGGCTGGATTTGAACTCAGGTCCTCCTGACTCCAGGGCTGGTGTTCTATCCACTGGGCCACCTAGCTGCCCCCAGGGACTGTCTTTTACCTTTCCTTTATATCCCCAATGCCGGGGCATATAGTAGGTGCTTAATAAATGCTTACTGACTGATTAAATAAGAACAGCTCACATTTCTATAGGACTTTATGGTTACTGGCCGCTTCATGTATGATCTAGAATTTAATAAGCCCATTCTAGACCTTAACACGCCAGCCTTGTGAGATAAGGGCTACCAGTTATCTCCATTTTTCAGATGAGCAGACTGGGGGCTCAGGGAGACAGGCAGAGATTTGCCCAAGGTTGCACACCTGCTAATAATAACAACAACTCCTGTTTATCAAGCACTTAAAGTAGTCTTACCCCCACCATCCAGTGAGGCTGTAATACCAGACAACATTTCTATACAACTATGAGGTTTTCAGGGGTACTTTACATATATATTATATAGATTTACACATATTAGGGCAAGTAGGTGGAGCCACTCTATGCATAGAGTGCTGGACCCAGAGTCAGGAAGACTCATCTTCCTGAGTTCAAATCTGGCCTCAGATGCTTACTAGCTGTGTGACCCTGGGCAGGTCACTTGACCCTGTTTGCCTCAGTTTCCTCATCTGTAAAATGAGCCGGAGAAGGAAATGGCCAACCGCTCTAGTATCTCTGCCAAGAAAACTCCAAATGGGGTTGCAAAGAATCAGGCATGACTGAAAAATTACTGAACAATTGCATCTGTTAATTACCTCACCTGATCCACACCACAACCGTATGAGGTGGGTGCTATTTCTCTTCCATTTTATAAATGAGGAAACTGAGAGTCTGAGAGGTTAAGAGAATTTTTTGCCCAGGATCATTCAGCTAAGAAATACCTAAGGCCAGATTTGAACCCTGGTCTCTGTGATTCCAAGCCTAGCTGTGTCTCCACCATTTTCTTTTACTGAGATCAAAGTGACTCTCTATGGGTTACATATACATAGCTTATAAGAGAAGAGGCTAGGTCTTGAACCTGGGTCTCCGGACTTTTAATTCAGTGCTCTTCCCATTGTACCCTGCTACTAACGAGTGGTTAGCAAGAATCCTCCAGATCTCCTAACTCCTAACCCAGCCTGCTTTATTCTGTGCCTCACTGATTCCCACATGCATACTCTCTTTTTCTCTCTGGGATTAATAGAGATACAGATCGACTTGGGCCTTCATCCCAGACATAAAAATACTACAAAGCTTTGTTTTTTGAAAAAGGAAGGAGACCTTGGGAATTGAGCAGATAAGAGTTGTGATGTTTTAAGCCACATGTCCGATGGAATGAGTTGCCAACTTTAAAACAAAACATTTCCCCCTCCCACCCCTCAATCTGGTCACCCCACAACATCCACCCAAACAGAGAGCCGGCTTGCTTGGGAAATGGGGAAAGTGTCTGCTTCTGGGAAGGGAGGCACCTGCTCGGTTAATTTTATCTGTTCCCGTGTAAATAAGGTTCTTAAGAATTTCCATCTCAACCCCTTAGGGTCAGGGCATCCCAGACTTCATTGTTCCCTGCTGTGGGGAAATGGAATTCATTGCTAAGAATAGAAGTTTGAACTTGGTCGCTGGGGGAAACTCTGAGACTGCACCTGGGGCCCTTTGCAAGGCCTGTTCTGTCCCTGCCAGGAGGGGAGAGCTGGGGGATCGGAGCAGGTTAATGGGCTTTCTGAGCTGGGTTTTCTTCCTAATGTCTGAGATGATGGACACTGTCACCTGCCATCACGCAGATAATTTTCCCCATTTCTGTGCCTGGGCCAGGTACCCCTGAAAGAGCCCTGTGCTGCTGAGAGTTCAGAGGCCTGGGATCCTTGAGCTGCTCCCTTCTCCTGATGGAATTCACTTTTCCATTTGTATAATAATAGAATTGGAAATTATCTCCAAGGTTCTTCCTGCTCTTACCTTCTTTGTTCTAAGGCCCCTCTCAGGTGTGACAGACATTTCAGGTTCTAGAGCTCCTGCTGGTTCTGGCACTTAGTGTTCCAAGGGCCCCTCTGGCTCTGACATTCTCTGTTCTAAGGGCCCTCCCAGCTCTGACATTCTGTGTCCCAAGGGCCCTCCCAATCTTGATATTTGTTCTTTGTTTTAAAATCCCTTCTGCTTTGAGAGTTTGTGTTCTTTTAATAAGTCCAAGAGGTAGCTTGGCATAGTGACTGACCTAACTCTTATTCAGGAAGACCTGTGTTCAAGTCAGATGTGTCTGACTAGTGTCAAATGTTTTGACCCTGTCTAAGCCTCAGATAATTCCCTGCCACTATGACTTAGAGGTAGACATTGCTGGGAGTGTCCAAGCAAACTGAGCCCGTGGTGTAACTGCTTGGGAAGTCCAGTATGCTCCCTGTTTGTGCCCCGAGAATTCATAGGAGGAAGCCCAGATTCTAGGGGGGTTTGATTTTCCATCCTACTCGACTCTGTGAGATCACGGGAGCTGGCCGGTCATCTGCGAATGGTGTCTGTCCTCATCCTTCCCTGGGCCCAACTATATACGGAGAAGTTTTTGGCCTGGGGGGAGGCTGGGGCTGTGGCTGGGAGGGGTCACATTCCCCAATCCTTTCCAGACTCTCTATGGACTTTTGCCCCTTGATGGGCACGTGCGCAGCTCTGAGGCCTCATCCTGTGATCTGGCCGGCTGCCATGCCTTTGCACTGTCTCTGGCTCTCTGCAGTGGGGGTCGTAGAGATGGGTCATTGACTCTCTGAGTACTCTGCTCCTCCTGTCCCCAAGGCTTCCTGGGCTGCCAGCTCTAGCTGTGCTTCCCTCAGCTCTCTTAAGCTTGTGTGTGTGTATGTGTGTTTATGTGTGTGTATATGTATGTGTATGTGTGTATGTTTGTGAGTGTGTGTGTGTGTGTGTGTGTGTGTGTGTGTGCCCTAGGAGGATGGAGCCTGGATGTCTGCCACATAGACCAGGGTCCACAGATTGACCCTCATCTGAATTATATGAGTTGTGGCAGGAGGGAGAATCTTTGTAATTAACACAAAGTTCTTACTACTTTCATTTAGGATGATCATGTGGTTTGGCTTTGGGATGGGTACTGAGCCTGAGAGTTAACATTCAATCTAAATAACAAACAATTAGGCTAAGAGGTGGCATTTGCTTGGCTGACTACAGGAGCCTAGCTTTAAGGAGGCCTTAAGATTGTCTAATCTAATCCTTCCCCCGCCCCCCATTTATTTTTTTAAACAGATAATGGGATTTTAGAACTGGCAGGGACCTTGAAGATCTTGGCATTGTAAATTCAGAGCTGGAAGTCGGCTCAGAGGCTGTCTGGTCCAGTCTCTTTATTTTAAAGATGAAGAAGGGTCCATCCAGTGTCCTCCTCGGTGAAGGAAGGAAGGAAGGAAGGAAGGAAGGGAGGAAGGAAGGAAGGAAGGGAGGGAGGAAGGAAGGAAGGAAGGAAGGAAATGAGTGTTTATTAACCACCTACGACAGGCCGAGCCCTGTGCTAAGGCACTACAGTTATCCCATTTGATCCTCGTGATACTCCGGAAGGAAGGTGCTATTATTATCCTTATTTGGGGAAACTGAGGCTGGGAGAAGTTAGTGACTTGCCCAGGATCACCCCATTTGTAAGTATCTGAGGCAGGATTCTAATGCAGGTCTTCTTGCCTCCAGGCCTGTTGCTCTATGCACCTTGCTGTCCAGCTGCCCAGGAAAGAGAGAAGGCAACCTTACTTTTAGCCTCTTTCCCTTCCCAGCTTCTTCCCAGGCTGTGACCTACGAGCGCTAAAGGGACACCATCAAACTCCCTCATTTGCCCATTAGAGAACCTGAGGTACAGAGTGGAGGGAAAAGCACTCAAAGGCAAACTTTTAGCACCAGCAGAGACCCCTGTAATCTCCCCCTGGCCAAGGCCTCAGCTCTCTCACCAGACCATGAGCTTAGCTCCAGATGACACTGGCGCTGCAGTTGATTCAGAGATTCCAGGGCTGTCCTTCCCAGGCTCAGCCTGCTTGGGACTGGATCGGTGTCAGCGTGACTGTGGGGTTGGACTCCACTCCTACCCCAGCACAGCAGTCCCCTCCTGTCAACCTTCTAAGCTGTCTTTGGCTGAAAAATGATCTCAGCCCATTCTTCTGTGGGTTTTGCTCTAAAGGCAAACTTTTAGGAGTTAGCAGAGTTGGTTATTGAAAGCCAGGTTCATTCCTTGCTATTACCTTTCAGAACCTAGGATTACTTCCCCATTATGGTGAGGCAAGAAAGGGTGGCATTACTGTGGGGCAGCCTGACCCTGTGGAAAGAAGGCTGGGTTTGGGATCTGGATTCAGATCTCAGCTCTGACACTCAGGACCCCTGTGTGATGTTGGGCAGGTGACTTCACCTCATCTATAAAATGAACTCAGATCTTTATCTGTAAAAATGGGGGCATTTGAATTAGTGGTCCTACTGAAGTCTTTTCCAACTCAAAATGTGTAATACTATTATCATCTAACTCTCTCCCTCACAGGTGGGAAGGATCATTCTCATATTCTCTGTCTGTCCCTTCCCGCTCCCTCTCTCTCATCGTGTGTCTTTGTCTCTCCCTCTCTCTCTCGTCCTCTCTCTCTGTTTCTCCCCCCTTCCTTGCTTCCCCCCTCTCTTTTCTCTCTCTTCCTTCTCTCTTCCTCTCTGTCCCTCTTTCTGTTTCTATTTCTCTCCCTCTCTCCTTGTCTCTGTCTCTCTTCAACAAATGAGGAAGCAGAGAGGTTAAGGACTAGCTCAAAGTAACACAGTTTGTAAATGTCAGAGGTGGGATTTGAACCCAGGTTTCTCCTGGGTCTCCAAGTCGCTGATGACCATGCTTATGTTAGGTAATTCTTTTATCTAGATGTGCTTAAATGTCACCTTCAGTAGAGTGGGAAGAAAAGTCAATTTGGACTCAGATGTCCTGGGTTCCAGCCCTAATCCTGATCTTTTCTTGGTGTATCACCAAGGCTAATTGCCTTTTTTTTTTTTTTTGGTGAGGCAATTGGGGTTAAGTGACTTGCCCAGGGTCACACAGCTAGTAAGTGTCAAGTGTCTGAGAGCAGATTTGAACTCAGGTCCTCCTGACTCCAGGGCCAGTGTTCTATCCACTGCACCACCTAGCTGCTCCGAGCTAATTGCCTTTTACTCAACTACACTTTACTCATTTGTCCGATGAAAAGGCTGGCCCTTTGAGAGGCTGCACAATTATGACAGAGAGAGTTCTGGGCTTAGAGTCCATCTGGAAGAAGAGCTGGCTCTGCTACTCACTGGCTCTTTCATTCCTCAGGGCCTCAGTTTCCCCATCTGCAAAAGGAAGAGATTGAAGTAGATGCCTTTTCTAGGGTCCCTTCCAGCCCTAAACCTGCAATACTCTTTAGAAAACCAAACAAACGTGTATTGATTCCTTTTGCATTTTCTCTCCATTTTCCTTAACGCTTCCTCCATCCAGTCTTTGCAAAGAGAAGACTCCCTTGTAACAAAGAAACACAGTTCCACAAAAACAACCCAACTATGAGTGACACAATGTGACAGTGTATACAGTCGGTGCCTGTTATCCCCCTCAAAGGAGAAAATTGTGCTTTATCATCCGTCTTCTGAATGGACGACCCGATTACCAGATGAGCCGGAAGGTCCCTTTCGGCTCTTAAAATCCTCTGACTAGACAGGTTGGTGCCCCCTGACCCCGGCCAGTGTGATGGATAGAAGGCGCAAAGCTCCAGCCTCACCTCTGACACTTGTGAGTTGTGTGACCCCGGGCAAGATGCCGCCCCTCTCTGGGCCTCAGCTGTGCTCAAAGGAGAGGGTCTGGACGTGGCCTCCAGAGTTCCTTCAAGCTTTAAATCTAGGCTGCTGGGAGCTTTGATAGTGTTGGATAGTGTGCTTAGAATGTAATCCTCAGCGTGGCTATTTGGGATCCCCAGAACTGGGAGGGCCTGTGGGCCTTGGTGTTTTCAATTAACTTCTTGCTTCTCCCTCTCTCTCTCTCTCTCTTTCTCTCTCTTCCTCTCTCCCTCCCTCCCTCCCTCTCTCTCTCTCTTCCTCTCTCCCTCCCTCCCTCCCTCCCTCTCTCTCTCTCTCTCTCTTTCTCTTTCTTCCTCTCTCCCTCCCTCCCTTCCTCCCTCCCTCTCTCTCTCTCTCTCTCTTCCTCTCTCCCTCCCTCCCTCCCTCCCTCTCTCTCTCTTTCTCTCTCTTCCTCCCTCCCTCTCTCTCTCTCTCTCTTTTTCTCTCTCTTCCTCCCTCCCTCCCTCCCTCTCTCTCTCTCTCTTTCTCTCTCTTCCTCCCTCCCTCTCTCTCTCTCTCTCTCTCTCTCTCTCTCTCTCTCTCTCTCTCCCTCCCTCTCTCTCTCTCTCTCTCTTTCTCTCTCTTCCTCCCTCCCTCCCTCCCTCCCTCCCTCCCTCCCTCTCTCTCTCTCTCTCTCTCTCACACACACACACACACACACACACACACACACACACACACACACACACACACACACACACACACACGATTGTTTTCCCCAACCTGTCAAGGCCATGAGGATTGTTTTGTCTTGGACTTCTAAGGCAAAGTTCCCTGTGGGGCATGTGCAGTTCATTTCCCCAAGGATGTTTGTGGTTACGGAGGGAGGTAGGGGCTCTGAGGCCTGTGGCGCCCCTGGGCGGATCCTGGCTTTATACGCACTGGCCTCCAAGAAGCTCACAGTGGGGACTCACTGACCCCAGCCACCCCGGATACACAGAGCTCCATCCCAGGAGCGGAGGCAGAACCTTTGGCCTGAGGATTTCAAAATGTTTGTCAACCGCACGGGCAGGGAAGACGACAACCAGGAATCCCAGAGGCGCGGTGGCTGGGCCTAGAACGAGGAAGCCTGAACTCCCGGTTCTGTGTCCTGATCACAGAGAGGCCACGTGTCAGAGAAAAGAGAAATCCTGTGCTTGTGACTGGGTCCAGAAGCAGGCTTGGGCTTCTCTGTACATCAACCAGAGCAGTCGGAACTCTTCAGTTAGTCCCCTGAGGGGCCCTACGGAGATTATTATTGTTTCTATCTCATGTTTCCCATCTTTTTGATGGAATTCAGATAGAAACAGCCCGGAGAGAAGCCACTATCGTGTTGTTATTCTTTTCTATTTAGTGTTCTGCAGACTTGTGCTCGGCCTTGTAATTATCATGACTATTATTGTTAATTAGCTCATGTTTCTGTAATGCCTCCACAATGCTTTGCTCTCAACCATCCCTTGAGGCAAGGGGGAGGGAATGAGCAATTATTAAGCACCACCTCTGTGCTAAGCAGTTTACAAAGATTATTTCATTTACCCCCATTTCTACAGATAGGGTTAGGGACCGGACCTGTGATCTCACTGATATAGGGAATTTCCAGGTGAGGAAACTCCCTCTGCTAGTGCAGATCAACACCTCCTCTGCCTAGAGCATAGAGGTTAATCACCTTGGCCAGGGTCACATAGACAGAGTAGAGGCTTGAGAGCAAGCTTTCCTAGCTCCGAGACAATAGATATGCTGCCTCTCAGCTCCACATTTACAGATGAGGAAAGTGAGGCAGGCAGAGGTTAAGTGACTTGCCCAAGGTCACAAAACTACTAAGTGTCAGAGGCTGGATTTGAATGATTTGAATCCAGACTGCAGTTCCAGCTCTCTAGCTACCATGTCACTTAGCTGCCTTTGGACTCAGCTCTGCCTTTTGGGGTAGGCAGCTCCCAGATTTTCTACATGAAAATCCACGGTATACTTGAAGTCAGGGACCCTGCCTACTTCCCCCCTCCATTATAATGTAAACCTTCCTAGTTCTTACAAATAGTGGTTGTAATAAGGAGACAGAGAAGAGGTAGATTTGGAGTCAGAGGACCTGGGTTCAAATCTCCTCACACTATCTGTGTGACTTTGAGCAAATCATTCAACCTCTCTGATCCTCGCTTTCCTCACCTGTAAAATGAGGGTGGGATGGGGAGAGTTGATGAACTCTAAGGTCCCTTCTGATCCTCATATGATATAACTTTCAATCCCCTCCTCATCCTGGTTCCTGTCCTCTGGCTATTCTCAACTTATCGATAGCCTTCCTAAAATGTGGCGCCCCAAACTGAACACATTAGTCTAGAATGCAGCAGGACTCTCACCTCCTTCGTTCTAGATGCTATGTTTTTTCCTAATGTATCCTAAGATAACATCAGCTTTTCTTGCCTATTATGCCATAGTTTTGACTCATGTTGAGCTCATAGTCCTTTTAGACCCTCAGATCTTTTTCATATGAATTGTTGTCAAGTCATGTCTCCCCCATGCAGTGTATAGTGTTTTCAAATGCTTGATCAGGCTGGGTTGATCTTATAGCCCTAGAATGTTTGCTGGCACGACTGGGGTAAACTAGGAACTTAATGCTATTTGTAAATTTTCTTTACCAAAAATTCATCTAGAATCTCAACTTTGTCTTGTGTGAGTTTTGAGGTGACAAAAGGCAAGAGAATTGAAGGTGTGACTTGTGACATTTTAGAAGGTCATGATGACCAAGGAAGGCATGGCACTGGGCATGGTTCAGATGTTTGAAGAGCAGCTTTTGAAGAGTTCTTAGTTCAGAGATCCCATGGGCAAAAGGAAGACATCCTGAATGGGAGGGATCTCTCTCATGAATGAAATTGTCAGAGTGGTAGTGATAGAAAGAAAAGAGAGGATGTTGTGGGATGATGGAGGCCTTTGATAAGATAGTATGCTGCAGTGGAAAGAGCCCTAGACTTGAAACAGGAAGAATTGGGTTCAGGTCCTAAGTCAGACTATGTGGTGTCTGGTAGGTCACCACTGAGCCTGTTTCAATTGGGGATATCAAAGATCTGCCTCTTAGCATTGTTTTGAGGGCAGCTGGCTTAAGTACCTGTGAAAGTACTCTGTGTCTAGTATAACAGCATGGGATGAGAGAAAAAGATTCTGGGACTTGGAGGCAGGAGAGATCTAAATTGAGTATGATGAGTCAAAGATCTGACACATACTAGTGTTATCATGAACAAGTATTTGTTACCTCATCTGTAAAATGAGAATAACTGTATCTATAGCATTTCACAATTGATGAAACGATAGAAAGATGAAAACATGATGAAACAATAGAAAGCATGTGAAGTGCTTTGTAAGCTTAAAAGTATTATATAATGCTAAAAAGCGTTATACAATAAATTTTTGGGGGTTGAGGCAATTGGGGTTAAGTGACTTGCCCAGGGTCACACAGCTAGTAAGTATTAAATGTCTGAGGTCATATTTGAACTCAGGTCCTCCTGAATCCAGGGCCGGTGCTCTATCCACTGCGCCATCTAGCTGCCCAATAAAAAAATTTTAAGTGCTATATAAGTGTTGGGTGATAAATATTTAAGGCAAGACCAGTGTGGATGCACAGGGTACTCTCTGAGCTAAAAGGAGATATACAAAAGAAGATAATGAGGACACACAACAAAAGACAAATACAGAAATGGGCATAGTCCTTGAAGAAGGTCACCAAGTAGGCTAAATCCCTGAGCCAACCAAAGATTCATGAAGAATGCTAGAGGGAAGAACAAATTTTAAGGCTTTGTTGGGAACAAGAAGACATAGAAAGGGACAAGTTTGTTGTTTGTAGCAGGCAGGCTGTAATGGTAACAGATGGTAGGGAAAGCTGGGCTGCTCACTTCCTATTTTGTTTCCATCTTATTTATTAAGGTCCATGATTTTTCAGCCTGGGAAGACAAACAAACATGTTTGAAGGAGAACAGGAAGTGGAGTTGGAACTCAACACAGGGGAGGAGAGAGCAGGAGAGAGGAAGGAGCCCTTTGAAATGAGGCTAAGCCCCCAGGTTCAGGTGAATTACTCCCCAAGGGCTGGAAAGAGATGGGATTTCTGAACTGAGATCCACAATGAAGAACCGGGGACCCTAGGAGGTGTTTGGGATCTGTAGAATTTTTTAAGAGAGGAAAACTGTGGATTCTAAGAAACATAAATGCTACTTCACCCCTGACAAAATGCCAGAGAAGATTGTCAAATAAATGGTGGACTTAGAAGGGGAGATGAAGGTGTAGCTGGTTAGAAAAAGACTAAAGGATGTTAATGAATGGAGGTAAGTATATACAAGTAGGTCTTTAGTGATATGCCACAGGGCTTGATCCTCAGTCTTCTCCTGTTCAAATAAGGGCTGCTGCTGGCTATCATTTATACAGCAAAGCATTTTATAGGGATTAGCTCATTTTTATCCTCACAACCTTGGGACGTAGGTACTATGTTACAGATTCCATTTTACAGATGAGGAAACTGAGGCAGACAGAAGTTAAGTGATTTGCCCAAAATCACAGAACGAGTAAATGTCAGGAGCTGGATTTGAACTTGGGCCTTCATGATTCCAGGGCCAGGGCTCTGGCCACTTGTGCCATCTGTGGCATGCTTATAAGTTTTGTTCTAGGAATCAAAGCTGGAAGGATTGATTGGTGTGCTAGAGAAGAGAATCAACATGTGGAAGGGCTTTCCATTTTCCTGTGATAATTACGTCCACTAAGGAGGAATGAAACTACCCTCTCATCGCTGTGGCTAATGATGAATCCCACTGGTTTTGCTACTTAGCACCTTGGGAAAATGGTCCCTGAGTTTGTCTCTGTGCCTTCTTGAACTGGAGGTAATATTCATTCACACATTGGGTTTTCACGCTGGGTAAAAGGGACTTAAGCATTTCAGTCACAACTGCCTGTTTGAAGAGGTTAGAGAAATTCATGCTTTCATAAGATGCTAGCTAAAAAAAAAATAGCTTCAGGACTAAAGAATTCAGGTGGCCATGGTGTTCTCTAGACAGGGGTGGAGCTTTGCTTTGGGGAAAATATGTGACCTTGGACAAAGCACTTAACATCCCCGTGCCTCAGTTTCCTCATTTGCAAAATGAGGAGGCTGGACTGGATGGCTTCTGAGATGCCTTCTAGCTTCAGATCTATCATCCTGAGTTGGGAAAACTCAGTTTCAGGTACGACTTGTTCTCTAAAGCCATCAAATATAAGTTCAATAACCTATGATATTTTGAATCATAGCTTTGGATTGAAAGGCTACAACAGTGTTTGTGTTTAAGATTTCTGCACGTGTTTCTTTCATTTCTTCATGGGGTTTGAAATGTAGACTTGGGTCCCAAGACGGTCAAGCCAGTATGTATTTATTAATCAATCACCTACTGTGTGCCTGATACAAAGAGAGACAAAAAAAATCATCTAGTGTTTTGGAGCTCACAGTCTAAGAGGGGAAACAACATGGAAAAAAACCAACCCAAACCAACCAAAAACCCAATACCCAATCAAAATACAAACAGGATAAATTGGAGAAAATTTCGGAAGGAAGGCACTGTGATTAAAGAGGACTTGGGAAAAGCTTCTTGTAGAAGGTAGGGCTTAAGCGGAGACTTCAAGGAGGTCAGAGAAGCCAGACTGGGTGTTTAGAAGTAACTTGTCTATGGATCACTTAGAAATGAATTCACGGGGCGGCTAGGTGGCACAGTGGATAAAGCACCGGCCCTGGAGTCAGGAGTACCTGAGTTCAAATCCGGCCTCAGACACTCAACACTTACTAGCTGTGTGACCCTGGGCAAGTCACTTAACCCCAACTGCCTCAAAAAAAAAAAAAAAAAGGAATTCACATAGTCTCTTGCCCAAGCACTGGTACGAGAATCTTACTTTTAAAGCTGAGGGTGGTAGGTGGGAGACAGACAGATAGACAGACAGACAGACAGACAGACAGACAGACAGAGACAGAGAAAGACAGAGAGAGAGAGAGAGACAGAGATAGAAGCATGTGCTTAGGCCTGAATATCCCAGGTGGAAGGGCCCTTAGAAAAACCTCAGAGCTGAAAATAAAATATCAAAACCGAGTGGAACTTCAGAACAAATATTGTCCTGTCGAGTTGGGGCGCCTTGGAATGGAGAATGTCAGAGCTTGGATGGCCTTGAGAATAGGAGTTGTCAGAGTGGAGAGCAAGTCTTTAAAGATCGTTTAATCCAGCTCCCTTATTCTACAGATGAGAAAAGAGGCCCACAGAGGGGGAGGAATTTTCCGAGGGTCATATATAGATAGCTGAGCTGGGACTCAAATTCAGGTCTTTGCACTCCAGATCCAGGCCTCTCTTCCCTCCACCACACTCCCCAGAGCACCCCACAGAAGCCAGCCCCAGGCTGGGCCTAACACATCTGTGTACACACATCAGCTTCCAGACCTCTCTGTGTGGGCTGTATTTGCCACTGGCCTGCGTCGAATTTCCTTAAGGAGATGAAGACTATTGCCTCTAGGATCGAATACAAACTTCTCTGTTCATCATAGAAAGGCCCAACGATGCGGCTCCAGCCCACCTTTCCTGCCTGATTTCACATTACTTCCTCTCATACAGTCCAGTCCCTTCCAAGCTGGCTGACTTGCTGGTCCCTGGAGTTAGCCTTCCATCATCAGCAAGTGGAAAGGGCTTTCCATTGTACTGTGATAATTACATCTGTTAAGGAGGAATGAAACTAGCCTCTCATAGCCATGGCTAACTGTGTGAATTACACCGGGTTTGCTACTGAGCACCTTGGGAAAATGGTCCCTGAGTATCTATCTCCCTGAACTGGAGGGTGGTATTCACTTGTTGGGTAATATCCACCATCTTGCATTTACACAAGTTTGTGGGCCCTTGTCCTTTGTACTTCTTAGACTCCTTCCAGGCTCACCTCTTGTGTTTCAGACAATTAGGCAACCCTGTCTGGAGTTGGGAAGACCTGAGTTCAGAGTTGGCCTTGGACACTTACCAGCTGTGTGACCTTGGGCCAGTCATTTCACCTCCTGTTTGCCTCATCTGTAACATGAAAATAATAAGGATCACTAAGCATCAAATGAAATAATAATGGTAAAGTGCCCGGCACACAATAAGCTCTATCCTTGTGCTTTCTTTGTCCTCAACTTGTATTTTTTTTAATATCCACTTACATATTTATTAACTTCCTGCCACCCCCATGTATCTCCATCTTGACATACAGTAGGTGCTTAATACATGCTAGTTGGTAGAGGCATCCTGCCATAATAGACCACCTCTCGGGGAGATTACTCTGAGTCGGGAAGGCCCAGAGCCAAGTCCCACCCAACGCAGCTCTCTAAGACTGTAAATAGCTGAACAGGTGCTGACCTGCATTAGGAAAGGTTGTTTCCCCCCCAGGAGTTCCCTATACCAATGAAATCGTAGGTCCGGTTTGTCGGATTGGATTTGGGAGACCGGCAAAGGAAGGAGTTGTAACACTGAGGGTCGGGTAGCCTGGCATAGGCCAGTAGAGGCAGGGCAGCGTTTGGAGGTCGGGGACCTGGCTTCATATCATGGCCTCAGATTCTTCATCTATAAAAAGAGGAGCTCGGCCCATATGGCCCCCGAGGCCCCTTCTGCTCTAAATAAATGCACGACCCGATCAGCTCCCGCCCTTCTCTTCTTGCCTGGCCCCTGAATCAGACCTTTCACCTCCCCCTTTCACCTCCGCTTCGTCCCTTGAAGACTGGTGGATTTGAATTCAGCTCCTCGTACGGGTTACAAATGCTATTAGTTAGGACTACCCTTTAGGGGCGCGGTAGAAAACCCTAGTCTGGCAGAGGAGGAATCGCGACCCTGGGAGTCAGCGCCCGGGCCGGGGACTTGAACCCAGGTCGGCTGCTCCCTGGGCCAGCGCTCGCTGGGCTGCCTCTTGTGTGTGGGCGGCACCTACGGGACTCGGGCGCCAGGTGCTCTAGACTGCGTCTTCAGCGTCCCCTGATAGGAGGTGCGATCGTCTGCTTTGGGGTGGACCCTGGGAGGGCGACCCCTCCCGAAGGGGGCAGTGGTGAGGTCTGCGCGCCTGGGGCGGGCAGCGGATGCCCAGTGCACCCGGGCGGGCTCCCCGGGCCAGCCAGCTCGGCCAGCGCGGGGTTAAGCTGGGGCTGCTCCCTCCGCCCCGCGGGGCGCTCAGTGGCTCCGGGCTCCAGGCCCTGCTGGCATTGGCTCCGGGGGAGGGCGGTTCTCCGGCCAGCCGCCTTTCCCGGCCTGGATCTGGGAGGCTGCGGACGGGACGGAGCAGGCGAGCAGAGGAGGAGTGGAGAGGGGAGGAGACGTGAGGGGAGGGGAGAGAAGAGTAGAGAAGAGAGCAGGGCTAACTAACGCAGCTCAGCCTCTGGGACAGCGGTGTTAGGGGGAGGCTCTGGTTACAGCCCGAGCCCGGGCCCCAGCGCCAGCGCCCCAGCCAGCCTCTCTGCCCCTTCTGTGCCCTCCTGGGTGGGAAGAGGAGTAGGACCTTTCTCCTCGATTTCTGGCCCTGCTCCTGTCTCGTCGCCCCTGCTCTGTGCTGGCTGTTTGGGTCCCTTGCTTATCATTTAGCGAGGGCCTGAGTGTGCATGCTCGGGATAGGACCTTGGCTATGGGGCGACAAGATCAGATGCACATCCCCTGTCCCCAATTCCAAATACAGAGTGAGAGGAACCAGGTCCTGTTCAGGGGATGGCATGGAACCTAAGTTGGAAAAGAGAAACTCATGCAGGACTTTGAAGTCCCGTGTGTTCACCTCTCTTTCCTAATCCCTCAAACGACGCCAAGCCAAGCTTTTTTCCTTCCCACCTTCTCCCTTCTTTCTCTTTCCCTCCCAGGCCTCTTACTCCCTTCTCCTTCCTTTCTTCTTCATTCTTCTCTTCCTTTTCATGTCTCTTCTTGGGATCATAGATTAAGATCTGGAAGGGACCTCAGAGACTATTCCAAATTTCATAGATGACGAGGCCCAGCCAGGTCAAGTGAACTTGCACGATGGCTCTTGGCAGCCAGTGGGATCTAGCCAAGGTGGCATAGGGCGATTCAACTTCGCTGCTGCCTCCCTTTTCCTCCTCTCACCTCCAAGCTCCTGTTTCAACAGCCTCAGTGTACTCTGCCTTTGATTACCACAAAAAGGTGAATGAGGGGCAGCTAGGTGGCGCAGTGGATAGAGCACCGGCCCTGGAGTCAGGAGTTCAAATCCAGCCTCAGACACTTAACACTTACTAGCTGTGTGACCCTGGTCAAGTCACTTAACCCCAATTGCCTCACTTAAAAAAAAAAAAAAAAAGGTTGAATGAAGCTCTCAGTGAATCTTTGGAAAGATAACAGAATCAGAGGAGAGATTAAAGACCATAGAGGCCAACCTTCTTGATTTAAGGAGGGAGAAACTGAGTTCTGAAGAGGGAAAGGGAGAGGTAGAATCGATATGTCTTTTAACCCTCCTGGCAAAATTTCTTCCCACTTTGCTCCTGAACTTCCTACAACAAACCCCAAACAAACAAAAAAATCATTGGTCAGGTTTTTTAAAAAGTTATTTTCTGCCTTTGTGTGTGTGTGTGTGTGTGTGAGAGACAATTGGAGTTAAGTGACTTGCTCAGGGTCACACAGCTAGTAAGTGTTAAGTGTCTGAGGCTGGATTTGAACTCAGGTCCTCCTAAATCCAGGGCTGGTGCTTTATCCACTGCTCCACCTAGCTGGCCCAATAAAATATGGAACGATTCACGAATTTGGGTGTCATCCTTGTGCAGGGGCCATGCTAATCTCTGTATCATTCCAATTTTAGTATATGTGCTGCCGAAGCAAGCACTATTTTCTGCTTTTTTTTAAAAAAAAGAAAACATTTTTTAAGCTATTAAATTTTGCTGATCAAGATTTGGGTCATTCCCTTGGTTATTGCGATGAGTTCGCTTCCTTATTTGTGGTGAACCTTTTCTAACTGAAATTTACACTGTCCACCTGTCCCCCTCCCATCAGTGCCCACCCCAACCTAAATTCAGAAAAGGGTTTTACAAAGGCCATCAGCAAAGAATTCCCTGCCAGTAGTTATGGATTGGGTTTTAGGGGACCTGGTTTCTAGTCTTAGATCTGCCAATTACTGACAAGTGACCTTGGGCAAATCCCTTTCTTTTTCTGAGTCTCACTTTGCCCCTCTGTAAAATAAGGGCATTGGGGGGCAGCTAGGTGGTGCAGTGGATAGAGCACCCACCCTGGAGTCGGGAGGACCTGAGTTCAAATCTGGCCTCAGACCCTTGACACTTACCAGCTGTGTGACTTTGGGCAAGTCACTTAACCCCAATTGCCTCACTAAAAAAAAATAATAATAAAAATAAGGGCATTGGACTAGAACCTTTCTAAGTTCCCTTCCTCCTCTGCCTTCCTTTCTGAGTACTGGGCTTCTGCAGGATGAGGAATGATAAATGTAATTGTCCATTTTCTCGGTTTTAGAAGAACATGAAATCGTTCTTTCTACTCCATCCTCCCCAAAGTAAAATATTTTAGGAACTTATGAAACTCCAACATTTAAATAGAAGATCTCAGTTTCATCTTCTATGGAAAGAGGGCTGTGTGTGTGTGATTGTTCTCAAAATTACTTTGTATATATTTTGGATTAAATTATATATGGCACTTTTTAAGTGCTTGTTCAATTATTGTTGTTGTTTTGGTTTTTTTTCGGGGCAATGAGGGTTAAGTGACTTGCCCAGGGTCACACAGCTAATAATCGTCAATTGTCTGAGGTCAAATTTGAACTCAGGTCCTCCTGAATCCAGGGCCAGTGCCTTATCCCCTGTGCCAAATAGCCGCCCCCTGCTTGTTCAATTGAATCCCAGCTCAGAGTCCTGGGATCCTACTCTGAGGGAAGGGGGGGGGGGAGGCGGATCTTAACTGTTTTTCGAAAACAAGTTGGTTATTTGGTGAGACTCTGGAGCCATTTTGGTCTATTAGTTAAATATTTAGTTCTACATTTTTCAAAAGCAACTCTTTGCTGCAGACCAGTGTGGCTCCCATGTTTACATATTTGGGATGTGAGCTGTGAATACTGAAATATTCTAATTAAGAAATTTTTGAGAGGAAACCCCCCCTACCCCATTATTATTTTTGGATAACTCAAATGTTGAGGTGTTTTTATGCTTTTGTTCACCCTACATCTCTTGTATGTAAAGTGGGAATGATAAGGCTGCACTACCAATATCACAGGGTAGTGATAAGGAAGACACTTTGTAGTCAGCTCAGTTGATAAACATTTATTTAGTGCCTGCCTATGGTGTCCCAGGCTGTGGACTACTGGTTGGCAATAAAAAGAAAGGTAAAAGACAATCACTGCTCTCCAGAAGCTCCCAGTATCATGGCAGAGATAACACCCAAACAGCTACATATAAACAAGCTACAAACAAGATAAATTGGGAATGATGGAGAAGAGGGGAGGCACCAGAATTAAGAGAATGTGAAAGACTTCTTGCAGTTACTATTAGGATATCTATATTCTTTCATCTTTGGGGGGGGGTTGTGGCGCAATGACAGTTAAGTGACTTGCCTAGGGTCACACAGCTAGTGTCAAATGTCTGAGGCCGGATTTGAACTCAGGTCCTCCTGAATCCAGGGCCAATGCTTTATCCACTTCACCACCTAGCTGCCCTCCATTCTTTCACCTTAAGAGTCAGTTCCTGGAGCAGCAGGTTCTGAAAGGGATAAGGGCCAGCCTGAATCTACCTCCTGCAAAGGAGCCCGTGGCTGAGTCTACATGGCTGACTTGAGATGCATGGGTTGATGGAGGGGAGATGAGTTGAGCTGGCCAAGCTGTGGTGGAGCTCCAGTTACCTTAGGGTAAGAAGTCTGTGTGGGGTCTTGGTAAAAGCTCCCCTCGCCAATGGCACATTTCTTTCTTTCTTCCTCTTTTCCTTCCTTCCTTCCTTGCTTCCTTTCTAAATTTGGGTTAAATGACTTGCCCAGGATCACACAGCTAGTAACTCAAGTGTCTGAAGTGGAATTTGAACTCGGGTCCTCCTGACTCTAGGACCAGTGCTCCATCCACTAGGCCACCTAGCTGCCCCAGCAATTCGATTCTTAGAAGGGATAGCCGACAACCCAATGAGTTAAAAGGACAGTGTTGGCCTTAAAGTCAAGAGACATGGGTTCACACCCTGGCCCCAGCACATAGCACCTGTGTGACCTTGGCCAAGTCCCTTCCCCTCCTCAGAGTTATGGTTTCCTCTTCTATAAAATGGAAGTCTTTTTATTTATTTATTGGTGAGGCAATTGGGGTTAAGTGACTTGCCCAGGGTCACACAGCTAGTAAGTGTTAAGTGTCTGAGGCCAAATTAGAACTCAGGTCTGCCTGACTCCAGGGCTGGTACTCTATCCACTGTGCCACCTAGCTGCCCCTAAAATGGAAGTCTTATTGTGAGGTATGACCCAACTCATGGGGTTGGTTGTACAATTCATTGAGTATTATATGCCCAATGTGTGTGGAACCTGGTGATAGAAGCTGGGGGATAGAAACACAAAAAGAATCCTCAAGGAACGGCTATCGTGAGTTGTTAGATACAAAAGAGAATCCTAGCTCCGGAGCTGGAAGGCACCTCGAAAGCCATCCAGTCCAACCTTCTGATTTACAGATGAGGAAACAGAGGCACAGGGGAGTTTAGAGACTTGCTCTAGGTCCCACAGGTGGGAAACACTAAACGTAGAATTTGAACCCAGATCTTCTGACTCTGGAAGGCAGGATGCTTCTCTTTCCACTCCATTCCTCACACCTTCAGATACAATTCGAGGAGGGAAAGATCATTAAACGTTGGGGATCAAGGAAGGTTTCATGGAGGAGGTGGCACGTGAAGGTGAGAGCTGAAGGAAAAAGTGGATGCTGACGGACAAAGATCCATAGGGAGGCCTGGTATGAGGCACAGCGTGTGCAAATGTATGGAGACAGGCAGAGATGGGTGTGGAGCATAGTAGGGGAAGAGCCACTGTACTCAAACGTAGACCACATGCGAAGGGTAGGACCAAGGTCCTTTGCGGTCCTATTCTTAAAAGACTTTGAATGCCAGGTTGAGGACGTTGGGTTTGGGGGTTTGTTTTTTTAATCTGGAGGCATAGGGAGCCCCCGAAGGTCTTTGAGCAAGGGAGTGATGTGGTCTGAGAGGTGCATCAGTAAGGTAGCTGGGTGAAGGACTCATTTGAGAAGGGAGAGCCCAGGAAATAAGGTCAATTAGTTAAAAGACGAGGTGAGCACCTGAATGAAGTAGGGCCATGGCCGAAGCAGAAAGAAGGGGAAGGGTGTTGTGTAGAGCCTACAAGGCTTGACAGGTGATCGGGCTAGGTTGAGGAAGAAAGGACTTTGCCAGGCTTGTAACGCTATAGAAATGGGAGTGGCCCCGAGTCCGATCAGCTTAGGGGGAGGGGAGGAGGGGCCGACGCCTGGCTGGGGGCCAACCCGGAGTAGTCACTAAGTCTTGTGGTAATTTTGTAACTTTGCCCTTTATGTTGTTATTTTAAACCTGTCTGTTTCCCTCTAGCTACGGCAATTAAGAACAAAACAAAGCAGAACCGAACAAACAAACAAAAAGCTCTAACCTCCTGAGGGCTGAGAGACATCAAGGGAGGGGGAAAGCAGAAATTCTGAGAAAACTGGGGAAGCCGGGAGCTGCCTTGGTGCTGCGGCACGAGGACAGCCAAGCCCTGGGGCCAGGGGAGAAGGCGTGAAGGTGGGGCCCGGGAACCTCCCACTAGGAGGCCCCATGGGGACACCAACAATTTCTTCCCATCCCACGGGATCATTGCATCATAGGATCTAGAAGAGACCTCAGAAGGCATCTAGCCCAACCTTCTCTTTTTACAGGTGGGGAAACTGAGGCTCGGAGAGGGAAGGTGACCGTCCCAACAGTTATTAAGTGCTTTTGATGTGCCTGGCATGGCCGAGAGCTTTTAAGTAGGAAGGAGAGTGTGTTCAGTCAGTTTTGTTTTTGTTTGTTTTTCCGGTTGCGTCGGACACTTTGTGACGACAGGTGGGGTTTTCTTGGCAAATACAACTTCATGCGTTTAAGATTTTTTTTCTTCTTTTTTTTTTCTTCATGCCCTTAAAAACACGGTTTTATAATCTTCACTGGACTACAACAGTTTGCCATTTCCATCTCCAGCTCATTTTACAGGTAAGGAGACAGAGTCAAGTGATTTGTCCAGCGTCACACAGTTTAAGTAAGCGTCTGAGGCTGGATTTGAACTCTTAAAGATGAGTCGTCCTAACTCCAGGCCTGACTCTCTTTGCACTATAGCGCCACCTAGCTGCCCTAAGTAGTAGAACTGGGATTCAAACCCAGGTCCACCGAAGCTAATCAAACAACATTATGTTCCAGGCACTGTGCCAATCACTGGTGGTTAAAACAAAACAAAACAAAAACAAAAACAAAACAAGACAGCCCCACCCCTCAAGGAGTTTCCAATCTAAAGGGAGAGACAACATGCAAGTAGATATATACAAAACAAGGATAAATAGGAGATAGTTAACTGAGGGAAAGCACTGGAGGAGGTGAAATTTTATTTGGGACTTAAAGGAAGCCAGGGAGGGCAGTAACCAACCAAATCCAGAGCTATATCTAGGCAGCAGGGTATAGTGGTTAGAGGCTAACTGGAGCTGGAGGCAGGAGGACTGGGTTCAAATCCTGTCTCTGACACTTTCTAGCTGTATGCCTTGGTTTCTTCACGTGTGAAATGGTAGTCAAAATATTGCTAGGTCAAAAGTTCTTCCCCTTTTTTGTGTCCTAGACCCCTGGGCTGACAGTCTAGTAGTGAAGTCTATAAAACCATGTTTTTAAACGCATGAACAAAAATACACAGGACCATAAAAGGAAACCAATTATATTGAAATAAAGCTGTATTTTCCCTCCAGTCCAAGAACACAGAACACTTTTGAGACAGCAGGGTGGCTCAGTGCATAAAGCACTGGACTTGAAATCAGGAGGGCCTGATTTTAAATCCTGCCTCATACCCTTTGACTGTGTGGCTCTGGTCAAGTCACTTAACCTTGGTGTGCCTCAGTTTCCACATCTGTAAAATAGGGATACTGATAGAGCCCCTACCACCCACCCCACCTGTTGTGAAGATCAAATGAGATATTTGTAAAGCACTTAGCGCAACAGCTGGCACATAGTAGGCTCTTAATAAAATCCTTCCCTTTTCCTTTCTCCCTCCCTCCCCTCAGCCCTGCCATATTGGATTTGAGGAATGAATTCTCTGGTGTTCTTGGTGCCCTGCCCGGCCCTTTGTTCACAGTGACTACCCCATAACTGTTTGTGGAGTGGGAGTGCATCCAGCACATCCGTTGTTGTTTGGTTTTTGCTAGTGAGGGAAGCAGCCTTGAGGGGCTCCCAGTGACATTGACTAAACACCTGCTACTTGGAGAATTTGAAACTTGCCTGAGCTCACTGGGAGTGTCAGTGACTTGCCCAGGGTCACTTGGGCTTTCTGTATGTGTGCAGCTCCCCCATCTCCTGTGCTTCTCCTGGGTATTTCATGTGCCACAATTGCCAGGTGGTGAAGTCTGGCAGCCAGAAATTAGAATTCCTGTATAAGACACTGTGCTCCAATTCCATTCAAACCTAGTCCAGTTCTAGAAACTTCATTCTTTTTTAATTACAATTTTTTGTTTGTTTAAATTTCTTTCTTAAATTCTGCTTTTCCAATGAATGAAAATACAACTTTTTTTCTCTTCCTCCTTCTCCCTATCCCCTTCATTTCCATTGCGGGGAGGGGAAAGGGGCAAGGGGCAAGGCAATAGATGCTCATTAAGGACTTACTTGTTTTTTAGTGAGGCAATTGGGGTTAAGTGACTTGCCCAGGGTCACACAGCTAGTAAGTGTTAAGTATCTGAGGTCAGATTTGAACTCAGGTCCTCCTGACTCCAGGGCCGGTGCTCCATCCACTTCGCCACCTAGCTGCCCCTAGGAGGTTACATTCTAATGGGGGAAAGCAGGCACGTGGAAGAGAGGTGGAGAGTGGAAGGGGGGGGGAGAAGAAAACACCCCCAGGGAACATGGTGGGTATGTGACTCCTGAGAGTCACATCTGGGAGGGGATTGAAGCATGACCAGCCTCAGCCTGGCCCCAGAACGAGGCCCCAGATGGAACTGGCCAATGGGAGGCGGCTGGCATTGGCTGGCATTGGGGGGGATATTCCAGGGTGAGAACCTTTGTTACAACTCCCGCATCAGCAAGTCCAAATAAAACAGTTTGGTCTTCTCTGAATCCATCATTCTCTGTTAGGAGGTCAATAGCATGTTTCATCCTGGGAGCTTTGGGATCCTGATTGGTCCTCGTATCGATTCAGGTTCTTACGTCTTTGGGAGTTGTACTCAATAATATTGTTATTGAAATATAACCTCCCTTCTACTAGACTGCGGTAGCCATTGAATTCCTAGAGCAGAGGATGACTTTCTTTTTTTGTCTCTGTAAGCCCTGGCACCCCTCACGGCGCCTGGCACATTATGGGCATTTATGAAGTGGTTATTGATTGATAGCGAGGGGAGAGAGCGTGGATTCCAATTTTATTGGTGAAGGAAACCTTTCATGTCAGAAATAAGAGAGTTGCTGGGGCCTGAGAGAATCTGAGATCAGTGCTGGTGGTCCTGAAGCTGGTGGGCGTTGGAGCCAAGCGTTCCAGGCACCAAGCCTAGTCCTGGAAACCCCGCCATCTCTAAACAATGAGCAGACATATAAATCACCTAGCCTAGCCGGGTTGGAGGAGACAGAGAAATAGAAGACTCACCAGGGGGATCCCAACAGGGTAGAAGATGCCACACACTCTCAGACTGTGGCCCTTCAGGCTGGTAACTCGAGTCACTGAACTCCAGGGGTTTCCTGTGTGTTTGGACCAACCATGTAGACACTGAAAATCCTCCCGGGGGAATCTGACAGGCCTGAGGGTCCCCTTCTCCAAGTGTGCCAACAGAATCCCAAGAAGAGTCCTTCTGGGCACTTGGGCACACAGGCCAGAGTTATGTGGTCCACTGGACTCATGGTCAGGTCTGGCTCCTCCCACACTTCCTAGCTTGTGGTCATGGGCAGATCCCTTCTCTAAGCCCCAGCTATCTTTGTTCCACAGATGAGTATTTTACTATATGCCCTGATTACCCCTTCCCTGGGTTGTCATGAAGACAAGACTTGGTAAAATCTTGGTAGAGCCAATAGGCAACTAAATGGTGCAGTGGATAGAGCCAGACCTGGAAATGAGGAAGACCCAAATTCCAATTCAGCCTGCTGGCTGTGTGACCCTGGGCAAGCTGCTTAAACTGCCTGCCTCGGTTTCCCCATATGTAAAATGGGGATAAAAATGGCACTATCTAACTTGCAAGGATAAAATGAGATATTTGTAAAGTGTTTTGCAAACCTTAAAAAATTACGTAAGTACAAGCTATGGTTATGCCATGATGATTATTGTTGTTTTTGTTTTGTGGGGCAATGGGGGTTAAGTGACTTGCCCAGGGCTCACAGCTAGTAAGTATCAAGTGTCTGAGGCTGGATTTGAACTCAGGTACTCCTGAATCCAGGGCCAGTGCTTTATCCACTGTGCCACCTAGCCGCCCCTGCCATGATGATTATTAATAATAAATATTAAAATGCTGTTAAAATGGAAACATGATTGCTGCTATTATATCTTATCTCCCTTAATCCTCTAAGCAGCCCTGGGAGGGAGGCAAAGCAGAAGTTCTTTTCACATTTTAGAACTGAGAAAATCAAGGCCCAGGGACAGGAAGCACTTTGCCCCCAGCCCTGCCCAGTAGGTGGTGAGTATCAGGCTGAGATCAGAAGCCAGCCTTCCTGCCCTGCCCCCACCCACCCACCCACCCACCCCAGTCAGGAGTCCTGTCCACCCCAATCACCACCATACAGCCTGGGTTTTTCTGGGCAGCAAACACGGACCCTTGATTTGACAGCTGTCCGAAGGCCTCCTTTTATGGAGGTCACCGTGGTTTATTGGGGGTTGAGTTTTAAATGAATCCTGGGCAGGCAGAAGCATTGGTGCAGCTAGGGGCTGGCGTGGGGGCAGATAGAATGTCTCTGCAAAGAAGGAGCTCCCTTAATTGGTAACAAACGTGCCCCCTTGGATCCTAGAAAGTCTGGAACCGAAAAAAGGGACCAATCAAAGAGGAAAGCAAGGTCTCTCCATGGTGACCCAGGGCTTGTGCTCTGTCACCAAAGAAGGGATGGGTTTTTTCCTCTCAAGGAAGACTCAGGCAGGCATTTTCCACAGGAGCAGGCTCTGACTGGCCCCAAAGGTCCTAATGAAGGGACGTTGTGGCAGGTAGGGAATGGCAATATGGACCATAGGAAGAGTACCAACTCTGATATTTGAGGATCTGGGTTCAAATTCTGACCCTTCCTCTTATTTTCATGTGATTTGGGTCAAGTTAGTGACCTAACAGCCCCCCCAGGCCTCAGTTTCCTCATCTGTAAAATGAGAGGGTTGAACTAAATAACCTCCCAGTTCCCTTTCAGCTCAAGGTCAATGATTCTATGATCTAAAAGGCCTTTGCCCAGTGGCAGAAACAGAAATTAATTTGTCTGGAGGGGAAAAGGTTTTTTTATCTTCTTATAACTACTTTCCATCTACTTTGTCAACATCTCTTGCTTTCTCTCTACTCAGCTGGCCTCTTACCTTTGTTCAGGCCCTCATCATTTCTCACTTGGAGTATTGTAGTGACTAACGAGTCTCATTTTCTAGGCTGTCCCTTCTCTAATCCATCCTCCACATAGCTGCCAAAAAGCACAGGCCTGCCTGTGTCTCTCCTCCACTGAAAATCATCAGTGGCTCCCTATTGTCTCTACTGTAATTGACAAAAATCATTTTGTCTTTAAAACCTTCCATAGTCTGGCTTCCATCTCCTATTTATATTATTCTCCCTCATACACACACATTCTGTTCAATTCTAGTCCAGTTGGCCGGCTAACTGTTCTCAGCACCCAAGCATTTGTGACTTTGCCACAAGGCCCTTCCCCCATATCTTGAATATATCCCCTCCTTGCCTAGCTTTCTCCAAAACCCAGCCCAGGCACCACCTGCTTCATGATCCTTTCTGGGTCTCTAACCCTTCCCCACCTCCTCCTATGAGGTTACTTGTAATACTCTGAATGCACCTTGCATTCATTTTTGTCCCTAGTGGTTTTCTCTGATACAATGTTGTGCTCCTTGAAATCAGAGACTTTCATTGTCTTTGTATCCTCAGCACTTAGCATGGTGCCTGATGCATGGTAGGCGTTTGGGAAAATGCTTGTTGAATTGAAGGTAGCTGAATTGAAAACCCACGGGGTGGATGTATTGGACCCTTTCTGTTGAGTCTGGTCTTTGCCCTAGCAAAAGGACCAGGGGGGGGCGGAGGAGGGGGGAGGGAGAGAGACAGAGACAGAGAATACTTCCCTGTTGGAAAAACAGCCCGACTCTTGCACAATAAAGGGTTTTCATAATGTTTTCACTGCATGTTCTGTAACATGGAGACAGTCATCAAAAGCAACCCTGGCAGTCTGGGTCTGAGGCCGATTTCATGCATCAGTGGGCTTCTCCCTGTCCAGGAGAGCACATGTTTTGGGTACCAGTGATGATTACCATTTTTCTTTGTGTTCTCTCTGTCCCTGTCTCTGTGTCTTTATCTCTCTCTTCTGAAATAGTGGCATCCCAGACCAGTTTTTCCTAGGGAACTTTGAAATTCGAGCTTCTAGCTCTCAGCTCTGCAATTAACTTGCTGTGTGACCTTGGCCACAAGTCCAAGGTCACACAGCCTAGTAGACAGCAGGTGCTTAATACATGCTTTTCTGCTGTTGACAGATCCCTTCCCCTCTCTGACCTTGGTCTGAGAGGCAGCATGGTGTAGTGGATAGGGGCTTGGCCTGGAGTCAGCTCATTTGGGTTTGAATCCAGCCTTACTGGCTGTGTGATCCTGGGCAAGTCACTTAACCTCTCCTAGCCTCAGTTTCTTCATCTGTAAGATGGAGACAATAGTACGTACCTCCCAGGGATCAAATGTGATGCAGTTTTTAAAGCACTTTGCAAACCTTCAAGTACTATATACATGCTAGCTATTACAGACGAGGTACTGCTGCTCTGACTTGATGGAGGAAGTTTCCACATGCAGAAAGTTCTCTGATGTGAATAAAACTAGAGGTCTGATGTGACCTTTGCTTGCCTGTCATTTATCTAGTACTTTAAAGTTGGCAAAGCACTTGACCTACCTTAGTTAGTTAAGGCCTCACCATAACGCTGCCAGGTAAGTGCTATGGGTATTAAAATATACCCATTTTATAGACGACAAAGCTGAGGCCTTCCAGAGCTTAGGTTACCTAGTTGGTGTCAGAGATGGGATTTGAATGTGGGTCTCCCTGGCTCTGAGTCTTAATCATAACAGTTCTTATTTCTAGACTGCATTCAGGCTTACAAAGGGCTTTTTTTTTTTTTTTTTGGACTATATGGACTATGAAGGGGGTATGACAAGAATTATCCTTCCCAACTTAGGAAGAGGGAAACTGAGGTCCAAATAAGTGAGATTATGGGGCAGCTAGGTGGCAAAGTGGATAAAGCACCAGCCCTGGATTCAGGAGGACCTGAGTTGAAATCTGGCCTCAGACACTTGACACTTACTAGTTGTGTGACCCTGGGCAAGTCACTTAACCCTCATTGCCCCATAAAAACAAAAACAAATAAGTGACATTTGAACTCAACTCTCCCCTGACACAAGTCAAGTGCGATCTTTGTTATATCGGCAAGAAGTTGGATGAGAGAGCCCTCTCTGAAGTCAGAGTCAAGTGAAACCTGTCTCTGAGCCTCGCCCCAGGTCCCACCCCCCTGGGCCTGATCCTGGAACCTGCTGCTGCTATTTTCATCCCCGCTGACTCTGAGCAGCTTATGTTTGGCTCCTTTCCCTCGTCCCAGTATGTAGCAAGGCTTGCTGCTTTTGCTCAGATTTGTGGGAGCTAGAGCTTAAGGGTAACAAGCCACCACCATCTCTGCCCAAATCATAGAGATGCCCTTCTGAGTTATACGGATGATAGGGTTAAGAGCTGGAACGGACATTGGATAGCCGTCTAACCCAGTAGACTCATGTTATGGATGGGGAAACGGAGGCTTCAAGAGGTTTTGTGACTTGCCCAAAGTAACACAGCTACTAGCAAAGCTACTTAGAGGCAGCTAGTGGCACAGTGGGTAGAGCATGAGGCCTGAAGTTGGGAAGACCTGAATTTAAATCCAGCCTCAGACATATAGGAGCCATATGACCCTAGGCAAATAATTTCATCTCTGCCTGCCTCAGTCTTCTCAACTATTAAATGGGGGGGGGGGGTCATAATAACACCTACTTCCCACAGTTATTGTGAGGATTAAAGGAGATAACTGTAAAAAGTGTTTGGTGCAGAGTCTGGCACATAGTAGGTGCTATATTGCTTATATTATATGTTTATTTCCCCCTCCCCCCAACTAAGTGGGACAATTTGAATCAAGGTCCTCTGATCCTAGACCCATAGCTCTTTTCATCTACTCCACATATTTCCCCTCCTCCCTCCCTCATAGTTCATTTTTTTTTTTTGGAAGAAGGGGGGCAGGACAATGAAGGTTAAGTGACTTACCCAGGGTCACACAGGGCTGGTGTTTTATCCACTGCGCCACCTAGCTAACCCTCCCTCATAGTTCATTAACTGTCACAGCTTGAACTGGCTCCTGCCATCTTGTTTTATAGATGGAAAAACTGAAGCAGACAGGGGGAGAAATGATTTGCCCAAGGTCACACAACCAATGAATGGCAGGGTGGGCGCTAGAACCCATACTATTGTGCTTTCTTCTAAGACTAGTCATCCTTGATGTTAATGGTTCATGATTTTTAATGAATCTTCCCCCTTGGATTACAATAAACTAAAATAAAAATGTTGATTAAGCTCCTGCTATATATTGAGCCTTGTACGGGATGCCAGGGAGAATACATAGGTTGAAAAATAATGATTGTCCTGCCCTCAAGAAGCTTACAATGTACAGTGGGCACCGGATGGGCTGGGTAGTATAAGAAATGTATACAAATATGTAAGTATGATACAAGGTAGAGTGCATTGGGGGAAAAGGTCATTTTTGTCTGGAGATTTGGATCAGTGTCCAAACTCCCTAGATGGAAAGGGATTTCTGGCTTCTGGAGGTTTTTCCATGGCATTTTGTTCACTTTACATACTTACTTTGGGGCTGGGTGCTATCCATGGACACACCTCTCTCTCTCAGGTTCAGAAGAAGGTGGTGGGTGTTTGAGAGATGCCTCTCCTTTCAATGATGTGTGTGATAAAATAATGGGATTTAGCAGATACCCAAAGACTGGTGCTGAAGCTTCTAATTTAAGGCGACCACAATATAGATTTTAAACATCACATGTGTTTGTGTCCTCACGGGGTGCTCTCTGTGCTTCTCCTAGTGTGCTTCCTCACTGGCTACTCTCTCTCTCTCTCTTCTAGTGTGTCCACCCTCATGTAAGTGGCAGGGCTGCACAGCAAGCGGTCAGTGTTGTCACAGTGAATGTCTGGGGAACTGCTCTGAGCCCAACGACCCTGAGAAGTGTGTGGCCTGCCGAAATTTCTATTTGGATGGCAAGTGTGTGGAGACATGCCCCCCAAACTACTACCACTTCCAGGACTGGAGATGTGTGAACTTCAGTGTTTGCCAGGAGCTTCACAACAAATGCAAAAACTCCCGTAAGCCCTCCTGCCCTCAGTACGTCATCCACAACAACAAGTGTATCCCCGAGTGTCCCTCTGGTTACACCATGAACTCCACCAAGTAAGTACTGACCATGTAGGTATGCACATGAGCATGTCTTTGTGTTCATGTATGTCTGTGTTGAAATATTAATGGACTTGGGGGCAGCTAGATGGCGCAGTGGATAAGGCACCAGCCCTGGAATCAGGAGGACCTGAGTTCAAATCCTGCCTCAGACACTTGACACTTACTAGCTGTGTGACCCTGGGCAAGTCACTTAACCCTCATTGCCCTGACCAAAAAAAAAAGAAAAGAAAAGAAATATTAATGGACTGATGTGTAAAGAAAGGCAACAGAGGGGGGCGGCTAGGTGGTGCAGTGGATAAAGTACCGGCCCTGGAGTCAGGAGTACCTGAGTTCAAATCTGGCCTCAGACATTTGACACTTACTAGTTGTGTGACCCTGGGCAAGTCACTTAACCCCCATTGCCCTGCAAAACAAAACAAAACAAAAAAAAGAAAGAAAGGCAACAGAGTAGGGAAAAATGCTGACTGGGGAGTAGGGGAGACCTAGCTTCCTATCTTACCTCTAATGCTTTACTATCTGTCTAATCTCACGTTCTGTGGGTCTGATTTTCCTCATTTGCAAATGAGGGGACTGGTCTAGAAGGGTCCTTCCAACTCTAAACCCATGATTGTCTAAATCCAAGTTCTTCAGTTTCCCAGTTATGTGACCTTGGATAAGTCCTTTCCTCTCTCAGGGTCTTAATTTGCTCATCTGTGAAATGGGACATTTGGACTAAATGATTTCTAAAACCCCTTCTGGCTTTCAATCCTGAAAGCACATGTGATTCCTATGGAAGAGGACTGACGTCAGCATCATTTGTCCTGGTTGAGACAGGCAGTGACATTCTCTCAGATATGCAGGTAGTCAGGGGCCCAGGCAAGAGTAGAACATTGGATTGGAGACCTGAACACCAGTCCTAGTTGTGCCTCTTACTCCCGGCATCATCCTGGGCAGGTCCCTTAATGTCGCTGGGACTTGGTTTCTCTCCTCTGTAGAATGAGGAGATTGGAAGAGATGGTCTCTTACAATCCTAGTCAGTGTAAATCTAGCCCCAGCCTCTAGGGATCTTGAGGATTAGGTAACTTCTCAGGGGACTTGCTGGGAACAGCAAGATGACCCATTTGGGCTCACTTTTGTGCCTGGAAGGTGATGCATGTACAAAGGCATGAGTAGCCTGGGTCAAGCACAGCAGCGCCGGAGAATGGAAACGGGGGCAGCCTCTTACGCACCGTTGGCTCCCATTCCATGATGCTTTTTCTCAGAAGGCAAATCAAAGGAGTGTCTGTCCCCAAAACAACAAAGGCATTGCTTTTGTAGGTGTCTGTGCGTGAGTGCACAGGAATCACCTGTCTGCATGCCCACCCTGTCTGTCCCTGAGGAGTGTGTCCTGAAGGACTGTGAGAGAGTAAGAGAGAGACAGAGACAGAGAGACACAGAGACAGGGAGACAGAGACAGAGAGAGAGGAGAGAGAGGAGGCCACTGCCCTATCATTATCCTTGGGACACACCCAAGGCTCTTCAAAGGCCAGTGTAGCCAAGCCAGGCTACTAGGTTCAGGGCCTCGTGGCCATCTCCGTGAGAAATGTCCCTGCTTTCTCACAGTGAGATCCTGCCCCGGGGATGAGTCAGGCTCCCTAGCCCGTGTTCTTGATTTGTGTTTGTTTATTCTTTGATTAGCTTCTTTCAGGAGATTGGAGCTGGCCTTTATTATGGGCCATTTCCTGCTTGGTTTCTGTATTTTCTGTTGTGTTAAAAAGCACACCCAGAAGTCCCTAGGAGAGGGGTGGGGAGTGGGTGGGGGGCTCCTGATGTCATCAGAGCTTCCCCTTCTTGACCCATGAGCTCCAAGGGCCTGGTTTGCTCTTGGACTGGAGAGCCAGAGTGGAAGGACCCTGGTGGGAGCTTTATTTTTCCTTCCCACCCCCCACCCCGCCCCCACTTGGGTGCTAGGTACAGGCAAGGGGAGAGGCGAAGGGAACAAGGGATTTAAGTCACATCTCCCCTAATGTAGGTTTACAGGCCACGTCATGTGATGGCTCTGAGAACAGTGTGTCTTGTTTTATTGCATTAAAAAAATATCATCAGGTAACCTTGTTTTCCCAAAGCATGTGCCTGCAAATCAACTTAGCTTAGCCTTTGGTAGCAGCTGCTTCCTGCCTTCCTCAGAGGATGGGGCATGGTAGGCACTCTATGCCTTCTCTCCTGTCTGGCATACCTTTGAAACCGAGAGCGGGATTCTTCATTTCCCCTTAGAGGCAGGCGTTGGTCTCCTACCCACTAATTAGCTTTTAATAGAAGGAGCATCAGTTTCATTATAACTCAGGCTCGAGGAGTGAATGAATCATCATCGCCCCTTACAACATCTTGGAGTGTGGATTGCGGCCGCAAACCACCACAGCTGAAGGCGTCTGGGGCTGTCGAGTGATTTCTGAAGGTTGGCAGATGAAGGGGCAGAAGGCTGAAAACTGTGAAGCCCTGAGGGCTGCCTCAGGCTTCAGTGAGGACGGTGATACGGCTCACAGAATCACGGGATTGTAGACCTAGAAAGCTGGAAGGGGCCTCAGAGGCCATCCAGTCTTACCCCATCGGTTTTTTTTTTTGTTTTTGTTTTCGTTTTTGTTTTTTGGTGGGGCAGTGGGGGTTAAGTGACTTGCCCAGGGTCACACAGCTAGTAAGTGTCAAGTGTCTGAGGCCGGATTTGAACTCTGGTCCTCCTGAATTCAGGGCCAGTGCTCTATCCACTGCGCCACCTAGCCGCCCCCTAACCCCATCGTTTTACCAGTGAGGCGGCTGAAGCCCAGAGAGGTTAAGTGAATGGCCCAGGATCACACAGGGAAAAAGTGCAGAGCAGGGCTTTTAACCCAGGTTTTCTTATTTCAGATGAAATTTACTTCCTTTTCTATAATAGCTGCTTCAGCAAATATTTATCACAATTTGTACCAGGCACTGGGCTTGGTACCTCCAGCTATAAAGACAAGAATGAAAATAGTCTCGGTCCTCAAAGAGATTATTACATTCTAAGGGTGGGTGGCGGGGGCGGCTAGGTGACGCAGTAGATAAAGCACCAGCCCTGGATTCAGGAGGACCTGAGTTCAAATCCGGCCTCAGACACTTGACACTTACTAGCTGTGTGACCCTGGGCAAGTCACTTAACCCCCATTGCCCTGCAAAAAAAAAAAAAAAAAAGTAAGGGTGGGTGGCAGACAGATGTAAGAAACTGTGGACCCAGGTAAGTGAGTATAAAATCCATACAGAGCCTGTCTCTGGTCATACACTTATACACATGTGTGTCATGTGTGTACGCATACATGTCCATGAATGTATGAGTAGCTATAAACACAAGGTACATGCGTGTGATGATGTGTGCACATAAAAAATATATATACAGTGAGAGAGAGACAGTGTGGGGTTTGGATAGAGATAATAATAATTAACATTTATCTGGAGGCAGCTAGGTGGTGCTGTAGTGCACAGAGTGCTGGGCCTGGAGTCAGGAAGACCTGAGTTCAAATCTGGCCTCAGACACTGGCTGTGTGACCGTGGGCAAGTCACTTAACCACTGCCTGCTTCAGTTTCCTCATTTATAAAATAGATATCACAATAGCACCTACCTTGTGGGGCTATTCTGAGGATCAAGTGAGATAATATATTATGTAAAGCACTCTACAAACCTTAAAAGCATTTTAGAAACTCTCACTATCCTTATCTCGGTGGTAACTTATTTGGCCAGAGCATTCTATGAAGCAAAGAAAAATACAGAGTGGCCTTGAGTACCCACCCTGTGATCCCATCTCATTTCTTCAATGATGGTAGTAGAAGGGCAGAGGAAATACAAAGATGGGAGAAGCAGATATACACGGAGGAGTTTCATTGCTGACCCAGAGACTATTTTGACAGAATTAAGGGATAGGTTCCTACTGTCTGAAGGAAAGGAGGATGGCCTTGTAAGAATTCATAGCCCCGGGGCAGCTAGATGGCACAGTGGATAGAGCACTGGCCCTGGATTCAGGAGGACCTGAGTTCAAATCCAGCCTCAGACACTTGACACTTACTAGCTGTGTGACCCTGGGCAAGTCACTTAACCCCAATTGCCTCACCCCCCCCCAAAAAAAAGAATTCATAGCCCTTACTATCATGGAAAAGGAGGAAGAGGAAGAGGAGGAGGAGGAGAGATAATAATAATAACTACTGAGTCATATGCCTACTTTCTCAGCTCTGCCAAACCTTTATCTGAAAATGATCTATGCAGACATCAAAGGCAACCTTGAAAGTATGAGAAGGGAGCAGGCAAGGCTGTGAATGCTCAAAACAATATTCTGCCATGGGCCAGATCTTTAACCACAAGTGATTACGAAGTCTACAAGATTCCACTGAGATCATTGTTTGGCTTGATATAAAAAAACAAATAGGAATCTGATTCAGGAGGAGCCATACGGATCTGTCTCCAAGGTGTCTCCCTTCTATGTTGCAAAAATTATACAAGATTCTTCGGGAGATGTAACTTTGTTCAGTGGCCCCCTTGATTGGTCATGGCAGGAGAGCCATAAAACAGAGGACATTGTCACTGTTGTTATAGAATCCAATCCTTTTTTTGTGGGCTGGACCACTGGGACAGGCTGGTGAAGCCCAGTATTACTGCGGTTTCTTCCCTACATCCACAATGGGAGGAAATGCTGATATCCAACTGGAGGTTAGCAAAAATAAAGACATAATTTATTCCCATGTGACTTCACGGACTCCCTGAAATTTATCCAAGGGCTTCGGGTTAAGATCTCCATCTATGGGTGGTGATGCTCTTGTTTAAGGCAGATGATACCTTCCTGATGGCCAAAAGCCCTGAAGCAGTCTCCTAAATGAGGTCCATTATCACCCCCCCAAGAGTTGGTTGGCCTAACTTTCCAACTCAATCTATGATCCTCACAGAAAGAACAAAAGAGTGAATGTAGCTTGCCCAGGTTATGCTGTATGGCTGGATGACCAACCTCTGGGGCGCCTTTCCTTATATGTATCTTTTTTTTTTTTTTAAGTGAGGCAGTTGGGGTTAAGTGACTTGCCCAGGGTCACACAGCTAGTAAGTGTTAAGTGTCTGAGGTCGAATTTGAACTCAGGTCCTCCTGAATCCAGGGCTGGTGCTCTATCCACTGTGCCACCCAGATGCCCTTCCTTATATGTATCTTGATTAAGGACTACACATGGTCCCAGAACTGAACAGAAGGAGGAAAGCAGAGCAATGGCCTTGGGAAGATCTCATCATGTTTTTAATGACTCCCAAGCTTTTCCACCTGAAACAAAGACTCACCTTTTCAATATTAATCATCTTCTGGTGATGCTGTATGTAGCTGTGGGTTCTGGAAGGCCATTCTCAAAAGAATTAAAGATACATGCCACTGAAAAGGTAGTGGAGGGAGAGGGGCTGAGTGGGGGCAAAGAGGCAGAAACTTCTCACCCACAAAGAATTACCAGGAAGAATAAACATAAAGAATGCTCTCAGAGACCAGCAAAGGAGGTAGGCAGGTCCTGGAGCTATGGGAGTAGGGGTGGGAAGGACACTGGACAACACACCCCACATGCACCATTGGAATCCGTACAATGTTGAGAGAGCTGCAAAAAAAGAGAGCTGGGGCAGCTAGATGGCGCAGTGGATAAGGCACCAGCCCTGGAATCAGGAAGACCTGAGTTCAAATCCTGCCTCAGACACTTGACACTTACTAGCTGTGTGACCCTGGGCAAGTCACTTAACCCAATTGCCTCACAAAAAAAAAAGAGAGAGAGAGAGAGAGCTTTTGGGATGGAGCCCCTGGGAAGGATGCATGGGGAACATGTTCAAGAGTTGTCTAGGAGGATATGTGAATGGACTCTGATCTCCACCATTGAAAGAAGTGAGTCCATCATCACTGGAGAGTCCCTCTCACCTCTGACATCCTCTGTTTTAAGAACCCTCATAGTCCTGGCATCCTTTGTTTAAGGTACCTTGTGATTCTACCATCCTCCATTCTATGGTTTCTCCAAGCTCTGACATTCTGTGTTCTAAGAACCCTACCAGCCCTGACATTCTGTATTCTAGGGGCCATCTCATCTCTGACAGTCTGTGTTCTAAGGACCATCCTAGCCCTGACATTCTCTGTTCTAAGAGCCCTACCAGTCCTGACATCCTGTGTTCTAAGAGCCTCCCCCCTCTAGTCCTGACATCCTGTGTTCTAAGGACCCTCCTAGTTCTGATATGCTGTGTTCTAAGAGCCCTACCAGCTCTGACATTATATGTTCTAGGGGCCATCCCAGTCCTGACATTCTCTGTTCTAAGAGCCCTCCCAGTCCTGACATTCTCTGTTCTAAGAGCCCTCCCAGTCCTGACATCATGTGTTCTAAGGGCCCTCCAAGCTCTGACAGTTTGGGTTTTAAGAGCCTTCCCAGTCCTGACATTCTCTGTTCTAGGGGCCCTCCCAGCTCTGACATCCTCTGCTTTGAGGGCCCTCTTATTCTGGAATCCTGTGGCTCATTTTTCATGATTATATCTAATGTTGGCTACTTCCTGATGACAAGTAGGTCTCTTAATCTGATTTGTAACATCCTACACTAGGATGGATGACTGAAAGTCTGCCATCAGTGAGGTGTAAATTCTCCCTTATCTTCCTCATGGGAGGTCCCCTTTTTGATCCTTCCCCATATCACCACTTTCTTCTTGTCTGGGTCCTTGTGACCTTGAGGGTTGTCATTCTGTGTCTCGATTATCTATTCAGGATCCAGGAAGGAGGGGAGGTCCTTTTCCATCTGTGATGGTGCCATGTGTATGTGTGTATGTGTGTGCGCATGTGTACATATGTGTATAGGTGCACTGTGTATTTTGGTTCAGACCTATTACATCACGGGGCCACTAGGTGGCGCAGTGGATGGTGTTGGACTTGGAGTCAGGAAGACCTGAATTTGAATCCTTCCTGCCTCAGTACTCAGCTCTTTTGACTCTCAAAAAGCCTTTTGACCTCTCTTAGCCTCAGTTTCTTCATGTGTGAAATGGGGATGCTAATAGCCCCTACTGTCCAGAGTTGTGAGGTTCAAACTAGATGGCATAGTTAAAGTGCTTTGCAAACCCTGAAGGATTATAAAATGGTCGTTGTTATTATCACTATTATTTACCATCATGATCAAAAAACTGGAGTACACCAAGAATGTAAACCCCAATTGGACCATCCTTGCTACAGGGGCCTGCCAGTGAGGAAATTCCTTCTACCGAGGCAGAGCAGCAACTTCTAGGCAACTTAGAGTCTGACAGAGCTACCTGAAGGGGAAAGGGAAGGGAACAAGCATTTCTATAGCACCTACTATGTGCCAGGCACTATGCTGAGCACTTCACAGTTATTGTCTCATTTAATCTTCACAATAACCCTGGGAGAGAAGGGCTATTTTTTTTTTTTTTGCAGGGCAATTGGGGTTAAGTGACTTGCCCAGGGTCACACAGCTAGTAAGTGTTAAGTGTCTGAGGCCGGATTTGAACTCAGGTCCTCCTGAATCCAGGGTCAGTGCTTTAACCACTGCGCCATCTAGCTGCCCCCTTTTTTTTTTTTTTTTTGAGAAGGGCTATTTTTAATCCCATGTTACTCACGAGGAAGCTGAGGCAGACAGAGGTTAAGTGACTCACCCAGGGTCACACAGCCACTGAGTATCAGAGGCCAAATTTGAACCCAGGCCTTCCTAACTGCAGTCCCAGCCCTGGACCCACTACAGCACCCAGCTGCTTCCAGGGAAGCCCTCTAAGAGGTGAAGGTACTTGCCCAGGGTCACCTGGTCCATATATGTCAGAAGCAGCAGTGGACCTAAGTCTCCCTGGCCAGCTCTCTGCCTATACTGCTCCACATTATTCCTATATACACAGCCTAAAAGTAACTATAAGGGGGGCAGCTAGGTGGCACAGTGGATAAAGCACTGGCCCTGGATTCAGAAGGACCTGAGTTCAAATCCGGCCTTAGACACTTGACACTAGCTGTGTGACCTGGGCAAGTCACTTAACCCTTATTGCCCCGCAAAAAAAAAAAAAAAAAAGTAACTATAAGAGCTCTCAGAGGCTGGGCATCATGGGAGAATGCCAACTTTGGTAGGTGCCACACTGGAAAGGTTTTGAGTAAAGGCCTTGGGAGAGACTGGATGCCTTGTCAGCTGAGGTCCAGCCCAGCTAAGCTCAGGGAATCAGCACTGGCCCCTAGGGGATAATTAACAACAACAGCAACAATAATAACAATAGCATTTAAGGTTTACAAAGGTTTCACATTGGTCATCTCCTCATAACAACACTGGTTCTATTATCATCACCCTCATTTTATAAATGAGTAAACTGAGGCAGACAGAAATTAAGTGAGTTGCCCAGGGTCACACAGTTTGTAAGTATCTGGATCAGGATTTGAATTCAGGTTTTCCAGACTCCAGACCCCAGAATAGAGAATATATGACCATTGGTTGGCTTTGTCTCTGGGTCTCCCTTCAAGTCCATATTCTGTGATTCTTTAAGAGAATAGACCCGCCCCCCACCCAAGTTTAGTATTTGGCTAGGTACACCAGGTATCTTGTCATTAGCATTAACGATGACAGGAGGTTTATAGCGTTAGAGCTAGAAGCCAAAATTGACATCATCCTGTGACATCATCCTGTGACATCATCCAGTGATATCATCCAGACTGTCTCCAGTCTGCAGATGAGGAAATAGACCTAGGAGTTGAAGTGACTTGCCCCATGTGAGCATCACAAGCAGGATCCGAACCCATATCCTTTGACTCCAGAATCGGTGCTTTTTCCATTGAATCACACTGCCTTCTTACTAGCTGTTCTTCTGGGGTAACCTCATTACTCCCTCCCTAGATGTGTCAGCCTGGGTACATCTTTTTCCACCGTGCTCAGGCACTCACTGATGGTACTAGGAGGCCCCTAAGAGCAGGCTCTGCCCTTGCTGTGATGGAAACCTGGTCTCTTTGACAGCCAGCTGGCCTTTATTCCCACAATGCCTTGCTGTATATTACAGACCTCTTCTCCATATCTTGTCTTTCAGCCTACATTGTTCTCCCTGCTCCGGTCCCTGTCCGAAGGTCTGCAACATCGAGGCTGACCGGACCATCGACTCTGTGCACGCAGCCCAGGCCCTGCGAGGGTGCACCGTCATCAATGGGAGCCTTGTCATAAACATCCGTGGTGGCAGTGAGTGTCTGGGGAACAGCAGGGGTGTGGGTGGCCTGTCCGAGCCAAAACTGATCAGGTGCCCACTCTGTGTGGTGCTTGTAAATAAGTGAGAAGGGGTGGGGGATGGACTCAACAGCCTGGGAGGTCCCTCCTGCTCTGGGGGGAGAAGTCTTGGAAATCACAACAGCGGCTTGCTCTTCTCTAGTACTAAAGCCCAGTCCAGCTGGGCATGTCTCACCAGCCCAGCCGTCACCCCCATCCCGAACACTGAGAGAGCTCCCCAAAGTCATCGGTCCAGTGTCGAGTGGCAGAGTCAGGACCACAAAGTGAGGGTTCTCCCCAGCACCCCACAAAACATCCCCTAGGTGACCTGCTGGCCAATCTTCTGTCATTCTGGCTGCCTCTGGGATGCATTCCAGCCAGACTGTTTAATATCACAGACAATGAGGAAATTAGAGCTGAGGAGCAATGATTTGTATCAATATTCCTACAGAGGAAAACTTTCAGTGATTCTGACTTGTTAACGGTGTGTTTTCCCCCTCCCCGGCCCCTTCTCCAGATAACATAGCGGCCGAACTAGAAGCCAATCTTGGCCTAATCGAGGAGATCACAGGCTACCTTAAGATCCGGCGTTCCTATGCCTTAGTGTCTCTCTCTTTCTTCCGGAAGCTGCACCTCATCCGAGGAGAGACCCTGGAAATTGGGTAAGCCTGTCCTCTTGGCGTTCTGAGCTGTGGGCTTACAAATAGAGCGTGGGCTCCTTGGCTTGGTGTGTGGTTGGGCCAGGGGAATGGATGCTGTGGGCAGCGGTTGTTAAGTGGTTGGAGGTGTCCTCTGGAGAGCTCCATTGACTATTTGGGGGAATAAACCTGAAGCAGTTTGGATCGGAGTCTTCCAGAAGGTAGGGAACTCAGATTTGATCATAGTATGTAAAGATAGCCTCCCAGGCTCCCTAGTCACTCAGGTACTCACACATCCTTAAGAACCATTTCATTTTATGTAATTCTTTGGGGGGGGTGGGCAATGAGGGTTAAGTGACTTGCCCAGGGTCACACAGCTAGTAAGTGTCAAGTGTCTGAGGCCAGATTTGAACTCTGGTCCTCCTGAATCCAGGGCCGGTGCTCTATCCACTGCGCCACCTAGCTGCCCCCCTTAAGAACCATTTCAGTTCAGGTCAATTCAATTCAATTCAAGAAGCATTAATATGCCACATATAGAGATTAAAAGGGGGAATAAAGATATAGTCCATTCCCTCAAGGAACATGTGATCTGCCAAGGGGCAATGACATGTACACAGATAAGTCAAGATAAAAGAAGTGGGAGATCAATAAAAGGGGGGCACCAAGGAAAGCCTCATGGAGAAGTTGACCCCTGGCCTGAGCCTTGAAGTGAGTGACCCTCTGTGTCCCTCCCAAAGGTCCTTGTCCTCTCTGTAGACATGTGAAGTAGGAGACCTGGATCTGTGTGTATGCATAGAAGTATACAGGCACACTTCTCTTGCATTCCAAGTCTGTTGTTCTCCGAGAGCAAACCTTCCATCCGTATTGACCCACAGTCAGTCTATATGTAAACACTTATTAAACACATACTGTGTGCCAAGCACTGTGCAAAGCACTGGGCATAGAAAGGAAGGCACGAATATGGTCCCTACTTTCAAGTCAGTCCTCATGGGGTTTTGTGGCCAAAAACAAACATCCATTTGTAGTAGCCGGGTGGTACAGTGGTTAGAGTGCCGTATTTGGAGTCTGGAAGACCTGAGTTCGAATCCTGATCCAGATACTTACAAGCTGTGTGACCTTTGGCAAGTCACTTAATTTCTGCCTGCCTCAGTTTACTCATCTGTAAAATGAAAGTGATGATAATAGAACCATAGTGTTGTTATGAGGAGATGACATATGTGAAACGCTTTGTAAACCTTAAAATGCTATGTAGGGGGGCAGCTAGGTGGTGTAGGGACTCATCATCCCCTGACTCCAGGGACCTGAGTTCAAATCCAGACTCAGACACTTGATACTTAACTAGCTGTGTGAGCCTGGGCAAGTCACTTAACCCCAATTGCCCTGCAAAAAAAAAAAAATGCCCCTCCCTCCCAGGGTTATTGTGAAGGTGCCTGGTACATAATAGGTGCTGTACAAATGCTTGTTCCCTTCCCTTTCCCCTTCAGGCAGCTCTGTCAGACCCTAAGTTGCCTAGAAGTTGCTGTTCTGCCTCGGTAGAAGGAATTTCCTCACTGGCAGGCCCCTGTAGCAAGGATGTTGATGGGGATGATCATGATGGTAAATAATAGTGATAATAATAACTGACCTTATAATCCTTCAGGGTTTGCAAAGTACTTTAACTATGCCATCTCATTTGAACCTCACAACTCTGGACAGTAGGGGCTATTAGCATCCCCATTTCACACATGAAGAAACTGAGGCTAAAAGAGGTCAAAAGGCTTATTAAGAGTCAAAAGAGCTGAGTACTGAGGCAGGCAGGATTCAAATTCAGGTCTTCCTGACTCCAAGTCCAACACCATCCACTGCGCCACCTAGTGGCCCAGCGATGTTATAGGTCTGAACCAAAATACACAGTGCACCTGTGCACACATGCACATCCCCATATGGCTGCATGTGTACCCATATGCATGTACACACATGCTCCCACATATAACACACCCACCCAGGTTCTCTGATGCCTTGTCTTGGCTTCTCAGCGGCTGTTCCATAAGAATACTTCTGGCATAGTCTATATCTTGTCATAGCACCTACCGTGTGCCAGGCACTGTGCTGAGCACTTCACAGTTATTATCTCATTATCTCAAGTCAGTTGGCAAGCATCTACAGGCCTACTATGTGCCAGGCAGTGTGTTAGGCATCAAAGATACAGATACAGAAATGAAGCAGTTCTTGCTCTCAGGGAGCTTACAGTTTAATCACTGTCAGACCTGAACTTTAGGAAGCCCACGTTGGTGGTTGTCCGGAGGATGGAGCAGAGAGAGATGAGATTAGAGGCAGGGAGCCTATGGAAGCCTTCTAGGCAGGAGATGAAGAGGCTGGACTCTGGTGGGCCTCGCTTCCCAGGTGAGCTGGTCCAGGTTACCAGCCACCTTCCCCTGTGTTCCCCTCCACAGAAACTACTCCTTCTATGCCCTGGACAATCAGAACCTGAGGCAGCTGTGGGACTGGAGCAAGCACAACCTCACCATCGCCAAGGGGAAGCTCTTCTTCCACTATAACCCCAAACTCTGCCTGGCTGAGATCCACAAAATGGAAGAAGTGTCTGGCACAAAGGGCCGGCAGGAGAGGAATGATATCGCATTGAAGACCAACGGCGACCAAGCTTCTTGTACGTAAGATGACGGCCTCCGTGGCAGGGTGGAGGGCAGGGCCTGCCTATCCAGGAACTGTGCAGAGATGGTAGATACTGCACTGGGATTGAGATCAGGAGACATCTAGGTTCAAATCTCTCCTCTGCCATTTACTAGCTGTGTGGCCCTTGTGAGGGCCAAAATTTGATATACAGAGCGTTATTTGGGTGACTCGCCTTAATATTGGGGTCCCAGAAGTATGAGAGACTCTTTTAGGTTTAATCTCCCCTTTGAACTTTCCTTTTTATATATTCCTCCCAAGCCAATAAGAAAAGGTGCCTCTGAGGTTTAGTTCATAAAGGATCAGGTTTTATTACTTGGGAATTAATTAAACCACAAAGGTGAAACCAATTAAGGAAATAAAGAAGTAGAAATATAGATAGATAGTCTTAACTGTAAGCTTAGCCTTTGCAATCCCAGAGCATTCCCAATTAAGCTAGTTCAAAGGAATTTAGGGTTAAACTCACCAACCCCGGTCAGTCTACAGTTACTCGTTAGAACAGCAGTCGCCCAAAACATGTGCCACCACCAGATCCAGGATGCCACCAGACTGCTTGCCAGGCTGAAAGAGCGCAAACTTTTTAAACATGCCCTGCCTACCGGAAGTTGCCTCCCTTCCGGTGGCGTTCAGTTTTTTCCTCCCCCAAAAGGAGAGGTCCTTCTCAGTAGCATATGTAATCTCAGGGTGGGCCAGGTGTGGCCCCTCCCAAATGATTCGGCTAAAACTTTCGATATTAATTTTTACCACACCCTGGGAAACTCATTCCCCTTCCTGAAACCTCAGTTTGCTCATCTAATACCTGCCCTTCTTTCTGCCACAGAGTTTTGGCTCAGCTAGAATGAGATCCTGCAGTGAATCTTAGAGGGCTGTGTCAATATCTGCTGTTAATTACAAGAGATAAAAGCGGGGCAGCTAGGTGGTGCAGTGGATAGAGCACCCACCCTGGATTCAGGAGGACCTGAGTTCAAATCCGGCCTCAGACACTTGACACTTACTAGCTGTGTGACCCTGGGCAAGTCACTTAACCCCACTTGCCTCACCAAAAAAAAAAAAAGTTTTAAAAAAAAAGATAAAAGGATGGCACGTGGCTTGGGGGAGCAAGGATGCTGGCCTCACCCCTGAAAGTGGGAGGTCCCACTATGTGAGCCACGATGCCAGTGACCATCAGGTGGGGAGGCTTGGCCTCCTTAAGACAGTCTCGGCATTTGGTCAGCAAGCATTTATTAAGCTCTTGCTGGGTGCCAGATGCTGGGGATACAAAGAAAAGGGAAACCATTGCCCCTGTACTCAGGGAGCTTATACTCCGATGGGGGAAACAACTTGAAAGTTACGATGTACATATAAGATGTAGACAGAGCAGAGGGGAGGCACTGAGTGGTGGGAGGTTGGGGCAGGGGCAGGTACAGGTACAGGTACAGGTACAGGTACAGGAGGGGTACCCATGGAGATCCGGGAAGCCAGGAGAGGGAAGGGAGGGGGGCAGAGCATTCCAAGCACAGTCAACAGCCAAGAGAAAGACTTGGAGATGGTATATCATGGTTGAATCGTTTTCCCCTTCCTGTGCCTCAGTTTTCTCATCTGTAAATTGGGAAGAATAATATTTGCCCTGATGCCCTTGTGGGGAAGAGAATAAATATTTATGCTGTGCTGGGCACTGTGCTAAGCACTTCACAAATCTTACTTCATTGGATCCTCATAATGACCATGCATAGTTGATGCTATTAAGTATCTAGGACTGGATTTGAACTCAAATCTTTCTGACACCAAGACCAGAGCTCTCTCTATCCATTGTGCTGCCTGATCAAGGCCTGCTGGGCAATTGGTAGTCTTATCAAATTGCCTGGAGGGGTGGGAAATAAAGTGATTCCAAGACACACTCTCTATTCCCCAAGCCATATGGGCTGGAATAGGGAGAAGGCAGATTGTGGGAATCCCCGAAGGCTTCCTGGAGAAGGCAGCAGCAGCTGGGCCAGAGCTAGGGATGTCAAGAGGTAGGCTGGAGTAGGCAGAGCAGTGGGAGGGGACCCAGGAAGGAGGCCAGCCTGACAGAAACAGAAGGCAAAGTAAGTTCTGAAAGCCAGGCTGCCCCAAGATGGCGAGGGTCTCAAAATCCCAAGTAGACGCTAAATGATTAAGGACCAAACTTGGCCCCCAAGAAGAGAAGGGAGAAGATGCCTTCCACTGCCACTGGTAGAAATGGGGGTCCACGGGTGTGAAGCACTGTATACTTTTAGAGCTACTTTTCCTAAATTTAGTTTTTTGTCCTCTTTTTTTCCTTCTTTATTTACAAGGGATGGGCCTCTGGGAGGGGGTGGGAAATGGATACAGTGGGAAGTATAAGTGACATAAAGACAGAAGATATCAAGAAAATAAAAATGCCAAATGTTTTCTCTGAGAGGAGGGGGGGGAGAGGGGGAGAGAGAGAGAGAGAGAGAGAGAGAGAGAGAGAGAGAGAGAGCGAGAGAGAGAGCGAGAGAGAGAGAGAGAGAGAGAGAGAGAGAGAGAGAGAGAGAGAGAAAGAAACAAGGAAGCTTCTTGAGTCTTGGATCGACCCAGCATATGAAGGCCGGGTCCTCTGATGGCTGGCCTAAGCATGCTTCTTCACTGGGCTCCCCTTTCTCAGGGCCTCAGCTGCTAGGGAGGAATTTTCTCTTCAGGTGGGGCCCACTCACTTGGTCTTTAAGGACACCACAAGCCAGGGCCTCCATTTCTTCATGTGTGAAATATGGGGTCAGGCCTCAGTGACCTCTAAGCTTCTTTGCACTTCTAAACCATTGATCCTAGGAATATGAGTTGAGAATGAAAGTAATAAATAGCTAGCATTTCTGAAGTGTTTTATGGTTTGCCAAGTGCTTATATAGATATTATCTCAGTTTGTCATCGCTACAACCCTAGGCTGATAAAGTGCTATTATTATCCCCATTTTACAGATGAGGAAACTGAGGCAGGCAGGTTAAATGACTTGCCCAGAGTTATATAGCTAGTAAGTGTTGGAGGCCAAATTCCAAATTTGTGTTGTTTTTTTTGGGGGGGGGGGCAGTGAAGGTTAAGTGACTTGCTCAAGGTCACACAGCTGAGGCCAAATTAGAATTCAAATTTTTGTGACTCCCAGTCCAGTGACACCTAGCTACCTAATTAATATTAAATTCTTATTATGCTAATGTTAGTCATATTAACTTAATATTGCTATTAACAGTAATAATAAACATTCCATCAAATATAAGGTGTGAATAATAATAATAATTAATACTGTTGGGGCAGCTAGGTGGCGCAGTGGATAGAGCACTGGCCCTGGAGTCAGGAGTACTTGAGTTCAAATCCAGCCTCAGACACTTGACACTTACCAGCTGTGTGACCCTGGGCAAGTCACTTAACCCCAATTGCCTCACTTAAAAAAAAACCAAAACATTAAAAAAATAATTAATACTGTTGTCATTATTTCCATTTCTGTGGTGTGATTAAAAAAAAAACCTGATGCTTTTATACGTAGCAATCACCTAATAAATGTTTGTTGTATTGAATTGAAAATAATTCAGATGTGGTTGTATATATATAACCTCTATCAGATTACTTTCTTTCTTAGGGAAGGGTAAGGGAAGGAAGAGAGTGAGGGAAAAAAATTTGGAACTCAAAATCTTATGAAAACAAAGGTCAAAATGTCAAAACAAAACAAAACAAAATATCTTTACATGTATCTGGAAAATAATCAAATACTTTTATGATTAAAGGAAAAAAAAGCAAAGAATTTAGAAAGCTCTTTATCACCACCCCATGAAATAGGGAACAAAAGGCTCATATTCACTGATGGGGAAACAGACCCTCAGATAAGTGACTGCCCCAGGGTCACACAGCTAGGCTTTGATCTCAGTTGTCCTCACCCTACACTATCTCTATAATTTCAGGGGGTCACTGCTTTCTACAGAGACTCAGGGCCAGGACAACTTCCAGAGCCCCCCCACACCCCGGTTTTTCTGCTCATACTCTGTACCTGTATTCCCCCAGGTGAAAACGAGCTACTCAGGTTTTCTTCCATCAGAACCTCTCACGACAAGATCTTACTGAGGTGGGAACCTTACTGGCCTCCCGATTTCCGAGACCTCTTGGGATTCATGCTGTTCTACAAAGAAGCGTGAGTAGAAACATGGAGCTGGGAACCCACAAGGAAGCCGAGGGAAATAAGCAAGGGTTCACTGGTACTGCCCTCCCCCACTCCCCAAGCTCTATCATCAGGGGACTATTGTCTCAGCTCATTCCCTAATTAAGTGTTTGAAAAATAGGAGAAAGACAAGCGTAGTCACCTGTCCCATATTTGTTCATTACTCTTCTGGTCTTGGATTTTTGGATTACAATGTGACTTCCTTTTCTTCCCATCAATTCATGTGTATTCTCTGGCTTATTCATATTCATTATTTCTAAGAATGAAGCATCTATTAAGTGCTTACTGTGTGCCAAGCTCTCTGCTTAGTTCTGGGGATGAAAATACAAAAGCCAAGACAGTTCCTCTCCCTCCCCACCCCCACCCCCCAGGAACTAATAAGGAGGGGCAACCCATAGAGCGAAGTGGTGTCCAGGAAATTGGTATTTTGGTCCAGAAAGTTACCAGGATAGTGAGTGGATGTACCTCTTCTAGAAAAAAAGGGGCAGGATGGATTTGATCATGGTTCCTGATTTGGGGGGATGAGGTTGGAGAAATGACCTGGTATGGGATCCCAAGTCTCTGGCCTGGGAGGCAAGGTGGTTGTTGAGCTTGTTGGGGGAAAAAAAAAGAAAGAAAAGGTACCTTGGAAATGAGGAATGAAGTCAAGCATGGCTGAGGCCAGGAGAGGCAGTAACCAATCAGGACAGCAGTGTCCTGGGGCAGAAGTTCCAGAGGTGAAAGAAAAGCTTCCAGGACATGGAGAAACCTCTCTGGTTCAGGAGGCAAGGAGGCTATTGAAGGCTGGCTGTGAGCTTTCTTCTGGTGCACACAGAATAGTTCTTTCAACCATTCTCCAACCAGTGCCATCCACTTTTGTTTCCAGATTTTTCATCACAAAAAAGTGCTGCTATGAATATTATGGTAAATAGTGGGCCTTTTTCTGTCCTCTGTTTCTTTTGGGTATTGGCAAAATCTTCTATACATTCAAATTGTTCTCCAAAGCAATTGGCCCATTTCAAAGCTCCACCAACAATGCATCAGTGTCCCTACCTTCTCCCAGTCCTGCTAACATTGACTGTTTCCCAAGTTTGCTTACAGTCTTGAAAACTAAACTCCATCATAGGCTTCTGATTCAGAGACATGAAAACTTTGTGGGAGGAAGGGAATATGGGGATTTAAAAATATCTTTCTTTAAAAAGTTTAGGATAGAGCACCGGCCCTGGAGTCAGGAATACCTGAGTTCAAATCCGGCCTCAGACACTTAACACTTACTAGCTGTGTGACCCTGGGCAAGTCACTTAACCCCAATTGCCTCACTAAAAAAGAAAAAAAAGAAAAAGTTTAAAAGTCAGATGCTGGTCTTTTCCCTATCTAGCAGTGGTTTGTCTCTGCAGTTAGAATGGTTTGGAAGAATTGATGATGTTCAGTGGTTTCCAGTCATGTCCTGACTTTATGACCCCATCTGGGGTTTTCTTGACAGAGATACTGGAGGGTTTTGCCATTTCCATCTCCAGCTCATTTTACAGATGAGGAAACTGAGGCAAACAGGGTAAAGTGACTTAAACAGGGCCACACAGCTAATAAATGTCTGAGGAGAATTTGAACTTAGGAAGATGAGTCTTCTATCCACTAAGCCACCTAGCTGCCCCAGTCTGAGTGAGTTAGTCCTTTTTGAAAAGACAGCCTAGGGGCAGCTAGGTGGCACAGTGGATAGAGCACCGGCCCTGGATTCAGGAGGATCTGAGTTCAAATCCGGCCTCAAACACATAACACTAGCTGTGTGACCCTGGGCAAGTCACTTAACCCTCATTGCCTCTCAATGTCCCCCCCACCAAAAAAAAGAAAGAAAAAAGAAAAGGGAGAGTGCTAGAACTCCAGAGACTTGGATTCCAATCCTGACACTGCTGAGACTTGATTTTCTCATCTGTAAAATGGGAATTATGATAACTGTACCCTTCTACCTCAATGATAATTTTGCTTTGGTTAAATTTTTTTAAACAATTTTGCTTTTCTGCCCAAGAGAATGATTTTTGTGCAGGAAAGGACAGAAGAACAAAGTGAATAATAGGTCATAGAAACCCAGTATAAGTAGGGAAGAGAGTAAGGGATAACTTAGTTGATGGTATAGAGTGATAAGACTACAAATAGGAAGACCTGAATTTAAATGTGACTCCAGACACTTAGTAGCTGTGTGACCCTGGGCAAGTCACTTAACTTTGTCAGCCTTAGTTTCCTCAACTGTAAAACGGAGACGATAATAGCACCTACCTCCCAGGATTGTAATGGTGATAAAATGAGACAATTTGTAAAGCACTCTACTAACCTTAAAATGCTACATAAATGTGTAGTAGTAGTAGTAGTAGTAGTAGTAGTAGTAGTAGTAGTAGTAGTAGTAGTAGTAGTAGTTATTGTTGTTTGTTGCCCTCAATAAGTTCAAGTCACTGTAGCCAGTGATTGCCCAGCTGAGCTATTGTCAGTGACCTTTGCAGGATCATGCAGAAGGGGATGAAGTATTGCAGGACTGGAGAAGGACAAGTGTCTTGATTGTTTTTTAAAGGAAGAATTTGTCCACTGGAGGTCTGTGAGCTTGACTTGGTTTGCAGATTGTCACCTGAAAGTTCCACAATCTTCTTATTTGCTTTATAGAAGGAACAGAGTATAAATAAATAAACAGATAAACAAGCAAGCAAACAAATAAATAAATAAAGCTATCAACTTAAAAAAAAAAGAAAGAAACAGAGACTCTTATCTTCTTTTGTGTTTAGACACTTTCTTATACACTATTGGAGCTCCTTGTTGCACCAATTCTTCTAGATTACCACAGTCCCAGAGGTTGAGCCAGGCGTTCTCCACATAGAAATTTCAGCCTGGATGAATTGGGCAGCTGCTGGTTGGAAGCTCTAGATTCCAGCCAACATTCTACCAGGATAACTTATTATTCTTTGTGTTCCACCCAAGGCCTTACCAGAATGTGACTGAGTTTGATGGCCAGGATGCCTGCGGGTCCAACAGCTGGACCGTGGTTGATGTCGAACCCCCGGTGAGGTCAAATGATCCGAAGTCACAGAATCTACACCCAGGGTGGTTGATGCGAAACCTGAAGCCATGGACCCAGTACGCCATCTTTGTGAAAACCCTGGTCACTTTCTCTGATGAGCGGAGAACCTATGGAGCTAAGAGCGAGATTATTTATGTCCAGACCAATGCCACCGGTGAGTTGTTTCATGGGCTTGACTTCAGTCTGGTCAGCAAGACCACAAAGGGCAGGACCCCTAGGTTTGCAACCAATGTCAGTGCTTCTTTCCCTCCCCACCCCCACCCCCAATACCCAGTATTGTTTTGAGTTACCAACTGGCAGAGAAAAGTCTCTGTCCACAAGGGAGAGACATTTCCCGGGCTAAGCATGCTGGAATTTAGTCAGCTGAGGAACGTTCAACTTCATTGGAGACTTTTTGCCTGTTCATCATGTTCCTGATTTTGGTCATTGATAAAGTTCTCAACCTAAGAATGTTCCTTTCTCTGGAATGATCTTTATCTCCACGGAGTTAAGATGGCATGCTGCCGTCTTGTATAAAACTCTGATGTTCTGCTCTGACTCCCCAAGGAAAGGCTTCTTTACAAATGAAGATGGGGGTGGTAATTTTCATCCCGGTTTTTAAAATAGATTTTTTTGGATGCCTTTTGTTTTTGAATTGTAGGCATTTCTGGAGAGCTTTCCTGCTCCACATGAAATAAACCCTCCCATGTAGCAAAGAAAAAAATAAAAAAGAACAGTTCAATAAAGCCAACTCACCCAGTGACATTGTATGTAGTATTCCTTACCATTATCCCCCACAAATCTCACTCAGATACTCACCAGCTATGTGACCCTGGGCAAGTCACTTAACCCCAATTGTCTTAAACATCCAGAGCCATCTCCAGTCGTACTGATCTACATCTTGCCACAGGACCCAGATGGCCCTGGAGCAGAGAGTGAGGTTGCTGACTTTGTACAACCCTCCCTCACTTAAATCCAATTCATGGCATCACCTGATGTCATGGTCTGTTTTGTAAATGAAGGACAAACAACAACAACAAAGAAAAACAGCTGAAGGGAGGGAAAGATACTTCTTTTTTTTTTTCTTTTTCTTTTTCTTTTTTGTGGGGCAATGAGGGTTAAGCGACTTGCCCAGGGTCATACAGCTATTAATTGTCAAGTGTCTGAGGCTGGATTTGAACTCAGGTCTTCCTGAATCCAGGGCTAGTGCTTTATCCACTGAGCCACCTAGCTGCCCCCCCCCCCAAGATACTTCTTAACATCTTATCTGAGGTAAAGATTGGTCATTATAATTACTCAGCTCAGCATTGGGCTTCATTTGAGCAATGTTCTGGTTTATATTATTGTAGTCATTGTGTTTATTGTTCTCTTGTTTCTGCTTACTAAATTCTGCATCAATTCATGTAAGTCTTCCCAGGCTTTTCTGAATTCCTCCCATTTGTCATTTCTTAAGCCACAATAGCATTCCATTACATGTATAAACTAGTTTATTTAGTCTTTTCCCAATCAATAGGCACCCACCAATTTATTGTTACCACAAACATGCTGCTATTATTATTTTGGTACATATGGGGCATTTCTTTCTTACTTTTACCCTCTTGGAGTTTAGGTCTAGTAGTGGATCCTCTGGGCCAAAAGTTATAAATGAAGAGCTGAGTCATTTTTCACTCAATTCCAAAATGATTTCCCAAATGGTTGGACCAGTTCACAACTCCACCAATAGTGTATTAGCATGCCTGTCTTCCAGTAGCCCCACCTACCTTGACTGTTCTATCTTTTGTCATCTTTGCCAATTTGTTTTCTTCCTATTTGCAGTTCCTTCAGTCCCATTAGACCCAATATCCGTTTCCAATTCTTCATCCCAGATCATTTTAAAGTGGAAACCACCCTCTGAGCCAAATGGTAATATCACACACTACTTAGTGTACTGGGAGAAGCAAGCTGAGGACATCGAGCTCTACGAACTGGATTACTGCCTCAAGGGTGAGTAGTTTGGCACCTGCATGTATATACACATCCAGGCACATACATACCACTCTCTTAGGTCCCTCAATTTTTTACCTAAGGGTCATATTCACAGAGTAAGAACTGCAGAGCTTTAGAGTTTGAATAACAATAATAATAATAACAACAACTAAAATAGAGCACTTTAAGGTTACAAAGTGCTGCATATGTTTTATAAGCATATGTATGCAGACACTATCTCATTTGTGAGAAAGGTGAGGGGGAAGGAATAAGCAGGTGTGTTTGTGTGTGTGTGTGTGTATGTGTGTGTGTGTGTGTGTGTGTGTCTCACTATATCTCAGGCACCGTGAAAAAGCTTTATAAATATTAAGTCATTTAATATCGTCATTGTTCTCATTTTACAAATGTGAAAACTAAGAGATCTAGAGAGATTTGGTGACTGACCCTGGGGTCAGGTGTCCAAGGCAGGATTTGAACTCTGTTCTTCCCCTCTACCAGGCTGCCCCTTAGGTCAGCTACTTCAGGCTTCTCATTTTACAGAGGAGGAACCAGAGGTTCATTGAGGTTAAGTGGCTTGGCCAAAGTCATGCCGGTCTCAGAGACCCCTGTATTTGAACCCTGGTCCTCTAAGTGAATGTGGTATGTTTTCTACTCTACCCCACCACCATCAGAATCACAGATCTTTAAAATATGGAAAAGAGATTTCCAGCTGTCTAAAGCTTGAACCAAGTGGAATAAGTAGGTTATAGCTATGCTCTCATATGGTTGATTACTTATTCTATATCAATAAAGAGTGACTTCTGCCATTGGTTCTCCCTGTGGGATGAATGGGAGATCTTGCCTGCCAAGATCACTTTTTTTTGTGAGGCAATTGGGGTTAAGTGACTTTCCCAGGGTCACACAGCTAGTAAGTGTTAAGTATCTGAGGCTGGACTTGAACTCAAGTCCTCCTGACTCCAGGGCTGGTACTCTATCCACTGTGCCACCTAGCTTCCCCAATATCACTTAAAAAAAAATTTTTTTTTGGTGGGGCAGTGAGGGTTAAGTGACTTGCCCAGGGTCACACAGCTAGTAAGTGTCAAGTGTCTGAGGCCGGATTCGAACTCAGGTTCTCCTGAATCCAAGACCGGTGCTCTATCCAATGTGCCACCTAGCTGCCCCTTCCAAGATCACTTTTACTTGAGCCAATCTAAACGTTCCCCATTCTGTGCTTGGCAAGACCAAGGCGATGAGAGTCTTTCTTTACCGAAGGACTGCTGAATTGGCCAAGGGCAACATCTCATCCCCAAGAGGGATGCCCAAAGTATGCAAATCCCTTTGGTCCTTTCTCTAAAGAAGTATGGGTGGCCTGAGCTTACAGTCAAGATCTGAGTTTAGGGTTTGCTGTTTTACTGGAAATCACAACTGGCACGATAAACCCAGAGGAATCTGCTTATGCTCGTTAATATAGTTAATTGGGAAATGACTGCTTTTTTTTTTCTTTTGCGGGGCAATGGGGGCTAAGTGACTTGCCCAGGGTCACACAGCTAGTAAGTGTTAAGTGTCTGAGGTCGGATTTGAACTCAGGAACTCCTGAATCCAGGGCCGGTGCTTTATCCACTGTGCCACCTAGCTGCCCCGAAACGAATACTTTTAAAGTTCTTTACCCTTGTAAAATGTTGTATAAAGAACCGGCTCTAGAGTGAATCTTACATAGAATGGGAGAATCTTGGACCAGGAAGGGATCCCCAAAGTCACCTAGTGCAGTCCCCGTCTGAGACACAAATCCTTCCAACACCATTCCTGAGAAGGGAAGGGTCATTTGCCCTCTACATGAAGCTCTAGTAGAATGTAAGCTCTTTGGGGCAGCTAGGTGGCGCAGTGGATAGAGCACCGGCCCTGGAGTCAGGAGTACCTGAGTTCAAATCTGGCCTCAGACACTTAACACACACTTACTAGCTGTGTGACCCTGGGCAAGTCACTTAACCCCAGTTGCCTCACTAAAAAAAAGAAGAACGCAAGCTCTTTGAGGGTAGGAATTATCTCGTCAATGTTTGGATTGAATTGAAAACCTCAGTGAAGAAGAGCCTAACCAGTCAGCCTATTCTGATTTTAGACAACTCTGATTTTTCAATTATAAATCCAACAAACATTTAAGCACCTACTGTCTACCAAGTGGGTAGGGATCTCAGAGATCACCTAGCCTCATTCCCCTCATTTTGCACAAGAGGAAACTAACACCCAATGGAGGAAGAAGGGACAGCTTAAGTCACCTGGGAAATAAGTAGCAGAGCCAAGATTCAAGTCAGTGTCTTGACTCTAAATGCAATGGTCTTTCCACTATGTTTAAGACTCTGCCATGTCATTACTCGGTTGATCAGCAAGGTGAGTTTTATGAGTATTTTGTACCAACGGCTTTCTCATTAGAATGTAAGTTCCTTGGATAGAGCACCGGCCCTGGAGTCAGGAGTACCCGAGTTCAAATCCGGCCTCAGACACTTAACACTTACTAGCTGTGTGACCCTGGGCAAGTCACTTAACCCCAATTGCCTCACTAAAAAAAAAAAAAAAAAAAGAATGTAAGTTCCTTGAGGGCAGGGACAGTTTTTGCTTTCTCTTCATATCCCCAGTTCTTAGCCCATTGCCTGGCATATAGGAAGTGCTTAATTAAATGTTTGTTTGTTTGTTTGTTTATTTATTTATTTGCGGGGCAATGGGGGTTAAGTGACTTGCCCAGGTCACACAGCTAGTAAGTGTCAAGTGTCTGAGGCCAGATTTGAACTCAGGTACTCCTGAATCCAGGGCCAGTGCTTTATCCACTGCGCCACCTAGCCACCCCTTGTTTAGTGATTCATTGATGAGGAGTCCAAATACAATAAGCATCCATTAAAGTGACATATATTCATGTTGGAATACAGTGAGCATGCCCCAAGAATTAGAATGTAAGTTCCTTGAGGACAGGGACCCACCTTTTACCTTAGTACTGTAACGATTGGAGTGATTCCACCTGCTGGAGAGTTACTGTAAGAAAGCTCCACCATGAGGAGAAGGCATCTGAGGGTAAGCCATGCGGTCAGTTCCTTGGCATCAGGAAGTGACGTTTGCTCGTGGGTACTATCAAAGCTACCAGCCGATTAGCTTGGAGCTGTGTGTGCGTGTGGATGGGATGTTCCCAGTTTCACAGGAGGCTTCTGGGAGGAAGAAGGGAGCATTGGGTCCTTTTTGTTCCTGATCTCACCATGGCAGGTCAGATGATGGGGTCTCTTAGAAATAGATTTTTACCTTTCTCTCTGATCCTTAGATCCTAATGCTCTTTAATAAATACTTAAACACTTAAAGGGGCAGCTAGGTGGTGCAGTGGATAAAGCACAGGCCCTGGATTCAGGAGTACCTGAGTTCAAATCCGGCCTCAGACACTTGACACTTACTAGCTGTGTGACCCTGGGCAACTCACTTAACCCCCATTGCCCTGAAAAAAAACAAAAAAAACCAAAAAACTAAAACTAAAAAAACAAATAAACACTTAAATACTCTTGTTAAAGATTCTAATTTATTGGTGACCACTCATTAGATATTTTATAATTTTAGTTCCTTACAGTACAGTGACCAACACATGGGAAGTGCTTCATAAATTCTTGTTGATGGATTAAGTACCTGCTGAATGCTAGAGCAGATACAGAGTTTATCTAAGACCTAGGTCTTCACACTTCTCACTGTATGTAGTAGGATTAGATACAAATGCTAATATGCAACTTAACGTTACTCCTTATAGTCATACAAACCAGAAAGCTCCCTGTGGCCAGGTTGGTGGGAACAGATTGTGCCCAGTTGGGAGAATGGAACAAAGCTTCATTGAGAAGCTGACTTGGGCTTTCCACTCTAGGTAGGAGTCTGGAGCTGAAAAAGAGAGAAGGGGCATTCCAGACACAGGGGAAAAGGTCTCTCACGTTCTTCAGTCCAAATCTGTCTCCCTGTAACACTGTCAGCTGCTCCTGCCCTCCAGAGCCAGGCAGCACAAGTCCCCAATCCCTCTTCCACACGACAGCCTTCGAGTTCCATGAAGACCCCTGTCATGTCCCCCCCTTCCCCTCAAGACTTTTCCAGCCTAAGGGAAACACCCCCGGTTCCTCCATCTGTTCTGTGATGTGGCATCATTTCAAGTCAGCCAGTCTGTTGCCAGACACTGAGTTATGGACTGGAGATATGAAGAAAGGCAAACTTGCAAGGCCCTTCACTATCCCAGTGGCTCAAAGCTTTGTCTCCTTGTCCGCTGTAGACAGCTGTGGGAATGGTCACGTTTGGCCATTCGGACCCAACAGCACCTGAATAAGAATCCCTTCTGGGGCATCCCTAAGTAACCTTTTCTTGAAAATCTCCAACAACAAGGAACTCACTACCTCCCACAGTGGTCCACTCTACCATGAGATTGCTCTAGTTATTTAGGAAATAAGCATTTTAATAGTGGTTACTATGTGTCAGGTTCTGGGCTAAGCACTTTACAGATGTGATCTCATTAGAACCTTCTAACAACCCCATGAGGCAGGTGCTATTATTACCCTCATTTTATAGCTGAGAAAACTGAGGCAAACATAAGTGACTTGACCAGGGTCACAGGCCTACTAAATATGTGAAGCTGGTTTTGAACTCAGGTTTTCCTGACTCCAGAGGCAAAAATCTGAACAATTTAGGAGGCAACGAGCTGACTTTGCCTCTGTGGATTTTCCACCACTACTCCTCATTCTGCTTGACTCCAGAGAGCAAAGTTTGCTTCTTTCTTTCTTTTTTCCCATTTTTTTCCTTTCTTTGCAGAGCAATGAGGGTTAAGTGACTTGCCCAGGGTCACACAGCTAGTAAGTGTCAAGTGTCTGAGACCAGATTTGAACTCAGGTTTTCCTGAATCCAGGGCTGGTGCTTTATCCACTGTGCCACCCAGCTGCCCCCCAGCTTGCTTCTTTCACAGGACAACCCTTCAAATATTCTTACACTTGAAAACGGCTCCCATGTTCCCCTAAATTTTCTTCTCCTGATGAAACATCCCTGTTCCTCATACATTCTCTGATGGAACGAGGCTAATTGCAGAATGGAACACAGCAGTATGTATACTCATCTGTTCATAATCCATCCTGTGATCACTAGAAGGGAATGGGGCACGAGATTGGACAATGTGATTGTGCTCGTAGCCTAGTTGTGTATGTTTTCCTAGGGGAAGGAAAGTAATAGATCATTCCAAGTGATAGGGGAGGGTATGAACGCTTTTGAGGAGAATCCTTTACAGAGAGGGGCTTAAAGAATTGATGGCGGTGGTCTTAAAAAGATCCCTTTCTTGTCAATCGGTGAGTCAATTGGTGAATCAATCAACAAACATTTATTAAGCAGCTGAATATGCCTAGGGGTCAGCTAAGTGGTGAAGTGTATAGAGCACCAGGCATGGAGTCAGGAAGACTCATCTTCCCAAATTCAACTCTGGCCTCAGATGTTTACTAGCTGAACAAGTCACTTCTCCCTGTTTGCCTCAGTTTCCTCATCTATAAAATGAGCTGGAGAAGGAAATGGTGAACCACCCCAGTATCTTTGCCAAGAAAATCCCAAATGGGGTCACCAAGAGTCAGACCCAACTGAACAACAGCAACAAAGAATATGCTAGGGATATAAATACAGAAATGAAAAGAGAATACCTGCCCTCAAGCAGCTTACAGCAAACACATAATCACAGATAAATAAGTACATGATATATACAAATAAATATAGAATGATCTGAGGGCAAGCCATTGACAACTAGACTTGATGAGGGGGTTGGTGGGAATCATAAAAGTAACTGCTCAAAGGGGCAGCTGGTGGCACAGTGGATAGAGCCACCAGTATCATCCTGGGCAAGTCACTTGACCCCAGTTGAGGAAGGAGGGAAGGAGAAAGGAAGGAAGGAAGGAAGGAAGGAAGGAAGGAAGGAAGGAAGGAAGGAAGGAAGGAAGGAAGGAAGGAAGGAAGGAAGGAAGGAAGGAAGGAAGGAAGGAATTGTTGAGGCCTTTTTAAGTAGGGAGAATTTGAGTTTGAGTTCTCAGAAGAAGAGGGAGAAGGGGAAACAAACAGCCTGGGCCAAGACACTAAGGCTTGGTCTGTCTCCCACTGTCAGGAAGGTGAGTGCTGGGCACCATTGTGAAGATGCAGTTCAGTTCACCAAACGTATATTAAGTACATACTGTGGACCAGTCTTGGGGGATGCAAAGATAAGAAGTAATTAGTCTCTTCCTTTAGAGATCTTACATTCTACTGGTGATGTGACACAGACATGAGCAAATGTATACAAAATGTGGTCATCCCACAAAATATTGTCATCCTGGAAGGTTTTCTGAAGGAAACTAGAGATTTGGTAGGGCTAGGTAGGCTGACTTAATGTTCTAGATTCTGTGGTGTCTAGTCCTCAACTTCAGTCCCTTGACAGTGAAGTTGGTGTGGCTTAGTGGAAAGAACCCAGGATTCAATTACAAAGTCTGGGTTCAAATCCTGCTTCACCACTTAATCACTTATGTGACATTGACCGAATCTGCTCACTGTGCCTGCTCTTGCTCCTTTATAGAATGAGGGGACTGGATCATGAAGTAATCTGCAAGGATGGTCCCTTCCAGCTCTAAGCTCTGTGGCTCCTGGGACCTGTCAGAAAGGGTTTTCTGATGAGTTGGGATGATCCCTCTGAGCGTCTCTCCTGACTCAATCCCTTTAGGTGAGCACCATCCCATGCTGACTTCGCCTCTGGTCTGGGCTTCTTTGCAGGGTTAAAGCTGCCGTCGAGGACCTGGTCCCCTCCCTTTGAGTCTGAAGATTCTCAGAAACACAACCAGAGCAGCCACGAGGACCCTAATGGCGAGTGTTGCTCTTGTCCGAAGACCGACTCCCAGATCTTGAAGGAGTTAGAGGAATCTTCTTTTAGAAAGATGTTTGAAAATTACCTCCACAACGAGGTTTTCATCCCCAGGTGAGACACACCCTTGCCCGTTAGCACCTTTGGGAGGATTGATTTGGTTCTGAGCCCAAGGTGGGCCTGGAGAATGACGGGGGTGTCATTGAAATGAAAAGTTAGGGGCCTGTTGTGTGGTACGAGAGCCATGAGTTATTTTCTAATTAACACCAGAGGCCTATTCACAGTAATGGGGGGGAGGGCGGGGAATAGGGAGAAGGGCATTGAATTCTGAGCGCCTTGTTTAGGAAAGCCATTGATAAGCAGGAGAGATCCAGAGAAGGGCAGTCATGATGGTGAAAGATCTCAAGATTATGCCACTTGCCAATGGGGTGAGGGCATTGGGGATGTCTGGCTTTGGAGGATCGATGGATGAAAAGGAGCATACTGGGGCGGGGGAGGGGGTGGTCTGGAAAGGAACAGGAACATGACAGCCGCCTTCCAGAATCTGAAAGGGTGGAACGAGGGGCAGTGGGTGGATGTTGGAGGGGCAGGTTGAAACTTGGTGTAACCATTCCTAAATATGAGGGCTGTACGGTAGTGTTGCCCTGGGGGACGGTGGGTTCTCCTTCCTTGGAACTCTTCAAGAAAAAACTAGGTGACCATTTGCCAGGTATGTTGTAGAAATGATTTCGTTTAGGTACAGGCTGGACAAGGTGGCTGCTGAGGTCCCTTTGATTCTGATATCACGTGATTCTCTAAAAAAGAAATTGTCTTCTCTTCTTCCTCAATTCCCCAATACCTCTGACCAAACTTTTAGGAGAAAAAGGCTTTGGAAGAAAATTCCTTCTCTTCCCTCTTCCCGCCCCCCAATCCCCTGACAACTTTCTAGTTCTTGTCCAGTTCATCAGGATTATCTGTATAAATTCTCAAATGGATACTTTTCTGGGGTCAAATAGCTTATCCTTTAGTTACATTCGATAAGCATTTATTAATCTCCTACTGTGTGATAGGTGCTAGAGATATAGAGACAAAAATGAAACAGTCCCTGATCTCAGGGTACTTTCATTCTACCTGAGGGGCTCAAAGCCAGAATTCTACTATGCCTCTACTTCCCCAAATTTCCCACCTCTCCTCTTCTTGAGAATATCTTTCAAGTGCAGAGATTCCTTGAAATGCATGTGGTATGACCGTATCTCATCCAGCCCCTATTTCAGGGCTGTAGATGTGAGTCAGTAAAAACTTTTGCTCAACCACACCACAGCCTATAAGTTATCTGCAAGGAAAGGCTTCCTAGTCATTACTTCCTGGTTACGTTGCAGATAGCAGGTCTCTGGCTGTGGTTGACTTTTTTTTTTTGGTCATTTTTGGCCAAGCAAGTTCTTTATTTCAACAACTGTTGCAAGCAGAACATTCTTTTTCTCACCCTGATGGATCAACTTGTTATATTTTATGGAGGTCGGCATGACCATAGTACATTCCCTCCAAACAGCTTCACCCTCTGCGGCCCAACACACCACCACCGGGTGCCAGAGTCATCCTGCACTCGATAACATTTTTTTCCCTTTGTGTGGCTTCCCCAGTACACAACAGTGGCCAGTCCTGAGGGTGCACAGCCACTTTGCTTTGTTTTCTAAGGCTGCCAGACTCCGGTGCTAGGAAACGTGGTATGGTCCTTATGTCAGAACATTCTGTAGAAGAAGCCAGTGCTTGGTGTTGGACCTGCTGTCCGTCTCCAGCATTGTCCCCTGTAACACATACCAGTTCATGGTTAGCGAGGCCTGGTAACCATATTGCAGCAGCCACTAGATCTCTTCTTCCTTGGCCTGCATCCAGAGGCAGAGCAGAAGGTGTGGATGATCTTCTCTGCCCATTTTCCACCATCCCTCTGAGTGACGAAGGGAAACTGTGGCCCATCAGCTCTGTGGCCCATATGGACGATGAGGGACATGGAGCTTTTGTGACTAGGAATTGGTTTTTGTTGTTGTTGGGGTTTTTTTGACTAGGAATGTTTATGGGGGCCAATCTTGACCTTGGGGAGTCCCGGAAGAAAAGAAGGAGCAGAATGTGCTGGGAGACTCTGGAAGGGGCATTTTCCTTCCTCACCCCATTTTCTGGTCTTTCTTTTCTTCATCCTATGGCCCTGCCTCACCCTGTTTCTTCTCTTTCCGTCACCTCTTTTCTCTGCCTTTCTGGACACCGTTTCATGCAAGGATCAGTCAAATGAGCTGGGGACGTTTAGCTCGGAGAAGAGGAGACTTGGGGGAAGTGATTAACATCCTCTGCCGTTGGAAGGATTGTGGTGCAGTGGGACGGGCTTCTTCGGGAGGTAGTAGGTTCTCCCTAATTGGGGCTCTTTAAACAGAGGGCCGATGACCCGTGCTGTTCTTCGTTAAGCCAGTGTGATCTGAGCTCCCTTTTGAATCGAAACTTCTGTAATTCTCCTCCAGCCAGGTTTGCTGCTGTGAAAGCCCCTTTCAGCTCTTCTTCTTCTTCTTTTTGGACTACACCCCTGGAACTCATAAGGAAGCCCCAAAACACACCATGGCATGACATGGGAGACAGGGAGGGGGAGTCTTCCTTCTGGCAACAAACACAATTCCTGTGGGTTCTCTCCTTGACCAGACTCTCTCAGCCTCCCCACAGATGCCCAAACCACTTTCTCCTTATAGAATCCAGCAGAGGCTTTGGGCCTGGACTGCCCCCACCCCCTCCACTCCTTTTCCTCCCCTCCAGCCTCTCTGCCACATCATTGCAAGACTTGGTTCCATGAGGAGAGGTTTCCTCATACGTTTGAAAATGAAGAAGAGGAGAGACTTATTCTTTCCTATTGAGGCATCCGTAGAGACATGGGATCTCAGAACATAGAGATGGAAGCGATCCGAGAGAATATCTGATCCATCTCTCATCTTATAGAGGAAGAAATGGAGGCCCTAAGAAATTATGACTTGCCGAAGGTCACACAACTGGGAAATGATAGAGCTGGGATTTGAACCCAGGTCCTCTTGACTCTGAATCCTGTACCATTTCTAGTCTGCCAGGTCCCCACAGTCCCCACTCCTCTCTCAGGGCTGTGAGGCCTAGAAGGCCGTGTTTCTTTCTTTTTTGGAGGGGGGGGCAGGGCAATTGGGGTTAAGTGACTTGCCCAGGGTCACACAGCTAGTAAGTGTTAAGTGTCTGAGGCCGGATTTGAACTCAGGTCCTCCTGACTCCAGGGCCAGTGCAGTATCCACTGCACCACCTAGCTGCCCCCGAAGGCTGTGTTTCTTAACAGCTGGTAATGCTTGTTAGAACAGACCAATGCTTCAGGGAGTGGAAACACTGGAAATATTTGTATCTGGAGGAAGCCCAAATATCATTCCTTCAAATTCCATTAATCACAGATGTAGAGAATTATTCATATTTAAATTCATCTTGATATCTTTCTATTTTCCAATCACTTTCATTTCCCAGTATATCCCTGCTACTCCCAGAGAGTCGTCCTTTGTAACAAAGGATTTTTAAAAAGAGAAATAGAGGGGACGGCTAGGCAGTGGATAAAGCACCGGCCCTGGATTCAGGAGTTCCTGAGTTCAAATCCAGCCTCAGACACTTGACACTTACTGGCTGTGTGACCCTGGGCAAGTCACTTAACCCCCATTGCCCCGCAAAAAAAAAAAAAGAGAGAGAGAGAGAGAAATAAAATTGAGAAAACTAACCAACTCATCAGCTATATAAGTCTGATGCCAAATGACAAAAGGACAACTTCAAGATGGCGTGGTTTAGTGGTTCAGAGTGCTGGGCCTCTTACCTTTTAGACTTACTAGCTGTGTCTTTGGATAAGTCAAGTCGCCTCTATCTTCCCTTGGCTCATTGGGAGAAGTCCTGGTGCAGAACAATCCAGAGATTCTCTGTTTCTGACCCCAGGCCTTCTCTGCTATATTGCACTGATAACTTCAGTGGCCAGTAGTAGGCCCTGGAATCAGGAGCACCAGAGTTCAAATCCAACTTCAGACACTTACTAGCTGTGTAACCTTGGGCAAACCACTTCTAGCCTCAGTTTCTTCACCTGTGAAACGGAGATAATAATAGCACCTACCTCCTAAGGTTGTTATGAGGATAAGATGAGAAATTTGTAAAGCACTTTGCAAACCTTAATGTATTATGTAAATGCTATTTATTATTATCATTGTTATTATGATCACGTAACTCACCTGCCTTGTGGTGGTGGTTGAGGCCTTCCTGGATCAACATCATCATTGTTTCCTTTTGAATTAAGCACATTAAAAAAAGAGCATCTCCCTCCACACAACTGAACACAATTTGCATTTCATACCACTTGGGTTCTTTTTTTAAGTCGATAATAAATTCCACACATTACTTTCAAAACTGCCCCCGCTTGCATCTGCTCCCTTTTGGATTTCCTTCTGTTCCCTTCTGTGCATTTAAAAAATATGTCAAAGCCCTCCCTCCCTTCTCTTATTTTGGGGGCATCAGCACTGCTACTCCCCCCTTCTTCTCAGGCATCCCTCCAATTAAAAATCCAAGAGAAAGAAGAGGGAAAAAATAGTTCTTGTAGCAAGCCAATATAGTCAAGCTAAATGAATTGAGACCGTGGCTGTGTCCCAAAATGGTGTCTCTAGCTGCCTCTCCGTTAGGAGATGAGTGACCGGCTTCATCATTTCTCCTCTGGAGACATGGCTGCTGGGGGCTGGGAGGGGGACAGAAGGGAGTTGTTTTCATCTAAGCGTGTCCCCATGTTGCATCGTGAGTCATGCCCCTTGTTGGGAGCAGTACACGAACCTGGGAAGAACCCTTGTAGCTTCCTGTGCATTCAGAGCTGCCAGTCGGGAACACTGGGTGAAGGGAGACCCCGAGTGAAATGGATAGAGCCCCGAGCTTGAAATCAAATCCCTACTCATGACATAGACTTGCTGTGTGATGTTGGGCAAGTTGCTTTCCCTCTCTGAGTCTCAGCCGCTTCCTCTATAAAATGAAGGACTTGGGTTAGACAGTCTCCCAGGTCCCTTCTAGCTCCACCTCCTATAAGCTGTGGTCCCGGTGAGCAAACTCTCCTGCCTTGGAATAAAAGCACGGGATATGTAACTGAAGAAGTTCAGTCTGCCTTCAACATGGTTGATTTTGTTTCCACAGAAAAGCACCCTCAGGGAATGGCGCTGACGACTCTAGGTAGGAAGTGAGCCTCTTGCCCTCCCTGTCTTGTCCTGCCCCAACCCTGCCCTCCTAGCCCTCATTTGCTTTCTGGCCTGCAGGAGGCAGTGGATGGCGGGCGGGGAGGCTGATGGACGTTCATGTTGCAAAATCCCTCTAGTGACTTGTTGTGGGTTTTAAATGTGCATTTGCATGTCCTGGCGCTGTCCTGCAGGGGAGCTTCCTAAACCAGCCAGGGCCCCCCCCTAACACTTGCTCCAAGGCGTCTCCTTTGCAGCTTTCTCCTAATGACAACCCCGCATGAATGGCATCTGGGGTGGGGGGAGGGGGGATGGAGAAACCAGCTTCACTAACACTTAAACCGGATGTACCAAGTCATCATGGAATACCCGCTCTGTGCCCAGCGTGTTATTCATGCACCCCTGCGTACCTTCCATTTAAATCAGGGTCCAACCCAACCTTTTTCAACAGCAATCAATCAGGAGACATTGATGAAGCACCTACTCCATGCCGGGCCCTGTGCTAAGCACCAGGGATACAAAAAGAGGCAAAAGACAGTCCCTGCCCTCAAGGAGCTCACAGTCTGACAGAGAAGCAACAAATAGAGACAAAACAAGATATATAGAGGATAAATAGGACACGATTAATAGAAGGAAGGCACTGAAATTAAAAGGAGTTGGGGAAGGTATTCTGTAGGAGAGGAGATTTTAGTTGGGACTTAAAGGAAGCAAGGGAGGTCAGTAGTCAGAGTGGAGAATGGGAAAGGTTTCCAGGCATAGGGGACAGCCAGAAAGAATGTCCAGAGCTAATCAGCTCCAAGAGAGGCCGGGTGAAGGTCCCAGCAAAAGTTTCTGCAGACACCAGATTTGGGAGACGTGCATGTGGATTGGCTGCCTTAACTCTTTCAGCCACAACAGATGTTTGTGAAGCTACTGGCGTGTGTTGAGCCCTGTGGTCAGCCACCGGGGGTGATGGAAGGTTTAGATAAGAGGTAGATGACCTTGTCTAGTGGGGGTGGGGGGGGGTCAGGGCACAAACATGAATAACTGTAATACACAGATTGATAAATGACATGATAAGGGAGAGGTGGAAAACAAAACAACATTGGGGGAGAGGGTGGAAGGAGAGTTGATGGTGAGAATGCTGGACTTTTGTCAATGCAATCTTTTGGGCAGAAAAGGCTGGTTTAGTTTTAGGGGAAGCAGAATTTTGGGGGGGGGCGGAATGTGTGTAGTTTTTTATTAGAAGGTAGCTGTTCATTCAGAACTGGCCTCAACTGTGATTGGATGACTGGTGAGACAATGCCCAGGCTACAGAGTCCTGGATTCTCTGAAAGGGATGGGACTTCCCCTCAAGCCCCTCCATGAAGGAGACAACCCCTCCAAAGGGAACCCAATGCAAGGAGTGTTTCATTGAACCAAAGTGGAGTCAGAGCTGGTGCATCGGGACTGTTGGAATCAACCAGCATCCCTTTCTCAGTGGCCTCAGTGGCTTTATTTTTCACGACCCAGCTATTGTTCCCTTTAACTTAGTTCAGTTGACTGCTGGAGGCCTGAATTCAAATCCCATCTTTGAGGTTTCCTAGTTGTGTGTCCCTGGATGGATCCCCTCACCTCTCCAGCCCTTTTCTGTATAGCAGAGACGCCTGTCTCCCTTGGGCTACTTGCTTCCCAAGATGGTGGGGAGAAGAGTTCTTTGTAAGCTAAGTATTACAGAACTGTTCCTTTCATGATAGGATTTTATTGCTATCAAGCGCCCACTGTTTGCAAAGTTTGAGGTGGCCAGCCATAGTAGAAAACACAGAGTCATTGGCCCTGGAAAGAGTGACTCTGGGGTCAGAGAACCCTAGTTCAAATCTTATCTCTGTTGCTTACTCCCTATGTGACCTTGTGACATTTAACCTCTCAGCCTCAGTTTCCTTATTTGTAAAGTGAGGGGGGTCAAATTAGATTGACCTCTCAAGTCCCTTCCAGTTCTAGATATATGATCCCCTGAACATCTGATGAGCTTTGTGACCCCCGTGGGCAGTTAATTTATTTAGCTCCTCTAAGCTTTAGTTTCCTTGTCTGTGAAATAAGGTTAATCATTAATAGTAATAGTAGTAATACTTGCATGTGCAAGGTAAGAGGCAGTAATGCCTCCTGGAAAAGGCTGGGGGGCCTCAGAGTCAGGACCTCCTGAGTTCTGATCACGAGTCTCTAAAGATGCAGAGCAGATATTGATTGGTATTGGCAGAGGAAGCTTCCACACTGGAAGGCCTCCACAGTCCCAAAAACAAATCACAAATTTAAACCCCCACATAAATAAATAACACTTATCCTTCCTGCTCTGAAGAGTTGTTACATGAAAAGCGCTTTGCAAACCTTAACATGTGCTGAGAGTGTGAGCTCACCTTCTCATTGTCCATCCCCACACCCTACCTTGGGTTTCTTCCAGCAGCCTTTTGATAAATAAGCAGGGCCTTCGATGCCCTGTACACTTCTTCAGGCAGGGTGCTGACTATATGGCTGGTTGATGAAATCCCAGGCCGAAGTCTCTAGGCCCTTTGCACAAGCTCACAGGCAGGTGGCCCATTTGCTGGGACCGACCATTTTGTACCTGCACAACTCCAGAGGCAGCTACTAGCAGTAGCAGCCATTAGCATCACAGTTGTCTAGATGATACGGGATCCTTGGCCTGAATTTCCCCAACCCATCACTTTGCCACTCCCAAGCAGAAAATCTGCATGTGTGTTTCTCTGATGTGATAAGAGGTGGGATGTGTGTGTTTGTCAGGGAAGGATGTTTAAAAGACCTTTGCCATTCGATGCCACCATCAAGGTTGCCAGGCTGCTGGGTTCTTGCCAGCTTTGGTAGGTTAGGTTCCCTCAATGATTTGTCTTGTTTAACAGATGGGTTTCATGATGTTTAGAGGAGAGATGTGTTGGCTGGTAGTGCCAAAGGATTTTGGGAGACACAGTTTTTAAGAGTTAGTTATGGGAACAGCTAGGTGGTACAGTGGATAAAGCATGGGCCCTGGATTCAGGAGGACCTGAGTTCAAATGCGGCCTCAGACACTTAACACTTACTAGCTGTGTGACCCTGGGCAAGTCACTTAACCCCCATTGCCCCCCACACACAAAAAAAGAGTTAGTTACAACAGGGAGGAGTGATAGTTGGCCTTTGATGAAGAACACTAGCTCATGAGCTTAGGATGCTGTCATCTCGTGACTGTCCAATTCAGAGCAGTAATGGACAAACCCACGAGGAGAATATGGACCCAACCTTGGCATTGGCCAAGGGTATACTCCCCATGAGAGCTTCTGAAGCCAGGTCTGACCAAGTACCCAGTCCCCTTGACTAGTCGTGTCCAAGACACTGAAAGAGCTTACCCATCTCTAGGTGTGCTAAGCTGCTTGTTCATTTGGGGGCTGTTTGTACTCTAGTGTGTACGGGTTGTGTTGGTCGTGTTGTCGTTCTCCCCTGTACCCCTCCGTTTTAACCCTTTTTGTGCCAAGTGAATCATGTCCTCTGTGCCATCCAGGGGACTGCATATAGACTCTGCGTGTGTGTGTGTGTGTGTATGTGTGTGTGTGTGTGTGTGTGTTGTTCCAGGCCGGCAAGGAGGAGAAGGGATCTCCGGTTTCGGATGGCAAACATGACTGTGGTGACACCCACGGGGTCCTCGTTCTCCAATGCCTCTTCCACCATGGCACCGGCCAGCACAGAGGCACCGAAGCCCTTCGAGAAGGTGAAGTCTAAGGAGTCTCTGGTCATCTCTGGCCTCCAGCACTTTACCGGCTACCGGATAGAGCTACAGGCATGCAACCATGACGAACAGGAGTCCAGGTGTGGCCTTGCAGCGTATGTCAGTGCGAGAACCATGCCTGAAGGCAAGTCAGCTTCCGTGTACCTCCTCCATGACGCACAGTTTCATTCCCTCCTTCACTGACTCACTCCACAAACATTTACCCAAGGCTCATTTCATGTGTGCAGGATTGTACACCTCTCCACAGATGGGTCCCAGAGGAAAGAGAGGTGTTTTTTTAACCTGGATGCTTGTATTCTTTCAGAATTATGAAGATCATGACTGTTAGTAAATCCATGATAAATTTTGATTAAGGTTGTTTGGTGAAGGAAATGACAAGTGTTCCCTCAGGCAGGGGCACAGAAACAAACAAAACCCAGTAGATTTAGGGACAAAAGACCCAGCTTTGAATCCTGGCTTTGCTTACTGCTCTTACATGTTTTATAACATTGACACATCTTCAATCGATTTCCCGTTCATTTCATAATCCTAGCCATGATTCCTAAACTTTTTATATGTTTATTTAGTTAGTTTTGTAAAGTAATTTTATGTGAAGAATACAACTTGAATTACTTTCAAAAATTTTGTAACTTTGGAAAAAATACCTACTTTGGTTTTATTTTGGATTTAATTTGAACAAATCACCCTCCTCATCTGTAAAATAAGGGGACTGAATGAGATGTCTGTGAGATCCTGCCACCATCTGTGTAGTAATCTGGGCTAGCTGGGAGGATGAGGCTGGTGGATTGAGCTCAGAAGTTCTGAGCTGCAGTCCTACTGGGCTGATCAGGTGTTCACACTAAGTCTAGCACCAACATGGTGACTCCCCAAAGAGTGGGAGGCTGCCAGGCTGCCTATGCAGGGATGAACTGGCCCTGGTGAAAAACAGCGTAGGTCAAAGGTCCCGTGCCCGATCAGACCTGTGAGTGCTTTGATTCCAGCCTGAATGAGATAGGGGGACCTAGTCTCACAGCAAAACAGGCGCAGGAGCAACAACCGCTGATCCTTCAAAGGGATGTGGCTTCACAGACCCCTTTGTTTAAGAATGGGGGCCAGGGGCGGCTAGGTGGCGCAGTGGATAAAGCACCGGCCCTGGATTCAGGAGTTCCTGAGTTCAAATCCAGCCTCAGACACTTGACACTTACTAGCTGTGTGACCCTGGGCAAGTCGCTTAACCCCATTGCCCCGTAAAAAAAAAAAAAAAAGAATGGGGGCCAGGCTGAGATGCTTCTTAGGGTGCCTCCATAGTCTCCCAGTTAACTGTGACCCTCTGTTCTCTTGGTAGTCTAACCTTCAGATTTTTGTCCTTTTCTAGCCAAGGCTGATGATATTGTCGGTGCAGTGACCCACGAGGTGCTGGAGAACAACATTGTCCATCTGCGCTGGCAGGAGCCCAAACATCCCAATGGCCTTATTATTCTCTATGAAGTCAATTACTGGCGTGTCGGAGACACTGAGGTGAAGACACCCTCTATACATGCTCCAATTCGAATCCTAGCTTTGCCACTGACTTTTATATGGTTTTTAAAAACATAACATTGACAGACCCTCACTCAATTTCTCATTCATTTCCTAATCCTTTCCATGATTTCTATTTCCACTCCTGGACCTGGGGACTAGGGGTTGGGAAGCTAGGGATGTGTGTTCAGTGACTCAAGAAGCATTTATTAGGCTCTTGCTGTGTGCTGGACTCTATGCTAGGCACTAGGGATGCAGAGGTAAAAATGAAATAAGCATTTATTGAGTACCTATAATGTACCAGGCATTGTCCCAGGCCCTAGGGATACCAGTATGTCTTCAAGAAGTTTACATTTCACAGGAGAATTCGACATGTACACAAGTGAATCAAAGGATTGACAAAGGATTTTTTTATTTTTTTGGCTCAATTTTCTCTGTACAGGGAATTCCCAGTAAGAAAGCTCCCTCTAGCGATGCAGATAGGGAACTGCTTTTCAATTTATAAGCTTAAAGCGTTTCCTGGGGTTACCTAGAGGTTAAATGTCTTTCTTTTATTATTATGCTCTAAAGCTGCAAGAAACCATAGAGATCATCTAGTATAAAGTTTTTAAAAAGTTATAATAGTGTATATGATACATTCTAAAATTAATTTTTTCAATGAACAAAAATAAATTTTCTATCCCTCCTACCTCCCCCTCCCCTTTGATAGTGAGCATGTGTGCACAAAATGAAATTCTTTTAACCAATATGAGTAGTGAAGCAAAACAGATTTCATTGTTGGTCATGTCCAAAAAAGTATGTCTCAGTCTGCACTCTGAGTGCCCCACTTATCTATCAGGAACTTCCTCATCCATCTCAAATGAGATAATAATTGTAAAGTGCTTAGCACATAGTAGGTGCTTAATAAATGCTTCTTCCCTTCCTCCCGTCCCCCTACTGGGGAATCTTGGTGCAAGGGGTCTTTAAGTCTTTCAAACTTGTTTAGTAAAAGGGTTCTTAATCTGGGACCCATGACCTTTTTAAAAATATATATATATATATATATATATATATATATATATATATATATATATATATATATATATATATATATATATATATATATATAGGGGGCAGCTAGGTGGCGCAGTGGATAAAGCACTGGCCCTGGATTAAAGAGGACCTGAGTTCAAACCCGACCTCAGACACTTGACATTTATTAGCTGTGTGACCCTGGGCAAGTCACTTAACCCTCATTGCCCCACCAAAATATATATTTCAGCATAATTGGTTTCCTTTGTAATCCTGCATGTTTTGTTTTATGCATTTTAAAATATGATTGTGAGAAGGCTTCTCCAGACTGACTGTCCAAGGGACCCAGGATCCCCAAAAAGTTATAAAGGGCTGCTCCAGTCCAGACTCCTCCTTTTATGGTTGAAGAAGAAACTGAGGTTGAATGAGTTGCCCAAGGTTGCCCAGCCTATAAGAGTCCCGTTCTCTCTGTCTTGACTCCAAGGCCAGAATCCCTTCTGTGCCTCTAGGTTGTCTCCAAGATGTTTCCAAGGGGCTCTTAGGGGGAGGTCTTCTATAACAAAGCTTTGTTTTCTGGCTTTAAGAAAGCCTCATCATGTTTCATAGTTGGTGCTGAAAAACCAAAGTCTTAGGCTATGAGGTCCCAGTGTTCTCTTTCTGCCTGATCTCTGACGGATGGCTTTCTCCTACACTGGGGAAGAGAGTGGTGGAGGCTTTGGTCCAGGTTCCTATTCTACTTGGAACTTGGTTTCTGTTCTATGAAAAATCAGTGGAGACAGCTCAGTGTCACAGAGAGAGCTGGGGGAGAGCTGGCATCTTATTCCAGCTTTGTCTTTGGCTGTCTGGGTCATCCTGAGCAAGTCCTTCTGGTTTTCTGGGCCTTGGTTTCCCTCTTTGTAAAATGAGACATGTGAACTAGAAGTCTCTAAGGTTCCTTCTGTCTCAGATGTCCTATATTCCAAAAATCTTCTCAGCTTGGATATTTTTGTGTCCTAAGAGCCCTCCCAGACCTGACATCCTCTGTTCTAAGGGCCCTCCCAGCTCTGACATCCTGTGTTCTAAGGGCCCTCCCAGCTCTGTCATCCTGTGTCCTAAGGGCCCTCCCAGCTCTAACATCCTGTGTCCTAAGGGCCCTCCCCGCTCTAACATCCTGTGTTCTAAGGGCCCTCCCCGCTCTGACATCCTGTGTTCTAAGGGCCCTCTCAGCCCTGACATCCTCTGTTCTAAGGGCCCTCCTAACTCTGACATCCTCTGTTCTAAGGGCCCTCCCAGCCCTGACATCCTCTGTTCTAGTTCTGAAGTTCTAGAACTTTTTGTGTGTCATGGACCGTTTTGGCAGTTTAAAGCCTATGGACCCCTTCTCAACATGAGGTATTTAAATGCATAAAATAAAACGCATCAGGTTAAAAAGGAAACCAATTATGCTTATTTATATAAATAAAATATATTTCTATATTATATATAATATAGCATGATATCACATTAACATATATAGAAATAAAACTTTTAAAAGTTTACACACCCTAGGTTAAGAACCCCTGTTCTAAGGGCTCTCCCAACGCTGATATTGGTGTCCTGTGCTATTTCCCATCTGGGGTTTTCTGTGGTTTGGAGTTTTACACCAGCTTCCTCCTTCAGCCTCTGTGGGTTTCATGTATGGTGACCGTGGAAGTTTTTAGGAATAAAGGTCACAGTAAATCCCTCCTGAAACTAGGTTGCTCTACTCCCAAGGGTTTTTATGTGATTGACTGGGGTTGGGGGGTATGGTGGGGGAAGAGGAGGGAGGGAGGAAACAGGCCTTAATTACGTACCTAATGGTGCTAATTTTATTTTGTTTGATCCTTACAACAACCCTAGAAGGCAGGGGGTATTATTATAGCCATTTTGTAGTTGAACCATCTGAGGCAAACCAAGGTTAAGCGACTTGTCCAAGGCCATACAGCTAGTAAGTGTTTGAGGTTGAATTTGAACTCGGGTCTTCTTGACTTCTGTCCACATACTCTATCCAGCGCACCACCAACTGCCAAAGGGTGTTTCTTAGGGAAATGCCTCCCCTGATTTTGTTGGTTTTACTTAAAGAGAGGGACATTTCTTAGCTCAACTAATCTCATTTCAGAGTTGGGATTGGTCAAGTCAACAAGCATTTATACAGTGCCTACTATTTGCCAGGCATTGTGCTAAGTTCTGAGAATACAAAAAGGGGGGGGGGGAGCAAATATGCACTCTGTCCTCAAGAAAATTCCACTCTAATGGGAGAGACAACATGCAAACAACTATGGACAAATGAGATGGCCAGGATAAGTTAGAGATAACCAATGGGGAGAAGGCATTATGGGAGAATGACAAAGGCAGCTTGTAGACGATAAGATTTTGTCTCAGACTTGAAGGAAGCCAGAAGGAGAGAGAGACTTCCAGGCATGGGGTATAGGTTGAGGCTAGCCAGTGAAAATGAACAGCTTTGAAGGTAGAGTGTCTTGTGGAAGGAATGGCCAGGAAGCCAGTGCCACTGGATTCCAGAGGATATGGGGGTAGTGGGACATGAGAAGACTAGAAAGGGACACAATCGACAGGACTTAACAACAGCTTGGATATGGAGAGTGAGAGGAAGTGAGCAGTTGGTGGCATCCTTGTGTTGAGCCTGAGTAACTGGGAGGATGGTATCAGCCTTAGTAGTAACAGGGAAGCTCAGAAGGGGGAGAGTTGAGGGATGGGGAGGAAAGATAATGAAGTAAGTTTTGAACAGGTTGAGTTTAAGATGTCTGCAGGGATTCCATTTTTAGATGACCAGTAGGCAGTTGGAGATATGAGTCTGACCGAAGGTTAGGAGAGAGTTTAGGGCTGAATAAATCAATCTGAGAATCATCAGTATAGGGATGCCCATTGAATCCATGGCAACTGATGAGATCCCCAAGTGAAATAGTATAGAGGGGGCAGTTAGGTGGCTCCGTGGATAAAGCGCCTGCCCTGGATTCAGGAGGACCTGAGTTCAAGTCCAGCCTCAGACACTTAACACTTACTAGCTGTGTGACCCTGGGCAAGTCACTTAACCCTATTTCCCTCAGTTTCCTCATCTTCAAAATGAGCTAGAGAAGGAAATGGCAAACCACTCCAGTATCTCTGCCAAGAGAGCCCCAAATAGAGTCATGAAAAGTGGGGCACAACCGAAAAATGACTGAAGTGGGTTAGTGGAAATGGATCAATTGACAGGTTGTTTGGGGGTTTTTTTGAGAATAGGAAAGACATGGGCCAGTAGACAAGGGAGAGTGTGAAGATAACCGAGAGAATGGGGATGATAGAGAAGACAATCTGCAGAAGATGTGATGGAGTTGGGTCAGTCAGTGGCTGAACTGGGATTTGACTCCAAACCTAGTGTTCATTGCATTAAACCAAAAGTCCCAGTCGCTGGGATGGCTGTTTTTCAGCTCTGAGATCTTAGACTGGTCCTCCCTGGCTCTGTTCCCCCTGCATCTGTAAGCTCCCTCTAGCATCTGCCCTGAATTCAGTTCTCTGGTCCATGAGTGTAACCTTTGAACAGAGTTGTTTTTCTGGTGGATTTTCTTTCGGGTGAGCAGGGTCACATGCTCTGTGTATGGGGGTGGGTCTCAGGCTCTTTTTTCTCTCATTTACATTTTCCACCTGAGCTCTGCTCTGGCATGGGCCCAAGGAATCTCAGCACAGGCACCTTGAGGTAAGTTGGCCATTCAGTAAGGATCTAAGCGCTTTCTCTCTCCCAGACCCTGTGTGGAGCATCCCCAGCTAAATTCTGGGGGGTGCAAAGAGAGGCAAAAACAGTCCTTTCCCTCACATTTTAATGGGGAAACCAATCTAATAAATAACCTGGCACAGATAAGATGTAGAGAAAGAATAGGTGGGAGGTCATCTTAGTGGAAACTGAGTCACTAGCTTCCTTTTACACAAGATTTTATGTCTTATGAAGAGCTTTTCCTGAAAACCTGATGAGCTAGATAATTTTACAGATGAGGCTGGTATCTGAGGCAAAGTGGCTTTGCCCAGGGTGCCATAGCTAGGAAGTGTCAGAGCTGGGATTTGAACTCAGGCCTCTGACCCCAGGCCGGGGTTCTTGCAGCCATTGCACACTGGATGGGGACCTTTGTGGTGATGTTCTCCTTCCTTCTCCTCCTCTGCCTTTCATGGGAGGGTCTTTCCACTGGCGCCATCTTGGTCTTAATTAGGTTATGGGATCATAGCATGCTGCTGGTTTCCTTGAAAGAAACCTGGGAGGGCAGCTAGGTGGCGCAGTGGATAGAGCACCAGCCCTGGAGTCAGGAGTACCTGAGTTCAAATCCGGCCTCAGACACTTAACACTTACTAGCTGTGTGACCTTGGGCAAGTCACTTAACCCTAATTGCCTCACTAAAAAAAAAGAAAGAAAGAAAGAAACCTGGGGAGAATGGAGAAGGGGTGGATGGTTCTCCTGCCTTCCTTTTTGTCTGTCATTACCCACTGGGACTGGGTACCTGTGTCTCTTAGTCCTGATCCATGCTATCAGTCACTTAACAGCCATTTATTAAGCAGTTACTTTGGGCTGCGCCCCTCAAAGGCAGCCCTGAGGTTGTAGATGGAGCCCTAGGCTGAGAGTCAGGGAGATCTTGGTTCACTCTGGGCTTCTGTTAACTCTTCTATCAAATCAAGGAGCTGGCAGCTTTGTGTGGAATAGCGGAAGTCAGGAAGACTTGAGTTCAGATCTCAACTGTGTGTCCTAGGGCAAGTCACTTAAACTTGCTTAACCTCATTTCCCTCAACTATAAAATGGAAGATAATAATAGCATCTACCTCCCAGGGTTTTTGTGAGGGTTAAATGAGGTAGTCTGTGTAACAGTACTTTATAAAACTTAAAGGGCTATAAAAATGTGAGCTGCTGTTGTCAGAACTCCTGATTAAAGTATTTTAATACTTCTTTGAGTTATATGTTTTGTTTTGTTTTTTTTAGTGAGGCAATTGGGGTTAAGTGACTTGCCCAGGGTCACACAGCTAGTAAGTGTTAAGTGACTGAGGCTGGATTTGAACTCAGGTACTCCTGACTCCAGGGCCAGTGCTCTATCCACTGCGCCACCTAGCTGTCCCTCTTTGAGTTATATGACTATGGGTAAATCATTCCCCCCTTTCTGAGCCTCAGTTTTCTCCTCTGTAAAATGGGAATATGCACTGACTCCCTCATGGGGATAAGAAGGGAATAAACCTTTCTATAGCACCTACTCTGTGTCAAGTACTTTACAATTATTACCTCATTTGATCCTCACAACAACCCTTCAAGGGAACATCTGCTATTATCCTCATTCTACAGATGAGGAAACTGAGTCAAACCCAAATCACCCAGCTGGTAAGTGTCTAAGTCTGGATTTGAATTCAGGTCTTTCTGACCAGGGTTCCATCCACTGTGCCACCAAGCTGCCTCATGGAATAAAGTACTTCATAAACTTTAAAACACTTGTAAAAGTGGGGCAGTAGGTGTTGTTATTATCATTATTAGTGGAGAGACCCCTGAAATGAGGATCAGGAAGTCTGAGTCTTAGTCCCAACTCTCCCACTGATCTGTTGTTATGTTACCTTGGGCAGACTTTCTCTCCCTCTGGGCTTCAGTTTCTTAATAAATGCTTCTTCCAAGCTTGAAATCAAATCCCTACTCATGATATAGACTTGCTGTGTGATGTTGGGCAAGTTGCTTTCCCTCTCTGAGTCTCAGCTGCTTCCTCTATAAAATGAAGGACTTGTCTGGAAAACGGGGATGATCACCCCTTCCTTGTCAGACTTTTATGGAGATACTGAGAAGCATTATGGTGTAGTTAACAGAGTGTGGGATTAAGGAGTCAGGAGCAACTGGGTTCAAACACCAACTCTACTTTTTAACCCTCTTGTGATCCTGGGCAAATCCCTGCCCCTCCCAGGCTCCAATTTCCTCTACTGTAAAATGAGAGTTGGACTTGTAGACTTGTAGAGTCCCTTCCTGTACTACATCTGTGAGCTTCTGATCTCTTGTGTGTTTGTGAAAGCCTCGTACATTTCGAGGGATGTCTGTATTTGTTGAATGATCTACATGCTTGTTAACAGCTCTGAGATTCTTCAGTGTATTTCTTATCAGAGCTTTCTGCTCCATGGGGCTCAGGGGAGCCTGAGTACTTCCCACCCCCTTGGTCAGGATGGCAGATTTGGCCGCTCATGTGTATAGCCTCACAGCCATGCGATTGTAGGCTCACACCCAAACCAGAAAAACAAAAGATGCCCTCTTCTCTCTTGTTCTTCCTCTTACCCTTATCTCTCCCCTTCCCCCCAATCAGGAACTGCATCTCTGTGTCTCCCGCAAACATTACGCCAACGAACAGGGCTGTAGACTCCGAGGCCTGCAGCCCGGCAACTATACCGTCCGCATCCGAGCCACATCCTTGGCGGGAAATGGTTCATGGACCGAGCACACCTACTTCTATGTTGCAGATTATTGTAAGTGCCTTCTGTCCATCAGGAACAACTTGCCTATTGTGTGCCAGGAGATACATAGGCTATAAACTCTTCTAAGACCCAGTCCTTTGCTTGAGCATCTCATGATCTCCTGGAGAGGTGTGTGTGATCACAACCAGATGAGTGGCCTGGACAGTTCATGCTGTGACAGGTGTGTGTGTGTGTGTGTGTGTGCGCGTGCATGCATGCATGTACGTGTACATGAGTGCGAGTACCCTCAGAGAAGGTTTTCTAATTGGGGGGGGGGCAGGGCAATGAGGGTTAAGTGACTTGCCCAAGGTCACACAGCTAGTAGTGTCAAGTGTCTGAGACCGGATTTGAACTCAGGTCCTCCTGAATCCAGGGCCAGTGCTTTATCCATTGCAGCGCCACCTAGCTGCCCCCAGAGAAGGTTTTCTGTAGGAGGCAGGACTGAAGCCAAGAAAGCCTCTAGAAAAAAATATACAGACAACAAGGGAATAGGCATTTACGTGATGAGAATGGAAAGTGTAATGGGTTTGCAGTCCAAAGAATTCAGATTCTGCCTCAGAGACCTGGTAGCCATGGGACCCTAGGCCAGCCACCTAGTCTCCGAGAGACTCAGTTTCCTCATCTAGAAAATGAAGATAATAATTGCTTACACAGTTGTTGTGAGGATTAGGTGTGCCAACCTAGGTAAAGAAAATGCTTCACAAACTATAAAGCCCTAATAATTCACTAATTCACTAATAATAATATTGATAATGATGGTAAGAGGAGCCGCTAACTTTTATCTAGACTTTTACAAGTTACAAAATACTTTACATCCCGTATTTCATTTGAGTCTTACAGTGTTCTTCTGAGCTTAGATATTATGTTATTAATTTATTATAATCTATATATTATTGTATGTTATTAGCCAATATCCTTATTTTCTAATAATATTTTCCCCTCAATTACATGTTAGAACAATTTGTTCATAAAAGTATTTTATTATTTTCCAGTTACATGTAGAGATAGTTTGCAACATTTGTTTTTATAAGATTTCTAGTTCCAAATTTTTCCCCCTCCCCCCTCCCCAAGACAGCAAGTAATCTGATATAGGTTATATATGTACAATCACATTAAACATATTTCTGCATTAGTCATGCTGTGCAAGAAGAATAAGAGCAAAAAGGAGAAACCTCAAAAAAAAAATAGAGATAGTATGGTTCAATCTGCATCTAGATTCCATAGTTCTTTTTTTTTTTTCTTTTCTGGATGTGGAGAGCATTTTCCATCATGAGTCCTTTGGAACTATCTTGGACCATTGTATTGTTGAGAAGAATCAAGTCTATCACAGTTGATCAACACACAATGAATTTTAACATATTTTTTTTAAGTTTTGAGTCCCAAATTCTAACCATCTCCTCTTCCCTTCCCTGAGATAGTAAGCAATATGATATAGGTTATGCACATGCAATCGTGTAAAACATTTCTATCTAATTCCCTTATTTTAAAGAGAGGAAAACTGAGGTTCAGAGAGGCCAAGAGACTTGCCCAGAGTCACACAGTTGCAAGAGTTAGTGTCAAGATTTGAATCCAGGTCTTGACTCCAAGGCTAGCATTCTGTCTATTCTGCTATGCTGCCTAGCACTCACAAGATGTGTGTGCGATTGGGCAAAATACGTCACCTTTCAGGGGCGGCTAGGTGGTGCAGTAGATAGAGCACTGGCCCTGGATTCAGGAGGATCTGAATTCAAATGCGGCCTCAGACACTTGACACTTACTAGCTGTGTGACCCTGGGGCAAGTCACTTAACCCCCATTGCCCCGCCAAAAAAGAAAAAAAAGAGACATCTTGCAGAAGATAGGATTTCAGGTGGGTTGCATATGTGTTTGGATCCATGACCGATGATGCTTGTGTGAACAGTATTAGGAGGTCAGCTCCTAGATTCCAAAGCAGAAGTGACCTTATAGTCGCTTGCCTTGAAGAGGAAGAACTGGGTGCAAGAGAGATGGACTTTCTTGTTCAAGGTCACACAGCTATTAAATGTTAGGGGCAGGTTTTGAACCCAAGTCTTTCGTAGCTCCACGTTGACATTGCATGAATGTTACCTTTTTTGTTGTTTTTTGTTTTAGTAGATGTCCCATCGAATATTGCAAAAATTATCATTGGCCCGGTCATCATTGCCATTTTCTTGATCAGCATGGTTGGAGCTATTTATGTCTTTGTAAAGAAGAAGTAAGTATGAACAAGATAATAAAATTAAAATTTACAATTTAAAAAAAAAGGGGGGCAAGTAGCCTAGGAAGAAAAGTATTGACGATGTTTTGGTAGCACAGAGACACATACACAGAGACAATTCCTGACACAAACACAACCACACATACAAGAAAGCCCAAGTTACAAGGAAAGTTCTGACCTACATTGACAGAAGGATTTTCCTCATTTGGGATCTCAGCTCTTCTCCCTAACCCTGCCATAAAATGAACATGCCTTTAAGGAACCTAGAGATCCCAAAATTCCATAGAAAAATGGGCACCCTCCTAGACTCTCTAACCTGATGGATGCTGAGCTCTCATTGAGAATCCAATGGTCTTGTAGGATCCCCTGAAGAACTGAGTCATTTGTAGGATTCCAGACCCCTCCCTTTCTCCAAAGAATTGAGGAATCCACAGGGTTACCTAACAAATGTAGCCATTCTGCAGGGTTCTATGAGGAATTTGTTCAAAGGAATGAATTCACCAGGGGCTTTCAACAAAATCTAACAAGCTGCCAGATTTCACCAAGAATAACGATCTTCAGGGTTCCCCAAAGAACCTAGTAACCGCTAAGGTTCCAAGTAGAACCTAAAGTCATTTGGCTTTTCCTTCCCTGTTATTCCAGGCAAACGGAAGGACCGACGGGCCCGCTGTTCGCCTCTTCCAATCCAGAATACCTCAGTGCCAGTGATGGTGAGCACCTCACCTGTGGGGACACGTGGGTCATTGTTCTCAGAAGAGTGGTCAGATTTGGGTTCCTCTCCTCTTGCAGCTGAGTCTTGTGTGGGCCCATGCATGTGTGTGTGTGTGTGTGCGTGTGTGTGTGTGTGTGTGTGTGTGTGTGTCCACAATCCATTTTTGTCCTCTCTGTTTAAGGAATGGTTGGAGGGGGAAGGGTGACAAGAGTTGATCAACCTTTAGTTTTTCAGCCCTTCCTTCCTTTGGCCTGGAGTTCTGGGCTCTTGCCACTGAGTTATGCTCTAAAGATCCTGCCCTCTCTGTGCCCAAGAACATGAGTGAGAAGCCCAGAGATTGTATCAGCCCTGCCTTCCTGTATCCCTAGATCATAAATTTAGAACTGGAATAGATAATGTCTGTCAAGAGGGATGCCCTATCCATGAATGATGAGAAGGGAAACTTGGAGTATGCGGGCCTATCGCCTGCCCATCTTGCTGTTTCTGTAAAGCACCTGTCCTTCCTAACTCCTATCCCTTCCAGTTCCTCTATGGGCAGAAGCAGGTTCCGCACATTTAGATTTCACTCTCCCCAAAGGTGCGGGTTCAGATCCTACTGCCGACTATGTGGGTATAATTTCGAGAGGCAGCCTTGAAGGTAGTACACCAGGAATCCCTTAATCCCGTTCTTGACCCTGTCTCTTATTAGACGTGGGCATCCCTGGGCCTCCATACAACAAGGCATTGGTGTGGATGTCCTCTGGGTCTCTTGCTTCTCTAAGTCTATGATTCTGACCTAGCTGTGTGACTTTGGGCAAATCTGGGCTTTTGCAAAGTGGTCACAACCTCCAAGGGCTGTGGAGTGGAGGCTGTGGATGTCCCACAAACACCGGGGGTCTTCTGTGGGTTGTTGCAGTTTATGTGCCAGATGAGTGGGAAGTAGCTCGAGAGAAAATCAGCCTCCTGCGTGAGCTTGGGCAAGGCTCTTTTGGCATGGTCTATGAGGGCAATGCCAAGGACATCGTCAAGGGGGAGGCTGAGACCCGTGTGGCCGTGAAGACGGTGAATGAGTCCGCCAGCCTACGGGAACGTATTGAGTTCCTGAATGAGGCCTCCGTCATGAAGGGTTTCAGCTGCCATCATGTGGTGAGTGGCATCCGTGTGCATGTTGGCCAATGGTGGCAAGCCGGAGTTGTGTGTGGTGGGGGGGAAACATCACTCAATAGATAACATGTGCCCAGTCCACCTCAGATGTGAAGGTTAGGGGAGAGACAGGTGGGAAGAACCAGACCCAGGCTCTGCCCACAGGGAACTCCCAGTCCAGAGAGGTAGAGAAGGACCAGACCCAGGCCTTGAGCTCATGCAAGGAGTTTGATCTGGAGAAGACAGAGAAAGTGGTTGGCCGGGCCCTGTCCTGGGGTGGTAACGCATGGTCTTGGGGAAATGGAGGAAAGAAGGAAGTCACCCAAGGCAACATAATGGCCATCGTAGATCTGGACTCTAAGGAAAATGGCCCCATTTAGAGAGTTCATTTTGGCCAATTTCTGCCCCCCTTTTGAGGCTGTTTTGTGGGTTTTGTCACTCATCTTTCTCCCTTGCCCACCCTGCCCCACCCCCCCAAGCCCTGCCAAGGACACTTGCCTAAGCTGAGCCTGTCTTCGCCCCTCAGGTCCGCCTCCTGGGAGTGGTCTCCAAGGGGCAGCCCACCCTTGTGGTCATGGAGCTGATGGTGCACGGCGACCTGAAGAGTTACCTCCGCTCTCTGCGGCCAGACGCAGAGGTCAGTTGGCCCAAACAGAGAACCTAGGGAATAAAACCCTCTTTGGGCTCACTTCTGCTGAGTCCTTACTCCACTCACTCACCTGTTCTTTCTTTAGAACAACCCGGGCCGCCCTCCCCCAACCCTCCGGGAGATCATTCAGATGGCCGTGGAAATCGCAGACGGCATGGCCTATTTGAATGCCAAGAAATTTGTTCACAGAGACCTTGCTGCCCGAAACTGTATGGTAGCCGAAGACTTTACTGTAAAGATAGGAGGTAGGTTGTTGGGCCTCAGGGAGGAAAAAGAACTCATCTGAGACCCAGTTTGAGATGGGACTGCACTTGCATGGCTCTTTGTGATTCGGCAGACAGTCATTAAGCACCTACTGTATTCTAATGCTGAGAGAGAGGAAAATTTTAAGTAACAATGTAATCTAGTCTTGCCGCTTACTCCCAATGTGACCAATGGGACCCAGGGCAAGTCGATGAACCTCTCTGGGTCTCAGTTTCTTGATTTGTGAAATGAGGCTAAATGAAATGACTTCTGTTTCCTTTCAAGCAGGCAAGCAAAAAGCATTTATTAAGCACTTCCTTTGTGCCCAGCAGTGTGCTAAGCACTAAGGGTATAGATACAAGAGAAAAGAGACAGTCCCTGCTCCCAGGGAGCTTCCATTCCAGTGGAAAGGGAGCTGAAAATCAAGGGGGAGAGGGCAGCTAGGTGGCGCAGTGGATAAAGCACCAGCCCTGGATTCAGGAGGAACTGAGTTCAAATCCGGCCTCAGACACTTGACACTTACTAGCTGTGTGACCCTGGGCAAGTCACTTAACCCTCATTGTGTCGGGGGGGGGGGGGGAAGAAAAAGAAAAGCAAGGGGATAGTAAGGTGGGGAAGGTAGTACCCAGGTACCCACATAGGGGCATGAGGTCAGAAAGAGAAGCAGAAGGGGAATGGAAGATTTTTTCAAGATAAGGCAGCTGGGGCAGCTAGGTGGCACAGTGGATAGAGCATCGGCCCTGGGGTCAGGAGTATGTGAGTTCAAATCCGGATTCAGACACTTAACACTTATTAGCTGTGTGACCCTGGGCAAGTCACTTAACCCCAATTGCCTCACACACACACACAAAAAAGAAGAAGATAAGGCAGCTGAAGTACAGTGGCAAAATCCAGGGTGTCAGAAACAGAACCAAGAAGGGGATGAAGCTCCAAATCTGTGAAGCAGTGGTTCTGAAATGCCATGAATAGATAGATGGTTTCTCTGGTCCTTTCCAGGTAGGGGCATTCTAGTAAATGTTTAATCACCAGGTCCCCAGTGTGGGGAGAAAAACAGCCTACTAACAACAAAATCAACATAGCACACTCTAAAGTTTAATCCGCATCATATAAGTCTAGACAGTCAACAAAAGAGTAAATCAAGCCCTGATGGAGGTTTGCCTATTTCTGAGGGGTAAATGCTCACACTGCAAATTTAACAATGGGCTCTCATGAGCAGGTTGGCTCCAGAGTGCCCCTGGTCCCAAGTCTGGAGCTCGCATCTCTGACTACATAAAGTCTCTTAGGGAGATATGAGGCACAAATACAGTTAACAATAATAGACAGTGTTATGGGATGCAAGCATTAGTTGCTAAGCACTATACTTACTAGCTGTGTGACCCTGGGCAAGTCACTTAACCCCAATTGCCTCACACACACACACACACACACACACACACAAAAGAAGAAGATAAGGCAGCTGAAGTAGAGTGACAAAATCCAGGGTCCTTGGGGTACAAGGGGGTGGTGGGATGGTAGTTATTGAACAAGTGATGAGGGAGGGCAAGGCTTCCTGGAGGAGAAAGCATGAGCTGGCCTTCAAAGGATGGAGAGGAAATACAGAGTGAAGGGGGAGGGAGGGCATCCCAGGAGGAGGGAACAGCATGAGGAAAGACAAGGAGGCAGGAGGGTTCGTGGCATGTTTTGGGGAGAGTTATAGGAGATGAGGCTAGAAAGCTTGGTGTGGGGCTGGATTGTGGAAAGACTTGAATGCCAAGCAGAAGAATCTGAACTTTTTCTCAGGAGGCAATAGGGAGCCACAGAAAATTCTTCCAGCAGTGGAGTGACATGGCAATCCTGGATCCCCACATTAGTCACTTGCAAGATTTTTGTAGAATGTGTGGTTAGGAGAGGAGAGATCAGTCGCAGACCTCATTGTCTGGGGAAATGGGATGAAGGGAGTGAATGAGGTCTCTCTCTAACAGCCTTTAAACTGTTTTGTTGCCAGACTTTGGGATGACCAGAGACATCTATGAGACGGACTATTATCGAAAAGGGGGCAAGGGTTTGCTCCCAGTGAGGTGGATGGCACCAGAATCTCTAAAGGATGGCGTCTTCACTACCTATTCGGATGTGTGGTAAGTGGAAAGGGCATGTTGCCCAATCTGAGGGTCTCCCGGGACGCTGTGCACTTCAGGAATGAGTTGGGAAGAGGGTGGGGTTCCGAGCTTTCGGGGCACCCATGGAAAGGCCCAAGTTCCTGGCACCTCCCTCTGATCCTTGCCTTCACGCTCTTGCTCACAGGTCCTTTGGCGTGGTCCTGTGGGAGATCAGCAGCCTTGCTGAGCAGCCGTACCAAGGCCTGTCTAATGAGCAGGTCCTGAAGTTTGTGATGGATGGAGGCTACCTGGACCAACCTGATAACTGTCCAGAGAGAGTGTAAGTATTCTGAAACGGGCCCTGACAGAAGAAAGGGTTATGTTTGAATAATGCTAACCCTTCCCATTTTTTGCAAAAATAGTTCCCATTTCCATAGGTCTTAAAAGTATTTTCCCTACAGCAAAATTCTGAGGTATAATAATAATAATAATAATAATAATAATAAGTGAATATATCGATAGAGTTTTACATACATTATCTCATTTGACTCCTACAACACCCTGGGAGTCAAGTAATACAAATAATTTTTGAGTAAACTTATTTTCATGGGCGTTTATTATCTCTCCCTCCCATTAGATGTGTGACTCTGGGCTAGTCACTTCACCTCTGTTTGCCTCAGTTTCCTCATCTGGAAAATGGGGAGACTAGCAGCGGTTACCTCACAGGGCTATTGTAAGGATCAAATGGGATGATATTTGTGAAGCTTTTAGCACATAGGAGGCTCCATTTCCCCCTTCTGCCTTTAAGAGAAATAAAATTTTAAGCCATCATAGTCAACACACATCGTCCAGCAGAACAGATTCCTATACTGGCTGCATCCAGGTCCGCATGTCATTCAGTAGCTTGAGTCAGCCATCTCTAGAGGTGGATGGCATGATTTTCAGCTTTCTGGACCTGTGGTTCTCAGTCCTCTCCACATTGTTCTTCTCCATGGTAGTGTTGTCACGGTGTAAATTGTCTTCTTACTTCTGCTCTCTTTGCTCTAACCCAAGCATGATCATCTCCATTTTACAGATATAGAAATGGAGAATCAGAGCATTTTGGTATCTTGCCCCGGATCATAGAGCTAGATGGTGTGCCATTCATTATTCCCTTTTAGCAGAAGAGGCTGAGACAGAATGAGAGGCTGAGAATGAAAGCTTGAGAGTCAGAAGGGGAACCCAGCTGCCCTGTCATTTCAAAGAGGATAAGAAAAAAAGCCCAATCTGGGCAAGTGATTTGATGTAGGTTATGGAGGTAGTGAGCATAGGGAGCCAGGATTTGAACCCAAGGCCTCCGTCTCCAGATTCTGCCCTCTTTCCACAATATAGCCATACCTTCCAATATGTCCGTGGTCATAGGGCTGCTTCCATGTTTCTTCCCTTCTCTGGGCCTCAGTTTCTTCCTTTGTAAAATAAGAGGATTGTCTTAGCTTATCCCTGTCCCAAGGGCCCCCCCAGCTCTGACATTCTGGGTTCTAAGAGCCCTCCCAGCTCTCACCTTCTGTATTCTAAGGGCCCTCCTGGCTCTGACCTTCTGTGTTCTAAGGGCCTTTCTAGCTATGTCTTCCTGTCACTTTGTGACTCTATTTGATGCCCCCAGAAAGCCAGAGTAACCCCCATCATTTTTGTTATTTTCAAATCTTACCCTTTGCTTTGCCAGTGTCAAGTACTCCAGTCTTAAGTGTCCTCTGGTACTCTGGATCTGGCTGGAGAGTCCTGCCTAGGGCTGCATATTCACACATTCCAGGTTCTAGTTATCCCCATGGAAGCCCGTCAGCATCAGGAGAGAGCCCCCTTGGTGGCCACATGCCCCTAGAGGCCTGGAGTCTGTGTGTACACAGAAAGGAAGGGAGCCCAGGAGTGCTGTTTTGGAGTTGGGGAGAAACCTCCGAGGTTACTTCATCCAACACCCTCCCTCCCACCCCCCATTTTCCTGATGAGGCAGCTAACTTAGCCAAGGTGACAGCATCATTAAGGGACTGGGGCAAGATTCGACGTGAGGGCCCCTGCCTCCTACTGCACCATGGTGCCCCTGTGAAGGTAACATCCTGAAAGGACTCTCTCTCTCTCTCTCTCTCTCTCTTTCCAGGAATAGCCTAATGCAGATGTGCTGGCAGTACAACCCCAAGATGCGCCCCACCTTCATCGAGATCATCGAGATGCTGAAAGACGACCTCCACCCCAGCTTCCGGGAGGTCTCTTTTTTTTACAGTGAGGAAAACAAGCCCCCTGAGAGTGAGGAGTTTGAGATGGACTTTGAAAACATGGAGAGCATCCCTCTGGACCCTTCTTCTTACTCCCAGAGGGACGAAGTCCTGGGGAGGGACAATGGGCCATCCCTAGGCCTTAAGGGAAACTATGAGGAGCGGATACCTTATACCCACATGAACGGGGGCAAGAAGAATGGACGCATCCTCTCCTTGCCCAGGTCGAACCCTTCCTAACGTTGCCCTCTTGGGGACGAGTGTTTAAGCCTCCCCCCCTCCCCTGGGGCTTTGATGTTCTCACCGGATGGACGGCCCGTCCCCCCCTCTCCGGGAAATCTCAGGATTCCTCTGATTGCTGCCACCGTGTGACTGACACACGACTCAGACCCTCCCCCTCTTCCCCCTTCTCAATTTTGTCCCGTTGGGTCCGACGGCTCGGATGCCGGGGCTACTTCCTGTTGTTGGCCGCCATCACGGCCGGGCCTGGCTGTCTGTGGACCTCACTGTGAAACCCTTGTGCTGGGAGAAGGCCTGGGGCTGCTGACCTTCCAGTCACCACAGCTCCCAAATGGGATGCTCGGAGAGAAGTTTGGCCGGTTGTGTTTGTGAGCACAGGACATTTTGCCAGGGTCCAGGTTTCTCCAAGCAAACCCCACGTTTGTGGGGGGGGGGGAACAACAGACTTTGAAAAAGTTGGGGCAAGGGGAACCAACCAAACCACAAACAAACCCATACCCAAATCCTTTTCCACCAGAATTCCAGGCTTTTCAGGATAATCCCCAGAGAATGTTTCTTTTAAGACTGAAGAATATTTTTTAAGAAAAAAAAAATACCCAGAAATCAGTTCTATTAGTTCCTCAGATTGACCAATAGCTGCTGCTGTCATACTTTTCATGGGTCTGAAACCCTCGAGAGTGTGTGTGTGTGTGTGTGTGTGTGTGTGTGTGTGTGTGTGTGTCTGTATGTCTGTGTGTGTGTGTGTGTCTGTGTCTGTGTTGTGTATCTGTCCTTCCCGGCGTGTCTCCCTCAGTGTTCACACATCAATGGAAGACTCTTGTCTCATTCTCATGGGGGCTTTGGACTCCTTAGGGGCATGTGCCTCATTTCTCCTCCAGTTTGCTGGGGTGGCAGTGCCCTCAAACCAATGGTTTTTGTTATGAGACACCCCCGCCATGCTTGTCCCTTCCCTCTCACTTGCTCGTTTATGTTTGGTGATTGCATCTTCTGGGAGCCAGGGTCTCTGGGAGGATTGGGGTGGGGGAGAAAAGTGAGCTTCAGCTTGAAGCTGGGGACCCTTTCAAGACCAAAAAAAAAAGCCAGGAAAAAAAAAAGTCAATCGGATGGAGGTCTCCAGATCTCTCCTTCCCTTACCCTACTCCCACCCCGTGGCAACCTAGAGCACACCTTTGCTGGGTTTAAACATATTTAATTTTTTTTTAAGTTTTAAACATTAACTTCATATAAGTTATTGACTGTTTTTGATTCTTAGGTTTGGGCTTTTTTGGTCTGTGTTCTGCGGGTGTGGTTTCTTTGGTCTGAAAGCGACCCATTGATCTGAGAATAAACTGATTTTAGCTGATCACAAGCCGAGGAGCCAAGAGGCATAAGTTGAGTTTGTACTTGACGAGGCTTTAGAAATAGGTTCCTGATTTATTTCGTGTGTATGCATATGTGTGTGTGTGTGCGCGCATGTGTGCACACGTGTGCGAGTGAGTGCACGCGTGCCAAGAGCCATGAGCTGAGTCCTCAGTGGGGGCAGGTGTGATAGACACAGATGTGCTCCTCCTCCTTCTTCTTCCTCTTTTCCTCTCTCCTAGCCTTTCCTCTCTCCTTTTTGTCTGCTCTTCATCTTCTGCTGCTCTTCTTCATTCTTCTCTCTTCCTTATTTTCTTCTCTCTGTTCTTCCCACTCTAGGACCCATCTTGTCTTCTCTCCCCTTCCTCTTCCTTCCTGTCCTCTCTCAAATGTCCTTTTCATCCCCCTGCCTCTCCAACGTGTCCTCTCTCTCATGTATGTTTTCCACAAATACTAGGGGGAAAATATTTAAATGCAAGAGAGCTCCCCTCCCCCATCCAAATACTTTGAAAAAACAACATAGACACACCTTAACAGGTATCTGGAAAGAGATGTCAGTCACGACAGAACCGTTCTAGCCTCACTGTCATCACCTCTGTGTCTTCTCTGTGCTGCAGGTGGGTGGGGAAGCCACAGCCCCAAGGCTCTCCCAGATGGTGATTTAGGCCTTTGGCCTTTGGAGCTTGGCAAAGGTAGAGGCTAGCAGGTGGAGGGTGAGGTGTGAAATACAGATCTTAATGTCCATATATCATGACTTATCTACGGCCCTTGAACCATAGCTGTTCCTCATTGGGTAAATGTGATGGCTCAGCCAGAGCAGATCTAGTTTCTCAGAAGGTTGCTCCCATTGACCACCCCTGAGGTTGTGGTGGCCCTGGCTCTCTCTTTCCCATGCTCCCTTGCTTGCCCACTTGTTCTCAGGTATTCCGTGGCCTTGTTACCACAGGCTTCCGGGTGCTGCTTCTCCTTTCCCAAAATTGTGATTAAGAACAGGATTGAGAAGTAATAACGATCCTCCTTCCAGCCTCATAACTTCTTGGTCAGGGATGCAAGTGAAAAAGAAATCTGGGCTAAGCCTGTGGCTAAGACATGGGGGATTTCCCCTTGCATAGATAGAATAGAAGTGATAGCCCTTGAAAGATTGCCATGGGTCTGATTGGACTGAAGTGTAAATGCAAGCAGGTGTGCACCTAGAAGTCACCATGAGGAGAACAAGGTTGGGCTTTGTGTTTTCCCTAGTAGCCTGTAGGTAGTAGCGAGCAGCTCAACACTACATTGTCAGGAAAGAAGAGAGATGTATTCTCACATTTTTTCTAATTCAGAAAGGTTTTCTTATTAGGAAAATAAAATTTATTTATTTTAATATAAATATAAATCACTGTAAAAATTTGTTTTCTTAAGAAATCAAAAAGTGTGTCAATTTTTATTGATGAAAAATTTGCAGGAGGATGCCGTGTGATGATTTATTTTCCTCTTCTGTCAGTCTACCTCAGTCTTGTAAGGATGTCTTCAACGAGGAATGGATTCGGACTGGAAGCTGCTTTGTCTGGGCCCAGTCTGAATCAGAATGATTGATGTCAGTGAATGGCAGTGCTGGGGACCCAAGGGGGGATCAGTGTGGGCAGGCTCAGGTAGAAGGGTGTGGTCCTTCCTCAAGTGATCTAGTGAGTGGAATAGAGAGCCCCATATATGTCATTCCCCACCCCCCTCCTAACCTTTCCCCCAACCCCACGATTTAATGGAATACCATTTCAGAATCTGTGTCATTTTTGACTTTGCCATCTGGTTCTAGTTCATGCTGTTTCTCCCAGAGAGACTCAGTAAGAGATGGCCATCTGAAATGAAGTGTCCATGTCTCTCCTGGTTCCTACCCTCAGGAATGGATCCAATTCTTCCGTCAGAACTTTGTGGTCTCAGCGACCTGTTAGAACCTTGTGAGTACAAATCTGTTGTGTGGTTTGGTCACTTCAGGGGAAGTCTTCATGGGGGGCAGAATTTACAAAGGTTGAGCTATTGCCAATGTAAAAAAAAAATAGCCATGTGCACTTTCCCTATCTGGGGCCCTGGGTGCACTTGGTTCTGGACCTCTACTCAAATGTACAACATAGAAATGTTTTTTTCCATCTTATTCTTTGGATGGGAAAAAATGCAATTAAAAATGATAATTTTTTTACAATGCAGCATATATTCGAAGAAACTGGCACAGGCTGGACTGGCCATCAGTTGGCCTTAAACTGACCTCTGTTGGCCCTTTTTAATTCACAGAACTCAGACAGTTCATTGGCTCAGGGTGACCACATTCTGGGTTCAGTCTGTGGGGGCCAGGAAGTTCAATACTGACATGAGTCTCTATACTCCAAGGGTACCATTAAGTGCCCAAATCAATAACAGCTTGGGTTTCTTTTCTTTTCTTATATTTTACTGTGCACAATGGAGTTGCTTCACTCTCTCCCTCTCTTGAGTTGTGCACATGTGGATATGTGCAGCAAGGCTTGGTTAGTGTAGATCTGTAAGGAGAAGCTTGGTCACGGAGTGAAAAGTAGTCGGGTATCTTGCAAAAAGCTAATGTTTGCCTCAGGTTGAGAGAGAACCCTTGGTCCTTGGGTAATTGATATGACAGCTGAGTGGGTGGCTGCAGGTGATGCTAAGGCTAAATCTATGCTTTAGATGACCAACTGTTGACCGAGACAGCGGCAAGTTTGGCATGTGGTGGACTGTGGGGGTGGTCAACTTAGCTTTGGCCTTCACCTGGCTATGAGTGGGGAGAATCCTAGGGAGAAAAATCCTTTTATGTCTGGAAAGACTGAGTGTGTTCTCCTGTTTGCTTGGGTCTGAAGGTTCAAACAAGAATGGGGGATAGGATCTAAGAGCTGTGTTCTGAGGAGGTCATGGGCCTGGATGCTCCTCAGACCTGGCAACATAGGCAGAGGAAAGAAGAGGGGGAAGGAATGACTGGTTGGCTGTATTCTTTCCATTAATTCTTGGTGCCTGACTGAGTGAATGTGACAGCTGATAGCCTTCAGCCTTAAACAGTCGCCACACCTCAGTTGTCCCCTGATCACAAAGTCCCGATGCATTCACCTTTGGCTAACTTGGCTGTGTTCAGCCAAGCCCTGCTGTGGGAAGCTCTGGCCTATATGGTGTGGGGAAAGAGCAGATGTACAGGGACTCCCAACCTCCGGTGTTCAGCCGGCTCATTTAGTTTCTGGAACAAGGGGCTAAAGTTAACAAGTTTTCCCCCAGGATAGGAGAAAGGCAACCTTGAAAGATCCCTGAGCCCAACTGATTATGGGGACTCGGTTGTCCTTCCCAAATGAGTCTGGACCATAAATCTGCTTGGATGTGGTTTTGAGTTCCCTAATCTGGATTTCTCAGGGGGCTCTGGTGAGCAGTGAAGAGAAAACCCATCTTCCTGCTCCCTTAAGGCCCAAGCCCCCATCACCTTGTAAGAAACCTGGCCAAACCAAACCTCAGCCAATTCCTTATTTCCAGATGCTTTGAAATTTCTGTCTTAGACCAGCTGGAGAAAGACATGTGATGCCTTGGGGATGATAAGATTCACTACAACTTTCTATATATTTCAATTAGAGCTGGTCTCTCTTGCTTGGCTCTCCCCTAACTAGTGGCTCAGACTCGGAGTCCTTTGTTATTTTTCTAGTGTTTGATTGTATCTGTATAATTCAGACTCCTGTAGAAAGGCCCGAGGAAAAGGCCCTTTATGGGATGGCTTCAAGGTGAAAAATTCCGTTTCTGCATTTTGAGTTGCTCAATACCCTGCATTTTGCTTCATGCTGAATTCCCCTTCGTACCAGCGGGCAGGGAGCCAGCGCTGGCTGTGGAGGGAAGCCCCTTGGCCAAAGTAGCTGCGAAGGAAGAAGAAGCGGGATCCTCCACCCTCCCGGTCACCCCCACGCTAGCTCCGAAGTCTGCCTTACTCGGGATTTCATTTATTTATTTATTTTTTAAAGTCAGCTATGTCAGCAGCAAACACAACACAGAATTAGGAACTGGGAATGGGGATTCCACGTTGCCTCCCCAACAGAACAGGCTCGTTTCAGCCTTAGCAGGATAGCCAGCTCCGGCTTTCCTGTAGTTAGGATGTGCCATGGGAGTCTGGCACTGAGCCTCCCTGCCTTAGTGGGTGGATCCCACAGGCCACACCCATTGCCCTGCTTCTCATTTCCAGCCATGGCTGTTGCAGACTGCCGAGCATCTGTCTGCTCCCGGACTGTCTTGGCCTATATTTCTCCCTTTCTGGGAGTCTGCCAGCCTATGGGTGAGTCTGCTTCCATCCTGCATAAAGTTCTGCGTTATATAGGCTGAGAACGTGTTGGTTTTGTATGGGAAATACTTCTTAATGGTACCATCCACCTCCCCCCAAGTTACCCAGGGTCTCTGAGTCTGGGAAGAAGAAGGAAGAGGAGATGGTGGTATGGCTTAAGAGTTAGAGCGATGGTTTGGGAAGGGGCTGAACCTGGAATGATTACTTGGTGGGGTTTGGCTTGGGGTCATAAGAGGTGAAGCCAGCCTCCCAGTTGCCTCAGCGGTCCTGAGAGGAGCCTATTCCTCAGGTCCCAGAACAATACCAGTTCCTCTTCCAAATGCCTCCAGCTTGACAGTAATATGTAAAAGGATCAAATGTGCCATGGTGTAAAAAAAAAAAACTTCAAAAAAAACCCTCAAAAACAAAACAAAACAAAAAAAGCTTGATTACTTTTTTCAATGTTTTCATACAAAGAGCCAAGCAGTGACATGTACAGAGATGCCTTTGAATATTAAAAAAAAAAATCTTGCTGTGTGTAAACCATTGAACAATTAACTGTTTATATTAAAATTCTGAATAAATTATCAGAGAATCACTTTGTGCTGACTCTGCTTCTTTGAAAACCAGCGATCTTCGTGTTCAGCTCTGAGATCTGTTTTTGCCAAGGAATAGTGAAAGGCACTGAGAAACAAGCCCCTTGGCCTTCCTCTGAGGTTCGAGACCAGAAACTGATGCTGGGTGGACAAACTTTCCTAATTATGGGGACTTCCCAGAGGTAGTGAGCACCTCATTCCTTGAGGTATGTTAGTGGAGGTGAGACAACTTGATCATTAGGCAAACTTCCTAATGATTAAGGCTGCCTAGAAATGGAATCCATGGGCAGCTAGGTGGCACAGTGGCTAAAGCACCAGCCCTGGATTCAGGAAGACCCGAGTTCAAATCCAGCCTCAGACACTTGACGCTTACTAGCTGTGTGACCCTGGGCAAGTCATTTAACTCTCATTGCCCCGAAAAAAACAAAAACAAAGAAACAAACAGAAATGGAATCCACTAACTAGTATCATGGGAAAAGGTGAGGGTTCTTGGGTATTCCTCAATAAAAAATTAAACTCTCCCATGCAGTCCAATTAGAATTAATTTTTTTTTTAATTTGGCGCTAGGGTAGATTACCAAAGACTTTGCCTTAAGGGGAGGAAAGCTTAGAAACATTCTCCTCCCAGAACAGAAGGAAGGCAAAAGATTTTATAGAGGACAGATGGGGTGTCCACTTGAAAACTGGAAAGTTTCTTTGGGGGGTGGGGTGGGGAAAGCCTGGATGTTTGTCATATTCCTGAGAGTCATGGGGGATTTTTTTGAAATGATGGTCCTAACCTTTGGGGTTATCTCTGTCTCCTAGCTCTGGTCAGGTAGTAGCCACACCTAATTGACTTTCCTGCTATAGAATTGCATCTCTCCTTACTTCTTTTTTTTTTTTTTTTTTTAGTGAGGCAATTGGGGTTAAGTGACTTGCCCAAGGTCACACAGCTAGTAAGTATTAAGTGTCTGAGGCCAGATTTGAACTCAGGTACTCCTGACTCCAGGGCCAGTGCTCTATCCACTGCGCCACCTAGCTGCCCCTCTCCTTACTTCTTATTAGGCGTTTTTGTCCTGATATCTAGTTGGTCAGTCTAAACTTTAATAGTCCCTTGATTCTTTGGTAGGTCTGTTCTGTTATCTGGGCATCTTTGGATTTGCTTCTCACAGAAGAAACTCCTTCTGATTTATCCTAAGCCACATGTCACTAGTGTGGCAAGTTAAATTAAATGTGAGCACCCTATAATTGTCCCAAGTTTAGGGAACATTAGCTGGGGTTTATCATATATATGTTATTTAGAAATTAGAGGCTACTGCACCAGTTTGGGGGCATGAAGCATTTATTAAAGCATATTAAATATTAGTAAAGAGAGCGCACATGGCTCTGAAAGATAGAAAATCGTAGCTAGGATCTAGGAGAGGAGAGAGAGATAATGGGGAACCGTAGTGGGCTATGTCTGCTCCCACCAAGTCCCAGACCAACAGTAAGCTCTCTGAGGGAAGGACGAGAGGCGGCCCTTACACACTGCTTAAAGCTAATTGTCCAGCATCATTCAAATCTATTGGTTCACTGGATTTGAGGGTGGTTCAGCACAGTGCATGCTGATGTCAGAGCCCAGAGAACAGATCCTCTGTTGGGAACAAGGCTTTCAGGTGGGCGTGGTTTTGAGTGAGGTAACTTCCTGACTCTGGGCTGGCCTTAAGAAAGGTCAGCCAGCCTCTCTTGGTGGGGCCCTCTGGGAGTCCCCAAACCCCTATTATTAATAATTTTCTCACACTAGGGATTTGGAACTCACCACGTGAACTTAGAGAGTGATCTTGGGCAAATCCCTTTCTTTCCCTGGGTCTCAGTTTCATTACCTGTAAAGCAAACAAAGTTTGAAATTGTTGGTCTCTAAGGTGATAATAATATAGCCTGTGGCCCAGGGCCCTCTGGGCTCCCATGGACTGGGTCTATTCTTGAAGGTTTACCCAAGAGGGGGATTTTCTCTCTGGCTCATTAGGCCCCCACCTGGAAATGATCCCCTGGCTCCTATATAAGCACTCAGGGTAACAATGTGGTTATTGGGTTTAGGACAGCATTTCACCACACAGAAAAAAAGAATTCATAAGAGCTTATAAACATTAAGTTAACAAATATTTATTAAGAGCTTACTATGAAAAAAAAGGGGATGGCTAGTTAGCACAGTGGATAAAGCACTGGCCATGGATTCAGGAGGTCCTGAGTTCAAATCTGGCCTCAGACACTTGACAATTACTAGCTGTGTGACCCTGAGCAAGTCACTTAACCCCCATTGCCCCGCCAAAAAAAAAAAAAAAAGCTTACTGTGTGTGGGGGCAGCTAGGTAGCCCAGTGGATAAAACACGGACCTTGGATTCAGGAGTACCTGAGTTAGCATCTGGCCTCAGACACTTAACACTTACTAGCTGTGTGACCCTGGGGAAGTCACTTAACCTTCATTGCCCTGCAAAAAAAAAAAAGAGCTTACTATGTGCCAAGCACTCTGATAAGTTCTAATAATACAAATACAAGCAAAAGGAACCTGGGAAGGGAGTGGAAGAAGGTGGGTGTGGAAAGTGTATGAGATGATTATGGATTTGAGTCAGATTAAACTCTGGGAATGGGGTCTGGAAGATACCCAGCCCCACTCCAGTATAGTTAGTTTAAAAGTTTATTGCTTGGGGCAGCTAGGTGGTGCGGTGGATAAAGCACTGGCCTTGGATTCAGGAGTACCTGAGTTCAAATCCGGCCTCAGACACTTGACACTTACTAGCTGTGTGACCCTGGGCAAGTCACTTAACCCCCATTGCCCTGCAAAAAAAAAATTTTTTTAAATAAAAAGTTTATTGCTTGTCAAATTCTCAGTGTCTGCTTTAAGTTTTATTGCCAATTAACAGTATTTTTACTTCTGCTCAGTCTCCCCACTTGTCCGCTACATATTAGTTTTTTTTTTTCTGGAATCCATCATGTGTCAGAACCCCAGTCCCTGTTGAGTGGGTCTGGGAGTTTGCCCACCAATTCAATACTCGGGACTCAAGAAGAAAGGACAGGGCTCGGCACAGGATGCAGCAATTGAGTTGAGACCAGATGTTAAGTGACATGTCTCTTTTTCTCAGAACAGAATCCCCTTGACCCTAGGGTCCCAACAATGGATTATTCTTTTATTCTTTATTCTATTTCTTTGAACATAGCCTAAGATAAATTTTAACCCTGTCATCCTTCTAAAATTAACATGACTACAAAACAATGCTGAAATACCTGAGTGACTCTTCCTGTTATTCAAGTTGAATATCTTTAGAGATGGGGGCCGGGAGAGGGGAGTCAGTGGGAACTGTGAGATCTGAGACATCTGATTGTCACTCCTCCGTTCCCTCTTCCTTCAGTTTGACCTTGTTCCCCCTCCCCTTTTCCCCCTTGTTCCTGGAACACATATGCATGTCTCCATACATTGATCACGAGCTAAACACTCACCCTGGGTGAGACAGGATTGGATGTTAGATTGTGAGCTCACCCTAGTGTGTGTGGGGACTTCCCCTCTGACCAACATTCCTATAAAAGGTCAAGGCATGTATTAGCTATCGCGGCTCAGGCATTGAGTTTGCCCATTCCTGCAGGAATGTAATAAATCTGTCTCTGCTTGACTTGGTGGTCTCCTCAAGTTATTTGGGTAAACTGAGGCAGTTTGCCCCATACAAAAGGAAGAAAGTAATAGGGAAATCCAGAGGAGAGCAGCCTGGTGGGAAATGAAGGGAGGGCTGGCCTGGGAGAGCTTTCCACTTTCCAGTGAACTAGAGGAACCCCTGGGGGCAGAAGGTACTTTCAAGGTGTGAGTTCCAGGGCTGAAGTGAAACAAATCACTCAAAGAATTTGCAAATCCCTCCCCACCAACTCCCCAAGAAATTGAAGGCTTTTGAACAAGCAGTACCCCTTCCCATCTAGCCTACACTGTCTGTATCACTCATTGTAACAGCAACCCTTAAAGCACTCTATAAATGTGAGCGGTTATTATTGTTATTATTAGAGGGGGTGGCAAGGTCCAGCTCATCTGCTTCCCTGTCACAGCTTCCTTCATTGCTTCTCCACCTGGGTTGGAGAAAGGGGAAGAAGTATGGGGAAAATCCCCTTCTTTCTCAAAGAAGCACACACTTCAGAAAATCCCTTTTCTCTCTAGAAGGTCGTCTCCAGATTCTCAAGCATAGGACCACCTTGTGACAACTGATGTCACAAATGATGTCACCAATCCCCCCCCCCCCACAGTTGGTGCTGCCCAAGAACTGACTCTCCCATCTCCAGCTAAGATCGCACTAATCCCCCCCAACACACACACACACCAACACGGGAGCGTTAAGGAATAGTGTCCATGAGCTCCCCACCGAGGCCAAGCAGACTCTCATTGGTTATGGTGGCTGCTCTCTCTCTCTTGCTCACTGAAAGTACAATCTCAAGAATCCTCCTCCGGTTCCAAATGGACGAAAAAAGCAAAGGTAACTCCCATGAGCTTTTGCTTCAAGGTCAACCCCTCTCCGGCCCACACTGCTATCTGCTGAACAGAGAAAGGGGACAGGAGTCCTAAGGGGGTCACATTGGTCTGTCGATTCACATTTAAAAGACTTTTGTGATGGAAAGTCCCCTCCTGCAAGTGTACACCCTCCTGAGTTCTAGTCAGCTGATGAACTTAGAGTTCTTGATTTTCCTTGAGCAAGGTACCAGTGCACATGTTCATGTACAATAGAGAGAGAGAGAGACATGTTCAAAATGACCGCTAAAAATCCTAGACTTGGAGTCTGGAAGATCTGAGTTCAAATTCTGCCCCAGACACTTAACTAGCTGTGTGACTCTGGGCAAGTCATTTAATCCCTGTCTACCTCAGCTGTAAAAAATGAGGATAGTTAATAGCACCTGCTTCCCAAGGTGGTTGTTCCGACAAAATAAGACAATGCATCTAAAGTGCTTTGTAATCCTTATTTATCATTTATTTATTATTATTCATTACCATCTCATTGTACTTATTATGATTATAAGTTTACTGACCCTAGTAAAGCTGTCCTCCACAAACTTTAAAATTGGGGGGAGTACTTTACATCAATCATCTCATTTCAGACTCACAGTAAAATGGGTAAATCAGGTATTATTAGTAATCAGCCTTATTTTATAAATGGGGAAACTAAGGCTCAGTGATTTATCCAGAGACACAAGGCATCAAAGTGGGATTTGAACCCAGAACTCTATGGTTCTGAGTCTAACACTCTTTTTATTGTATAGCCCTGCCTCTCCAGCTCTGACATTCTATGAGGTGGCTGTGATGGAACTAGTACAGTATGGGCCTTGAAGTCTGGAAGATCTGGGTTCAAATCCCACTTTGAGCCTTCATTGTCTGGGTGATCCTGGGGAACTCAACCCTGACATGTTTCAGTTTCTTACTCTGTAACATGACAGAGTTGATGACCATTAAGATTCATCCCAGCTCTAAATCTACAGGCATCTCTCAGCCTCAATTTCTCATTTGTAAAATAGGGGTAATAATAGCACCTGTTTCAAAAGGTTGTTGTGGAAATCAAATGAGATCATACGTATGAAGTGCTTTGCAAACCTTAAAGCACTGTCATTATTATTATTTACTAATATTACTGTTATTATTCAATATTCATTTATTTTATGTCGTATTATATATTTTATATAGTATTTCCTGTTTTATATGCTTTATGTTTATTTGTATTTCACAGATTTGTTTTCTATAATTTATGTATTTTGTATGTTTACATTTCATATGTTTATTTTCTATTTTGTATAATTTATATAGTTTGTATGTTTATTTAGATGTTATATATTTATTCGTGTTGTTTTATTTTTATTGTATTAATTATTATTACTATTACTACGATGGTTGCTGTCCCCAGGATCTGTCCTGAAGTGCTTTGGCCTGGATTGGGACTCAGAAAAAGTCTGGGGGGCAGCTAGATGGCACAGTGGTTAAAGCACCGGCCCTAGACTCAGGAGTACCTGAGTTCAAATCCAGCCTCAGACACTTGACACTTACTAGCTGTGTGACCATGGGCAAGTCACTTAACCCCCATTGCCTAAAAAAACCAAACAAACAAAAAAAGAAAAAGTCTGAAAATATTTCTAAAGAGGAAAGAGAACAAGTATTTATTAAGCACCTACTATGTGCCAAATACATTATCTCATTTGATCTAAAGTATCCTGTATTTTTTCAAGAGCTTAACTGATGGAGGCAGCTAGGCGGTGAAGTAGCTAAAACACTGACCCTGGGTTCAGGAGGACCTGAGTTAAAATGTGGCCTCAAACACTTGACACTTTCTAGCTGTGTGACCCCAGGCAAGTTACATAACCCTCATTGCCCCACCAAAAAAAAAAAAAAAGAGGGGGCAGCTAGGTGGCCCAGTGGATAGAGCACGGGCCCTGGAATCAGGAGTACCTGAGTTCAAATCCAGCCTTAGACACTTAACACTTACTAGCTGTGTGACCCTGGGCAAGTCACTTAACCCCCATTGCCCTGCAAAAAAAAAAAAAAAAGAATGTTAAAAATTTTTACATGTATTTGGGAAATATTGAATGAAATTTGAAAAAATATATATTTTAAATATAAGGCTAGAGGGGGCAGCTAGGTGGTGCAGTGGATAGAGCACTGGCCCTGGAGTCAGGAGGACCTGAGTTCAAATCCAGCCTCAGACACTTAACACTTACTAGCTGTGTGACCTTAGACAAGTCACTTAACCCCAATTGCCTCACACACACACACACACACACACACACACACAAAAATATATATATATATATATATTTATAAGGCCAGATACAAGGCATATATATATATATGGCTAGATATAAGGCTAGAGGTAACAAGGGGATAAAGCCCCTGGATGTAGAGGGCCACCAGGCTACCTAAGGAGGGGAGAGCCAGCCCAGGTGGGAAGAACAGAAGAATCCAAGGTCTCCATGCCAATCAGTACTGAGATTAGGCCAGTGAGCAGCAGCTGCAATTCCAGCCTGGACAAGATAGGGAGACTCAGTCTCAAACAAAACAAAATTAGGTTTCTAAATCACATGAGCATTCTCAACTCATCCTCAAAACGAGGGAGGCAGGGCAAGAACGGTTATTATCCTGTCTGTTTTGCAGCTAGGGAAATTGAGGCCCCAGAGACCAGAAGAGACTTGCCCAAGGTCACATGGGCAGGAAATGGAGCAGGCGGTCCTTGATTACAGATCCATTGTACTCTTCCCATGGCATCAACTGGACTAGATCTGGTTGACATCCTCCTGCCTCCTAGGGATCCCTGCCTTTGATTCTCTGTGCCGTCCCCCCATCCCTGCCACCCTTCTTTCTCCGATGGGAAGAAAATGAGGCATTTCCCTCCAAGGGCTATACCTACCTCAGCCATCCAGGGGATCTCCGGTTTCCTGCCCTGTAGGTATCCCTCAGGCCCTCAGGACTCCCCCATGAAGTAGCCAGATATCAAAGCACACTCCCCGACAAGAAAACATAGAATTCCTCTGCAAACCACTCCACATTGTATTTGTTTATGGGTGCAGGCTTGTGTATATACATAAGGCAATGTGGCATTTTGGACAGGGTACTGAATTTGGAGTCAGGAAGACCTGAGTGCAAATCCTGCCCTGGGCACTTGCTGGTCTCAGTTTCCTCGTATGTCTGTAAAATCGGGTTAATAATAGCACCTACCTCAGAGATTGTGGTGAGGACACAATAAGATCATTTATAGAAAGCTCTTTGCAAACCTTAGAGCTCTCTATAAATATTAGCAATTGTTCCTCTATGTGCATGTATATGCACAGATGTGGGTGTCTGCTTTTTCATCTGCATGGGGAACTGTGGGTGAGGAAATGTTATCCTCCGATGCAGATCATCAAGGGCTCTGCCACTTAACGAACTTACTGAGACTTAGAGAGTAGGGGATGGGGATGGGCAATGAGAAGCTGAGAAGCTTTTTCAGGGTCCCACAGCCCAGATGTGTGCAAGGTGGGACCCGAACCTGGGCGTTCTTGGCTCTCATTTGTACACAAAGATGTACTGTCCTCCACGTGTCCCTGTTGTGGCTCTATTGCACGTCTGTGTTTTCTGTGTGGGGCTGTATACATCGCGCGTGTGTGTAAGTGTGGGAGACTTTCTTATGTCTATTTTTTAGCTTGAGTTGAGGTTTGTGTGTGAGCACGTGTGTGTGTGTGTGTGTGTGTGTGTGTGTGTGTCTGTGGTTTCTGAAATCTGTTTTTCAGTAGCGTGTTACAGGAAGCTTGGCTGGGAGGGTAAGAGTCCCAGGGGCCTGGTTCCTCTAGAGCCCCCTTGGCCTGCTCCACCCTAGAACCCCAGCTTTACAACCTGCCCCTCCTTCCTCCCCTCCCCCCCCAACCCCGGCAGCCACTCAAGACCTGGCTGAAGGGGAGAGAAGCAGCTTTACTTCCTAAAAGCCCAGAGAGAGAGAAAACCAAGGCCAGGGGATCCGACCTGGCCAGGCCCCACGTGGCCACAGAAAGAGGTAACTTGCAAGTCCCAGCAGAAAGAAAACAGGCCAGTGGCACCCAGAGCTGCAGGGGGTGGGGGGTGGGGTACAAGGCTGAAGAAGGCTGGGGAGCAGGGGGGAAGAGGGGAAGGAGGGAAGTGGGGGAGGAGAGTGCCTTTGAGGAAGGGGTGGTGGGGAGGCAGCGCCTCTGTCGTTTGGAAAAGAGGAAGTTTGGCAGGGGTGGGTCAGTCCTGTGGTTAGTCACCCTTTCTCCGAACCCAGACCAGAGATGACGCCCTGGATCCCTGCTCTGCAGAGTGTAGGAGGGCAGGACTCACTCCATGGATCCCTCACGATTTCTGTTGGTAGCAGAAAGACCTCCCAATGCAAGGTAAGTTGGCTCTAGCGGACAGCCGGAGTCGGGGGCAGTTATTTGGGGCAAGACAGACAAGGTGGGGGTGTCTCCGGGTAGGGCAGATACACAGGACTGAAGGCTTTGGGCTGTGCTCTTGGAGAGAGCGCACAGAGGCAGAGTGGAAGTTGTGGGGTCTCTGAGGAGAAGAGAGCCATAGTGAGCATCTTTTTAGGTTGCCCCCCCCCCCCCCGGCTTAGAAAGTAAGCTCCATGAGGGCTGGGACTGTTTTAGGCCCTTCTTTGTATCCCCAGTAGCTGGGACAGTGCCAGGCATATAGAAGGTGCCTGAGAGATGTTTGTTGATTGACTATGTGGTCTTTAGAGAGGACAGACCAAGGGCATCTCGAAGGAAGGACAGACATGGGAACCGAGACTATGAGAAGGAATGACATGTAGGCACTAAAGCCCCCCCACCCCCACCCCCGCTTTTACGTGGGGCTTGTGTGCTGAGGTCTGAGTTGGCCTTGGTTTTTGGGAGGTAAAAGATCCAAGGCAGACTCAGAGGTTAAGCCTCTAAGGCCCATCAAGGAGAGATCCCGTGATTCCCGACCATTTCTGCAGGGATGAGGAGAGGAACGGGAATGGATCGGGGCTGGGTGGGACTGGCTGGGACAAACCGAGGCCCAGGGGCCAGAGAGAGGAAGCAGATTGTGGGTGTATTTCTGACATCCACCAGCACCATGGGGAACATGCTATAGCTTCTGGCTATCAATAGAAACTTTACCTTCTGGACTGCGGTCTACCATCCCAGGCACGTGTGCCCAAGCTTGCAGAGGTCCTTCTGACCTTGACTCAATTTTGACACATCCCTAAGCAGAGGTAGCTGGGTACGGCATCGGGAGAAAGAACAGCTGGGGGGGGGGAGAAAGGGGGGCCGGGGTGGAGTCTCTGGAGGAGCCGGTCTCAGGAAGGCTCCTCTGGGACAATGTGTTCTAATAAAAAGAGCGGTGCATTTTGTTCAGAGCTCCACTTCCTGGCCTCTCTCTCTGCAACCTGTGTGGCCTTCAGCAAGTCAATGAATCTCTTTAGTCCTCAGTTCTTTCATTTATAAAATGAAAAGATCCATCTTGAGTTCTTCCTCAGCTCTAGAAGCTATGTTTAATAGGTATCTGAATCCTTACTCTTATTGAACCTTCTGTTTCTTCATCTCTATTGTAGACTGAGTCAGTACAGTGGCTCAGGGGACGGTCAGGTAGTGGGCCTGGATAGTCAAGAAAATTTGAGTTCTGACACTTACTGGCTGTGTGTCCTTGGGCAAGTCACTTAACCACTATTTGCTTCAGTTTCCTCCATGGTAAAATGGGGATAATAATAGCACCTACCTTCCAGGGTTGTCATGAGGATCAAACGAGGTAATATTTGTAAAGTGCTTAGTACAATGCCTGGCCCATAGTAAATATTCTATAAATATTATTGTTTTTGTTATTGTTATCACAGTGCCTGTCATTGTTTCTGTTGTTCAGTCACCTTTCGGTTATGTCCAACTCTTTGTAATTCCATTTGGAGTTTTAAGCTTTTAATAAATACTTCCTTTTCTTTCCTTCCTTCCTCCTTCCTTTCTCTCCCTCCCCTCCTTCTCTCTCTCCTTCCTTCTTTTTTTCCTTCCTCCTTCCCCTCAAAAGTGAGCACCCTGAAAGCTACCACAGGTTCAAGGAACTCTGTGAGTCAGCATCTATTCAAAACCACAACTCGTATGTTTATGCACATGAACCCCCATCTGTATTTCTCTTTTACTAGACAAACCAGAGAACACATTAATTCAAAGCAAAAGGTATGTAACTTAACAACATAACAAAATAAATGACAAAGAAAATCCCCCCATACACAGTGCTAGAGAGGGAACATACATGGTCAGGAAACACATACGGAAGAGGGTGCCCTCAAAGCCAAGACAACTCATGCTCTTTTGGATTCTTTCCAGGCAGAACCCCTCACTACCTCCAATGCTGCTACTTTCTTTGTGCTGCTGAAAGCTGCAGGTGTCTTCTGCCATGCAATTTCTCATTGTGCTGCCATTTGCTTATTCTTTGCTGAAATGCCATCTGCTGGTTCTCCACTGACCTGTTCTTGCTAGATGGTGCAATGGGATAAAGCACCCAACTTCTTGCAATCAGGAAGACCTAAATTCAAATCTGGCCTCAGTCCCTTACTAGTTGTATGGCTTAGAGTTAGTCCCCTGGCCTCTATATGCCTTGATTTCCTCATTCATAAAATGAGCTGGAAAAGGAAATGGCAAACCACTCTAGTATCTTTGCCAAGAAAACCCCAAATGAGGTTATGAAGAGTTGGGCACAATTGAAATGACTGAACAACAAAAACCCTTTTATTCTCCCCTCCCCCTGTCATTCCTTCTCTCAATCCCTTTCCCTCCTACTTTCCTGTTGGGTAAGATAGATTTCTGTATCCAAATGCATGTGTATATGTATTTTTCCCTCCTCGAATCCATTCAAATGAAAGTGAGGTTCAAGTATTGCCTGCTCCCCATTACTGTCCCCTCCATTGTATAGACTCTTTCTTGCTTGCTTCATTTATGTTAGATAGTTTTCCCTGTTCTTCCTCTTCCTTCATCCCTCTTTCAGTGCATTTTACTTCCCCACCTTTCCATTCTTCTTTCAAGATCATCCAAATACAATGGAATTACCAGGTTCTCTATGTAATTCGAATACCTCTAAGACCCCTAGAACTAGGGGGTTTATCACTCTTAATGGTGATAAAATTCTGAGAGGTTGCATGTATCATCTCCCTATGTAAGAAAGTAAACAATTGGGGCAGCTAGGTGGCGCAGTGGATAGAGTACCGGCCCTGGATTCAGGAGGACCTGAGTTCAAATCTAGCCTCAGACACTTAACACTTACTAGCTATGTGACCCTGGGCAAGTCACTTAACCCTCATTGCTCCGCAAAAAAAAAAAAAAGAAAGAAAGAAAAAGAAAAAAGGAAAGTAAACAATGTAACTTTTTATTGCTAATTTTAACCCTTATGGATTTCTTACTCATGTTTACGTGTGTGTGTTTGTTTTTTTAAACTTCTTTTGAGTCCTGTGTTTAAATGTCAAATTTTCTATTCAGCTCTAGTCTTTTCATAAGGAATTCTGGAAAATTTTGCTATTTCATTAAATATCTATTTCCCCCCTATAGGATTATATTTAGTTTTGCTGGGTAGGTGATTCTTAGTTGTAATCCTAGATCCTTTGCCTTCCAGAGTATCATATTCCAAGTCCTCTGTTCCTTTAAAACAAATCCGATTTGATCCTGGCTATAGTTCCATGGTACTTGATTTCTTTCTTTCTGGCTACTTGTAGTATTTTCTCCTTGACCTAAGAGTTCTGGATTTTGGCTACAATATTTCTGGGAGTTTTCATTTTGAGGTTTATTTTAAGAAATTACTGGTAAGGGGGCAGCTAGGTGACGCAGTGGATAGAGCACTGGCCCTGGATTCAGGAGGACCTGAGTTCAAATGCAGCCTCAGACACTTGACACTTACTAGCTGTGTGACCCCAGGCAAGTCACTTAACCCTCATTGCCCTGCAAAAAAGAAAGAAAAAAGAAAGAAAGAACTGGTAAATTCTTTCAGTTTCTAATTTATCCTCTATTTCTGAGAAATCTGGGTAGTTTTCCTTTATAATTTCTACACATACACACACACATAAATATAATGTTTAGGCTCTTTTTTTGTTCATGGCTTCCATGTAGCCCAATGATTCTTAAATTATCTCTCTTCATTCTATTTTTCAGATCAGTTGTTTTTCCTATCAGTTATGTAATATTTTCTTCTATTTTTTCAGACTTCTGACTGTTTTATTATTTCTTGATGTCCCATGGAGCCAATAACTTCCATTTACCCAATTCTAATTTTCAAGGAGTTATTTTCTTCAGTAAAATTTTGTACCTCTTTTACCAAGCTATGAATACTCTTTTAATAAATTTCTTGCATATCTCTTATGTCTTTTCCCACTTCTCCTCTACTGCTCTAATTTGGTTTTGAAAAATCTTTTTTGCTTGTTTTTTAATCTTTTTCTTTAGCTCTTCTAGGAATTCTTGTTAGGCATGTGATTAATCTGCATTGTTGTTTGAGGCTTTGCTTGTAAATGTTTACAAGCGACAATCTATATGTCAAGCTTCTCTGTTAGCGCAGTAACCTTTTTTTCCTCAACATTTACTTTTGGGGGGGGGGTTGTTTTTGTTTTTTTTCCAGGGCAATGAGGGTTAAATGACTTGCCCAGGGTCACACAACTAGCAAGTATCAAGTGTCTGAGGCTAGATTTGAACTCAGGTCCTCCTGAATCCAGGGCCAGTGCTTTATCCACTGCGCCACCTAGCTGTCCCCCACAGTAACTTTTTGTGGTCAGGTTCTTGTTTGTTTGTTTGCTCATTCTTCTAGCCTAATTATTGACTTTGGACTTTATGTTATTGTTAGGCTCTGCTCACTTCTGCGGTGGCAGGGGTTGGGGGTGGGGGGGTGGATGTCTAATCTAATATGTCCTTCTGCTACTTTCACAGTGCAGTCTGAGTGCCTGTTAAATTTTTTTGTTTGTTTTTTGTTTGCGGGGCAATGAGGGTTAAGTGACTTGCCCAGGGTCACACACAGCTAATAAGTGTCAGGTGTCTGAGGGCAGATTTGAACTCAGGTCCTCCTGAATCCAGGGCTAGTGCTCTATCCACTGCACCACCTACCTGCCCCCCTGTTAAGTTTTTATACTTCTGAATTGTGTGTGATTTGAGGAGAAGTGTGTTCACTGCCTTCCTAGACTGAGCTCTGCAAGTTTCTGACTCAAGTTTAGGTTTGTTGGCTTCTATGTAGTTGAATTTCAGTGAACTACTGCTGGACTACATTACTGTTAGTCCACTTGGTGGTTCTGCAGGTTCTGGAGGAGCCCTGTGTGTCTCAATCAAGGGTGTCCCATGTGTCTTATGGATAGAGAGTCCAGTGACTCAGACCCTTTGGAGTAGGGATTTCTACTTCTTCCTAGGATGACACCAGTAACAAACTCCTATATCCAAAGCAGTTCTTAGAGGCAGACTGACTGGACAAGATGAAATGCCTGCAACCTCAGCCTAGTCAGCTAAAGAAGGACCAAGGGAAGGTCAATGACTTTCATTTTCCCCACAAGTGCCAAAGACTCAAAATGGATTCACTTTATGTGAGAATGTTTGCCAGCTGCCTTTGTTGCTGTTGTAGGTGTTTCTATATCCAAAGTCCTAGCCCCCAGGGTTTTTGCTTCCCAAATGCCTGGGCAGACCCCTCAAGGGTCTGACAGAGGAAACTGGGGGAGGAAATTGCTATTCCAGTCCCTCTCCTCAATCCCTAAGAAACGACAACAGTCATCAACAATGTTACAACCCGCAGCTAGGTGGTGCAGTGGATAAAGCACTGGCCCTGGATTCAGGAGGACCTGAGTTCAAATCCAGTCTCAGACACTTAACACTTACTAGCTGTGTGACCCTGGGCAAGTCACTTAACCCCAATTGCCTCGAGTTCAAATCTGGCCTCAGACACTTGATACTTACTAGCTGTGTGACCCTGGGCAAGTCACTTAACCCCACCCAATTGCCTCGCCAAAAAAAGAAAAAAGAAAAAACAATGTCACAACCCCATAGGGATCCATTGACATTTCCTCTCTGCTGCATGTAATCAGGATAGACAGTATATCATTGGAACCAGGAATTCTGGGGCTGTTAGACCAAGGACTGGTGGCCATCAGAAGTCCATCCCTGAGACACCAGGGTCTAAGCCTCTATTAGGAAAAAAGAACCCCCTTCTGACTAAGGAGAAGACTGAGAACTCATGAGAAGGACCCACTGATAGAATTATATTACCCAGCCCCTGTCCATAACTACCGGGTGTACAGTATGCTGCTTCATACAGGGTGAGGCCCCTGCATCTAGAAACCTATAGTGAGGTTCACCCCATGACCCATCCTGAGATGAAGGCCCTTCTCAAGGACTTCCAACAACAGTCCCATGAGAAGGTTGCCACCTAGATCTATTGTCTTCTCCTAACAGCAGGGTCTCCAATTCATCCCAGTTAATCAATCATCTCTGTGCCAAGAGCTTGGCAATCCTACTTCATCAGCCTTAGGGAGTTGTGATTGGTCTTTGTATTGATCAGAGTTCTTAAGTCTCTCAAAGTTCATCACCATCATCCTCTTCTTCTGACTCTTTACTATCCCTCCCAGTTCTAGTGTTCTAGGTTCTGTATTCTAAGGGCCCCCTTACAGCTGATATTCTAGGCTCTAAATCTCTTCCCATCTGTGACGTTCTGTGTTCTAAGGCCCACTCCCCAGCTCTGACATTCTGTGTTCTATGTTCTAGCATCCTTCCCTTACCTGACATTCTGTGTTCTGACACTGTTTAAAGTATGGAACCTGTGCCAGGAAGAAGCAAGAAAGGGGAAGGAACATTGCATTTGATATCAGGACTAGCTCTGCCACTTGCTACCCATGTGACTGTGCCAGTCACTGCTTCTCAGGCAAACATTTTTTAATTTTATTTTTTGCATAAATGGACTCCTTTGGCAGCCTGGTGAAGCCTATGAACCCCTCCTCAGAATCATGTTTTTAAATGCGTAAAAATTAAATACACAGGGGGCAGCTAGGTGGCATAGTGGATAGAGCACTGGCCCTGGAGTCAGGAGTACCTGAGTTCAAATCCAGCCTCAGACACTTAACACTTACTAGCTGTGTGATCCTGGGCAGGTCACTTAACCCCAACTACCTCACTTAAAAAAAAAAATTAAATACACAGGATGGCAAAGGAAACCTATTTGTACTGAAATACACAATTAGAGTATTTGGGGTTTTGGGGGGGGTTTTGTTTTTGTTTTTGCAGGGCAATGAGGGTTAAGTGACTTGCCCAGGGTCACACAGCTAGTTAAGTGTCAAGTGTCTGAGGCTGGATTGGAACTCAGGTTCTCCTGAATCCAAGGCCAGTGCTTTATCCATTGCGCCACCTAGCTGCCTCCGAGTATTTGGTTTTTTAAAAAACCAAGTTCATGGGCCCCAGGTTAAGGGCCTCAGTTCCAAGGGCACTTTGAGCTCTCACATTCAATAGCCCGTAATCTCTCAAGGACCTAAGTATTGATGGTAAATCCCAGAGAACATCCTCATTGCACATGGGACTTTCAGTGCCTTAATCCACCAGGGGACAGAACTAATGGTGGAATGTGAGGCCTTCCTTTGGCACAAGATAGACAACCACTTGTCCTCCCTCTTGGAGGGCTGGCCATAGGCCCTTGGCCAAACGGGTTGAGTCACAGAGCTGGGCATGTCTGTGAGGCTCTTCTGCCACCAGGTGGCAGCACTGAACCAAAATAGGTGGTCGGCCGCTCAGCCTGGGCCAAGAGACCCTGGGGCAGGGAAGCAGCCCAAAGCTTGTCACTGTTGGGCCCTTAGAGATCATTTACTCCAGTCATTGGGTCCAGCTCCCCTTATTAGACAAATGAAGACACTGAGAAGGAAATTGTTTAGCCCAAGGCCACCCAGAAGGTTAAATGGGGTCTAAGCCTTGGCCTGCCTGTTCCCCCTTACCAACCCCCCCACCACCACCTGAGAATGAGGGAAGGATTTTTCTGGGCTCCATTCCCAGGGTGGGAGGTACTCCTGGCTCCTGCCCTCCCCCAGCCCCTGGTTCTCAAGTCAGACGACCAAGTGTGGGAAGCTGAGGCTCACACCGGGTCCTAGGGAATCTGGGGCAGGGTCATCCTTTGAAGGTCACTGTTGGGGAACTCTGAGTAGCCCAGGGCCAGCTGGGGCCCCAGGGGAGCTCAGGTAGGAGCATTCCCTCCCCCGGCATCTATCTGCCTCTGGCTTTGGCTCCCATCAGCTGATCCAGGCGGGCTGAGCAGGCGGGTGGCGTCTCCACCCCCCTGCCCCCCTCTTGGCAGCCCCTGTTCCAGGGCTGCAGCCCGAGCTAGAGCAGGCGCTGTCTACCGGGTCCTTCCAGCTTCTGCAGGCAGAAGTTGCTCTTAGCCTGGCCCCATCCCAGTGCCCAGGGGGAATCCTGATGGCGGACTCTGTGCTCAATCACTCCTGGCCCTCCTTCTCAAAGCTGTGGATGAAGAGATGGACCTTCAAGAGAGGTACGGGTTGGGGGAGGGGAGCCTTGCACTTGGGCCGTGGAGGAACACCCAGCTCCCTCAGTTGCTCCCATGGATGGCGGTGAGCATCTGTTTGCCTGAATTGTCTCTTCTTGGTTAGTGGGAACATTGGGCTCCTAGGACGCTGGAGACTTTGAGAAGGAAGAGCACAGAATAGGCTAAGACCATCGGCCAAAGCCAGAGGGGTTTATAGGCTTCCTGGGTCCTTGTGGCCTCCCTGGGCCCCAGCCGAAGGGACAGACTTGGGTGGGAGCTGGGAAGAGAAGACCATCACTGCTATGGATGTGTGTCCTTGTCCCAGGCTGCTGGAGTCCACTGTCTCCCATATTGTGGTCCGAGGACCTCATCTGCTCTTCTGAGCTCTAAACCAAGCCCATCTCCCTAGGGCTAATTCAGGCCTGCCCTCCCAACCCATTGTCGTTGAGTCATGGTGGCAGACTCACCCGTGAAAGAGAGCAGCCGAAAGAGGGCTGGAGTTAAGTCAGAGGGCCTGGGTTCAAGTTCAGATCCTTGCTCATACTACTTGCTTCCTTGAGCAAGTCACCTCTCTGGGCCTCATCTTCTTCATCAATGGAGTGGTTATAGTTGATCTCATCCATCTCTAAACCTATGATTCTGGCCAACCTCCTTGCTCCTTCAAACACACTGTTTTTTTCTGGATTTCTTTTCTAGGAGTGCCGAACACTTTCTAGAATGGTTTCTGGAGTGTGGTAGCCTGAGCCCAGAAGAGAGTTGGGCAAGTTGCTGATGTGGAGGGAGTACGGTAGAGAGTGTACTGGACAGACCTGAGTTCTGGTGTGACTTTACTCTGTGAACTTGGGTAAATCTGTTTCCAGTGTGTAAGATAAAGGTATTGGGATAGATGACCTCTCAGAATCCATAAGATCACAGGTTTTAGAGCCTAGAAGGGACTCTAGTAACCATCAAATCCAACTTCCCCTAGCTCTGATAGCTTGTCTACGGTTCTGGATACCCTCAGCTTTCAGGCACAGGACTCGAACTCCTGCCCCCACCTCTCCACGTTGCTCAGTTTACATTGTGTGCTCTGAATTCACCCCCTGGGACTGGCTGACTTTTTGTCTCAGATTTGTCCAAGTCTTTCTTTTCTAGCCCAGAGGAAATGTATGTTTAAGTCAGCAGTGGGGAAAATTGAGGCAGCTTTTTGGAGATACCCAGCATCCTGGGTCTAAAAGTTAGGGAGATGGGGAAGGGGATGAGCATTGATTAAGCACCTACTATGTGCCAGACATTGTTGGGATCGGTAAGAGCGGGAGGCAGCAGTCAGCAGAAAAGATGAGACAAGACAGAAGACATGGGTTAGTTATAGTGGGGATGGCACAGGATGAGATGGAGTCAGTGAGAGCAGGAGGCCGTGGTTGGTGAGCAGGGGGCTGGGACAGGACCAGAACAAGGTCAGCCGGAATAAGGGTGAGCAGTCAATGAGGAGAGGCTCAGGTCAGGCCAGAAAGGGGTCAGTAAGAGGTAGGTTAGGAAACCCGGGCTAAGGTAATGCAGAAATAAACAGACTTTCCCGGCACATGTTTTCCTCCTTAGTAATGCATTCTTTCCCCCTGGAGCAGGTCGGTGACTAATGCTGAGTGCCCCCACCCCCTCCACTTCCCTACAGTGGGGACAGCACCTTCCAATGAGGCCTCAAGCCTGGCACGTCTGGTCCCGTCAGACCTTGCTCCATTTACACCACCCATCCAGGCTGATGCCCTTGTGTGAGAGGGAGAGAGGGAGAGAGGGAGGGAGGGAAAGAGGGAAGGAGGGGGGAGTGAGCAGGGCTGATGTCACTCAAGGCTATGACTTCATGGGCCTCCCTGCCCCACTCAGCAAAGCCTAAATGGTCACTTTATTCTTTCACTTTAAAGTTTTAATACCTGTTCACATGTAGGTCCCTCCCAAAGACACCTCAGAGGGCAGAGCTGGAGTTGGAGACACACAATGGTGTCTGGGCCTCAGTTTCCCTTTCTGTAAGATGAAAAAGGTGGACTAGCTGGTCCATGAGCCCTCTGCTTCCAGTTCTGACAGGCAAGAGGGATGGACTTGAGCCCAGACTGAACCTCTCTCTCTCTCTCTCTCTCTCTCTCTCTCTCTCTCAGCTCTAGCCTCAGGGACCAATCCATCCTTTGTCCTTAGTCAAAGGTAAAGACTAGCCAGGAATGGGGAAAAGGAAGCAGGGACTTAGGTTCTTTGAGGAAACTGTGAATTCTACCACTTCCTCTTCCATACCTGGTGACCATGAGCATGGTGATCAGAATGGAGCTGGAAATGGGAATTGGGTGAAGGTTGGAGATGAGGTTTGGTGAGGAATAAAAGAAGTTTGGGGACACAGAGAAGGGGATATGGGTAGGCTTAGGAATGGAGGTCATAGATAGGATCATACATTTAGAACAAGAAGGAACCTTAGAAGCCTTCAAGTCCAACCTCCTCAATGGGAATGGGCATGGGAATGGTGACTGGGCTGAGATTGCAGTAGGGTTAGGAAGGGAGATGGAGATTGAGTTGGAGATCTCAAGTTTAGGGCAAGAATGAGGATTGGATTGGGAATTGGCGGAGGAGGGGAATGAGAAGATCATCAATTTCATTAGAACAGACTTTAGAATCCATAGAATATCACCCCCTTATTTTACAGATGAGGAAACTGAGACCTAAAGAGGTTGAATGACTTGTCCAGGGTCACACAGCTAGCAAATCTTTGAAGTGGGATTTGAACACAGGTCTTCCTGACTCCAAGCCCAGTACCCTATCTACTACATCATGCTGACTATATTGAGTTATAGATATGGAGATGAGGCTAGGTTGGAATTAGAATGAATCTGATAGGGATGGAGTTGGGAAATGGAGGAAGGGTTAAAAATGGAAATGTGGACCACACTGGAGACATGGCTATGGGGACTAGATTGGGGTAGAGGTCATCAGAGATGGGGATGGAATGGGTGGGGATGAGGATGGGCATGGACCAAAAATAGGAATCAAGTATCGCTACAGACATACACCTAGCCCAGCTCTCCCCTTGATCCCCTGTCCCCTCACTCTGTGTTTTACATTGAAGAGGATTTGGGAAGCCTGACAGTCCCCTTGGAGAACATCGATTTCAAATATCTGTGCCCTTGATCCCAGGTTGGGGTTGGGGCTCAGTCTAGGACCAGGGGAAAAAGAGGGAAGTTTCATTATATATGAATATATAACCTTGCACCACGGTCTCAATAATACTGTGTTCTAACCATTGTTCTAACCCTGGCTTTGAATTAGCAAGGTGTTGTAGAGGATTGCTTTAATGAAGGGTAATGTTTTGTGGTATTCAGAGTCTGCTTTCTAAGGGACTGAGCTATTTCCTTCTGGTCATTTCCTTCCCATTGTAAGCACATTTCCAGCCTCTTTGTTGCCCTCAGCCAGCCCTTCAATAGCAGACTGAGCTGATGAGCTGTACACTAATCAGTGATGGGGTTTCCGTATCTGCTGAACAGAATCCCCCAATGTGATGTGGATGAGTACAACGATCTCCCCCGCAGCTCATTCTCCCCATGACCTATTCTCCCTGCAACCCATCCCTGCTTCCCTCCCCCCTCCCAAGCCTATCCTAGATTATGGATTTAAAAGAACCTCCCCCTGCAGGCTGGGGAACAGTTGTGCTCACGATACCCATTTATGGTTTCCAGCTGCAAGTGTGCTGTGGAGGTTAGGGTGAAGGAAGCCTGCGTGGGGTGGCAGGGCTCCCTGGACTTTCGGAGAGCGTGGTGGAGTGGGAGTGTGGCTTCATGAAGGAGATGGAGGAGGAAAAGGAGGAGGAAGACACGAGGAATGTCTCTGTGAAGCTGAGGGAGCCAAATGGGAAATGGGGAAAACTCAGAGTCTGTTTTGGGGACAATGAGGCAGGGACCAAAGTTGACCGGGTATCCAAATAGTTGTTTCTTTTTCTCTCCAGCCTCCATCTGCTTCCTCCCACCCCCCACCCCATGTTCCCATTCGCCCAACTGTGGAACAACCCCGGAGCACTCTGCTCCCCTGGGTCCTTGGCCTTAATAGCTCCCACTGAGGCTAACTTGAAGCCCTCCTTCCCCCTCCAATTGAGTTCAAGGAATCGCTGAGAAAGATCAGTCTCCCTCCCTCCCAAGGGTCTGGCAGTGGTTCTCAGGGCCCAGCTCAGAGAGTGATCTCTAATGGGACATGCTATACCCAGTTTGCCTTTAGGGTGGAAAGCGCCCTGGGCTGGGAGGCAGGGCACCTGGCTTCAAATACTGGCTCTGTCACTGACCCGTCTGTGTCTTGGGCTGGGCAAGATCGCTCCCTGGGCCCAAGTTTATTCTTCTGCAAAATGGAGATAATAATCCTGGCCCTGCCTCCTTCTCACTTCTCCTAGATTTGGGGAGAATTAAATGAGGAAACGTCTATAAAGCAAATTGTAAATTGTTTGCAGGCATTATTATGATGCTGTTAGCTGGGAGGGGGCGTGCTGAAGAGGGGGAGGCAGCGGCCCCTGATGGAGGCTCTGCTCAGCCCTCCAGAGCTAGCTGGGCTTAGGATTCTGGGGCACCATATATGGGGGTTAGGTTAGGGCTGACGGTGAAGTCCCAAAGGGTGAACTCTGTATCCTTTCGTGGTACTTTCTGGGCTGGGCTGGCCAGGGACAGTGGCCTCTCTCCATGGTCCTGCCCTGGGGACATCCTGGCTCCTCCCTTTCCTTAACTGCAGAGTCCAGTCTCAAGCTCTGTCCCCTGTCTGAAGTTTCTTTCTTTCCGTTTTTCCCTCTCCTTCCCCAGAGTTCATCTCTCCTTTGGCTCTGTCTTCTCTCATTTTCCCTCCATCTGTCTCTTCTCTTCCTCCCCTCCCCCCCATTTTGTCTTTTTTCTTTGTCTCCCTCTCCTTCTGCCTCAGGATATCTTCACTAGGGCCAGAAAAGAGATGCCTCTGACTGGCAGAGAAAACAAGGGGCTGGGTTTGAATCTGAGGTCAGGATTCAGAAATCAGTTGGGACTGAGTTCAAGTCTGGGAACACAGTAAAACTGATAGACTCTGCTCCTGCTCCCCAACTCAGAGGTTTGAGACCACAGGTTTAACCCTGGATTGTAGTCCCAATCTCTCCTCCTCTGACCTCCATGACCACAGGATGCTGTGGACTCAAGGTGTGGGAGAGCCCTGCATCAAGTAAAGGCTGTTGAAGAATGCCCGAGGCAAAAAAACCCAAAAACCTTTATTGGAAATCTGGGATCATTCCCATCTCCAGTTTTCTTTAAGTCTCTAATTGGTCCATACCTCCCAAGAAATAACATTTTGGTGCTGATTAGGACCACTACATATTTGTTATTGCCTTCTCTAAAGTAACCAACGATCTCTTTTAAAATTTAATTAATTTTTTTTACAATCATTTATTATTTCTCCCTCCCAACCCTCTCCCCATTGAACAATAAAATGAAGAAAAGCAAAACCATCATAACTAATACACATAGTCCAGCAAAACAAACAGACATTGACCATGACCAAAATTGTATGTCTCGTTTTGCATTTTCAGTCCATCACCTCTCTGGCAGGAGGTGGGCAGCATTTTTCATCTCATGTTTATCATCACTTTCATCAGAGTTTTAAAGTATTTTTTTTCCAATTAAACAAATATTTATTAAGTGGCTATTTTTTAAAGTAATAAACATTTTTATTTCTAGTTTGGGGTTCCAATTTTTATTCCTCCTTCCCTCCCTCATCTCCCCCCTTCCTGAGGCAGTAAGCAATCAGCTCTAGGTGCAATTATGTAAAACATGACTGTAGTCATTTTGTATAAGAAAACTTGAATAGGGGCAGCTAGGTGGTGCAGTGGATAGAGCACTGGCTCTGGAGTTAGGAGGACCTGAGTTCAAATCCAGCCTCAGACACTTAACACTTACTGGCTGTGTGACCCTGGGCAAGTCACTTAACCCCAATTGCCTCACATACACACACACACACACACACACACACACACACACACATACACACACACACACACACACAAACTTGAATAAAAGAAAGAAAATGAAAAATATCATGCTTCAGTCTATGTTCCGTCAATATGAGTTCTTTCTTTGGAGGTGGATAGTATGTTTCATGGATAGTCCTTTGGAATTGTCTTGGATCATTGTGTTGTTGAGAATGTTCTTAAGTCTTTAAAGGTTTTTTGTCTTTTTAATGTTGCCAACGAATGATCTCTTTATCGCTAAAGCCAGTGGTCTCTTCTTAGTTGCCCTTGCCCTTCTCGACCTTCCAGTAGGATCTAACACCAGTGACTCCCCCTTCTTCCTAAATGTCCTCTCCTCTCTGGGTTTTTGGTGACACTTCTTTCTCTGCTGGTTCTCTTCCTACCTATCTGTCTGATTACTCTTCTCAATCTCTTTGGAAATAACAGTGCCCACATCGCCACTCACTAATTGTGAGTATACATGAGGTTCTAAACACTTTGCCCATCTCTCTTCCCATACTCCCTATTGGTGGTATCCTCTGCCCAACGTGGCTTCAGAATCCATCTCTATCCAGATGACTCCCGAATCTACAGAGTCAGCCTTCACACATCTTTCTCTTGCGCTTTGGTCTTTCATATCTAGCTGCCTATTTGATGTCTTCACCTACAGAGCCCTTAGGTATTTCAAGTTCAACATATGCCCAAAATGTTGTTCAATCATCTCAGTTGTCTATGAATCTCTGAAACTTCACTTGGGGTTTCCTTGGCAAAGATACTTTGCCATTTCTTCCTCCGAGCTCATTTTACAGATGAGGAGATTGGGGCAGACAGAGGTTATGTGATTTGCTCAGGGCCACCCAGCTAGTAAGTGTTTAAGACTGGATTTGAACTCAGGTCTTCCTGACTCCAGACCTGACGCTCTATCCACTGTACCACCTAGCTATCCCCAAAATAGAACTCATTATCTTTCCCCCCAAACCCACTCCTCTCTATTTCTGTCTGTGGCCTGTGAGCCGAAACAGGGGGAGATGTGTAGGAATAGAAGGGAAAGGCTGTGAGAAACACCAGTTAGCTCAAACTTCATGTATACTGGACACTCTGGGAAAGAAAGAAAGAGACAACAGCCCCTGTTCTCGGGGAACGGAAGATTCTTAGAAAAGGGAAGACCCAGGAGAAGCTCGATGTGAAAGAAGGATCAAATTTGTTCTTGGCTCCAGGGGCACAATCAGGAGAAGGGAGACTTCATCTAGATTAAAAAGAGAGAGATTAGAACTCTCCAGAACCAGAATGGGTCCCATCTGGAGGTACAGAGTTCCCCATCACTGAAAGTCTGAGGCAGAAATGGGATGACCTTTTCATCTGGGTTGTTGTAGAAGAGAGGCAGCTGGGTGACACAGTGGATAAAGCACCAGCCTGGATTCAGGAGGACCTGAGTTCAAATCAACCTCAGACACTTGACACTTACTAGCTGTGTGACCCTGGGCAAGTCACTTAACCCTCATTGCCCTGCCAAAAAAAAAAAAGAGAGAGAGAGAGAGAGAGAGAGATTGAGAGAGATTTCTGCTTAGGTATAGACTGGATTAGAGGTCTTCTGAGGTCCCATCCAGCCCTGTGATTCTGTAGTTCTGAGCTGACCACTGACTGGGAGCAGGGAAAGGAAGAAAAATAAATACACAAATAACTTTGATACCAAAAGAATGGAGCTGGTGGGAAATAATCAAAAGAGATTGTAGGCCAGTAAGGAAGGAGGGCATCCTGGAGGAAGCAGGACCTGAGCTGGGCCTTGAAGAGAAGACAGGAGAAAGTGTATTCTAGGCCTGGGGAACAATGTGTCGATGCACAGAGGCAGAGGGGGCAGGAGAATCACTGATTTAGAACTGAAAAGAGTCCTCAGACCATACCCTGCAGCCTCTCAGGTTCCTTCCTATACTGACATCTCCTGTTTCTCTCTCTCCACAGGCTCTGAGTGCAAGGCCTGTGACCCACCCTCGGATGGCAGCCCCCATTCCCTCCCGGTGTCCCTAAAAGCCGGCAGTCATGCCCTCTTCTCTGCCATGGCTGAGGAACAGGCAAGTGCCTGGGGAGACTGGGGGGCCTGAGATGTTGATGGCTTTGGGGTCTGGGGGGAATCAGGAAAAAGGCACTGGGGGAATTGAGAAGAGCTTTGAGTCCGGAGAGATCCAGAATTAGGCAGAGGCTCTGAAGGGTTAGAGAACAGCTGCAGAAGCCAGGGGGTGGCAGGCCTGGAAAGGACCTGGAGGGGCTGGGGGCTAACAGGATGGATAGTGGATAGGCTGGGGGCTTGGTGGGGACCAGGAGAGTCAGAGGAAGATGGCTGAGGGTGGGGGAAAGGGCTTGCTCCTGGGACTGCCCCAGGCTCTCTCTCCAACAGGACTAACCCATAAGTCACTGCTGCTCACCAGTGTTTGGCCTCCTCTGGACCTAGACAGTGCCCTAGGACTGACGTGGGTCTTTGGGGGCCGGGCCTTCAGGCAGGACGAAACTAGTGAATCCATTTGATTTAATGCAATGAGAGTTTACCAGGCACCCACCAAGTGCCATGCATCTTGCTAGGTGCAGGGTATACAAAGACAATAGTTCTTACCTTCAAATAGCTTGCACCATTCTGGACAATTGCAGTCTCCCAGCGTTGAGGAGGACAGTAGAGACCACTGAATCCAACTTCTTATTTTGCAAATGGTAGAAACAAAGGCCAAGGAAGAGACAGGGATGTCCCTAGGGTCACAGGACAAATCAACAAGTTGTTAGTTAAACTATTATTCATTCAATCAATAAAGATATAATAAGTGCCTCATCAGTCAAGTCGACACCCATTTATTAAGCACTGAATCAGATTTCAGCGAGGGAGGGCTGAGCGGGAAGGCGCTCCCATTGAGGAGGATGAGGGGAAAGATTCATGCAGAGGGTGAAATTTTAGCTGAGACATGAAGGGAACCAGGAGGCAGAGATGAGGAGCGAGAACATCCCAGGCAAGTGGATGGTCAGAGAAAATGCCTAGAAATGGGAGACAGAATGCCAGGTATTGTGGGTGATCTGAGGGAACAAATGGGAAAGTGAGACAGTGTCCACCCCCAAGGAAACGAGCAGAATTTCAAGCAAGTCTGTAGGAGAGCTGGGATTAGAACCCAAGTCTTCTGCCTCCCAGTGTAGAACTCAGTCCACTATTCTGTACCAAGACCCCTTCCTTTGGGAAAATTAGAGGCTAAGCGAGGTTGGAGGACTTGAGCTCCAAGTGCGAGCCGGATGCTGGTTATGAGCTCTGGGCTCTGAGCTCTGCCCTGGGCTGAGATGTGTGCTCCAGGTTCTGTAGTCTGTGGCTGATGCAGCCCAGACTAGGGGAGTGGGGGAGGGGGGGAGGGAACCTGGGCCTGTTCCTGCCAAAGCTCTGCTGGCCTCCAGCAGAGGAGTTCACAGTGTCCTGACATGTTTATGTTTCCAAGAAAATGAAAACCAGAGGAGTTGAGAGGATTTGGGAAACCAGGAAATTGCTCCAGCTTCTGGCAGCAAAAATAACAGCTTTGCATGGATGCACAGACAGATAGATGCCCAGATGCAAACAGACACCCAGACCTCACAAACCCACACACAACAATCCTAGCACATGCAAATGCATGTGTGTATGCACAGGCCCCCTCCACATGCACACTCACATAAATTCATACCTGTGAACATGTATGTGTGTCTGCATGTTTGTGATATGCAAACATGCCCACACATGCATTCATATGTACGTGTTTGTGCATCTGTAGTAATGGCTCCTATTTGTCACTTAAAAGTCTGCACAGTGTTGTACATATATCATCTTGTTTAAGCCTAATACACATGCCAAGCTGACATAAATACATAAAGGTACTAGGTAATATGCATACAAGACAACCTGAGTTCAAATCTGGCCTCAGACACTTAGTAGCTGTGTGACCTTGGGCAAGTCACTTCACCCTGTTTGCTTCAGTTTCCTCATCTATAAAATGATGGGCTTGGACTAGATGACCTCAAAGGTTCTTTCCAATTCTAAATCTATGATCCAAGGAACCTGTGGGAGCTATTTATAGTCATTATTACTTTTAATAAATATTAATTGTATTTATTCTTATTCTTATATTTCTTATATATTATATTATTCTTATTCATATATCTGTTATTCTTATATTTCTTTATGTATTCTTATATTTAGTATTATTATATTTGTTATAAGCATATTTATATATTCTTATATTTGTTATTCTTATATTTATTTAAATTAGTGCTGTTAATTTCTATCGGAACTTTAAGATGTGCACTGAGCTATACATCCATTTTCTTTCACAAATCTGGGAGGTAGGCACTATTATTATCCTCCTTTTATGGATAAAGAAAATAAGTAGACAAAGGCTATGAGACTTGACCGGGGTCACACAGCTAATATCTGAAGCTGGATTTGTACTCATGTCTTCCTGAGTTCCTTCAAACTGGATGCTCTATCTACTATACCCAGCTACCCACAGAGACTTGCTCGGGTCAAATAGGTAGAAAGTGTCCAAGGTAGGATTTGAACTGGGGTCTTCCAAAGTCCAAGTCCCATGTCCACCAGTGCTATGGTGCCTCAGGTGAAGGACACGCCTCTTGCAAATCCTAGAAGCCAGCGCTGCTCCCTGATCAAGACCAGGGTTTGGAATGGCCGGGGTGGGGGCCGCTGCAGGGATTGGGGGGCAGGGGTGGTGCCAGGGCCTCAGCCGGTTTTGTGACGGCTCTGCTCTTTCTCTGGCAGGAGGTTTGTCCTGTGCCAGAGCTGGAAGAGGCTCATAGCAGTACCGAGGACCTCCTCTCAATAGACGTGGCTCTCCAAGGCACAGAATACTACAGGGACCTGGGCTATGTCCCGTCTGTGGAGATGACATCATGGGTCCCTCCGGCCTCCCGGTCACAGGAGAAGCTGCCCGGGGAACTTGTAGTCCCACAACTCCTGGAGCCCGGCTACTTCCTTCAGAGCCCCCACGGCCTCCGCCCTGGGGACCAAGGAGCTGAGCCCTTTCCCATGTTGGCCCGTTCCGTGACCACATCTCGGAGACACAGCTGGGAGAGGCCTCTGTCTCCCTTAGACGAAAGGAGGTCAAATATCACTAAGGGGGGGGGGGGGGGGGGGAGGAAAGGAGCCTTCATCAGGAGCTCAGGCACTGCCACCTGGAAGGGGAGGAGACTCAGAGCACCTGGACCACATAATCCCACTCATTCATTCCTTCCTCCTGTCTCCCCTATTCCCTCTCTTCTCATTTTTCCCTTTCTTTTCTTCTCCCCTCTTCTCATCTGCCGCTCTCCCTTCTCTCTTCTCCCCTCCTTCATTCTCTCTTCTTCTCTCCCTTTTTCCTTCCTCACCCTTGCTCCCTCCCAATCTCCTCCCTTCCTCCTCCCCTTCCTTACCCTCCTCTCCCCCTTCCCTTCCTTCTTCTCCCCTTCCCTTTCCTCCCCTCCCCTCCCTTTCTCTCCCCTTTTTCCTTCCTCTCTATCTCAATGTCTCATGATGGTCTGAGGCCTAACTTGCCTTGAAGCAGACCACCCAGATGGTAGGGTGGAGGGAAGCCCAGACCTCTGTCCACTATTGGACGTGTTTTCTCTCTCACGACTTCCTCCTCACTCTCCTTAATTATACAGTCTCTCCAAAGAGGCAACAGAAACCTTGACCCCAAATCCTTGAGCTGGCTGGGCCCTGGCCGTGTTTCTGACCCTAAACTTAGGCAAATGGTCCCATGGCAGGGCCAAAAGAGGGGCAGAGATGGCGGCATATTCTTCTCTGGGATAAACTGTGTTCATTTCCTAAAGGGTACTGAGTCCATGGGCAGTGTCCTCCCTTCTTCCCCCAACTCCTCCATCTTTGACCAAGTGTGAACTTCCTTCTACTTGTCCTGGGTATATGGTTTGTGATGCCTGCCCCAGGTACCAAAATCCCTAGTTCTATCTTTGAGGTTGTTGGCTGTGCAAATGCAGAGTAGGGGAGGGTGTCCATGACCCACCAGAACTCACTGCCTTCTCCCCACTAGACTCAGCCTTGACATCTCTGACATGGGCAGTGATGAGGAGCGGAGTTTGCCCAGAACATTTGCCAGTCACTCCTTGAATCTGCCTGGAGGAGGCTTGCAGGCCTGGGCAGAGAGGACTGGTCACCGAGCAGCCATCAAGGGGAGAGCCTCACTTGAGCTGCCCTACATATCAGTGGAAGAGGCAAGGAGTGACACAGTGGAACAGCAGGTAAGTGGGCATATAGTGGACAGGTGAGCCAGTATACTGTGGAAAGACCTTCCTGGTTCTGTGTGCAGAGGCAAGCTGCAACTAGCTGTGTGACCCTGGGTAAGTCACTTAACCCCAATTGCCTCACCAAAAAAAAAAAAAAAAATCCAGAGGCAAGCTGCAAAGTCGGGATGTGCTGCTTATTGCAGTCTGAGGCTAGACCTTGTAGTACCTTGGTCTAGCCAAGCCCTTCTCAAAAACCTGCAGTGGCTCCCTATTGCCTCAAGGTATAAATAACAAACAAAACAAAACAAAACAAAAAAGCATGGCATTGAAAGCCCTCCACAATAGGATTTTCTCCTTTCTCTCCTGGCATTTAAAAAAAATTTTTTAACTAAAGAAATAAAAGAAGCATTTCCATAACATGGTAGAACCAGGCTTATTTCCTATTACTCCTTTTTACAACTCTAGATTCTAGCCAGGAAGTCCTCCCTCCTCTCCTGTGCCCTATAAAATCACTAGCTATCTTGTCAGCCCAGCTCAAGTACCACCCCTCCCCCATAAATCCCATCCCCATCTCTTCCCCTTGTCTCTCCAACCTCAAATTATCATGTCTTTATTCCTCCATGTGCTTGTTTTCTCTTCACTCCAGTGGAATGGAAGCTTGTTGAGGGTAGGAACTGTTAATATTGCTTTTTCTTTCCATTTCCAACACCGACACAATGCCTCCAGTATGATAAGTTTTGACCTCATGGGCCCTTTTTTTTTTTTTTTTGGTGAGGCAATTGGGGTTAAGTGACTTGTCCAAGGTCATACAGCTAGTAAGTGTCAAATATCTGAGACTGGATTTGAACTCAAGTCCTCCTGACTCCACTGCGCCACCTAGCTGACCCCCTCCAATATGATAGTAACCAATTAATAAACATTTGTTTCATTGAATTCGATAGAAGGAAAATCCCTCTACAGCCTTAATTAAGATTCAAGAACATTTTTTTCGGATCTCAGCCTCATTCTGCCCTTCTCAATCTGCCCCCCTTCGGCTGCTATGTTCTTTGTAGAAGCAGACTGTGAGACCCAAGGAAATACCTCCATTCCCAGGAAATGGGCTATTGATGATCATTAGATTCTAACATTTGTGATATTTGACAATGAAACTAGACTATGATTGAGAGAACTGGCCAGGAGTCAGGGGAGATCAATCTGGCCTCAGACACTTACTATTTGTGTGACCCTGGACAAGTCACTTAACCTCTCTTTGCCTCAGTTTATTCATCTGTAAAAGTGGGGATAATTATAGTACCCACCTCACAGGGTTGTTGTAAGGATCCAATGAGATAAAATTTATAAAGCACTTTACAAACCTTGAAATGCTTTGTAAATGTTACCTGTTAGTATAACAGCTATTATTCTCTATAATTCTGTTGATGGTATATGTATTGTTCCCATTTCACAGATGAGGAAAATGAGACTCAGAAAGGTTAGGTGATTTGCCCAAAGGCACACAGCTAGTTAATGTCTGAGTCAGGACTCGAACCCAGGTTTTCTGGATTCCAAGCCCAGGATTCTTCCAACATTACCACATAATGGTATAGTGAGATATACTAGAAAGAACGCTAGACTTGCAGTTATATAGATGTCTTGGGTTCAAATCCTGTTTGTAATATTTATAGCTATGAGGAGAAGTGAACAGAATACAGGAATCCAAGTTTAAACCCTCCCTCAGACACTCACTAGCCGTGTGACTCAGGGCAAGTTATCTTAACCTCCCTCAGCCTCCTTTTTCTAATCTATATAATGGGGATAATAATAGCACCTATCACCCAGAGTTGTCAAGAGGATCAAATTATATATAATATAATATAAATAATCAATAATCACATATTATTGGTATGGAACATCATAATGTATTATATAGGTACTATCATATAAAGTGCTTTGCAAACCTTCAAGCCTATATACTTCTTTCTTCTTTCCTTCTCTTCTTCCTCTTCTTCTTCTTCTTCTTCTTCTTCTTCTTATTATTATTATTATCTGAGTGACTTTCAACAAGTCCCTTAATCTTTCTGGGCTTGCTCCATTTTTCTTGGCTGTATGATGAGAAGGTTGAAGTAGATGATTCCAAAGGTCCCCTCTAGCTCTAAACCCTATCGTTCTAAACTTTATTTGTCCCCACTTGTCCCCCCCACAGGAGGCTGGACACACAAGCAAGAATTAGTAGAAATATATTCAGTTGAACTGATGGAGGCTTGGGGGCCATATTCACACCCATGATCCTTCTAACATTTGCCCAAACTCCAATTTGGGAAAAATGGAGATGCTGGAGCCCAGTCTCTGACTGGTGCAGAGAAATGGTGACATTAGTCTCATCATCTCCTGCCCCGCTCAGACCCCATCTGATATGTGTTTTCCACTTGTGGACTCTATATTGGCGAAAGGACATTGGCAAACTGGAAGACATCCAAGATGGCGGGAGGACTAGAGAACAAGCCAGAGAAGGATCCATTGATTCATCTGGAACCATTTAGCCTAGAAGAGAAAAAGTTTACGGTAGATAGGAGAGCTTTCTTCAAGTATCTTCTTCTGTCCCATAGGGCTGAACTAGGAGCAGACATTTGCAAAGAGGTAAATTTAGATGTGATGGGAAGAAGAGTTTCCTAACAGTTCTATTCCGAAGTGGTGTGGACTGCTTTGGAGGGTAACAGAGGAGTCTTGTTCAGGTGCTGGTTGGATGAGGTGGCCTCTGTGTCCCCTTCCAGTTCAGAAATTCTGTGGACAGAGGTAAGAAAAGAGGGTCAGGAGCAGCTAGGTAGGGCAGTGGATAGAGCACCTGCCCTGGATTTGGGAAGACCTGAGTTCAAATCTGGCCTCAGACACTTGACACTTACTAGCTGTGTGACCCTGGGCAAGTCACTTAACCCTCATTGCCCCACCAAAAAAAAAAAAAAGACTGGAAAGGTAGAAAGGGGCCAATCCATGAGGGGCTTGAGATGCTCAGACAGAGTTTATATTTGATCCTAGAGGTAATAGGGACCCACTGGATTTACTTTAGGGAAATCACTGAGATATTGTGAAGGTTGGAGTGACATGGAGAGAGACTTGAGAAAGGGAGACCAAGTAGGAGACTTTTGCAATAGTCCTGGTGAGAGGCAATGAAGGCCTTAATTGGCGGCCAACAGAGTGGAAAGAAAAGAATGGATGTAAGAGGTGTTATGGAGATTCAATGCTTAGATCTACAGGGTGAGTGGAAGTGAGGGGTCAAAGATGAATCACTTCCTCTCCTCTAACTCTCATTTTCCTCTCACTGAGATTTCGATCCTATGTGACTTGAAGGATGGTGATGCCCTCCTAGAATTAGGGAAGTTCAGAAGAGAGGCGGGCTGGCAGGGAGGCGGGGCAGGAAAGGGAAAAATTACTCTGGGTCATGTTGAATTTGAGTATTGGGCATGCTGTTCTAAATATCCAAGTGAATATCTGTGTTATAAATCTCCATGTAACTATCTATGGGGCGAGGAGAAGAAATAAATTTAGGACATGTTGAATTTGAGTATTGGGCATGATGTTCCAAAAATCCATGTAAAATATCTGTGTTCTAAATATCCATGGTGATGTGAAACTGGAGTTCAGGAGAGAGACTGGGGCCTGGATATATAGATGTGAGAGTCATCTGCATAGAGATGGAGCTGATGAAATCCCCCGAGTGGTAGGGTATGAAGAAAGAGAAGAGGGTGGAGGGCTTATGCCCACAGTGAGGGGATACGGCATGGGTGCAAATCTAGTAAGAAGTAAAATGAAATTGTCAGACAGATATGAGGGAAGTCCAAAAGAAAGCAGTATCACAAAACCCAGAAGGGAGAGGATAACTAAGAGACGAGGGTGATGGACAGTGTCGGGGACTATAGAGGAATCAAAGCGGATGAGGATGGGGAAGAGGCAGTTAGTTCGATTTGGCAATTAAGAGATCACAGGTGATTTTGGAAAGAGCCGTTTCAGTGGAAGGATGAGGTTGGAAGCCGGGTTGCATCGGGATGTAAGCAGGGAGAGGAAAGGAAGTGGAAGCAGATACAGAGAGGCAGAGTTTGACTCCATGTAAGGAAAACCTTTCTAATAATCAGAGCCGTCCAGAAGTGGCTTGAGCTGCCTCTAAAGGGATTGTATTCCCTCCTCACTGGAGGTCTTTAGGCAGAGGAGGGATGGTCATTTGTCAGGTTGGCGGAGGGATCCTTCTTTAGTTCTGGGTTGGACTGACTAGCTGACCTCCAAATCCCCTTTCCAACTGTGAGATTCTGCGATTCTTGGGGGGGGGGGGCGAGAGGTCGATTCTGACATCCCTTCCGGCTCTGATTCCTCTGTCCCCCTCCCCTTGGATGCTTCCTCGGGTCCCCACCACATTGTATTTATTCTCCAGTGATCAAGAGATGGGCTATGAATCTTTGGGCTGAATAACTCCCATGATTCCACCAACCATTGTCTCCTGGGGTAAGCTAAGCTAGGAACTCCAGGAGAGTAGAGATGTGAGTGATTTCAACTTTACATCTCCCCTGAATCCTTGGTGCCCATTTGCGTCCTCTGACCTGTGATTTGGCTAGTGTAGGTAACTCCCAGTGAGAAAATTCCCTCTGCCATATCAGCACCTTCCCACCCAACCCCCCAATTTTCAATCTGGGAGCACTACCTGAGGACACTGAGGAGGGGAAGGTTTGCTTGGTCACACAGCCAGTAGGAGTCATTGACAAGACTTGAACCCTGACTCATAGGCTGGTTCTCTATCCACTGAACCACACTGCCTCTCTCTCTCTCTCTCTCTCTCTCTCTCTCTCTCTCTCTCTCTCTCTCTCTCTCTCTCTCTCAGATACTTAAATTTTATTAATAACTATAATAGAATAAATATAGTGTGAAATAGAAATAACATACTATAAACCAATAATGTACATTAATCAACATATGTCATTATAAATTATTACTATCATAAATAACTTATAATTGACATAAATGAATATATAATATCAAATATAAAAGATCAAGAATTTCATCATTGGAAGAGACATTAACTGTGGGAGGGGGCTTTTCTTTCCATAGAATTCCATAAGCACATTGTCTTACACCCTTAATGTTAGGAGGCATGCTGGCCAGGGTGCTGGTGTTAGGGTTAGGTCTAAAAAACTCTCTGGGGGGGCAGCTAGGTGGGCGCAATGGATAAAGCACTGGTCTTGGATTCAGGAGGACCTGAGTTCAAATCTGACCTCAGACACTTGACACTTACTAGCTGTGTGACCCCTGGGCAAGTCACTTAACCCTCATTGCCCTGCAAAAAAAAAAAAAAAAAGCTTCTCTGGGCCTACCCCTTCAGTAGGCTTGGGTTAGGCTGGGCTCCTCTTCCTCAGGGTCTCTCCAGGCAGGCCTCCAGTCATGGAATGTCTTTGAGACGTTGCAAATGACCCCCATCTTTTCTAGACCATAGCCCACGGGTGAGTTAGGGGTCTTTGGAGAGCACAGGGCCTTGTTGAAGCAGCTCCCCTTTGCCCCAAGGATACCCAACAGCTCTTCCAAGTAGCCTGGCCCAGCTAAGCTATGAGACCTGCAGCAAGTGCCTTCTTCCCTGCTCCGTAACAGGAAGAGTTTGGGCTGGCCTGATCTCTAAGCTGTTTCTCTCTCCTAAAGGCCTTTTTCCATCCTGAGATTCTTTTTCCAGCCCCTGATTCTCCTCACTGAGATCCTTAATCCCTACAGGAATGTGACAGCTCATGGAAGAGGCTCAGGTCAAGGTCTGTTCCTCAAGCTGATGATATGGTTTCTCTCTCAAGAATCTCTGAGAACCTGGAGATTTCCATCCTGCTGCCCAAGGTTAGTTTTTTTCACTCCTTGGGTGGGGTAGGTGGGTGGGGCAAGTGGGGATGCCTCACGGGATATTCTCTGCAATGTGGCCTTGACTCAAGTTCCTTCCCTCTTCCCACCAGTAGCTGTAATCTGTCCTTTCCCATGGGTAAGACCAGAGATGGAGAGCTCAAGAGACTTCCCCCTTTGACAGAGAGTAAGAATAAGGCTCCCAGGGGCAGCAGTGGTGCAGTGCGTCGGATAGAGCACTGGCCCTGGAGTCAGGAGGACCTGAGTTCAAATCCAGCCTCAGACATTTATCACTTACTAGCTGTGTGACCCTGGGCAAGTCACTTAACCCCAAATGCCTCACCAAAAAAAAAAAGAATAAGGCCCCCAGCATTGGTCCAGAGTTGATAGCACCAGTCCCTGGCTCACCTTTTAAAAAAAAATTATCTACCAAAGGAGACTATAGGAGAATTTAGCCAGCCTTGCCTTGGTGGGACACTCCTCAGTCCTTCCAGGGAAGACAGGCTGCCTGGGGGGAGGGCATATGAGATGTTTGGGCTTGAAGGAATGTGTGCCTGGGGTAGAAATCCCATTCAGGTGCTCCTGTTCAGACCCAGGGTCCAGCTTTCCAGGGACGGGGTAGAGGGGCTGAGGGTTTGTGGGACAGGCAGAGGGATCACCTTTTCTTCTACTACCCATCTCCCAGTAGCCCAATGGTATCCACTGCTTCCCTGGTACTGTGGCTGACTCTGGGCACCTTTAATCACCTTTAAATCATAAGCCTGTGGTTCTGCTGTCTCTCTTTCTCCACTCTTTTAGCTTTTTTTTATCTACTTCTGTCCCTCTCTGTCTCCCTTTCTCTCTGCCTGTGTATCTCACACCTATGTCTCTCTGTCTGTCTGTCCCTTTGTGTTCATGTATGCATACATGTCTGTGTGTCTGTCTTGTTTCTTTCTCTGTATACACAGCTCTCTGTTTCCTTTTCTGTGCTTGTTTCTTGGGGGAGCAGGATTCTTTCTTTGTGTATGTAACATGAGCACATCACCCAAGCTTTCCATGGACTGGACTTGATCTCGGGACAGCTCCAATTCTCATTCTTTAGGTTCATGTTGTCCCCACCCAGAGTTCCCTTCAGGAAATCTTCAGTGTGTCCTAAAAATAGCTCACCTCTAGGCATCCAGATATGGGTCTCAGACCTCTTACACATACTCAAAGTAGTTATGCTTAAATCAGGTGAAAGACATCCCTAATTCAATTCCACAAAAATGAGGAACATACATAGAATGATCACAGCAGCCCATGAATAGCCTATCAATCCCTCTCTGATGAGTCCCACCTTTTCATGAGGCCCCAACTCCTTCAGGCTCATAGTATAATAGTTTGGACTCCTTGGGGTTGCTAGAGAGGAAATTCTCTGACATTCAGCCCTGGTGGGCAGTGGGCACAATCAAGAAGACTAAGGGGAATCCCTTCCCAGAGCCTTACTAGCGAAGTGATCCTTAGCGAACTGCCCAGTTTCTCTCAGCCTTGGTTTTTTAATCTATAAAATGGGGATAATGACAGCACCTGGGTTGCTGTGAGGCCCAACTGAGATATTTACAAACTGCTTTTCAGGGGGCAGCTAGGTGGCACAGTGGATAAAGCACTGGCCCCCCTGGATTCAGGAGGACCTGTGTTCAAATCCAGACTCAGACACTTGATACTCACTAGCTGTGTGACCCTAGGAAGTCACTTAACCCCCATTGTTCCGCCTCCCCCCTAAAAAAGTAGTGTTACAAAATGTTTTTCAAACCTTAAAGTTGCTATATACATGCTGCCTATTTTCATTATTATTTTCAAGGATGCTATGGAGGCATCTAAACTTATGAGAAACTCAAACTCTACCCATACGGAAAAAAGAAAAACAACTTTGGAACTGGTAGGGAAGCAGGTTTCTTTCTCACTGGATTTGTACCATCCAGATGACTCATTATAACAGAGGGTAATAATAAAATAATAATAGCTAGAATTTATATGGCACTTTGAGATTTGCAAAGCTCTTGCAAATATTTTCTCATTTTTCTCCTTACAACAACATTGGGAGGTGGATGCTATTATTATACCCATTTTTGCAGACAAGGAAACTGAGACCAACAGAAGTTAAATGACTAGGGCGCAGCTAGGTGACAAAGTGGATAAAACACTGGCCCTGGATTCAGTTAGGACCTGAGTTCAAATGTGGCCTCAGACACTTGACACTAGCTGTATGACCTTGTGCCAGTCGCTTAACCCCTCATTGCTCAGGGGAAAAAAAAGAAATAAAGAAAAAAGAAAAAAAAAAGTAGATGACTTGCCAGGATCACTCAGATCTTAAGTGTGGAGGTCAGATTTGAACTAGGGTCTTCCTGACTCCAGGGCTAGCATTCTTTCCACCGCACCACCTTGCTACCAGGTCTCTCCCATGTTGTGGCCCCTCTGTCACTCTACTCTCTTGGAAGGGTCAAATGTCCAAGCTTCCTGTCCTCAAGAGGTTGGCAGGGCTCAGGAATGAACTCCAATGGAAACAAAAGTTACATCTCTATTTCCATGTAATTGGTTTCCCTTGTAATCCTTACGTATTCTATTTTATGCATTAAAAGGATCCATGGGCTTCACCAGATTGTCAATAGGGTCCAGAGAAGAAAGAGTTAAGAACCCCTGCTGGATAGGAAAGTCACAGGGAAAAGTCTTTAAGAAAAGCTTACAGGGGCAGCTAGGTGGCGCAGTAGATAAAGCACTGGCCCCAGATTCAGGAGGACCTGAGTTCAAATCAGACACTTGACACTTACTAGCTGTGTGACCCTGAGCAAGTCACTTAACCCTCATTGCCCCACTCCACACCCCCAAAAAGAAAGAAAAAAAAAGGCTTACCACCCTTATCAAGTTGATCAGGGAACTCCCCTGCTCTCTCTTTGTCTCCTCCTAGCTCACTTTGGGTCCCTTCCTTTTTCTCTGTCATTCCATCTGTCTCTGACTGTGTCTGCCTCTCCTGTGAATCTTTCCTTCCTTCAGGTTCCCTGGTTCCTTTCCCACGTGCCTGTTTCTCCGTCTGATTTCCCCTCTCTCTTAGCTTCATATTTCACCTTTTCTCATGGCCGGGCCCCCAAGGAACTCACTTGGTTTCTACCATCCCACAACAAGAGGGGCTAAGTAGGTGGTCAGGCCACAAACAACCATATGCCTTACCTTACCAGGGACCAGCAACATTCAGTATTGGCACCAGACAGGGCAGAGAGTGGGGAGGTCTAGATCTTTGGATCTGAATCTATTTCTCTGTGTTTTGTGTTTAATTTTGTGTGCGTTTTGGGGGGGGTACATGTAGGTATTGAACCCCCTGTGTTGGAAAGAGCTGAAAAAGACCACGTCTCCCCGATCATGTGGTGAGTACCTCTGATTTTACAGTAGTAGAGGCAAGAAGGGGAGAGATGGGCACCAGAAGGTTGACCATGTAGACTGCCCTGCCCAAGTAACAAGATGAATTGGTTGGGGAGAAAGGAGGTGGCGAGGGAGTAAGCCAGATATCGAGTAGTGGCCCTTAGTAGCCCAATCTCTATTTTTCTAATATGGTCTTTGGTCTTGGGTAAGACCTTTCCCCTCTCTGATCAGTCAGTCAGTCAATAAGCAGCCTTGGTTTGTTTAATCCCCCATCAAATAGGGAACTGTACTTGATAATCCCTCTAACCCTCTGTTGTTGTTTTTTAAGTCAAATATGGTGCTGACACCTAAACCAGGAAGAGCCAAAACAGAGAAAGAAAACTGCAGACCAATTTCTCTAATGAATATTGATGCAAAAATATTAAATAAACAGATACCTGGGAGGGTCAGTCAGATACCAGGGCAGTCCTAATGAAATTTCCTACCCTGGTCCTGAGACCCGAGGCTTCAGGCCTTGAGGACACAGGTGGGTAGAGACCATGAGCCCAAATACAAAAGACATAGATACACACAGGGACTGAGACATACATTCCTCACACGTTGCTCTCTGAGCTACCCATCTCATGCCTTTGTACAAGCTGTCACCCAAGCCTAGAATACCCCCACCCCACCCCATTTTCCTTCAAAGCTCACTCAAAGACTTTCTGGACTTCTCTATCCCTTCCCCCAGCTGCTGGTGCCACACCCCTCCAGCTTGTATTTATTTACAAATACACTGTATTTACAGAAGCTAGGTGGTACACTAGGCTAGGAATGAGGAAGGTTCATCTTCCCAAGTTCAAACTCCAGCCTAAGACACTACTAGCTGGGTGACCCTGGGCAAGTCACTTCACCCAGTTTGCCTTAGTTTCTTCATCTGCAAAATGAGCTGGAAAAGGAAATGGCAAACCACTCTAGTATCTCTGCCAAGAAAACTCCAAAAGGGTCAGAGAGTCAGGACTCAAAAGATTCGTATTTATTTTGGCATATATTTTTATGTATAGTAAATCCCTGATAAATGTAAGCTCTCCAAGGATGGGGAGTGTTTCATTTTTTCTTTGTATCTCCAGCACCCACAAATAGGTCCTCAATATGTAACTTGTTTGATACCCCAAACACACTTAGATTCAGATCCTGAGAGTCACTTTTTAAAAAAAATTACAATTATTAATTTAACATTTATTTGACAAAATTTTGAGATCCAAATTCTCTTCCCCCCTCCCCCCAATTGAAAAGACAAGCAGGGGCAGCTAGGTGGCATAGTAGACAGGCCACGGCCCCTGAAGTCAAGAGGACCCGATTTCAAGTGTAACCTCAGGCACTTCCTAGCTGAGTGCCCCTGGGCAAGTCACTTAACCCAATTGCCTCCCCCCCTCCCCCGCCAAAAAAGCAAGCATATTATATCAATTATGCATGTGAAGTCCCATATTAGCCATATCAGCTTGGGATAAACCCTGTGTACTATTCTCTCTGTATCTCTCTCTAGCTTGATTGTCCAGCAAGTCCTTCAGGAGCTCAAGCAGTTTCATGGAGTGAGTATGAAAGTATTCTCGAGTCCCTCAGACTTCGGGCTAGTGCCCTGCTGGGCTCCTCCAGGGAGACGCCCTCAGAATTTGGAGGTGACCCTGACCATAGTTCATGCTCAGAACCTTTCTTTTTTTGCTTTCTGAGCTGTGGTTACCACAATGTAATGGAAAGGATGCTGAGACTTGGGAGCCAAGAGACTTGGGAGCCAAGAGACTTGGGGGTCAAGTCCCAGCTTCTCAGCCCAACCACCAGTTCACTCTGTGTGTGTGTGTGTGTGTGTGTGTGTGTGCGCGCCCCTGGGCAGGCCCCTCCCCCTCTCTGGGCCTCAGTTTCCCCATATGTACAATAAGAGTACTGGACTGGATGATTCCAAGGCCCCTTACAGCTTTAACATCCTGTGATTTCTGTCTCTGAGTCACAACATAGCATCATCTAGTTAAAGCTCCAAGGGACCTTATTGTTCATCTGACCCAACAGTGGCTCAGCACATCTTCCCTGAGCCCCACTTGTGTCCGGCCCAGAGGTCTAGGGGCATAGACCAGGCTGGTCTCCTCACTGCTCACCGCGGCACGCGCTGTACGCTTTGGCTCATGCTAGTCGCTCCACTTGGGATCTCCTCTTCACTCTTCCTCCTCCCCTTCAGACCAGCCCATCCTTCACAGTCCAGCTCAGCTCTCCAGTCTCACCTCCTCCATGAAGCCCTCCCAGGATTACTCCATCCTCGGCAGTTGTCTTCCTAATACCTACTGGTATTAAGCCTCCTAATGTGATTTGGGTCTCTATAGGTGTGTCTCAAGTCATCAAACTAGACTGGGAGGGCCTTGAGGGCAGGGACTGACTCTCCAACATCTCTGGATCCCCTGTAAGCCTAGTACATGCCCCTTCAATATTTGGGAGTGAGCATCACTGGGTTCTAAACCCAGCTGTGAGGCCAGCTCACCCTCACCGTGAGAGCCTGGACAAGTCCCTCTCCTTCTCTAGTTCTCAGATTTCCTGTCTGCAAAATGGGAATGACCTCAAGTCTTCAAATCCCTTCCAGTTCTAAATCACTGTAATGTAAGTCACCCTAATCCTACATAAAGCAATTAAAGAACATTAGTAATGTTCAACCAGAGATTAAGCTCTAGGGGGTGGATCAGTGTTGCTGGATTTCAGGGAAGGGGGAGATTGCTCCCTGCACGGCTGAAGTCATTTGGTCATGTGGAAAGGCCTTGGAGGGAATGCAGACTTAGAGCTAGAGAAAACCTTAGACTGCATCCGGCCCAGACCCCTTGTTTTACAGTTGAGGAAACTGAGGACCACAGAGGTGAAGGCCTATGGCCAGGATCACACAGGCAGTGAGCAGTTGAGCCGGAATTTGAACCTGGATCCTTTGACTCTAAATGCAGAGTTCTTTCTGTGGCTCTAGAATATCAAAACCAGAATTCAGTTCTATTCAACAATTTTTTTTTAAGTTTTTATTGATTTCTGTTGTTTTTCTCTATCTCCATAATTTATTTCCCCAGTACTCTCCCCTCCCCCATAGGGTCATCCCATATAACAAATAGTTTTGTTGGTGGTGGTGGTTTGTTTTTTTTTTTTGGTGAGGCAGTTAGGGTTAAGTGACTTGCCTAGGGTCACACTCCTAGTAAGTGTTAAGTGTCTGGGGTCGGATTTGAACTCAGGTCCTCCTGACTCCAAGGCCAGTGCTTTATCCACTGAGCCACCTAGTTGCCCCCAACAAATAGTATTTTTAAAGAGAAAAAGAAAGAAAACGGGCAGAACCTGAGTTCAAATCTGGCCTCAGACACTTAACACTTACTAGCTGTGTGACCCTGGGCAAGTCACTTAACCCCCATTGCCCCACAAAAAAAACCAAAACAAAACAAAAAACAAGAAAGAATGTTCAAAAAGTTGTATAATGTGTAACATCTGTGGACCTCCCCCTAGTGCTAAAGGATGGGTAGGAGTATCTTCTCACATTTTTTACTTTTTAGCATGCTTGTTAGTTATGGTTTTTAAATTTTAATATTTTATTTTTCTATACATAAAGACAATTTAACATTTGGGGTTTTTTTTCTAATTTTTGAGTTCCAAATTCTCTTCTTCCCTCCCTCCTCTCCCCCCCTCCCACGGTGAGAAGACGAGCATTTGGTGTAGGATTATACATGTATTTCCATGTTAGTTCAGGGTTTTTTTTGTTTGTTTGTTTTGTTTTTTGGTGAGGCAATTGGGGTTAAGTGACTTGCCCAGGGTCACACAGCTAGTAAGTGTAAAGTGTCTGAGGCCGGATTTGAACTCAGGTCCTCGTGACTCCAGGGCCAGTGCTTTATCCACTGTGCCACCTAGCTGCCCCAGTTCAGTTTTACAACATTCTTTTTTTTTTTTTTTTGGTGAGGCAATTAGGGTTAAATGACTTGCCTAGGGTCACACAGCTAGTAAGTGTAAAGTGTCTGAGGCCAGATTTGAACTCAGGTCCTCCTGAATCCAGGGCGGATGCTTTATCCACTGCACCACCTACACCTACAACATTCATTTTTAAATGTTTTTTGTGGTTCTTTCCATGTCCATTTCAGTAACTATTAAGTGCCACCTCTATGCCCAGGCTTTGTGCTAGGTGCTTGGGATACAGAGATGCCTTCTATGAGCTTAAGTCCCTTAGTGTAGTTAAGCCTGGCCCCGAGGGAAAATATACCGGGACCAAGGAGAGATCCAGACACAAAGGGCTCTGGAAACATTTGAGGAGAGAAAAAGAATTTAGGCTGGCAGGAATCAGGGAAGGCTTCATGGAGGAGGTGGTACCTGAGCTGGGCCTTGAAGGAAGAAGAGCTTGGACAGGCTGGGAGGAGGACGGAGTCCACGGCATGCATGGAACACAGCCTGAACAAATGCATGGGAGCGGGAGAAGATGGGAAGAGATCAGGGACTTCTGGGAAGTCTCATGACCAGGAGATTAGAGCTTTCCTGGAATGTGAGGATAGAGAATTTAGAGGTAATCTAGGATTGCTGGAAACAGGAGGAGGTAATGAATGGGTCTTGAAAAAGGAGGGAGGGGGTGTCTTTTTAGGGGAGTGTCCCAGAGTCCTAAGATCCTAGCAGAACCAAAGGGGACCTTAAAGGTCTCCGGGCCCAACTGAGTCCATTTTATGTCAAGGCTCAGAAAGGCTGAACGACTTCCCTTAAAATCACATAGGTAGTAAAGTAGCAGAGCTGAGATTTGAACCCAGGTCTTCTGACTATAAATTCAATGCTAGTCTTCCTGGTGAAGAGAGATTAGTTGTTAGCAGTCTGGATACTGTATCAGAAGCTAGATAAGGCAAGGCAAATACACATCTGTTAAATGTGTGCCGGGCACTGAGCTAAAAAAAAAAGACAGCCCCTTCTAATGGGAGAAAACACACAAAAGGGAGCTGTCAAGGGGGGAAGGTACCTCCGGGGGAGCATGGTGTGGAAGTCCAGTAAGACAGAAGTAGATCCAGGAGGGGGAAGGAAGGTTGGCGTGCCGGGCTCCTTCCCAAATGGCAGCTCCTGGGAGGAATTCAGCAGTGGGAGAAGGGGACTGGATGGCAGAGGATGTTGGAGGGCGAGAGGGTTCTAGGGGCAGAGGAGGTCCCAGGCACTGAAGGAAGTCCCAGGGTAAAAGGCAGCGGAGGCATGGTGGTCAAGTCCTGAGATTCAGGAGCAGCATAGGGAGGGGAAGGAATGGTCAAGGCAGAATATTTCCATGTGGGGAAGTAGAGGAGGTTCTGGGCCACCCGGCCCTGGGAAAAATTGGTTTTCACACCTGGAAAGATGTGGGCATCTGGCCTGCTGGCAAAGACTTCTGGGTATCTAGAAGGGAAGACAGGTGAGCCCTGGTTTGTTATTGAGGCAGATATCCACAGCAGACCCAGAGACTGGTAGAATCTAAGGCTTTCCTTAAAAGGTGCTGAGATGGGCTATTCTATTTGACCTGCACAGGAAGAAGCAAGGGGCTCACTTAGGGGATGGCCCCAGGTTTCCAGCAGAACATAACTTGGTTTGAGTTCCTGGCCAATGAGTGCGTATGTGAGGGGGTGGGTGAGATCTGGCACCAACCTAGCGTCTGGTTTGGGAAGGACCCCCAGGAGGAGGCCAGTGCTAATGGCTGTGATTCACCAGCTGGCTTTGCACGCATGGGGGTCTGTGGGAGAATGTTGCTGGAGATGAGCCTGATATCACAAGAAGCTCCAACTAAGGATGCCGGGAAGTGGGAATAGGCCATGGGCTTTGGGGAGATTAGGCCTGTTAGGCCCCAGTCCCAGGAGCTGGAACGTAGAGGAAATGACCCAGCCACAGGCCTGAGAGGTGGAAGCAACCCAACTTTCCCTGGCCTCAGCCTCCTGGGCTTTTCTGATTCCTGACCTGGGCTCTGTTGGGCCTCCTGCTTCAGGAAGGAAGATGATGGGAAGAGTGAAAAGAGCGAAAGGGAACCAAGGTGAAGCGAAGGGCTGAGCTCCCTGCGAAGTCGCGTGACCGGCTCCTGGCAGAAGGATAAGGTGAGTGCCGGAAGTCTGGCTCCATCACTGGAGCTGGAACAGGGTGTCATCTTGGGATTACTCTGGCAGAACTGGGCACGAGCTGTGCAGGTTCTGATTCTGGGGATTGGTGAGGAACCTCTGGGGTCCTCACACACCCTCACCCCGTTGCCCCTGAGGGCAGCCCCCAGCTCAGTCCCTACCCTTTCCAGAAAGCACTCTAAGTGTCTTCTGTCCTGTGGGCATTTCTCCCCTCAGGGCCCTGTATTCTGCTAAGGCTGTTCTCAATGTGATCAAATATTAAAGAGGTCTGGATCAGGAGCCCAGGGACCTGGATTCAGATCCTGACTCTGCCCGACTCTGTGTCCTTGGCAAGTCATGGCCTCCTTTGATCTTCAGTTTCTTCATCTGTAAACAAAAGGGCTGTAATGGCCTCTCAAGTCCCCTTCTGTCTCTAGATCTATGATACGCTATGGAATTATAAGATATGTACATGACTCGGGCTGACTTAAAGGGCTCCTTTCTAAATTTGAACCCAGGCCTTCCTGAGTCCAGAGCCAGTGTTCTATCGGCAGCACCATCAGCTTCCCTCGGTTCTTAATCTGTTAAACTAAGGTAGCTCAGCTCTAACACTCTGCTCCTTTGACCAGTTCTAAGACCTCCCTTCCTTCTTTCTCAGGGTAAGAACAAAGAACAACAGAAAGAGATAGAGCCGAGGGAAAAATGGAAAGGCGTAAATGGTCACCAGTTAGTGCCAGGGACTTTCTCCAGCTGCATCAACTGCTCCCTGTGTGGCAAACCCCTGCTCAGTCGGAATGGGCTGCAATGCTTGAGTGAGTACGGCTAGCTGGCCTTTCATGGGACTTGCTGCCGGCCTGGTACCCTCCCTTGCCTGGCTCCCCAAGCTCACCTCCTCTCCCCCAACCTTCATTTGCTCCCTCACCTGGCTGCCCCTCCAGATTGTTCTCCATCACTCACCTGTCTGGCTGTGCTTTCCCCACCTGCCTGATTCCCTCTCTACCCCCGGGGGCCACCATTTCTACCACTGCCTGGCTGTTCTGGCTTACTGTCGTCCCTGACTCCAACGAGTTCCTTCTTGCTAATTCTGTGGCCTAAAGGGCTGACTTCATGAGCCTCAATGTCAGGTATAGGAGTTTAGTGGGAAAAGTCTGGAATAGGAGTCAGAGATCCAGCTTTGAATCCCAAATCAGCCACTTACTCCCTGTATAACCTTGGGCAGTTAAGAGGCATAGTGCATAAAGTGAAGAGCCCACGGTCAGGAAGACTCATCTTCCTGAGTTCAAATCTGGTCTCAGATGGGTGACGCTGGGCCTGTTTGCCTCAGTTTCCTCATCTCTAAAATAATCTGGAGAAGGAAATGACAAACCACTCAGTATCTTTGCCAAGAAAACCCCAAATGGGGTGTGGAAGCATCAGACAGGACTGAGGAATGACTGATTACCATATGTGCATCAGTAGTCCAAATACAGTACTTTGTGAGGTCTGACTGGGCTGGGGTGAGTAGTGGCTGAAGGGTGAGAGGGTATAGTCAGATCTTCTGTCCTGTGGCAATCATTTGGCCAGGAATAAATGCAGAGGAAGGAAAGAGGAAAATAAGCACTTATCAAATGCCTACTATGTGCCAGGCACTGTGCTAAGCACTTTACAAAATATTATCTCATTTGGTCCTCCTCATTTATCTCATTCTCATTTGGTCCTCCTGGGAAGTAGATGCTATTATCATTCCCATTTTGTAGATGAGAAAACTGAGTCGAGAAGGAACTTTCTTTTTTAACCAATACAAATACCTGCCATTTCCTTGGAGCTATTCTGAAAAAATCTATTCTTCTGCCTTCTTAGAGGGGATAGATTTGTTCTCTCAGAGACCGAAAATGGGAAGCAGGTTAAGCATCTAACTTTGAACCAGAGATTTGGGGAAGGAAGATAAGGAAGTAGATACTTCTACTTTGTTTTCAATTAATCAATAAACATTATCTAAGTGCTTTCTATGTGCCAGGCACTATGCTAAATGCTGAGGATACAAAAAGAAGCAAAAGATAGTCCCTGCCCTCAAGGATTTTATAATCTAATGCAAACAAATATATACAAAGCAGGATACTTACAGGAAAAATAGAAAATAATTAACAGAGAGAAGGCCCTGGAATTAAGAGGGGTTTGGGGAAAAGGCTTCCAATAAGAGAAGAGCTTTAGTGGGACTTTAAGGAAATTAGGGAGGTCTGTAAGTGGAGTAGAAGAGAGGGTGTGTTCCAGGCATACCTAGCAAGCACTTAGAGCTCTTTAAAGTTTGCAAAACACTTTACAAAAAGTATTTTGATTCCCCAACAACCCTTTTATTATTATTATTATTATTATTATCTACTCATTATCCTTATCTGCATTTATAGATAAGGAAAACTGAGGCAAACAGGTTAAATGACTTGCCAGGGTCACTCAGCTAGGATGTATCAGAAGTAGAATCTGCACTTGGGTCTTCTTGACTCCAGATATAGTGCTTTGTCCAGTAATCTGCCATTTACCACCTCTGTGACCAATCTTGAGCAAGTTCCCTAACCTCCTGAGGCAGGGTTCTTTTCATGGTAAAACATTGGGGTGGGATTTAGAGGACCTCTGAGGGTCCAGCTCTCAATCTATTGCTTTAGGTTTCTAGTCAGGGTTGTGACTAAGAATTTGGGGAAGCTAGGGCAATTGTGGTTGAGGGGTGGGGAGCTACACAGGTGTACTTGGGAGAGAATTTTTCCCTAGGGGTGGGACTAAAATGCTGGGTCCCCTATGAGACTCAACGGAGCTCCCTGAGGCCTGACTCTTGGAGAAGTCTCAGTGTGACCCCAGCCTCCAGACCAGGAATGACAGAACCTTATGGGGCCTAGATTTCAGGTCAGGTCAGGGCCTGGACCATAGAGGGAGAGAGAGAATTGATTCTTTTTTTTTGCAGGGCAATGAGGGTTAAGTGACTTGCCCAGGGTCACACAGCTAGTTAAGTGTCAATAGTGTCTGAGGCTGGATTTGAACTCAGGTCTTCCTGAATCCAGGCCAAGTGATTTATCCACTGTGCCACCTAGCTGCCCCTTTTTTTGATTTCTTTTTTTTTTTCTTTTTCTTTTTCTTTTGGGGAGAGAGAGAATTGAGAAGACACTTGGCTGAGGTGTAACCTTATCCTTTTTCCTCCCTGTTTCCCCAGTGGAGGTCAGGCCAAATCTAGACAGCCACCATCCTGTCTGACCATCCAAACACCCTTCCTGGAACTCCAGGACTGGCTGTATGGCTAATCAGGTGGTGCCCAGGCCTGAGTGGTGCTAAGTTGGTGAGATGAGCTGGTCAGGAGTCAAAGAGAAGATGTTTTTCTGGTGCTAATGATAACGTAGCCAGCTGGGGAGAGCCCAAGGCTGTTTCTGTTTCTACCAGAACACTGGGCTCTCTTGGGCGATACAAACAATCTCTCTTGTCATTTTGATTCAGTGTTTCTGGCTTTGGAGGTTTATGGTAGTTGAGGTGAGATTCTTGGGGAATGTGTGTGTAGAAGCCTGGGAAGCCTATATATATATATGGCTGGTGGTTTCCCCCGTTTAGGTGTTTACCCACTTTAAGAGGCAGTGTGGTGCATTGGATAGAGCTTTGGATTTGGGATCAGGAATACCTGAATTCAGATCCGGTCTTGTTAACTATGTAACCTGGGAAAAGTCATTTAACACCTTCCTCCTGTTTCTCTCTTCACTTCCTCAGGACCTCTTTTGGGTTCGATGCTCCATGGCTGCCTCTGTCTGCCTACTTCTAACCCTCCCATGCTGAGTCCTGCCCTAGGTGCTGTACTTAAATTAAGTCCTTTACATAAACAAGCTTCTCCTATTTACATAAAGGCAGTAGATGAATCCCAGGGTGCCCAGGTGGTGGTATTATCATGGGCTCTCAGCTGTGTGTGTCAGGAAGAGTGAACAATAATTCCTTAAACAGGCTTGTTGGAGGAGAGAGGGGCCTCCTGTCTTAGATCAAGTCTATTCTCTGTCTGGATGCACTGTGACTTTACCAGGCTGGATTTAATGCAGACAGACAGATAAAAGTTGCCTGCCACTGAGAGGCAACAGGATGTAGCTGATCAAATGTTGTACTATGAGTTTGGAAGACCTGGGCTCAAATCAGGCCTCAGACGATAACTGTGTGATGCTGAACAAGAACTTAAGCTTCTCTACCTCAGTTTCCTTCTCTATAAAGCAGGATAATAATAGCACTTACCTCCCAGGAGAGGGTGGGGGGAAGAGAGGAACGAAATAAGCATTTATATAGTATCTACTCTGTATCTTTTTCCTTCTTTTCCTGCCTTCCTTCCTTCCTCCTTTCTTTCTTTCATTATTGCAAATTTTATCTGATTTGATTCTTGCAACAACCCTGGGAAGCAGGTACTATTATAACCCCATATTGCACTTGAAGAAATCAAGGCAGGCAGAGAGAGGTTCAATGACTGGCCCAGCATCACACAGGTAGTAAATATCTGAGGTCACATTTGAACTCAGATCTTCCTGACTTCAGACTGCATGGTCTATCTTATGTTGGAGTCCATGAACTTGTTTTGTTTTAATATTTTGAGAACTGTATTTTGATATAATTGGTTTTCTTTGTAATTCTATGTATTTTATTTGATACATTTAACAACAAGATTCTGATAAGGGGTCTATCCATAAAGCAGATAGTCACCAGACTGACTGGCCAAGGGGTCCTGGGTTTGATGATGTCTAAGGTCACTTCTGGCTCTAAATCAATTTTCCTGTGGCCTCTGAGGTTCTTTCGACCCTGAGACAATAGTGATCCGAAGAAATCAGAAGCTGAATGGATACATTTAAAAAACAAAAACACTTGAGATCAGTCTAGAACTTTCTGAATTCAAAGCTCACTGTCATCTTTCTTTCTGAACGAGAAGGAAGCTGCCTGGAAAAATCAAAAGGAAGGCTTTGGCAGCTTGCCTGGGATGGCAATGATAAATGAGCCAGGAATTCCAGCTAGAATGGGAAATTGTTGGAAGGCCTCCAGGAAAGGAAAGGAGAAAAACCTACAAAAGGTCCTGAACAGATCCCCGGGAAAGCCACCAGAATTCAGCTGGACAGGCAGTCCTGAAAAGGAAGCTGACCCCAAGTCAGACCCCCACTGCATCCTAGCTCAGCAAAGCCGGACAGCTCCATGCTTGACCCTTTCCCTCTCTGCTTTCCCTTTCAGTCCTCCGTCCCTTCTGGGCTTCCTTGGAACTTGGCCCAGCCCTCACCTGCCTCTAGGTGGGCTTTCTTGGCAGGCAGGTGACCGGTCTGGTCCTATTAGGAGCCTTTTTTTTTTTTTTGGCGGGGCAGTGAGGGTTAAGTTACTTGCCCAAGGTCACACAAGCTAGTGTCAAGTGTTTGAGGCAGGATTTGAACTCAGATCCTCCTGAATCCAGGGCCAGTGCTTTATCCACTGCACCACCTAGCTGCCCCCGAGCCTTTTTTTTTTTTTAAGCTTGAACAATTGGTGCATTTCAAGAGAATCTGTGGTGCTTCTTTAAGATATAGGATGTTACCTTCTCTTAGATGGCGTTTTTCATGCCCAGTGACCAGAGAAATATTCTAGTACCACAGCTCTAGACTTGGAGTGGACCTCAGAGGCCATCAAGACCAACCCCTTCATTTTACAGATGAGGAAACTGAGGCCCAGAAAGGTCTGAGCTAAAGCTCTGTGGTCATCCAGCCCAGGGCTTCTTCAACTTTTTCCACTCACACCCCCTTTTGTGTCTGAGGAATTTTTAAGCAACCCCAGGTATATAGGTAACTAAATAGGTATACATAACCTTTTACTGGTGCCAAATTTTTTGTGACACCGCCCCCCCCCCACCGCCCCGACACACACATTCAGTTACATGACCCCCATATGGGGTCCGGACCTACAGTTTAAGAAGCTTTGATCTAGAGTTGGGGCCAGTCGCTCGCTATTGTGTTGTATTTGTCGGTGCTGTCAATGGGCCTGAGACAATATTCTCTCCACTAAAAACAAAACCCAAAAAACTCCACTGTTATATTTACCAGAGAATAGCCCAGAGCAGTCTGCAATTGTTTTAACGTTTTCTGTCCATAGGTTGCAGACACAGCTCTATGTGAAACTACACCAGCAGGGTCGGTTTTATTGTTATTGCCCAGGATCGGCCAGAGAAGGGAGAGGAGGAGAAAGAGGAGAAAGGAAAGAAGGGAGAGAGGAGAGGAAGAAAGGAGAGGAAAGAAGGGAGAGGAGAGAAAAGAAAAAAGGGGGAAAGAGGAGAGACAGGGAGGGGGGAAAAGGAGAAAAGGGAGAGGAGGCAGAGGAAGGGGAAAGAAAGGCAAGAGAAGAAAGAGGGAAGAGAGGAGAGAAGAGTAAAGAGATATTCCCACTTTCCTATACCTGTAACTGTGGTCAGGGCCTAGTCATGAGTGTGAGTTTTCATAAGCTACCAAGAGAAAGCTTTCATTCAGTTTAATTAATTTCAATTCAACAAACATGAGAACTGGGGACAAAGTCACTTAACCTCCTTATCTGTAAAACAATTGAGTTAGGGACAAGTGACTTCTGAGGTCCTTTCCAATGCTAAATCTAGGCAGCTAGGTAGCACAGTGGAGAGAATGCTTAACTTCTTGGAGTCTGGAAGCCTTGCGTTTGCTTCCTGCCTCAGGCACTTCCTAGCTGTGTGACCCTGGGCAAGTCACTTAACCCTGCCTCAGTTTCCCCATCTGTAAAATGGGGGTAATAAATAGCACTTCTCTCCTGGGGTTTTTGTAAGATCAAATGAAATAATATATGCGAAGGGCATTTTACAAACCTTAAAGTGCTATATGAATGGTAGGTATTATGACCTTAAGAATATTTCTTTTCTTTTTTTTTTTTTTTAGTGAGGCAATTGGGGTTAAGTGACTTGCCCAGGGTCACACAGCTAGTAAGTGTTAAGTGTCTGAGGCCGGATTTGAACTCAGGTACTCCTGACTCCAGGGCTAGTGCTCTATCCACTGCACCACCTAGCTGCCCCAAGAATATTTCTTAAACATCTACTCTGTAAATGCTATGCTATCAATGATGAAAAGAGTACTTATCTCTGAGGAGCTTCCAATCTACTGGACCAAACAGCCAGTCAACAGGCACACCTACTATGTGCCAGGCACTGTTATAGGCTGAGGATACTAAGACAAAATTGAAAGGCTTCCTGCCCCCAAAAGCTTAACATTTTACTGGGGTAAACAACATGTACACATATATCAGTAAGTAGGAAGTATATTGTGATCCACAAGCATTTATTAGGCTCCTACTGTGTGCTAAACACTGGGGATATGAATACAAAAGTGAAATTCTGCCTGTCCTCACAGAGCTTACATTCCACCTAGGCAGAGTACTTTTTTTTTTAATCATAAAAGTATTTTATTATTTTTCCAGTTACATGTAAAGATATTTTTCAGTATTTGTCTCATAAGATTTTGAGTTCCAAATTTTTCTCCCCTCCTCCCTTCCTTCCCCCTCCACAAGACAAAGCAATCCGATATAGGTTATATATGTACAATCACATTAAACATATTTCAGCAGAGTATTTTCAGGAGTATGAAAAGTCCTAACAGTTCTAGAAGGCAGGAAAGGCCCCTGCAGCATGGGGGTCCCTTGAGCAGTGCTTTCAAGAATCAGGGCAGAGATGAAATGGGCATTCAGACATGTGTGCGAGGACATACAGGGGAGAGATGGAATGTCATGACCATCGAGCCAGTTTGACTGGAATTGGAGAGCGTATGAAGGGAAATAGTATGAAATACAACTAGTGAAGCCAGATTATTCTGAGTCTTGTATGTCTGAGAGCAGTAGAGCACAGGCAGGGAAAGTCCCCTTCAGAGTCAGCCTTCCTGCCCAGTTAGCTTTTGGGAGAAAAGGGCAGGTTGATGTCATTGGCTTAGACCAGGGTTGGCTTTATTTGTTTGTTAACTCTTTGGGTGATGGATGCTTTTTGAAATCTGATGAGTGATGTTGTTTAAAGGCATTAAATAAAATGCATAGGGTTACAAAGGAAAGCAACTCTGTTGAAATATATCTCTAACAATAAGTTTGTGGACCCCATTTTTAAAAACTGCTAGCTTGGAGGATTCTGTTACCTTTTACTGGGTATATCTAGGTGGCAGAGGGTGGCTGCCATCCTTTCAAACAAAAAGCCAGTTAATGACGGCCGCACTCTGGTCTACAAGCTTTACCCCAACTAACTGTGACTGAGGAAGGTGCTTCCCCTTTGGGGGTCTCGGTTTCCCCAGAATCACTGAGTTGAAAAGGATCTCAGCAGCCACAACCCATCAGTGAAAGAAATCCTCATAACTTGCCCAACAAGAGGTCTTTGTGCTCCATTTCCTCTTTTTCTGTATGTTTGTTTGTTTGTTTTTGTTTGGGTTTTTTGTGAGGCAATTGGGGTTAAGTGACTTGCCCAGAGGTCACACAGCTAGTAAATGTCAAGTGTCTAAAAACCGAATTTGAACTCAGGTCCTTCTGACTCCAGAGCTGGTACTCTATCCACTGCACCCACCTAGCTGCCCCTCCCATTTCCTCTTGACATGGAAAATACTTGAAGACCCCTATTACATCCCCCCACCCACCCCGCCCCCAGTCTTCTCTTCTCCAGCCAAAGATTCCTAGCTTCTTCAACTAAGCTTCATATAACTTGGATTCAAGGCACTTCAACAGCCTTGTCACTCTCCTCCACACCCTCTCTAGCTTATCAACCTCCTTCTTAAATTGTAGGCCCAGAAATGAACACAAAACTCCTCCTAAGGTCTGTCAAGTGCATAACATAGTGGTACTTGGAGGCAGCTAGGTGGCGCAGTAGATAGACCGCTGGGCCTGGAGTCAGGAAGACCTGAGTTCAAATGTGGCCTCAGACAATTACTAACTGGGCAAGGGATTACCTCCTTAAAAAAAAATATAACACAGTGGGACTGGCATTTCAGGAAACCATGTCTCCCAATGCAGGCCAAGACTGAATTTTTTGTTTGGTTTTTTGATTGCTACAACACACTGATAATTTATGTTGAGTTTGCAGTCCACTCAAACCACTAGATCTTTTTCAGGACAGCCATTGTCTAACCATGCTTCTCCAAACTTGTACTGTGAAGCTGACTTTTGTACTCAACTGGAAGATGTTATTTCTGTATTTATCCCTATCGAACACCATTTTATTAGATTCAACTCGGTGCTCTAGCCTATCAGTATCCCTTTGGATCCTGACTGTCATATAGCGTGTTGGCTCTTCCTCCCAGCTCTGGTTCATTGGCAAATCTGATGAACATAACATCTATATCTTTACCCAAGTCATGGATTTAAAAAAAAAAAAAAGCACTGATCCTGGGGGTACTCCACTGGAGACCCTTTGTCATGTTAACGTTGGACCATTGGTCAGCTCTAGAGTCATCTAATTACTGTCTAATCCATATCTTTTCATTTTCTTCATAAGAATTAAAAACTTTAGGGGGTGGCTAGGTGGCGCAGAGGATAAAGCACCAGCCCTGGATTCAGGAGGACCTGAGTTCAAATTCAGCCTCAGACACTTGACACTTACTAGCTGTGTGACCCTGGGCAAGTCACTTAACCCCCATTGTCCCGCCCAAAAAAAAAAAAAAGAATTAAAAACTTTGCTAAAAATCTAGATAAGCCATCTCAGGAATATAGAAGCTTTCCCTTCACCTACTAGCTTAAACATTACATGAAAAAAAAAAAAAAGAAAGATAATGAGGTTAATTGTGCCTGACCTTTACTTGCATCTACCATGCTGACTCTTTGTAATCACTGCTTATCTTTTTAGATTGTTAACAATCCTCTTTTTAATGATCAATTTTAGAATTTTCCCAGAAATTGAAGTCAAACTTTAAAATTCTGTTTTCTTTCCTTTTTTTTTTTTTTCATATTGGTACATTCATCCTTCTCTGATCTTGTGGTTCCTCTCTCCTTTTCCCCATGATCTTTCAGATATCACCAACAGTCACATCTGCCCATTCTTTCAGGACCCATGGTTGTAGTTCATCAGGGCCAAGTTCATCAAAAGCACATCAACACTCTCTTATTACCTCCTTACTCACCTGGGGCATCAACTCCCTGTTTGTCATTTTCCAGTACAAAGGTCATATATGCTCTTTGTCGAGAAAACAGAAACACAATAAGAGCTGAACAGTTCCGGCATTCTTGCTGTTGAGAGCTATCATCCTGCCCTCTTCAAGCAAATCCTCTGTCCCTCCATTTTCTCTTTTCCTCTTCTGATGCAAAATGAGTAGTCTGATTCAATTCCACTTAAGAAATTTTTAAGGAACTGCTCTGTGCAAAGCCATGCACTTAGGGCTGGGAAGAATAATTACCACGGACATTCATGGCAAAATTGGCAAAAGTACCTTGCATTTACTATTTCATCTGAGCCCCTTTTAACAGGTGAGGAAATTGACGATCCTCCAAGTTAAGGCATTTGCCCATAATCACATAGCTAGCAAGCAGAAATCAGAAACAGTACTTGAACAGTGCTTCCTGATTCCAGGTCCATCATGCTCTTTACTACAGGAGGTCAATATAAAATAGATGCATGGCTCAGAAGACCCCCACGATTGGGCTTTCTAAGTATAAGATGGAGGAGGCATAGTTGGGCAGTATACTGTCTTTCTGAACACATTTAAAGATGCCAGTAGACAGTATGCCATGGTAGGAGATGTCCATTATGAAATCTGATGTCATCTTGGGCTGCTTTGAGAGAGGAATGACCTCCAGGTACAAGGAGGTAATCATCTTGGTGTTTCTTGCCCTGGTCAAATCACATCTGAAATAGCACATTCTAGGGTTTAAAACTGGATGATGATAACTTAGAGACTATTAGAGGAAGGCAATCAGGCCAGGTAAAGGCTCTTGTGGTGTGAATACCAATTGAGGGAAGTGGAAATGTTTAGTCTGAAAAGGAAAATCCGCAGTGGAGTAGATGGTATCTGTGAATTATTGGGAGGGCTGTCATATAGAGGAAGTATTCAGCTTCCCCTGTTTGGCCAGAATCAGGAGGCAACAGGGGAAAGTTTCAAAGAGGTCAATTTAGGATTGATGTCAAGGGGAAGGAAAAACCTTCTTAACCATTGTGGTTGTTATTAAGTAGTTTCAATCACGTTTGACTCTCTGTGACCCTGTTTGGGGTTTTGTTTTGTTTTTTGGCCTTTTCTTGGCCATTTTCTCAACTCATTTTATGGAGGGAGGGACCTGACTCAAACAGGATCGGTGATTTGCCCAGAGTCACACAGCTAGTGTCTGAGGCCAAATTTGAACTCTGGTCTTCTTGACTGTAGTCTAGTGCTCTACCCATTACACAACCCAGCTGCCCTGTCCATAAAAGGAATGGGACTCCCTGGGGAGGTAGTGGGTCTGCTTTCTGTTGCATTAGCAACCTACTCATTTTCCATGACTGTCTCTAGCATTAGAGAATAAATGTCTCTTGACTCTTTGTATCTCCAGTGCTTAGCACATAGTAGGTGCTTGTTTAATAAATGTTTGTTGATTGATTGACCTCAGCCACATGAGAAGAGGGGCAGCTGGGTAGTGAAGTGTATACCACACTAGTCTTGGAATCAGGAAAAATCATCTTCCTGAGTTCAAATCCAACCAACCTCAGATACTTGCTAGCTGTGTGACCCTGGGCAACTCACTTAACTCTGTTTGCCTCAGTTTCCTCATCTGTAGAAAATGAGCTGGAGAAGGAAATGGCAAACCCCTCCAGTATCTTTGCCCAAAAAAAAAACCCAAAATGGTATCATGAAGCATTGGACAGGACTGAAATGAAGGAAAAACAACACATATACAAAGATGGTCATATACTTGATCTTGCCATCAGCAACAAATATACCACCTCCACATTCAAGAATTCTAAAATCCCTTTATCTGACCATAATCTATTGACTTTCTACTTCTCCCTCTGCTTTCCCTTACCAAATCCTACTCTTAATCCACACTGTGGCCTTCAATTGAGTAGTAGAGATCCTCTACTACTCAATTCTTTCCCAGGCCATGTCTCCTGTGCTAGCCATTCTCTTCTCTTTTCCCCATCTTGACCTTTTGACGAACTAATTGAACTCTGTATTGTCTTCTCTTGAATCCTTAGTCCCCTTATCATATCACTGATTGAGCCTGGTTAAGCCTCAGCCTGGAAGGTTCAAATGAGGGTTTTGGGGATGGAAGAAACATGGGCATGTTTGTTGGCAGTAGGGAAGCAGACAGTAGAAAGGGTGAGATTGAAAATAAGTGACAGGAGGGGCATGACAGAGGGAGGCAATCTATTGGAGGGATGGGATTCAGAATCAAGAAGGCCTTTATTCAAATCTTGCCTTAGTTACTTGCTATCATCCTATATTTCTTCTGCTTTGTAGCTAAACTCTTTGTAAAAGCAAATAGAGTAGATGCTTCCACTTTCTTCTTTCTCTTCTTCTTTTTTTTTTGTTTGTTTGTTTTTTGGTGGGGCAATAAGGGTTAAGTGACTTGCCCAGGGTCACACAGCTAGTAAGTGTCAAGGGTCTGAGGCTGGATTTGAACTCAGGTACTCCTGAATCCAGGGCCAGTGCTTTACCTCTGCGCCATCTAGCTGCCCCCTTCTTTCTCTTCTTAACCCCTCACAAACTGGCTTGAGACTTTATCATCCCACTGAAACTGCTCCCTCCAAAGATACCAGTGATTTCTTTCTTTCTTTTTTTTTTTTTTTTGCGGGACTCTGGGGGTTGAGTGACTTGCCCAGGGTCACACAGCTAGTAATTGTTAAGTCTCTGAGGCTGGATTTGAACTCATGTCCTTCTGAATCCAGGACCGGTGCTTTATCCACTGCACCACCTAGCTGCCCCAGTGATTTCTTAATGGCTAAATCCAATGGCCTTTTCTCAATCCTCATTCTCCTTGACCTCTCTGCAGCCTTTGACACTGGATCACTCTCTCCTCCTTGATACTCTTTTCTTAAAGTTTTTGGGGACCCCCACCCCGGTTCTCTGTCTACCTCTCTGACTGCTCCTTCTCAGTCCCCTTTGCTAGATCCTTATACAAATCTAAGCATAGGTGTCCCTCAGTGTTCTCTTCTGGGTCCTTTTCTCTTCTTCCTTTACACTAATTCCCTTGGTGATCTCATCAGCTCCCATGGATTCAATTATAATCTCTATACTGATAATTCTTAAATGTTCCTATGAAGTCCTAACCTCTCTGCTGACCTCCAAACTTGTATCTTCAATTGTCATTTAGGCATCTTGAACTGGATGTCTAATTGATATACTTAACATGTCCAAAATGGAACTAATTATCTTCCCCCTAAACCTGCTCCACCTCCTCACTAACTTCCTTTAAGAGCAACACCATCTTCCCAATCCCCCAGGCTCACAACCTAGGACTCATTCCCAACTCTCACTGTCTCTTACCACCACCCCCCCATCCCCATATCCAATCTGTTGCCAAGACCTGTCAATTTCACCTTTGCAACATCTCTTGAATATGCCCCCTTCTCTCCTCTGACACTGCCACCCCTCTGGTGCAGACCCTTATCACCTTACACCTGGACTCTTGTAATAGCCTATGGGTGGGTCTGCCTGCCTCAATCTTCTCCCTACTCCAATCCACCCTCCATTCAGCCGTCAAACTGATTTTCACAAAATATAGGTCTGACCATGTCAGGGTGACTCTGTGCAATGGCTCCCTAGTACCTCCAAGATCAGATACAAAATGCTCTGTTTGGCATTCCAAGCCCTTTATAACCTGGCACCCCATCTTCCCACCTTTCCAGTCTTACACCTTACTCCCTGACACTGACTCTTCGATTTAGTGACACTGACCTCCTGGTTGTCCTTTGAACAAGACACTGGTCCATCTCTCAGCTCTGGGCATTTTCTCTGGCTATCCCCCATGCTGGAATACACTCCCTCCTGTACTCTGCCTACTGCCTTCCCTAGCTTCCTTTAAGTCCCACCTAAAATCTCATCTTCTATAGGCAGCCTTTCCTGACTCCTCTTAATTCTAGTGTCTTCTCTCTATTAATTATTTCTTACTTATCTTGTCTATAGCTTGTTTGCACATATTTTTTTGCTTGTTGCCTTCCTCAATAAATTGTAAGCTCATATATCTCCCTCAGTTTCCACACAGGATCATAGATAAAGAGTTGGTAGGAATTTTAAAGGTCATCTAGTCCAACCTCCCCAGGAAACTGAGGCACAGAGGAGGGAAGTAACTTGTCCATTGTCATGCAGCTAGTGAGAGTTGAGATTGGAACCCAGGTCCTCCATTTCCAAATCCAGAGCTCTTTCCACCCATAAAACACTTCTTCATTTCCTTCTGAGTTAAAATGAGGACACTGGTCTCTAAGATCCCCTCCAGCTCTAATATTCTGATCCAATGCTAATCAGTTCAACAAATATTGATGCTATGCATACTCCAGATGAGGTTCTGTACTAGGCCTTGGGCTTACAGAGATGGAAAGAGAGCTCTGTTCTGCTGGGAAGATACAACATACAGATGTGCAGATGAGTAAATACCAGATAAATGCCAGATAAGTTGCGATGGGAATCTGTGATTTGTGATCTGTCTCTTGGCGGCAGACATTTCTCTCCCTATAGAACCCTGCCTGGGGGCTGGGGGCTGGCATTGCCCTTGGTACTACATCAGCTCCTCCCTCTGACCTTCTAGCAAAGACATTTCAGCCCAGTTTATTACCTTCTGAAAAACCATCTAATGGCAAGTTAAACTTAATATATAATTAGTCACACACAGTGCCCCAAAGGATAATTCCCACAGATATGCAGCCACCCTTGTTGACATTCTTGTCTGGCACCTCATACATATCATTAATGAAGAGCCCAAGGCCCTGTTCCACCACGGGGGGGAATGGTGAGGCATTAATGAGTTAATGAATGAACAAGCATCTATTAAGCCTTAATTATGTGCTGAGGACCAGAGAGAGCACCAATAGAAACCTGAGTCATTCCCTGCTCTCAAGGAGTTCACATTCTAACTGAAGAAGACCAGAGTACATAGGAGGGTTTGGCTACAGGGCAGATGACTCCTGTAGATGCTTCCATCCCATGAGGGTGCCATGATTCTGTCTTGTCTGTGGGACTACTTCCACCTGTGCTGACCACAACCCCTCCATGCCTCCTTATTGTCTTAGGAAATTCCTGTTCTTTCCTTTATGTAAACTTGGCAGAGAGGAGCCCACCCAGGCACTGAAAGCTAGCCTTGGTCTTTCACAGTTTCATGGACACCAGGAAAGCACTTGAGATGTTCACCTATGATCTCTCACTCTTGGCAAATGACCAGCCCACCTCCTTTTCTAGGCAGAAATGTCCCTGCTGATATATTTTTTTAGTTATTATTTTATTATTTTCCAGTTACATATTACATATGGATAGTTTTCAACATTTGTTTTCATAGGATTTTTAGTTCCAAATTTTTTTCTCTCCCCCCTTTCCTCCCTCCTCTCCAAGACAGAAAGCAGTCTGATATAGGTTGTATATGTACAATCACATTAAACATATTTCTACATTAGTCATCTTATGAAAGAAGAATCAGAGCACAAAGGAAAAACCTCAAACAAGAAGGAAAAGAAAAGTCCAAAAGTAGAAACAGTATGGTTCAATCTGCATTCATAATTCACGGTTCTTTTTTTCTGGATATTGAGAACATTTTCTATCATGAGTTCTTTGAAACTGTGTTGTATCTTTGCACTGCTGAGAAGAGCCAACTCTATCTCCATTGTTCATCACACAATGTTGCTGTTACTGTGTACAATGTTCTCCTGGTTCTGCCCCTCTCAGTCAGCATCAGTTCATGTAAGTCCTTTCAGGTTTCTCTGAACTCCTCCTGCTCATCATTTCTTACATCACAATAGTATTCCATTACATTCATATACCACAACTTGTTTAGACATTCCCCTATTGATGGGCATTCCCTTGATTTCCAATTCTTTGGCACCACAAAGAGCTGCTATAAATATTTTTGTATATGTGGGTCCTTTTCCCCTTTCTATGGTCACTTTGGGATACAGACCTAACAATGGTACCACTGGGTCAAAGGGTATGAACAGTCTCATAGACATTTGGGCACAGTTCCAAATTGCTTTCTAGAATGGTTGGACCTGCTGATATCTTTTATGCCACTTCTTATGTACTAGTCATATATATGAAGCATTCACTGACATGAATCCTTCTGTTGACCTTTGAGTAAATGGAGCATTTATCTGTTGGTGTCTTGTTCACCTATAAGGACAGGGGCAATGTCTTATCTAAACTTGATTCTTTCCCCAGCACCTAGCTCTATGTTCTGCACATAGCTAGTGCTGAATAAACATGTTAGATTGAATCAAAGGGGCAGCTAGGTAGTGCAGTGGATACAGTGTTAGGCCCGGAGTCAGGAAGACTCTTCTTCCTGACTTCAAATCCAGGGTGACTCTGTGCAAGTCACTTAACCCTGTTTGCCTCAGTTTCCTCATCTGTCAAATGAGCTGGAGAAGGAAATGGCAAACCACCCCAGGATCTTTGCCAAGAAAACCCAAAATGGAGTCACAAAGGCTGAAATGAGATTGAAAACTACTGAACAATAAAAAAGGTTAAATCAAAAGCAGTCCATTCCAAATGGACTACAACTTTGATTCTAGGTTGGCACAATGGTTAGGACACTTGAAGTAAAGGAGAACTGATTTCAAATCCTGCCTTAAGAGACTGACTGTGGCTGCCCATCAACTGGGGAATGGCTGAACAAGTTGTGGTATAGGAATGTAATGGAATTCTATTGTGCTGTAAGAAACAATGAGCAGGCAGATTTCAGAGACACCTGGAAGGACTTGCATGAACTGATGATGAGTGACATGAGCAGAACCAGAACATTGTACACAGTATCATCAACATTATGTGTTGATCAACTGTGATAGACTTGATTCTTCTCAGCAATATAACAGTACAAGATAGTTCCAAAGGACTCATGATGGAAAAGGCTCTCTAAATCCAGAAAAAAACAAAACTGTGGAATATGGATGCAGATTGAACCATACTATTTCTTCTGGTTTTGGTACTGTTTTTCTTTTTTGAGGTTTTTCCTTTAGCTCTGATTCTTCTCTTGTAACATGACAAATGCAGAAATATGCTTAATGTGATTATACATATATAACCTATATCAGATTACTTGCTGTCTTGGGGAGGGGGGAGGGAGAAAAATTTGAAACTAGAAATCTTATAAAAACAAATATTGAAAACTATCTCTACATGTAACTGGAAAATAACTAAATACTTTTATAATTTTTAAAAAATAAAAAAAGAAGGGGAGGCTAGGTGGCGCAGTAGATAAAGCACTGGCCCTGGATTCAGGAGTACCTGAGTTCAAATCCTGCCTCAGACACTTGACACTTACTAGCTGTGTGACCCTGGGCAAGTCACTTAACCCCAATTCCCCGGCAAAATAGATAAAATTAAATAAATAAAAAAGAGACCTACTGCTACTACTACTATCACTATCACTACTAGTACCAATACCACTACCACCACCACCACTATAAATAGCTAGCATTTATGTAGCAATTCAAGGTTTGAAAAGGGCTTTATGCATATTACCTCATTTTATCTTCACAATAACCCTGGTAAGTACTTGCTATGAAATCCCCCTTTTTAGAGAGGAAAGCAGGGCTAAGTGACTTGCTCAAATGACACAGCTATCTAGTGTTTGAGGCTATATTTGAACTTTGTTCTCCCTTACCCCAAGTGCTCTATCTACAGCGTCAGCCTACAATCAAAGTTGTAGGTAACCCAAAGGATGAGATTCACGTTAGTAGGCTATATATGACTTGTACACAGGAAGTGGCATAAAAGGTGTCATCAAGGACATTTATGCCAAGGTCATTTGCCAAGAATGAAGGATCACAGAGGGACAGCCCAAGATCTTCCCTAATTAATCAATCATCATGTACTAAATGCCTACTATGTACCAGCAACTGTGTTAAGCTTTGGGCATACAAAAAAGAGGCCAAAGACAGACCCTGCCCTCAAGGAGTTCACAGTCTAATGGGTGTCTCTGGTGTCTGTGAATTAGAAGAAGTAGAAAGAAGTAGAAGAGCTTTCAGTGGGTTTCTTTTGGGTAGGTTTCTCTATTACAGGTTTTGAATGTTGTCTTTGGCAAGGAGATCGCATTAACTCCCTGAATTAGTTTCTGGGATCTTCATTCAGGTGACTGTTAGACATCTCCAAAAAGCAGTGATCATTGGAATCTGGTTCTTTATTCATTTCCCATTTTCAGAGTCAATAGTTGAAGTACACTGACTTTGAACTGTTGTGATTGCTTGGAGTGCGCATTTCTCAGTTTTATCTTTTCTTCTAGTTTGCTGTGGGTTTTTGACCTTTGCTCCAGTTAGTCAGTGGTATGACTGAAAACAGAGAACTAAGGCTGAAATTACTGAGGTATTAGTAACCAGTTATTTCCTTATCTGTTAAGATATACTTCCCTTTCCCCCCCCTTCTTTCTTTCTTTCTTTCTTTCTTTCTTTCTTTCTTTCTTTCTTTCTTTCTTTCCTTCCTTCCTTCCTTCCTTCCTTCCTTCCTTCCTTCCTTCCTTCCTTCCTTCCTTCCTTCCTTCCTTCCTTCCTTCCTTCCTTCCATCTGCTTCTTTCCAATGCCTTCTGACTCACCTTCTGAAGGAAGGATGCCTCCAGTATCCAATTTGTTTGTTTGTTTGTTTGTTTGTGGGGCAATGAGGGTCAAATGACTTGCCCAGGGTCACACAGCTAGTGTCAAGTGTCTGAGGTGGGATTCGAATTCAGGTCCTTCTGAATCCAGAGTCAGTGTTTTATCCACTGTGCCACCTAGCTCCCCGCCCCCCCCCACCCCAGTATCTAATTTAATATAAAATCTTGGCTTTAAAAAATGTTATTTATTTATTTATTTATTCACTCATTCATTCGTTGGTTCGTTTGTTTATTTTTTCTGCTTGGCTTTAAAGCCATTCTTCACTTGGCCCATTTCTACCTTCTCAGTCTTTTTCCACATTGTTTGTTCTTTGAAATAGAAGGTCTCCATTGGGCATTTTCTCTCCCTCCTCTTCTCCACCGAAGAAGCCATTCTTGATTCCCCCTTAATTAATGCTAATGTTTTCCCTCAATTGATCATCTGTTTACCCAGTATCTATCTTTGTTGTACATAGTCGTTTGTATAATTCTAGCACCCCACGGGAAGAGATGAATAGCATTTAACTAGATTTGTCAGCTCCTTTAAAGTTGTTTCTTGCCTTTCTTTGTATTCCTTGCACTTAGCACCCAACTATTAGGTATGTCTGATTGACTAATAACAGTACAGCTTAAAGTAAAAAAAAAATTTCTACTAAAAATAGAGCTTGAAGGGTTTGTGAAATACTTTACAGTATCTCATTTGAGCCCCACAACAACCCCGTCATGACTATTTTCTCCATCAGTCTCATCTCCTCCTCCCCCTAGGGGCCTTGCCCCTAGGAAACTGGGCTCTGATGCCAATCTTTGAGCTTCCAGGAACCAAGCTGCCATATGTCCTCCAGGCTAATGTCTTTCCACCCCCTCCTTTCTACGGTCACTTTTTGTGTAGGCTTCCTGCCTTTGAATGTATGCGCCCTGAGGGCAGGGCCTGTCTAGCTTGATAGTATCTGCTCAGCTGCGCCTGTGCCCAGTCCACTGCTATTGTTGTTCGGTGTCCAACAGACTCTTCTTCGTAACTCCCTGGACCATATATAGCCCACCAACACTGTCCATGGGGCTTTCTGGGCAAAGGTATTAAAGTGGTTTGCCGTTTTCTTCTCTAGTGGATTAAGATGTTAAGTGACTCTCCCAGGGTCACACAGCTAACGAGTGCTGCATTCGAATTCAGGTCTTCCCGACTCCAGGCCCAGTGCTCTGTCCACTGAGTCATCTAGCTGCCTCTGGTCCATAGTTTGGGCACTAAATAAATGCTTTATTTTTCTTCACTGATGAGGAGATTGAGGCACAGAGAGGGAAGGTGATGTGCCCAGGGTCAAGCAGCTGGTAAATGCTTGGGGCATGATTCGAACTCGGCTTCGGGCCAAAGTAATCCATCCATCCATTATCTTCTTCGAGGCAGGTGCTGCCCATTCTATGGCTTAAAAAACTGAGCCTCGGTTATGAGCCCACGCTCCGTAGTTCTCTTCAGCCTGAGCCTCAGTTTCCCGGGCTGCAAAATGGAGGGCGCCGGTGCCGGCCTCCCGCAGGACCGTGGCCAGGCGACCGCCGGCATGGGGCCCTGACCTTCTGTCCGGTCCCGGGAGGGGGCCGCGCGCGGGGACGTCTGGGAGGCGGCGCTGGCGTCCTCTTCTCCCCGGTCTTCTCACCTTTCTCCTCGCCCCTCCCCTCAGAGAGGCCCCTCAGAGCTCTCTGACCCCGGGCCACAGACTGGCGCGAGCCGCCCTCCTCAGCCTCGGGCGCCGGGACACCAGAGGTCACGTGGGACCGGGCCCGCCCCCGGCCCCCCCTCCCCTTCGCGGGCTGGGCGCCTGCGCAGAGCGCGGGGACCGGCATCCCCTTCCGGCTCCGAGTCCGTCCGTCGCTGCTCGGTATCCCGGGTTCTGCGGCGGTGGAAGTGCAGGCGCTCGTGGACGCGGGGAAGGCGAGGCCCGGTGAGTCCCTCCGGCTGGTGGCGGCGGCCGGGAACTTTCTGGGACTAGACCTGGACAGGGGATGTCAGGATTTGGGGGTGGGGAGGCTGCGGCCCAGAGCCTGCGGGGTGCAGGGGACCTGGGGGTGCAGAGGGTCTGAGGACCAGGTTTAGGGCTGGGGATGCAGAGGGGCTGAGGGTGTAGGCTTAGGGGGGCTGGGGGTGCAGATGGACTTGGGGTGAAGAGGGGCTGAGGTGCAGGCTTAGGGGGGGCAGGAGCCTGGGGCTGCAGAGAGGCTGGGGGCGCAAAGGGGTCAGGGCCCAGGCTCAGGCGGACAGGGAGTGGGGAGTACAGAGGGGCTGGGACCCAGGCTCAGGAAGGCAGGGGACTTGGGGTGCAGAGGCCTGAGCGGGGCCGGGCGGGGTGGGGAGAGACTTCAGCCCAGGGCCTGCGGCTGCAGAGGGGCTGGGGACCAAAGGGGCTGGGCCCCAGGCTCAGGAAGGCAGGGGGCTGGAAGTTGGAGCTGAGAAGGTCGGGGCTTGGGACAGGGGCCTGGGCGCTCAGGAATTTCGAGGCGGTGGAGGCCGAGGGCTTGGGAACCTTTTTGGGGATCAGCCATCTGGAGGTGAGGCTCAGGAACTCAGACGGAGAATGAAGCCTGGTTGGAGGAATCGGGGATTTTCAGGGGGCTAGAGGAGTCAGTGATAAACATTTATTAAGCTGGGGATGCGGAGGAAGACCCCACAGTCTAATGAGGAGATGACAGACAGACAGACACATGCAGTGTGGATACAGGTTGGTTGGAGCTGATCCACGGAGGGAAGGCACTCGAAGTTGAGACAGTAGCAGGAACTTGAAAGAAGCCGGGAGGCAGAGATGATGAGGGGCAGCATGCCAGGGATGGGGAGTCTGGAGATGGGACTGTCTGTGGTTGGGAAGGAGTTGAGAGGTAAGACTGGCTAAGAACTTACAGGAGAAGCCTGGGACTGAGAGCAAAAGTAGGGGGAAGGGAATCAGGGTCAGGGAGGCAGACTGGCAGAGATAAGGAAGAGGTCCCGACTGGTAGTTATGTTTGAGCACGGAAGAAGGGGGAAATACCTGCCTGTGGGTGAGGATTTCGAGATCCCAGGGGCCCCTGAGAAAGGCCTCGGGATTCCCAGGCTGAAGGCTCTGAGTTGGGAGTAGGATTCCCAGGACTGTGGAATAAGGAAAGGGGTGGGTGGGGCCTCAGCTGAGAAAGAAAGGGTGAAAAGATTGGGGAGGAGTTTTGTGGGAGAGTGTGGATCCGTCATTCTAGAAGTATTTATTAAGCACCTACTGAGTGTCTGACTCTGATAAAAAGGAAACAGTCCTTAACCTGGAAGAGCTTACTTAGATTGTGTCTGGAAAAACAACTTGTATACCTACGAGTAAATGCAAATTATCGGGGTGGGGAGAGATCCAGAAAGGAAGCAGTCCTGGAGCCGGACTGAGAAGGGATCTAGGGATGCAGAGAAGTGGAGCTACGGGGAGAGTGCCTTCCTGGCCCATGGGTCACTGGAGGATTGTGTATGGGGAGCAGCGAGGAGGTCTCCAGGCTCAGAAACTGCCCGACCTGCCCAAGGTCTCACCGAGGGTGAGTGACAGAAGGCATGCTTGACTCAGTCGAGTATGACTTCTACTGTTCCAAAAGTGGTGAATGAAAAAATGCCTCGATTAGACCCTCTCCTTTAGATTTTTTTTGTTGTTGAAAAGGCAGTAGGGAATAGTGAATATTGTCTATGAAATATTGGGATAGATTATAGGGTTTATGAGCTAGAAAAGCTAGTGACTGAAAGAAGATGAGGAGAGGCCAGGTAGGGCACTAGGATGGTTTATTTAAGGCTTAATAGTCTGTGTCCTTCTGCCTGAAGGTACTCTCTTTCAAAAGTGTGTTGGATGGGCATTACTTCGGCCACAGCAGTGGGAGCTGCCCATTCTGTCCTCTGTCTTTCCTCCTCCACATACTGAGCTGGCTCTTGGGCAGGACGTTTGTCCTGTGTCAGCACCACCTGTTTGAGACCCTGCTGTGTTTTGATGCACCTTGTGGAGACAGCTCCCCTAAAACTGAGTGTGGGGCTACGCTGGTTGGCCCTGGTTTTGAGGAAACTGGGCATAGTTTAGGTTCAGTCTGTAGCTTTGACAGGTCAGCTTGTATTAGGAAGAACTTGCTGTAATTAAAAAGAAACAAACAACCCAATCAGAAGGAACTTGGAAAGTTTCAAAGCAAATTCCTATGCCCGGGAGGAGGTTGAAACAAATGACCTCTAAATTACCTTCTAGTTATTAAGAATCTGGATTTTGAAGACTTGATTTTTTTTAAAGCTCAAGATGTTTGTGTGTGTGTGTGTGTGTGTGTATGTACATACACACATATGTATAAAATTGAAAGTTGCATTGGTATTTCCAGGAGTATATTTGGTTCTGAGAATGACAGCATCTAGGGCTATGTTAACAGTAATAGTTGATCTGTTAGGTTCTTAGCAGAAAAAAATGTCAGCTCCTAAGACCTCCTAGAGGTGGAGGTTTAAGCCAAAGCTTCTTAAACTGTGGGTCTAGACCCTATTTAGGGTCACATAACTGAATGTGGGGGGTCATGAAAAATGTGGCAACAGTCAAAGGTTATGTATACCTATTTTATATACCTATATACCCTGGGTCTTGTAAAAATTTCTCTGGTGAAAAGAGGTCAGAAGTGGAAAAAGTTGAATAAACCCTGGTCTAAGCAGTAATGACCGACTTAGATAAGATAAGAGACTTCGACTTACCTGCTAAGGAGTGAACAAAGGGGGTGTTAGGCTTGACTGAAGGATTTTTGAATCAGTATTAGTTAATGTAATGGGACTTTGATGATCTTTGGATTTCTCTACTAAGGTCTCCCCCAGTCTTAAGCAAGCTTAGTTTAGTGTCTTTGTTTTGTTTTGTGTGGCAGTGAGGGTTAAGTGACTTGCCCAGAGTCACACAGCTAGTAAGTGTCAAGTGTCTGAGGTCGGACTTGAACTCAGGTCCTCCTGAATCCAGGGCTGGTGCTTTATCCACTGCTCCACCTAGCTGCCCCTAGTTTAGTTTCGACATCAAAACTTGATCCTAGGACTCCTGACTCCCAGGTCAGTACACTTTCCACTATAGTCTTCAAGATTTAGGAACCTTAGAGGTCGTCTGTTCTAGTACCTTCTTTTTAAATATGAAAAAGCTGAGGCCCAGCAAGGTCCAGAGTGACTTGTTCTGAGCCCACACAGGTAGTAAAGCAGAGAACCAAAGTCTGTCACTGTTACTTCCCAGTAATTTTCTCCTGGGCTGGCCCCTGGCCATGGATTCCTAATAGAAACTTTCTTGTAACAAGCTAACTATAGTCAAGTAAAGTGAATCTGAACATTGGCCATGTGTGAAAGTGTGTGCTTCATTCTGTACCTCTGGCATAATAGATAGAGCACTGAATTCTCAGAGTCAGGAAGACCTGGGTTCAACTCTTGCCTTAGTTACTAGCTTTGTGACCTTGGGCAAGTCACTGGACCTCTCTTAGTTTTTCAGACTTTTTATGCCTTACTCTTCCTCCCTACCATTTACTCTTCAATCCAGTGACACTGGCCTCCAGGCCCTTGCACAATCTTTTGGCTTTGGATATATTCTGTGGCTTTCCCTCATGCCTGGAATGCTCTCCCATCTCATTATTCAAGTCTGAGCTAAAATCCTACCTTAATTCTAGTGCCTTCCCTCTCTTACTTCCTTCTAGCACCTTCTCTCCCTTCCTATTTATCTTGTTTGTAGCTCATCTGAACATCATTGTTTACTTGCTGTCTCCTCATTAGATCCGGAGCTCCTTGAAAGTAGAGTGGTTTTTGCCTCTTTATGTATCCCCAGAGCTTTGCACAGTGCCCTGCACATGGTGTGCACTTAATAACTTAATGTGTGGCTTAACATCTCTGTGCCCTGGTTTCCTTATCTGAGAAGCTTGAACTCAGTTGTCTGTGTAATTTAAAATTCTAAATGTGGGTTCTAATCTGTTCCCCCAGTTTTGGGGAAAACTGACTAAAATCACTGATAAAACGAGTTTAGATTTTTAAGGGTTTATTGAAATATAGAAAGAGAAAGATTGAGAACAGAATTCTTACAACCTTGCAATCCTATCTTTCCTCAGCTCCTCTCTGTCTTTCCCGCCAAGTCAGGAACAAGGCAGGCTCCCCTTTCCTCCTTCCTGTCCCCTCCCAGAATGGGGAGGTTCTTCAAGCTGGTTGGTTGATTGGGCCGGAAGTTCAAAGTTTTTTTTAGATTCTGAGAACCATGCTTTCTTAAGTACTCTCAAGTACCAACCAGATGTGCTTAGAATCTAGTCAACTACTAATCCAGTCAAATCAGCCAGTAATCCACTCAGGTGGGTAGTATCTGCCAAATCTCATCTATCACATTCCATTATCTTGACAGCCACTAACATGCTTTTCCAGATTTAATATCTATGATTGTATGACCTTTCTGCCAGAAAATGAAAGACATGTTTAGCAATCAAGTCCTTTGAGGTCATGATTTGGTGAACTGCATTAATCAGAGTTCTCAAGTCTTTCTTTCGCATTATTGTGACCCTCCTGTAAAGTGGTCTCTTGGTTCTACTTACTTTATTCTCTACCAATTGAATACATTCTTCCCAAGTTTCTCTGAATTCTATGTCATTTCTTAAGGTAGGATAATACATCACATTCACATCCACAGTTTATTCAGTTGTTAAGCAGGCCATCGGGTGCTCATTTTGTTTCTAGTTCTTGGCTTAACAGAAATGTTGCCATCAGTATTTGTGTGGTGGTGGTGGTGGGGGAATCTTCCTCTCTGTCTTTAACCTCTTAGGAGTGGGATTCTTAAGGCAAAGGGCATGGCCACACAAGTGACACTTGTGAGTTTGGTTCTCTGGTCCTGGAGGCCAGATGTATGGGCGCAAATCCTGGTTCCACACTGTTATCCAGAATGACTGGGCCAGTTCCACCGCCCAGCAGCCAGAGTGTATCCATCTATCTTCCCATTGCCTGATGGGCATCCTTCCACCCTGCTGCCCTGCCTCTGTTTTCCTTTCCTCTTTCCTTGGCTGTGTTCTCCCCATCTCTTCTGAAGAACTTTACCAAGAATGAGACTTGAGATGAATGAACTGACTGCATCATTTGGAGGGCTTCTAAGGGGAAGGTTAGCTTATCAATATGGCCTGTCCATTTTCCTCTCAGCCTCTGTATAGGTAGCACAGAGCTTTGGCGGTGTCTTTCATAATTTATCCTTTCCCCTTTATGTGAAGTGGGCTTTTCTTAACAGTAGAGAAGCACCAAAGCTTACTTAGGGGTGATTTTGCAGATAATAGTATATGTTTCATTGGTGAGCAGTAGTAGTTTCTTACCTGTATTAAGTACCTGTAGTAGGAGGTCACTTTTGGTAGTACACAGTGCCTATAAACAACCTTGTGAGAGAGGCAGGACCAGGATTATTCCCATTTTACGGATGAGGATACTAAGGATTATGGAGGGGAGGGGCATGTTATTCCTATTTGGCAGATGAGGAAATTGATGTCCAGAGAAGTCAGATGATTTGCTTAAGGCCACGCCAGTAAGTGTCAGAGGCTAGATTTGAACCCATTTCTCTCCCAACTCCAAGCCTAGCACTTTTCCCATGACCAGTCTTGTTTCAGAGCTTGGGGTAATGGGGTAATGGTACTGCACCCGGAGCCAGAAAAACCTGCATCCAAGAGTCCTTGGGACTCTTCCTTGCTGCATGACCATGGGCAAATCACATCAGCTCCCTCCAACTTACTTCTGTGAATCTCTTTGTATGACCAACTCTTCCCTTTGTAGGGTGTGTATGTGCATATGTACAGCGCTTTTCCCTTTTTATTTCCTCATTAGAGAGTCACATGAGCTTCTGCCCAGGAAGCCCACCTTGGCAGATAGCAGGTATATTTCTTTGGGGCAGAAATGCAAGGATCCTTTTCTTTCCTATTAGAAGTAGCGATTCCAGTTAAGACAGAGTCATCAGTTGTCGGGACATGAGCCATCAGGCTGCGTGCTGCAGTGGCCTGGAATGTTTACCTGTCACATGGCTGGCATGCCTTTGGTGCTGACGCAGAGCTGCCACTTCCTTCTAGCTGTGCTTCTGTCATAGCTCCATTTTCTTGGTTGTCAGAGTCTTTGCAACTTCCGCATTTATGAATTTGACAGATATTTTGATTTGTGTCTTAAGTAATGAAAAATTGGGGAGGCAGTGCTACTTAGTTTCAAAAGATCAAATGAGATAATGAATGTAAAGTCCTTTGCAAACCTTAAAGTACCATATAAATGTGAGTTATGATTAAGAGAAGGGTTAGCTAGGTGATGCAGAGCACTGGGCCTAGAGTCAGGAAGGATTCATGTTCTGAGTTCAAATCAAACCTCAGCCACTTAGTGGCTGTGTGACCCTAGGCAAGTCACTTTGCCCTGTTTGCCTCAGTTTCCTTATCTGTAAAATAAGCTGAAAGGAAATCTTAAACCACTCTAGTAATTCTACCCAAAAAATCGCAAATGATGTCTTGAAGAGTCAGACATGACTGAAATGACTGAACAATAACAACATAATTAAGAAAAACCTGTGATGTATAACCTGTATCTGATTGCTCACCCCCTAAGGCAGGGGTAGGGGGTGGAGAAGGGAGGGAAGGAAGGAGGATAAAATTTGGAACTCAAAATTTTAAATTAAAATGTTTGTTATTTAAAAAAAAAAAACAACCTGTGAGAATGTCAGCTTTACTGCTTTGTCGTGAAAACTGGGATGTTTCTAGGATTGGTAAGGAGCAGCTCTGTTGGATTGAAAGCCATCTTTCCATTTTCAGAACGATTTGCTAGCAGCGCCAGGCCTGCCAGGTAGACTATGGTAGGCACAGACTCACTATCCCTGCACATGAGAGAGATTTTTAGCAAAGTGAGTGAGAGATTCAGAGAGGCTTGGGAAAGAGCCAGGAGACCTCCCCTACTCCCTCCACAACTTGGGGCCAGTCTTCTCACCTGCCTGCAGCTCACTTTCCTCCTCTGGCCATCTAGATGGGGGTTAATTCTATGTCTCTAGGTCCCCAACCCGTGTCCTGCGTATGACTGCTTCGTTCAGACAGGCCTCTGCACCTTGTATAATCACATAGAAATACAAACCTTGGAACTGGTTATCAGCCAGCTTCTAGTTCTACTTTGGCTCATAGTTAATGTAGCCTCATACCTCATACATAGTTAGGATCCCAGAGCGTTGTTTAAAGCCAGAAGCAACCTTAGAGGTCCTGTAGGCCAGGGGTCATATCCTCTTAAGGGTAAAGAGCCATGTTCTGTAACATTCTTAGAATGCAGCTTTTTGCAAAGCCCCAATATGCATACTTTTCTGGATATGATTCAACAAGGTTGGTACTGTCACTGGGTAAAGATTGCAATACCCCCATCCTGTTTTATTTTTGCTCATGTCTTTCTATAAGATCATTGAGCCACTTTGAAAGCTCATAGAGACTGGAAGAGGTGACCCAAGACCCGGAGAAGGCCAAATGTTCTAATTTCCCAAAAAATGCAAGAGTGGAATCTGTAAACCAGTTTTATTTTGTTTCTTGGTAAAATGCTGTAATGTGTTACTTTTTTTTAATTATAAAAGTATTTTATTATTTTCCAGTTACATGTAGAGATAGTTTTCAACATTTTGGGGGGGGCTGGGCAATGGGGGTTAAGTGACTTGCCCAGGGTCACACAGCTAGTAAGTGTCAAGTGTCTGAGGCTGGATTTGAACTTGGGTACTCCTGAATCCAGGGCCAGAGTGCTTTATTCACTGCACCACCTAGCTGCCCCATAACATTTCTTTTTATAAGATTTCTAGCTTCAAATTTTTTTCTCTCCTTCTCCCCACCCCCCAAGACAGCAAGTAATCTGGTATAGGTTTTATATATATATATATATATATACATACATACATACATACATACATACACACACACATAATGACATTAAACATATTTCTGTATTAGTCATGTTATAAGAGAAGAATCAGAGCAAAAAGAAAAACAACAGTACCAAAACCAGAAGAAATAGTATGGTTCAATATGCATCCATATTCCACAGTTCTTTTTTTTTTTTCTGAATTTGGAGAGCCTTTTCCATCATGAGTCCTTTGGGACTATCTTGTACCGTTGTATTGCTGAGAAGAATCAAGTCTATCACAGTTGATCAACACATAATGTTGATGATACTGTGTACAGTGTTCTCCTGGTTCTGCTCATGTCACTCATCATCAGTTCATGCAAGTCCTTCCAGATTTCTCTGAAATCTGCCTGCTGTAACGATTGGAATGACGGCCACCTGCTGGAGACCTACTGTAGAAGAGTTCCACCCTTGAAGCGAAGGTCTTTGAGGGCAAGACCAGGAGTCTTTTCTTTGGCGTCAGGAAGTGACGCGAGCTAGTGGGAGGAGGAAGGAAGAGACTGGCGCTCGGTCTGGCATTTTTCCTCGGGACTCTGGTGGAGAGTGGAGCTAGAAATGCACTCTCCCTTTAATAGATAGGCCTTTCTCTCTTTACCAAATTCTTGTTCTCCTTAGTAAATGCTTAAAAGTCTAACTCTTGCTAAAGCTTATAATTTATTGGCGACCACTCATTGGATATTTTAGACAGTTTAGCTAGAATTTTAGCCCTTAACACTGCTCATCGTTTCTTATAGCACAATAGTCTTCCAGGCTGTAATGTTTTACTAAGGGGAGGGTTAGTGAACTTCAAGGCAAGGAAGGAGTTGTGATCTCAGTCAACTTGGCTTCATCAAGAATAAGTTGTGACATGAATCTCATTTTCTTTTTTCATAGTTGCTAGCTTAGTTGAATGAGAGAAATGGGATGGATATAATTTTGTGGGGTTTTTTGTTTTTGTTTTTGGTGAGGCAATTGGGGTTAAGTGACTTGCCCAGAGTCACACAGCTAGTGTCAAGGGTCTGAAGCTGGATTTGAACTCAGGTCCTCCTGACACCAGGGCCAGTGCTCTATCCACTGCGCCATCTAGCTGCCCCCGTTTACTTCATTTTGGCACAGCATTTGATAGTTTCGTGTTGTTATTGTGGAAAAGATGGAAAGATGTAGGCTGGACAGTAGTACAGCCAGGACTATCCAGAACAGGTTGAATGGCATAAATGGTTGGGCGTCATCAGATCGTGGCTGCAGAACCAGAAGAAACTTCTGAAGTCATCACAAAGTCCAGTGAGCAGATAGGAAATCTGAGGTCTAGAGAGATTTGCCTCAGGGTCTTGAGGTCAGGTGCTCTGTCTCTAAGCCAGTGATCCCACTGTCATCTTAGAAGGAGCTGCCAAAAGTGCTGCACTTGACCCTGTGCCTTGGTGACAGGTGTGGATGGTGGGCTTCTCAAGTTTGTCTGTGAGACAGCTGGGAAGGCCAGCTGACAGGCAGCAGGACAGAGTCAGGAGCAAGGTAGACCGTGAGGAAGGATGATCGTGCTGTGTGAGCTCTGGCCAAAGCAGTTGGGGATATTGGGTACAGAGAGAAGACTGAGAGGGGTGGAAGAAAGACAGTTCATTGTGTTCTCTTTGGCCCCTGCAGTCAGCCTAGGAACAGAGGTTAGAAGGTGCAAAGATGTAGATTCGTCATACTTTGGGCTCACTGAGCTCACGGTCCATTTAAATCCCAGATCTTTTTTCAATCTTCACTGACTCACTTTGGAGAGGAATTGGAGTAGGGCTAGATTATGGAGGGCCCTAGGGAGAAGTTAGTCAAACACTTGGCCCCAAATCCAAGCAACACTAGGCAGTGGCGGGGAACCAGATTAAAATGTAATTGGAAAAGACTTAACAAAATTAAAAATTCAAGAAAACATAGATGTTACATTTTTAATTAAGCCAATATGCCCCAATGGGATCCTCACTTCTGAATCCCTTTTCTATTTGAATTTGACACCACTGGTGTAATGGGGGAGGGGGAGGATGAATGTGAGAGACATTTTTTAAGGGCTGATTTCTCCCACTTAATTCAACCTCCACACTGCTACTAAATTCATTTTAATTTTCTGGTATTGCTTTTTATCACATTCTTCACATTGACTGCAGAAATCCCCCAAATTAATTGGACAATGGGACACTTTTGAACTTGAAATCTTGATGGGACCGAGAAGTGCTGTTTCTTGATAGGAAGCCAGAGGTGGCAATAGATGATATATTTATTGAATAAAAGTTGTGTTGGGTAAATGTTGGATTGAATTAGAAAAAAATGAGGTATTTTCATTTCACCAAACTGTCATGTGAATTAAGTACTTTGGGGATTTAATTCCATATTTGGTTTTTGTTTGTCTGTTTTTGGTTTTTTTTTTAGTGAGACAATTGGGGTGACTTGCCCAGAGTCACACAGCTAGTAATTGTTAAGTGTCTGAGGCCGGATTTGAACTCAGGTACTCCTGACTCCAGGGCCGGTGCTCTATCCACTGCGCCACCTAGCTGCCCCCATATTTCATATTTTAGGAAGGAGTTGTCTAAATTGCTGAGGGCTAAATGTAGCTCTCTGCCTTTTACATTTTAAATTACAATAAGACATCATTTTATAATGTTAAAAAAAAATTCCTATTAGCCAGGGATACAAAAAAAGAATGTGTGTGGGGGGGTGTGTGCAGTGAGTTTGCTGGCCCCTAATTTAAGGGGGCCCAAAATTGCTAGTATCAAATTTCTCACAGAAACCATCTTTGTCTAATCCTCCCAGTTGTAATTGTAAGATCCTTGAGGGAAGGTTCTGGCCTAAATTTATCTCTTATCCCAACTTCAAATGAAGTGATTTTGACTTTTACAGACACTTAGTAAATGTTGAATTGAGTTGCATTTGCATCTTTCAGATGCATATTCTACCAAACTACATGGGGAAACCCTAGCCTAGAGGAGAAAGAACACACTCCTCAGCCTGGCATAGAAGACCCCTGCGCATGGCCCCCAGCCTGTGCCGGTTGCACTAATCTTTTTGTCCTAACCATTGTCTGCATGCCACAGTGATGTCTATTTACTTGAGCAACTTTTTATCATGCCTGCTCCCTTTCCTTTCCTTGCCCAGCCCTGCACAGCCCTGCCTTGTCCTCCACCATCTAGCCCTTCCATGAAGCCTTCTCTACACTACACCACCCAATAGTGTTCTCTTCCTCCCCTGAACTCTGGCCTTCTCTGTCCTATAAATTCGATAATGCTGCCTAGAGACAGTGCTGGATTCGGAATCTGTAGAAACCGAGTTCGAATTCTGCCGCCTCTTACCTGCTTTGTGGCTCCAGAAAGATCATTTAAGGTTCAGAACCTCAGTTTCTTCTTCTGGAAAATGGGGATAATGATATCAATAGTATCTCCTTCCCTGGGCATTGTTAAAATCTAATGAAAATGTATGCAAAGCAGTATGTAAATGTATTATACAACAGCTGGTTTACTTGACCTATATTAGCCAAGTTATTTCAGATTGAAATAACTTGCCCTAGGCTACACATCGTTTGTGCCTTTGTCTTGTTTCTCTGGAGGTGATTAGAATCTTGGACACAGCCCCTAGAATAGAGTTCTGAACCTTAGGTCAGTAATTATTTGTGGAATTGTCTTAACTGAATTTTATTTTCTGACAAGAAAAAGTTTAGGCTTGGTACTAATAACTTCTGGGTGCTAATAGTGGATTTCTGTTGCCCAGCTCCTCATCCATAGTTAAGCTGGATTCTCTGTCTCTGAAGGTGTTTTGTTTTAAGTGGGGTTTTTTTGTTGGTTTTTTTTTTTTTTTTTTGCAGGGCAGTGGGGGTTAAGTGACCTGCCCAGGGTCACACAGCTAGTAAGTGTCAAGTGTCTGAGGCCAGATTTGAACTTGGGTACTCCTGAATCCAGGGCCAGTGTTTTATCCACTGCCACCTAGCCGCCCCTAGGTGTTTTGTTTTAAATAGAATTGCTTTTGATTTGTCTGGATTATTTTCCCTGTAGTCCTGCCTTTGCCTTCTCAGTGTCTAGTTCTTGTCTAGTTCTGTAATTCTGTGACATTACAGCTGTCTTAGACCACAGATGTGAGACATATGTGAAAGCACTTTGAAAGACAAAATTGTTATCAAAATATAAGTTAGTGGCCTTAGAGTATTAGCAGGCTTTATGCTTTCTACTTGGAAGGTGAGAACAACTTAACAGCCAGATTATTAAAGTACATTAGTTAAACAGATGCTTCAAAATATTTGAAAGCAAGTTTTTGTTGAAGAGAGAAAAAGTGTGTGATTTCATCTCCATCTTGGGGGTCAGTGACCAGGACAACATTGGGCTTTGAGAGTTGGCATTCACTGTACACTGGCTGGTAGAAACTATAAGAGAATTTAAAGATGTAAGTGATTTTTTTCCTCTGGCCATGGAGATGAGGGGAAGAACACTGTTTAAATATATTCAAACTCAAAGTAATGCTGGTGAATTTTGGAAGATTCTCAAACTTTCCTCATCCAGGAACATCATGCTGACTTCTTTAAATTAGAGAGAACCAATCTTGCTAGAAGCATTGGAACTTGAGACTCCCTGAGACCCATCCTTGGTCCTGTTTTCTATGAACAGGTCCCTTCAGGACTCCAGGACTCCTTTGCACAGTTAGCATACTCCTTTTTGTGTGTGTGTGCGCACGCATGCGCACGCAGGGCAATGGAGGTTAAGTGACTTGCCCAGGGTCACACAGCTAGTAAGTGTCAAGTGTCTGAGGTTGGATTTGAACTCAGGTCCTCCTGAATCCAGGGCCGGTGCTTTATCCACTGTGCCACCTAGCTGCCCACAGTTAACATACTCTTGGTTCAAGTCATTTGCTTTATTTTCACTTACTGGAAATAACCCTGTTATTATTACAATTCTAGGACCACCTGTGGAATGAAGACAAAAAGGACCAGGTTGTCTTGGCAAAGGGTCCTCATTAATAGAGTTCAGACTTGTTTAGAAGACAGGCCTCCTTTCCAGGAGGGAGCAATCAGGTCTAATGTTCTTTAAAAGAACCAGGGTTATTTTATTTCCTGTTGTAGCATGATGTTTTGGAAAATTAGTGTCAGTGAACTCTGTCCTTGGGCATTGCCTTCCGCTAGTAGGTCTTTGTTGAACTCGCTGACCTTAATACTATTTCAGGTTTCCTTTCACACAAATGCAGTGTCCTTGAATAATTTCCCTAATACACTGAGCACAAACAGGTTTTCCTCTGGCATTGTATATATGTGTTTTCCTCTTCTTACTTGGTTTTTAACAATGTGCTTTTATTTTTGTAAGAGAAATTAGTTTGTTAGGTATTTTCTGGAAGATTTTTGTAGGTATGGAATAGCTGGTTATAGGAATTATTCCTTCCCAATAACCTTTTCACTTTTGGTAGGAAAGCTGTATGAGAACAAGTATAACTCAATTTGAATCAAGTGTTTTTCAGTAAAAGCACTTTTTTTTCTAGCTCCCATAATGCCTAATTCTTTATTTTCAGTTGTATCGATCATGTAGTTGATGCAAATAGTCCAAAACGCTGGCTGGATCTTTTTTTGACCCTACATTTGTTGTTATATAGAAGTAGACCCTGATGTTAGAAAAGGCCATTTTGGTCCAGCGACCTACCACTCAGCAGGGCTCTTGGCAGCCCTGGAGAATCTGTGGGACCAGATGTAGAGAAGGCAGGAACCGCTTCCTTGAGCTTCTCTGGGTTGCAGGATACTCCTTTCCCTAAATGCTTCTCTGCTGCTTTTCCCCAGGGTTATGCCGTTCAGAATTTTACCTGGGAGAGGTTTTTTGGATTGGGGGGGGGGGGGCTTGAATCATTCAGGCCTGAATGTGAATGATTCACCTGAAGTGTTTTCCTCTTAACATTTAGTTGTGCTCACTTTTAGGAAAAAGAGAGTTTTGTTTAAAATGGAAGGAATGAAATGGGAAGAAATGTAAAGTGACTTTGGAGTTTGGAGCAGAATCCTTTACTTGCCTGAGTATTCTTGGTTAGTCAGGTTGTAATAGAGTTGATTATGCCCAGTCATATGATTTTGACTGTGCTGGGGGAAATTTCGTTAGCTTTATTCCTTGACCAGAGAAAAATCTTCCTGTTTATGTGAATTGGGCTTTTTTGATAGAGGAGCAACCTCTTAAATAAATGATACAGTACAGGTGACCTTTTTGGAAATAGATTTGTGATCTTGCCCAAGGGTCATTATTTTTATCATCTAGGAATCCTTGTTTGTGAAGACTGAGTTTGTACCTGATTTGTACTTTGGGGTCATGTTATATGACTTGCTGGTTTCATGCCAAGAATGTTGTTCTTTGGATGGCTTAACCAGTAACATTGCTTTGCAACTCCTTAGTGTTAGTGAATAAGAGTGTAGGGTTTGACTAAAAATTAGACTTTTTCCTTCTTTCTCTATTAATTTTGAAAAATACCATGTTTCCTTTATGGACTGATATTATGGAATAATTTAGACTTTTTTAAAAATTTCAGACTGTGCAGTGAATGTTCATAAGAATTGTAAGAATTTACTGGCCGACTGCAGTAATAGCAGTAAACTCAAGGTAGGTTTTAAACCCAGCTCTTCTCCCAAGAAAGTAATTGGCAGACATTTTCAATTTAAACATTGGATATAAGTTAAACTACTAGGATGATACATGTGAATTAAGAATAGGGCCCAGTGCCTGGTTCCAACATTGGTTTATCATCTCCCAGAATTTTCCTACCTTTAAAACTTGAAGCATCCTCTCCAGCATCTCACTGTAAGAGATTTCAGAAGTCATCCATACCTGCTCAGGATTCCTCTCCACAAAATGCCTGAGAAATGACCATCTAAGCTCTGTTTGAAGACTCTTGTTGATAAGGAACAGCCCACTCTACTTTGATTATTTCCTCATTAAATCTAGTCAAAATCTGTTTCTCTGCAACTCTTACCCATTTGTTCTGATTCTGGTTCTGACCTGTGAAGCCAGACAAATTCAGTCTCTCTTCCTACATGAAGACAGAACTATTATATCTCTCAAGTTTCTCTTCTTCAGGTGAAATATCCCTACTTCCTTTACAATTTATCCTTTAAATTAGAGGACGTGGGTCTCCTAGCCCCTTGTCATTCTGTTTGCTCTCTTTTGCATGCAATCCAGCTTGTCATTGTCCTTCCCTAAGATTTGGCTCTGAGAACCCATAGCAAGATTCCAGATGTGGTCTGACCAGGACAGCTTATAGTGTTAATGAATTCTCAGATTATTATTGTATCATCACACTCTGGAAGCTTGCACTTCTCTAAGATCACCAGATCTTTTTCACGTGGAAAAATCAGCTGATTATCTACTATCTTAAGCTTGCACAGCTGATTCTTTCAATTTGAGTGTAAGAAGTTTATGATTATGCCTCTTAGATTGATTTAGCTCCTCATCTTAACCTATCCAGAAAGATGTTTGGAGATCTTGGTTTTGTCATCCAGTGTGTTAGTTATGCCTCATCTCTGAGTCACTATCAGATCTGGTGAGCATACCATCTATGTCTCCTCCAGGGTGAAGAGTACAGGATCCCTCTAAATTAACATTGATCCATTAATGACTACTTTTTCACCAGCATCTTTCAAGGACGATATTAAGATGAATGAGTAAATATTTGCAAAGATATTTCAGTTCCTGTTAGAAAAGTCTTATGTGGAATAAAAGTGTTTTATCACTATTTCTAGTAACAGTGTTTCATGCCATGAAGTAGGACTGTATTTTATGTGCCTATTTTAAGGATGTTCACCCCTAAAGGGAGCAGGTCCTGATGTCAGGCACGGGTAATGACCCCTTCAACTTGGACAGCAAATTCTCCATAATCACCAGAATGACAGACGGTAGCTGTTATTAGGCAGCATTCACTTGTGTTCATTTGTATAAATAAGTGCACCTATTCTCACTGACAGTAAGATTTTGTAACATCTTCTGAATTTTCAGCTTAGTTTTTTGAAACTTGAATGTGCCTGCTATGCACAAGCCACTGTAGGGAATATAATCTTAAGACAGCCCCTGCTCTCATGAGACATTTAGTAATAAAAGATTTTCATTCAGGAAAGTTGACATTAAAATGGTTTTTCTGGCTAAACCCAAGTTAACCATAAAAATTTAATGAATGAGAACCTCTATTCCCCAAGCATTTCTCTTATCTTGAAAGTTTATTTAATTAGGCTAGGTTCTAACTTTCCAAGAAGAATTCTGCATTTCATTTTTTCAGGCCTTTATTTCTAAGCTATGGATCATGCCCTTTCTTCCAACAAAGATTAGTTATAGACCTTTCTCTGGGTATTTACGGCTTCATTTGAGATGACTCTTCAGTCAAGATAAACCACTGATTTGTGATCCTAAACATAGCAAATATTCTTTAAAATGAAGGACTTGGCGGGGCAGCAGGTGGTGCATTGTCTAAAGCCACTGGCCTTGGATTCAGGAGGACCTGACTTCAAATCCAGCCTCAGACAGTTGATACTAACTGTGTGACCCTAGGCAGGTCACTTAACCCTCATTTCCCCTCAAAAAACCAAAATAAAATAAAATAAAATGAAGTACTTGAAAATCAATTTCATCTCTCTTTACTTGATGTAACTGCTCTATATGAAGTATCAAACCTTGGGGTTACCTTAAGTAGTGACCTTAGGTATTTGGGCAAGTGTCAGGAGTCTTTGCCGATTCTCCATTATTGCTGCAAATTATCAAAACAAGTTATCCTGAATTCAAATACTGCTTGGCCAATGAAAAAGGAACTAGTGAAATTTGGAAACAAGATAGCTTTTATTGAAGTTGGAAAGAAAGTGTTGAGGACTTGGAACCTTTACACTTTAATCTTCAAAAGCATTTGTAGAAAATGGTGCAGTGATGGTACATTTATTTAATAGGATGCAAATCAAAATTTGTGCCCAAAGTAATTTTCATTGTTACTTGTGTTTTCTTTCCATAGCAGAAAGATTTCCAGCATAAACCTCCAGGATCTCCACAGAGTTTGGTACAAAGCTCAATCCAGAGTCTTTATCAAGGTTTGTTCCAAATATCATTTCTCAGTTTTAAAAGAATATATGTTAGATTTAAAGTTTTTAAAGATTTTAGTTGTGTTTGAGAAAGGCAATGCTTCAGCTTTGTAAATCACTCACTGAAAAGCAAAGTACCATTTTCTTCCCAAGTAGCAAGGATGAAGAATGGCTGGGGTTTTTTGCTTTTGCTTTTTCACTTAGATTTTTTTTTTCTCTGCGTTAAGCCCTCTTGCTGTGTAACATCAAAATGAGGTTGTCATGAGAAATCGATGTGTTAGTTTCTCATCGATTACGTCTATTCTCAGAGCTTGGAAAAGACTAGAACTGTGAACTGAAAACTTCTTTTTACATCATTTTCCTGATTGTCTATTTAAAACTTAGCTTAAGCTGGAGCTTGCTAGAAGGCTCCAGAGATGACAGATATTCTTGATCTGAAAGAACAATCTTCATTGAAATGAAGAATGATTTGGAAGGGATAAAAACTTGTACAGAATGAACACGGGCCAGTTCTTTCCGAAGTGTCCTGTTGGTGCCGGGCCCAGGACACTCCTGCTTCCAGAGGCAGACAGATGATCTTTTGGGGGGCTTTTTTGATGAGACGGACACAGTGAAGGAATTCTTGCCCACAGTGCAAATGAACATATCTTCTGTTGAGAAGCAGTAGGAATCTGCACATTTAGTCTGTAAAATGCTTTCTTCAGAATCGGTATTTTGCAAAGCTAATGTGTGAAGGATTTATTTAGGCTGTGTGCTTGAAATGGATCAGATGGTTGTTTCATAGTTCTGCCTTTTGGAGGGAGGCTTTCTCTTAGGTTACTTTAAGTCCTGGTTAGTGACACCAGCAAACCTTATTAATGTCTTTTTGCACATGTGAGATGAGATTCTCCCTGTAAAGAATTCGTTCTAAACTTATTGTCTTAAAAGAAATAAGATCAGGCTACTTGCTAGAGGGCCATTGTCTTTGGGGCCAGATAAGGTCTTAGAGCTGAGGTTATGACAGAGTACTTGCTCTGTAATTGTCTGAAGTGCTCACTTGAGAGCTTTTTAATAAGCAAGGAAACTGAGGTAACACCAGGGCTCGTGGTGTGAGTGAGACAAGGCTGCTGCTGTTGCCAAGGGCCGTCTCATCATTTCTTTTAAGGCAGACAATGTCTTCCATTTTCACTGTTCTGCGCTTCTTATTTTAGTATCTGTTCCTTTGCCGAGTCTCCAGTGAAACAGCTCTGTGGTACGTAGTCTGGTTGACTGTGATAGGCTGACAGCAATCAATATGAAATCTCAGCAGTGTGCAGACAGTGCTAATTAAACGCCAAAGATGGCGTTTGGGTTAGGGAGATAGTACTAGGCAGTTGTGGTGCACTTCTCCTTGTGACCAGTAGAGGAAAGCTCTAAGAAATTGCTGACCTTGGACTCCTTGGATTTCTGTTTCAGAGAAATAGCATCTTATTCTGGCTATTTGCTCTTAATATCTCTGTTAAAGCCAAAGGCACAATGATCCATCCTTTACAAATTGAATTTGTCATCTTTTAGACATGGACCGGCAGTTTGTGCTTGGTGCTGTTATCCTCAGCTCATTTGGGTAAAACACTCCCACCTGACATATGGCCATACAGTTCATTCATTCATTCATTCATTTGTTTATTCATTCATTCACTTATTTATTTTTTGTGGGACAATGAGGGTTAAGTGACTTGCCCAGGGTCACACAGCTAGTAAGTGTCGAGTGTCTGAGGCCGGATTTGAACTCAGGTCCTCCTGAATCCAGGGCCGGTGTTTTATCCATTGCACCACCTAGCTGCCCCTGGCCATCCAGTTTAGAGCCCAGGTTGGCAGTCTGCTGAAGAGGCACGATATGAATTCTGTAGGACAATTATTTCCATATCCCTGAAAATATTTGCCTATTACTGATAGTTTTCATTAGCAGTAGAATGGCCCAAATGAAAATTTAATCGGGTCACATTGAAGAACTTTGGCTAGCAAACCTTTCTAGGAAATAGTTGTTTGAAAGAGATGTGGTACATGTCTACATGAATCTGTTGAAGCCTTCCCGAAAGGAAATTTTCTGTGCTTTTTTTTTTCCTTGTGTTTTTTTTTACCAGTGTCTTTTCGTTTTTGTTTTGTTTTTTTTTTTTTTTTTTTTAGTGAGGCAATTGGGGTTAAGTGACTTGCCCAGGGTCACACAGCTAGTTAAGTATTAAGTGTCTGAGGCCGGATTTGAACTCAGGTACTCCTGACTCCAGGGCCGGTGCTCTATCCACTGCGCCACCTAGCTGCCCCTTACCAGTGTCTTTTCAAGGATTAGAAATTATCTGCTATGTACATTTTATTTACAGAAGTAATAGCTTGTGTTCATATCTGTTAGGGTGATATAACAGTTTCCCAACTGTAACTGTGGGAGGCAGGTAGTCAACAAGTATTTATTAAGTGCCAACTATATGCCATGTGTTGGGCTAAGTCTGGGGATAGAAAGACACAAGACAGTCCCGCTCTCAAGGACCCAACAATCTAATGCAGATATTATGACAGATGAGGACATTGAAGCTCAGAAAGGTTGAGTTGTTTGCCTGTGATCACATCATAAGGAAATATTAGAGGCAAAATTCTAACTCAGTTCTCCCGACTGTCAAGCCTTGTGTTCTTTCCACTACACCATAGTATTTTTTACATATCTCTCTTCTGCTAATGATTGGTGTTTGTCCTAATGATCTTTTCTTTAAATTATTTTTATTTGGGGAGAGGCAGTCAAGGTTAAGTGATTTGCCCAAGATCACATAACGAGTAAGTTTCTGAGGCTGTTTTTGAACTCAGGTCCTCCTGATTCCAGGGCCTGTGCTCTATCCTCTGTGCCACCTAGCTGCCCCTTGTCCTAATAATCTTTCTTCCCTACCCCCCACCCCCAGATTTATTTTAACTTTTTTTTTTTTAAGATTCCTTCCCTTCCCCCTCCCAGATTTGGTAAGCAATCAGATATGTTGTCCTAAGAATCTTGAGGCCCAATAAGGTCCTGAAATGCCATCTTAATTATCAGAGGCAGATTTAATTATGTTCATTATAGTTTTAGTCTAGTGCATCCTAATTCATTAAATATATAATAATCCATATATGGTAACTATGAATTAACCAGTGTTTGGGCAAATATGAGCGTCCAGTCAACAGACATTTATTTCTTGGTTGCTCTTTCTATGCATGACACTAGTTCAAAAGCCATTGATGTACAGAGATAAAAACAAAACTCTTCCTGGCCTCAAGGAGCTTGTGGTCTCCTGAAGGACTAAGACATGGGTACAGCTAAGTAAATACAAGAAAGTTTGGGAAGGAAGCGAGCATGAAGAACAGGGGGAGATGAGAAAAGGCTTCATGAAGGGGTGCCCTTGGAACTGAGCCTAAAAGGCTGGCAGGACAGGCAAGCGCGGCAAGCCAAGGAGAGAAAAGAGCCCCCATGCAGACCTCTTGGACCGCGTGAAGGGGAATAGGATCAGATAAACCTGGAAAGGTAGTAGAGGACTTCATAAATGCCAGGCTGAGGAGCTTGTATTTTATCCTAGAGTTAATAAGGAACTGACTGAAGATGTTTTTAGCAGGCAGAGGAGTTTGAATCCTGTCTGTGCTTATGATCCCTGATTGAATATGAGCTCCTGCAGACCAGAGGTTGGTGCTTCCTTCTTTCCCTGTCCTCGGTGCCTGGCTGACACAGTCAGTCCTTGGCACACAGTAGGAATTTAATAAGTGCGGAGTGATTGGCTGTGTGACATCGTTTAACCCCTTTGGGCTTCTAGGGTACTGGATTAGATTTCTAAAGGGCCCCTTCTAGCTTTAAACCTGTGATCCAGCCAGCCCCTCAGCTTTCTTTCTAAAGTCATTTGCTCAGTACTAGCTCTAGCTCTGCCTTATTTCCTTATCTGCATAGTGAATCCAAATTTAGTGAGATTGATGCCTCTGTAGAAGAGGAAGCTTGGATTCAATGGAGGCCCCCACCTTGAGTCCCTTCCCACCTCTGACCTGTCAAATAGATAATAATACCAGGAGTACTCAGCTCATTGGGCTGTTAGGCTGTATGTGGACTGATACATAAATGTGAGTTACTGTTTTAACCCTCCTGGGTTAGGTGTAATACTACTTCACCTGAATCATACACTTTAAATGCTGATATTCCCTACCAGAAATGTTATGTTTGAAATAGCCTGTATCTTTCTCTGTATTTGTTTTTTTGTTGTTGTTTCTTTATTTTTTTGGCGGGGCAATGAGGATTAAGTGACTCGCCCAGGGTCACACAGCTAGTAACTGTCAAGGGTCAGATTTGAACTCAGGTCCTCCTGAATCCAAGGCCAGTGTTTTATCCACTGTGCCACCTAGCTGCCCCCTGTATCTTTCTCTGTAAAGAAGGTACAACTGTGATCACTTTTAAATGCCAGTCCATATTAAGCCAGCCCTGAGATCTGAATTCTAATTCCAGTTCTGAAATGGAGAGTCCAAAGTATATATTAGCTAACTCTTTACTTTCTGGGCATACTTTATGCCAAAAGTACCAGTTCTAATGTTTTACATAGTCATACATGTATAACCCTTATCTGATTGCTTGCCTCCTCAGAAGGCAGGGAAGGAGGAAGAAAAATTGGAACCCCAAACTATAAATAAAAATGTTTATTACATTTAAAATTTTTCTTAAAAAAATAAATAAAAGCGCCAGTTTTTTGATAGACTGCTGAGAACTAATAGGTTTACTGCTTCCCTTCTGCTGACCTATAGGTGGTTTTTCCAGTCCAAAGCAAGTGATAGCAGACACCCTGCTAAAGCCAGCCACTGGGCAGATTTATTTTATCCTTATAATGTATGTCTCCTTGTGTGGAGTCTAGCTCTGAACTGCCTTTTTTGTGGTAAGAATCAAATTGGTGCTCAAGCCTTTCTCAGTCAGGCTTGGCTGGAAATTGGTATTTCGACTGTGAGGAAAATTTAGCATAATGATGGTTTTGCCATTCAGAGAAATGCATTTTTTTTCTAGTAGAAAACACAGGGATAAACATATCATTTTAATCGGTAAATTAATTAGCAAATGGAAGGTACTCTTAATATTAAATGAGTATATGTCATTGGTAATATCAAAAGTTCTGATATTAAGGTTCTCTTCATGGTGTTTTGACCCCAGTGTAGCCAAATACTATACTTTGCAATCCCTTCAGGTCAAAAATCAACCTACCTATACATTATTCCGCTCTAGGTCTGAATGTCAGTTACTGCTGTGATGATATAATTGTAATTTATATCATAGGGGATAGCAATTTCTTTTCTGATCTGTTTATATTCACATTGGATGTAAAATGATCTTTGCTTTTTATTACCTGTGAACTGTGATGGGCTTTGGTGTTTTATAAACGGAGAAAATACTTTGCAGTTTCCACATTAAATGGGCACAGTAGGGACCAATTTCCTGCCCTTCAGACCTGCTGATTTAGCCAATACAGTAAGTTAAGTGGAGCTTTACATTTCTAGAAGGATCACACGGTACTATAAAGCCAGTGCCTCTCAGATCCTCACGGTGCTCGGTTGGAGGGACCCAGGTGTCAACATGGGCAACGCAAACTCCAAAAGCGGCAGCCGAAACGGCTCCATCCCGGGTCATCCCGAGCTATCTTTTTATGGCTCTTTTCCCAGGAAATGGAATGACAATGTCTTTTTGGATAATGAACTCTTAACATCCAAGATCTTGTCGGCGCTTCGGCCACATTCTGAAAGGGGCTTGAGAACTGGAAATCTTCAATGTCCTGCTCGTTTTCTGAGCACCAATTCTGTGTTTGCATCCGTAGCAGCTTCTTTGAAAGAACAGCCTCGTAGCACCCTCTTGGGATCTAATGGCACCCCAGTTCTGCCCAGGAATGTCGGAATGACTATCTCGACCAGAGCAAGTCTTCAGGCAGCAGTGAACACTGCTGGAAGTCTGAATAGATTTGGGTAAGTTGGCTTTTTTCATATAGCATCTTGATTTCCCATCTCTGTTTAAATGTGATTAATTAAGCATGTTTCATGCCACGAAAATTTTAACTTGATTATTAAATGTTCTGTCAAAAGATGATCCTGAACTCGTAAGACTGGAGGGTGCCTTTTCTTTGGTTAATGAAATCCTACCCAACACTTGGCTTTTTGCTCCCTGGCTTGTTCATTGTATTTCTCAAAACTGTTAGGATTCTGAGTTTTCTTGCTGTGTTCATCTTTTTTCCTATTCGTTATGCTAATGCTTATCATTTTTTTACCATTCTTTGACTCAGATTCTCCAGACAGTTGCTGGGGTTATTTAAATTTATATTCACAGGGTCAGAGATCTGTTATTCTGCTATTTACTTCAAGGAGACCTAAAGGTGTAGGGCTAGTACTTAAATCTGTCTACAGATTAGAATGAGTGCCAAAGGATCCCAAACAACCTACCCTCAATACTTAGTTTTTTACCATTTGTTGTAATGTATTCCTAATTTATCATCCCTATGACAAAGAGAAAGTGTATGTGGAAATTATATATAAGGCAGACAGCCAAATTTATCTAATTGACTAGATGAAAATTGTATTTTTTTTCCTGTTTAGACCAGGTACAGGAGAGATGGATGAAACTGATTCTGGATTTCTGAAATTCAAGCAGGCGACAGATGATTCTCTTTCACTTGCATCATCAACTGCTGAATCTGTTTTCGTTGAAGGTATAAAAGTCTTTTTACTATTTCAAGGATTTCAAATAATTTTGTTGCAGCAAATGCTATTACTAGTATGTTAAAAGGCATAAAGGTTAAAGGAGGGTGGAATAGCATAGGGCTTGGCATCTCATGAGTCCGAATATTTGTGCTTTTTAATTAGATTCCTACTCTGCCTCACTAAGGAGTGAAATAGAAGCGGATACCCAGGAGTTTGAGGCTGAGTCCTGGAGTCTTTCTGTAGAACAGCCGTATGCAAAGAAACAAAAAAAGGAAGTACTGAAAAGGCAAGATGTCATCTACGGTAAGAACTGTTGCTTGCTCCCTGTTCACTAGCAGTGCCCTCCAGTTATTCATTTTTCTAGATGTTAAAAAAGAGCTTATTTTTAGCAGAGTGTCAGCTGGTCATTGTGTTGTACCATTTCCTCCAGTCCTCTCTGGACTCCAGAAAAGTAATGGAGCAGGTGTTGTCCCAGCCCTGCCTCTTCCTTCTTCTGTTACCTTAGTCAATTAACTTAAGCTTTCTCTGCTTGCTTAGCTGTAAAATGGGGATTTGTTTCATAAATAAAAGTCGGTGGTACTCTTGGCTTTGTTCCTGTGATTTCACTGGTGTAGGACATTCCTGGTGTGAAAACTCCCTCCACTGATGCAGATGAGCAACTCTTGGGTAACTTGATGGCTTAGAAAGGTGCCACGATACACTACGGCCAAGTGGGATTTATACCAGGGATGCAAGGGTTGGTTCAGTATTAGGAAATCTATTGGCATAATTGACTATATCAATAACAAAGCCATCAGAATTCTTATGATTATCTCAATAGATGCAGAAAAAGCCTTTGACAAAATACAGCACCCATTCCTATTAAAAAACACTCAAGAGTATAGGAATAAATGGAGGTTACCTTAAAAATGATAAGTAATATTTATCTAAGGTCATCAGCGAGCAGAATCTGTAATGGGGATAAGTTAGAAGCCTTCCCAATATAATCAGGGGTGAAACAAAGATGGCCCCTTATCACCTCTATTATTTAATATTGTACTAGAAATGTTAGCTATAGCAATAAGAGAAGAAAAAGAAATTAAAAGAATTAGAATAGGTAAGGAGGAAACAAAGCTATCATTCTTTGCAGATATGTTAGTTATACTTAGAAAATCCTAGTGAATTAGCTAAAAGACTACTCGAAATTATTAACAACTTTAGCAAAGTTGCAGGATACAAAATAAACCCACATAAATCATCAGCATTTCTATACATTACCAAGTCCAGCAGCAACAGATAAAAAGAGAAGTCCTATTTAAAATAACTGTAGACAATATAAAATATTTGGGAGTCTGCCTGGGAGATAAACCTATATGAACACAACTATAAAACAATTTTCACATGAAAAAAGTCAGATCTGGACATTAATTGCTCACGGGGAAGCCAAGCCAATATAATAAAAATGGCTGTCCTATCTAAATTAATCTGTTTATTTAGTGCCATACCAAACTATCAAAAAATATTTTATAGAGCTAGAAAAAATAACAAAGTCATCTGGAAGAACAAAAGTTCAAGGATATCAAGAGAATGAAAAAAATGCTGAAGATGGTCTAGCAGTACCAGATCTCAAACTGTATTATAAAGTGACAATTATCTAAACAGTCTGATACTGGCTAAGAAATAGATGGATTAGTGGAATAGTATGAATTCAACTATAATAAATGACTATGGTGATTTAGTATACGATAAACCTAAAGATACAAGGTCTTGGAACAAAAACTCATTGTTTGACAAAAACTGTTGGGAAAACTGGAAAACGGTATGGCAAAAAGTTGGTATAGCCCAACATCTCACAGTGTGTATTAAAATAAGGTCAAAATGGGTATAGGATTTACACATAAAGGGTGATAGCACAAGCAAATTAAAATTTGTGGACAAGGGAAGAATTTAGGACCAAAGAAGATATAGAGAGTAATACAAAATGTAAAATAAATAATTTTGATTACATAAAATTTAAAAGTATTTGCACAAACAAAACTAATGTAACAAAGATTATAAGGGAAGCAGAAAACTGGGAAAGATTTTTTGAAACAAGTATTTCTGATACAGCCCTCATTTCTCAAATATAGAGAACTGAGTCAAATTTGTAAAAGTACAAGTCATTCCCCAATTGATAAATGGTCAGAGGATATGAACAGGCAGTTTTCAGACAAAGAAATCAAAGCTACCTATAGTCATAAGAAAAAATGCTCTAGATCATTATTGATTGAAGAAATGTAAATTAAAACAACTCTGAGGTATCACCTCATGCCTATCAGAGTGGCAAATATAGCAAAAAGAGAAAATATTAGATGTTGGAGGGGATGTGGGAAAGCTGGGATGCTAATCCACTGTTGGTGGAGCTGTGAATGGATCCAACCATTTATAACACCTCTTTTTTGTAGTGGCTAAGAATTGGAAATCAAAGGAATGCCCATCAACTAGGGAATGACTAAACTAACAGTAGTATATGATGGTGATGGAATATTATTGTGCCATAAGAAATGACAAGCAGGATGATTTCAGAAAGGCCTGGAAAGACTTGTATGAACTGATGTGTAATGAAGTGAGCAAAACCAGGAGAATGTTGTGTACAATGGAAGCAATATTGTTGATGAAGAACTGCGAATGGCTTAAGTATCCTCAGTAATACACTGATCCATGACAATCCCAAAGAACTAATGATGAAACATACTATCCACCTCCAGAGAAAGAACTGATATTGATGGAACACAGACTAAAAGCATGCTATTTTTCACTTTCATTTTTTTTAAATTCAAGTTTTTTTATACAAAATGACTAATGTCAGGGGCAGCTAGGTGGTGCAGCAGATAGAGCACTGGCCCTGGATTCAGGAGGACCTGAGTTCAAATCTGGCATAGACACTTGACACTTACTAGCTGTGTGACCCTGGGCAAGTCACTTAACCCTCATTGCCCTGCAAAAAAAGGGGGAAAAAATTACTAATATGGTAGCTTTATATAATTGCACATGTATAACCTATATCTGATTGCTTACCACCACAGGGAGGGGGAAGGGGAAGGAGGGATAGAATTTGGAACTCAAAACTTCAAATAAAAATGTTTATCAAAATTTTTTTTAATTTAATTTAAATGTTTATTTTTATTTATTTATATTTTGGGGGGCAGGGCAGTGAGGGTTAAGTGACTTGCCCAGAGTCACACAGCTAATAAGTGTCACATGTCTGAGGTCGGACTAGAACTTAGGTCCTTGTGAATCTAGGGCCAGTGCTTTATCCAGAGCCACCTAGCTGCCCCTTTTATTTTATTTATTTTTCAAAAATTAAAATGAAAAAAAAGAAAAGAAAGATGCCCAGACCCTTGATGGTCACCCAGCAGATATATAGAGAGATATAGATATCTATCTACAAATATAAGAGGCAGGATTTGAACCCAGGCTAGCCTTAGACCACCACATTGCCACTCTAAAAGCATTATTTTTCCTTTTTCTTTTTTTCTTTCTTTTTTTGGGAGGGGGTGTGTGTGTGTGTGAGGCAATTGGGGTTAAGTGACTTGCCCAAGGTCACACAGCTAGTAAGTGTTAAGTGTCTGAGGCCGGATTTAAACTCAGGTCCTCCTGACTCCAGGGCCGGTGCTCCATCCACTGCGCCACCTAGCTGCCCCTAAAAACATTATTAATGCTATTCTCTTGCCTGATGCACATTAAAGTTGAATCAGTGGGTGCAGAACACTGTGCTCTCTACATGATAGCCATTTTAAAAATGCTCCATGAATTGAAGAATCAATTTGGCTTTCACAGAAAGCCAGCCAGCTCATTATTTCTGATTGGACTCCAGGCCTCAGGAGGGGTGCAGTCACTTAGGGTCACGATGGCCAAGCCTGTTGATTTTAAACTGAGCTATCACTGCTTTTGTAGGGAGTGCTTGTCTGATGCTTTGTTGGTGTGCTATGAGTTGATGGAGACTAACCATTGATATGAACGCTTGTATTGGTCATGAGCCTATGCGGACAGTTGTTATAAGAATACTATTGTATCTCTTAAAATTTTTTCTTGCAAATATTTACCATTGTCTCAAATGGAGGAAATGAAATCCTCTTCAGGATCTCATAAGAATATCGTTTTTCCTGAATCATTGACACAAAAAGCTTGTGTTTCTTCCTCAAATGTGGGAGATAAGATCCCTGTAATGTAGCTGGTAAGATACTTGGGCAAGGGAGGATGACCACATTAGTAATCTTATTTGTCAGGTTCTTTGCTGTTTTCAAGTATGTTGTTTATATTGCCCGTGGCCACTAGTTTATGTGATCTAGCAGATTAGAATGAGCTAAATTGATGTACAGATATGACTGTGAAGTTATTACATCCTGGCCAGCAAGGGCAGACCTAACCATTGTCCCTGAGTGTTTTGTCATCTTTTTCTTACTTTTCCCCCCCACTTAATAGCATTTTATTTTTTCCCAATTACATGTAAAGATAGTTTTTTAGGTATTCTTTTTTTTTTTTTTGGTAGGGCAATGGAGGTTAAGTGACTTGCCCAGGGTCACACAGCTAGTAAGTGCCAAGTGTCTGAGGTTGGATTTGAACTCAGGTACTCCTGAATCCAGGGCCGGTGCTTTATCCACTACGCCATCTAGCTGTCCCCCAAAGATAGTTTTTAACATTCATTTTTTTGTTTTGTTTTGTTTTTTTAGTGAGGCAATTGGGGTTAAGTGACTTGCCCAGGGTCACATAGCTAGTAAGTGTTAAGTGTCTGAGGCCGGATTTGAACTCGGGTCCTCCTGACTCCAGGGCCGGTGCTCTATCCACTGCACCACCTAGCTGCCCTCTCTTTTTCTGGTTTTGTTTGCTTTAATCTGTTATTTGTTTAGATGAGTCTTCTTAGCCTTCTGAATTCATAGTCATTGTTTCTTAGAGCACAATAATATTCCATTACGTTTTTGCATCACAATAGGCATTTACTTTTTCCATTTACTTTGCTACTACAAAAAAATATTTACTGTGACTTTTTTGGTGTATTATGGGACCTTTATTTGACCTCCTTGGGGGAGGAATATGCCTCTTATTGGATCTCTGGGTCAGAGGTTATGAACTTTTTGATCATCTTTTTCACATAATTCAAAATTGCTTTTCAGATTGGTTTACCGAGTCATAGTTCTATCAGGAGCTACGTGTGCCTATCTTCTATGCTTCTCTAACATACTCAATAAAAACGTGGTTGATTGAGAATAAGTTTTTTAATCCCTTTTTCTCAGTTGTAAAACCATTGTTACTGTCATTGTCATGGAATGACCTAGTTAGTTGTATAACTTTTTTCAGTGGGTTACTTTAAAAAACATAGCAACTAGGGGCAGCTAGGTGGTGCAGTGGATAGACCATTGGCCCTGGATTCAGGAGTCCCTGAGTTCAAATGCTGCCTCAGACACTTGACACTTACTAGCTGTGTGACCCTGGGCAAGTCACTTAACCCCAATTGCCTCACAAAAACCCAAAACAAAACATAGCAACTCCAGTCCATTTCTCCATATTGTATTTGTTTTTGGAGTCAATCCATGCACCAATTACCACTAATATCCCTGAGGGGAAAATACTTGAAGTTGAAATTTTGTCTGTCAGGGTAGACTTTCCCACAGAAACAATGGTGCATCTTACAAGTATGCTTGTTCAAGGACCAGCTAGTCAACTTTTTTTTAGAAAATGTCACAGCTGCCATATTGAATTAACTCTGTATGACTTATCCCCTGAACAGTGTGTAGTATTCTAAGGCACATCATGAATGACTTGAGCAGGGCAATGGAATGATAGTGAATTCTATCTAATATCATGAGGAGACCTCAGGTCATCTCATACCTAACTAGGATTTCCCCCATTTATGACGTCCCCAAGTGCTCTTTGAAGACCTCTAGTAATTCAGGACTCCTTCTGTGTGTGGGTATCTGTGTATGGGGGTGGGTGGTTGGGTGGGTGTGGCAATTGGTGTTAAGTGACTTGCCCAGGGTCACACAGCTAGTAAGTGTTAAGTGTCTGAGGCCAGATCTGAACTCAGGTCCTCCTGAATCCAAGGCTGGTGCTCTATCCACTATTCCACGTAGCTGCCTCAGGACTCCGTCTTTTGAGGTGCCGAATTCTGCTTGTGAAAGCTCTGAGTGTTAGGACGTGTTTTCCTTTTCCACATCCTGCACTTTATACAGGTGTCCTTCACATGCTGCTGTTCGTCTTTTAAAAAAAAAAAAGAAAAACAAAAAACCAGTGTCAGATTTTACGTTTTTCACCACTGAATTTCCTTGTAGCAGATTCAGATCATCTGCTAAAAGTTTTTATAAGACCTTTTAGAACCTAGATTTTTAGTTAACATGTTAGTTCTCCTTCCCAGCTCTGTGTTATTCAAAAGTATGATGAACATGTTGAGTTCATGGATTAAAAAGGTGGACAAGCATAGGGCCCAGGGCAGCTCCAAAGAGTGCTGACCTCAGGCCTCTTGCCAGCCTTTGGGGTGGGGGTAATCACTTTGATTCCGTATTCCCTTAATTATACTGGTAACTTGCCATCCATTGGATGGCATCACCCTGTCCCAAAAACAAGGAAAAAGAAATTTAGTTTGATGTCTGCTCTTACTGGTCACTGCTTGCCTTTCCAAATGCTCACAAACTGTCCCTTTCATAACACACTTTCTGACTTTGGTGAGAATAGAAGTAGTTATAAAATCATGAGACTGGGTCTTTTTTCCTTCTCTCCCTTCTCCTTTCTCTCCCCACTTCCACCTGTCAAGCACTGAGTGCCCAAGTAGGTGCCATATTTTGCCAAAGACATCTTGCCCCAAACACTTTTAGAACTCCCCCCTTTGAAATCGCCTCTAGGAGCATTATACCAGCTACGCAGAGAAACCAGTCTGTTTGTTGTAAGGTCGTAGGGTTAGGTTTGAAAGGGACTGGAAGGACGATCCAGGCCAACACCTGCTCCTTTTCTAGATGAGGACTGTGAGGCCCTGGAAGGTGAAATCTCTTGTCTGGGGCCGTGCAGGGGATAATTAGGAGAGCTAGGATTTGAACCCAAGTCTTTGGACTCCAGATCTATTTTCTACCACCTCACACTACTCACAGCCTGCTCTCCCTCACTCTGCTTCACTTGCCTCTACTGGTTCTGTCTACACCAAGTGCCCCCTCACTCAGACTTTGGTTTAGTGGCTTTACTGGAATCTCTGCAAATAAGTATTTGCTGTGATGTTTACTTAATGTTCATTTACTATATGACCCTAGGCAGGCGTCCTTCCCAGGCTTATTGAGATCCATTGAGGTGATTCCTCTATATCTGAAACTCTTTGAAAACCAGGAAATCAGATCCGTGTTAACTAGTGATTAGTCATGAGCAGACATTTATTAAGCACTCAGCTGTATGTAAGGCACTGCACTAAGCTGGAAATAGAAAAACAAAAAGAAAACATTTCCCCACTCACAAGGAGCTTATGTTATGTTGAAATGATATAGCCTGGACACAAATAAGGAAATTTTGTTGTTCACTAATTTCACTTGTGTCCAACTCTTTGTGACCCCCTTTGGTCACAAATATCTTGGCAGAGATATTGGAATGGCTTGCCATTTCCTCATCCAGCTCATTTTACAGATGAGGAACTGAGCCTAACAGGGTGAAGTGACTTACCCAGGGTCATACAGCTAGTGAGTGTCTGGGGCCAGATTTGAAAAGGAGTCTTGTTGACACCAGGCCCCCTGCTCTATCTGCTGTGCTGACTAGCCATCCAGATGAGTAAATAGAAGGTTATTTGAGGGGGGCAGCTAGATGACGCAGTGGATAGAGCACCGGCCCTGGATTCAGGAGTACCTGAGTTCAAATCCAGCCTCAGACACTTAACACTTCCTAGCTGTGTGACCCTGGGCAAGTCACTTAACCCCAATTGCCTCACCAAAAAAAAAAAAAAAAGGTTATTTGAAGAGGACAAAAACACTAAATGCTGGGGTGTGTCATCTTCTTTAAGGAGGTGATGCTGGAGCTGCAGCTTGAAGAAAGAAGGATTCTGAAAGGTGGAAGTGTAGAGGGATTAAATTCAGGGTGTGGCAGGTCAGCTGGGACACGTGCATGAGGGCTTGAGGTGTGTGAAGGGAAGAATGGCGATGCTGATGCTGGCCCTTTTGTGTCTCCTGCAGAATTAATGCAGACTGAAGTGCATCATGTGCGAACCCTGAAGATAATGTTGAAAGTCTATTCCAAAGCGCTGAAGGAAGAGATGCAGTTCAGTAGCAGAGTCATCAGCCGCATCTTCCCGTGCGTGGATGACTTGCTGGAGATGCATGGGCAGTTCTTGCACCGCTTGAAGGAGCGCCGCCGAGAATCCTTGGCAGAAGGGAGTGAGCAGAATTATGTGATTCAGAAGATTGGAGACCTCTTGGTACAACAGGTGGGAACCAGAGTGATTGTGGGAAATCAGTGTAAAATAGGCATTCCGGTATCTTTGATCAGTCCAGTGGCTTTGTGGTCTAGGCCCAGAGAGAACTGTGGCATGCCCATTTTAGGGGGCTGTTTGGGTATTAGGCAGCACACATGCTTTGAGTCACTTCTAAAATGACAAGTAGAAATTCCTGAGGGGAGTAGCAGATCCCCTTCCTGATCCCAGAGTTCTTTCTTGAACCAGTTTCTAAGATAAATGTTATTTTGTACTCTTAAGAAGAATGCTTATCACAGCGGACCTTGTTTCTTTTTCCTCTTCTCTCACATTTTCTGGATTTTAAAAATATTTTATCACTGGCTTATAGGTTTTCAAGTTATTGTTTCTTTCTGCAGCCTATTAAAGTCCTTCTTTTTTTACCCTGTTGTGAGGCTGAGCACTATGCCTCCAGAGTTTCTCTCTTCTTTTTAGAGGAGAAACTGTAATTGTAAGTAAATTAGAGAGTCTGTTTGAAGCTGAATGAAATGTATTCAGTTCAGGTAGACTCTGGTAGGTGCAAACAGGCTTCCATTGATGTCTTTTCCATCTCTTTAATATTAGTTTTCAGGTGAAAATGGAGAAAGAATGAAAGAAAAATACGGTGTCTTTTGTTCTGGTCACAATGAAGCTGTCGGTCACTATAAGGAATTGCTGCAGCAGAACAAAAAATTCCAAAACATGATAAAGGTAAAAAGAAGTAAGACTTTGCAGATATAAGTTTTGAGAATTTGTATCCTACCTATGTTCCCCTGATGTTTTTCTTCATGAGCAGGAGAGTCATAAGTAGTTTGTGAGTACTTTTTTTTTTTTTTTTGGTGAGGCAATTGAGGTTAAGTGATTTGCCCAGGGTCACACAGGTAGTAAGTGTCAAATGTCCGAGGCCACATTTGAACTCAGGTTCTCCTGAATCCAGGGCCAGTGCTTTAACCACTGTGCCACCTAGCTGTACAGCAATCTAGTTTGGTCTAGAAGGAGCTGAACTGAACTAAGCTGAATGGGAAGGAAAAGGAGAGGGCACTTGGAGGGCATGTCCCAATCTGATGAGCAGTGCTCTGTGCCACTTCATGCTAGAGAACCAGAAAAGTATCCAAGAGAAATACTCTAACCAACTAGGAAAAAATGCTAATATGCAGCTTTGTCACTGCTATTGTCCAGACCCAGCAGGTCAAGGTCACATTCTCGGTTATTTTCTGAATTAGTGAGTTTGGAGGCCTTCCAGTGTTTTGTTTTTGTTTTTGTTTTTAAACATAGAATTCCATAGCTTCAGAAGCATAAAATGATCATTGGCAGTGCACTCTGACAAACAAGACTCGTTTCTCCTTCCTTCCCAGCGACAAGGGAGAGCCGGCTTCCTACCCAGCCTGGTGCAGGATCCCTTGTCCTCTCTGGAAGATGCACACTCCCCTTTTCTCTCCATTCTTCCAAGTAGAAAATCATTTTCCCCAAAGCCCAAGCAGCCTAATAACCCATAACACGAATGTCAGGAGACTGGGTGTATCGAGTTAGAAAATGGGGATATAGAAAGCAGACCGCCACGTTCATTGGTCTGTGGAGAGGACTGAATTTTGGTTGGTCAGGAGTTAATATATGTGATCCAAGAAAGTCCCAAAGGACCAATGACGGAGCATACTATCCACCTCCAAAGAAAGAACTGATATTGATGGAGCATTTTTCTTTGAATCAAGTTTTCTTGTACAAAATGACAAACATGTATAACCTATATCTGATTGCTTGCCCTCCCGGGGAGGGGGAGGGGAGGGAAGGAAGGAGGGATAAAAATTGGAATCCAAAACTATAAAGAAAAATTTTTATTACATTAAAAGATAAAGAATAAATAACATTTTTAAAAATAATAAATGTAATGACTCACATATGCAATAATTATCAATCATGTGAGGGGGGGAAGTTAACATGGCTAAGCTTTGGCTTTTTCTTTCCATAGAAAATCGGCAACTTCTCCATCGTCAGACGCCTCGGTGTTCAGGAGTGTATTCTCCTCGTTACTCAGCGAATTACCAAGTACCCTGTGCTGGTGGAGCGCATTATTCAGAATACCGAAGGTAGTAGATTTTCCAAACCTCTCTGTGGGCAACATAGTGCTGATAGATAAATAAATGACTGTAGATCATTATCCTTTTGTTCCACATACTTCTCTTTGTCATATGCTGCAGATCTGATCCTCTTTTTGCCTTTGAATAGTATACTAGGCAAACTCCCTGCAGGGGTATTTTCAGGTCACTTTAGCTGCATTAATTTTGATGCGCAATTGTAGTTCTGTTTTGGGGAGCTCTACCAGAGTCTTAAATTGGATGGGGGGTGGGGTCCTTGGTTCGCTGTACTGGACAGATCAGCTGGGGGTGAGACCATCATTTCTTGTGTTTGCTGTGCTTTTAAAAAAATGAAAAGAACTAACTCTGCTGTCCATGGTAGCTGGTACTGAAGATTATGAAGACCTGAACCAAGCTCTCGGCCTCATAAAAGACATCATCACTCAAGTAGATGCCAAAGTGAATGAACGTGAGAAGGGTCAGCGTCTCAAAGAGATTGTCAGCAGGATGGAGCTCAAGTCTTCTGGCAAGCTCAAGAATGGTCTCACCTTCCGAAAGGAGGACATGCTCCATAGGCAGCTCCATCTCGATGGGATGCTGTGCTGGAAAACTGCCTCAGGGCGGCTGAAAGGTGAGCCTCTCACTTTGGTTTGCCTGAGACATTCGTGACCAGCCACGTGCCTGGTGTAGAATGGGCTCAGTCAGGAAGCATTTAAGTGCTTGCTGTGTGCTGGGCACCGGGCTAAGCACTGGGGTACAAAGAAAGGCAACTAGAAGGTCAATTGTTTAAGCCAAGTTTAGAACACTATTGCTCCTAGGTGTGATAGTAAAGTAAGTGTACGAATCATTTCTTCCCCTGATTGGCTGGTTTGTTTGACTGGGAAAATATTTAAGCTAGTTATGGTGTGTTCAGCTCTTTGTGAGTGCTTCATGGGCTCTCTTCCATCAAGGACATCAACATGAACCCATGTCACATGAAAGATCAGGGTGTCTTTAAAAGGCCAGACTTCTTCAGATCTTCCCGGCAGGCCTGTGGGTTGTCCCAGCATTCTTGGTGTTCCTGTAGCTGAGCCACAGGGATCACATGCTGTGCAGAAATTGTCCTGGTCAGATCTCCTACAAGCATGTAGGGGCCCCCGTGTTCCATGTCTAGGATTGGTGTAGGCCTTTTCTTTCCTTCAAGACAGGCCCCCAGAGAGGGACTTGGCAGCTTGTTCATTTGCTTACTGCTGGGTTTGCTTGAGGTCAGAATGGGAAGACAGCACACTTCATCTTCTCTAATTCAGAGATGAGGAAAGACCAGTAACTTCCACTCCCGCCAAGGGGCTTTTTAGATGGCAGAGAGCAGTATCGTTGTACTTAGGAGCCTGTCTGAGGGGACTCGGGCCCTAAAGAGCGTCACATTCTATTTCCCCGCTTTATAGAGGAGGAAACTGAGTCCCAGAGGGGTGATGTGACTTGCCTGGGGCAGCTACCCCCTAGAAGCGGCCTGAGGCCCTCTGACTCCCTGCACTTCTCAGTATTTCATGTTCTTGTTCTGTTTCCTTGATAGATGTTCTTGCTGTCCTCTTGACTGATGTGCTTTTGCTGCTACAAGAAAAGGACCAAAAGTATGTCTTTGCATCTGTGGTATGTACCTTGTGTTTTCTTCTCCCTGTAACTGACACGTAGCCCAGCCCTTCATGACATTCCTGAGGTCAGGGCCCTCCGGGTTTGCTTCATTTTTATCGGTGCTGATGCCCAGCTTGTGATGTTTGTGAACAAGCCTGTCAAGGCATTGATACTCATCCTTCTCCACCGATGGAAAATTGGGAAGTCCCTTTAGTGAGCTTTTCAGTGGATTGGTCAAGAGGTGAAGGACAATCAAATGATGGATACACGGGTGCAGGCAGAAGTTTCCTGTCCTCCCAGGAGGGGCAAACAAAGCCCACTGGACTCTTGGGGTCTTTTCTCAGTCCTGTCTCTGAGTGACACACTCAGGGTCCCACCGAAAGCTGAAATGTCAGCCATGCCGCCTCACTGATGCCCAAAGGGGCACTCCTCTGGAAGGAAGCTGGCCAGGCACTCCCATCGTGGGTCACTGGAGAATGCTGGCCAGGGTGGCCTGTGTTTGGTAACTCCTGAAGGCAGCTGTGCTGGGATGCACAGAGAGAAGGGTTGGCTCCACAGACTGTGGAGTCTCCTGGCCTCAGATTGTTCCTTACAGCTCTAAGCTGCCTTCTCTCTTCTGGAGGAGACCTTTCCAGCTTTGTTTGATTCTCTAGTGTAACAGCAAACCTGAGGGTGGGCTTGGAATCCCACATCCTCCTGTTCTCGATCTGCACCACCGGCATGATGTGATCCTCTGAACCTTTTTCAAAGGATACGTTTGAGAAAGGAGAGGGAAGGTAGAAATATCCAAGAGGGGAATAGCAAAGGCCAGTCAGCCCTCAGCCACAGGAGCACCCCAGTCAGTGGTGCCCAGAGCAGCAAGTCCTGAGAGGGGTGGAAGGAACAGGATTGGGAAGAAAGGTTAGTGTTGGGTCACCTGGACAAACTCTGGCCCGCTAAGTTTGTGCAAAGAAAAGCTGAGCAGGCGGCCAGACTCTCAGCCGCTGGGCACTCGGGAGGGCTGTTGTGGCAAGGCACGACTTTGTTGCAGCCTGCTGTGCTTGCCATGTTTGCCCGGGCTCACCAGTTGCTCCAAGAGAGGGAATGGGAGCCTGCCGGTTATTGATGGGCATCTTTTGTCTGCGAATCTCTGGGGCTTGCCTGGCTTAGTCTGGTAAAGCTGCTCTGATCTGTATTCAGGAAGGGCTGTCTCTAAAGCAGAGATCTTTGCTGGTGAAGTTAGGAAGGGGGCTTCTTGCCTACACATGGTATTTCCCTCAGCCTCGGCCCATTTCCCACCAGTGCTGATGGATGAGATTGAAGCTGAACTGGTTAGTGTGGTATTATGGAGGAGCACACACATGTTGAGAAAGCTGCACTCCTGTGCATTTGCTTTTTTTTTTTTTTTGGCAGGGCAATGGGGGTTAAGTGACTTGCCCAGGGTCACACAGCTAGTAAGTGTCAAGCGTCTGAGGTCGGATTTGAACTCAGGTACTCCTGAATCCAGAGCCAGTGCTTTATCCACTGTGCCACCTAGCTGCCCCCTGCATTTGCTTTTGAAGTGCATTTTTTAAAACTTCACTCAGCAAATGAGACAAACAGCAAAGTCTAACTAATCTTAATCTGTAGGAAAAACCTGAAAATGGAGTGGAGGAGTTGAGGTACTTTTAAAATGTGGGCAGGTTTGTGGTGACAGAAGGCATCAGCCCTTCCTTGTGCAGCATCTTTATTTGTCGCACTTTTCTATTTCCTCTGGAGCATGCAGAGCACACACACGGCTGTCAGATGTTGGTGCTGCAGTCCTGCTCTAAGAGCTCTTGTTAGCAGCATGTGAAGTTGGGCCTGTGGGGAGGGCGATTAGAGCCACTCTTTCCCCCTGGAAAACAGTATGAGCCATTCTTCCTTTAATCCGTGACCATGGTAACCAAGCACCAGCTGGATGCTAGAAGGTCGTAAGAGCCTTCTTCACGTGGATCCAGTAAGCCCCAAGTCCAGATGTGGTTCCTGTAGCACACCTACTAAAGTAACCGGACCTCCAAGGTCAAGGCCCAGCTTCATTTCTGGTCTGAGCTGGTAAAGGTCGGGTTGGGTCAGTGGGCACTGAAAGGCCTGACTGTTTGCCGTGCAGATGCCTGGGGTGGGGGGCACTGCAGGGCAGCAGGTATAGCTGCGGTTTGGTTTTTCTGATTAAACTGGTACCCTGACCTTTCTCAGAGATAGGCTGGGGTCTAACTCTATGGTCCCCACACCACCCTGTTTCTGTTTTCATTCATAGTTATCTAAAGTGATTCTTCCAGTGGAGAAGCCCCACCAGGGTAGAGGACAGAGAGATAGTCTCGTGGCCAGTACTGCCTGAGGCACCCTGGGAAAGGCACACGACCTCCTCATGCTCCCGGCCACTACTCTCCTTTGCGGGTGGGGGCAACTTTTTACCTGGGACCCCCTGGTGTCCCAGGTCATCCTGGCTCTTTCAGACACTTTCTCACTTTAGGCTTTAATCTTGGGTTTAACCACATTTCAGTTTTTTGTTGTTGTTGTTGTTGTTTTTAGTGAGGCAATTGGGGTTAAGTGACTTGCCCAGGGTCACACAGCTAGTAAGTGTTAAGTGTCTTGAGGCCGGATTTGAACTCAGGTCCTCCTGAATCAAGGACCAGTGCTCTATCCATTGCACCACCTAGCTGCCCCCTGCTCTAAACTCTTGACTTTACATTATACTGCTTCTCCATTGAGGTCAAGTTTGTGATGCCTGCAAGAAATTCAATTTCACAACCATTCATTAAATGCCTCCTTTGGGCAAGCCACGCATTTCCTAGATTGCTGGGGATACCAAGAAAAATGCAACCATCTCTGAGCTCCTGGAATTTGTTCTCTAGGGGTATTTGCAGGAGAGAGAAGGCAGGAAGATCTGGGGGGGTCTGGGGGAGGAACTCTTGAACTGGAACATGGAGGAGTTTGAGAGCCAGCCACCAGTTTGTCTCTAGTGGGAGAAGGGAAGTCATAGGAAGGGAGCCTGGAAAGGCAATAGTCTGGACTCCCACAGGCGAGGGCTTGTGGGATGCGAGACAGGAGGGAGTGAAGGACTGGGCAAGTGTGCATGACTTTCTAGGTGTTTGTCAGTTATCTATATTGTGGAGGACTCAGTTAAGCAGGTTGGCATTTTGTATATTTTTTTATTAAAAGTTTACCAGAGGGGCAGCTAGATGGCACAGTGGTTAAAGCACCGGCCCTGGATTCAGGAGTACCTGAGTTCAAATCCGGCCTCAGACACTTAACACTTACTAGCTGTGTGACCCTGGGCAAGTCACTTAACCCCCATTGCCCCGCAAAAAAACAAACAAAAAAAAAAGTTTACCAGAGAGAACAAAAACTGTCAAATTGCCCTACGGCAGTGAGGCCTGGTTGAGAATAGATAACACATCTGTGGTGGACCCAGTCACCATAGTGGCAAGTTCTAAGTGGCATCAGGACACAAGCAAGCAAAGGTTTTGAGAGGAAAGGCTAGTGTGGAGTTGAACTGGAAGCCACATTAGACATGCTTTAAGTGCAGGGAGGCCAAGGAAGGGAGCAGAAGAGACTCCAATCAGGGAGGAGAATTTCAGCCTTCCAGATTATGTAAGTCACAGGGATGATGGGCAAGAACTGACAGGTTACCATCTTTATGGGTGGCTGAGATGGAATAAGGCTGCAGGTCAGAAGGAATAGGAGTGGAGGCGAGGCTTTTTATAGGGATTATCAGTAGGGATATTATTGAAGTCCATGAGTGTGAGAGCAAAAGTTGGGGTGGAAAGAAGGGGAAGACTGGGAGCCAGATGCTGAACTCCTAAGAAAAGGAGAATACACCGGAGCTTGGTAAGGCACTGCTGCAAGGATCTAAGAGGGGGACAGAGACAGAGGGAGTGACTCTCAGGAGAGGTGGCTGTTTAATGTCAGCAGAGGGTGGGCTGGGGTCTGTCAGTGGGAGTGAGGAGCTAAGAGCATTCCTGCTTTTCCTTGTGCCTTGCACAAAGTAACAAGTAGGTATTGATGTAAATGTTCAGCTTATTAAACTTAGTAAACATTTGATGAATTGAATTGAATCCAACGCTTCAGAGTAGTTGGGGGATTGAACAAGGCTGTTGGATATGGTGGTGAGGTTCAGGGGAGTTGGGAGTACAGCTGCCTGATGGGAGGGCCCTGAGGATGAGCTTCTGTTCTGGATGTGCTTCCAAAAAGAAGACTTTCCCCAGAAGATCAGCTGTGAAGGAGCAAGGACACAGAAGGCAGCTCAAGTCTCCTCTTGGCCAAATGCAAATCATTTAAAACCGCGAAGTGCATCCTCTTTGTTTCCCAGAAGTTTTAAATACTTCTTGGGTATCAGCCAGTGAAAATAGCCATGTCCCCGTTAAAAACATTTGTTGCTCTGCCATTACCTTTTCTGTGCTGGGCCTGCTGGCAACATATTTTTTTCTATGTATTATTAGGTTTCTTAGGTTGAAAATAAAACAGGGGTACATTCTTCCCCCCTTTAAATAGACTGCTGCTAAGGAGAAGGAATACTCTGTTGTGTGAGGAGTGGGCAAAAAACACCCCCCCCCCCAAAATAAATAAATAAATCTGGTTTTGTTTTTCAGGACTCAAAGCCACCTGTTATTTCATTACAAAAGCTAATTGTAAGGGAGGTAGCGAATGAGGAAAAAGCAATGTTTCTGATCAGTGCTTCCCTGAAAGGACCAGAAATGTATGAAATTTACACCTGCTCCAAAGAAGAGAGAAATTCATGGATGGCCCAGATCCGCAGAGCTGTGGAAAGGTAATTCAAGATTTTGGAAGGGTTTTCTGTCCCATAGGTGCATTTGGTCCCATCAGAGTGAATAGTTTACCTTCTGGCCAAAAGAAAGTCCCCTGTCTCTTAGCTCTTAGTCGCCCCACATAGAGATTGTTTAATAAGAAGCTAAACGGCTGATGTGGGTTCTGTAAGGCAGTCAGAAGACAAGGTCCTTTGCCTCTTCCTCTCTTCTATAGAAGAGTCTACCTCTGTGAGGAGGCTGGGCTGAGCTGGGGGCCGGGGGAGGTTTATTCTGTTATCTCAGCTTGAGAAGAGTAGTCTGTGTGAGACAGTAGCTTGGCCTTTGAGATGCTGAAAAGGCTCCCTGTGTCTCCAGCCAGATCGTAGGGCCTGACAGGTGTAGCAAAGAATCTCTGTGTGGTCATAGCTGGTTTTACCTACATAAAAGGCATAGGCCCCTGGTGGATTCCAAACTTCTATATTCCAGATGGAGTGCTCTTCATGACAGCAGCAAGTTGTTTGCAAACTGGATTTCTCCCTCTGAACTCATCAGTCCCCTTCCTTGCCTTGTTGCTTTTCCCCACTATACTCCTATCCCTTCTACTCAGGGGCCCTTGATAGCTCTGGGTGGGCAGACCTTTGTGCCCCCATAAAAACCTCTCTTGAGTCCTGCGAGACTCCCACTTTCTGGGATGCTTTTCCTTTCCTCTCTGCCAAATTCTGATGGAAACTCCCCACTTCTAGGAAGGCTTCCTCGGCTCATCTTATCCAGCCTCCAGCAGTCCATCAATATCACATATGGTTGAGGCTGTGTCGATAGCACCTACCACAGAGACTTCTTTTTTTATATATATATTTTTGGTTTTTATGGGGCAATGAAGGTTAAGTGACTTGCCCAGGGTCACACAGCTAGTAAGTGTCAAGTGTCTGAGGTCAGATTTGAACTCAGTTCTTCCTGAATCCAGAATCAGTGCTTTATCTACTGCACCACCCAGCTGCCCCCTGCCACAGAGACTTCTAATAAATGTTGGCCCTGTTTCTGCTTGCCCCCTCTTAAGTTGTGAGCTCTCTGGTGTGGAAGGTTGTGTCTGCGCCTTCCTTTTTAACTCCCATGCTCTGTGCAGATAGCGGCCTCCGCAGGTATCTGCTCGCTTGTTTCCTCTGACTCTTTCCTTTTTGTCTAAGCTGGTGATGGGCAGGTTTCACTCCATTAAAAAAAGTTCTTAGCACCTCTCACTGTTAGATGGCTCAGAAGAGCAGTGTCCCTGTGCTCCAGAGCAGAGCTCAAAGTCAGGTCACAGCAGTGTCCCTCTCTTCTTCCCTCAGTTGCCCTGATGGGGAGGAAGAGCCGTTCAGTGAGGCCGATGAAGACAGAAAAATGGCTGAGGCCCGAGCTATAAAATTGAAAGAATTCCAAGGTAAAGAGGCTGGGAGTAGATTCTTCTAGGAGAGTCTGAACCCCTGCACCTGAGGGGGTGGCGGTGTTCTCACCCATGTCCTGAGACAGCCGCTGGTGCGGGGGCAGGGGGAGCACCCAGGCTGGTAGTCCCAGGCATCGCCTTGTTTTACCCTTGACCTAAGCTCTCAAAAAGTCATTGGTGAATCAGTCATTGGCTCGTGGATTTAGAACTAGAAGAGACCTTAGGAGTCATCTATAGATGAGGAAACTGAGTCGTAGAGAAGTGAAGTGACCTGCTCTGGGTCACACGGTAGTCGGTGACAGAGCTCCGCTGGAGCCCGGATCCTTTGATTCCCCATCCAGCGCTCTCCAGAGTTGCCAGCAGCTTGTGAGGGGAGAAAAGGGAAACTTGTCTTCTCCCAAGATCCTCTGCAGGCAGCTTGTTGGGGAGGGTTAGAGAGGCCCCGGTCAGAAGGGAGGGATGGAGGTCAGCCAGTAGCAGAGCTGGGCTGGCATTCATTACTTCGTAGCACCAAATAGAGGGGCCTCTCGAGCTGGGTGTCCTCCGCAGTCGGCCAGGGGAGCAGTCCCTGCTCTAAGGGGAAGGGCCCCGCTGAGCAGGGAGGAAGAGCTGTGGTCTGTGCGCCAGGACGGGGTCATCCCGGGGACCAGTTGGCAGAGCACATGAAGTTCAGGCGTGGCATGTGTAGGAGGGCATCCCACGTGGGGGCTGACCCCTCGTCCCTTGGCTCCTGAATGCCTCGTTGCTCGGACAGTGCTGCTGATTCAGCCTGCCGGAAATAAGCCTTGTCATTAGAAGGGATTCTTGACATTTTTGCCTTCATTAAGGACCCTTTGCCCGTTAGGGAGGCAGCATTGTGTAGCAGAAGTCGATAGATAGTGTACCAAGCTGGGAGTCAGGAGGTCTGGGTTTAAATCCAGCCTCAGATATTTCAGTTACTTCAACTCTGAAACGGGCCTCATAATACCTGGCAAGGCTGTTGTGAGGAGCTGGTCCAGTAAGCCACATGCATGTGAGTGGTTCTCACTGAACTAAGTCACAAGTTGGCTCCTCGGGCCTTCAGCCTTTCCGTTCAGAGTCTCTGACTGGCCTATCGTGGCTCGGTTAATAGAACTGGGCATGAGCTAGACTTTTGGAGCATCCAGAAGTTTTTAAAAGAAGTGATGCTTTTTTTAAAAAGCTAACTAAGGTATTCTAGCCCAGTCTTATGATTGTCTCTGAAACATTCCCTTGTCAGGAAAACCCAGTCTAGCCCAGGTGACTTGAACACCAGCAATGCTGAGAGGTTTCTGTTGTATGAGTCATAAATTAATATGGAAGAGATTGACATTCCTTTACCTTGACTCCCTTTTTTAGAGCGTTTAAGCAGGAAAGATGACCTGATTGCGCAAAGTCTCAGCGAGAAACAACAGATTTATTTGGAAATGTCTGAGATTAACAGCTTTGAAGACCTTCCTCCCAGCTCCCGGTCCAGGTTCTTTTTCCGAGGAGGGGAACCCTCAGAGAACCTGCAAGGCGAGATGATTCTGAAGTCGGCCATATCTGAAAGTAGGTAGCAGAAGATCCTTCCCAGTGTTGGCCAGGGGCATACGTGATGACCTCAGTTATAGGACACAGTGCTCAACCAAGAATGGGGGAAAGAAAGAGACAGAGAGAGAAAAACGGACACACCCCTTACTTTATCTGAGTTAAGGAGTGGAGGAAGCCCCCCTGATCTGTCCTTTGGCAAGGGAGCTAGCCCAGGACTAGAGCTCAGTGGCAAGAGTGATAAGTGATAAGGGCACTTGCCTGTGCTTTCCTGCGTGTGTTAATGGGCAAAGATGCTGACTGTCCTTGGTTGTTCTGAATTCACATTTCAGGAAATGTCACTTTCTGGCACAGATAGACCAGGTATAAGACTGATTGACACGGTGTTAATGACATCTCCCTGGATCAGATTTCATTATGAACTGTTCTGTTTTGTCCCTTGGCCTGCCTGCCACTTTGCCTGTGTGTACTCTCAAGGGTCGGGCAAGAGAGCGTGTCTTTGTTTAGTATGAATCTGTCAACACTACTGTAAACACAGCTCGGCACATGGGCCTTAGTGGTCATCTTCAAAGGGAAACAAATTAGAGCCACAGTGTCTCGGACTTCTTTTTTAGAAGTGGGCTTCTTGTTTCTTCTGGCAGCAGTCCCCAGGATGGCTTCCATCAGACACCCTGTGTCAGAGGAGGGTGATGTTCTCTGTTTCCTTCCTGGTGGCTGACTGGCTGCCGTATCATGTGGCCGCAATAATTCTGTGTGCTCTCATCCTTTCTCTAGTTGAGAATATCCAGAACCTGATCCACAAACAGCTGGGCAGTGCTGGCTGTAGAAGTGAAGATGGTGGGGATGACTCCTTATTACCCAGGAGAGCGGAGACCTTTGGAGGCTATGACAGCAATACAAACTCCAATAAAAGTAAGCAGCTTAGACAGAGGGAGGGAGGATTTTCTGTCTTTTCAAATGATAAAATGTACTCCTCATCCTTACTATTTGATTTTTTTTTGTAAGTGGCTTGCTTAGGGTCACACAGCTAGTAAGTGTCAAGTGTCTGGGGCTGGATTTGAACTCAGGTCCTCCTGAATCCAGGGCCGGTGCTCTATCCACTGCGCCACCTAGCATATCTCTCTCTCTCTCCTCCCCCCCCCCCCCATCTATTTGATTTTTAAAATGTGTCCCCTGCAAATAGTATCTGCCCTTGAAAGCCCTACTTGAATGTAATGCTTCCTAGCCCAGTTTGTCTTGGGACATGTGGGTAGCCCAGGAGACATCAGTTTTATCTTTTAGTCTACTATGTTCTCCTGGTATTCCCCGAGCTCTCTGAGTATGATGTTCCGTAGCTACCTTGGAAACACTACAGATCAGGCAAAGCTCTGCCACTATGTAGACCCTGGAAAGCCCTTTCAACATGGCTTTTCCTGTAGACGTCCCCGTTGCTGTTTGTAAAAGGACACTCGGATCCATCTCAGGTTGGCTTCTCTAGGGCTCCCCTTAGTGTTAGTGCTGTTGCCTTGAGTCACAGACGCTTCAGCCTCTGTCCCCTGTGAACGTAACCAGTGGCAACTCAGAAGTGAAAGCGAAACCCGCCCTCTTGGTTTTTGCAGTCCTGCTTAGTCACTGATTTTGGAATTTGAGGCTTGCTCTGATAATTGGCACATTTGTTTCTGATTCCAAATGCTAGTCTTTCTGGGGCCAAAGCTAACTTGGGTCTGGGTGACATCCTAATGAGACTGACTTAAAACTTTTTTTGGGTCTGTTTTTAAGATGCTAGTTTTAAGAAAAAGGCCAGCAATAGTGATGCCTCGTTTAAAGACCGGAGAAATCCTGTGACTAGCTCAGACTCACAGCCTGGAGACCTTTTGGCAGATTTTGAAGAAGGATCGCAGACAGTATGTTTTTCTTCCTTTTAATTCTATTTTGAAATTGAATCCAACAGCATGGTATAGGGAGCAAAGGGTATTCAAACTCCTCCCCACCCCCAAGACCAGCACGTGCCATCAGTGGGAGTGAAAGTACAACGAGTTGTGGAGAGAGCAGCCGGGGTTGACACGGTGTCATTGGGAGGGAGCCAGGTCTCTGTGAGTGCCATTGATGGAGAGAGTGAGAAAGGAAAGCTTTAAGATGGAAGCAAGCTTCTTACCTGTGGAGCAGACACTAGAGAAAGCACGTTAGGAAGAGTGGGGCATGGGGGAGTGGAGGGTGGAGAGGGAGTTGGAGTCATTGGGATGGAGCAAATTTGATGGGTAGGAGAGAAGTCCATTGAGGGAGAGAAGTTAGTCTGCTCAGGGCCCTCCCTCAGTGTCCAACCTTGTGGCCAGCGGTGATGAGCCTTGTGACCTTGGGCTCGAGCTAGTGACCTTGGGCTCCCGTTCCTTGGCAGTGGCCATCCAGTCTAGGACTTCTTACCCCGTGCTTCTTCATTATACACTTAAAGTTATGTGATATCATTAGCTGTGTGAAATCTAATTACGTACCACGAATGATGTTATTTTATTATCAACGATGTGATCATATCCCTCTGTGCTTCTCCTTGCAGACTGAGGCCACCCGAGTGGACTGGAATAATGGTGCGCCAGGCATGATGGAACCTGAGGTACTCACCCTGCCAGTCATCTTTACTTTCTCAGTCTTGGCGTGTTAGGTGCGGCTCGGCCCGGAATTTACCCCCGTGCCTCTGCAAGGGCTGGTCTGAGCGCTTTCCCGATTCTGCAGCTGCTTCTTCACTCCCCGGGCTCTCCTTGGCCCTTGTGGTCAGTCTCCAGTCCTGGTGAAGCTGCTGTCCCAGAGGTCACTGCCACCTCATTGACAAAGCATGGGGACGTTCATCTTTATAGCCTCCTTGGCTTTTCTGCAGGTTTTTTTCTTTTCTCCTTCCCCACGTGGCTCCTTTTTGGTCAGGGTTCCTTGGATCCTGGTCTCTTTTTCTGAGCTGCCGAAAAAGGTATTCGCACACAAACCTGTGCTTGACCCTCTTTGCTTTCTTTATACTCCCCTCCCATGGTTTCTGACCTCTCTTTTGAGAGGTGCAGAGTGAGACAAGCATTTTGGACACAGCCACTGTGTGAGTTTTCCTTCACTATGTTGTTCACTCATTTTTCAGTTGTGTCCGACTCTTTGTGACCCCATCTGGGGTTTTCTTGGCAGAGATACTAGAGTGATTTGCTGTTTCTTTCTTCAGCTCATTTTACAAATGAGGAAATGGAGGCAGACAGGGTTAAGTGACTTGCCCAGGGTCTCACACAGCTAGTAAGTGTCTGAGGCCAGGTTTGAATTTAGGATACTGAATCTTTCTAACTCCAGGCCCAGCACTCTTGCACTGTGCTATCTTAGACTGCCCCTTGTTTCACTGTTTGTTTGTTATAAGGCTTTGGTCTGTCTTTCTTTTAAAATGTAAGGGAGGGGGGACAGCCAGGTGGTACAGTGGATAAAGCACCAGTCCTGGATTCAAGAGGACCTGAGTTCAAGTCCGGCCTCAGATACTTGACACTTACTAGCTGTGTGACCCTGGGCAAGTCACTTAACCCTTACCCCACAAAAATTAAAATTAAAAAAAATTTTTTTAAGAGGTTTAAAAACTGCTTACAAAATCTCTCCAGCAGTATGTCCTAAACCAAACTTAACCTCATCCCTCCTGCTGTCCCTGTTTCTGTTTGGTATGCCTGTTCACCCAGTTTCCATTTTATAGTCATCTTTGCCTCTGGTATCTCGTCACTTACGAAGACCCGCCATTCCCATCTCACGGCATGTCCTGAATCATCCCTTCTCTGTGCTTCCTCTGCCGCCACCCTAGTTAGTACAAGTCCTTGTTACCACCCACCCAAGCTGCTGCTCCCATCTCCCTTCATGTGGGCTCCACTCCATCCTTTTTCCATGTGCCAGAAGAATCTCCTTACGCCCCGATCTCCTAGCTCTGACTCCAGCTGTACTCGGCTCCAGCCCCTTTGCCCAATAGTAAGACTGTCCACAGTGTGGCACTCACCCTTTAGCTAGTATACTCTTGTCCTTACACTCTACTTCCCACCAAATGTGGACTCGAGTCTCCGCTAAAAACACATTTTCCTCTCCCAGGTCCTTGAACCTGGGATGCTCAGCCTCTTCCTTCTCCTGTTGAATGCCCATCTTTCCTTCAAAGCCCAAGTCAGCTGCCCCTCTTTCCTCTGGTCAGCAGTGTCCTCACCATCTCGCTGTCCCTCCGCTCATCTCTGAGCCCCATAAGGAGCTTTATCCCCAGCAACTAGCACTTAGCACCCAGTCACTGTTGTTTCCCCTCCCCCACTTAAGTACAGAGTCAAGCCAGTGATGTTTTCTTTAAAACTTTTTTTTCTTCCCTCTTCTCCTCAGCTTGTACAGAGAATACAGACACTGTCACAGCTGCTTCTCAACCTCCAGGTAAAACATGGACATTTCTGTAACTTGTAGAGTTTTTCCTCTTCCTCTTATTGAATGGTGCCAGACGCCCTGCCTCATTTAACAGAGGCCCCGTGCTCCTGACTCTCCCTGACGATGCCTTGTGGTCTTTCAGGCAGTGGTGGCCCAGCAGGACAGCTACATTGAAATGCAGCGGGCCTTGATCCTGGAGCGAGAAAAGCAGTATAAACTGCAATCAACACGCGGAAACTTCCTGTTAGAACAAGAGAAGCAGCGGAACTTTGAGAAGCAGAGAGAGGAGCTGGCCAACGTGCAGAAGCTCCAGAACCAGCTCAAGCAGGAACAGCAGCGCTGGGAGCGTGAGCGAGACCGGCAGCAGAAAGAGCTGGAGTACACGGAGGCCCGGCTGCAGGAGCGCGAGAACGAGTCTCGGCAGCTCCGTGAGCGGCTGACCCAGGACAAAGAGGAACTGGACCGCCAGCGCGAGGCCTATCAGCACGACCTGGAGAGGCTGCGTGAATCCCAGCGAGCCGTAGAGAGGGAGAAGGAGCGGATCGAATTGCTCAAAAAACTGAAGAAACAGAACACGATGTCTGGCCCGGTACCTCCCGACGGGCTTGAGGTGAGGCAGCAGGGTTCTTCTGGAGGGCTTGGCTCTGCCTTTGGCCAAAGCCTTTTCTCATCAGAAACAAGAATTACAGGTTTTGGCAATGGAGCTAGTTTGATAAGGGGAAGCCATTAAACCCAGTCTATTGGGAGATCCCAGAGGGATGACTGCAAAGTCATCTTATATGTACATTTTTAAAAGGCCAATTGCACAATTTCAGGATGGAGAGACTGTAGCATGAGCTTTTTTGATTGCCATTTCACAATGGTGAGTCATTGAGCTCTTGATTGAGGGTAGTAGTTTTCAAGCCTTACCCTGTCATCCAGTGTGTTAGCCACTCCTCCTCCCAGCTTTTTTGTCATGGGCGTGTCTGGTGTGACTTCCAGTGGTTGATAAAAATCTTAAATAGCATAGATCCTTGGGCCACACACACAGCCAGTCAACCAGTTCTAAATCCATCTGCTTCTATCATCATCTGTTCTGCTAACTATCTAGTCAGACGGTAGCCCCAACATTCCCTTGCCTTATCAGTTAAGTGACCATGGCAAAAGGAAATAAGGTTAGTCTGCTCTAAGTGGAGCCAGGAAACGTGGGTTGTAATTGGGTTACCTTTCAAGCAATAAGACAGTTATATAAGTAAACCAGGTTATAGCCCGAATGTCCCCAAGAACCCTAATTGAATAGTCACTTCTCCAAAACATTTGAATGCTTAGACTAGAGGACACTGAAGGGAGCGAGGCCTGGAATCTGGACTACGGAGGAATGGATGTAGACACTGATCGAGGCCTGCTGCTAGGAAGTGCTGCAGGAATCATCGGGGAAGTGCGTGCGGGCGGGCTCTCAATGCTGGGGCTGGAGCAGGAACGGCACTAACTGAGTGAGCCAAGTCAAGCTGAACCTCCCGTTTTCTCTTCTAGGGCCACGCCCTAAGCAGCTCCTCTAGTTTCAATGGCGAAGGCCTCGAAGGGGCCATGCTGCTGGCCAAGTCCTTAGGCAGGACCAGTACCCTGCTGTCCGGCTCAGAGTACCCAGAGCGCCCAGAGGTGGCTCGTCGGGACAGCACGACTGCAGAGGGCCGCCCAGTGAAGACCGACGTGCCCATCCAGCTGCTGAGCGCCACCAACCAGATCCAGAAGCAAGCAGCCGTCCAGCAGCAGATCCCCACCAAACTGGCCGTGCTCACCAAGGGGAGCAAGGAGAAGGGAGGAAAAGGCAAAGCTTCCCAGAGGTCTGACAGCTCCGGTCAGTGTCTCCATTGCTGCCCCCTCTCCTCTCGGTGCTCTCAGGGTTTGCAGAGCAGAACACCCCCCCAGCCGATGACCGGTGCCCCTGGCCCCCCTCCCACATGGGACCTCAGAGCCCTGGGACGAGGCTCACTGGCCACTTTCCCAGGGCAGTACTGTTGTGAATACAGTTAATCGGGAGTCTGGCTCAGTGACAAACTGAAACAGGCCCATTCTTTGAAAGAGAAAATGGAGCCAATTTAACCTAGTCCTGTGTCTCCCCACCCCCCAAGCCACCCATTTACAGACATCCCCTTTATTTATTTCTATCTTGGTCTCTAAAGAAGAGGTTGAAGAGTTGTAAGAGTGGGCGTGAACCTCAGTCTCAGGGTGGGGGCCATGCTGGAGGCCAGCACCAAAAATAGAAGCGGGAGATAGATTTGCCGCTGAGGAGAGGGCTGAAGGCTGTGCCCTCTGCCAGTCAGAGACAGCACTAAAGCCACAAGTCTGAAAGCATCTTCTAAAAGATCCTTTTTAGCCGTGCACCAGATGGATGGCGCAGCTCATGGGCTGCGGTCTGGCCCTCAGTAATTGTGGTTAGGCAGACCCGAGCATTAGTTATGGCAAAGAACAGAAGACTGTGCTCACAGGAAAAAGGAAGAAGCAGGGTGAGCTTCAGGCTGTCCTTAATTTCCCTGGAATCAGAAGCCAGCTAGCTCTGCATCCCATACACAGTACAGAAGCTGAGAGATGAGGCACTGAGGAGGAACCCCTGGCTCTTTGGCTTCTTACTCATGCATCACGCTCCCCAATTCCTAAGAAAAGGAGATTGTTCCTCATACAGTTACTACCGTTTGTGAAAAAGAGAGTGAGGACAGGTGTGTAAAGGATAAAAGAGCCCCTGGATCTGTTCCAGCACAAAACTCTTCAGTGGTTAGTGATGGGCCAGGAGTCTTGGTGCGCTCTTCTTTGTCTTAATTGCATGCGATTCAGAGCTGGAGACTTAGATTGCAGATAGGCTTCAGAGATGGCTAAGTGACTCTTGCCTTGGCCTGGTGGTGGTGCACCATCTGTGGTGAATGCCCTGAAAGGCGGGCATATATGTACAAACAGATGGAGGGAACGAGAACCCCCATTGATTATTTTTGTTTTTGTGAGGCAGTGAGGGTTAAGTGACTTGCCCAGGGTCACACAGCTAGTGTCAAGTGTCTGAGGACAGACTTGAACTCAGGTCCTCCTGAATCCAGGGCTGGTGCTTTATCCACTGTGCCACCTAGCTGCCCCGAGAATCTCCATTGTTTTCCATTGTTGTCTAAAGGGTTCCTTCCCAGAAACCGTCTGCCCTTTCTAGATCCCTAGACTTGGGGTGGGTGGAGACGATCTGAACGACTTCATGGAGAGTTGCTGGATGCCCTTCTTTTTTTCAGCCTCCTTTGACCTAAAACAGCAGCTGATGCTCAGCAAACTTATGAGCAAAGAAGAAAACACTATAAAACCCCGCCGGTCCCTGAGTCCCATCCTGACGAGCCAGAATGTCATTGTGCAGCAGGGTAAGGCCTTGGGCAGGGAGGGGCTATGGGGCCGGTGATGTCGTGGGGGGAATCTGCTAGAACAGGATGGGACTGTTGATGTGGCATGGCCTGGCTCCTGTCTTTTTCAGAGTCGTGTATCCCCACAGACGCGCAGCCCTCAGAGATCTCCCCTCTCAGCCCAGGAAACATGTTCAGGCCCAGCAGTGCCCCCAGGCTCTCACCGCCAGGCCACCTGCCCACGAGGCTCTCCTCTGACGATGATGGCAACAAGGAAGACGTTATCTTTTTCTGAATTGTTATAGCACAGGCTGCACCTGGTGCCTTCTCTTGGAGAAGTGCTCCATGGAGACCCCAGGGGAACAGACCCAAGTACTGGCCGGCATCTCCCATCTCCTCCATAGCGGCATCCGCTTCAGATGGAGCCAGGTCTCCTGGCATAGTCAGTGTCTACCTGGGAAGCCCCACGGCTCACGGGGACAACGTTGGCATCTGTTCTTCTTTTTTTGGGCATAACCACTATGGACTTGAACATGGCCTGGGGATATCAATTCCAAATCTACTGATATGTTGCCATCCACCATATTATGCTCTTTCTGCTGAATTTGCAATGATTCTTGGCTTAAGTTTCTAATCTTTTTAGAAAAAAGTTTAAATTGGAAGTTGAACCATAAATGAACTAAGAAGCTACTCTAAATTGTAAGGTCACATTGGGTAAGAGAGAAATCTGTTTGAAATCTGTTTTTACAGGGCTGTGGTCAATCAATGCAATTTCAGAAAGCAGTCAGGTGACAGGCCAGCAAGCCACCCATCCTAGGGTCATGGGAGTCTGGGCCCTATGCAGGAGCCAGCAGGTGTGCCTAGAATACAGGAGTGTACTGGGGCCTTGGCTTCAAGGCTCCAGCGGCCACCCTAGGGAGCGTATCCATTCTGGGGGAGGTGATCCTAGCCAGCCGCCTTCTTGGTTGGTGCAGTTTGGCAGTCAGTCAGTCCTGTCCTCCAGGCTTTCCTGGAGATGCCATAAGCTCGTCTCCACTTCTGAGGCTTTGCTGGGGGTGGGACAAATTCCCAAAGCAAACCATATGTTGGTTCATAGTGAACCTAAGATTGGGATATTCTCCTGATCATTAAGGAAGATGCTCAATTAAAAAAATCTTCGCCAGCTTGAGAGTGCAATGGGTTACCTTCTTCTATAGTCCCCTGTCTTGATTGTTAGGGTGGATGCCCTGCACACAGAGGCATCTGTTCTCACCCAGGCACGATGTTGAGGTGCTGGCGTCTCCACAGACGAGCACCTGGCTGGATGGCAGCGACATCGGCAACGAAGGGAATGTGGAGTTTTCATTGGCAAATTGTATGATTACCTTGGAATTTCCTCATTCTGAAATTGGTGAAGAAAATGAGGTTGACCCTTCAAGAGCAGGGCGTGTGTAGGGCAGCTTGGTGCATGATTCGGTGCCTAGGCCCAGTGGTGGGCGGGGTGGGGTGTCTCAGCTCTCCTGGTTATCATGGACCCGCTCTAGGGGAAACGTTTCTCCAAAGCACATAAGTACTCTTGGGTTTACCAGAGGCAGTTAGAGCGTGGTGCTGTACATGGACCCACAGAAGCTGCAGGCCCAAGGCTTGCACAGAGCCTTTAGTAAAGTCTTATCATTTTGCTCCCAGACCATGAAGCTGCTTCTTAGCTACAACAGCCTTTCTTTGTGCACCCCACTCGTCCCCATTGCCCCTGGAAAAGCAGAGTGTGCAGGTTATACACCAGGCTGATCGGCCTCACAGAATGACCCAGTCTGGGTCTGAAATGGGCACAAAAGCATTTCTTTAAAAGTAGTAATCTTGGAATATTGTCACACAAATTGAGTGTTTAGTTAGTAACAACTGATCCAGGTGGCAGTGAGCAAAGAAACAATTTGTGCCAATTTTCATTGGTAAGGAGCCAAGTGTATTGGTTCAGGTAGTAATGTGTGACCAATACATTTGGAATGAAGCACATCTCTCTCATCTGTCTGTTCAGTAATGAGGAAAGAAGATGGTAAATTATTTGCCATTTCCTGTAGAATCATCTGCATTAGTTAGGTCCCAGAAAAAACCAGGGTAATGGCTAGCACAAAACATTCCATTAGAAGTCATTGACAGTAAACCTTTGTTGATGTGAAAGTTCCCCTTTTCCTCCCCTCAGTATGAGGCTAGTCATTTCATAATCTTAGAACTAGAAGGGACCAGAGAAGTAAATCATCTAGCCCAGTGATTTCACCAACAAGGAAACTCAGGCCAGCACTGGGAGTAAGCAGAGTCTAGATTTGAACCCAGCTTCACTGACTAAATCTGTCACACAACCCAGTGTCACAGAAATGAAACTATTTGCCTATGATTCTTGTGGACATTTAGAAAAAAATACCCTTAAAGTCCTAATATGGGGGGGGCAGACCTCATTTCTGTCTGCTTACATCCATAACCGTGTGCCAGCTTTGGCCCAAACTCTGGCCTTGCAGATGCGTGTTCTGAGGGTTGTGATATGGGACTTGCTGATGATGGGGTTTGGGAAGGCTGGACTATAGCCCATCATACCCAGGCCAGGACCCTGAGTAGTTTTCCCTAGGCTTGCAATTTAAGGACAGCTAAAGAGTTTAATCGTTGTAATGGTCAGCCAAGATGCTGCTTGAGCCATCTGAGGCGGAATTGTGCTTGTAGCAAGTGAAGAGGTATGTCCGTGAAGCCTGCAGGCCGCTTGGGTGCCACATGAAGGACACGGAACCTCCCATTTCCTCATTATTGTTAACACACATTCATCAGGAAACCTAACCCCAAACACATACACATGGGTTCCAAAATGTATTTGTCAATGAAGCCTGAAAGAAATCTTTCCATTCCTTTCGATCAAATGAATGAGATGCACAAGTTCAGTTGTTGCAAAGCCAGGCAGGTAAGACAATGACAGTGACAAGCAGTGAGCCCCCGTCCCTCTTGCCTGGCATTCTGTAAAATGCCACCAGGGGACTCCTTCAAGGGCAGCCTGATCTGGCCTCTCTAGGGCCTAGCCCAGAAACGGGCATGGGGCCTCTACCGGCTTGCCAAGTTGGGGCATGGCCAGTTGGCTTTCTTGTTGTGGCCTGGGGTCAGAAACCTACGTTTAGCTTCAGGTCATGTTCATGTTGAGGCCTTTGGGAATCTTACATTGATGTTACCAGATCAAGTTGTCTGTCCACCATTGGCTACACACCCAACAACCCTGGAAGGTGGCGAAAGAGCTGGCCAGAGAACAGGTGAACCCAAGCTCTTGGTAAGAGGAAAAGGAGCTAGTCCTGAGATAGATTGTCTTAAATAGAAAATCCCGCACCGCGCTCTGGACAGTGCCCATCACCATGGCCCTGGAATCAGAGGCCTTTTTTCTGCACATTCCCCTCATTGTTCTGTGGCCATGTCTCTTCTCCCCCCCCACCCCACCCCCCCAAAAAAAAGAAAAGAAAAAAAAAAGATTGATGGCTCCTGTGTTTTTGCTACATTGTCTTAGGAGGTGTTCCCAGAGCAAACCCTGCATTTCCCCTGGGAGGCCAGAGCAGGCAAGTGTGCCTGATTTTGCTGAAACCTTTTCCACATGAACTTGAAGGGACCAAAAGCAGAAGCCGTCTTTCTCAGTCACTCAAGTAAGGGAAACCTCCTTTCTGGCAGGAGGAGCATTGTTTTGCTGTCTGCCTAGGAAATGAGTTCTTAACACTTTTGGGTCTCGTCTTGACCCACTCTTCCCCAGCCCCTGCTTGAAGAAAGGATTGTACAGTCATGAGGCATCGGTAATTTCAGTTCCTGTTATGGTCTCGGTCCCGCTCAGTGGGCAGAGTTCAAACCCCTTTCCATCAGTTCTCATTGCCCTTTGAAATCTCTGTTCTACACATCAAATTTCATCTGTGCCATGTTTATAATCAGTGTTTTATATTTTTGTGCAGAAGTATTTGAGCACTTTAGCAAAGTTTTACTTTGAATTTGATCTTGGAAGGAAGACTTCTCCTCTGTAATTCTGTTGCTGTGCTCGCGTGATAGTTCTTTGCGGAGCTGTGATAGAGTTTGATGCTGTTTAGTCTTAGGTCCGGTCCAGTGACTTTGTGATCTAGTGAATTATCATGCTAGGGGGTCTAGGGGATTTCAGTCCCACCACATGATGTGGGAAGGGATCGTCTCCTTCCCCAGCATTGGAGAGGTTCATCCGTTCTGCTAGAATGGCAATGTTGTAAATAGTTATTCCCCCTGCCAGTAGGATCCCTGTCACTTCTTGTTAGTATCTAATTTTATTTGTAAAATTGACTCGTGCACTTCGTTAATTGTCCTGTGATATTAGTTCACCTCTTTGGTTTGTTTGGTTGTTCTTTTTTTCTTTTTTTTTTTTTTTCAATGATTGTGCTGGCTCTTGACTGCACGATTTCAGAACAGCCTTGGAACCCAAGTACTGATTTCTAGCAATAAAAAATTACTAAAATAAGCCTCGTGTCTCTAATTGAAATGTGTCTGAGCATCAGTTTCCTGTGGCCCTGAAAGACCAGCTTTGCTGTGAGGGGCAGTTTGTCCTGTGGCATCTAAGCTGGACTTAGCTGGGTGCAGAGCTGACAGTACACTCCCATGTTGTGTAGTGGCTCCCCCCTCCTGCTTTCTCTCCCCCTCTCCCCCGCAACTTGATGGTAGATGAGATGGGATGGGATGCATTTTTGGCCAATATAAACACAAAGGTAGTAATGATAAAGCTGGAATGTTGCAAGTCTTTCATCTTCAACTTTTTTTTTGTTGGTTTTAAATTTACATTTTTACATTTTTTCTTTTTTAATTAACAAAAAGCCTTTTCTCTCACATGCACATACCCCAAGGGGAGGAAAAAACATAACAAGCACTTAAAACAGAAGCCCACCTTGGGCCCCTTTCTGTATGGTATGTGCTCATCACCTGTGTCAGGAGATGGGCAGCAGGCTCCATCAATTCTCTGCAAACACAGTTGGTCATTGTCTTGATCAGAATTCTTAAGTCTATCAAAGTTGTATTTCTTTACACTTGTCATCTAAATATCTTTACTGAGCAGCTTCTATTGGGTGTTCACAATCCAACACACACAGGAACCTTTGAATGATATACTTGGACCCTTCAGTTGACCCATGGACTTGAGTGTTGGGGACTCCCCCCTTCCAAGAGGCTCCATCTGTCCAGTGCAGTGCCCTACAAGCCTCTCTGGGCCTCACAATAAATATCCCATGAAGAGACACTGCGATATTCAAGCCTGATCCAATCATTTCTGATGGTGCCCCCACAGGCCACTTTGATGGGAAAATTTTGTTTCCGAGTTAGTGAAATTCAGTAAAAACGGTTTAAGGCCCTGGGGTAATAAAAGCTGAGGTTCATCGGTGTCCATCCAGAAGTTCTATGGGAGTGGGTTTTTGAGCATTCTTATTCCCATTTTCTGGATGAAGAAACAAGAGGCTCAGAGGGCCTTATTTCAGGTTTTGAACCCAGCTCTTTCGATTCCAAATCCAGCATTCTTTCGGATACTCCAAGCCTTTTCCTGTTAAGGAGAAAATAAGGCATGGATCCCCACCCTCCCCTGGAAGGAGGATGTGACACGTAAGCATAACTACATAATAAAGTCAGTGACAGTGTTGGAGAGTTGTATGTAGCTAAAGCGAGAGCAGTTTGCTTAGGGTGGCCAGCACAGCCCTTGGGAATGGGGAGGAGGAGTTGGGGAATGTGTTTGTTTCTGTCGTACAGGTCTCTGGATACACCCGCAGTAGGGGGTTAGTGTTAGGTCTATGCTAGCCAGATGTTAATGACCTCATGTGAGGGAAAGGATGGGACTGGGCACAAAAGGACGGTGGCATCCCTGTGTCTCTGGAGGGATGTGCTAGTGCCTAAGGCTCCTGTCAGGTGGGAAGTTAAACTGGTCCTTGTTACCAGAGAGCAACCTCCAGCATCTGCTCCTAACAATCCATGAAAGAACTGGGGCCCCCACCAGTCCAGGGCCATGAGCGGTTCTTAGGCTGATGGAGCGTTAGTCAACATGCTCAAGCAGAGTGCCGGGAAAGTAGCTTGTGTGAGTCCCACAGGACCAGTCTCCCTGGGAGGGGGGATTATTTGTTTCAGGCCTAGAACAAAGCAGAGGGAGTTCTTGCCCACCAAAAACTTTGGTGTTTGTGGAAACTTTCAGAATCCACCAAAAAAAAACAGACCAAGAACCCCTGATTTATCCCTTTCTCAGGGAAGCGGCCTGCAGTGCCCAGGAAGACACCCTAGACTGGAGTCAGGAAAGAGCGGTGTTTGGGGGCACAGCCGGCACCTCCAACCCTAGCATGCTCTCCTGTTTGAGACAGGAGGTTCAGCTAAAACAGGGTTCCTGCCTTCATGGAGATTATTACACAAGGTGCAGCTCTGAGCCTCCCCTTTCCTCCCATAAAGTGGTGGTGATGGTGTAGCCAATGCGTAATGTCAGTGGGACATCGAAGAAGGGTCATCTAGGAACACCCGGCCCCTGCACAGGCAGCAGCATCGGGGACTGTTTCTGCCCAGGCCAAGCTGCTCTCTACTCTCAAGAGCCACCACTCAAAAGCCATTAGCTCTTGGTCATCTGCTAAATTATAAGAGGAGAGCAGTGCTGTTTTCAACATCATTATTTCTCCTGGTTTTTCTACACGTACATTCACTGAATCCCCACAACCACCCTCTGTGGTACATGCTGTGATGATTCCCATTTCTACATGTGTGATAACTGAGGCTCAGGGAGGTTATATAATTGTCCCAGGGGACCCATAGCTATCAAGTGTGTGAGATGAGATTCAAACCCAGAACCAGGTCTCCTAGGGTTCAGTTGTGAATCTGGCAAATTCTATCACTTGATATTCTTTCCTAATAACAGTCTTAATCATAAGAGTTTCTAAATTGGCATTCTGTGCACACATGTGTGAGCTGAGACACTGGAGATGTCTTTAAGGTTTTTTCTGGTGATAGGGAGAACAGATGGAGGCCAAGCCACCAACTTGGGGCCATGACACTACCTGCTCATCGACTAGATGAGATTAGGCACCATCTCCAAAATATATTCACCTCTAAAAGTCTAATGTCAATCAGGGTGGTCCCGGCCAATTTTGAAATGACTGTCATTTTCTCCCCAAATCGAACCGGCTTCATTAGGTCTGAGCTGTTTTTAATCAGTTCGAGCAACTGCCCTCTCTTCTCTCAGGACTGTTTTATTAAGGCAACTTTGGACTGGATGAAAACAACAAAAGCTTATCCACAGACTAAAATCAGACAAGTTTAAAAATTTTAAATAAACGATGCCATTAACAGTTTTTAAATAAATGGTGCAATTAACTAATAATTAAAAGTTAATACAGACCAGAATAAAAACTCCATAAAGTCAGGACAATATTAAAGCCAAAGGAACAAGACAGAAAAATGTCAGGGAAGACATTTCGGGAGTTTTTTAAGTAAACGATAACGAGTTATCAGGCCTCATCACTACCTTCAAATGCCTGACCCTAGAAAGCTACACGGATTTTAAAGATGCTTCCACTACAGGTCTCTCGGGGATCTGCCTCTGGCTAAGCTTCAAGTCACTTGAAGTCAGCTGTCATTTCAGTCCCTCAAATGGCCCTCAAACAAGATTCTTCGGCCTGCTCGATCACCATTCACCAGGAGGCCCAAATCCACCAACACGGACAAGGATGTGCGACAAATGACGAAGCAGACTGAGAAGAGGATGAGAGTGGCCCCAGGGCACTGAAAGGCTATAACCAGCGACAGCACTGGGACCACTAGGGCCAACTGAGTAGGGAGTCGCTGGCATGTCGGCTCCCTGCTTCGCCTGTTGTCACACCTCCTCCTGCGTAGGAGCGAGCAATCAATGCCGATGACCATCTCCCAGGTCCTATGTCTCCTGCAACAGGGGTCTGACACCGTGGTCTCCAGCCCCTCCTTGCCGTAGACAACTCTTTATTCACCAGCCAATTGGGCTCACGGCATCTGACCCAACTCTACATAACCAACAAAAGTCAATAGTTTCACTCGTCAGGTGGCAGGCCCACCTTCCTCCTGTGATCCCAGAGCCACTTCCATAATAGATGCCACCCTCCCAAATGCTAGGCAGGACTCTGGTGCCAACAGACCACTCCAAGGGCAGACAACACTTGGCTGAAGAGGATCCTCTGTAGCCGGAAAATGAGATTAGACACCAGGCCTCCTGTAGAGAATAAAGGAAAGCAACGTGTAATCAATGGCTGCATGGTCAGGGGAGGGGACCAACATTAGTTATTCCCAACATTACCATATGCGGTTGGAGCCCATTCCAAAGGTATTTACAGGACGCCCAGCATAGAGATACCTGGCAAGGTCCCTTCCTTTCCCAGGACAGAAAAAGCTTAATTAAATGTGATTGTCTTTGGCTCTGAGAAGGCTGGGCCCCAGACTGCTAGGTATGACATCTCTAAGGCAAGTCATGGCTCATTAAGAAGCTAGAGGTTCTGTCTGGGACAGGCATAAAAAGACCTTCAATTAAAAATTTTTTTTTCATTTCCTCTTTGATAATTCCTTAACCTGAAGTTTTGGGGTTTTTTACTGTTTTCTCTCACAACTAGCTAATAAGGAATTTTTCCATGACTACTCATGTATAACTTATTTTGAATTGATTGAGTTCTTGTGGGTGGGGAGTGGGAATGGAGGGGGGAAGAGAAGTTGGAACACAAAGTTTTTTAAAAATTGATGTTAAAATTTTGTTTTTACATATATTTTGGAAAATAAAATTCTATTCAGAATAATTTTTTAAAAGACCTTCAAAGGTTTATAGTCAATGTAGGTGAACCACGGAGCTGCAGAAAAGCCAAAAAGGCCCACGGGTGCATGTGAGGGGCATGTCCAAGAAAAGCCACCTTCAGGCTGCATCGGCATTGGGCAAACTCGAGTTATTGCTGTGGCTGAACCAGGCTGAATTTTGGCTTCCATTTTCACTGCTCCCACCCAAGTCTGCCTCTATTCAAAATTCCCTACCCTCTCACGTTACTTTTCACTGCCTGATCCTCGAGGTATCAGTGAGGTTTCCTGCAAGGAGACAGGTTTTGCCTGCCTTGAACCTGAAGAAAACCCATGCAACATGATTAGATAAATTTGTTTCAGAGGAAGGCTGCTTGTACATGTACAGTTTTACAAAGTGGCCCAAGTTACTGATGACATTTAATCTCAAACCACATTTCAGAAATCCATAGCTAAGGGGATCTAAATATAGTTCAAGAAACTTAAGTGAAAGGAAAACCACAGCAGAAATTGAGAAAGTAGCAATTCAGGGAGAGCCTGGCTGTGGAAAGGGGCCCACGTCACCATCTCAGTCCTGTCTTGTCCTTACAGGCCTGTGGCCATGTTTGGCAGACAAGGGCGAGTTCTAGCCAAGCAAGGCTGGTTTTTACCTTCCTCGTTTCCCTCTCCTGCCAGGGAGATCTTCAAACGGACAGGTACTTCCAAGTGCTGACAAATGCCGTAGGGATGAGGGAATAGGGTACGGTTGTGATGCTGCTCCAGGTATCTGAGGAAGGGTCATAGCAATCGAGGGTTTTGCAGCGCTGGGTCCCACAGTAGCCCCCCACCACAAAGAGTTTATTTCCACAGGTGACTGCTCGGCAGCTAATCCTCCTGGCCGTCACATCACCAAACTTGGACCACTGGAAGGTGTCACTGTGGAAGCGATAGGCAGAACTGGCCGAGAACTCCGTGTCACCTCCAATCACAATCACCTGGCTGCCCAGCACAGCAGCTGCAGTATATCTCCAGGCTTGGGGGCAGGTGGTGGGCGCCGTCCAGCGGTTCTGACAGGGATCAAAGCACTGCACTTTGGGCAGATGAATCTGGTTAACGCTGGTGCCACCAAAAACAAAAAGCTTCTTCTTTGCCCCAACCACGGCAGCATTGCTTACCCCTTCCCGGAGCGGAGCCACCAAAGTCCATTTGTTAGTCTGTGGGTCATAATGTTCAACCTGTTTAAGTGAGACAGAAGGGGAGGCTGGAAAGGAGCCACTCACCGCTGTGTGGCCCCCAACTACATAAAGAGAATGAGCCAGCTCGGCTGAGCCGTGGCCAAACCTGGCCACTAGCATCGGGGCAGCTTTGGCCCATTCGTCGTGAAGGGTGTCGTAGACCCACACATCCTTGGAAGCACTGTTTTCAGAACCCCGGCCGCCAGTGACATAGACTTTACAGCCAATGGCACAAGCGCTGCACTCTTTCCGGGGACTAGGAATATCTGTCCTGGGGATGATGTCACTGGTTCTCTGGTCGATTGTATAGATCTTGTCACACATGAATGTCTGCCCCCCGAGCAGCAGGAGGGCCTGGCTGACCTTCCTGGGCCGGGCGCAGAAGCCCGTCACCGGCCCGTCGTTCTGCAGTAGGCGCATTTTACAGCGCACGGCATCCGCCACAATCTCCCCTCCCAGCTTGTGGTTCAGCACTACTTCTTCTAGAGCCACCTGGTTTTTGAGATAAGCCTCAGGCAAGAGTGCCAGGCGGACAGAACGCAAAAGCTCAGGCAAGTCTGCGTGCCGGGCGGACAGGTCATACTTGATCCATTCGATGACTGCTTCATACACCAGGCTTTCCTCCTCCACTTCCAAGTCTTCACTCTGCACAAGCTCCAGCAGTCTCCCTTTGGGGAGTTTCAGGAAATCTTCAGACTTGTACAAAGAGGCAAAGTTGGCTAAAGCCATCCTCCAGGACAACTCAAACAACCTGTCGCAGTTAAAGGTATCAGACAGGGCCAGCATATTGAGGCAGTTGGTGGGGTGCAGATTTTTCTCCAAGAAGGCTGCAGCTGCGTCCCGGATGTCGTGAAACTGCAGCATGTCACCAGCCTCCAGGAGAGACTCGGCATTCTCTTCGTTGATGAGCACCCTGGCTGAGTAGGTGTAGTCCAGCAACAACTCCAACACCTCAGGATGCAGCCTGTCCCCGAAGTCCACGTGGCCCTCTCTGCTCTCCTTCAGGCCCCCTCCAAACATGGCCTCGAAGTAGTAGCTACAAGAAGCTAGCACAGCCCGATGGCAATGGAAAACCCCATTCCCGGCCTTGAGCACCACATCGGTGAAGAGGCACTTTTGGCGCAGCAAGTTCAGATGAGTCAGAAGGCTGTCTGCATGGCCTGGCTTGTGGAAGATCTGGATGTTCATGGAGCCAGAGCTGGATCGAGACTTCCTGGTTTCATGGCTAGTGACCGACATTGTCCCCCTGGCTCTAAAAGAAAACAGAGGAAGGGCAGAACAAGAGTTAGGCCCCCAAAGTCTTCCAGGACAGGAGTCTCTTCTCTCATCACAAAGTATTCTCTCATTGTTTTCCAGCTATTCAGTTCTGGTGCATCAGGCCTGGACCAATCAGAGGACCACATTCTGAATCCCAACCCCAATACTACATAGTAAGCACTTAATGTTTGCTGACTGACTATACAACCTTTTGCTCGTCTCTTCCTCTCTCTGATCCTGTTTCCTCATCTATAAAATGAAAGGGCTGGACTAGATAATAGTCAACATTTACATGACACTTTAGAGTACCATATATGAACTCTTTTGATCCTCACAGTGATGTAAGTGCTGTTATTATCCCCACTTTACGAAGGAGAAAGTTGCCCAAGATTCCACAAGTACTGAAGCAGGATACCCGACTCCAAGTTATATAAGTTATCTCCACTACATCAAGCGGCCTCTGGTCGCCCTCTAAGATCAGTGTCCAATCTATACCTTAAGAATGCTTTTCCTCCAGACAGAGGAATATCCTGAATAAAGAGGAAGGCCCCGATAAGGGGATTTCATCTACCTGGCCTCCAGGCAGGCGCAGACTAACCCCCACTCCGGGGCCAAACCCCAGGAACACAGAGATAAGGGAAGTTAAACTCAGGAACCACAGCCAGGAGAGGTGGGTTCAGTCAAGCTTCAGGTAATAATTAACTCCCTTTTCACGGGAAGCAGCCTTTGAAGTGGAGGCCCGCCCAGCCCTCCACTTAAAAGAACAGGAAGCCAGCCCACAGCAGGAAAAGCCGGGCAGGCAGAGCCGGGTTCCCAAGTTAACTTTCTAATCAGCCTCCCCAGGATTCCCGCCCCGCCCCCAGCCCTCTCCCCTCCCCACCTGCCCAAGGGGCCTCTCTCCAAGCCTCAAGTTCAGCTGGGTTCTCCCAGCCAGGAGGGGCCCCTCCCTACCCAGCCTGACGATCCCCCTCCTCGATTACTCACAGACACCTTTCCTTCTCATCAACACCCTCAGACAGACACCACCGGCTGCCACAGAGGCTAGACCAGGGTGTCCTGCCTCCCCCTGGGCACCTCCTCTCCTGTCCAGCTCCCCCCACCAGTCTGTCAGACCCTCCCCACTAAAGACCCGCAGCGCACCCTCCTGCTTGACCCAAATATACTCTTGTCAGACCCGCCCCCCCCCTCAGCACTCCTCTGGCCACTCCCACACATATATCCTTTGGTCAGCCCCCCGCCCCAAGAGACCCTCAGACACCCCTCTAGTCACTCCCTCGCACAAACCCATAGCCAGCCCTTGTGCTTAGAACCTCCCCCCAAAATCCTCTGGTCAGACACCCCTCAGACTCTCCCCCAATAGACCCGCCCCCAGTCCCTCAGACACCCCTGTGGCCACTCCCCCACACAGACCCTCGGCCAACCCTTGTACTAGACCCCCCAAATATCCTCTGGTCAGACACCCCCAAACCCTCAGACGTCCCTCGTGCTAACTCCCTCCCCCCAACACTCCTCTGGCCATTTCCCCCCACATAGCCCACCAGCCACCCCTCCTGCTAGAACCGCACCCTCCCCCCACCCTCTTCCCCACAGCCCCTCGAATTCCCCTCTAGTCAGGTCCGGATTCGGAAGAGACACTGCCGCCAGACCCCCAGCCCCTCCCCGTCTTCCTCTCCTTTCCCCTCCTCCTCTAAAGACCCTCAGACACCCCGTTACTCCCCCCTCCCCCACAAGCCCCCTCAGTCCCCGCCCCCCTCCTCCGTGGGCTCCCCACCACGTGGCCCGGCCCAGCTCGGGTCTTCCCTTCCCCTGCCCGCGGACCCGGCACTCACCGAGCTCCGCGTTTGCTCTGAAGTTTTCCTCACACCAACGACTCCCACTCCCCGATCCGGTCCCGGCCACGCCTCCCCTGAGGCCGTCCCGCTCCCCGCGGTAGGGACCAATGGTGGTGCGAGTCCTCCAGGTATTGGTTCCGCTCCCAAATCCATGTTAACCAATCACAGGCCAGAATCTGCTCAAAGATCCCGCCCCTTACTTCTTCTGCCTTGCACTAAAGAGACCAATCACAATGTAGTCGTTCGCCCCTTGACTAGGGTGACCAATCATGGAGTAGAAATCCCGGAACTAGTGCACCTATTGGCTCTAGATCCTCCTGCCGAGGCCCACGAGATCTCGACAGGCCTGGGTCGGCCTTTGTGTCCTGGGGTCCCCGGAGCCGCTCCCTGGAGTTGGGAGGGGCTGAGGAGTCTGGGAGAAACTAAGGCCCAGTGGGGCACGTAACTCGCCCAAATCCACACAGGCCGTCTTGGCCAAGGCGAGGCTTGAACCCGTCATAGGATCCCAGATCTGATGCTGCTGATGATGTTTGTACCGCTTTAAGGTTTTCAAAGCGTTTTACCTCTTATTTCAACCACACAACTACGGTAGGAAATAGCGCACAGCTACTTGGGGCAGAGGCAGGATTCGAACTCAGGTCTTTGTGACTCCTAGTCTGGGGCTCTATCCACCGTTTCAATTTACAGCTATTAAATATCTGACTCAGCATTTGAACCCAGGCCTTCCTGACACTAAAGTGCTGAACTCTTAGCCACCTATCCCTCATCTCTATTCTCTTATCTCTCTCGCTCTTGGCCCCTTCTCCTTTTGTCAGTCACCATTTATTAAGTGCTTGCTATGTTATGTCAGCACTATCCTAATCGCTAGGGATAAATACAGAGACAAGGTGGGGAGGGGGTCAGCTGCTCAGCATGTCTGCCCCGGAAATGTGGCACCAGTTGATATTCACATTTCCCTCCATTGACAACGTCAGGGAATATATATATAAAATAAAATAAAATGACAGTATACTATATATAATATACAGACATACACATGCATATATGCATATACATACATAATACATATATTAACATTTCATTTACATTTTAAGGTTTGCAGCGCGCTTTCCATACGTGATCTCATTTGAACCTTACAACAAACAAGTCTATGAGATGGGTAACTCCAAGGATCATCATCACCCACATTTTACAGATGAAACAGGTTCAGAAAAGTTAAGTGATTTGTCTATGGTTACACGGCTAGTTTCAGACAGTTTCCAAGACCAGGTCTTCTGAGTCCGGATCCAGCAATCCAACCACCACATCACAGAGAAAATAGCTGACAGTGTTCCAAATGAGGAATGCTTGGATTCCCTTTAGACTTTTCAGCCAATGCCGGGGCTGGGGTTCCCCGTATGCTTGGTCTTAATCTGGGAGACCCACAGGTGTGGCTCATGGGAAACAGGTTCCACCTGTAGGGTTCAAAATCCTAAAGAGTTCTGTCCACACCCCATCTGCCTGCCAGCCCCGCCCAGTAGGGTTAAGCCACTCACCTAAAAGAAACCTGAGAGAAAAGTCACTGTTTCTAATACCAAACTAAAATAAGAGGAAGAAAGGTCTTCTTAAATCAAGTGGCTGCCAGCCTGGTGCAGACATCTTCATCTTTTCTCTCCTGGGTATTGTTATAGCTTTCAAAGGCTGTTTTTCCTCTTCCCTTTCCTCTCTTCTGTCCTTCACTTGGCCAACAAAATCATTCTCACTCATAGATCCAAACATATTTCCCCTCTGCTCAAAAGCCTTAAGTGCTCCCCTATTGCTAATAGACTGAATTTCAAACTCATTTGGCTTGCACTGGTGGTGGTGGTGGTGATGGTGGTTGAGTCATTTCCAGTTATATCTTTGTGGCCCCATTTGGGGTTTTCTTGGCAAAGACACTGGAGTGGTTCACCATTTCCTTCTCCTGCTCCTTTGACAGATGAGGAAACTGAGGCAAGCAGGGTTAAGTGACTTGCCCACTGTCACCCAGCTAATAAGTATCTGAGGCCAGACTTGAGCTCAAGTGTTCCTTACTCCAGGCCCAGACTGTCCACCATGCCACCACCTAGCTGCACTGTTTGCTCCTTCATAAATTGGCACCCCTCTACCTTTCCAGTCTCACTCTCACTCATTCAACAAGCATTAAGTGCCTACTGTGTGCTGGGCACAGTGCTGAGCATTAGGGATACAGAGACAAAAGTGAGACAGTTCCTGCCCCAAAGGAGTTTACATTCCATTGGGAGAAAACATAAATAGATACAGAATCAAAGAATTTGAGTTGAAAGGAACAACTGCAACTGTTTAGTCCCATCCATACAGGGGAAAACCCAGCACTTATCATAAGATTATAGATATAGACCTACAAGGGACTTAGGTTAGATGAGGTTATCTTTTTTTTTTCAGGGCAATGAGGATTAAGTGACTTGCCCAGGGTCACACAGCTAGTAAGTGTCAAGTGTCTGAGGCTGGATTTGAACTCAGGTCCTCCTGAATCCAGGGCCTGTGCTTTATCCACTCTGCTTCCTAGCTGCCCTGAGGTTATCTTTTATTTTGCACATCAAGAACTGAAGCCCAGAAAGGTTTTATAGAAATAAATGAAGGTGGGGCAAATAGGTGGCAAAGTGGATAGAGAACTGGCCTTGGATTCAGGAGGGCCTGAGTTCAAATATGACCTGGGCAAGTCACTTAACCCTGATTGCCTCATAAACAAATAAATGAATGAAGGCTTAATTGATAACTTCTAATTATTAATAACAACAATAATAACAGCTAAGGGGACAAAGAAAGGCAAAAGACTGTCAGTCTAAAAGGGGAGGGCAAATAGCTATGTAGAAACAAGCTACAGGTAAGTTACAATAGAAGTAGTCTCAGTGGGAAGAGGATTGGGAAAGCCAGAAAGGGGGGGTTTCACTGAGAGAAAAAAAAGAGTGGGGGGGGGATTACATAACTAGATAAATGGAAGGCAGGAAGAGGAATTAATAAGTTAAACAAAACTCCAAAATCAGAGTAAGAAGGAGACTTAGAGGTCATAGAGTCCAATCCCTTTATTATACAGAGTGACCCTGGGCAGGTCATTTCACCCTGCTCACCTCTGTTTCCTCATTTGTAAAATGAGCTGGAGAAGGAAATAGCAAACCACTCCAGTATCTCTGCCAAGAAAACCCCAAATGGAGCCACTAACTGAAAATGACACAACAACCAATTTAGTGCCTGCTATGTGCCAAGCACTGTGCTAGGCTTGTCACAGTGATTATGTCATTTGATTCTCACAACAAGCCTGGGAGGGAGGTTCATTGTTCATTACCTTTTTTTTTTTTGGCGGGGCAATGAGGGTTAAGTGATTTGCCCAGGGTCACACTGTTAGCAAGTGTCAAGTGTCTGAGGCTGGATTTGAACTCAGGTCCTCCTGAATCCAGGGCTGGTGCTTTATCCACTGCAGCGCCACCTAGCTGCCCCAAGGTTCCTTACCTTTTACTCTATTTACTTGCCAGCCAAACTGGACTGGGTTGGCCACTGGTCCTCGTTTTCCGACTCAGGCTTGGGATGTGCTCCCTTCTCAGCTCTAACTTTTGGTTCTACTTCTTCCTGGTGGGAGCCTTCCCCCATCCTCCAAGTATAAAGTGTTTCTGCCTACTTAGATTTTCTTAGAGTGCTTTATCAGAATCTCTCTAAAATCCCTATCACATTCTACCTTGTCTTATCTTTATTCATATACATGCCATATATATATATATATGGAAGAAACTTCCCCTTTCTTATTTTGTTTACTGAAAGGGGAAAGTGAAAAGATATTGGTTTTGGTTAAATACACTGAAAGGCATCTTGAAGAGAAACACAAATAGTGCTGAGAAAAAAGGCAGCCCCCTCAGGAAAAAGGGAGCCGAGGAGAGACCCAAAGTTCTGAGAGAACCAGAGTGAAAGCACGCTGTTCAGAGGCCAAAGTACTGACCAGTTATAAAGATGACTAATACAGGTTCCCAACAGCTAATTAACAGAGGACTTTTGTCAGGGGTGGGAGGGTGAGGGGTGGTAGTGGTTGGAAGCCTATGGTTGGGAAGCTTTGAATAAAAGAATTGTTTTGGACACTGAGACTATATTGTATATTAATTCATTGTAGCACATCTAGCAGAAATGTGGATTTGGAATTTTTAAACATATGATAAGAGGCTCTAATTTGAAGTTTGAAAAGACAGAGAAGCTAATGAGAGAAACTGCTTACAGAAATTAAAGACAAAACACAGAAACTAAAAGAGCTGAAAAAAGCCAAGGGCAGCTGATAAGAGGTAGGCGATGCTCCGCAGTTGACACAGGGAGCTAATCTGATTGGAGGAACTTCGTCAATGATTGAGAAGGCAGCATCCTATGTTGTTTGGAGAACCGGCCTGGGAAAAGTCTTCTTTTACTCTCTATCACCACTAATCTTTGAGAGGGGAAATTCCCAGGGATTCTTCTGTGTTGTCTATTACTTCTTTCTATGACTCTAAAAGGGGGAAATCCTCCAGCCATGGAGAGCAGGTTGTTATAGATTCCGGATTTAAAGGGAACTGCTTTTCATTGTGAGAGTGAAACATTGCCTCAGGGTTCAGCCAATGGAACAATCCCAGAGAAACTCTGAAGATTCAAGGCTCGATGTTTCAATGCCCTGAGAGTAGCAAAGAGGTTCAGGAAATGAGTGTTCCACCCTGAAGATGATGTGTGGTACAGACTATTCTTTAAAGAGAACACAAACAGATATACCTATAGTCCCGAGTCATGAATCACTTTAGGCACAAGGATCTCCCTTAGTTGCCTCACTTTTTAGGTTCCTAAATGTATGCCCACACAAAAACTATGTGCTTTGATAGGAGAGTATGACCTAGGTTAGTGGGTACACCCTTACATTTTGGTTATTGCTGATTTTGTCTTGTATCGTATAAATGTCATATTTTGATTATTTTTAGTTTTGTCTTTTCACTTATAGGTTTCATGTTTGAGTTAATAGTATCGGGGCAGCTAGGTGGTGCAATGGATAAAGCACCAATCCAGGATTCAGGAGGACTTGATTTCAAATTCTGCCTCAAACATTTGACACTTACTAGCTGTGTGACTCTGGGCAAGTCACTTAACCCCTCAAAAAAAAGTTAATAATATAAAAAACAATTGAAACTGAATGTTGCAAAATTATGAAGAATATACTTGGCCCCAAAGAAAAGATACAAGAAGTCGCCTTTCCCTGCTCCTTTGCTGAAGTCAGTGTTCCATAGGTATAGAACATTACATACCTCAGACTTCATCACTGTGCTGATTGATCTTAATGATTTTTTTTTCTTTCTTTCTTTGTTATAAGGGATGGCTGGGCAGGATGGAGCGAAGGAGAAAGGATACATGGGGAAATCTAACTGATGTAAAACCAAAAGATATTAATAAAATCTATTTTTTGAAAAGGGTTGTTTCCTTATGACTAATTTGTGTAAATTAGAGCTAAATTCAAGAGGTTCAATCCTTAAGTATAATCATGTATTCTTCTATACCAGGATTAATTTTAGGACCCTGAGTTGCAAAAGTATAGTGGGACACTTTCTCAGACCCTCCTGCTGAAGTGTATTCAGAGTCTTTTCTCAGATGCCAACTCAGATACTGAAAGACATTGTGGGAATGAAGCTGTCTTCAGAATGAAACTGGGGGGCAGCTAGGTGGCACAGTGGATAGAGCACCGGCCCTGGAGTCAGGAGTACCTGGGTTCAAATCCGGCCTCAGACACTTAACACTTACTAGCTGTGTGACCCTGGGCAAGTCACTTAACCCCAATTGCCTCACTAAAAAAACCAAACAAACAAACAAACAGAATGAAACTCGAACCCCAGAGCCTGCTCTTTGAAACCTACCACAATCTGGACCCAACCCACTTTGGTATGGCTTGTTTTTTTGTTTTTTGGTGAGGCAATTGGAGTTAAGTGACTTGCCCAGGGTCACACAGCTAGTAAGTGTCAAGGGTCTGAGGCCGAATTTGAACTCAGGTCCTCCTGAATCCAGGGCCGGTGCTCTATCCACTGCACCACTTACCTGCCCCATGGTATGGTTTTTTAAAATAATTTTTACATTTTTTATTTTGAACTAAACAAGCACCAAATAAAAGAAGTATTTCCATATATAAAGCAGAACAGAAAAGGAGAGTTGGAGGATTGGATATAAAGTTGTGAATCTATTGTATGTACCTTGCTCTTCCTTTTAAGTATATCATGTTGTTTTATATAGTGTCATATAACAAATGTAATATCATAAAATAAACTGTGACTTTCAGAGCTATTCTGCTTGTTTGTATTTCCTCTTGAGAGGAAAGGAGAGTGGGGAGATGAATTTTTTTAACTCTAGGGTCAAGAAGGAAAATTAAATTCAGAAGAAAACAAGGGTCTGAGAAAGTATGGAAGGGTGGAGAGATTGGAGGTTGGACAGAGGGCAAAGAACAGGTTTAAGCACTGAGAGAGATGGGATGATAAGTTATGGTCTGAGAAATGTCAAGTCTTTGACGGAAGAAGCGGAACCCCTGTGGGTAATGGTGAGATACAAGTTGTGACTATTCCTGTGTATGGTTGAGGGTAGGATGGAGAATCAGGTCATCAGACTGGTGGAACTGGAAGGTTAGTATAGTCAGGAACATTGTCTCGAAAGCTGAGGAAAAGCAGGAGCTGAGGAGGAAAGGGTGATAGAGTCAGGTTAAGGGAAGGGACTTTCCCTAACTCATTTTGACTCCTCATTTCCTGAGTTTGGTCATCTTTATACTTGTGGTATTGCCTATTCCCTTCATTTGTAATCATCCCCTACCTTGCCTTGCCTGCATCAGGGCCATAAGGGTTTGAGGCAATAGGCACTTATTTATTTATACTTAGAAGATCCAAAAAATCTAACCCTGTATTCCAGTAGAATAGAAGGAACTGATAGTAACTAGTTATGACTTCAGAAGACCCATAATGAAGCAAGCTTTCCTCCTCTTAGCAAAGAGGTTATCGACTAGACAGAAGGAGATATCAATTTTCATACCTGAACAATGTGCTGGTTTCTATAATTGCTATAAGGGAAGACTTCTTTTTTTCCCCTTTTTTTCATGTTATACATTGCAGTCATGTTTAACATATTTCCACATGAGTCATGTAGTGAGAGAAGAATCAGAATAAAAGAAAAAAAACACAAGAAAGAAGAAGCAACAACTGGTTAAGTCTTTCCAGATTTTTCTGAAATCACCTGCTCAATAATTTCTTACAGAACAATAGTATTTAAGGGAGGACTTCTGTTAAAGGTAGGAGGAAGCAGTGGATAGCCATAGTTAAAAGGAAAGAAATGGAGGGACAGCCTGGCGGCCCTGGATTCAGAAGGACCTGAGGTCAAATCTGGCCTAAGACACTTACTAGCTGTGTGACCCTGGGCAAGTCACTTAACCCTCATTGCCCTGCCAAAAAAAAAAAAAAGAAATGGAAAAAAAAGGGTGGGGGGAATTTCGATGTAGCTTTTGAAAATACACAAAATGAAGTTCAGGAGATGAAATTTTGTATACTGAGTTCAATTTACCAAAGGGATGGGGACTAGAGCTGTGATTTTATTGGTATAAGGGAACCCCCAGTTTAGAGGATTCTTTATAGCAGAGGTCAGCACTATCTCTGAAATTCACACTTTTAGAGAGTTGCTTAAAAGACTTGAGAGGTTAAGTGACTTGCCCAGGGTCACACAGCTAGCAAATGTCTGAGGCCACATTTGAACTCAAGTCTTCCTGACTCCAGACTGGGTGCTCTATCCAATGGGCCACCTAGCTGCCTCTCAAATTTAGTACATGCTTTGTTTTTTTTATTTAATAAATATTTATTAAGCACCTACTATGTGCCATATTCTTGTTTGTCCTTTGTTCTTTTTTTAAGTATTTTATTATTCTCCAGTTACATATAAGAATAGTTTTCAACATTTGTTTTCATAGGATTTTTAGTTCCATATTTTTCTCCCACCATTCCTTCCCTCCCTCCTCCCCAAGACAGAAAGCAGTCTGATATATGTTATATATGTACAATCACATTAAACATTTCTACATTAGTCATCTTGTGAAAGAAGAATCAATCAGAGCGCAAGGGAAAAACCTCAAAGAAGAGGGAGAAAACAGTCCAAAAGTAGAAACAATATGGTTCAATCTGCATTCATAATCCACAGTTCTTTTTTCTGTATATTGAGAACATTTTCTATCATGAGTTCTTTGAAACTGTTTTGTATCATTGCACTGCTGAGAAGAGCCAAGTCTATCACCATTGTTCATCACACAATATTGCTGTTACTGTGTACAGTGTTCTCCTGGTTCTGTTCCTCTCAGTCAGCATCAGTTCATGTAAGTCCTTCCAGGTTTCTCTGAACTCCTCCTGCTCATCGTTTCTTACATCACAATGGTATTCCATTACATTCATATACCACAACTTGTTCAGCCATTCCCCAATTGATGGGCATCCTCTCATCTTCCAATTCTTTGCCACCACAAAGAGAGCTGCTATAAATATTTTTGTACATGTGGGTCCTTTTCCCTTTTCTATGGTCTCTTTGGTACCACTGGGTCAAAGGGTATGAACAGTTCCATAGCTCTTTGGGCATAGTTACAAATTGCTCTCCAGAATGGTTGGATCAGTTCACAGTTCCACCAACAATGCATTAGTGTTCCAATTTTTCCACAGCTTCTCCAACATTTATTATTTTCAGTTTTTGTCATATTAGCCAATCTGATAGGTATGAGGTGGTACCTCAGAGCTGTTTTAATTTGCATTTCTCTGATCAATAGTGATTTAGAACATTTTTTCATATGGCAATAGATAGCTTTGATTTCATCATCAGAAAACTGCCTGTTCATATCCTTTGGCCATTTCTCAATTGGGGAATGACTTGCATTCTTGTAAATTTAATTTAGTTCCCTATATATTTTAGAAATGAGGCCTTTATCAGAGATACTGGCTGTAAAAATTGTTTCCCAGCTTTCTGCCTCCCTTCTAATTTTGGCTGCATTGCTTCTGTTTGTACAAAACCTTTAAAATTTAATGTACTCAAAGTCTTCCATCTTGCATTTCATAATATTCTCTCTCTCTCTTGTTTGGACATAAATTGTTTTCCTCTCCATAGATCTAAGAGGTAAACTATTCCTTCCTCTCCTAATTGATCTATGGTATCACCCTTTATGTCTAAATCTTGAATGCATTTTGGCCTTATTTTTGTATAAGGTGGCAAATTTAGTACATACTTAAAAAAAAACACTAAATGACAGAAGTTCAGTTTCACATATAATACTTTCCTGTTCTTTGTATATTTGTTTATGTTAGTTAGTGTTTGTTAAATTAATAATTTTTAAAAAGGAATTTTAAAAGGGAAGGGATAGGGACTGCACCTGTGATTTTATTAGTATAGGGAATTCCTCCTTGGTGAAGAAACCTCTTTTACCGATTCAGCTCAACAACAGCTTCTCTGCAACCTTAAGTCTTAGAGAGTGCTCCAGACAGACCTAAGAGGCTGAGTCATTTGTCCGGGGTCACACAGTCCATGTGTGTTAAAAACAGGACTTTAATGCCAGGTTTTCCTGGCTTTGAGAAAGAGAAGGGAGAGGAGGAGGAGGAGAGGAATCTGGATGGACCAGCCTTCTGCCAGAAAGAAGTACTGACCCCAGGCTACCTCCATCCCCTTCCCTCTGTGCTGTAAACAAAGCAAAAACAATTCCTACCCTTCAATTGTCTCTTCCTTGCCTGGGAAAGACAATTTGTACATCCATACAAAAGTAGTATACTGAATGTGTGCATGTATGTGTGTATATATATATATATACACATATATACACACACATACACATACACACATACACACATATGCTACAAAGGTGGTATATTACGTGTGTATATGAGTGTATGTATGTATGTATATATGTCTAAATAAATACACACATATAATGTGTATATTATATATAATATACACATGTATGCTATACAAAACAAAGTAATTAGGGGTGGGGTATAAGCAGCTGAGGAATCTGTGTCTGATGTAATTAGAGTGGAAGCTATGGAGGGCAGGAGTCAGTCTTATGCTACTTTTGTTAACCTCAAAACTCAAATCTCATCCAATCCAACCACGACTAAGACTCAAGGGCTTATCCCTGAACTGTAGAGCTAATGGGCTGGGGTGGGGGGTATCCCTGACCAGTCATCCGGTGAGCTTGCCCCACACCAAGGGCTGTCTCCTGTTTTCACTTTCCCAAGAACAGCCACTCCTTCCTGGCTAGTCACCCTCTCAGGTACTCCTGAGCACCTGTAAGGGCTCCTCCCACATCTCTGTTTGACCTTCCAGTCTGGTTTCTATGCAACACAACTCAGAAAATTGCCTGATATTCAGCAAGGTTTTTATGATCTCACCAAAGTTAAAATTTTACCCTGCCTTAGATATTTCCTGGAAGATCAAAGGTAATGACACCGCAAGACCTGACTGGCTAGTTTCCCCAAGACTGAATCTTTGACAGGTCCTGATGAAAGGATCCCAGATTTGTGACAGAGTTCCCCCTTTTAGTCATATTCATTCCACCTACCTTCTCCTTGCCCCTGCATGAGGGTTGTCCCTAGTGTCTGGAATTCACTCCCCGTCTTCCCTCCACTTCGTAGAACCCCCTAGTTTCCTTTATAAAACTCAACCCAAACACTACCTCCTGAAGGAGTCATTTCCTGCTCCCTCCCCTCCCCAGATGCTATCATTGTTCACCCCACCCCATCCTGCCCCGACATGACATGAACTCTGGTCCCTTTCAATGGAGGATGAGCTCTGGCTCCTTGCTGAAAGATAAGTCCAGTGGAAAAGCACCAGAGTGCCTGCCTAGCTCCTTGGAAAGTGCCCTAGTCCAGCAGATCAGGAGAACTGATGCCATTGATGCCATTGATTACCCCCATCAATAGTGTATGTATGTATGTATGAATACATACACGCAATAGATATGTGTATGTGTGTGCATATTGCATGCATGTATAGATATAGGTATATATACATATACACGTATATTTTATGTACACATTGTCTTCTCAGTACAGCATGAGCTTCCTGGGGGCAAGGACTGTTTTTGACTTTACTTTTTCCTTAGATCCTTTGTATACACAGGACCTAGCAGAGCACCTGGAATATAATGCTTAATAAATTCATATTTATTGAGTGATTGATTCACTTCCTTAATCACACACATAAATTGGGGTTAGAGTCCTTTTCTCTCACTAACCCCTGACCCATTTTTGTCTCTATCCTTTACCCAATTCCTTCCTTGCCCGCAAATAGTCTTAAACTTCAACTATTTCTCTGCTACTTTAGCCAACGTAGACTATGTTGCCTCACCATTTGTCATTCTACTCTCTCCCTTGTCTGTTCATTGATGTCTTCTCCTCCATCCTTCAACATCCATTTCAGCTGCTGCTTTTTTCATGAGATGGGAAGCCTCTCTTCTCAAATATCTTTAGGCATTGCCACCGCCAGCAGCCTCACAGTCCTCTGCTGTTAGTACATTTTTCTTTCTATCATAGCTATTTGTGCAAATGTCACGTCCCCTTACTAGAGGTTTTCAGTGGGGGATTGGCCAATGGGGCCCCTATCTTCCAAGCATACATAGCATTCTCTACCTGCTGCCAACCCACCTGGGAGACTTGGTGAGTCTGCTTCTGGGAATTCAGAATGGGGGGCCCTGCCCTCCGCTTCAAAATATGCATTCTGTGATTGCTTCCTTAAAGTATGATGAAAACCTTTTAATTGGATGCTAAATTGGAACTGAGTGTTTATATAAAAAAGAATTTAATCTCTCTCTTCCCTGGTGGTGAAGGAGAAAGAAATGCTTTAAACCTCCAGGGACAACAACTTCAGCTAGGCCATATCTCTTATCCCCCATACACACACCTACCATGTGTGACCCGTGGATGTATGTCCCTGCTGTCAATTCTGTCCCTGTTGTGCTTATTCTTTCCTGATCTTAGGTGAAGGAGGATTGGAGATGGGATGACCTTGAGAGCTTCAAAAAGACAATAAGGGGGGGCAGCTAGGTGGCACAGTGGATAAAGCACCGGCCCTGGATTCAGGAGGACCTGAGTTCAAATCCAACCTCAGACACTTGACACTTACTAGCTGTGTGACCCTGGGCAAGTCACTTAACCCTCATTGCCCCCCCCCAAAAAAGGGACAGTAGAGATGCTAGAAACCCAGTGATGAAAACAAACTGCCACGATCACCTTGGGTGAGCTGTGATGAGAAGCCAGCAGAACTCCAAGGAGTGAACTCTATGACATCCAAGCAGTGAATCAACCCAGGAGCCAAAGCCCCATATCTGGAGAACAAAGGAACAACTCACCTATTGGCTACAGCAATACCAGTGTGGCAGTACCACGCTGTGAGTGAACTTGGTGGCAGGGAATGAAGCTACCACTTCAACTTTAAGCCCTCTCTCTCCCTAGAGCCTGAGCTGTAGACCAAAGAGTCTGCCCCATCTTGAGTGTTTTGGTAAATATCCTTTTTAAAAGCTAATTTCCTTTAATTGCATATTGATTACACCATGGAGATATCAATCAATTGGTTAAGTGATACTGGGAAGATACTAACTCAAACTGGCAGGTGATATCGGGGCAGTAATTACTGGTGATCAATTCTGGGAATAGCACACTAGGTGGGGACATGGGCCAATGGGATTGGAAGGATCTCACTGCCCCTCAGGGTTACCACTAAACCGGGAAGGAAAGACATAGCTCGTTGTGCTCTGGGACCTGAGCTACCAAGGCCAGTGTGGATCGGAAACATAAGCCCAGGGTTTCCCTACAGTGTAAGTTTATTAACAGCATTGTCATGTCTATCTCTGTGTTCTAAGGGTTAACAGAGAAGAAGTGGAGGGTTGGTCTCATCGGATCATAGATCAAGAGCTAACCATCCAGTCCACTCATTCATTGTTCAAATGAGGAAACTGAGGCCCAGACAGCCTTCATGCTTAATTGATATCTCTGCAGTACTGGACAGGATAGACTGCTGTGCTTCTCCTGGACGCCCTCAGCCTTTGTTATATCTCTCTTTTGTGTTTCCCCTCCTCCCTGTCCTCTTGTTATCCAGGGCTTGCTCTCTACCCCCGGGCGGTCCCCAAGGCTCTGTTCCAGGTTCTTTTCTGTCTCTCTGCACTCTCATAGAGATCTCACAGCATCTGGGGATTCAGTTGTCACCTGGGGACTGATGGGGACTGGATCTGTGCTTTCACTAGTATAAGAAACTCTCAGGGGAAGAAATGTCCTCTGTTGATGCAGATCAGGACATTCTCTGCAAGAGATGATTTTGGGGAGTTGTCTGGGCCACTGAGAGGCCTCAGTGACTTCATCAGGGCTTCTTAGCTCGAGTTCCTCAGAGGAGGGGCAAAAACAAAAGGTGAGGGGCTTCTAGGCCAGCTCCTGGAAGGTGCCCTTCTCTGTCTAAAAGACTCCCAAATGTGTATATACAGACACACACATACATGTGTGTATGTATAAATATATACATGTGTAATATACAGATACATACCTGTCTATACATACATACATACATACATACAAAGACACACACATATATATGCAGCTAGGTGGCACAGTGCTGGGCCTGGTCAGGAAGACTTCTCTTCCTGACTTCAAATCTAGCCTCCAACACTTCCTAGCTGGGTAACCCTTGGAAAATCACTTAACTCTGTTTGCCTCAGTTTCCTCATCTGTCAAATGAGCTGGAGAAGGAAATGGCAAACTACTTCAAAATCTCTGCCAAGAAAACCCAAAATAGAATGACAGTGTCAGATATGACTGAAAGACTGAACAACTCTCTAGTTCTCTGTCTCCGTCTCTGTCTCTCTTTACATACACACACACACACACACACACACACACACCCCTCTCATCCTTCTTCTGAATTCCAGTGATTCATCTTCAATTAACTTGAACTGAGGGGAGGAGGGCATTGCAGGTAGGGAAATACAATAATGGCTAACATGGATGAAGCCCTTTGACGTTTGCAAAAGTCTTTTCCATATCCTAACTCATTTGATCCTCAGAACAACCCTGGGAGGTAGGTGCTATTATTATCTCCATTTCACAGGTGAGAAAACTAAGATCGAAAGGTTAGGTAACTTTATTTTTTTTTTGGAAGGGCAATGGGGCTTAAGTGACTTGCCCAAGGTCACACAGCTAGTAAGTGTCAAGTGTCTGAGGCCAGATTTGAACTCAGGTCCTCCTGAATCCAGGGCCAGTGCTCTATCCACTGCACCACCTAGCCGCCCCAGTTAGGTAACTTTTCCAAGGCTTCACAGCTAAGTGATTATCAGGGTGGAATTTGAACCCAGGTCTTTCTGACTCCCCAGCCCAACACCCCAGCTCTATCTAGTATACTATACCAGGGCTTCTTAAACTTTTCCCACTCTCAACCCCTTTTTGCACAAGAATATTTTTTTTAATGAGGAAATGAGGGTTAAGTGACTTGCCCAAGTTCACACAACTAGTAAGTGTGAAGTGTCTGAGGTTGGATAGGAACTCAGGTCCTCCTGAATCCAGGGCCAGTGCTTTATCCACTGCGCCACCTAGCTGCCCCTCCCCAAGAAATTTTTACACCACCCTGGGTATATAGGTATATAAAATAGGTATACTAAACAAACATTTACAGCCAAATTTTTCATGACCCTTACAGTTTTAAGAAGCTTTGCCCTATTTTGCTTCTTAATAAGGATGATCTTCTCCTTAGCAGAAAAGCCAAGCAGTTCCTAGTTTAGCTAGTCCCAGGATGACTTCCCCAGTTAAACAGGACACCTGCAGCAACCTTAATATGCAGAGAGGACACTTCGGTCCTGGGAAGGGCTGAACTGTCTACCCCCTGAAGATACTGCTTGTCGAAAAAAGGGACTGGATTAGCAATCAATCAATACCTCCTTAAAAAGTAGGACACTTCGAATTAGAACAGTTTCCAATTTGGGGCTTAAACACCTCAAGAGACCAAAGCCAGCTGTCCTTTTTGAGGACAGCACCATGCCGGGTCACAGTGACCTTGCCTGGGACCTCTTTGGGCTAGGAGCCAGGCAGGTCTGAGTCATAAGTAGCTTGCCCATCCCCCTGCCCCTAAGTAGCAGCAGCAAGTAGAGCCTGACTCTGCCTGCCTCCCCTCCCTCCTCCACCTTCTGTCCCACATCTACTCCACCTCAGTTGGGACCTACCTTTGAATTGTTGGGCTGCCCTCTCCTGGGCATAGCTAAGAATACAAGAGATTTCCCTTTTCTAGCTCCTGGGTTTGTCCAGTTAAAAGATGCTATTAATTAGTGTTGGAATCCATGAGCATGGAATATTAAATATACTATATGACACTTTTGACAAATTGCTTTTTCTGATTTGCTTTTTTGCCTTTCTTTTTCTTTGTTACTAGGAGGTATGGTTCTCTGGGTAGGGGAGACAGGAAGTATATATCGTAACTGGAAATGAAGGTGATATAAAAACAAATGATCGGGGGCAGCTAGGTGGCGCAGTGGATAAAGCACTGGCCCTGGATTCAGGAGGACCTGAGTTCAAAGCCAGCCTCAGACATTTGACACTTACTAGCTGTGTGACCCTGGGCAAGTCACTTAACCCTCATTGCCCTGCAAAAAAAAAGAAAAAAAAAACAAATGATCTCAACACAACTTTTTAAAAAAGAATTTCTCAAGATGCTGTTAGTGATTATTACCACAAGGTAAAAGAAAATTGTAATCAATTCTCACACTGTATGTTCATTCCCCTTTTCCTTCTGTCCTTCACTTTTCTTCCCTTCTATCCTCTTTGCCTTTGAAAGACTTTTTGTCTTTCAAAGCTCAATTTATTTCCCACATCTTCCATGAAGTCCCCCCACCCACCCACCAAGATGGCTCCAACCCATCTCTTTGTCCTCTGAGCACCCACTGGTCATAGACTCAGCACCACATGTTAGCTGTAATTTTCCTTAGGTGATTTTCTGTGTGTCTGGCTGGGCTGGGGACTCCCCATGGGTGGAGCATTTGTTCTTCATTCCTCTACCTTATAATGGCTAACCAAGCCCAAAGCTTGGCATTTAGCCTTCTTGCCTTTCAATTTCTCCTTCTGAGAGAGGGTTCTGATACTTCAAGTTGGTATGGACTTCATCTAACCCTCACCAGACCAGGAAGCCCCTCTATAACATCTTTGAATAGAGATCACCCAGATTTTATTTGAAGACATCTAGTGGTACAAAAATATTTATAGTAGCTCTTTTTTTTTGTGGTGGCAAAGAACTGGAAATTGAGGGGATATCCATTAATTGGGGAATGGCTGAACAAGTTGTGGTATATGATTGTGATGGAATACTATTGTGTTATAAGAAATGACAATAAGGATGCTTTCAGAAAAACCTGGGAAGATTTACATGGACTGATGCAATATTGCATGATGTTCAACTATGGATTACTTAGCTGATCTCAGCAGTACAATTATCCAAGACAATTCTGAAGGATATCCAGGGCAGTTAGGTGGTGCAGTGGATAGAGCACTGGCCTTGGATTCAGGAGGACCTGAGTTCAAATCCGGCCTCAGACATTTGACACTTACTAGCTGTGTGACTCTGGGCAAGTCACTTAATCCTCATTGCCCCACCAAAAACAAACAAACAAACAAAAACAACCTCCCAGCTCCCCATTCTGAAGGATATCCACCTCCAGTGGTCAGATGGTCAAGTACCCAGAGATACATCTCTCCTTAAGGTTCTAAGGGTACCCCTCAGGGGTTGAACACATTTTATTCCTATTGGCTCAGTCCCCTATTGAGTGTATTCCTTCCAATATCAATTGACCAGTTATTTCTTCAATATATTCTAATCAGCTGTTATCTCCTTAATACCACTGATAAACAATTAACATAAATTAGATTTAAGAAAGGGATTTTTACCCAGAAGATATAGCAAGAACAAAAGTACAAACACATTCGCCTCATCTACTACCCTTTACCCCAACTGGAGAAAACCCTGCTACTACCTTGGGACCTGGGGAGAATAGGCTTAAACTTAAAGGACCTGGGGGCAGCTAGATGGCACAGTGGTTAAGCACCGGCCCTGGATTCAGGAGTACCTGAGTTCAAATCCAGCCTCAGACACTTGACACTTACTAGCTGTGTGACCGTGGGCAAGTCACTTTACCTCCGTTGCCTGCAAAAAAAAAAAAAATTATAAAAAAAAAAAACTTAAAGGAGCTGCTACAAACATTCCTCCTACCATGTTAACTTCTGAAAATGGCATAGCCAATGCATGAGTCATTCTCTTATTTTCAAGACATGGTATCTCTCTCAATTGCCACTTAAATACCTTCTTGGGCTAGGTCAGGGAGGATACTTTTCAAGGAAATGCTAGCACAGCTACAATGACTGTGGCACATCCTACTATAGACTCCAGTTAATGGACCTCAACAAAACTCACAAGGTCATGCATGACCTGGTCCACTCCAACTCCAACATTCATTCAACTAAGATCAGGAGAAAACAAACATAATGAGTCAAAGAAAGGGAGGAACCATATGGTCATGGCCACTTGGCTCCCACCAGGGGCCCCCAACAGTCCTTCCCTCTCCCCACTCAATAGCTGCCAGGGAGAGATGGAGCTCTAGTCTCTCCACTGGAGCATTTTGCATGCATACACGGTTCAAGTCCAGCAGCCAATTAAAAGGCTTTTCTTCATTATCCAATAAGCATATGGGAAACAGTCATAAAATACTTGTGCCTATTCTGAAATGAGCCCTTCCATCATGAATGCCAGGAAGCAAATTCACTAAGCCGCAGTGTTGAGATCCTGGTGCCTGTCTTTGAGATAACAGGAAAAATGTCATTCCATCAGGCATTAGTCTTCCCATTTGACTCTCTTTGCTTTGTTCCAGACATCTTCTGGATTTCAAAACTACTGCTGGCTCATCCTGCGACTTCCTTCAATGCCTGGAGTCTTTTTTTTGGGGGGGGGGTCTTCCAAGGACTCTACCTGCAGAATATCCTCAATAAATAGCCTACGGCCCACTCACCACAAAATATACCACTGAAAGGTCTGTCCCACCTCCCCTTTTATCATTAGTGTTTCTCCTAGAGCCTCCATTTTGTGGAGACTAAAGTCTGTCCTGCCTTCATTCTCACAGCCCTGTTCCTATTTTTCTCTAGACTAAGCACAAAATGGGTACATGATTTAGACACAAAGGGTCATATCATAAGCAAAACTGTGGAACAAGGAAGAAGTTACCTATTAGATCTATGGATAGAGAAAGAGTTTATAATTAAACAAGAGATAGAAAGGGTCATGGGAAGTAAAATGGATAACTTTGGTTACATAAAGTTAAAACATTTTTGTACAAACAAAACCAATGCATCTAAAATTAGGGGGAAAAAAGCAGGAAATTGGATTTTTTTTTTTAGTGAGGCAATTGGGGTTAAGTGACTTGTCCAGGGTCACACAGCTAGTAAGTGTTAAGTGTCTGAGGCCGGATTTGAACTCAGGTACTCCTGACTCCAGGGCTGGTGCTCTATCTACTGTGCCACCTAGCTGCCCCTAAAACAGACTCTGAATTTCTTTTTTTTGTGTGAGGTAATTGGGATTAAGTGACTTGCCCAAGGTCACACAGCTAGTAAGTGTTAAGTGTCTGAGGCTGGATTTGAACTCAGGTACTCCTGAATCCAGGGCCAGTGCTTTATCCACTGTGCCCCATGGAAATTGGATTTTTAAAAACTGCAGCAAGTTTTCTGATAAAGGTCTCATTTCTAAAATATATAGGGAACTGAGTCAAATTTACAAGAATAAGAGCCATTCTCCAATTGACAAATGGTTAAAGGATATGAATAGGGTGTTTTCACAGGAAGAAATCCAAGCTATCGGTAGCCATATTTTTTAATGCCCTAAATCACTAATAATTAGAGAAATGCAAATCAAAACAACTCTATGGTACTCCCATCCATCTGTTTGGCTAAGATAAAAAAAAAGAAAAATGACAAATTCTGGAGGGGATGTGGGAAAATTTACTGTTGATGGAGCTGAGAATTAGTTCAACTATATTGGAAAGTAATTTTGAACTCTGGTCAAAAAGTTATTGAATTGTACATACCCTTTGACCTAGTGATACTACTAGTAGGTGTATGGGCCAAATTTAGTATGGGAAGAGTTGATTGGGTAGCTTGCCTTAATGTTGGGGTAAGAAAAGAAATTAATAGCCTCTTTCAAAAACACAAAACAGGTTTTATTAATGGGAACAATGTATAAATCTCTGGGGTAAAAAGGCCCCAGGCACTCCGAACCTGCCTCCAGTCCAGCCAGCTCCAAAGAGCTAGCTTTGCCTCAAAAAAACATAAACTTACCACCACCCAGAATCTGTAGCTTTAAGGAGAATTAACTTTGTAGTCTCTTCTGTTTTTCTCTGAAGGTCAAAACACCAGCAGCTCCTCTAACTGTCCCTGCCCTTCCTTCCCCATTTCTCTCAGAACCAACTCTCTAACTGCCTCTCAGAAAACTCCCCTCATCCTCTTCCTCCAACTGCCTCTAACTGACTCTTCCACTGGAAGGGGCAATTCTTATCCATGCTGAGTCTCCAGTTGGCTCAGCACATCCACATGGGCTATATGGAGAGGCTTAGTTACTTAGTTTCAATAAATGTTCCCTATGGTCAGAGTTCCTTTTGTTTGTTCAATTATCTCCCAAAGTACACACCCATCTTCTCTTAGGCTTTTCAAGCTTACATTTTTTTCAGTCTGACCATAATGAAGCAAAGATAGGGTTATAAAAACCCCAAATCACAATTAATTCCTTACATAGGTATCACCAAAGAGATCAGCTAAAGAGGAAAAGGACCCACACATGCAAAAATATTTAGAGCAATTTTTTGTTGTAGCAAAGAATTGGAAACTGAGGGAATATTCATCAATTGGGGAACAGGTTATGCTACATGAATGTGTTAGAATATTATTGTGCTGTAAAGCAACAACAAAGGGAATGGTTTCAGAAAAAACCTGGAAAGACTTATATTAACTGATGCAAAGTAAAATGAGCAGAACCAGGAATAGTCTACTCAGTAACAGGAATATTATAAACAACTTGGAAAGACTTAGTAACTCTAATAAACAGAATAACCAACCATAATTCCAAGAAATTCATGATGAAAGATGCTGCCCACCTCCAGATAGAGAGCTGATGGACTTAATGCAGACCGAAGTATATTTTCTTCTTTCTTCCTTTTTTTCTTGGAACATGGCTAATGTGGAAATTTGTTTTTCATGACTTCATATTTTAATGAGTTTTATTTTTCTTGCCTTCTCAGTAGGCAGGGAAAAAGATGGGGAAGGAAATTAATAAATTTAAATAATAACCTTTGATTAAAAGGGGAAAAAGGGATCTAGACAATCTTTTTGTTTGGGTTTTTTTTGTGTGGTTTTTTTTTTTTTGCAGGGCAATGGGGTTAAGTGACTTGCCCAGGGTCACACAGCTGGTAAGTGTCAAGTGTCTGAGGCCAGATTCGAACTCAGGTATTCCTGAATCCAGGACCAGTGCTTTATCCTCTGTGCCACCTAGCCGCCCCTTAGACTGAATCTTGATTGAGAAATCCAAGAAAGCAATCATAATAAGTAATTTTTCCAGTTTTGGTTAACATAAGAAGACCAGTAGAGAAGTCTGTGGACACTGGAGATGGGGTCTGGACAGAAGTATGTCAAAGGAAACATTATCATGCAAAGGAAAGATATAAGCATCAGGGCACAAAGAGGTCCCAGTTTCAGCATAGAGGGGTCTGATCTTGGGCTGAGTGCAGAATTAGGTCTAGGAATGTCAATTCAGGATGAGAAGGGGCAAGGAGCAAGTCCAGAAGCAAGCCACAGCAGTGGAACTCAGACCCTTGGAGCTGACCAGGCTCTCAGCTCCAACCTCCAGCCCATTCTGAGACCTGTAGAAAAATAACCAGGGTATGTCATGCTATCCTTGTGGGAAAGATGGAGAAATGTGAGCTTAATTATTAGATGCATTTAGAACTGTTTGAATGGCTAACTGTTTGAAACTTAAAGAATTGTCATTAATTGCTCAACATCAGCTTGAGTAGTGAAGTACCCCAGGGATCTGTGTTTGATCCTGTACTATTTAATATTTTATCAGTGACTTGGATATAGATGCAGATAGTACACCTATTGAATTTGCAGGTAACACAAAACTGAGCTATCCAAAGGGGAAATGGGCTACTTCAGGAGGTAGTAGTTTCCCTTTCCTTGGAGGTCTTCAGGTGAAAGCCTTTGGCTGAATGATGATTCATGGTTGGATATGTTAGAGTGCAAATTCTTTTTCATTTATATTTTGGACTAGATAGCCACTCAGATCCTTTCCAACACTTAAATTTTGTGATTCTGCTCAAGGACAGAACCTTGTGGGATGCTCACACTTAAGGGGGTGGGGAAGTGGGGTAAATTTTCCCACATCCCCTCCAGAAGTTGAAGAAAGAAGTTGAAGAAAGGAGATAAGGAAGGAATGGTTAAAGGGGGTCAGAGGTCAACCATTAAAGTTCATGAGATAGAAGCCAAGGAAAGAGAGGGTACCCAAGAGGAATGAGTGTCTGTCAGTGAGATCTAGAAGGATAGGGATGGCAGATGTAAGAGGTTAAAGGCAGGGGAGAATGAAACCAGAGAGACCAATTATGAAGCTATTTTTAAAGTTTAGGGAAAATGCAATGAGAGTCTTAACTACTAATTATATCTCCTGCTAAGACACAGGTGTGTATTCCTGAATGAAAGGTATATCATTCCAGCATGTCCCTTTCATTGTACATAATTTGGTCTTCCAAGGACTCTACCTGCAGAATATCCTCAATTTTCTGTATATTCCACCACAGAACCTGCAGGGAGAGTCAGGTGAGCTAGTTTTGTAGCTGACCATAGAGAAATTAAGATATTTTACCCAAGTTCAGTTGAAGAAGTACAACCATTTGGGTGATTAATGGTGGTACAATTGATAATGCCAAAAGAAATCTACCAATACTTACAAAGTCTTGGGCAAGAACCTAAAGTCCTTAGAGGCACAGATGATGTTTTCCTCACTGGGGCTGATAGAAGGCAGGGGCTTCAGAAGAAGAGGGCATGGGGGCAGCTAGGTGGAGCAATGGATAAAGCACCAGCCCTGGATTCAGGAAGACCTGAGTTCAAATCTAGCCTCAGACACTTGACACTTACCTGTTGTATGTTCCTGGGCAAGTCACTTAACCCTCATTGCCCCGCAAAAAGAAGAAGAAGAAGAAGAAGAAGAAGAGAACAGATTTGGGAGTGAACTGCTAGCTAATTAAGAAAAGAATGTCTGAGAAAAGAATTTGGATTTCTGGACTATGGCTTCATATATATGTATATATACACATACACACATATATATAGGTATATATAAATGTACATATCATTGTCAAAACATATTTGATCTATATAACAATGTTTTTGCCTAGTACTTGCAAATCTGCTTAAAAGAGTTTTAAATTAAAAAGGGAAGAGGGAGACAGCCAAGATGGCAGATTAGAAGCAGCAATCCAGCCAAACTCTCCAAACAACTTTTAAATAACACCTCATCAAATTCTGGAGTGGCAGAGTCAACAAAAGGTCAGAGTAAGATATTTTTCCAGTCTAAGACAACTTAGGAGGTCAGCAGGAAAGGTCTGTGACACCAGAGTGGAAACCAGCCCAGAGTGCACAGGGAGGCAACAGTTGTGTTGGGCTTTGAATGTACAGCAGCCACAGCAGCTTTCAGAGCTCCCAGCCCAGAGATGCTAAGGGGGTCAGGCAACTGGTCAGAAAGAGATTATGGGGACCCTTTGCTGGCATTGAGTGCAGCTGGCACTGTTTGTCAACTCTATTGCCCATACACATTTCTGAGTCACAGTTCCAGGGAAGAGAGGAGTGCTAGCATTTATAGCTACAGAGGAACAAGAGTCCTTCCTGGGTAAAGAACAGAGCATATACCAGGAAAGCAGTGACTACACCTCTCCCTAGATCACATCACATTGAAAGCACTAAAAACTTGCAGACTCCCAGAACTAGTTCTGAAAATAGCAGCACAAAAAAAGCATGAAGCATGAGACAGTGTCTCCCCCCCCCCCTGGTAAACAGAGCCCAACTCTAACATAAAGTTCAAAGTCAATAAATAGGCTGGAAAAATGGGAAGAAAGCAAAAAAAAAAAAAAAAAAAAGCTTGAGCATAAAAATCTACTATGGTTTCTGGGAAGAACTAGACAAAAACTCAGAAGACAACAATGTGAAAGCGGCTACTACCAAAGCCTCAAATAAAAATGCTAATTGGACAAAAGCCCAACAAGAATTCTTGAATTAAAGAAAGAGATAAAAGTGTAAAGGGAAAGTTGGGAAAATAAATTAAAGTAATGCAAGAAAATTATGAAAAGAAAATTAACAGCTTGGTAAAAGAGGTATGAAAAATACTGAAGAAAATAATACCATAAAAACCAGAACTGGCCTAGTAGTAAAAGAGGCACAAAAATTCACTGAAGAAAATAATTCCTTAAAAATTAGAATTGGGCAACTAAAAGTTAAAGACTCTATGAGACAGAAAGAAACAATCAAAGTTCTAAAAAATGAAAAAATTGAAGAAAACATGAAACATCTCATTGGAAAATTACTGATCTGGAAAATAAATCAAGGACAGATAATAAGAATTATTGGAATACCTGAAAGTCATGATCAAAAAAGAACCTAGACATCATATTTAAAGAAATTACAAAGGAACATTGCCCCAATATCTTAGATCCAGAGGGTAAAATGTGCGTTGAAAGAATCATCTGATCACCCCCTGAAAGAGATCACCAAAATGAAAACTCTCAGGAGTATTATGGCCAAATTCCAGAACTCCCATGTCAAGGAAAAAATATTACAAGCAGCCAGAAAGAAACTTTAAATATCATGGAGCTACAGTCAGGATCACACAAGATTTAGCAGCTTCCATGTTAAAGGACCAGAGAGCTTGGAATATAATATTGCAGAAGGCAAAAGAGCTAGGATTACAACCTCCCCAGAAAAACCGAGTATAATCCTATTGGGGAGAAATGGACTGTAACGATTGGAATAACGCCACCTGCTGGATACTTACTGTAGAAGAGTTCTGCCCATGAAGGGAAGGTCTTTGAGGGCAAGACCAGGAGTCAGGAAGTGACGCGGGCTAGTGGGAGGAGGAAGGAAGAGACTGGCGCTCAGTCTCGCTCTCTTTCCTGAGGACGCTGGCGGAGAAGGGAGCTAAAAATGTGCTCTCCCTTTAATAGATAGAAATCTAGACCTTTATCTCTCTCTTTACCAAATTCTTATTCTCCTTAATAAATGCTTAAAAGTCTAACTCTTGCTGAAGCTTATAATTTATTGGCGACCACTCATTAGATATTTTAGACAGACTAGCTAGAATTTTAGCCCTTAACAGGATATTTAATGAAATAGAAGATTTCTAAGCATTCCTGATTAAAAAGCTAGAGCTGAATAAGAAATTTGACATTCAAACACAAGAGAAGCATTAAAAGGTCAACATGTGGGGCAGCTAGGTGGCTCAGTGGATAGAGCACCAGTCCTGGAGTCAGGAGTAGCTGAGTTCAAATCTGGCCTCAGACACTTAACACTTACTAGCTGTGTGACCCTGGGCAAGTCACTTAACCCCAATTGCCTCACTAAAAAAAAAAAAAAAAAAAAAGGTCAACATGAAAGAAAAATCATAAGAGACTCAATAAAGTTAAACTGTTTGCATTTCTATATGAGAAGATGATACACGTAATTCCTAAGAACTTGATCATTATTGGTTAGAAACAGTCTACATAGACAGAGTGCATGGATGTGAGTTGATTATGTTAAGATGGTCTTAAAAAAATGAAGGGGTGTGGAAGATGGATGCACTGGAAGAAGGGGGAAGAGAAAAGTGGGATGGGGGAAATTATCTCAGTTAATAGACTCATGCAAGGAAGAGCTTTTACAGTGGAAGGAAAGATAGGGGAGGCAATTTTTGAACCTTACTCTCAACAGAATTGGTTTAAAGAGGGAAGAATATATACATACACATAGTTGGATGTAGAAATCTATCTTACCAAACAGGGGGAAAGGAGGGAAATGGTATAACAGAAGGGAGTCAGGAGAGATTATAAAAGGAAAAGTTGATTAAGGAAGGCAATGGTCAGAAGCAAAACAGACTTTTGAGGAGGGACAGAGTAAAAAGAGAGAGAAGGATAAATAGAAGAAAAAAGATGGAAGAAAACACACTTAGTAATCATAACTATGAACTGAATGGGATGAGTTCACCACAAAACAGAAGTGGATAGCAGAATGGATTAGAAACCTGAATCCAACAATATGTTGTTTGCAAGAGACACACTTGAAACAAAGACATACGCAGAGTTAAAATAAGGAAATGGAACAGAATCTGTTATCTGTCAGCTGAAGTAAAAATGGCAGGGTTAGCAATCATCATCTCAGACAAAACAAAAGCAAAAATAAACCTAATTAAAAGAGATAATCAGGAAAACGACATTTTGGTAAAAGGTACCACAGACAACAAAGTAATATCAAAATTTTTAACATCAAATTTCTATGATGGAGGGCCTTTGTCAAATATATAGGAAGTAAAGTCAAGTTTTTAAAAAATAAGAGCCATTCCCCAATTGATAAATTGTCAAGGGATATAAATAGGCAGTTTTCAGAAGAAGAAATCAAAGGTATCTATAGTCACACAGAAATCTCTCTAAATCACTATTGATTGGAGAAATGCAAATTTAAAAATTCTGAGGTACCACCTTATACCTATCAGAAATGACAAATACTGGAAGGAATGAGGGATAATAGGTACACTAATGCACCTTTAGTGGAATTGTGAACTAGTCCAACAATTCTGGAGAACAATTTGGACCTATGCTCAAAGGGCTATGAAACTGTGCATGCCCTTTAATCCAGCAATACCACTACTAGGCCTGTATCTCAAAGAGATCAAAGAAAAAGGATAAGTACCTATATGTACAAAAATATTTATGGTAACCCTTTTTGTGGTGGCAAAAAATTAGAAATTGAGAGGATGCCTATCAATTTGGCAATAGCTATACAAGTTGAGGTGTATGATTGATGATATGTTACTGTTGTGCTATAAGAAATGATATGGGGGGTTGGTTCCGGAAAAACATAAGAAGACCTGTATGGACTGGTGCAAAGTGAAGAGAATAGAAACAAGAAATCATTGTACACAGTAACATCAATATTATAAGGATTATCAACTGTAAAAAACAGCTACTCTGATCAGTACAATGATCCAAGACAAAGGACTCATGATAAAAAATGCTATTCGCCTCCAGAGAAAGAGCTGATGAACTCTGAGCTCCATCTTGTTGATTCTGTAGCCACTCAAATCCTCACCACCATTCCTCAATCCATTATTGCCTCCTGCCTTGAGTTATTGCAACAGCTTCCCAATTGGATCCCTTGCCTCAAAGCTCTCCCCTCTCCAATATATCTTCCACATGGCTGCCAAAGTGATTTTCACAAAATGAAAATGACTTCATCACTCCCTTCCTCAATAAATGCTAGTGGCTCCCCACAATAAATATTGCTATAAATATTTTGTTATATATGGGAACTTTCTGCTTTGAATATTTTCCACATGTGGTTACCACATCTGAACTGTGGTACTCTTTTCTTTTCTTTTTTTTAATAAGTTTTAAATAAGCTTTATTTATGTTGGCACAAATTGCATTGCCGTCATTTTCCAAAGAGCTCCTTCTCTAGTGGCAACCTCCTCATAACAAAGAAATAAGATTAAGCAAAATAACCCAATATATTGTCCATATTTGACAATGGATTTGACAGCATTCCATACCCATTCCTCTGCCAAGAGGAGGAAGATATGTTTCACCAGTAAAGTCATCACATAGATCAGAATCCTAATGTCTTTCAATGATGTTTTGCTTTATGTTATTGTTAACCTGTTCTAAGAGCTTGTCTCTGTAACTTTTCCACATAAATAGCTGTTTGCATGGAGGGTTAACATACAGCAGGTTATGAATCTCTAATCCGGGTTAACATTTTCTTTTTTCTTTTTTCTTTTTTTTTTTTAGTGAGGCAATTGGGGTTAAGTGACTTGCCCAGGGTCACACAACTAGTAAGTGTTAAGTGTCTGAGGCCGGATTTGAACTCAGGTCCTCCTGACTCCAGGGCCGGAACTCTATCCACTGTGCCACCTAGCCGCCCCAACATTTTCTTTTATAAGGGAGAATGAGAGAAAACGAACAGCCTACCCATGGTGCCAAGCCAGGACTTTTCCTGTAATCAACCATTCTGTAGAGGCAGCATGATAGAGCGCTGGACTTGGGATCAAAAGACTTGGATTCATGATCCTGCCTTAGATGCTTCACAAGCTTTGAGAACTAGAAGGGACCTCATTGACCATCTCATCCAACTCATTTATGAAGGAACCACCACTATTGGCTGTGTTACCCAATAATTAGTCTTTGACAGCCTCTTCTTGAAGACCTCCAAGGAAAGAGAATCCACCTTTTAAGAAAAATTATTCCACTTTTAGACAGTTTTAATTGTCCCCCCATCAGCTCCACTCAATCTCTAATCTTTAATATCTCCCTATCAGCTATCTCCTTCTGTCTTGGATGTGCTACATTTGAAATACATAAAGGATTGCCAAAAGGAACTATTCAGGAAGCTGTTGACAACGTGTGGATGGAATTCAGGATGGGGTTTAGGGCTGGGAATGTAAGTTTGAGTATATAGGGAGGGCAGCTAGATGGTGCAGTAGAGAGAGTGACAGGCCTGGGGTCAGGAAGGTTCATCATCTTCTTGAGGTCCAATCAGACACTTATTGGCTATGTGACCCTAGGCAAGTCACTTCACCCTGTTTGCCTCAGTCTCCTCATCTCTAAAATGGGCAAACCACTCCAATATCTCTGTCAAGGAAACTCCAAATGGGGTCATGAAGTCAGACACTGCTGAACAACAATATCATATAGGTTTGGGAGTCTTTTGTGTAGACAGGATCCTTGAACCCACAGGAGTTAATGAGCCATCCAAGGAAGTGGGTGTGGAAAGAAAAGAGGGCAGTGGGAAACATCTAGTCTAAGGAGGCAGGAGGACTAGGAAGATGGACCAACAAAGCTGACTGAGAAGGGCTGGCAGGAGCACCAATTTAATACCACATCAGGGAAGCCAAAGGAGAAGTGAGTATCCAAGAAGGAGGGGTGGTCAATATTTTTAAAAGCTTCCAAGAGGTCAGGAGGGGATAGGGATTAAGAAGAGGTCATTGGTCTCTCAGATAAGAAGATCACTGATAATCCTTGGAGAAAGCAATTGCAAGGATTCAGGAAGTAAGACAGAAATGATTACTTGTAGAAATTTGGCAGAGAAATGGAAGACAAAGAGTTCTAGAGGTTAGCAAGGTCAAGCCAAGGGTTTAGTTTTTTGTTTGTTTTTAAGGATTTGTTTTACCCAAAACATCTTGGTAAGCAAGCAGCAGGGACAGAGCCAATATATCCGTTTAGCTTTTAGATGAGAGAGAGAAAGGGAATTGATTCATGGCATAGAATTTAAGTAATGGCCCTTTAAGGTTTTACAAAGAGCTTTGAATATATGAAATGGAAGTCATTTCACCCGCCACAAATTCGTGGTATACAACTATAGCTGGTTCCCCACCATTGTCTTTTTCGTGTCCCTGTTTTATTGTTCATAGCAAGCATTTCAAATCTTTTCTTCTCTCCTCTCAGCCATAATTATAGTTCCAACTCCTGTGCTTGTCTTCCATTTCACTGAGAAGTTTAAGGCCAACCAGTAGAACTTCTTCAGCCCTCTCTTCTATTTCTCAAAAAACTTCTTACCATCACAAATTACTCTTTGTTCCACTCTGAGCAGAAAATATATCTATTTGTAAAGTTTTTTGTTGTTGTTTTTTTGTGAGGTAATTGGGGTTAAGTGACTCACCCAGGGTCACACAGCTTGTAAGTTGTCAAGTGTCTGAGGCTGGATTTGAACTCAGGTCCTCCTGACTCCAGGGCTGGTGCTCTATCCACAGCGCCATCTAGCTGCCCCCTGGATATTTTTTCTTATGCATAGGTTGTACTGCTCCTTCTCAGAAGTCTTTCAGTGGTTTCCAATTGACTCCCTAGCAAACTTTAAACTTTTCTGTCTGGAATACAAGGCTTTCCACAATTTACTGTCTCCCTATTTTGTACCAATACCACAAAAAAAAATTGTTCTGTTTTGACACAACAGGCACTTTCCAAAAAACACCCAAATCCCCCTTCAGTTAGTCAGTCAATAAGTGTGGCACAGTGGATAAAGCACTGGCCCTTGAGTCAGGAGGACCTGAGTTCAAATCCAGCCTCAGACACTTGACACTTACTAGCTGTGTGACTTTGGGCAAGTCACTTAACCCTCATTGCCCAACCAAAAAAGCCCCACAAAAAAAACCAAAAAACAGACTAGGAGAGATGGTAGACATCTTGTTCAGCTTGTACCTGAGTAAGAATCTAAAACATACCTGACAAATGATTCTCCATCCTTTGCCAAAAGACCCAGTGCAGGAGAACCTGCTTCCTGTAGAGGCATCCCATGAATTTAACTATTAGTTTTAACTGTTCTGAAGTTTTGGGAGTTTTTTAATGTCAATCCTAATTCTGCCTCTCTGTGATTTCCACCACATTACTCCTTGTTCCAGCCTTTGGGGCCAAATAGACTAAGTCCAGTCTCCTACATGACAGCCCCCTCAGATACCTGAAGACAGCTGGCATGTCCCCTCCAAGCTATTCCCCATTTTTCATTGACACAATCTTGAGCTTTATCATTGTCCTTCCTAAAACGTTCCTGAACCAAACACTGTATTCCCAATGTGTTGAGACCAGAGCAGAGTTCAGTGGGGCGGTAACCTCCTTCACTTTCTGTATACTACACTTCTCTTACTGAAGCCTAAAAATGGCATTAGTTTAGTTAGCAACCAGAGCATAGCTTTAAAAATATAAATGTTTATTGATATCTTTTGTTGTTTTTGTTTTAATTTTTTATTTTATTTGTGATATATAATTATATTTTGTTTTTACATTCCCCAAGTTTTCCCCAGTAGCTCCTCCCCAGAGAATTATCCCATGGAATGAAGTGTTATGGAGATTTTATCTACTTCAATGTTTGATATTAAATTTTAATATATTATATCTACTTTAATATAAAAAAACAAGAAACTTTTTTTGGAGACAAGATGCTGTTTAGGAACACTTCCCCCCATATTATACTTGGAAAGTTGATTTTTTTGAAAATCCCATTTATCCCAATTAAATTTAATCTGATTCAATTCAGCCCCAGAAGTTAGCCTGTTTAAAAGATCTTTCTGGATCTCAATTCTGTCTATTTCAGTTTTAGTAGTCCTTTCTGTCACTTTTGATATTCATGACACCTATGCCTTTATGAAAAAAATAGCTTGCTTTTAGACGCAGCTGGTTCCAAAGGTTTGTCATGCCCAGGTGGGAGTGGGGATAAGCTCCCACTCTCTATAAAATGCTCCAATAGCGTGTGCCTCAAATAGCCTCTGACAACCAAAGCCCAACCCCTGGCCTTCTCATGGCAGAACTGTTTCCACTAACAGGAGAAGGGGCGAAGGCGAGTCACTGGCACCTTAAAACCAGTTGCTTCGAGCAGGTGGGGCTTGTTAGACTTGGCAGGCAACGCGCCTAGGGGAAGGAAACCCTGATTTTAAACTTCCACTGCCTTGCGGTTATACCCATATATGGGAAAGGCTTCGGGAGTTAACCCCGAGGAAAAATCAGGAGCCAGAGTCCCTTAGGCAGTTGGATGTTGGATATCACATCCCTCTGGCAACTCCTGCGTTGGTACTGGTGCCAAATTGTATTGGCTCTGCTTCACCTTTAGATCCACCAATGTCGAGGAGAGGGAAAACCTGCTGCATGGGCAACAGCTTGTTTTCCAATTGATCCACCCAAGCCAGCACCCTGGAGAGGACACTCCAGCTACTTTTCATGGGGTAGATACAACATGGGATGCCGCAGTTACCAGTTATAAGTTACTCACTCAGGAGCTGCGGGTCCCACATCAGACTACACAGCCACATTGTGGCCTGTGGCTCTTCAAGGCGATGATCTGTGGTCATCTGTGACTGGTGGAGGCCTACTAGACACAGCCAGATCCTAATTAGTGCAAATAGTGAATCTTCTGAAGGTACTGTGTGTGTGTGTGTGTGTGTGTGTGTATTCAAAGATATAATCACATAAAATACAGGCATACCTCAGAGATACTGACAATTTGGTTTCAGATCACTACAATAAAGTAAATATCACAATAAAGTGAGTCACACAATTTTTTTGGTTTCCCAGTGCATATAAAAGTTATGTTTATGGGGCAGCTAGGTGGCACAGTGGATAAAGCACCAGCCCTGGATTCAGGAGGGCCTGAGTTCAAATGTGACCTTGGGCACTTGACACTTACTAGCTGTGTGACCCTGAACAAGTCACTTAACCCTCATTGCCCTGGCAAAAACCAACCAAACAAAAAAAGTTATGTTTATACTATACTGTAGACTATCAAGTGTGAAATATCATTATGTCTAAAAAAACCAATGTACATACCTTAATTTAAAAATACTTTATTGCTAAAAATTCTAACCATTATCTGAGTCTTCAGTAAGTTGTAATTCTTTTGCTAGTGGAGGGTCTTGCCTTGCTGTTGATGGCTGCCAACTAGTCAGGGTGGTGCTTTCTGAAGGCTGGGATGGCTGTGGCCATTTCTTAAAATAAGACAATAATGAAATTTGCCACATTGGTTGACTCTTCCTTTCACTTGAACACTTAAGAAGCCATTTTAGGGGTAATAATTGACCTAATGTCAATATTGTTGTGTCTCAGGAAATAGGGAGGTGGAGAAGAGGGAGAAAGACCGGAAATGGCAGGTCAATGGCACAGTCAGAACACACATACATTTATCAATTAAGCTCACTGCCTTATATGGGCGTGGTTCATGATACCCCAAAATAAACTGATCACAGATCACCATAACGGATATAATAACACTGAAAAATTTGAAATATTGCAAGAATTACCAAAATGTGACACAGAGACACAATGTGAGCACATGCCATTGGGAAAATGGTGGCAGTAGGCTTCCTCAATACAGGGTTGCCACAAACTTTCGATTTGTAAAAAGATGCAATATCTCAAAGCACAATAAAATGAGATATACCTGTGTAGTAATTGGTTCCAGCCCAATGGAAATACATAGTATGAATTCAAATAATGTGATCAGGAGCAGCTAGATGGCACAGTGGATAGAGCACCGGCCCTGGATTCAGGAGGACCTGAGTTCAACTCCAGCCTCAGACACTTGACACTTACTAGCTGTGTGACCCTGGGCAAGTCACTTAACCCCAATTGCCTCACCAAAAAATAATAATAATAATAATAATGTGATCACTTCCAGGGGATTCACAGTGCTAACTATAGCACTTCCAGGTTTCCAAAGCATGTTACATAAATTATTTCATTTTATCTGTACAGTAACTATGCATTAGGTACTATTATTATCCCCACTTTACAGTTCAGGAAATTGAGGTGCAGAGAGGTTAAATGACCTCCAATTTTGTACAACTGGTAAGTTTCTGGAGCAGCATTTGGACTTGGAATCTGCCTATTAATGTGTTGTAGGGCTGCTGAAGGGTTGTTAGCCCAGTTTGGGTGAGAAAGTCAAGGACCTGAAATTATTGATCAATTTGGGATCCACAACTGCATGCACATCAGCTTCCTGTTTTCAGGAGAAAGCTTGATGAAAATGATTTCATATAAAGAAATTCAACTTAATGTACAGACCTCCAAAATTACAAATATTTTGTGATTTCATTGGTGTAGGGCAGTGGCATCAAACCCAGATAGAAATGAATCTCTTCAAGCTGCATATTGACTCAGAAACCACAATTTGACATTATCAATTGTGAGGGGGAAAAAATGACTCCTGCTCAATAATTCTCTGGAACTCAGCAACAATATGACAAAGGCATGTTTATTATCATTCTCCAGAGAATGGGAAACCCAGTGTGCAGCTGATGGGTGCAAAAGAATAGAGGCTGGCAGGCCCATTTTATCCCCTGTCCTTAATGCAAATGGATCCTCTCCTTTTTCATCATTGGTCCGATTACTCAAGGGTTACAATCTATGACAAAAACCAGCTAACCAGAATGCAGTATTTCTTAGTCAATGGGGGAGGTGATACAGAGACAATTCTTCAATCCTCCCTAATATGAACATAGCTCAGGAGCAGACCTAATTGAGACCTGCTCAGGGCTTTCCTTGAACCATGAGATTTTGTTTGCCAGAGGTGGGGAGGAGAAGGAGACCTTTTTCCTCAAACAGGTCTGCAGGCGTGTAATTTGAATGGTGACTATTATATTCTTATTGAGAGGAGCCCATTCCCCATTTCTTCACATCTATATTGTATTTTTATTTATTTTGCTAAACATTTCCCAAATTTATTTTAATCTCTTTCGGACCACACTTGGTAGTTTTCAGTGTTTGATTCCTCTCCTGAAAGGAGCTCCCGATGAGGAAAACTCCTTTTAGCAACTCAGATATCTCTGCAATTGCTTTGCAATTTATAGTCATAGTCACCTGGGTCACAGAGAGATTAAGTGACTTGCCCAGGGTCACAAAGCTACGAAATGTCTGAAGTTACATAGAATTCTTCTTGAATCCAAGCTTAGCACTCTACCCACTGTCCCACCCAGATGCCCCATCTATGCCACGGCTCTGGCATTTTCAAGGGAGGATCAGGGGAGAGAAGCGCACTGTGTCTCCTCTTGCGACTGACACCTCCAGCTTGGAGAGAGATCGATCAAGTACGGGAGTCACAGGCCTCTTTGGGAAATGGAGTCGGTTTGGCTCAGGGAATTCTGGGAGTGGTAGTCCTGCCCTGTTACCCTCGTCCTGCGCAGGCGCAGCTCTAATCTGCTGCTGCCAATTCCTGCCAGCCAGGTGTCCTGGATTTAGATGTGTGTGCAGAACCAAGTGTCCGCCCGCCTTGGGCCCCACCAGTCAGATGGGGAAGTCTGAGGCCGTCAGCTGCGAGGAAGAAACAGTGGGCTATGGAAGAGGGGCGTGGTTATGAGATGAAGGGGCGGGGCCAGAAAGGGGAGCAAAGGAGATTGGTGGAAGTGGAGGAGGTTAAATTGCGGGGTAGTGGGGCAGCTAGGTGGCGCAGTGGATAGAGCACCGGCCCTGGAGTCAGGAGTACCTGAGTTCAAATGCGGGCTCAGACACTTAACACGTACTAGCTGTGTGACCCTCGGCAAGTCACTTAACCCGAATTGCCTCACTAAAAAAAAAAAAAATTTGCGGGGGAGAGTTGGGCCAGAGGCAGGTAATAAACATGTATTTAGAACCTTCCGTGGACTAGGCTAGAAACAACTGGGAAAAGTCAAGACTAAAGAAAATTCAATCAACCTATATTTATTAAGAACCTACTGTATGAGATAGAGTATATTATAAAATGCAAAGTGGATGATTTTGATTATATTAAATTAAAAAATTTTTGTACAAACAGAAGCAATGCATCCAAAATTAGAAGGGAGGCAGAAAGCTGGGAAACAATTTTTGAGGCCAGTGCTTCTGATAAAGGCCTCATCTCTAAAATATATAGGGAATTAAATCAAATTTATAAGAATCCAAGTCATTCCCCAATTGAGAAATGGTCAAAGGATATGAACAGGCAGTTTTCTGATGAAGAAACCAAAGCTATCTATTTCCATATGAAAAAATGCTCTAAATCTCTAATGATTAGAGAGATGCAAATTAAAACAACTCTGAGGTACCACCTGACACCTATCAGATTGGCTAAAATGACAAAAAAGGAAGATAATAAATGTTGGAGAGGCTGTGGGAAAATTGGAACACTAATGCATTGTTGGTGGAGCTGTGAGCTGATCCAACCATTCTGGAGAGCAATTTGGAATTATGCCCAAAGGGCGATAAAGCTGTGCATACCCTTTGACCCAGCAATCCCACTTTTAGGTCTTTTGCCCAAAGAAATCATGGAAGGGGGAAAGGGACCCACATGTACAAAAATATTTATAGCTGCTCTTTACGTGGTAGCAAGGAATTGGAAGTTGAGGGGGTGCCCATCAATTGGGGAATGGCTGGACAAGTTGTGGTATATGAATACAATGGAATACTATTGTGCTGTAAGAAATGATGAGCAGGAAGAGTTCAGAGAAACCTGGAGGGTCTTACGTGAGCTGATGATGAGTGAGATGAGCAGAACCAGAAGAACATTGTACACAGTATCATCAACATTGAGTGTTGACCTACTGTGATGGACTATATTCTTCTCACCAATGCAATGGTACAGAAGAGTTCCAGGGAACTCATGATAGAAGAGGATCTCCAAATCCAAGAAAAAAAAAGAAAGAAAGAACTGTGGAGTATAGATGCTGATTGAACCATATTATTTCTTTTGTTTTGGGTGCTGTTGTTTTTTTTTTCTATTTTGAGGTTTTGCATCACTGCTCTGATTCTTTCTCTTGTAACAGGATTAATGCAGAAATAGGATTAATGTTATTATGTGTATATATATGTGTGTGTATATATATATCTATATGTATATGTATAGATATATATAGATATAACCTATATCAGATTACCTGCTGTCTAGGGGAGGGGGGAGGGAGGGGAGGGAGGGAGGGAGAAAAATCTGAAAGTGTAAAGCATGTATAAACAAAAGTTGAGAACTATCTTTACATGTAACGGAAAAAATAAAATATCTCAAAAAAAAAAAAAAAGAAAAGAAAACTTAAAACAGTAAAAAAAAAAAAAGAACCTACTGTGTGCTAGACACTATGTTAGGCGCTGGCAGATACAAAGAAAAGCCTAAAGGGGGGGGGAGTCCCTGCCCTCGAAATCACTGATGGGGGAAGAGAACCTGCAAAGAGTTATACGGAACAAATCATCAATAATCGAGAGGGAGAAGGCGCTAGTATTAAGGGGCATCAGGAAAGCCTTCCCGTAGAGGGTGGGGTTTTAGCTGGGACTTGAAGGAAGTGGAGATGAAGAGGGAGAGGATTGCAGACAACATGGGGGAAGCCAGAGAAAATGCCCAGATTTGGGAAGTGGAGGGTCTTGTTTGAGGAACAGCCGGGATGGAAGAGTACTTCGGGAGGGGGTAAGGTATAAGAAACCTAGAAAGGGGGCGGGGCAGGTTGTGAAGGGCGTTGAAAACCAAACAAGAGATTTTTATGCTGGAAGTGATGGAGAGACCCAAAGAGTTTATTGAGGGGGGGGCTGTGTGAGCGATCTGCCCCTGCTCCATAATCTAGCCCCCTGCTCCCTTTCCAGTTTCCTAGACATGAACTCTTCGACACGGTAACACTGGATGTTCCATAAACAAGACCCTCCGCCTCTTAGCTCCAGGCATTTTCTCTGGCTGTCTCCCATGATTAGAATGTTCCCATGACTCTTCTGCCCCTACTATCTAGCTCCCTGCCTTCCCACCTAAAATCTCATCTTTTTTTTTTTTTTTATAAGGCAATTGGGGTTAAGTGACTTGCCCAGGGTCATACAGCTAGTAAGTGTCAAGTGTCTGAGGCTGGCTTTGAACTCAGGTCCTCCTGAATCCAGGGCCAGTGCTCTATCCACTGTGCCACCTAGCTGCTCCTTGAAATCTCATCTTTTACAAGTAGCCTCCCCCAACCCCTCTTAATTCTAGTGCCTTCCCTCTTTTAATGATTTCCTATTTATCCTGTAAATAGTTCATTTATGTGTCTGTTTAATTTTTTGCCTCTCCCACTGGACTATGAGCTCCTAATAGGTAGAAACTGTCTTGTGCCTCTTTTGATACCCCCAGTGTTTGGCACAGTGCCTGGCCCACAGTAGTAAATATTTCTTGACTAATTGGCTGATAGCTATGGGGCAGATGGATGGTAGAGGGGAGAGACTTGTGGCAGGGAGACCAATCAGCAGGCTATTTCAATACTCCACATATGAGGTCATGAGGACTTTCCAGGGGGTGGCAGTGTTAAAGGAGAGACATGAGCATATAGATCTCATAAAGGTAAAATCAGTAGAATGTGGCAACAGATTGGATGGGGGGAGGGAAGTGAAGCGTCAAGGATAACACCAAGGTTTTGAGCCTAAGCAACCAGGAATATGGTGATACCCCAATAGGGAGAGGGGAGGGCTTGGGTGACAGATAATGGGTTGGTTTTGGGACATGTGGAATTTGAGATGCCTGTTAGGATCTCCATTTTGAGATGTCTAATGGGCAGGTGGAGATTTGGGGGGGGGTTGGCTTTTTTGTTTTGGTTTGGTTTTTTTGCAGAGCAATGAGGATTAAGTGACTTGCCCAGGGTCACACAGCTAGTTAGTGTCAAGTGTCTGAAATTTGAACTCAGGTCCTCCTGAATCCAGGGCCAGTGCTCTATCCACTGTGCCACCTAACCGCCCCCACAGGTGGAGATTTAAGTCTATACACGAGGAGAAAGGTTAGGGCTAGAGTGGGAGATCTGAGACTGATCTGCACAGAGATAATAATTGAGATCTTGGAAGCTGATGAGATCACCAAGTGAAAAAGCCTAGTGGGAGAAGAGGAGAGATGAGAGCCCAGGACAGAGGCTTGGGGTGGGGGGACACCCACCTTTAGTGGTCATAACCTGGATGGAAGATCCAGCAAAGAAAACTGAAGAGGTAGTTAGAGAACCAGAAGAGAGAACAGTCGTAGAAACCTGGAGAGAAGTCAATGCTAACAACTGGGAAAAGGCCAGGGTAGGGAGAGAGAGCTGCATGAGGCCTAGTGCATGGGCCAGTGGAGCTGATCATGGAGTGTGTGGAGAGGAAAAAGACAGGAAATGGCCAGGTTATGCAAAGCTTTAAAGGCCTAACAGTGTGATTCGTTACATTTGAAGCCCTAGAGTTGTAGGGTTTGGGGATGCACAGTATAACCCCCACCCCAGTAACCAGGGTTTTTTCACTGTCTCTTTTTCTTTTCTTCTCATGACCATATATTTTATTTTTTACTTTTTTCCATTTATTTAGAATTCCCCCCCCCAATTGCATGTAAAAACAATTTTAACGTCCATTTTTTAAATTTTGTGTTCCAAATTCTCTTCCTCCCTCCCTCCCCACCTTCCCTTAGGAACACAAGCAACTTAATATAAGTTATACATGTGTAGTTAGGCAAAACATTTCCATATTAGTCAGGTTGTGAAAGAAAACAGACACACACAAAAACTTAAGAAAAAGAAACTAAAAAAAAAAATGCTTCTCTCTGTATTCAGACACCATCAGTTCTTCCTCTGGAGGTGGATCGCATTTTTCATAAGTCCTTCAGAGTTGTCCTGGGTCATTGTATTGCTGAAAATAGCCAGGTCATTCATAGCTGATCATCTTACAATATTGTTGTTACTTTGTATACCGTTTTAGTGGAAACTTTTTTTAAAAGTTTGTTTTGTTGGGGCAGCTAGATGGCGCAGTGGATAGAGCACCTACCCTGGAGTCAGGAGGACCTGAGTTCAAATCCGGCCTCAGACACTTAACACTTACTAGCTGTGTGACCCTGGGCAAGTCACTTAACCCCAATTGCCTCACTAAAAAAAAAAATTAAATTAAAATTAAATTAAAATAAATCCTGTTCTGTTTTGAGGGGGGCTGCTGGTCTCCTTCCAATTTGTTTTCAAAGACCATTTTCTTCTCACTGTATTTTCTCACACTTGTTTCTCTCTCTAGGCAGTGTCCTTCAATCTCCAGTTTCTAAGAATGGACTATTAGTGATCCTGGCAGCGCCTCTCTATTTGTGCATCTCTATCACATCAAGCAACTAAGCCAACTCCAAGAGATCTCTTTTTGCTATTTAAAGGCTGCTGTGTCCTTCCTGCTGATTCTGATGTGCATGTGACCATGATGTCCCTTACTAAAATATGGACATGCTGAGGGGCAGCTAGGTGGCGCAGTGGATAAAGCACTGACCCTGGATTCAGGAGGACTTGAGTTCAAATCCGGCCTCATGGGGCAGCTAGGTGGCACAGTGGATAGAGCACCGGCCCTGGATTCAGGAGTACCTGAGTTCAAATCCGGCCTCAGACACTTAACACTTACTAGCTGTGTGACCCTGGGCAAGTCACTTAACCCCAATTGCCCTGCAAAAAAAAAAAAAAAATCCGGCCTCAGACGCTTGACACTTACTAGCTGTGTGACCCTGGGCAAGTCACTTAACCCTCACTGCCCTGCCCCCCCAAAAATAAATAAACAAAAAGACATAGAATATGGACATGCTCAGCCTGAGACTGAAGGAGATTGCTTCCTGTTGGTGGTACAGATTTGAATTCCAAAGCGAAGGTCCCTCCAGGAGAGACAGTCCACCTGAATACATTGAGGACCACTTTCCCAAGCCTGAAATCCTGTCTGCATAGGAACAAAACAGGGTTCTGAGAGTAGATGTCCCCAGTGATCAGGAAAGTGTCAAAGGGGTCGACAGATTCACCCTTTAGCTTTGGCAGCAGGACTTCCATTGCAGTACCCAGAAGGGGCCAGGCCCCATGAGGCCTTGTGCCCAGCCTTTCTCAAGCAGCAGCAGCCCCTGGAGCTACTGGTGCTGGCGCAATACCTGGCCATCCTGCCCAGGATGATGGGAATTGGGTGAACTCTCAGCATCCGGAGAATGCAAAGAGATGATGCCTGATCTTAGGAGAGGATCTGGCCCATATGTTTGAAGAAGGTGAGACCCACAGAAGGGTCTGAGGGAGAGGAAGGTCTCTTTAAATTATGAGAAAGGAATAGGCCTTTTAGGGAGGGGGCCCTTGGGAGAGTATAGGAGCAGAAGGACCCCAAGACAGGAAGAAGTTGTAGCTGAGCCTTAATGTTTGAGCCATCTGGCTCAATATCCATCTTTCAGCCCCTCTGTATGCATAGATGTGGCATGATGTTATGGAGGGCCCAAACATTATCCATTGGTTGTTTCTGTGGATGGGGGGAGAGAAGGATATGATCCAATTATACTAGGCCCGTGGAAACCCTTAGAGTGCTTTTCTTCAGTGGTTTCGGTCTTCCCTATCTCCCCTCCTCCCCAAACTGGGCTAAACAATGCCACTTTATAATGAAGATACTATTTTTTTCTTTTCCCAAGAACCCTACAAGTACAAGGAAGATACGGTTATCTCTTATTTCTAGTGTGGAAACTAGGGCAACAAGAAGTTATATGAATTGCACAATTGATCATAGCTTATTTTAGCCAATCCAGGCTAGAACCATTCTAGGCCTAGAGCCTGGGGGTCTTGGCTAGAACCATTCTGAGCCTAGGGTCCATGTTCTTACTCCTAGACCAATGCTCTGTTTTAGATGTAGTGAGTTTAATCCAGTTTGAGATGTCTGAAAGGCAGTTGGAGATGTGAGGTTGAAGGTCAGCAGAGACTTTGGGGTAGAATAGGTGAAATTCACACCCCATGCCCCATGAGAATTTCCATTCTCTTGTCTTGTTGGCATGCTGATACCATGGCCTTCTTTTTTTGTTTGTTTTTGTTGTTGTTGTTTTTGGGGGGGGGCAAGTCAATGAGGGTTAAGTGACTTGCCCAGGGTCACATAGCTAGTAAGCATCAAGTGTCTGAGGTCAGATTTGAACTCAGGTCCTCTTGAATCTAGGGAGCTGTGCCACCTAGCTGCCCCCTCTTTTTTTTAACCTTTACTGTTGCCACTATTTTTTGTCACCCCTACATTCAGTTATGTGACCCACAATTTAAGAAGGTGTTTTTTTTGGTGGGGCAATGAGGGTTAAGTGACTTGCCCAGTGTCAAAGTTAGTGTCAAGTATCTGAGGCTGGATTTGAACTCAGGTCCTCCTGAATCCAGGGTCAGTGCTTTATCCACTGCGCCACCTAGCTGCCCCCCATGGGCTTCTTTAAAACTCCTTCCTCTTTCCAATTCTTCTTTCCTGTAACTCTTTCCTCCAGGACTAGACTGGAGAAATAGAAATAATGGCCCCAGTTCTTCTCACAGCCAGAAGGGACTAACACTGCAATACAGCCAGGTCTCAGATGATTTGGAGTTTTCTCTTTCCTAAAATGTCATTGGGGGGGAGGGGACAATAGGGCTTAAGTGACTTGCCCAGGGTCACACAGCTAATAAGTGTCAAGTGTCTGAGGCCAGATCTGAACTCAGGTCCTCCTCAATCCAGGGCTGGTGCTCTATCCACTGCACCACCTAGCTGCCCCCTAAAATGTCATTTAAGTTCTTGGAGCATTGTGAACTTTCTTCTTTCTGGAATCCAGAACCCAGACCTCCTCCTCCTTGATATTGGACTTCACATACAACACTTCTTGTTTAGAGTTATAGAATGTAGAGCTAACAGGGACCCGTTGATCACCATCCTCCTCTTCACCAACTGACATTATATCCTGGTTGTCCTGGCTTACTATGTGCATATTGATGTAAGGAATTAAATTCAACAAACATTTATTAAGCAACTACTGTATGTAAGGCACCGTAAGGCTGGGAATACTGAGATGAAAACTGATCACTGACCTCCCTGAGCTCACACTCTGGTGCCCTGAAGGATTGTGAAATGAGGCTGGACGCTGGGAAGGGTGTGACATGCCAGGGCAACGTGTTTTTATCTGATAGGCAGGAGGGAGTCACTGTAAAAGTTTAAGCAGTGGTGTGGCAGGGTCACACTTGTGCATTAGGAACATGATTTTGGCAGCTATATGAAGGATAGAATGCGGAGGAGAGACTGGTGATAGGAAGAACTTATGATTGTCTAGGCATGAGGTGATGAGGGTGAGAACAAGGCTGGTGACAGTGGGAGGACAGAGGAGGGGGTCAGATGCTAGAGAGTTTGTAGTGATAGGATTTATGGGATGAGGGAGAGGAAGGCGTGACCAATGGCTGGTGTTTCCGGTCTGAGATCTGGAATCAGATGAATGCAGCCTCCCTCCATCGTAAGCCGATGTCAGAAGTCAGAAGGCCTGTGTTCAAACCCGGCCTCAGATACTTCCTGGCTGTGTGACCCCGGGGAAGTCACTTAACCACTCTGTACCTCAGTTTCTTTATCTATAAGCATTGGTATAATAGTAACCCCTACTTCCCAGGATTCTTATCAGGATCAAATGAGTCAATATATGTAGGAGTAGGAGTTAGGGTTATCAGCAGAGATACAAAGGGAAGGGACTTTTGGCAAGATGGAAGAACCAGAGGCTGGTTCTATGGAAGCCCAATCTGCTGTTATCATTTCAAAATACCCCAGAAGGTGCCAAGTCAAATAAAAAAACAGCAACAAAAAAAAGAGAGAGAGAGGAGAGAAAAGAAATCTTCACAAAGAAAAAACAAACAAGGTGGAAGAACGGGATAAGTAAAAGAAAACTCCTAATGACGTGAAGAAATATTATGCACTTAAAAAGAAGTGAGAAATTCAGATTAAGAAGGGACTAATGGTGGCAGCTAGATGGCGCAGTGGATGGAGCACCGGCCCTGGAGTCAGGAGTACCTGAGTTAGGATCCGGCCTCAGACACTTAACACTTACTAGCTGTGTGACCCTGGGCAAGTCACTTAACCCCAATTGCCTCACTAAAAAAAAAAAAAAAGAAGGGACTAACACTGCAATACAACTAGAACTGCCCCTGACCCTTGACCCGTATAGCTGAAGAGCTTATCAAGATAATTAAAGGATGTAACACAGAGGTCTGAGACTAGATAAAGAAACAGGCCAGACACAGCCAGGGGAAAAGGGAGGAATGTCTGGTCATGGGAGAAGGAGGGCTGCTTGTGTAATTGAGGAGAAAGGAACCTTGCAAAGACTTTCTGGAAGAGCTGATGTTTATGTGAGCATTAAGGTTTGCAAAGCACTTTACAAACAGGTTTTCATTTGATCCTCCCAACAGTTCTGTGCAGTGGGTGCTATGGGCATTGTTATCCCCTGTTCTGTTTTTCAGTCGTGTCTGACTCTTCATGACTCAATTTGGGGTTTTCGTGGCAGAGATATTGGAGGGGTCTGCCATTTCCTTCTTCAGCTCATTTTATAGATGAGAAAACTGAGGCAAACAGGGTGAAGTGACTTGCCCAGGGTCACAAAGCTAGTAAGTGTCTGAGGCTAGATTTGAACTCAAGGAAGACGAGTCTTCCTCACTCCAAGTCTGATGCTCTATCCAATTCGCCAACTAACTACCCATCCCCCATTTTACAGATGATGAAACTGAGGCTCAGAGGTGGAATGACTTGACCTAATTACCACAGTGCTAGGAAATGTAAGAGGAAGGCTTTGATCCCAGATCTCTCTTTCCAAGTCCATCTTTTGTTCCACTACCACACTCTCTCAAGAAGACTTAATGGCTACAGCCAACAGGTAGAGATGATGTTGGGCTTACAATGGAGGGAGGCTGCATTAATCTGGTTCTAGATCTCAAGGAATAGAAGCCAGCCACATCTGCTTCCATTCTAACAATTGTGTTTGTTAATAGTGTACAAACCACCATAGGAGTACTCATATGAAAAAGATACAAAGATTCATGTGCTTCTACCCCACCACCATCTTTGGGAACTGGCCTTGGTCTGATTATGAAAAATAAAACCACATAGATATCCTCAACCCAGAAGATCAACTATAGGTACACTGTGGACTGGTTCAGAGAGCCCAGAGGCAGCCAATGGCTGTACATGTCTATGCTGAGGTAGATAAAGGAGTGCATTTTACACATGCACTGGTCTTGGGTAAGCAATCAATTAATCAAATCAATTAGGTAAGCAATCAGTTAATCACACAAGTATTTACTAAATCCCTTCTATGGGCCAGATACCGGAGAGACAAATGCACCAGTACCTGCTCTCAAACAGGCAGATTCTGGTGAAATTATATGGCATATGTGTTGATGGGAAGTTAAAGTTTACACAAAGCAGATGCAAAATAATGGAGGGGGCACATAAAGCACCTACAGCTTGGGGGGCCAGGAAAGACCTCAAGCTGAAGGTGACACTTGAGATGAGTCTCAAGACAGCCTCCCAACTCTATCTCTGCCCCTTTCCCAGCTCCAACCCTGTAAACCCAGTCATCCATGCTCTCTAGCATTTCTAGAGCAACATAGCCATGTTTGTGCTGCCACCTAGTGACTGCAAGCAGCTATTACACATGTTTGGATCCCAACAGAAAGGTTTGGGAGGGGGAGAAAATTGCCCATGTCTCCCCTGACACACACACACACACACACACACACACACACACAAGGAAATTCATAGAAGACAAAATACAAGAAAGGAGCCAGGAAAACAAACAAACAACAAAAATGGCCTCAAATGTCTAAACACAAATAAACCAAGTTTAAGCAACAAGAAAATTAACTAGAGGTCATAATGTAAGGAAGTAAATGAAACTTCCATGATTGGACTATGGTTCTGGATTGGTGGAGAACTTGGAGTCAGAAGACCTGAGTTCAAACCCGGCCTTAGGTACTTCCTAGCTGTGTGACCCTGGGCAAGTCACTTAACCACTTTGTACCTCAGTTTCCTCATCTGTAAACATTGGGATAATAATAACACCTACCTCTCAGTATTGTTCGAAGGATCAGATAAGTTATTATATGTAAAGCACTTTGCAGACCTCAAAGTGCTATATAAATGCTAGTTATATCTTTTTCACAAGAAACAGAATAGGTAAAAGACAGGCATGTTGTGTTAGTGTTATATATTAAGAAGGTGGGATCCTGGGGGGATAGATCTGAGGCTTATCAATTTAGAGCTAGGAGAAACTCTGGAGGTCATGTAAGCCAAGCTAACCTTACAAGTGAGGAAACTGGGACCTAGAGACTCAAAATAACTTATTCAGGGACACACGGGTAGTAAGTGGCGGAGCCAAGGTCCTATAACGTCAAATCCATTTCTCTTTCCACTGCCCCAAATGTGAGGAAGGAAGCATGATGTAGATCAGCGGTTCTCAAAGTTCAGTCCACAGACCCCTGAGGGTCTCCTAGACACTTCCAGGGGAGTCCTCAAAAGTCAAAACTATTTTTCTTATAATACTAAGACATTATTTGCCTATTAAAACACGCCTCCATTTTCCAAATACTCGTCTGTGTGGCCAGATTGTCTTCATATACTTCAACCAAAAATAACATATTGCAACAGATTGAATGCAAAAGCAGATAGGAGAATCCAGCTATCTTCTATTAAGCCATACATCAAAGAGATTTGCAAAAATGCATAAGAACAATGTTATCCTAATTAATTTTTTCTTTGTTTTGGAAAAGATAGTTATTTCTCCTAAAAATGTTATTTATATTGACAAAAAAGGAAGATAATAAATGTTGGAGAAGCTGTGGGAAAATTGGAACACTAATTCATTGTTGGTGGAGCTGTGAACTGATCCAACCATACTGGAGAGCAATTTGGAATTATGCCCAAAGGGTGATAAAGCTGTGCATACCCTTTGACCCAGCAATTCCACTTTTAGGTCTTTTTCCCAAAGAGATCATGGAAAGGGGAAAGGGACCCACATGTACAAAAATATTTATAGCTGCTCTTTATGTGGTAGCAAGGAATTGGAAGTTGAGGGGGTGCCCATCAATTGGGGAATGGCTGGACAAGTTGTGGTATATGAATACAATGGAATACTATTGTGATGTAAGAAATGATGAGCAGGAGGAGTTCAGAGAAACCTGGAGGGTCTTATGTGAGCTGATGATGAGTGAGATGAGCAGAACCAGAAGAACATTGTACACAGTATCATCAACATTGAGTGTTGATCTACTGTGATGGACTATATTCTTCTCACCAATGCAATGACACAGAAGAGTTCCAGGGAACTCGTGATAGAAGAGGATCTCCAAATCCAAGAAAAAAAAAAAAGAACTGTGGAGTATAGATGCTGATTGAACCATACTATTTCTTTTGTTTTGGGTGCTGTTGTTTTTTTTTTCTATTTTGAGGTTTTGCATCACTGCTCTGATTTTTTCTCTTATAACAGGATTAATGTTATTATGTGTATATATATATGTGTGTGTATATATATATATGTATATGTATATAGATATATAGATATAACCTATATCAGATTACCTGCTGTCTGGGGAAGGGGGGAGGGAGGGGAGGGAGGGAGAAAAATCTGAAATTGTAAAGCTTGTATAAACAAAAGTTGAGAACTATCTTTACATGTAACGGAAAAATAAAATACCTTATATGTAAAATAAAAAAAATTTTTTTAATGTTATTTATATTAACATGCACTGGGTTTATTATTTTAACATAAATTAATACTTTTTAATGTATCAGTTTAATTTACACCATGGGAAATATTGATAGATACAACCCATATAAACTAAAGCTTTTTAGGGTCCCCAATAATTTTTAGGAACATAAAGGCCAAAAAGTTTTAGAGTCACTGGTATAGAACTTTTGAGTGAAGATCCACGGAGGGAGGAACTCAAATAATCTTATGATGAGAATATATCATAGATCAGACAGAAGAGCAGCTTGGGAAACTGATCACGAGCCTGACACAGAGGAGTCATATAATAATGAGGGAGATTCATGGCCTTGGGCAAGTCATCTCACCTGTCTGTGCCTCAGTTTCTTTATCTGTAAAATGAGAGGATGTCCTCCACAGCCTCTAGAATCCTTTCTAGCTCTAAATCTATGATAGGGTGGCTTCAATTAGCCAGACATCTGTTGGAGCTCTCTGTCAAGAGAAGAGTAGCTGTTATTCTGTGATTGACCTTAATAATAATTTCATCCTTCAAAAGATGGAAAGACTGACGAGGAGAGATTCTCATCCCCAGCCAGTTCTTAGCAATGGGGAGGGGGACCAGTTGGTGCCTCTTAGACTTTCTCATGAGAGAGGAGAAAAGAAAAACTGGGCCTAGCCCAGCATAAGCCCTAGATTTGAGGAGAGCTGCTCGGGACTAACACAGAGTCCATTCATCTCCTGGGGGATGGGGAGGGGGGTGCGGAAGGGCAGAGACTGACCACTATCTAGCTCACTATGTTCTCAGTCCAGAGGAGAATTCCAGGAACAATTTCTACAACAAAGTCTAGTTACAGCTGTCTCCAAAAGGAGACCAACAGGGTCCTGTGGTAAAAATTATTGGAGTTTTAGCTGACTCATTTGGGAGGGTCCACACCTGGCCCACCCTGAAGTTACGTATGCTACTAAAGTCAGAAGGAGAACTCTCCATAAGCAGTTTATGAAGGACCTCGCCTTTTGGGGGGAGGGAGATTGAACGCTCATCGAGGGGAGGCTGGGGTCGCTTCCTGAACATTCTCATGTTAGCCTGCTCACTCTCTCTGGGTATTTCCCTGTGGTGTGAGAAACTAGCAGATGTCCCAAGTGTGGTGAGTGAACACAAAAACCCTGCATTCCTTTGGATTAGCTTAATTGGAAACAATCTGGGGATTGTATAGACTTAGGTTAGAGTTAGGAGAATTTATCTGTATTTCTTTTTCCCTATTTCCTTATCTTTGATATTTTATTAATTTCACCTTGGTTGTTTAATTAATTCCCAAGTAATAAAATCTGATCCTTTTGTGGAAAAGAAGGTGTAAGGCTCCTTTCTTATTGGCCTGGGAGAAATATCTAAAAGGGCAGTTCGGAGGGGAGGGAACTTTGAACCTAGAGGTCCATCATTATCTCCGGGACCCCAATATTTTGGCGAGTCTCCCAATTAACGCTCCATATATTAAATTTGAGCCCCACGGTCCCTTCTAGAAAAAGTTCTCACTCTAAAAAATAACTGTCAGGTAGAGAACAGCCATTTCCTCCATCATCAAAAAAAAATGCTTAAAACACAGAATGGAGAGAGCACTGGAGTCAGAAGGACCTGAGTTCAAATACAGCTTCAGATATTTTCTAGCTGTGTGTAAGGCATTTAACTTCAGTTTCCTCACCTGTAGAATGGGGATAATAATAGCACCTATCCATAAACAATAAAATAGAAATCATAGCCCCTCCCCATCCCTCCCCCACGTGAGGATAAAAGTGATAATATTTGTAAAGCACTTTGCAAACCTTGAAGTGCTATATCAATACTAGCTATTGTTATTAAAACGCAAAGGAGGGGCAGCTAGGTGGCGCAGTGGATAGAGCACCGGCCCTGGATTCAGGAGGACCTGAGTGCTGGTTGGGGCTCCTCTCAGGTGATGGGAAAGGGTTAGGATGGACATGAGGCTGGCTCACCTCCCTGGGATCCACCACCAAGGAGGACCAAGCACCTCCGCTTTCTGACCCAGACCCTGGTGGGATCTTGTCTTCACTGTAACCTGGGACCCATTCTCCACTTGGGGCATTCTGAAGGGTTTTGTAGCAGGAAGAAGGGTGAGAAGATGACTCTGCTCTTCCTTGGAGTCACTAGCTATTGTAACCATTCCCAAATCCCTCCTTATACCCAAGCTCCAGGTCTGAGAGTGCAGGGACAGATAAAGGCACATGCGTGTCCCCAGTTTTTCAGCTGGAGCCTCGGGGTCCCTGAAGGGTTCCAACCTCAACCAGTCTCCTCTTTCCTCATTTGGGAATATCAGGAAATGCAGAGAGAGAACAAGCATAAATACTCAGCGCAAAGGAGGAAATTTAGCAAATGCCTGTTGATCGACTGCATGAACTGTCATTCTTTGACACCTGGGGTGGTCGGAGCCCTCTTGAAGGGGAACTCATTGAGAGGGGAACGAAGGGGCCGAGGGCAACCAGATCATAAGCGTTAGAGTGCAGAAGAAACCTGGAGATCATTCACCCCTTCAATTTACAGATAAGGAAACTGAGGTTATAGTCAAGAAGCAGCCTGAGTGACTTGCCCAGGGTCACACAGCTAGTAATTGTTAAGTGTCTGAGGCCGGATTTGAACTCAGGTCCTCTTGACTCCAGGGCTGGTCCTCTATCCATTGCACCACCTAGCTGCCCCCAGATGCAGTCTTACAGCAGAATGAGTTTCCCCAATGATGAGTTTTCTGGAGAAAGAAGGCATGATGGAGAGAAAGCCAAAAGCAGTATAGCTGATGGGAATTGGTGAGAAGAAGAGAGAAAAAAGGAAATTACATTATCATAATTTCTTTGGGCTGCTAACAGTGGAAAATTTATGAGAAAAGAAAACCCAAATTAGACTAAGATGATGCCACAAGCCATAGCAAATGAATGTTTGGCACAGGGAGTATATTGGCTAATATATTGACATGTATATTTCTCCTACAAAAAAAAAAAAAAAACCAGAAGAAGCAGCAGCCTGAGAAGCAAGGCGACTGGGATTTCATCCTTGTGGGGGAACTTCCCACTCCAGGATCAGGAAGTGGCAGAGCGAAGATTTGAACTCATGATATGTGAAGTCAGTGCTCTTTACATGGACTCCACCTGGAATGCCTCTGCACTGGCAGTTCTAATAAGCAGTACGGCATCAGATGACGATGGCCAGCAACATTGCTATGGTGCTTTAAGGTTTACAAAGCACTTTACAGATATTATCCCATTTGATTCTCATAACAACCCTGTGAGTTAGGTACTACTAAAAATAATAATAATAATAAAGAGTTAGGTACTATTACTATCCCCATTTTACAGATAAGGAAACTGAGGCAAACAGATGAAATGACTTGCTCAGGGTCACACACACAGCCAGCAAGGGTCTCAACCCATATTTAAATCTAACTCTTCCTGAATCCAGGTGCAGCATTCTACCTACAACTAGCAATAATAGCAAGTATTTATATAGTACTTTAAGGTTGGCAAAGTGTTTTACACAGATTAACTCATTTGATCCTCTCAACATCTCTGAGAGGTAAGTGCCCTGTTTTTTAGATAGGGAAATAGAGGCACAGAGAATTTAAGTGACTTGTCCAAGACCATTCAGCTAGGGAGTCTCTGAAGATGTTGTTTGTTTGTTTGTTTGTTTTGCAGGGCAATGAGGGTTAAGTGACTTGCCCAGGGTCACACAGCTGGTAAGTATCAAGTGTCTGAGGTCAAATTTGAACTCAGGTCCTCCTGAATTCAGTCGGTGCTCTATCCACAGCGCCACCTAGCTGCCTCTATCTGAAGATTTGAACTCAGGTTTTCCTGACTCCCAAGTCTTATGCTCTCTACTCACTGTACCACCCAACTGCCTCTTATCTGCCCTGATCCTGAGGAAATGAGGTGGGGTAGCCATCAAGAAGAGGAGAGGGCAGAGCTGATGTGGGCATGGATGGATAGAAAGAATGGGCAGAACAGAGGCTCATCTCTGCAAAGGAGTTAATGACAGATATAGAGATGATGCACAGACAGATAGGTAGGTGGATAGAGAAATGGAAAAGTAGATGATAAATAGATATGGATAGATAGGTAGACATGTCTATATCTATGGGAGAGAGGGAGGCTGGGAGAAAGAGAGAGGGTGGAGAGAGGGAGGGAGGGGAAAAAGGGGAAAGAGGAGAGAGAAGGGTGAAGGGAGGGAGAGAGTGAGGGAGAAAGGGAGGGAGGGGAAAAGAGGTGGGAAAGAAGGAGAAAGAAGGGGAGGGAGAGGAAGAGAGGAGAGAGGCGACAGAGAGGAAAGAGACGGGGGGAAAAGACAGAGACAGGCAGGTTATTTCATAACGAGGCTGAGGCATCTCCTTTACCAACAGTTTTGTCACCTGAAAAGTAATCTCTCTCCTCCTCTAGATTTCCACCTCCTCATTAAGTTTTGTCTTCCCCTAACAGAATGTAAGCTTAAGAGTAAAGATGGGGTGGGGGCAGCTAGGTGGCGCAGTGGATAGAGCACCCACCCTGGAGTCAGGAGGACCTGAGTTCAAATCCGGCCTCAGACACTTAACACTTACTAGCTGTGTGACCCTGGGCAAGTCACTTAACCCTCATTGCCCCACACCAAAAAAAAAAAAGAGTAAAGATGGGGGACAGCTTGGTGGCACAGTGGATACAGGAGGACCTGAGTTCAAATCCGGCCTCAAACACTTGACACTTACTAGCTGTGTGACCCTGGGCAAGTCACTTAACCCTCATTGCCCAGCCCCCCAAAAAAGAGTAAAGATGATCTTGTTTCATTGTATTTGCATCTCCAGGGCTCAGCACAGCACCTGCTATATTATAAGCGCTTAATAAATGCTCTATCTATAGCCAGCAAACATTTATTAAGCATTTAGTATGTGCCAGGCACTGTGCTAATCGCTGAGGGAGAATAGAGATGTAACAGGCATCATCATTCTTCCCTCCCTATGGCCAAATTCCTTGAGGATTATAGGGCTCGTTCCCGGAGGTCAGCCATGTGCCCCTACTCAATTGCCTATTCCATAGAGATTTTCCAAAGGAACACACATTACAGATGTGTCCATTTCACTGTTGTTTCCATTGCAGAGTCCTGGGAAAGTGGAATTCAAAGAGCTGATTGGCTTGCTTTAGGGTGCTGGATTCCATCCCAATAATGGGATATTCTTTATATTATTTGGAAACAATGCGATCAATCTCAGCAACATCCTACCCCGATGCCTCATTTGCATATGAATGTGACTCTGGGTTCTCTGTGGCTACGTCAATGGAATGCAGACTCTTTGGGGTTCCAGCTTTCAGTATGGGCTCAGGGATGAGCCACTCAGTTTCTCTTGTGAGAGGATCAGATGAACTAAATTCAGAGAAGCCCATAACCAAGTTGACAACAGGGGATTTCTTTTTAGGTTATAGCAACTCTTGGAGATAATCTATAAGATTGGTAGTGAGAGCACGCATATGTATGAAATAGGGGATGAAGGTGATCTGTTATGGTTTTTTTGGTTAGGAGGCTTTTTGCTCCAAACCTGTGATTTCATCAACGTAGGGAACTCCCAATATGGAAACTCCCTCTACCAATGTAGATCAACAATTCATATGCCATTGATAGTCCTAGAGCTCTTTGGAGGGACTGAGAGATTAAATGATTTACCCAGGGTCCTATGGTCCCACTGCCAGTGTGTATCAGAGGCAAAGCTTGAACCCAAGTTTTCCTGATTCTATGGCCAGCTCTCTATTCACTATATCACAATGTCTGAAGGAGGATAAGGAGGGTCGAATTAAAGTATTCTTCACCCATTCCCCTGCCAGGTGCCTGGTTTCTGGCTCACACCACAACTGAAACTGTTTTCTCAGTGATCACCCAGTAATAGGGATCAGTGATCCCATGCTTTGTTCCAGTCTCCCTTCTCCAGCTCTCTGAGGCATGTCGTGGAATCACAGAAATTTAGTTAGAAGGGATGTCAGAGACCAGCTTATCCTACCCTTAACTAAGAAAGAGTACTTCTATGATGAACCTGAAAAATGGTCACCCAGCTTCCTTGACATAAATAAGCATAGTCAAGTGAAACAAATCCATATCTAATTGCCAGTCTCTCTTACCAGAAAATGGGTAAAATGGTGATAGGGAAAGGTTAAATGGCATTACCACATACAAAATCTCACCTCATCACTTAACTTGAGGTATCGCCTTTTCTCTACCCCCCAGCATGAGCCCAAGAAGTCATACTCCTCAAGTCTCACAAAATAAGTTTTTTTTATGGAATCCCTGAGGACTCCACCAGCTCCCGTGGAGATAATAGATGTACTAGATACCAATTATATACTCTTTACCAGTCCCTGTTGTCTATAATGGTCCATATCAGTCCCATCCCTCCTGTGTCCCTATCACCTCTACCCAGCCTCTGAATCTCCTATTTTATTGTGGTTTTTTGTTTGTTTGTTTTGGTTTGGTTTTTGGCAGGGCAATGGGGGTTAAGTGACTTGCCCAGGGTCACACAGCTAGTGTCAAGTGTCTGAGGCTGGATTTGAACTCAGGTCCTCCTGAATCCAGGGCCGGTGCTTTATCCACTGTGCCACCTAGCTGCCCCCTTGGTTTTTTTTTAATAGTATTTTATCCCCCGCACACACACAGTTACATGAAAAAACAATTTCTAACATTTTAAGTTGCAAATTCTACCCCTCCCTCTTTTCCCCTCTCCTTGAGATTGGAAGCAATCTGATCTAGGTTATACCTATACAATCATGTAAAACATATTTCCATTTTAGTAATTTTGTGGAAGAAAACTCAAACCAAAAACACATGAAAGAAAGTGAAAAATAGTATGCTTTGGTCTGCTTTCAGACTTCATCAGTTCTTTGGAGGTGAATAGTATTTTTCATCATAATCTGTTGTATTACTGAGAATAGTTAAGTACTTCACAACTGTTCATCTTACAATATTGCTATGTCTGTGTACAATGTTCTCCTGGTTCTGCTCACTTCACTTGGCTTCAGTTTGTGTAAGTCTTTCCAGTTTTTTTTTTTTTTCTGAAATCATCTTGCTTGTCATTTCTTATAGCACAGCAGTATTCCATTACAATCGCATACTATAAGCTGTTTACTCTTTCCCCAGTTGATGGGCACCCCCTTAATTTCTAATTCTTTGCTACCACAAAAAGAGCTGCTATAAATATTTTTGCATAAATCAGTCCTTTCCCCCCTTTTGTAATCTCTTTGGGATATAGGAGTATTGCTGGGTCAAAAGGCATCCACAATTTCGTAGCCCTTTGGTTATAGTTCCAAATTCCTCTCCAGAATGGTTGGATCAGTTGACAACTCCATCAACAATGCATTACTGTCTCAATTATCCCACATCCCCTCCAATATTTATCATTTTCCTTTTCTGTCATATTAGTCAATCTGATAGGTGTGAGGTGATACCTCAGAGTTGTTTTAATTTGCATTTCTCTAATCAATAGTGATTTAGAGGGGCAGCTAGGTGTCACAGTGGATAAAGCACCAGCCTCGGATTCAGGAGAACCTGAGTCCAAATCAGGCCTCAGACACTTGACACTTACTAGCTGTGTGACCCTGGGCAAGTCACTTAACCCTCATTGCTCTGCCCCCCCAAAAAATGGGGGGTCAGGGTGGGAAAAGTTTAAGAAGCCTTGTTTTACATTGAGTGTTGATCTACTGTGATGGACTATATTCTTCTCACCAATGCAATGGTACAGAAGAGTTCCAGGGAACTCATGATAGGAGAGGATCTCCAAATCCAAGAAAAAAAAAAAAAAGAACTGTGGAGTATAGATGCTGAATGAACCATACTATTTCTTTTGTTTTTGGTGCTGTTGTTTTTTTCTATTTTGAGGTTTTTCATCATTGCTCTGATTTTTTCTCTTATAACAGGACTAATGCAGAAATAGGATTAATGTTATTATGTGTATATATATATATGTGTATGTATAGATATATATCTATATCTATATCTATATCTATATAGATATATAGATATAACCTATATCAGATTACCTGCTGTCTAGGGGAGGGGGGAGGGAGAGAAGGAGAAAAATCTGAAATTGTAAAGCTTGTATAAACAAAAGTTGAGAACTATCTTTACATGTAATGGAAAAAATAAAATACCTTATATGTAAAAAAAAAAAAAAGCCCTGTTTTAGAGCATTTTTTCATACTACTTTTGAAAGCTTTGATTTTTTTCATCTGAAAACTGCCTGTTCATATCCTTTGACCATTTACCAATTAGGAAATGACTTGTATTTTTATAAATTTGACTCAGTTCTCTATATTTGAGAAATGAGACCTGCATCAGATATACTTGCTGTAAAAAATTTCCCCAACTAATTCTTTCCTTCTAAAATTGTTGTTATTTTAAAATATATATTTTGTTATTCTGAGCTGGAAAACATCATCAAACATGAACATTAGGGCAGCTGGGTGGTACAGTGGATAGTACACTGGACCTAGAGTCAGGAGGACCTGAGTTCAAATTGCGGTAAAAATTATTTGTGGTAAAGATTAATATTCCTGTTTTTAGCTAACTCATTTGGGAGGGGCCATACCTGGCCCACCCCAAGGTTATGAAGGCAGCTTTTTGAAGGACCTCCCCTTTTGGGGGAGGGGAGATTGAGCACTCCCAGAAGGGAGGTGGGCTACTTCCAGTATGCAAGCTCGCTCTCTTTCTGCTTGGCCCCGTGTGGTGGTGTTGCACGGGGTGTTTGTGCTCTGTCTGATGACTCCCCTTGCAGTGGCACGTGTTCGCTCTGTCTCAGTGGTTGGTGAGTTACTTACAGAAAACCCTAAATTCCTTTGAACTAGTTAAATTGGAAAGGGTCTGGGTTAAGCTTAGAGTTAAGAATATCTATCTGTATTTCTATTTTCCTATTTCCTTATCTTTGATTTTTATTAGTTTCACCTTTGTCGTTTAATTAATTCCCAAGTAATAAAATCTGATCCTTTTGTGAGCTAAAGCTTAGAGGCTCCTTTCTTATTGGCCTGGGAGAAATATCTAAAAAAGGGATGTTCAGAGGGGAGGGTTAAACCTTAAAGGTCCCTCATATTTCCAGGACCCCAATATTAAGACGAGTCACCCAAATAATGCTCAGTATATCAAATTTTAGCCCTCACAAAATGCAGCCTCAGAAACTTGCTAGCTGTGGGAACCTGGGCAATCACGTGAACTCTGCTCTCTCCCAACCCACTCCACTCCTGCCCCTGGGAAAAAAAAAGAAAAAGGTTGATTTTGGGGGCAAGGTGGATAAAGCACCGGCCATGTATTCAGGAGGGCCTGAGTTCAAATGTGACCTCAAGACACTTGACACTTACTAGCTGTGTGATCCTAAGCAAGTCACTTAACCCTCATTGCCCCAAGGGGGAAAAAAACCCAAAACACAAACATTATCATCATCTACACAGAACAGAAAAGAGGATTGTTGACGAAACCGTCCATGAATTTTTTTTTTTTTTTTTTTAGTGAGGCAATTGGGGTTAAGTGACTTGCCCAGGGTCACACAGCTAGTAAGTGTTAAGTGTCTGAGGCCGGATCTGAACCCAGGTACTCCTGACTCCAGGGCCAGTGCTCTATCCACTTCGCCACCTAGCTGCCCCCGTCCATGAATTTCTATTACCTGCGTCTTGCATTTTATACATCTAGCACGTCGCTTTCAAATCTGTCCTTTTTATCTGTTTCTTTCTGAACCCCCTTCTGTTCTCTTCTGTGCATTTCTTTTTTAAAAATGCTACAATGGGGAGCGGCTAGGTGGCGCAGTGGATAAAGCACCGGCCATGAAGTCAGGAGTACCTGAGTTCAAATCCAGTCTCAGACACTTGACACTTACTAGCTGTGTGACCCTGGGCAAGTCACTTAACCCCCATTGCCCCGCAAAAAAAAAAAAAATGCTACAATGACCCTCTTTTCTTTCTTTTGTAACCAAGATGCATCACTGTGAAGTTCAAGATGTCCATTCTCTCTTCACTCTTCCTCCCAACCAGGAAGGGGGTGGGGTTGAAATCCTCTCAGACTGCTTCTCTCTGCCTACAGAGCTGGCTCCTCTAGACCCTTCCTGCCTTTCTCCTGGGTGAGGGTCAATGAAGGGGTGAAGCTAGAGCTTACAGAATGTACTTTCGCTATCCACCAGCAGTTACCTAGATAATGGAAGTTTAAGGATCCTTTAGTCTTAGGGGAAGTATGGAATTTATCCAGTTGTTAGTAAAAGTAAATATCCACAGGGCAGCTAGGTGGTACAGTGGATAGAGCACCAGCCCTGGAGTCAGGAGGACCTGAGTTCAAATCTGGCCTCAGACACTTTACAATTAGTGGCTGTGTGACCCTGGGCAAGTCACTTAACCCCAACTGCCTCACCAAATAAATAAACAAATAAATAACTAACTAAATAGATAGATAGATAGATAGATAGATAAAGTAAATATCCACTCAGTCTACTTCTCTAGGTAGTTTCTTTGACCACTAAGCTAAGCATGGGGTGCAGGAAACATCAAATCTCCTCAGAACTGCCTCCTTTACACATTCGGACAGAGGTTAAAGTCATATTTAAGGAGACAAAGGAGAATGAATATTTTATCTGAATAAGTTGAGTTTAGCAAAAATATGACTACGACAGTGAAACAGACACAGAGGAAAGAGGTTTAAATGTCCATCTGGATGCATGAGGTGGGATGAATAGGAAGAAGAAAGATGTCCCTCAGCCACTTGGCTGCCCAGTCAATGGGGAAGAGTCCACTCAGTACAGGCTTCTATTCCCCTCTCTTAGTTGCTCTCCCTTTTGTCTGGTGGGTGATGTCACTGGCTGCTCCACTGGGATACCCTTCATCTTCCTAGCCATTTTCTTTTGTCACTTCTTGGTGTTGTTTCCTCTTCAGCTTCAACTTTATTCTCAGCCTGAGAAAGGAGAGGGAAAAGAAAACTGTATCTCCCAAGGTGCTTTGCCATTATTCACATTTGTCAAAGCCCACTTTCAGGTACCACTGTCTACCCAAAGCTTTAACTGGTCATCTCAGTTATTAGCACCCTCCCCTTCTTGAAATGATTTCATATTACTCTGAATCCACTTGGTACTTCCACACTTGTGTACACATCTAACTTCCTCTGCCTTCCCCTAATAGAAAGTAAAGGCAGGCACTGTTTTGTGCTTAGCACAGTGCCTGGACACAATAGAATCAATCTATTTGTTAAATCAAATTGAATTGTGTAATTACACAAATGGCAGTAAATAATAGGAATGGAGCTGCTTCCTAGTGAAATACTGGTATTATAGGGCTCACTGTCATTCCCCATTTGGTTTCCCATTCCCGTACCTGGAGTGGCAGAGAAAATGTTTTTGCTTTTCCTTTTATCTCCTGTGTTATACTTAGCAAGTGCTTATTAAATGCTTATTGTCTTTATTTTTAAATATGCTCTATCATTTCCTTTCAAGAGCATAAAGAAGGGTGAGCTTGTTTCCAATATGTCTGGGTAAAAAAGTTAAGAACCCAAATCTCCTTCCATTGGGGAAGGGGGATATGAAAGGGAAGGGAAGGAAGGAAGGGAGGGAGGAAGGGAGGAAGGGAGAGAGAGCAAGAGGAAGGAAGGGAGGGAGGGAGGGAGGGAGAGGAGGAAAGGAGGAAGGAAGGAAGGGAGGAAAGAAGGAAGGAGAGAAAGGGAGAGAAGGAGGAAAGAGGGGAAGGAGGGAGGAAAGGGAAGTGAAGGAAGAAAAGAAAGAAAAGAAAAGCATTAATTAAGTGCCTACAATGTGCCAGGTACTGTGCTAAGCACTTCACAAATATCATTTCAGTTGATCCTCCCAACAACCCTGGGAAGTAGGTGCTATTTATTACTTCTATTTTTATAGGAAACTGAGGCAAACAGAGGTTAAGTGAATTGCCCAGGGTTACACAGCTAGTAAATGTCTGAGGCTGGTTTTGAATCCAGGTATTCCTGACTCCAGGCCCAGAGATCTAGAGAGGAACTAGATAGAAGAGTGGGTGCTGCAGCAGACCTGACAGCTGCCTCTGGGTATTTGAAAGTCTTTCTGAGGGAAGAAGGGCTAGATTTCTTCCTCTGCTTGGCTGCAGAGAGCAGAGCCATTAGAGATGGGTGGAAATTGAGAAGAAGCCAGTTTAGACTCAGAAAGGTAAAGGGAAATTTCCTGACAATGGGAGCTGTCCCAAAGTAGAATGGGTGGCCTCAGGAGGGGGTAGGTTCCAAGGAGACTTAGATGATTACTTTGGGGGTAAGTAATTACTTTGGGAGATGCTTTTTTTTCTGGTATGGGTTGGACTAAATAGCCTCTAAGTTCACTTCCAGTTTTATAGACTATCCAAGCCCCAGGAGTTAATGGGAGAAAAACAAAAGAGCTCTAGCAGGAAGATGACCCAGGATCCTAGTGTCCTTGGGTGTCTAGACTAAAAACTGGAAGAGACTGCAGAGGTCATTTAGGCCAATCCCCTCATTTTACAGGGGAGGAAACTGAGACCAAGAAAGATAAAGTGATTTGCCCAAGGCCATTCAGGAAACAGGTATCACAGTTGGGATTTGAACTCAGATGCACTGTGCCTCTCTTTTCTTCCCTTACACCCCAGGATCAAGAATAGAAACAGGGGGCAGCTAGGTAGTGCAGTGGATAAAGCACCAGCTCTGGATTCAGGAGGACCTGAGTTCAAATCTGACCTCAGACACTTGACACTTACTAGCTGTGTGACCTTGGGCGAGTCACATAACCCTCATTGCCCTGATAAAAAAATTAAAATTAAAAAAAAAAAAAGAATAGAAACAGGAGCCAGGAAACAGAAACCAGAATTGGAGGTGAAAGGATGGGACTTCCCTATGAACTCACAGCATGCGGGAGCAAGGCTAAAGGGGCAACAAGGAGAACCGTATTGGGTTGGAGGTTTTGGTTCCTCCCTGGGGCAAGAGCCCCTCCAAAGTCAGGAGCCTCTGGGGTCAGAGGGCTTCATTTTTCCAAAATAGGGGGCTCATCCTCATCACTAAAAAACAAAGACATACTCATAAATGCCCAGCATCCACAGCATCAATTCAGGAACAGACCAGGAGACTTCAAGTCCAGGAGTGGGCCGGCCTTAGAGTGGAGGGCTGAGTGTGCTCAGATCCTGGTCAGGTAGTGAAAAGCCCTAGCTCATCCCCATGGGATTACCCCTAAGTAGACAAATCTCCAACAGATCCTTTGTACCTCTAGAATCAAACACAATCTTCCATGGTGTTTAAAACCCTTCACAAAGTGGCTCCAACCTACCTTTGCAGTTTCTGTAATCCCCATTCTTGGACAAGTTACTGTTCCTTGTTCTATCCCGTATCTCTGTATGTCGGCACAGGGCTTCCCCCCATGCCTGGAATACACTCACTCCTGTTCTCCTTCTCTTAGAATCTCTAGCTTCCTTCAAAGTTCAGATGCAATGCCCCCTCCTATGTGGGGACTTCCCCAAGTTTCCTAGCAGCTGGTGCCTCCCTTTGCCAACAACAACACATCATACTTATTCTGGTAACTACTACTATGTGAACATGTAGTCTTCCTCTCTAAAATGGAAGTTCCTTCTGCAAAAAAAAAAAAAAAAAAGAGGGGCGTGACCCTGGGCAAGTCACTTAACCCTCATTGCCCTGCAAAAAATAAAGAAAAATAAAATAAAATGTAAGTTCCTTGAGGACAGCGACTACTCATTTCTGTCTTTGTATCCATCCTCGGTGCTTAGCACAGTTTCCAGCACATAGTGCTTAATAAATGTTTGTTGAGGAGGCAGCTAGATGACGCAGTAGATAAAGCACCAACCCTGGATTCAGGAGGACCCGAGTTCAAATCCCGCCTCAGACATTTGACACTTACCAGCTGTATGACCCTGGGCAAGTCACTTAATGCTCATTGCCCAGCAAAAAAACAAAAAACAAACAAAAAAACTTTGGATAAAGCACCAACCCTGGATTCGGGAGGACCTGAGTTCAAATCTGACCTCAGACACTTGATACTTACTAGCTGTGTGACCCTAGGCAAGTCACTTAACCCTCATTGCCAGACCAAAAAAAAAAAAAAAAGAAATGTTTGTTAATTGATTTGTTGACCTTGCCAATGGAAAAAAAAATCAGTTATGAGTAGCAAAGGGGTTCCTAGCACTGGTCAGAAGGTGGCCAATGGAAACTACTGCCTTCTGCCTTCTGCTTTCTCCCTTCTCCCTTCTTCCTAGAGGTGTGGGAGTTGGAAGAGGGAAGAAATAGCTTCAAACAGTAGAATCCCAAATTGCTTGAGTGAGCATGGGAATTGAAAGGTGTGCCTACTTGTTCTGGTCTTGCTGCATCAAGGCAAGACACAACACATTCCTATTCCTTTCTCTTCCTGGTACCTAGAACCTCTACCAGCTGAAAGACTAGTTAGCTCACTAGGAGAGGGTATATACTAAGCTGGCTTGCTTAGTCTACTTTGAATACAGTATTCCAAGACCCATCTCCGTGGCTTTGTAGGGGTTGTCCCCCTCCTCCCGTACACCTTTTAGAATCTCTAGTTCCCTTCAAAGCCCAACTCCAGTGCCAACTCATCTGTGAGGCCTTTCAAGATCTCCCAGCTGTCAGAAACTCCTTCCTCCCAAAAAACCAAAAACTACTTTGTGTTCTGTATTCACTTATACATAGACACAATGTTTCTCCCATAGAATGTAAACTTGAGGGGAGTGACTGTCCTATGTTCCTCATCACCAGTGCCTACCACAGGTACCTGGCACATAACAGGACCTTAACAAATGATCAGGAAGTTGCGATGACCCACCTGAAGTAAACATTTGATGAGCATTCCTGTCTTGGGGATGCAATGGTAAATATCGTCATATGTGCTGAGGCAGCATTTACTTTGACACTCTTCATGACTAGAGCAGGTGTCTCCTTCCAACTGCAAGAGCACACAGATTAAATTCTTCCTACGTGATCGCTCCCTCCTCCTCCGTTCTTAAAATTCTTCCCCGCCCCCATAGTCCCCAAAGACTAGAGTAAGTGGCAAAATGAAGGGTTGAGGTGAATCAGTGGGTTGCCCTTCTTTCTAAGCAGCACCCCTAAGCCAGAAGGGTCAGACTTACCTTTTTCCAAGAAAAACACTGCATGAAAATTGTCCTTTGGACACAAACTGTCCGGGGATTAGAGGTGGTAGAAACACAACAGTTGCTTTTGCACTCAGAGGGGTGATGGCATAAATATCCAGTGGGCTAAAGGAATATGTAGATTAGCTGTTCATCTTCCCCCAACTTTGACTATCCCAGTCAAGTTAAGATCCCCAAACAATTTAGAACAGAGCAAGGAAAACAACTTCTCTGTTCAGTCCCTTGACCCAGCACTTCCACTATTGATTCTAAGTCTTATCAGGTCAAAAAAGACCTGTAGAGAAGAAGTGGCATAGATAAAAGAAAGCTGAGTTAGCAGCACAACACGTACAGTATTTATGCCAAAAATTCTTACTGGGTTATTGCATTACACAAGAGAAAGAGGGCACATAAACAAACAGCTAAAAACTGTCAATCGGCAAGTCAATCAATCAGCAAGCATTTATTAGGATCTATTAGTATGTGTCAGGCACTGTGCTAAGCCATAGAGAGAAAGAAAGAAAGGAAGAAAGAAAGAAAGAAAGAAAGAAAGAAAGAAAGAAAGAAAGAAAGAAAGAAAGAAAGAAAGAAAAAAGGAAGGAAGGAAGGGGAGAAAGAGGAGAAGAAGAAGAAGAAGAAAGAAAGGAAAAGAAAGAAAAAAGAAAGAAAGAAAGAAGGAAGGAAAGAAAGAGAGAGAAAGGCAAAAGCAGAGTCCCTGACCTCGAGGAGCTTATAGTCTAAAAAGGAAGATAACATAAAAATAACTATGTATATACGAGATAAAGAAACAGAAAGTGATCTTGGGGGAAAAAAACACAAAAGGTTTCCAGGTAAAGAATATCAATTATACATCACCAGCTGCCATACAGTAGGGCCAAAGTACAGCTTCTTTTGCCAGACTTTGTGTCTCTGCACCTTGAAGATAAGCCTCTCCTTTTTCTCCACTTCACCTCAAATTGTTTAGACAAATACCTTGCCCATAACCTTTCACTCATATCAATCAAGAGGACGTGTCTCTTCTCCCTGCCAAGGCAAGCCCCTCTATATTGATCCCATCCTCTCCCATCTTCTCCAGACAGACTGTCCCCACCATCACCCCCACTTTCTCTATAGTCTTCAATTTCTCTGCTTCTATTGGCTACTTCCACACTCCCTACAACCATGCCCAGGTGTCCTTCATCATAAAAAAACAACTCCCCCATTTGATCCCAGTCCATCCACCCACTCAGCTACCAAAGTGAACTTCCTAAATCTTACCAAAAATGAATGTTGAAAAATATCTTGGGGGCGACTAGGTGGAGCAATTGGATAAAGCACCAGCCCTGGATTCAGTAGTACCTGAGTTCAAATTCAGCCTCAGACACTTGATACTTACTAGCTGTGTGACCCTGGGCAAGTCACTTAACCCCAATTGCCTCACCCCCCCCAAAAAAAAAGTGTTGGAGAAAAATATCTTTACATGTGATTGGAAACAATTTTTAAAAAAAAATAAAATAATACAATTTTTAAAATATTTATTTATTTATTTATTTTTAGTGAGGCAATTGGGGTTAAGTGACTTGCCCAGGATCACACAGCTAGTAAGTGTTAAGTGTCTGAGGCTGAATTTGAACTCAGGTACTCCTGACTCCAAGGCTGGTGCTTTATCCAATTGCTCCACCTAGTCGCCCCCATTTTTTTTTAAAGTGACCTTCCTAATTTGCAGGTCTGACATCACCCTCTCCATACAATGGACTCCAGTGGCTCCCTATCACTTGAAATATTGAAGCCAAGGACAACAGAGAATAAGTGGGGAAGATTTGTTTCTTCCCCTTCCCCTCTCCCCAGCACAGATAATGAGGAAATTTATTAAAGTTAGGGGGCAGGGGCAACTAGGTGGCGCAGTGGATAAAACACCAGCCCTGGATTCAGGAGGACCTGAGTTCAAATCCGGCCTCAAACACTTGACACTTACTAGCTGTGTGACCCTGGGCAAGTCACTTAACCCCCATTGCCCCGCAAAAAAAAAAAAAAAGTTAGGAGGCAAAGCCTTTCTACTTTATACAAGATTTGTGACTTTGGCAGTAGGGAGTTGCAGGTAGGGGGAGAATTTCCTCTTTTGATGAAGATTCTCCACAACTGATGGTGTTAGAGAGTAGGAGAAGGTAAGTGACATGACAGGAGGTGGCTGAGATGGCTCTTCTTGACTCTACAGCAAGCCCCTCTCCCCACTACACCACTGTCTCACCTCTTTTGTCAGCATATGGTGAACTCCCAAAGCAGGAAGTGACAAAGGCTGGTGGGAGTATCCTCACATGTCTTGCTAAGCTGTCTTCAGTGGAAGTTACTTTTGTGCTTAGGAAGGGTCTGATACAGTACAGTAGGGTGGCAAAGACACTGATCTTAAAGTCAGGAGAGACTTGGGTTCAAATCCTGGCTTCTGAAACTTACCAGTTGTGACCTAAGCCTATCACTTAACCTTGCTGAGATTCAGCTATAAAATGGGGATTTTATGCTTAGGTCACAGGGCCTTTGTGAAGATCAGATGAGATGTTTGTAAAGGAGTTTTTCAATCCTCAAAGCATTCTATCAACATCATTCATCATTATCAATTGAAAGAGGGGAGTCCTGCAATTTCCATTGATGTAGGAAGGTCCTGCCCTCCCCCCATGGAGGAGCTTCTATCTATACAGATAGGTCAACACCTTCACCACAAACTACAGCCTTGAGCCAGTGGCCTGGGGCAGAGATGTCAAAGAAGGTTATGCCCTCAAGCAAGGCAGAACCAAATTCAAATGTAATTGGGAGGCACAGCTAGGTGGCACAGTGCATAGAGCACTGGCCCTGGGAGGACCTGAATTCAAATCTGGTTTCAGACACTTATTAGTTGGGTGACCCTGAGCGAGTCACTTAACCCCCAATTGCCTCCCCCAAAAAATGTAATTGGGAAAATATCTAACAAAATAAAGAGAACATAATAGAATATTGATAATATGATTTTATAAGTGCAGGGGTCCTTAGTTTAATGGCCCTGATTTCTATCTGAATTTGACATCACTGTCTTTAGACACTGACAAGTTAAGTGATTTACACTGCCAGTATCTGTCAGAAGCAGGATTTGAACCCAGGTCTCCCTGACACCAAGACTGACTCTCTATCTACTACAGCTATGCTGTCTCCATTATTAATAAATAACTCTTTTGCACATGTATAACCTACATGAGATTGCTTACTGTTTTAGGGTGGGGGAGGGAGGAAGGAAGGGGTAGAATTTGGAACTCATAACTTAAAAACACACAAATGTTAAAAATTGTTTTAATATGTAACCGAGGGGGAATGCAATTTTGGGTTGGTTTTTTTTTTTGCAGGGCAATGAGGGTTAAGTGACTTGCCCAGGATCACACAGCTAGTAAGTGTCAAGTGTCTGAGGCAGCATTTGAACTCAGGTCCTCCTGAATCCAGGGCCAGTGCTTTATCCACTGCGCCACCTAGCTGCCCCCATGAAATATTATTTTAAATAATAACTTTTTGGGGGGATGAAGCAATTGGGGTTAAATGACTTACCTGGGGTCACACAGCTAGTAAGTGTAAAGTATCTGAGGCCGGATTTGAACTCAGGTCCTCCTGAATCCAGGGCCAGTGCTCTATCCACTGCACCACCTAGCTGCCCCTTAAATAATAACTTTTAAGAAATAAAGAGGAAACAGGAGAAGCAATTGGGGTCTCCCCTGGTGCCCCCTCCTCTTTCTAGGTAAAGGAGAAAGCAGCAGGAATGGTCTGATGCCCAAAGATGGAACCCTCTTTCCTTCACCCACCTGCCCCTCACCCACCCAGAGACAAAGCCACGACCCACCTTCTTCCAACCACTGCACTGCAAGAAAATTGTCCTCCTGGTACAAAGCTGTTCCATTTTGTTGTTATAGACACAGCACTCGCTGTAGCATTCCATGTGCGACCTACAAGTCTCCCCGATATTCTGCAGAGACAAAGGAACGTGGGTCCTGATTGGCTGGTATGGATCCCAATGTGGATGAGCAGATGGCAATAAGCATCTTAGAGGAGGGAACTGGCAAGAGATGAATGGAGCTGCTCTGCTATACAAAGGATCGCTGTCGCTAGGATCGGAGTGGCCCATCATCCAAGGGAAGTCCATTCCTCATTTCCCCAGCACTGCCTCTGTAGGCTATAAACCATTTCCACTTTAGTGCCCACTGAGTAGTGGTGGTGGTCCCAATGTATCAGGGCAGGGCGGGGTGGGGAGGAGAGAGTGATTTGGGCCCATGTTGATATAGGGCTTGGTGTCTCTGATGTCATCAGTATACCTTGACTCAAACCCTCTTTTTCTATATAGGTGTGATATACTCATAATGTCATGTTTTTTCCCCCATAGTAGTCTGTGAGCCAGTCATTTTCCTACACCAAAAGCTTAAGTGAAATGTAAACCTTCTCATTATTCTTCTTTAGCTTGGGACAGACAGACTGTCATAAAGATCTCCACAATGATTTAACTTCTAACCAAAAGAAGGGATCCCATGAGATCGGAACTAATGACGTGGCCTGTTATCCAACCTTTCTTACCTGCTCTAATGCATATCATTCTTTGGGGCCCTACTTAAAGTAATTTAATTTTCTCTTTACCTCATCAACTGGGGCTAACATCATACCAAAATGAGGAATATGGCTTCTCCAGAAGCCAAATAAACCTATTGACTTTTGTACCTCTTGGATCTCTTGGGGGATTTATAGCTAAAATCTTTTCTCCTACTGGTTGGGGAATCAATATTCCCTCCAAAGTCCATATCATCACTAGGAATTTAACTGTAGTTTCTGTGGGGCAACTGACCATTGCATTTTGGGTAGTTAATGTACCATAATTCCCACTTCCTGTTTATCATTTCCAAAGTATTGGGGAAGGCTCCATTAATGGGCTCAGTCTCGGTATTAAATTTCCTAGAGGCCACTGTCAATTCTCTAATCGCTTGCCTTTTTTCTTGACCCAGAGAAGAATCATACGAACTAATTGTTTTCTGAATTATGCCTTCCTGTTTCAAGTCCTTCAAGAATTCATTAATTTTCTTCTCTCTTCCTTCAATTCTTTCATTTGGGGGAGGGGGGGACAATGAGGGTTAAGTGACTTGCCCAGGGTTACACAGATAGTAAGTGTCAAGTGTCTGAGGCCAGATTTGAACTCAGGTCTTCCTGAATCCAGGGCCGGTGCTTTATCCACTGCACCACCTAGCTGCCCCCTCTTCCTTCACTTCTATACCAAGGGGTATTAACAACTTGCTTTGGGGCAGAGAGACAAGACTACCAGATCCCATAAGACTTTTTCTACCAATTATTGAATGCTAATTTTCAGATTCTGACATAGGGCAAAGGTTTTACTTAATCCATCTATTCCATTGATTTCTTCTCCTGAGCCTGCAATAGATCTCCTTGGGCCAAACTGTGGATCTTTAACTTTCTGCCTACTTCCTAGCTGGGGGTTTTGGGTCTCTGAACCCATTTATCCAAGACCAGTTTAAAGGTTTGTTTTGTTTCTTTGGTTTGTGCATTTTTTTTCTCACTGAGTCTGGTATTATGGTCATTTGTGAACCAGTATCTAATAGTTTAGATACTTTTTTGGCTTTTCCACCATCTCCCCTGACAACCTTCCCCCCAACCCCTTCAGCTTCCTTTTTTATGTTGTTTTCCCCCATTTGATTATGAGCTCTTTGAGGCACGGACTATCTTTTTTGTTTGTTTGTTTGTTTTTTGTTATTGTGATGCAATGAGGGTTAAGTGACTTGCCCAGGGTCACACAGCTAGTAAGTGTCAAGTGTCTGAGGCAGGATTTGAACTCAGGTCCTCTCAAATCCAGGGCCGGTGCTTTATCCACTGCGCCACCTAGCTGCCCCCCGAACTATTTTTTTAATTTCATATTTGTATCCAGAGTGCATAGCACAATGCAAGACTCATAGTAGGTGCTTCATAAATGTTTATTGACTATTGATCAATAGTGTCAGCATGGGCAGCTAGGTGGCACAGTGGATAGAGAGGATAGCACCACCAGCTTGGAGTGAGGAAGACTCATTTTCCTGAGTTCAAATCTGGTCTCAAATTCTAACTATCTGTGTGACCCTAGCCAAGTCACTTCCTTCTATTGGCCTTAGTTTCCTCCTCTGTAAAATGATCTGGAGAAGGAAACGACACACCACTCCAGTATCTTTGCCAAGAAAACCCCAAATGGGGTCACAAAGAGTTGACTGAACAGTTGTCCCAGCACGTATGGGTCTCTAACCTTCTTATGGCAAATAAGCAGTTCTGGAAAGAAGTGGTTGTGCTTCTGTCAGAACTTCACAAGGAGACTGACCACCAAACCTCTATGAAAAGATTAGAGCCTTTTCCAGAAAGCTGAGGTACTACTTTCATCTTGGTTGATCTATACTTGAGGACAAAGGAATAATTTATTTATTTTTTTTTTTTTTTAGTGAGGCAATTGGGGAATTGGGGTTAAGTGACTTGCCCAGGGTCACACAGCTAGTAAGTGTTAAGTGTCTGAGGCCGGATTTGAACTCAGGTACTCCTGACTCCAGGGCCGGTGCTCTATCCACTGTGCCACCTAGCTGCCCCCAAAAATTTCTGTTTCTTTGGTTCTGGAGGATGTCAGGTGTCTCTCTCTCCCTCTCTCCTCTCTCTTCTTCTTCTTCTTCTTCTTCTCTCTCTCTTTCTCTCTCTTGCTCTCTCTCTTGCTCTCTCTCTCTCTCTCTCTTGCTCTCTCTGTCTTTCTGTCATTATCTCCTAATTTTGGCGATGATTTGCTTCATAGATTTCTGCCTTCATTTAAACCACTGTTGTTATTCATCACACCATTTGGGGTTTTCTTGGCAAAAGACACTAGACTGGCTTGCCATTTCCTTCTCCAGCTCACTTTACAGATGAAACTGAGGCAAACAAGGTTAAATGATTTTTCCAGGGTCACATGGCTACTAAGTGTCTGGAGTCAAATTTGAACTCAAGAAGATTCATCTTCCTGACTCCAGACCCAGAACTCTATCCACTGTACCACTTAGCTGCCCTATTTAAACCATAGCTCTCCTCTAATAGGATCCCATTCATTTCATGACCTATCTTGTCCCTGGTCATAATTCCCAGGACTGCTTTGGTTTCTATTGTTTTGACCCCTAACAGCATTATTACCCTGGTTTGGTTTCCTAGTCTACAGAGAAAGAGCATATGTCATTTCTGAGCTAGCATCCACACTTGATCTCAGAGCTGTCATGAATGTGTTCTACACATCACTCCCCCTCACATTCTTTGCCCCTTAGCAAACTTGTTCTTCACCCATGACATTGTATCTGCCACTTCCTTTGCCTAGGTCATCCCTTAAACCTGGGTTATTCTTGCTCCTCACCTCTACCCCCCGCCCCAGCTCTCTTCCTGGCTCAGTTCAAGTGCCACCACCTACAAGAAGCCTTTCCCCCCATTCCACCAATTGTTAGTGATCTCCCCTGAAATTATATCTCTTCATCTCTGCCTCAAAGAATCCATCCCCTCATTTTCTTCAAAGTATAATTCAGGGGCAGCTAGATGGTGCGGTGGATAAAGCACTGGTCCTGGATTCAGGAGGACATGAGTTCAAATCCAGCCTCAGACACTTGACACTTAACTAGCTGTGTGACCCTGGGCAAGTCACTTAACCCTCATTGCCCTGGAAAAAAAGATGTAAAAAAAAAAAAGTATAATTCAGATGACAAGCAGTTCCCATCTAATGGAAAACTATTAAACTCTTCAGATCTTCTATGGAATTCTGAGGGAGTTTTTCCTTCTCAAAATAAAGGTATCAATACAGTCAGACTTCCAGGTCACATGAATAATAAAATGGAGGAGTAGACATTTTCTCTGATCCTCAAGATCTCTCAGATTTCTCCAAAATAGAAATTATATATAAAAAAGATAAAAGTAACTTCAGCTGCCTTCTTGGTCTAGAACCACCTGGAATCCAAAAGAAGGTGCATTGCACATGTTTTCAGACATTTTCAATGTGTTGTTCAGTTTTGCTGATTTTTCTCCTATTTTTTTATTTTAAAATGTTTTTGTCTTATGAGATGACTTTCTGGGAAGAGGAGAGCAACTAGGGAAAACACTGTTGAGGTTAAAAAAGAGATATCCATATTTTTTTTTTTTGGTGACGCAATTGGGGTTAAGCGACTTGCCCAGGGTCACACAGCTAGTAAGTATCAAGTCTCTGAGGCTGGATTTGAACTCAGGTCTTCCTGAATCCAGGGCTGGTACTCTATCCACTGCACCACCTAGCTGCCCCCCATGATTTTTTTTAAGAGTTTGTGGTAGGGGGCAACTAGGTGGCACAGTGGATAAAACAATGGCCCTGGATTCAGGAGGACCTGAGTTCAAATCCAGCCTCAGACACTTGACACTTACTAGCTGTGTGACCCTGGGCAAGTCACTTAACCCTCATTGCCCCTCAAAAAAAAAAAAAGAAAAAAAATAGTTTGGGATATCAGGGAGACCTTATTTTTTTTTTAATAGATGGGAAATACCAGTGGGGACTCAGGAGCCACAGTAGTCAGTAATAGGAGTGTACTCTGAGAGAGAATTTTTGTCATAGTTATGTGTTTATGGCCTTGGCTTGTCCCCTGACCCCTGAAAGATGCAAAATCTGCATTTTTGGGGGCAGGGTGGGTGGGATAAATAGGCCAACCTAGAGAGAAAGGAAGGGTGGGCACCACATCACTGCCCATGTAGATGAGCCAGTACCATGGCTGGATTATACTATGGGTATTCATCTGGGATCTATGGGGGGGTACTCTTTGCATTGACAAGGATCCACTGAAGAGCTTTTTTGACTTGGGAATCTTTTTTTTTTTTTTTTGTGAAGCAACTGGGGTTAAGTGACTTGCCCAAGGTGACACAGCTAGTAAGTGTCAAGTGTCTAAATCCGGATTTGAACTCAGATCCTCCTGACTCCAGGGCCAGTGCTCTATCCACTGTACCACCTAGCTGCTCTCCTGACTTAGGAATCTTTAGCTATTTTAGTTTGACAGAAAAATGTGTAAATTTTAAAAGTGTTCCAAGGAGCAGCTAGGTGGTGCAGTGGATAGAGCACTGGCCCTGGAGTCAGAAGAATCTGAGTTCAAATCCAGCCTCAGACACTTAACACTTACTAGCTGTGTGACCCTAGGAAAGTCACTTAACCCTAATTGCCTCACCAAAAAAAAAAAAGTGTTCCAAAACTTTTTTAAAATTTAAAATATTTTTCCAAAAATTTTACATTTTTTAAAGTTTTCCAAATATTTTTACATTTTAAAGCAATTTTCCAGTGTGTTTTTCCTTTATAAGTCAAAATAGTTCCTGTTATATGGTTTTGATTATTTGAATATTTAAGTATCAATGTCTGTTGATTTGTCGTACCTATTATTAAGTATGGAGATTAACATGAGCAATGGCTATTTCATATATCTAGAGCCCTGGTGCTTTGCAATATAGATGGACCCCCACAGAAGCTTAGTTAAAGGAATACCAAATGACCCAAGAGATAAAGATACTGAGGCTATTTTATGAGATGGGAGCCTCAGAAGAAAGAGCAAAGGAAATTTCCATTCCAATGTAGCCATTCAGTGGTTCTTTCTGAGCATCCCGTTTGGGGAGCTGGACCCAGAGAAAGGAGAGGGAGGCTCCAGCCAGGGCATTCCCCGCCTCGATGATGAGCCTCAGGGAGAAATGGGGCAGGTTTGGGGATGGGAAGAGACCCCTTAAAGGAGTTCAGGGACAGTATCACTCTCACCTTGTGAAATTTCATGGAACCTTGGGATAGGAGGAGGGAGGTCAGCAGCAGCTTCAAGGCACCCGCCTTTGAGAATGGACCCAGCAGCATCCCTGGAAGAAAAAAAGGATCTGTCAGAGCTGATCTGATAGGGGATAGGTCACCTGACACATTCATTTCTCTCCTGATACCCATCAGTGGATAAATTTGTTTCCTAAATTTGTATGAAAAGTCCCTTTCATTTCTTTTTTTTTTTTTAAGGCAATGAGCGTTAAGTGACTTGCCCAGGGTCACACAGCTAGTAAGTGTCAAGTGTCTGAGGTTGGATTTGAACTCAGGTTCTCCTGAATCCAGGGCCGGTGCTTTATCCACTGCGCCACCTAGCTGCCCCCCCCCATTTCATTTCTTAAAAATCCTTTCCCATGCGTTGGTTATGTCCCATGAGATTTCTTCCAAGTCCTTGGATCCTTCAAGACATGGCTTCCCTCCATCCTGGATCATTTAGTGTTCCTCTGCTTAAATCAACTCCTGGTGGTCACCATCTTAGTCCCCTTCTCATCTGGTCTCCTTCTCATGCCCTTGTTTTCTGGGCTGAGAATGTGAGCTCCGTGAGGGCAGAGACTTTTTTTCTTTGTCTTTGTGTCCACAGTGCCTGGAACAGGACAGACCCTAAATAACAATGATAAGCATTTAAATGCCAGGCTCTATGCTAGGTCCTGCAGACACAAAACTGAAAGGGAAACTTCCTCTGCCCTTTACAAACTTACCTTTTGGGGGGGGGAGAATGCTGTGCACAAAGAAGTCAATATAAATAACATGCAAAGGAAATTTGTGGGTGATAGGATGGGGTTAACAACTGGGGGCACAAGCTGAACATTGAAGGGAGTAAGAGATGGTAAGCATCAGAGGGGAAGAGAGAGGACATTCTAGTCATGGAAGACACTGTGCAAAGGTCTGGCGAGGGGAGAGAGAATGGAACATATGAAATCTGGCGAGTAGACCAGTGTGGCCAGAGCACTGAGGGCACCAAGGGGAATAATGTATAATCGGCTTGAAAAAAGAGGCCAGATACCAAGAATAAATACCAAGAAGAGGTCACATTTTAGCCTAGAGGCAGGAAGAAGCCACTGGAACTTTTTTTTTTTAGGGAGGCAATTGGGGTTAAGTGACGTGCCCAGGGTCACACAGCTAGTAAGTGTTAAGTGTCTGAGGTCGAATTTGAACTCAGGTACTCCTGGATCCAGGGCCGGTGCTTAATCCACTGCGCCACCTAGCTGCCCACCACTGGAACTTTTGAAGAAGGAAAATGACACAATCAGAATTATACATTAGGAATACCACTTTGGTTGTTGCTGAGGGATTTAATGAATTGAGGTGAGCTGAATTATTCCTATAGTTTAGGCTCTATAAATCTCTACCCATCTCCTTTATTCACTATGATCCATCAAAAGTGAATGCATAGGGGGCAGCTAGGTGGTGCAGTGGATAAAGCACTGGCCCTGAATTCAGGAGGACCTGAGTTCAAATCCAGCCTCAGACACTGAACACTTATTAGCTGTGTGACCTTGAACAAGTCACTTAACCCCCATTGCCTCTCAAAAAAAAAATCAATTTGAATTAAAAAGAATTTTTTTTTTAAAAAGTGAATACATAGGGGCAGCTAGGTGGCACAGTGGATAGAGCACCGGCCCTGGAGTCAGGAGTACCTGAGTTCAAATCCAGCCTCAGACACTTAACACTTACTAGCTGTGTGACCCTGGGCAAGTCACTTAACCCTCACTGCCCCACCCCCAAAAAGTGAATGCACACACACACACACACACACACACACACACACACACACAGAGGAACTCAGGATGAAAATCAGTCACCGACCATTCTTTCAGCTTGGGGGTGGGGGAGATAGAGCAACTGAGACCTTCTAGCACATGTCAATATCCCTTTCCTAATTTTTTTTTGGTGCTTTCCAGAGACTTCTAGGCTACGTAAGCAACAAGATGGAGCACTAGACATTTCCTCTGATCCCCATGACCTCTTGAACCTCTCCAAAACCAAAATTATATTCCAAAAATAAAGCAACTTCAGCTGTCTCCATAGTCTAGGACACTCAGAATCCAAAAGAAGGCAGAAAAAAATGCTTATGTTTTTATTTGTGAAGTTCTTTTTCTTGGAAAGAAATTCTATTTGCATAGGGATGCTCTGAAGTCACATGCTTGTTGCTTTAAGCGACAAAAACAACAAATGCTAACTGAGTTTGGTAAGTTATAGACACTTGGAAAAGTCAAGTTCTGAAATTAAGAGCATCAAATGCCACCCCGGGCAGCTAGGTGGCACCATAGTGCACAGAGTGCCAGGCCTAGAGTCAGGACTGAGTTCAAATCCAGCCTCAGACATGATACTGGGCAAGTCACTTCACCCTGTTTGCCTCAGTTTCCTCATCTGTAAAATGAACTGGAGATGGAAATGGCAAACCACTCCAGTATCTCTGACAAGAAAACCCCAAATGGGTCATGAAGAGTCAGATATGATTGAAATGCCTGAACAACAATGAAATGCCACCCATGGAATACCCAGTGATGGAAGGCTTGTTGGATTCAGAAACTTAACTTATAACTACTATCATAATCTGCCTGAAGGCCAATACCTCAACCTCATCAGAATGTAAAGCAGTTTTGCAAGGCTGCTAATGAGGCATTTCCCATTTTGCCTCTGCACTGCACTGTTCAATCAACCACTCCTGGGACTTTGTTAGTAAAAGGGGAAGACTTGGGCTGGTTTCCCTCATGTCATTAAGCATCCTCTCCAAAGGTGCTGGTGTTGTTGCCTCCTTCCACTCTCTTCCATACTTCCATTTTATGGGTGAGTTCATCTCATTCACATTCAGTTAGGATTGTTAATTGTATACTTTCCTCCCTCATGTTCCTCATACTTTTTACTCTCATTGACCACGCCCCCTCCTCTTCACAAAGAAGACCAAAAGAAGAAGGAATGTGATCAAAACTAGTGATCCCCACTGCCCCCTCCTACCTTCCTCTCAAGCCCTATTCATTAGTCCTTACACTTTCTTACATTTCAATCCTCTCTCTACAATTCAGGTGAAATTTGTTTTTCTTGAGACTATTCCCTCTCCAACTCTACCCTTCCTTTTTTTTTTTTTTTGTGAGGCAATTGGGGTTGATGACCTGCCCAGGATCGGTCACACAGCTAATAAGTGTCAAGTGTCTGAGGCCGGATTTGAACTCAGGTCCTCCTGAATCCAGGGCTAGTACTCTATCCACTGCTCCACCTAGCTGCCCCTCTACCCTTCCTTTTAAACCTGTTTCCTTTCCCTATTATCCCCACCTTTTTTCTTTGTTGAGTTTAATGTATTCCTGCTCCAAACTCTGTATACACACACACAGAAGCAGGCAGGTGCACACATCAGTATGTGTTCAATTCTCCTTTGTCTGTTTCAGATAGGAGTGAGGTTCATGTGATACCTGCTTCCCCCACCCCTTTCCTAATCTTAAACCTGCAAGCATTCTGGGAGGGAAGTACCCAGGCAACCAATAAAACCATCAAACTCATCAGAGAGCCAACCAGTAACCAGAGACAGTAGCAGCTGCAGCCAAGTCCAGGAGGAGTCACAGCAGCTGAATGACCTATGTGACCTGGCACAGCAACAGACTGACCCATCAGCCAAGACACCGCATACTGCAAGGATCCAGCCCACCTGAGTAAGGGCAGTGACTCATCCAGTGCCTGTGCCTTGTGCCAAAGCAAACTTGGTACAGACTTTACAGCACTCCTTCTGGGGTTCCCCAGGGAACAAGCACTCCAAGATGGTGGGCTTGCTTTCTTGAAACAATAGAGCTCACAAGCTCCCACTAGTGTGTTTCCCTTTAATAGTCAGCTAGAAGATACAATTAGCTCAAAGCAAAGGCATTTATTGAGATAGTATCACATGAACAGTAGCTACAAAATATCCATCCCCATAAACTTGGAACACTCCCCACAAATACACAGTGTCAGCGTGAAGAATAGACAACCAGTTAGAGTACATTGGTAGAAAGGCACATGCATACACGCACCAGCACATGTACAGGGAACATATTCGGCCAAGACAACTCATGGTGCCCTGAGGTGCTTTAATCTCTCATGGTGTCCTCATGTGGCAACCTTGGATGTTGTGTCTCTACTGGGCAGGTTGCTCAGCTGGGTTACTCTATACTTCCTCTCCTCTCCCAAGCTCAACTAGACTCCTCAGGGCTAGTTTTCTCTCCATTCTAAAACTAGACATCTCTTTATTTCCCACCCAGCTACACTACCCTCAACTTTGCCATTATGTTCCCACACCAGATACTTTCCCCCTCCCTCTCCTTTTAGCTCTCACTTGTGTGTTGTCATTCCTCCAATAGATTATAAATTCCTTGAAGGCAGGAGCTGTCTTTCTTGTATCAGCAGAGTTTAGGACAGTGTCAGGCACATGGTAGGTGCTTATTGACCAATCAAATGACCATCTGTGAGAACCTACTGCCAGATGCCATTACCAGTGGAATGGGGAGAAAAATCTTCTCCCCATCCAAGGCAAAAGGTAAAAATCAATTCCTTCTCAAGAGCTGGGTCCAGGTGTGGCTGACCCATCAGCCATCCAATGGCTAGCTAGCCACCCTATAATTCCATCAAGTTAGATAAAGAAACTTCTTATTTCCTTAAAAATATAAACATTTTTTCACATTTCCTCTAAAGCCTTCATATCTCATTATATCTATCTGTGTCCTTCCCTTTACATCCTATAATCTCATCAATTGGGCTAGAAGAAATACAGTTGGGGGGGGGGTTGTTATCAACCCCTTCCACTACATTCGCATATTGTTTTCTCTAGCTAGATTATAACATCTTCAAGGGCAAAGATTGTTTCATTCTTGCCATGGTATCCACAGAGTCTAGTATAGTACTTGGTACACAGTGGGTAATGGGTAACAAATGTTAGATTAGTATCTACACTCATGAAAAAAACTGAATAGTTACCTCCGAAGTTTCATCTGTTATAGAACCCTGGATAACTTTAAGAAACATGTAGTCAAAAAAACCCCAAAACATCTAGTCAACAGCCTTGTTGGAGAACAATATTCACAGCTGCATCTTCTTCTTCTTCTTCTTCTTCTTTTTGCGGGACAGTGGGAGTTAAGTGACTTGCCCAGGGTCACACAGCTAGTAAGTGTCAAGTGTCTGAGGCCGGATTTGAACTCAGGTACTCCTGAATCCAGGGCCGGTGCTTTATCCACTGCGCCACCTAGCTGCCCTGCATTTTCTTCTAAAGAGCAAAATACTTTTTAAAATGTAATACCTGTTTTCCACCTTTCTTTTTTTTGTTTTTTGTTTTGGTGGGGCAATGAGGGTTAAGTGACTTGCCCAGGGTCACACAGCTAGCAAGTGTCAAGTGTCTGAGGCTGGATTTGAACTCAGGTCCTCCTGAATCCAGGGTCAGTGCTCTATCCACTGTACCACCTAACTGTCCCATTTTGCACCTTTCTTAAAAAAAATCAAGATAGACTTCCAGATCATGTGGCCTACAAGTTGAGGCATTAGTCTCTTTTCCCAGATACCTTGGACTTTCTAAATGAAGGAGGAGGAGGAGGAGGAGGAGGAATGGAATTATGTCTTAGATTACACAGCTGAATCTATAGGGGACAAAAAGAGAGGATCCCAATAAGATAAGATACTTATGAAATAACAATGGAAAACTCTGATCCTTAAAACACTCATTCAGCAGACTTCTCCCCTTCCAGCCTCCAGGCAGTGGGACACAAACTAATCTCAACCTTGAACCTCGGACCCATTTTAAGATTCCCCTCCTATTGTTTCTGATTCAAAGACTCTACTGGAACCCCTTACACCAACCCCTGTCCAGTTAAATGTAGTAAGAGGGGACAGGTTAAAAATGTGTAGTTTTCTGATAGAAGCCTGGTCCTAGGTTAGGGATCCCAAAGGTTTCAGAGACTATGCCCAGTTACTCTTCTTACCTTTTCTCCACCCCATAAAAAGCAGCAGATACTTATTTAAATCAGATTTGGTAGGGGGAAGGAGGGAAATCAAGGGAGGAATTGGGCAGGGAACCAGCATACATAGCTGCACCCGGCCTGAAAGAAAGGAGACTGAAACTTTGTTGCTGTCGTTCCTCCACCATGATATTGAGGGCAAGGACATGCGTCAGTGAACACTATATCCCTCAACAATGAGGTTGAAGAAGGCCAGCATTGGCAGTGTTCCCACCAGTAATGGGGGAGAAGCCAAAAACTGAGTAACAGGAGACATAAAAAAAAAATGTAAACTAAAAACCAAAAATGTCAAGGGGAAAATGCTTAATAAAAGCCCAGAGCAAAAGTAATCAGCAAAGATCCTAAAAACAAAAGTATAAATAAATATAAAATTTTCAAAAAAAAAGAAAGAATGCTTTCTTAATAAATACTATAAGACCAAGAAAAGCAAGCCAAATGCCTGATGATATACAGAATCCTAGGGACTCTCAAGAGAATATAGAACAAGAAACCCTAGAATTATTTAAAGGAGAGATGAAATCCATAAAATAAGAAATTAGGGCAGCTATGTGACATGGTGGATAGAGTGCTGGGTCTGGAGTCAGAAAGTCTCATATTCCAGACCTGGAGTCAGGGAAACTTGAGTTTAAATCTGGCCTCAGACACTTACTAGCTGTGTGACCCTGGGCAAGTCACTTAACCCTGTTTGCCTCAGTTTCTTTTTTCTTTCTTTCTTTCTTTTTTTTTTTTTTTTGGTGAGGCAATTGGGATTAAGTGACTTGCCCAGGGTCACACAGCTAGTAAGTGTCGTGTCTGAGGCTGGATTTGAACTCAGGTCCTCCTGAATCCAGGGCCGGTGCTCTATCCACTGTGCCACCTAGCAGCCCCACCCCAGTTTCTTCATCTGTAAAATGAGCTGTAGAAGGAAATGGCAAACCACTCCTATATCTTTGCCAAGAAAACCCCAAATAGGGTCATGAAGAGTCAAATATGACTGAAAATGACTGAACAACAAACAACAACAACAAAAAAAAGAAATTAGGAATGAATACAGATCAAAACCTAGAGCTCCCAATGAAGAATTTGAGAACTCAATTAGGAGATTAGAAAAATGTGAATCCACAACAGAGAATTTCTTTAAAGACATGAGATGAATAAATTTGGGAAACAAAAATACAAAAATGTAGGAAAATCTGGTGAAAGAAGAGCAAAAGGCAACGATGTTAAAAGAATACATGGGGGTAGCTATGTGGCGCAATGGATAAAGCACCGGCCCTGGATTCAGGAGGACCTAAGTTCAAATCTGGCCACAGACACTTGACACTTACTAGCTGTGTGACCCTGGGCAAGTCACTTAACTTTCATTACCCCATTAAAAAAAAAAAAAGAACACATGAACTCTATATAGGCCAAAATGATTGACCCCAAAGACAGGATACATAGAGACAAACTGAGGGTCATAGGTCTCCCAGAAGAACATGACAAATGTAAAAACTTGAACACTGTAATGCAGTAAATAATACAAGAAAACTTCCCAGAACTTCTAAATACAGGAAAAAGGCACCATTCAAGGTAATCCACAGATTGATTACCTCAGGGAAAAAACCCTAATACTCTAAAACTCCTAGTGGTGAAATTTAATTTGAATGACAAAATAAATTTTGGCCAGGAAAAAAGACCTTCAGATATAAAGGAAAAGAAATTCACATGACATAAGATTATTCCATGCCCATAAGAAACCATAAAAGAGAATGGTACAGGGCAGCTAGGTGGCGCAGTGGATAGAGCACCGGCCCTGGAGTCAGGAGTACCTGAGTTCAAATCCGGCCTCAGACACTTAACACTTACTAGCTGTGTGACCCTGGGCAAGTCACTTAACCCCAATTGCCTCACTAAAATAAAAAAAAAAAAAAAGAGAATGGTACGGGGGCAGCTAGGTGGCGCAGTGGATAGAGCACCGGCCCTGGATTCAGGAGTACCTGAGTTCAAATCCAGCCTCAGACACTTAACACTTACTAGCTGTGTGACCCTGGGCAAATCACTTAACCCCAATTGCCTCACCAAAAAAAAAAAAAGAGAGAGAGAGAGAGAATGGTATGGTATATTCTGAAAAGCAAAGTAGCTTAAATTATCACCCAAAATAATCACACCCTGTAAACATGAATCTAAGAATCAATGATACTCAACAAAAGCCATACAACTGAAGTGTTCTTGCAAAACCCCAGACAGATATGAGCAGAATATTCAACTTGCAAATACCCCAAACTACTGAAACACACACACACACAAAGAGAGAGAGAAACATAAATAAATACAAGTAGGATCCTGAGCAAGGGAACAGACTGCAGGAATGTGCTGAGCCAGCTTAGACTAGAGATGATTATTAAATTTTGGGTGTGAGCATTTATACCAGTGAAATTGGCAAATGCTACAAATCAGGGTTAGATTTGTTTTGTTGATGGTCTAGACTTAATAAAGTGATTGGGGAAATGTTAGTAATGCAGATTAAAATTACAAATGTTGAACACTATTCCCTCACCTTTCCACCCCCTTCCACATCCCGGCAAAGAGCCAGTTGTTAAACACTTACCAGCATACTTCTGGCTTGACAGGCTAGAAAGGCACACACATGGGAAAAATGAGTACCATGTAGGAAGAACAGGGAGAAGACCAATTTGACTAGGGAAGGGGAAGAAGGAGGAAAGGAGAAAAGGAAGGAAGGAAGGAAGGAAGGAAGAAAGGAAAGGAGAGAAGAGGAAGAGTGAAGTAAACAAGATTCTTTAATCTCTCCCTTGAGGCAATGGATGGCGATTAGAATTATTCAATCTCATGGCAGCTAGGTGGCGCAGTGGAGCATCAGCCCTGGATTCAGGAGGACCTGAGTTCAAATCCAGTCTCAGACACTTAACACTTACTAGCTGTGTGACCCTGGGCAAGTCAATTAACCCCAATTGCCTCACCAAAATTAAAAAAAAAAAAAGAATTATTCAATCTCTTTGCTTTTGTTTCTGATGTTCTTTCCATGGACTTTGCTATAGTTGTGGTGTGCACTGTTTTCCTGGTTCTGATTACTTTGCCCTGCATTAATTCCCATAAGTCTTCCCACACTTCTTTGTAGTCTTTGTACCCACCATTTCTTACAGCTCAATAATATTCCATTACATTCATCTACCACAATTTGTTTAGCTGTTCACCAATCAATGGACATTGATTTCAGACCCTTTGAGCTTTGTGTCTTAGGTCTAATTTTCATAATAGCTGGTATTTATATCAGGCTTTAAGGTTTACAAAGCCCTTTCCTTAAGTTATCTCATTTGATCCTCACAACAACCCTGGGAGGTAGGTGCTACTGTTAGTCCCCTTTTACAGATGAGGAAAATGAGACCAAGGGAAGTTAAGTGACTTGCCCAGGATCACACAATAAGTGTCTCTTCCAGAACAGCCAGTCCAGCATTCGATACCCTGTGCCGTGTAACTGCCTTGAAAATCTTTGTTCCCTGAAAAAGGAATGTCTATGAGCAGATGGGGGGAGTGCAAGACATCTTGAGCAGGGGCCCTTCTCAGCCTCTTTATTATTATGCCATGTAAGCAGATGCCAACAGGTATGTGGAGTTGGAGGAGATTGGCATGGATGTGAATGAGCAGACCAGAAGCTGGGACCTGAAACTTTTGCTCTGGCTCCTGCTGGCATGACAGGTGTACACCCCAGCTGAGAGGCATGGACAGAGTCTGACATAAGTGTATATGGTCACTACAGGTAGGGAGGGAGGTCTGACTGCCTAGAGATACGTTTCCTGAGAGAACTGGGTTTGCAAAAGGTGTGACCTGGGCCTTTGATATGCGATGACTTGTACCCTTGCCATGCTCTCTTATCTTTTCTGGAGGATTATTCACTTTGGGGATGGAGGAGGTGGGGAAGAAGCTCATTTAGGGACACAGAGAGGAATGGGGTGAGGACTAATGCCTGGCATGCCTTCACCCCTTTGTGGAGTTCCATGGGACCATGATCTGCACCCTGGCACCCTTGAAGGGGTTTTCTTCCCTGCTTTCCCTGGCCTTTGAGAAAGACTTCTAGTCTGTCCATTTAATGTACATGTACAACTAGAGCCAAATAGGAGTTCTGTGTCCATTGTCTGGGCAAGAGCAGTAGACTTTTATTTATTTTTTATTTATTTGTTTGTTTGTTTTTGGTGAGGCAATTGGGCTTAAGTGACTTGCCCAGGGTCACATAACTAGTAAGTGTTAAGTGTCTGAGGCCGGATTTGAACTCAGGTCCTCCTGAATCCAGGGCCGGTGCTCTATCCACTGCACCACCTAGCTGCCCCAGAGCAGTGGACTTTTGAAAACAATATTAATTTTTGTTTCCCCCAATTACATGTAAAAACAATTTTTTAACATTTGTAGTTTTTTTTTAAGTTTTGAGCTCCAAATTCTATCCTTCCCTCTCTCCCTCTCCCCCTTCCCTGAAACAGTAAGCAATCTGATATAGGTTATGCACATGCAATCATGTAAAACATTTCCATATTAGTCATTTTTTGCAAGAGAGAGAAAGAAAGGAAGGAAGGAAAACAAGGAAAAATGAAAGAAAGAATGAAAGATAGAAAAAGAAAAATAGCATGTATTTGGACAATATCAGTTCTTTCTCTGGATGTGGACAGTATTTTTCATCATGAGTCCTATGGGGTTGTTTTGGATCATTGTGTTGCTGAGAGTAGCCAAGTCATGTTCAAAATTGTTTTTACATGTAATTGGTAATAATAAAATATAAAGAAAGAAAACAAAACAAATGAATTCTGGCACCAACATGGTAAGTCCCCAGGCGTGGGGGGAGGAGACACTGGGCTGTCCAAGGAGAGGTGAACCTGCTCAAGTCAGAAATGGAGGTCAAGGGGGCAGCTAGGTGGAGCAGTGGATAAAGCACAGGCCCTGGATTCAGGAGTACCTGAGTTCAAATCCAGCCTCAGACACTTGACACTTATTAGCTGTGTGACCCTGGGCAAGTCACTTAAACCTCATTGCCTTGCAAAAAAACAAACAAACAAACAAAAACAGAAATGGAGGTTGGAACTCAGTGATAGGATCATAATAGGGAGAACCATTCTCAACAATCATACAAAACAACAAACAAGGGGCAGTTAGGTGGCGCAGTGGATAAAGCACCGGCCCTGGATTCAGGAGTACCTGAGTTCAAATCCAGCCTCAGACACTTGACACTTACTAGCTGTGTGACCCTAGACAAGTCACTTAACCCCCATTGCCCCACAAAAAAAAAAACAAAAAACCCAAAACAACAAACAAAAAAACCCCACCCTTAGCCTGAATAGTTCATCTGGGGAACGATCTTGATATTACACTTCCTTGCTGGATAATTAATATAGTTGACACCCTGCCTTTCTGCAGGCTCAAGAGCCTTTCTGCAGGCTCAAGGCAGGCAGCACATCCCCTGATAGAGGCTGCTTCCACTACTGCACTTTCCATCCCACCCTTCCTCTTCCCCTTCCCTCCACCTCTATCATTCCTTTTCACTGTCTCTCTCTCACCTGTCACTGAGGACACAGCCTCAGTTTGTCTCTCACCAGAATCATACAAAGATGTCGAGAATCCTCCATACCAGTTGCTGGGGCAGACTCTCTCTCAGGACCCATAGCATCCCTTCAGCTTCTTTAATCAGACAGAAAAGTCTCTGGGGGGATTGTAATCAGGAGCACAGTGTGATCACCTTCCCTGTCTGCTTCACTGCTGGGCAACTGTGAGTTTCTCAAGCAGTGCCTTTGGAGGGTGAGAGCAGAGCTGGCTTACTGGGAGAGGCTCGAGGTCCTGCAAGTGACTTAGCCTAAGTGGCAGGAGTGGAGCAGGGATCTTGCTGCATGATTCAAGGCTCAGGAGAGATTTCCTAGAGTTCCAAGCTTTTAATGAAGACTTGAGCTTTTGTTTGGTTGTTAAAGTAGTTGTAGGAATAGAAATGGCATAGAAATGATAGAACCCAAAAAGGGAAGACTAGGAGGGAGAGAAAGAAGGGAAAAGACACACTGAAAAAGGGAGAAGGAAGGGGAGGGAGAGGAGGGAAAGGGAAAGGAAGAGGAATCTTTGCCCTTGTGTCTCCAGTGCCTAGAACAGTACCCGACACCTCCTTAATAAAGACTTGTTGATGAGGAGGAAGGAAGAAAAGGAAGGAGGAAGGGAAAGGGAGGGAGCTCCAGAGAGGAGAGAAAGAAGTGGGGGGAGGGATAAAGAGAAGGAGGAGAGAGAGGTTAAAATTCAATTAAGACTCGCAAGTCTGAGGAAATCCAAGAGATCTGGAGAGACCTTTATGAAATAATGCAAAATGTTAAAAAGCAAAACCAGAGGAATGGAAGAAGGGCTAATTATAACCGGAAGTAAAGCAAATGAGAATGGAGAATTCTGCCAAGGACTTAGAGGGAGGCAAGGAAATTATGCTACGATACTTCATGCATTGAAAACAATTGATTTGAACATAGATACTGAGGCAAATTTAGTTGTTTGATGAATGGTCAGTGAGGTTTTAAATAAAACATTTAATTTTTTAAAGGAAGAGAGACCAAGAGAGAGAAGCGGGGGGGGGGGGTAGAGGGAAGAAAGGGAGAAAAAAAGAAAGGATGAGAGAAAGGGAGAGAGAAAAAGAGGGTTTGAGAAAGAATAGGAAATGGAGAAGGTGGGGGCAGCTAGGTGGTGCAGTGGATAAAGCACCAGCCCTGGATTCAGGAAAACCTGAGTTCAAATTCAGCCTCAGACACCTGATACTTACTAGCTGTGTGACCCTGAGCAAGTCACTTAACCTTCATTGCCCTGTCCCCCCAAAATTGGAGAAGGCAGGAAAAGAAAGAGAATTTTAAAAAGGACCAAAAGTTTCTCTTCTAGCTCTCCATGTACCCTGGAAATTTCATGAAATGCGTCACAGAAATTGAAAGTATTGTATCATCCTTGTCTCCCAATGGAAAGTTTCATTTTGTTAAACAGCCGGACCAGGACCTTAGAAGCTTTGATAACTCTTCAACCTACCTCCATGCCTATGTGCAGTCTGTTCCCTCATTCCTAAAAGACCCTCCCTCCTCCCACTCATCTCATTTCTTTCCAAGCTCCACTTGATTACCACCTTCTACATGAAGACTTTCCAGATCACCCCACCTGCTGGTGCCTCCCTGCCAGAACTACCTTGTATGTATTTTGCATATACCTACATATGCATATGGTGTCTCCTGTCTCCCCTCCCCCCCATAAAAAGTAAGCTCCCTGAGGACAGGAATCGTTTCATTTTTGTCTTTGCACCTAGCAAATGCCTGGTATACAATAGGTGCTTCATAAATGCTTGCTCGTCTGCCTGATGATAGGATGGTGGCCAAAAGAATAAATGAACATAGCTATGTTCGGGTAGAATGTAAGCTCTAGGGAGCAGCTAGGTGGCACAGTGGATAAAGCACTGACCCTGGATTCAGGAGGACCTGAGATCAAATCTGGCTTCAGACACTTGACACTTACTAGCTGTGTGACCCTGGGCAAGTCACTTCACCCTCACTGCCCCGCAAAAAACAAACAAAAAAAACAAAAGAAAGAAAGAAAAGGAAAACAAAAGAATGTAAGCTGCATGAGGGCAGGGATCATATGCCCAGCAACCTTATATATACTAGATAGTTTACTAATGTTTGCTATTACTTAAAAAAAATTTTTTTTAATTTTTTTGCAGGGCAATGTGGGTTAAGTGACTTGCCCAGGGGTCACACAGCTAGTAAGTGTCAAGTGTCTGAGGCCGGATTTGAACTCAGGTCCTTCTGAATCCAGGGACGGTGCTTTATCCACTGTCATGTTTGCTATTACTGCACTAGGTTACTGGGGAAAACTGTATAACTCCGTTGAGGGGCTAACAGTTTATCCCCACAATGGCCCCATGAGACTATGTAATACCCGATCTTATCTATATTACAGACAAAGAAACAAAAGCATATACTTGAAACCTGAACAGCAAGAGATGCTCGAATCCTAGACTTGGAGCTGAAAGGGACCTCGGAGGCCATCAAACGCACCCCTCCTCGTTTTACAGAAGGTGAAACCGAGGCCCAGAGAATGACTTTCTCAGTCTCTCCCAGGGAGCAGGAGCCACGCCTGGGGTTCGGCCCCAGATTGCCCGCCTCCAAATCCAATACTCTTTCCTCCCCTGAGCACTAGCTTCCGAGGTCTTCTGTGGCCCTCCTCATGCCCCACGGTCCTCTTCTCCCCAGCCTTACTTTCTGCTCTCTCCTTATCGCCTCTTCTCTGGGCTCTGCTCTCCAAAACCCAGGGTGGCAGAAGTGGGGGGAGGATCGGGGGGGAGCCAGAGGAATCTGCGGGTTTTTTCTTTCCCCTCTTTAAACTCTAGAGCAGAGGATTCCTAGAAGACGCAGGGAGAAACTGCTCCGGCGGCGTGTCACCCCCTGCCCTACCCCTGTTCACGCCCCAAGCCAGCAGTGCTTCCCACCCTCAGATGGAGGGCCCGGAGGAAGCTAAGTGGGAGCCGGCTAGTGGACAGTTTGTTCTGTTTTGTTCCGAATGGCTACGATCCAGGATGCCTTGTGTCTCCCATTCCCACCATCATTGAACGGTCCGCGCCTTATGCCCGAATACTGCTCACTCGGGTCTCCCAGGGACGCAGCAGGGGACTGGAAGAAGGCTCCGTCTCTGACCTGCCACAGGGGCGCCGGCGGGTGCTTTCCTGTGGCGCGAACTGGCACGGATGGCTTCTCCTGGGATCCCCCGTCCCAGGGCCAGCCCCTCCCAGGACTCCGCAAAGCGGTTCCCCGGGGCTTGTGGGCACAAGGGTTGGTGCCTAAGAGTTAGAGAAGAGAGTGCAATTCCTGGGCACAAGTCCCCATCCTCCAGTCTTCCCCGTGCCAAAGGCGCCTTACCTGCTTTACTTAGCACGGGATGTACAGTCCGGGAAAGGGGCAGAGCCGCGGGGAAGCGGGGCCCGGCACCGGTACCCAGCCTAGTATCTCCTCCTACTCCCAGCTGCGGGCCAGGGGTGGGGGGCGGGGGGGCGGGGCCGGGCTAGGGAGGCGACCTGCAGGGAGGTGTAGGGGCGGTGGCTGGCCGGGAGGGGGCGTGGCTGCCGTGGGTATCTCCGCTCCCCCATCCCCGCCCCGAAGAGGGGGGGGGCCAAGGCACTTTGGGACCGGAGGGACCGGCCAGTGTGCTGGGAAACGCAGAAGAGGCTTGGTGGGCAGCGAGCGGCCCATGCCACTGACGGCGCAGGGGGCCCAGGGACTGAGGGGTGGCTCCTGCGCCCCGGGCCCGGCAAAGGAGGGGCAGGGGCCCCGGGGCCCGGCGCCCCACTTCCTCATGGCCACCTCCGAACCAGCAGCCCCTGAGAAGGAGCACTCCGCCCGGCTCATGGCCAAGAACTGTTGGAACGTCTTCTGGGGTTTCTGGGACTACGAGACCCCCAAGGTGATCGTGGTGAAGAACAGAAACTTGGGCTTCATCTACCGCGCGGTGCAGCTCCTCATCCTCCTCTACTTTGTCTGGTGCGCTCGGGCCCTGGGGGAGGGGGCAAGGCAGGAGGAACAGGCGGGAGGGGTCAAGAAGGGACCGACGGGAGTGGGGAGACCAAGAGGTAACAGACCTAGGGGAGGGCAAGAGGGGATGGACCTGGGGGGGCGAGAGAGGATAGATGGCCTGTGGGTGCAGGAGAGGAAAGACATGGGGATCAGGAAAGGGAGGGCCGGGGGTGGGGGGAACACGAGGGGACAGAACTGAGGAGGACCAGGAGGATACAGACCAGGAGGGGGGAAGGAGAAGACAAAGGTGGGCAGGGGAGCGGCCGTTGGCTGCAGAAGATAGACTTGAGGGGCAAGACGGGAAGGACCTGGGGGAAGCCACAGGGGACAGAACTGGGGGGGGTAGGCAGGGACAGGAGAGGAAGGGGCAGATGTGGGGAGAAAGGAAGGGACCAACGGGGCCGGGGCAGGAAGGGACAAACCTGAGGGGAACCAGGGGGGACAGATGCAGGGACAAGGCAGGGTAGGGACTTGGAAGGCAGCAGGAAGGAATAGACTGGGGGGGGGGGCAGGAGGGGGTAGGAGGAGAGTCAGAAAGCAGGTAGAAAACAAGGATGGGGGAAGGGGACAGAGCTGGAAGCAGAGGGGGAGTGAGACAGTCTGGGGAGGGCAGAACAGGGCGAATACAGAGAAGGGAAAGAGCTGATTGTGAAGGATGCCCGAGGTTGGTGGGAGAGAAGGGCTCAGGAAGCTGGCCAGACCCAGTGTCCTCCCTTTTAGAGTCCAAAAAATGAAATGACCCCAGAATGGTAGTGGGCCAGGCCTAGGGAAAAGTCCTTATTGGGCCAGTCCCCCCTCCAGGACCTCCCACATGTATGTTGCTAGGAAAAAAGGGCTCTGGATGGGGACAGCAGTGGGAGGGACAGCCTCAGGTGTCCCTGAGGGAGCACTGAGCAGGCCTGGGGGCTTTCTTTACTTGGCAGGTATGTATTCATCATTCAGAAAGGTTACCAGGACAGTGAGACCGGGCCTGAGAGCTCTGTCATCACCAAGGTCAAGGGTATCACCAAGTCCCAGGACAAAGTATGGGATGTAGAAGAGTATGTGAAACCCCCTGAGGTGAGGACCTCTGTGGGCCACCGACCCCCCCTCTTCCCAGCAATATGGTCTGGTTCCTGAGGGCGGGAAGTCCTTTGGCCCCTACCAGCGGGGCCAGCCTCCCCTGTCCTGTCCTGTCTAAGAAGGATGGGGCTAAAAGGAGGGAAGGGCTTTAGTTGCCAGCCCCCCACCCCACCCCATGACCCTTCTTTCTCCTTTTTGGAGCTTAGGGGGGCAGTGTGTTCACCATCATCACTCGGGCAGAAATTACTCCCTCGCAGACCCTGGGAACCTGCCCTGAAGTGAGTTTTCTGCTGCACCGATCTTTGAATCTAGGTGGGGTGGTGGTCGGAAGGGTGCAATAAATCAGAAGGGAGGGACTAAAAAGGTGGAGGAGGGGAAGAAGGAATAGAAGGCATCATGACAGATCCTTAGGGGCCCTTGTCCTACTTAGAGGGGGAAGATTTGGAATCAGGGGACATGGGTTCAAATTCCTCCTACTTAACTACCTGTAGGGCTGTGGGCAAGACATTTCCTTCCTCTCTGAGCTTTCCTAATCTGCAAAATAAGGTGTGAAATGATGGCCTAGGAGATGGTGTCTTCTAGCCCTACAGAAAGGGGTGGATAAAGGGACTCAGAAGTCGGTAGCCCAGCTGTCTCCCGTGGCCCCTGGTTTACCTTTCCTCTTGTCCTCCAGAGCATACGTATTCGTAATGCCACCTGCTTCTCTGACAATGATTGTATGGCTGGGGAGATGGACATGCTGGGCAACGGTGAGTACGCCTAAGCCTGGTGCAGACAGGAGCATGGGAGGCTGAGAGGTGGACTCCCTTGCTTTCTGGGTACCTGCTTTCAGGGACCCAATTATCCTCACATCCTTTACCCCAAGTTTTCATGCTATCTGTTTCCTTAGGAGAGAAAACTGGGCGCTGTGTTCCCTATTACGATGGAACCAAGAAGACATGTGAGGTGTCAGCCTGGTGCCCCGTGGAGGATGGAGCAGCAGTCAGGTCCACCAGCACCCTCATCATCCCCCAGACTTCCTGCCTGCTTCCTACAGAAGCACCTTAACCCATGCCCTGGCCCTTCCCCATCACACTCAGGAAGAGCCTTCTGGACATCTAGCCCAACCCCCTTATTTTACAGACAAGAAAACTAAGGGGAATACCCTATCCAAGGTCACATATGTGGTGTCAGAAGTGGGATTTGAACCCCAGTCCTCTGTCTCCTCCACTTTCTGGCCCACTTTCTATTTTGCCAAGGCACCTCTTGACCAGATCAAGGCTATTCCTAAAGTTGACAAGAAAAATCAGAGGACCTGGGCCCAAATCTTAGCTCTGCTATTTGCAAAACCTTGGACAAGTCACTTTTCTGAGCCTCAGCTTCTTCATCTGTGAAATCGGGCAGTTGAACAAGATGTTATGGAAGGTCCTTTCTAGTTCCAAGTCCTATCATCTGAACACCTGGCTTTTGGTTCCAGCTCTGCCATTGATGTGGGGTCTTGAGCAAATTACTTTCTTTTACCTTGGTCTGGTGTGAGCTGGTGGCAGTGACATAATTGTTTTGGGCAGGGGAGGTAAATCTGATCCTGCAAACCCAACCCCCAGGGCCATGGTTAGGGATGCGGCACTCTTCCATGTGAGGAGGGAGACCCTCACTCTTCATCTCTCTGTCCTTCCTCCTCAGTGAGTTCCTGGGGAAGATGGCCCCACAGTTCACCATCCTCATCAAGAACAGCATACATTACCCCAAATTCCAATTTTCTAAGTAAGAGACAAATAGTTTGTCAAGGGGCCCAAGGCAGGGGATGGGGTGGTGGCAGGGAAGGGGAGAGTCATATGGGGGTGTGTGTGTGTCATGATACCAACCTTGGAGATGAGATTGGGCTCTTCTGACTGAGGAAATATTTCTGCCCCATCCCCAACTTCTAGGGGAGTTGGGCCACTTGGGAGCAAGGGGAGAGAATTGTCCCAATTCCACCGTGTTCCTCCTCCATCTCCCAGGGGCAACATCAGGGACCAAGATGATGGCTACTTGAAACACTGCACCTTCAATGCTGACACCGACCTCTACTGCCCCATATTTAAATTGGGCTTCATTGTGGAACAGGCAGGAGAGAACTTCACAGAGCTGGCCCAGAAGGTTGGGGCAGGGGGAGAAGAGGGGGAAGGGTTGGAACTGAGGCTTGGGACTCAGGAGTAGTGTGCGGGCCACGGGGATCATATCACAGAAATGGGAGCTCCAAAATATGAGACTGGGGGCTCAGGAGTAGAGGGGAAGGCTCCAATTCAAGAGTATATGGGCTTGGGGCAGCTAGGTGGTGCAGTGGATAAAGCACTGGCCCTGGATTCAGGACCTGAGTTCAAATCTGATCTCAGACACTTGACACTTACTAGCTGTGTGACCCTGGGCAAGTCACTTAACCCTCATTGCCCTGCCAAAAAAAATAAATATATAAGTAAAGAGTATATGGGCTGGGGGCAATGGAACAACAGGAAGGAGGCTCAGGAATCAAGTAGAAGGTTGGGGGGCAGGACTGGGAACTCAGTAACCCACTAGACCAGGGGCTCAGGATGGAAACATGGAGACCACAGGCAGTGCTCCTCAGTATCTTTCCCCTGGGATTTCTGATCAGCTCAGTAAAAGGCACCCAATGCAGACAAAGCCCCAACAAAGAGAGGAGGAGGAGGAGGAGGATCTGTGTCCCTGTGGGAGGGTCACTGAGTCTCTCCTCTCTCAGAAGATGGCCTGCTGAGGAAAGAGAAATGTGATCTGTCTGGCAAACTTGGGTATAGGTGACACCTGCTGAATTATTGACAGCTGGCACTCATGTCTGGCCCACCAGCTTCCATGGGGGCTGAGGAAGCCATGGAAAATTTTGAAGGCGGACAGAGGAAGAGCTGGGGTGAGGGGGGACTTTTGCTCTCAATCAATCTATGGGCCAACCCTCCACGTGTGGTGCAGTGAAAAGAATACTGGATTTGAAGTTAGAAGACCTGAGTTTGAATCCCAAATCTTTAGTTTACTGTGTGACCCTGGGCAAGTCACTTCATGTGTATGTGTGTGTGTGTGTGTGTGTGTGTGTGTGTGTGTGTGTGTGCACTCTTCCTCATTCCTCAGCTCCCCAATGAGGGAGTTGAGCAAGATGACTTCTGAGATCTCCAAATCTATGATTTCATGATGCGTTCTTTCTCAGGACTAACCTACATAATGAGGTCCAACCTAGCCCTCACTCCTCAACTTTTTGCTTCCTCTAGATGCAGGACTGAATGGGCCATAAACACCATCCTTCTTTCTTATAAGGCACCCTCATTCCATTCTAGTCATAGAGAGGGGACCTCAGAGGGTGTCTGGTCCAGCCCCCCCTTTTTTTTTTTGGTTTGGTTTGCGGGGCAATGAGGGTTAAGTGACTTGCCCAGGGTCACACAGCTAGTAAGTGTCAAGTGTGTGAGACCAAATTTGAACTCAGGTCCTCTTGAATCCAGGGCCAGTGCTTTATCCACTGTGCCACCTAGCTGCCCCCAGCCCCTCCTTTATAGAGGAGAAAAGGGAAGCCTAGAGAGGTTAAGTGACTTGTCCAGGGTCACAGAGGGAATGTGGGTGAGAAGTGGGATTTGAACCCCAGTGCTCTGCCTCAAAGGGGCAGTACCACCATGCTGTTAATATCCTTGCAATCTCAGTGCCTCTCCTCTCCTTTGCAGGGTGGAGTCATCGGGGTCATTATCAACTGGAACTGTGACCTGGACCTATCTGAGTCCAAGTGCAATCCCAAATATTCCTTCCGGCGGCTGGACCCCAAGCACATCCAGGCTTCCTCAGGCTACAATTACAGGTGTGCCCTGGAAGTTCCCAATAACAGCTCCCCTGGGGACACGGTCTCCTGACTGCCTGCCCAGCCAGCACACAGCAGCCAGGGACACCCCACTGGGGGGCTCATCACCCACACCAGCAGACTAGGGCTGGCCTAAGGCCAAGGTGGAAGGATCCCCAAGGGCTGGGACTCTTCCTTCTGGGAAAAGACAAAAGGGGACAAGTGGAATACTATGGGCCTCCTAAGAGGGACAGGGAAGAGTCTGTACCTCAATTTTGGTCAATACAGTTTTCAATCCAACCCCACCCAACAAGTGTTTAAGTGACCATGTGTCAGATGCTGAGGATACCAAGACAAAACAAAGCAAACAACCCCTTCCCTCAGGGAGCTTACAGTCTACTGGGGGTGGGACTACGATGTGTAAACACAAGCATATACATAATTCGAGGAGAGAACACTATCAATTAGGAGCTTCTGTAGGTGCTAGAGGAGCTGTTCTTGGGGAGAATGTAAACTCTTTGAGGGTGGGGTCTATTTCTGTGTTGGTTTTATATCCCCTGGCCCCACACAGTGCAGGACCCACAATAGGTATTTGCTAAGTGTTTGCTGTTGATCACTACATCTTCAGATTCAGTAAACTAGCTTTTTGTTAGCAGGGAGTGTTTGTATCCCTAGCACGTAGGTAATCAGTCAATAAACATTTATTAAGTGCCTACTATATGCCAAGCACCATACCAAGCACCATGGATCTACAGAGGCAAAAGACAGTCCCTGCCCTCAATGAGCTTACACTCTAATGGGGGAAAAGACTTACAAACTAATATATACATATATACAATATGTACAGGGTAAATAGGAAAGGATTAAAAGAGGAAGGCACTGGAATGAAGAGGGGTTCCTGGCACATGGTGGGCACTTAATATTAGTGCTTGTTGATGGACTGGCAAAGTGGAGTCTTGAAGGAAGCCAGAGATGGTAAGAGGTAGAGCTGCAGAGAGAGTGTGTTCCGGGGGTGGAGATGGAAGGCAGGGAGCAAGGCAGCTTCTGGCTTTTGGTGAGATCCACGAAGGGCCAAGAAAAGGTCCCCAAGGGAGCAGGGGATCACTGAAGAGTCCTGTGAGTGACGTGGCCAAGACCTGTACCTATACAGGTCCGGTTGCCAATACCATTTTGGTGGCTGGGCAGAGGATGGATTGAAGAAGGGAGAGACCAGAAGGCAGGAGTCCATTTTTCCAACCTTAGCCCAATGCTTGGGTACAGGGATGGGGATGGACCTCCTAGGCACTACCCAAAGGGCATATCTGGATGTCATCTGTGAGGGCACATGGATCTACAGGGGGCGTGTTTGACCCTCGGCCCTGTTCCATTCTAGATTTGCCAAGTATTACGACCACAACGGCACAGCCTCCCGCACTCTCATCAAGGCCTATGGGATCCGAATTGATGTTATTGTGCACGGACAGGTAGGGAGACAAATGATACTGCTTAAGGGAAGGAAGGGTTCGAGGCAGTAGCTAAAAGTATGTCTCTTCCCACCAGGCAGGGAAGTTTAGCCTGATTCCCACCATCATCAACCTTGCCACAGCCCTGACTTCCATTGGAGTGGTAAGCGTCTTCCCCTGGGGTGCTGGGGAGGGCAGGGCTGGCAGAACACTTAGGCCGACCCTCTCCCCTCTTGCTCTCAAGGGCTCCTTCCTGTGCGACTGGATCTTACTGACCTTCATGAACAAGAATAAGATCTACAGTCACAGAAAGTTTGACAAGGTACAACCTACTCCCCTGCCCTCTCCCTCCCTTGGGCTCTGCCCCGCACCCAGCTCTACAGGTCAGAGCCAGAGTTCCAAGCCAGAGTTCCACTTCCCCTTGCTACAGATGGGCAAACTGAGGCTCAGGGAAGGACCCCAGGAAAATGACTTACAGAAGAGGGGCCAGTAGCCCAGAGCCCCAAGCCCCACCACACAAATCTCTGGCCCAAGCCTGGGCATCAGCCTGTACTCCATCTCTGCCCCTGGTCCAAGCAGATGGTGGAAACCCAAGACGCGAATAAAGAACAAGGGCCTTCCAGTACACAAGCTTCTTCACAGGACTCCCTACCCATGGAACCCAAAGGCTTGTCCCAGCTCTGAAAGCCCAGCACCGTCTCCACCCTTTCCTTGTTCTGCTTAGAGACTGAGGCCCCGACTGGGGCCACAGGGTCATCTGAAGCCCACGGCTCCCTGGAAAGACAGGGTCTCTGGGCCCATGCTGCTAGCACTGAGGGGCAGCTCGGATCCACAGGCAGGCAGGCATCTGGGCCCCAACATTGACTGTCTCCCTGACAACCTAAAAGTTGGCAGGGGCCTTGCTAAAGGGAATAGAAGTCTGGGGTATGGAAGGGATGGTTCTCCCTGACTCTTCAGTCCCCTAACCCTCCTGGCCTTTCTTCATCTCCAAACCCACCCCCCCCCCATCATCTCAGACCCCTACTGTGAACCAGCCATACTAAGGATCCTCAGTGAGGTTGTGCGCCTCTTCCCACCAGCTGAATCCTCACTCTCCCCAATACTGGGCACCCTACAATCCCCTCCCTCTTTCCCCATGAGCCTGCTGCCAGATGGCATGGGGACATATACACCCTCCTCAGACCTGAGCTCACATTCCAGGGTGAGTGGAAGGAAGAGATTTCCATACCCCACCCCAGCTTCATTACCCTGGTATATATGCGCCACCCCCTCGCCCAGGAGGGTCCCTGTGAACCCTTATGCAAATGGGAACAAGTTGGCACTGAGCTCCAATAAATGACATCTTATCAGAGCCTGCTGGACCTTACCTGTTCTCGAGAACATGGCATGGGCCAATCACTTCCAGAGCTGGGAGGCCTGTCTGACCCCTTTCTGATGGGGCCAGAGGGTCATCAGCAAACAGCAAGGGGCAGCTTGAGGAGAAGTCATCATGCTGGGAGTCACATTCTCCCAGGTCACTCCCTTTTCCTGGACCCGGCTCGTGAGGCAGGGGTGAAAGGGACAGCTGGATTTTGGGGCTCACTCTTCCTGACAGCAGGAGTCCTGTCCAGGAACACCATAGGGGGTCACTGAGTCGAGAGAACCCAGTCCCTGGGACGAGGGGCTAGAGTGTAGGCTGGCCGATGAGACGATTTAACTGAGGGCTGCCTCGGAGGTTCATGGGGAGGCTTCAGACAAGCTGGGGGACTGCTAGTGGGGAATGCTGGGGAGAATCAAGTTCAGGTATGGGTTCCAAGTCCCTTCCAACCCTTGAGATTGAGACCGGCTCCTGCCGCTGCTTGGCAGGGCTCCTGTCCATTGTCCATTCTAACAAATTGAGTCTATTCCAGACTTCTCTCCTCAAACCTCAGTCCTCCCCTCCCCCAGAGCAGGTAAGCTTGCTGTGGGAGAAGGCTGGGGCCAGTCTCCCTCTGGGGAAAGGAAAATGGATGACATGGATTTGAGGGAGGGGTACGAGGGATCCCAGGGGGTGGGAATAAAGACAGACAGTCCCTGCCTTCTGCTGGCTAGCCCCTCCCCCCTGAGCCTGAGTGAAAGCCAAGGGTGAGAGGAGGAGAGGCATAACCGCAGTGACAAGTGAGGGGCTTGTGGCTCACAGACCTGAGCTGGAAGGGCTGTGCTGGGAATGGAGAGAAGAGGAAGCTGACACTAATCCAATCAGAACTAATGGAGTGACCCGAGTCTGTCTATGACTAATCAGATTGTTCAGCTCTTTCTGGCTGCTAATGAAGACCCTGACCTCTCAGCATCCTTGATGGGCATTACTCTGTTCCCCCAAAGTCATGGCCCCCAGGCCTGTCTGCCTCCCCGACCTCAGGAACTAAGCTCTGCCCCAAGACTGGCACGGGAGGCCCAGCTCGGGCTACACCAACCCCCGGGATCTTGGGGCTTCAGCGCTGTGCACGGCAGTCAGCAATGGAATTAGTTGAGATACTGAGGCCGTGAGTGGGAGTCAGAGAGAGAGGGAAGGAAGCCCTGCTTTGCTAGCAGGCCTGTCCGTGTGTCTCTTGTGGAAAGTGGGTTGTCAGTGACGAGAATCTCAGTCACTGGCTGTGTCTACAGTATCTACTACAGCCCCAAAGACCAGAGAAACTGGCTTTTCCAGCCGGGCACCTGGCAGCAGCTCAGAGATGGAGAAAGCCACTTCTAAGGGCTCTGATTTCTGATCCCCAAGTGCCAGGGGTCAGTAGCACTCTCCCTGCAAGTGGCCTCACTGACCCCGGCTCGCCGCCCATCTCTGCAGAGGGAGGCAGTCTTCAGTGTCCTCTCTGCCCGTGCAGGGACAACCTCCCAGCCCTCCTCCACTCAGACCACTGTCCAGAGGGGAGGGTACAGCACTTGCCCCCTCAGGCCACCCTGAGCTATCTGGCCACGCCCTTCCAGGAAGCCCAGTTCACACCCCCACCCCCCACCCCTGCCTCCTCTTTAATTTGATTTTGTCTCCACTCCAGAGTCTCTGTAGGCCAAGCTGACTCTGGCTTCATCTACCTGCAGGCGGCTCAAGTTTCCGACAGCCTTGGGGAGCGGCCGTGGCTTTCGGGCACTATCTCAGACCAGCCTGGAGCCCCCACAGGCTGGGTCTGGTTACCAAGGGCTCAGGCTTCCTAGGACAGCCCCCTCATCTCCTCCAGGAATGCCTTCTGCTGGGGGCCATCTCTATCCCTACTCCCAAACTCTTCCGCTGATGAGGGGGACAGGGTCAGGTCTGTGGGTTTGGCTCATGCCCTCCAGCCACAACTCAATAGGGCTTGTTGCCTCAGGGCAAGTAGAACGCCAACAGGGGCGAAAGTCTGGGAAGACTCCAGGCTTCCAACCCTCCTGGAATGATTGCTACAAACCCTGCTTTCCTTAACTGTGAGCCCTGGCCAGTGCAGCAAGCAAACTGGCTCAAGATATACCCGATTTCCATGCTCCTGCTGGGTGCCGGGGCACTGCTCTGGGGGAGCCAGAGGCTGCAGCTACCTCTGCACATCTGTCCTCCAGGACTCAGGCCTGAGCACCTGGCCCTGCCAAGCTCTTCAGGGTGCCAGGGACCGGAGCTCTGCCCACCAGCCGCAAACCTCTGGCGCGTCCCCAAGAATCCCTCAGGCCCGGAGAAGAGCTGTCCTGTACAAAATGACATTTATTCACAAAGGAGCTAACCCCCAAAGTCTTCATCTGATTCTCAATCACGGCCGAGGTTTTCAGGCATGGTTCTGCTCTTCACACGATGAATGCTCAGGAGGCGGGGAGATGAAGCCACTGCCCCATCCCCTTCCCTCCTTGGACCACTTGTGGCCAGTCAGCCGCCATTTCAAGTATTCTGGGGGCTCTCTCCATTGTCTTTTATGCCCCTGAATTTAGAAATGCCCACGGTCATCCCCAAGGGCCCGGTCACATGTCCCCGAGGAAGAGCTCAGTCACACTGGATGCAGCGGGACAGACATCATGGCACCGAGAGGGCCTGTGTCCAGAGTGGGCCCCACCCCCTGCTGGGCTCTAGTTGGCAAGCTGGGGATTCATCTGGAGCAGCCACTCAATCATTTCTGTCAGGTAGGTCATGCCATAATGCCGGGCGATGTTCCTGAAGATGCCAATCTGCTCTACAAACACCTGTAAAGGTAGAAAGGACCGCCATGAGTCTGAAGAAAGGCAGGCGGGACTATGGGGAGAAGATGTCACGGGGAAGAGCGGAGTCCTCCCCCTGGGGAGGACGGCTCTGCTCGTACCTTGGTCTGAATGGTCAGTGCAAAGTCTCCAGCACAGCAGCAGTAGACGGGCATGTTGGCCTCCTTCACCCCTTTGCACTTCAAGCAGATCTAAAACAAAGAGAAGCTGAAGGGGACCCTCCCCTGGAAGGCTGCAGGCTCCTCAGCCTCCAATCCCACCAGTGCCAGACTCCCCCAGCCTCCTTCCCTTGGCCTTGGCCTCAGCTGGAGAAGCTCTAAGAGCTCCCTGATGCCTCGGGCCCAAGCTCACATGCTTGGCCTTCAAGGCCCTCCACGATCTGGTTTTCCTGTGGCCAACCCCCCTTCCACTGCTCCCCAACACATGAGGTGCTATCTTCACAGCCACTTCTAAACCCTCCAGAGTCTCAGGGGGATTCTCAGAGCTCTCCTCTTCTACCTGGATGTCCGGCCTTTCCCTGACCACTGTAGCCTCTGAATTTCTCCTTCCTTCCCACATGATGTAGCATTAGATATATAAGGTAATAACTTTGTGCTATGGCCAACAGACCTTAACTTCTGCGTATAGTAACCTGGAGATCAGGGGCAGCGTCCTCTCCTCCCTCTGTATCCCCCAACATAAAGCATACAGTAGGTTCCAATAAATGCTTGCTCAATGCTTGGACTCGTTTCTTAGTGGGCTCTCCTCATTTCCTTCCAACTGGGGACCAGTGCAAGTAGAGCCAAAGAGAGGTGGCTCAGTCCCTGGGCCCTCACCAGGAACTCCTTCCCCCTCTCTCAAGGGCTAAACAGTTTGATTCCTGTGCCCAGTCACCAGGACCCTGCAGTTGTCCAAGGGAAGGGGCCTCTCTTCTAGGGGTACCGGATTCTCCCTGCTTGTTTAATGAACATGGACACGGATGGGGAAGCTCTTCTAAGAGAAGACATTGCAGGCACCATGCTGCAGGGCCCTGAGGAGGAGGCTGTTGGGTGACGTGCCTGGGCCTGAGGAGGAAGGCCCCACCCCAGTGCCTCACCAGGTCCTGCAGCACGAAGGCCATAAGCTTCTTTTGCAGGGCTTCTACCAGGGCGGTCTCAATGTGGGCAGAGTCATATGCTGCCTGGCAGTTGGAGCAAAGCCACTGAGGCAAGACTGAGACATCCTAGGTAGGAAAAGAGAAAACGAGGAGGTGAGCCCTCTGGCCAGTGTTTCCCGGGCCCCAGGAATTCAGATGTGGTCCGTGCTCATGTGATAAGGCCAGGCAGAGGCCAATGAGAGGTGGTCAGAGCCACACCATCATGGAGAACATTAGCAGGATGGGCGGGGTGAACTCAGAAATTCTGGGTTACGGGAAGGGACAGGAAAGCAGGGGGTGAGGCAAAGGTGTGGTAAAGGGAAAGGGGGTGAGGCCTGGGGCTGGAGCTGAAAAGCCTGGGTCTGGGGTGGCAGATCATGTCCCACGGAGGTGGACCTCAGGGCTCACCAAAAGGCTAGAGCAGCGACTGATCTGTACCTGAGAGAGGTAGGGATCTTTGCAGAGGTCCAGGTCCCGGCAGAAGTTGCAGTTCCGGCAGATGACTTCGGGGAGCACATAGGAGCGGCAGGGGTCCCGGAATTGGGCCTCCTCTGAGAACTCGCCCACGTCGACAAGCCGCAGGAGATCGCGGTTCAGTTTATTCACTTGGTGGGTAATGTTAGTGTCCAGAGAGAGCACCTGCACAGACAGCAAGGGTGAGCTGCTAAGGACTCTCAGAAGATCTATCCTCTAGGCTCCAGTGGCCCAGGGTTACCTTTCTCCGAGCTGGGCCAGATCACTCAAATCTTTCTTCGACTCATTGCATAGGGAGCTGGCTCCTCTCTACTTCCCTTAACATTGTTGCTGTTGTAAAGTACAGAAAGTTCCTGTCTTACTAGTTTAAGACTTCAATGTGTTTTCACACAGAAATATCATTACAAAGTGGATAGGCTTCAAGGTCAACCCACAAAAATCAGTTTAATCTGAAGGTTTAGTGGCTAAAATACATGAGGCTGAGGCCAATGAGACCCAGATTCTATTCCTAGCTCTGAAACTCAAAGCACATCCCCTGGCTGGGCCTCAGCTCCTCATGTGTCCAGGAAGGGGATGGGCGGGATGACCCCCCAAGATGCCATCCAGCCCCAACAGACTAGAATTCTAAGTCTATCATATTAGTGGTCCTATGAAATTTAACATGTATTCTTAGATCCAATTTGGGATGCCACACGATCTCCCCACTGAACACTGGCTGCAGGAAAAGGAACACATCTCTTCTCCCTGAGATGGTAAAAGCAAGGACTGCAGCAAGGTTGGAGCGGGGAAGAAGTGGGCGGGAGCCGATCAGGAGATCAAGGGCATGGCAAGAGTGGAGAGTGTTCCCCGGCCTCCCCGTGCTTTCCACCAGGGCCACAGGCCCCAGGACGTGGGGCAGCCACTGGATGGTAGGGACTGTAGAAAAAGTATGCCTTCTAGGGCCGTGGGAATCATCTCCGACATCCTCTCGTCCTCTCATTGAACACCGGCTCCTCTTGGTGCCTGAGTAGACCCTTGAAGGGCAATCCGGTTACCAGAGGCCTCCTTGCTCACCTTGCACACGTATTTTATGAACTCCAGGGCAGGGTTGTTGAGCAGTAAGTGGGAGCCAGGGAGGAGTGGGAACATCTCAGAAGGCTCTGTGGAGTTGCGGGAGCCCATCACTTTCTTTTGGATCTTCTGAGTGATGGTGAAGAAGTTTTGGGTGAGCTCATTGGCTACATAATCCTGGGAGAAGGTAATCATTCCTGGGAGAGAAGAAACTGCAGTTTCTTGATCAGGTCTAGGCTGACCCAGTAACTTACCATAGACCCCAAAGGGGTTACCAGAAAAGAGGCTGGGGCTTGAATTAGGGACCGCTCCTTCCCATATATGCCACAGAGAAGATGGAGCAGGGGACAAGGCCTCAGGTACAGCTATAGGCGTGGCCAGGGCACATCACTCACCAGGGAGAGCCCCTGCTAGCCCATCAGCCTCCTGGGACAGCTGGCTGTTCCCTCTCCTCTTGACAGGGGTGCACCCGGGGGCGCTGCGTCTCAGCTCCTCCTTCATGCTGTGGTACACAGCAACAATATAGGCTAGAGAGAAGGAAGGCAGTGACAGAGAGAAAGGAACAAGACTCAGGTTATAGGCCCGATGCTTGTAGGTTAGGCACTGCTCCAGAATCAGGAGGTAAGCCCCCTGCCCATACAATGCAGAATGGAAGCGACCACTGGGGATTATGCTATTTAGCACCCAAGGGACCTTGGACAAGTCACTTTCTCTGGGTCAGGGGTCTGGTTTCTCACCCATAAAAGGAGAGGGGAGAACAGATTGATCCCTTACATTTCTAAATCCTATGGTGCTATTTAAGGCTAAAATAATTTTCCTTCTTTCAGTGAGCTGAAAGCCCTTCCTAGTTAAAATACCAGGACTTCTGTGAATGTGCAGATGCTAGGGAGCCAATCTCTCCTAACCAACTCCCGCCCCTGACATCCCATTAACAGTTAGAGAAACACCAATACAGACATAATATCCAGAAATGCAATCGATAAAAACAAATGTATCGGGACAGCTAGGTGGCGCAGTGGATAAAGCACTGGCCTTGAATTCAGGAGGACCTGAGTTCAAATCCAGACTCAGACACTTGACACTTAACTAGCTGTGTGACCCTGGACAAGTCACTTAACCCTCATTGCCCTGAAAAACAAAAACAACAACAAACAACAACAAAAAACCCCAAATGTACCCCAAATTCAAAACTACAGGAGAAATACACATACAATCAACCCCAAAGGCAATTGCAGAAGTGCTAAGAGGCAAACCTAGATATATATGTTAGAACTGAAGGATATTTCAGGAGCCCCTCAAAAAAATTTCCTGAAGGAGGCAATGAAGAGACTTACAGAAGACAAAAGCCACACAAGGGGAAAAAAAAGACAAAGGAAAAATCAGCAAAAAGCAGACTCTACAATGGGAAGCAAAGGATTAATGAACAATGAAGGAGAACCCCCATCGCCACAGCCACCAGGAGTGGAGCACTAGGGTGATGTTGAGAGACCCTGAGCTCTGCCTGAGAAAGATCCAGAAGGCTCAACTTTAGGGCCATTGGCATGACACAGATCAATGAAAAGCAAAAGACTCGGGACACATCTATTTATGAAGAAATGACAACTAGTTCTTGAGATAAAAAACAAACAAAAAATAGTCTACAAACTAGAACTTCACAGGCCCACATCGACAAGGAGAGCATGGCACCTCAGCACTCTTAAGGAACATCATAAGCAAACATTTGAGTGAGAAATATAAAAAAAGAAAAGATCCATCAAGCCAGGACAAAAGAAGTCCGGACTTTTCTAAACAGCCCCCGGGAGGATATGAGGGGCTCCTCACCCAAAACAGTGCAGCAAACAGTGCAGTGGCAGGTCCAGAGTCTACAGGAAGAGCAGGTCTCAAATGTCAGACTCATATTGTGGGAAATGTCTTATTATACTGTTCAGAAAACTTATCTGTCATACTCTTAAGTCCAGTGTGACTAGAGATTGTTTGGTTTTTTTGTTTGTTTTTTTTCTAGTGAGGCAATTGGGGTTAAGTGACTTGCCCAGGGTCACACAGCTAGTAAGTGTTAAGTGTCTGAGGCCGAATTTGAACCCAGGTACTCCTGACTCAGGGCTGGTGCTCTATCCACTGTGCCAGCTAGCTGCCCCGTGACTAGAGATTGTTTGAACTCAGGTCACAACTCTCTAGGAATGGCCACAAGGAATTTGGGTTTCCCCAGGTCCTGGATCCACCCCTCTCACCCAGGTTTTGTTTTGGGTCTGCCTAAGCTTGTGTTTTGGCTTCCCCCAAATTATATTGAATATTTATATTTTCTGATAGCCATTTCAACCAACCTTGCTTTTAAGCTGCTCCCTCTGCAAAATTTCTTAATTGCACACTTGAGGGTCCCCTTGTTTAAATCCTAAATAATATAAACCTTACAGAGCCATACCCTTTGGGGGTGAGAAGGAACCACACACCCTTTGTGGCTTGCTCTCCTGTACCAAACAACCTAATAAACTTCTTTCTAAAACTATTTCAGATTTTGGGGTATTCTTCTCAAAGTGATGATTTCAGATATCAAATTCAGATCAGCACTGAGACAGGAAAGAATACTATCACATGATAATGAGAGGGTAACAATATGAATATGGCAGTCAGGAAAACTCTTCCTCATGAGTTCAAATCCAGCCTCAGAAATGTGGTAGCTGTGTGACCTTGGGCAAGTCACTGCACCCTGTTTGCCTCAGTCTCCTCATATGTAGAATAAGCTAGAGAAGGAAATGGCAAAACTCTCCAGTACCTTTGCCAAGAAAAACCCAAAGGAGTCAAAGATTTGGACCTGACTGAAAAACAACAAATCTGGGATGATAGTGGATCCTCCCAGCCCTGACATTTTGTATTCCAAGCCCCCCACCCCTCCAGCTCCATCCTGAGGGTCCTGACATCCTGTAAGATGTCATGGGATTCACTCTCCATGGGGCCATGAACCCCAAACTTCCATTTAAGGAGCTCAAATCTCAGTCCTCACCTGCCTTTATTACTTGGGACTTCTCTGACTTCTCCACTGTGCCCTCCTCTTCCGTTTCCCCCATTAGACTAGAAGCCCCTTGAAGGCAGGGACTTGTCTTTCTTTTTCTGTATTTGTATCTCCAGGATTTAGCCCAGTGCCTGGCACACAGTAGGCGCTTGATAAATGTTTATTGAGTATTACTGACTGACATTCTAGCTCTCAAGGTGTTTTCCAGTTCTTACTCTTACATAAGAAACTTATAAATCTTTAAGTGTTAACACCTTCCTGAATAGATAGTCAAAGAATAGGCATAGATAACCTAAGAAGAAACACAGGTTATAAGTAATCACTTGGAAACATTTCCAACCTTACAATAATCAAAAAAATGCAAAGTAAAACAACTCAAGAGTACTATCTTACAGCTAACAAAGCAAAAATGACAAAAATCAGGGCTGTCAGGGTCAGAATCATAGGGAAAAGAAAATACTCTCACATGCTGAGTATATGTTAGTGGGGTTGCAAATTGGTATAATTTAGCAACAGTGAACAAGAATTATAAAACCAATCATATCCTCTCACCCAATCATCTCACTACTGGGAATATAGAACTAGTATGTAACTAAAAAGAAAAATGTGTTGAAATACAAGGAAACACAAAATAAAATGGTATAAATTAATAGGATATGCTGCACTTAAAATGGCAAATACAGAAAAATGTAAACATATAAATTAATGCAATGAAAGGAATTTAGAATTACAATAGTAATTCTAAAAATTCATATTTATATACATGTGAATGGATTATCAAAGAAATTACAAGTTGTGATTATTTGTAGTTTCTAAATTTAGTTTTAAAAGTATGTTTGATTTTTTTGTGAAAAGTCAAATTCATAACAGAACTGCATGAAAAACAATTAGTAGTACCAACCACATGTGTATTGGGGCATATTAAATGTCTGGTCAAAAGCTATGATTATTATCCAGAACAGTAATAAAAAAACAAAACCAAAAACAAACCCTGCCCCACCCACCCCACCACCCCACCCCCAGCAAATTCACCAGACAATCCTGTTGAACACCTACGGTTAAAGGGTGTGACCTGGATCAAGGGTGTGACCTAGCAGCCAAGGAAAATAAGGAGTCTGTATCAGATGGACAATAGACAATCTAGGAGAAAGCAGTATCAGGAAAACTTAGAAAGGAAAAAAGTATCAAGGAAAAAGGGAGTGTCAGAGAGAGTGTCTGGAAGACCATATCAGAGGCTTCAGACTGGTCAAGAAAGATGAGAAATGGCAATGAAGAGACTGTTAGTAACTTTAGATTTCAGTTGAATGATGATGTGAGAATCTAGAGTGTAGAGAGTTAAGAAGTGAGTGAGAGGAAAAGAAGTCGAGGCACCTGTCATACCTTCTCAAAGATTTTGGTTGCAAAAGGGAGGAGAAATATAGGCTTGCCGTGCAGCGGGGAGGGCCCAGCACGAAGGCCTAGTGGCACCAGCAAGCACAGTTTTATAGCTTTTTCCACCTTTGCTCAGCAGTGTATAATGCAGGAGCAGAGGCAATGGATGCTGAGAGTGATCCAAGGTTGACACTGAAAAGGTGTCAAGGAACTCAAGAGAAAAGGGCAGTAAAGCATTCAACTAGTTTACCAAGGGGTCACTATGGTGAAAGGAGGAAGGTGCAGCTAGTACACCAGTGATGGCTAGTACACAGAGGGCTCAAGGGACTGGAGGTAACAGAGCAGACAAAGACCAGAGCTAAGGGTTTCAAGGCAGGGGGAGACGTAGAATGACAACAGATGTGAGAAGGGAATTTCTTAATCTATGAACATGGAAAGTAGGGGTAGAGGGAGAACTTAGAAATAGCAGTGGGCAGCAAGGAATATTCCAACTCCCCCACCTTGACCAGTGAGTCAGGGGAATGAATGAAAGTGCAGACAGTGCTGGAAAGGGTGGGCAGGGAGACTGTGTCATCAGGAGGGAGCTGGGTCTCAAGGAGAGTCAGAAGATGGAAGGAGAGAGAAAGGAAAAGAGAGAACAAGACAGCTGTCTTCAAGTATATGAAGGTCTGCCCTTTGAAAGCGGTAGTAAGCTCGATGTGTTGGGTCCAGAGGGTAGAACAAGGAGCAACAGGTGGATGTTATAAAGCACATTTAGGCTGGACATATCTCATTCTTTTTGTTTGTTTGTTTGTTTGTTTGGGGGCAGGGCAATGAGGGTCAAGTGACTTGCCCAGGGTCACACAGCTAGTAAGTGTCAAGTGTCAGAGGCCGGATTTGAACTCAGGTCCTCCTGAATCCAGGGCCAGTGCTTTATCCACTGCGCCACCTAGCTGCCCCGTTGGACATCTCATTCTTAATGAGGAACTGCCCAAAAGCAGGATGCATTCCCTATCCCTGGAGGTCTGCAAGCCAAAACTCATTATCAGGCATACTGTATACTAGGATTACTTTGGGCTACAGGTGATGCTGTGAAGGGGCCATATTTACTATCACAACCTATGCCAGAGAATCTGGCCGGGACACTCAGGGTACTTGGAAGGACCTTCACTAGGCAGGATGTAAGGGCAAATAGCACAGGAGCTGAGGAGAGCAAACAGAGGTAAGAGGCCCAAAGATTTACTCACCTGAGATAATCATGAGAAAGTAGCTCTGGCAGGAGGCTGCCTGGGGAAGAAACTGTACGATGTTCCAGTTGTTATCCAATAAGTCTTCCACATTGGATTCTTCTATCACCTCCTTTTCTGCTTCCTCCTCCTCCTCTTCCTCTTCCTCACTCCCATGCTCTTCCTCTGAGTTCTGCTCTTTCTGGGTGTTTTGCTGAAGGATTTTAAGCATTACCAATTAAAATCTTGCTTCTACTTTCAGTGTCTCCACTAAAAATATTACTTGTCCACCACCAGCGGAGTGCCTCATCTTGGGACAAGATTCTTTTCCATGTCGATTCCTTAGTGGCTCCCTCTTGTCTCTAGAGGAACATTTAAACTAATTAGCCTGACACTCCAACCATGCCCCTCCACGCCTCCCCCCATCCTGTCTGGCTCAATTAGCCTTCCTGAATGATCTTGCTCCTCTGTGTCTGCTCTGCTCCAGCCAAGCCGGCTTCCTCACTGTCCTCTGGACAGTGACATTCCACATTTCTTCTCTCTGCACCCGAGCAAAGGCCGTCTCTTTGGGGACAAGCTGCAAAGAATTCCCCTTCTAATGCTGTTTCCTAGAATTCTTAGCTTTCTTTGAGGATCAGCTCAGGTGCTGTCTCTTATGTGAAGACTTCCCTGCCCTTTCCCGATTGTTGGTCCTCACTCACTTCCCAAATGATCTAGTATTTACTTCTAGGTGTAGACAGTGTATACCCTCAGTAGGAACATGTCTCTGGAGCCCAGCCACACTCTGGCACATGGTAAGGACTTCATAAACATTTGCTGAGTTGAATCCAAGATGTTCTCATCTTCACCAAGGCACCAGGACACACTGAGGGAAGGTATGGCTATCTTATATATATATAAAGTTCAAATCCTGCTTCAGATATTTGCTGGCCATGTGAAACTAGATAGTCACAACCTCAGTCTCAGTTTTCTCATCTGTGAAACGAGGATGATAACACATACCTCATATGGTTTGTAATGATTGGAATGATACCACCTGCTGGAGACTTACTGTAGGAAAGCTCCACCATGAGGAGAAGGCCTCTGAGGGCAAGGCCATGCAGCTTTTCTTTGGCATCAGGAAGTGCCGTTTGCTTGTGGGAGGAAGAGGGGTGAGGCTGGCACTCCCACTCTCTTTTGTCAGGACTCTGGTGGAGAGTGGAGCTAAAGATGCGCTCTCCCTTTGATAGATAGATGAATCTAGGCCTTTCTCTCTCTCTTCACCAAATTCTTATTCTCCTTAATAAATGCTTAAAAGTCTAAACTCTTGCTAAAGCTTACAATTTATTGGTGACCACTCATTAGATATTTTAGACAGACTAGCTAGAATTTTAGCCCCTTACAGGTTGTTGTGAGGATCAAGTGAGATAACTTAGGAAAGTGCTTTGCCAACCTTAGGTGCTAATCTAAATTTGCTTATTTCACCCACAATGAATTCCTCAAGTAAAATTTAAGCTCCTTAAAAGCAAAGGTATGGGGGACAGCTAAGTGGTGCAGTGGATAGAGCACTGGCCCTGGATTCAGAAGGACCTGAGTTCAAATCTGGCCTCAGACACTTGACACTTACTAGCTGTGTGACCCTGGGCAAGTCACTTAACCCTTACTGTCCTACCCAAAAAAAAAAAAAAAGCAAAGGCATTTTTTTTTTCCAATCTCCAGTGCCTTTGCACATAGTAAGTGCTTAATAAATGTCTGATGAACTGAACTGCAGTAAGATAGAGAGCTAGTCATGGAATCAGGTTCTCTCTGATACACATGTGCCTGTGACCTGGGGCACATTCCTTCACCTCCTGATGACATAGGTGATCAGAGGTGGCAGAGGAAGTGTCCGACTGCATTGAGAGAGCTTCCTCACCTGGAGTTCCCTTTAGCCAGTGAAATTACCAAAGGCTTAATCCTTATCCCAGGCACATATAATATAAAATAAAACCTAGTAAGTGTACCAGAAAAGTCAATCCTGTGCTAAATGAGGTCCCAAGGAGAAAAGGTAACTACTGATGTAAAGTAGCATCTGGATTAGGCTTTAAAGAATGAGTAGGATTTCATTGGAGATGCAGCAGTGTGTATAGCTCAGAGGCAGCAAACACATGGCCTGGGCCTGCAGGCCCAATGCCAGAGGATTAAAATGTAATCGGAAAATAGTTAACAAAATAACAATGCAACAGAGCATAGATAATATCAATGTGTGGTTTCCAAAGTCCATAATATGCTCTCCACAGAGATCCTTCTGCATGGTTCGGTGGCCCCATTTCTACCTGGGTCATGTAGGGTGGTGCTCTATATCACTTCCCTGGTGTAGCCAGTCAGGAAAACCAGAGGTTGAACACACATTTGCCACATGACCAGAGACAAGGCCACGCCACAGTCTTTCTGAACCTGTTTCCTCATTTGTAAAATGGGAATAATATTTTTAGTACCTGTGGAAGCATATGAAAAAAAATCCCCTCTATAGATTTCCTAGAAATATTAAGGAATGCTACAGAAATAGCAAGAAAGTGGGTAGAACAAAAGCTAAAGCCTTTCTTAGGGAATTCCTGAGGGGAGTGGTCCAAGAGGAATGGGGGAGGAGCTTGGTTACACAATAATTCTGGATTGTTAACCCAAGGTGTACTTTTATATACTATTTTTTGGGGGTTTTGGGGGGTGGGGCAATGAGGGTTAAGTGACTTGCCCAGGGTCACACAGATAGTAAGTGTCAAGCGTCTGAGGCTGAATTTGAACTAAGGGTCTCCTGAATCCAGGGCCAGTGCTTTATCCACTGCGCCACCTAGCTACCCAGCTACTTTTATATATTGTGTTCTTTTCCTGGTTCAGGATTTCTACAGATGTTACTTGAAATCACCGGGATAGGGGGCAGCTAGGTGGAAGCACCAGCCCTGGATTCAGGAGACCCTTAGTTCAAATCCAGCCTCAGACACTTGATGCTTACTAGCTGTGTGACCCTGGGCAAGTCGCTTAACCCTCATTGCCCTGCAAAAAAAAAAATGTAATTGGGAAATCACTGGGATAGTGAGTCCCGCTGGAGGGCATGGGAGAGTATGCCACATTGAACATCTCTCCCTCTCTCTCCAAGCTAGACATTCTTGGATATCAATGTGAAATTAAATAAAATCATTTCTGGCAGTTGAACATATCAGCGCGGAGTATCGAATTAGTATTGATATTTTTTCTTTGACATACTTAATAGGATTGCTGGAAGAATCAAGGAAGATAATGCACACATGAAGAGCACTTTAGAAACACCAAGTTCTATATAAATGTCAGGTTATTAACAGGTGAAGTGAGATGGGGAGACATGGCAGACACAGTGAACTGTGTGGGGAAAGGCCTAAACAGGAAGAAAAGTGCATGTGGCAAATGGGTCAGTTTGGCTAGAACAGAGGACCGGGCAGAGCAACATGAGGCAAGGCTGAAAAGATAGGGAAGCACCACATTCTAAGGATCTTTGAACGTCTAACAAAGGAATCTGAACTTTAATTGGGAGACAGGAAGGAGTAACTAAGTGATTGCTAGGCTGAAGAAGGATTTGAACAAATCCATACTCAGAAAACAGGTTAAAAAGTGGAGAGAGTAAAACCCCTAAGTATCTCTGAAGGAATAAAGGTAGTTGGTATTCGGTTAGCAAAAGTGGGGACAGAGAGGAGAGGAGAGGTGGGAGAGATACAAGTAACAGGATTTGGTGAATGATTTGATATAAGAAATAAGGGCTAGGAGAGAGTCAAAGATAAGACTTAAGATTAGAACTAGGTGATTGGGTGGATAGTGGGCCTAAGGACAGAGATAACAACTTCAGATGAAGTGTAAGGCTAGAGGAAAAAACAAATAAGCTTGGCTGTGGATGCATTGCATTTCACAGGTCCATCTCCAGCAACTTCCCCACTCCAAATACTACTCTAAGACCAAGTCACTACTGACCTCCCCATAGTGGACACGGCTTGGAACTTTTCCTTTGATTCCCCCATAGTTAGCAGGATCCATCCAGAGAAGAAATTCCCAGCACCGGGAGAAGGAGATCGTCAAGGAATGGAAGATCTCTTTGGAGTGGATGCTGAAAATGCAGTAACACAGGCATGCTCAAGGGACCAGACTACATTTTTGCTCAAACATCCTAACAGCCAACTCAGCTGGTCTGTCACATGGAAGCCCTTAGCAAGACTGGGCATCATGCCCCCGCTCCATGGCACAATCCACCAGAGGCCTTGCGTCTTTACTGTAACATGGTATAGGACAGCATAAATACGTGGCACAATGAGTGGAATGTTCTGTGATTACAAAAAATATTTAAGGTGGTCCTGAATGTGTTTGCCCTAGGTGGCTGCCCATCCCCAATCCAGCTTGAGAGCCACCACAGTCTCCCAAACCATGTCTTCTTTGGAACTAAGCCGCTTGCCCAAGAAGGAGAGCCACTGTTCTACATGTAGCCACGTGGCAGTCCTAGGGAACTGTTACCATATCCCCAAGGTTCCCTTTGGTGATGAGGTTGCCCCTGACTGTCACCTGTTGGTGATGTAGTCTATGTAGGCGATGGCATCCTCAATGCGACGCTTCTTGGTGCAAAGGATGATGCGATTGAAGTTGGCATAAATGACGGAGGAGCCCAGGCGTTTGAACTCAGCAACAAGCCTGAATTGGAGAACAGGAGACCCAGCATTTGAGGGAGGATTTGCAGCAGCAGGGGCTTTCCCATAAATCCTCTCTACCAGGGGAGTGGGCTCTATCAATCCAACAGGGCACTTCTGTGGAAGGAGGATAACGCTTGCTCTGCTTGGCCAAGGAGGGGAGCAGTGAATGCAAATTGTGAAGAACCACGATTATGCTGGATACCAAGCAAAACTTCCTGATGAGAGGTGTTCTATCATACACAACAATGTACGATAGAACATTGTAAAGGAGATGCCTACATGCCACAGATGGTAGAACTTTGTTATTAAAAATGTACATTTGTAAAAAATGCACTATTAAAATGCCCATCACTGTGGCCCCAGGATCACCTCTGAATAAGAAGGTGGCTCCTCTTGTGTACCAGGCCACCTGTCTGAGAAAGGGAGCTGTGTTCTGTAAGCCAGCCCATGCTGCGGTCCTTGGGAGCTTTCTCACCATGATGTCAACATGGCTGCCACTGGAGGCCCACGGGCAGAGGCTAGATGATCACCTGAAGGGCACTTCTTGTGCAGGGATGGGTGAGATTGAATGGCCTCTGATTCCCTTCCAACACAGAAAATCTAGGATTCTATATGTACCAACCCTTAGCTACTGGAGAACTCATTAGTAAGCCCCAGCTGGGGACAATGCAGCCTTCTGACAGGAGATCCAGAAAGATGATATCCCCACTGATCCACTAGGCTCCTAATGAACTCAGAGGTTACTCACTGGAGGAAGAGCTTCTTCATCATGCTAAGCAGAGTCCGGTGCAAAGCAGGGTCATAGAGGAGAGAGGATGGGGACCGGAGCCAGCGGTAAAAGTGCATCACTTGGTTGTCAGCATAGACATTGTGGTACTGAGTGATCTCCTTCACCCAGCCTACCACCATGCTCTTTAAGATCCTGTCAAAGAGGCCCAGAGAGAAGAATAACCTCTTATCACATGTCCATTCCCATCTGCCTCTTGGGGATATTTCCACAAGCATGTCTTACCACCTCAAACCCAACAAGTAAAAAAAACAACTTGTCACCTCCCTGCTACCTCACCTCCTTGTCCCAAACCAACAGGGGTGCCAATGACCTCACTATTCTCTCAGGTGCTTCGGGATGGTTGAATGAAAAAGTGTACACTGTGCAAAGCATGAAATCTCAGGGCTGCCTTTGACTGCTCCTTGTCTTTGACTTGAAATAATGAAGAGGAATGGTTGGGGAATCACAAAATCTGAGCTTAAGGACAGCCATGCCACTAGCTATCTGACCTTGGGCAACAAAGTTTACCACTCTAGACTTGATTTACATCTTCATCTTTCAAACAGGAACAAAAACCGAGGTGACAGTATTATAGAATTTCAGAATGGGAAGGGACCCTAAGAGGCCACCCGACCCAATCCACTAGTGGACAAGAGTCTCCTCTAGTAAACACCAGACACGTGTGGCTGTCCCCTGCCCAACCAGAGGCACTGCAGTACAGCAATATCAATCTAAACCTCTATACACCACAGCCTACAAAAGTCACATTGCTCCTTCCTCTACCACATACCTCACTTCTCTCCCTTCCTTTCCTTCTCACTGTTGCTATCCTTGATTGTGTCCTCCTCGTCTCAAGTCTAGACTATTATCACAAGGACTTCTTAATTGTTCTTCTTACTTCCAGCCTCTCCTCTTCCTGCCCATTCTGCAAATGCCCACTTTGATACCATGAGCTTCTGAAAGTAAAACTCGGATCATATCCACCACTCTTTGATGAGTCCATGACCTAAGGGATCAACTCTAACCTCCTTGCCCTGGCATTCAAATGAATGCCCCTAGATACCATTGCAAGGCCTCATGTCCTGCTAGCCTCTGCACGGACTCCAGCCAGAATCCTCTTTGAACTCGGAAGCACATTCCTGCCTGTGGGCCTTTGCTTGGGATACTCTCCCCACTAAAAGGCCATCCTCTGGGCCCTCTGCTCTTCTGCTTTCTAGCCAACCTTCAAAGCTTGATTCAACTCCTACTTCCTCACTGAAGTCTTCTCTCACCTCCCAGAAGAGAGTTTATCTCTTTCTGAACTACAATAGGCACCCACAGCATGTATGCTAATGTCTTTCAAATTAGGATAAACCACCCAACTAATTTCCTGTCTGTGCCACTGAACACACCCAGCAATGTCAGATACATATTCAAAGCCACCATCAGTCTATCACAGTAAAATCCTTGGTGGTATCTATTTACATCCTTAGTTTCTTCTTAAAAAACAAAACAAACAAACAAAAAACTCTGCTATTATTTAATGCCAGTTATGGATAATTAAGTAGAACTGGAAGTCTGAAAAGACCAAAAAAGGGTGAGAGAGTTAATAACTAAGACCCTGCCAACAAAATATACAAGAACTGAGTTTGTTTGGGTTTTGGGGGGGTTTTTTTGGTGAGGCAATTGGGGTTAAGTGATTTGCCCAGGGTCACACAGCTAGTAAGTGTCAAGTGTCCGAGGCCAGATTTGAACTCAAGTCCTCCTGAATCCAGAGCCAGTGCTCTATCCACTGCACCACTTAGCTGTCCCCATGAACTGAGTTTGAATACCAAATCGCTAACAGGCAACATCAAACCTGAGTACCATGAAAGTGAGCCTAAATTCACACAGCATGTGAATTCACAATTTAAGGTTACCAAATTTCTACAAAAAGTTTCATGGTTCCTAAAAAAAAATCACAAAGGCATCAAAACGCAGAAAGATTAAAAACAAAATACCCTAGAATAGAAATGAAGCTTCACCAGTTTCACACCCAGCTGTGAGAGAGTATGAAGAATTGTAAGGTAAGAGCCCCTGACAGTGGCTGTGTGGCCTTCAGCCAAGCACCTACCCTAAAGGTCTCAGTTCCTTTTCTGGCAAAATGGGGACAAGCACTCGTGTGACACTGGCTAAGTCATCTCGTTTCCTGGTGTCCAATGATGGGGCTGGATTAAAAAGCTCTGACACACTACACTCTTTGTCTGATACCAACAGGCAGCTGCTCCATGAAGCCTCGTGGGGCACTAAGGAAGTGAAACACCCAGTTGGGGAGGGACTGAGCCCATACCTGAATGTGTTAGAGCAAAGGGCAGTCTCGTCATAGCTGGCTGGGATGTTGGCTGCCTGGTTCCCTGTGACCATTTCTTCCAGAGAGGCTTGCTGGATGACATCGAAGCTGATGCCCATGCTGGAGGCTCCCTCCATATCATTAACATGGTGGGACTGCAGAATAGTATTCACTGCCAGGTTCTGGAGGTCCAATTCCAAACATACTGTTGACAGAAAACCCACAGATCATGTCCCCAAACCAATCACCACCAGCATTCACTGGAACTGCCCTTCAGTGGTCCCATAGGGAGCAGCTCTTTCCTGACGTTCCCTCTGCTGACCACGCAGAAGTCATGGCACAGAAGGGGATGACTGCCATTTGGCCCACACATAGCCAGGGTTCCATGAATGGGATCCTGAGGTACTGAGGAACACCACGGGATGAAGCCCTTAGAACAAAACAGCAACATTCTCCTTGGCGCTCCAGAGACCAACCCCATCACCACGTGGCCCACTCCTCTCGAATGGGTGCCACACACACTCACCAGTGGAGTAACACCCAGGATTGTTTATTTCCACTGAAGCTTGGTCATCAAATTCCATGACAAGGCGATTATCATCTGCTTCTTTCCCACCCAAGTCAGGGCGGGATGTAGGGGAAAGCCAGAGCAGGTGATTATGGTGACGGAGGTGGCGAGAGAAGAAGAGATCTGAACCAAAGGTGGAGATGTCTTCTGGGAGATTCCCAACAGGAATGTGAAAATACCTGTCCAGAGAGAGAGAAAAGCCCACACTCACCATTCATCAAAGATTTATGAAGTGCCTACTACGTCCCAGGCAATGGCAGAACAAAGTAAAAGAAATGAAACAGTCCCTGCCTCAAGAAGCTTTCATTTGGGGAGAAGGGGGTGGCAATACAAAACAAATGCAAAGTACATTGTGGGAGGGGACACGTGGCTGAGGAAATCAGGAAAAGGCTCCTATAGAAAGCATCAGTCACTCAAGCACCATTGTTGTTTTTCCTCAGTAAATACTCCTTTATTTGAAGTTTTGAGTTCCAAATTCTATCCCTCCTTCCCTCCCCACCTCCCCACTCCTTGAGGTGGTAAGCAATCTGATACAGGTTATACATGTGCAATTATGTAAAACATTACCACATTAGTCATTTTGTAGAAGAACACTTGAAAAAAGGAAAAAAATGAAAGTGAAAAATAGCATGCTTCAGTCTGTGTTCCATCAATCTCAGTTCTTTCTTTGGAGATGCTTCCTCATCAGTCCTTTGGGACCGTCTTGGATCATTGCATTCCAAGCACAGTTTGGAAGGAATTGAGGGATTGGAAGTGACAGAGGTGATAGAGGAGTGTATCCCAAGAAGGAGGCACGGATGGAAGATCAGCAAAGCAGCCAGTCTGGCTGAACCCCAGAGTGCTGGGGAGGGCATGACATATAACAAGGTTGGAAAGGTAGGCCGGAGCCATGCTGCGCAGGGTTTTCAGAGCCGAGCAGTGGAGCTTCTTTTTGATCCTAAAGAGGGACCAGCCATAGGAGGTGACTGACAAATGGAGTCCTATGTTTAAACCTGTACTTTAGGAAAATCAGTTGGGCAGCGATGTGCAATATGGATTGGAGGGAAGAGAGGAAACCAGGCAACCAATTAGGAGGCTCTTACAGTAACACAGGCAATAGGTGATCAGGGTTCGCACCACAAGGTGGCTATGAGTAGAGAAGGGGACAGATGAGAGAGAAAATATGGAGCTAGAAACAAAATCCGGCAAGTGACTGGTTACATGGGAGAGGGAGCGGCAGGGTTGACACTGTGATTGTGAACTTGGGTGACTGGCACAGCACTTGCCAGAAAAAGGGAGATTTGGAAGGCAGCTTGAGTTTAGAGGAAGAAATAACGTGTGCAATTTTGGATATGTTTTGGACATGAGATAGAAATGTCAACGGGACATTCTGTTTTAAAAAGTCAGTTAGAAAGAATGGATACTTAGAGCTTAGGAGAGAGACCAGGCCTGGACATAAGATCTGGGAGTCATCTGCAAAGAGGAGATGATAGATCACTGAAAAAGAGAAGATGCAAAGGGCAAGGCCTGCATGGACATCCAGTGAGGGGCTAAGATGAACAATGAACTTTGAGCCTGAGAAGTGGTCGGTGAAGAGAAGTGCCCAGAGAAGGTCGTGTATGCAATGATATCTGCCAAGTGTCTGGCACGCAGTAGGCATCGATGCTCATAGCCCTGCCCCTTCTGTCACAAAAAGCCAGAGTGTCAGGAGGAGCAAGTGATCCATGGTGTCACCTGGTACACACACTGGAGACAGAAGATTGAGAAAAAGAGAGCAGGAGAATAACGGAGGAAATGCTCGAGGGACAATAGCTCGTGCCAATCCAGAGGAGCAAGGGAGGGTGACACCATCTTAGTGACCTCCTCATCCCGCCCCCTCAGTACCAGAGGCTCTATCTGCTCCCTAATGCATGCAAGGAGGCTTTCTCTCACTCACCTACTCATCTCAAAAGCCTGAGACAGGCAAGTGTCCAGGTTGAGATAGTGCCGGATCATGCGCCGGGCTGCATGACGCTGCCAGTCCAAGGCCCCATAGCTAATGTCATCAGTCACACAGACCGGCACCAATGGGAACTCCTCAAAGACAGGCATGCCAGTGGCCAGCCTCTTCAGCTCCCAGTTGGACTGGACAGCAATGAGTGTGGGGCCCCTGCGCTCTTCCTGTGAGAAAGGGGAAGGGGAGACAAAAGACGGGTCACACAGGCACATGCAGTTTGGTGGGACAGAGGCTATGGGGACAGTCCAAAGATGGCAATACTCCCAACAAGATCTCACCTTGTAGCCGAGCAACAGTCGCTGGATGGCTCTGTAGATAGTCTTCTGGTCAGTCTCAGCTCGCACTTCGAAAATGTGCTTGTCTGGCGGCAGGAGCTCAGCACCCACCTTCTCCAACAGCAGGTGGTGCTCTGATGAGTACATGGAATTCAGGTTTGGCATCTGGTTACTGCGCACCTGTCCCAATCAAAGCTCACGTTTGAGTCACACTAGTCTGTCATAGGTACAGAAAGGCTGAAGGCATGGAAGCCACTGACACATTAGGGGGATGAGGCAGGAGGGTGGCAGGACCCTACTGAGGTCAGGGACTTGATTTTCAAATAGGGGCAGGCTACCTTGAGAAATACTTCTAGGAATATGTTTAAAGTGATTGTACATATGTAACCTATATCAGACTACTTGCTGTCTTGGGGAGGGACGTTGAAAAATTTGAAACTAAAAATTTTATAAGAACAAATGTTGAAAACTATCTCTACATGTAACTGGAAAATAATAAAATACTTTTATAATTTAAAAAAAAAGAGAGAGGGAAATACTTCTAGGAATGGCTTTCTTTCAGACCTGGGGAGCCAAATGGCCCAAGGATGGTGGGAATGCAAGACTAAGAATTAAGGCATACAAAGGAACACCCTAAAAGCTTCTGCTTACATACTGTAAAATTGGCGAAGATGGCAAAAAATGGCAACAGTCAATGTTGGAGGGGTTATGGAAAGATAGACACAATTCACTGTGAACTTTGAATTGGTAAATCATGTTGGAAAGCAATTTGAAATTATGTAAACAAAGCAACAAAAATGTCCATTACTTTGCCCAAAAGATTCCATTACTGGGCTTATACCCCAAGGAAGCCACTGATGAAAAAACAGTCCCAATAGACCCCCAAATATTTATAGCATCACCTTTTGTGATAGCGAAGAAATTGAAACAAATTAGCTATCCATTGACTGGGGAATAGCAAACCAAATTGTGCTACATGAACATAATGGAATATTAGTGTTATAATAAATGACATGTAATGAATACAGAAAAGCAAGGAAAGATCTACATGAACTGATGCAAAGTGAAATGGGTAAAGTCAAGAAAACAATAAAGACAATGACTAATGATGTAAATGGAAATGACCACACACACAAATCAAAAGTGAATGTTTTTAAATTATAAGGATGAAGTATGACTAAAAGAAATATGAGGACTTTCCCAACCCACTGCTTTTCAGAAGTGGGAGGCCCACAGGTGTTACACATTTCACATTTTCAGGCTTTTTCAATGTATTGATCAGGTATGCCAATTTTTTTCCTCTTTTCTTTTTTGCTCTTAAAAAAAACACTATTTGTCCTATGGCATGGCTGTTTGGGAGAAGGATGGATACTGGGGAAAATTATGATGATGTAAAAATCAAAAGACATCAATGAAAACTTAATGGACAAACAAAACCCACTCCTCTCCCTAAGGAGTCATTTTTCTCCCCACCATTCTGGAGCCAAACTTAGTCCAGTCTAACAACCTATTCTGGTCTCTTTTGGGAGGTTCAGAGTGCCAATCACTTACCGTATCTAAGACAAACACAGAGGCTTTGCGCTGGGAGGGGATGAAGAGCCCAAAAAGTGCCTTGCTGCCCTGAGAGTGGTGATACAGAAAGATGTGCCGGATGCTTCCTGAAGAACAAGAGATCACTAAGCCCAGTAGTCCACAAGGGGCCCACCCCAGGGATAGGTAAGGGAAATCAGTGGAAGTCATACCTGGTTCAAGATAGCTGAACTGTGCCAAGGAACGCATTTCCAAGTACTCTAGAGGAAAGGTCTCAGCCTCTCGGCCTGTGAGGTGCTGTACCAGCTGCCTACTGACCATACACACACAACCCAATTGGATAACAGCCCGTAGCAACAATGGCACCTGGAAAGGAGTGGAGAAATGCAGAGAGCATGGCAGTAAGAATAGGCTATGGAGGGACAGTTAGGTGGCGCAGTGGATAGAGCACCAACCCTGGAGTCAGGAGTACCTGAGTTCAAATCTGGCCTCAGATGTTTGACACTTACTAGCTGTGTGACCCTGGGCAAGTCACTTAACCCCAATTGCCTCACCAATAAATAAATAAATAAAATGGATTCTCATTTATTTAAAAAAAAAAGAATGGGCTATGGAGACAGCTCAGTCCCCATCCATGTGACGAGGTCATATGACTCAAGGTAAGATAGGGAGAAGAGCTGCAAAGGCAGCACATCTAAGAGCAAACTCATCCTCTTGTTTGGGTTCAATATCAGGAAAAACTCCCTAACTAGAGCTGCCCTAAAGTAGAAAGGCCCACCTCAGGAGGTTGTGAGGTCTCCTTCATGCCACATCTGCCAATGAGGAACAGATGACCCCCTCGTAGGAGCTGTTGCATAGGTCGGCTAGTCAGCTACAGGTTGGACCAGACTTTCCCTGAGGTTCTTTTGAATGCCAAGATTTGGAATTCTTTCCCAAAGAGGCACCAGACCCTACCTTCACTACTATCAATGGTCCATTATTACCCCATATTTGTTGTTGTTCAGTCGTTTCAACTGTCTGCCTTTTCATGACCCTTTTTGGGGTTTTCAATTGACAGAGATCCTGGAGTGGTTTGCCATTTCCTTCTCCAACTCATTTTACAGATGAAGAAACTGAAGAAAACAGAGTTAAGTGACTTGCCTAGAGTCGCATGGCTAGTGAGTGTCTGAGCCCAAATTTGAACTCAGGTCTTCCTGACTCCAGGCCCGGTGCTCTATCCACTATCTAGATCTAGTAGCTCTAGCTACTGTCAAAATAATAGGAGATACCTTGTTTTCCAGAGCTGAGGCCCAACAAGCAAGCTACGCTCTAAGGTTGACATAACAACAATCCTCTGTCCTAACCCTCTAGATGATCTCAGCCACAGCAAAATCCCAGAATTTTTCACATAATTATTGAATTGCTTTGACCAGCACCAGGTCTTCTCTGAGCTTGGACAAGTTCCGGTCACGAAGCCCCACTATGAATCAAACTTGTCCCGTTGTTGCTGTTGCCCCTCATGGTCAGCGCTACAGCTCACTGTGTAGCCATCGGTAGAAGTACTGTGATCGGCCCACACTAAAGTAGGTTCACCCGGCACATGTGTCTAACTTCCCTCCTTGTTTGCAAGCTATTTCCCTCACTATAGAAAACAAACTTCTGTCTTAGTCTGCATAGTAGCTCTTGCCTTCTCTATCTGTTCAGCTCCACCCTCTGCAGGCCAAGAGGTTCACCACCCTAGATCAAAGCTTCTTAAACTGTGGGTTGCAACCCCATGTGGGGTTGCATAACTGAATATGGGGGTCACGAACAATTTGCAAAAATAAAAGGTTAGGTATACCTATTTTACATACCTATATACACGGGGTCATATAAAAATTTCTCAAGTGAAAAGGGTTGAAAAAGTTGAAAAGTCCTTGTCCTAGATAGCTAGTCTCAAAACCTCTGAGTCATCCTTGACCCTCCCTTGGCTCCCATTTGGTCCTATAAATTCTAACTCAGAGATATAATACTTTTACTCCTCTCCTTCCCATCGCTTTTTGCCCACCCTCCCTCTGGTTAAGCCCTCAGACATCACTGCTCAGATCACTGCAACAGCCTCACAACTGGCATCTCTGCTGGCTCTCTTCCCACCCAACCTATGATATGTGCAAAAGCCACAAGAAACTTCCTAAAATGCTGCTTACATCATACTACTCTTTTTTTTTTTTTTTTCGGGGCAATGAGGGTTAAGTGACTTGCCCAGGGTCACACAGCTAGTAAGTGTTCGAGTGTCTGAGGCCGGATTTGAACTCGGGTCCTCCTGAATCCAGGGCAGGTGCTTTATCCACTGCTCCGCCTAGCTGCCCCTTACATCACACTACTCTTAATCTCTTTTGAATGATTCCCTATGACTTTCTGTTCAAAACCCTTACCTTGACAGTAATTGTTTAGGGACATCTACTCTGGCATGTTGGACTTTTTTTTCAAATTAAAAAAGGTTCCTTACTTTTCAGTTGCCTTTCATATATATGTGAGAAAAATGAGGCATTCTAAGCCCATTTAAGTGCTGAGTGATCCAGGCAGCAGGTGCTACTGGGTAAGGAGGACTTAATTGGGCCTCAGTGGTCAGGGAAGGCATCATGCAAGTGGTGGGATCTGAGCTTACTCTTGAAGTGTATATGGAGGTAGAAAGGAGGGGAGAGGGCAGTGCAGATAGAGGATGGTTGGTGCAGCATCAAGAGAACTCAAGAACAGTGAGTAAACAAGCCTGGTTAGATCACAGTATGTACAGGAAATCATCTATGGAAGATAAGTAAAGAGAAGAAGGGGCTGGAGATAAGAACCTTTGGGAAGCCTGGAGCTAACTTCATTAGTGTCACCATTTTAGAAAATACATGTGGGGGGCAGCTAGGTGGCACAGTGGATAAAGCACTGGCCCTGGATTCAGGAGGACCTGAGCTCAAATCTGGCCTCAGACACTTGACATTTACTAGCTGTGTGACCCTAGACAAGTCACTTAACCCTCATTGCCCCGGAAAAAAAAAAAAGAATAAAAGAAAAGAAAAGAAAACACATGTGGCTCTGCTCCTTCGGAATGCACTGGGTGGAGTTTCAAGCCACAAGAAAGAGAGTCTCATTCCTTTATAACTGTATTTGTTTTTGGACCAAGAATGGTAATTCCCATTGACTCTCTTCTTATCCACGAGATTTGGTTCTGAATAACGGCTTGAGTTACATACATAGTTTACTGTACAAAGTGCTTTCCTCCCAAAAAGCTTGTGAAGCAGGTAGTGCATTTATATTAACCCCCATTTTAAAACCGAAGAAACTGAGTGATTTGCTCATCATTGCTAGTGTGTGAGCAAGGCTAGGACTCAGTTTAGGACTCCTGGATTTTTTTGCCACACCATTTTTGCTGTTTCCAACACACAAATCCACCCTTGACAAAAACCACTGAGCATGTTTTTTTTTTAAAGTATTATTGGGGGGCAGCTAGGTGGTGCAGTGGATAGAGTGCTGGTCCTGGAGTTAGGAGGACCTGAGTTCAAATCCGGCCTCAGACACTTAACACTTACTAGCTGTGTGACCCTGGGCAAGTCATTTAACCCTGATTGCCTCATCAAAAAAACAAAAAAAGAAAAACAGTATTATGACCTCTGAAGTTTGTTCTGAAATTCAAACTGCAAGAATGTTTAAAAAGACTGCATTATTGGAATAAGCCTATATACTCCCAAGGGGGCAACTCTGAAGAGAACAGCACTCACCCACATGTATAAATTCTGCTTGCTTAAACAAATTATTCATACCACCTTGTGTCTAGGCAGACCTTGTTTGCTAAATCTCTCCAACTACATGTCAAGATATCTGAGAGTAAGGACTATATATATATATATATATATTTGGGGGGGGGGGGGGGTGAGGCAATTGGGGTTGAGTGACTTGCCCAGGGTCACACAGCTAGTAACTGTTAAGTGTCTGAGGCTGGATTTGAACTCAGGTCCTCCTGAGTCCAGGGCAGGTGCTCTATCCATTGCACCACCTAGCTGCCCTATAAGGACTATATCTTACACTTCTTTGGAGCCCACAACACCTAATGCAGGACCTTGGACATAGTTGGTATTTGCAGAATGAATGAATGAATGATCTAGATTGGTAAATACAGCTCCTACACCAGATCTCGAAGTTAGAATTGTTCAAAGGGACAGTTACCTGGGTCTCATATACGCCCTCAATATCTGGTGCAGACAAGTCAGCATTGATCTCATTGATATGCTCCTGGTACATGTCTTCTGGCACCGAGTACTCATACAGATTATAGACCATGTTGGAACGAGGGAGGACTCTGTTCACCTGATAAAAGAATTGTGTGTTTTTTAGAATAGTCTTCAAACTACCTGCAAAAAATCAACGGACAGTCCGTAGCAGCTCTTAGTGGCTCCCCTAGCCAAGACCACAAAAATGGCCATGGCTGCAGCAGGCGGCAGGGGGAAGAAGGCCGGGATTGGGAGTCCAAGCGCCAAGCTTCAAATCCCAGCTGTGCCACCCAAGACTTTCTTCTAATGCTCTTCAACCCGTCTCCTTATCCACAAACTGGGGAGGTTGGACTAGGTGGCCTCTAAGGTCCTGCTGACTCTAACTCTATGATCCCAGAGAAGTCCTAGAATTGGGGCATGAATGGAGAGACAGTCACTCGTCTCATGCACAGCCCCAGTGAGTCCCATGGGAATGGTGCCAGGGAAAAGTGGGCACTCTGCTGCTCCCACTCATGATTCTCACAGGCACACTTGAGTCCAGCACGCTTGAGCTTCTCCTGGTCCTCTCTTTCCACTCCCCTCCCATCATTCTGCCAGCCAGCCCGACCTCCTCATGCTCCTTCCCTTCCCTCTCTATGTGATGCTCATACTAGTTTCCTGCCAGAAAGGTCTTCCTAGTTCCTCTTCTGTTTCTCAGAATCCTGCTCCTTCAAGTGCAAGCCTTGACTTCCCTTGTCCTAAGTGAACTCTGCCATCTCTAGCTCTCGTTCTTGGTCCCGCCCATCTGAGCACTTCATGCAGCAAAGTACAATTTTGTATTTATTTCAGTATATACGTCTAGGCTCTCTACCGAACTGCCTGGGACTTTGAAAGCAGGGGCTCTCTCACTGACCCCTCCCACAGTGCTAGACAGTCCCTCAGTAACATGTTTCTGATGAAATAAATGAGCCCGTTGGCCAGGAAGCTCAAGACCAGACACTAGCCTGAATACCCAAGGAGTATAATTCTAATAACGAGTGATTCTATAGCACTTTAAGGTTTACAAGTTACTTATGGCGTAACCACCTTATGAAGAAAGGGGGCAGAAGTATTCTATTTTACAGATGTGGAAACTGAAGCTTACAGAAAATTAGGAGTTGAGACTAACACCCTAGTCTTTTGAGTCCAAGTTCTATGTTCCACCCGTCAGAGCAATGTTGTCAAAACTCAAAAACACAGGCCACTAAATCACAGCTAAAAGTTTCTGGGGGCCACAGCAACTTAATCTTAAACTGTAACACTACCAGTGTTTTGCTGTATTTTTTTTTATTTTGTTAAATATTTCCCAATGAAATTTTAAATTGGTCTGGGCTGTGCTCGGGCCCCATGTTTCAGACCCCTGCCCTACACAGTTCTGGTAACAATTTGCTATGTCAGGCCTAGACATCATCAGATGCCTATCCTTTCCCACGCTGACAGTAGTATGGGAGAGAGGCTGGTTCAGGTCTAGAATAGATAGGACAGACTTTCTTGCAGGATCACAAAGAAAGGAGGACCAAGTAGGTTACCAAAATGTATAAGCCGACCACTCTCGCTAACCTAGTCAGTGCCTCATGACCCCCATGCTACACAGACCGCCTCTAGTACCTTACGGAAAGAAGGTCCATCTTCCTCCTTAGGCACGCGCTGATTCACATAAAACACACGTGGGATGTTCAGCTTAATACAGTGCAGATCATTGCCAATGACAGCCCAAAGTCTGAAAAGGCCGGGTTGGCTGGTCTCACTGATCTGCAGAAAAGAACAAAGCATACAACAGGAACAGTCCTGCCCTGTGACCTGGTTCATTTTGCCCAAATCCTGAAGACAAAGCCACTGCCAAAAAGCACATGCAGAATATGGCCCAGAGAACCAGTGTCTGGCCTTCCATCCAGTCTGCTAGGAATGCCAGCTCACACCGCGGGATCTGCCCTCTTTCCCCTAGCCTGCACCTAAGAATGGCACTAGACATTGTTACATGTTATTGTCGTTCTCCAGGGAGATCAAAGTGTTGCATGAACTGAGCTAACCCTGAAATCTAAATCCTGCCTTTTTCCTCCTCCCTCCATCCAGATGCAGGCCATGGGCAACAATCAGCCTCTCCTCATCTATCCCAAGGCCCCACTTCTCTGAAGCTTAATCCTCAAATGGCTATGCCAGATGATAGACTTGATTTCACCGCACTCCCTGAAACCACCCTCTCCCTCCATCTGAATAACTTCTCCAGACCTGCACAATCTGCCAAGGCAGGTCCAGAATGCTACGAGCTGTTCTTCGCAGGAAGTGCCCTAGTCCTGTGGCTGGCCCATCTCGGATGACCCCTGAGCTCAGCATGCCCTCCCTAGTCTCTACACGCCGTCTCTTCCTTCGCTCTTGGCGCTGACGGGCCTGTAGTTCCCATTTCTTCTTATGGAATGTGAGCCACACGAGCCACTCTTCCTGGAAAGGAAGTGTGAGAGGGTCAGTGTTAGCAGAAAGGGAAAAATCTAACAAAAGCTACAGAAACAAGGACAACACCCTTACCCTCTAGACATCCTGCAAGAGTGTCTCCCTTTGGACATGCTCTAAGAGTCAGACAACTCCCCACAACCTCCCCACAAGGTTAGAAGCTACAGCAGGTCCCTTGGGGGAGAACTAAGTCCAAGGAGGAGTTTCAGCCTCCAGCATCCCCCTTCTCAATCAGAGCCACTCAACCCCTTCACTGTTTTACCTTGGTTGTACCAAGAGATGGCGGTTGTCCTAAAATTTCTCGCCAGGACTGGGTCAGCTCCAAATTCTGGGAGTCTTCTTGGCTCTCTACAGGGACTCGCTTCCTTTTGGTGGCAATCGGGATGGCTGAGTGCACTGGCTTCTTCAGGCCAAGGTCTTCCATGTCCAGAATCTCATGTCCCTGGCTACCCTCTGCATGCTGATTGACGGTGACCTAGAAGCAAGAAACCAAACAGTCTAGGACTATGGGAGAGGATGTGAGCCATCAGCAGTGGTAACTTATACCCCATACAACCAAGCATCTGATGTCTGGCAATTTCTTATCTAACTACTACTCCCTTACCACATTAGTTAGGATCATCAGAGTGTGTTTTCAAGATGAGGATGTCATAACTGATTGACAGACCACATAATGTGTCCCAGCTGGTGGGATGTTAAGGAAAAAGCAAGCTCTTAAGAAAAAAAAGGAAGCAGAATAAATACTATTTTATTTCCCACTAAAAGAAAAATCAGACACGTTTACGTCTAATGACTAGAGGGAGATGAAACAGAAAATACTTGAGAGTAGTATGGTAAAAAGTTTTAACAGTCGGTTAGATAATGGAGAGACGCCAGTTTTTTTTTAGGACCACCCTTTTGGGGAGGAGACCAACAGCATGAGCTACGCACACCAGTCCGCCTGCGACACACGCGATTGCCTGCTGAGCACTCAACTTCTGGGGTACGAGCTTAAAAGGCAAGGAGAGAACAGAAGTGGGGCCTTTTTTCCTGCTCCGCTGGTCTCCTGGCTGCGCTGCACAGACAGACGCGGACTGGAGTTTGACTCGGCCCGGCTCTCGGTTAACAGCACGCGCTTGACTCGGTCTCTCTCCCCAAAGGTGGCCTTCGGCTTTTGGTGAGTTTTATACGGAATATAGACTAAGCCTAGACTTAAGACAATTTGTATTGTATTTCTACTTTCCTATCCTTCTAATCAACATCACCTTGTGACTACCATACAATAAAAGCTCTAACTAGAAAACCAGAAGCTTCTTCCATTTACTAGTCTGGGAGATAAATTAAGGGAAAGGTTAAGTAGGGGAGATTTATGATCTAATATCCAATTTTAATCTCACAGTAGGAAGCATTTACTGAAGGAAATTTTTTTTAGAGAAAGAAAAAGGATCCAGGGAAATGAGATTTGCAAGAGATGCTGGGAGGAATCCAGAAAGGACTGAAATATCAGATCACAGTTAAGTGGCTGCAGAGAGGACAGTTTTAACTTAAAAGCAAGAGGTGATGCTTTTAAGTCTAGCAGAAAAGGAGAACGTGTTCCCTGGGGCTGGGGTGAAGAATGAGCTGGTCAGGCTGGGAATGAGACATTAAGGCAGCCATAAAAGCCTCATTGTTGAGATAAGCCACATCCAGTAGGTTCAAATACCGATCCTGTACAATGGCATTGCTGTGCATTTTCTCTCGTGTCCCCTTGACAACGTACCCCTCATCCGGCCTCAGCAAGGCCTTTCTTACCTGTCTCTTGCCCTCCTGGATAAACAGCTCACTGATTTTCTTCTGCTTATATATGTCGTGCTTCTCCATCAGCTTCTTATGCAGCCAATCAGGGTGTCGGACTCGTGGCACTGGGTTCCTTACCTAAGAAAGCATGCGTTCGGGTCAGGGAAAGGTATCTGTCTAGGTTGGCCTGGACCTCCTCCTTATAGCTCTCAGTCTTACCTGCTGCAGGGCCGCAGGGATGGTGATGATCTTCTGGATAGCACTCCCAAGTCTTTCAATGTAGTAATCCCAGTCTAGGATCTATATACGAATGGGGTGCAGAAAAACCCAGTTAAGAGGACCAAGAGCCACTGGATGTCCCCTGTACTTGTCTATTCTACGCCGGCATCAGGCTCTGCCAGCGTACCAGTCATCTATCGCTTTTAGCTTCCCAAGTGATCATAGTTCTATAACTAGAAACTCACTGGGCTTCACAAAAGGAAGGCCATGGAGTGCTGGGCTTCGCTTCTGAGCACCCGATGGTTCAAACCTCATCTCTGCTTCATCCCACAGGCATGTGGCTTAACCTCTCTGAGCCCCAGTTTCCCCATCTGTAACACAAGATGGCTGGACTAGATGGCCCTTGAGGTCTCTTGCAATTTCAGATCCATAAGCCTTTGCATCGGGTGTCATGCACAGAGAACACCTGACGAGTCCTGAATAGGGATTTCCCTTCCTGAGGTGCGGGGCATAGAGAACTTGTGTCACTTACTGTGCGAATGTCAAAGTCTTGTAAGGAAGAGCTCTTCAGCCATTTCCGGAGGAAGTGTTTTCTCACTGTGGGTTCTGCTTGGAAAATGGCAAGTGGGATGGCCCTAGGTGACACAGCAACATCTGTGTTATTTGCCAAACGGACCCAGCACCCCTCTACACAATTATCCAGGCCAGAATGCGCTCCTCATCCCATTTATCATCCCTGACAAAGGCCACCGCTTGACCTGTAAAATGGCTATAATCCAATCTAAGATATCCCAGAAATGATGCTGTTAATTCAGTTAATGTTGAATCTTGCTTGATCGAATGTGCACATCTTTTCTTAAACTTCTGACTCGGGTTTTCTCACCACACCATTGCCACCTGGGGTTCTTGTAATAATTACCTCTCTGTGACTGGAGACCCTTCAGGTTTGCGGGAAATGATGAAGCGACAGCTCAGCCCAGCATCCTTCACCATCTGATCCCCCAAGAACTCAGCCAGCCTCTTAGCTGTACTGATGGATGTGGATTTTTGCTCTCCATAGTCTTCCAGTTTCCGAGACATGGAGCGGTTTTCAGAGATCAGCTCAAATAGCTCTGAGTCAGGCATGTTGGCCGCCTGGGGAAGAGAGTCCACAAATCAATTCTAGGGATATGCTAACAAGCACTGAGGCCTAACAAAATTTTCCCTTAGATCTTCCCTCATGTGGAATTTTCCATTTCACAATCTCTATAGCCTGAATATATTTACAGCAGAATATCATGGAAAATATATGGGACTGGGGGTTGGGAGAATGGGGGTTCTATTCCGGGACCTGCCACTTGCCTTTTGACCTTTCAGCTGTTATTTAACCTTTTATTGTTGTTGTTCAGTCATTTCAATTGTGTCTGACTCTCCATGACCCCATTTGGGGTTTTCTTGGCAGAGATACTAGACTGGTTTGCCATTTCCTTCTCCAGCTCATTTTATAGATGAGCAAACTATGGCAAACAGGATTAAGTGAATTGCCCAGGGTCACACAGTCAGTAAATAGTGTTTGAAGATGCATTTGAACTCAGGTCTTCCTGACTCCAGGCCCTATCAAAGGTACCACCTCACTGCCCCATTTAACCTTACTTTCTACATTTGTTAAAAAGGGGGGGGGGGGGATAGAATAAATGATCTTGAAGATCCCTTCCAACTCTACTATTCCATGATTCTCTAAATTAGTTGAGGGAGATTTCAGAAAAGCATTAGTGGGGGCAGCTGGGTGGCGCAGCAGATAAAGCACCGGCCCTGGATTCAAGAGGACCTGAGTTCATATCTAACCAGACACTTGACACTTACTAGCTGTGTGACCCTAGGCAAGTCACTTAACCCTAATTGCCTCACCCCCCAAAAAAAAAATTAAAGAAAATAAATTTTTACAAAAATAAAACAACAAAAAAAAGAAAAGAAAAGAAATTTTTAAAAAAGAAAAGCACTAGTGAGGAAAACTTCCTTTCTTTAGAATTCACTAAGCCTAAGGGTGTACTTGCTTCCAGAGGCAGAGGGAATCTGGCACTTTTTGATGACTTGTGCCTCCCTCCTCAGAGATGCACAAAACAAGGCTAAGCAGCACAGTATTGGGGAGTGGCTGCTAGAAAGAGGCTCTGAAGACCTCAGCTGGAGACCTAACTGGCACTTTTAGCTCCATGACCTCAGCCAAGCCCATTCCTCTCTCAACTTTAGCTTCCTCGTCTGACACATGAGGATAATACTTGTACTACCCACCTCCCAGATTCACTCTAAGGATCAAAGGAGATCAGTTAGGAAGCATTCAATATCTACTATGCACTGGACAGGGCAGTGAGATTACAAAGATAAGAACAGCTCTGCCCTCAAAGAGCTTACATTCTATAGGGGGAAAATCGCATTTGTACATATAAACGTACACAAAAATAAGAGCGAAACACATACAAAATAAATAAAAGATAATTGGGGGGTGGCGCATTAGCAGCTTAAGGGACCAGGAAAGGCCTCATGTACGAGATGATGTTTAAGCTGAACTTCAAAAGATATTAAGAAAACTTTAAAAAAGAAAGATATTAGTGCTAGAACATGCAACAGATTGAGTCCTGATCAGGAGACCCAAGGAAAAAAAAAAATCAGAATAAATCATTTTTCTAGCCCAGGTCAGCATGGCAAGATAAAGCCATCTGTAGACACTGGGGACAAAGTCTGGCCAGGATAGCTGTGCAGAACATTTTAGAACAGGGAGATATATGCCAGGACAAGTTCCAAATCAAAGAGGAGTTAAAAAACTGTGGAAGCTTCAGAGATCCAGACAAAACTGCACAGGGTATGGACTGGCAGATCTGCTGCTGACTCCCCAGTTCCAGATCACAGATCCAGAGCAGACCAAGGAAAGGATGTGAACTTAAGGGTGGCCTTCTACAGTGAGGATCAGCCACAGGTCCCAGACTGTGTACCAAGCAAGGAGCAAGCTTAGAAACAAGCATGCAGCTATATGGCTTAGACCCCAGAAGTAGAGCAGGGTTCCAGCTTCCATCTCAGTCTAAAGCCTGCAGCATAATAACCAGGGAAGGAATCCTAGAACAAAGGGAAACTTGCAGTTCTGTCACTGAATCGACAGAGCTTCCCAGCTGGCTGAGAATGGGTGAGTCCAGCAGCAATCTACTGGAACTCCAAACAGGGCAAGCCCATAGGCATGTTGCTCCGACCCAAACCCAGGTCATGAATTTTCAAAGCTCAGATCCCAGGGAGGGGGAAGGTTGGGGCAGGGGGGTGAGGGAAGTGTAACAGGGTGAAGTGATCATCAGATTTTGCCCTGGGTCAGACCACTTTAGAATAATGAAAGCTTGCTGGTCCCTTATATGCTGTACCCCAAGAAAGCCCCAACAGCACCAGCCCAGACATTCCTTCAAGAAGTGTGCAGAGTCTGGCCCTAACAAGTCTGGAGTCAGGAAGTAGGCTGAAAAAATGGGCACAAAAAAAATTCCATCATTAAAAGCTGTTGTGACCCTGGGCAAGTCACTTAACCCCAATTGCCTCACTAAAAAAAAAGAAAAATAGCTGTTGTGATGACAGGGATGCTCAAGACATAAAACTGGAAGAAAATTACTCCAAAATATCCACAAGCAAAGCCCAAAAGAAAATTACACCTTAGGAACTAATTCAAATACAATTCCTGGAAGCAAGAATTTATTTATTTATTTTTGTTTTTTGGTGAGGCAATTGGGGTTAAGTGACTTGCCCAGGGTCACACAGCTAGTAAGTGTCAAGTGTCTGAGGCTGGATTTGAACTCAGGTCCTCCTGACTCCAGGGCTGGTGCTCTATCCACTGTGCCACCTAGCTGCCCCTGGAAGCAAGAATTTAAAGCAAACAGGAGATTTTTAAAAAGAAGCAAAAAAATTAAGAGTCAAAAAGAAATTTATAACACTAGAGGAAAAAAACTAAAAGAAACGAACATTAAAAAAAAATAATAATTGAAAGGGAATTAATAGATTGTTACAAGATATATGAAACCTTGTCCATGCAACAAACTCCTTGAAAATTAGGATGAACCAAACAGAAGGTAATGACTTCTTGGGAGGACAAGAAATATCAAAACAAAGTCAAAGGACTGAAAAAGTAGAAGCAAATGTAAGGCATCTCATAGCAAAAACAGACAGAGAAAGATGCAGACCATAGAAAGTGTTAAGTGCTAAAATTCTAGCTAGTCTGTCTAAAATATCTAATGGGTGGTCGCCAATAAATTATAAGCTCTAGCAAGAATTAGACTTTTAAACATTTATTAAGGAGAATGAGAATTTGATAAAAAGAGAAGAAAAGGCCTACATTCATCTATCTATTAAAGGGAGAGCACATTTCTAGCTCCCTTCTCTGCCAGAGTCCTCAGGAAAAAGAGAGTGAGTCAGAGTGCCCAGCTCCCCCTTCTTCCTCCCACCAGCAAACGTCAATTCCTGACACCAAAGAAAAGACGCATGGTCTTGCCCTCAAAGACCTTCCTTTCATGGCGGGGCTTTTCTACAGTAAGTCTCCAGCAGGTGGCATCATTCCAATCGTTACAAAAGTTTCTTCAGTGACAAGGAAGATTGAGGTACACCCTCAGAAGAGGACAGCAACATCAGGGTTCCTACATCCAAAGTTTCCAAGAAAAATATGAATTGGTCTCAGGCCATAGAGGGACTCAAAAAAGACTCTGAAGATAAAGAGAGGTAGAGGAAAAAATGGAAAGAGAAATGAGAGTGATGCAAGAAAGTCATGAAAAAAAGTCATGAAAAACCAAATGGAAAAGCTCTCTGAAGAAAATAATTGCATAAGAATTAGGATTGAACAAATGGAAGCTAGTGACTTTATGAGAAAAACAAATGATTTGGAAAACAGAATGAGGAGAGAGAATTTAAGAATCATTGTACCTGAGTCATAACCAAAAAAGTAACCTGAACATCATACTTTAAGAAGAGCCCAGATCTTAGAATCAGAGGGCAAAGTGGAAGATAACAGTGAGGATCACACATGATTTAGTAACCACCACTATAAAGGAACAAAGGGCTGTGAAAACACTATTCTGGAAGGCAAAGGATTTTTACTTACACACACACACACACACACACACACACACACACACACACACACACACACATACACACACACACACCCGGGAATAACTCATCCAGTAAAACTAACTAAGTATAACGAGAAGACAGAACTCACTGGAAAAGACCCTGATGTTGGGAAAGATTGAAAGCAAAAGTAAAAGGGGATGGCAGAACCTGAGTTGTATAGTGTCATGGAAAAACAAACATGAGTTTGGACAGAGTTTGAGAGAAAGTGGAAGATAGAAGGGCCTGGCATGCTGTGGGACATGGAGTCACAAAGAGTCAAACATGACCAAACCCACAAAACTGAGTTAAAATCCTATGGGAGAAATATAGACCTTAATTAATACAGATACAGAGGACTTCCAAGCATTCTTTTTTTTTCTTTTTTTTTGCAGGACAATGAGGGTTAAGTGACTTGCCCAGGGTGACACAGCTAGTAAGTATCAAGTGTCTGAGGCCAAATTTGAACTCAGGTCCTCCTGAATAGGGTTGGTGCTTTATCCACTGCCCCCCAAGCATTCCTAATGAAAAGATCTGAGTTGTACTGAAACTTGAAGTACAAACAAAGCTGATTAAGAGAATCATAAAAAGGTAAAGATGAGGGAATAGTCATAATGAACTAAACAAGGATAAACTGTTTACTTCTCACACGGGAAGATGATACACGTGTCCCCTCAGTGCCCTATCATCAGAGGAGTGATTCTGCTCTATCTTGATGATCTTCAAAGAAGAATGGCAAGGGGATGGGACGGAGTGGAGGGTAGGAGTTGAAGGGAAGGATGGTAAGGAAGGGGAGAAGGACTTTTGCTGATTAAAAAAATAAAATTGTGGGGCAGCTAGATGGCGCAGTGGATAAAGCACCGGCCTTGGATTCAGGAGGACCTGAGTTCAAATCCAGCCTCAGACACTTGACACTTACTAGCTGTGTGACCCTGGGCAAGTCACTTAACCCCCATTGCCCAGCAAAAATAATAAAATAAAATAAAATTGTAATTTTAAAAACACTATCGACAAAAAGTAAGATTAAAACAACAAAGAAACAAAATTAAAAGGACAGCATGCAGAGTGACCAAAGATGTAAATGCAATATCACTAAAAGGAAGCTGGATTCTGAGCAACTGAAGGAAAAGTGCTGACACATCTTCCTTCTCTCAGCAGTAGGGTGTGTGGGTAAATACTCTGGAAGAATGTTGAATAGATTAGGGGTTTTTTGTTGTTTTTTGGTTTTTGTTTTGCAGGGCAATGGGGATTAAGTAACTTGCCCAGGGTCACACGGCTAGTAAGTGTCAAGTGTCTGAGGCTGGATTTGAACTCAGGTCCTCCTGGATCCAGGGCCAGTGCTTTATCCACTGCGCCACCTAGCTGCCCCTGTATAAATTGTTTTTCAAAAGAAAGAAATTAGGGATTCTAAGGAGCAGAGGTGAGGAAGCAGTGCATTTCAGGCATGGAGGACTAGAATGTTACATGTAAGAAACAGCAGGGGCAGCTAGGTGGTGCAGTGGATAAAGCACCGGCCCTGGATTCAGGACTCCCTGAGTTCAAATCTGGCCTCAGACACTTGACACTTAACAAGCTGTGTGACCCTGGGCAAGTCACTTAACCCTCATTGCCCTGCAAAAAAAAAAAGAAAGAAACAGCAGGATGGGCCCGTCTGGCTGGACATTGTAGAATTCCAGGGCTGCAAAGAAGACCTCTGAGGATGCCAACAAATCCAACTCATACCTCTCCAAAAAGCCTCTCTACAACATCTCAGTTAAGTAGTCATGAAGCCTTTGGGTGAAGATGTGCAGCAAGGAGGACCCGCCACCCCTTACAGCAACCGGTCTCACTGTCGGATAGTTCCATATCAGGAAGATTGTGTTTACAACTTGAACCTTCTCTGTAACAATGTTCCTAGTTCTGTCCCTGTGGGAGTCTACTGCCCTTCAAATATGGGAAGACAGCCATCCTCACCCACTAAGACAATGTACATAAAACATGTTCACCATCTATGCACAGAGTGCTATAAAAGCTGGGGCAGCTAGGTGGCGCAGTGGATAAAGCACTGGCCCTGGATTCAGGAGAACCTGAGTTCAAATCTGACCTCAGACATTTGATACTTACTAGCTGTGTGACCTTGGGCAAGTCACTTAACCCTCATTGCCCCACACCCCCCCCCCAAAAAAGTGTACTTACTACCACATGTAAACATAGTGCATACCTGGAAACAGTACTCACCCTGCTATAGAGCACATCTAACCAATAGTCCGCTACTTTGGCAACAGATGCATATACCTCCTCCAAGGTACTGCCCTTGAGGAACGCTTCAAACACTGACGACTGGAAGATTTTAATCAGCTGTAGCTCTCCACGCCTTTTGACCTCAAAGCCCTTTAGCTCAGCCAGGGAGCCATCTTCATTGAACACAGCATATCTGCAACAAATTGTGGGGAATCAGTTGGTGGACATGAACTTTAGCCTTCTCTTTTTTTTTACAGGTGGGTTACCGTGCCCCTCCCTGGCCTGCCTACTCTTCTTGAACCAATAGCATTTTTGTTCCCATAGGACCATGTTGCAGATGTACAGATAGTCCCATAACCATCCTCCACAGAAGTCCTATTCTGGATGTCTCATTCTGGCAAGGAAAAAACCCTGGGTTCTCAAAGGCTCTATAAGCTCTCACAGGTCCTATCAAGCTAGAAAGGCCTGGTGTTGGCTACTGTCTGAGGACCAGCTCCATTAAGCTCAAAGAGGCTCCTTACTGAGTTGGCTGAAGGGCAATGGATATTTTGGAAATGGCAGCTCTCAAAACTTAACTAACGGAGTTAGCAACAGAAAGGAACCTCAAAACCAGTAGCAAAAGCCCCTCCAAGAAATTATTCTTCACATTCAAAGTCTTTGGCCATCGATTCCATTGCTTTAGGAACTGGTAGAATTTCCTACTCTGTCCTGTTGGCTGATGGAAGTACTGGCTCCTCAACTTTAAGCCAGTCCATATATGCGAACCCCAACTGCAGAGACGGAATCCTACCTTTTCTTCAGTTTCTTCCCCTCCTCCTTGGAAGCTGGAAGAATCATAGCGAGGTACGGACCATCCACTTCAAAGAAGATGCTGTTTTCTGAGCGGGTGATGTAAGTGAGGGAAGTGGGCTCAGTGAGCTCTTGATATTGATCATTAGTGAAGCCTTCCTGTGGACCAACAAACAAAAATCTCTCTTCCATTCTACAGAGCTGAGATCCCCAGAGCTCTAGGTATTGCCCAAGTGGAAAGGGAATAATAAAATCCTTCGAAGGCCGCACTTATCCCCAATTACATGTAAAAATAATTTTTAGCATCCATTTTTGAAACTTTGTGCTCCAAATTCTCTTCCTCCCTCCCTCTCCACCCCATCCCCTTAAGAACACAAGCAATTCGGGGCAGCTAGGTGGCACAGTGGATAGAGCACTGGCCCTGGAGTCAGGAGTGCCTGGGTTCAAATCTGGCCTCAGGTGCTTAACACTTACTAGCTGTGTGACCCTGGGCAAGTCACTTAACCCCAACTGCCTCACTAAAAAAAAACAAAAACAAAAACAAAAAAAAGAATACAAGCAATTCAATCTAAGTTATATATGTGTAGTCATGCAAAAAATTTTCATGTTAGTCACTCTCTTTTCTTTCTCAAAGATCTGGGCATCCAGATCACAATCCAGCTATCTGCAGTTCTACTCTGCCCTTGAATCTCTCAAGCCCTTGTCCTCTGGCCTCAAGCTAACGCCACTCTCTGTGTTACTTCTACGGTCTTTCTTCTGCCACTCTCATGACTGTGCCACTGAGAGCCACTGGAGGAAGTCATGACCATGTTGACTTGGTCCACTATAAATTTGTTATTTAATCTCAACTTGGCTCTCATCACTGCATGATGATCCTCCATTATTCCCTGACTTACTCCCAGTCAGACTCCTTACAGGGACTATCACAAATCTTCTATCTTTAATGTCATCCCTCTTCATATATCTCAATCCGTTACTCTACCCACTACACCTTCTTTCTCCCTGAAGCAAAAATTCAAAAATCATTCCACTGACCTACAGTGAAAAGATTTTTGAAACTGTTTCTGCTTCCCCCTTTTACTGCTGGATATCATGACTGTTTATTATTAAGTTGTCAAATGTGTCAGAAAAGAGAAATGTTAGATTGATGTGGAATCATGTCAAATGAACTTGAGCCACAAAACAGCTTTGACTTCTCTGAGAGGAACTAAATACTAAGAGCAAATGATTTCCAATTTTATTTTTCTTTCTCTCATCTTGCATCTTCTACCTTAAGCATCTTCTAACTCCATGTCTCCTGCTTTCTGTTATACCACTCAGTAATAATGCTGATGCCTTCTGGGCTTCAATAACTCAATAAAGAGTCTATTTTTCATTGAAACACTAATGCATTATTGGTGGAGTTGTGAACTGATCCAACCATTCTGGAGAGCAATTTGTAACTATGCCCGAAGGTGTGTAATTTAAGATTCTAAATGTGGATTCTAATCTGTTCCCCCAGTTTGGGGGAAACGGACTAAAAATCACTGATAAAACGAGTTTAGGTTTTTAAGGGTTTATTGGAAAATAGAAAGAAAAAAGATTGAGAACAGAATTCTAACAGCCTGGCATTCCTATCTTTCCTCAAATTTCCTGTGAAGTCCTCTGCCGCCACCACCATCAAGTCAGGAAGCCCAAAAAAGCCAGCGCTCTCTGCGCAGGCTCCCTTTCCTCCTTCCTGTCTCCTCCCAGACCATAGGAGGCTCCTCAAGTTGATTGGCTGGTAGCCTTGATAGACAGCACCCATGAGCAAACGTCATTTCCTGATGCCAAGGAAAAGCCACAATGCCTCTGAGGCATTTTCCTCATGGTGGAGCTTTCCACAGCAAGTCTCCAGTAGGTGGCGTCATTCCAATAATTACAAAGGGCTATAAAACTGCATACTCTTTGATCCAGCAATACCACTATTAGGTCTATATCACAAAAAGAGCATAAAAAAGGGGAAAGGACCCACATGTACAAAAATATTTACAGCTGCTCTTTTTGTGGTGGCAAAGAATTGGAAATTGAAGGGATGCCCATCAATTGGAAATGGCTAAACAACTTATGGTATATAAATGTAATAGAATACTATTGTGCTGTAAGAAACGATAAGCAGGCAGATTTTGGAAAAACCTGGAAAGACTTAAGTGGACTGATGCTGAGTGAAGTGAGCAGAAGTATAAATGTCTTAAAGTATTTTCTGTGTGCCAAATAGAAAATAAAATTTCAATAAAATTAACATGGAAAAACAAAGAAATGGTCTGCATTTAGGTAATCTCTGATAGATACATTTAATTGTAATAATCAAGCTAAGCCCCAGGGAAAAGAAAATCTACCTCCTCAGAGAAAAAAGGAAGATGGGAGACTATGGGTATGGAATGCTGCATACACTGTCAGATGTGGCTAAATAATGGTTGGTTTTCCCAAATGGTTTTAAAAATCTTTGTTATAAGGGTCTCCTGGGTAGAACTTGTGTCACCTGAAACGGACTACTATGACAATTCAAGTTCTCTGAAGCAGTTTCCTCATCAGTACAATGGAGCTAAGAGTTGTAATATCTACTTCATGGCATTGTCACAAGGATCAAAGGAGATGATGTGTGTAAAGCACTTGGCTAATCTTGAAGCCTTATGTAAATATCGGCTATTCATAAGAAGGAATGGATGGGTCACAATCGTCAGGAGTGAAGGGAATCCTCACCCTCACAAACCCATGGGGTCCACCTAAACTTAAATGTATTCTTAGCTAACAGTTTAGCCAAGTGATTTCTTTCATTCCCTATTGCTTAAGTGTACTTCCCAATAAACTTATTTCTTCTTCTCCACTAACCACATCTTTTCCCCAGTTATCCAGGTCAATCTTGCTGTTTTTAATAATCAGATCCATTACTACTAGTCCAGGATCATCTCACTTGTCTCACCTAACAAAAAGTCAGTCAAGCACAATTATCTGCTGTTAGTCACTGCTTCCTTTTCTCACTTTTCTTCCCCACTTCAGATTCACCACTGATAATCTTGCACAAGAATGGTCAGTGTACAGGCTGGCTTTACAAATGGGATTGTATAGGGGCAGCTAGGTGGTGCAGTGGATGGAGCACTGGCCCTGGATTCAGGAGGTCCTGAGTTCAAATCCGGCCTCAGACACTTAACACTTACTAGCTGTGTGACCCTGGGCAAGTCACTTAACCCCAACTGCCCCACCAAAAAGACCCACAAAAACACACAAAAACAAATGGGACTGTGTAGTGTCAGAAGGTGAAAAAAGAAAGCACAATCTGTTTGAATGACAATCTAAGGGGCAGCTAGGTGGCGCAGTGGATAGAGCACTGGCCCTGGATTCAGGAGGACCTGAGTTCAAATCTGGCCTCAGACACTTGACACGTACTAGCTGTGTGACCCTAGGCAAGTCACTTAACCCCCATAGCACCCCCCCCAAAAGAATGACAATCTGCATGCATTTTTCACATGTGTGAAACACACATGTATGTATATATGATGTATGTATCATGTGTGCATATTCTGTATAGTTGAATGGGCAGATGATCCAGCTCATCCTCTTGGTCATTAGAAAAAGCAATCCTGCTAAGATTCCACCCTGACTCACCTTCACCATGATGTTTAACATAGCTCCAGGGTAGGAGATAGTCACCTTGGGCTTCTTTGCATTAGTTGACTTGATGACAAAATTTTCTGGGAAACTGTTAGGCAGGACACACCAAATCCCATCTGTGTCAAGCTCTAAAGGTCTCCTGTAAAGGAACGGCGAAGCAAAGACACATATACAATGCTGAGGTGGACTATAGGCCACCCTGATGAGGGCTGTCATGTACTTAGACCTAGAACACATGATCAGCATCAATGCCTGGTCAAAAAGGAATCAGTGAGGGGCAGCTAGGTGGAGCAGTGGATAAAGCACCGGCCCTGGATTCAGAAGGTCCTGAGTTCAAATCCGGCCTCAGACACTTAACACTTACTAGCTGTGTGACCCTGGGCAAGTCACTTAACCCCAATAGCCTCACCAAAAAAAAAAAAAGGAATCAGTGAGACTTTGTAAGGATGGATGGTATATGTCTGCCTTCTGCTTCCTGTGTTGTAGTAACCCCTGTTTCTATACAGTCACATCCCTGCAGATCTTACAATGAGCACCAATATTCCACTCTACCTTTATGCGTATCTTAGAATCACTGAGTTGGCAGGGGCCTTATAGTCCAACCTCCACCCACTATAAATATCTGACAAGGTATCAAAAGATTGTGAAGTGAAGAGAATGGGCAAAGAGGGAGCTCACAGGGAATGACCAAGGTCCTCAGGTGGGGAGAAAGCACGGGGGACTTGAAGAGGAGAGAAAGGTTGGAATAGCCGCTGTGTGTGGTGAAACATGGAACCACTTAGGAAAGAATAAAAGGGCTGCCTTGCTTCCCTGAAGACCCAGCTGCAGTTGGACGGCATGAATCAGTAATGTGCCCCAGCCCTACCACCTCTCAAACTCTATGGTTCTCTTCCTTTCCTAAACTTGAAAAATTTGTCTATATTTGCTACCTACAACTCCTTGCTGATGAGGTAATATTTGTAAAGGGCTTAGCACACTGCCAGTTACAGAGTAGACACCTAATAAAGGCTTATTCCATTCCCTCCTTCCCTCTGTCTCCTCGATATTGTCTCCTCTCTGGGTTTTCATGACATTACTCTCTCCTGGTTCACCTCTTAAGTGTCTGATCAGTCCCTGTCAGATTCCTCTGGTAGCTCCTCACTGACATCACAGCTCTCAACTATGAGTGTTCCCAAAGTTCTCTACTGGGTCCTCTTTTCTTCCTCTAGACTTCCTAGCTTAGTAACCTCATTGATTCCCATGGGTGTAGCTGGCATCTCTATGCAGATGACTCCCAGACCTAAATCTCCAGCCCCAATTACTTCCCAGAGCTTCTGTTTGGGATTATCACATGCCTGTTGGGCATTTCACCCTGGATGTCTCAGAGACATCTTTTTTTTTTTGTGAGGCAGTTGGGGTTAAGTGACTTGCCCAGGGTCACACAGCTAGTAAGTGTTAAGTGTCTGAGGCCGGATTTGAACTCAGGTACTCCTGACTCCAGGGCCGGTGCTCTATCCACTGTGCCATCTAGCTGCCCCCGTCTCAGAGACATCTTAAACTCAACATGTTTAAAACAGAATTTGTTTTCCTTCCCCATAAACTCTTCTCCTTTCTCAACTGTCCCCTTTCTGTCAAAGGTACCTCCATCTGTCTGGTGCCTGTCATCTGCAATCTTGGAGTCATCCTGGCTTCTTTGTTCTTCATCACCCATAGAGCCAATCAGCTACAAATCTTATACAACAGCTCCCCACATGATTGCCATTGCTCTCCCCACTTCAGCTCTCTCACCACATCTCTTCATCCTCCACAGGACTGCCAGAGTAATTACCCATAAATGCAGAGCTGACCACGTGACCCCCATTCAACAACCCCTATTACCTCGGATCAAATGTAAGCCCCTGTGTTTAGCCTGTAAAGCCCCACATACCTAGCTGCAATCAATCCACCTTTCCAGCCTCCATGGACATTATTCCCCTCTCTGTCACTCTGCAAAATAGTCAAACTGAGCTTTGCATTGGCTGTCCCCGAAGAGACCTGAAATACACTCCCTCCTCACTTCTCTTTCTTTCTGTTTTTTGTTTAATAATAAATATTTTTATCTATAGTTTTGAATACCAAATTTTATCCCTCCTTCCTTTCCCTAGGCCCTAAGCAATCAGATGTGGGTTATACATGTGCAATTATGTAAAACGTTACCATATTAGTCATTTTGCATAAGAAAATTTGAATATAAGAAAAAAATGAAAGAAAGTGAAAAATAGCATGCTTCATTCTGTTCCATCAGTATCAGTTCTTTCTTTGTCGATGGATAGTATGCTTTATCATTAGTCCTTTGGGATTGTCTTAGATCATTGTATTGCTAAGAATAGTCAAGTCCTTCATCAAACCATATTGCTGTCATTGTAAAAATGTTCTCTTGATTCTACTTACTTCATCATACATCAGTTCATACAAGTCTTTTGAGGCCTTTCTAAAATCATCCTGCTTGTCATTTCTCATAGCACAATAATGTTCCATCACTGTCATATACTACAGTTGTTTAGTCATTCACCAATTGATGGGCATTCCTTTGATTTCCAATTCTTAGCCACCCCAAAAAGAGCTGCTATAAATATTTTTGTATATTTGGGAATGTTTTGGGGATATAAACCTAGCAGTGGTATTGCTGAATCAAATATGTACAGCTCTATAGCCCTTTGGGTATAGTTCCAAATTGCTCTGCAGAATGGTTGGATCTTTTCACAACTCCAACAGTGAATTAGCATCCCAGTTTTCCCACATCTCCTCCAACATCCAATATTTTCCTTTTTTGGTATATTTGTCACTCTGACAGGTGTCCAGAGGACCAAACCAAGACCAGTGGGCAGATGTTATGAGATCTGAGCTGTACATGAAGGGCTTCCTTAGACAGGAGGCACAAGAGCCCATGGGAGGTACCTGAACTGAATGCTGCTTGAGGATCCCATATGAGAGATTTGCATCAGGTTTGGGAGGTGACCATTCATTACTCTTCAGGGCCCCCTTGACCCTAAGACTCGTATGACCCTCAGGAAAATTCTATGAACCTTTATAATGAACCTTATAGTGTGAGAGCATCCATTAGCTCCCCATTCAATCTGTCCTCCTCAGGCCTTCCACTTGTCCACCTTCCCAGTCCCTCCAAATATTTCCTCATGTTCCCCAGGGGCTGATCCATGGAATCTGCCTTTGACACTCACCCAATCTGCTCAATCAGCTCCCGGGCCTGTGTGATGATATTGGCTCCTGTGAAGCAGACAATTCCTGCCATCTCCATGGAATACCATCGAGCCCTGAAAGTGGACAACCCAACAGCTATATGAGGTACGAAGGTCACTAGGCAGGAGGGCTACATTTGCTGGAGCTGTGACCCCAAGGGCAGTCAAAAGAGTGAAAAAGAATCTGGGAGGGGAAACCAGACAACAATCTTCCAGCAATGGGCAGAAAAGGCAAGACTCTGATCCTAGGCAATAACCACCACTCCTCTCCCTTGAGGTTCACGACTGCCTCACGTGGTAGGAGGAGAATCCAGGGGTACAACTTCAGGGAAAGTAGATGGTTCTTTGAGGTCTCTGTGGATAGAGGTGCCACCAGAAAAGAGAGCCTTTCCTTCTTGCTCTCCTGTGGTTGTCTCTAGGTGCCAAACTATCATCACCTTCCTGCCTCCCTATCTCTGTGGATGACCCCATCATCCTGCCAGTCACCCACACTCAAAACCTGCGTCATCTCTCTCCTTAATCCAATCACTTGCCAAGCCCTGTAGGTTCCAGATACACAGTATCCCCAGCAACCATTCCATGTATGACATTCCTCCTTCCCAGGGCCCTTTTTCCATCCTAGTGACCCCTCCAGGACCACCGTTTTAGGAATGACCCCGGCCATGCTTCACCTCACTCCCTCCTGGACTTCCTCCAGAATCCTCCTTCTCTTCTGCGGCTACACTGCTCCCCCCCAGCCCTGGGCCTCCGTTTGTGTACTGCCTTCCCCATCAGGATGCAGGCTCCCTACGGAGAGGCACTGTCTGCCTCCTGTATTTGCAGCCCTAGTACATGGCACATTATCTGTCACAGAATCACTTAATAAACCCTCTAACTGTATTTGCAACCACTCTGGTTGAGGGTGGTGGGTCTCAGTTGTCATTTATGACCTCATCCTTCAATGATTACAATCAATAGTTTCCCTTTCTCCAACAATCCTCCTTAATGATAAGCCTTCCTAGCCACCCCTCCCAAATCGTTCTTACTAAGGAATAGCTGTAATCACAGAAGGCAGTGTGGTGGCACTGTCACTACACTCAAGTTCTAATCCCAGCTCTGTCACTTACTACTTCATCGGGGCAGCTTACAACCTCTCCAGGGCCCACTTTCCTTGTCTGTTAAATGAGGGAGCTGGAATAGCTGCTCTCAGGCCCTTTAGAATGCTAAATTATGAGCCTGTGATACCTGCCTCTCGAGGCTGCTGGGAGGCTCCAACAAGGTGATACATGTCATGCACACAGACCTTGAAGTGCTCCATGTAGGTTGTTACTCTTAGTATCCTGTCTCCCCTGGTGCAGAAATCCTGCTGGCTCCCCAAACCCTCCCAAGTTCCAGCCAAACTAGACTACCTGCCATCTCCCAGAGTTCTGAGCTTTTCCTTGACACAACTGGCTCATTCTGGAATGTTCTCCTCCCCATTTCTGCCTCTGGGAATCCAGGTTCCACTCCAGTTCCACCTTCTCCAGGAAGCCTTCCTTCCTTTCTCCAAGCCAGACGTCATCCCTCTTTGCTCTGAGTTCCCTCTGCACATGTAGTTCACAGATGTCATGAGGTTATCAGCTATGAGACATGGAGCCCAAGGACAAGGGGACAGGGAACTCTGTCAGCTGTACCTACATACCCTTTGCGCATCACATAGCCATAGAAAGAGTTGAGGATACACTTGTGAGCCAGCTGCAAGGAATCGTACAAGATCTCCATGTTCTTACATCGCTTGACTTCAGCAGCATCTCCCATCTCCATGGCAGCCGACAGCTTCTTCTTCCACACCTGAGTCAAGCACAGACAAAAGTCACCTCTAAAAAGCCTTTCCCTTTGAGATCAATCAATCCATAAGCCACAAGACAGTCACTGAAAAGTGGAAAATAAAAGGAAAATGCTTCATTCTCATTTCCATGTCTTGTCAAATTAAGTAATCCCCTACAGTAGTAGTTATACCGCATTTGTCCAGAAGCCAGACTTTGGTAGAGTCCCAAACCTGGTAATTGATGGGAAAAGTTCTATACCTATAATGGTCCTAAAGCTTCAGCCTGAAAGTCCCTCCATGTCCTGGGAGCCTGGCTGTTACTCAGAGACTTCCTGAAGGCTTTTTTCTAAAATAAAGGTATTATTATACCTCGTACATCTGGTTTCCTAGTTCAATTCTAATTAAAAGCAAACAAGGGGCAGCTAGGTGGCGCAGTGGATAAAGCACCGGCCCTGGATTCAGGAGGACCTGAGTTCAAATCTGGCCTCAGACACTTGACACTTACTAGCTGTGTGACCTTGGGCAAGTCACTTAACCCTCATTGCCCCACCAAAAAACAAACAAACAAAAAAAGCAAACCAGAAATAAATGAGGGGGCTGTTGCTAAAAAGGCAGATACCAAATCCCTTACTACAGAGTCAAATCCTGGATGTGCATAAAGACACCATGAAATCATCAAGAAAAGGTGACGCCCTGTTCAACCTCCACATGTTCCTTTGCGGTAATGGACTTTGGTGTCTGTCTGCCTTTTAGCTCTGCCCCTACCACTGTGCTGAGCCCTTCAGTCTTTCAGAAACATACTGTCTACTTCTTTGCCTTAAATGGAGGAAGAAAACAACACATTTTAGAGAGATTTTTATCAAAAATGCTTACAATTAACATAGTTTTACTGTCTGAAGGGCTCTGCTTTAGAAAATCTGCTTAATGAAGTGAACACGGTACTCCTGGAGCATCCTAGTTAAATTAGGTGTTCCTGGGGACTACCATAGATCCGATTTGCTAACCGATTATGTTAAACACATAAAAAGGAGAAGCACTCAACTCTAAGAGCTCTGCATCAGCACCTCAGGATAATAATAATAATGGTGGGGGTGGTGATGATGAAAATAGCTAACATAGGCAGTGTCCATGATGTGCTGCCAGGAATGGTGCTAAGTGCTTTACACATATCCTATTTATCTTCACAACAACCCTGGGAGGTAGATTCTATTATTATCTCCATGATTACAGATGAGAAAACTGAGGCAAACAAAGGATATGTGAATAAAATTCTCTCTCTCTCTCTCTAGAGGAGATCGAAAACATTTGACCTGCACAGGAAGAAGCCCTTACTGAGACAGGTTCACATCATACCATTGATTGGTTCTTCACTTCTCAGAGCCCAAGGAACTGAAGGTCACTGTCCTTCTGTGTGTAGCCCAGGATGGGCCCATCAAAACTGATGGAGCCCAATCAGTGAGACAAACCAGTTATCAGGACAGAAGGGGAGAGGGGTAAGGAGGAGAGCCATTTCAGAAATGGAACTCAGCCAAGACCTCTCCCAATATTGTGTCTCTCCAGGGCCTCCAGGCAGGCCCTGACCTCTGTACCTTATGTAGACCTTTGAACTCATAGCGTCGGTCTCGGAAAGCTCTGACTGTGTCTACGTAGAAGGAGTTTTCCCGCTGGCAGATGGTGGTGAGGCGCTCTTCCACCTTAGTGATGTGGATCTTCTTGTAAGCTTTCCGACAGTAATCTGTACCACAATGAAAATACAGGACAATCAGTGAGACAGATGTCTCAGGCCTCCTTGGCAGGCCACAGAATCCTATGGTGAGAAGGGACCATCTACCCCAGCAGAATCTGAACAGGATTCTCCCAAAAGATGAAATGACTGGGGTGAAAGGTGATTGTTGAGATTATAACACTAGAGAGAGACCACAGCAGGGCACAAATAGGACATGTCACAGCCATACAAAGAAAGTCTAGTCCTACAGCAATATCAATTGTACATGCACACACTCAGGGTGATCGAAGAAAGGAGGGAGGATGCACCTGGACAAGTGTAGTTTAATTAGAAGCCTTTGTAACATATTAAGAGTGTTTCCCACGCAGGAAACCTGCTGTTTGGAGGGTCACTGCCAAATCACTCACCTGCCAGTCGTTTCTTCTCATATTTAGCCTGCTCTTCTCGGGACAGCTCATGAAACGCCCGGGCTGGTTTGTCTGGAAACAATGGGGGGAACTTCTCTGACTCCAGCTGCTGCTGAATACGATGATACTCACTGCGGCTGGCCGGCACTAGCAAGAGGATGAAGGCAAAATAGGTCAGAGGACAGGAGTCCTTTACAAAGCAGCTGTTTCTAAACTGAGCAGCTGTCTGTCCAATGAAGAGAACAATGACTAGTGCTTACTGAACTCTCCCCTCCACTGCCAAGTCATCTTTCGCTGACAGTTAGCACCTGGTTTGTTAAAGTCACAGGCAGCACAAGTGGCTTCATTCACCATGGCTGAAGGCTAGAGAATAAAAAGAGACACAGACAGAATGAAAGCTTTGACTAAACAAACTCCCAGCAGTTCAGATAAGAGAAGCTCGTCCTTACCTGCAACCTGTTAGTAAGGATAATGTTGGGGTACATGGCACCCACATCCAGGTGGTATATGAGAGGACACTCAATTCGATTGGGCACATCCTTAAGGGAGGTCAGTTTATTCTTAATTTCATCACACACCTACAGAAGAAGGAAAAAGAAATAGAAATTGGAAACCGAAGCAGAAAGACAGCTGTATTTAAGAAACCCAAACTCAGGCACAAGTTATGCTCTCATGCTCCTTAGCTAAACAAATTAACACAACTCAAAAGAACATTTACATGAAACCAAATATCTGCAAGGACCAGTGGTCAATATCAGTGTCACAGAAAGAGATGACAGCCTGTGTGTTCAAGGAGCATGCAGTCTAATGGGAGGAACAGACAAGTACACCAATAACTGATCCAAGTGAGAATGTGGTAAATGTAAGGAAAAGCCCTAGCAGAGTATGATGGATTACATGAATTAAAAAGGGTTTGCACAAACAAAACAAATGCAGCCAAAATTAAAAGAAAAACAAATGGAAAAAATTTTATAGCAGATTTCTTTGATCAAGGTCTCATTTCTCAGACATATAGGGAGCTAGACCTAATTTATAAAAATACAAGTCATGCTCCAATTGAGAAATGATCAAAGGATAAAAACAGGCAGTTTTCAGAGCTATCAAAGCAATCAACAGTCACAGGAAAAATGTTCTAGGTCACTGCTGATGAGAGAAATACAAATTAAAACAATTCTGAGATACCGCCTCACACCTATTAGATTGGCTAACATGACAGAAAAGGAAACCGACAAATGCTGGAGAAGATATGGTGAAATTGGGATACTAATGCACTGTTGGTGGAGTTGTAAACTCCATCTATGTCCAAAGGGCTACAAAATTGTGTTTACCCTTTGACTCAGCAATACCACTACTAAGTCTGTATCCCAAAGAGATCAAAGAGAAGAGGAAAGGGCCTATTTGTACAAAAATAATGACAGCAGCTCTTTTTACGGTGACAAAGAATTGGAAATCAAGTAGATGCCCATCGATTAGGAATGGCTGAACAAGTTGTGGTATATGACTGTGATGGAATACTATTGAAATATAAGAAATAACGAGCAGGATGGTTTTAAAAAGCTGGTAATTCTTAAATGAACTGATGCAGAGTAAAGTGAGCAGAACCAGGAGAACACTGTACACAGTAACAGCAATATTGTAAGGATGATCAACTGTGAAAGACTTAGCTCCTCTAATCAAGACAATGATCCAAGACAATTCCAAAGGACCCATGATGAAAAATGCTATCTACCTCTACAGAGATAGCAATTGATCCGCCCAGGCCAGCGCCCTGGAGAGGACACTCCAATTACTCCTCATGGGGCAGATACAACATGGGATGCAGCAGTTACCAGTTATAAGTCACTCAGGAGCTGTGGCTCCCGTATTGGACTGCACAGCCACACTGTGGCCTGTGGCTCTTCAAGGCGCTGATCCATGGTCGTCCGCGACTGATGGAGGCCTACACACCTCTACAGAGAGAACTGATGAACTCTGAATGCAAATTGAAGCTACTTTTTTTTTTACTTTATGTTTGTTTTTTATGTGTGTTTTCTTTTGCAACATGGCTAACATGGAAATGTTTTGCATATTACACTTCACATGTGTAATCGATATATTGTTTTACTTCTCAATGGCAGGAAAGAAGGAGTGAATTTGGAACCCAAAATTTTAAAAAGTGAATGTTAATTTTTTTATATGTAATTGATAAACATTTAATAAAATAAAAATGTTTTAAAAATAAAAAATAAAAAAATAAAAAGAAGATTGCGATGGAAAATTTGAAGAGGCAGATTCTTTTTCAATTCAGGAGAAGGTTTGATGTCAGGGAAGGCTTTGTCAGGGAGAAGATTCGACAAAGAGAAATGGAGACACAGGACTACACTATAAACAACAGCATAGAGACAGAGAAGGCAAGATAGGAAGAAGGGAAGATTAGTGCAATTTAGGAGAGTAGTTTGAGATAAGGATGGAAAAGTCAGCTAGAGCCATACTAAGAAGAGTCTTGAATTGTAAAAGCAAGAGTTTATACCTTTTCTTTAAGTATAAGCAATGAGAAACCTACTGACACCTCCATGTGAACAGAATGATATATTACAATACTAACGGGACTGTAGGAAAACAGGCATAATAATACACTATTGATACAGCTAGGAACTAGCCCACCTGTTCTGGAAAATAATCTGGAATTATACTTTAAAAAGTAACTAAACTATACATACCCTTTGACTTATAAATACTACTATTAGGTGTATATCTCAAGAATGTTAAAGACAGGAGGAAAAAGTCCCATATATGTACAAATATTTATAGCAACACTTTTTATTGTAACAAAGAACTGTAAGGAAAATGCATCCCCATCAATTGGGGAATGGCTCAACAAATTACAGAACAAGGACCTAATGATAGTATTACTTACTACTCTATAAAAAATGACCAAGAAACTTGGGCAGATTTGTATGAACTGATGCAGAGCAATAGAAACAAAACCAAGAGAACCTACACAATGACCAAAATAATGTCAAGAAAATATGACCCTCATCTCTTAGCTAAGAAGTGATAGACCACAGAAAAAGATGTACATTTTCAGATGTGACCAATGGGACTAATTTTGCTTGACTTGTTATTTGTTACAAATTGGGGAAGTCACTGGAATGAGATAGATGGGGATGTGAAAAAAGAAGTGAAGATCAATAAGACATAGTTTTAAATTGTACAGAAAGAAGATTGTTTCTGCAGCATAAAGGATGGATTAAAGAAGGACAGATGGGGAGCAGAAAGACCAGTTAGAAGCCCATTAAACAGTCACGGTAAGAATATCCTTTGGTTGGAATTTACTCCAAGAAGAAATAGTAGGGGCTAAAAAGAAGGATCTCATCTAATTTCAATCTTCCCCAAGTTTCCATTGGAAGACAGTGTTTATAAATTTCATAAAAGAAGGAAAAAGCAAGTCCAAGGAGGATGGAAAGTAAGTAAGAAGCCAAACACAGGCATTGAGAGTATAATGAAACAATGAATATCTGGACATACACCAGGAGCTAAATGGTCAAAGCACATTATTTCAGAACTTTCTCTGGCCTCCCTCCTCTTGTTCTCCCAAAGGACCCTAGGCTGTTACCTCTTGGAAGTTGGTAACCTGCTCAATGGGCACATTCTCTTCTTCTTCAATAGCATGGCGCATGGTTTTCTCCACACGTTGCAGCAAAAAGTCAAAGGCTGTAGGATTCTAGCAGAAGAGACAAAGTGACATGAAAAAAGGAAGAACTGTTACTGCACTGACCCTAAGCTCCTACCTATGTCAAACTGCTTACCTGAACCAGCTTTTTTTTTTTTTTTGGAGGGGCAATAGGGGTTAAGTGACTTGCCCAGAGTCACACAGCTAGTGTCAAGTGTCTGAGGCCGGATTTGAACTCAGGTACTCCTGAATCCAGGGCCAGTGCTTTATCCACTGCGCTACCTAGCTGCCCCCATGAACCAGCTTTTTAAGACCAACTCATGTTATCTGCATTCTTTGGAGCTATGTCTCCTGACACAAGGACAAATGAATTAGCCTAAACTTTGCACCACAGGCTCCATACACACAACATAATTTGGAAGAGCTCTTTAAAAACTCCACACAGCAACTAGAAAATATGCCTTAATGTGTATGGAGTGCCAAAGCTATCAGCTACTTTTTTTTTTTTGCCCAGAAAATTATTTGAATTGTAATTGATACAATGCTATTGACAGGGGCAGCTAGGTGGCGCAATGGATAGAGCACCGGTCCTGGAGTCAGGAGGACCTGAGTTCAAATCCGGCCTCAGACACTTGCTTGACACTTACTAGCTGTGTGACCCATGGCAAGTCATTTAACCCCAATTGCCTCACCAAAAAACAAACAAACAAAGAAACAAACAATGCTACTGACAGGACAGAAAGCAATGCTCACATGTAGAATACTTTTTTGGGGGGTGAGGCAATTGGGGTTAAATGACTTGCCCAGGGTCACACAGCTAGTAAGTGTCAAGTGTCTGAGGCCAGATTTGAACTCAGGTTCTCCTGACTCCAGGGCCAGTGTTCTTTTCACTGTGCCACCTAATTGCCCTCATGTAGAATATTTTTACAAAATTATAAACATTTTAAAATATAAAATTAAATGTTTCAAGGTCAATACAAAATGCTTTTAAAGCTATGAATACCTCTCAATAATATTAAAAGTACATTTTTATAACAATCATACATCAATTTTATATATATCGTAATGATATTTAAATTTAATACAAGTATATTTTCTCAAAATGGCAATATCATTTTGATATTTGTTTTTGCTTAGATTCTAGATTTTTATACCCCCACTACATCTAAACTAGAAACATCTAAGTTCATGCTTTATTTATTTTTTTTTTCACCTATGTTTTCATGAGAGTGAGGAACTTTCAGAGTGGAAATACCCCCTACTGATGCAGATTTATAATTTGTCTAATTGCCTTGTACATTTCCCTTAGAGTATTAAGAGGCTGTTATTTGTTTGCCAAGGCAATATTTGAACCCAGGTATTCTTGACTCTAATGTTAGAAGCTCTGTAGCCCCTGACATAGACTGTGTCTACCTCTATGCTTGGTAAATATATGTTAAGTATTCAGTAAAATATTGCATTACACATAATTATAAAATTTTATGGAATTTTAGTTATTGATGACTAATATTTATATAGCATTTCAAAGTATTCGAGAACTTTATCTCATGATCTCATTTGAAGTTCAGAGTAATCTGCTATCAGGCACTTTTACAAATGGCCTATGGAAGCAATCTCCTCATGTTACAGTCATCTTGCTACCATGAGACCATGAACATCTTGAGAACAGACTGTTATTGCCTTTCAGCGCATCCCCAGTGATTAGCACAGTGCCTGGCACATGTCAGGCAATAAATGCTTGTTCATTTCATCTGGAATCCCTTGCTGATCCCCAGGGAGGCACCAACAAGGAAGGGTACTGCAGCAAAAGGGTCTGAACAAATGCCACCCTAGGCAGGAAGGGCCTTAGAATGCAAATAGAGGACAGGGATGATGAGGGAAGAGCTGCTATCTGCTTTGGCTTATTCTAGCTCTTGCCAATCACAAGGCAGGGACATGGATGTCCATATTCCCAAAGCAGCCAAGCAGGAAGCAAAAAGAGCAGGAAAGAGTTGTACCATTTTAAATCGGCAGGGGATGTCGCTGCGGAAGACGCCTGATTCCAGTGCCTCCACGTGGCCCCCAACATATGTCTCTGAGTCCAATACATGGCCATCTTCAGTCATCTTGTTGAACTCCTGCTCTTGCTTGTTAGGAAAAACGATGTTGGCATGGAAAGCCTGGACCATCAGCAAGGCTTCACACAAGGTCCCTGAACCCTTCCGAAGGACCTGCAGGGGGAAAACCAAAAGCCTTGAGAATGGCAATGTCTCACAAGCCACCAAACCTGCTTCCAATCCAGCCCCTGGAGTCATCATTGACCAGAAAGGGCCTGCCTTCCTCGTCACCACAAGCAACAGCTGCATGACCGACTGCCACCAACAGGCAGATGTGCACAAAAACCCTATGAGTAGCAGTACCCCTCAGGCCAGTGATACCAAAATAGAAACCTGAGGCCACTAAATCTATATTCCTTATGAAGGAAACTTTAGTGGGCCACATATTAACACTATGTTTTACTACATTTTTATGTATTTTGTTAAATGTTTCTCGATTACATTTTTATCTGGTTCAGGTCACACTTAGGAGTGTTTGATCCACAACAGGTCTGTGAGCCACATGTTTGATACCTCTGCCCCACACCACTGGTCCTCCTTCAAGCCTAGGCCTAACAGCCTTCATCCCTGAGGAGGTGGCCCCTGTGGGGAAGGCGCCAGCTGTCCTCACCGAGTGCCAACCAAATGGTACTCACAGGTAGGCATGCCTGGCCTGGCTGACACAGCTGGACCACCTGAAGAAGAGACAGGAGGCAGCACATGCCAGGCAAGACCAACTACCCCTGCACCTCAACCACCATCTCCCCTCAGATCTGGATGGAGACAGCCCAGGATCCAGAAAGCAAGAGTCTTGAGGATAGCAACACTTCCAGCTTAGTGCTTCCAACGATCCTCCTGGGAAGCAGCCCCGTGAGGAGATGCAGACTGGCCCTGCTCCTGCAAGTGCTACAGCGACTGAAGTCCCAGATAAGAAAGTTCTTGTCACCCATGTCCTTACACTGTTCAGAGAGTTCATCACCAGAAACGGACACAGTTTTACCACTGTAAAATGGTAAAATGCTGCTATTAAAGCAACATTCCCTTCTGCTTTGCTGCTGCACCCTAAGGACCATGGAACTTTTCCATCTGACTTGCAGCTGAAACCTTGCTGATGTGGTGTCTCCCCCATCAGAATGTGAGCTCCCAGAAAGCAGGCTGGACTCCCTTACTTCTCCCTGTGCCTCCCCAGAGCTTAGCATAGTGCTCTCACATAGGTGCTTTATTCATTGATTCACTCATGTCATTACAGCCTCTAGATTCTCTTTTCATTTGTTAGGATCTCTGTTGCCCTGGACAGGAGACGACATTCACTGAAGGAACTTAGTGATACCTACATTCTCTTTTTTCTTTTCTTTTTTTTTTTTTTGCAGGGCAATGAGGGTTAAGTGATTTGCCCAGGGTCACACAGCTAGTGTCAAGTGTCTGAGGCTGGATTTGAACTCAGGTCCTCCTGAATCCAATGCCAGTGCTTTATCCACTGGATACCTACATTCTCAAGCGACTCCTATTGCATCACTCCAGCCTTGTCCATTAGGAAGCCCTCTCTCTTGTCTGGCACAGAAGCCTCCCTGGATGTCCCTAACAGAGATACCCCACACCAATTAGGGCAAAGGTTACACTGACCTCATCTGGCTCCATGGGGATAATGGTGCACAAAGCAAAGATGAAGGGATGGACATACTTCATATACATGTAGTAAGTAGCAACAGCATCTGATACTGAATATGTCGCTAGTGTCTGGAAGAGAAGTGAAAAAACACAAATTAAGTGTGCTTATATAGAGCAGCAAACCCAAAGAAAATCTACAGTGTTGGTGAACACCCAGCAATGTCGGAGGAGGCACGACAGACTGAACCTTCTGGCCACTGGAGGTCAGTGGGAGACCTCAATGCAGCCCTACTGAGTGGCACGGTTTCCCTTCTTCTGAGTGGACACTCACCACCCGCCTCCCTGAAGACCCAGGACACCTAATGCCTAACAGCCTGCACAGGCCACTGGGTTCAAAGGTACCTGAGGCTCCTCAGTGGCCATTCGGCACATGTCCTCGGGGTCCAACTCCACAGGATCATATCCTAGCTTGGCTTTGGCTGCTGCTTTAAGGTTGTGGCTGCCCACTGGAAGGTAACTGTCCCTCTTTACCCATCTGGAAATGAGAAGAAAGGATGAAGACAAAAGGTCATCCCCGCACTAGCCCCGAGTGCCAGGAAGAGCTAACAAAGGCAGGCCACAGATGCAAAGAACAATGGACTTAGAGTCAAAGCACCTGGGTTCGAACCCTGCCTTTGCCTTGGCAAAGCACTTCATTTACCTCTGCAAGGAGAGAACAGTCAGACTAGGAGGCCTATCAGGAAGGCATCTTCTGAGCCCGACTCCCATGGCTGCTAGGACAGCCTCCTGCCCTGCCCTGGTCCCTTCTAAGAACCCTCTAGCACCAGAATTCCCTTGATGTGACATTCCTGGGGGAGCAAGAGCCACTGCAGCACCCACCTGAGACAGTCCATGTGGATGCACTGAGAGGACTTGTATTCCCCTTGGCTGTCCTTTTGGAATCCAATCTCCTGATGCATACTCAGTCCATGAACTGCTGCCCTCGCTTCCACAAACGGCCTAGGCAAAGACGGAAAGGGATGAGACAAGGCCCATGGGGAAGGGGGACAGCAGAGAATGCTCTTCCTCACTTATCTCCTCTTCCTTCTCCCCTCATGCCAAAAGAAGCAACGCAGTGAGGTGGGAAGGACACTGAGCATGAGACAGGAGACCCTGCCCTTCCACTTACAAACCAGGTGCTCCTCAACAGGCTTTTTAACCCCTCGGATGCAGTTTGTTCATGGGTCAAAAGGAGAAGATCCATACGCTACCTCCCTCAGAGGGTTATCCATGAAACTGCTGTAGAACCATAAAAGGCTAAATAAACATGAACTATTATTATATTAGGGCAGCTAGGTGGCACCACAGTGTATAGAGTGCTGGGCCTGGTGTCAGGAAGACTCATCTGAGATCAAATCTGGCCTCAGACATTTATAAGCTGTATGACTCTGGGCAAGTCACTTCACCCTGCTTGCCTCAGTTTCCTCATCCATAAAATGGGCTGGAGAAAAAAATGACAAACCACTACCATATCTATGCCAAGAAAACCATAAATGGGGTCATAAAGAGCCAAACACGATTGAAAATGACCAAACAAAAATTATTATATTATTACTACCACTGTAGTAAAAGGAAATGCTAAGGGGCAATTCTATGAACAAGGTGAATTCCAGATACTATCTCTCTTCATCCTACAAAGAATGAGAAAACTCATGCATCCAAAATGATGGGACTCACTAGGGTATGAATTGCAAAAATTGCAGCCATTTACTGTCTTTTCTTCACTCTACCACAGGTTTCTAGTGTCCTAGAATTGAGTCAAGGCTGGCTCTCTCTCCCCAGAATAGAATATACTCATTCCTGAGCAGCACAGCAATCCAGTCAATATAGTCCCTCTTTAATTCAATTCTTAGTTCCTCATGATTGTTAGTGAAGCTTTAAGTTTCCACTTACCAGTCAAAAAAGTCACCATTGTAGGTGACCATAATGGTAGGTTTGGTTTCCTGGACATGCTCAAACCATCTCTGGATTAAATGAGCCTGTAATCAGTAAAAGGATACAATAATCAACAGCTCTGTTTATCTTCTGAGAAGACATATTGGCTACTTCTTATACTGTCTTAAACACTCTTTGGTTGAAGGAACCTCAAGAAATCTTGCTCCTCTCCTATCTCTATCCCCAAGGTACCCAGATCCAACCAGGCACTCAACACAGGAGATCAGGTCTTCCCATCAAACTCCCTACCAATGCCTTCTATTGCCCCACCTAGTTGGACCCAGACCCCTATTGACATCCTTTCAAGAAAGAAACCAGAGCCCCCTGTTCCACTGTGACCCTCATGATCATTAACTCCTTTCCCAACAGTCATGGGCTGGGCTCTTCAACCAATACCAACTCCTAGACAAGGGACATGGCCACTAATATCACAGAGATGAACAAAGAGTTACCAATTACCAGTGGTAATAGAAGATCACCAGGACTTCACGTGTATATTATCACTGTGCCTTCTGGCCCACGAAGCCTGGTTATCTACAGAACATTACCCTCTCCACAGCCCCAGGCACTGCCATCTGACCTACCAATGTACCCATATCAGCCCTAATCACCCTCAATTAGAATGAGAGCTCCTTTAGAATAAAGACTTTCTTGCTTTTCTCCTTTTGTATCCTCATTGCTTTGTATACAGTAAGTACTTTTAAAATGCTTTTTCATTCCTTCCTTCCTAGAAAAATCTAATCCCTCCCATAATGAGATGAAAATTTTACTTTCAACTAAGTTCAATAAGGTACAATGACAACCCCTGGCAAAAGAAGTAGAAGCCAATTAGTATCTTCTTCCCACATCACAGAGTTCTTGGGCAGGGGGAGCACCCTAGAACTGAGAGAAGGCTGAGAGCTTCTCTTAAGAAGAAGGTGCTAGGTCAAAACAATCGTGGGGTACTACCTCATACCTATTGGATTGGATAATAGGACAACAGAGGAAAATGACAAATGTTATAGAGGATATGGGGGAAATGAGACATTAATACACTCTTGGTAAAGTTGTAAACTGATTCAAACATTCTGGAGAGCAATTTGGAACTATGGCCAAAGGACTATAAAACCATGCACACTCTTTGACCTAGTAATACCACTACTAGATTGGTATCCAAAAAGAGATTTTTTTAAAAAGTTGAATTAGAAATTGAGGAGATACCCATCAATTGGGGAATGGCTGAACAAATTGTGGGATGAGATTATTATGGAACACCATTGTGCTATAAGAAATGATGAGAGGGGCAGCTAGGTGGCACAGTGGATAAAGCACCAGCCCTGGATTCAAGAGGACCTGACTTCAAATCCGGCCTCAGACACTTGACACTAGCTGTGTGACCCTGGGCAAGTCACTTAACCCCTAATGTCCCGCAAAAAAAAAAAAAAATGATGAGCAGGATACTATCAGAAAAACCTGGAAAGACTTATATGATCTGATGCAAAATGAAATGTACTATATACAAGACTGAAGCATAATTTTTTTAGTTCTTTTTTCTAAATTTGTCTGTTCTCTTTCACAACCTGACTAGTATGGAAATGTTTTGCATGACTACATATGTATAACTTATATTGAATTGCTTGAGCTCTTAAGCGGGGTTGGGGAGGGAGAGAAGAAGAGAATTTGGAAGACAAAGTTTTAAAAATTGATGTTAAAATTTGTTTTTACATGTAATTTGGGAAAAAATAAAATTCTAAATAATAAAAAAGAAAAAGGAGGAGGTGCTTACCTCATCAGGTTCATTGAAGATACAAAAGGGTCCCTCATATTCTGGCTTAGGAGTGAACTCAAAATCTTCAATGTCCTCAGAAACAATCTCCCTGTTGGTGATCAGGTATCCCTAATGAAGTTGGTTAGAAACCTGCAGTTAAAAATACTGCTAGCGATGCAAATTAAAACAACTCTGGGGGCAGCTAGGTGGCGCAGTGGATAGAACACCGGCCCTGGAGTCAGGAGTACCTGAGTTCAAATCCGGCCTCAGACACTTAACACTTACTAGCTGTGTGACCCTGGGCAAGTCACTTAACCCCAATTGCCTCACTTTAAAAAAAAAAAAAAACCCTGAGGTACCACCTGACACCTATCAGATTGGCTAATATGACAAAGAAGGAAAACAATACATGTTGGAGAAGCTGTGGAAAAATTGGAACACTAATCCATTGTTGGTGGAGCTGTGAACTGATCCAACCATTCTGGAGAGCAATTTGGAACTATGCCCAAAGGGCTATAAAGCTGTGCATATTCTTTGACCCAGCAATACCACTTTGGGGTCTTTTTCCCAAAGAGATCATGGAAAAGGGAAAAGGACCCACGTGTACAAAAATATTTATAGCTGCTCTTTTTGTGGGGGCAAGGAATTGGAAATGGAGGGGCTGCCCATCAATTGAGGAATGGCTGAGCAAGTTGTGGTATATAAATATAATGGAATACTATTGTGCTGTAAGAAACGATGAGCAGGAGGAGTTCAGAGAAACCTGGAAGGACTTGCATGAACTGATGATGATGAGTGAGATGAGCAGAACCAGGAGAACACTGTACACAGTATCATCAACATTATGTGTTGATCAATTGTGATAGACGAGATTCTTCTCACCAATCCAATGGTACAAGAAAGTTCCAAAGGACTCATGATGGAAAAGGCTCGCCAAATCCAGGGGAAAAAAAAAGGAACCGTGGAATATGAACGCTGATTGGACCATACCATTTCTTTTGTTTTGGGTGCTGTTGGTTTTCTTTTTTGAGGTTTTTCCTTTTTGCTCTGATTCTTCTTGTATAACATGACTAATGTAGAAATATGTTTAATGTTATTTTTATATATATATGTATATATATATATATTAAAATCTATATCAGATTACCTGCTGTCTAAGGGAGGTGGGGAGGGAGGGAGAAAAATTTTAAATTGGAAATCTTATCTAAACAAATGTTGAAAACTAAAATAAATGAATGAATGAATGAATGAATACTGCTAGCAAAACCACAAACAAAACCAACTTACTGCCCAAAAATATGGCTGGCCAGTCTTACAAGATGTCTCTAAAGACAGTTCCATGACATCCTACCCTCCCAAAGAAGAGGCATTAAGATTCAAGTCCTAAGGCTAGAGGGGCTCCCTAACCTTCCCATACTGTTTGGGGAGTTGTAACCAATACAACTAGAAGTGACGAATGATGTTTCAGCCTCAGTTCTGACTTAGATTTCAAAAGCTAAAGCAGGGGGGCAGCTAGGTGATGCACTGGATAAAGCACCAGCCCTGGATTCGGGAGGCCCTGAGTTCAAATCCAGCCTCAGACACTTGACACTTACTAGCTGTGTGACCCTGGGCAAGTCACTTAATCCTCATCGCCCCCCCCCCCCAAAAAAAAGCTAAAGCAGGCACTCACCTGACCATCCACCATGTAAGAGATCATCATAATCTGGTCAGTCTCTGCATCCGGGAACTTGAGAGGTAGTTTGGTTGTTTCAATGTCAAATGCCAAAACTACAGGGTCCTATAAGTGACCAAAAGCACAAAGGGCTTAGTGGCCATCCAGCCGGCCTTCTTTTTGATCCTAACCTGGCCATTTCTAAGAGAAAGGAAGCCCAAGAGTCTCCTTTCTTGTCCCCAATGCATCTAGATACATAATGCTCCTTCGTTGGTGGACTTTGTCCCCAGATTCCAGTCCATTAGAGATGGCTGATATGAGCTCCCCAGCCTCATCTCATCGGTTTAATCAACATAGGCCAAAAAGTTGACGACACTTAAAAGCCCCTAAATCATTTCTGTAAAATGAAATGGTTTCAGCTCAGATTCTGGTGGAAAAGTGAACAACCAATTGATTTGCCCCCTTGTGGCAGCTTCCCCAACCATCAACACTGAATCTCATCTCTCTGGCTAAAGGGCAAGAGGTCCTATGGAAAGTTTGTCACAACCTCTGCTAAGAAAGTGCAAGTATTACTTACAGGTCGTTCAACAAGGTCATCTCGTCGAGTGATTTCAATGGGAAGGGAACTGCCTCGGTATCGAACATTATACCAATGAGCCTACAAAAGGGACCAAGGGAGAGATAGGTTGCACTAAATAAGGAATTCTGAATTTCAGGAAACACTTTTGTCCACATGCTCAGCTTCACCTCAGCATTTGCTTGACATCAAGGCCTTCCCAAAGAAAACAACATTCAAGCCTGGCACTCACCACGTGGATCTTCAGGTCAATGGACAAACGAATGTGGTAGGGAACATCGTACTCTCGCATGTCAACGACGTTGTCCAACTGATCAGCTATCTTCTTAGAGGCCCCTTCTTCATCAGTAGTTACACTACCCCCCATCAATGCACTCCACAGAAAAGGGAAAATAGTCATTAATTCCTCTATTCCCAACTGCAGACTTATAGAGATGAAGATAGGAAAGTCAGTACTAAGTGAATACGAATATCAAAACTGACTGAGTTCATCAGGACGGTCCTCAAAAATATGTCATTCTGGGACAAACAACCTTGAATAACAGCTCACAAACACTTGAAGATCTCTGCCAATAAAGAGTCAGGCCTGAGTTCCTGGGGAGAGGGGGCTGCTCCCCCAACTATACCCTATCAACTGCCATTCCCATGCTCCTACTCTCTTCAGAGTAGGAAACTGCTAACCCTAGGATCGCAAACCCTCTTTTGTCTTTATATACTTTCATATACTAAACAGAAAGTTCAAGAATCGGTAAATGATCAGAGCATTCTGAAAATCCATCTTCAGAACAAGTGGAAAGTTATAGGAGGCTTCAGTGTTTCTGACCTGACTGCCTTCTGCCTACAGCAGGATGTTTCTTCTGCTACTGCTACTACTATGACCACTAGAATGACTACCACTACCACCCCCACCAGTTCTTTTTTTTTTTTTTTTTAGTGAGGCAATTGGGGTTAAGTGACTTGCCCAGGGTCACACAGCTAGTAAGTGTTAAGTGTCTGAGGCCAGATTTGAACTCAGGTACTCCTGACTCCAGGGCCAGTACTCTATCCACTGCGCCACCTATCTGCCCCTCCACCGCTTCTTCTTTTTTTTATTTTTTTTATTTTTAATTTTTTTTTTTTAAGTGAGGCAGTTGGGGTTAAGTGACTTGCCCAGGGTCACACAGCTAGTAAGTGTTAAGTGTCTGAGGCCGGATTTGAACTCAGGTACTCCTGACTCCAGGACCGGGTGCTCTATCCATTGCACCACGTAGCTGCCCCTCCACCACTTCTTCTTTTTGTTTTTTTTTGTTTTTGTGGGGCAATGAGGGTTAAGTGACTTGCCCAGGGTCACACAGCTAGTAAGTGTAAAGTGTCTGAGGCCGGATTTGAACTCAGGTACTCCTGAATCCAGGGCCGGTGCTTTATCCACTGTGCCATCTAGCTGCTCCCTCCACCACTTCTTTTTTTTTTTTTTTGGTAAGGCAATTGGGGTTAAGTGACTTGCCCAGGGTCACACAGCTAGTAAGTGTCAAGGGTCCGAGGCTGGATTTGAACTCAGGTCCTCCTGGATCCAGGGCTGGTGCTCTATCCATTGCACCACCTAGCTGCCCCTCCACCACTTCTTCTTAAACCAACATGACCTTCTCCTACCTCTGCTTTTCCTTTTATATTCTTTCCCCTACACCTTCTATTTTCAGTTTTCACATGTCAGATTTTCCATAGTTAATATTTTCTGAATAGCATCCAAAACTGATAAAACTGATAAAACATACCTGGGACTAAAAATCAACTTCTGAGTTAACTATAACCAATCCACAAACACTTCCTTTAGTTAAAAAAGGACATAGGGGGCAGCTAGGTGGCACAGTGGATAGAGCACTGGCTCTGGATTCAGGAGTATCTGAGTTCAAATCCAGTCTCAGACACTTGACACTTAACTAGCTGTGTGACCCTGGGCAAGTCACTTAGCCTTCACTGCCCCGCAAAAACAAAAACAAAAAACAAAAAAAAGGACATAGGCATACTTTATTCCCTAGGACGCCATTTAAAAAAAAAAAATGCTGCTCTGCTGAGCACATCAAATATATTAGTACTTAGTCTGATTTCTCAAAGATATTTCAACCAAATGAAACCTGGCATTGTGCTGAACCTGTGGCCCCATAAGACCACATACCTGCTTCATTAGGATCAGGAAAATGGAATGGATATGACCTAGGACCTTGCAATTGTTCTTTTTGGGAAGATGAAGCCTACCTAGACAACATGGCTGTATAGGTATCACTGGTGTTGTCCCGCTCTCGATTCTTCTTCACAGCTGGGGAAATCTCCTTCCTCACTTTTACGAGGTCATCCACAGTGTTGAAAGAGAGCTTAATGTAATTTCGCTTCAAGCCTACCAAGTGATTTGGCTATGAAATGAAAATAAATCATGTTGATGAATGCAAGAAAAGAGATGTGACTAATGATGGGGAATTAAGGAGACCAAGAATGGCTATAATACAACCAAGACAAATGGAAACCAGTTTGGGGAAATTGGAGCTCTTGAGTGAGGGAGCACCTGACATTAACCCAAGCCAGTGTCCTTTGATGATCCTCCCAGCCCCAGCCCCTCACTGTTCTCCAGGCCACAAAGCAGCAAACTCCCTCACTTTCCAAGCCTCTTCTAGTCTCCCTGCTTCACAAACGAGCAGACAGCACTTACCAAGTCTAGATCCTCTTTAGGAACTGTCTCCAATTTGGCAATTTTCCCCTGAAACTTCTTAGAGAGAAAAGATGACACTTCCCGCTCACAACCCTACAATGAGATCAGAGTTTTAGCTCTTCCCATGATTAGAATCTACTGTGTCTCCTGACTTTCCACTCTAAAAACCTTCTTCTTTCCAGATTCCAAAGCCCCACTACACATACTTACCTTCCTTGTTGCTATGTAGAAATATGGCTTATAAGCCAGCGCCACCTGGAAAAGAACGAAAGTCATCACAACTCATCCAAGCATAAATTTTTTAAAAGGAGGCAAGGTGCTCTCTTGAGCATTCCTTGAGAGCAGCAAGGGACACACTACTCTTTCTACTCTGACAGAGCACAGTAAGGACAACACAAGGCCCCCACATAGAACATACCTAATGGAATAAGCCTTTATGAAGCACCTACTGTGTACCAGGCTCAGTATGAAGCACTTTGTAAATGTCTCATTTGAAGGTAGAGAAGTTCAAGAATAAACAACTAGGAAACTTTCTTTTCATTTATTTGTATTAGAATCTGAAAGTCAATCATCCTTACATGAGATAGTTATCCCTCAGCCTGCAACTGAACCGATTACATAATTTATTCTAATCCTCCTGAGTTCTAAAGCAATCCAAAAGTACATATGAATATTTCCTTATCAATTACTAAAATTGTAACATCTTTCTCATTAAACATTTAGCTCTGCGGGGTAGCTAGGTGGCGTAGTAGATAGAGCACCAGCCCTGGAGTCAGGAGTACCTGAGTTCAAATCCAACCACAGACACTTAACACTTACTAGCTGTGTGACCCTGGGCAAGTCACTTAACCCCAATTGCCTCACTAAAAAAAAAAATAATAATTGTTTGCTACATAATTTTTAAATAACGTAACAAATGATCAAAGGGGTAAATGCTTATTTATGTTTTATTTGTGAGAAAGATCACAATCAGTCACCTCCTATCCATCACTATTACTCTTTACTTCTCACTTCTGGAATACAGTCCTACCATTAAGAGGTCAAGATTACAGACAAGTCTCTCAAAAATATTCTTGTTTATTTGAAATATAAAGATTAAACCCAACCCTCTCACAGAATAAGTTCTTTCCCTCTGTCTTCTCACTATCTTGCTCCAGTCTTGTCAGGGAGAGTTGCTTCACAAATGGTGATTAAACCTCAGTAGATATGCAAACAGCAATTAAACATTCCTCCTCCTCACAGATTTCTCATGATCAAAGTTAAAACTCAAAGTATCCCTCGCTGACTTCCTAAAGGAATTGCAAACTGTTACTATTAAGATTTCAAAGGGGCAGTTAGTTGGCACAGTGGATAAAGCACTGGCCCTGGATTCAGGAGGACCTGAGTTCAAATCCGGCATCAGACACTTGACACTTACTAGCTGTGTGACCCTGGGCAAATCACTTAACCTTCACTGCCCAACAAAAATAAATGAATGAATAGCTGTGTGACCCTGGGCAAGTCACTTGACCCCCATTGCCCCGCCAAAAAAAAAAAATGAATGAATAAATAAATAAATGGATGAATGAATGGATAAAGTAAGATTTCAATATAACCTCTTTAGTAGAGACTACTGGAGTTGGTGTTACCTATTTAAACAGCAACAAAAACAATTAACTTACATTATAACTACTTAAGGGGCAGCTAGGTGGTGCAGTGGATGGATTACTGGCCCTGCATTCAGGAGGACCTGCCTCAGACACTTAACACATACTAGCTATGTGACCCTGGGCAAGTCACTTAACCCCAATTGCCTCACCAAAAATAAAGAAACGAATGAATGAATAAACATTATAACTACTTATCAAACATAAAGAGCAAAGTAGAGCTAAAAGGGACTTCAGAAACCATCTATTCCAATCCACTTATTTACAAATGAGGAAACTGAGTCCCATGAAGGACAAGTGATTTGGCCAAGGTCTTGCACTGGAAGTTGGATACATAAAGAAATGCCAACTGAGCATGAGGAGATTTGGCGAGTTATCTCTTCTCAGTCTGCTACAGGCAGAAGTGCATTGACACCCACACCTCCTACATCACAGAATTTCTGTCAGAAAGCTCTTTGGAAGCCATCTCGTCCAACTTCTAAGTGAAAAGGAATCTCTGACAAGTGATTGTCCAGCCTCTGCTTCAACCACCACAAGTGAAAGATAACCCACTGGGCTGCCCTTGGCTCAGATAAAACAACGCCAAATCCCCAAGGGGCGCCGAGGTTCCTCATGGGAGAGACCCACTTACCTTAAATCGGTTGCCATCGTCTTGGATGAAGTAGTAATCCACTGCACTGACCAAGCGCTTATCTTCATCTAAAATCTCAGTCTAAAAAGAGAAGGCAGAAGTCTGCATTGTTAACGAGGTCCTCTTTACAAATCAGACCTAAATCTTTAGAATAGTAATGGCTCCTTTTTATCAAAAGTTCTATCTCTGGGGGCAGCTAGGTGGCGCAGTGGATAGAGCACTGGCCCTGGACTCAGGAGGACCTGAGTTCAAATCCAGCCTCAGACACTTGACACTAGCTGTGTGACCCTGGGCAAGTCACTTCACCCTCATTGCCCTGAAAAAAAACAACAAAAAAAGTTCTATCATTTCTAACCCTTAGGTTATATTATATATTCTAGAAATAAATTAGTTTCACCCACTGTCATTCTAAGCAACCAGCCTCATTCACAAGAGTCTCATTAAGACACCTTCCAACCTTGGAGTGCAGGAGTTTCCCCTCACCCTCCCAATACCCCCATGAATCATTCTCTTTCACAACTCATTTTCCCATACAGCCTCTCTGCTGCTTTCCTGAAAAGATTGTTCTCTGAACCTTCTTAACATTTTGTTAGGTGAAAGTTGGAAAGATTCCAAAACAATCATTTCAAGCCTTTTCAACAATCCCACACAGAGCCCCTACAAAACAGAGCCTCCCACTACCTGTCTCTGTCCCCAGGACAAGAATTACCAGGTAGCAATAACAGCTGGCATTTACAATAACTTTTTCTTTCTTTCTTCCTTTCTTTCTTTCTTTCTTTCTTGTTGGGGCAATAAGGGTTAAGTGACTTGCCCAGGGTCACACAGCTAGTGAGTGACAAGTGTTTTAAGGCCAGATTTCAACTCGGGTCCTCCTGAATCCAGGGTCAGTGCTTTATCCACCATGCCACCTACCTACCCTACAATAACTTTTTATGGAGGCAGTTAGGTGGTGCAGTAGATAGAGTACTGGGAGTCAGGAAGACCTGAGCTCAAATCTGACTTACTATCTGTGTACAGACCCTTGGAAAGTCACTTAACCTTTCTTTGCCTTAATTCACTGGAGAAGGAAATGACAAACCATTCCAGTATCTTAAACCCATGGGCAGTATGGTCTACAAGGTCATGAAGATTTGGATGTGACTGAACAATAACAAACTTTTTACACATTATTTCATTTAATCTTCATAAAATAAGTATTATTGTTATTATTACTATTTCATGAGAAAACCGACTGCCAGAGAAATTAAGCTCATGGTCACATCGCTAGTAAGCACTGGAGGCAGGACTAGAAACATAAAGGCTACATTTCCCCTTCACTGGCTGATCTAACACCCTTTCCACTTCCCACTAGATCGTGCCATCTCCCCAACAGTACATAAAGTAGAGATGCCCCTGGCCTAGAAGTGATGCAAAGAAAAGAGAAAACCAAGTAGCTTACCGGGTGCATATTGATTAGCCAGCCAGTCTTCTCTTCAGGCTCATGTAGTCTTTCAAAACCAAATCTTGCATCCATCTTGTCTGTCCACTGACTCCGCTCCAAGCGCTTGAGGGCAGAAAGTGAAGGGGTGGAAGAGCCATCATCCCTGAGGTAAAAAAACAAATGGAAAATCCATCCTCTGTGTTTCAAGATGACATCACACACTAAACCCAGACAGAAACAATCCTCTTTTATGTGATTAAATTTTTTTGGTTGTAGGATACAAAATATGGAGCATTTACATTGATTGTGAAACCCCTAATTCCTCTTTATACTTCCCCATGACTAATCAATCATCAATTACTATTAATTTTTCCTTTGTCATGTCCACTGGACTGATGTCATGCCACTGTTATCACCCTGAACCAGCTATTTATCAGCTCACACCTGGATTATTACAGTAGCCTCTTAACATGAAGAACTGTGCTTTAGGAAGATGGTGGCAGCAAGTGGGATGACTCTGGTGAAGGAAAAGATTGATTACAGGTAACTAAGAGACTACCGTAAATGTCCAAGGAAGAGGTAATAAGAGCTTCAGATTAACAAATATTTATTAAGCATAAAAGAAAGATCCAGTCCTCAAGGAGCTTATAATGTATTGTGGAGACTAAGACATACAAGTAAGTTAATGACAATGGAAGGCAAAATGAGTGCAATAGAAAGTATAACAGAAAGCTCCAAAGATGCTATCAGAAATCTGAAAGGGAGAGAACAAAGAGCCTCAGAGCTGGAGAGGGCCTGATACTATCCAGTTCAACTCATACAACAACGGGAATCCTTTCAACATAATCTCTAACAGATGGTCATCCAACCCTGTTTGAATCAAACAAGCAAATACATATTAAACAGCAATTATAGGGGAGCAGCTAGGTGGCGCAGTGGATAAAGCACCAGCCCTGAATTCAGGAGGACCTGAGTTCAAGTTTGGCCTCAGACACCTGACACTTACTAGCTGTATGACCCTGGGCAAGTCACTTAACCCTCATTGCCCCACAAAAACAAACAAACAAACAAAAAAATAAAACAGCAATTATGTGGAAGATGCTAGAGTAGACTACAAAAACCAAAGGAAAACAGTCCCTCTCCTCAAGGAGCTTACATTCTATCATGCCAAAAACATATCCTTGTGAATATACAAAACACATATAGAGCAGGGAGACACAAGATAATCTTAGAGGGGAAGGCCCAAGCAAGTAGAGAATAGCTTAAGCAAGAGAAGACCCTAAAGTAGAATCTTGAAGAAATCTAGGAATTCTAAGAGACAAAGGTGAGAAAGTAAAACACTCCAGGCATGGGAAACCAGTAGTGCAAAGGCATGGAGACAGGAGATGGTGTATGATGTGTAAAGAGTATGGAAAGAAGTCATATAAATAAGGCCCAAAAAACGGAGGAGCAATGGGATAATCAGCTTTAAATGTCACAGTTTATATTTGATCCTGTCGGTAACAGGGAGCCGTTAGAGTTTACTGAATAAGGAGTTGAAATGAAAATCAGAAAAAATGCTTTGAAAGCTGCATGGAAGATGGATTAGAATGGGGAGTCCTAAGCAGGGTTATTAATTTAGAAACTATTCCAATAGTTAAGGCAAAAGATGGTGACGGCCTGCACTGGAGTGGAGGGAAGAGGACCTCTTTAAGAGACCTTGTGGAGATAGCAACTGATCTGTCATGTGGGATGAGTGAGAGTAAGGAGTTAAGGACGACCTGGAAGGTGTGAAACACAATGACTGGAGGAATGGTCTCAACAATAAAAGAGAAGTTTTAAAGAGGGCTGGCTTGGAGAAGAGGTGGAAGACAATGTGTTATATCTATTAACAGACCATCTTTGTCTTTGTCTGTTAACAGCTTAAGAAGGAGATGTCAATGGGGCATCTGCTTAGAAATGTCCAATAGGAATAGTCTACCTTTCAGATCTTTGGAAAGGAGAACAGTTTATGACCAAACAAGAGATAAAGAATATTATGAAATGCAAAATGGATTATTTTGATTACATTAAATTAAAAAGGTTTTGTACAAACAGAAGCAATGTATCCAAAATTAGAAGGGATGCAGAAAGCTGGGAAACGATTTTTATAGCCAGTCCTTCTGATGAAGGTCTCATTTCTAAAATACATAGGGAACTAAATCAAATTTATAAGAATCCAAGTCATTCCCCAATTGAGAAATGGTCAAAGGATATGAACAGGCAGTTTTCTGATGAAGAAATCAAAGTTATCTATTCCCATATGAAAAAATGCTCAAAATCACTATTGATTAGAGAGATGCAAATTAAAACAACTTTGAGGTACTGCCTGACACCTATCAGATTGGCTAATATGACAAAAAAGGAAAATAATAAATGTTGGAGAAGCTGTGGAAAAATTGGAACACTAATGCATTGTTGGTAGAGCTGTGAACTGATCCAACCATTCTGGAGAGCAATCTGGAATCATACCCCAAGGGCTATAAAGTTGTGCATACCCTTTGACCCAGCAATACCACTTTTGGGTCTTTTTCCCAGAGATCATAAAAAAAGGAAAAGGATCCACATGTATAAAAATATTTATAGCCGCTCTTTTTGTGGTGGCAAGGAATTGGAAATGGAGGGGCTGCCCATCCATTGGGGAATGGCTGAACAAGTTGTGGTATATGAATGTAATGGAATTCTATTGTGCTGTAAGAAACGATGAACAGGAGGAGTTCAGAGAAACCTGGAAGGACTTGCATGAACTGATGAAGGCAGTAGCCACTTGGAGCTCCTGACATAATCACTCCAAAAAACTCCAAATAATGCGATAAGACAATTCCTGGAGCAGCAGAACCCACAAAGGATGGGCTGAGACCATTTTCCAGCCAAAGATGGCTTAGAAGTTCTACAGGAAGGGTCTGCTGTACTGGGGTGGAAGTGGAGCCCAACTCTGCAGCTGAGTTGACACAGATCCAGCCCCAGGCCTCACCGGAGAAAGAGACTGCCAGAGCCTCTGCATCAACTGCAGCTGTGGCTAACTCAGCTCACAGTTTGGTGAGAGGGTCGAGCAGTTGGTTGGGGGGAGATTACTGGGGTCTCTGCTGGCACTGAGGTGGAACTCTGATGTTTTGCCCAGGCTCATATATAGGACACAGTCTTGGGTGGCAGTCCCAGGTGAGGGAAGGGCACAGGCATGCCCGTGCTTGCAACCGAAGTGAAACAGATTTGTTTCCCAGTTAAAGACAATCCCAAAGGACTACTTATGAAACATACTATCCACCTCCAAAGAAAGAACTGATATTGATGAAACACAGACCGAAGCAGGCTATTTTTCACTTTCTTTCATTTTTTTCTTTTATTCAAGTTTTCTTATACAAAATTACTAATATGGTAATGTTTTACATAATCACATATGTATAACCTATATCTGGATCATTTACCACCTCAGGGAGGAGTGAAGGGAGGGAGGGAAGGAGGAATAAAAATTGGAACTGAAACTATAAATAAAAATGTTTATTACTTAAAAAAAAAAAGAAATGTCCAATAGGCAGTTTGTGATAGATTAAGGAGACACATCTGGGAGCCATCTGCATAGATGATAACTAAAACCATTTAAAGCTGATGAAGCTACCAAGCAACAGCAATGTAGAGAGAGCAAAGAAGAGAGGGGATCCAGAGCACCAATCTTGGACATACCCATAGAGGCATGACCTGGAAGAGGATCAGGCAAAGGAGATGGAGAAGGACTGGTCAGATAAACAGTAGTAGAACCAGAAGAGGGCCATGTCATGAAAATCTAAAGCTCATCAAGAGAAGGTGATCAATAATGGCAAAGGCTATAGAGGTATCAAGGAGGAAGAAGACTGAAAAAAGGCCATTAAAAGAGGCCAATTAGGGTGGCGCAGTGGATAGAGCACTGGCCCTGGAGTCAGGAGGACCTGAGTTCAAATCCAGCTTCAGATATTTAACACTTACTAGCTGTGTGACCCTGGGCAAGTCACTTAACCCCAATTGCCTCACAAAAAACAAAAACAACAAAACAAAACAAAGAGGCCAATTAAGAGATCACTGGTAACTTTGGAGAGAGCAGTTTGGTTAAGTGACTAGATCAAAAGGCAGGCGGCAGAGGATTTGTAAAAGAGTTAGAAGAGAAGTGCAACCAATAAACAGCTTTTCCAAGGAATAAGGCTGTAGAGGGAAGAAATATAGGATGCTGTTGATGAGGATTGCAGAATCTAGTATTTGTCAGGTTTTGGGGAGAACTGGGGTATTTGTAGGCAGCAAGGAAGGAATCAGTAGACAAGAGACTGAAGCCTAAAAGGAATGGGATTAGGCTTACATGAAGAGGGGATGGCCTTAGAGAGATGTAGCAACTCTTCAGTAGAGACCGAAGTAAAGGCAGAGATAATGAAAGAGAACATTAAAAATTAAACTGTTTATATTTTATCCCATGGCAACAGGAAGCCATCGGAGTTGGTTGAGTAACGTAGTCACATGGTCAGATATGCACTTAAGGAAAATGTATTTGGCAATAGCATACAGAATGAACCCAGGTGGTAGATGTTTGAGTGGAGAGAAGGGGTAAGATTACAGAGGTGATATAACAGTAGAAAGGGCGAGATCTGGCAGCTGATTGGACATACGGGGTGAGGAAGAGTAAGGAGTCCAGGACGATGCCAAGATCATGAACCTGAAACACTGGAAGGACGATGGGACTGCTGACAGAAATAGGTAAGTTTGGAAGAGGAAAGGGTTTAGGAAGAAAGATGAGTTGATAATGAGTTGTATTTGAGATGTCCAATAGGCAACTGGTCATTGAGAAGAGAGATAGGGGCCAGATTATAGATTTGGGAGTTATCTACAGAGAGATAATAGTTAAACTCATGGGAACTGATGAGGTTACCAAGAAAAAGAATATTGAGAAAGACAAGAGCCTAGGACAGAGCTTTGGGGAACACCCACAGTTAGGAGGGCATGGTGTGGATAAGCCAACAAAGAAGGTTGAGAAGGCTTGATCAGGCAAGTGTCACAAAAGCACAAAGAGAAAGTATCCAGGGAGAGAAGGTGTTCAGTCCATAAACATTTATAGGGGGCAGCTAGGTGACACAGTGGATAGAGCACCGGCCCTAGATTCAGGAGGTCCTGAGTTCAAATCTGGCCTCAGACACTTGACACTGGCTGTGTGACCCTGGGCAAGTCACTTAACCCCAATTGCCTCACCAAAAAAACAAACAAACAAAACAAATAAACAGTTATAAAGTGCCCACTATGTACTAGGCTCTGTGCCAAGCACTGAGGATACAAAAACAGTCCTTGCTCTCAAAAAAAGGCTTCCTTTAGGAAGGATTCTAGCTGGGACTGGAAGGAAGTCAGGGAACCCAGATGTAGAAGTGTAGGGAGAGCATTCTGTGAGTGCACAGCCAGTGTTATTTGATCCTAGAAGCAACAGGGGATTAATTCAAGGTAGGGGTAGGGGTAGTGACCTGATCGTACTTGGCTTTAGGAAGATCACTTTGACAGCTGAGTGGAACTAAGCAGAAAGTGGAACAGTAGATAAAGTGCTGGGCCTGAGGTCAGAAGAACTGAATTCAAACCTAGCTAACCTTAGACAATCACTAGCTTTGTGACCTTGGGAAAGTCACTTAATCTCTATTTGCCTCAGGTTTTTTTGCCTGTAAAATGGGAATAATAACGGCGCCTACCTCAAGGGGTTGTTGCAAGAATTAAATGAGATAATCATTGTAAAGTGCTTAGAACATTGCCTGTCACATAGTAGGCACTCTATAAATATTAGTACTGCTACTATTACTATTATTAGGATGGACCAAAGTGGGGGAGAGACCAGTGGCTGGCAGACCAACAGGCAGACTGGTACAATAGTTCAAGCTTGAAGTGATGAGGGCCTCCATCAGGGTGGTGGCAGTGTCAAAGGAGAGAAGGAGAATATGGTAAAAAGGTAAAACTGACCAGTCTTGACAAAAGATTGGATTGAAGGGTGGGGAGTGGGAGGGTGTAAATGTGGTATAAGAGAATATGAGATGAATTGAAGATGACACATAGCTGCTGCCTGGGTGCCTAGGAGAATGGTGGTAATCTCAACAGTAACAGGGAAGTTAGGAAGTAGGGAGAGTTTAGGGGAAAAGATAAGTTCAGTTTTAGACACGTTGAGTTTAAGATTCTATGGGACACCCAGTTTGAGATATCCAATAGGCAGTTTAATATAGTCAGCAAAGAAGTCAGGCCTGGGATAAGCAGATATGAGAATCATCAGCACAGAGATAATTGAATCCATGAATCCATGAAAGCTGAAATCACCAAATGTGAAAAGAGGGAAAAGAAGGCTCAGGACAGAGCATTGTAGGACACACTTGGAGGGCATGACTTGGAATGAGGAGTCAGATAGGGAGAAGGAGAATCAAAAGAGAATAGTTTGGGGGCAGCTAGGTGGCACAGTGGATAAAGCACCGGCCCTAGATTCAGGAGGACAGGAGTTCAAATATGGCCTCAGACACTTAATACTTACTAGCTGTGACCTTGGGCAAGTCACTTAACCCTCGTTGAAGTCACTTAACCCTCGTTGCCCCAACAAAAAAAAAAAGAGAAAGAATAGTTTCCATCAAAAGGGGGGGGGGCAAGCCAGGTGGTGCAGTGGATAAAGCACAGGCCCTGGATTCAGGAGGACCTGAGTTCAAATCTGGCCTCAGACACTTGACACTTACTAGCTGTGTGACCCTGGGAAAGTCACTTGACCCCAACTGCCTCACCAAAACAAAAACAAAAACCTAGCCCACAGAGAGCATCAAGGAGCAGTTCAACAGTGTCAAAGCTACAGAACGGTCCAGAAGAATAAGAATTCAGAAAAAAGGCCATTAGATTTGGCAATTAAAAGATTTGGTTGAATGATGAGATCAGATGCCAGCTGGTGTGTGTGGAGTTAAGAGCAAAAGGAAAGAAGTTAGAGGTACCTCTTGTAGATAGCCTTCTCAAGGAGTTTAGCCACGAAAAGGAGAGATCTGGGATAACATCTATCCAGGATGGATGGATCAAGTGAGGGCTGCCTAGCTTTGTAGGCAGTGAGGAAGCAGCCAATAGGCAAGGAGAGATTGAAGATTAATTAAGTGAAAGCCTGAGGATGAGAGAGGAGACAATTTTCAGAAGGACGAAATGGGGTTGGCCTTGGACAGAAGGGCCATCTTGGTCTCAGACACAGATAGCAGAGGGCATCTGGGTGATACCATGGGAGGAAGAATGGAGAAGAAGGAACTGGCGAGGAACGGCTTCAATATTTTTTTCAGTGAAACTTGAGGCAAAGTTTTCAGCTAAGAGTGGGGGAGGGAAGGGGAGTCACGAAAAGGTTTGGAAGGTAAAGAGGGTTGGAAGAACCTCTGCAGTGCATGGGATAGTGAGTTAACTAGGGACTGCTTTGCAGCAAATCGAGCAGAGGGAGATGACCGACAATGGAAAGGTCTCTCAGTGCTGGACAGATGAATCTGAGAATGGCCGGCATGGGGAGATGGGTGACATAGGAACAAATTAAATCCCAAAGGAAAGACCAACTACCAAGAGGGGATGCAGGAGGCCAGAGCCCCGGGGACAGCAGCGTTGAAGGAAAGGCGGCAGCCAAGGAAATGGGAAAACAGCCGGAGGGAGGAGACCCGTCTCAGGTGAAGGACGGAGACCCCTGGACACGGCGACTGAGCCAAGGGGAGTAACCCTGAAGAAAGGAGAAATCCGGGGGGTTGGATGTGGTTGGGTGGGATGGGACTCCCAGGAATCAGACCACCCAGGAGGGTCTGGGGCTCCCAAATCCGGGTGCGGGGGGGAGGGATCCCTAGCATTCGGGGTTCGGTGTACACAGAAGCTCAAGAGACCTGCAAGGCCGGGGGTGGGAGGGACCCCCGGGGATGACGTGGGGGCGCTCAAAGAAGAGGTGGGAACCGGGGCCTAGGGTAAGACTTGGGGGAGGGGACGCCCGGAGGAGTGGAGGTGGAGGCACCGGGGCCTGGAGAGTCTGGGGACCCGGAAGCTCGGGAGGAAGAGGGAGCGGGTGGGGAATAGAGGCAACTCTAAGGCCGGGGGGCTGGCGGGGTCGCAGTTCTCATCTCACCGACTATTCTCGGCCTCTTCCCCGGCCTCGGCGCGCCTCCACCCGCGCTCCCGGGACACCATCTCGGTTCAGCTTCCTCCACTTTCTCTCACTCTGCCGCTCTCCTCAGGGCCGGTCTCAGTTCCCGGGAGAAATTTCGCGCGTTCCGCCCAACTCTCGCGAGAGCGCGGCCCAACTCCACCCCCTTTGCCCCCCACCCCCGCCGAAGAGCGTCCAATCAGAAGGCAGGACTCGCCACGCCCCACGGTGCTCCAATCGTTGCGCCGGCCGCCCGGGAGAGGAGGGAAAGGCTTAGGGAACCGAGAAAAACTCCGGGCTTAGTGCTCCCAGCAGTACGAAGTTCCCCCGAGCGCTGCTCCCGAGGGCTAGAAATGTAAGGCTGTCCCCTCCCTTTGCCCTAGAGCCGAGTTCGCGCCCCGGCCCGGGACTGAGCTGGCTTTGGGCCGATGGCTCCGGTGGTGTCCACGCTGCGGGCCGGGGCTGAGGCCGGGGCCAGGGCCAGGCCGCTCCCCCAGCGGGTGCTGAAGCAGTATCTGCTGCTGCTGCGCTTCTACCCCGTGCTGACCAAGGCGGCCACCAGGTCCAGCCGGGGCATGACAGGGAGAAAGGGATTTGGGTTCGGGAACCAGGGCGGGAAGATCTGGGAAAAGACATCTGGGAAGAATTATTTGGGGAAAGGGATCAGAGGAGAGGGATCCGGGGAGCGCCATGGGGCGAGGGTGAGGGGGTAGGGGATCAGGTGAAATAGATCTGGGAAGAAATATTTAGGGAGGAAAAATCAGAGGAAAGGCATCTGGAAAGAGCCACGGGGGGGGGGGGGGAGGGGGATCTGGGAAGAGCCATTGGAGGAAAGGATCCGGGGAGCGCAATCTAGGGAAATGGTTCTAGGGGAAAGAATCAAAGGAGAGAGTTTTACAGAAAGGAATCAGAGCAGGGAAAAAAGATCCGGAGTGATTTAGGGCAAAGGATCAGAGAAGACTCAACTAGGGAAAGGGATCAGAAGAGAGTGATCGGGGAAAAGATCAGGAGAGAATGATCTGGACAAAAGATCAGGAGAGAGTGATCTGGGAAAAAGATCAGGGGAGAGTGATCTGGCGGAGAGATCAGAGGGGAGCGATCTAGGGAAAGGGATCAGAGGAAAGTGATCGGGGAAAAGATCAGGAAAGGATGATCTGGGGAAAAGATCAGGAGAGAATGATCTGGACAAAAGATCAGGATAGAGTGATCTGGGAAAAAGATCAGGGGAGAGTGATCTGGCGGAGAGATCAGAGGGGAGCGATCTAGGGAAAGGCATCAGAGGAGAGTGATCAGGGAAAAGATCAGGAGAGTGATCTGGGGAAATCGATCTAGGGGAAAGGATCAGAAGAGAAGGATCTGGGTAGCGCCATGGGGAGGGGGGTAATCAGGTGAAATAGATCTGAGAAGAAATATTTAGGGAGGAAAAATCAGAGGAAAGGGATCTGGAAAGGGGGGGATCTTGGAAGAGTCAGAGGAAAGGATCGCGGAGCGCAATCTAGGGAAATGGTTCTAGGGGAAGAATCAGAGGAGAGACATCTAAGGAAAAGGATCAGAGGAGGGAAAAAAGATCCGGTGTGATTTAGGAGAAATTATCAGAGAAAAATGATCTGGAAAAAAAAATCAGGGGAGAATGATCCAGGAAAAGGGATCAGAGTGAGTGATGGGGAAAAGATCAGGAAAGAATGATCTGGAGAAAGATCAGGAGAAAATGATCTGGGAAAAAGATCAGGAGAGAGTGATCTGGCTAAAAGATCAGGGAAGAGCGATCTAGGAAAAGAGATCCGAGGAGAGTGATATGGCGGAGAGATCAGAGGAGAGTGATCTGGTGAAATCGATCTAGGGAGAAGGATCTGGGGAGCGCCATGGGGGGGTGTAATCAGGTGAAATAGATCTGGGAAGAAATATTTAGGGAGGAAAAATCAGAGGAAAGGGATCTGGAAAGAGCAATTGGAGGAAAGGAGCTGGGGAGCGCAATCTAGGGAAATGGTTCTAGGGGAAAGAATCAAAGGAGAGAGTTTTAGGGAAAGGGATCAGAGCAGGGACAAAAGATCCGGCGTGATCTAGGACAAAGGATCAGAGGGGAGTGATCTGGAAGAGAGATCAGAGGGGAACGATCTAGGGAAAGGGATCAGAGGAAAGTGATATGGAGAAAGGATTTAGAAGAGAACGATCACTAGATCAGAGGAAAGTGATGAGAGAAAGGATCAGAGAAGACCCATCTAAGGGGAAGGATGAGAGGCGAGAGATTTGGGGAAGAGGATCAGAAAAGAAATGTGGGGAGAGGGCTCATAAGAGCATCAATGAAGGGCAGCTCTCTGGAGGGAAAGGATGGAGAGTGGATTAGGAAAGAACAACCTAGGAAAGACGGGGGATCTGGGGAGAAGGGAATCGGAGAAAGGGATGAAGCTAGGGTTCAGGAGACAGTGCTGCAAAGTAAAGGGATGGGAGAGTCAATCAGGAGAGAAGGCGAGAGAATCAGGGGGAAAGAGCGGGATAGGGGAACAAGGGGCGGTGCTGAAAGAAACGGGTGAGACAGGAGATCACTGCAAAGAGACCAGGGGATCTTGGGAGATTAGGGATGATGGAGAGAACTGAGAGACTGGGGGTGAAGGAGGGGAACGGGGAAGAAGGATGGAGGAATGTGAATAGAGGAATGGAATGAGGGAGGTGCTTGGGAGCGCGGAAAAGGGAGTGGAGTCGGAGACTGGGTTGGAGGAGTTGGGGGAGAGCGAGGGTGGGGAGGGGAAGCCGGTGAGCGAGGAAGGGGGACAGGAGCGGGAGAGCGGCGATGGGGGAGGGGATTGGGCAGTGGGGAATGGGGGAGGAGAGCGAGCGAGCGGGAACGGGGGAGAGGAACTGGCAAAAGGGGGAGGGAGGAGGGACTGGGGAAGCGGGGAAGAGGGAGGGGAGTCGGGAAGAGGACTGGAGTCTTGGTGTTGGATGAGGCTACCTGGGGAGGATAATTGGGCTGGGGGAGTGGAGTGAAGGAGCGGGGAGTGGGGAGGGGATTGGGAGAGCGGGATTGGGGGAGATCGGGGGAGGGGAATAGGGGAATGGGGATGGACTGGGGAATCAGAAGAGAGGGAGAGGGACGGTTGGGTTGAGGGAGTTGAGGGTGGGAGCGGGGATGGGGGAGGGGACTGCGAGAGGGGGGAGGGAGGAGCGAACCATGGGAACGGGAGAGGGGAATTGGGATGGATGGGGGAAGAAGGAGAGAGTGAGCGGAGGAGCTGAGACGTGAGGGTGGAGTGGGAGAGAACGATGGGGGAGTGCTGTGGGCGGGGGAGAGCGGAGGATGCTGAGGGGGTAGAGGAAGGGATTGTGGGGGAGGGATCTCGGGAATAGTGATGGAAACGGGGATAGAGGAAGCGCCCTGGAGAGACGGAGGGGGGCAGTGAGCATGGGAGTGGGGATAGGGCGAGTAAGGTGGGAAGAGGTCTGGGGGTAATAGTCGAACCTGAGGTAAGGGAGGAGACTGGAGAAGAAGCATCCGAGTTTTGGGGAGGGAGTGGGGGGCTGGAGGAGAGGGCTCGAGAGAGCAGAGGTAAAGGGGGAGACTGGGAAAGGGGGGATGGAAGAGGAGACAGAAGTATGGGGGAGGAAGGAGGGCTCTGGGAGAAGGAGGTCGGAAGGGTGAGTATGGGGGAAGGGAACGGAGAAGCAGGCTCCGAAGAAGTGGAGTGGAGGGGGGGATCAGGAGAGAGAGATCCGGAGGACGGGGATGGAGGAAGGGACCATGGGAGCGGAGATGGAGGAGGAGACTGGGGGAACAGGAAAGAAGGAGGGGGCTGGGGGAACGGGGATGGAGGAGGGGGCTGAGGCAACGGGGATGGGGGAGGGGACAAGGAGAAAGGGATCAGGGGGGTAAGGGTGGAAGAGGGAATCGGAAAGGGACCTAGGAAAAGCGATATTGGAGAGGAAAGGAAATCAGAGAAATCGGAGAGGGGATCGGGAGTGTAGGATCTGGGGGATGGAGATGGGGAAATGGGTGCCGTGATGGGGAGGGGACAGGGGCGTGGGGCCTGAATCGGTGACCGGCGCAGGAGGGGACTGATCTGCACCAGATTAATGGGGAGAGGGAGTGGGGGTGAGGTGGGGTGGGGTGGGGTGGGGTGGGGCCGAGGTTGGGGGAGGGCGAGGAGGGGGAACAGGGGCGGGGCGGGGGTCGGGAGGGAGAGTGCTGAAGGAAGAGGTTGGGAAACCGGTCTCTGTAAGATGCCAATTAAGCTGAAGCACGCGTCTATGTTTCTCTGGTTACCTCGCAGTGACCAGGAAACCCCTTCTGTCGTAAGAGAAGCGTCAGAGCGAGACTCCGCCTTGGGCCCCCGCCCCCCCCCCCCCCGTCGACCTCCCTGGAACCCCGCCCTCCTCCCCACCCTCCTCCCCGAACTCCCAGGGTAACCGCGGGAGGTTGCTGTAGATAAGGCATCAGCCCCTAGACTTGTTGCTGCGGGTACCCTTGACCAAGGGCAGATTGAGGGCGCTGGGGAAGGAGCCTGGAAGCTTTTTTCTCTGCCTCCGACCCTCCCCCTTTGGCTCCCCTTTGATTTGGGAGGTACATAAGGGACCTGGTGTAGGCCCTGCTGCCCTCTTCGTTCTCGTGGCTCCCACAGCTATTCAGCACGAAGCTAGGGTTTTTCTACTTGGGTTTGCTGGACTTTCAGAGAGGGGGACTTTTCCTCTTGTCTCACCGACAGGAGAGGCAGTATTTTTGCAAAGCATGTCCACGCTCCTCACTGCTGATTTCCAAAGATTGCATTTTTTACCTTCCTCCACTGACATCACAACCAGCCTAGTCCAGACTGTTGCAATAGCCTCCCAGCCTTTGCCTCCCTGCCCCCAGTGCCTCCCCTATCCAGTCTGTCCACTATATAGCTGCTCAAATGATATTTCTACAGCACACACCTGACTTGTGGGGCAGCCTGGTGTAGTGGATAGATCAAGGAAGACCAGGGTTCACTCTTGGTGTGTACCAGCTGTGTGACACTGAGCAAATAAGTCATTTGACCTCTTGGTGGTCCAGGCAGCTCCCCTAAACCAAGCCTGGAAACAGGTACTGATCCACATTGCTAGAGGGGCCTTCCTCAGAGGTTCCCTACATCCCTGAAATCACAGGTCTAGTCATAAATGGGGAGGGGGGAGGAGAAAGAAACAATACTTTTGCTCAAAAAGCTTCTGTGGCTCTCTGCCTCTGGAATAAAATCTAAATTTCCTTCACAATCTAGCTCTAACCTACCTTTCTAGACTTATTTCCCATTACTTCTCTTCACTGATTTTAAGATGTAGGCTATTTTTTTTTTTTGGTGAGTCAATTGGGGTTAAGTGACTTGCCCAGGATCACACAGCTAGTAAGTGTCAATTGTCTGAGGCCGAATTTGAACTCAGGTCCTCCTGACTCCAGGGCCAATGCTCTATCCACTGCGCCACCTAGTTGCCCCCCTCTTCACTGATTTTAACCTCTCCCCAAAGAGACCTAATTGCATTCCCTGGTAGGGGCATTCCATCTCTGGCCTATGGGTCTAGGCACAGGTTGGCCCCCATGCCTTCTATTTCTCCTCACCTTTGTCTCTGGGAGTCCCTTCCTCTCTTCAAGGCTTAAATCCAGTGCTTTTCCCTGAACAAGGCTTTCATGGATCACTCAGATGATAGTATCCCCATCCCCCAATTACACAGGATTTACTTTACTCATACTTTGTATTTATTTATTTATCTGTGTACACATTGTTTACCCTTTCTCTCTCCACTCCCTCCCCAGGAGAATGTAAGTTCTTTGAGGTCTGGGAAATTGTCCAAACCTAGTGTTATGGCACACAGTGCTTTGCATTATTAATGGTAGACCTTTAATAAGTGCTTATTGGGTTGAATGTTTAAATTGTTCCAGTTGCCAGACAAGCATTCTGGTCTACCCTTTTGCTGATGTTTTTTGGGGGGACAGGGAAGAGGGAAACTCCTCTTTTGTGTACTCTACCTTTCCTCTTAGTGTTTATACTTGTCACACTCTCTCTGGCTTATATTTTGACCTGACCTACCTGTCAGACCTACCCAGTTACCGTGAGGAAAGGAAACTTCATTTTTCCAGGGTAGTTGAATTTGAATCCTTCCTGGTCCCAAGAGGACCTTTCCCTTAAAAAGTGACCTCATGGGGCGGCTAGGTGGCGCAGTGGATAAAGCACTGGCCTTGGAGTCAGGAGTTCCTGAGTTCAAATCCAGCCTCAGACACTTGACACTTACTAGCTGTGTGACCCTGGGCAAGTCACTTAACCCCCATTGCCCCGCAAAAAAAAAAAAAAAAAGTGACCTCATACATTTAGTGAAATCCAATCAGATTGGGGATGGGGTGAAGAGGCAGAGCTAAGGGGTGAGAGTTAAAAGCTTTGTTTCTTCTTCTGCTGGAGAGAAGACACAGAAACTCTAAGGAGCTTTTCAATTCTGAGAAATTTGACCTGTTGAACTGTCCTTTCCCTTGGTCAGACCTTGGTCTGGAGTACTGTGTTGGGCTCTGGTACCAGGTTTTAGAAAGGACATTGTCTAGCTAGAGCACATCAATCAGGGTGGTCAAGATGGGAAGGAGACTCAAGATTATAAAAAGATTGGTTGAAGAAACTAGGGAGGTCTTTGCTTGAAGACCTCCAATGGGAGGCAACCCATTCTACTTTGGGATTTAGTTGGAAAAATTGGCGAGTTTTTTCTTCCCTCAAGTTTGTTTGCCACCCCTAGCCCCTTGCAATTTCCACCCATTGGTCTTCATCCTGCCCATTGGAGTCAGGTGGAACAAACATAATTCCTCTTTTATGTCACAGTCCTTCAGGGACTTGACCATTAGTCATATCCCTTCTCCTCCCCTGCCCACCAAAATAAGCATCCTTCTAACTACATGTCCTCTGCCCACAGTGGGATTCTGTCAGCATTTGGGAACTTCCTGTCCCAGGTCATTGCGAGAGTCCAGAAAAAGGGAAGATGGTTTCAGAATCTGGACCTCAAAGGGCCTCTCAGATATGCTATTTTTGGGTGAGTAAGGGTCACCAGAGCATGATGTCTCTCATGTTAAGACCCCAAGAGCCTTAAGGATCAGCATAGGTTGGGCTTACAGAAGGAGGAACAAGGAACCAACTCCAAGGTAGCCAATTGACCCTTAATGGTCCTTCTAGGTTCCAAACTTCCAGAAAAGAGGCACAAAAAGAAAATTAGGAAATACCAGGGCTATAGCATTTGTCCTTACCCCCATCTTCACATAGAGTCTGCTTTTTGTTTTGGGAGTCATTTATTTACTTGTTGTGTCAAGAAGAACCAAATAAGCAAGTGTATGCCAGCCTTAAAGCCTCATAATAATCATGTTCATAAATTTAGAGCTAAAAGGGACCTTGGAGGTTCAACTCTTTCATTTTATTGATGAGGAAATAGAGGTAGACAGAGGTTAAATGACTTGCCGAGGGTCACATAACTAGTGAGACAGAGATTTGAACTCAGGTCTTCCTGACTCCAAACTACTGCCTTCCCCCTGATCCCTGACCCCCCAAGCTGCCTATTGGCCACCCGCCTGTAACTCAGAGCCGAGGGACTGAGAGGTAAAGCACTTTGACTGGGGTTACAAACTAGTATGTATTAGAGGTAGGACCCTTGACTCCATAGTAATGGAATTATTTCAATTTGGAAAGAAAAAGTGTAGTCAATATCGAGAGAAGCCCAGGAAATATAACTTGAGAGGCTGCATAGCCAATGGGATAGAGTTGTTGGACTTGGAACCAGGTGGAGCTGCCTTTCCAGAGGCTGGTGGCTCCAGGCAGGAGAGGTGCTTTGATCTGGAGAAGCAGCTCCCAGAAGCCTCTGGGTGAAATAAGAGCATTGGTGGCCTAGTGTTTCCTAGTCCTGATGTGGATGATAGCACTCAACCTAAAGAAGCCTGTGCCTGAGTCCTTTATTCCTGGATTGCTACAGAGCTGTACCTAAGCTTAAGGCTAGCAACATTTGATTCCAATACAAGTCTTTGGGACCTAAGAATTCTGTAGATAAGATTTCAAAAATCACTCCCAAGAAAAGCAATGCTCATTCTTGCAATCCACTCCCCTCTTCCAGGCTTCCCTGATAAGGGGCATGCAGGGAGGATGACCTGCATCACTATTCTATTTTTTAATTTTACAGAGAAGGAAACTGAGGCACATGGAGGCTAGGTGACCTGCCCAGGGTCACACAGGGAATTAGTAAAAGACTCAAGAGTCAAATACTTGTTCTCTGACTCATGAGCCCACAATCTCACCAAATCATGAATAATAGCTGACATTTAAAGTGTTTAAGATTTACAAGACATATTTACATACACTTAGGTGTATGAGATCCTCTACATGGAGCTAGAAGGGGTGTCAGAGGACATCCAGTCCACTTCTCCCTTATTCTACAGGTGAGGGAACTGAGGGACCAGGGAGCTTAAATGACTTGCCCAAGGTCACACAGGAAGAAAGGGACAGTCAGGATTTGAGTCTCACCAGGACCCTATGAGGTAGGTACTTCAGGCATCATTGTTATTATTTCACAGATGAGAAAGCAGAAATCGAGAGAGTTGAAGCAATTTGCTCACAGTCATACATCCAGGGAGTGTCAGAAGCAAAAGTTAAACTCAGCTTTTCCTAACTATAAATCAGGTATTACCAGTGCTTGAGGCAACTTCCAGGTGCCTTCAGCACTTAGGCCCTAAACAAGCAGCAACAGAGAGGACCCTGGCCTAACCCAGCCCTAGCTAGCCTCAGTTCCAGTTACTCCAAATCAGTGGTTCTCATCCCTTTTGTGAGGACCCCTCCCAGGGTATTACTGTATTAGAAGTCCAAATGTCCTGGTATTCTTTTTTTTTTTTTGGTGGGGCTATGGGGGTTAAGTGACTTGCCCAAGGTCACACAGCTAGTAAGTGTCAAGTGTCTGAGGCAGGATTTGAACTCAGGTACTCCTGAATGCAGGGCCGGTGCTTTATCCACTGCGCCACCTCGCTGCTCCTGTCCTGGTATTCTTATGAAACTAGTTATGACTTCATGGACCCACAGAAAGGGTCTCAGGGACCTCTTTGACATTAACCTTATTATATGTAGCCTAGACCCCTTTGGCAGTCCTGGTGAAGGCTGTGGGCCCTTCTCCAAATAATGCTGTTAAGTTTCCGAGATAAAATATATAGGACGATAAAGAAAACTGTATTCAAACACAGTAATCTAACTATTAATTAAAAAAAAAATTTTTTTTTTTGGTGAGGCAGTTGGGGTTAAATGACTTGCCTAGGGTTACACAGCTAGTAAGTGTTAAGTGTTTGAGGCTGGATTTGAACTCAGGTTCTCCTGACTCCAGGGCCGGTGCTCTATCCACTGCACCACTTAGCTGCCCCTAACTATTAATTTTTAAGGTTCACCAACCCCAAGTTAAGATCCCCTGCCCTCGAGTACCTGGCTGGTGAAAAGTTGTCTCATTGGGGTGGGGGAGGGCAGTGTCCATCTGTAGGGGGCAGAAGCAGGTGGAGACAAGGCTGCTTGGGGGACAGCACACCATTGCTGCCCAAAGTGGCTAGAGGCTCCCTCACTGTCCAGTAGGCAGGAAGGGTCTGGACTGTCCTAGTGCAGGCTGAGCTAGGTCAGCACCATGGACAGAAGTCACAACTACTGGTGTTGGGGGTGGGGGTCAGCTTCTTCTTCTCAGGGCCCCTCAGTCACTTCTTCTACCTGTACCTGGACCACTGGATCCCTGCTACTGTCCCTTTTTCAGGAGTCAGGAGGCTCCTGGTGGACCGGCTTGTCTTTGGCCCAGCCTTCCTGTTGTTGTTCTTCTTCTGCATGAACCTTCTTGAGGTTGGTCTATGCCATGTGATTCATTTCCTCTTACCAGCTTCCAGAAGACCAAATTGATTCAGTTCAGCCTAATACACATATATTAAGCACCGACTGTAGGCAAGGCACTTTGTTTAGTGCAGTGGGTCAGAGATGCAGAAACAAAAACAGACATCTGGTCGTGTTGCTCCCCTACTTACTAAACTGCAATGGCTCCCTATTACCTCAGGGATCAAATAAATATAAAGTCTCTGTTTGCCATTTAAAGCTCTTCACAACCTGACCTGATTTTACCCTTGGGATCCCTGGCTCTGGGCATCCCTCAGAAGAGAAGTTTCATAGTAAATGTCCCATTTGTAAAAACTTAAAGAGAAAAGAAGGTGCCAATCTTCATTCATAGCAGGAGTTGCCTCCATCACTGACATCACAGATCCAGGTCATATCCCTACATAGGGAGGTTTTCTCTCTCCCATTAGATTATAAACTCTATTTCCTCAAGAGCGGGGACTTTTCTACGTTTTTCTTTGTGTCCCCAGCTCTTGGTCTAGTGCCTGACACAGAGCAGATGTGTAGTAAATGCTTGCTCATTGATTGATGCCTGCCCTCTAAGAGCTTACATTTAGCTGGGATGTGGGAGAAACATGCAGTGCTCCTGGGTGAGAACAGTACGAGGTGGAGTGCCGCAGAAGCTGGGGAGAGGACAGTCGCCTGGGGAATGCTCCGTGGAGGAGGAAGAAACACTAACAAAAGCTTTAGCGAGAAAATGAAAACCTACATCTGCAGATTGAGTCCCTGCTGCCCATAGGACCTAGTCCCATATTTACTCTCCATGGCTCCTAGCCATGCTACCCTGCCATATTCCCGGCCCAAGGTACATTTCTGTATATGTACTCTAGCACCTGGAGGACAGCTTTAGATATCTTATATCCTCCATTCATGGAATGCACATTCTTCTCACCTTCCCCTCTTCGAATCTTAGTTTCTTTGAAAGCTCAGTGGGGGCAACCTTCTACAGGAAGTCTTTCCTGATCTCCCCAATTCAGAACAGCATAGGCTTAGGGCCTGGAAGGCCTCGGGAACCATTGAAGGGAAAAAACTGAGTTGTTGCTCCTCAAATTAGCTTGCACTCATTTACCTGTGACACTGTTGCATCTGCTCAGTAGATTTTAAGTTCCTCAAGGGCAGTCTTGGTTTTGTCTTTGCATTCCCAGCACCCAGCCCGGTGCCTGGCACACATAGCTGGTACCTCATAAATGCTTGTTGAATGTTGAATGTGTAAGATGTGTGGCCTCTGACCTTGACACCAGTGGCACTGGCCTCCAGATGCCACTTCTGGTCAGCCCAGTTTTGCTGGGAAACTGTGCTTGAGTCCTTGTTACCAAAGGGAGCCATCCTCAGTGCTCAAATACCCACTGTGAAGGATCAGGGAGAATGGAAGAACTTGAGTGGTCTGCATGCGCCTTAAGCATCACTGATCCCGAGTAAGTCACCTATCCCAGAAGGGTCTATCTACAAACCCAGGATGGCAAAGAATGTGGCAGGTTTGAGGTCTCAGAGACCCAGGGCCACCATGTTGAGAAGTTGGGTCCGATGGCCACGGGGGTGTCATCTAAACATCAGCACTTTTCCTCATTTTCTAGGGAAAAGACATGACAGCCTTCTCTGCAAAGGTGAAAACAGGTTACTGGCCTGCTCTGCAAATGAACTGGAAACTATGGACCCCAATTCAGTTTATTAACATTAACTATATTCCTCTGCAGGTAAGAAACCGTTCCAGAGTTGTATGGCCATAGTTCAATTTTGCTTTCTCACTCATTCCTTCCAGAGATACTCCTAACATGATTATTCTCACAATCACCATTATCTTCATCATGATGATTTTAATCTGTCTGAAAATAAGGAAACTTGTGATCTGTTTCTAGGGGGCATCTTTGCTTTCATGGTTCACCCTCAGATCCCTCCTTTCCCTCTATTCTTCCAGCTTGGGCTCTTCTCAGGGACCTCCCACAGTCAAAAGTACTTGGCTTCAGTTCATTGTGATAACTGATGCCTTCACAGAATCTCAGAGTTGGGAGGGATTTCAAAAGCTATATACTCCTACCCCTATCTGAAAAGGAATCCCCTATTCCATGTACCACCAAAGAGGTCATCCTGCTTCCCGAGGCGACCCATTCCACTTTTGGAAATCTCTAATCTTGAAGGAAGCAAAAGGTGCTAAGAGAGAGGTGAGGTGGGAGGACATTCCAGACAGGAGAGACAGAAGAGCCTCTCCCACCCATTGCTCCTAGTTCTAGTTCCCTCTGGGACCAAACAAAATCTTCTTCTATGTGGTTGCCCTCCAATAACTAAAGACAGGAGCGGCTAGGTGGCGCAGTGGATAATGCACCGGCCCTGGAGTCAGGAGGTCCTGAGTTCAAATCCGGCCTCAGACACTTGACACTTACTAGCTGTGTGACCCTGGGCAAGTCACTTAACCCCCATTGCACCACAAAAAAACCCAAAAAAACCCAAAAAACAAACAATAACTAAAGACAGTTATTCTTTTCCATCCCCTCTACCCCTCTCCAGGGTAAACCTCCCAAGCTCCTTTAACCAACATTCATATGATGTGGCTCTCAATGTTCTTGGTCATTTAGATCCTAGGCCACCTCCTCTGGATACTATGCAGTTTAACTATGTTCTCTCAAAGATGTTCCCAGAACTGAACACAACCAGAGATATGCTCTGTGTGGCCTTCCATATTCTGGACATTACGCCTTATCTTGAGACAACTCGAAATAACATTATTTGATTGCCATGCAGCACTGTTCACTTGGTTTGAGCCCATTGTCCAACAACACTGCCCCATCCTGTGGCTAAGAAGTTAATCATTTGAACCTGAGTGTAGATCTTACCACATTGTTATGTTTCAGTTTGTTAGATTAAGTCTATCATTTTAACCTGCTAAAATCTTTTTTGGACCCTGACTCCATAATCCAACATGGTAGCTATGCCTCCTAGCTTCATTTCATCTGGAACCTTTGGGTCATTGCTAAAAAGAGATTTTTAGAAAAACAAGGCCAAGAACAAAGCCCTAAGGCACTTCACTAGATACTTCCTTCCAAAATGAATTAAGCCATTATCACCCTTTGGATCCAGCCATTCATCTGGTTCCAAATCCACCCAACTCAACTTTCATGTAGTCCATATTGTTCAATGTGGTTTGCAGGGATAGCCTGTTCTGCTTTGTCAAATGCTTTGCCAAAATCTACATTTATGGCATTCCTCCAATCTACTAGGAAGAGTAAGGGAAATGAACTTAGTCTGGTATGACCACTTGTTCTTGAGGAAGCCATATCGGGTCTTAACAGTCACTGCTTCACTTTCTGAATCTTCACCAACCATCTCTCTAAATAATACAATCTAGAGTTTTACCAAGAATTGAAATCAAACCCACTAGTCTATAGTTTATAGATTCTATACTTCTTCTCCTCTCCATCTTATTTATCGAGACTTTTGCTCAAACACAATGAGCCAAATTGGCTACGGTATAGTGGTCACATTCCGTCTTGGTATAAAAGCAAGATGGGTTGTGGTGGGCCAGTCAGAGTAGGTCATGGTGAGATAGCTCTTTGGGTCATGGGGTTGTGGTCAGCATGGGCTTTGGGTCATGATGTGGAGGGCTAAATGAGCTGCAACACGGGGATCAGAATGGATCCAGTTGTGCAGGTCTGTTTGGGGTTGGGTTGTGGTCAGCATGGGCTGGAGTGTGACTATCAATATCGGGTTATGACATGAAGGTTGTCAATATTGGGTTAGGAGTAATAATAATGAAGCTGAGAGCTAGCATTTATATAGCACTTTAAGGGTTTACAAAGTATTTTTATAAGTACTATCTCATTGGGTACTCAGAACAATTCTGGGAAGTAAGTGCTATTATTATCCCCATTTTATAGATGTGAAGAAAGTAGAGGCAAGCAAAGGCCAAGTCACTTGTCCAGAGTAACACAATAAATAAATGTCTGAGGCAAGATTTGAGCTTGGGTCTTCCTGACTCCAGGTTCAGCATTCTGTGAACTATGGCACCCCAAGCTCCCTCATTCACTCAATCAAGTTGACCTGTAAATCTTGGGGATGTCTTCTAGTGGTGGTCAGGGCGAGCTGTGGTGTGGTTGCCAATATAGGTGGTAGCAGGATGGTCAATATAGCACATAGCCATCACGTTGACCTGCAGCTTTGGGCCAGCATGGGCTGTGGTCTGGTTGGGTAAGGTGCTCAGCATCAGCTGTGACCTGGAGGTCTGTTTGGGTCCTGGTGTGATGATCAGTATAGGCTTCTGTCTGGCTATCAGAATGCCCTGTGTGCTGTGGTGTTCAGCTTTGCGGAATGGAAATTGAAGGTAATGAGCATCTTTTTGGAACAGCGGGCATCGGCCCTGAAGGAAGGGCTAGCCACCAGCTGTTTCCCTGCTTAAATGTGGATGCAATGAAGAGCAAAGATGTCCTTGTGAGAATGGTTTCCTAACCCCTTCACCTCCCTCATCCTTACTCTGCCTGCTCTTCCTTTGCCAGTTCCGGGTGCTGTTTGCCAATATGGTGGCTCTCTTCTGGTACACCTACTTGGCCTCTCTTGGGAAATGAAGATGGCTGGAGAAAGACAGCAGGTTCACCACAGTGCCTTGACCTGGAGAGCCTAGGCACAGGCTGTGGCTCATCCTCACAGGGTTTGCTGCTGAATCACCCTGCAAGGGCTTCATTGAAGTATTAATGACTATATGTGATTCCATATGATCCAGAAGTATGGGCATGATAATAAAAACTGGTTAATGTGGAACCTGGTACCCAAGATAGGCAATGGGTCTTTTTGAATGGGTGCTATCCTTTAAATGGAAATTTTAGCCTTTAAAGAATCAACAATTTGGAATAAATTTGGGATGAATCAAAATTGAAATAAACTACAATGTCACTTCATTTGGGTATTTTTGGTTTCTTGGGTTTTTTTGGTTAGTTGGTTGGTTTTGGTTTTTTTTGCAGGGCAATGAGGGTTAAATGACTTGCCCGGGGTCACACAGCTAGTAAGTGTCAAGGGTCTGAGGCCAGATTTGAACTCAGGTCCTCCTGAATCCAGGGCCAGTGCTTTATCCACTGCACCACGTAGCTGCCCCACATTGTGGTGTTTTTATTTCTTGAACCAATCATTCCGGCCACTGGAAATATGGTGGTGGTCTCAATGGACTATGCCTGAAAGTAAGTGCTTCCATTCACCCATTCATTCGTTACAAGTTTATTAAGGGTCTATTATGCGCCAAACATCACACTGGGCTCTAGGAAGACCAAGGTGAAAAGGAAGCAGTCCAGCCTTCCAAAGAGCTTACATCTTGCTAGAAGAAAATACCACATACTCAGGCAAGTTGATGAAAACATATAAAAATCATTTTTAGGGGGAGAATCAAGAAAGGTTTCCTGTAGGAGGTGCTGCTTGAACTGAGCTTTGGAGAAAACTAAGGATTCTAAGGGGCAGCTAGATGGCACCATAGTGCACAGAGCACCAAGCCTGGGGTCAAGAAGACTCATCTTCGGGGGCAGCTAGGTGGCGCAGTGGATAGAGCACCAGCCCTGGAGTCAGGAGTACCTGAGTTCAAATCTGGCCTCAGACACTTAACACTTACTAGCTGTGTGACCCTGGGCAAGTCACTTAACCCCAATTGCCTCACTAAAAAAAAAAAAAAAAAGACTCATCTTCCAGAGTTCAAATCCAGCCTCAGATACTTACTAGCTGTGTGACCTTAGGCAAGTCACTTAGCCCTGTTTACCTCACTTTCTTCATCTGTAAAATGAGCTGGATTATGCAAACCATTCCATTATCCTTACCAAGAAAGCCCCAAATGGGGTCATGAAGAGTCAGACCTGACTGAAATGAATGAACAATACTTGCTGCTCTCTTCACACAGATTCTAAGAGTCAGAGATAAGGAGTGAAAGCATCCTAGGCATTGGAGACAGCCTGGCCAAAGGCACAGGAAATGGAATGTGATATACAAATGAGCTGGGAGGAAGGGTGTGTGAATGAGAAACCAATCTGGAAAGATTGGGGAGTTTTTGTTTGTTTTTACTTAATAGTATTTTATTACTTCCCAATTATAAGTAAGGAGTTTTCAACATTCATTTTTATAAGATTTTGAGTTCCAAATTTTTCTCCCTCCCCCCTCCCTAAGAGAGCAAGAAATCTGATACAGGTTATACATGTGCAACCATGTTAAATACATTTTCCCATTAGTCATGTTGTGAGAGAAGAATCAGAACAGAAGGGAAAAACCACAAGAAAGAAGAAAAAAAGTGAAAATAGCATATTGTGATCTGCATTCAGACTCCATAGTTCTTTTTTTTTTTAAATGAGGCAATTGGGGTTAAGTGACTTGTCCAGGGTCACACAGCTAGTAAGTGTTAAGTGTCTGAGGCCAGATTTGATCTCAGGTCCTCCTGACTCCAGGGCCGGTGCTCTATCCACTGCGCCACCTAGCTGCACTTCATAGTTCTTTTTTCTAGATGTAGAGAGTATTTTCCTTCATGAGTCCTTTGGCATTGTCTATGATCATTGTATTGCTGAGAAGAACTGTCTGTCATAATTGATCATCACACCATGTTGCTCTTACTACACACAATGTTCTACTGGTTCTGCTCACTTCACTCAGCATCAGTCCACTTAAGTCTTTCCAGGCCTTTCGGAGATCTGCCTGCTCATCATTTCTTACAGCACAATAGTATTCCATTACATTCATATACTACAACTTGTTCAGCCATTCCCCAATTGATGGGCATCCCCTCAATTTCCAATCCTTTGCCACCACAAAAAGAGCACCTTTAAATATTTTTGTATAAATAGATCCTTTTCTCTTTTTTATGATCTCTTTGGAATACAGACATAGTAGTGGTATTACTGTGTCAAAATTGTGGTATACACAGGGGTTTTTTTTGTTTGCTTTTTAACAAATATTATTATTTGGTTTTGGGATTTTTGGTGAGGCAATTGGGGTTAAGTGACTTGCCCAGGGTCACACAGCTATTAAGTGTCATGTGGCTGAGGCTGGATTTGAACTCAGGTCCTCCTGAATCCAGGGCTGGTGCTTTATCCACTGTGTCACCTAGCTGCCCCCAGCACATTGTCTTAACAAATACTTGTTGGGGCAGCTAGATGGCGCAGTGGATAGAGCACCGGCCCTGGAGTCAGGAGGACCTGAGTTCAAATCCAGCCTCAGACACATAACACTTACTAGCTGTGTGACCCTGGGCAAGTCACTTAACCCCCATTGCTTCACTAAAAACAAAACAAAACAAACAAACAAAAAACAAATACTTGTTGAACTGAAGTGATGGAAGAGCCACCTTCAGGGAATTTTATCCTTCATAGGCCAGCAAGGATCAGAGAACTGATGAGTAGATGACACCATCATCCCAGGTTCTTCTGTGCTTTCCACAAAGAAGAAAGGACTTTCCTTCAAAAAGCCCAACCTGGGGGCAGCTAGGTGGCGCAGTGGATAGAGCACCGGCCCTGGAGTCAGGAGGACCTGAGTTCAAATCCAGCCTCAGACACATAACACTTACTAGCTGTGTGACCCTGGGCAAGTCACTTAACCCCCATTGCTTCACTAAAAACAAAACAAAACAAACAAACAAAAAACAAATACTTGTTGAACTGAAGTGATGGAAGAGCCACCTTCAGGGAATTTTATCCTTCATAGGCCAGCAAGGATCAGAGAACTGATGAGTAGATGACACCATCATCCCAGGTTCTTCTGTGCTTTCCACAAAGAAGAAAGGACTTTCCTTCAAAAAGCCCAACCTGGGGGCAGCTAGGTGGCGCAGTGGATAGAGCACCGGCCCTGGAGTCAGGAATACCTGGGTTCAAATCCAGCCTCAGACATTTAACACTTACTAGCTGTGTGACCCTGGGCAAGTCACTTAACCCCAATTGCTTCACTAAAAAAAAAAAAAAAAAGTCCAACCTGAGTCCCTTTTTGAGGTTCACATTCACCAAGTCTCAGACTTGGAAGAAACCTCACAGGGTATATAGTTCAGCTCATACCTGATCAAGAATCCTCTCTGCAGTGTCCTTGATAAGTGATGATTCAGCCTTTGCTTGCAGACCCCAGTGAGGAGGAAGCCCACTGTCTCCAAGAACAACACTTATTGTTAGGAAGGTTTTCTTTTCTTGGACCTGAAATCTGCATCTCCTGTACCCTCTGCCGACTTTTCCTTGCTTTGTCCTCAGGGTCTCTAAAAACACAGGCATTTCCTGAAATTGTTCTGGGGGTAGGATTAAGTGATAATAATAAATCATTTATGTAGTGCTTTCCTCCACTGATACCCTTCATCATGATGAGGAGGGGACCCTAAGTCCTTGAAGACCATCCCAACAGAGTATAAGCTCTGGAAGGTTCATTCAAGGTAGGAAGGGTTTTTTTGTTTTTGTTTTTTTGTTTTTTTGGCGAGGCAATTGGGGTTAAGTGACTTGCCCAGGGTCACACAGCTAGTAATTGTTAAGTGACTGAGGCTGGATTTGAACTCAGGTCCTCCTGAATCCAGAGCTGGTGCTCTTTTCACTGTGCCACCTAGCTGCCCCAGTAGGAAGGTTTTTGTGGATTTTTTTTTTTTTTTTGGCGGGGCAATGGGGGTTAAGTGACTTGCCCAGGGACACACAGCTCGTAAGTGTCAAGTGTCTGAGGCCACACTTGAACTCAGGTACTCCTGAATCCAGGGCCAGTGCTTTATCCACTGCGCCACCTAGCTGCCCCAGTAGGAAGGTTTTTAATATCAACCTGGTGATGGATTATACATTTCTTCTCTGAGGACCACTGTAGCTTAGTTCAGAGAGACTCATCAGCGGACTGGCTATAGAGGAATGAACTTTTTGCTGTAGCAAGTCTCAAAAGATGAATAAATATAAAATAACTAGCATTTATATATGTTTGCAAAGTTCAGTACTTATGTTACCTCATTTGATCCTTATATTAAGGAGTGGAGGGAGCCTCACTCTATGTCAGTGGAACAAGGACCCTTGCAAATGAAATCAGTTCTCCTTGAGATAGTGAACTATGCAACGCTTTATATAGCAACCTATAGTCTTCTGAGGCCTTGTTGTGACATGACAAGGACCCTGAGCTCCTGAAGGCTGTGCTGGTGGTACATAAACCATGGCAGATTCATACCAAGCTGGAAAAGCTTTGGATATATGTCTATTATCCAGCGCATCCACCTTAGCTAAGTTTGGATAGAGTTCTTAACAAGTTGGCCACAGGGTAATGAATTTTTTGTGTCAGAGCAACTCTCAAAGCTTGCAAAGTAACAATAGGAGCCAGGAGTTTATTGTTATTGTTGTTCAGTTGTTTCAGTTGTATCTGACTCTGCATGACCCCATTTGGGTTCTTCTTGGCAGAGATACTGTAGTAGTTTTACATTTCCTTCCCCAACTTATTTTTTTTTTTAGTGAGGCAATTGGGGTTAAGTGACTTGCCCAGGGTCACACAGCTAGTAAATGTTAAGTGTCTGAGGCCAGATTTGAACTCAGGTACTCCTGACTCCAGGGCCAGTGCTTTATCCACTGCACCACCTAGCTGCCCCTCCCCAACTTATTTTACAAATGAGGAAACTGAAGCAAAGAGGGTAAAGTAACTTGTCCACGGTCACACAACTAGTAAGTGTTTGAGGCTAGATCTGAACTCAGGTCTTCCCAACCCTAGGCCCCATGCTCTATACACTATGATACCACCTAGTTGGGATTTATGTAACACTTTAAAGTTTGCAAAGCACTATTATCTCATTTGATCCTCAAAACAAACTCACAAGGTACATTTATCACTTTCCGATGAGGAAGCTGAAAAATCAGAGGGGTTACATGAATGACCCACAGTCGCATAGTAAGTGTCAGAGATGGGATTTGAACCTATGTCTTCCCAACGCCAAGTTTAGCTCTCCATCCAATACTCCATGCTGCCTATAAATGGAGCGGTTGTGATCCCTGTTGGCAGTCGGAGAGCTCACATTGACAGAGTCACAGGTCCTTGAAATATTTATCTGGTAGCAACACCATGAGGTACAGAAATAAAGTGATGCTCCATCACTTCCCAGATAGCATGGCTATCATGGGGCACATGACGGGGGCTGCAGAAGCCAGTTCTAGGTCACTAAGGATGGCTAGAAAGCTATCACATAAGCTTTTGACTCATCAACTGTGGCACAAGTTCCCATAGTATAAGAAAATGTAGTGGCTCCAGGGCATGACATTAACCTCAAAGTCATGAAAGCCTGCCTCTGACACATACCAGCAAGTGTGACCGTAGGCAAGTCATTAAGCCTCTTGCTGGCTTGGGTAACTACACATGAATTATAGGTGAGTCACCAATCTGCGCTGGCCAAGTAAATTATAGACCCCCAGGTACAAACAAACCAAAAAAAGAACACAAAATTTAAGAAATCAGGGCAGCTAGGTGGCACAGTGGATAGAGCACCAGCCCTGGAATCAGGAGTACCTGAGTTCAAATCTGGCCTCAGACACTTAACACTTACTAGCTGTGTGACCCTGGGCAAGTCACTTAACCCCAATTGCCTCACCAAAAAAAAAAAAAAAGTTATTTGGTCAAAACAAACAGGAAGAAAGGACAATAACAAGCACTGTAATCAGTGCTATGTGCTATGTGCACAGGCACTGTGTAAAGAAGTCAGAAACATGGTAAGACAAGCCCTCTCTTCTGTGAAATAGGCCCTGGCATGTGACACTTCTAATTGTGACTTATTTTTACCTCCCTTAAGCATACTGGGAGGCAGGGTGCGACTATGTATCCAGCAAAGCAGTTTATTTAGCCAGGAACAATCTCGCAATTAGCCACCAGGTGGAGATCTGCTCGAGCTATTAGACCAGGCTGGCATCTCAGCTGTTTAGGGCCATTCCCACTGAGGTAGCTGTTTCTGATATGCTGCTGCATACTTTCAGGCTGCCAGATGGCGTTTAAGTCCACAAATTCTCAGGTTGCTCTTCTCATCCCCACCAGAAAAACAACTTTTCTTCAATCCTCACTGCCCAGGTTCCAGATTTAATCTAGGTGATAAAATGTGATATTGATGTAAATATTAAAACAAGAAATCTACTCTTGATAGATGGCTGAAGCCCCCACATTGTGAAATGACTACACCCTCAGGTATTTCTGGATTCAGAAACAACATATTATCATTACATAGTTTATTATGCATAGGATAAAGTGAAAAAGAAACTAGACCAAACATATCTTTATGGAGAGAGCCACCGCTACTTTGCTTTCTTGCAGCTCCTCCTATTTTTCTCCCAGATCTTGGGGTACATATGGGGTAAAAATCCCTACCACACACAACAAAAGAAGGGGAAAGGGGGCAGCTAGGTGGCGCAGTGGATAAAGCACTGGCCCTGGATTCAGGAGGACCTGAGTTCAAATCTGACCTCAGACACATGACACTTACTAGCTGTGTGACCCTGGGTAAGTCACTTAACCCTCATTGCCCCGCAAAAAGAAAAAAAAATTCCAAGAGACTAGAGAACATTTAAGATTAAGTAAATCACCATTTGTAGTCTATTATACCGATTACTATCACAGTTAAATGACTTCTATTTAAGGGGTGGGGAAAATCTCACTCATATTATCATCCTTGAAGACCTTGGTATGCTTATCAGTGCTTACATTATAGATGCAAGAATCTCTAAATATTCCATAGTCTTCTTGCCCTGCTTGGTCTGTGTCCTGGCAACATCACATTTGTTTTTCATTTCAGGAATCTTGGGTTTCAGTGTCTAAAGTTTAAAGATTTCTTGGGAGTTAAGGTCTCTAAGTTTCTTGGGGTCTCTCGTCCCACTACATCAGTGCTCAGCAATTCTGGATTTCTAGCTTCCTTATGGCTCCCAGTCACTATCACTGTTCTAGGATCCTTGTTTGAGATTGTTACTCTTGGCATCTGCATGCACCTGTGAGAGAAATGATTCTTTCTCTTTCTTATTAATAGTCAATTATTAAAACTGGGGAGAACCACGCTTTTTTTCCCCTTGTCCTATTTCCTTGTCCAATCTTTCAAGGACAGGGCTAATGGAAGATAGGATTAATATTTTCCTTATTCTGGGTATTGCTACTCTACCCAACTAACTCAGGCTTGGGTAGAGGAATATAGATTTTTTTGTCTTGATTGCCCAAGGCTTCAAGTGGTCTGGTTATAGGGATAGTCTCTGTCCAAGAGTGACATGATATCACTCTCAGCCCATTATTGGAGTAAGCTCACTTCTCTTTGTAAAGTCCACCTCTCATTAACTGATAACCTATTGGAGTTGATTGCCACCCTCAGGAACACTCCTTTTCTAAAAGGGCATATAAGCTGTGAGCCTTCCACCATGATTGTCTTTGAGATGGTCAAAGGACCATCTTTTTTTAAAATAATAAACATTTTTTTTTATAGTTTTGAGTTCCAATTTTTATCCCTCCTTTCCTCCTTCCCCTCACCTTCCCTGAGGCAGTAAGCAATCAGATATCAGTTATACATGTGCAATTGTGTAAAACATTACCATATTAGTCATTTTGTACAAGAAAATTTGAATAAAAGAAAAAGTGAAAGAAAGTGAAAAATAGCATGCTTCAGTCTGTTCATCAGTATCAGTTCTTTCTTTGGAGGTGGATAGTATTGTAAGGGCCTAAAATTCTAGCTATACTATCCAAAATCTAATGAGTGGTCGCCAACAAATCATAAGCTTTAGCAAGAGTATTTAAATGTTTACATATTTATTAAAGAGCATTAGGATCAGAGAGAAAGGTAAAAATCTAACTATCATCTGACCCACCATGCCAAGGTCAGGAACCAAAAACCCCTCCGCCAGTGTCCGCTTCATGTCCCCCTCCCAGAAATGGGAGGCTCCTCAAGTTGATTGGCTGGTAGCCTTGATAGACAGTACCCACGAGCAAACGTCACTTCCTGATGCTAAGGACCTTGACCACATGGCTTGCCCTCAGAGACCTTCTCCTCATGGTGGAGCTTTTCTACAGTAAGTCTCCAGCAGGTGGTATCATTCCAATCATTACAGTGTGTTTCATCAATAATCCTTTGGGATTGTCTTGGATCATTATATTGTTGAGAATAGTCATACACGGTTCTTCACCAAACAATATTACTGTCTCTTTGTATGATGTTCTATTGGTTCTGTTCTTTTCACTATACATCAGTTCATGTAAGTTTTTCCATGCCTTTCTATATTCTTTTTTTTCTTTTCTTTTCTTTTGCAGGGCAATGAGGGTTAAGTGACTTGCCCAGGGTCACACAGCTAGTAAGTGTCAAGTGTCTGAGGCTGGATTTGAACTCAGGTCCTCCTGACTCTTGGGCCGGTGCTCTATCCACTGCGCCACCTAACTGCCCTTTCCATGCCTTTCTGAAATCATCCTGCTTGTTATTTCTTATAGCACAATATTACATCACCATCATATACCACTGCTTGTTTAGCCATTCCCCAATTGATGGGCAGAAAGGATCATCTTTTTATTAATAAACATGCTGGTATTAATAAAACAACTAAATTACCTCAAAAGTATGTCTTTTGAACCCTTTTGAACATCATACCTGAGCTAGGTGGCACAGTGGATAGAGCCCCTGCCCTGGATTCAGGAGGACCTAAGTTCAAATCCAGATCAGCCACTTAACACTTACTAGCTATGTGACCCTGGGCAAGTCACTTAGCCCCAATTGTCTTACCAAAAAAAAAAAAAAGAAGAAGAAGAAGAAAGAAAGAAAAGAAAAGAAAGACTTTTGGGCACCTAGGTGCTGCAGTGGATAGAGCACTGGCCCTGAAGTCAGGAGGACCTGAGTTCAAATCCAGCCTCAGACACTTTACACTTACTAGCTATGTGACCCTAGGCAAGTCACTTAACCCCAATTGCTTCACCAAAAAAAAAAAGAAAAGAAAGTTGAACATCATACCTAGAAATCACAGTAGTTACGTGTCCTGGGTCATTTATGGACATTACCAGTGTTGCTGATATTGCTAACAACCAAGGAGTACAGTGGATTGAACACTGGGCTTGGAGTCAGGTCAGCAAGTTGTTGTTTAGTCACTTCAGTCATGTCCAACTCTTCATGACCCCATTTGGGGTTTTCTCTTTTTTTTTTTGGTTTTGGTTTTTTGGTGAGGCAATTGGGGTTAAGTGACTTGCCCAGGGTCACACAGCTAATGAGTGTCAAGTATCTGAGACCAGGTTTGAACTCAGGTCCCCCTGGGGTCTTCTTGCCAAAGATACAGTAGTACTTTCCTGTTTCTTTTTCTGACTTATTTTATAGGAGAGGAAGTAGGCAAACAGGGTTAAGTGACTTTCCCAGCATAAAAAATGGGTACCTTGATTTGCTTGAGCCCCCCCGCAATTATTCAGGTAACCAGAACAACTGTATAAGGCCAGGCTTCATTGGCTAACACACCAGCAATCCTTTGCAAGACAGAATAAACCTCGCTAGACTACCGGGTAACACAGTTAATGTCTGAGGCTAGGACTTGAACTCAGGTCCTCCTGATTCCAGACCCTGTGTTCTATTCACTGCACCACCTCAGTGACCAGTACAGTGAGGAAGATTTGAGTTCAAATCCAGCCTCTGCCCTTTTATACTAGCTGTATGACCCTGGTCAAATCACTTGATCTTTGTTTGCGTCAGTCTCCTATGGTTGTTATAAGGATTAAATGAGGTCATATTTGTTAAGCATTTGGTTAGCATAGTGCCTGGCACATAGTGAGTACCATTGTGGGGATTAAAATTGTCTAACCTGCAATAGAAGAGTCGGAGGCAGGGCTCTGGGCCAATAGTACTTTATTAAAGGATCCATGGTCCCCTCTCATCAAGTGGACCTCAGATCTTTCTCACTATCTGAGATGGCCCCTTCTTCCAGGGCCTTCCTTATCTTTATAAGGTTTGATACCAGATCTATTCCTTGGACATTCTAAAGTAGTTATACCAGTACAGAATTCCATCAGTTGGCATGTGACACATACGCTGAAATAAGCAAAAATGGTATTTCAGCAGGGGGATCTTGGGTTGGGTGAAGCAAGAAGTTTTCTTCACCAGCTAGATGGTCATGAGATGGTCACTTGCTGCTCATGTTGGACAAGAGATAGTGGGGGGGGCAGCTAGGTGGCGCAGTGGATAGAGCACCGGCCCTGGAGTCAGGAGGACCTGAGTTCAAATCCGGTCTCAGACACTTGACACTTACTAGCTGTGTGACCTTGGGCAAGTCACTTAACCCCAATTGCCCTGCAAAAAATAAAATAAAATAAAATATATGTTTAAAAATAAAAGATAGGGGCCACTAGATGGTGCAGTGGATAGAGCACTTGCCCTGGAGTCAGGAGGACCTGAGTTCAAATCCGGTCTCAGACACTTGACACTTACTAGCTGTGTGACCCTGGGCAAGTCACTTAACCCCAATTGCCCTGCAAAAAATAAAATAAAATAAAATATATGTTTAAAAATAAAAGATAGGGGCCGCTAGATGGTGCAGTGGATAGAGCACTTGCCCTGGAGTCAGGAGGACCTGAGTTCAAATCCGGTCTCAGACACTTGACACTTACTAGCTGTGTGACCCTGGGCAAGTCACTTAACCCCAATTGCCTCACTAAAAAAAAAAAAAAAAGAAGAATATTAAAAAAAAAGATAGTGGTGGGGAGGTACACAAATAAGGTGGAGGACTTTCCATGTAACTGAGTCACCTACACCACACTGGGCTTGGTTACAAGGCAAAACAAGGGTGGAGGGCCTCTAGTTAGCTTCTTATGATTAAGCAAGCGAATTTACAACCTGCAGTTCACAGCTCTGGGGCCTAATATACAGAACTTATAATCACTACCCCTATGAAACCATATCCAACTGATTAATACTGATTGGATTAGAGTAGGGGGTCCAAATGAATTATTTCTCACAGACAAATGCTGGAGGGAATTCAGAGGGAAAAACTACATTGATGTATTAATGTAAAGGTGTGAACTGGTCTAACCATTCTGGAAAGCAATTTGGAATTATGCCCCCAAAACTATTAAAATGTGTGTACCCTTTAAAAAAATAAACATTTTTATTTTGAGTTCCCAATTCTATTCCTCCCTACCTCCCCAGGCAGTAACCTATCTGATATGGGTTATACATGTGCAATTACATGCATACTATTATGTCTCTACCCCAAAGAGATCCAAAGAAAGAAGAAAAAGACTTCTGTATACAAAAGTATTTAGTAGCTCTTTTTGAGATAGCAAAGAATTGGAAACTGAGTGGATGCCGATGAATTGGGGGAATAATTGGACAAGTTATGGTATGAGAATGTGACAGAAGACTATTGTGCTGTAAGATATGATGAATGGGGTGGTTTTAGAAAACCTGGGAAGAGTTTTATGAACTGATGCAGAGTATAGTGGGCAGGACCAAGAAAATCTATATAGTTTACATGAAGAAATATTATTTTTTTATTTATTTAAAATTTTACTTTTTTCTCAAATTACATGTAAAAACAATTTTTAATGTTGATTTTTAAAACTTTGTGTTCCAAAATCTCTTCCTCCCTCCCTCCCCACCCTCTCTTAAGAACAAAATCAAATCAATGTAAGTTATACATATATAGTCAAGCAAAACATTCCCACAGGAGAGAAATATGACATATTTAGAAGCTCACTCAGAAGAGATGTATGTCACAGGCACACTAATATAGTAGGCAGGTAGGTAGGTGGATAGAATATTGGCCTTGGAGTCAGGAAGACATTCAAATCCTGCTTTAGACATTTAATATCTTGTGCCCATGGGCAAAAATGTAAAATGAGGGATTAGACCCCTAAAGCCTCTTCCAGCTCTATGATCTTAGTGCAATTGGTGTGAACCTTTTGAAAAACAAGTTACAATTATGTGAGAAAAATGATTTAAATCAGCAATACCCTTTCACCTCATGATTCCACTACTGGGCAAATACATCAAAGAGATCAATGACCAAAAAAAAAAAATCCCATATGTTTATGTTAAAATATTCATAGTAGGGGTGACCAGGTGGTGCAGTGGATAAAGCACTGGCCTTGGATTCAGGAGGACCTGAATTCAAATCCAGCCTCAGACACTTGACACTAGCTGTGTGACCCTGGGCAAGTCACTTAACCCTCATTGCCCCACAAAAAAAACAAAACAAAACAAAATATTCATTGTAGCACTTTTTAATATCAGTAAAGCAAAATAAATACCTGGAAACAAAGTGGGTAAGTGTTGACTGATTGGGGAATGACTGGGTAATTTTGGAAAAGGAACATCACAAAACATGGTTGTGCCAGAAAAAAAATGAAGCCTATGAAGAATTCAGAGAAACTTGGAAAGACTAATTTGAACAGATGCAGTGTGAAGTAGCAAGAATCAAGAGAACAACATAAACGACCATGATAATATAAAGAGGGGAAAAAATCACAAAGGAGAGCAGAACTTAAGATTGATACAATGGCTGGTCTTGAATCCAGAGGACTGAGACAGAGGTGCGTCTCACCTCTCGGTACATGGACTGTGGATGACACATGGGATGAGGAAGACTGTGAGTCAGATATAATCAGCTTATAGGTTTGCTTTGTCTGACTGAACTTTGTTGTGAGGATGAATCCTAGAGTGGGGAAAAGAATGTTGGGGTTGGACAGTGATTTCTTAAAATAAAGCATCAATAAAATACTTTTAAATGGAGAGATACCGGTGTCCAGGTATTCTGTCCTAAGGGAAAGGTAAAGGGGTGAAGAAACTCCAAGTCCTTGTCTCAGGAGGAACAGCAGGCATTGGCCAGATCAAGGCAAGTTTCCTCTTAAGTATTGTGTTATAAGTCACATGCTAAATTAATTAGCAGATGCAGATCCTAGAATGGAAAGCCAAACATCTGCTGCCAGCTCATGCCAGAAAAAATGAAAACATGAGCTCTGGTGAAAAGGAGGTATTGAAGGACTGCTTCCCATGGGCTTGAAGGACCCTCATATCAGACTCCCAGAGAAAGCTAAGACCCCATGGAGAAGAGTTGGGTTGCTGGGTGTTCTGAAAGACAATAGATGGATGTTGGGAGTCCGAATGTGGGAAAACTGGGGCACTAATCTACTGTTGATGAAATTGTGAAAAGATCCAACCATTCTGGAGGACAATTTGGAACTATGCCCAAAAGGATATAGAACTGTGCATACCCTTTAATCCAGCAATTCCACTGCTAGGTTTATATCCCAAAGACATCCCCAAAAAGAAATAAAGACTTATTTGTACAAAAATATTTATAACAGCTCTTTTTGTGGTACCTAAGAATTAGAAATCAAAGGGATGCCCATCAGTTCGGGAATGGCTAAACAAGCTATAGTGTATGATGGTAATGGAATATTATGGTGCTATAGGAAATGACAAGCAAGATGATTTCAGAAAGGCCTGGAAAGACTTAAGTGGACTGATGTATAGTGAAATGAGCAGAACCAAGAGAATGTTGTGTACAGAGACAGCAATATTGTTTGATGAAAAGTGTGAATGACTTGACTATTTTCAGCAATACAATGACCCGAGACAATCCCAAAGGACTAATGATGAAGCATACTATCCACCTGCAAAGAAAGAACTGATATTGATTGAACACAGACTAAAGCATGCTATTTTTTCCTTTCTTTCATTTTTTTATTCAAGTTTTCTTATATGAAAGGACTAATGTGGTAATGTTTTACATAATTGCACATATATAGCCTATATCTGATTGATTACCACTTCAGAGAGTGGTGAGGGGTGGGGAGGAAAGGAGGGATATAATCTGGAACTCAAAACTTCAAATAAAAATGGTTTTTATGTTTTGTTTTGTTTTTATTTTTGTTTTTGCAGGGCAATGAGGGCTAAGTGACTTGCCCAGGGTCACACAGCTAGTAAGTGTCAAGTGTCTGAGGCCAGATTTGAACTCAGGTACTCCTGACTCCAGGGCCGGTGCTCTATCCACTGCGCCATCTAGCTGCCCCTTGTTATGTTTTTTTTTTTAAAGAAAGACAATAGGTTTTCTGCATTTTAAAAACCTGGAACATCTCAACCCGTCTGTCTGGAGTTAACACTGGCAGAAACTGGCAGGCTAAACAAGGTGAGGTTCTGAGAAGCCCAGGCTTGAGCCTGAGCCTTCTGGGAAGCTCACTTGTGTGGGTGGTGTTTGGGGTGGGGCAGGTGGTATAGGCAAGCCAAGGAGTATGTGTGTGAGCATGACACTTTTGTTGTTGCTAGATCCTGTCCCTGTCCAGCTCTATGTGACCCTGTGGACCACAGCACACCAATGTTGTCAATGGGGTTTTCTTGGCAAGGATGCTGGAGTGGTTTGCCATTTCCCTCTCCAATGGATCACCTTTTGTGGCCAACACATTTAATAGATAAATGCTTGATGATGGATTGACTGACAGGAGCCTGAGGGAGCTCTGCAGTGAAGGAGAGTGCTTTCCAGGGCTGGACCAGAAATGTATGCAAGGGATGGATAGGTATAGACATGTGGCAGGATTCAATGCTGGGCAGGAATGGGGGGGGGAGGGGTGGCGGTAAAGTGATAAATCAGACCACATCAGGGCACGAAGGGCTTTGCTTCAAAGTGCCGAAATGTCAAGGGTGCTGACTGCCAGGGAGGGCTCTTGGTGGTGGTGGTGATGATGATGGCTAGCATTTATATAGCCCTTTGAGATTTGCAAAGTGATTACATATTAATCTCATTTCATCCTCAGAGCAATTGTGAGAGGTAGGTACTATTAGTCTTCCTCTTTTACAGAAGAGGAAACTGAGGCTGAGAGATGTTAAGTGACTTGCCCAGGATCATATAGTTAATTAGTGTCTGAAGCAGGATTGGAACTCAGGATTCAAATTCCTGACTCTTAAGTCCAAAACTGTCCACTACACAACTTAGCTGCTGTGGAGTGGGGAGGAGCCATGAAGTGTAGAGGTTCAGAGTAGAATGTTGAGGACACACAACCAGAGTCAGTCAACTAGTATTAATTTATTTATTTATTAGCTCATTTGTTTATTCATTCATTCATTCATTTATCTATCCATCCATCCATCCATCCATCTGTCTGCTTATTTATTTATTTATTTGCAGGGCAATGAGGGTTAAGTGACTTGCCCAGGGTCACACAGCTAGTGTCAAGTGTCTGAGGTCGGATTTGAACTCAGGTCCTCCTGAATCTAAGGCCAGTCTTTATCCACTTCGCCACTTAGCTGCCTCTCAACTAGTATTTATTAAGCACCTACTATATGCTAGGCATTGTGGTAATTGTTGGGGATGCAAAAAAAAAAGATAGAAAACCAGTCCATGATCTCAAGGACCTCACAATCTGGTGGGGAGTTGGGGAGGGGGGAGAGAAACATGCAAACAATTAAGTAGAAAAACAAGATATACAGGGTGTCCTAAAAGTCTTAGTGCAGCTATAATATCTTTTTTTCCCCCTTTGGTGAGGCAATTGGGGTTAAGTGACTTTCCCAGGGTCACACAGCTAGTGAGTGTTAAGTGTCTGAGGCTGGATTTGAACTCAGGTCCTCCTGACTCCAAGGCCTGTGCTCTATCCACTGGGCCATCTAGCTGCCCCTGCAGCTATAATCTTTGAAAGCTTTAAACTGCACTAGGACTTTTGGGACACCACACATTTGATTAAAATAAATAAATTGGGGGATAGATTGGGGATGATCTTAGAGGGAATACACTATGCTATACTGGGACTAGGAAAGGCTTTTTGCAGAAGGTAAGAATTTTATCTTAGACTTAAAGGAAGACAAGGAAATCAGGAAGTAGAGATAATTATGGAGGAAGCATTCTAAGCATGGGGGGAGGGCACAACCAAGTGTCCAAGTGGATAGAGTGTGTGGCCTAGAATTAGGAAGACCTGAGTTTAAATATGGCCTCAGACACTTACAACCACTCAAACTCTGACTGCCTCAGTTTCTTCATCTACAAAATGAGGGTAATAGCATCTACCTCCCATGGTTGTTGTATCAAATGAGATAATAATTGTAAAGTACTCAGGACAGTCCCCAGAACATAGTAAATATATAAAATATAAAAAATATTACCTACTAAATATTATTACTACTGACTAACTGAAAATGCCCAGAATTGGGAGATGAAGGGTCTTGCTTGCGGAACAATTCAGTTGAATAAATGTTTATTAAGAGCCTACTATAGGGGCGGCTAGGTGGCGCAGTGGATAAAGCACCTGCCCTGGATTCAGGAGTACCTGAGTTCAAATCCAGCCTCAGACACTTGACACTTAGTAGCTGTGTGACCCTGGGCAAGTCACTTAACCCCCATTGCCCCGCAAAAAAAAAAAAAAAAGAGCCTACTACGTGGAGGTCTCTGGCTGAGGGTCCTCCCACACTGCAGGCAGGAAGATGGTGGCCACAAAGAAGACAAAAAAGTCGCTGGAGTCCATCAACTCAAGGCTCCAGCTGGTGATGAAAAGCGGCAAATCCGTGCTAGGCTACAAAGAGACCCTGAAAATGATCAGACAAGGCAAAGCCAAATTAGTCATCTTGGCCATCCACTGCCCAGCCTTGAGGAAATCAGAGATTGAATATTATGCTATGTTGGCCAAAACTGGCGTACATCACTACAGTGGCAACAACACTGAATTGGGTACAGCATGCGGGAAGTACTACAGAGTTTGTACACTGGCTATCATTGATCCAGGTGATTCTGATATCATTAGAAGCATGCCAGAACAGACCAGTGAAAAGTAAACTGTACAAAAGTATTCTTTAATAAACTGGCCTAAGCTGGTTTTTAAAAAAAGAGCCTACTATGTGGATGCACTGTGCTAATAAACACCAGGGGATACAAAGAAAGACTAAACAGCCAATCGTCCATATTTATTAAGCACCTACTATGTGCTGGGCACTGTGCTAAGCTCTGGGGTTACAAAAAGAGCCAAAAAGATGGTACCTGCCCTCAAGGAGCTTACAATCTAATGAAGAGCCAAGAGGTGGGTGTTGGGGGATTGCAAAGTACAGGAGAGGGGAATTAGGGGTAAGAAGGCAGAAAGGCAGGGGGGACCCCAAGCCGAGAATTCTGTATCGGGTTCCTGGAGGTGATGGGGGCGACGGGGGCACTACAATTTAGCTCAGTGTTGCGCGGGTGGGTGGGGAGCTGGCAAATTGGGAGCTGGCCTCCTCCTGCGAGCCACCCTTCCCTTCCACCCACTCCCTTCCTTCCAGCCTGCTCTCCCTGCCGCTAGGACCACAGAGACCCACCCCCAAGGGGGCGGGGATAGAGATAGCCCCTCCTCCGGAGGCGTCCCTTTGCCTCGCTCTTTCGTTGCTTGCTCCTCTCGCGAGCTTCTCCTGGAGGCGGGAGATCAGGCCTGTGGGCGGGGCCGGTGGCGACGAAGTTTGTCCCTGGGCCCGCGCCGTCCAATGGCCAGAGCGCCTGCGCTTCTCCGGCGGCGGCAGCCGGGGTTGGATCCCAGGCGTGAGGAGGCGGCGGCGGCGGGAGGCAGCGGGCGGTGGGAGGCGGCCCAGGCTCGGCCCGAAGGGATGGCGTTCCGGCAGGCGCTGAAGCTGGCGGCCTGCGGGCTGGCTGGGGGCTCTGCCGCCGTACTCTTCTCGGCCGTGGCCGTGGGGAAGCCGCGAGGGGCGGGCGCCTCGGACGCGGAGTCCCGGTGGGCCGGTCCGGAAGCCCCGATGTGGGCGGAGCGGATTCGCCCCGGGCCCACGAGCGGCGTGTGGGACAGCAACTGGGACAAGTAAGGACAACGGGGCTAGTCCCTTCTCCCCGGGCCTCAGCGACCCCATCTGTAAAGGGGGCGGGTAGACCAGATGGCCCCGAAGCCCCTTCCTCCATACAGGGACTGCCGTGAATGATTATCCGCGGGGCGAACCGGGAGGAGGCGCGCCGGGACGACCTGGGGGGCTCGAGGACTGGGGGATGGCAACAGGTGGCGGGCTTTGCAGACCAGCCCTGGGCTAGGCGCCGAGGCGGGAGATCAGGGCCTGCCGAGATAAAGCGGGAGCCTGTGCCTGGGAGGAGAGGGATAATGCCATCTAGCTGCCTGGAAGAGGGCTCCTTGTATGTTGATGAACACCTTCTATGTTTTATTAAACACCTATTGTATGCGCAGCGCTGGATCTCCATAACAAATTGCTTTGCTTCCTGGGGGAGGAAGAATTTGACCCTGAGGTGTAATTGGAATGTAGGGGACTGTCCGACTAAGACTTTTATTCCATCGGGAATCAAAAATAAGGTGTTTTCTGAGCTCAGAAGAGGAGGAAAGGAAGCCCTAAATCATGGTGTAACTCAAGGGTCTAGGGACACTTGGCGACGGAGTCAGAAACTCTTTGTTTTTCCAGCCCTTGCCCTCAGCCGTAATTCTACCATAAGGATGTGGATGGGCTTTGCATAGTTGCACCTTCAGTGTAGGAACCCATTTCTTACACCTTTATCCTAAAGGCACAGACTTTGCAAGTACTTTGGTCTAAGTCAGCGCCTTCTGTGTGCTAGGCACCCAAGCTAAAACAAACCTACCGCCCTGTTCTCCCTAAGCTTTGTCTGGTGTTACTACCTGAAAGCATGTAAGAAGTCAGTTCTGGCTGGAAGGACCTCGGAAGGTTTTGCGGGGGAGGTACCTGTGAGTAGATACATACACCACCCTAGGGAGACATTCAGGTTTGGAAAGAACCGCAGGAACAGAGGTGGGAGGGCAGAAGGGGCGGTCACCCATTTAGCTGCAGCACGTTTAGTAGACTAGCTTACTAAAGCTAGGAATTCGTGTGCCCGGCCAGAGGAAATTGCCAGACGCCTGGACTGCTATTGGGTCTTTGGCAGACCTGGACCTAGAACCCAAGCGTTGTGATTGTCTCTCCAAGCTTCTTTACCAGAAGACTGGAAAGTCAGCTCTAGGTCCGATTGTGGATTTTTATTAGCCAGGTCTTCTCTAGTGGAGAGAATGCAAGAAAAATGGGTAGAGGTCTCTGAATCCTGGGACAGCTTTGTATTTTAATGTAGTAGAGTTGATGAGAGAGACTCTTTGGCTTCCTAAAGCCTTGGGGGTCGGTCAGACTTCTGACCTACTCATCATTAGCCTTGTGACCTCTCCTGTCTGAACTTGTTATAGGAATGCCTCATCTGTATGGGTGGGTGGAGCATTGTTGATGAACCCCTTAAATCACAGGTCTGAGAGTTTCCTACTTTAATGAACTGTGATAAACTCAGATCTGGACAAAACAAAATAATTACTAAGGAAGTAATGCAGATAAAGGAACAAACTTGACTGGATGCAGCACTTTACATTAATCAGTACTTACAAGCAAGTCAGCAAACCCTTCCTTAGAGGCACGGTCCCGGTATTTTTTTTTTTTAATTTATGGGCCCAATATTTAGAGTTGTAAAGAATCTTAGCAGTTTTAGAGTCTGGTAGGTGGCATAGTGAATAGACCACTGGCCTTGGAGTCAGAAGTTCAAATTCAGCCTCAGTTTCCTTATCTATAAAATGGGGGTAATAATAGCATCTACCTCGTAAGGCTGTTGCAAAAACATTTGCAATATTTTGTTAATATTAAGTCACTATATAAATAAATGCTAGCTGCTATTATTATCCTTGCAAACCTGATTTTACAGATGAGGAATTGGAAGCATCAGGTAAAGATAGGGAGGGCCCTGTGCTAGAGGCTTCAAGAAGATTCCCTAATCAGAAGAGACACACAGAGTGGCCTTAGAGGTTACCTAGTCCAATCCAGTTTTACAGATGAGGAAACTGAAAACTTCATTTATGTCATACAGGTAGTACAAGGGGATGTGAGAAAGAATTATTAATAATCTTATGGGACCCAGGGATCTCTCAGTCCCCTCCCCGCCCCCTCAAGGTTCTCTTTAAGAGACTCTTATCAAGCATTATTTAGTTCAAACTCACCCAGCTCCACACCCACAAAAAGAGCCTTGGGTGGAGGGAGGCATCTTTTTGTCTAGATACTCTGAGGAATTACTGATTTGAACGGACTTTGCTCTGACCAGTTTGAGTGGAGGTCTTTCTCTGCTGTCATCCTTTAACTTCATTTTAATATAGCCCACCTTCAAGTCATGTCAACCAATTAGATTTGTTTGTTGTATAATGAATCAACTCTTATTGAAAAGAGATAAGAAACCCTGGACAGATAGATAGCTGGGGGGGGGGGGCACATGCACTGTCTAGGGAACACAAGAAGTTAAGGAGATGGTCAGTTCTTTACAGGTAGAAATTGACAAATTGATGATATGCTTACCTGAAACTTGTGTCTATAGTAATTATTTTTGCTGTCGTTGGGCAGAGCCAGGATTTATAGGCTAGGAGTACAATGGACCAATTTCCATTTTTAAGGACTAGAGTTTAAATCTTTGCTAATCAGATTAAAGCTAATTTTAAAAGATCGCTTACATCCTATGCTTTGTTTCCTGCAGCTGTTTCTAATTCTAGTTTGTTTTAGAAAATGAAATTCAAAGCTTCAGTGGTACTTACTTTCACAAATCAAATTTTTAAAAAAATTAACTCTTGATTTTCTAACACTTGCCTTTAAGATTGAATGAGATTTCTTCCAAAATAGGTTATGTTGGCCATTATTTTTACAAATGGAAAAACTGTCAATTGACTAAAACCTAAATAAGTAAATTTACTTAACAAGTATTATATGCAGTTGGACCACAGAGCTGCTTGTGTTTAAAACGCCTTAGATACCAAGTTTAATTCATGAATGATTTGTCAGTCTGAAGTTGGGGGGCACGTTTTTTTTTTTATAAAATCTGCTCAGAGGAGAATTAATCTAGAAAGTCACAGTATAACATATCTTATTTTTGGAAATTAGGCGAGAACCACGATCTCTGATCAACCTGAGGAAAAGAAGCACCGAAACTGGTGAAGATGAGATAACGTCCAAACTAGATAATCTCCGAGCCAAAGCCACTCGCCATATCTTCCTGATCAGGCATTCCCAGTACAATTCGGAGAGCTCCCTCGATAAGGATCGAACTCTGACTGAACTGGGTATGTGGGCCTTCAACCCACAACCCTATCTGGCCCTCACCTATTATGAACCTTAATTTTAGTTGGAGTGATTATGCTAATCCATGCATCTGTGACCTTTTCTTTGTACTGCCTTTGCCCTCTTCAGAACTTCCAGACTTCTGGTCTTTGGGAACCCCCCAGGCTTATTCTCAGCCTAGTGGACCTCCATTCATCATTTTTATCTCTTAAGAGTCTTTTAAAACTAATAGCTTTACCCCCTCAGGAAGTGGGGAGGGGAGGGAAGAAAGGATAGAATTAGGAACTCAAAACTTTAAATAAAAATGTTTATTATTTAAAAAAATTTTTTAAACCAAACAGCCTATGTCAGAAATTTCAGCTTGGACTCAAATCTCTACACATGGTCCAATTCAGCAAGCATTTGTTAGTTTAGTACTTACTGTGGGCCACACTTTGCTGAGCGCTGAACTTAAAATGCAGACATGAACCAGCCCTTGTAGTCATCATGACATTCTGTCAGGGACACACAGGTTGCTGGGGATTCCATGGTGGAGGGAGGAAGGTGTTCGGAATGTTCCAGCTGTTTTCCTTCCCTTTCTGAGGGCCAGCTCACTGCTGCAGTTCCTCACATGAAGCCATGTCCAGCTAGGTCTATATAGAAAGAGGTTCACTTTTCCCAAGAGCCTTTCTAAAGATTTGGTATATGGGTCACAGCTCACACTGTAGATTTTCAGGTTTAAGGATTGAAATCCTTAGCAGCCATGGTGCTGGTGAGCGGTCATGTATTCCTGGAAATGGGTGATTACCCTGGCTGGATATAAGTGGTGATCAAGTCTAGATAACCAAATCAGATATTTTTCATGTTCAAAAAAGAAAACATTCCAAGCTTGATTGCATTTTTTCTGTGTGCTGAGTCAAATGAACTCTAAAATCTGTTTCTACTTTAAGGTCGAGAACAGGCTGAACTGACTGGTTGCCGATTGGCCAGCTTGGGCGTGAAGTTTGATAAGATCGTACACTCTTCCATGACCCGAGCCATAGAAACAACTGACATCATCTCCAAACACCTGCCAGGTAGGTGACTGCAGTCTGTCTTGACAATACTCTCATGTTCCTATTTGTATCACATGCCACAGGGAAGAGAGTTGATGGACCTAACATAGGTTGTCTTATGATTCAGTGCTGCTGTTCCAGAAAGTAATGTAAAATATTGTATAAGTACAAGGGGATAACATCTGGTTAAAAATGCATAACTCACCCTTAGTGCTAAGGTCAGTAGAGTCCACTGAGCCTCTCTGCTGTCTTCTGAGGAAGGGGCTATTATTCCCATTTTGTAGATGAAGAGACAGGCTCTTAGCTGAAGTGACTTATCTGGGTCCCAGAACTCATAAGGATCAGAGGCAAGATTTGAATACTGGATTCTCTGACCTTTCAGTCCACGTCCATTGGTCTGCACTGCTTGTTTCATTTGTAAAATATGGGGCTGAACTAGATGTGGTAGTATTGAGGCCTGGGCAACCTTTTTTTCATGCATAGAAAACAGAAGGGAAGATGGCTTGAAGCAATGTGGATCTCTTAAGGATCATCCAACCCTTCCTGGAATGAACGTGCCCCAGCTGTCCTAAGGACTTGGACACACTCAAGTTTCTGTTTCACCTCGGACTGAATCAGAGAATTGATAGTGTGTGAGGAAGGGTTGTGGTTTGGTGCTGTGTTCTTCTCTTACTAGGGTTGTCTGGAATAAGAGCACTACTGTGTAACGTGGCCAGCTTGAGGCTGGTCCCTTGGGATGCTAAGGCCCTAAAGCCTAACTCAGCCTCGAAATTGTTTTCTAGACTTCCTTCTCTTTGTAGGGTCCTTTATGCCTGATGTCCATGCTAGGTCTCAGCCCCCTTCCCTCGAACCATCATTATGATGCAGCTTCTTTCTCTGCAGGAGTCAACAGAATCAGCACTGACCTGCTACGAGAGGGCGCTCCTATTGAACCGGACCCTCCTGTATCTGACTGGAAGCCAGAAGCCCGGGTAAACAAAGCCATCCTTTTTTTTTCTGGGTGCCTTGTAATCGGGGTAGATGTTTGCTTGGAAAATGTTACACTGCAGCTACAATGAGGCTTGTCCCCAAGGTGTCTGCTCCGTTTTCATGTGTATCTGAATGTATTTCTTCTGGGCTCCCTGTCCCAGTCCTTGGCTTTTTGTTCCTCACCCAAGGGGCAGAAGGGATGTTTCTGCCAGACAGAGTTAACAGTCTGATTCCCTACTGTCTGCCCTTAGCAGTATTATGAGGACGGAGCCCGCATCGAGGCTGCATTTCGGAACTTCATCCATCGCGCAGATGCCAAGCAGGAGGAGGACAGCTACGAGATCTTTGTGTGTCACGCCAATGTCATCCGCTACATTGTCTGCAGGTAACAGGAGGTGCTCCCCATTTGGCTAGTGTTGAATTTCCTTTATATTGTTTTTCTATGCATACAGACACTGGGTAAAATACTGGGCCTGGAGTCACAAAGCCTTGAGTTCAAATTTTGCCTTGGATACTTAGTAGATGTGTGGCCCTGGGCCACTCTACCTTTCTGTGTGCCTCAGTTTCCTTCTCTGTAAAATGAGGATCATCATAATATTGACCTTGCAGGGTTGCTATGGGGATCAGATGAGATTTTTTTAAAGCACCTAGCACATAGTAGGTACTATATAAATGCTTATACCCTTCTCCCTTATAGTCTTCCAAGAGTCTTAAAGCTATTAAAACTTGCACTTTGGGGGCACCTTGTATGGGTCCATGGTGGTCACCGATTCTTGTGTCCTTAGCTTGTCTTTAGTTTATAATTTTTTTCCATTGAAAAAAAAAAACCACTTCATGAGCAAGCCCTGTAAAGGACAGAGTGTGATGTGGTGGAAAGGCAGCTTTATTGAAGTGAAGATCTGCATTTCCAATGCTGGCTCCACCATTCTGTGAACATTGGTGAAATCACTTGACTTCTCATCTGTAAGTGAGCAGCTAGAATGACTTCTGAAGTCCCTTCCAACTCCCTCAGAAGGAACTAGATTTTTATTTTTTCTATTAACAAAGGTCCACCGTCTCCCTCTCCCCTTCCTTCCTATTGAAAAAGATAGAAAAACAAAACCCCAGCAACAAATGCGGATAGTTAAACAAAACAGATACCTGCATTGGACGTGTCCAAAAATGTCTGTCTAGTGGGTAGCCTGTCAGAAGGAGCCATCTTGTTGAACTACAGATACTAAAGCTGTGGGTTTTATCCTTTATTTTAAATTTGGAGTGACAATCACCTTACATCAGCATATTCTCAGAGCAATACAGAACAGAACTAATTTTCTTTCTTCAGTCAGCATGCAGCATGCTGGGGGTTTTGGAGAAAACACTGGCTTAAAAGGAACAGGCTCCATTAACTTCTATGCCTTGCTAAGGCTATGTAAAGTCCTGCCTCCTTTTATTATCTTTGTTCTGTATTTCACTATGAAAACAAATGAGGAACAGAACAATACTCAAAGCCCTAGACATTACTTTTTGGCAATTTTCGTCTATCTGGTGCATGCTGCCATGCTGGGGGTTGGGTGTATGACAAAGAATTTAGTATGTTTGTCAGCCCTGTTTCCACGTGTCTGAGCTGTGTAACATGGGCTGATGGTTCTACCATTTTCCTCTTTAAGAGCACTACAGTTCCCTCCCGAAGGCTGGCTGCGGATGTCCCTTAATAATGGGAGCATAACCCATCTGGTGATCCGTCCAAGTGGAAGGGTGGCACTAAGGACCCTGGGGGACAGTGGATTCATGCCCCCTGACAAAATCACCCGCACTTGAACTCCTGCCTCTGCAGTCATCAACTGTGTGTCCATTCATCCAGATCTGTCTTTCTTTGTAATGTTTGGCTAGAATGCTGGGTTATCAAAAGTATTTGGATTTCCCCTCCTGTTTTTTCTTTGCTGGCTATACTTCTGTCCTGAAGAGATGTTTGATGGAAAACTGTGCATAAATGCTGCATTTCTGTCAAAGACCTTTCTGGCCAGGGAGGATGAAGACAACATTGACAGATAGATGTCACGGTGTTCAGAAGGTTCTGGATATAGAGAAGTTGCCTCTCTTTGACCAAAGCTTTTGTGTGATTTAAGGGAATAAAGTAGTAGGATAGGAGTTAAAAGTTATATATTTTCTATCCATTTGGATGTAGCATGATGTTATGGGATGTGCAAGTCACATGAGAGAGTAAATTTTCATTATGAGAAGATATCACCAACAGCTAAATTTCCTGCCATCTATCAGTCTGTCCCTTGAAAATAAGACTTCCTTCAGCCAGCAGTATGCCAGCAGTGGTTACAGCTGTTTACAGTGGGACAGTCTGGTGTGATCAATCATGCAGTTGAAGAAACAGTTCACGCTAGTTCAAGTGATTCCTAGATTGTTAAAACTTCTTTTTCATTCTCCTAAAGACAGGTATCTAATTAAAGCTTTCTCACCATTTTTCTAGACCCTCCCCACCTGGTTTTGAAAACCCACTTCTTACCCCAGTTATAACTTACAAACACCCCCACCTCCGTTGCTGCTCAGAGAGGATCTGAGCTGTCCTAAACCTGTGAGATGACATGCACCCCCTAGAATGAGCCTTGGAGACAAGTGAGAAGTCTGCTAGTGCAGAGACCTTTGTCCAGCTGAGGAAAAGCCACCATTGTGTCCTCAGACTGAACAGTGACAAGTGTTAACTAGGGGGTGCTATGTTGAGAGTTGAAGGTCTGTTAATGGCCTAAATGAAAGCCTTTGCTTAACATCTTAACTGGGGTGCCTCGGGTTGTTCCTAATATCTTCTGCATACCAATTAAGGATTCAGCCACCAGTAACCCTTAAGTGCTTTAGGGTACTTAGACAACAAGTGTTCCAAATACTCTCCAGCCATGAATGTCTTAATTCAGGTACAACTAGGTGGTAGGAAAATTACTGTGAAAAGGTGGTTATGAGATTTTACTGCAATCAATCAATGCAAAGAATTGGGACAACGTATTGTTTTTGTCTATCAACTTTTTTAACGTTTACACAATAAATTGTTTTATTTTATTGGTGTTACTCATTTGATTTTGTGCTCTTTTCCAGTATATTAGACTGCCCCACCCCCACCCCACAAGCAGGCTGATCAGTGCTTTGCTGTGTCATTTTTCTTGGAGCCCCTGGAGAACTGCTTTCTATAAATGATTTTAAAGCAACAGGAATATTCCCTAATCAGAAAACGCCAAGTAATGTTTATAAGCAGTATACTTTCTCATTCTTTTAAGTAAAAAATGGAATGCAATAGGCCCCTAAAACTCTTATAAAGAATTATCCTAGTAATACACTAAGTAATTTAGTTGGTTCTACATCTTAAACACTGAAGGAAGGTTCTACATCTTAACCACTCATAACCCCAATCTAGCAGGAATGATTTGGGGCTTCTGACAGTCTCTTCATGCCAGCTGCTTGCTGTATGAGGACTTCTGGGCCTTTGTGAGGTCTATAGAAGCTATTAGTAAATGTAGTCAGAAGCTCCTATCATGTTAAGGTGCAACTACCTGCTTCACTTTGTAGACCAAACCATCATTACTACCTGACCTAGATTTAGAGAGGAGACCCAAGATAGGTTAAATAGATAAGACTGGAGACCATGCAGTTATTAGTCTAACTGCCTGATCTTGGTGAGCAGGAAACCCAACAAGTATCATAAGTACTTAACTCCACACAATGGAGGAAACTGAGGCCCAGAGGTTACAGGAAAAATGAATCAGATCCAGAATTTGAGGGCGAGATTTACAACAATTCCAGTTCTTAACTACTCAGGCAGCTAGGTGGCACAGTGGATAAAGCACTGGCCCTGGATTCAAATTTGGCCTCAAATGTTGTGACATTTGTCACAACCCTCATTGCCCCCACCAAAACAAAAAAACAACTACAACTGGTCAAGACCTTAGTTTAAGACCTACCATGCTTAATTCTAGGCAGTACATGCCACTGCAAATGGACACAACTATTGATTTGGCACTGCTATGGGTAGTTACCATGGAATGAAAGTCCTGCTTTTCCTTGAAATTTTGTTTGAAATAGATCATTTAAAATGTTCTGTTTCCTAAGGAATTTCAACTACATCTTTGATCACCTTTTCAAACCTCTCCACTTAAAAATGAGAGACTCTCTAACATTCATCTCAAACAAAAATCGGTATTCCGTTCCAGCAGCCATGTCCTGTGGTCTCTTTCCAGCTCTGATATTCTATGACAGTTCCTGTGCTATCAGTTTTATTTTATTTCCCTTTATAAACGAAACTACTATTCTTGAGCATTTGTTGTGTCACTGTTTGGGGAAAAAACCCAAAACATTTTTAAAAGCCTGTTTAGGGGGCAGCTAGGTGGTGCAGTGGATAAAGCACTGGCCCTGGATTCAGGAGGACCTGAGTTCAAATCTGGCCTCAGACACTTGACACTAGCTGTGTGGCCCTAGACATGTCACTTAACCCTCATTGCCCTGCAAAACAAAAACAAAAAAAAAAAGCCTATTTTTTAAAAAAATTAAGGAATACGCATCCAGTCTCATTTGAAAAATCATTATGGACCTTTATGTTAGGAGTGTGATGTCCCATAAGCATTTGCCTTTAACCTGGTGTTAAAAGAAGACAAATCAAGTCCTTCTCAAAACTGACATACATCTTCTCTAACCCTGAAACATTTCAAGGCTCAGAATGGGGCTCTCTCTCCCAGGCCTCAAAGTTCTCTAAAAATAGAGCTTTTGCAAGTTTACAGACAGTCAAGTTCAAAGTGCCTTTAAAAGTCAAGCCATTTGAGCCAAAACATGTTAACAGAAAGGCCATCCAGCCTTTATGTGAAGTGAAGGCATCAACAAGACAATCCCTTCTGTTTCTGAACCACTATGAACACTAGAGTTTTGTCTTAGGTGAGCCTTTTATCTTCCCCTTAGTTCTTGGTCTTTAGTTCTACCCTCTGGAGCCAAGCAAAACTACAATCCTCCATGACAGCTTTTCAAATATTTGGAACTCGGGAATCGTGTGCCCTCAGAGTTCTGCTCCAAGCTAAACACCACCAGTCCTTTCAATTGATCCTCACGTGGCATGGTCTCTAGTCCCATCAGCATCTTTTGTCTTCCCCTGGACAATTATCAGCTTGTCAATGTGTCCTTCCTTGGGTCTGATGCCTAGACTTAACAATGCTCCAGGTACGGCCTTACAAGGGACTGTCGGCTCCCATGTTCTCAACACTGGGTTTCTTAAGGCAGTGTTTTATTTGTCACCCACCTGTCTACTCATTAGGATTGCAGTCTAAAAAAATCCATCACCTGGTGTTGAACCTTCCCAGTGACCAACCTTTTTGAAACTATTTCATGAGCAGTTGGTTAGTTCCAAGAAATAGATGTGAAGGAAAAAAAGGTTTTGTCCTTATAGACAATTTAGAAGGGTCATCCCACAAGCTCATACCATTTCATCATACCACATACTTAAACCACACTTTTGCAACAGTTCAACTATTTGATCATTTTTCAGTGACAAAAGCCATGGTGAGATTTCAGAATATCTCTTTCAATCGATGAAAAAAAGTAAGCAAGTTACACCTCTGTACATTAAGTTTTGATACATCCCAATCTAGTTTTCAAAGAGGACCTTTTCCTTTGTTAACTGGGGTGCTGTTAGGACTGCTTAACAGTTCCATTTGCACATAAAAGTACCTGTTTCACAGCAAATGAATCACATTTCATAACTTCACAAACATGGAATTTTACAATGAAATTCTTCCCTAACCCATTAACAAAATTTGTAGTAAGATTTTTCAGCTGATAACAGAATCATCCTTCCTTAGGGCAGAATATTTAAGCATTTTATGAAATAAAGTGACTAAAAATAGTAAATGAATCCACGACCATTTTAATATCTTGAATGCTTTCCAAAACAGGACTTAAAATATTGTTTAAGAAAGGCAATCTGTCCAAATTAAAAATATTATGAACTAAAAATAATTTATTTTATTAAGCGGTACAAAGCATTATGATATAAAATGTAGTTGAACTTAGGACACCTGATGAATCAATGTGCCAACTTGCTATGCAGCAACCTTTTTTTTTTTAAACAGCAGAGAACATGTGAGAGAAGAGCATATTGAATCTAGAAAAAATTGTCTGAAAAACACTGTGACCAAGAAAAAATGGACACTGTAATTTTTATTTCCATGTTTATGTATAAAATAAAAGTTAATACAAACACCTTAGTATACTGGCTAGTGTAACAGGGAATCAGGATGGAGAAATTTCCCTCCACTGTGAATGCAGTAACAGTATTTTGTTACTATTCAGAATGACGCTCTGTTCTTAAGAGGACACATGACTTCCACCTACTTGCTGCCCAGATTATTTGGTACACAACAAATTAAATGATAACTGTAATAATATCTTTACAATTTTACAATCTACAGCTTGATTCCAAAATTCAGATCCTTCTCCAGTCACCATGCAGAAGTAACAGCCTCTCATGTATATTTCAATTAAAAACTCCTACAAAGGAAATAAACATCTTAAGTGTTTAAACTTAAGATGTCAAGTTACACTTCAAAAAGGAAGGTCAAAAAATTACTTTTTGTTTGTTTGTTTTTTAACAAAAGGCACTATTAAGCTGACAGAAACATGAAGAGCAATTCTGGAGGCCATATTCAGCCTCCATCTTGGTCAGAAGAGGGCACAGCTTGCTTGGGGAGCCTTGCTCAGTGACAGCACCAGTCCTCAGAGGTTATTAAAGTGCCATTTGTGTCCTACTGATTCTAAGCCTGTAAAGAGATGTCTACAAATACCTTTTATACACCCATTTCAAGTCTGAGCCAGGGGAGAAAGGCCTAGCTCCTGTGCTCCTGTCATATGGCAGTCAGTGCACACACTTCTGCCAAACAAGCCAGTGGTCTTCCCCAGGCTAAGGCACAGGAGACATTTGCCACTGCAGGCTTCTGAGGCAGCTTCCAAGCTAAAGAAGTGGTTTGGGGATTTCTTTAGGCCCAAAGAAGGGGGTCACACTAACCTGGACTATGAGACCCCGCCTGGTCAGAAAGGCCCTAAGTTATTGCTAATGTTCTTGGTGTGACCACTGCCATTAATTCTCATAGGGAAAATCCAGTTGTTGTCTTCAAGTCAACTTTCTTAATGCTCCCAGTGAATCAAAATTATCAGCATCTCCAACGCTGATGTTTACAAGAAAAAGAAAGAATTGTAACAGGTTTTTGTTTAGCATCCTCAACACAATTTTCTTCAAGCCAGTTTGGAGTGATATTAGTTAGCCAGAGGGATGTTTCTGTCCATCCATCATGTAATGAAAACTCGAAGCCCAAAAGTTACCAAACTTTTCCTTTTTATGAATAAAATAAAGTAAAAACCTAACAAACTGTGTACTGGTGCAAGTTTCAGAGTTAGGGGATGGCTAACTCTTAAGTGCACTCGACTCCCTGACATTCAGTCACCTGCTTCGATACATGGCTGCTCTTTGTCAGGGTGAACCTGTACCTCACCCAACACAGGGTAAAATGGATGATCATATTGTTCTATTATAAAGATCCTCATTTTTAATAAGAATCTCTAATTAAGACGGCCTGGATTTGTCACTGCTTTACCACAAAGGAATACTTAAAAATTTTTCTCTGAGTTAACACTTTGTTAACTCTCACAAAGTAACAGTAATTTAACTGGGATAATAAACAATATATATTTGCATTTTTTAAAAAATTGTACATTTGTCCTCTTCAAACGAGGATTAATAAATAACCAGAATACATTCTTTTGTGTTATTTCAACAAAACTTTCTTCTATGTGCCTCCCCACTTTTAAACAAACAAACAAAAAATAAAAATTAAATGGGGTCCCCAGAAGAAACACTCATCTTCTACAGGGCAGGTGGCTCAGGAGGGTGACCTAACTTTAATACGAAATTTGCATATGCAGGGCTGTACCGTCCAGGGCTCCCCAAACTAGGTGAACACGAAGAATTGCCATATTTTCCAGGACTGGAACACACAGAGCTTCGAGGTGAACCCAGAGTTGAACACTGGGATTTGAGTTTTCCTTTCAACGCAGGGCTTGGCCAGCTAGGGACAAAAAAAAGAGAAAGGAATGTTACTACTTTGTTTTGTAATTTGTAGCAAGTTTTAGGGAAGGTATCACAGAAATGAACATCTTTGCACTCCAGGGGTCTGCATCACAGACATCATATGGAGACAGATCAACAAGCAGAAAAGAAATGAAACCTACCAAGCACCAACAATACTAACTCGCAAAAGCTGGTCAGTTCCCGTGTCTGCGCAAAAATGAAAATGCTAAATGCTCCCACCATAGAAAAGGTGCACCCGACAACTTCCTGACAGCATTTCCAGTGACTGAGGACTCACTTGTGTCCCTGAGAATTAATCTCGGGGCCACCCTGCTTCCCAGAGCAGCCTCTAGCCCCAGGAACACCTCATCAGCATTCATGACCCCAGTCTACTGCATGTCAGGCTTCAAAGAGATTAAGGGACCTGCCCAAGGTCACCACAGGCATGTCAATAAATGAGCTCTGAATCCAAGCCTTAGGCTCCAGACCTAGCACTCTTTTCAGTGTATCCCACTATTCACCCCAGGTCAGCAAAGCCCATGAACTGCCCCAATGCAAAACCCTTCACTTATGCTGGAAAGGCAAGATTACAGAACCACTACATTTTACAATATTAGGATAAGGCTTGGGATTAGATGTGTGATTTCATGGCGATGGACTGTGCCCAGATGAGGAATCTTCCTCTCCATTGCAGGCTGGCACCATCTCTTGCAACTATAGTTTTGGACCAGGGAAATGACTAGTCCAGGGTCACACAAATAGCCCGGCATCAAAGTGGGCTTGCATGCAGGTATTCCTGGTTCTGAAACCTGCCCATTGTTTACTACACCATGCTGTCTCCTCTATTTAAAATACTGTGTGCAATTTCAAAGACTGCAATTTTAAGTTAGATCATAGACATCCAAGTGTCAATTTTATGCACATATTCAAGAAGACAACTACAAGGAATTATGATCCAAGTTCTTACATTAAATTTGTGCCAATACCTTTGCCTTTCTAAAGCAGAAAAGGACTGCACAGTATTCTTCCATTTGCTGATAGCAGGGTATTTCTGAGGGTCAATGTCAACACGTTCTAGAGCTGCTAAAACATCCCGGTCCAGTTTGGTTGGCTCTTCCCTATAATACAAGATAAACTGAATGGAACAAATGACAAAAACATCCCCCATATCTCTCATTTGTATTCAACAATTGTATACATGTAGATTGGTTCTCTACATGCCAACAGCCTCTTCCCATGAGGAAGAAGCAAGGATGAGTTCATTCCCAGCATCAGCCCAGGGACCATGGCCAAGGGCACTGGAGGCCAAATGGAACAAGGCCAAAAGTCCTGCCTGGATGAGGAGGCAGCAATGCGAGGTGACCAAGCGGGCCCAAAAGTGTTGGCAGGCAGATATTTTCCTTCCAAAGTTACATACTGGCCTCTCAGGGACTGCAGTCTGGCCATACTCCATGTAGGACCCTTAAATGAAATGTTTTTTATTTTTGCTTTGCAGGGCATTGGGGGTTAAGTGACTTGCCCAGGGTCACACAGCTAGTTAAGTGTCAAGTGTCTGAGACCAGATTTGAACTTAGGTCCTCCTGAATCCAGGGCTGGTGCTTTATCCACTGCACCACCTAGCTGCCCCTCTTAAATGCAATTTTATATAAACCCTAGATATTTTAGAAAAGCCTTAGGAAAGGCTTAAAAATTACATTTGTACTTCCTTCGCTGGCTAACATACAAAAGCAGATTACAAATTTAAAATCAACAAGGGAATCTGTTCATTAAACAGCCCAGCCAAAAGTTCCTGTGGTGACAAAAAAGACATTATGGTTTTCCAATATAAAAGATGAATAGTTCTTTAAGTAATTCAGCAGAAAATCAATTTACTATTAATATAAATTTAAAAAAATACAACCTGAATATAAGGCATGTATAAATGGTGGAAAGGGCTTTGGCAAAAAGATCATGTGCATGTACAGTGTATGTGCTGAGTAGCTAAAATTCATACCCTTGAAGAAAGAATCTCTTGGCTCTTTCATTTGGAGGTGGAATCTTGGTAAAGAGTCTTGGAGAAGGAGACTCTGAAGATAAGAGAGAAAAGCCAGGCGGCAAGTGAGCCTGCCCACAAAGCTGTGACCCTCCATCTTGGGCACCGGGATCCAAAAACAATCTATCGATTCCAGGTGACGTTCCTTTTCCTGTCCTTATTTTGCCATTTCCAGACTTGCCCACCACAGTAGCATCTTCTTCTAACAAGTAGTTTTCCTTTATCTGATTTGCACAGATTTTATCTCCCTGGTCTCTGGAAATTCTGACTTGATTCATTCCTGAAGTCAGAATTCTCTCATCATCAGTTTTTGCCATAACTTGGTTTGTTTTCTCAAAAAAACCATTTTCTTCATCTTGCAATGTTAGTTTGTCAAATTCTGTCATTAAATTGGAGACAGGAGAAAAAAAACCCTCCTGCCCACTCTGTGACTTTTGCCTTTCCCTGCTGATGATCCTGTCTTGAGTAACAGGACTACAGAACCCATTTCTGTTGGAAGAACCCCCCTTCTCATAGTGTCTGCCAGGTGGGTGTGATGTATCTATTACTTTTGCTGTGTGTTCCATGGACAGAATATCACATGGTGAGTCTCCAAAAGCACCAATGGTAGGCTCTTGGGAAACAAGTGGCTGGCAGTTATTCCGTGCTGCATTTTGTCTGTTTTTAATTTCTTCTAGGCTCATGTCATCTTCTTCATCTAGAAATGCTCCCACAGAGATGGAGTTGCTGCATTTTTTACTTCTGCCTGTATAACATAAAGGGGGTCAACTTTAAACAAACAATAAGAGATAGGCACTGGCTTTTTTAATCATAATTCCCATTACCATAGATTCCATTAATAAATCCATATGACCACTGCTAGTTTTATAGCCCAAAGACTTCCCCAAAAAGAGAAAAAGACCTGTTTGTACAAAAATATTTATAGCAGTTCTTTTTGTGGTGGCTAAGAATTGGAAATTAAAGATATGCCCATCAATTGGGGAATGGCTAAACAAGCCATGGTATATGACAGTGATGGAATATTACTGTGCTATGAGAAATGACAAGCAGGATGATTTCAGAAAGGCCTGGAAAGACTTGTATTAAATGCTGTACTGTGAAGTGATCAGAACCAAGAGAACATTGTGCACAGAGACAGCAATATTGTTTGATGAAGAACTGTGAAAGACTTGACTATTCTCAACAACATAATGATCCAAGACAATCCCAAAGGACTATTGATGAAACATACTATCTAACTCCAAAGAAAGAAGTGATATTGATAGAGCAGACAGAAGCATGCTGTTTCACTCTTTCATTTTTTTGCTTTTAATCAAGTTTGCTTGTACAAAATGACAAATATGGTAATGTTTTACATAATAAAAATGTTTAATATTTTTTTTTAAATCCATATATGAACTCGGTGATAAGTAACTTTAATTTCTGCCAGTTGTTTTCCTAAATACACATTTTGGCTATTAAAATACCTGATGTTCAAAATGAAAATAGCAGTTTTGGTTAAAAGGCAATTACCAAAAATTAAGCCTATGACTGACACACATTTCCATTCAAGGGCACTTTGCTAGCAAGCATAATGCCAAACTGTATAAAGTATCACTTTTGGGGACCTTAGATATCAGGATGCTGATCTTGTCAACTCCTCTAGAAAAGTACCATGACACCTTGTGTTCAAAGGCATATCAAAGCAAGGTCTAAACAACTTGGTCTATCACTTCTGGTCATTACTCACGATACCAAAAAAATGAGAAAACAATTCTTAATTTCTAAAGCTGTCAGTTGGCAGTAATAATAATAATTCTGCCAGATCATGTGAAAATTCCAATGTCTCACCTTTCTTTCAGGTCATTTCTCCCAAATTTTCATATGTGTGTATATGTGGACATATGTGATGAGGGAAGGTATGAAGGGAAATTCCTTTTCTTTGCATTTGTTCATTATGGTTGTTGGGGTTGTTTTGGTTTTTTTGGTGAGGCAATTGGGGTTGAGTGACTTGCCCAGGGTCACACAGCTAGTATGTGTTAAGTGTCTGAGGCCAAATTTGAACTCAGGTCCTCCTGACTCCAGGGCCAGTGCTCTATCCACTGCGACACCTACCTGCCCCTGTTCATTATGTTTTTTACAATTCTTTATCAGGACTGAAAAACAAATGCCTTTAGAGCATGGATATAACTGTGACTTGTAAAAAGGAGCTTTTAAAAAATTCTTCTTTCTTGTCATTACTTTAGTTGGCTTGATTTTTAAATATAGACAACATCCTGTTGCAAGGTTAAGTAGAATTTTATTATGAATCTATGACCAGAAAGCCCACTTCCCAGGACACTTTGACTTTTTCAAGTGAAGCAGCAACTAGCAGATGAAAAAAAGTCATCTGAAAACTGGTGGAAAAGCTTTTCAGCCCTGAATAGTGTGATAAAATAATGGGATTTGGCAGATACTCAAAGGCTCACCTGGAGATTAATCTAAACTGATTGAATTAAGTGAGAGTGACTGACTGGCTGATTAGCCTACTTCAAGTTAACTAGATTGTAAGCACACCTGGCTAGCCCTAAGAAGGTATTGTTCTCAGAAGCTAGACTTTGAACTTGAAACCACTTTCAAGTCCAGTGAACCAATGGATTTGGATGACACTAACCAATCAGCTCGAAGCAGTAAGGACCTATGTTCTGGACCGATAAAAACCTTCCACACTCAGTTTGAGGGAAATTCATGATTGAAGCAGGCTCCCGGTGGAGGACTTGAGGAAGACCCAGACCAGGCTGGAACTCTAGGCTAGATAGGCCTTTTCTTAACTTTCTGAACTCCATGTGGATACCTGGTATGCTTTAATAAATGCTTAATGTCCAAAGACTGGTGCTAAAGCTTCTAATTTAAGGCGACCACACATTTAGATTTTAAATGACAAAACAGACAAGAAAGGGAGAAAAGGGGGGCAGCTAGGTGGTGCAGTGGATAGAGCACTGGCTCTGGATTCAGGAGGACCTGAGTTCAAATCCAGCCTTAGACCCTTAACACTTATTAGCTGTGTGACCCTGGGCAAGTCACTTAACCCCAACTGCCTCACCAGAAAGAAAGAAAGAAAGAAAGAAAGAAAGAAAGAAAGAAAGAAAGAAAGAGAGAGAGAGAGAGAGAGAGAGAGAGAGAGAGAGAGAGAGAGAGGGAGGGAGAGAGGGAGAGAGGGAGAGAGGGAGAAAGGGAGAAAAGGAAGGAAGCTGGTATAAAGGAGAGAGAGATGGTGAGAAGAGGTGCACATTAACAGGGAAGGGGAGAGCAGAACATTGCTAACAGCTGTCTCAGTACCAAAGGTATTCTTTCAGGAGAGGAAGGAAATATCTTCATCTGTATTCCCTTTTCTTCTAAGTTTCTGGCTGTAATCTAATTTATAGATATTTAGTATGTCTGGAGTGGGGAAAATATGAAAGGGAAATGAAACACAGAGAGTAGGGTCTGAGCACAGACAACAAACAAATCAGTTAGTATCCATAAATACAAAGCTTGGAGGATACTTGTTTCTACGAAAACAAATAAGCTGTCAAGGAAGTCTGACTCTTTTCTACAATATTCCAAACAAGGGGTCATACTCCATTGTCCTCAAATGGCCCAAGGGAAGCATGCAGATGACTTACTGGGCATGGCTCCCCAGGGCAGAACATAGATCAATGGGTGAAAGTTACAGAGGGATGGGGCAGCTAGGTGGTGCAGTGGATAGAGCACCAGCCCTGGATTCAGGAGGACCTGAGTTCAAATCCAGCCTTAGACCCTTAACACTTATTAGCTGTGTGACCCTGGGCAAGTCACTTAACCCCAACTGCCTCACCAGAAAGAAAGAAAGAAAGAAAGAAAGAAAGAAAGAGAGAGAGAGAGAGAGAGAGAGAGAGAGAGAGGGAGGGAGAGAGGGAGAGAGGGAGAGAGGGAGAAAGGGAGAAAAGGAAGGAAGCTGGTATAAAGGAGAGAGAGATAGTGAGAAGAGGTGCACATTAACAGGGAAGGGGAGAGCAGAACATTGCTAACAGCTGTCTCAGTACCAAAGGTATTCTTTCAGGAGAGGAAGGAAATATCTTCATCTGTATTCCCTTTTCTTCTAAGTTTCTGGCTGTAATCTAATTTATAGATATTTAGTATGTCTGGAGTGGGGAAAATATGAAAGGGAAATGAAACACAGAGAGTAGGGTCTGAGCACAGACAACAAACAAATCAGTTAGTATCCATAAATACAAAGCTTGGAGGATACTTGTTTCTACGAAAACAAATAAGCTGTCAAGGAAGTCTGACTCTTTTCTACAATATTCCAAACAAGGGGTCATACTCCATTGTCCTCAAATGGCCCAAGGGAAGCATGCAGATGACTTACTGGGCATGGCTCCCCAGGGCAGAACATAGATCAATGGGTGAAAGTTACAGAGGGATGGGGCAGCTAGGTGGTGCAGTGGATAGAGCACCAGCCCTGGAGTTAGGAGGACCTGAGTTCAAATTTGGCCTCCGACACTTAACACTTACTAGCTGTGTGACACTGGGCAAGTCACTTAACCCCAATTGCCTCACTTAAAAAAAAAAAAAAAAAAAGAAAGTTACAGAGGGAAATTCTGGCTCTATGAGGGGTTTTGTTCATGAGATGGTAAGACTGGTCATAAGAAATGTTCAAGAAGAGATTGTATGACAGTTGGGAATGTTACAGAAGGCATTCCTTCCTAAAATAGAAATAGGAAGTACTAAATGACCTCTGCTAGATTTCTATAAATTGCTGAATAAGAGTTACACTCATTTCATTACTACGGTTTTAACTTCTACAACAAATTAAACGTGAGCACAATGAATGGAGCTGGAACACGGCAAAAGGATAAACTGACAAATGTGCAGAAACACAAAATATTTAATAAACATGTATATATGTAAAAATAGAGCAAAAATTATCTTCACAGGACATACTGTAGACACTGATGCTGACAGGCCCCATGGGTTAGTTTTAAGCTCTGCCAGCTGTGACCAGTGCATGTCATAAATTAAGATTCATACTTCATTTTGACCACAATCTTAAGTCTAACCATATCAGATCATAGCGACATATGAAGTAAATTTGAACTTTTTGGTGGCAGGGGCAAAAGAAGACCAAAAATAATTACTAGAGAGAGAAATTACAGAGACATGATGTTTGACTTATTAAAGGTATCATACTTAAAGTTTGAGATCTGGATAACATTTTTTTAAAGCACTCAAACCATAAACATATGTTTCTTACCAGAAGTATTATAAGTTTTAGGTCTGTTACAAGTCTCATTTTCTCCTGTTTCTTGGTGGCCTTTTTTGCTCATTTCAAGTTGACCAAGGTATTCTTCTAGTTTTCGTAGGCCCTCCTGAGAAGATAGATCAAGAAAAGAATCCAAAAATTCCCAGTATTCAACCCATGGAAATCCCAGTTCATGGGCTAACTCCCTGCAATAAATAAAACACACACAGAAAAGGCTTTTAAAAAATTAATGTGAGAGGCATATATTTACTAAACAAGCAACCTTAATTCTATCCAGTGAAGAGAAATGGCAATTTTATTTTATCCTTAACTTGAATTCCAAGGGTTTATACTTTACATTTACAAAATCCCTTTCCATCCATTTCTACCAGAGGAACATCATGAGGTAAACAAGAACTTCATAAATTAGTGGAGAAAACCCCTAAATAATCAAAGGAATCAGTGTTTTGGTTAAAAAACATTAAAGAACAAAAAATCTTAAAGGACCCTTTCCCCACTGTTATACAAAACACTGTTTGGCTACTATTTTCACTATGTAACCTTTTTTTTAAAAAGATTTTCATTCCATCACAAGTTAGGAAAATGAAAATTTGAACCTTTCCTTGAGCACTTTTCACCCCCACAAGTAAATAAAGACTTGCCATATCATTCTAAATCATTTATCTTTGGTCCCTTAGAAAATATGCTTCAGGCATTTTTGTTTGACAAGAGCTTGGGTTCTAGAAGGCCTTGCCAGCAGAGAGAAAGTCTGGAACATTCGACCAAGCTGGAAAGACTTCCTGTATGGTCCTGACAATTGTCTGCTGTCTGAGGACCAGCTCCATTGAGCCCAGAAAGGCTCACTGTGAGAAGACTGGTGACCTAAGTATTAATTTTTGTCTAAAGAATCCAACCGAAACTGACAAAAGTACAAAAGTGGTTCTGTGAGCTCTCTTAACTCTACCTCCAGAGAAGGTGGCAGAGTAGCAAAAGAGAGGAAAAAGAGTCAATGAACATGGTTTTTAGACCATCAATAAGTATTAATTTGACACTTAGTATTCAAGGTAAATCTCTGTCCAATGAATAATGAAGGTGACACAAAACTGGAAGAATTAAAAAGATCTGGCTTGGTACTTGTCAGTCACATTTATAAAGTGCTTACTAGTATAGTATGTCTTAGTGCGTGCTAAGTTCTGAGGAAACAAAAAAAGGTCAGAACATGCTCCATGCTCTCAGGGACCTCACATTTGAATGGAGGAGACAACAGGGAAATATTTAGGTATATAGAAGATGCAAACAGAGTACATGGAAGGAAAGGATGGGAGAGGAAAGAGAGGAGGGAGAGAGAGGGAAAGGGGGGGAGAAACAGAGTAAGTATTACAAGTAAGGGAGGGCTGCTAGGTTAGGCAAGGCCTTCTGAAGAAGGTGGGATCTGAACTGATTCTTGAAGGACACCAGAAATGCTTATGAGTTAGAGATCAAGAGGTAAAGCATGGTAGGCATGGAAACTGGCCAGTGAACGTGTACAGAATCAGGTAGAGTGTTGTGTGTAAGGAACAGTAAGTAAGTCAGTAAAGTGAAATCAGACTGCACAGAGAGGAGCAAAATACAAGAGGTCTAGAAAGGCAGGAAGGAGGCAGGTTGGGAAGAGCTATAAAAGCCAATGAGGATTTTACATTTGACACTGAAAGTTCCTGAACAGGTCAGATGTGCTCTTTACAAAGACAGCTGATCAGAAGATTGACTGGAGAGAAGAAACTAAGAAAAGGAGATGAAGTGGCAATTGTCCAGGTCTGAGGTAACAAGGGCCTGTGTGAGGGTGATGACTGTGTCAGAGGAGAGAAGGGGACACATAGGAGAGATATTGTGGAGATAAAAATGACATGGGAGATGTGGGATGAGCGTAAAAATTATACGGAAAGTCTAAGTCTGGGTAACTGAGTAACAAGAAGGCTGGAAAGAGCAGAGGGCTTAGGGGACAAGGTAATTATTTCTGATTAGTATGCACTGAGTTAAAGATGTCAGGACTACAGCTCAGGAGAGAGATGGACTAAATATATAGATCTGAGACAATAATTAAACTCCATGGAAGCTGATTACCAATCATGACAGTGTGAAGGAAAAAGTCCTGGGATACAGCCATTGTTAGTGGACATGACCTAGCAGAAGAGACTTGAGAAATAGAACCAGGAGAAAGTATTAACATAAAAACCTAGAGAAAGTATCCAGAAGAGGGCAATTGATAAGAGTAATGGATAAGAACTGAAAAAAGGTCATTAATTTAGCAATTAAGTGACCACTGTTACATAAAATAGAAGAAATTTTAAAATTATAGCTAAGTGATAGCTCTACAGGTACTCAGAATGGTGAATAACAGAACTGGTGGAAGTAGTTTCACTGAGTACCCAAGAATGCAAAAAATAAATAAATAAATGAAATAAAATAGAATAAAATTCCATGGGACACCTACCTAGTTATCTCAACTGGCAATGCTCATGATAACAATAAGCAGAGATCACTGTGAACATAATTATACCACACTGCCAACATTCATTGCCAAGTATAAAGGGAAAATTTTTATGAAGTGACTTTACTGCAAAAGGAGAGGACAGCAAAAACCAAGTGGGAAAAATGTGGTTCCAGATCAAGACAAATAAATGTTTTCTTCAAGAAAAGAGTAAGAAGGGGCAGCTAGGTGGCGGCCCTGGATTCAGGAGGACCTGAGGTCAAATCTGGCCTCAGACATTTAACACTTACTAGCTGTGTGACCCTGGGCAAGTCACACACAAAAAAAGAAGTGAGCAGTGAACTACATAATAAAAATGCAATTGATTATATTTTAATAGAAATTACCTCATTGCATAATCAATTTTCTATGAGCAGTGAAGTTGCTAATTAGACAACACAACTGTCAAAGGAAATAGCAAATAGAATAAAAGACATCAATGAGAATATATAGACTGAGATGAAAAAGGTCCAGTTGAAGTTGCTGTAGTCAACTCCAAAAAAATGGGAAATAGATAAAAGAAATTTCACAGAGAAGCTTAATCATTAGAAAATAGTCACTCAAACCAATTAAGAGGTAATAGAGGGGCAGCTAGGTGGTACAGTGAATAGAGTACTGGCCCTGGAGTCAGGAGGACCCGAGTTCAAATTTGGCCTCAGACACTGACACTTACTACCTGTGTGTGTGACCCTGGGCAAGTCACTTAACCCTCACTGCCCCACAAAAAAAAAAAAAAAAAAAGAGGAAAAATCATTATCCAATAGATAAGTGGTCAAGGAATATTAACAAACAGTTCTCCAAAAAGAACTGCAAACTTCTAATAATCATAAGAAAAAATATTTACTAATGACTAAAAAGAGAAATGAAAATTTAAAAAAGTTGAGATTTTGTCTCATACACTGCAAACTTGCAAAGAGATGGGAATCATCAGTGTTGGAAGGACTATGGGAAGATAGCATACTGGTGCACTGCTGGTGGAGCTGTGAATCCATACTACCATAGTGGGAAGGAAGCTGAATTATGCAAATAAAGTGACTAAAATGTCCTACAACTTTTGACCCAGAGACTCTACTACTAGGCTTATAGCACCAAGGAAGCCACTGATAAGAAGAAAGTCTCCATAATCCTCCAAAATATTATTTTTGTGTGTGTGTGAGGCAATTGGGGGTTAAGTGACTTGCCCAGGGTCACACAGCTAGTAAGTGTTAAGTGTCTGAAGCCAGATTTGAACTCGGGTCCTCCTGACTCCAGGGCCGGTGCTCTATCCCCAAAATATTTTTAGAAGCACTTTCTGTAACAGCAAAGAATTAGAATCAAAATGTATACCTACTGAACAGAATATGGCTAAGTAAACTGTGGTACACAAATGTAATGGAATATAACTGTGCTTTAGGAAATAATGAAAAAAAAAAGAATGAATGTGATGAATACAGAGAAGAATGTAAAGAGCTATAGAAACTGATGCAGTGAAGTAAGCAATGCCAAGAAAACAATATAAGCAATGACTACAACAATGAAAAGGGAAAGAACTACCAAAAAAAATCAAAAGTGAATGTTGTAAATTTACAAAGAATAAGCATGGCTCAAAAAAAGAAATATGAGAAGATATCCCCATCTTTCTGCAGAGACAGGAGATCCATGAGTTTAGGACATTATATCCATTTTCAGACTTTTTCAATGTACTGATCAATTTTGCTAATTTTCCTCTTTTTTTTTTGTTTTTATAATGATATGAAAAATAAATTTAATAAAAACTTTTTAAAAAGAGGAAATGTTCTACAATTCAAGGCCAACAGAGACCGAAAACACCTTTATACAGGAAATACAGACTCCTTAAGAGTAGAAGCCCATTTGTGAAACATTAATAAGAAGGGGAAATGAAACCTGGGTCGTATTACCTCATAAAAGCAAAGGGCAGATGAGAAAATAATTTTCTAGAAAGGCTGGCATGAAAATCAGCCAAATGATCCCCAAAACACTCATGACACTTAAAAGATGCAGCAGGGAGCAGAATCTGTCCCTATTTTCATGGTAATTTATTTTCTTTTGGCTCAGAACCTGATACTTTATTGGTGCAGTCAACTCCCAATGAGCAAACTGCTTCTACCAATACACACTGGCAACTTCTGCCATTTAGTTTTAGAAATGGAAAGACCTCAGAACGCAGCCAACAATCAAGACTTCAAAAGACCAGTGAGGAAACCTTCTCCTTCTTGTCAAAGAGGTGACAGAGACAGCAGGTAAAGAATCAAACAAGCATTCTCAGACATGGGTAGTGTGTGAATTATTTTGAGTGTTTGATAATACATAAAAAAAAGTCTTCATTTAGCGAGTAGGATGATAGGTTATTGAATAGGGCTAGGTATGAAAAAGAGCATCATTTTTTAAAAATGCCTAGAAGAAAAAAGTGCAGATAGGGATATAGATGGAGAAGTTTTTTTTGATGAAGAAAGCAAACAATTACTTAGTGCTTACTATATGCACTAATTAGAAAACTCTCTTAATGAGCTGGCATTCTGATGGGGAAGACATCACATATGGATGGAAGGAAAAGTAAGTCAGAGGGAAAAGTCCCATGGTCCTTAGGGCAGAGTTGCAAAGCAGATGGTCATACCTCATCTTTAATATCATTCCCACTGATAAAATAATATCAATTTCTGATGCTGAACTATCTGATGGTTCCAAGGACTTTGGGGACAAGAACTTTCTTTTCAGGATCATTGGCAGCTGTGGCTCCTGCAGGAGGATGGTTGTGTGCCCTGGCCTCACGCTTTGCCCTTCCCAAGACTCTTGGGCTCTGAGTGTCCCCATCAGGAGGCCTCCTCTCTCTCCCTCAGGGGGTCTGGCTGCTTCAGCAAGGCTGACCTGATTGCTATGTGTGACAGATGGTTAACAGGCAGTGGGAAGGGCTGGTCCCCGCTTTACAGGAACCACATCCCTAGATGATGGCTGTGAAGGCTGAGCTGAAAGCAGGCCGGATGGCCTGAGGGGGTACTGCCAACTCCCAAGGCTCCTGTGTCTATCTGCCTGCTGGTGGCAGTTGGTCAATAGCTGGGTTTTGCTATCTTTTAAAATTTAATATATATTTCTTTTTAGAATCTATACATAACATGTTAGATACTCAATAATCATCTTTCTTCTTTTTCTTCATATACTGAAATGTCCATGCTGGTTAGTGAGTGTTACATTCAATTTAAAAAAAGAAAAATTAATTTTAAAAAATCATCTGTGGGGGGCAGCTAGGTGGTGCAGTGGATAAAGCACCGGCCCTGGATTGAGGAGAACCCGAGTTCAAATCCAGCCTCAGACACTTGACACTTACTAGCTGTGTGACCCTGGGCAAGTCACTTAACCCTCATTGCCCCACAAAAAAATAAAATATTTAAATTTTTTTAAAAAATCACCTGTGGTACTAAAAGGTGGCTGCAGTACATTATGAAACATCACCCAGTGGGTTCTGAACAAAAAAGGAGGTGGACTGGTCATGTTGTAAAAAGGAACAACAATAGAAGAGATACGCCGAGTAGTACAAAAGTAGCCCCAGGAGAGGAAAAGAACCTGAGGCAGACCTCTAGCACATTTAGTGCTCCACACTGGCAGACAGAACACCCACCCACTCTACTCAAATCACATTCTATGTACCAAAAGAAACTGACTTATTCTAGAGAACTGCAAAATATTTACACTAAAAGTCAATATGGAACCAATGAACTTAAAAACCATAACTTAAGTGCCGGGCCTAGAGTAAGGAAGACTCATCTTGTTGAGTTCAAATTTGGCCTTGGACACTTACTAGCTGTATAACCTGAGGAAGTCACTTAACCCTCTTTGCCTCCATTTCTTCTACTGTAAATGAACCAGAGAAGGAAATGGCAAACTACTCCAGTATCTCTACCAAGAAAACCCCAAATAGTCACAAAGAGTCACACATAACTGAACAACAAAAAAACTTTGATCATTTTTATGCAACTATAAAAACAGGGCAAAGAGAACTGAAAATTTTCTATCACAGTATAAAAAGCAAAATTCTTCAGATTGACCAATTATATTAACCTGACCATAATTTTTGCTAAAATGAAAAGAAATGCTACAATTCATTAATTAACATTACTGTCCAATCTTTATATTTAATTATTTCAGCATAGCCCCCATATACCTTCCTACTCTTTCAACACCTCTTTCTGGATCAGATTTTCTGACATTATGAAAGAAGTCAGCTCTCTCTCTAGGTGGAGTCTTCCAAAGTCTACGAAAGTCTTCTGCCTAAGATGAGAAAAATTCAAGTATTATAACAAACTTTTTCTGTTGTTTATTTAGTCAAGAAAACTTAAAAACACAATTGTTTTCTATAGGAAATGTTACAGACTCAGCTATTAGAAAATTTACCAATCCCATTACCAAGTGCTAAAAAAAATTCCAGGCTGCAAAACATGGATATGATGAATCCCGTTGGCCAGAGTGAAGATAACAATTGCACAACAGCACTTACTGTCCTGAGAAGCAACTACAAATTATGGCCCTGATCTACCTAGGGAGGGGCTCATTCTGAATTTTTAACCTCACTCTGTCACGTCACTCAAATACAGCTTCCTAAGTGTCATGAGAAATGATTCATTCCTAGAGGAAGAAGTAAAATATTTCAGGTGACCCAACAGTATTCTCCTAATCAGCTGCTTAGAGGGATGAGGCCATTACTTTTTACCATCTGGAAATTTTTATAGCTTTCCATGGAATCAGGATCTCCACAACCAGATACAAAACTAGTAACTCAATTATCAAAATACATGCTGGGTCTATAGGAGCAAAGATCTGATTTAAGATGCTTCCAGGATCACGCACCTTGGATGGGCTCAATGGCCCTGCAAAAGCTCTCACACTCAGAACAGGATCTTTTGGGCTGTTCGCAAATCGGGGTATTGATGTGTGAGGGCGCCCATCTGCCTGATCAGGAGTCCAGATGTCCCCAATCACAGGAGAGGAATTGTCTTCTGCTCTCAGGAGAGGCACATAATAATGACCTGAAGGAAAAGGAGGACATTTTCACTTAAAACTCTCAGGTTACAATGTTATCATCTTTTTCTGATTAATTCAAGCTATTGTATTTGAGTATAATAAGAATGAACACAATCGAACATGTTTTTCCATGATAAAAACTAATCGATTCAAAACCTCTCCATGATGTCTCGTGCCTAATCAGAAAGCAATTACAAAGAGAATGAAAACTATTCAACTGGACTCTTTCTGTATTTGTATCTTCCCTCCCCTCCACGAGCACAAATCAGCGCGAGTCCCCGTGCTGAATCCCTTCTCCTAATGTCTGGTCCTGCTAGAGTCACATAAAGACCCCATAAAACCCCCAGACCTAAATGGAAGAGAGGGTGTCCCATTCCTCTGGGCCCCCAGCAGAGAACCGAACTCTGCCTGAAGCCCAGTGGACCTATTTCCAGCCATATTCCCAGGTGCCCTTCATTTCATAGCTCCTCTCAATAAGCTGCTTTTGTTTTATGTCTTGCATTGACATGTACATTTCCCTGTACTGGACGCCTGTTATTCTAAACCACCTCCCAAGTCTGAGGACATGGGCCCTCTTGACTCCTGGGTGAGAAAGCTTGTCTTGTGAAAAAGGCTGCCCCACTATCATCTAATGAACAAGTAGGCACAGAAGAAAAACCCAAGTTATTACTAAGGCATTAGGAATACAAAACAATCTCAAATAAGGGTTTTGTAGTGGTTTTTGTTTGTTTGTTTGTTTTGGGAGTGGAGGGAGGTGCTCTCATTGACTCTCCCCTGAAGCTGTCCTCTGCTGACCTCTCAGGACACTAAGATGAACCTTAGTACTGGAAGGGCATGCCAGGGTAGTGCCAGCCCTAATAAGATCTATCAAGCTAGAAGGGTTTCAAGTCCAGATCCAGCAACAGGTCAGTATATGATGACTTATTTAAGACCAGGACCAGAGATGCTTCTCACCATGCCAGTAGGTGTTTAAATTCTGGCCACAACTAACTCAAAACCACTTAATGAGATGTGGAAGAGTGGCAATTTGCATCAGCAAATGAGGTGCTCACATCGGTGAAATTCCAGAAAAGTAATGACTCCTTTCTAGGGGGCTTGGTATCTAAAGTGCTGGATGACAAATCAGAAGGATCCGAGTTAAAATTCTGCCTCAAGCATTTACTAGGTATATAACTCCGAGCAAGTCAGTCAGTCAATAAATATTTATTAATAAACACCTACAGGGACAGCTAGGTGGTGTAGTGGATAAAGCACTGGCCCCGGATTCAGGAGGACCTAAGTTCAAATCTGGCCTCAGACACTTGACACTTACTAGCTGTGTGACCCTGGGCAAGTCACTTAACCCTCATTGCCCCGCAAAAATTAAATAAGCACCTACTATGTGCCAGGCACTGGGCTAAACACTTTACAAATATTCCCTCATCTGATCCTTACAACCACCCAGGAAAGGGAAAGTGCTATTATTAACCCCATTTTACTAGTTGAAGAAACTGAGGCAGAGGTCACTAATGACCATCAAATCCAGTGGTGCTTTTTCACTTCTCATCTTTCACTGTTGTGCTGCACAGTGCTGCACAGAATCAGAGTGCCACTACCCTGCTGAGAAAGACATTGTGAGAACCAGGGCAGCTCCACCCTGAGGAGAAAAAGCATGAAGTGACCTTTCTGGGGTTTTGAAGGTTGGATTGTCCTCTGGAAGTTATGTCTACTGCCTGTGGGTCGTGTCAATCAATGGACCACCCAATTAGCTTAGAGCTGTGTGTGTGTGGATTGCCCTCTTCTGGTTCAACAAGGGGTTTCTGTTGGAACTGAGGGGATTCTCTCTCTCTCTTTTGTTTTTTGGGTGAGGCAACTGGGGTTAAGTGACTTGCCCAGGGTCACACAGCTAGTAAGTGTCAAGTGTCTGAGGCCGGATGTGAACTCAGGTCCTCCTGAATCCAGGGCCGGTGCTCTATCCACTGCGCCACCTAGCTGCCCCAGGGATTCTCGCTCTTAGATAGCTAGGTGAAGGCAGCTTTTGCTCTCTTTCTCTCTTTGCTAACCCCTAATATACTTTAATAAATGCTTAATGCCAAAGAGTGGTGGTAAAGCTTCTAATTTAAGGTGACCACACATTAGATTTTTAGACATCACAGTTAATTTTTAAGCTTCACAACAGTAACCCTTCCTTATGTTTTCTTCCCTTGGCTTCCCATAGAGCCCTTCATGACTTCCCACAACCCAACAATCTTCCCTTTCAGGGCAGGGGGCTTCTAAAGCAGTCTTTGGCCACCTTGGTGAGCCCATCCTACGCCCCACCACTACTTCCAATCCTACCTCTGCACAATCTGTCTGGAATCATATGGTCTATCAGAATGGTGGACTACACAGCAATGATGAGCTGGTGACTTTGGGGAACCATGTAGCCTCTTGGGGAGTCAGTTTCACCACCTGTAAACTGAAGTTACGCTAGAACTCCTGTCTGTAGCATCACCTGCTAGAAAGCAGGGCTCTGGATACAAGTCCCCTCAAACACTCTGACTTCAACTCCACGTTTCAAGTACCTACCTTTTAAATATTCTCTGATTCGTTCCTTTAATTCTGCAGACTTATTTTTACTTCTTTCACAAATTACCTGTTGAAAGATAAAGAAATAAACAATAACTTCTGTTGATTTTTTTTTGGACCATGAAATTGCTATGGAAAGAAAAAAGATCAATAATTCTGGCAGTGTATTTTGTCAATAGACATAAAGAAACATTTTTTCTTCCCTAAGTATGATCTCTTAATCAATCCTTCAGGTCCAAATCAAATCCCATCCTTTTCCTTAAACCTTTACTCGCTTTTCCTCCTCACGTCCCCACCCAAAGATGGAAGGACTCTCTCCCACATCTGTCATCACCGCTAGCATTTACACAGTGCTTTAAGTTTTGCAAAGCACTTCACAAAAATTATACCTCACTTGATTCTTACAATAATCCTGGGAGCCAAGTGCCAGTCACCCAGGCTCATCCTCAGGCATCAGCCTCCATTCCTCATCATCTCTCCCATCCCACATCCAAACTGTTGTCAAGGACTACTGACTGTGCTTTCATAACATCTCTTGAATGTTTCCCTTCTCTCTTCTGACACTGCCACCCACCCTAGAATGCAGGCCCTCATCACTTCACACTTGACCTATTGCAGATGCTGGATATTTCCCTGCCTCAAATCTCTCCCCATTCCAACCTATCCTCCACTCAGCTGTCTAAGTAACTACTGAAGCACAGGTCTGATCATGTCACCACCTTCCCTCAAAAACAAACGAAAAACCAACTCCCAAACCCAAAAACCTCGAGGATCAATATAAAACCTTCTGTTTGGTGGCCAAAATCCTTCCTAATTGCCACCCCCCACCCGATATACTCTATGGTCCAGTGACCACTGACCTCCAGGCTATCCCCCAAGCCTCTTACCCCTCATCTCTACTTCCTGGCTTCCTTAAAAGCCCTGCTCAAACTCTCACCTTCTATAGGAAACCTTTCCTTATTCCTATTAATTCTGGTATCTTCCCTTTACTGATCACTAATCCAATCCAATAAACATTTGTTAAGCACCTGCTATGTGCCAGTCACTGTGTGAAGGGTTGGGACTAAGTTAACAAAAAAGGAAGACAGTTCCTGTCCTCGTGGGGTTTATAGTCTAAAGGGGGAGACAAGACCCAAAAGGAGGCAACAAAAGAGGGAGAGGGAGAATATTCCAGAAGAGGTATCTTGTTTCCTGGAATCAAAACCAGGCAAAAAAGCCATTCCAAAGTGGAGTGAAGTATGAGTCTAGTTTCTACCCTTAATAAAGAAAGGCATCGGGAAGAGTTTGGTACTCTGTCCTCTAGCCCTTCAATGAGAGGGGAGAGAGGACTGAGAGACTGAGTTAGCAGCATGGTGCTAAAGTTTAGAAGGGAAGAGGCTCATCCTGGGAGGGGCATGTTGTTCCATGGAAGTGAAACCACATAGGGCTGCCGATGCAAAGTAGCATGAGCCACTCCACATATATTAATAAACATATATGCATATACTCCCCATAATTTACTCTGTATCGAGTTCCTAGGATGTTTACTTGTCATCTCCCCCATTACAGAGTGAGTGAGCTCCTTGAAAGAAGGGACCGTTTTTTCCATTTCTTTGTATCCCTAGTGCTTAGCACAGGGGCTGGCACAGAGGTGCTTAATAAATGCTTAATGACTGAATGACAGAGACTACTTTTTTGTTTCCGTACCTATATCACTTTGATAAGCACCCTGAATACAGGAGGTCCTTAATAAATGCTGGTATGATATGATATGATAAGAGTATGGGCATCTCAATGTCATCAATTACCAACAATGAAAAATGCTTAGTGTTTGTCCTACTGTACCAATGAGCAAAAGCTTCACATACCAAAAGCAGTCCATGGTCAGGTTCATAAACAAATAATATTGCAATTAACTATGAAATTTAATGGTTAACTTACATCTTCAGGAGTTTGTAAATGTCTGTTTCTGGGATTTTTTATAACACCAGGGTGTGAAGCAAGTACATTGACCACATCTGCATTCCCAAATTTGCAAGCAAAATGCAAAGGAGTATCATTTCCCTAAAATAAAGGCAAAGACACACTTTAACATTTCCATTTAAATATTAGTTGCTTCAGAACTGCTTTAAGAATAAAAAATTACAATGTTAAAATGTCATGTAATAGGGGTGGCTCAGTGGCGCAGTGGATAAAGCACCGGCCCTGGATTCAGGAGTACCTGAGTTCAAATCCGGCCTCAGACACTTGGCACTTACTAGCTGTGTGACCCTGGGCAAGTCACTTAACCCCCATTGCCCCGCAAAAAAAAAAGTCATGAAATACATGTGCCCCCCATGGCAACTTACACATAACAGTTACTCAATAAATATTAGCTGATCAACTGATAAACTAAAGTACTTTGTGAATTCAAGATACAAAGTTTACTGATGGATAACTGTAAAGATAGGATATAATTTGGTGGTCTAAAATTCTGCACAGATTTCTGGCATGTACAACTCTTTTCCTGATAACAATCCCCTCCACAATTAAGAGATCCACCAACAATAAGAGAGCAATGGTTATCCAGCACTTTACCAGAAAACTCCAGACTAGACATTTTTTTATAATACCACAAAGCAAATATAAGCCCTAATAACCTATTCCTATGCTGAAACTAACTGAAATGAAGACAAACTTTGTGGGGAATGAGCCCTGGAGTTAGAAGAGGGAAGTCTCTGATCCTGCTGGGAGGTTTTGTGAGGGAAAGTTATATTACCGTTACATTTAAAGCTTTATTTGTGTACAACCCTAACCTTTCATTCATTTATAAGTCTTATAAAGAACAAAGCAACATGTTCTTAAAATACCTATGACCTAAAATAAGATGAATTTTCACAGGATGTGACCTGTCTTTATTTTTGAGAACTCCCAGATGATGAAACCACCTCTACCAATACACACTGGCACCTGCCCTACCTGTCTTTTTTTTTTTTTTTTAAACTAGAGGAGTTTTCGTTTATTTATTTATTTATTTATTTGCAGGCAATGGGGGTTAAGTGACTTGCCCAGGGTCACACAGATAGTAAGTGTCAAGTGTCTGAGGCCGGATCCGAACTCAGGGACTCCTGAATCCAGGGCCGGTGCTTTAACCACTGCGCCATCTAGCTGCCCCCCCTACCTGTCTTAAAGTTGCTCATTGCATTCAAGAGCTTAACAGAATCATGTAGCCAGTATGTGTCTGAGGCAGGGCTCCTGATTTCCGATGCAAGCTCTTTATCCCCTATACTATACTGCCTCTTGAATTAACTCCTTAACAAAATAGTTTGTTAACAGACATCTCCTATCTCTCAACAGCATAACATGTGTTATAAATTAAAAGCTCATCAAGGGTAATGAGACACTATTTTTCTACATTTTTTGGTATCTGCTTACAAAAGAGTATTTTGTATGTTATTTCACACATTTCCTTTTTCCTGCCTCCCCTAATTTTACCCTTTCCTCTAAATCCTCCCCTCATTCTTGTCGTAGCTACCTTCCCTGCAGAAGACCTTCTTCACAAGTGACCCCACTGTACACTAAGCTCTCCATTCATCTGGTACTTGTCAGTTCTCTTGTCATGTGTATATGTCCTGTCTCCTTAACTGCTATAAAATCCTTATGGACAGAGATTGTATCTTATCTTGTTCATCATACTCCTCACAGAATGGGGAAACAGCACAGGCACACAATAAATACCTAACAATCGGTAATGGGCACTCAATAAATGTTTTCCCATAGACAACAAGACAAGTTTATAATCTCATAAAAGATAACAAAAAAAAAAGGGGGGGCAAACTTACCATTCTATCAGGAGTGTTAAGATAAAGGTCAACAATATATCGAATACGTTCTTGCAACATGACCTCATCATCATCCGGGTACATAAGTCGCATAAATTCAGGATTTTCCAAAGTGTCTAAAATCAATTGGCACATACGAGCCTGATTCTCTTTGGTGGCCACATGCATGACATTGTACCTACATCCTTCCTGCAACAAAACTGCACATTATATGTCATCTGAAACTTAAAACAAGTACCCCTCATTTCACTGCAAATGCACCTGGTCACATTATAGGTGATAAGGGATCACTTTAACATGCAATGTTTTAATGGTTTATTTGACAGTGTCCATGAGGAAAACAGACTCACCTGTACTACTGTTGGGTTGTCCCCAGAACCAATTAGATAGCGGGGGTTATTCCAGATAAGTTCTGAAAACGCAGCTTCATCTCCCTTCTCCACAGCTGTTCGGAGTCTGGAAGTCAGGTCTTGTGTACGAGGACTTTTAAAACTGTTTGCTCGCTCTTTGTTAACTGATTCTGACTCAGGTGAGCATAAACCATCTATCATCAAAAGGCAAAAGTCAGGGTTCTGAAACAACCTCTTTGGATTTCATATGCAATTTTGGGAGGAAATTCTGTAATCAATATTAACTAACCCATTGGCTCTATGCATCATGTCTGCAGCTACCCAGGATATCAAATATCTTCATGTATACCTTGTTTGTCTCATGACAGAAGCCACCCTCAGACCAGTGCTCTTAGCCCCTCTTGCCCACTCCAGAATGGGCCCAGCTCATTGCAGCAGATGACAAACAAATAAAGGGGTGAGAGCCACTTCTCCAACAGGGTCATCCCACAGGTCTGGAGGAGAAGGAAAAGCACTCTCCTTTTATGATTGGGACAATCAGATTGCTAGGGCATGGATGGCTCCAGCTAGCACTACAGAACCTAGTTTACCCTTCCATTACAACTTTTTTTTTTTTTTAAGTGAGGCAACTGGGGTTAAGTGACTTGCCCAGGGTCACACAGCTAGTAAGTGTTAAGTGTCTGAGGCCGGATTTGAGCCCAGGTACTCCTAACTCCAGGGACAGTGCTCTATCCACTGTGCCACCTAGCTGCCCCCCATTACAACTCTTATAGGAACCACTCTGCTTAGCCCTTAAGAATATGTATGGGGGAGCAGCTAAGTGGAGCAGTGGATAAAGTCCCAGCCCTGGATTCAGGAGGACCTGAGTTCAAATGCAACCTCAGACACACTTGGCACTTATTTGGCTGTATGACCCTGGGCAAGTCACTTAACCCTCACTGTGCCCCCCCCCCAAGTCAGGATTTAAAAAGATAAATAGCAATGGTTTTACCCACCTTGATTAAAAAATGGCACCGTTTTCACTGGAGAGGGAGGAAAGGATGTTTTGGTTGGGGATGGAAAATAATCACAGATTCCTTTAGCAAATTTCTCAGCATCTTCTCTGTTTGAGAAAGCTTTAAATCGAGACCCTTTGATCATTTTAACAGCTTGCAAAGCTTCTTTCTTATCCTCATAGACATGAATCCTTTCTAGATAAGAAAACATGAAATTTAACAGGAAATAGCATAATCCAGCAACCTAATTCACTCCTTAGCCCCCCCCCCTTTAAAGTGAGGCAATTGGGGTTAAGTGACTTGCCCAGGGTCACTCAGCTAGTAAGTGTTAAGTGGCTGAGGCCGGATTTGAACTCAGATCCTCCTGACTCCAGGGCCGGTGCTCTATCCACTGCACCACCTAGCTGCCCCAGCACCCCCCTTTTTAAAAACAAATTTTATCTTAAAATTAGCCTCCTAGGGGCAACTAGGTGGCACAGTGGGTAGAGCACCGGCCCTGGATTCAGGAAGACCTGAGTTCAAATCCGGCCTCAGACACTTAACACTTACTAGCTGTGTGACCCTGGGCGAGTCACTTAACCCCCAATTGCCTCACTTTAAAAAACAAAAACAACAACAACAAAATTAGCCTCCCAGTTTTCCTCTGAAATTTCATTTTTTCCTAGGCAAGAAAAAAGGTCCTAGATAAACAAAATTCCTACTGCAAAAAGAAGCCTAAGCTATGTGCTACTTGTGAGATTTTGGACAAGAAACTAAATGTCTCTATGTTTCAGTTCCTTCTCTGTAAAATTTAAAAATTGGACAAGATACTGTCTGAGATCCCCACTAGAGCTCTTAGGTTATGATCCTCTGAGGATTAATGCCTGTGACTCTTCAATCCACTGCCTTGATTCTTAAAAGAACCACAGTGGCATTCATTAAATAACACATTTTACTTCATCACAGACCTAGAAAAAGACCCTCCTATTTGTTTGGTTTCATAGGTACAGAAGATAAGTAAACTCTGGTTGCTATGCCTACAGAATGGTCTCCCTTTCAGGAGGAGATGATAAGAGAAAGACTTGCTCCAAGCTGACAATATGAGTATGGAAAGAAGAGTGAATCCAAAGGCATTTTAAAGAAGGGATTTATAATGAATACCATTATTATTCATCAATACTATATATGTACCTTAGTACTTAGTCCTAACATGAAATGATCACATGAATGATAGTAAGCACTATGATGCTATTCATTGAAGAGGTGGGGAGTATGAAGGAAGAGATCCGGATAGATGAAAGAAATGAGATGAAGTAAGATAGTAGGAGTAGATGGAGTAGAGGGAGTAGAACTTGGGCTGGAGGTGCTTGAAAGATAGATGGGATTGGGGAATGAACTCTAAGCAGTAGGAACAATATTAGTGAAAATAACAAAAGTGAATTCTTTATTTTTTCATTTTTTTTTTAGTCTGTATTTTCTTTTACAGCATGACTAATATGGAAATGTTTTGCGCGATTTCACATGTATAACCTATATCAAATTGTTTATCACTTAGGGAGGGAAGAAAAGAAATTAGAACTCAAAAATATTTTAAAATCTATTTTAAAAATTGTTTTCACATGTTTTTAGGAAAAAAAATATTATTAAAAAAAACCCAAAGTGGATATAAGCATGGTATATTTGGAGGTGGACTTAATGGGAAAAGAAGACATATGTTTGGGAGAAGTAGTAAATAAATATGGCCACATAGAAATCTGGTTATAGAGGGCCTTGAAAGCTAGAGGAAAGTTCAGGCAAAGAAGTCTGAACTTGAGAAAAACCACTGTAAATTCGTGAGCAGGGGAATAACATGATGATACAAGTTTATTAGAAAGATTAGGCCCCTAGAGTATGGAAAGAAGAGGTGAATACAAGCATTGGAAAGAAAAACTCATAGTGAATACTATTAACAAAGATAAGTTTTCTATAATAAAATATGATGCATAATCCAGTAGTTGGTGCATTATACAACAGTATTGTGGTAAAAAACAGAAGTTTTTTACTGAATCATTTGAGAGTTGAACGCATACTACTGAAGCGGCTTTTGAAGGACCGCCCTTTTGGAGAGGAGACCATGACAAACAGCCGTGTGCCTGCTGCTGCCCGAGAGAGTGTGGCCAACCACGTCGTACTTCCGGGAAGTTGGCTCTCTGTCTCGCAGGCACACGCTTCTGGTGATTGGCTCTGGTTCTTGGCCTGGCAGGCAGTTTTGGGATTCGGTGAGTTTTATAAAAGAACATAGACTAAGCTTATATCTAAGATTATTCATTTGTATTTCTACTTTCCTATTTCCCTAACTGGTATCACCTGTTTGTTGGCTAATTAATAACGGCCTCAAACAATAAAAGATAATCCCTCTCTGATTAAAGCTCAGAGGCTTCTTTTTCTTACTGGTCTGGGAGATATATAAGGGAAAAGTTCAAAGGGGAGTTTAATGCTCTTATATCCAATTTTAAATCTCACAGTATTAATTTAGCTAAACAATTTTTCTAAAAAGATATAGTACAACAAATACTTCCTCTGGACTCTGCCAAAAAAGTCAACTTTTACTGCAAAACATGTTGTTTGCCCTCAGAGTAGAGTGAGAAATAATCCCTTTCTTTTCCTCCTATCAGTCAGTCATGCTTTCCCACTTTTAAAATCCCCAGAAAAACCACCTCACCCACCCACCAAAACATGATTCCAAAAAGACCTAGGATACAAATAAGATGCATCTGGATAAACTGAAAATAGTCTCACAGGGAAGGTTCTGGCATTAACGGAAAGGCTTCTTCCAGAAACATTTTGTGTCTTGTTTGTAGGTCACATCCTGCACTGGACTGTGAGGTCCTTGAGAGAAAAGATTGTTTTGTCTTTCTGTCTGTTCATCACACCTGGCATGGTGCCTGGCACATGGTAGGTGTTTAACTGAAATGATTTGTCTTACAACCAAGGGTGTGTTGAAGACAGCTCATACTGGCTCATGAGAGGCAATTATTACATTTTCGGTGTGAACATGTACATCTTGACAATCGGCATATGCTACAAACCAGAACTCAATTTATTGTTTTGTTGAGTATCTATACTTAAGAAAGCGATGGAGAAAATGTTAAGAATGCAGATTAAATTTAAAGAATGAAGAAGATGATGATGATGATGACGACGACGACGACAATGACCTAGGAGCTTAATGGAGGAAAGGAAGAGGGATGAAGGTATTCTTTTACACCTCTCTGCCTTTCCCTTGATGTTCAAATCACTTCTCATGGTCTGTTAAGAGAAAGGTTTTGAATGTGAGAGTAAGAGAGCTAACAGGCTCACAGATTTAGAGCTGGCAGGGTCCTTCAGAGCCATCTACTAGTCCAGCCTCTGTATTTCACAGATGAAGAAATGAAGACAAGAGTGGTTCTGTGATCTGCCCAAAAGGTCCTACAGGGAAGGGGCAGCAGAGCTAGGATCTGAACTTCCAGCCTTCTTTCCACTGGCCAAAGCTACCTACAGAGGTCAGTCATCAGCTGTGTCATCTGTACAATTAACTCATTGCAAAACTTCTCAACAAAATAATTGGGATTTCTCACAGAGTTGGTTATAATGGGATTTTCCTGTGTTCTTTCTTGGATGGTCTTTTAAGTAACCCAATTTTAAGGATCAAAGTTTATTGGAGAAATAACCATACAGGATTTCAAAATCTTTCCTAATGTAATCAAGTTATTTGTCTTGTCATAAATGATTAATCTAATTCTATATCAAATTTTACTCTAGTCAACTAACATTCAATTATGATAGAAAGGGGCTGTCATTGTAAAATGCTGAAATAATGGATATATTATACATTGATTTATCTTACAATAAAATCTAGGTTTCCTATTTTATCTTCTCAGCAATCTTTTACCAATTATTTATCCACTCTATAATACAGTACTTTTAGGAAAATAAAAACAACTCAAGAGGAAACCAACCACACACCAGAAGATCCTACAAAAGGAAACGGTTATTTTGGTAATGAAACAAAAATGCTTAAAAATTACCATTTCTTGCTAGGACATCATCATAAACTGGACATACTCCATAGTACAGAGGAGGATCTTTGGACGGCACTGAGATAGCTTTCTGTGAGTCAGTATCAGCCATTCCACCAAGTGGCATAGAACAGGTCTTATGAATTAAAGCATCCTCTTCTGGAGGATTCAAACCCATATTATAACCAAAATCTCTGTCTTCAGACAAACTGGTATGCTTTGCTGGGTTTACCACAGTAGATTTCAAAGTCTGTTTTGTTTCTGTTGGTTTAATAGCAACATTTTCTGAAGCTTGATCTGGAGGGGATGAAAAAAGTTCAACTCTTCCTTGTTTTTCCAGCAAAGCCTGAGCCAGTTTTTTTTCAAAAACGAATCTTGTTGTTGATGTAATAGGCCCACATTTGAGTCCTGCTTTGACAATTTCTTCTCTAAGATCATCTGGGTTCAGATCTTTCAATCTGGCCAAAATAACATCCATTGATAGTTTACCTATGGACAAGATGACAAAAATACACAAATTGAAAATATGTCTTTTTTGTGTGCTGTTTATAATGTTTTATCATTCTGAAATGACTTCTATTTGCTACCTGACACATAAAGTAACAATCAGTAAATTCACTGTGGTTCTTTTTATCTATTATCAAGATAAGTCATAACTTTAAGCTATCTCCTTTCTTAAAATGTGTCTGTACATGGAAGTGTTGTTTCAAATTTTAGGCATATAAAATTGAAGCTAAATTCAGTTTCATTTTCTCAAAATCATTTATTCAACGATCACTGAGTGCCCACTATATACACAGGGCACAGATTTAGACCTGAAAGCTAGAAGGGACACAGATCATCTAGTCCTGCTCCATCATTTTATAGATTACATAACAGAAACTCAGAGGTCGGCCCTGGAAAAGCTGAGATTAAAAACTCAATTATGGGGGCAGCTAGGTGGACACTTACTAGCTGTGTGACCCTGGGCAAGTCACTTAACCCCAATTGCCTCACTAAAAAAAAAAACAAAACTCAATTATGTATAGATCATTGAAACTCTTTACCACAAAAATAAAACCACACAAAACCACCAGAATTGTTTCATACAACAAAAGTTGTTGCAAGTTTACAGAAGTGACCTTCAGTACAGTATTTCTATTCCAATATAAGAGGCAGTATGGCACAATGGGCAAGACAGCCTTAAGAGTCAAGAGGACCTGGAACTCAAGTTTTCCCTCTGAGAACTACCAGCTGTGTGTGACCACGGAAGAATCACTTAACTTCTCAATATCTTTATCAATCAACTAATGAACATTTATTAAACACCTACTATGTCCTAGGCACTACAATGAGCCTGAGACACAAAAAGAGACAAAAGACAGTTCCTACCTTCAAAGAGCTTAAAGTCTATAAGATAAGCTATCTACAGGATAAATAGGAAATAAGAAACAGAGAAAAGGTGCTAGAATTAAGAGGGTCTGGGGAAGGCTTCTAGTGAAAAATGGGATTTCTGAAGGAAGCCAGAGAGGTCAGTAGTCTGAGCAGAGGGGGGAGAATTCCAAGGCATGGGAGACAGGTAGAGATTGCTTGGAGTCAAGAAATGGAGTATCTTGTTCCTGGAATAGCCAGGAAGCCAGTGTCCCTGGATTGAAGAGATTTCAGGGAGTAAGGTATAAGAATACTAAAAAAGGCCTTCCTTTCTCGCTTCCCAGTCATCTTGGTGGCAGGTCTCTGGCTGAGGGTCCTCCCGCACCGCAGGCAGGAAGATGGTGGCCACAAAGAAGACAAAAAAGTCGATGGAGTCCATCAACTCAAGGCTCCAGCTGGTGATGAAAAGCGGCAAATACGTGCTAGGCTACAAAGAGACCCTGAAAATGATCAGACAAGGCAAAGCCAAAGCCAAATTGGTCATCTTGGCCATCCACTGCCCAGCCTTGAGGAAATCAGAGATTGAATATTATGCTATGTTGGCCAAAACTGGCGTGCATCACTACAGTGGCAACAACACTGAATTGGGTACAGCATGCAGGAAGTACTACAGAGTTTGTACACTGGCTTTCATTGATCCAGGTGATTCTGATATCATTAGAAGCATGCCAGAACGGACCAGTGAAAAGTAAACTGTACAAAAGTATTCTTTAATAAACTGGCCAAAGCTTGTTTAAAAAAAAAAAACTAAAAAGGTAGGAGAGGGCTAGGTTATGATGGGTCAAAAAGAACATTTGTATTTGCTCCTAGAGGTCATGGGAAGTCCAAATCGTGGAGTTTTAAATAAAGGGGTGACATGACGGGACTTGGGTTTTAGGAAAATCACTTCAGTGGCTAAATGGAAGATGAATTAGAAAAGGAAGGCACTTGAAGCAAACGGACCTACAAGGAAAGCTATTTTAAGAGTCCAGGGATAAGGCATTGGGTGATGACAGCCAACACCAGGTTGAGGGCTACCTCAGAGGAGAGAAGGGCATGTTTGAGAGATGTCACAAAGGTGAAGTCAATAGGCATTGGCAACAGATTGAATAAAGGGGGTAAGAGTGAGGAGTCAAGGATGACTATTAGGTTGAGAGCCTAAGGGACTAGAAGGGTGGCATTGCCCACTAGAGGAACAGAGAAGGGGGGAGGGTTTAGAGGGGAAAGATAATGAGTTCCAGATAGATAGAGATAGAGATATATGAGTTGCCAATGACATTGATTGAAGGATTCTCCACACTAGGAGTTCCTTACACTGATTAAATCATAGGTCTGAATTGTATATCTAATCCCCCTAAAATACTAATCATATTCTCTAAAAACTGCTTTTTGAATGTCAAATTCTAAACAGGTGGTCAGCAATAATGGCCAGCATTACAGATTTTCAACTGAGTGCTTGTACTAAATTATTTAATATACTATCTAATTAGATATTTGTCTAAAAATTAATAACTGGATAAAAACACACCCTTAAGGTCTAAACTCCTAAGAGCATAATTTGTATTAGTTAATTCAATCCAAATAAATGTTGCTGAACAGAACTGAACTTGTTAAATAATCAGGACTCAGGTTCTTCCTTCACTTTATTGCTTAAATAATTCCCAAGCAATGGAGAAAATATAAAAAGAAACCAAAGAAATAAGCAAGGTAAAGAAGATACAAAACTATCACTTTTTGTAGATGATGGTCCACTTAGAGAACCAAAGAGAAATCATCTAAAAAACTAATTGAAAAAATTAACAAGGACAGCTAGATGGCAAAGTGGATAGAGCACTGACCCTGGATTCAGGAGGACCTGAGTTCAAATGTGACCTCAGACACTTAACACTTACTAGCTGTGTGACCCTGGGCAAGTCACTTAACCCCAATTACCCCGCAAAAATAAAATAAACAGATTAGGCTAAGTTGCACAATAGGATAAACCTGCCTAAATCATCATTGACATTTCTATCAACAAAACCCATCCAGAAAAGATAGAAAGAGAAATTACATTTAAAATATGAACAGTATAAAGTATTTGGGAGTCTACCTGCCAAAACAAACACAGGAATTATATTAACACAATTAAAAACACTTTGTAACCCAAATAAGAGATCTAAACCAAATAGTGAAATATTAATTGCTGAAATATTAATTGGTAGGTCAAACTAAGTTGATAAGTGGAATATATTAGGTACAAAATATACAGACACAAACAAGCATGGTAACCTAGTGTACTAAGACAAGAACACAATTCACTAACAAAAAAAAGACCGTTCAGAAAACTGGAAAGTAGTCTGGTAGAAACAAGGTACAGACCAACACTTCATACTATCTACCAAAATAAGTTCAAAATGCATATATGTTTTAGACATAAAGAGTGACAGCATAAACAAATTAGTGGAACATGGAAGAAATTACCTATCAGATCTATGGATAGGGAAGAGCTCGTGACCAAACAAGAAAGATGGAAGCTCACAGGAAGTAAACTGGATAATTTTGCTTATATCAAATTAAAAATATTTTATACAAACAAATCCAAAGCAGCTAAAACTAGAAGAAAAGCAGTTAACTGGGGAAAAACTTTGCAGCAAGTTTCTCTAATAAAGGTCTCATTTCTTTTTCTTTTCTTTTCTTTTTTTTTTTGGTGAGGCAATTGGGGTTAAGTGACTTGCCCAGGGTCACACAGCTAAGAAATGTCAAGTGTCTGTGGCTGGATTTGAACTCAGGTCCTCCTGAATCCAGGGCCAGTGCTCTATCCACTGTGCCACCTAGCTGCCCCTAAAGGTCTCGTTTCTAAAATGTATAGGGAGGGGCAGCTAGGAAGGACAGTAGATAGCACATTTGAGTTCAAATCTGGCCTCAGATACTAACTAGTTGTGTGACCCCGGGAAAGCCACAATCGCAGTTGCCTCCAAAAAAAATTTTTTTAAATAAAATAAAATGTATAAGGAACAGTCAAATTTCCAAGAATAAGGGGCATTCTCCAATTGGTAAGTGGGCAAAGATATGAATATGCATTTTTCAGAGGAAGAAATTCATGCTAACAACTGCCATATGAAATAATGCTTTAAATCACTAAAAATCAGAAAAATGCAAACCAAAACAACTCTGAGGTACTACCTCACACACATCAAGGAAAAGGACAAATGCAGGAGGGGCTGTAGGAAAATAGGAACACTAATACCCTGCTGGTGGAGCTATGAACTATTTAGCAAAGCAAATTGGAACTACGTCTAAAAACTTCTAAATTGTGCATACCATTTGATTCAGCAATACTGATACTAAGCCTACATCCCAAAGATATGAAAGATAGAGATAAGACCTATATGTGTAAAAATTCTTATCAATCAACTAAAGAACAAATAATGGCATATGGATATAATAGAACACTATTGAGCTAGAAGAAATGAAGGGGATAGCTTCAGAAAAACCTGGGAAGACTTGTAAGACTGTTGCAAAGTGAAGAAATGAGCAGAACCAGGAAAACAATTTATACAGAAACAACTGAATTATGATGATACTAAACTTTGATAGACTTAGTAACAGTAACTCTGATTTATACAATGACCAATCACAATTCCAAATGATCCATGATGAAGCATGCTGCCTACCTTCAGAGAGAGAGCTAATGGACTACAGAGAGGCTAATGTAAGAATTTGCTTTGCATCACTATGAACATTTATGATGGTTTTTGTTTTTCTTAACTTCTCAATGTGTGAGAAGGGTAGAAGAGAAAAAGAGAATTTAGTAAAAATAGATCAATTTTTTTAAAAGAAAAAGAAAAGAAAAATCACTAAAAACTGTAATATGGTGGAAAGAGAAACAGGAGAGCTGGACTCCAGTTCCAATACTGCCACTAATTCCTTGCTTGATCCAGAGAGTAAACCAAGTGGCTGGGCCTCGACTTCCTCATGTGCAAAATGAGAATTAGACTACATGATCTCTAGTCCCTTCTACTAGGCCTAAAACTTTATAAGAAGCAATTTTCAGTTTTATGTACAACAAACGCAACCTAATCTTTCCAGTTGAAAAAGCAAGTCTTTTTTTTTTTGGGGGGGGGGGGGGAGGCAATGAGGGTTAAGTGACTTGCCCAGGGCCACACAGCAAGTAAGTGTCAAGTGCCTGAGGCCAGATTGGAACTCAGGTCCTCCAGAATCCAGGGCCAGTGCTTTATCCACTGTCACCTAGCTGCCCCCGAAAAGGTAAGTCTTGAAGAATGCTTCCCCATACTTTTAGCTCACCAAAGAGAAGGGTTCCTACACAGAATCAAAGAATTCAGGAGTCAAGAAAATAAAAGACTTTAAAATTTAGAACTAAAAGAATGTGACAAAGATTAAAAGCAATGTTGAACTATAGGTGAAAATTTACTAAAAAGTATATACTTTGATTCAATAATACTAAGCCTATAGCCCAAGGAAAATTTTAAAAAGAAGAAAATTATCCATATCTACAAAAATATTTATATAGCAGCTCTTTTTGCTGTGGCAAAGAATTGGAAACAAATGGGTACCCATCAATTGGAGAATAGCTTAATTGTGGCATGTGAATAAAATAGAATACTATGTTAAATACTATTAAGACTGTGAGAAATGATGAAGGGGAAATTTTCAGAGAAATCTGGAGAGACTTACATGAAATGATGCAGAGTGACATGAGAAGATTTATACAATAACCAAATTTGGATGTAGGACTGCAGAGAAATAGATTGCGTTATTCAGTAGTTTCAGACTCTTCATGACCCCATTTGGGGTTTTCTTGGCAAAGATATCGGAGTGGTTTGCCATTTCCTTCTCCAACTGATTTTACAAATGAGGCAAACAGGGCAAAGTGACTTGCCCACAGTCACACAGCTACTAAGTGTCTGAGGCCAGATTTGAACTCAAGAAGATGAGCCTTCCTGACTCCAGGCCTGACACTTTATCCATTGTGCCATCTATCAATAAGAGATATGCTACATGTATAATCTATATAAAAGTACTTAACTCTTAAGGAATGGTGAGGAGAGGAAAGGGAGGTATTTTGGAACCCAAATAATTATTTTTTAAAATGTTTAATGGGGCAGCTAGGTGGCACAGTATATAAAGTACCAACCCTAGGATTCAGGAGGACCTGAGTTCTGAGTTCAAATTCAGCCTCTGACACTTAACACTAGCTGTGTGACCCTGGGCAAGTCACTTAACCCTCATTGCCCTGCCCCCCCCCCAAATGTTTAAAAGTTTTTACATGCAGGGGCAGCTAGGTGGTGCAATGGATAAAGCACTGGCCCTGGATTCAGAAGTACCTGAGTTCAAATCCGGCCTCAGACACTTGACACTTACTAGCTGTGTGACCTTGGGCAAGTCACTTAACCCCCATTGTCCCACCAAAAAAACAAAAACAAAACCAAAAAAAGTTCTTACATGCAATTGAGAAAAAAAATTATAAACATTCTTAAAAAAAAAAGATACCAATCAAAACAACTCTGAGGTTTCACCAGAAAATTTACAAAGATAACAAAAAATGGCAATATTCAATGTTGGAGCAATTGCAAAAAGATAAGCCTATTAATACATTATTGTGAATTAGTCCAGTCATTCTGGAAAGAAATGTGGAATTATGCTTTTAAAAAAGCAACTAGTCTGGGGCAGCTAGGTGGCGCAGTGGATAGAGCACCGGCCCTGGAATCAGGAGTACCTGAGTTCAAATCCAGACTCAGGCACTTGACACTTACTAGCTGTGTGACCCTGGGCAAGTCACTTAACCCCAATTGCCTCACTAAAAAAAAAAAGAATTATGGGAATGGATGCTCTATAGCTTATCAATGTAAAGAAGAATGGATGTTAAAAAAGGCAGAAACATAAAACTCAGACTACATATGTACGAAGTTAAGACTATGAAGGGAAAGAAAGAGATGAGAGAGTAACTAATTGGGAGAGAGGAACCCAGTAAATGTTTTTTTAAAAAGTATTTAGGATATGCATGTTTGTATACAAACAGAGGGAACAGTAGAGGGAAGAGAAATCACAATGTAGGAAAGGCACTCCATCAGAAACCAATATCAATTTAACGCTGTAATTGATCCTGGAAAGGGCATGTCAATATATTCCCCTATAGTTCTTTATATTCCTGTAAGTTTTCAAAGAAAAAGATTCCTCCTTGGCCCCACAACTCTTCCCCCTCTCTTCCTACTAGAATGTATGCTCCTTGAGAACAGAGACCATCTTTGCTTTAGTATTTGTACCCCTAGAAATGCATTTAGCCCAGTGCTTGACACATACTAAGTATTAGTAAATACTTTTTATATTTATTCAGGAAGGTCCAGAAGGGGTTAAGAAACTGGATCATGAGGATTTCCTTTGAAACTGAGAAGTATGGAGGAGAAGCCTCTAATGCCTGTTGGAGTCAGATGGCCTCAGTTATCTTCATGAAGGAGACCAGGATTATCTGCTCTAAACATCGAGGTGGTTAGCTCCAGGAAAAGTTTGGAACAGGCAGCAGAGGAAAGGAATAAGGAGAAAAAGTTACAAAGAACGGTAAACTAGACACAAAGATTTTATAGCAGTTCTTTTTGCAGTGGCAAAGAACTGGAAACTGAGTGGATGCTGTCAACTGAGGAATGGCTGAACAAGCATGCTTTATGAAAGTAGTAGCATACCACTGAGGTGTACGAAATGACAAAGAGAAAAGTTTTAAAGAAACCTGATAGACTAATGCTGAAAAAAAGTGAACAGAATCAGAACAATTTATATAATAACATCAGTACTGTAAAGGCAATCAACCCTGAAAAACTGATCAAATGCAATGACCAACCACAGTCCCATAAGAATCATGAAGCAAAATAATTAGCTCAAAGTACAGACTGAGACACAGGCATATACATATGTTAACATGGTCAATGAGGGAATTTATTTAGAATGACTATACATATTTTCTTCTTACAAGGGTTTAGTTTACCCCCCCTTTTTTTCAAATTGTTTTTTTTTTACGGGCAATGGGGTTAAGTGACTTGCCCAGGGTCACACAGCTAGTAAGTGTTAAGTGTCTGAGGCCAGATTTGAACTCAGGTACTCCTGACTCCAGGGCCGGTGCTCTACCCACTTCGCCACTTAGCTGCCCCATCTCCTCCTTTTTTAATTGGGGAAGAGGGGGAGAGGGAGTGGGAGAGCAAGAAGCCATATTTTCATTACCTGAAAAAAAAATTAATTAAAAAAATCCAAAGAAAGGTGACAAGATAGCAGGGTATGGTCTTTACATCAAGTCTTTAGGTGAATTAATAATTCAGGTAAATTAATATACTGAAAAAACTTAGAAATATGATAATAGAAACAAGGTTCATAATCTGAGAAATTACATATGAAAAGGAAAGGTTTCCAAAAACTAAAAAGGTGGATTCCAGAAAGTAACAAATGAACAAAGGAGGCTGATGTTCAACCCTAGCAAATTTCTAGAATTAATTCTTGAACAGATGGTTTATTGGCATTTAGACAAAGATGACTTAGGGCTATCCAAGAAGGGTTTACTAAGTATAGTCATAGCATACTAACCACTTCAATTTTTAAAGATATTTTTGTTTTTAGTTTTAAAAAATGGATGTTAGGGGCAGCTAGGTGGTGCAGTGGATAGAGCACTGGCCCTGGAGTTATAAGTTATAAGAGATTTAATATAGTTATTTAATAGTGATTTAATTATAATAATTAGCATATTAACTGAAAATTGTGATTTATTATATTTAGATATCTTATTTTAATTGTATTAGTAGATTAAGTTTCTTTTCTTTCTAATTAATAATGTCAGATGATACTTTCTAATGTTAAGCATTAAGTAATATGAGAAGATACAAAAGTCAACAATACTATATTTCAGAAACCAGGAGTGTTACGCTTTACTCAAGGGGGTCATGCAGCTCACTAGTAGTGATATGCCTGACTAGAAGGGGTCATGCAGCAGTATTATGACCCTGTTGCCACAAGAAGACTGATAAGAGTATTGGAAAAGGCTGACATTTGTCACGTAGGCAGTTTCAATATTTCCTAAGATGTTTTAACTTTAGATACTTTTAATTAGTATGGTATAGAAGCATTCAAGCTCTGTAGGGGTATTACAAAAACTCATTGATTTTATAACTCGGGGTCTTTCAGGTCCAACCCCTGACTGACCAGCTTTATTGTGAGATAGGCCCTGTCTCAATAAACCTATTTTCTATGGCTTGGAGACTTCTGTTCCTCTGCCAGACTTAGAAATTTTCCCAACAGGCCCAATGCTCTATCCACTGCACCCCAACCTGCCTCTGGGAGTAATGTGGACTAGATGATAGCACATTCAGATGGATTCAAAGCAAGTGGAATAACTGTAATGAAAAGAAAATTGGCTCTCACTCAGATTCACAATTTTAAGATTTTATCATCTTATACTAGAAAGTCTATATAGCTAGAGCTACAGACAAAAACAAAAAATGGTTCTTCACACATCCCCTCCTTGGATCTAAACTAAACTGTAGGTTTACTAGATATCTGCATTAATGAGTTCCTCCCTATATTCTTTGTGTTTTCTGTGTACATGTTATATCTCTGTAGTCATTCTTTTTTTTTAAGTGAGGCAATTGGGGGTTAAGTGACTTGCCCAGGGTCACACAGCTAGTAAGTGTTAAGTGTCTGAGGCTGGATTTGAACTCGGGTCCTCCTGAATCCAGGGCTGGTGCTCTATCCACTGCACCACCTAGCTGCCCTCTGTAGTCATTCTTGAGTGCAGAGCCTGTGTATGTTTTGTTTTCCTATCTCCAGTGCCTAGGATAGTGCCTGACACAGTGGCCAATTAAATGAGTGCTGGGACTGAACCAAGTGATTGAAAATTAAGGTGAAGGTGCATACATTCTAGGCCAGGGCTTTTTAAACTTCTTCCACTCACAAACCGTTTTCACTGGAGAATTTTTTACGCAACCCGGAAATATTGTTATATAAAAAAGGTATGCATAGCTCTTACTGCTGCCCCACATTCAGTTATGAGACCCCATATGGAGTTGAGACCTACAGTTTAAAAGCTTTGCTCTAGGCTGTGCCTGCAATAGCCACTGCCAGCCTCTCCTGCCTTAGCTCTTCTCCAGCCTCTCTTCCTCCCACATGAACAATCTCGGGGTCCTCCACCAGGGTTCTCACCTCCAGTTTAGACAGTAAATGCCCATAGCCTACCAGGAGTGACCCAGAAATAAGGCCCTGCCCTGGCCAGTTTCAACACTTTCGTCAATCACTTAGATGAAGGGTCTGATGACATATACTTAAAACTTGCAGATGTCACAAAGCTAGGACAAGAACAACTCCCAACTGTACAGAACTTTAAAATTTGCAAAGCACTTGCCTTAAAAAGCCCTTTGAGAGAAAAGGAGAAAAGTAGGAAGTAGGAAGATTATCTCCACTTGACAGATAAGGAAACAAATTCTTAAGAGGTTAAGTGCCATGTCTACAATGGCAACACAGCTGAGGTAAGTGTCATGGGCAGAGGTAAACCAGAGCTACTCTACAATCACGTGTTAGCATGAATGAGATGTTAAGAGACTAGAAGGATGGGCCAAATTGAAAGAGAAATTTTAAGAGAATGTCTTATAAAGGTCTTCACTTGGACTCAAAAAAGCAAAAACCCAAAGACAACATGAGGGAAACCACAAAAAACTACAGACCATGTGAAAACAACCATATGGTATTAGAGGATTGCAAGCTCAACATGAGATAACAGCACAAAATTTAACGACCAAAAAATATCCCTCCTGTGATGTTTGGGTTGCTAGCTGGAGCAGTGGAAAAAGCAGTGGGCTTGGAGTCTGGAAGACATCTGAGTTCAAATCCAGCCTCAGAAACTTACTACCTGTGTGATCCTGGGCAACTCACTTCACCCTGTTTGCCTCAGTTTCCTAATCTGTAAAATGAGCTGGAAAAGGAAATGGCAAACCACTACAGTATCTGTCAAAAAACCCAAAACACCACCACCCACAAGGGGTCATAAAGAGTCAGACACAACTAAAAAGATGTTTGGTGGCACTGAGAAAAGCATGACCACCAGAAGTGAGTCCCATAATGCTTTACTCAGCTGGACCACACTGACCATCTCAACAGCACCCAGAGTTGGGTGATCAGGAAAAGGTCGAGAGGCTGAAGACCATGTCATAAGGAAGCTCAGTTGAGGGACTTGGGCACTCTGACAACTAAGGAAAATGACAAAGTTTTCAAGTACTTAATGGGTTGTCATGTGGAAAATTAATTAAATCTGTTGTGCTTGGCCCTACAGGGCAGAACTTAAACTGTAGGTGGCAGCTGCAGAAATACAAATTTCACATCAATAAGAAGAAAAATTTCCTAACAATTAGAATTCTGGAAAGAGGAAATAATGGGCTGTTTGTCTGACAGTACTGGATTCCCCCTCACAAAAGAAGAGTCCACTAGTGGAAGCTGTAAAGAGAGAACTTGGTCAGATACACAGGGTGGTTTAGATAGTCCCAGAGGGAATGCAAATAAGGATAAAATTAAGATCGTAAAAGTAATAGGGCAGAAGAATATTCATCAGGACTAGGTAGTAATTTCCAAGCCAGGGCAGCCTGGAGTCTTTTTCTGTAGCAGCTCTGACTACCTCCTCGGAGGGCCACAGACAGCAGTCATCAAAACAGCAACTGGGAAGACAGCTAGGTAGTGCAGTGAATAAAGCACAGGCCATGGATTCAGGAGGACCTGAGTTCAAATCCAGCCTCAGACACTTGACACTCACTAGCTGTGTGACCTTGGGCAAGTCACTTAACCCTCATTGCCCCACCCAAAAAACACCAAAACAAACAAACAAAATGGCATCTGGGACATCCCACCCTTCAGAACGGCAAAACTATGCTACCCCAGTGATTACATTTCATACTCAGCCTGTGCACACCGAATATCTTGAGGATTCACCTCTTCTTCATGACATAGCTAGTAATCAATTCTACACAAATGAGTCTCAGATCTACAAATCCAGCTCTAACCCCTCTTGCTGACCTCCCTCCTCCTGTCTCCAGCTGCCTATCAGGCACCTCAAACTAGATGTCTCAAAGACACCTTAAAATCACCATGTCCAAGACTGAATTCATTATCTTCCCTGTCCATCCTCCCCTTTTTTAATTTTACTAGGAAATAATTATGCTCCCAGTCACCCAAACTTGCAATCTAGGTGTCATTCTAAACTCCTCTGGATCTCTGAACCTCCCATATCCAATCTGCTGTAGAAGCCTATTCATTTTCATTTCAAAACATCTCGTACCTGTCCCCTTCTCTCCTTTGACACTGCTACCCACCATCCTGGTGTCTGGACAACTACAAGAGCCAGGCCATCACACACTCAGCTATCAAAATGACCTTCCTAAGGTACAGGGCTGACAGATGTCTTTTTACACCCTACTCAATAAACTCCAGGAGTTTGCTATTACCTCCAAGATGAAATACAAAATCTCGTTCGGATTTTAAAGGCCTTCATAACCCAGCCCCTTCCTGTCTTCCAGTCTTCTCATACCGTATCCCTCTAAAATACCTGATTATAATCAGGTGACTCTGGCAAGACACTCTACCTACCAAATCAATCTTTCCACTGGCTGTCCCCTCACCTAGAATTCTCTTCCTCCTCACTTCAGCCTCCTGACTCCCCTGGCTTCCTTCAAGTCTCAGCTAAAATGCCCCCTTTTATGAGAAGCCTTTTCTAATCTACCTCAATATTAGAGCCTTCCCACTGAATTTATCTCCAATCTGTCCTATTTCTATTTTGTTTGTACATATTTGTTTGCATGTTGTCTCTCCCATTAATTAGATTGTGAGCTCCTTGAGGGCAGGGTCAGTGTTTGCCTTTCTTTGCCAACCCAGTGTGTGGCACAGTGCCTGACATAAGACTTGGCTTAAGATAGGTCATCCTGCCTCCACACAGTCCAACCTTCATCATGCTTCCAGGCTAACATTCCAGCTCTATCTCATATTATTCTCTGCTCTCACAAAAAAAAAAAATGCTGCTATAAATATTTTGGTGTCTATAGGGACTTTCTTCTTATCAATGGTCTCTCAGGGGAGGCCTAATAATGGAGTCTCTGGGTCAAAGGGTATAGATATTGTCACTGTTTGCATAATTCCAAATTGCTTTAGCTCAGCCAACAAAGCATTAATGTGCCTATCTTCCCACAACTCTTCTAACATTCTCATCTTTTGTCCTCTGGGCCAATTTGTACAGATTGAGGTAAAACCTTCAGGGCTGTTCTGATTTACATTTATTTTATTATTAATGAGCATGCTTGCATGTGGTTAATAGTTTGCAATTCTTATTTTGAAAACTGTTCATGGAAAAAAATGAACATTCCTGATGAAAAGACCAGAGCTGAACAGAAAACTTGACTTCCAAATAGAAGATTCAAGAGAAGCATAAAAAAGTAAACAGGAAAGGGATTTAATAATGTTAAACTGTTTACATTCCTGCTTGGGAAGATAATACTTGTAACTCATAAGAACTTTCTCATTATTAAGGTAGTTAGGAGTATATATAGACAACACAGATGTGGGTTGAATATGATGGAATGAGATCTAAAAAAAATAAAATTAAGGAGCGAGAAAGAAGAATGCACTGGGAGAAAAGGACAGCTAGAGGTACAAAGGAGTAAACTATCTCACATAAAAGAGACAAAAAAAGAGCTTTTACAGTGGAGGGGAAGATGGGGCAGGGAATACTTGAACCTTATTCTCTTCAGAACAGGCTCAAAGAGGGAATGACATACACTCAATAGGATATAGAAATCAATCTTTACCCTACAGGAAAATAGAAGGGGAAGGGAGTTAAGAAAAGGGAGTAGTGGGGGCAGCTAGGTGGCGCAGTGGATAGAGCACCGGCCCTGGAGTCAGGAGTACCTGAGTTCAAATCCGGCCTCATACACTTAACACTTACTAGCTGTGTGACCTTGGGCAAGTCACTTAACCCCAATTGCCTCACAAAAAACCAAAAAAGGGAGTAGTGCTCATGGGGGAGGGGAGAGGGAGAAGGTGGTAGTCAGAAGCAACACTTTTTAAGAGGGGTAGGGTGAAAGGAGAGAGAAAATAGAATAACTGGGGGAAATAGGATGCAGATTAATACAGTTAGCAATCAAAACTGTGAAAAAAATTTCTGAAGCAAGTTTCTCTGATAAAGGCCTCCTCTCTCAAATATATAGCTGAATGATGTGGGGCACGTACCGTACCTTCCCTTCCCTCTCAGGGTCTCAGTGTGACCAATCTCAAACAAGGTTCCTTTCTGGTCTAGACGCTACAAACCAATGTCCAACAGCCCGCCATATTAGCAAAAGTGCCATCTCCTCTTGGAAGCTTCCCCGGTACCTAAAATAGTGATCTGTTTACATGTTGTACCCCCAACAGACTGCCAGAAAAGGCAGCAAGATGCAGTGGACAATGCACTGGTTTTGGCATAAGAGATTAAAATGCTGGCTCCCCTTACTACCTATGTAACTTTGGGCAGGACATTAACCTCTCTGGGCCTCAGTTTTCTTATCTGTAAACTGAGAGTATTAGACTAAATGATCTCTAAAGTCCATCCTAGCTCTAAACCTATGATCTTATCATTCCTAGAAGTCAGAGACAGTTCTGTCTTTGTCTCTGTATCCCCCAAATTCCTAATACAATGTCCACAATGCACATAACAGATGCTCATCTATTGACTGAACCAAACATTACACTATGGTCAGCTCTGATTCTATGGAGAACACAGAGGCAAGGCAGGGTGGAAAGAAAGCCGGATCTGGAGTTGCAGACCTAGGTTCGAATACCCAAACTCTTCTACTTCATACCCAAGTGCCCACCTCTCTCAATTCATGTCCTCACCTGTAACAAGGCAGTTAGACTAAGTGGTTTCTAAGGTCCCTTTCCTTCCAGCTCAAACAAAATACATGAATCTAGGCCTTTCAAAGTGAGGAATTCTGCCCATGAATGCTAATCAACCGTTCTTCAACTGGAGAGCTGCCTAGGAACAATGAAAGACTTGCTTAGGGTCACACGATTGGTAAACTACTTGAATCCAGGTGTTCCTGCCTCAGAAGCCAGCCCCAGATAATGCACCCTCAGCATCTTCATCCCCTCTCCCCTCACCTGACACCAGGTCCTGCTTCCACTTTTTCTGCTCCCCCACTCCCCCAACATGCCAGAATGACCAGTAATAATAACTATTATTTGTCTACCAAAATCTGTGATTTTATTGGTGGGAAGAAATTCTTGAAAAGGAAATTCCCTTTACCAGTGCAGATGAGCTACTTTTCGGCAAATTACAGACTTAAGAGTAGCCCGAACAAGCAACCTGCCCAAGGTCACACAGCTAGTGAGAGTCAGGGGCAGGACTTGAACTTGGCTCTTCCTGACTCCCGGGGCCAGCTGTCTCTACGACAAAGAGGGCGCCGAAGGTGAAACTTACACCCGGCTCCTCTCCTTTGGTCCTCACAACATCCCTGGGAGGTGGGCGCTAGTACTTTGCGACAGCTTTTTCTAACGTAGGAGGATAATGGCTGAGAGCCCAGCACCCACGCCCTGGGCGGCCCGGCCTCATGGACACAGGGCCGGCCTGGCTGGACGGACCCGCCCTGACACATGCCGGCGGCCCCAGGCAGGCCGGGCCACAAGTTCCAGGCCCCTGGGGGCAGCGGGCGAGGCCCCCGCACGGGGATTCCTCTACGGAAATACGAGGAAAGCGGAACGGTCGTTATTACTCTCATCGCTGCCGGGCTGCGGGAGAGGAGAGGCCGCTAGGCCGGGGAGGAGGGAGCGGGGCCTTAGACTCACCTGAGCGGCGGCCGCTGAGAGCCGGGGATGCAGGGCCGGGGACCGGACTGGGGACGGCGCCGGAGCCTGGGGCCGGGCCTAGGTGCGGGCTTGGGCTGCAGTCAGAGCCGGGGTCGAGGCCCGGCCCGGAGCCCAGGAAGAGGTTGCCGCGGCCTCGGCCGACCGCCCCTGGCCACTGCTCCCGGAGACGAACGAGACAGCGGACCAGCAGCACCACAGCCGAGGCGCCCAGCAGCTCCCAGGCCAGCGTCTGCCACTCGCCGGGCCCCTCGCCCCACCACATCGCCGCGCCCCCGCCCGGACGCCGACGCCGACGACAGCAACGTCGACGACAACGCCTCCCACTCGGGCTTCGGCTCCCGCTCCCTCTCCGGCCGCCTCAGCAGCGCCGGGGTCCTGCCAGGGCCTTCACGACGGCGGCTGCGCGCGCAGCCCGCCTGACCCTAGCGCTGCCTGACGGGAAGGAAGAAAGTATCGAGGTCCCCGGGGTCCTGGGAACGCTCGCCACCTCCCCGCTGACCGGGGAGGCAGCAGGGAGCGCCCAGCGAGCCGGACACAAACGGGCACCGGGGAATGCCCGACGTGCGCGAAGCCACAGGCTCAACGACGGGCACCGGATAGCCAGTGCGCACGCGCATCCGAACCCAAGCCCGCTGATCCGCCCCCTTGAATGAATTGAAGCGAACCCGCCCCAGTGTCCCACCCCCAGCCCACCCGAGGGACCCCAGCTCTGTGGAGCATCCTTCTCGAACTCAGCGGGCCCCCACACCAAGTGACCGCCCAGCCCCATTCTCCATTGCCGTCTAAGGAGGCCCAAGTCCAGCGCGTAGCGCGGGATAACCCGTCTCCCGCCCGTCTCTGCCCCGCTGCCCCCATCCCTGGCGGGGGCCTCCTCCTCCTGAGCAGGCGCAGCCTCATTGATATCTCCATCATGCTCAGCGGGGGTGTGCTGCAGCCAGATCCACCGTGGGAGATTGACAGCCTGTGCAAATCAGGGCTGGTTTATGCTTGTTGTTAATTACCTAGACTTAGGAAAGTGATGGAGAACAGTCAATAAGGTAACCTTGGAAATGAGTCAAGTGTCTACACCTATGTTTTTATTAGTGTAGGGAAATTCCTAAGGGAAGAAACTCCCTCTACCAGTGAAGATCAGCCACTCACTAGGTATTAGTAAAAAGTTGCCCGACTGATTTTTTCCCCAGGCCTCTTAATTATGGTGCTTTCCCTCTTTTAATAATATCTTATTGGGGGCAGCTAGGTGGCGCAGTGGATAGAGCTCCGGCCCTGGAGTCAGGAGTACCTGAGTTCAAATCGGACCTCAGACACTTAACACTTACTAGCTGTGTGACCCTGGGCAAGTCACTTAACCCCATTTGCCTCACCAAAAAAAAAAAAAAAAAAACCTGAGGATCCCTCCAAAGAGTTTTTGTTTTATGTGGGTTACATCTACTGATATGCTAGAAATTAAACTTCCGGGATGCCAGTTTAAAACTGAGGGAGGAACGGAAGTTCGCTCTCTCTCTGGCTTTTCAACTTATCCGTGGCAGCCCACACGTTTTTGTGTTTTGTTTTTGGGTGTTCTGGTTCTCCGCCTGGCGAGCAGTTTGGGATTCAGTGAGTTTTATAAAGGAATATAGACTAAGCTTATATCTAAGATTATTCATTTGTATTTCTACTTTCCTATTTCCCTAATTGGTATCACCTGTTTGTTGGCTAATTAATTCCCAAACAATAAAAACTAATCCCTCTCTGATTAAAGCTCAGAGGCTTCTTTTTCTTACTGGTCTGGGAGATATATAAGGGAAAAGTTCAAAGGGGAGTTTAATGCTCTTATATCCAATTTTAAATCTCACAGAATGGACCGGACCTTTCAAATTTTAGAGGAGAAAACTGAAGTCCACTGAGGCTGTGACCTCCCTAAGGTCACACAAAGGATTATGAATGGCAGAGCTGGGATTTGAACACAGGTGATAAGACTCCAAATTCTGAGCTCTGTTCACTGCCTGAAATCATGGAAAGAATGCCCTCTGCAATATACCTGACAAATACCCATCTACTTATATAGACATGATTATCAGATCAAAAGCTATATTGTACCTCTCTCCAAGCAGAAAAACCTGAGTCCAGATCCTGTCTGGATTCTCTTATGTGACTCAAAGGAAGTCATTTAACCTGTCTGAACCTCCTAAATCTATAAAATGGGGATAATTAATAATGCCTATTTAATAATAATCAATGCATCATAGACCTCTGAAGTTTAAATGAGTAAATATATGTACAATGGAGAATCTATAGAATTGATGCGGGACGGAATTTAGGGTCAAATTGATCATGAGTCCTCCCAAAAGAATTACAAGACTCAGTGACTCAGTTTCCAAGTTTTATTGCAATACTATGAGTGAACACGGGAAGAGAACCAGAAAAGTGGAAAGGTATCTCTCTCCAATAAGGAAAGAAAAGATAGTTATATTTATAGTATGGATAAATTGATTATCAGTCTCATTATAATAATCTCTACCTTAGGAAGGTACAGGGAAGGACCCGTCCTTCTCATTATAATAATGGGAAGGACCCGTCCTTCTCATTATAATAATCTCCACCTTAGAGAGGTAGAGGGGAGGGCCTATCCTAATTTGGAGTTCCTGGGGGCCTAAACCAACCCCTGGGGCAGGTACCTTTTCCCTTGGAGGTGTGTGTTTGGGGTTTACACATTTATCATTGTTATTGTTAGGGTCTCCATGGCCTGCCTCTTTATGTTCTTGTTATGTGTGCTGACTGATATAGGTAGGGAGAAACTAGGCCCTGACTTTGATGTAGGAGGCAAAAAGGGGTTGTTGGGGACAAAATTGCCTCAGTTTACCAAAATAATTCAAGGAGACCTCCAAGTCAAGCACAGGCAGATTTATTACATTCTCATGAGAATGGGTGACCCCACGACCCCATGTCAGGGATGAGGAGCTCAGTAATAGGCTCATGAGTTGGGTTTTCATGGAAGTTTTGCAGGGGCGGCGGTCCCCTCATGAACAGGGTGAGCTCACAATCTAACATCCAATCCTGTCTCACCCAGGGGGCGGGTTCAGCTCATGATCAGGGTATGAATGCATGCTCAGCTATGTCCTAGAGCTGGGGGGAAAGGGGAGGGGAAAAAGGTCAAACCAAGGAATGGGGAAAGGGCAAAACCACGGGAGGGGTGAAACCACTCCAAACCACTCCACCTGGGAAAGGAGGGGCAAGGGGGAAGAAGGGAGTGATGGTGCCAGCATCTGGTACCGAGGGGAGTTAGGATTTAGGAATGCAAAGTATCTAGGTGGAGTCTGTGCTAGCAAGAGATGTCTCCTGCCTGGTCATAGCAACAGCATAACTAACCCATGACAAGGACTGGGGGTTTGGAATGGAGGCAGACGCAGGGAAAGGGGTACCAGGATACATCAGGTTCAGTAAAGCAAGACACATGATTTCTGTTGTTAGCAATGGAATAGAACATGAACAAAATAATCTGACTATAACGGCCCCCCCACCCCCGGGCTGGGTACTATCCAGACCCCATCCTCAGAAACTGAACTGACTCAAGTCCACCTATCCCATACAGGGTTAATAGAAAAACCTAAGACCCAAGCTCTAATTCAGATATGAGCACTAAGAGGGATTCAGATCCCAGTTAATGGATAACTTACAAGTCAGGATGCTAAGTTCTCTTACCCACAGCAATCAGCACCCATAATGGGAACAGAGGGAGCTAGGCCATGAAGGCCTAAGACTATAACAATGATACATAGACAGGCTATAGAAATTTAGACTAGAAATAAATGATAAATGAAGATGTTTTGAAACTAAGCATAGGAATCAGAAAGAGACATGCGTAGAAAAGGCCAAATTTGTCCCCAGATTCACCTTATGATGTGTAAACCCCCAAAACACACCTCCACAGAAAAAGGTACCCACCTCGGGAGGTTGGCTTAGGACCCCAGGAACTCCAAATTAGGATAAGCCCTCCCCTGTACCTCTCTAAGGTGGAGATTATTATAATGAGACTGATAATCAATTTATCTACACTATAAATATAACTCTCTTTTCTTTCCCTATTCGAGAGATACCTTTCCACTATTCTGGTTCTCTCCCTATGGTCACCCACAGTATTGCAATAAAACTTGGGAAACTGAGTCACTGAGTCTTGTAATTCTTTTGGGACGACTGATTCCATCCCACATCAACTTGTTTCCCAAGTCTTAAGTTATCTGTTAACTAGGGCCTGAATCCCTCTCAGAACTGGGCCTGTAAGTTATAGCCCCTCTTGGAGCTTAGATCTAAATAAGAGCATGGGCCTTAGGTTTTTCTGTTTAACCCCTTTTTGGCCTCCTACATCAGAATGGGGATAATACCAACCATTCTAGAGAGCAATTTGGAATTATTCCCAAAGGGCTATAAAGCTGTACATACCCTTTGACCCAGCAATACCACTTTTGGGTCTTTTTCCCAAAGAGATCATGGAAAGGGGAAAAGGACCCACATGCACAAAAATATTTATAGCTGCTCTTTATGTGGTGGCAAGGAATTGGAAGTTGAGGGGATGCCCATCAATTGGGGAATGGCTGGACAAGTTGTGGTATATGAATGTAGTGGAATACTATTGTGCTGTAAGAAACGATGAGCAGGAGGAGTTCAGAGAAACCTGGAGGGTCTTGCGTGAGTTGATGGTGAGTGAGATGACCAGAACCAGAAGAACATTGTACACAGTATCATCAACATTGAGTGTTGATCTACTGTGATGGACTATATTCTTCTCACCAATGCAATGGTACAGAAGAGTTCCAGGGAACTCATGATAGAAAAGGATCTCCAAATTCAGGAGAAAAAAAAAAAGAACTGTGGAGAATAGATGCTGAATGAACCATACTAAAAAAAAGAAGAAGAAGAAGAATGGGGATAATAATATCTGTATTCATAATAATTTATACTTCATAGACATATGAAGTTTAAGTGAACTAATGTATTTATGACTTTGTACATAATGCTAAGTCCTGAAATAAAGCAATGAGTTGAAGAATAAAGCATCTTTAAGTGAGATAACAGGGTAGCAAACCTGTCACCCTTGGGGGATATTCAGTGGATTTCCCAACCAAAGAGATTGATGAAAAAGTTTTTATAGTTGTTATGGGCCTGAGTACCTCATTTGAATGGCCCTGGGTACCCCAGAAGTTTTGCGGGGTAAATCAAAAGAACCTTCTCCTTGAGAAACTAAACCAAAGGACAGACACACCTAACCAGTCTCCCCCACCCCTCGGGGAAATAAGATTAGGTGTGCCTGCTGCCTTTGTGGCTTGTGGAGCAGAGAGGTGGCTTGAGAGATCCAGAGCTGAGCCCCTCTTCACCCAACTTCCCTCAGCCACCACCAGTGGGGGATGGTCCTCCCCCAATAGGAGAACTTTCCACAGTCAGACAATCACCTCATCAGACGACCATTGGATCTTTATAAAAAGTACCTGCCTGTCTTCTCAGGGAGATACATATCTCAGAGCCATGCTCTGTGCCATGCCTTCTCCCCATGAGAAGTCCAAGGATTTCTCTCTTGGTTTCCTTTTCCTAGGACCCTAAATAAACTATTATTTTATTCTAATTGGATTTGTGTGCAAGAGGGTGTAATTCTTTAAAGAGGAATTCCTAAGAACTCCTGACCCCTATCCCAAACCCCCACCTATTTCCCCTATAACAATAGTTTTAGGAGGAGAGGGGGAAGGAAGAGGAGGAGGAGGAGGTAACACAAGGTAGCAAGGCTTGTTCATGAGCTCTCAGCTACTCAGCAGAGAGCAAGGATAACCACTTCATCCTGATTGTTTTGCCCTTCATGCCATTGATCCCAATGGAAGGGGACAAGGACATCAAAGGCCTAGATCCACCTTCAGCCCCTTTCCCCTGCAAGACAAAATCCCTGATGGGGGGGGCAGGGGTCCTAGGATGTGCTTCAGCTCAACCTAATCGAGAGTAAATATCTTAAGACTAGTAAACATCTTTTTTTTGGGTGGGGGGCAATGAGGGTTAAGTGACATGCCCAGGGTCACATAGCTAGTAAGTGTCAAGTGTCTGAGGCTGGATTTGAACTCAGGTCCTCCTGAATCCAGGGCCGACCGGTGCTTTATCCACTGTACCACCTAGCTGCCCCGACTAGTAAATATCTTAAGGACATTACTGAAATTTTGACATTACAAGGATCATTTCCCATTAACAATTTCTGTCATTATATTAACAATTATATTAACAATTTTCTGTCAATAATGACAAGTACTTATTAAGGACCAGGCACTGTGATAAGTCCTGGGAAAAAGAAAGACAGTCCCCATTCTAATGGGGAGGGCACTAAATAACACATAAAGTGTGTGGAGGGCAGTGGGGGTGAGGTGGGGTACAATAGGCAAAGCCTGGAGAGTGAAGCATGGGTTGTCGGGGCACTGCTTCAAAATGGAGGTTGGAGGAGAAACTCTCCATTGAGAGAAAGGGAACATGAGAAGGCAGCCTAGTAGTTTCTTCCTTCCCAAGATGACCTTGTATTCATTTTGTTGTATCCCTATACATGTTCATGTTGCCTCCTCTGATAGAATATAAGCTCTTTGACGGTGACTATGCATTTTTGTCTTTGTATCTCCTGGTACCTAATGCACTTCCTCACACATTTGCTATTGTTCAGTCCTGTCCAACTCTTCACAACCCCATGGACCCTCATGGACCCCATATGGTCCATGAGATTTTCTCGACAAAGATACCAGAGTAGTTTGCCATTCTTCTTCTCCAGCACATTTTACACATGAAGAAACTGAGGCAAACAGAGTTAAGTGACTAGCCCAGGGTCACACAGTTGAGGCCAGATTTGAATTCAGGAAAATGAACCTTCCTGACTGCAGGCCTTATGTTCTGTCCATTAGCTGTACCAGCTAGCTGCCCCTCAGATGCATAGTAGATCCTTAATAAAGAATAATGCTAAATAATTGAAATTATTATTATTACTAAAGTATTCTGTATGATACCATTTGGGAATACCAATCCAGGTATGATTTAATCAATTCTGGTTTAATTTTAAGTGGGACAATTATAACTTTATTTGACTATTTGGCATTGACAAAGTGTTTCCTTATACTGTACAAATTAAGAATTATTTAACTTGGGACAGCTAGGTGGCACAGTTGATATGGCACCAGCCCTGGATTCAGGAGGACCTGAGTTCAAATATGACCTCAGGCACTTGACACTTACTAGCTATGTGACCCTGGGCAAGTCACTTAACCCTCATTGCCCCACCAAAAAAAAAAAAAGATTTATTTAACTCTCTCTGTGAAAACTCTCAAGGATTTCTGCCTGTGGAATAAGGGGCCATCCTGCCAGCAAAAGACAAAACTCCTTAGAGCTTTCTGCCTGTGCCAAAAAATCAGTCTTCCACCTCGAATCTTAGAGTAAGAGATTTTAAAAGCAATGGCATATAATATTTAGCCCAGCATACTTTGAGTTAACCAAAGAATAATAGTTGTGAATTTAAATTGGTAAAACTTTCTATGTATTTCTTAGTATTGTTAAGGTAAAATTAAGTGCATGTCAACATTGTGAAACTTGGAAACACCAACCTAGTTAGAAAAATGACTTCTCTCACAATTTAGATACTGTTGTTTAAAAGCTTATTTTTCTCAGATCTTAATAAGATTACAATAATGATTTCAAAAATGTCTTTGTTTTATCTGATGAGATGTTTGAACCTTGCTATTTAACATGGCTAGAAATTTGTTTTAGCTGTACTGGTGATATCGTATAAGGTCCTGCAGTGCTTAAACCTGAGAGCTTCCAGATTCAGAGGGGAATATACCTATAGTTAGAAGGAGAAAATTTATAAATCAGCTCACATTATAAATCAGTCTATGTTAAGGCAGCAGCTGTATTAAAACCACATATAATAGGATGAAGGTTTTTTCTGTGTAAAGTAATTTGGAAATGCATTTAACTGAATTGAGGTCACCTGACTGATAATGGGTTTTATTTCACATTTCAGATCCATAATATTATTTATGATATTGTGAGATTTGGTTAAACTGCTATTTCAAATATGCTGTCAGGCAGTAACTGCAATATTGTTTGATGAACAACTGTGAATGACTTAGCTATTCTCAGCAATATAATGATCCAAGACAAAATAAAATCTCTAAAACTGGGGTCTGGTAAGTTGAAAATATAATTTCAGTCACGCCAGATCTACCTTCATAGTTCACAATAAAGAGTACTCAAGGGGGCAGCTAGATGGCGAAGTGGTTAAAGCACCGGCCCTGAATTCAGGAGTACCTGAGTTCAAATCCGGCCTCAGACACTTGACACTTACTAGCTGTGTGACCCTGGGCAAGTCACTTAACCCTCATTGCCCTGCAAAAAAAAAAAAAAAAAAGAGTACTAGACTACAAACAAATTTCTAATTACTCCTGGAGTGAAATCTCATGGGACTGTAATCTGATATCACTGAGTTTTGATTTCAGGTATGATTTTCTGCATTGTCATGAGCTCAATAAATCTCCATCCAAGGGGAATGCCAGGTGCTGCCTGGATGGGGTGCAGTCTGGCAACTATTACAGATGGAACATCTATGTGTAGGAAAGTTGAGAGGACAACCTTGGATGGCTGAAAATAGGATCTTCTTGACTCACTTTCCCCATTGTGTTACTTCCTTTTGAGCAGGAATGTTTCTCACCTGGTTAAATCCTGAGTCTTACCTTGGCACCCTGTAAATTACATTGGTCTTAGCCAGAAACATAACTGTGACTCTTCCCTGGAATCAAACAGAGACAGGGATGCTTTATCCTGAAATACTTGTGTTGAGTTATTCTGTGCAGCTTGGGCCTGGGGGACCAGTTTTGATACTGTTATAACCATGTACCTGTTTCTTCCTCTTATATCAAATTTCTATTATCAGGACAGGTGAACAGTGGAACTTTGTCATTGCAATACTGAATTTATTAGTTATTAGATTATTACCAAGACACCCAAATTTCTATAAGAAGTTGCAAGTGAGAATGACCTTGCTATTTTCTATCTGAATTTCTAGTCATTCCATAGCCAAAGCAAAAATAAATCAGTACTTGAATTGTCATATATATGAAATTAAGTTCCTGAAGTATCTCATTCATTCAGAATGATATAAGAATAATTAGACAATGATATAAGAATTTGTGCAACCAGGATATGATTATTTATTTATTTTTGGTGAGGCAATTGGGGTTAAGTGACTTGCCCAGGGTCACACAGCTAGTAAGTGTCAAATGTCTGAGATCTGATTTGAACTCAGGTCCTCCTGACTCCAGGGCCGGTGCTCTATCCACTGGAGCCATCTAGCTGCCCCTAGGATATAATTTTACTATGTAGTGATGTTAAATCAGAAACACTTTCCGTTTTGTGTTAAAGAAAAGAATTTCAGTGCAATCATTTTTCTTAGAGGAAAGAAACTTGTAAACTATCTTATGCTACCTCAAAAGGAAATCAAAATTTTACTTAGATTTATTTAATGTGGGAGTAATTAATTTGATACAATCTGGAATTCTTTCCTTAATCTATTCATACACTCCGTTATAGCCTTTTGTTACAACTGAAGTAAAATAAGTATCTTTGGGGTAAATTCATTCGTATGACCATTGAACTTAGGCATAGAAGTCACCTACTTCAAAAGGGTATTCTTTGTTGTTGTTGTTGTTTTTTTTAGTGAGGCAATTGGGGTTAAGTGACTTGCCCAGGGTCACACAGCTAGTAAGTGTTAAGTGTCTGAGGAAGGATTTGAACTCAGGTCCTCCTGACTCCAGGGCTGGTGCTCTATCTGCTGCACCACCTAGCTGCCCCCAAAAGGGTATTCTTAATTATGTGTGATCAAGTATAATACTAGATCCTTAGCAGCATCTCATTCTCCTAAGGTGAAGGGTAGGGGTCGGGGTAGGGAAGAGGAGATAAGCAGGTAGATTAAATAACTAGACTAAATAACTCAATAGCTAGAGTGAAAATTTTTTTGGAAAATAAGATCAGATGATTATATATATATGTTAAATATAAATGTTTTTAATGGGATACAAAAACCTTGAGCCTATTCTAATAATAAGTTGTAAAAGTTTCTGATTTCTCAGCTGTTATTTGAATTTCCTGAATATATCAACACAACAATTTCCTAACTTAAATCACAAGACAGTTATCGGTAATAAACTGAAGTTTCTCTCCTTTCTTGGACTTAAATCCAAGTTGAAGAATGAAATAGATGGATGCCAGAAGTTAAATGATGGTGGAGTTAATGCCAATTTTAGAAGTCCTTTTTAGCTTACATAACTATGCTGGTAAATGTCAAATTCATAACCAGAAGGGCTCATTCCGCAAGTCAGATCTTTGTAGATTCTCTTTTGGATTCAGTCAGCCTGTTGTTAGCAGTGTCTACATCCAGTACCTGATTTAGATATGGATAGGGATGGAAAGGAGCATGGGCAAATGTAAATTCTCTGGTCTAGAGGTTACTGATTATTAGAGCTACAAGGTTTTAGCTAGCTCTTACAACATGACAGTTATCGGTAAAGCCAAATTAAAATGACTGAACTGAATTGTATTGAGATTCATTTTGCAGAAAAGGGAATCTCTACAAGTGACCCAAAGTAGAGAAGCAGATCTGCTAGAAGAAAAGCTACTCTAGAACCAGGAGAACATTGTCCACAGTAACAGCAATATGGTGGGATGATCAAGTGTGAATCACTTGGTTGTTCTCAGCGATACAAATCATCTAAGACAACCCTGAAAGACTTATGATGAACACTGCTATCCATCCCCAGATAAAGAACTGATGGAGTCTGAATGTAGATCAAACCATACTTTTAAAAAAAAAATTATTTTTCTTGGGTTTTTATTTTGGTCTATATTTTCTTCTACAACACAAATAATTTGTAAATATGTTTGCCTGACTACACATGTATAACCTATATAAAATTGCTTGCCTTCTCAATGAGGGGGTGGGGAGGGAGGGTGAGAATTTGAAACTCAATTCTAAAAACAAATGTTGAAAATTGTTTTTACGGGGCAGCTAGGTGGCGCAGTGGATAGAGCATTGGCTCTGGAGTCAGGAGTACCTGAGTTCAAATCTGGCCTCAGACACTTAACACCTACTAGCTGTATGACCCTGGGCAAGTCACTTAACCCCAATTGCTTCACCCCCCCCCCAAAAATTGTTTTTCCATGTAATTGGGGAAAAGTAGAATACTATTTTTTAAAAAAAAGGAAGAAGAATAAGTTACTCTAAGAACCTGCATATTCCAGAATGCCTCAAGAGGAAAGTTTTCCAAAAGACCATATGACTGCGATAGGACATATTCTCAGAAACCAGACAGCTGCATGAGACATCTGAGCTGTAAGATATAATGAACTGGGGGCAGCTAGGTGGCGCAGTGGATAGAGCACCGGCCCTGGAATCAGGAGTACCTGAGTTCAAATCCTTCCTCAGACACTTGACACTTACTGGCTGTGTGACCCTGGGCAAGTCACTTAACCCCAAATGCCTCACTAAAAAAAAATAAATAAATAAATAAACTCTATGAGGGGCAATAAATGTTAAAAAAAAAAAAGATATAATGGACTGATGAAATGGACAATCAGAGTGAGTTACCCTTCCCTTTCAGTACTTCCCCAGGTGCCTTGTAATGCCTGCTTTCCAAAGGAGACAGCCCCCAAAGATTCTTGTCAATGTTGTTGGTCAATCTGATTCATTGAGGACACTGTATCTCTCAGTGAATCAAAATGGGGAATGAGAAAAAATAATGCTGTATCATTTGATTATTAATATTAATTTATAATATTACCTTCTCTGTTCAAGAGGCCATCACTTATATGAACTTATAGGAAAAACCCAATAGACCCATTCCAGCTGAGGAATGTCATCATATTCCTGCCTCTCCAATGGGAGAAGCTGGGACTTTGCCCTGTAAACAGAAATTAAATGGAACTGGTCAGTGATACCCAGAGCTACTCATGTGACTTTGTTCCCTTCATTAGAGTTTAGGGTGATCTGGCTCATGAAAGAGAAACTAATCCAGAATAGATTGGTTTGTTTACCTAGATTGCTGGGGACTGCTGAATCTCATGACAAAGCCTCATTCCTCAGCTTCTGTGCCTCCTCAAAGGTAAAGTAATTGGGAGGAGTTGAGAGCTCTTAGCTCACCTACTTATTAAATGTCTGCCAATCTGAATGGCTTTTCACTGTTCAGGGAACTCCCTGTCAGAAGGATTTAAAATGGCCCAGAGACTCTCTTTTGGTCTTCAATTGCCGAGAGAGATCACTGACCTCCATTTATTGATTATTGACTGGCCTAATAAAGAAATTGTTTTTTCATATCCAGAACTTTGTCTCTTGGACTTTATTCACAAGAAATCTATGTATACTCTTTCAAACTACCCTAGTAATGATAACATTCTCAAGAGTTACAAATATCACTTTCCTATGTAAGAAGTAAACAGTTTAACCTTATTAAATCCCTTATAATTAGTCTTTCTCGTTTACATTTCTCCTGATCCTCGTAAGTCAAATTTTCTGTTCAGTTCTAAGTCTTTTCCTCCAGACTACCTTAAAGTGCTTTAATTAAATATCTATTTTTCCCCTTGTAAGATTATACTCAGCCTTGCTAGGTAGATTTGTTTTTTGTTTTCTTTTTTTTTTTTTTTTTTTGGTGAGGCAGTTGGGGTTAAGTGACTTGCCCAGGGTCACACAGCTAGTGTCAAGTGTCTGAGGCCGGATTTGAATTCAGGTCCTCCTGACTCCAGGGTGCTTTATTCACTGCTCCACCTAGCTCCCTCCAGTACCAGATAGTTTTTGTTTGTTTGTTTTAGGTTTTTTTTGCAGGGCAATGAAGGTTAAGTGACTTGCCCAGGGTCACACAGCTAGTAAGTGTCAAGTGTCTGAGGCCAAATTTCAACTCAGGTCCTCCTGAATCCAGGGCTGGTGCTTTATCTACTGCGCCACCTAGCTGCCCCCAGTACCAGATAGTTTTGATAATTGCTACCTTATAATATAGTTTAAGATCTGGTACTACTTAACTTCCTTCCTTTACATTTTTTTCCCATTAGTTCCTTTGATATTCTTGACTTTTTCATCTTCCAAATGAATTTTATTATAATTTTTTCTAGCTCAGTAAAATAAATTTTTGGTAATTTAATTGGGATAGCATTGAATGCATAGATTAATTTTGGTAAAATTGGCATTTTTATTATATTGGCCCTGCCTACCCATAAACAATTAATATTTCTTCATTTATTTAAATCTGATTTTATTTGTATACAAAGTTTTTTATGGTTTTGTTCATATAGATCCTGGATTTGTTTAGTAGGTATATTCCAGGTATCTTATATTGTCTAGAGTTATTTTTAAGTGGGGTATCTCTAGCTATTTTTTCCTGTAGGAGCCTGTTGGTGATATATAGGAATGCTAGATTTATGTGGTTTTACTTTATATCCTATTACTTTGCTGAAATTATTATTTCAAATAACTTTTTTTTTTTTTAGTGAGGCAATTGGGGTTAAGTGACTTGCCCAGGGTCACACAGCTAGTGTTAAGTGTCTGAGGCCGGATTTGAACTCAGGTACTCCTGACTCCAGGGCCGGTGCTCTAACCACTGCGCCACCTAGCTGCCCCTCTGTGTTTTTTTTACTCATTTTAATGGTCTATTTCTTGGACCTTTGACCTCTTGGTTCTTCCAGTGTACTAAAATCCAAGGCCAGGTGTGGTCACTGCATTTCTGGCTCATGCCTTGGCCAATAAATGACCTCAGGTACTCCTCTCCACCCTGAGCTTTGACCAACACCACTGCCATCACAAATTGTCTTGCTCCCTTCAGCAGCTGCAAATGTCAGTTCACCCCTCTGTCCCAGAATTGAAACGGGATTCGGCTTTCCTGAGAGGACTACAACCAGCAGCTATGACTATGGTCACTGGCTAACGCTTGCTCCTCCTTGCCAACATCCACAGCTTGGGACCATGTCTGGTCAATGTACCTGAACCCCACATCCAGTACCAGCAGAGGGTCCCCACAAGCTTCCCCTGATCAGCCACCCAAACCTGACACTATCAGTGGGGTAAAATCTACTGTATTAGTTGAAGTCACTGGGGGTTTTAAATGTCCAAAAAGCTATGGTATGGAAGAGTGTTCAGACTTGTTTAGTTAAGGTGGAAGGAGTTAGATATAAGGGGAAAATTTTTTGTAATTAACTGTTCCCAGGAAGGTATTGATTTGCCTTCACTGGGGATCTGCAAGCAGAAGCTGAGGACCATGAGGGTATGTCTTGGGTGATAAGTTTTTTTTGAGTATGAACTGGCTTAGATGCAGGGGATGTGCTGCAGCCAGTTTGTTTCTGCTTGGAAAAGCTGATTATCAAATTTTCAGCATGAGCATTGATACCCCTGGAAAACAGAAAATGCTGCAAATCATGGCTTCCTTCCTTCCTTCCTTCTGTATGATATGATTATGGATTTGAGTCAGATTAAACTCTGAGGATGGGGTCTGGAAGGTACCCAGCCCTGACCCAATATAGTTGTTTAGAAGTTTATTGCTTGTCAAATTCTCACTGTCTCCTTTAAGTTTAATTGCCAATTATTTCTTTGACTTCCCAACATAGCCGAAGATAAATTTTAACCCTGTCATCCTTATCTTTAGAGACAGGGGCCTGGAGAGGGGAGTCAGTGGGAACTGTGAGATTTGAAACATCTGACTCTCACTCCCCTGTTTCCTTTTCCTTTGGCTTGACCTTGTTCCCCCTCCCCTTTTCCCCCTTGCTCCTGGAACACGTATGCATGTCTCCATACATTGATCACGAGCTGAACACGCACCTTGGATGAGACAGGATTGGATGTTAGATTGTGAGCTCATCCACCCTAGGTGTACGTGGGGACAGTCCTTTTCAAGATTACTATAAAAACCTAGAGGATTGGGCATATCTTTGCAAGACTTCAATGTGTAATTGGGTTTTGCCCGTCCTCATGAGGATGTAATAAATCTGTCTCTGCTTGACTTTGTGGTCTCCTCGAGTTATTTAGGTAAACTGAGGCAGTTTGCTCCATACAGATGGGGGCGCGTCCGGGATCTCTTTGGGGATCTTTGGAGACTCCCAGGAGCCTGTCCTTCTGAACAAGGACGTCCCTGCTGAGTTCAGCAGGTTCAGGGGTCTGGCTCTTGGTGAGGCTTCTCAGCATCCATGCCCAGAAAGAGAGAGAGAGACTTAAAAGTCAACCAGACACAGGGATGCTGGCTAAAGTAATGAGGAGTATCCGGATTGGTTCGGTCACAACGTGTGCACAGACCCAGACTGGTGAGTAACTGGGTGACCATTCAGGGGGATTTCTAGGAAGAAATCGGGGAACCCCTGGTTATCATCCTAAGGTCTGTTGAAGTTTTGCAGGGTTGAACAGGTCACTAGGACTGAATAGACACCCTGATACGAGATACAGAATTAACCTTAGGGTGCCCTCTAGGTCCTATTGAGTTTGCGGGGTTGAAAAGGTCTGGGGACGCCCAACCAACAATAGACACCCCGAACAAAATATAGGAACGCCCCTAGGGGGGGGTTAGTACCTGTTGTTTGCGGGATTGAAAAACCGGCTAGATGGTAGAGACCTTTTAAAGGTGGAGGTCCATGCTGAGCCAGGGTTGAATAGACATCCCGAGCAAAAACAGGAGCCCGGTGAGTTCAGGGTTAAAAAGTCCAGACCAGGCTAGGATCTTGAACAAAATACGGGTAGAACATCTAGAGTAGGGCAAGTTTAAAGAGCCAGAGGAGGCTGGAAAAAAAAATCCTGGGTTAGATAATTGGAAGGAGACCTTTTCAATTGAAATTAAAAGTAGAGGTCCAGGAGTAAAAATTCCATCAAAATAACTGTATTGACAAAAGAAGAAGAAAGGGAAATTGATCCCTGCAGTCTGGGTTAGAGAAGGGACTGAGAAGGGGATTGTAGAATTGTAAATTACTCAGAATTTGAATTGAGCCATTGGAATGTGATCTGTCTGCAGCCTTAGGTAAAAGGTTGCTGACCACAAAGGAGAAAGAGTGAGTGTGAAGTTTGTTCTTAGGGAACACCTAAAGTTTGTAATAGGAGATTAAAGAAGAGAATCCCCTGGGTCTATCTTAAAATAGATAAATGGGGTTATTTGGTGAGATATGGGCTAAGCTGCCACTTTGCTAGTTTCAGATGGTTTAAGTATGTTGAGAAGGTACGAGGAAGTTTGATTAAGTGAGAAGGAGGAATGAATGGTTAGGAAGTTGTTTGCTAGCCTACATGGTCTGCCCTGTCTGCATTGACTGTGACCAGGGGTATGAGAGTGAATAGTTGGGATTTTTGAGAGAGAGAAAGAAGGAAAGTAGAAGGAAGGAAGGAAAAAGAGAGGAAAGTAGAAGGAAAGAGAGAGAGAGAAAGAAAGAAGAAAGAAAAGAAAGCCACCCCTTCCCCTCTTTCTGCTGTGGGGGAGGAGAGAGCATAAGTCTGTGCTTGGAATCTAGAAGGAAAAGTTTTGTTTAATTGAAGAAGCTACCCTTAAAAAGAAAAAAAACAACTGGCTAGGTTAAGGAAGTGGGGCAGGAGCAGGGGGAATCTTGCTGCTCTGGCATTGTCTTTCAGACTAATTTGGAGGACTAAATGTGGCATTAAAATATTCCTTTAAACTAGCAAAAGAAAAGTTTGTGTTATTAGGGAATCAAGAAGGGTAATTGAATTTGATTGGGCTATCTATTTAAGAAACTTTGGGAATCATACAAACTATATACTGCCACTTTAAAAATTTTCTTTTGTAATGGAACTGTTTAAGGAGAAACAAAAACAAGAAAATAGGAAGTGTTTAGATTAAGTGATTATGGGATGAATTAATACTAATATGAAATTATCAATGAGGTTCTATATGATACCGTTCAGAAAACAAATTGAGGTTTAATTGAATTAATTCTGATTTAATTCTAAGTGAAATATATACTGTTCTATTTGTGTAACTTTAAGCTGACTACATCAAGGTGATTCGTAATATGTAAAGGAAAAGTGCCCAATAGTTTAATAGTTTATTGTATTAGAGATATGGTCAGATTTGGATTCTCTAAATTACTTTGGGTTATGAATTTAATTGAATGTGATAATGGTTTTCTGTGAAGTGGGCATAGTAAGAATATTATCAGCTGTATATTAAGGCTTTAAGATCTAACAGATCCTCAGTAGAGTCATTTGCTTTTTTCTAAAAGTTAGAAGTTTGATGGGATCTCTTTGTGAAATGTAATTTGGTATTACAGGGGGATGGGACTTGAAATCCTTAGTGCAGTCTCTTACCTTGAAGGACAGGAAGAAAAGAAATCTAGAGATAAAAAAAAAAAAAACTGGCAAAAGAAACTGCTGGGTTACTTTAAGTTGTATTGTGATCTGGTATACTGTAGTTTGAAAGAACAACTACAACTACAACAAGAGATAATGAGAGGATTTAAAAAGGGGCCTAGTAAAATTTGTTATTATAATTGGAATGGGTTATTTGAATATTTCCTCTTTGGTTTGGAAGAAGCTGAAATTCCTCCCCACTGCAAACACTTTAGATGAGAGAGAAGGGGAGCAGAGATAAAGTTAAGCTAATTTGTTGCAATGGCGATTTGATATTGATAACAATCATGTTCAAACTTACTGTGATTTGTGAAATTGTGTTAATTAATGGAAAAAGCTTTTCTGGAATCCTGAATATCTGAATATTTGAGTTTCATTCTTAAGGTTTGGTGTATATTTCTATTATGAGAATGGACAAAGTGGAAATTTGTTATTGTAACATTGAATTAATTGGTTATTGAATTAATACTAGAACATCTAAATAATTTGTAAACTATGAGAAAGATCTTGCTGTTTTGATCTGGATTTATTGGTGCTAAGCAATAGTTAAATTGGTGCCTGAACTTGTCATGTATGACATGTTAGTGAACAATAAGTAACTTATGAGCTATCTTGTATCATCTTAATAGGGAATCTGAAGTTTACTTGTGTTTTTAATTAATTGGAATTAGAACATGTGTAGAAACACATGCAAACTAGTTGTCACTTTAAAGATGTTCCCATTGTTTAGAGGAATTCTGAGGACAGTATCCTATGTTTAACATCTAAACCCATTCTACCATGTGTTATTGTGTGGGGCATTTTCTAGTTTGTTCCCAGTATGCAATTTGGGATTGCTTACACTTATTTCAACCATTGCTTGTTATTGAGCATCTCAAAGCAGATTCATTTGTGTAGTGCTAATCTGGGGATGAAAAACCTATTTAAGCACAAGAATAGTTAATACTTGCTGTCTAGGATATGTGATCCTTGAGAAGTGAATTCACTTTTAGTGCTGATTGTTGGGACTTGCTATTTAAGATGTTATGGGACTATTAATTATTATTGCTCTGAATTTGACTCCAGTTATTACTATTAAGGAATGGTGAGCCATATGATCCATGATACCAGCAACCCTATAGGGTTTTACATGTGTGCACTGCAGGTGGAGTTCTCTTGGGAAAGGATGGGAGACCGACTGTTTGGCAAAGGCTGAGGTAGGTGTCTCCTGACTCGGTTTCCCCGAATATTACATATGGAATGTAAGCTCTCCCATCTGGCTGATGTTAAGTCTGGCATATTGCACTGGCTGTCTATAAAACTTCTACTGGGAGTTGGGAAAGTACCTTTCCCCCAGAGCTTTGTTCTTTTTCTTTTGTGGCAAGTTCCTATAATCATGTCACTTGATAAGCATGAACACAATATTGTCTCTGCATCCCTAGATTAATACTGCAACATCTGGGTGAGATGCAGGTTTAAGATTCAAGCTATTTGGCTTAGAAATCCTAGTCCCTTTCAGAATCTGAACAACTAGAATGTATAAGCATTTAGCCTTGTCATCTGTCTGTTATTAGTTATGCCTGTTAGAAACTGAACCAGAGACATCTCAAGTCTGTTTCAAGAAAATAGAGAAGAGTAAAATATAGAATGTTTTGTTATATAAGTTTATTGTGTAATGTAGGAATAATATCTGTCTATAGAGCATGTCCTGTAATACAAACATGGTTTATTATGGACAACTTATTTGACATGCACTGTTTTGAAATTAATTGGTTAAATGTCATCCTAAGTCTTTTATTAGAATTGAAGTTAACTTGGTAACTCTTATGTAAGTTCATTTGTGGTCATCTTCTTACAATGGATATATATGTAATTTGGAAAGATTTAAGGGTTCTGCCATCAGTGGCATTTTGAAACATTTAGATTATATGGCTTGCATGTAGCAAGATAGTGGTAACCCTTTGATTTGTTGTTAATAATGTCTGTCAGATACAGAGCTAGGTAAAGCTTTGAACAGCACGGGGCATTCATGACACCTTTCACTGGATGAAGGACATTTGTGAACAGCTTTTTGCTCCTGATGCAGGATCCTGGGGTTCCTGGATTCACTCTTTTGGTTTGCCCCTTTTTCCCTATTGTTGTCTTTTAAAATTTTTTGTCTTTGTCTCTTTAACCTCTTGATAGTTTGTTTTATCTAGGCTCAAGGCTTTCAATTTTATGTTAGCAATTCCAGACTATATACCCCCTTCATCATCTGGACCAGGCCTGCAAGGATTTCTGCACCTTCCACTGTCAGCTCTACACACATATTCAGCTGGAAGCAGTTACAGAAGAAGAGATCTTCGCCCTCTTTTCCCTTAGCTATTGGAAGGAGGGGTGGGGAAATGTAGTGGTAGCCTGGTGGGCCTGAGTCTAGTTGGGGATACTCAGGCCTAGAAGAGATCAATTAGAGATTACCCTTTCCTTGGATAAAGTTGGGAAACAGTTGTATTTGCTATTAAATTTGCTTTGTAAAAGGTTCTAATAGGGGTACCTGAGGTCAAAGATGAAAATTGCTAAGTGAATGGACACTGGGAGCACATCACTGAAATTATAAAGAGGTTTTAAATCATATTTGTTGTTATAATATTGGTAGTTATTGACATGTATATGGTATATTGGGATAATTAATTAGACCCCAGTTTACCTCCTGAAAGATACCTGTGGAACAGGATTAGGTATTCATTTGTAATTTTGGAGTTCTCCTTATACTTGTCCCTGTTTAGTCCCTTGCTTTATAGGTTTGATACAACGTGCAGTTCAACAGATGCAGCTGACAGGAGTAAAGGCCATGATCCTGAAACTTCACAAAGGAAAGACTGGTGATGAGTTGGACTGGGACTGATGGGCTGAAATCCTGCATGGCTGAAGGGCTCAACGACAGTGACTCAAATCCAGAATATGCTCTCTGAGCATAAAAGAAAAACGGAGGATTGTATGATATGATTATGGATTTGAGTCAGATTAAACTCTGAGGATGGGGTCTGGAAGGTACCCAGCCCTGACCCAATATAGTTAGTTTAGAAGTTTATTGCTTGTCAAATTCTCACTGTCTCCTTTAAGTTTAATTGCCAATTATTTCTTTGACTTCCCAACATAGCCGAAGATAAATTTTAACCCTGTCATCCTTATCTTTAGAGACAGGGGCCTGGAGAGGGGAGTCAGTGGGAACTGTGAGATTTGAAACATCTGACTCTCACTCCCCTGTTTCCTTTTCCTTTGGCTTGACCTTGTTCCCCCTCCCCTTTTCCCCCTTGCTCCTGGAACACGTATGCATGTCTCCATACATTGATCACGAGCTGAACACGCACCTTGGATGAGACAGGATTGGATGTTAGATTGTGAGCTCATCCACCCTAGGTGTACGTGGGGACAGTCCTTTTCAAGATTACTATAAAAACCTAGAGGATTGGGCATATCTTTGCAAGACTTCAATGTGTAATTGGGTTTTGCCCGTCCTCATGAGGATGTAATAAATCTGTCTCTGCTTGACTTGGTGGTCTCCTCGAGTTATTTGGGTAAACTGAGGCAGTTTGCTCCATACACTTCCTTCCTTCCTTCATTCATTCATCTATCTATCTATCTATCCATTCATTCATTCATTCATTCATTCATTTATTTATCTATCTATTTATTTATTTGTTTATTTATTTATTTATCTATTCATTCATTCATTCATTCATCCATCCATCCATCCATTCATTCATTTATTTGTCTGTCTGTCTGTCTCTTTATTGATTGATTGATTGTTAATTGTCCAAACTTGAGAAAAGGATGGAGAAAATATTAATAATACCAATCAAATGTAAAAGTGTTACTTTGGGGGCAGCTAGGTGGCACAGTAGATAAAGCACTGGCCCTGGATTTAGGAGGACCTGAGTTCAAATACCACCTCAGACACTTGACACTTACTATCTGTGTGACTCTGGGCCCCACAAAAAACAAAACAAACAAACAAAAGTGTTTCTTCTATTTTTGGAGAGCCAGCTATTAAACATTTTATCAGCATACCCCTAGGCTGTAACCTAGGCCTAGACCACTACTAATGATATAAGAGGCCAAAAAAGGGTTAACAGAAAAATCTAAGACCCAAGCTCTAATTTAGATCTGAGCTCTAAGAGGGATTCAGACCCCAGTTAATGGATAACTTAAGACTTGATTCTTCCTTAATACAAGGCAGGGCCTAGGCTCTTGTTACCCACATTAATCAGCATCCATAACAAGAACATAAAGAGGCAGGTCATAGAGACCTTAACTATAACAGTGATACACAGGGCATAGAAATTCAAACTGATCAATGAAAATATTTTGAAACTGGACACGGGAACGAAAAGGTGACATGCGCAGAAAAGGCCAAATGTGTCCCCAGATTCACCTTATGATGTGGAAACCCCAAAAACACACCTCCACGGAAAAAAAGGTACCCACCTTGGGGGTTAGCTTAAACCCCTAGGAACTCCAAATTAGGATAAGCCCTCCCCTGTACCTCTCTAAAGTGATTATTATAATGAGACTGGTAATCAATTTATCCATACTATAAATATAACTGTCTTTTCTTTCCTTATTCAAGAAATACCTTTCCACTTTTCTGGTTCTCTCCCTGTGTTCACTCACAGTATTGCAATAAAACTTGGGAAACTGAGTCACTGAGTCTTGTAATTCTTTTGGGACAACTCACGATCAATTTGACCCTAAATTCATCCCACATCACTAAGATTTCTTTTAACTTTGAAAATTCTGTGAGGTACAGTTGTGTAGTTTGAATGCCAAGCTAGGAATTAAAAAAAAAGAAACAGTTATTTTGAATCTGCGCTATATTTTGTGGGTACTGGTAAACCATTGAAAGTGTATGAGGAAATGAATGACTCAATCAAAATAACATTTTCTGGAGGCTGATCTGGTAGCATAATTCAGGAGAATAGTTATGCATCTAGAGAGAAAGAGATTAGGACTGCAAAAGGGGAGGGAGAGGAAATGATAATTCAATTCATTTAAATTCAATAAACTGTTATCTAAGGCACTACACTAGTAGCCAGGGAAACAAAGACAGATACAAACAAAACAGTCTATGTCCTCAGAGAGTTTATATTCTAGTTGAATAGTAAAGCTAGATATACAAGATATACTGAACCAGAAAAGAGAGAATTTGAGACTGACTGGATAAAATGCAGAAGGGGGTGGGGGGTGGCGGTAAGGATTATCCCAGTCTGGGTAATTGAGAGAACAGTGAAATCCCACTGAGCTCACCAGGGAGTTGAATATAAGTTTCTAATTGTTTTTTCTTTAAAATTGAGGGATCATAAAGGTCAGAAGTAAAACCTTTACTTGAAGCATACCTTCTCTATAGAACAATGCCACCAAGCGGCCATTCAATCCCAGTTCCTTTCTTGTAGATCCATGAGGAAATTCCATTTCATCTCTGTGGTTCTCTCACAGTTCAGGTTGGCCTCTCTTTAACCTTCCCCAATTGGTCCTAATTCTGCATGGCCCCTGAGCGCAGATGTTTAATCTCTCTTCAACCATCAAATATTTGTCGACCGTAATTCTGTCCCCATGTTGTCTTTTCTCCAGGCAACTACTTTTGCAATTATGGGGCACGATATTTTCATTGTAGCTTGGATCCTCATCTAGCTATTTAAAGTTAGGGAGGAATCTTACTCCCTCACCAAAAAAACAAAACAAAAACCTTTGGTCAATCAACTAATATGCATCTATTAAGCACCCTTGTGGTAGAAGCTGGAGATAACGGAAGCAAAAGTGAGGTGGTTTCTGCCCTCAAGGAATTTATATTCTATTAGGGGATTACATGTTCACAGATAAGTATAGAGTATATACACACAATTAATATAGTGATTTGGGGGAGGGCGGGGACAGCTAAAGGAATCAGGAGTGGCCTTAAAGGAAGTGGAACTTGAGCCTTGAAGGAAAGGATGGGTTCCAAGTTGCAAGAAGCGAAGGGGAAGATGGAGATCCCCAAGTCAGCACATACAAAACTGAACTCATTTTCTTTTCCCCTCCCCCAACTCTCCCTTCTTCCTAACTCCTTTTGTACATTAGAGGGCACCACCAACCTCCCAGTTACCCAGGTTCACAACTGAGACTCCTCTCTCTCTCTCTCTCTCTCTCAGACCCCCATATGTAGTCTGTTACCTATTGGTTTTACCTTTGTAAGGTTTCTCACATACTCCCCTTTCTGTTTTTTTATAGTGCCCCAACCGGAGGGTAGGCTTCATCACCTTACACTTGGATTATTGAATACCCCCCAACCCATTCAATAACTTCCAGTGACTCTGTATCACCCCCAGAATCAAACATAAAATCTTTGGTCTGGTGTTTAAGGGGTTTCAAGGAAACCTGGTTGTTTCTAGTCTGTCACTGGCGCTCTGCTGCCATTCTTCACACCCCATTTCCTAATTCTGCTTTCCTTTTGTACCTCCTGCCTGGAATTTTCCCTCCTGGCTTTCCTGACACCCTCCAGGTCCCAGCTAACATCCCATCTCCTACAGAGCATTGAGGTTTCTCAATGCTTCTTACTTTAGTACCTTTCCTTTACTGATTTCTAATTTTTCTTGTGGGTATTTTGTTTACATAAAGTTGTTGGTGTTGTCTCTCCCATTAGACTGTGAGCTCCTAGAGGGCGGGCACTTTTTGCCTTTCTTTGTATTCCCAGTGTTTAGCACAAAGCCTGGCACATAGTAGGTGCTTTATATATGTTAATTGTCTGACTCTCCCTCCTGTTAGACTGAACTCCTTGAAGACAGGGACTTTTTGCCTCTGTATCCCTAGTGCTTAGCACATCTTGTACATACATGGTAGGCATTTATTAAATGAGTGTTCAATTGACTTGGAATATTCACATGGGAACAGCAAGTAAGCCAGTTTGGCTGGAGCTTCAGTGTGACAAAGAACAATGTGTAATAAGCGGACAGTAGAGTGTGAAAGGCTCTACCACTCAAACAAGAGTTCACGTTTAGTCTTGGAGGCAATAGCGGCCCCGGGAGGGGACTCTTTCATCAGGGCAGATGCAAGCTTTAGGAATGTTTGGCAGTTGTGTGAGGGATGAATAATTGTTGCTATGGTCTATGGCAGAAGGTAGGGGTTGTGAGCAGAAAGAAAGGGATGGATATGAGAGGTAATTGGGAGGCAAAAATGACAAGATTTAGTCTGGTGAGAGAAGAGAGGATGATTTCAAATTTGCGGATCTAGCTGAATGGAAATATGGTAGTCTCTTTAATGAAAATAGGGGAGTTCAGAAGGGAGGTGGTTTCTTTGGGGGAAAGTGAGTCGTAAATCTCTCTTTTCTTTTTCTGCATTAGTCATGTTGTGAAAGAAGAATCAGAACAAAAGAGAAAAACCTCAAAAAAGAAAAAAGTAGAAACAGTATGGTTCAATCTGCATTCAGATTCCGCAGTTTTTTCTGGATGTGGAGAGCATTTTCCATTGTGAATCCTTTGGAATTATCTTGGATCATTGTATTGCTGAGAAGAGTTAGGTCTATCACAGTTGAGATGGAACTAGGAGGGACCTCAGGGGCCACAAAGCCCAACCTCATCACTTTATAGATGGGGAACCCGAGACCCAGGGAAATGGAACGCCTGCCAGGGATCCAGGCAGTATGAGAAGTGGGATTTGAATGTGGTTCCTGACTTGTGCTTTCTTTGCATTCTGCTTCTTTTTGTTTTTTGTTTTTTTTTTTTTTAAGTGAGGCAACTGGGGTTAAGCGACTTGCCTAGGGTCACACAGCTAGTAAGTATTAAGTGTCTGAGGCCGGATTTGAACTCAGGTACTCTTGAATCCAGGGCCGGTGCACTATCTACTGCGCCATCTAGCTGCCCCTGCATTCTGCTTCTTATTGTCTTATAGTTGGTTCAGGACAGAGGAGGGTTGGGTATACCCCATACATTTCAGAATCATCTCTGTAGGGACAATATAGAAGCCATGAGGAAAAATGAGTTATGTAGCCCTACTAGGTGCCGGGGCCTATTAAGTACAATGTTAACTCATTTGATCCACGCAACAACCCTGGGAAGCAATGGAGGAAATTGAGGCAAACAGGTGAAGTGACTCACCCAGGGTCACACGACTAGTAAGTATCTGAAGCTGGATTTGAATTCTTGACTCCAAGCTTAGTGCTCTATCCACTGTCCAACCAGCTGCCTTACAGCATGTGAGAGGAAGACAGAGGCCTGGTACATGGATGACAATCTATTCAAGAAAACCAGGACAGAATGCAGAAGGGAAGGAGTGGTCAGGAAATATCAAAAGTAGATAACATTTGAGAAAAGTCCATTGAAACAGTTGAGGCATCCCAAGAGGACGCAGGATTTGCCAGCTAGAACCTTTCCTGTTGCCTCCAGTTGCTAGTGTGCCCCCTCCCCTCCATTAATTAGTGTATAAATGGGGGTGCAGAAGAGAAACAATGGCTTTACTAGTAAGACTAGGGGGCCCAGCCCAGAAGAGCATGCTCTCTAAATCTTTTAATCCTAGATGCAAAATCACGGGATCTAAGAGTTGGAAGGGGCTTCTCATGGCACCTCGTCTAAGCGGAACAAGACTCCTCTAGACATCTGAACAGGGAGTCATGCAGCTCTTGTGGACCCCCTCTGGGGTGAGGGGCTGGCTGCTTCTCAGGGGAACTCGCTCCCCTTCTGGATGGTTCTATCCTCAACAGGATTCTGGACAACTTCAAATCCACTGTTTCTCCTTCTGCCATCTTGGAAGTGTCCAGTAACTAATGCAATGGATACTTCTGAAGTCTTACTATCTTATTTTTGTTTGCTTTTATATGTAGTTGCAAATGTGAAACATCAAAACCAGCCAAGGGGGCTGCAGACGGAAGAAATAAGAACAAGATCGTCTTGCTTCAGTGATTTAAGTGGAACAGAAAAAAGCAGACTTCAAAGCATTTTGAAAACTGATAGAATGAGAGCAAAACTGTTATTGAAATCAATCAATTTCCATAGAGCAATTTAACATTTTTATGAGGGGGGAAAACATACACCTCAATAAAAGAGACAAATTGTACTTAAATTATTATAATGAATTCCCAAATAATAAATATGAAACCCTTTACCAAAAATAGTTTATTGCACAAAACTTAGGAATTCCTATGCACACTTAAACCGTTTTAATTAACATGCTGTATAAGATAATCATTCATTGTACATGGTGTCACATTTTCCTCAAGTTATTCCACCAAAAAAGAGCCCCAACCTGATGAACAAATTTTAATAGATTTATATGCATGAATAATTTTTTGCATGTATGTGAATCTTATTTTGATTAGCTAATGAACATTTGATTAGATAACTGGAAACCAATCAGAGTATTAAAGTCTCCCTGTATTGCTATCTTTGGGCCCACATTATGGGCCCACAGTTAAGGTGAGAGCATGGTATAACAAAATTCTTCTGATCCCTCCACTCACAAACCTGCCTTGGATAGGAAAGGCTTAAGACCCTTGGGCCTATACCCAATTCCAGGCCACATGGGATCTGGTTAAAGCTAGGCTCCAAGGCATCTCTTTTTAATAACTGGATGGCTTCACCTCAGGACATCTATCCAAGACATTTTTTTTTAGCACTCACGAAAGTGTTCATACATAGTCATGCCAATTCTATAGGCCTAAAATTTGATTTGCTATTGCTTTTACAGGGAAATTTCACCTGTACAGAAAATGGATGCTGTCAGCTGAACAACATGGGAAGTTTCACAAAACACTGTCCAACTATCCCTATCACCATGCACCTTGGGGGGCAATTCTCTTGGGGACCTCTTTACAATTTGAACCTCAATCTGTACCAACCACAGTAACAGCCACTTGTGCATCCTATGACAAGAGAAAAATCAGCTGTCACACCCTCCAGAGGGAAGAACACTTTGATGGATCTATAAGATCCACAATATTTCTTGGAGATGTTGGGTACCAAAGAAGGAATAACGACAACCAGGTTGCACAAAACATCTTGGAACAAACTGGAAGACTAAGTAATGATTCCATAGAGCATGAACTTTCCCTTGGGGATTGAACACTGCATTCATTACAGACATCTACAAGTATGTTGCAAGTGGAGTCTTTGCTTTACAAAGGAGTGATCCCTGCTTTCTTTCCATGAGTCGACTCACGAGTCACTTCAGATGGCCTGGCCCTTTCTTCACTAGAGCCTGGCTGGGGGAGGTAGGACAGTGAGGCAGCTACAGGAAGCAGAGTCCCTTCCAAAGGAGGCAACTTGGAGATTATCTCGTAGGTTATGGAGGCACTAGTTTTCCTCTTTAAAGTGACTTCTTGGGGAAGCCCAATAGCAGTGTCTAAGCAGACACTGAGAGGCCTCAGATTTATTTCCCCAGCCTAGGATGTCCCAGGTACCAGGGGGAGAAAAGGGAGAAAAGGGTTGATGTCCAGCGGCTGGGAGGGTGGGAATGAGAGGGAAGCCAAACAGAGTCTTGAGACGTTCCCTTAAACTCCCACCCAGCCAGCAGCAGGGCCCAAGCCTAGAGAACCATTCAGAGCTAAAACACTCGACCCTGTGAATGTTCTCTGAGCCAGAAGGAATGGGACTGGCTGAGGCTTTGGGACGAGCACATTGCAAAGAGAGTTGAGAAAATTACTGGGTTTCTCAGGGTGGGAGTGAGAGAAGGAATGAATGTGAGAAATAACCAAGAGCAGAATGAAAAGAAGATGAAGAAAAACAAAAAGAAGTTTGAATTCACCTGACAACTAACCAAGCTTCTCTTCCTTTGTGGAAAAGTGAACCCTGAACACACCTTGCTAAGGCACCCCCCACACGCAGCCTGGGGGAGAGACAAATGTCACACAAAACTAGGAAGGTGGGTATTGTGCCTGCATCTGCTGCTAAGGATGATTTTCCAGTATGGCAGCAAGAATCACCCTCGCACAAATGACAATTCTTTAGAAATGGCAACACTTGATGGGAGTATTTTCTTTTAGCATCACTAAGTGTATTTAACATTAATGTTATTTTACCCTTATCCACTAACAACAGGGTATTTTTATTTCCTCTTGCAACACAGTTTAAGAGGCAGTTTTAAGAACACAAGAAACGGCTTAAGAATACCATACTGTTTTCTCCATGAGAGTAATTAAGCTTCTGTCATATATAGAGTAAATGTGAGCATATCTGGACTGATCAGTAACACTTCATAACATCATTTTCAGGCCAGTTATTCTGCATAATGGGCATCTGAGAGCCCCATTAACAGATTATTCCCTCCCTCCCCCAGAGCTTAGAAATACAAAAATCTCCCACTACTCAATGGCAATTTTTCCCCATGACTTTTCTTTGCAAATTAAGCAAAACCGAACCCAATGTTTACAAACTGCTGGACTCCTGACCTACCCCTCTGATGGTGTTTAGTTTGGGTGGCATGATGTGAAGAGTTGAAGTGTGGCCTATCCAGGGTGCCCGATTTGCAAATGCAGGTATTCTAGGTTTCATGAGCAACCAGGTAAGAGAAAACAACCAGACACCTGCACTGATTCTAGTGTCTTAATTTTTCCCCACTCATTTGCATCAGAAACATGAAACCTGAGCAGGAAAGAGACTGAAAGGAAGCTTTTTTGTAAATGTGACTAACGTGCCCATAAAGCCCAGTCTGCAAGGAGTGTTTCTCTCAGGTGGCTGGGGTGACTCTCCCCAGATGTCAGTTTCAGGTTTAAAACCTCAGGCTGTCAGAGCCGGACAGAGGTGGGAGGGGGATCCTCATGAGCCCATTTCCAACCTGCCTGCAAAGAGAACTGAAGCCTGAGGCTGGCCAAACTATGGCATCCTACCCTACCTATGGCCAGTCTTTTCTTATCTCTCCCTTTCCTTCCCCTCGCTCTGTTACGCACTCCCTCACCCCCTCCTTTTCCTCTGCTTTGGCAGGACCTCAACAGGTGGTAGGACCCCCGCTTAGGAACTGCGATGCTTTGGTCAGGGTGAGGGAGGCTGTGTCTGTGCCAATGCTCCCACCGAAAGCGAGAGCGGAGCTCTGTGCGCTTTGCAAACAGCTGAGCAAGAAAGGTGATGGAAAAAACCCAAACCCCAACCCCTTTCATGTAGGCATTTTTGTGTTTGAAAGGTACAGTAAATAAAATACTTCTTTTTCTACAAGCCTCACCTGTACCGGTCAGCTTCCCTAAATACTCTATGTACAAGATTTTCTAACAGCAGACTTCAACATGGCAACAAGAGAGAGACAGAAGAACAAAAAAGACAGTCCAAGTAATTTTAAATTATATAAGGGTATTTTGTAACAATTATATGATTTTTACTATTTATAGACGTCCAGCTGTAAGATGGACGTATTTGAAAAATAAAGTAAAAGGTGCAAAATAAGTGTTTTCTTCTCTGCAGGAAAATGAAGCTTCCTACAGAGCTGAGAAGGAAAGGGAGACAGACGTGGAGCCAGCACTTCCCAGGCCAGAAGTCTGCAGTCTCTGAGAGGAGCTCTCAGAACTCTGGCCTGACACACCCAGACGCCCGTCCAGGAACATCAGAGACAAGGCCCGCCTGAGACTGCCTTACTTTGGTAGGAAGGAGTAAGCGCGGCCCATGAACAGGGCACTTCTCTGGTCCTCTGCCCTCATGCTCTTGCATCCTCCGCGGCAAAAGGAGAACTCAAAACTGCAACTCATAGGGAAAAATCAAGTGCACAGTCAAATAAATAAGGGCGATAAAACAAAAATCCTTCACACATTCAGAGACAAGAGGATACCCAGGGGGCAGCTCGGGGTCATTGTTCCAATACTTGTTGGATATGGGCAGGGCAGGTCTGTTCCTTTCGGTCAACGCTGGCATTTTCGAGTTCCCGTGAGGCAGCAGGAGGGCCAGTAACCGAGAGGTCCATTAAGTGGCCCTCCATCTGAGTCCACGAAGACATCGATTCATGTACCGTGATCGTGTGTTCTTCCATCTGGCGCTGAAGACTATCCATTTCTTGCCTTTTAAGAAAAGGAAATATATCAAAGGAATAAATACTGACTGAAAAGAAGGCAATCTAGGAGTATCAGAGAGATGTATAATAATTTTCTACCACAATATTTAAAGCCAACAGAAAACCCTCCTTAAGAACCAGATGTGGGGGTAGCTAGGTGGCGCAGTGGATAGAGCACCGGCCCTGGATTCAGGAGGACCTGAGTTCAAATCCAGCCTCAGACACTTAACACTTACTAGCTTTGTGACCCTGGGCAAGTCATTTAACCCCAAATGCAAAAAAAAAGAACCAGATGTGGTAGGGCAGCTAGGTGGTACAGTGGATAAAGTACTGGCCCTGGATTCAGGAGGAACTACGTTCAAATCTGGCCTTAGACACTTGACACTTACTCTATGTGTGACCCTGGGCAAGTCACTTAACCCTCACTGCCCCACCAAAATAAATAAATAAAATAAAAAATAACCAGATGTAGCTGAAAATAAATCTGGATCCTCAAACCTCATACCATATACTAACATAAATTTGAGCCAGACCACATAATTAATACTTACAAAAAACCCAACAACCCAAAGTTAGATGAAAATGAAATAATACATTAATATTTTTATCCACTCAACAGAAGAAAACATGGTTATATATAAGCCCCACAACACTCCCCCATGCCTGTAAGCAAGATAAAAAGAAAAACAGCAGGGATAAAATAGCTACAGTAAACATAATATATAGAAATGGGATGTTTTAAACTGATACAAATATTCAAAGGAAACCCTCATTCCCTAAGGGATGAGATGAGATATATTCAAAGACAACTGACAAACGATCCATAAATAGCCAATAATCACCTGAAAAGCACCCAGACACTCGAACTGTGAGGAGCTCAGTGCCCATGCTTGCCGACCTACCCTTGAACAAGAATCCCCCTAAAACAGGCTCCTTTGGTGGTTGCTGGCCAGCCTCTGCCTCAACTCGCTGTTCTGGGTTCTGCCACACGGGGCCCAAGAGAACAAGTCTCATCTCTCTTCCAAATACCTGAGAACAGCCAAAGCTCCCCTCGAATACCCTTGTTACAGGCTGACCACGGCCTGTTCCTTCACTGGATCAGGCAGCGGGGCCTGGAGACTCTTGACCACGCCGACTGCACTCTCCCACTTACCTACCACCTTCATAAAAGTGAGGCCCAACATAGAATACTGGCATTTGGACGTAGGACAAGGTACAGAGGGACGATTATCCTCCTAGGCCCGGCCATTTCTTTTACTAATGCACTGGAGACAGCTGTAGCTCTCTTGGCTGCTGACTCACCTGGAGCTTGGAGTGCACTAAAAGCTAGGATTGTCCCAGGTCAATTACTGCGTATTCATACTTCCCCCCATATTTTATTTGTAAAGTTGATTTTTTTGATTCTCAAATATTTTATATGAATGTCCCTCCAGAAAGACTTTTTGTTTTTCTGCAGGGCAATGAGGGTTAAGTGACTTGCCCAGGGCCATACAGCCAGTAAGTGTCAAGTGTCTGAGGCTGGATTTGAACTCAGGTCCTCCTGAATTCAGGGCCTGTGCTTTATCCACTGTGCCACCTAGCTGTCCTGACTTTCAATTATTTTTTGCCTAGTCCAAAGAGACCAAAGAAGAAGGAAGATTAATATATACAAGCTAGCCCCCCTATCTTTCTTTATTATAGGTGTCTTATGTACTAAGCTAGATTGTAAGAATCTCCTCAGTTGTGAGGATCCCTGGGTGTGCACGCAGTAGGTATTCAACAAATGATGGATGAGTGGAAAAACTAAAACCAATGAGAACTGTCCCTCTATGGCCACCAGGGCTGCCCCGGAAGAGGGATGTCTTCTAGCAGAGGCAGGAGGCTCAGGCCTTGCTGGGTGCTCTCAAGGGCTCTTGTTCAGGTGTGAGTTGGAATGAGAGGGCTGTTGAGAGAACCCATCTGACTCAGAAATCCTGTCATTCTATGAGATGCAGCAAAATGGATGGGGACACAGGAAAGAGGGAGGTCTGGAGGCGGCAGCACCCTTTGTGGGTGCATGGCCTGGGTGATGTGAAAGCCCGCCCCCGAAGGATTTTGCTTTCGTTACTAAACGCTAAAACTAGAGGTCCTACTTCAGTTGCTGGAGGCAGCTGTTCAGGTTCTTGAGCGGCTCCTTGCTCACAGTCGATGGGGGCTTGAGCAGCTCCTCTAGGAGGGAGGCAGGGACGGGGCAGTCTGGAATTTTAACGGGCGTCACGGGGTTGGAATTGGTCTCTCCCTTCAGTTCCTTCCTCTGAAAAACAAATGTGTAGTTAGTGCCTCTGTTTAGGGCTCTGGGGGGTGGGGGTGGGGAAGAAGAATGACAACACCCATGTGCAGCCCCAAGCTTTCTAAGCCTGCATCATGTGACCCAGCTACGGACAGGAGGGCCCACAGATTCAGCCGGGGCAAAGACTGTGTTTTGAGGACCCCAAGGAAGAGCCAGCATTTATACAGCATTTTGAGGTTTACAAAGCCCTTTACACGTTAACTCATCGAGACTAGGTTAATTGGTAAGACCTGTGATCTTAGATATCTACCTCCTTAGGTGGGACCAGAAGATAAGAGTGTTTTCCATGAAGGGCCTTTGGCATCCTAAGGACATGTTACTTATCCAATGGGTCATCAGGTCTCACCATTTTGGTGCCCCAGAGTTTGCTGGTACACTCATTTCTGATGGATGAATTAAAGCAATTAACCTCATAAATGTATGGAACTCGGATGACACAGCAGGAAGCGACCATGGAGAGCAGGCCCATGTGTGTCGTGGCCCTACGCGACCCATTACTCCGAAGCTTCTTTCTGTACTGCACTCACACCCCATCTCCTCAGCACAATGAGAACGGGTTGTACCCATGCCGCTGGGTGGACAGGAATATGCCCCTGGTATGGCCTTAACAATGTTCCCACAACATGATGCCTCTTCCAGCATTACAAAATACAAACTGGCAGTTGGAGGGGAAACAACTCTGCTGGCCAAGGCCCTGTGGCATAACCCGCCTGGTCCCTCCTCTGGTGGCGGGGGATCCCCCCTGCTGCCCCAAGTGGGAGCTCAGGATGCTACCTTCTTCATCTTGCCCTGCTTCAGGTCCAGCTTCAGTTGCTGGTTTTGCTGGAGCAGTGTCTTCATGCTGTTCTTCAGCTCCGTCACCTTAGCCTGAAGGGTGAATTTATCTTTCTGGGTCATAGAGAGATCTTCCCGTGCCATGTCCAGCTCTGTCTTAATATTCTGGAGAGAGAAGTGAGAGGTTTTTCAGCCACTGTAGAAAGTTAGAGGCTGATCTCTTTGCAAAGGGCCGAGGCAGGCCCCGCTTGTGCTGCCCGAGGATTCTCTCCCCTCGGCCTCTCCCTCCTTCCCGAGGCTGAGAAGGGGAGAACTGACACTGTCCCTAGTCCGTGTGCCCAGTGCTGGTCCCTGTTCAGTAGGCCTTGGGGCTGGCAGGACCCACTTTGCCCAAAGTAAAAGGAAGAGGACTTTTTACATAGTGTGGATGCCCCCACGGCCACTCCCAGGGAGAACTTTCTGAGGGTTTGCAGCAGCACTTCTGCAGCTCCCTGCACGAATCCTAAGGGCAGCAGGAATAATGACGGATGAGGATGGGAGCTGCGATTTCATCCATACAGAGAGCATTTATGTGATAAGCTCCATCAAGGCAGGCAGGTGGCCCCTGCCCAGAGCTGCTCACAAAGTCAGTGGGAGCCAGGGCGGAGCCCAAAGCCAGGACTTAGGAGGCTTCCTGGCCACCTCTTCAGCCACTCTGCTAGCGTTTCTCTCTGAAATAATGAACCTTAACGCCATCTCCCAATACTCATTTTGGGTTTTTTTGCAGGGCAACGGGGATAAGTGACTTGCCCAGGATCACACAGCTAGTAATTATCAAGTGTCTGAGGCCGGATTCGAACTCAGGTCCTCCTGAATCCAGGGCCGGTGCTTTATCCACTGCGCCACCTAGCCACCCCCACCCAATACTCATTTTAAGAGGAGGAAATGGTTCCAGTGAAAAGAGCACGGGCCCAGGCCCCCTCCTCAGATCGACTCTTGTCTTCTGGAGCCAGCTCTGAGCACGAGGCAGACTCCTCCCACCAAAGAAGTGTGTTTCATTTGCCAGAGAAGCCGTTTGTTTAGAGGTGAGCAATCTGAGCAGATGCTGGCTCGTTTTCCCTCCCACAGGGACAAGGACAATTCTGACGGCTCAGGATCATCATTGTTCTCTATTGATTGCCCACCATCAGAAACCTCTCCTCTGCCCCCCTGAGCAGCCCCCCTGCTGTAGCCCCTTCCTCAGCCACCTGCAGCGCCAGCTGGATCCCCTCCAATTCCTTCTGACTGTGCTGCTCCGTGTGACCCAGTTGCTGCTTCAGGGTCTGGATCTCTCTCTCTTTCTGACTTATCTCCCATTTGAGATCTTCAACCTAAAAGAAGAGAATAGAAAGCAAGGCAGCACAGGGGTGAAAAACAGTTCATTGGCTCATCCATTAGAGAGGTCACTCTTAAGGAATGTGCAATGTTTGTCTGCTATAAATGACAACGGATCCCATTTCAGAACATTCAATAGTCTTCAGTTAATTCACTTAATGACCGTCTAATGAGAGATACGCACTGGTCAAGAGCCTCCTGCTTTTGGCTGTTTGAGGACATAGCCCTTTAAGGTTTTTACCTCTTGGTTTTCAACAGGCTGTTTGTCCAGTTGTTCGTCCAGCTGCTTCTGCAGAAGCTGCAGCTGAGTCCGAGCTTCTGCCAACTCTTGCTGGAACTGGGACACTTCTTGGCAATGTTTCCCCTCCTGTGCCCTGGGGATGCAAACAATGGGAGAACCACCTTTCTGTACTGATCTGTACTTCTTTTGGGCTGTCTAAGTCAAGCCCAGAAGACGTGAACCTTTCCTCTCATTGAGGTCCTCTGTGAATGCTCAACAACGAGATGGTCTCGTACACAAGACAAACGACGACGCACTCTTGGCACAAATGACTCCTCTGTGAATTTATGAGCACACAGACTCCAAGAACAAGGGAAGCACACGAGTTGGCTGTGTAGGTCGAATAACTAGATGTCTGACTTTCCAGACCACGTGCTGTCCGTCCTGGCCACAATGGACAGATCTGTTTCAAGGGTGATTTATTACACACCTGCTGGCTAACTTGAAGGGCGACACCGACACATCTGTACACTGGCAGGAGCTCTGCTGCATCACCTGCCCCTACCCAACAGCCTGCTGCTGGCTGGCGGTCAAGTCCGAGGGCAAGCAAGGTCGGGTCAGGAAAGTCTGCACTGGTAATGACCAGGGCTTGCAAAGAAATTGTGCTATGTGCCTCTGCTCCCGGGCCTCAGTATCAGGAGATACTGAGATGGAGTCATCATAAGACTAGGAATGGTTAACATTTACTAAGCGCCTACTGTGTGCCTGGCACCGTGCTAAGCGCTTTATAGCTGTTATCTCACTTGACCCTCACAACAACCCTGTTGAGAAAACTGGGGCAGAAGTCGAGGGCTTTGCCCACGGTCCCACGGTCACTAAGTGCCTGAGGCCAGCCCGTACTCACTGCAGGCTGTCTGCTTCTGCCTGGAGCTTCTGGACCAGTTGCTCCTTGGCCTGCAGCTCCTTCTTCACCTCACTCAGCTCCAAGGCTGCAGCTCGGAAATGACGGCGGTTGTGTCCGGCATCAGCCTTGGCTGCAGCCACCTGTGGCAAGGGGAGACAAGAGGCTCCTGCTCATTAAGGTGCACTGTCTCTTTACTTCTGGTGTAGACAAAGGGGCTTCTTAACTGTGCTCCCTGGAGAAGGCTGACAAGCAGCTTTGCCACTCCCATCGCTAGATCTGGCAGGTGCCAAGCCTGCCAGAACCCTGGGGCTGGGGCCTTGGCTATGTACCTGCTCCTTGAGGCTCCGCACTTTGGCTTTCTCCTTCTCCAGTGCAGTCTGTAAGGTATGGACGAGTTGTTTCATCTGCTGATCCTCCTCCTCTTTGCGCTGCAGAACGGCCTGCACCTAGACCATGGGAGGGAAGTGGGGGAAGGAGCTGCCATTTCAAGTGTCTGGGGGATTGGGCCATAGGCGGGTGATGGGACTGCCACAGTCGGAGACCTCAGGGAGGGGGCTGCATGCTCTCCTTGGCACCAGCTCCCAGAAGGACCTGGACACTCTGATGTACTTCTTAAGGACACAGAACTTTTAGTCTCTGTGAAGCCCAGAGAAACGATGTAAAAACTGACCATTCAATTTGAAGGACGGGGAGACTTTACTACTATTGCTTGGCCTTCCACAGTCAGGCACCCCAAAGAAGGTTCTGGGCTAGCGAGGGTGGTCCTCATCAGACTCTCCCACCTAGCCCCCCATATGTGAAGGAAGAGCTTTACTGTAGGAAAGCTCCAAAGAGGCTATGGTGGGAACCCTCAGGAATGACCAAGACCATAACAACCTTAGCTTTTCTAAGCAAATATCAAAATTGTATGCCAGCCATGTTGCTCTGGTCCTAGAGGATAAAGCTGTCCCTTAAGAAAACCTCTGTGAGTAAAATGACCAATTAAACCATAGCCATATGAAGCATGGAGAAATGTTCTCATTTCCACTGTGGAAATTCTGTCTTAATAAGGATAGACAGGAAGAAACAGTAATTCCGTTTGTGGCTGGCTGTCAATTCTTCCACCCCTAAGCATTCCTTTTTTTTTTTTTTGGACAGGGCAGTGAGGGTTTGCCCAGGGTCACACAACTACTAAGTGTCGTGTCTGGGGCCGGATTTGAACTCAGGTCCTCCTGAATCCAGGGCCGGTGTTTTATCTACTGTGCCACCCAGCTGCCCCCCCAACTATTCTTAAAGAAAGATGTGCTTTGATTTTAAGTCGCTGAGAATCAGCCCACTAGCACAAGGCTCCAAATACCTGCAGGTTCAGCTGCACCAAATCCGCCTCCCTCTTGGCTAATGCAGTTTCTAGGATACTGTTGTGTTCCCGTAAGGCTGCATTGGACTGTCCGAGACCCGTCAGCTTTCCCTTCTCGTGCTCTAATTCCAGAGCCAGCTTCTTATTCAACTCTTCGAGACGTTTTATCTTCCTTCTAAAGCCTCTGGATTCTTGGAGCTGGGGAAAAATCAGAATAAAGGCCCACTGTGAGCTGAGCAGGCTGTGCATTTTATGAGTAAAACCTTCTGCTCAACAGTTATCACCCAGAGCAGCGTTCAAGGAAAGAGAACGTGTCAACAGAAGGATGTTACAGAGGTGTAGTGATGGAACGAATACAGTTCTGATCAACATCTGCCACGCCACAGTCAGCATTCCCAAAGCCAGAGATCAGCACACAAGATGCTGAGAAGGCAGCTCACACCACCCCAGGCTGCAATCCCTGCCCAGTATGTGACAACGGCACCTTAGACACCACCCCCATCCCCATGACTGCTCCCCCTCTCCCTATCCACGCACCGTCCCTTATCTTTTTTGCCCCCAAGAGAGAACAGAGAAAACCACCTCATCTTCTAGCTCGATGACCTTCTCCCTGTACTCTTCCAACTCCTGGCTGGTCAGGGAGATGATTTCCTGGAGCTCCTTCTCTAGCATCATCTTACTATGACCGACGGTCTGTAGCTCCAATTCCAGGCCTTGGATGCGTTCCTGAAGACAGAGGGGCAGGGGAGGGGCGTGGGGGTGGTTTCAGCTCATCCTGCTTCCCGAGGGCACTCGACAACAATCACTCAACACGCCTGCTTCTCTCTGAGCAAGGGCAGTGTTAAGGGACAGGATCTGGTTTTGGTCACTTAGAAGTTTCATATACACTACAAATATTTTGATACATTTCCTTAGAAGCTTCATTTAGAAGGGGTTTCAACTTTAGTCAACTAAATCATAAATATTTTAATATTGTAACAAATAAAACCCTGGGGCCCAGTTTTTGTACTAGATTGGTGAAAGATACAGAAGAGTTCTGAAATCAGGACAGCTTCTTTCAGAGGAGGGGTCTATACTGTGTGCTACAAATAATGGTAAAGCTGGCAGGAGCCCCCCCTCACGAGATCTACGAGAGCAATAGGACAGCAGGGACTGCCAAACAGTATGGATCATGTAAGTTAAAAAGGCCATAGAACATGTAAGAGGTAGTTCAGAGTCCCTGATATATAAACAATTAAGGAGAAAATCTGGGCCCCTTTTGTCTGACTCCCCAATTTATTCACCAATAAGTTCTCTAAAGGGAAAAAAATTTCTTGTAACTTGGAAGGAATCTCAGCCATCATATGACCCACCACCCTCCTTTTTTTTGTTTGTTTGTTTTTGTTTTTTTGGTGAGGCAATTGGGGTTAAGTGACTTGCCCAGGGTCACATAGCTAGTAAGTGTGTAAAATGTCTGAGGCCGGATTTGAACTCAGGTCCTCCTGAATCCAAGGCCAGTGCTCTATCCACTGTGCCACCTAGCTGCCCCCACCACCCTCCTTTTACAAATGAAGATACTGAGGCCTGGGGCAGGGGGGCGATTGATGCTGTCCCCCCTACACCTTGCACTGTGGGCCCACACCTCCATGTGTGAGAGAGAGAAGGTGACATCTGCCTACATTCAGCGCTTGGCTGTTTCCTCCCTCTGTGACTTGGGCTCTGAGCTTGGTTAATTCTGCTTCTGAGGATTCTTTGGCAGTGAGGGCTTCCTGGAGGCGGCGGCTCAGGATGCCCACTGCGTTCTCATAGGCTTTGTGCTTGGCCTTCATCTCTTTCTGGGCACTCGTCAGATCTGAACCCAATCGCTTCATCTTCTGCTTTTGTTCTGTAATGGCCCTGGAGCACAGTAAAGGAGGAAAAAAGAAAAAAAATCTGAGCCTAGAAAAAGCTAAACACTGAAATGAAATAGAATGTTGAACTTCATATAATCTCAGAGTTTAGAAGGCACTTCAGAAAGCCTCTAGGGCTAACACATGTCACAATATGATCCAGGTCAAGGTCCCAGGGAAGAAGTGACAAAGAGTGACTCATTAAACCAATTATAAGACATGCAAGGTTTTCCAAGGTTTCAATTTGCATTTTCCTCTTGGAGCTCCTTGGGAAGGGTCCTGTGAAATTAGCATGGTATTAAAGCTAAAAAGATAATGTCTGGGTCACTGAGCTTAAGCTTCTGCCATTTCTACCAGCAGGTTATGGTCTGTCATGCTGTGAAACAGAACAGCTGCCCTTAAACAGGAAACAAACAGAATTTTTACAAGATGTGAACCCAACTCCAAAGGCACTAGGGAAGCTTTCCATTTACAAGGACTCTGAATGGATTCCTTTTGTAGAGTTGTAGAACCTTTCACAATGTCAGTAACAGATCCCCAGTTTATCCAATCTGACAGCCTGGAATATCCCACCTTGGGTTTTTAAAAAAGTGGACCATGCCCACCCACCCTGCATCTTGACAAATAGGCATCAACCGAGAGTGCAATAATATAGCAAAGTCAATTTCATTTGAGTGTGCATCTCCTGGGTAGAAGTGAAGAAAAGTTTTGTGGGCTTGTAAACTTTTTTCCTTGTTCATAAGTACATGTATATATTTAACAAGCAAGAGCCCAAACTTGATGCATGCACAATTAAAAAGCCCAAGGATTGTAACAGTATCTACAAAATGTTTAAAAAGCAAAAAACTCGAGAAGGGTATATCCTCTTTCATGGATTTTTTTTTTTTTTTGCAGGGCAATGGGGTTTAAGTGACTTGCCCAGGGTCACACAGCTAGTAAGTGTTAAGTGTCTGAGGCTGGGTTTGAACTCAGGTCCTCCTGAATCCAAAGCCTTATCCATTGCGCCACCTAGCTGCCCCCTCATGGATTTTTATATAAGAGGAGATGTAGGGGCAGCTAGGTGGCACAGTGGATAGAGCAACGGCTCTGGAGTCAGGAGTACCTGAGTTCAGATCCGGCCTCAGACACTTAACACTTACTAGCTGTGTGACCCTGGGCAAGTCACTTAACCCCAACTGCCTCGCTAAAAAAAAAAAAGAAAAAAGAAAAAAGAAAAAAAAAAGAAGAGGAGATGTAGACGAGTATACAGAATGAGGGGGTATGTTCAGAGTGAGATTTTATACTTGTGGAAAAAGTAATAATAATAATAATAATAATAATAATAATAATAATGTATAGTCATACATGAGATCACAGAATCATTAAAGTCCTGAAGTATGTGTATGTGTGTATTTCTATATATAGATAACTATACATATACATCTATATATCTATATGAATAAATGATAGGCATAGGTATGTCTACATATGTATATGTATGTGTACAGGTATGTCTATGTATGTATAACTCCTGCCTCAGATTCCGGTGGCTTTCAATGTATGTATATATGCACACATGCATGCATGTATGTAAATTAAGAAAAACTACCTGTGCTGAAACCACACCCACAGGGACACTGGTACATGCTTACTAAACTGCTGTGCATGCAATACCCTGGCAACAGGGGCTGCTGTGCTAAGCCATTGTGCCCAGGGGCATACTTACTTTCTCGCTTCTAGTTGCATTTGTTCTACTTGTTGTTTCAACACCTCATTCACCTCTGTAAGGGACGCCATTTGTTCTTTATCAAACTGCACCGACTTGAAAAAGAGAGACGGATAAACAATGTGAGAGCTTGGAAAGGAACCACCTTTCAGCCTGCTCGGTGGGGGCCTGCTTTACAGGAGGAGATGCTATTCTGACAGGGGTCTGCTAACTGGGGTGAACACCATGATTCCGGGGACACCAAAACCTGAGCACCTACATATACACAGTTGACAAAAGGTCATTTGGGGGATCTCTGCTGTCTCAGTTCTCCAAGTTTTCCCTTGATGGACATTTGCTACCTGATGTATGGAGAGCCCCACCCAAGGACCCATTCTTAAATCAGACACTCTGGAGGAGTTGAACACGTGTGGAAGACCTCTCGGTAGCCTAAGTGATAGCATCAGGAATGCCCATGAGATGGCTCCGGCAGTGCCGCCCAGACCTGTAACTGGGTCTCCATCTCGTCCCGCTCTCTCTGCACCAGCTGGAGTTGTCCCTCGAGGTCGGCCATTTGCTGTTGCACTTGGGACACTTCCTTCTGTAACCTGGCACGCTCCACTTCCACTGACTCCTTTTCACCCTTAAGCTTGATTAACTCTTGCCTCAGATCCCTCATCTCTGAGTCAAATCTTTTCTTGGTGGCTTTCAGTTCGCTGATGAGCTGCTCCTTGGAGCTGGCATCCCTCCGGTATGCTTCCACCATCACCTATGAGGACATATGAGAATTACAGACCATTCTTGGGGGCGGGGTGGGGGGGATGGCAGCATCTAAGGTAACTTTTCTTAATGAAAAATCCTTGCTTCAACAGTTTCCATGCTCGAGCTCTACAAACAACTTTTTTAGGTGGGAACTTGTGATAAAGTTTACATATATATTTAAAGAAAACCAATCAAGACAAGGGTTAAAAAGTCTGTCTTCTTGATCAGTTAAAAGGCAATGCTTCGGGGCAGCTAGGTGGCGCAGTGGATAAAGCACCGGCGCTGGAGTCAGGAGTACCTGAGTTCAGATCCAGCCTCAGACACTTGACACTTGCTGGCTGTGTGACCCTGGGCAAGTCACTTAACCCCCACTGACCCGCAAAAAAAAAAAAAAAAAAAAAAAAAGGTAATGCTTCGGTGCAGCTAGATGGTGCAGTGGATAGAGCACCGGCCCTGGAGTCAGGAGTACCTGAGTTCAAATCCGGCCTCAGACACTTAACACTTACTAGCTGTGTGACCCTGGGCAAGTCCCTTAACCCCAATTGTCCCCCCAAAAAGGTAATGCTTCTACCTACAGTGTATTATATCGATATGAATTTTCACATGCTATTTTCACTTGAAAGAAACAATGAGGAGCATCGGCACTCCACCTTTTGTTGAAGAAACTGCTCCTTCACTTTCTGAGTCTGTTTTTTCAGAGCAATGCTTTCTTGCTGCAGGTTTTCCACCTGTGGTAGAAAACAGAGACACATCCTGTTACCCAGCCCCCAGGATCCAGGAAGACATTTGGTCCAATGAACCACCATCCAAGAGTCTGAGTTTCTGCAGCCAAGCATGAAAAACTATCTCCAAGACCATCTCCCTGGTGCTATCCTTCAGCCTCCCAGGTTCATGCACAACCCTGTGCCATCATCGCTGTATTCTTCCCTCTTCCTCACCGCTGGGTTCACTCAGTAGACAATTCCTGTTGACTTCACCTCCATAATAGTTTTCTTCTTTCTACTCACTAACCTTCTTTGGGGCCTCATCAGGTCTCAGCTGGACTATCCATAAGCCTAACCGGCTTCCCTGCTTCCAGTCGCCCCCTTCTCTAACCCATCTTCCACAAAGCTAACAAAGTCACATCTATAAGCAATTGTATTAACGTCTTTGGTCACTTCCCAATATCCTGCCCATTGCCTGAGAACCCTGCTCTGTCAAAAAGAAAGTCAAATAAAACCAGCCAACCCAGAGGGCCCATTTGAGAGCCGGGCAAAGCCGCACACTGGTGGTCCCCCGCTTATCTACTGGAAGGATTCACTCTGTTCTGGGGAACCAACACTAGTCACCAGTTTTGATGAGTTTAAATGCTTTTTAAATACTGTTCTTACCAACATTATTGGACTGCTTGTGTTTAATATTCTCCCTAGCTCTGCTGTCTTTGCTCTGCATCAGTTCATATGAGTCTTTTTATATTTCTTTGACTGTTTCATATTCTTAAGAGCACAAATAACATTCCATCCCATTAACATGCTGCATCTTGTTCAGTCATTGCCCAACTGATGGGCATCCACTTTGTTTCCAGTGTTTGTGGCTGCCACAGAAAGGGCTTCTGTGGATATTCTGCTCATATATGTGACTTCTCTGTCTCTGACTTCCTGGGGCACACAACTAATAGTGGAGTCACTCTATCAAGGCCTAGGGATAGTGGCCAAATGAATATTTCTAAGACACAGGGATAGTTGTGTCATTCTCTTGCTCAAACATCTTTGAAGAGGTGCATTATTTGCATGTGCCCAGGATAAAAACAAATACATTCTACAACCTGGCATTTAAATTATCTGGTTTCCTTCTCACTTCCTGCTCCAGGTTAATTTCGTATCATCCTGCTTTCATTTACTTTTGCTTTCTACTATCTGGCTGCTCAAATTGAACCTTCCATTTCCATGCCTCTACATGGCTAACCCCCATGCCTGGAATGTATCCCCCGCTTCTCCCTCTGTCCCTTAGATTCCCTATTGGCCCTCAAGGCTCAATCTGAGGGTCCAGTCCTACTTACAGGAAGCCATCCCCGCGCCCACACATGCTCTCTCTCCCCTCAAATGACCTCATGGCTACCTGTATACATAGTCACTTCAAACCCACAAGTAGAGTGGACCTTAGCTTTGTCTTTGTATCTTGATCACTGAGTCCCCTTCCCAGGCACAAGCTGATGGTGCTGAACACTGATGCTGAGGGCAGACTGAAAACTTTCCAGCATCCTGACCTAGAGATGTTTCACAGAGATGCTCTGATGCTTGAGATAGAACTGAGGGACAATCATCAAGTCAAAACTAAGCATCAGTGAGATCGACACATTTATCATTAATAAGGGGGAGGACAATGTCTTGAACCAGTGGCTTATATCTTTAATCGTCAGGCTCCTAAAATTCCAGCAGGTACAAAAGGACCCAGGGAATAATTTGCAGTCAAAGATTTAGGAAATCAGCCATTCTCTGTCAAAACACCAAGTACACGCTTTCCTCTTTTGTTCTCTGAACTTATGCCAGTGACATTTAAGACACGAATCAGATGAACTGTGGCCCCCAGTTAGTTTGGCCATAGCTATGACATGAACAAAATACATTAAAACCAACCTTGGACCATTCTACCACCAATCCATCCCCTATTCAGCCTAAAGGGATTCTTCCTAACATTCAGGTGCAATCATGTCACCCCTCCCCTCCATCCCTCTCACTAAACTTCAGAAGCTCTGTATTGCTTCCAGGACCAAATACAAAATGCTCTGTTTGGCATTCAAAGCCCTCCTAACGTGGCCTTCTCCTCCCTGACACACTCTGATCCAGTGACACTGACTGTGAACAGGACACTCCCTCTCTTGGCTCTGGGCACTTCTCTGCCTGACCCCCATGCCCAGAACACTCTTCCTCCTCCATTCCACCGACTAACCTCCCTGTCTTTCTTTAAGTCCAACTAAAATCTGGGCTTCTACAGGAAACCTCCCCGAGCCCCTTTTACTCCCAGGGCCTTTCCTCTGTTAATGATTTCCTCTTTATCCTGTACAGGGCTGTGGTCTCCCTCACTACACTGTAAGCTCCTTAAGGGCAGGCATAGTCTTTTGCTTCTTTTTGTATCCCTGGTGCTCAGCACAGTGACTTGCACATAGTGGTCACTTAATAAATGTTTACTGATTGACTGTTTTCAGATAACAAAGTGGAGGCTCCGAGGAGTGAAGGAATCTATGTTGCAAAGTGTTAGTCCAAGTTAGACATGAAACCTAGGTCTTTATTTCAGGGATGGTGGTCCTTCCACGAGGCCACGGCACATTTTGTGAAGCATCTCAAACTGCTGGTGCACACGATCATTCTCTCAAAAGGCAAGTAGTACAACAACCTAACTACATGCCTCTCTAACCCTATACACAGCTATACCTAGAAGAATATGCATACGGTAATAGCAGGAGTAGAAGGAAAGCTACTGTGCCTAAAAAGGAACAGCTGCCAGTGGCTGGATCACTCGCCAGAGGCCGTGTGGCCTCCGAGGTGGCCTGAAGACAGGTCCCTGCCTCAGGGTCAGGGCTCCCTGGATTCTGCCTCTTCCTCTCAAGCCGGTCTCTGCCCCTCGGAGCTCTAATGCTTTTTATTCCTCATGGAAAACTTGTATAAAAACTTAAAAAAAAATTCACTTTCCCGAGTGAGCCCCTCTTCTCACTCCAGCACGTGCAGCCCAATGAACGCCCCGTTTCCTTACCTGGCTGCACTTGACGGCTATCTCCTGTCTCAGCTGCTCCACGAGCTCCGAGGTGGCATCCGCGCCCTCCTCCAGCTGCTGGGTGCTGCGGTCAAGCTCCTCCTTACCCGCCCGGGCCGCCTGCAGCGCCACCTCCAGGACGATCTTCTCGTTCTGCAGAAACTGGAGCGTGTCGTCTTTGGCGGCTGCATCTCCCTGGAGCTCCTCCAGCCGGGCCTGCAGCTCCTCGTGGCGGGCCTGCAGCTCGTGGAAGGCCTGCTCTCGGGTGTGCAGAGTCTCCTGGCTCAGGGTGAGCTGCTTCATGAGGTCCAGGTGTTCCTGCTGCAGGGCGTCTAGCTGCAGGTCCCGCTGATGCAAAGTCAGCTTTACCTGTGGGAAATCAACACCATCTCGCTGTGGACCACTCTTCACGTTTGACACAAACAGAGCAACCAGCCCAGAGAAATACTGGAGCACTGGCTTTCATGTCACATCTGCGTACTCGCCACCTGCCTAAGTCCTGGTTCTCTGGACTAGGCCTGTGGTCTTATCAGCTGAGGGGTCTGTATGGCTACAAGCTCCATCCAGCTCACTGGTAACTCATCTATGGAATTTTCTGGAGCCCTCAGAGGTTAGATGATTTGTCCATAGTCCCAATCCCGTGCTGGAGGCAGGATCTGAACCTGGGTCTTCTGGCCCTCTCCCCAGTGTGTGCGCCCCTCTACGCACAGGCGTACATTACGACAGGCAGCAGTCGGCCCTGCAGTTTTATCTCTAAATCAGAATAAAAACCACCCCAGTGAACAGAAGCACGTGTTGCTATAGAGCTTCTGGGCTCACCTGCTGGAGCTGCTGCTCCAAGGACGCAGCAGAATCAGCCATTTTTTGTAAATGCTCCTTCTCATCTTCAAACTCCTCCAGCTTCCTCTGAAGGTCTTCTTCCACCAGGGACTTGGCTTCCTGGATCTGAATAAATGCTGCTTCCTGGTCCAGCATGTCTGCCTACACACCAAAGCCATGAGAGGGTTATGCACAAGACAATGTGGCCCCTCCACTCCTCAACAGGCCCAGATTTAGGGAAATGGCCTTTCTGAAGGTGAGCAAACATGGGGACCTGCAAGCATAGTAGCAAGGGGGGGAGGGGGAAGAGAGGAGGTCATTTTGCCTTTCAAAACAGAATAATGAGAGGGCAATGAAAACAAGATGGACACACTCTAACTCAAAGCTTTTGAAACTGTGGGTTGTGACCCCATATGGAGTTGTGGGAGTGGTGAAAAATTTGGCAACAGTAAAAAGTTATGTAGGGGGCAGCTAGGTGGCGCAGTGGATAGAGCACCAGCCCTGGATTCAGGAGGACCTGAGTTCGGATCTGGGCTCAAACAGTTAACACTTACTAGCTGTGTGACCCTGGGCAAGTCACTTAACCTCAACTGCCTCACCAAAAAAAAAAAAAAGTTATGTAGACCTATTTGATATACTTATAGACCCAGGGTCTTATAAAAATTTCTTGGGTGAAAAGGGGTCATGAGTGAAAAAAGTTTAAGAAACCCTGCTCTAATTTACACGATCATAGACATTTTCCTCCAAAATAAAACCTCACCAGACTTCCCTGGGATGTGTCACTGGGACCAAAGATCATACACTCAAGAGTTCCACAGGCACCTCAAGGTAAGATCATAAAACTGGGGACAAATAAGTCACTGTGCCAAAGGGAGGGGGCACTCACAGGATGAGCTCAAGCAAAGGTCCTGGGAACTGCAGATTGGGGGCAGAGGAGTCATTCATTTTTAGAAATGGCAAGTCAAATCAATAGAAAATGGTGGGGGATTGGGTCCATAAGCAAATTTGTGTGTGAGCACAAGTCAATGTGATTTCTTTTTCTTTTTTGATGAGGCAGTGGGGGTTAAGTGACTTGCCCAGGGTCACAGAGCTAGTAAGTGTCAAGTGTCTGAGGCCGGATTTGAACTCAGGTCCTCCTGAATTCAGGGCCGGTGCTTTAACTACTGCGCCACCTAGCCACCCCAATGTGATTTCTTAATAGGGAAATCAACTCTTCTTAATCTCCTTGAATGAATTCTTTTGGGCGCATGGCTAAAAGGGTACCAAAGAACATAATTTATCGGTTAGGACCAAGGATTTTCCCTGTATATCTCCCTCTGGACAACACTGGAATCTCAATGGAAGCTCTATAAATACTTGTTGAATGATTGACAATTTCCACACCAGAGGCTGTTTAAAAAAAAACACCAAACACTAGCAACAAAATAATCACCAACCCACAACTGAAACACCTGCTTAAGGGGTATGCTTTGCCATGGACAAAAAGAACGTGAAGAGGCAGAAACAAAGATGAGCACAGGAATGATTTCCTGGATGGAGAGGTGCTTAAAGTATTCTCCCTCAGGAACTGGCATCGGAATTAATCTTATATATTTTCATAGATGATCTGGAAATGACATCTGACAGTTAACATCATTCCAAGTAGTGAAATTCCACACTGATAATGATGAATTTCTATGAGATATCCAAAGCCAGAAAAACAGAAAAGGTGGGAATGGACTCTGAAGGATACAAGATGCAAATGATCCTGACATCTCTGACAACCCAGGAAAGGAACATAGGAAGAAATACAAACTTCCTGAAGAGTCAACCTGATGTGTTTTTGTGCCCCAAAAGCCCAATAAAATGTTGGTGATCATCAGGACAGGTGTTGTTCAATTCAATTCAAATCACCAAATAGTTATTAAGCACCTACTATGTACAAGGCCTTTAAGGCAAATCAACGAGTCTGCTCTGAAGGAGTTTACAGGTTAGTGAGACAGATAAGAAACTAATTAGAACTAATTTGCTCAGAGTCTGGGGTGGGTGGAGGAGTTCTCATTTCTTGGTCAGCTGACTGGCCCTTTTATGCATGGAGAAACTTGAGCTCTCCCCACGATGCCCTAGTGTGTGTGAGGAACATGTTAGGGAGCTTCCAATGGTGGTTGTCCCTGGCCGGTGCAGTGGAGGCCAGCATGGGAAGTGGTGTAAAGGATGATCAGAACATGAGCATCGAAAGGCAGAAACCCTGTTACCCTGTTACAGGTTATTCCCATTGTCTGGGGGAGAGGGGATGAAGGCATGAACTGGAGGGGGGGAAGGGAAGAAACCTATGGAAGCTGAGAGACACAAAACCACAATTGTATCCATACTTTATTTTTTTTCAAGTGAGGCAATTGGGGTTAAGTGACTTGCCCAGGGTCACACAGCTAGTAAGTGTTAAGTGTCTGAGGCCGGATTTGAACTCAGGTACTCCTGACTCCAAGGCCAGTGCTCTATCCACTGCGCCACCTAGCTGCCCCATATCCATACTCTTAATAAGATGTATGTAGTTCTTGGTTATAATCCAAGAAAGACATAATAGAACAGATGTGCTAAGGGGAGTGCAAATGTGGGGAATCAAGGCAGGTATGGGAAGGACCAATAGGGACTGAGTAAATTAGGCCATACATAATGATCAGGTAGTGTTGGAGGCGGGGAAGTAGTAGCTGTGAGAGTGTAGGAAGATCTACAAGGCATTGGCCACTATACACTGAAAATTAAATGAGGCCCTGGAGGTATTCAGAGCAAGTTGTTCTTAACCCTTCCTGTGTCCAAGATCCCTCCGGGGAAGCTGGCAGATGCCTTTTCAGATATATAAAATATATAGGATTATAAAGGAAACCAGTTACATTGAAATACAGTTATCAAAATGCTAAACAGAGAAACAAAACCAAGTTCACGGCTCCTCGGTTGAGAACCCTTGATTTGCATAAAAGCATGGATGTGACTTCCCAAAATGAAGGGGTTCCTAGGGGAAGCTAACCATATCGGGCATGCATCTCCACCCTGCCATGGCTTTCTTCCTTGATTCTGCAACTAGACAGTAATGGAAACCCCAAACGTGCCAGATTCTTACCTCTATGTTTTGTAACTGGACAGCAATCCGTTCCTTTTCCTTGATGGATCTCTGCTGAGTCTCTGTCAGTTGATGGGACAATGACACATTCTCAAGTTTAAGGTGCTCGAGCATGCCTGCCTGGGTCATCTGCCCGACCTTGGGAGACATAAGAGAGAGTCTGAAATTCAAAAGTTATTGGGTTCAAAGAGTGGAAGAGCCAACCTCCTCTGGGGTTAATCAAACTAACTTCAAATACTTGTGTTTAACCATTTTCACCCATCGTTCTTATGAAGCCATAATGAGCTCTTACTAATCCAAGACAGTGGGACTTGGGCTCGGGACCGTGGTAGTGACTTTGCTTGCTTTGGAAGAACATACTGGATCTTCATCCAGACTTTCTGCTTCCGATGGGTGGGAGTATAAACTTTGCCACAGAGGGCTGATCTGGAGGTGACTGTGACATGGAAGAGTGAGCACTTTCTGGAGCTGGGGAGTCAGAGGCCCTGGGTTTGAATCCTGGTGTTGCCAATTATTAGCCGTGTGACATTCACTTAATCTTTGGGACCTGTAAAATGGAGCTCACCCTCTCTTCCTTCCAGGGTGGTTTCAGGATTGAATGAGAATGTCTAACAAGTGCTCCGTATGCTGTAAAGGGCTTTATCTAGGCCAATCAACACTGTCATTAGTGTTCTTGAGATGGATGGATGGAAATCTGGAGGGAGATTGCAGGGGCTCGCCCCAGGACCCTGTTCTATCTCACATTTTACTCATGATTCAAAGTCAAGTGGCAGGTTTAGAAAACTCTGTAGGTGATACAAAGCTAAGAGGGAGCAGTATTATGTTTACTGAAAGAACTCATATTTTAAAAAATTAGATTAGAATAAAGCTATTAATAGGAAGTGGACTTGTGATTTCATCAGGATGGGGAAGTCCCTCTCCCCATGCAGGTTAGTACCTTCTGTTTTAGAGACCAAAACAACCGCATGAAATTAGACAAGGATAAATGTAACGTTTTATGTTTAATACAAAGAAAACCAGGGAGAGAATGGGACAGACTTGGGCTTAACTGTAGATCCTATAAAAAACAATCTTGTCGTTCTTGTCGCTCGACAATTCCACCAGAAACATAACGGGGCCACCCAAACCTCTAATGTGCTGAAAGCTTCAGGACCTCCAGACATGAGCGGTACCAGTCCCAGTGTCCCCCATTAGTGGCACTGTGTCCAGCTGTAGGGGCAACACCCTATCTAAACTGGAGTGCTCACAGAGGAAGGCAATCAGGGTGGTTAAGGGTCAGGCAAGTCTGCCAGAAGGAAGGACAGAAGAACTGAGGATGATCATCCTGGGAAAAAGGGGAGCCCTGGGAGGGGACATGATTGCCGCCTTCACATATTTCAAGGCCTGTTAATATAAAAAAGACTCCAAAAGGTGGACCTGAGACTAATAAGTAGAAGGCACAGGACGTTTGGTTCCAGCTCAATATGTGGAAGAAGTTACTAACTGAGCTACCAAGAAATGAGCTGGACTTCTTTGTTAAATAATAACAACCGACAAAAATACAAATATCTGGGCACACAAACACCCATATAAACAACACTCCAGCGTTTCCAAGGCACACTCGGCCCTGTCACCTCATCTGAAGCTCCCAACAACCATGAGGCAGATGCTCCTACTGTCCCCAGCTCTGAGAGGTAAAGTCACCTGCCCTGGGTCATTTCATAGGAAGGATTTGAACTGAGGTCCTCCCACCTCCCAAGCCATACTGCCTCCTGGTAGTGAGTGAGTTCACCTGAAGTGTTCAAGCAGAGGCAGCTGATAAATGTGTGGGAAACTGGAATAACGATAACCTCTACGGTCTCTCTCAACTTATTTTAAGACTGAGTCTCTGGAAGGAAGGGCAGGGACCCATTCCTGACCTGGGTCGGTCTGTACCTCATAGGCAGTCCAGCAGGTTCCCCTGCTCCCAGGAGTTCCCTAAGTGGGGCCACATTTAGTAGAGATGCCTGACTGCTGCTCAGAGCCCCCAAACTCAAGCAATGCCCCGGCCTTGGCCTCCCCAACAGCAGAGATTCCAGACGTGGATCATGAGGTCTGGCACCTTTTTCAATACTGAAAACCTCTAACTCTATGGTCCTGCCCCAAGGCCTGTGGATTCCAGTCTAAAAATGACTGTTCTGGTCCCAGCTGCGGATGGAAATGAATGAACTGCACAAAAGCATCGGAATTCTAGAGAGCAGGACTGTTATAGTTCTTACTAGCTGAGGGCTATGACCCACAAAAGGACTCTGCTTACCAAGCTTACAATGCAGCTGAGCAGACAACCAAGCCTTCAAGACCCCAAACTACATTTTGTATGGGAATAAAAGGACCAACTGTCTAAAAGACACAAACCACAGCTGGGGAGTAACAGTAAAGAAAGGCAGGAATTACAGTTTAGGTCATTCCCTGGCAGAAAATTCAAATAGTATTGGAAAATGTAAATTCTGTGTTTTACTAATGGATCTAAGTAAGGCTAATAAAAACACAACCTACTTTGGGAAAAAGTATGAATCTGAGAACCATTCGCAAATCTGCTAATTCTTACCCTGTGTGATATTAACTTGAAGATATATGGTTGTGAGTGGGCACTAAGGTACTTAGGTAAAATGATTCAGAACCATGAATGCTGACCAGTGGGCGGCCTACCTGGATGTGGGCCATCTCGCTTTGCAGCCTGACCCGGGCCTCCTGGGCCAGGGCCAGCTGCTGCTGGTACCACTGCCGGACCTTCTGCAGTGATGTGATCTCGGTCTGGGAGGCCTGCAGCCTGCTTGTCAGCGTGCTGCGCTCTAGCTGAACCTGCTGTAGTTGGTTCTGTAAGGCCGTCATCTGCTGTCGAAGGTCATGCACTGAAAACAAAGCCCATGCATGCCAAGGTCAATGCCAGTTTTCCTACTTGACAAGGTAGGAGTTCTAATGCATTGTTGGTGGAGTTGTGAACTGATCCAGGCATTCTAGAGAGCAATTTGGAACCATGCCCAAAGGACTATGGGGCTGTGTATACCCTTTGACTCAGCAATACCACTGCTAGGTCTTTATCCCAGAGATCATAAAAAGGGAAAAGGACCCATATGTACAAAAATATTTCTAGCAGCTCTCTTTGTGGTGGCCAAGAACTGGAAATTGAGGGGATGCTCACCAACCGGAGAATGGCTAAACAAGTTGTGGTATATGAATGTAATGGAATACTACTGTGCTATAAGAAATGATGATCAGGCAGATTTCAGGAAAATCTGGAAAAACTTAAATGGACTGATGCTGAGTAAAGTGATCGGAACCAGGAGAACACTGTACACAGTAACAGCATTACTGTCTGATTATCAGCTGTGATAGACTTAGCTCTTCTCAGCAATACAATGATCCAAGACAATTCCAAAGGATTCCTGATGAAATCTGAATGCAGATTGAATCATACTGTTTCTACTTTCTTTGGTCTTTTTTGAGGTTTTTCCCTTGTGTTCTGATTCTTCTTTCACAACATGACTGATGCAGAAATATGTTTAATGTGATTATACATATATAACCTATATCAGATTGCTTGCCGTCTTGGGGAGGAGATAAGGGAGGGAGGGAGAAAAATTTGGAGCTCAAAATCTTATAAAAACAAATGTTGAAAACTAACTTTACATGTAACTGGAAAATAATAAAATACTTTGATTTTAAAAAAAGAAAAAACAAAAGGAAGAGTTCTAATAACAAGTCTTCTTTCCCAACAGAAGAACACACACATATATGGACACCATAGCATCTATCTGAACAGGCCAATAATGTCCCATTGATCCTCTGTCTGTGCTTGCTATCACCAATGGCCATGGCTCCCTTGCATGCCTAGGCTTGGGAAATCCAGGAGAACCAACAAGTGGCCTTGTGTGTACTCCCGGTCCTCTGCATGAGGGCCACATGCTATACTGTAGCTCCGTTTGAACGTCTCCCTCATATCTTAAGAGTCCCCAAAGAGGGAAATCAGGTAACACATTAGCAAAGTAATGCCATGTACCAACTGGCTGAGCAGGGATCTACACAGGCTTGCCTACCATAAATGAAAGGCATTAGAGGCAGCTTCATATCACAGTGGATAGATTGCTGCTGGGTGGGGAGATTAGGAAGATCCAGGTTCTAATCCTGCCTCAAACTCTTCTTCCTTTTTTTTTTTTTTGGCGAAGCAGTTGGGGTTAAGTGACTTCCCTAGTTCACACAGCTAGTAATTGTTAAGTGTCTGAGGCTGGATTTGAACTCAGGTACTCCTGAATCCAGGGCTGGTGCTCTATCCACTGCACCACCTAGCTGCCCCCTGCCTCAAACTCTTAAGTGCTGTGTGCTCTATGTGTGGCTTTGCAGCCTCAGTGCCTGACCCACAGTAGGTGCTTCATAGATCCCCAATAACTCAGTGACCACAAAATCCTTCAGATACTAAAAGCTACCTGTGTTGTCTTTGCTAAGGATGCTTTTCTGCATGTCCTCCACTTTTCCCATGAGTCTCTGGTATTGTTCCTCAGCCACTTGCAGGTCGTTGTTGGAGGATGCCAGGCTGGCATTTTTTGCCTCGAGGGTATTTTGCAGGTCAGTCATTGCCCGCTCCAGATCCCAGCAAGACTGCTTCAAGGTGTCTACTTCAGAACTCAGCGAGTCCTGTTTCTGCTGGCTGCTTCGGCTCTGTTCCACCTGGGCCTGGAGCTTGGTGTCTAAGGCTGCGAGCTGGGCTTGTAGCTCAGTCTTCTCTTTAAGGGCCTGCAACATTTCCCAAACAGTAAAAATGACCTTCTCAGAAATAAGGATTGCTTCTCATGAGCAGACACCTAAATCAAGAGCCATCCCTCAATAGACATGGTGTGAACCAGGTGAATGGTGTTGTGAAGGGACACGCTGCCCAAAGTGCCTAGGAATTATGGATGGCACGTCTGAGAGACAGGCGTGGGCTGTGGCCTCTGAATCACACAGCAGGAGACTCCTGAACAGGCCTTTTGATGTTTACCCTCAGCAAATGACTGGCCTTTTCTGGGCCTTGGTTTCCCAATCGGGAGAATGGGGGTAAACAATGCAATGAGACCACAGAAGCCCAGAGATGGAAGGAAGGAAGGAAGGCCTTGCAGGCTATCTTGTCCAATCCATGGTCAAACAAGAGCCCCCTTCAAGACCTGCCTCCAAGTGAGGGGAAGTCCATGGCGGCAGCTACAGCCCATCCAACTACCACTCCTCACTGGATCAAAGCGGCACCGCACTCACATTTTCCCCTATACAACCCCAAATGACAGCACTCCTGCCATTCCTCCCCCTCCATACTTGGCAGGTACCAACTGTCTCTAAGGTCTCACTCCCCAACATTAATCAGTCCTTCCTGCATCCTCACAAGAAGCCTTAACTCCCTGGGGTTGGAGATGTTGGGTTATTTTTTGCAGGGGGGGAGTGGGGTGCAGGGGGTGTCTTTGCATCTCCAGGTCCCACTGGCAGGTGCTTAATGTCTGAAGGATGGGATGCTCCCTGAGGGCTCCAAGAGAAGGCACCTGAGGGCAGCAGATGGTGCCAACACAGCCCCAGGCTCCTATCTGTTAGCCCCCCTCAGCTCTGGGCACAGACTAGCAGAAGAAAAGGGTGGGGGTAACCCTGTGAGACAAATGACTCTCCCAGGAAGCTCTGGCTGAATCGGAGCTGTAACATCAGGAAGACCAAACAAGGCTCGGTTACCTGACTAGCCTCTAAGGACAAGGCCTCCAGCTGCCCTTCAAGTCTCATTTTCTCTTTAAGAATCTGCAGCATTTCATCATGAGTTCCAGCAATAGAGCTCTCCATGGATATGCTGAAAGGTAAGACACGCTTTCAGAGGAAGATCAGTATTCTTTAATGACAAGCTCACTGTATGTTTGCCAAGCACCTACTGTGTGCACAGCTCGGGGGCTACAGACACAGTTTATAGAACTTGCTGGTCCTTGGCCTCCTGGAGTTCCACGTGAGAACAAGAGGCCAACATCAAGAATAGGACAACAGCAAAGTGCAAAAAGTGAGACCCAGGGAAAAATGATACGAGTCCCCTGGGACCTGCAGCCTAGGAGGACTTCCTAGAGGAGGTGCACTTGAGTGGCTGGGCCTTAAAGCAGGGGTAGGAGACTCTGAACAGCAGACAAGAGGCAGCCAGTAAAGGTTTTCGGGCAGAGGGGGAACAGTGGTTTGAGGGCTGGAAGATCTGCTTGAAGGCCACCACAACAGTCTAGGTGGTTGGTGAGGAGGGCCTTGCTAGGGTGGGGGTGGCTGCTGCGGCGGCGGCAGAGAGAAGACATCCTGGAGGCAGAGGGGCTGGGAGGCACCCATCATACACTGGGTGCACACCAGTGGGGCGCTGCCCGCCTCTGCCCGAGAGCAGCCCCGGCACACAGCCTCTGACCCCTCAATGGGCAGGTCACCCCTGCAGAAATGGGACAGCACGGAAAGGTGCGTGTGTATTTCAAGAAGATAGATTTAACTGACATGCTGCAGAACATGATAATCTCTCTCTGCACCAGGCTCTAGTGTAAACAAAACAGGCGAGAGGAGACATAACAATGACTTCTGGAAATAACCTCTATCAAACCTTCTATGACATGGGGAAGAGTCTGGAGGTCAGAGAAAGGAGGCCCTATGTCAATGCAAGAGGTGGTTTTCCCTCCGCTTGGATCCTCCTTTCATATCCTAGTGGAGAGAATAAAACACCTGTAGGAGTAACCCCAATGTTGCCATTGCTTAAGTTGTGTAAACACGTCCATGTTTAAAGAAGGGATTCTGAGAGGAGACTCCCCAGATCCTGTCCAATGCCAGGCAGCCGGGGGGTTGGGGGGAAGGGGAGGAGGGGGTGCACAGGAGAGAAGAGAGCTGTGCCCGGGCTGGGTCTGAGGCCCAGCTCTGTGACTGGCCCATTGTGTGACCTGGGGCAAGCTGTCACCGCACTCTCTGAGTCTGGGGTTCCTCACCTTTAACACGAAGGAGCTGGACAAGTCACTTTGGCCTGTTCCAGGCCGTGGAGAGTCTATACCCCACCATCCTAATCCTAGAAACCTTCACAAAGCACGTGACACACACACACACACACACACACACACACACACACACACACACACACACGCGCACACGCTGTGCCAGTTTCAATCTTAGCTTTGACCCTTAAGGCCTTACTTTTTAAATCTGTAAAATGGAAATAATACCATGATCCTTAGCTCCACAGGTTCCTGCGGGGAAAGCTCTTCATACACCCTAAATTCTTCTCCCTAGGCCTGCAAGTCTGACTACATGAATGTGAGCTACTATTGGTGTTAGGAGAAATACTGAGAATTTAGAGAATTCTTGCCTTGCCCTCCAGGAGATTACAGTCTAACAGAAGACAGGCTTAAACATTTTTAAAATACAGACTAAGGTTTATTTGGGAAATGGCAAGTTGCCAAGCTGAAGACAGAAAAACCATTCCTAGGGACCATGTGAAATGGAGCTCCGAAGGCTAAGCTCTAAGGCCTTGAACATCCAGCTAGGAACTCTGGATTTGATTCCAAGGGCAGTGCAGAGCCAGCATAAGGCGCTGAGCCAAAAAGGACCACTGCGAGGTTAAGCAGCAGCAAAGACAAGGGGAAAGCCAACACTTTAGAACACACCAATGACAGGCAGTGCAGTGGTGAGAGGCAATGATGATTGGGGAATCAAAGGACCTGAGTTCAAATCCTACCCTGCTTACAATCTGCCCAGCTCACACACCCTGCTGCAGCCGTTTCCTGCTTTGTAAAAACTGGAGACTGGACCAGGTCATCTCCAACTCTCCTTTTAAGATTGAGATCCTATGATCTTTCTAGGAAAACACTCATTTGCAACTCTTCTGAAGACCCGAAGCAGTGAGAGAGTCTGCTGGGGAACTGCTGAGAAGTTCAACAGCAGCTGCCCTGGGATGGTGGAGAGACTTTGTCTTTGTCCCCCTGGTGCCTGGCCCACGCTTGCACAACTAGACAGAGCCTCCACGGAGGACAAGGCTCGTGCATGGGGTGGGCCCTCCATGAGGCCTTACCTGCTGGAGATGCTGTCTCTCCGACTGTGCACGTCCCCGTTCACATCCGGTTCTGGGCTGTGGTGCTCGGCTGCAGCGGCCTGGAGGACATCTCTAAGGGAAGGAAACTGCCCCATGGCGTCGGAACTGATCTCCTGGCCATTGACAAGGTAGGAAGCTGCCTGCTTGCCCACTGTGCCCGCCACTCCGTATGCACCTCTGCCAGAGACACTGCTGTAGGACGAGCTATCGCTGTCATTGCCGTCCAGCTTCAGGCCCCCTTCGCTCCCATCTAGTTCGGAGACACTGTCTCCCGCCACTGAAGAATTCTCCAGGCGCTCATCTGTTTCAGGGGTCAGGCTGATTTCAGATACCACTGATGTCAGACTGCTTCTGTTCTGATGAAGGGTGCCCCTGGTGGAGTCAGGAGCCAGAAAGTTTCCACTAGAAATTCCCGAGTCTGAATCCTCAGTTCTATAATCTGCCAGAGAACGGATTTTGCTCGATTTGGAACTTTTTTTCTCCTTTGGCTGTGCTGGAAGTCCTAAACTGCCTACTTTAGGGCCCCGAGGGACACTGGTCCGCAGGAAGGAATATTCTTTTGTCATCGCTACTGGGCTGGCCCTTGGTAAGATTTCTGGGTTTAACATGAGCTCAGGGTCCAGGGTGCTGGTTGGCCGGGTTTTGGATGCAGGCTGATTAGACTGAAAGAAAAAGATACAAACAAACAGCATGTTTAAGTTTAAAAGCCATAGCTTGTGAGCTTCTTCCCAATGTAGCAGTACTAACAGAATCTGTGATTTTACCTACAAGTGTGAGAGGGGTGAGGGGAGAGGTCCTCCTTCCCCCAGTACAGAACACAGCCCATCACTGCCTCAAACCTCAGGAGACTTCCCGTCAGGAGCTACTGTAGCTGAAAACAGTTCACACCCCCTGCCCCTAGCCAGCCCAATGGGTGCTGGACAAGGATAGTGGGGGACAGAGAACCAAGGGCCAGAACGAGCCAAGAATGCAGCCTGAGGAGAATGACAACCAAATGGACAAGGAGGAAGCCGATGGCGGGCCAGCCAGGCTGCCTGGGGTGGACAATGAGGACAACAAGATGGAGGAAAAGCAGAGCTGCTCAGCTGGTAAAAGAGCAGATGTGGTACATGGTCAAGCCCTGGGAGTTCTGGCTGTAATCCAGAATGAACTTTCCAGGATACTGAAAAAAAAATCCAAACAAACCAAATCCCCTACAACTGGCAAATGTAAGGGGCCATCAGCTGCCTTGAGAAGGGAATCTCGGAACCAGAGAAAAATCCTCCAGAAAGGTCAGAGGGTGGGGCCTGCAGAACCTGGACAGGCCACTGAGCCTGTGGGATTCCCAGATGAAGGACACATCAGTAAGAGGAAGGGAGGAGGGACTCCCTGAGAGTCAGCAGGTGGCACCTAAATATCAGTCAAGTGTCAGGCACGTCTTTCCAGGACAGCCTCGGGGCCAAAGGGAGATCATGGCGATGGATAAGTGACCAGCACCCAAAGGGGAGTCATTAGGGAGGCAGCGCCAACTTGGGCCTGTATTATTCCAAGCTTTACCAATGACTTGACACCTACTTTATCAAATCTGCAGATGACTTGAAGCTGGGATGAGAGGAAAGAGCTGGGATCTCAAAAGACAATAGAAGGCTCAGAGGACAGGACATCAACAAGATGAAAGGTAACAGAGATGAAAGTGCTCTAATGAGGGCCAACCAACACACAAGCACAAGCCAGGAAAGGGGCAGCACACATGGTTTAGGGGGGCTTGCCGGGCAGCCCAAAGGGCTACACCTTGAGGCTGCGCTGATGGGTCCGGGGCCCTGGCCGAAGGGCGTCGTGCTCAGCTAGGAGCTGCGCCAGATGATTCCCAAGGCCCTTCTGGCGCAGAGATTCTCTAACTCTAGCAAGCAGCTGCCTGGGCCTTCAATCTCTCTATCTAAGTTTTCAGTTGCTTTTTGCTCTTGCCCATGACAACCACACTTTCCATCAGCTTGTGCTGTGAGAGGCTCATTCGTGACAATATTCTTACTCTCTCCTGATGTCTTTTCACTCGATACTGTTTGAGCTGTTCTTCTAGCCGTCTCCGAGCTTGAAGTCGGATCTGTTCCTCTTTTTCCAAGGGAAGTGAAGATTCATTTGAGCCTAGAGAACACAAAAGTCAGGACTTAAAATTCTGAGAACAAGATATCGGGGGAGGGTAGTGTTACTCCTCCACCATTGGTGACCACCTGAGAACAAGTGAGGAAATGCAGAGTGAACCAAGGCATCATTCAAAAGACAGCCAGAAGCATGGGACGACTGAGGGCCTGCGGTGCCCCCCAGAGAGCACATTTACCACTGTATTCAATCAGTAGCATAGCAATGATGATGAGGTGACCAATAATAATAAAATCAAGCTCAAAGTCCACAGTTTTTGCTAGTGGCCTGCTTTTGGACATCCTCTGAGCCTTGGGAGAATCTTATTTTTTTTAAAAATTTTTTGTGGGGCAATGAGGGTTAAGTGACTTGCCCAGGGTCACACAGCCAGTAATTGTCAGAGTAATTGTCAAGTGTCTGAGGTCAGATTTGAACTCAGGTCCTCCTGAATTCAGGGCTAGTGCCTTTTCCACTGCGCCACCTAGCTGCCCCCACCCTGGGAGAATCTTAAGGGAGTCATGACCTCCTGTCATCTGTGCTTCCAGCAGGCAATATAAGAGGAATGCATGGTGGAGCCACATAATTGCACTGCTACTGCTGAAACATGCAAAGCATTGCTACCTTATGCTTTAAACATTTGGGGGAACATTATGTGACAACAAGGTTTATCCAAATCCCTGTAATGACGAGCCACGTTAGAGGATGGCTCATGTGGCATCTGATCAACATTCATAGAAGCTTTGTGCAGAGACTGGACAAAGGAGGCCCAACAAGAGGCACAAAATCCTGAAGTAGTTGGGCTACAAACTGAGCACTTAGAGCTAGATGCAGACAACACCAAAGGAGGCATCTGTGTATGAGAGAAGGTCTGGAAGACCAATTCTGTTGTCGTCTTAGTAGCCAGTGAAGAAGCCTAGGCATATGTATTGGCATGAAAAACCCTAGGACGCCACAAGGAGGAGAAGTGGTTCTCGACCAGCATCAGTCTGCAGAGACAAGAGTCTTCAGACAGACACTGGGCTTGCTGCTGCTGCTGCTGCTTCGAGAAGATGGAGCAGATATGGTGGAAATGCACCTTTGCCCATTTGCCATTTCATTGTATCGACCCAACTGTGACTTTTCCTCTTCTTAGATCAGCGGCACTTGTGTTTGTGCAACAGCTGAGAGGGGCCCACAGGTGGAAAAGACAAAGGCATGATACTGGAAATACTGAGTGCCACGTTCAGACACTTCATGAGTGGGTTCATGTGTCTTGAAGACAGCAGAAGCACGGGCCCAGGGACAGGCACCTTTCCTGGCTGTCATTCAAGGACCAGCCTTGTTAAGTGGAGGGAGGCTCATCACTAGCCCTGGCAATGCACAGACCATTGCGCAAGGCGCTCAAGATTTTTGACTTGTGGTGGTGGAGGGAGTGTTCATATCAACCAAATCACAGATCCCCGAAATCTTAAAGTAACACTAGTGGAGGTTTAATCAATCCCTGAGAACCAAGGATCCCCGAGAATTCACCTGTAAGCTTTGTCAGCCTATATTGGAGCTAGGACAGGTTAGGGGTTAAACTAGTTCCAGTCAATGCTTCCTGCATACGGACAAGAAGATGCCCAAAGAACAATTCCCTAATAATTCTGTGGTGAACTGGCAAAGACCACAGAGTTTTCATGAACAGAACAGAAAACATGGTTCCTTCAGCTGGGGAGTTAAGGCACTACTGCCCACATCACAAATGTTGTATGATGCTTCTTTTCCCAAAGAGATTCAGTTTTATCTTCTATACAATCAGGCTAATGTGGAAAAACACAAACCCCCGCACAGTCAGCAATAAGCAAGTGTGACTCCCTTGGGAGCAATTAAAAATGGGATTTTAAAGAAATTGTTTACCATGCCCACCCCCACCCCCTCAGCAAGGTACCTTAATGAAAGTTAAAATGCTTTCTTGGGTAGTAGCATGTGAAGTCTTTGAAAAGAGTGAAGGCTTTAGGCAGCAGAGGAGAGAAGGGGCACTACAGTAAACAGATGCTTACACAAATGAGTTTCTTGCATAGGAAGACTGAGTTTGAGAGACTGCAAAGCTTCTTTTCTAAGAACTACGCCCTCAGCACTAGATCCCTGAGACTTCCTTAGGTTGTCATGGAAACCAGCCACACCTGGAGATGGATCGGGACCGAATGGTCTGGTGGTGGGATCAAGAGACAATGGAGGATCGGGGAAATGGGTGGTGGGTCCATTCTGACAGATGTCCCCTTTGCTGGCTGTCTCCATGCTTCCTCCTTCATTTGACACTTGGTTAACATTAATACTGGTACCTGGGGAAAAAAACAAAAAAGCAGAAAGTAGCTTTGGGATATTGTGGGATACTAATGGGAACACCCCCCAATCCAGAGCGGCTCATGTGCCTCTGCCTTCCCCCAATCCCCCTAGGCTTTCTTAACCACCACATTATTCAACTTAAAATGAACAGGAGCCCATTGGGAGGGGGACAGATCCAGGCAGGCTCGCATCTTGCTAGTTTGCTTTTTAAAAATAAGAGTTCTATTCATAAAAGTAAATAAGGCTAGTTGGAAGTCCTGCTCAATTTTCTTGGCTTCATAAAAGCAAATGGAAACGTGGGATACAGTGGTTAAAAGCGGGGACAGTGACAGCCGCTATGTCTAGTGCATGAAGATGGGCCTCAGAGCCCAGCCTTGGAAGGCTCACATCCATGGAGCTGGCCCCAGGATAGTGGAGTTTTGAGTCACAACAACTCTTGAAGGTCAGTGCAACAGATTGAGCCACAACAGGACTGTGACCTGTGTCACTGGAAGGTCAATCGGTCAATCCAAACCAGTGAAACCCATCAATTCCTGAAGCATTGAAATCACATCTCTAATCTTATAGCCTATGGGCCTTTAAACGGATTCAGGGAGTGTCTGATGGCTTCTTATTCTTGCTGAAATGCTTGATTTTTTTGTTTTTGGTCCCTGTCACACGCATGATAACCAGCCCCCTCCAAATGCAATCAAGCAAAATAAACCAATACATTCAATTCACTTTTTTTTTTGGTGAGGCAATTGGGGTTAAGTGACTTGTCCAGGGTCACACAGCTAGTAAGTGTTAAGTGGCTGAGGTTGGATTTGAACTCAGGTCCTCTTGAATCCAGGGCTGGTACTTTATCCACTGCACCACCTAGCTGCCCCAATTTGCTTTTCTTTCTTTCTTTTTTTTTTAGTGGGGCAATGAGGGTTAAGTGACTTGCCCAGGGTCACCCAGCTAGTAAGTGTCAAGTGTCTGAGGCCGGATTGGAACTCAAGTCTTCCTGAATCCAGGGCCGGTGTTTTATCCACTGTGCCACCTAGCTGCCTCCTCAATTCGCTTTTAAAGTACAAGTTTTATCCCCATTTTAGCAAAGAGATTCTACGATCTACAAAATACTGGCAAAGCTGAGAGAAGAACCAAGGAGATCTGTTAAGCAACCTACTTGATTTACAGTGACTGATACATATGCTGAATCAATTCATCAATCTATGTATACTGAATGACTACCAGAGACTTAGCTCCTAATGGCATTAGACTCATAAAGCCTGAGCTGGTCTGGTCAGTTAATAGATGAGGAAACAGAAGCCTTCAGGGGTTAAATAATGTGTCCAAGGACAGACACACCCACACACGCTGGAGAGCATGAACAGCAGAGCTAGGGTTTTTTCTGTCTGATGGGGCTTTTCACTAAGTCAAAGTATTTTCCTAAAATACACACCCTAAGTCAAAACAAGTCTTATGGACTCCTATTTTTGTACTTCTCAAATAGTGGATGGGCATGAATATTTTTAAAGTATCACTTCTTGAATGCTTTGTTTTGAATTTGAAATAAAAATTGAAGTTGCTTTACATACAGAAACATGTGCAATGGGCAAGAGAAATTTTAAAAAATTTAATCATTCATGAGAAAGTCTTAGCCAAAGTCGGAAGGCAAAGATGTCATTCAAAAAACTGACAGTTGCGGGGGGGGGGGGGGGGGGGGCCCGAGGTGGCACAGTGGATAGAACACCGGCCCTGGATTCAGGAGGACCTGAGTTCAAATCTGGCCTCAGACACTTAACGCTATCGGTGTGACCCTGGGCAAGTCACTTAACCCCAATTGCCTCACCAAAAAAAAAAAAAAGAATTAGAAAAGGAATGTGTGTCTTGTTAAGATGTAACAACTCACACATGCTGAGCTTTAAGGTTTGCATAGTTTTTTCCTCACAACTAGTAGGTAATATAACTATTATCCCATTTTACAGATGAGGTCATAGAGCTGAGTAAGTGTAAGTGGCTGGGGTGGGAAGCTCAGTTTATTGTTTTATTACATTTGGTACATTAGTATGCTTCCATTCTCCAAAGGTAGACTAAAAAGACAGACAATACCTCAGCTGGATTAACGTTATACTCCTTTGGGATAAATTCCATAAAGAATAGTAGGACAGGGGCAGCTAGGTGGCACAGTAGATAGAGTACCGGCCCTAGAGTCAGGAGTACCTGAGTTCAAATCCGGCCTCAGACACTTAACACTTACTAGCTGTGTGACCCTGGGCAAGTCACTTAATCCCAACTGCCTCACTTAAAAAAAAATAGTAGGACAATTACATTTTTGTCATTTGAAAATAGAGATTAATCTTTCTTCTATGTTCCTCAGTTATTAAGAACTTGGTAACCAAGTTAACAAAATCACAAAGGCAAATTAAGAAACAAAGAGTACTTCCACTGAACTAATTTCAGTCTGATAGAAATCTCAACTTTGTGGCTGTGATATGGTCACACAATATTTCTACTTTTTCTAGATACATGTCTACAGACTGAGGGCATCACAAGGAAAAACAAGTTAATCAACATTGCAAGATGATACTTAAAAAACTACCCATTCTGGGTGGTTCATATTTTTGCTTAATATGCATTATCACTTATTTAAATATAGCATCAAACAAGAAAAATGGCTGCTAGGATTCCTGCAAACACTGAAATTTTAAAACGAGAGAGACCCAAACTATTATTCCTCCTTCTCTAAGACCTCCTGAATGAGGAGTTTTAAAATAAACAATTAAGAGTAAAGTGACTACCTAATTTAATTACTTAAAGGACCAAATAACTCTTAGAAGTTTTACTCATCTGAATTTCAAATTTTGCTTTCACAAAACAGTAAAACATTACAATAAACAATAAAATGTCATTATCTCTAGAGATCTCTAGAGGGATATATTATTGTCACTAGAAACAGCTCTGTTATTTAAGTAACAATTGGTAATAACATTAACTGACACAGATGGTACTTGACCATCCGGGACTTACAATGACTGTCACCACCATTGGCCTGATTCACTTTGCCTGTGTGATTCAGAAGTGCCCCAGAGTGGTCGGGGAGGCCATTGCTAGATCTGCTCTCAAGCAGGCCGCCTTGTTCAGCAGGGGAAGAGTCCATGGTAGCTGTGACCCCAGACGTGGTGGTGCCGACGAGAGCTTATGAATGAGCGGATAGCAAGTCCTGCTTTTTCCCCTCCATCAGCGAGTTAAAATCCATTCAGAGGCACGGTGCTAAGGTTTCCATTTGCGAACTGGTATAGGTCAGAAGCTGAGATCCCAGGTAGCCTGCAACCAAACAGGCTGTTATCACACTGCCTCACTCTCAGGAAAATGGTTAGCATTTCCAAGCCATGTTGGTGAATGCAAGGAGCATGACTGAGCACGTACGGCGTGTGTGAGGCACCGTGCGAGACAGTGGGGATACAAAAATGTACAGTTCCTGCCCTCAAGAAACTTACAACTCAATAGGGGATGAACCATGAACAAGGTAAGAGTAAAAGGCAGGAATTGTATAGAGCACTTTACCACCAGGTCGGTAAGGTTTATTATGTCATCGGATCCTCTCCATGAGTTCTCTAGGGTGATCAGTACAGACATTATTTTTTCCATTCACAGATGAGGAAACTGAAGGTCTTTGAGGTTAAGTGATCTGCCCCATCACAAAACAAGGCCAAAGAAACAACACAGGGATGGAGAGAAATCTAGTTCAATGAAAACAGACAATGTGTTAGAGAAAAAATGATGAACTAAGGCTGAGCAAAGTCCCGTATGGGAGGGCCTCAAATACCAGTCAGTTTAAACTTGGACAGACAAGAGGCAGCCTCTGCAGATTTCTCTCTCTCTCTCTCTTTTTTTCCGCAGGGCCATGAGGGTTAAGTGACTTGCCCAGGGTCACACAGCTATTGCGTCAAGTGTCTGAGGTCGGATTTGAACTCAGGTCCTCCTGAATCCAGGGCTGGTGCTTTATCCACTCCACCACCTAGCTGCCCCTGCCTCTGCAGATAGCAGAGGCAGCAGAGTGACAAAGTTATAGGGGAGCATTAGTTGATTCACCTGGCCCGTGGCATAGAACAAGTAGAAGGGGACAGCATGGGGGTAACTGCCTCCATCTGGGAGGCTGTTATTGCAGGAGTGGTCAGATGAAAGAGGAGAGGTACAGTGGGAACAGAGAGGAAGGGTCTGAAGCCCAGGCCCCTTTCAGGTAGAAGCAAAAGGGCTGTGCAAGGGAGGGGCTGGTGAGAACACTTTCAAAATTAACAGTGTTGGGGGCAGCTAGGTGGCGAGATGGATAAGGCACTAGCCTTGGATTCAGGAGGACCTGAGTTCAAACCCAGCCTCAGACACTTACTAGCTGTGTGACCCTGGGCAAGTCACTTAAACCCCATTGCCCTGCAAAACAAAACAAAACAAAAAACCAAAAACAACAAAAACAAAAACAAATTAACAGTGTTCCTTGATCTACTTTTCTGTGGAAAACAGATGCATAGTACCCCCCAAAACAGGCCAGGAGCAGCTTTCTTGGAAATTTAAGCCTTATTTTTTAAAGTTAAGGGATGAGTCAAACTTAGCTATGCAGACAAGCTGTTGGCATTTTTCTTTTTGAAGAGGGAGAGCCAGAACATCACCTAACTTTTCTAATTGATTTCCTCTTTCCTTTGCAAAGTGCAAAAGATCAGAAAGGTGTTACATTAAATATCATTCCAACTACAAGATATTAAGCTTGTAAAAAAAAATCTATTAAATAAGTTTCATTTCCATTTCACAAATATAGAAATAGAAAATAGGAATTATGAACTTGCCCATAAGTAAGATCCTTTGTATATTAATAATGATAATAGCTTACATTTAAAAATGAGTTCATTATTTTTCTTCAAACTCCTGTTACTCCTGACTGCAATATTACATGCCAGTGGCACCATAATTCATTTAGTGTTTTGTGTTCAAAACCTTGGTGTTTTCTTTGACCCTTCTCTCTTCTCCTCAACCTCTTCTATCCAGTTATTGTCCAGTTGTGTCCGACTCTTTGTGACCCTGTGGACCATATTGTCCATGGGGGTTTCTTGGCAAACATACTGGTGTGATCGGTCATTTTCTCCTCCAGCAAATTAAGGCAAACAAGAAGTTAAGTATCTTGCTGAGGGTCACATAGCTAGTAAATGTCTGAGGTTGCATTTGAACTCAGATCTTCCTGATTCCAGGCCCAGTGCTCTGTCCACTGAGCCTCCTAGCTGCCCCTAGTATTCTCTAGTCACCAAGTTCTAAAGATAAAAAATTTCTCAAGTTCATACCCTATTCTCTAGCCCACGAGGATTAGAACAGTAAAAGTGTCCATCACCACTGACTGAGAACCACTGTAACAGCTTCCTGATAGGCCTTCCCAGACCCCAAATACCCTTGCTATCACTGCCAGGCATAATGATGCCTTCCTCATCCACCCAATGGTTTCCTGTCTTTTGAGGGAAGTTCACATTTCTCTGCCTAGTATTCAAGGCCCTCTTTCCCAGTCATCTCACAGACTCTCTGGGGACTCTGTACTAGCCACACTTGTCCAGGGGTCTTCACATATGGCCTGTACTTTCAGGCTTCTGTCGTTTGAGACTTACTGGCTTCCCTCTGCCTGGGCTGGACATCCCCAATGCCAACACCTGGACTATTAAATTCCTACTTCAATCCAAATGGCACTTCTAGTCACTCTTTTCTGGAGCCCCCCCCCCCCAGCACTCACTATGGCCACTTTCTGCATTTATCCTTTGGGCCTCTCATGAATTTACTGTTTATTCTTTCATGTCATTTATTTATTTGTGTCACAGCTCCCCTACTAGCCCTGCAAGGGCAGGGACTTGTCTGATCGAAGTCTCTATCTCCCTAGAGCCTAGCACAGTACAGCAAACACACAGAAGATTGCATTAACAGAGCTTTTTAAAGTTACAAAGCGCTTTCCCAATTGTCTCATAACTCCCATAATGGGCAAGAGCTTTGAATTTTTCTCCAGCAAAGGTAACAGACTCTCTCTTTTATCCTTTGGTCTTTTCATTGTGGCATCCAGTTGAGAAACAGATGACCAGGATTAAAACTGAATACAGGTTTGCTTCTGCAAACCTAACTGGCCCACAGCGGGATGATAACTGGCTGGCCTTAGATTCTAACCCCGCCCTGGCAAAGTAAATTTAGAGTTGCCACCTGCATCAGAAACACCTAGTGGTGGGAGAATGGCCCCTTTTCACACACAGAAGCCCTAAGTGCGACTGGGTATTTGTCTGAAAGAATCACAATATAAATTCTGTCTCTGTGTTAAGAGCTCCGGTTAATGCTTACTTAAATTTAACTCATTACTTGTTCAAGTTCCTGTTGGCATTCTGCACAAAAAAGGAACAAAAATGTAAAACGAGATGAACTTGAAAAAGTCAACGTTTGGCCAATCAGTTCCATTAATTAGGTATAGATTCATAAATATGACTCTGCAGTAAAGCCGAAAAAACATGACCACAATCATAAACATTATTTAACCTGTAGCCACCAAAAATTGTGAAATACAAATCATGATTTATCTTATGGAAGTAATTTCTCCTCTTCAAAACAATGAGTAATAGCCAGAAATCCGATGGTATTTTAAAAACCTAATGTAAAGCAAAACCCAAAACAGATATTTAACCTCTCTTTCAGATAGACATCTAACTGGAAATTGTCACACACACACCCCCCCCCAAGAGAAAGGCATCTTTTTTTTTTCTTTTTTTGCGGGGAAACTGGGGTTAAGTGACTTGCCCAGGATCACACAGTTAATAAGTGTCAAGTGTCTGAGGATGGATTTGAACTCAGGTTCTCCAGAATCCAGGGCCAGAGCTTGATCCACTGCGCCACCTAGCTGCCTCCAAGGCATCTCCTTGAGGTCAAGGTTCCTCTGCCTCCAGCACACTCTATAAATGCTCCTAGGATCGGGTGGGGTTTCTTTCCAAGACAATGAGGAAGAAATTTTCTCACTTTCTGAATCCAATGACTCAAATGCCCAGGAAAATGCCACTGGGGACACACAGAGAAATGGGCTGGAAACCAGACTCTTAAAAAATCTTAGTTCCACAGTGTCTAGGGCCACAAATTACAATATTTGAAAAAAAAAAAATCGCCGCCCCGCCCTTCAAGGCGTGGCACGAAGTCTCTTAGGAACAGACTAACTCTCGGCCGAGGAATAGCCCTCCATCACTCGCACTCAGCACCCTGGGATGGGGAGAGGGGAAGGGACCCAAATGTGCTGGCAGTGAAACTCTTGGCTTGAAGCCGGCTTCCAGTCTCCATGACTACTCAGAGCCAGGAAATCCTGCGCCTGGAATTGCACCATTAGTCACACTTTTCTAGCAATGTAAATAAACACTTGGTGGAAAGGAGGGAGGGATACTGACTACACCCGCAGTGGAGGGGGAACCCCAGACTCTGCAGCCAGAGCAAACACAAAAGGCCCGAGTTCAAATCCAGCCACAGGCACTGCCTCGCTGTGTGACCCCGGCCAGGCCGTTTTTCTTCCCGTGGCATTTGGTGGCTGAACCTGGAACGAGGAAGACTTAAGTTCAAATTCTGCCTCCGACACTAGGTAGTTGTGTGACCTTGGGCAAGTCGCTAGATTGATGCCTGCCTCAGTTTTCTCGATTGTAAAATCGGGATTATGGCAGCCTCTCCCTCCCAGGGTGTCGTGAGGGTCCAATGAGGGCCCGTCTGTAAAGCGCTTTGCAAACCTTCAAGTACTATATATATAAGGGCTAGCAATCGATGTTATTCCCACCCCCAGGGCAGGGAAACTGAGTCCTGGGGACGGAGAGCGAGCCCGGAAGCCTGGGGGTGCGGGGTTCATGTCCTCAGCTTTCCTACCGCGTCGAGGCCGGGCCTCAGTTTCCCCCCCTCTGTCCCCGGGCTCTAAGCCCGGGACTGCCCCAGAGCCAGAGGCCGCAGCGACGGCGGCAGTGGCGGGAGCCGGGAGCGGAGCCGAGCCCGGGCCGAACCCGAGGGCCGGGGACTCTCCTCCCTTCCCAGTGATGGCGCACGGCAGGTCGGGACCCTGGGCCCCGACACTCTCCTCACCCCTGGAAGCGGCGGCTGCGGCGGCTCCTGCTGCTCCTCCGGCCGAGACGTGGCTCTGCCGCGGGCGGGGCGGGGAGGGGCGAGGAGGGGCGGGCCGGTGTGACAAGTTTCTGCGTCCCCCCGGAAGCATTCCTCTGCTGTGGAGTTCCAGGGCAAGAGCTTCCTCAGGGAACGGCTGCGGCCTGTCCCCGCAGCCTCTCCGATTCCCGCCTCCCCGGAGGGGTGAAAGATCCGGGAGCCGGAGGCTCTCTAACGGCCGGGAAGTGGCGGCACCGAGAGAACAGCGGTGAGTGTTTCCTGAGGGGGCACTCTAAGGATGAGCACAACTTCCGCTCTCTTCTAGAGGCAAACTGAGGAGCCGGGTACCCGCCTTCGCCGGAACCCAAACAGGAAGAAGCTGGCCAGTCCCGCTTCCGGCGGAAGCAGGAAGGGCTTGCGGACAAACTTCCGGGCAGGTCCATTCAAGGCTGGTTTCACGGTGTTGACTGGCTCTGATAGCCTTCGCTGGATGCTCCTTCCTGAGAGAGCGGCGTGAGTGCTGAATCCCGGCCTGCGGTGGCCTCCTCCATTTCCCCGCACCCCCGTGCTCGACCCCTGAGCCGGACCTTGCGCCCCCCTCCCTACCTCCGGCTCCTTCTCGGAGCCTGGCCCCGGCTGCCCTTCGCGCGGATGCAGACCCGCCCCATACCAGGCTTCCCCGGCCAAAGCCGCCTGGAGCTTGACTTCCGCGGTGTACCCGGGGGTGGGGGGAGGCGATGTTTGAGCGAGAACAGTGAGCCCCGCCCCCCCTTTCCCCCCGTTCTCTCCCTTTAGGACTCAGGCCCAGGCGCTGCTGGGGGCCTTCCCGAGCCCCTCTCTCCACCCTAACTTTGCATTTATTCCGTGTCAGCGCATACAAAGTGCGCACTATGGGCATCGCGCTCTTCCCACTCCTTGGGCCGCCTGTCTTTGCATCCTCGGAGCCTGGCACGTAGTAGGTGCTTAGTCAATGATAGCTGATTGGCTTGTTAGAGGGAGCGTTTCAAGTCCTCCCAGACCGGCTTCGGCCGGATCCAGCCGGCTCTCGGCCGGACTGTCCCCCGTACTGAGCGGCCACTTACTGTCCCGGACCTTGGCCCAGACTGCGCCCGGTTCTGGAATGCGCCTCCCAGGCCGGGTGTCTGGGCTTTCTCTTCCCCCGCCCCACCAGATCACTTTACTGTTACGTTTTGTATTTATTTGATCGGGGCCGCCTAAAACACAAAATATGGTGCACTCGGGGTTTAAAACTTTTCCCACTCGCGACCCCTTTTCGTCCGAGAAATTTTTTCGTGACCCCGGGTATATAAAATACATATATAAATACAATATACATAATCTTTTATGGTTGCCAAATTTTTTTGCGACTCCCACATTCAGTTACAGGAGTTTGAGAGGGGACCGGCAGGGGAAAGTCATCGAGAAATACGCGAAGGTTTGCGGGGCAGGAGCAAAGGAGGACAAGTGTCCTGCATGTGATATCGAGGGAAAGTAAAAAACGTCCAGCACAGGGATTGCATCTCTTGGGAAGCACTCACGGGAAGACATCCTGATGTAGTGGAGAGAGAAGTGAACAAGGATTGCTGAGACCTGTCCCATATTCCTGTGCTAGATCGAGCCCCTTTCTATAAAATCAAGGGGGTCGGTGTTTTGACTGGCATTGAAGGGAACTGTCCGTTTGTGTATATAATAGTCAACATTTACATTAGATGGCACAGTGGATAGAGCCCCTGACCTGGAGTCAGGAAGACCTGAGTTCAAATGTGGCCCTCTGTGACCCTGGGCAAGTTATTTAACCCTGCTGGCCTCTGTTTCCTTATCTGTAAAATAAGCTGGAGAAGGAAATGGCAAACCACTCCCATATCTCTGCCAAGAAAACCCCAATTGGGGTCACAAAGAGTCAGACACAACAAGATAAAATAAACATTTACCTAGCTACTGTGTGCCAGGCACTATGCTAAGCTCTTTATAAATATCTCAGATCTCACAAATCTGGGAGGGAGGTGCTAGTTTTATCCTCAGTGACTTGCCCAGGGTCACACATTTAGGAAGTGTCTGAAGTCAAGTTTGTACTTCAGTCTTCCCGACTCCAGGCCCAACCATATGATGTTTACCTTCAGTGGAATTTAAGTTACCTGAAGACAGGGCTGTTTGCTTTATGTTTGTATCCCCAGCATCTATTTGTTTGCATGCACGCTTGCTGGCAGCCAGAAAGATGGGTTTGTCTAATGACTGCTATCCATGAGATTTCACTTCTCTTGGCCTCATTTTTCAACTGCAAAATGGGAATTATTCTTGTAGACTATGCTTCCTAGGGTTATTTATTAGCAGGCTGAAATAAGAATGTCTATCAGGAATGTTATGACTAAAAAGTTCACAGCATTCTATCCACAGACATCTTTTAATGCAAACTTTTCTGAAAGCTTCCCCATCACTCCAAATCCGTACCCTTATTGTGTGCCATGGTACCTTTGGCAGCCTGTTTGCTGCTGAAGACTTTACCTTATTAGAGGTCTGGGACCTCTGCAGTGTTCAGGTTCCCTTGAACTAGACAGACATCCCAGGCAGTCTGAGCACAAGCAGACCCTCTGTCTTGTCAGCCACATGGTGGATGACTGGTGAGCCCTGCTCATGGTGTCCCGGACTACGTGAGACCAGCAAATGTCACAGGTGGATAACCTTGGCTCCAGCTGTTCACTCCTGTCAGACTGTCCTGAATGGTGTAGGGAGGTTAACTGATGACATGGGGATGAGGAAAAAGGAAAAGTAATAAATAGCTGGGACAGTGTTCCTGTTCAGCAGAAATGGGGAGATTTGGAGACGAAGGTAATGGTTTTATTGTGTTCATGTTGAAGGTCCTTCTGGGAAGGGACCATTGTTTCATTTTGTCTTAGTGTACCCAGTACCTGGCACAGTGTTTAATCAAAGCCTGTTGAACTGAGTTCATTTTAAAGCAGAGAGGGGGAGAGAAAAGGGGAGGGAGGGAGGGAGAGATTATGAATGAGAATCTGAAGCCCAGGCTACAGCCCAGGTACAAGTGGGGAGAATGAATTGAGTTCTGAGAAAACTGGAACCTGAGAGGGAATTAACAATCAACACACCACCTGGGCCCAATCTTAGACTCTCCATTCCTTCATCTGTAAAATGGAGATATATGTGCTGTTACTACCTATCTGACAGTTATTGTGATGACAGTGCTTTGTAAACCTTAAAATTACCAAGTCAATTACTCCCCTTCTTTGGGTCTGCTTCCTCCCTTGTAAAATAAAGGGGGTGGACCAGATGATGTCCAGTACTAAATCCTATGATTGAATCTTCAGTCTAATGAATGGCAGCATCTCTAGACCATGGCTTCTTTTTTTTTTTTTTTTTTTTAAGTGAGGCAGTTGGGGTTAAGTGATTTGCCCAGGGTCACACAGCTAGTAAGTGTTAAGTGTCTGAAGCCGGATTTGAACTCAGGTACTCCTGACTCCAGGGCTGGTGCTTTATCCACTGTGCTACCTTGCTGCCCCTAGACTGTGGCTTCTTGAGGAAGTACCTGAAGAGCAGATGCTCTTCTCACCTTTCTATTTCTCCAGAGAGCTAAGTTCAGGTGACAGCTGTCGCTCTTCAACAACAGGAGATGGAGTTTCTGATTTTTGTCTTTGTGCCCCCAGGACAGTGCCCAGTGCTTGGCACAACAGTAGGCACTACTTAATTACTAGAGAATACCATCTCCAGTCCTTTTACTGGGAGGAGTCATTTCATTGTGGGGGAGAGAAAAAAGAATGGTTTTAGAGCCCATGGATCTACAGTTGAACCCCGGCTGTGTTACTTGTCTGACACTAGCTTCTCCTCTCTGGATTTTTGTGTTCTCACCTGTAAGATAAGGTGGTTTGACCACCTGATCTCTAAAGTCCTTTTCCAGTTCTAAATCTGATTGATAAATGATTAGTAAGACATTTGCTTCTCAAGTGATGGACAAGTAGCTGAGGGACCTCAGCAGGTATTTGGCAAGGCCAACAGAATAAGGTAAGCTTCAAACACCAACACATCCCATTCAGCCAGCCATCAGTGCAAGTGAAAAAAAAAGCCTGAAACAACAACCCCTTGAAGCAGACACAAACGGCAACACTATTTAAGGTAGGTTAGTTTTTCTTCCCCTCAGGGGTTGTAGTTTGAAGGAAATCACAAATGTATGGAAGAACTAGACTATCATCTTCATAGAGCAAAGTCCTCATGTATCAAATCCACAGCCACGATTTGGATTTTTGTGGGGCACGCTTGCCTTAGGCAGTATTTGAAGCTCCCTGTCCTAAAGTGGACAGATTCAAACAGGCTGTGCTTCTGCTGTGCTGAGATGTTCAATGACTGCTGAACAATCTCATAGCCAGGAGCATGCACTCCTCACCCTGCACTCTTGGTCACAACTCAGGTTCTGGCTTCTCCAGATCCAACACACCCAGGAAGGCTTTTGTCCCACTATACTCACTCCAACCTTGTGCACAGAAAAGCAGATTTCTGTTTTCTAAGGAAGAGGAAGTGGGGGGAAGGGTGCGATCTAAGGAAGCTCTGAAAAGCAGGTGATGTGTTGATGGTGACCCAGCACCCAAGATCAACTTCTAGGCAAAATGCCACACAAGATGGAACACAGACAAAAGGGACTTCAGGTGGGATGACCACATTCCTTCGTCAGTGGTTGAAGCATCAGCAAGCTGGTCACACAGATTCCCAGCACAGCAACAAGTTCCTTTAAAAACCATACTGGCACAAAAGGAAAAGATAAGGAAGCAACAAACACTTCTGCATCATAACAAAAAGATTTACCACCATCCACACGGGCGACACCAAAAAAGACACTGGAAAGGATATTCCTGAGAAGAGACAAGAACTTGGAGGTTTTCAGGCAAATGATTACTGATAAAACAGGAGCTGATTATTGCAAACAAAGGAGTGAAAACAACTATGCTTTACACAAAACGATAGTTCAAGTATAATTCCAGATAACATTTTAATTCTAATGCAAGAGAAGATATCAGGGCAAATAGGAAACAGGCTGCTATAAGGTTGTTTGCTGGTACGAAGGAAGCTGTAAATTGATGCACTTACATATAAGACGCTGTCTGGAATTTCTGAAGAGACATATGACTTGGACAACAGTCCAGTGTGAAGACCCAGGCCATTAGACTGGGGATTGCACTCCACAGTCAGTGCTCAAAGTGGAATAAGGGAGTATTCAGTTCAGGATGCTTTGAGGATGCTAAGAAGCAGCAGGATAAAACACAAACCCTTTTTATCCCTCCCCTTCTTTCTCTAAGATCTGACTTGGAGTAGAGTGTCCTGCGGCCCTTCTCACTAGAGTTATCAATGTGGCTAAACACATGAAGCATAATTAAAATGCAGGGACCATAGAGGTAACCTGGTTTGGGTGATTTCCTAGTGAGACAAAGCAGATTTAGGCTATACAAGCAGTAGGGTTAAATCCTGTGCTTTAGCATTGCTGAGGAAGGGCCTGGAATTGATTCCCTTCTCACCTTTCTTTTTCTTCAAGGAGCTACATGCAGGGGCCACGTGTGGCTCCCCAATAAGAAGAGATGTTTCCAAGTTTTGTCTTTGTAACCCCAGGATGGGCTCCAATGCCTGGCATAATAAATAGTAGGCACTATTTAGTAACTATTTGTTGAAGCCAATTCCAGAGAGAAAGATATAGCTGAGGAAACACCCAATGAAAAGCAAATATTTCCGAAAATATTAAGATTCTTGGTTTTGGCTGTCAAACAAACCTTAGCAATGTGGAAGGCCATTTCTCTTGTGGCAGCTATATGCTGCCAAGTGGTCCCTCTCTCTCGTGGCAATGCCAGGAGGCACATGCCAGAGTCACAGCATGCTAATGAGGCTGTCTGCGCCAGTGACACTGTTTTGGTCTTCCATGTGATGGAGAAGATCTACAGACACATACAGAACATTTCCTATACACAGGACAGTCACCCAACATCTAACTGGCTTATAAATGATACATTATACTATTTGTGCTGCTTGTGAGATTTAATTCTAACAAGAAATGAAAAGCACCAGACTGACTACCCTAAAACACACGCACACACACGCACACATGTATATTTCCTACAGCAAAGTACTAGGTATGCCCTACGGGCTGTAAACATTTGTTTCTTTTTCTTAAGCAACAAGGAAACAGTGTATTTGATACATTTTTGTCCTTTTTTACCATATGAAATTCTTGGTATAAAGGGAGTCCTGATCTAACAACCATTTTGGTGAAGGTAGAAAACACAAAACGAGGCTCTCATCTTGACAGATTTGGGGGGGGGGGGTGTTTGGTGGTAGATTTTTTTTCCTTTGACAATAACGGCTTTAACCCAACCCAACGTACAACAAACACTGGGCCTCAGGATGTCTCATGACCTTTGGTGCCATTCCTGCCCATCCTGAGTGTGTCTTCTAGTCTGCTGCAGCTACCATGATTCGGGCATGGCCTGCCTAATGGGCACCATGAAGTGCTCATCAGGTTACTTTAAAAAAGTCTTACTCAAGTGTAAAGCTCTACAAAATTAAAAAAACAATCACACCAGTACCTGATGCAGAGATATCCAACTCCCCTCCAAGAGGGAACTTAAAAAATTCCCTGAAAATATTTATGTTCCATTTTTGAGGTCTTAAAACATTTTTTTTGTTGTTTTTACACACAAATGTCCAAGACTTTCAGTACTTCAAGGTTTAGTTCTTGAAGCGTGTTTGTTCACAAATATGATTGAATTTCCTGCAAAAAGAAACATTTTCAAGTTACACAAGAAGACAGCACACATTGAAATAGATGAATTCTGAAAGCCCACAGATGGCACAAACCTTCTAGAGCTGAGGACCTGAAAGTTCAAAGTCCCCAGAAACTTTTTAGTGGTGTCTAGACAGAGAGTGGCAGTAACTAACCCAGACTTCTCTAGCAGTCACTCATCTGGCTTCTGCCCTTAAAGAATTAAGACAAACTAATTCTGTCCTTGGCTCCCAGGAAGACACAGAGGACAGTAACGATACAGAGGGGGTGGGTGCAGGGGGGGACAGGGGCCTGAAGACAGATCCACATCACCAACCTGACCATCCAAAGCTGTTGCCCACCTCTGCTCCCAGTCTTAAAGCCTGAGATGTCCTCATATGTAAAACAGATATGTTCCTCAAAAGTCTGCTCTAGATCCGTTATAAAATTTGGGAAGCAAATTATATTTGTCCCATTGACCTTCACTACAATTCCAGAGTTCTGATTGCAAATTCCTGACCTTTCTGCTTGGTGCTGAGGAGACCGGAGGTCCTCTAAGCTCTTCCCAGCTGGTTCCATACTGCAAGCCCAAGGCAGTTGTCCATTTCTCCAGGTCCCTGCCCTTCCTACCCTGTGCTTGCTGCCAAAGATAAGGGAGCTCAGCAGATCAAACAGCTGAAGCAGGTGGGTAATCACAGTGAACTCTAAGCAGCCTACGCTGCTACTTTCAAATTGGAAGCATTTTCCTTAATATCGGATGGTCGTATGTGAAAATTTGTTGCCAAAAATATTTCCTCATAAGAAACTATGTGGAAAGGTTAAGTGAAATTCTAGACAAGAAGGGATGATGTATCTTTGCTACCATTCTTTACTTATTTTTACTAAAATTTTTCTTCATCCCACTTTTCCTATATAATAAATGGTACCTTCCACAGATGTGGTGCCAAATCCTATATTTTAGAAAACAGCCACCCCTCACCCTTAAAATACTGTCTTCCCTCCCACCCCCACCCCCACCCCCCACATATTCCATGGACTCGGTCACTCACATAGCGTGGTGTGCTTTAACCTGAGTCCGACAGTTGCGCCCCCAATAGCAATCAGGACGAGATGTTACAGTCCCTGAAAAAGAGGCCAAAAATTCTGCTTAATGGCAGTTGAAAACAAAGCAGAGTCGGGGTTCCTGGAGAATGTGAACATCAGTAGTAAGTTGGGTACTGGCTTCCAAGGGAATTTCATCAAATGGCTGTGAAAACATCTTGCCAAGACCCAATGAAAGAAATGAAATTGTCTTGTTTCCAATACCATATTTACTGGTACAGCCTCCTGGATGAAGCTGCCATTAAAGTAGGAGGGGCAGCCCTCCTCCACTCTTCCCATCCCCAGAGCTACAAGCCTTTTCTTCTCTCTGGCTTGGTTCTGGTTTCACCACAGCCCAGAAAGCAGAAACTGTAGCTGAGAAGCTCTTTTTTAAATTTAATATTTTATTCTCCCAATGACTATAAAAACAATTTTAACATTTTTTTGAAATTTTCAGTTCCAAATTCTTTCCCTCCCTCCCCACCCCTGGTCCCCTTGAGAAGGTAACCAATTTGATATAGGTTATACATGTGTGGTCACATAAAACATATTTCCATTAAGTTATGTTTGTGAAAGAAAATAGACCAAAAAACCCAAGGAAAATAAAGTAAAGTAAAGAAACAGTCTGCTTCAATCTGCCTTCAGACTCTACCAGTTCTTTCTCTGGAGATGGGTAGCATTTTTCATCCAAATCCTTCAGAATTATCTTGAATAGTTAGGTCATCCACAATTGACCATTGTACAGTATTGCCACTACTGTGTACAATGTTCTCTTGGTTCTGCTCATTTCACCTTGCATCAGTTCATGTAAGTCTTTGCTGAATAGCTCTTAAAAATGAAAACTGATTTTATTGCATAGAGGCGCTTTTCCTCACCTGGTAATTCTGAAGCAGGAATATTTTGTCTATACTGGTATGTCAGCTCTCTGAAGTTGCGTAGGCCACAGCAATAACACAGCACAGTGTTTCCATTAATTCTGTAATCTAGAAAAGAAATCCTTATGAACAACTTGACACAATCCTCATGCAATGTGATATTTCACAAAACACCAACCATCTTGCTGACTGATGAATCACAAATGGTATTTATTAGACAGTAAAATAATGTCACTGATAGCCTAATGCCAAACCATAAGGTGGCTTGTGCGGCCAGATATCACGTGGAGGAAGCTCGACTCCTGAAGTCTGGAGACCCAAGTTCCAAACCAGCCTCAGGCACTTCTTAGCTGAGTGACTCTAAGTGACTCTACCTCCCCCCAGTCTGTTTCTTCATCTCTAAAACGAAGGCAATAATACCACTAACCCCCCAGGATTCTTGTAAGGATCACATGAGACAGTATTTGTGAAGCCCTTTGGAAACATTAAAGCTCTATAGAAATGATAGCTTTTATTAAAAAAAAAAAGTACTTAGCGATGAAAAGAATCATGATGATGGCTAACATTTGTACAGTCCGTGCCATGTGCCAGGCACTGTGCTAAATGCTTTGCAATGATCCCATGTGATCCTCACAACAACCTTGGGAGGGAGGTGCTATTATTATTACCCCTATTTTACATATGAGGAAAATGAGGCAGAGGTTAAGTGACTTCTCCACGGTCACAAAAGCTAGGGATAGAGCCCACAGGAAGATGATCGACCAGAAAGTAAAATCACTGAGAAAGTTGGGAGAATGATGGGTAAGTCAGGAGACAGTAGCTGATCGGGGCAGGGGAGCTTCACAGACACCAGTGACATGGTCCTCCAAAGGTGTCAAGTACGGGCAGTCTGAAATGAGCACTGAGAATCAAAGTGATGTCTCCTTTCCTTCTTGACCCAGGAGATTAAGATCAAGACAGACCACTATGTGGCCCAGAACTGGGGAAACGAGGTGGAGGCTGCAAGGGACTGTGGCTGACATGTCTGAGGATGAAAGGAAGCCGGAAGACAAAGTGGGTGGGCTAGGGGATGGGCAGGCAACACAGCAAACTGGAGATCATTGCAAACAGATCATGTCGAAAACAACTCCCTTTTCTGCCCCCCAGCTCCTTTATGACCTTCTCTATGACATGTCGTAGAGGGCAAGAGTGTCTGTCTGGCCCCCCCATGGCCCCGTATCACTCCTCAGATGCAGTCAACTGCCATGCCTTCCACCTCCACTCCCCAGCCCCATCACCTCTCACCAGTGGTCTCCTCATTGATCTCCCTGCCTCTGGCCTCTCCCTTCTCCAATCCACCCTCTGCGCAGCTGCCAGAGTGATACTCCCCAAGCAGAGGCGCGGCTGGCTCTAAGAGCAGTCTCTAAGCCCAACCTCACCTGCCTGCTGCTCCACCTGCTTGTCCCTGCCTTTCCACACCCAAGGGCTCCCCTACCCGGTCAGGAACTCCAGTGGGTCCCGCAGGTGTCAGCCCTCTCCCACGGTTACCTGGTATATACACTTGTCTCCTGCATAGTATCCTCCTGTAGGCCAGAATCTCCTTACGGGGGAGACTGCTTCATTTCTGTCTTTGTACCCCAGCACCAGGCACAACGGTGGGCACATAATAATATCTATCTATCTATCTATCTATTTATTTATTTTTTGTGGGGCAATGAGGGTTAAGTGACTTGCCCAGGGTCACACAGCTAGTAAGTATCAAGTGTCTGAGGTGGTATTTGAACTCAGGTCCTCCTAAATCCAGGGCCAGTGCTTTATCCACTGCTCCACCTAGCTGCCCCTGGGCACATAATATCAACAGCCAACATGATACAGTGCTGCACTTGACAATTATTATCTCATCTGATCCTCACAATCCTGGGAGGTGCTATTAATCCCCATTCTATAGATGAGGGAACTGAGGCAGACAGAAGTGACTTGCCCAGGGTCATACAGCCATTAAATTACCTGAGGCTGGATTTGAATTTGGGTCTTCCTGACTCCCAGACCTGTACTCTGTCCACTGCATGACCTAGCTGTGTCTCACTAGTGGGCACTTAATAACTACATGTTGATTGATGTGGGGTAATGGGAAATGTAACTGACCCTTGCTGCCTACACTTACAGTCGCCTTCAGCGGCCAGGCTTGGGGACCCAGCAGAACAGGGGTCACACTCTTGGCCTGCTGTGTTGTGGTCCTTAATGGGCTGAGCCCTCAGAGCTAACCTGGCCCGCTGTCTCTCATGCAGCCTCCTTCCCCCCCAAACATGAAATTCTTCAGCATCCTTCTGCAATCACTGTTTCTTACTGTAATGCTGCTCTCCATCGTGATGTCCCAGAATGCTTCCCTACCAGTAAGAAAGGGTCCTTATGTGGGCTACAGGGGCTGGAAAAATAACTGACTTAGGATTTTTCAACATTCCCAGAGGGAGTCTTACCTACTGAAAACTCACTCTGCCAAGGCCTGTAACGGTGCTCTTTTTGAAAATATAGAAAACATGAGTATCCAGCCCAGAGAGGCCTGAGAGCATCATGCACAACAAAATGCTACCATGGTCTTACAAGGAGACAAGCACAGAAGACACGGGATTCCTTGAACGCTTACCAGCTTTGCTCATGAGGGAAATCAAAGGTCTGAGATGATGCAGAAATGAAAAGCTCACCTGACAGGAGAAATAGGCCCCTCTGAAGAGCCAGCAGACTTTCATTTAACACGTTCTTCCATGTCAAGTTCCGAGATGCTAGGTAATTCTGCAGGGAGATGGGGAAAGCCTGTTACTATCACACAGAAGGGAAGAAAGAAAGAAAAGAAGGAAGGAGAGAAAGAGAGGGAGGGAGACAGAGGGGTGGGGAGGGAGAGGGAGGGAAGAAAAAGAACCTGCTAAAATGAGCTGAGCTGGATGTAATGTTCTAAGTGTTGTCATGTGCCCATTGTGGCCACAGCCAGAGCTATAGCCATGATGGGAACGTACCAGCCTCAGTCACTCATGCTAGTGATGGCAACTCTGTTGGCCAAAGCTCAAGTTCAGGATGTTTACCAGAGAACATTTTGTGGAGACAGAAGTGATGGGAACCTCCTTTTCTACAGGCTGAGCCTGAGGTCAGAGCCAAGGCTGCTGTTGAAAAAGCTCAGGGTCTTGCTGGCTCCTCTGAGCCCCAAATGAAGGCTTTGTCTTCTCCTTTAGCCAAATGAGCCAGTCAGGTTAAAAAAGTGCCAAACAGTTCTCCACACTGGCCCAAGTGATTAGTGCCAGACCTGAAGTCAGGAAGTCCTAGGTGTGAATCCTGCCTCAGACACTTAACCACTATGTGACCCCAGCCAACTCACTTCACTGCTCTCAGGTGGTTTTATTTGTAAAACGGGCACAACCAATCCCTCTGCTTCAATGACATCTTCCTGATAATGGACTTTGTAAACAGCAAAAGAGGTCTCTAGTACAAGTTGTGTTTAAAACTAACAAATCCTTTATTGGGAAGCAATCAGATCTCCCCATAGACATTTCAAATAACGTACTTCCTTTGTAAAATCAGCTACTATATTATCAAACAGGATAAGTGTGCCTTTGGATCCTTAGGATTTGAGACTGTCATATAAAAAGTGAGCATTTCAGCCAGGAATGAGAGCTCTGAATTGGCCTTCTGGGAAATGACCTTCACATTCCAGTGTACCTCAGTTCTTACATAAGATCTAGGGGCACAAAACTGAGGGCTGGCTTCTATTTCATTTGCTTATTAGTAAATACAAACTGTTAGAGATTTAGCAAAGATGTTTTCAGGCTGGCAGGGAATTTTGGGCTGTAGCCACTAAAGAAACGACAGGTCTCCGTGGAGCTGTAAGTAGCGTCACCAATTTAGAGCCCCTTTCTAGGCTTTTCTCTGGTGGTGAGGACTAGACACCTTTTACTTTTCACATCATGATGCTTTTGTGTTCAAAATAAATACCTTTAGGATATCTGATTCATAGTTGTTGTTGTTTAGTACACCATCTAAACATTTGTCACCAAGATTTATCTCTGTTGAGAAGGGAGAAAATACATTATGAAATATCTTAAAACTCTTGCTCACCTAAGATAGAAGACAAGCAATTTCCCAATCACTGTGGACAGAACAGTCACAGGATAAAACTAGAGCCAAGTGGATAATGATGCTCTCCCTCTAAAACATGAGGCCTCTCACGTGCTTTCCTCTGTATTCTGCTTAGATTCATTTTTAGTGCTGCTTTTTTTCTAGAAACAAGTGGAACCCTGGTTTAATATGACCTTTGTGGTTTCCCAAATGACAGACCCAGCCTTGATGGGGTCTCAGCAGATGATCTTGGAGAACTGCTGTGACCCCAAACCTGGTGACGAGACTCTGAACCCAGCTAGATGGGCCTGGTCATTGGGATGGTTCTTGGAAGCCTCTGCCCACCCCCGTGCTTGGCAGAAAACAGTGCCAGTGACCACCAGTGCTTGCTGACGCCCTCCTGTGGACTCCAGTCTAACGGGTGAAAGAGATGAAGTGGGAGGCCAGCTTGGCGACAGATGCACACTTCTCCTTTCCTTGGCCATCCATGATGCTCTCATGGAACCCTCCTGGCTTCCATCCCACCTTCTACAGGAGGCCTTTCCCATCCCTCAGGTCTAGGGCCTGTCCTCATTTATCCTGTAGGAGCTTGTTTACACGTGTTTGTCTGCATGTTGTCTTTCCCTTAGACTGTGAGCTCCTGGAGGGCAGGGACTGTCTTTTACCTTTCTTCTCAGCCCAGTGCCTGGCACGTGGTGCCTGGGGCTTAATAAGTGTGTATGGACTGACTGATGATACCCTCAAGCTCACAGAGAAAATACACAAAGGAAAAGCCCATTCCTGGGTGATGGAGGGACTGGTCAGCTGTCATTACCGCAGAATGGGGCCAGGCAGCCTGAGCAGCCCGTCCGAGGACAGCCCCAGTACAGGTGGCAGAAGGGCTGTGAGCACACGGCGCCTGTAGGACACAAAGGAAAGAGGCGTCAGACACCCACGGGGTCAGTGACGTCCAGGCAGGCCCTGCAGCCAGCAACAGGGCTGGGCCTGGGCAGCCCAGAGAAATTGAACCCACCCGGGGAGGCTCCAGACTGAGGCCCATCAGGGTGCACTGGGCTGCAGGCAGTTCATAGGACACAGGACTTTGGGTAGAGGCTGTGGGGAAGCTCAGGCCCATCCTTCCAAGCCCTTTCCCCTAGAGCGCCAGTCTTTGCAGAGGGGGAGCTGCAAGAAGCCTCACTTACACTGCTGTGGAGCGATGACGTGCGGGTTCTGCTCCCGCTCAGCTCGTCGGTCGGGCATGGGCTGGAAACAGCAAGTGCATATGGCGTGACTTCCTTGTGAGGGACACACATAGTCCTGGGCGGCTGGATCACAGACCAGAGTCAGGGTTGAGCACAAAGTAAGACTGCTGAAGCCCCGAGACAGTGCTGTCCTCAGACCACGCACCTGCCCTTTCCCACCTCCCTGCCTCCAGTCAGTGGTCTCTTCAGCTCAGAGTCCCCTTCGTACCCCCATAATACGCATGTATGTGGGGACCTCCCTCCCCCTCCTCCAAGACACCAGTGACCACCAGGGCTTGCTGACGCCCTCCACAACCAGAGTGCCCTCCCACGAACTCAGCACACACCATGCTGTATGACAGACACTGGTGGCTGACTTACTTTCCTCATGACTTGCAAACTCCTGGAGTAGTGATTGGGTCCTATCCAGTTTTGTCCCTAGCACTGAACATCATCCCTCATACACAAGTACCTATTGGTAAATGCTCGCTTAACTGAGGATTCAGAAATCTGAATCTCATCCCTTAAATACTGGCAGTTGATCTATTGAAAGGAAAGAATGGGCTCAAAAATTAAGTTACAAACCAAGAAAACACATCAAATGTTATTCCTGCCAAGGTACGAGATACCTTTCCCCTGGAAATGTGGAAAATGACCTGCATGCCTGACAACTACAATGGACCAGAAACCCGGACCTCATTCTACAAGGATCTGGGCACACACGGAACACCCCATAGCCCTGTCTCAGGGGCAGGGCTGAGAACATTCAGTGACCTGCAGAAATGTCTGTCCTGCCACAACGAAGCCCGTTCTCAGCTATCTTCAAAGTGCAGGCTAATCTCCCTCCTGGGAGAGAAGGTAATGGGGCTCAAAGAAGGCCTCTCCACTGAGCAGTTAACAGGCAGAACAAAAATAAATAAATAAATGGATGGGCCTCAACATGAAGACAAAGAAAAAAGTATGGGCGTGGAGGAGAGGATCCTGACCTGTATCAGGAGATGGAGGAAGGAAGAATGAGGAAGTGAAAGGGAATGAACAGGAACTGAACATGCTGAGTTGAGGAATGCATGCTATGAAGCCCTGCCCCAAGACAGGGAGCTGCCTGTCTGCTGAGGAATGAAGCCCCACAGGGCTTCATCACAGGTGCTGCTGTCAGGGCAGAAGGCACCCAAGAAGATTCAGAAGAAAAGCACAGCAGAGAACACTAAAGAGCTGGTGTCATCCTGAACATGACACGACAATGACCTCCCCCTGGTTAATCCTGCCCAAAGGACCTCAGACGGCTCCACTCACGATGATGAATCTTGACTGAAAAATGGAAGATCTCAGACATCCAAGTGGAGTCAAGAACATTCAGTAAGGAGAGAGTAAGATATAAATGACTTAGCCATAGCTTAAAATATTGGAATGACAGGCCCTTGGCCAGGGATGGAGTCCCATCTTATGAGGGCTGGTAAAAATGTGAGGGAACCAGTGAGAATGTCTGTTCTTAATCTGATTATCAACAAGGAAGAAATGCTGGCTGAAATGAAAATGACAGAAATTTTTGGAAGGAGGTAATGTCCATTCTATCTGAGAATTTTTAGTAGAAAAGCTGAGAAAAATTCAACAGAGTCTGACATAGAGCCTAGATTTTTGCAAAACAGATTTCAAAAGGTTTGGAAGCAATATGGGCTGAAATCCTAAAGGGGAAGTTGGCCTGGAAGGGTTGGGAAACTCTGAAGATTTGTAAAGACAGAGAGTTCCACAAGGAAGAGAAGGGGGATTTTCTAAAGAGACCAGTATGCATGAAGAAAAGGAATCGTCAACCCATTTGGATTTTTTAGAGATATCTGTAAAAGATAGTACAATGGCAGATGACAAAGAGGGACCATGAGAAATGAGTGCGACACAATCCTGAAAGAATATATTAAAGCTCTATTGAGGAAAGCTAACAACAGCAAAATGTTTTTAAAACTTTCTTGGGGGAAAAGAGGATCCAAGAACAGCCTGATACAGAAGAGGAAGGGAAGGGAGAATTGCTTAATTTGTCTTTTGCTTTTGTTTTTTTGACAGGGAGAATGATCCCTGGACTAGAAAGAGAACAGAGATGACAAACGGGAAATGATACTGAGGATAAGTAGGGAGATTATATGTGAGGTCTTGACGCTCTTGATGAATTCAAGTCACTCTAGGGACTACAGATTCCCATACATGGAAAGAACCAGCAGGTACGACTGCTGAGCCACTGTGGGTGACCAGTGGAAGATCATGGAGAATAGGGGTACAGCAGGCGCGGAGAAGAACAAATGTCCTGACTTTGTTCCTGCGAGGAGCGTCTACCCAGAACAGGAAGGGCAAGCCTCTTAGGACTGCCAGAGCTGCCGCACAGCCACAGCACCAGCACGATACACCTGGCCTCACAGGAAAAGTCCTTAGACTTTCAACCAGACACGTGCCCCGCTTATGGAACAGGTGTTTCTTAACAGGTCTGGTGATCTGGCTTCCCAACCTGAGGAGGAATACTCCAGGGAGCAAGAAAAGCACCCTGTGTACCATACCAGCCTTATCTTGGCCTACTTAACGTGAGTGTTCCTGAGCGCTGTTGGCCCTCTCTTCTTTGCCTCAGCAGGCTCATACGCTCAGCTGGAATCTCATCTGCATCAGCTCTGCAGATCACTCTCTGACCCTCACTTTCCTCCTAAGTTTCAGACAACTCTACCAGGACAGTCTATTAGCAACATATCCAAGGCTGTATTTATTGCTTCCCCTCCCCACCTCCCAAAGAGCAGCTTGTCAGATGCTTTTAGATCAGTGGCATCCCATTAACTCAGTTTTTAATTTCTGACACCTTGGCATTCTCTCGTCCTCTTCCTGACGCTTCCCCTCCCACGCTCAGGCCTTTCCCAGGCCCCATCAGTCTGACCAGTACAGGTCACCTTTCCACACTGTCCTCACTCAGTGTGGGCCTTCCTTTCCACCTGCCATACAACATACATGCCGACCTGGACTTCTCTCCGCCTGTCGCTGAGTTTTGGCCCAGCTGCCAGATTCTTTTTCTTGATGCACCTGTTTCTGCTCTGACAGCTCCCAGTTACCCAAAGAATCAGGTGTAGCTCCTTATCCTGCTGTTTCAGATTCTCCACATGCACATTTTATCTTGTGGCATTCCCCTTAGACACAATCTTAGCTCAGCCCAAACTGGACTACTTACCATTCCCTGTACAGAACGGCATAGTAGAAAGAGTGCTGGACTTGGAGTCAGCAGAGACCTGGACTCGAATCCCGCCTCTGATATTTACTAGCTGTATGACTGTGGGCAAGTCATTTAACCTCTCTGAGCCTCAGTTTCCTCATCTGTAAAATGGGGATAATAATACCTGTAGTAGCTGCCTCACAGGACTCTCAAAAGAGATAATGTGTTAACTGTTAACCTTAAATTGTTATACTCAATGCCAGTTATTGGTATTATTATTTCTACTATGTGCCCTGGGCTTTCCCTTGCTACTATGCCTTTGTTCAAGCTGATTCCTATACCTGGAATGCCTTTTGAGCCCAGTGGCCGCAGGCACCTCCTCACTGAAGCTGCTGCTGAAGCTAGAATGATTTTTTTCCCCCCGCACCCCACCTCTCCTTACCTTTCTTTATGCCTCTGTTAGAGACTTGTCACACAGAGTTATTGGTGTGTCACATATCCCATCAGACTACAAGTTCTACACAGGCAGTAAACCCAGCACAGTGCTCTCCACACACTAGGAGCTAAATGTTTGTTGAATTAAACTGAATTCTGATTTCTGTTCTCTGACTTCTTTCAACCTCCAAAGGACCGGTATTAGAGGAGAAGGGATTTGGAAAGAAATGGTTAAAATAGAGGTCAGACCTTTACCAAAAGTAAAAAAAAATGAGTTTAGAATTAAAGAGAGCTATTCAGAAACTTCCTTATGTGTTTTGTTATTCACCTAGGTGCTATTTATCCTTATGACCTGAGTACTTCTTCCCTGAACCAGCTACCACTACACTACTTTTTAGGGGATTCTAATAAAAGGAAGACGAGGGTGTTCCTTCTTACTGAATTTGAAGGTTTAGTAACTTTCTGAGGCCCAGAAGGGTCAAAAATGGGTCTGGTGGCAGTTATCCCTTATTCCCCTCATCCCCACCCAAAAGGATGCTTGTGGATTAAACAAGTACCACAGTTCTTGTATTGGCCACCGAGCATGCATCTTCTTGATGCCTTGACTTGTTTATTTATGGAGCCCAAAGCAGATCAGAAATAGCAAACTGGAAGGGACAGGGAGGGACTACAATGGAAACCACACCATGGTCATGAGGGGTGACAGCTGACAACCAAAAGGAAACAGAAAAACTTCACAGCAGACACCGAATTAGTTTAGGTCATCAAGAGCTGAATTAGGTCATGGGCAAAAAAGTATAAAATATATTTAGAAGGATTTCCATTAGAACTGTTAAGCTAAACAAAGTTTTAGAACTTTAAAGGAAAAGCATCATTTATCTGGCAAACTCACTGCCATGGAAGAGGCCTTATTCACTGACCCTAACATCTCCCATTTCTGAAATGCTTTCTGAACAACACAAGGCACTCACAGCCAGGATAATTATCCCCATTTTACAGATGAGGAAAATGAAGCTCAAAAGGACAAAATGACTTGACCACAGTCCCACAGCTGACAAATGACCGAGCGGTGACTCAAATCGAGAGCTGTGACTCCAACTCCAGCCCTCTTCTCGCCTCCCCATGATAGCCCATGAGTGGACCAGTGGCAGCACATCCCGAGGCTCAGAGGGCTACTCTGCTGTCACTCACCTGCAAGAAAACTCGCAGACGTGGATGGGGCATCTGCAGGGGCCTCAAAGGCTCCTCCTTCACTCTCGGGCAGCAGGCAGGGGACAGGCTGCACGGCCTGCCTTCTATAACCAGGGCACTGTCGACATACGACATAGGGCTGGCTGAAAGACAAACAGCGGTCATTCTACTGTGAGCTCCCTAATCAGAGACATTGATGATGAGGGAGGAGAGACAGATAAAATACTTATAATGAGGGCAGCTAGGTGGTGCAGTAGATAGAGAACTGGCTCTGGATTCAGGAGAACCTGAGTTCAAATCCAGTGTCAGCCACCTAACACTTACTAGCTGAGTGACCCTGGGCAAGTCACTTAACCCCAATTGCCTCAAAAAAACCCACAAAGCCTATAAAAATATAAAAAATAAAATACTTATAATGACCAATACTCAGAGAAGTCCCTGACTCCAATGTGCCTCGCCTCCTCTCTGGTCTGCTTAGTCTAGGATGGAGCATTTGTCAAGGGCTCCTGTGGGATGGTGGAGAATCACTGGCTTGAAGGTCAGAAGACCAGGATTCAAATTCCACCTTTGTGACCATGTGCAGATCTCCTTCACCTCCATAGGCCTCAGCTGAACTGGACACCTCTGCCCTCTCCTGTGTCTCCTCCTGTCTGATGCTCATTCTCAGTCTCCTTTCCTGGATGCTAACCATGGGTGAGCCAGTGGTGTTCCCCAGTGTTCCGTCCTGGGCTTTCTTCTCTTCCTCTATACGCCTTTACTGGGGGGATCTTGGTCGTTCCCATGGATGGATTTACCATCACTAGGCTGAGGATTTTCAGATCACTCTGTCCAGTTCTAACCTTCTCCTGAACTCCAGTATCCCTCTCTTTTACCCAGTTCCTACCCTCTTCCTAACTCCCTATTACTGCTGAGGTCCCGCCATCTTCCCTGTCACCCAGTCATCCAGGGCATCACCACCTCAACACTGAACCTGGTGCTTGTACCATCACTCCTACCCTCTCTCTCCTGACAAGCTCACCGCCCTGCAGTAGGCCCCCATCACCTTGTACCCTGGTCTCCCTACCTCAAGTCTCTTCTCCTTGCAGTCTGTCCTCTACTTGGCTGCCCAAGTGACCTTCCTAAAGTGCGGGTCTGACTGCACCATCGCTCTCCTCCGTAAACACCAGTGACTCTCTGTGAGAGCTAGAGTTACTCTTGTGCAGCATCCAAAGCCTTTCCTAACTAGCCCCTTCCTACTTTTCTGGTCTTCTTACCCCGACCTTCCCACTCCCCCTCGATGTACTCGATGACCCGTGATGCCGCTTCCTTAAAGAGGCAGCAGCCTCACTTCTCAGGGCATCTTTACTGGCTGTCTCGTCCTCATGCCCTCCTCATTTCTGTCTCCTGGCTTCCTTCAGGCCTCAGCTAAAGTCTCCCCTTTTCCTTCATCTTAGTGCCGTCCTTCTGAATTGTTTCTACATCATCTCCCCAACAGCCTGTGACTTCCCTGTGTGCAGCATCTCTCTTCTGCCTTTCTCTGGACTGTGAGTACGCAGAACGGCGCCTGGCACTGAGCAGGTGCTTTCTGACTCGAGGGGGACTTTGAGGTCCCCTCTAACTCTCCAGCCACAATCTGACCATCTCTCTTATTGCAGAATCCCATGGATCCAAACCTCCATGGGCCACACACACCCAGCCTGAAAAGCTCTGGGAAGGCTGTCTGTCTGGGCCTATCTGAACCAATCTCGAGGCCCTGAGTAACGCCTTCCTTACAATCTTCCTAGAAGAGCAGAGAAATACTCTAATGATGGCTTCTTAACTTTAACGAGGCGTGACAAAATCTCCTATGGAGAAATGAAGGTTCAATGATAAACAGCACAGTGAGAAAGCTGTGGAACTGGTAGAACACCTCCAAGAGCTGTACTACAAGACTGTGTTTGTGACCCTCACTTATCACACGTTTTTATCAGTGATCTAGGTTAAACTATAAATGAAATGCTCATTAAATAGGTAGATGATACAAAATGGAAGGAATAAGTAGTATTTTATATATGTGAATCAGGATTTGACAAGATCTCAATAGGTTGGAAAGTCAAACCCAAAGGAATAAACTGAAATATAATAAGGATAGACACTATCATGGGGACTGCATGACCACTGTACAATTGGTCCAGCTAGCACAATTTAGCATGGGTCATCCCAGGCTGCACTGCAGGGAATGCTTTTTTTTCAACCAAAACAATTCTCAAAGACTCCTAAAATGAAGACAGGTTGAGACCTACACCAGTGGGCCAGCAAAACCCCAGAACCCTGAAATAAATGCAAAGTCTTGTACTTAAGCTTCCAAAAGTAAACCGCGCAAGTATGAGACAGGGTGACTTGGCTTAAATAGCAGTTCACAGGAAAAATAATAGGTTTTAGTTTACTGCAAGCTCACTATGCAACGAGTGGGGAATGGGACTTCTCTGAAAAGCGATTACAGGGGGTAGCTAGATGGTGCAGTGGATAGAGCACCGGCCCTGGAGTCAGGAGGACCTGAGTTCAAATCCAGCCTCAGACACTTAACACTTACTAGCTGTGTGACCCTGGGCAAGTCACTTAACCCCAACTGCCTCACTAAACACACACACACACACACACACACACAAAAGCGATTACATTATTAGGCTGAATTAGCAAAAAAGCATAATGTCCCAAACCAGACAGACACGCCACACTAGTCAACTAACGTCCAGTGGACTATGTTCAGTTCTAGACAACACAACAAACTGAAAGTAGGGACAGGGATGGTGAAGGGTCTGAAAATGTCATATATGATCAACAGAACCAGGGGAAGAAAACTGAAATGAGACACGATAATAGCCTCCTCACGAGCTTCCTTCTGTGATGTCCTGGGTGGCCTATGAGGACAAAACCAGGACCAAAAGGATCCGTGCACAGTGTGGGGAAGCTACAAGGAAGCAGATTTTGGCAGAGTACTCAGCTTGGAAAGAGGATGACCTGAGAACAAATCTAGCCTCAGATCCTTACTAGCTGCATAACCCTGGACAAGTCACTTAATCATTTGCTTCAGTTTTATGTCCTGCCTTGGAAAGCAGGGTTGGGGTTTTTTTTTTTTGGTCACTGGAGGTTTTTAATAGAGACAGGATGACTAGCTGATGACTAGCTGACAGGGGCTGTTGAGAAAGGGTGCCTACAACAGGTGGGAGGTTGGTTTGGAGAACTCATCTCAAAGGTTCCTTCCAACTCTGATGCAGTTATTCTGTGACTAATCCAAAAAGGGAATAAGAATTTTTTGTGAAAAAATCATAGTATGTCCAACAAAGCCCCAGCCCCAGTGACTGCACTGAGGAGGAGGCCAAAGTGCACAGAGAGCCAAGAGGGTCAGCAGGCAGTCACCTGATGTCTGAAGATTCGCTGTCCACATCGGACAGTTCCAGCAGGTCCTCGGAACTTCCCTCTTCATCAGAGAAGGACCTCCTGACTTTGGGCTGCAGCATGTCCTGCGTGATTTTATTCCTGGCATCCATGCTGCGCACATCTTCTTCATTACGGCACTTGTCTAGGGTTCAAGAGAAAACATCCTCAGAGCAGAAGGTGGCATAAACCAACCAATAAGCAGGCTGGAGCGCTGAGGACTCATTGGTGCTCGAGCATGGGCTGCCTTGCACTTGCCTGGGTGCTGGATAAGGTAAGCCTCGACAAGGTTGTTCAGGATGTGGTTTTTGCATATACGTTCAACTGGACAACGGCACGTGGGACACAGAGAAGACCGTTCCATCCAACCTGAATAGCAAGCGGCACAGAAGGTGTGCATGCAGGGCTGCAGACTGAACATAAACACAACAAAGCTCATTCATCATGTGGGCCTGCCTCCCAGGAAGGGGCTTTCTGGGACCTTCTGCCCACATATACTGATTTTAGTGTGGTAAGGTAGAAAACACCCTGGATTTTGAATCAGAGGACCCAGGTTTAAATCCTGGCTCTCCTATATGCTAGATATATGACTCTGGACGAGTTCCTTTTACCTCTGTGACTTCAATGCCCTAGTCCATAAAACGAGGTGGCTGGACTGTCCTATCTCCAAGAGTCCATCCAGTTCTGACCCTGCGAGCCTCCTGGGGCCACGTGTCCCCCAGAGTACTGGGAAGAAAGGACACCATAACCAGACAGCACTACAGAAACAGGAACCAGTCACAGGGCATACCCACACTCTGAATTACAGTTAAGAAAGAATTTAGGAGTAGCTAGGTGGCACAGTGGATAGAGTACTGGCCCTGAAGTCAGGAGTACCTTAGTTCAAATCCAGCCTCAGACACTTAACACTTACTAGCTGTGTGACCCTGGGCAAGTCACTTAACCCTAATAGCCTCACCCCCCCCCAAAAAAAAAAAGAAAAGAAAAGAAAGAATTTAAAATTCCCCAGAAAACACACCCAACTTCCATCTTGTCCCTGCATCCCAGGTGCCCGGGCCCCCTCACATCCCGCCACCACAGCAGCAGCACACCTCACACAGTCATGCAGTAACTCCTGACAAATAATGCAAGTGAGAGTTTCTTCCATTTTGTCTGGTTTCATGTTTGCTGCTTTCACTTCCTCAGGAATGGCTCTGCTGTTTTTACACTGGTCTGCGACAAACAACTGAAGACTCAGATGAGTGTCCCCATCTGGAACAGAAAGAGGGCAGTGAGGGGACACAACTAGACTCGTATGTGGATGCATGAATTTTGCTGATCAACGGGAGAGGTAGTGGAAGGCCCTGCTCATGAACTCGCAGATATCTAAGAAGTCCAGAGAATAACATAAGCTGTTTGAGGGCAGGGACTGGACTGGCACCTGGAGGAGAGAGCATGGACACAGGGCAAATGTAAAAAAAAGGTCAACAAGAAAGGGAATACATTAGTGGTGGACTGAGAAGTGAAGGACATGGTGGGGAAGCTGCCCTACCATGGAGCAGAGTCCTCTCTGAGACTACAATAATTGGCACTATCCTGGGGATGGGGCAGAATGGAGAAGGGGAAACCATGGGGTGAGCCCTACAAGACAATGGCATTAAGTACCTAGAAGAGAGAGCCTAGAATGGATCCCTGGGAAGCTCTGACTACATAAAGAATACAGAGGAAAAAGAGACAAGATAGTCATGGGGTCATGAAGCAGAGAAGGCGCAAAGAAGGATAATGATGAGAGTGAGAGGAATCCTTTTTGGAAAGGGACACATGCAAAAAAGAAATTTAAAAACTAAGGAAGAGGGGCAGCTAGATGGCGTAGTGGATAGAGCACCGGCCCTGGATTCAGGAGTACCTGAGTTCAAATCCGGCCTCAGACACTTGACACTTACTACCTGTGTGACCCTGGGCAAGTCGCTTAACCCCCATTGCCTTACTAAAAAAAAAAAACAAAAAAAAACTAAGGAAGAAGAGGCAGCTAGGTGGCACAGTGGATAAAGCACCGATCCTGGATTCAGGAGGACCTGAGTTCAAATCCGGCCTCAGACACTTGACACTTACTAGCTTTGTGACCCTGGGCAAGTCACTTAACCCTCACAGCCCCACAAACAAACAAAAAAACCTAAGGAAGAGGACTAGCTGAAGGGGAAGAGAGACAAGAGGAATCTACCTGAAAGGGGAAAAAGAGTGGAAACAAATGTATAACCAGATAACAGCAGAAGAGAAAAAGGAACTAATAAACAAAACCCTGAAGGAAAGGCATAACAAATGAGAAGAGGAGTGGTGGGGAAGGGGAAGAGAGCCAGTGGGAACAGCACCACCTTAAAAAAGATTCAAGTAAAGTAACTGAGAAGATGCATTTTGGCAATGGGAAAAAAATCTTATGAAATTTCTCTGATAAGGGTTTGGTATCCAAATACAAACAATTAATAAATATTTATAAGAGCAACAGCCATTCCCCAATAGATGAATGGTCAAAGGATATGAACAAACAGTTCTCAAAAGAAGAAATGCAAAGTATTCACAACCACATGAAAAATGCTCCAAATCACTAATAGTAAGAAACTGCAAATCAAGCAACTCTGAGGTTTCACTTCAGACCCTGCAAATGGGCAGAAATGACAAAAAATGACAACAGTGTTAGAGGGGTTGTGGGAAGACAGATACACAACTACATTGTTGGTGGAGTTATAAAACAGAAAATCATTTTGGAAAGCAATTTGAATTTATGCAAAAAGAGACTATTACCAGGCTTATGCCCCAAGGAAGTCATTGATGAGAAAAAAAGGCCCTACTCCAAAATATTTATAATAGCACTTTTTGTGACAAATAAGAATCAGAAACAAAGTAGATTCCTACTGATTGGGAAATGGCTAAACAAATTGTGGTATGTAAATATAATGGAATATTATTGTGCTGTAAGAAATGATATGTGTAATGAATTGTGAAATGATGCAGAAGGAAGCCATGAGCCCCAAAGCCTTCATTTAAGGACAGAACTCAGCTCAGCCATCTCCTCCTTCACCTGGCTGAATTGTTCTGGCCGACTTCTCCACCTCGCCCTAGTGATTGGATACCTCTCCCCTTCACCAGTTTTTCAGCTTCCTTTTGTGTACTGTCTTCCCCCATTAGATTGTAAACTCCTTGAGGACAGAGACTGTCTTTTTTCATATTTGTATCCCAGAACTTGGAGCACAGTGCCTAGCACATAATAGGCACTTAATAAATGTTTACTAATTGATTAAAGAAATATTAGTTGCTCATGGGTAGACTACATCAATAAACAAAAATTAGAATACTACCTAAATTAATTTACTTATTCAGAGACATACCAATAAAACAACCAAAGTCTTACTTTATAGAGCTAGAGAAAATAAGAACAATTCATTTGGAGTAACAAAAGGTCAAAAATAGCAATAGGATTAATAAAAAAAAGTAAGGGGTCTATCATTACCAGATCTCAAACTAAGCTAAAAAGCTGTAAATATCAAAACAATTTGGTATTGGGTAAGAAATAGAGAAGTTGATCAGTGGAACAGATTAGGTAGGTACACTGTTTTCAGAAGCAAATGAGCACAATAGCCTCACTGAATAAATTTAAAAATCCCAACTATTGGGGCAAGAACTCACTATTTGACAAAAACTGCTGGGAAAACTGGAAATCAGGCTGGCAGAAGTTAGGCATATGCCAATATCTCATACTTAGACCAAGATAAATTCAAAATTCTTGAGTACCTGATTTAGACATGAAGGATGATATCAGAAACAAATTGTTGTTGTTTGTCTTTCATTCCCGAAGAGGACTACAACAATGGGGTCATGTCGTGACTTGTACTGGATTGGATTTTTATAAGTGAGGGAGGGCTGTGCAAGCAAGGTCACCAACCTCACTCTCTCCTCCAGAGCCACACTGGGTCCAGTGGCAGGATACAGATTAGGACAACTAGAGATGGCCCCTGGATATTTAAGGCAATTGCAATTAAGAGATTTGCCCAGGGGGGCAGCTAGGTGGCACAGTGGATGAAGCACCGGCCCTGGATTCAGGAGGACCTGAGTTCAAATTCAGCCTCAGACACTTGACACTTACTAGCTGTGTGACCCTGGGCAAGTCACTTAACCTTCATTGTGCCCCCCCCCCCAAAGACTTGACCAGGGTCACACAGCTGGTAAGTAGTAAGTCCATGAAGTGAGATTTGAACACAGGTCCTCCTGACTCCAGGGCCAGTGCTTTATCTACTGCACCACCTAGCTGCCCCCTTCAGAAATAAGATAGAGGAGATAGAGGAGTATGGAAGAAAATGCTGGCCAGATGTATGGATAGAGGTAGAGTTCATGACCAAAGAAGATTTAAAGAGGTTTAAGACCTATTCTCCAATTAATAAATGGTCAAAGGATACAAATAGGCAGTTGTTTTTTTTTTTAAGTGAGGCAATTGGGGTTAAGTGACTTGCCCGGGGTCACACAGCTAGTAAGTGTCAAGTGTCTGAGGCTGGATTTGAACTCAGGTACTCCAGGGCTGGTGCTCTATCCACTGCGCCACCTAGCTGCCCCTAAATAGGCAGTTTTTAAAGGATGAAATTCAAGCTATCAATAGCCATGTAAAAAAAATCCTCTAAATCACCAATAATTAAAAATTCAAATTAAAACAACTCTTAGGTACCATCTCACTCACTTCTCACACAGGTACTCATTCATATTGGTTAAGATGACAAAAAAAGAAATTAAAATGCTAGAGGGAGGGGCAGCTAGGTGGCGCAGTGGATAGAGCACTGGCCCTGGATTCAGGAGTACCTGAGTTCAAATCCAGACACTTGACACTTACTAGCTGTGTGACCCTGGGCAAGTCACTTAACCCCCATTGCCCCACAAAAACAAAAACAAAAAAAAAAAACAAAACCAAAAAAAAAAAAATGCTAGAGGGAAGGGAGGTGGTGTATTGCACTGTTGGTGGAAATATGAACTGGTCCAGCCATTCGGGAAAACAATTTGGAGCTATTAAAAAAACAATCATATTGACAAGAAAAATAAGACCTTTCTGTATAACCATATTCCCAGTAGCTTTATCACTATCAACAAAACACTGGAAATAGCCCATGTGTCCAATGATTAGGGAATGGCCAAACATATGAATTGATGGAATTATGCCAGAAGAAATGACTAATATGAAAAATAGAAGAGTACAGCACCTGTCCCTTAGCAGGTGCTTGATAAAGGCTAGTTGAGGGGCAGCTAGGTAGCGCAGTGGATAGAGCACCGGCCCTGGAGTCAGGAGTACCTGAGTTCAAATCCAGCCTCAGACACTTGACACTAGCTGTGTGACCCTGGGCAAGTCACTTAACCCTCGTTGCCTCACTTAAAAAAAAAAAAGATAAAGGCTAGTTGAAATGAATAAAAAGAAATATGAGAAGACTTCTGTCAAGTATCTTAGAATAATGAAAGCAGAATCAAAATAATATTTTGGTGAGGCAACGAGGGTTAAGTGACTTGCCCAGGGTCACACAGCTAGTAAGTGTCAAGTGTCTGAGGCCAGATTTGAACTCAGGTCCTCCTGAATCCAGGGCTGATACTTTATCCACTGTGCCACCCAGCTGCCCCCAGAATCAAAATAATATTATACACATGGCCTGTGATTCTATAAACAAGAATGATAATAGTAAATATTAACAAGATCCAGAAGAAAATTAATAAAAGGAAAAAAATTCAGAAGGAGCCATATATGGAAACAGGATGATTTTTTTCCATCTTGTTTAAGATAATATGCACATTAAAAATTGTTTAAGCAGAATGGAATTAGTGAACATTGAGTTTCAAGGACAAGCTTTTTTATCCTTGTTTACATATCTGAATGTATTTGCTGATAGGTAATAGGTTTGTAATAATGTAAAAAAAAAAAATGTGATCACCTCACCTCCTTTCATTTTCTTTTTAGCAGGCCCCAAGTCCTCCCAATCCTGAGGTTTGGACAGAAAAGCTGAGGCTCCTTCTTTGTCCAGAGGAGCTGAGAAGAAGCCGGAGGTGTCATCACGTATGGCAAACTGACACTGATCTTCAAGTGATGTGCCTGCACATACTGCTTCTAGGAGAGGTGAAGAACAGAACAAAAGAAAAGAAATCAGCAGGGGTCATGGGACATGAACTACTCTGCTCCTCTTTAAGAAAAAGGCCTATTTTAAGTCCAAGTGCCCCAGTGTAATGTGCTCGTTCTAAGTTGATCATGAGGTGCCCTCCCCACAGCAGTCAGTTATTTCTGGTGCTCAGATAAGAGATTGGGAAAAAACCTTAGAGATCATCTGGCCCAAACTATAGGAGGAATCAAGCTGTGCAGACATATGTAGCTCCCACATACTAATTAAGAAACCAGTTATTCATACAAAATGGGGTATGCCCCCCATGCATGCACACACACACAAGAGCACTGGCCCCTTAGTTGAAAGCCATCTGCCTTCTGCTGGAGCCATCTAAAAGCAAATCAGAAATGTGGGATCTCTTTTTTATTCAAATGTAATAGAGCCAGAACAGCTGGATGCAATAATTTCTTAATAGCTTCACTTACTACACATAATATAGAGGAAATGTCAGATTCAGCGATTTCAGTGCATTAACAGAGCTGGTTAGAGGGTGGATAAAAGCCCCCAAAGCTGTTGCCATTTTATCAAATCACATCATCCAGGCTTTTATTGGGACTAGCCATTCACCCAAAGCAAAATCAGAAGGGCCAACGTCAAGTGCTGTAACACCATACTATTAGATCACAGACCACGTCTTACTGGATGAATGGGGTTTTTCTCCCCTCCAGTGCCCACATCCAGTGCTCTGCACTGAGTAAGTGCTAAAATGTTTGCTGAACTAAATTTGCTGCAAGTGTAGACTTGTGGGAGTGTGTGTGAGAGAGAGAGAGAGAGGGAGAGAGAGAGAGAGAGAGAGAGAGAGAGAGAGAGAGGGAGACAGAGAGAGAGGGAGAGAGAGAGAGAGAGAGAGAGAGAGAGAGAGAGAGAGGGAGAGAGAGAGAGGGAGAGGGAGAGAGAGGGAGAGGGAGAGAGGGAGAGGGAGAGAGAGAGAGAGAGAGAGAGAGAGAGAGAGAGAGAGGGAGAGAGAGAGAGAGAGAGAGGGAGAGGGAGAGGGAGAGAGAGGGAGAGAGGGAGAGGGAGAGGGCGCGCGAGCACACAACCCACACAGAGCACATGAGGGATGGGGGGAGAAGAGCCCAAGGAGAATCACCTCTAGATCCTATGTAACTTGTTCTGTGAATCTGAGGTGAGGTTTTGGTCAGTGACATTTTTCAGTCATATCTTAGTAACTTTGGGCTTTAATAGACCAGACTGATTTGCAAAATTGAACTCAACAAGGTGCCTGGTATGTCTTAAGGGCATTCAACTTTGAGTTAGAAGACTGTGTTAAAATCTCTTCTTTTTTTTCAGTATCTGTGTGACCCTGAGTAAGTCACTGAGCTTCTCTTAGCTTCTACTTCCTTATCTGTAAAATGGGAGTAACAGCACTATCCATCTCAGAGGTCTGTTAGGAGGAAAATGTTTCTTGACTCTCAAAGTACCATATGAGGATGAGCAATTATTGCTGTAATACTTTAGCACAAGGGGGGGCAGCTAGGTGGCGCAGTGGATAAAGCACCGGCCCTGGATTCAGGAGGACCTGAGTTCAAATGTGACCTTAGATACCTGACACTTACTAGCTGTGTGACCCTGAGCAAGTCACTTAACCCCCATTGCCCCACAAAAACAAAACAAAAACGAACAAGAACTGAATACTTTAGCACAAGATTGCATTTGATCAAAGCAAATCAGCTACAAAAATTAGCCATCTGGGTTTGGAATCAGGGAACCTAGGGTCCCATTCCATCTCAGATAATTATCAATGTGATCATGGGTAAGTTGCTCAAACTCAGTTTTGTCCATATAAAATGGAACCAACATTAGCGCTTCCTCTCCTATAGAGATGTGTGATGCTCTTTGAAGCATTATGTTTTTAAAAGCTATTATTGTTATTGTTATTATTATTGTTACTATTATGAATCAAGCAAATCTCAAAAGCCACCTGACATCAGAAAGAAGAAAAAGCTCACTATACTCAATTCTGGATTAAACAGAAACATAAATGTAAATAAACAACAGAATGGCTCTTTGGGTCATTCATCCAACACCATAAAAAGATCTATGGAGAACACAAAAGAAGAGGGTGTGATGAGTGAAAATTTCTGAGAGACAAAGTTTCTGGGTGAATTTTAACCAATTTTATTAACTACAGAGAGCAAGTAGTCAAAAAATGGGCTCATTTGTTCCTCTAGGTGGTCAAAGATGGAACCTTCAACACTTATAAAGCCTTTGGAAAAGGGGTTTCACCTGAGGGTGGAAATTGAATTTGATTGGTTAAAAAGTAATGAGAAAAAAAAAGTAATGAGAGAAGAAACATTGTAATGAGAGGTGGGTGGGCTTATTCTTTTTTTTTTTTTTTTAGGTGAGGCAATTGGGGTTAAATGACTTGCCCAGAGTCACACAGCTAGTAAGTGTTAAGTGTCTGAGGCTGGATTTGAACTCAGGTCCTCCTGACTCCAGGGCCGGTGCTCTATCCACTGTGCCACCTAGCTGCCCTGGGGTGGGCTTATTCTAATGAGGGTCTGGGGGATGTGACTCTGAGCACTCTTGGTCTTGGTCAAAGAGACATCTATATCCGTATCACCCCATCTAGGGTAATCTAGACAAAGGGGGAATACACCTCTACCCAGACCTGTCTGACTTAAATGCAATGGGCCAGAATCCACTAATTCACCTAAACTAAAATTTCTTTCTCTTCTGATCAGATCTAAACTTTCCTAGTTGGGTGCATCTTGCCCAAAATTTCATCTCATGTGGGCAGCTAGGTGGCACAGTGGATAAAGCAGCAGCCCTGGAGTCAGGAGGACCTGAGTTCCAATCCGGCCTCAGACACTTGACGCAATAGCTGTGTGACCCTGGGCAAGTCACTTCCCCCCATTCACACACACACACACTTCATCTCATTATGAGCCTGGGACTTCACAGGCTGTCTGAATGGCTTAGAGGTTGATTTCTAAGTGAGGAAAAAGGGGAAAACCCTCCAATAACTGGCTATTAACATAGGAGATATTAACATAATCATTTCTCTCAAGGGAAATATGTTCCTTGCCTTCTAGCAGCTTAAAATCAAATGGTTCTGACAAATGAAGGGCGTGCCAAACGTTCTGGTGCAGTTTTAAGCTATTAAAACTTTTCCAGAATGTCCTCTACACTGACAGAGTCCCTGATCTCAAGCTGCATAAATTCCAGGAAGATTGCACTGCCCATAGGAAAAAACACATGCACATCTCAGAATACTGGATGGTGGGAATGATGCCTAACAGTACTTTGAAATGCTCATAAAAACCCTTCCTCCGTCTGCATGACAACAGGGATGTTAGGAGACCACAACTATACCACTCCTGTGAGTGTCATCCACGGCCCAGCCCCAAGCCAAGAGCTCACCACCAGGTCTAGAAGGATGCTCCCGCTCAGCAGGAGCAGAATCCAGGAGAGAGGTAGCGGACGTTTTAAAGAGGTCTGACGTAGATGTAGATGGCTGTGGTTCCTCAAAGCAAGACTGATCATTGGGCAAGGATGGCATGACCTGGGTCTCATTGCTTCCTTCTGAACCTGAGGTATCTTTGGTCATGTTGCACACTTTTTCTCCAGTAGTTTCTGCAACCAAAGAACCAGAAGGAACATGTGTGCAAGGGTCAGGCAGAAGAGGCCACCACGTCAGAGAAAGGACAATTTGAAAGAATTCTCCGGAGATGGGGGTTCCTAGTTTTTCACTTACCAGTGAGTTCTGGGGATATTTCTGGCTTTGCTTTCAGAGATTCGTAGAGATATGCAACATCTAAAAGGAGAAGAAACAATCAGAAAGTACTGGCAAAAGTCTGGAAAAACAATTTTTTAGAGGAGAAAATCAATCATTTTCCTCTCTGCTTTCTATCTCTTCCAAAACTCCTCTGAAATTTTCTATCTAGGTGTTGTTGTAAATTGCTATATTTGTTGTTAAGTTTTCAATTTCTGGCAAATAAGAAACTTTTAGAGACTAACCCCAAACCAGCTTTCTGCTTTTGATGAACTTCAAAAGATTTGAAACTACTATCTCCAAACATTCCAGTTCATCTCAGGGTATATCAAGCCCAAAGAATGAGTCAGGGAGTTAATATGGTTGGAATTGGAACAGGAGAAGGAGGACAGTGGCAAAATTAAAGCACCCATAGCTACCAGTCTACTCAAAATGCTGCGCAAAGTCAGGTCGTGGTGTCAAAAGGAGGGTTTCTGACAATAAAGGTACAGTGGAACAATTAATTCATTCCCGTTCCTCTTTCTGTCAGTGGTTATCAAACTTCCTCATCTCATGACTACCCCTTCTTCCCCAAGGGGCTCCCTAGGCTCTCTCCTCACTGGCCCCTCCCTGATCCCATCAGGCTATGCCCTCACCATTGGCTCTGCCTCTGCATCTTAGGGGTGACCAAACCTTCCCATCTACCCTGGAGCTGGAACCTCCCGTGTGCTTTCTCTCCCCTAATTAAAACATGACTTTGCATTTCTTTCCCCAGCACTTGGCACATGGTAAGTGCCGGTCAGTTGATAAACATTCATTAGGTGCCTACACGATGTGCCGGGGACTGTGCTAAGCACTGGGGACACAAAGAAGGCAGAAGACAGTGGCTGCCCTTGAGGGGAGATGGTGTGTGTGGACAAACAAGACAGAGACAGGACTACATGGAGATCACTCCTGAGGGGGGCACCGAGATGAAGGAGGGCTGGGAAAGGCATCCTGCTGAAGGCCAGCCTTGAGCCGAGACTCGAAGGAAGCCAGGGGAGCCAGGCGATGGAGATGGGGGGGGGGGTGGTGCAGCCAGAGAAAATATCTGGAGCCCCGAGATGGAGGGTCCTGTGGGAGGAACGGCCAGGAGGCCGGGTCACTGGATCAGTGTATATGGGGAGATGGGGAAGCACATAAGGCAGCCAGAAAGGGGTGTGTGGTTGGGGTGGGAGGGGAGTAGAGACAAAGATTATCAGGGGTGCCAAATCACAGAGGATTTTACATTTGATCCTGGGGGTGAAAGGGAGCCACTGGGGTTTATACTAGAGTAGGTAAGACGTGGTCAGACCTGCAGCTTTAGGAAGATCATGCTGGCCAGATGACGCATAACTATATTTGCTATATATAATTTGATGTAACTATATATTGCTATTTCATATATCCTTCATATTCTGTTATTATATATAATACAATCTTTGTCTTCATATGATACAACTAGAAAGGTAGGCTCATAGGACTGGCTGGAGCTTTTCCTGTTAAACAGAAGCGTCTGTGGGGCCTGGACCAGAGTGGGGAGAGACTTATGACAGGCAGAGCCGGGAGAGGGAAGAAATGAGTCGCCTGGGTCACTTGGTGGCAGAGCAGGGGTCTTCTGACTCGAAATCCAAAACTCCTTCTGCTTCATCACATCTGAGTGAAGAAGAACAGTCCTTGGAAATCTTATTCCCTTGAATGAGCCTCTGAACCATTTTGGATTTACAATCCTAGTAATCACATTTAGCCTGTGGTCTGTTAGGCTCCCTAAGATCATCTTTTGTACTCATGCCTAGTTAGTGTGTTGTTTTAAAAAATCTTTTTTCAAAAATAAAGAAATAAATGAACGAACAAATAAATAAATAAATAAGCAAATGAATAAATAAATAAATGTTGTTGTGTAACACCTTGTGCTTGTGTCTATTGGACTATATCTCTCTGGGGGGAACCATTTCCCCAGTAAGTCACTTTTGTATTTTATACTTATTCTGGAGAGTATCATCAACTGTAGCTAACGTGTAGTATAATTCACAGATCTGATCATCAGGTTCTCTGCTCCTTTCTCCAGGGAGCCAACAAGACAGTGACTAAAATGGGACTGGTCATTTCTGGACACACCACCTGACAGGGCCGCCACATTAAAGTCAAATCACAGTTAACTCCCTTTTGGGTCCAGACCTCAAGCCTGTCATTTCCCTTTCAGTGAACAGGTCAAGATGACTTTTCTTAACTTCACACAGATTATACAGACTCACAAAAGGTCCCATCTGAAAAGGAACAGATCCTATCCCCTCAAGCTGCTTCTGATCAAGCAGGAATGATAAAATGCACCCAGGTCAACATAACGCCCACTTCTGAATACAGGCAGTACATAAAAGCACGGGTCGTCACGGGATGGCAGCCCACGAGGTGAGCAGTCCCTTCCAACTGGGATGATGAGGAAGGCTTCAATGTCATGATCATGAAATTGCTCATAAAAGCGTTCCAGAAACTCTCCCTGCTGCCAAGAAGGTGTTAATGATGTCTCTCTTTCTTCCTTTAGTTCAGAAAATGCTAATAGGGCAGACCAGGAAGAATGAAAGAAGTGATCATTATGATAAATGGGAGCAGCACAAGCAGAGACCAAGCCAGTCTCAGTCAATAACAGAGGAAAGGAATCGCGCAGAGATTGAACCCAATGGGCAGGGAAGGAGGAGGCTTTCTAGAGTCCTCAACAGTTATAGGATCAAAGAAGGGACCTCAGAGGTCAAATAAGATCATGTTCTAAGGTGCTCAGCACAGTGCCTGGCATACAGCAGGTCCTTAATAAATGCTTGTTCCTTTCCCTGCCCCCCCCCTGCCCCTCCAGATGGAGACACTGAGGCCCAGAGAGGTTGGCCATGGTTGCCAAAGCAGAGGGAAGACTCGATCCCAGGGTCCCTTCTGCCAAAGCAGTTCAGGGGCACTCCCACATTTAAGAAGTTTGAGTCATTCCTCAGCCCCCAGCTTCCACTCAGGGACTGAGACATTCCTCCTACGGTGTCAGTCCCTCTCCCCCCAACCCGGGCAGCACGGTCCCCTTACTGTGCTCTGGCTCGCTCTTCCTGTAAACCACGTAGATGACGTCCCCAGTCTGTAAAGCACACGACTGCTTCTTCACAACCCTTACTTTATTAATTACTGTTCCATTAGTGCTGTAAGGAGAAGAAAAGGATAATTAGATAAACACTGAAAACCAATGTTAAGGATATAGCCGGCTGCTCGTCACAGCAGAAAAGGAGCCCAACGTTAAAATTAACGTTTTACAGGCTACAAATCAATACCCGGAGAAACCCATATAGGAAATATTTCCCAATTCCTCTCTTGCAAAAATATCTGCTATTCTCTTGTTGACTTCCTGTAGCTATAAACAGCCCAGCAATTCAAAAGTTCAACTTCTTCAAACTCCTGCCCTCCTCTATCTTTCTTCCTGCACAGCCAATAACCAGGATAACCAGGCCTTGGGGATGAGATTCCCATTATCAGGGGAAACCCTTCTGAGCCTGGCCTTCCTTGCCAAACCACCTCCTGCTCCTTCCACCAGGCTCAGCAGAGACATCCCTCTGAAGGGAGGGAGCTGACCTGGAGGTAGGTCATCAATGCTGGGGGCCCAGGGAAAAGATGAAAAAATGAGTCCCTGCCCTCAAGGAGCTCACACTTTAGTGGGACACAGAGAGAGTCACATAAGCGCTATATAAAGAATGGATGCGCTGAAAGCGACTGAGGGAACTGAAGTCCTGAGTGCTTCCGGGGCCTGCCTGGGTCGCACAGTCGGGCAGAAACAGGGCCAACTGAGCGACCAGGGCTCTGCCAGCCCACTCTTCCATGTCCTCTGAACCCAACGCATGTGACAAGGTCTTGAGGAAGACTGACCTGGCAGCAGGGAGAGTACGTAGGAAGTGATAATAAAAATCCAGCTAAGATAAAATGGGGCCTGGATGAGGTAGGAGCTGTAGAAATGGAAGGGATTCTGAGACTGGGTGGACAAAAGAGGCCTTGACAACTAACTAGACGCAGGGAAGAGGGAGAAACTTTAGCGTCTAGGAGACGAGACCAATGGAGGTAGCACAAGGGGACCCATGGCCCAAGGTTAAACAGAGAAGCTCTTCAGAGATCCTGGGTTCTCTCCAAGTACACTGTAAACACCAAAAGCCAAGCCGAGGCCACAGCCACGTTCTCTGGGTTAGTCTTGGTGGGGAAGAGGCCAGAAATCCTGCTCTGACCTGGGTCCTGCCTCTCATCTCCTATGCTGCACTCCTCTGAGCCAGTCAGCTACCTAGTGGTCAGGACCGGTGTCTCACTGCTTCTAAGACAAGCAGGTACACACACTGGAGAGAGGAGAGAACAATTCTTACCCTGCCAGAGTACAGAAAGGGATATCGAACATGCTGGCACCAAACAGCTGAGGAATCCGGCTTTTCCCACTTCGTAGGAAAACTTGATTTTCCCTTTCCTCATAAGTTGTGCTTCTAGCTCACCATCCTTTACGCCAAACATAGCCTATCATTAGGCCATCTTGGAGCACTGAACTTAAAGTCAGGAAGACCTAAGTTCAAAGACAGTTTCAAGGCTAAGCCAATATAATAAAAATGGCAATACTCCCTAAATTCAGTTACTTCTTCAGTGCCATAGCGATCAAACGACCAAAGTGACGAGGGCTGCAGCTGACTTTGTTCTCTCTCTTTTATTTTTCTGAGGGTTGGGGGAGAACACGGCTAATGAGGACATTTGTAGGCAACATATTTGTAAGTGAGTTTTCTCAAAGGGTTCAGGAAAGGGGGAGAAAGAGAATCTGAAACTGAAAATTAAATTAAAAAAAAATCCAGCCTCAGGGGGCAGCTAGACGGCGCAGTGTATAAGGTACCAGCCTTGGATTCAGGAGGACCTGAGTTCAAACCCAGCCTCAGACACTTATTAGCTGTGTGACCCTGGGCAAGTCACTTAACCCCCATTGCCCTGCCTCCCCCCCCCCAAATTGGTTCTTAAAAATCCAGCCTCAGACACTTACTAGCTGTGTGACCTGAGACACATCATTTAATCTTTGTTTGCCTTAGTTTCCTCAACCTTAAAATGAGGATAATAAGAGCACCAATCTCCCAGGGTTATTGTGAGGATTAAATGAGATATTTGTAAAGGTTTAGTCTGGTGATCGGTGCTTAATAAATGCTAGTTTCCTTCCTTCCTTGTCAGCACCTCCTCTTCCTAGGAGGTCTCAAAGCCCAGAGAATTCAATTCAATTCAACTCAACAATAGTTAAGTATTTACTATGTATAAGGAAATCCACTGTACTGGATGTGGGAGAGAGAAAAATGCTAACACCTTCCTGCCCTCAAAGAGTTTACATTCTTCATGGGGGATAGTGCCGTGTTATAGAAAAGTATAATACAAAACAGGACGAGGCAGGGGAAAGGGTAGCCCCAAAGTGCTCTAGGAAAAGGGCGCTTTTAGGCCGGGCAGGGGGGGAAGAGGGAAGATTTTATGGAGGAGGTTGGGGGGGGGGGCGGGGCTGTCTTAAAGAAACATCAGGGTTTTAAGAGGCAGCAAAGTGGAGAGATTTGTGGAGATGCAGTGGGCAGCTTGCATGAACAGAACTGAGAGATACAAGGTCAAGTTTTGGAAACCTCGAGTGGTTTGGTTTGACTGATGATAGAGAGTCACACATTATACTATGTGTAAAGAGAATAATACAAAATAAGCTTGGGAAAGGTGGACTGGAGTCAGATTGTAGAGGAACTAAAATTCCAAGTTAAGAAGTTTGCATTTTTTCCTGTATATAACAGAGGGTCTTTGCAGGTTTTTGAGCAGCAGTGACATAGCCAGATCCACGCTTCCTTAAAAAGCTCCATTGGAATCTAAAAACCCAACACCTTGCAACTAATATTTCTGGCAGAATTTTGTTTTAATTCATAAGCACTTGCCAGACTCCAAAGCCTCACTGACTGCTCTCACCCTGGAAATTCATTTCATTACCCTGGTAAACTACGCAAAATGTACATTATATGAGAGAACAAAAGTTTTCATCTCCCAGATAATAAATTAAAATCCCTAAAAATGAGAAAACACGGATTCTCCTTCCTTTCTTAATGTCCACACCAAGTGCACACATTTTTAACTACACCCCCTACATCTGTAAGACAGGATAAGAGTTCTGAGAGAAAAAAAAAAAGGCTCGGGGCAGCTAGGTGGCACAGTTGGCTAAAGCACCGGCCCTGGATTCAGGAGTACCTGAGTTCAAATCCCACCTCAGACACTTGACACTTACTAGCTGTGTGACCCTGGCAAGTCACTTAACCCCCAATGCCCGGCAAAAAATAAAAAGCTCACCTGGTATCCTCCAGCGAAACCTGACCAGATTCTTCATCCACCACTATTTTACAGTGATCTCCAGACACCAATTTATTGCCAGGGAATGAAAGGTCGCAACCTGAAACAAGGATTTTTTTTAGGGGGTCAGGGGAAAGCTGTTATTAGTATTTGCTATTAATTATAAAAGAATAATGGCCTTTTCTTAGTCAAGGTATGTGATTCTGAGGCAAGCTCCCACCTTGATGTATGTAGAAAACATTTTTATTCGAGTATATTTAAGGGTCAAACTGTTCATAGTTACAAAAAAGTAAAAAGGTTTAGTGTGTGATTATTTTTGTAAGTTAGCCCTGAATTTTTTTTACTTCTGGTTTAAAAGCCTTAATTTCAAAACTCACCATTAAATCCAGCTATAACAAAACAGTCACACAAAATTCAAGTTAGATTAAGCTAATTGTCATGGGGTGCAGAGCACCCCAGAAGTTCTCTGGGGCACACCAAGGAATCTTCTCCTTGAGAAACTAAACCAGAGGACAGATAACGCCTAGAGAGAGAAGCTGAACCAAATCAGACTGAGCTAGCTTGGGATTCCTACCCTTCATTCTGGTCTCCCTTACCCTGGGGAGATAAATTTGGGTGTGGCTTTGGCCTTTGTGTTCTGAAGAGGGATCCGTAGCCACCCCTTACCCAATTCCCCCAGCTACCACCAGTGGGGGATGGTCCTCTCTCACTAAAGGAACTTTTCACGGTCAGATGGTCCACCCCCATCAGTCCTCTATAAAAGTACCTTCCAGTCTCCTGTTCGAGGAGATTTGGTACCTCTGAGCTATGTGCTTTATGCCAAATCTCCCCATGAAAAGTCCAAGGATTTCTTTCATGGTTTCCCTCCCCCCACCCTTCCCTTCCCTTGGCCCTAAATAAACTATAACCTTGTTCTAACTAAGTTTTGTGTGCAAGAGGGTGTAATTCTTTAAAGAGGAATTCCCAAGAACCCCAACCCCAACCCGTACCCCATTTTCCCACCATATCATAATGAACAGAAAAACTGTTAAAAACAATTAAGATTAAACCATCATAAAAATTTGCCTTTGCTGAGGCTAAGCAATACTGGACAGCTTTTCCCCTTTTAAAATGTTAAGGCAGGGGCAGCTAGATGGCGCAGTGGATAAAACACCAGCCCTGGGGGGCAGCTAGGTGGCGCAGTGGATAGAGCACCGGCCCTGGATTCAGGAGGACCTGAGTTCAATCAAATCCGGCCTCAGAAACTTTACACTTACTAGCTGTGTGACCTTGGGCAAGTCACTTGCCTCATCAAAAAAAAAAAAGGTTAAGGCAAAGTTAGATTATTTTAAAAGACAAACATCAAAGAAAACACAAAACTTATTTGGAAATGATTTAATGTTTGAAACATGGTTGGCCACGATTCAAAGCTAGACCAGTCACCTTCCTAAGTGAGCTCACAAAGAAAATTTCATGAAGAAAATGTATGTGCTGTGCTGCCTGGGCTAGGAAGGAAGTCCAAATTACTTCCTACCTCTCTCTCCTTCTCTATCTTTAAACATGTTATAGTGGGAAGGGCTTTCGAGTTCAAAACTTGTCCCTTCCACTCAGTGGTTGTTTGTGGGTCATTTTGACTTAAAAGCATGCAGAGGTTGGTCAGGACCTTATGACAAACCTGCTATCTCTGCTAGGGTCTGCTGCGATCTCGTAATTGGCTGCATCACATTAATAATAACCATGATTCATCTGGAAGTTCACCAAGGCTGAAACTGAAATCATTGTTCCCATTAAACCCCACCCTCTCTAAGCTCAGCTCTCTCCTGGACTCCTCTCACCCATTCCCCATCTACCCAAGCCTGCTGACTCTCTCTGATTCACTCAATGACTCTCTGACTCTGTCTCCTCTGTCCCTCTCTCTCTGTTTGTCTCTCTCCCATTATGTGACTCCTTTTTTCCAAGCAGACAACCACCACTTGTCCTTAGGGCTTCTTGTCTCTCACCTGGTTGTCCTGCCCACGGTCTCACCCTATTTCATTTAAACCTCCACTCAGTTGCCAAAGTAATTTTCCTTAATCACAGATGTGACCTTGTTACTCCCCTACTCAATCAGCTGCAGTGGCCTCCTATAGCCTATAGGATAACTTCTCCATTGAACTTTTAAAGCCCTAAAACAGTGGTGTCAAACTCAAATAGAAACAGAACCGCAAATACACATTATCTATGTTGTATTTTTATTTTGTTAAACATTTTCCCAAGTACATTTTAACCTAGTTCTGTTGGAGCCCAGGCAGAGTCTGACACTGTCTGCCCTATACAACCTGGCCCCAAACTGTCTTTCTGGTCTCCCCTTCCTGTTCTCTGAGATCCAGCTAAACTGGTACACAACCCTCCATCTCTCACAGATGTACCTTGGCTCTAGGTGTCCTCTATGCCTGGAATGCACTTCCTTCTTACCCCTCTTCCCCCTCCCCATGAGGGTTAAGTGACTTGCCAAGGGTCGCACAGCTAGTAAGTGTCAAGTGTCTGAGGTCAAATTTGAACTCAGGTACTCCCGAATCCAGGGCTGGTGCTCTATCCACTGTGCCACCTCGCTGCCCCTGTATTGACTCTTTACATAAGATTTGTACTTGTGTCGTTGTCCCTCCCCCCTTAGAATGTAAATGCCTGGAGAGTAGGGATGATCTCATTCTTCATACTGGTATCGCCAACTCTTAACACACAGAGAGAGGACTAGGCCCAGGGACTGGGTAGGTCACGGGGGCTTCAGTGAGTAAACTACCTCTTCCAGTGCAGGTTGGTTAGCACCTGCTCTGAAACTCAGGGTCTTTGAGAGGAGTGGCCTGAAACACCGGGAGGCTAAAATGGGCAGGATATTTCAGAGGTAAAACTTCAGTCAATAAGTGAACATTTATCAAACCCCAATTATGTGCCAGGCACTGTGCTAAGCCTGAAGATACAAAAAGAGACAAAGGTCAGTCCCTGCCTTCAAGGAGCTTGACAACATGGCAAACAAATACATACAATGTACATACAGAATAGGAAATAATAAACAGAGGGAATACACTGGAATTAAGAGGGGGTAGAATTCAGGCCTTCCATCCACCCATCTGTTTGTCTGTCTGTCCAGCCGGCTGTCCATCCATCCATCATACCACCCCTACAATGTTTCTCACTTACCAAGAAGCTTTAATAGCTTAAAACTGTGCTAAGACTTTTGGAGCATATCCTGTAGAGTAGTAGGTGCTTAATAAATGTCTGTTGACTAATTAATCCCCATTCGACAGATGAGAAAACTTGAGGCTAAAGGAAATAAAAGTCACTGGCTCATGATGATACACCTAACCTAGCTAAATGTCAAAGAACATTTATCAAGTTCCTACCCTTTGTGAGAAATAATTATTAATAATTGCTCTCTTGGGGGACCCAGTGATTTTCCTTTTCCCCTCAAGTCCTTTCTCCCTTCCCTCCACTCAAAGGCAAACTCTCCTTGAGAGAGTCCATCAAATCTCTTCATCTTGGTCAGTACCAAGCCAAGCTCATAAGGAATCTTGGGCGGAGGCAGATGGGTTTATCCAGACAGCCCAGGCTTCTCTTTCCTCCGTAGCCTCCCCACCCCACCCCAGTTAAAGAGGAGGACATTTTTTTGATAGCCCATGGCTGGAGATCATCTCTCTGTGCCCCACCACCGTGGGGTCTTTGGTCTGAGAGAGACGGGCAGAGACCTCAGGGCCACATATGTCTCCCACATTTCTGATCATCACACCTGTAAAAGGCGATGATGCTCTGTGGGGCTCTGGTTCACAAGTCAGTCCTTGGTCTCACGGAGCTTACAGTCTAAAGAGTGTAACAGGAGGCCGGGTCTCTGCACTTTTGCGGGTCCCTTCACCCCCCGCCCCTGCTTTTCAGGTCCCCTTTATGGGTGGTCTTTCTCCTTTAGAATGTAAGCTCCAGGAAGGCAGCAGCTCTGTTTCTGCCTGTATCCTCAGGACTTAGCCCGGGACCTGGAGCACACAGTAAGCGCTTAATAAATGCTGGCAGATTTGCTCAGCCCCCATGCAGGGAGCTTAGTCTAACCAGTGTCCCTGCCCCCCTGCTTTCCGGCTCCTCCTTATGGGTGGTCTTTCCCCTGTGGAATGCAGGGGGGAGGGGGGCAGCTCTTTCTGCCTCCGCCTGAATCCCCAGGCCTGGCGCACACAGCAGGCGCCAAATACATGCTCGCTGACCTGCGCAGCCCTCGATGCCAGGAAGAGAGCAGGGGTCGAGGCCCAGGAGGGGGCCTCCTCACCTTTCTTGCGCCCGATGGTGCACTCCTTCTTCTGCAGGAGCACCGGGGGCTCGCCCTCGGCGGCGCCCAGGCGGATCAGCCTCCCCCAGGGCTGCTCCATCGGACTCACATCGGCCTCGCCCGGCCCCAAGAGGGAGGCGCCTCAGAGCGGCCGGTCCGGGGCCGTCCCGGCTTCCTCCCTCAGCTCCCGCCCCGGGCCCGGCTCGGCCTCAGCTCCTCCAGCCCCGGGGCCTTTCCTCCTCCAGTCCCGCTCCGGGTCAGACACTCTCCCCGGGCCGGCCCGGCCGCGGTCCAGCGAGGCTGCGTCGGGGTCGGCGGCTGAGTCTGCGCTTGCGCCGGGCACCGCGCCTGCGCCCCTGGCTCGAGCCCGGGGCCCCGGGGCTGTCCTCTTGCTTGGGCTTGGGCGGCTGAGCCTGTTCTCCCGCTGCCCTGGGCTCTGCCCACCTCCGCTGTCAACAGACATCGCCAACCCATCAGCTGATCCGATGCGGGGCGGGGCCAACCCTGAAAACACAGCCTGCGATTGGGCCCCTCGCCGGTCCGGAGGCCGAAAGAGAGAGCGGCGGCTAGAAAGGCTCGGAAATGGGCATAGAGATGAGCGGCGAGGATGGTAGAAGGCCCCCAGGCCGCCCGCCGATTGGGGCGGAAGGAGGCGCTATGTAGGTAGCCATCTTTGTTTTGGGCAGGCATCTTCCTTGCTTTGTTCATTCTGTCCCATCGCACTGAAGCCGTGACAGTGGCCATTTTAGATTGGGGCAGAGGAGAGAGAACAGAGACTAGTGGAGGGAGCTGAGAGAAAGAAGAATCTCGGAAAATATTAGGGACACCGGACCCCATGAAGCATCTAGGCCAGCCAGTGTCAGGGCAGGTATCCTGTCATCACATAGCGTGGGACTGGGATGAACCTCAGATATCCAGGCCAACCCTCCCATTTTACAGATGAATAGACCTGAGGTCACAGAACTAATAAGAGACAAGTAGAATTTGGAACCTAGAACGTCTTCCTCCAAATCCAGTACCTCTAGAACATCTCTTCCAACTGTCTCTCCACTCACATGGTCACGCCCCAGTTAAACATGAAAAGCGCATCACAACCTGGCTCCTATGAGCCTACCTTTCCAGGGTTATTATATTAAGATATAAACTGTACTATATAAAATAACATATAAATTATATATTGTGAGAAAATGGGGGAGGGGTTGACTCCTCTCACTACCCACAGGCCACGGCTAGCTTAAAAATACACCTAGGTGGCACAGTGGATAAAGCACCAGCCCTGGATTCAAGAAAACCTGAGTTCAAATGCAGCCTCAGACACTTGATACTTATTAGCTGTGTGACCCTGGGCAAGTCACTTAACCCTCATTGCCCGGCAAAAAAAAAAATACCGGCAAAAAAAAAAAATACCCGTACCAGTGATTGCTGTGTATTCAGACTAAGAGATCTTCAGGTCTGGGAAGGTTGATTAGAATAGAAGCAGATAACTCAAATGCTAATATCCACAAATGGGGGTTAATTCAAATAGAGAAGGACTTCTCTGGGAGGTTCCCAGGAGAAAAAAATCAATACGGATGGGCTGGGATGCTGTATTTGATTAGCCAGTTCCTGCTCCAGTGCCAATCCTGTTAGGGATAGGGAGAAAATGAAAACCAACCTGTGAGCCTGCACCTTTGTTCCCTGAGCTAGTGGGAGGCCCTTCTCTCGAGAATGACAATAAATGAGCCTTTGACACATCACCAACGCTGAGTTCCAGAAGTTATTGGAGTTCTATTTCTCACATATATGAAATAGCAATGTTCAGTTATATCAAATCACACGCCATAAATATTAATATATAATTATGCATCAAAATATATCATAAATATCTATGCATAATTAAATAGAAAATAATATTATTAAGTAAACACTGATAATATATAATACATAATATACTGTTCTAGCATAGACCAGGGCTTCTGAAACATTTTCCACTTTTCGACCCGTTTTCACTGGAGAAATTTTTACACGACCTTGGGTATCACTGGTATATAAAATAGGTATACGTAACCTTTTAATACCGCCAAATTTTTTGTGACCCCCCCCCATTCAGTTATGTGACCCCATATGGGGCAGAGACCCACAGTTTAAGAAACTTTGGCCTAAACCCGTGTCTAGGCAGTTGAGATCATCTTGCAAATTTCTCATTGGTTACCTGCCTTGGTGCTTGCCAGTGTCTATAGATAATAAAGGAAAGAAAATCAAACCTTCTCTCCTTAGAAAGACTGGTACTTACAGAGCTCCCAGGACAGGCACGGATCTTCCCATGGAATTTGGGTCTGTAACAATTGGAATGACGCCACCTGCTGGAGACTTACTGTAGGAAAACTCCACCATGAGGAGAAGGCCTCTGAGGGCAAGATCATGTGGCTTTTCTTTGGCATCAGGAAGTGACGTTGGCTTGGGGGAGGAAGATGGAGCGAGGCTGGGGCTCTCTTTCGCCAAGACTCTTGTGGAGAGCAGAGCAGGAGAACTGTAGCTCCCCAAGATAGATAGATGAACGTAGGCCTTTCTCTCTCTCTCTTCACCAAATTCTTATTCTCCTTAATAAATGCTTAAAAGTCTAACTCTTGCTAAAGCTTATAATTTATTGGCGACCACTCAGTAGATATTTTAGATAGTATAGCTAGAATTTTAGCCTTTTACAGGTCCTAGCACTAATTGGAAGTCACCTCCTTACCCTTTAGAGGAGGAACCAAACTGTCCTGGGTGAAAATTCCTCTGAGTTTCTGAAACACACACACACACACACACACACACACACACACACACACACCACCTGAAGTGCCCTTAGTGGATCCTAGAGCACATAGGACATTCCAACCAATGGTCAAAACTCATGCCTCACCAGCAAAACAGCCTAGCTCAAATGGAAATAAAATAACCTCATGATGGTTTCAAAGAGGTCTGGAACTCCCCAAAAGAGATTAGGCTCTTGGGGTTGATTACTTAGGGTTTCTGGGCCATTAAGCAAACCTCCTCTTATGGACCTGTGGGCTATGAAGATTTCAGAGAAGATATTTGGATTCACCTCACGCTAAGGTTACTCAAAAGCAAAATGAGAGAAAGAAATGAACATGAATGAGCTCCCACAATGTGCTCCAAGTGAATGACTAAGCACCAATATTCTAGGGATTCAGCAGCTAGGTGGCGCAAGTGGATAGAGCACTGGCCCTGGAGTCAGGAGTACCTGAGTTCAAATCCGGCCTCAGACACTTAACACTTACTAGCTGTGTGACCCTGGGCAAGTCACTTAATCCCAATTGCCTCACTAAATAAACATTGTAGGGATTCAACATCTATACTGCTTATATCAGCTCCTGCACTCAAAATGAATATAGTCATGCTGTTCAGTCATGCAAAAGTTATCTCAGAGAAACTGGTTTGGCTTGTAAACGAAACATACCGGAAAATGGACTGCCCAATTACAGTCTAAAACAAAAGAAGGGAGATATGCTTGTTTTTCTTAGCTGGGTCCTTGCAAGATGCACTAGGACTGCCAAGAAGGGGAGTCTTGAGTGGAGAATCTTGACAGTGGGTTCCTAAAAATACACAAGGGACACAAATATATCCTTCGTAAAGCCCCCTTGGAGTCCTTCTCAGTTTGTCACTTACAGGTTTGTAGGTCAGGTCCCTAGAGGGTGTTTGATACTTCAGTCACTCAATAGGCATTTATTACATGCCTACTAAGTGCTTAAGTGTCAGGCCCTGAATTAAGTGCTGAGGATATAAAGGCAAAACAAAACAAAACAAACAAACCCAAAGCAAACAAACAAACAAAAATCCCTGTTTGGCCAAAGTCAGGGCTCCCATTCTATTTCAATCAAGGAACTTATTTGTACTTCATAAAGGTGTAATGGGGAAAGCATGTGGGTCCTTAGGATTCCTCTGTAAAGAATTATACTCTCAAGTAAGTCTTAATTAGGGATAAAAGAACAGGTTTATTCGATACAAGAGAAACTGGCCAGGAGGAAGGTTTAAAACACTTTCCTCCTCAGTTAGACTGGGGAGCCAGTCGATAGGGCCAAGATAGCATGGGTGAGATGTCCATTATTGGGTGGTGGGTTGGGAGTAGTCTGATAGTGGGCAGCTGCTCTGTCCTGGTGGGTTGCAAGCAGTCTCGTGGTACTCTTGTCTCTTCCTGGTGCAGTCATGACTAACAGGATTACCTCATCGAGGGGGGTGAGGAGGATTGGAGGATTGGAATGAAGGGTGCTGGTCCTGGAGCTAGCTCAGTCCAATCCAGGGGCTGCTTATCTCTCTGGGAGTATCTGTCCTTTGGTTTAGTTTCAAGGAGAAGGTTCCTTGATCTCAAGGGAAAACTCCTGGGGTTTCAAGGAAAAAATGCCTTGACCTCCCCAGACAACTTCTGGAGTAATAATATTATGATATTCCATAATATTCCCATAACAAAGGGATCAATGGGCAACTAGTTGACGTGGCCCTGAGCCTGGAGTTAGGAAGAACTGAGTTCAAATCCTGCCTTAAACACTTACTAGTTGTGTGACTCTGGGCAGGTCACTTAACCCTGTTTGCCTCAGTTTCCTCATTTGTAAAAGGAGCTGGAGAAGGAAATGGTAAACCAATCCAGTCATTTTACCAAGAAAGCCTCAAATGGGGTCATGAAGAGTCAGATAAGACTGAACTGACTGAATAACTACAAAGGGATCAAATGTCATGGATGGGTTTTTTTTGGTTTGTTTTTTTTTGCAGGGCAATGAGGGTTAAGTGACTTGCCCAGGGCCACACAGCTAGTGTCAAGTGTCTGAGGTCGCATTTGAACTCAGGTCCTCCTGAATCCAGGGCTGGTTGCTTTATCCACTGCGCCACCTAGCTGCCCCCTGGATGTTTGTTTTTTTAATTTAAGGAGGAAGGTCCTCAGATGACAGGCACTTAGTATTTCCTGAGCTAATACATGATTACAGGGAGACTTTAGAAAGTGATTTTTAAAAAATTATTTTTTCAATCTTTTAACAGTCTATGATTTCATTTGTGTGGGTGCAGATTGCAATCTTTCTATCCCCAGCTGACATACAGTAGGCTCTTAATAAATACTCTGATAGATCTTTTTTTGGGGGGGGCAGGGCAATGAGAGCCAAGTGACTTGCCCACGGTCACACAGCTAGTGTCAAGTATCTGAGGTCAGCTTTGAACTCAGGTCCTCCTGAATCCAGGGCTGGTGCTTTATCCACTGTGCCACCTAGCTGCCCCCTAGATTTATTATTATTATTTTTTTTTTGCATGCTTTTCCAATTGCTTCAAAGTATTTAAACTCTTCAGTGATTTAGGCTTCCAGCTATGTCTAGCCAGCTGAAATGCCCTCATTCAAATGTATTTTCTGAATTCCTTTTGTTTCCTTTAGTGTCAACTCCCTGAGCCCAGTCTACCATGTTGGGCTGAGCTATCCTTTTCAACTTCCATCGTATCTCTGGCCACAGTAAAAGGGCTTTGTGAAACTTCTGTGCAAGACTTGCGTTTGTGTGTGGGTATTCCCAGTAGGTTATGATGTAGGAGGCAAAAAGGAGTTAATAGAAAAACCTAAGATCCAGATATTGGCTCTGTGGGGACCAATTTTTAATTGGGGAGTGCTAGCCAAGCGGCTCGCCGCAATATTGGGGCAAGGAAGGAGACTGGCAGCCTCCCTCAAAACAGAACAAGATTTATTTTAACAAGAACGAACTTAAAAAAAAAAAAAACCACAAACAGGATCAGTAGGATCAAGGGAAAGGAAATAAAAATGGGGAAAGGGAAATGATAATACCTGAAAAATACCACCGCCCATGAATCAGCTGAAAATACGCAGCAGAACGCCTGTCGCTCTTCAACTTCCACCTAGAATGCCCAATTCTCCTCCCCCAAACCTAGAAACACCCCACACGGTCCCAGTCAATAGGATGGCCGCTCTGACAGTCACATGATTGCCCTCACTAGGCTTCCAATCATTATAATTTTGCTAGGCCAATGTAGGCGTCAGAGAGTGGTGATGACGTGAGGTGCCAGAGCCCTGGCAACGGCTACAACCAGTGGGTGGAGCACCGTGCGGTTTGCAGAGCCCCAGGCCAGTGCTCGCTGCCGAGGCATAAAAACCTCAAATAACAATTAATTCTTTACAGCTCCAAAAGGGAGTCAGACCTCAGTGAATGGATAACTTACAAGTCAAATGCTAGGTTCTTGTACCCACAGTGATCAGTATCCATAACGGACCAAAACAGGTCAGGTCAAAATAACAATAAAGGAAATGACAAGGCTATGGAAATTCTAAAGAAAAATTATTATATTTTGAAACTAGCCATGGGAATCAGAAAGAGACATGCGCAGAAAAGGCCAAATTTGTCCCCAGATTCACCTTATGATGTGTAAACCCCAAAAACGTACCTCCACTGAAAAAGGTACCCACCTGGAGGTTGGCTTAGGACCCCAGGAACTCCAAATTAGGACAGGCCCTCCCCTGTACCTCCCCAAGGTGGAGATTATTATAATGAGACTGATAATCAATTTATCCATACTATAAATATAATCGTCTTTCCTTTCCTTATTTGAGAGATACCTTTCCAATATTCTGGTTCTCTCCCCGTGGTCACCCTTAGTATTGCTGGATTGTATCTTTTTTTTGGGGGGGGGGGGTTAAGTGACTTGCCAGGGTCACACAGCTAGTAAGTGTCAAGTGTCTGAGGCCGGATTTGAACTCAGGTACTCCTGAATCCAAGGCCGGTGCTTTATCCACTGCACCACCTAGCCGCCCCTCACCCTTAGTATTGCAATAAAACTTGGGAAATTGAGTCACTGAGTCTTATAATTCTTTTGGGACAATTCATAATCCATCAGACCCCAAATTCTATCCCACATCCAGTGACAGACAGACAGAAAGATCCTATGGCTATCAAAATATCCAGAGCAAACTTTTTTATGGTGGCAAAGCATTGGGACAAAAAAGTGCTCATCGATTGGCTAATCATAGTGGCTGGTGGTTGGAGTTTTTAGGGTTAGCAGGAAAGCTAATTACTACCCTGGGCTGGTCCCCTCCCTCACATGGGTGGGGCCATTCTTTCCCTACTCTTCCTTTCAGCATACCAGGAGCATGGTTTTTCCCTTAGGATGTTCATTCTGCCTTTTATGGGGGGATTGTAATTCCCTTGAACCTGATCTAAGAGAAAACAATGGGGAAAGGATTTATCCAAGACCGCAGCAGTCCTTTGTTCATTAGCTTCTGGTGGCTTTTATTTAGGTATTGTGACCACCATTAACAATGGGGGCGGGGAGGAAGGGGGTGCAGCTAGGTGGCCAAATGGATAAAGCACCAGCCCTGGATTCAGGAGGACCTGAGTTCAAATTTGACTTCTGACACTTGACACTTACTAGCTGTGTGACCCTGGGCAAGTCACTTAACCCCCATTGCCCCACAAACAAACAAACAAACAATAGCAAGAGGAGGGGACCTTGTTCCTCTTCTTGCTTTTACAAAATCCCATTTTAGCTTGAGAATATTGCTTATTTATTCAATTCTTGTGTAATTCAGCTTCCCTTTCCTTCTAGGATGAAAGGAGGGAGAGTCTGTTTTTTCAGGCACAGATACAGTCCCTCAGCTGCTAGACCCTTGTGTAGACAGGTGTTGGAGAATTTATTATGTTCCCTTCATTTCTTTTTTTTTGTTTGTTTGTTTGTTTGTTTTCCCTTTGGTGAGGCAATTGGGGTTAAGTGACTTGCCCAGGGTCACATAGCTAGTAAGTGTTAAGTGTCTGAGGCCGGATTTGAACTCAGGTCCTCCTGAATCCAGGGTCAGTGCTCTATCCACTGTGCCACCTAGCTGCCCCTCCCTTCATTTCTAATGCCTTGCTACCTGTGAAAGTAATAGAATATTACTGGCCCATAAAAAAATGAATATGAATAATTAGAGAATCTTGAAGACTTTTAAGAACTGATGGGGGGGGCAGCTAGGTGGCACAGTGGATAGAGCACTGACCCTGGATTCAGGAGGACCTGAGTTCAAATTTGACCTCAGACACTTAACACTGACTAGCTGTGTGACCCTGGGCAAGTCACTTAACCCCAATAGCCTCACCAAAAAAAAAAAAAAAAGGAAGAAAGAAAGGAGGAAAGAAAGAACTGATGAGGAGTGATGTAAGCAGAACCAGGAGAACAGGGGGTACAATGTCTACAACAATGTAAATGAAAAGAACAACAGAACAAAACTGAACACTGTAAAATCAGACCTCCCCCAGTAGATTGCAGGTTCCTTGAGGGCAGAGATTGTCTTTTGCCTCTTTCTGTAACCCCACCTTTTAGCATAATGCCTGACACATAGTAGGTACTAAACCTGGTTCTGGAGAAGAGTTCAGAAAATGCAGAAATGGGAAGTGGGGCTATGGCTGTGGAGCTTTACTTTTATTGTCAGATACCTGTCATTGTCTTGTTTGGTTGTGTATGTGTGGGTTGGGGGGAGAAGTGGTGATTCTTTGGTATTCCTCAATAAAGAATTACACTCTTACACACAGGCCAATTAGAATTAAAATAGTCTTTTATTTGGAGCTAAGGAAAGTGACCTTGTGGGAAGTCAAAGACTTCACCCCTCAGGGAGAAGGGCTTAGAAACATACTCTTCCAACAGAGGGAAGGCAAAAGCTTTCTTTCTTTTTTTTTTTAGTGAGGCAATTGGGGTTAAGTGACCTGCCCAGGGTCACACAGCTAGTAAGTGTCAAGTGTCTGAGGCTGGATTTGAACTCAGGTACTCCTGACTCCAGGGCCAGTTTTCTATCCACTGCGCCACCTAGCTGCTCCAGGAAAAAGCTTTTATAGAGGATAGATGAGATGTCCACTTGAAAACTGGAAAGTTCCCTTTTTTGGGTGGAGTGAGGAAAGCCTGGATGCTTTTCATATTCCTGAGAGTCCAGGGGGACTTTTTTGAAATGATGGTCCTGACCTTTGGGGTTATCTCTGTCTCCTAGCTAGGTTAGGTAGTAGCCATGCCTAAGCCTAATTGACTTTCCTGTTATAGGATTTTATCTCCCCTTACTTCTTAGGTGTGTCTGTTCTGATATCTAATTGGTCAGTCTAAACTTTAATAGTCCCTTGATTCCTCGATAAGTATTTCCTGTTATCTGGTCATCTTTGGTTTTGCTTCTCACAGGAGAAACTTAGTCTGATTTATCCTAAGCCCCATGTCAGTTGTGCTGAGCTGCTTTTTTTCTCTTTCTTTTCTTTCTTTTTTTTTTTTGTTGCTGGGCAATGAGGGTTAAGTGACTTGCCCAGGGTCACACAGCTAGTGTCAAGTGTCTGAGGCCAGATTTGAACTCAAGTCCTCCTGAATCCAGGACCAGTGCTTATCCACTGCACCACCTAGCTGCCCCCTCTCTTTCTTTTCTAAACTTTGTTACAAGGCTAGAAGAGGGGGCAGGAATATATTCAGAGATAAATGTGAGCTGAGTATAAAAAACACCCATACAAAATGAAAATGATAATAATTTAAAAGACTGATAGATTTGGGTGGAGCTGGTGACCTCTGTCCTGTATTCTTGCAGGGAGGCCCAAATTGTTCCTCTCCTACTAATGAGCTGATGTCCCAGATCCCTTCTAATTCTGAAATACTGGAAACTCATGGATTCATGCCTTCTGAGAGAAGACTGATGGGGACTGGGGAGGGTTCCCTAGCCTGTGACTGCAAGAAGTCTCTTCCACCTTGAGGGTTTAGTTATGTTTTCAATAGTGTAGAGATATGGGTTGTTATCAGTGGACTTTCCCTTCCCTATCAAAGATCACAGCAGCTCTATGGCTCCATCTCTCCATCAAACCCAAATAATGCTGTCCCTCAAACGGAACAATCTCCCTCCTCATCCCAGCCTCCTTCCTAGTGTCCCTGGCTCCGTATAAGTCACAGCTAAAGTTTCACCTCCTACAAGAAGCCTTTGCCAGCCCTCCTTAACCTCAGCACCTGTCCACAGCTGATTAGCTCCTGTATGCATTTTGTTTCTATATAGTTGTTTGACCATTAGAGTGTGAGGTCCTGGGCAGCTAGGTGGCACAGTGGATAAAACACCGGACCTAGATTCAGGAGGACCTGAGTTCAAATCTGGCCTCAGACACTTGACGCTTATTAGCTGTGTGACCCTGGGCAAGTCACTTAACCCTTATTGTCCCACCAAAAAAAGGGAAAAAAAATGAAAGGAATATAGATTGTGAGGTCCTTGAGAGCAGGCACTGGCATTTTTGCTTTTCTTTGCATACCCAGCATTTAGTTCCGCACTTGGCATATAGTAGGTGCTTAATAAATGCTAGTTGACTGACTAACTGACATAGACAATCTTACAGAGTTTATCCTGGTTTATAAATTTGCTGTTGTGCAGCCAGCTTTGAGGGGAGCCTTTCTGATCTTGGCTAGGCTAATCATAAGACAAAAACGTAGTATTTCTTGAGCCAGTGCATGATTGCATGGAGCTTTTAGGAAATACAAAACAAAATAAATCTTTTTCTTCAACATTTCAAGGAGCTATGATTTCATTGGTGTGGGTTCTCCCTCTGCCAATGCAGATTGCAAGATCTATTATCTATTATTATCACTTAGCAGACAGTCTCTGGGCATGTATGTGTCTGGAAAATTCAATACCTTCCAGACACCATGGGGATGGAGCCCTTCTGATGATGGAGAAATCTATCCTCAGAAAACAGACAAACCTGGACTTGAGGCCTCTCCAGCTGCTTATACTTGTCATGGTTTGCAGTCCACACTAGTCTAGCCTGTAAGAACCCAGGGTCTGCTCCATGATAAAACACCAGAGAAGGACCTGAATGGAAAATGTGGTCTTTTTGTTTTGTTTTTGTGTTTTCTGTGGGGCAATGAGAGTTAAGTGACTTGCTCAGGGTCACACAGCTAGTAAGTATCAAGTGTCTGAGGCTGCATTTGAACTCAGGTCCTCCTGAATCCAGGGCTGGTGCTTTATCCTGTGGTAAAAAAGGTTTTTTTTAGCACATTTGTATTTCTACTTTCCTATTTCCCTAATCGGTATCACCTGTTTGTTGTCTAAACAATAAAGGCTAATCCCTCACTGATTAAAACTCAGAGGCTTCTTTTCTTAGTGGTCTGGGAGATATATAAGGGAAAAAGTTAAAGGAGAGTTTAATGCTCTTATATCCAATTTTTTTTTTTTTGGTGGGGCAATGGGGGTTAAGTGACTTGCCCAAGGTCACGCAGCTAGTAAGTGTCAAGAGTCTGAGGCCGGATTTGAACTCAGGAACTCCTGAATCCAGGGCCGGTGCTTTATCCACTGCGCCACCTAGCCGCCCCCTCTTATATCCAATTTTAAATCTCACAATCCACTGTGCCACCTAGCTGCCCCCAAAGAATGTGGTCTTAAAGAAGAAGCCTCCCCCCCACACACACCAATCCCCACTTCCAATCCTCCATTACAAGACAATGGGTATCGAAATGGCAAATGGGCTCCCTTCTTGGTTTGGCCTTTTATGGATTGTGGCTTGAGCATTAGGGATGGTAGAAAAGAGCTACTTGGGAACATTCCATCTCAATTCTAACTAAGTAATCTTGACTAGGAGTCACACAGGGTGTAAGTGGGGCATAGAGAGAGGAACGCATGCCTTCTACGGCTTGGCCATTTCAATCTCTGAAGTCTCTCAGCTCAGAAAAGAAATCAACAAAATCAGACCAACAGACCCTTTAAACAGCCTCCGGGCAGTTATCCTAAGAGACTGGCTGGAGATAAACTCGTTTCAGGGTTAATTTTTCTTCTGGCAGAACCAATTCATTCCCCGTCTTCAGAAGCTGATCTTTTCCATTTGGTTCAAAATTGGATTTGGGCGGCCAGGGACATTGGATGTCAGTCTCCTTAATGTAGTGTCAGAATGAAGACAAGAGAAGATAAAAACTCAGTTGCACTTGCAGAATAGCCTTTCTCCTGGATGTAATTTGGGCTCTCGATTTCTCTTGCACGTTATTACAGAGTTGGCTCTCCCTGTCCTTAGTCACATTAGAGGACGGGGTTTGATCATGCTAAATGTGTTGCCTCTGTTGTCTGTTAGCAATGTTCTCTCAGAGTTTCTGGACAGGCAGGGGCTCTCCCTGGACTCTTCGCTGACAGGTTTGGCAAGAGGATCCTTCTGCATCAGATAGAAGGGTGGCAGGTGTGAGGGAAGCATTCATTCAAGAGGGCCCAGGACATTTCTGCTGCTCCGCTTTCTTCTGGGAGCCTGTGGTCAACAGCACAGCAAAGGCCTGATGTCACCTGTCTGCAGAAGATGAATGAGAGAGATGCCTGATGATGCTCACAGAATACAGCGTGTGGCTTAAAGCTTGGGAAATGACTTACAAATGTAATTGAAGAGGAATAGAAAACTTGTTTATGACCGAATGGGTGTAATTTTCTCTGCTGGCTAGTTACATTTCTGGCAAGTCATCTGGAAACACAGACAGAATTAGGGTGCTGAATCGGATATATATTTTTTGGATGTGGCTAAATGTAGGAATTCATTTTGTTTGATTATGCATATTTGTTAAAAGTGTTTGTTTTCCAATAAGGGAGTAGGGAAAGTAAAATGTAAAAAAAAGTAGATTTTTATTCATTGAAAACATTAATATAATTTTTAAAAAAAGTCATTTGTGAGGGCGGCTAGGTGGCACAGTGGATAGAGCACTAACTCTGGATTCAGGAGGACCTGAGTTCAAATCTGGCCTCAGACACTTGACACTTACTAGCTGTATGACCCTGGGCACATCACTTAAGCCTCATTGCCCTGCCTAAAAAAAAAAAAAGTCATTTGTAAAGGAAATATCTATTAATCAAATTATATTGTCCTGTTGACATAAATTATAAAATAAGAAATATATTCGTTCAGTTCAGTTAAATTCAGGGTGCATTTATTAAGCATCTATCTTTCCCCCTAAATCCTCCCCCCACTCCTGTCTTTCCTATTACAGTAGGAGGCAACACCATCCTTTAGGCTCCCCACCTAGTAGTCATCCTGGATTCCTCTCTATCTCTCACACTCCATATCAAAGCTGTTACCAAGGTTTGTTGATTTTACCTTTGCAACATTTCTCAAATTCACCCTTTTCTCTCTTCTGACATTTGTACCCCTCTGGTGCAGGCCCTAATCAGCTCACAATTGTACTATTGCAATATCCTATTGGTAGGTCTGTTTGCCTCAAGTCTCTCCTCTGACTCCAAATCATCCTCCATTCAGCCCAAAATGATTTTCCCTTCTTTCTTTCTTTCTTTCTTTTTTTTTTTTTTGTGTGAAACAATTGGGGTTAAATGACTTGCCCAGGGTCACACAGTCAAGTGTCTGAGGCTGGATTTGAACTCAGGTCCTCCTGACTCCAGGGCCAGTGTTCTATCCACTGCACCACCTAGCTGCCCCAAAATGATTTTCCTAATGTGCAATTCTGGCCATGGCACACCCTACTCAATAAACTTTTGTGGCTCCTACTGCCTCCAGGATCAAACACAAAATGCTCTGTTTAGTATTCAAAGCCCTTCATATCCCATTCCCCTCCTTCACTTCCAGTCTCCTTACACTGTTCTGTCCAACACATACTTTTTTTCTTTTTTGGGGCAATGAGGGTTAAAGTAACTTGCCCAGGGTCACACAGCTAGTAAGTGTCTGAGGCTGGATTTGAACTCAGGCCCTCCTGAATCCAGGGCCAGTGCTTTATCCACTGCAGCGCCACCTAGCTGCCCCCCAACATATACTCTTGTATCCAGTGTCACTGGCCTTCAGGTTGTCCCATGAACACTCTCTGGATGTTCCTCATGCCTGGTACTCTCTTCTTCCTCCAACTACTGAACTCCCCTACCTTCCTTCCTTCCTTTCTTAGTCCCAACTAAAACCTTACCTTCCATAGGAAGCCTTTCCCAATGCCTCTTTTTTTTTTTTTTTTTTTTAGTGAGGCAATTGGGGTTAAGTGACTTGCCCAGAGTCACACAGCTAGTAAGTGTTAAGTGTCTGAGGCCAGATTTGAACTCACGTCCTCCTGACTCCAGGACTGGTGCTCTATCCACTGCGCCACCTAGCTGCCCCATCCCAATGGCTCTTAATTCCAGTGCCTTTCTTCTACTAATTATTTATCTTGCTTATAGCTTATTTGTACATATTTGTTTGTATGCTATCTCCCCTCATATAACTGTAAGTTCCCTGAGGGAAGGAACTATCTTTTGCCTCTTTTTGTAGCCAAAGTGCTTATCATAGTGCTTATCACATAGTAGGTGCTTAATCAATTTATTGCTTGATTGATTATAGGGTGGAGGCATAAGATGGTAGAAAGAACTCTAGAATCAGAGGACTTCCTTTTACTGCCAGTTACCACCTCTGTCACCTTGGTCAAGTACGTTTACCTCAATGGGTCTTAGTTTCTTCATTTGCAAAATGAGGTTTAGATTAGATTGTCCAGCCTGATTATCTGAGGTCCAGTCCCATTCAGCTCTAGATGTAAAATACTGTATTCTAGACCCTGGGTTGATAAAAGCAAAATAGTCCCTGCCCTTACCTGGGGGTGGGGGGGTGGGAATTGATCTAAAACAAATCTCTGACATTCCAGTGTTGCTTTTACTGAAGTATTCTTCCAGTGTTTCCTAGTGGTCTCACACATAGTCCAGTGGAAGGCAAACTCTAAAAACCTTGTATTAAGGACCTACTATGTATCAGGTATAGGCTAGGAAGGAAGGAAAGAAGCATTTATCAAACCTCACTGTGGGCCAGGCACTCTGCTAAGTGCTAAGGATATCAGCAGAAAGACATCCTCTGCCCTCTGGTAGCTTACATTTTTGTTTGGTTTGGTTTGGTTTGGTGAGGCAATTGGTGTCACACAGCTAGTAAGTGTCAAGGGTCTGAGGCCAGATTTGAACTCAGGTCCTCCTGAATCCAGGGCCGGTGCTCTATCCACTGCGCCACCCAGCTGCCTCTGGTAGCTTACATTTTAATATCAGAAGATAACATACAAAATGAAGCTGAAAGAGGTTGGGTGGAAATGAATGGTTTTGAAATCCAGAGGAAGTCAGGATCAAGAGAATGAAAGTCAGCCTATCCACAAAATGGCAGTTCGTGGAGGAGCCCACCAATGGGAGGAGGGGTGGGCCTCGCAGAGGGATATTCCACAGTGAATGAGTCCCTGGTACCAACAGGGTAGTTTGCACTGCCAGAGAGAAGCCCTAGAGGGAGGAAAGTTCCCACAGGAATCACCTTGTAGAGGGGGCATGGCTTGGAAGTCAGAAATTGATTAGGGAAGAAGAATGAAAGGAAAAAAAAGAAACAGTCCTACCCTCAATAAACTTACATTTTATGGAAATACCAACATCACTGAAACCACATATAATTAAATAAACATAAGGTACAGAATGATCAGAAGGGAGATTGAGAAAAATCATCCCAGTAAACAAAGCCAAAGGTAATGGAGTGTAAGAAATGCAGCTAGGGGCAGCTAGGTGGCACAGTGGATAGAGCACTGACCCTGGAGTCAGGAGGACTTGAGTTCAAATCTGGTCTCAGACACTTGACACTTACTAGCTGTGTGACCCTGGGCAAGTCACTTAACCTCAATTGCCTCACTAAAACAAACAAACAAACAAATGCAGCTAGGTGGCGCCATAGTGCATAGAGTGCCAGACCTGGAGTCAGGAAGACTCATCTTCCTGAGTTCAAATCTGGTCTCAGACACTTACTAGCTGTGTGACCCTGAGCAAGTCAGTTAACCTTGTTTGCTCTGTTTCCTCATCTGTCAAATGAGCTGGAGAAGGAAATGTCAAACCATTTCTGTGTCTTTGCTAAGAATACCTCAAATGAAAAAAAAAAACAAAAACCCTCAAATAGGGTCACAAAGAGTCAGACACAACTGAACAAAAAAAAAATGCACAGGCTGATTCAGGAGACACCAATCATTTCATTTGTATTAATACATTTGTTTATATTATATGCAATTATTGTATAATAATTTTTGTATTATATGTAATGATACATTGTATTGAGTTTTTCAGTCTTTTGATTTTGTGAAGATTTCTTTTCTCTCATTGATTAAGATATAAATGGTTCAAATCTCAGAGTGGGAGATTTACCCGGTGTTTGGTTCAATTTGTTGGATGAGGGTAGAACTTTGAGTTCAATCTGATAAGATGAAATTTAAAAGGAATAAATGGAAAGATGTCCCTGGGGTCAAAAAATCAATTGCACCAATGTGTGATGGAGGCTTGGAGGCAGGCTAGGTGGCATTTCATCACAAAAAGATCTGGCAGTTTTTGGCGGATGTTAAACTCAATATGAATCAACAGTGAGATATGGTGGCCAAGACTGGTGGTGATGTGAGATCTCATGCTTCATTGCTGCATTAAGAGAGGCACAATGTCCAAGACTATGGAAATGATGATCAATTTGAAACAGCTAGGTTGCACAGTGGTTAGAACTCTGGTCCTAGAGGCAGGATCCTAGACCTGAGTTCAAATCCATCCCTAGACACTTTTCAGCTGTATGATTCTGGGCAACTGAATAATGGAGATAATGATAGCATCTACCTCATGGGGGTTTTGCAAGGATTAAATGAGATAATATTTATAAAAAGCACTTGGCACAGTAACTGATATATAGTAGGTGCTTAGTAAAGGCTATTCCTACCTTGTGCTTTGGTGAGAATACATCTGCAGTATTGTGGAGATATCTCTTGGGGCACCATCCAAAGGAATGTAATGAGACCCTAAAAGGACTTGTTTCAGAAATGGGGGACATTTAACCTAATGAGATCTCACCACCAATCTTGGAATCACCATGTACCTATCTCCAAGCATTTGAAGGCCTAACAAGTAGAAAAGGGATTTGATTTGCTGTGTTTGGTGCAATAAAGCACAGCTAGGAGTAGGGAGGGCTAGTCCCCATCCTTTGTGACTTCTCTGTAGCATTTCTCACCATTAAGTACCTCTCAGTCTTATATACCCTCTCCTGGATGCGTTTATGTGACGCCATTTTCTCTGTTTTCCTATTTCTTCTCAGTGTACTTTGCTAGATTATATCCCATGCCCTACACCTTAACTTTGGGTTTCTCCTGTGCTTCTCTCTTCTCTTTCTTCCCCATCACTCTTTTTTTTTTTTGAGATTTAGAATAGAATTTTATTTTCCATAATATATATAAAAACAAAATTTTAACATCAATTTTTAAAAAACTTTGTGTTCCAACTTCTCTTCCCCCTCCATTCCCACTCCCCACCCACAAGAACTCAAGCAATTAAAAATAAGTTATGAACTTATTTTGGATACTATCTTCCACATCACTCTTGATGATTTCTCTAGGAATCACAGCATCTCAGAACTTCAATGGAGGGGAACCAGCTATCTAGTCCTGCAAACCAACGATTAAGCATTTACTCTCCGAGAGAGCTTGGCACAATCACTTAACCTCCTTGGGACTCAGCTGGAAAATAAGGGGGTTGGACTAGATCACTTCTGAGGTCCCTTCTAGCTCTAAATCTAGGACTGTATGATCCTGTACAAGGATCTTTGTACAAGGCATTTTTCTAGGCAATGAAAATCCAAAGTCAAAATGAAAAAAATAATAACCCCCATTCTCAAGGTGCTTTCATTCTTCTGGGGTGATACAACATGTAGGGAATTGGTCATGTCCTTTAGGACCTTAAAGTCCCCCAGAAAAGTGGCATCCTTCATGATTTCTTTGTATCTTACTTTCATATGTTAATTTGTGTTTTGTTTTTTTTTTGTGGGGCAATGAGGATTAAGTGACTTGCTCAGGGTCACACAGCCAGTAAGTATCAAGTGTCTGAGGCCGGATTTGAACTCAGGTCCAGGGCTGGTGCTTTATCCACTGCACCACCTAGCTGCCCCCCTGGAATAATTTTATTATTATTATTATTATTTTTTTTTTTTGGTGAGACAATTTGGGTTAAGTGGCTTGCTCAGGGTTACACAGCTAGTAAGTGTTAAGTGTCTGAAGCTGGATTTGAACTCAGGTCCTCCTGACTTCAGGGCCAGTGCTCTATCCACTGTGCTACCTAGCTGCCCCCCTGGACTAATTTTTTAACTCAGGAAAAGCAAAGTTTCCTTCTTGTTCAGACATCTGAAGGGTGATAGTTTGGTGCAGTGGGTGAATCTTCTATATGCTTGGTCACTTTGGGAATGACAAATCAATCTTCTTATTGGCCATTGGATGGGAATAGCCACTAACTCAATGGTTCTTTACAAAGGAGGGACCCAACCTTTAGTCATTTCCTTTCCTTTCAGTCCCAGATTGTGTCAGGATTGTTTGAGCCTCTATGTGAGGAGTTTGGGGCTAAGGGAAGAGTCTGCCCTTCTCCCCACTCTGGATACTTGCAAGTGGCAGCCAAGCCAGACTCTTAGCAAGGTGAACTGAGCCTGCATCTTGAGGCTGTTGGCTGTCAAGTCTGCTGTGTGTTTCCTTTCCTGACTACAAGTGATTGATAGTGATTTCAAGATGAATGTGTCAGTCCTGGAGGGAATCTTCTGAGTTCAAGAGGTTGGAGATCTTGGTTTCTTGGTTGGAGTTGGTTCATGATGGCAGAGAGGGTTTCTATATTGGAGAAGTTGGTCATCAATAGGATGATATGCCCAAGCCCAAGCCCTGCTGGGTATCCAGAAGATATGGACTTTGAAGTCAGTCATTTCCAATAATGACATATTTAGATCTTAACCATTCATTTACTTAGCAATAGGGCAAAAGAAATAATATCACAGGTTGTTGCTGTTCACTCTTTTTTCAGTCCTGTCTGACTCTTCATGACCCCCGTTGGGGTTTTCTTGACAAAGATAGTGGAGTGGTTTGCCATTTCCTTTTCCTGATCATTTTATAGATAAGAAAAGAGAGGCAAGCAGGCTTAAATTGCATGCACAGGGTCACACAGTAAGTGTCTGAGCCCAGATTTGACCTTAAGAACATGAATCTTCCCAACTCCACTCACTATGCCACCTAGTTTTCTAAATATCAGAGGTACTCACACAAATGAAGGAATAATAAATACATCACAATTCACACATAAACTTGGTTCATAATTTCCCGCTAATGCACTTGGTATTTGTTGGGGAGAATAGGCACATACTTACAGAAACCTAGAACAAAAAAGAAAACCCATTTGTTCAGAGTAATTTGAAACTCTAGAATGCAATCTATGATGTCATTGGACCATTCAGAAACATTCGTACCTTGGGGCAGCTAGGTGGCACAGTGGATAGAGCACCAGCCTTGGAGTCAGGAGGACCTGAGTTCAAATCCAGCCTAAAACACTTGACACTTACTAGCTGTGTGACCCTGGGCCAGTCACTTAACCCCAATTGCCTCACACACACACACAAAAAAAAAAGAAAGAAAGAAAGAAAGATTTATACCACACAAAGCTACTTCTGTCCTAACTATTTTTCTGCTGGTCCTCACTTTTCTTTAGCTAGACAAATCTATTCTCAAACCCCCTACAACCTCTTTTTTTTTTTAAATAGAATTTTATTTTCCAAAATATATGTAAAAACAAATTTTAACATCAATTTTAAAAAAAATTGTGGTCCAACTTCTCTTCCTCCTCCATTCTCACTCCCCACCCACTAGAACTCAAGCATTTCAAAATAAGTTATACATGAGTAGTCATGGGAAACATTCCCATATTAGCTAGGTTGCGAAAGAAAACAGTCAAAAAACTCCCCAAACTTCAGACTGAGGAATTGTCAAAGAGAAAAAAAAATTTTTTTTAAATGTGTTTCCAGGGGCAGCTAGGTAGCGCAGTAGACAGAGCACCGGCCCTGGAACCAGGAGCACCCGAGCCCAAATCCGGCCTCAGACACTCAACATCCACCAGCCGTGTGAACCCGGGCAAGCCACCCAACCCCAATTACCTCACAAAAAGAAAAGAAAAGAAAAGAAAAAAAAATGTGTTTCCATCTATTTTCAGATACTCTCACTTCTTTCTCTGTAGATGGGTTGTCATTTTCATAAGTCCTTCAGGGTTATATTGGATCATTGCCTTGCTGAAAATAACCACATGCTTCCCAGCAGATCATCTTACACTATTGCTGTTATTTTGTATACAGTACATTTCACTCTACTTCAGTTCATGTAGGTCTTTCCAGGTTTTTCTGATAGTATCCTGTTCATCATAACCTAAATAAAGTACCTTAAACTTGACAAAGAATTTTCTTCATATTAGCCCAGCAAAGTAGGTACCATACATTTTGCCATTATATTCAATCATCATAACTATTTCCCTCCATCCTGTTCCCTTCCCATGATATTTACTCTATTTTCTATCTTCTTTTAAACTATTCCTCCTCAAAAGTGTTTTACTCCTGACTGTCCCCTCCCCTACTCTGCACTCCCTTTTTTTCACCCTTCCTTCCTTATCCTCTTCCCCTCATACTTTTCTGTAGGGTTTAAATAGATTACTCCTCCCAACTGGGTGTGCATGTTATTCCCTCCATGAGCCAACTCTGATGAGTTTAAGGTCTTTGAGCTAATTCTGTGTTCCAAATTTTCTTCCTCCCTCTCTCCTCAACCCTCCCTCTGAAACCAAGCAATTCAATATGTCATACTTGGGCAGTTATGCAGAACATCTTTACCTTCCTCAAAAGTATTTTGCTTTTTACTGCTCTCTCCCCCAATCTGCCCTTCCCTCCTTCCCCTCTCCCCCCCCCTTATCTTCCTCCCCCCCTCAGGGCAAAAATATATTACTATACCCATATGAGTATGTATGTTAGTCCTTCTTTGAGTCAATTCTGATGATATTAAGATTCACTCACTCCCCAATTCCTTCCCCCTCTTCCCCTCCCCTCCATAAGCTTTTTTCTTGTTTCCTTCATGTGAACAACCTCTCTCCAGACCATCTCTCCCCTTCCCCCTCCCCCAGTCTATTTCTTCTACACCTCAACCCTATTTTAAGGATGTCATTATGGGTTAGTTAGGTGGCACAGTGGACAATGCACCAGCCCTGGACCCAGGAGGCCCCAAGCCCAAATCCGGCCCCAGACATAAGACAACCCACAAAGAACTAAACATAACATCCCTTCGTATTCAGTTCAGACCTGTGTCCTCTGTTTAATCCTTACTGAGATAGTTCTTATGAGTTTGAAGTATTATCTTCCCATGTAGGAATATAAATAGTTTGATCTTTTAATATTCCTCATGAAGTCTTTTTCCTGTTTATCTTTTTATGCTTCTCCAGGGTCTTGTATTTGAAAGTCAAATTTTCTATTCAGTTCAGGTCTTTTCATAACAAATGCCTGAAAGTCTTCTTTCTCCTTGAAATTCCATGTTTGCCTCTGAAAGATGATGCTTAGTTTTGCTGGGTACGTGATTTTTGGCTGTAGTCCCAGTTCCTTTGCCCTCTGGAATATCATATTCCATGCCCTCCGGTCCTTTAATGTAGAAGCTGCTAGATCTTGCTTTATCCTTATTGGAGCTCCACAGTATTTAAATTCCTTTTTTCTAGCTGCTACAAGCTCTTTTAATGACAACAACTGCCCTTAAAAGGGGGTTGGAAAAACGTTAATCTTTTAAATCAGATCTACAAACCTCATTAGGCTGGCTATCTCTGAGCCATATAGACCACATCAGCCAGCTCTTCTCTCACCATCTTCCAGCTGGTGTTCAAGAGCTCAGGCCAACTCTGTGGGCAAGGCAAACCAATCCAGCCATCTTTTCATTCACCTGTCTGTTTCCAAATAGACCTCCATATAGTTTCCTATACTGTGTAAGTAATTGTACTTTCCCCCTTCTGCTTTTCTCTCTCAAACCAGAGAGGGCAGCAGAGAGCAACAGGTGCTTCTTTAAGGCATCACCTGTTGAGTGGCTTTGAAGGGCAGGTGTGACTGAAACTTTCTTCCAAATGAGTAACTGCTGCTTCTTCCTACAAACAGCTCCTACTGAGCTGCTGTTTAACTTCATGCTGAGTCTTTCCTTTCCCAACAAATTCTTCATTCTCTTAACCACAATACCTACCAACTAATTCGATGGCTTAATCAGAGTCTCCTGGTACTCATCTTTCACTTAGCAAGTTAAAAATAAACAAAATCCCCCTATGAAATCAACAGCCCTTATTTAATCACACCTTCGTGTCTAAGCTGTAATATGATTTTTCATTTTTCATGTTTTGCTCCCTTAAGTTTTTTGTTTTGTTTTGTTTTTGTTTTGGTGAGGCAATTGGGGTTAAGTGATTTACCCAGGGTCACACAGGTAGTAAGTATTAAGTGTCTGAGGCCAGATTTGAACTCAGGTCCTCCTGACTCCAGGGCCAGTGCTCCATCCACTGTGCCACCTAGCTGCCCCCTCCCTTAAGTTTTGCTTTTGTTTTTTTGTTGTTTTTTTGCAGGCAATGGGGCTTAAGTGACTTGCCCAGGGTCACACAGCTAGTAAGTGTCAAGTGTCTGAGGCCGGATTTGAACTCAGATACTCCTGAATTCAGGGCTGGTGCTTTAACCACTGCGCCATCCAGCTGCCCCCCCACTTAAGTTTTAAAACAGTTACATACAAATGAGCCGAGGGAACATAAAATCCTTCAACACCAGTTACCAGTTCTTAGAATGGTCCACTATCACATCCTATGTTCTTGGAAACTGCTTTTTTCTTATTCGCCCATTATCAGTTTTTAATAAATAAAAGTTATTTCTCTGCCCCTTTAAAACATCAAACTGTATACATATAAAAGGGGTATTGCTTTGTATGAGTTACAGTGATTTAATCCTTTATATTTATGCCATGGTTCATTTTCTGCTCCTTATTGCTCGCAAACCATGTGAAAACTGAATTTCTTTCCACATGGATTTTAGCTGCTTTTATTAAACCAAAGTTCTTTTTAAATTTATTTTCAGCACCAAACTGTTCACCTTTAGTAGAGATAATACCTCACTTTCTTTATCAGTTGATTTTATTCTATTTTCTTTACACAAAATTATTTTTCCCCACCTTTTCAGTGCCAAACTGCTCCATATGAAAGGATAGTACCTTAAACATACTTGTATGTATTTTCTTATCATTAGAATATAAGGGCAGAGAGTATTTCATTTTTGTCATTGTATCTCCAACATTCAGCTCAGAGCTTTGCACATGCTTATTGATTAACTGGTAAAGGGCTCCAACTCCCTTTGTCCTTTTGATTATTGTTTTATTCAAATACCTTGGCTCCCTCGGAATCACCCTGAGGTTCTTGGCAAGGATGGCTTCCTGACTCTCTCACCTGTGCTGCTTCATCTCTCAGAACCAGGATAAAGATTGAACTCTGGGGTAGAGGAAAGCATCTAGTAATACTTCTCTTATGATAATAGATGAAGTTAACATAGTTGGTTAACTAGTACAACATCCCTCCTTTTACAAATGGGGAGATGGACCCAGAGATGCATCCAAGTCACCTGTCCAAGGTCACACAAGTAGTAAGTGGCAGAGGTGGGATTTGAACCTGGATCCCTCTGACTTCGTATGGATTGCTTGTTTCAATACTGTGTGCTGCCTCTCTGCCTTCATTAACCCACATCAGGATACTGTGTTCAGTTATGATCACTACTTTGTTTGTTTGTTTTTTGCAGGGCAATGAGGAGTAAATGACTTGCCCAGGGTCACACAACTAGTAAGTGTCAAGTGTCTGAGGGTGGATTTGAACTCAGGTCCCCCTGAATCCAGGGCCAGTCCTTTATCAACTTCACCTAGCTGCCAGATCACAACGTTTTAAGAGAAAACATCAACAAACTAGGGAACATCCAGAGAAAGATGGTCAGGAAGGTAATAGGACCGAAAACCACGTCATGATCCTATGAGATACTGAGTTCTTTGTCACTGGAAGAGTCCAAGCAAAGGCAAAATGGGTACCTGTCAAGGGTCCTATAGAAGGGAATCAGGCATGGGCTGTGAGGTGCACTAGGTATCCTCAAGGATCTCTTAGGATTCAATGATTTTACAAAATCTATAACGAATGGGCAATGGAATCACTAAAGTCCTCTTCCTAAATATGGTCCAGGTAGCCATTCTGCATTTGATGGAGTCTGCATGTAGATTGAAGCATACTTTTTGCATGTGTGTGTGTGTGTGTATGTGTGCCAATGAGGGTTAAGTGACTTGCCCAGGGTCCCACAGCTAGTAAGTGTCAAGTATCTGAGGCTGGATTTGAGCTCAGGTCCTCCTGAATCCAGGGTCGGTGCTTTATCCACTGCACCACTTAGCCCCCCCTTGAAGCATACTTTAAAAAAACAAAACAAAACAACCAACAAAAACTTTATTTTTCTTAGATTTTTCTTTTGTTGTGTTTTCTTTCACAATATGACTAATATGGAAATATATTTTACATGACTGCACATGTATAACTTATATCAGATTGCTTGTCTTCTTGTTGTTGTTTTTTTTAATTTTTAAAAAATTTTGAACTTTTTTTGCTTGCCTTCTTAATGAAAGGAGAAGGGAGGGAGAGAATTTGAAGCCCAAATTGAAAAAACCCAATTGTTAAAAATTATTTTTATATGAAATTGGGGAAAATAAAATTTTAAATTAAAAAAAAAGAAAAACATTTCCCCCCACAAACACCAATGAATATTGAATAGGCCAACAAAATTTGTTGGTATTACTTCTCTAATAGGTTGGTCTCAGTGAATGGATGTCATGTTTGATCTGGGGAACTAAATCTTCCAGAAGCCTTTGTGTGACATCAATTTTCAGGGTACTGATTTAGAAAACAATAAAAATTTTGCCAGGGAGGTGGGAAAGATGTAGGAGAATGGCAACCTGGAAAGACTAGAGGAGGATCAGCGTTCAGGGTCAAGAACAGAGTGACCAAAGACCAAGCCAAGAGCTAATGAGCGATAGGCAAGAGTTGTATAACTAAAGCCAAGAGGGGCCTGACCAAAGACCAGGAGTAGGATGTCAGGTATGACAGAGTAAGCTGAGTACCAAGAGAGACTAGTTGTCTTGAGAGCCCCTCTGACCTTGGGACCATTCCAACTCCCCTTTGTTCCTTGCTTCCCTATCAGCCCATCTCTTCCCCACCTTCTTTTTCCTGCTTCCCTCAGGAAGCTACCAAATCTGGGGATGACACCACGCTCTGAGACAGCAGTCTCGTAATTCCTCACTCCCTATGGCCACTCCAGATGACCCATGTGGATCCCAAGGTAGCACCAGTCACGGCTCGCTTTTGAACTCTGGTCACTAGATGGCACTGTTGGTCTTTACTATCATGGCCCAGGGCAGGACCGTTCATCAGATAGGTTTGTCAGTAGGCAGGCAGGTGGCTTGCAGTCCCCTCTCCTCCCCCCTATCCTCTTAGCCCACCCCCATTCCCAGCAGCAGCAGCGTTCCCTGGCAGCGCTCTCTCTCTCTCTCTCCCTGCTGCGGATACCGCTTTGTAAAGCCTCGGGCTGTTTGATGGAGAACGTGTGAAAAGGAAAAGCCGGGTGGGTTCCATTATCTGCCTCTCTTCCTGACCGCTGCAGAAGCTCCCCTCTTTTCAAACAGGATTTGACTGATCTCTGACAGGGAAGCCGTAACGGTCTCTAGGCGGGCAGCTGGACTGATACAGGCTCACAATAAATCAATAGCACCCCCTTCAAGGAATTTAGGACACACACATGCACATCTGCTTGCAATCTCAGCCCCTGATTGGTGGATAGCCTAAAGATTGACTTCTAGGACCGCCCCCCCCCCCAAGATTGTTTTGTTTTTTCTCTAGGCTTTCTTCTTTATCTTTTTTTCCCCCAAGGCAAAATGAACCTAGTGATGGACTTGAAATCAGGAAAACCTGAGTTTCAATCCCACTTTTTGACACTCAAGGAGGCTCAGAAATCCCTCCTAGACTAGACTGAGTGTGGTCTGATTGGTGGAAGGAGTCGGAACCCACCGGGTCTTTGACCTATATTGATTCAACTCCCAATCCCCAACTACCTGGGAAGATTCTGGGATAGCCCAAGGAGGGGCCACCAGCTTGGCTCCATATGTTACCAGACACAGTGTAAGCTAAAGGCAAGGACTACAGGATTTTTAGCTTCAGAGGATCTGGGTTCAAGCCCCAACTCCGGCGATTAAGCTACCTGTATGACCTCCGGTATGTTAATTGAGGTGTTTCACCCCAGCTTCCTCATCTGTAAAATGGGTAGAATCAATCAATCAGCAAGCTTTTTTTTTTTTTTTTGGCGGGGCAATGAGGTTTAAGTGACCTGCCCAAGGTCACACAGCTAGTGTCAAGTGTCTGAGACTGGATTTGAACTCAGGTCTTCCTGAATTCAGGGCCAGTGCTTTATCCACTGCAGCGCCACCTAGCTGCCCCTCAGCAAGCATTTGTAAAGCAAGGAATGCTGGGTTTGGATTTGGAGGATTTGGGTCTGCCTCGATTGGACTTCTCCCAGTCAAGCATCCACCATGCTGCCTATCTCACAAGGCTGGTCATAGAGAGCACAGATTTTGAACTGGAAAGGAACATCACAAGTCACCAATCCCCTCGTTTTTTTAGCTGAGGAAACTGAGGCACAGAGAAGTCGTGAGGATCATGTCCCCCGTTCTTATGGCTTGTAAATAAACTTGTGTTTACTTATTTGTGTGCACGTTATTTCCTTTTAATAGAAAGATCTTTGAGAACAACGGGCAGTTCTGTTTTATGTTTTTCATGTCCCCTCCTCTCATGGCTCCCACCCCAGCACATTGCTGGCCATCATACAAGAGGGGCTTAAAAAAGTGCTAATTGAACCGAATATGAAATAAGGTCAAATGGTACAATGGGGAAAGAGCTAGCTTTGGAGACACAAGATTTGGGTTGAAGTCTCTACTCTGCCACTTACTGCCAGTGTGCCCCTGAGCAAGCCTCAGTTTCCCTGGTTGTGAAATAGGAATTTCTAGCTTTAAAATCTATGATCTCACAATCAAACGATCAATAAACATTCATTAAGTGCCTATTTATGGGCAAAGTATGCGAAGCACAGAGGATACAAAGACAGAAATGAAACATTTCATTAATATAGATTCCTAATGTAGGTCAAGTTGCAAAGGTCAGCCAGTCAGTCAACAAATCAGTCGATAAATATTGACTAAGAGCTTTACCTTGTGTCAAGCATTGTGCTAAACTTGGGGATACAAAAAGAAGACATTAAAATTGGGTCCCTGCCAGCAAGGAACCCCATATTCTAATGGAAGTAATACTAATATGGAAGTAGAACTTTTAAGATGCTTTTTTTTGGGGGGGCGGGGCAATGAGGGTTAAGTGACTTGCCCAGGGTCACACAGCTAGTGTCAAGTGTCTGAGGCTGGATCTGAACTCAGGTCCTCCTGGATCCAGGGCTGGTGCTTTATCCACTGTGCCACCTAGCTGTCCCCTAAGATGCTTTTAAGTTCAACTCATTTGCACCTCACAGCACCCCTGGGAGGTAGATGCTGTTATTATTCCCATAGTAGAAATAAGAAAACTGAGGCTGAGAGAGGTTAATAGATTTGCTCAGGATTATACAGCTAGGAAGCTCTGAACTTGGGCTCCAACACACTATCCATTGTACCAACTAGTTGCCCAGAGTGCCCTACAGTACTATCTGAATGTGACCTATTCTTACAACTGAGCCTCAGTTTCCTCACTTGTAAAAGGAGGAGAGCACTTTGAAAATGTTAAAGCAACCAAACAGTGTAAGGAATTATTATTATTAAGTTGTGGTCAGGACTGGCTCCCTTGTAAGAAAGGATTTTGAGAGATGCTTCAGTTACACAGAAAACACTTCCCTGGGCTTTGGTTTCAAGCGTCCCTCGTTTATAACATTCAGATTGGCATCGTCTGAAACAGGGAAGCTAAGAAAGAGACCTGGCCCTTGTGGGAGCTCCCCTCTGCCCAGCCCAGGGAACCCTTAGGCAGCTCTTGCTTCCTCTAGGGGATGCCAGGATGCCCCCAAGAATTGAAGAGAGGCCAGGCTTTCCCTTCCTGGGCTGGTTGATAGTGGGGGAGGGTGTGACCCAACCATGGCAGAGAAAGAAAAGATGAAGGAGCCTCTTCTTTGTGCATAATTATCATAATTGAGGGCTTGCTGGATAACTCAGTGTCTCACCCCGTGCTGAATGTGTGGCTCAGGCTTAAGTCCCAGTGGATAGGATTAAACAAACAGAATTCTCAGGATTGTGGTGCCGACACAAGAGGGATTGTCAGGGGCAGGGAAATGACTGCTGTGTGCGCTAAGAAGGGGAAGGAGGTGGCATGGGCTGCCTCCTGGTGTAGTACATAGGGTCTATGCTTTCCTGGGGAGGAGATGCATCCAATGAAGAAGCTACAGGAGAGCAGCATGATGGAGGGTTTGGGGAGTCAGGATCACCTGGGTTCAGACTCCACCTCTGACACGTATCAGCCAGGTAACTCCTCCCCTCCTCTTCTTAGGAGCCTGAGCTGTCTTGAATCTCCCTCATGCCCCAGGGTACTTAGTCAAAAGACAGAGATGGCAGAACCTGTTCTACTGAGCTGTGAGGCTCCTGGCAGTGAGCCGAATGTTGGCTCTGGATTCAGAGGTTCAAATCCGACTACCTGTGTGGCCTTGGGCGAGTTGATGAACCCCTCTGAATCTCAGTTTCCTCCATGGTAAAATGATGGGGTTGGGGGGCAGCTAGGTGGCGCAGTGGATAGAGCACTGGCCCTGGAGTCAGGAGTACCTGAGTTCAAATCCGGCCTCAGACACTTAACACTTACTAGCTGTGTGACCCGGGGCAAGTCACTTAACCCCAATTGCCTCACTAAAATAAAAAAAAAGAAAAAAAGAAAAAAAGAAAATGATGGGGTTGGGTCAGATGGCTCCCCAGGTTCCTTTCTAGATCTCACCAGCTTACCAGTTGAGTGAGGGAGTGAACTTGGGCTAGCTGCTTAATCTTTTTTTTAAATCATAAAAGTATTTTATTATTTTTCAGTTCCATGTAAAGATAGTTTTCTTTTCTTTTCTTTTCTTTTTTTTGGCTGGACAATGAGGGTTAAATGACTTGCCCAAGGTCACACAGCTAGTGTCAAGTGTCTGAGGCCACATTTGAACTCAGGTACTCCCGAATCCAGGGCAGGTGCTTTATCCACTGCGTCAACTAGCTGCCCCCTAAAGATAGCTTTCAACATTCGTTTTTATAAGATTTCTAGTTCCAAATTTTTCTCCATCTCTCCCTTTCCTCCTCCTTCCCCAAGACAGCAAGTAATCTGAGATAGGTTATATATGTACAATCACATTAAACATATTTCTGCATTAGTCATGTTGTGAAAGAAGAATCAGAAAAAAGGGAGAAAACCTCAAAAAAGAAAAAAAACAAAAAAAGTAGAAATAGTGTGGTTTAATCTGCATCCAGATTGCACAGTTCTTTTTTTTCTGGATGTTGAGAGCATTTTTCATCATGAGTCCTTTGGAACTATCTTGGATCATTATATTGCTGAGAAGAGTTGTCTATCACAGTTGAGCCTCACACAATATTGTTGATACTGTGTACAATGTTCTGGTTCTGCTCATCTCACTCAGTTCATGTAAGTCCTTCCAGGTTTCTCTGAAATCCACCTGCTCATCATTTCTTACATCACAATAGTATTCCATTATATTCATATACCACAACTTGTTCAGCCATTCCACAATTGATAGGTATCCCCTCAATTTCCAGTTCTTTGCCACCACAAAAAGAGCTGCTAGCTACTGAATCTTGATTATCTATTAAGGAAACCATCCATTTGGGTTGGAATTCTTACTCTTGGGCCTCCATTTCCCCAGCTGTTAAGTGATGGGGTTGGACTAGATGGTTTCTGAGTTACCTTCCAACTCTAGCTCTTTGATGCTAAGTCATCCCTGTCTGAAAGCTCCTTCAAAGTATCTTCTGCTGGATTGTTCTCTCTCCCATCCTGTCATCCTGGGTATTTCCAAAAGTTCTATCCTGGTCCCTCTTTGCTTTTCTCTCTATATACTTCGTTGGTGATTCTGATCAGCCTCCATGAGTTCAATGATCACCTCCATGCAGATGGCTCCCAGGTCTATAGATTCAGCCCTCATCTTTCTGCCGAACTCAAATCACAAATTACACTCTGGATGTCTTCAGATGGATGTGTTGTTGGTATCTCAAACTCAACACGTTTAAAACAGAACTCGTTATCTCTTCCCTCCTCAGCCTACCCTGCCACCCCATTGTTCCATGTCGACACCTTAACATTATCCTTGACACTTCCCTCTCCTCCATCTTCCATATCAAATAAGATGCCAAGTGTAACTGATTTGACCTCTATATTGTGCCTTGCATCTGTCCCCTTCTGTCCACTAATGTGGCTTCCACTTTGGTTCAGACCTTTTTTTATCACCTCTACCCTGGATGGCGTGCATCAGTCTCCTGTTTGGACTCTTAGCTTCTAGTCTCTTCTCCCTTTGCTCTGGTTCTGCTTCCAAAAATATATTCCTAAAGCACAGGTGTGACTCCGTCACTACTCTGCTCAAGCACGTTGAGGGGCTCCCTATTGCCTTTAGGATAAAACACAGATTCATCAGCTTGGCATTTAAAGACCTTCACAACCTGGCTTTGTTCTACAGTTCCAGGATTACTGCTCATCACTCCCCTTTATGCTCAGCATTGTAGACACATGGGTCTACTTGTTATTCTTCAAACAAGGTACAATAACTTCTGGTTCCTTGTTTTGGTTCAGTTGTCCTGCTTCCTTGAGTTCCCCTCCACCTCTTGAACCCCCCTGCCCCATCTTTGATGGGACCCACCTGATTCCCTAAGTGGGGAGGGCTCTTTCCTTCCTCCTTCAAATACCATGTGTACCCTTACTCACCTGTGTACATATCATGCCCCTCCAGCCTCCTTGAGGGCAGGGCCTGTTCTGTCTTTATAACTCCAGGATCAGGTGCATTGGACGGCAAGATCCCAAAACCAGAGTAAATCCCAAATCTCAGAGACCATTGAGCCCATCCCCCTCATTTTACAGAAGAGACTGAGTCTCAGAGAGTTGTCTAAAATCACACTTGGGTCTTCTGACTCTAGAGCCGCCGTAACATGTCACTTCTCTACATAGCAGGTAATATCTGTAAAGCACTTAGTAGTGCCTGGCCCATAGTAGGTGCTCTATAAATGTTTATTCCCCTCCCTCTGTTTCCAGGTGGTTAGTAACTGGTTGCTAGATTGGATGAAAAAGTGTGGCTTGGGGCAGCTAGGTGGCGCAGTGGATAAAGCACTGGCCCTGGATTCAGGAAGACCTGAGTTCAAATCCAGCTTCAGACACTTGACACTAGCTATGTGACCTTGCCCTGCCCAAAAAACCCCACAAAACTAAAATACTGTGGGTAAAGGACTTGAGAAACCTAAAAGCTCTAACTTAAGCATGAAGTACGTAGGTGGTACAGTAGAAAGAACAAGGGGGGCAGCTAGATGGTGCAGTGGCAAAGCACCAGCCCTGGATTCAGGAGTACCTGAGTTCAAATCCAGCCTCAGACACTTGAGCTTACTAGCTGTGTGACCCTGGGCAAGTCACTTAACCCCAATTGCCTCACCAAAAAAACCAAAACAAAACAAAAAACAGAAAGAGCAAGGGACTTGGAGTCAGGAAGACCTGAGTTCAGATCCAGTCTTAGACTTGTTAGCTGTGTGACTCTGGGCAAGTCACTTCACCCTGTTTGCCTCAGTTTCCTCATCTGTAAAATGAGTTGGAGAAGGAAATGGCAGACCATGCCAGTATCTTTGCCAAGACAACCCTGAATGGACTCATGGAGAGTAAGACACCTGAAAAATGACACAATAAGGTCTCACCTACCTCAAAGGGTTGTTGTGAGGAACAAGTGAAGTATTTGTAAAGCACCTAATCCAGCACCTGGCACATATTAGGTGCTATAGAAATGTCATTATTATTATATGAATACCGGATGTTATTCTGAAGAGACACAAGTCTCCCAATCCTTACTTTTCCTTCCCAGAGGCTCGAGGATTCTGAGCTAGGAGGGACCTCATCTTGTCCAAAACCTTCATTTCACAGATGAAGAAAATGAGAGAAGTTTGAGTCACTTACAAAGTTGGCTGGCTAGTAAGTGGCAGAGGTGAGATTTGAACTCAGGTCTCGCCCTCTAATTCCAGGGCTCTTTCCACCATGTAGCTGCCTCTTCTAATACACTACTCTATATCTGACCTACTCGGGCTTTCGGATTTGTGTGTACAATTGGACATGTAGACGAGCCTCCGTCCCTCCATTATCCAGCTCTCACTATTACCATCTGGCTCTGGGTAGGAAGCAGGGGGGGTTGAGGGGAGCAGGAATGTTTTAATGATCATTGAGCCTCCCATGGTGCCTAGTGTGGTCCTTTGTATTGGATTCTTTAAAAAGGTTGGAATGAATGAATGGATTAGTGAATGAATGGGGAGGGGACCAGGCTTGATTCCAGGAGAAATCCTGTGAACTGGTTAGAAAGCAGATTGGTGATGGGGGTCCCTACCTCCCTACTGCACCCTATCCCTTCCTTGGGGCTGTTTCTTGCTTCACTTTACAAATCCTCAGTATTGATTCACAGTGTCAAGCCTAGAGCAGAAGAAAAAGGGTTGACTTTGCAGAGAGCTTGGAGTTGAATGCTAGTTCTGCTACTTCTACAACTTAGTGGTATCAGTAGAACAATCTAGGACAATCTAGATCTAGAATGATCTAGAACAATAGACCTAGATGTGGGTTCAAATCCTTCCTCTGGCTCTCTACTAGTTGTGGGTTTGTAGACAAACCATGTAACCTGTTCATGCCTCAGTTTCCTCTCCTGTAAAATGGTAGTCATCATCATCACTATAGCATGGTTCCTCTGGAGCAGCAAATGGGATTGTGCATGCAAAGTGATTGCAAGCTATAAAAATGGTAATTATTGTTATTACTGTGTGACCTCAGCAAGCACCTTCAACAGCCAGGGCTGTTTATGTGTATGGATTAGATGACTTCAACAATCCCTTCCTAGAGCTGGAAGGGACCTTAAAGACCAAGTCCACCCACCCCCTCATTTTACAAAAGAAGAAACTGAGGCACAACAAGATGAAGTGACTCAACCCAGGGTCAGAATGAGAGGAAATGTATTGGGTGGGATTTGAACCCAGGTCTAACCGAGTCCAAGTTTTAGTCCAAACCACCTCATTTTACAAATGAATGAATGAGGGCAGCTAGGTGGCACAGTGGATAGAGCACCGGCCTTGGAGTCAGGAGTACCTGAGTTCAAATCCGGCCTCAGACACTTAACACTTACTAGCTGTGTGACCCTGGGCAAGTCACTTAACCCCAATTGCCTCACTAAAAAAAAAACACCAAACAAACAAACCCAAAAACCCCCAAATGAATGAATGAAAGCCATTTCTCAAGCACCTACTACATGCCAAGCCCTGTGTTAAGTACCAGGGCCACAAGTACAAAGGACATGCCAGACATCAACCCTATTCCAGATGCAGAAATCAAGGGGAACAAAGACTGAGTGGAACAATAGGGCAGTCAATTGAGTCTTTCTTTGGAGAGGCTGATGGTATTGCTGATAGAATTACAATGACCAGAGCCAGAGATAGAGAAGAGAGGAAGAGATTCAGCTCACAGAAAAATGGCCAGGGTGAAGAAGAGGCTGTCTGGTGGGCTTCAGGGAGTGTAGAGTCAGAGTTGAGGGTCCTAGCCATGGTCTCTTGGTTCGGACAACAGGAAACTGATGTCACATGGAGGACCCAGAGAGAAGTAACTTCCCCAAGGTCACACCAGCAGGAGGGGACTGAGAGGGAATTTGAATGCTGGATCTCTAAACCTAGATTCAATGTTCTTTCTACTGGTGGCAGAACAACTCCCAGTAAACTCATCTTTGTCCTTGATTCCCAGAGGGCACTCAGAGGAGAAACCGCTGTTCACAGACACAAAAAAATGAACTCATATGAAATGACGGGAGGGTAGGGGGTAGGGGGGTGGGCTTTTTTATATATAAGATTAAGATGTCTCTTGGGTGTTGCTAATCCCCCAGAGGTGCCATTAGCTGCTAGTAACCACCCCTCTGATATTGCTTTATTGCTTTAATAACTATGGTGGTGAAAGAACATGTGGGCCGGGCAGCATGTATTATTGATGCTGGTAAAAGATGAAAGTTAGCAATTAGAATCTCAAACCACGACTTCAGCAGAACCGCTGGCTTTGGTTTCCTTCCTCTGGATAACTGTCATCCAGCTATGGAAATGAGAAAGGTCCTGAGGGGCTGTCCAGGGCAAGCTCCTCCTTTTACAAAGAAAGAAACTGAGGGGCAGCTAGGTGGCGCTGCAGTGGATAAAGTACTGGCCCTGGATTCAGGAGGACCTGAGTTCCAATCTGACCTCAGGCACTTGACACTTACTAGCTGTGTGACCCTGGGCAAGTCACTTAACCCTGATTGCCCCCAAAAACAACAAACCAAAAAAAAAAAAAAAAAGGAAACTGAGGCCCAGGAAAAGGAGGCTACTTGCTTGAGGTTTTGAACAGCTAATGAGAGACAGAGCTGTTGGGACGAGTGACTCTGACCACCTGAGGAGATACACATTATACAATGTGTATCATACAGCCTACAGATGTCAATGTATCAGACGTCAATGAGGACCTTTCATTTTTTGCTTTTGGATTCCTGGGGGCTTGACTCATTGTAAACCCTTAACAAATGCTTTTTGAATTAAATAAGGGATTAGAGTAGGGGTTCCTAATCTGGGTCTGTGAACTCATTTTAAAAATATATTTTGATAACTATATTTCAACACAATTGGTTTCCTCTGTGAGCCTATACATTTAATTTTATGCATTTAAAAACATGATGCTGGGGGCAGCTAGGTGGCGCAGTGGATAGAGCACTGGCCTTGGAGTCGGGAGTACCTGAGTTCAAATCCAGTCTCAGACACTTAACACTTACTAGCTGTGTGACCCTGGGCAAGTCACTTAACCCCAATTGCCTCACTAAAAAACAAAACAAAACAAAACAAAAAACAAAAAAACATGATGCTTTCACTGGGCTGCCAAAGGGGTCTGGGACACACATACACACACACAAAATTAAGAACCCCTTTATTAGTGATAAGAACCTGAAATGAGGGGTTTTTTTGACCACTGTTGTCTGAATAATAGCTAGCATTTATGCAGGATGGGCCAAAAGTCTCAAATATTTTATAACTCCTTAATTATCTGTTTTAAATTTACAGTACCATAGCATCACATATGATATAGAGGAAATGAATTTATGTTACATGTGAAAAATCTGATCTCATAAATGACAAAAAATTAAGAACAAATAATTTTCAAAAAGTTATTGAATTGTTTGATGAAGAATTATGAAGGACAACTATTCTCAACAACACAATGATCCAAGACAATCCCAAAGAACTATTGATGAAACACACTATCCACCTCCAAAGAAAGAACTGATATTGATGGAACACAGACTGAAGCATGCAATTTTTCGCTTTCTTTCATTTTTTCTTTTATTCAAGTTTTCTTGTATAAAATGACTAATATGGTAATGTTTTACATAATCGTACATGTATAACCTATATCTGATAGCTTGCCCTCTCAGGGAGGGGGTAGGGGAGGGAGGGAAGGAGGGATAAAAATTGGAACTCACAACTATAAATAAAAATGTTTATTATTTTAAAAAAATTTTTTTGCGGGATAATGGGGTTAAGTGACTTGTCCAGGGTCACACAGCTAGCAAGTGTCAAGTGTCTGAGGCTGGATTTGAACTCAGGTACTACTGAATCCAGGGCCGGTGCTTTATCCACTGTGCCACCTAGTTGCCCCTATTTTTTTTTTTTTTTAGTGAGGCAATTGGGATTAAGTGACTTGCCCAGGGTCACACAGCTAGTAAGTGTTAAGTGTCTGAGGCTGGATTTGAACTCAGGTACTCCTGACTCCAGGGCTGGTGCTCTATTCACTGCGCCACCTAGCTGCCCCCCCTATTACTTTTTAAAAATTAGAAAAAAAGTTATTGAAACATCAGACCCCTTTGTGACTTTTGGCCCACCCTGTAGATTACTTTATGGTTTGGGAAGCATTATATACATATTATTTCAATTGATCCTCACCACAACCCTGGGAGGGAGGTGCTATTATTTAACCTCATTTTACAGATAAGGAAACTGAGGCAGGCAGAGATGAAGTGATTTGCCCAGTCCCACAAACTGTCCGAGACTGGATTTGAACTTGGTTCTTCCTGACTCTGGGGTCAGGAATTTTATCTGTATCATACCACCTGGCTGTCTGGATGGGATCGTAGATTTAGAATTGGAAAGGACCTGAGAGGCCTAACTCTCTCATTTTAAAGATGAAGAAACTAAGGCTCAGAGGTGTTAAATGATTTGCTAGAGACAGGATTCATATCAAAGTATGCTGATTCTATCACACTCTTTCTCTATTACATAGCATTAGATCTAAGAGGCCAGCTTGGTTAGTTGTAAGTACATTTTCTTCTGGTGCTGCAGGGAAAAATCTGCTTAAGAGATCTGGGCTAGGGGGCAGCTAGGTGGCGCAGTGGATGCACCAACCCTGGATTCAGGAGGACCTGAGTTCAAATCCAGCCTCAGACACTTGATACTTACTAGCTGTGTGACCCTGGGCAAGTCACTTAACCCTCATTGCCTAGTCAAAAATCAAACCAAAACAAAACAAAAAAAGAATAATGGTGGGGCAGCTAGGTGGAACAGTGGATAAAGCACTGGCCTGGATTCAGGAGGACCTGAGTTCAAATTCAGCCTCAGATACTTGATACTTACTAGCTGTGTGACCCTGGGCAAGTCACTTAACCCTCATTGCCAAAGCAAACCAAACAAACAAACAAACAAAAAAAGAATAATGGTGCTCAGGGGGCAGCTAAGTGGTGTAGTGGATAAAGCACCAGCCCTGGATTCAGGAGGACCTGAGTTCAAATCCAGTCTCAGATACTTGACACTTACTAGCTGTGTGACCCTGGGCAAGTAACTTAATCTTCATTGCCAAAAAAAACCAACCAAACAAAAAAAGAATAAGGGTGCTCAGGGGGCAGCTAGGTGGCACAGTGGATAAAGCATCAGCCCTGGATTCAGGAGGACTTGAATTCAAATTTGGCCTTAGACACTTGACATTTACTAGCTCTGTGACCCTGGGTAAGTCACTTAACCCCAATTACCTAAAAAAAAAAAATAATAAAATAATGCTGGTGGAACATCTACAATGAGAGGAAGTTTTTTTTTTTTTTTTTGCTGGAATGGGACTGAAATCTGCCCCTTTATGATCTGAATTCACTGTTTCTCCTGCTGCCCTTGGAGATACCCAATCCCTCTTCAAATGGCACTCCTACTTGCATAGAGCTCTCTTGTCCCTCTTAAGTTTTCTCTTCTCCAGCCCATTCTCTCAGCAATGTTCTTCCTAAAATGTGATCCCTAGAACTGAATAAAATAGTCCCCATATGTCCTGATAAGGGCAGAGCACGGTGGAGCGATTACCTCTCGAGCCTTGACCCCTTTATCTCTGTTGATGTAGTCTAAGTTTGAATTAACTGCATACTGGTTCATAATGAGCTTTTGGTTCCCTAAAACTCCTCGATCTTTTTCAGACAAATTCCATCTGGTCTTTCCTCCTGTTTTCTGATTCAGCACAGCACTCTGAAAAGTACCCAAAGGAGAATGATCAGCATGGTAAAGGGCCTTGAGATCATGCCATATGTTGCCAATCAATTAACAAGCATTTACTAACCACCGTGTGTGTGTGAAGTAGTGAGCTAGTCGTTGGTGGATACAGACAAAAAGAAAATCATCCCTGCCTTCAAGAAGCTTTTATTCTTTGGGTACAAGCAAATATTTACCTATATAAGTATATGCAAAAAAATAATTCATTCATTCATTCATTCGTTTGTTTGTTTGTAGGGCAATGAGGGTTAAGTGACTTGCCCAGGGTCACAAAGGCTCCATGGCTGGTCAGGTTTAAAATATCTAATGAGTGGTTGCCAAAAAATTATAAGCTTTAGCAAGAGTATTTAAGTATTTATTAAAGAGCATTAGGATCTAATGATCAGAGAGAAAGGTAAAAATCTGTTTCTAAGAAACCCCATTATCCGACCTGCCATGGCAAGGTCAGGAACAAAAAGGCCCAAGGCTTCCTTCTTACTTCCAGAAGCCTCCTGTGAAACTGGGAACATCCCATCCACACGCGTGCACACAGCTCCAAGCTAATTGACTGGTAGCTTTGATAGACAGTACCCATGAGCAAATGTCACTTCCTGACGCCAAGGAACTGACCACATGGCTTGCCCTCAGACGCCTTCTCCTCACGGCAGAGCCTTCCTACAGTAACTCTCCAACAGGTGGCATCACTCCAATTGTTACATGTCCAATTTTTTTTTTTTTTAGTGAGGCAATTGGGGTTAAGTGACTTGCCTAGGGTCACACAGCTAGTAAGTGTTAAGTGTTTGAGGCCGGATTTGAACTCAGGTACTCCTGACTCCAGGGCCGGTGCTCTATCCACTGTGCCATCTAGCTGCCCCTAATTTTTTTTTGACCATAACATCAATGCTGTCCATGGGATTCTCTTGACAGAGATAACTGGAGCGGTTTGCCATTTCCTTCTCCAGTTCATTTTTGTTTAGTTGTGTCCATTCCTTTATGATCCCATCAACCATACTGGGCCAAATATGTTGGTGTGTTTTTACCATTTCCTTCTCTAGTAGATTAAGACAAACAGAAGTTAAGTGACTTGCATAGTAGTCACACAGCTAGTAAGTGTCTGAGGTTGGATTTGAACTCAGGTCTTCCTGACTTTAGGCCCAATGCTCTATCCACTCAGCCACTTACTTGCCTCTGTAGAGGGTGGTGCTTGAGCTTAATTTCAAAGAGGACTAAAGAATACTATAAGGCAGAGATGAGGAGGTAGCGCATTCCAGGCATGGGTGATAACCAGTACAGAGGAGATGGGATATGTTATGTATGAGGCCAAGCAAGAAGGCAATAATGCTAGGTGGATTGTTGAGTAGGAAAAGAGCCATTGTATCACTGCTCAAGGAACAATTGAAGAAACCAGAAGAGAAGGCTTCTGGGAGACATGAAAGCTCGTTTCAAGTATTGGGAGGGAGGTAAGTTGAAAGAGAGATTAAATTTGTTATGCTTATCTCCAGAGAGAACTGGGAACATTGGGTGGAAGTTGCAAAGAGGCAAATTTAGGCTTGATATAAAGAAAATCTTGCTAACAGATAGAACCATCCCAAAGTGGAATGGGTGGCCTTGGGCAGCAGTGAGTTCTGGGTCCCAAGGAGATTGCAAGCAAAGTCTGGGTAATTAATTGTGTGCCATTACCCACAAATCCTTCATTTCCATGTTAATGAACTAAAAAAAAATAGAAAAAAGAGAAATAAAATTTCTTTATCTGATATGTTGACGTTGAACCTCTCCATCTGCCTCGTACCCCCCAACCTGCTCTTTGTCCTCACTATGAGCTCCGGTCCCACAGCTCCTCAGTTCTTTCCCAGGCTATCACCCCGGCAGTGACTACACTCTCCTCCCTTCTCCTTCTTGATTCCATGGTGAACCAGTTCAATTCTACTGTGTCTTCTTCCCTTGATGCTCTCACCCTGTTATCCAGCGTGCCCTGCCAAGCCTTAGCCTTGGATCACTCCCATCATCCACCATCTTTATTTCCACACATGGTCTGAATGAAGTGATGAAGGCCTGCCCCAGGTGGTGACTGTATAAGGGGAGAGAAGGGCAATGATGAGCAATGATGATGTTGTCAAGGTAGAACAATAAGATTTGTCAATAGATTGCATCTGTGGGGTGAATTAGAGTGAGGAGTTGAGGATGACACCAGAGTTGAAAGCCTGGGAGACTGAAAGGATGGCAGGACCCTTTAACAATAATGGGGAAGTAAATACAAATTTAGACAAAATAATGGGGGAGGGGTGTAGAGCAAGAGGAAAGGGTACTAACAACTGAGGGTACCTGCCTAGGCCTGTTCTAAGACATTTAATCTGAACTTTGAAGGGAGCTGGGGATTCTATAAGTGGGCAGCTAGGTGGCACCATAGTGGTTAGAACACTGGGCCTGGAGTCAGGAAGACTCATCTTCCTGAGTTCAAATTCATCTTCAGACACTTAACTAGCTGTGTGACCCTGGGCAAGTCACTTAACCCTAGTTGTCTCAGTTTCCTCCTCTGTAAAAATGTGGATAATAACAGCACCTACTTCTTTTTTTTCTTTCTTTTTTTTTTTATTGAGGCAATTGGGGGTTAAGTGACTTGCCCAGGGTCACACAGCTAGTAAGTGTTAAGTGTCTGAGGTCAGATTTGAACTCAGGTCCTCCTGAATCCAGGGCTGGTGCTCTATCCGCTGTGCCACCTAGCTGCCCCACACCTACTTCTTAAGGTTGTTATGAGGATCAAATGAGATAATAATTGTAATGTGCTTAGAACAGTACCTGGAACATCATAAGTGCTATAAAAGTGTTAGCTATTATTATTAGTAGTAGTATTAACAGCATTAGCAGCAGCAGCAGTAGCAGTAGTAGTAAAATAGGGATAATAATAGCACCTACTTCTCAAAGTTACCACAACCTTGAGGATCAAATGAGATCATATTTGTCATGAGCTTAGCACAGTGTCTGGCACATAGTAAACACTATGTAAATGTTAGCCATTATTGTTGTTGTTGTTGTTGTTTTCTGTAAATTGGGGATAATAGTAGCACTCACCTCCCAGGGTTGTTGTGAGGAACAAAGGAAATCATATTTAAGAAGCAGAGGGAGGAAATAGCACCTCTATGCTATGCCTTGGCCCAGCCTCATCTGGCTCCTTGGGTTCAATTCTACATGCTGCAGACCTCTCATTCCAGGTTAAGAAGCCTTGGCTTGAGTCCTCTCGGTCACTGGGTGGGTCGTTCTCCCGGTTCTGCCATTGCACTAACTTTTTTTTTTTAAGTGAGGCAATTGGGGTTAAGTGACTTGCCCAGGGTCACACAGCTAGTAAGTGTTAAGTGTCTGAGGTCAGATTTGAACTCAGGTCCTCCTGAATCCAGGGCCAGTGCTCTATCCACTGCGCCACCTAGCGGCCCCTCATTGCACTAACTTTTTACAAATTTACCCATATTTTTCTTCATGTCTGTCATTTTGCATTGTCTGATTCTTCTTTGACTTAATTCCCATTTGGGATCCCTTGCTGCCTCTCATCCTGGATATTATGGGGCATGGCGAGGGCAGCTACCTTTGTATGGTGTCCTCTCTGCAGAAAACCTCTGGATGGGAGGATCTGGCTTTGAGCTCAGTTTGGGGAGGTCCTGGGCAGCCTGGAAGCCTGCAGCCCACAGAGTTTTGTTGTGTTAAGCAGGGCCAAGAGCTCTGCTTTGTTTACCAGAACAATCTTTTAAACCTTGACATTAATAAGCAGTGATAAGCCTGCAGGGTAGTTGCTTCAGTTAAGATAAAGCTTCCCAGCTTCCAGAGAGACCCAGAGTTTCTGCTTGTGTCTGGGGCAGGCTCCCCCAAGACTGAACTTGCAGTTGCTCCGAAGATAGTGGTTGGCACGCCTGCCTATGTGGGTTTGTGTTAGTAAGAGGGTTGGGGTGGAGGGGGGGATCAGCTTTGTAGAAGTCGTCCAAGGCACACAAAGCAACTCAATCTCAGGCTAAACAGGATGAATCTGGGCCATACTGTATATTCTTTACACGCGCACACACACATGATTTATTGAGACCTTTTGTCTGATGTCTAGAAATTCATTCCATTCCACCTGCCCACCAGAATCATAAAATTGTTTTGTAATTATACTTATTAGTTGTGTGACCCTGGGCAAGTCACTTAATTTCCCTGTGCCTATTTTTCCTCATCTATAAAATGGAGATAATAAAGGCACCTACCTCCCAAGACTACGAGAATTGAATGTGGTGATATTTGTGAAGTGCAGCCAACTTTAGAGACTAGATAAGTGCTAGCTATTATAATTAGCTATTATTAAGGGTGAGTCACCAGAGGAAGCTGAATAGTCTTTTCCTCTGAGTGGAGTAGAATCCGAGGTGGGGAGAGAGACCATAGGGAGGAAAGAGCTGTCTTAAAGGTATTGCAGAGGGACAGGGAGTGGGAGGGGATAGTGGGGTTACAAAGACTTGGAAAAAACTCTGCTTGTCCTCTTTTTCTTTATCCCACAGGAGGGTGATGAGAGCCTATAGAGAAACCAGAAGAGGCACTGCTGGGCTTCAAAGGCCTTGATTTGAGCTTAGATCCAGAGGACTTGCCCTTAGAGAAAGCTTGGTGGTGAGCCCTGGGCTTGGAGTCAGGCAGACTCATCTTGTTGTTGTTGTTCAATTGTTTCGGTCATGTCTGACTCTCTGTGACCCCATTTGGGGTTTTCTTGGCAGAGATACTAGAGTGGTTTGCTATTTCCTTCTCTGGCTCATTTTACAGATGAGGAAACTGAGGCATACAGAGTGAAATGACTTGCCCAGGGTCACACTGCTAAAGTGATTTGAACTCAGGAAGAGGAGTCCTCCTGATTCCAGGCCATGCACTCTAGCCATTATACTACCTAGCTGCCCTGAGTTCAAATCTGGCATCAGACACTTACTAGCTGTGTGACCCTGGGCAAGTCACTTCACCCTCTTTGCCTCAATTTCCTCATCTGTAAAATGAGCTGGAAAAGGAAACATCAAACCACTCCAGTATCTTTGCCAAGAAATCCCCAAATGGGGTCACCAAGAGTCAGACATGACCGAAAACGACTGAATGACAAAAAACCAAGAGCTGTTGTGAGAAGTGAGTGAGATAATATTTGTGTGGTGCTCAGCACAGATCTTGACGCATAACAGATGCTTAATGATTGCTTGGCCTTCTCCTTTCAGCCCTAGTTTACTCATCTGTAATGTGAGGAGAGCAATGAGACAGCCAGCCAAAATTCAGCCTCCAAACCCCACTGGGGCTGTATTTCGGCCCTGGCTGCCTCCCAACTGTAAAATGAGGCTAGCAATTAGCCTGCTCTATCTACCTTATAGGGGTGTTGGGAGGCTCAAATGACATCATGAGTGTGAAAGTACTTTGTGGGTTACAAAGGCTGTGTGGGGCGTAATGGAAAGAATGCTGGACTCCAAACTAGGAGCCCTGGATTCAGGTCCTGACTCTGCTCACTGGCTGTGAGACCACTGCTCACTTCTGGGCCTCATTTTCTCCCTTTGTATAACCAGAGGGGCAGACGATGACCCCAGAGGCCCCTTCCAGCTATAACAGCCTATAAATCCTAAGATATCTGTCACCCAGGCCCTGAAATCAGTGACTCCCGCCCACAGAAGCCTTGTGAGGCAAGCAATGGGGTTAGGAGAGGTAAAGCCTTCTATCCTAAGGGCAAGGAGGTTGACAACGGGGCAGGGCTGGCAGGGCCTGCTAGAGGTGGGAGCCAAGCCAAGGCTTCATCTGTTTGCCAAGAAAATGCTCTAATTCATAGAAACTCAGACTCATCTCTGTTTATCTTGGTTTATCTCTCGGTCTCTCTTTCTCTCTGGGTCTGTCTGTCTCTGTCTCTTTCTCTTTTGGAATTTCTCTTTTGTCCCTCTCTCCTGTCTCTTTCTCTGTATATGTCTCTTGGTCTCTGTCTCTCTCTGTCTTTCTCTGTCTTTGTCTCTGTCTTTCTCTCTCAGTCACTCTTTCTTTGACAAATATGTCTTTCTATCTCTGTCTCTCTTGGTCTCTGTCTTTCTTTTTCAGTTGGTCTCTTTCTCTGTTTCTCTCTCTCTTTCCTTCTCTCTTTGTCTCTTTTTTGTTCTTTGTTTCTGTCTCTCTTTCTTTGTATGTATCTCTATCTTTATCTTTCTTCCTCTGTCTCTTTCTTGGTCCATCTCTTTTGGTCTATCACTCTCTCTGTGTCTCTATCTGTATTTTCCTCTGTTTTGATCTCTGTCACTATTGATCTTTCTCTGTCTCTCTCCCTTTCTCCTTTCATCTCCCAATTCTATTCTTGCTCAATTCCCCTAAAACAGTTCTTTGACTCCTTAGAACTGATATCAAGCTCAGGTTTATTGCAGGTCTAAGCCGGGAATTCAGAGGAGGTCACCTTTGGTATCCTTATTCCAGTTATATGCCCACTATGTGCAAAACTCTGTGCTAGGTCATACACAGATTGAAGATGACACAATTAATGATGAAACATTTTCTCTTTTCCTTCATTGGAAGGTGGTGGACTATGGATGTGGAATATTGGATACCCAGTCAGATATATTCTCTGTGTTAATTTGTCTATTCTTCACATAGTCACCAAAGTAATTTTCCTAAAGTGGAGATCTGATCACATCACCCTTCTAGTCAATAATCTCCATTGTCTCCTTTTTGCCCCAGGATCATTCCTGTCTAGAAATAAAGACTGTGATCCAAGCACTAAACTTCTTGAGGAAATCAAATGAGATACTATATCTGTGAAGTACTTTGCACACCTTAAAGCACCACATGACTGCTAGCTATTGAGAAAGAAGGGAAATGTGGTAGGAGTAATGATGGTGGTGGTGTTAGTAGTAGAAGTACTGGTAGTGGTGATGGTGGTGGTATAGTAGTAGTAGTAGTAGTAGTAGTAGTAGTAGTAGTAGTAGTAGTAGTAGTAGTAGTAGTAGTAGTAGTAGTAGTAGTAGTAGTATCATCTCCCTAGCTAGACTGTGAGCTCCTTGAGGGCAGGCACCTCTCCTCCCCTTATTTATCTCTCACTCACAGGCTTTACACAAAATAGATGGTCAGTGGAGGGACTCATCTCTCTTATTTTCCCACCCCCAAAAATAACCCCCTCCCTGTCCTTTTTCCAAATTTACTTTTTTCTGTCTAGGGCACCACCACACTTCAAACCACCCAGGTTCAAAACCTCATCCTTGCCTCTTTCCTCTCACTCCCCTCCCCTTCATAGCCAGGCTCAGCAAGGCTACCTCCCAAACATCTCTTGCCTCTCTTTTCCCATCTCTGCTCCACAGTCCCCACCTTCATCACCTCTTGCCTGGAGGACAGTAACAACCTCCAGATTGGTGTTTCTGTTTCCAAACTCGCTTCTTTTCCAATTCATCATCTGCACACCTGCCAGATCCGCTTCCTAAAACATAGTTCTAACAAGATGACTCAAAATTGTCTCATGGCTAGAGAATAAAATAGACTCTCCATCATCTGGTATTTAAGACTTCCATAATCTGGATCTCACCTACTTTGCCAGCCTAATTTCATTAGACTTCCCTCGATCAGTTCTATGTTCTAAGCCATCCTGACCGCTCCAGTGTCATTAATTTCTCAAAGTCAGCACTCCCCCTCTCCCAACTATGAACTGACACTTGCCTAATGCCTTTCCTCTTCCTCATCTCTGCCTTTCAGAATCCATCTTCCTTCAGTGTTGCCCTCCCTGTGAAGCCTTCAATGATTTCTCACTCGCTAGTGTTCACCCCCACCTCCATTTCCCCTACAGTATATTTATTCCTATATTCCCTGCCCTCCAATAGAATGCAAGCTCTTTGAGGGCAGGGATTGATTTTTTTTCCTCTTTTGTATCCTGGTGCTTTGTAAACACTTAATAAATGTTTGTCGATTTGAACAGATGAACGCGTATGCGACAGCAGGAGAGCTGAGTGCATATATGAGGTATCAGGGAAGACTGTCTGTGTTATTATCAATATCAATAAGTCACATTTTTACAGTGCATTTTCCACTACAGCCCTGTGAGGGAGGCGGCGTCTGACACGGATTAGACCATCTAGAGAACCAATAAAGGCCCGATGAGGAAAACTGTAAAAATTGGGTTTGGCTGAATGTAAAAGAAATGCTAATTACAGTCATTTTCCCCTGAGCTGCTTCCCATTTATGCCTAATTACCACGCAGTCCCGAAATGATTATGCATAACAATAAATATGCATCAGATTAAGTGGCGTAATGTTTGAATTGTTCATGCTTGCGCAACCTTTGGAGTTCATCGCTCATACAGCTCAGCCATCTCCTCATAATTTTACCGAGTCAAAAGGAATATGGCTAGTTTCCCATTGAATCAATCACAGGCTCTCGGAGTCTTGGAAAGGGTGTTTCAGAGGCCAGCTGGTTCGAGGGGAATGCTGATGTCCCCTCCAGTATCCCAGAGAAGCCGGTTCTCCAACCTTTTTTTTTTTGTGCGTCTGAGATCGACCTCTAGGGAGAGGGGAACTACCGCTTCCTGAGGCTGCCCGTTCCGCTTTTGCACAGGTTTAATTGTTAGGAGTGAGTTTTTTCTTTTATGGAGCTGGTCTGCCCCCTTGGCATCACTCCTCAGCCGTTGCTGGCTCTGCTCTCTGCGGCCAAGCGGAACGCCACAGGACAACCCTTCCCACAAGGAAGACACACACGGTGTCTCTTCCTCCCCCTTCCCCCGCTCCTGAAATCACAGCTTTTCTTAGAAGTACTGGGGGTGAGCTTGGGTGATTCTTCTGAAGGGGAAAGAAGAGTTTCCCAGGAAATGTGTTCCCAGGATGAATACAGCTGAGGCCGTTAGGCCTGCGACTGGGAAAAGAAAAGCTCTCGGAAGCCAGGGCGTCTTCAAGTACAGGTCAAGGCTGAATTCTGAATTCTTTGTGGAGGGCTTTTGGCTGCATAAGACCAAGCTCTAAATACTGCCACTTAAAATTTGGCTAAAGTCACTTTTTGGCTGGGGGGGGGGGGCCTGGGCAAAGTGACTTGTCCAAGGTCATACAGCTAGTTAAGTGTCAAGTGTCTGAGGCTGGATTTGAATTCAGGTCCTCCTGAATCCAGGGCTGGTGCTTTATCCACTGTGCCACCTAGCTGCCCTAAAGTCACTTTTAACACTGCCAAAGTTTAAAATGGGAAAAGAGTGTACAGGTTAGACTCTCCATGTGGTAAAGGCATAAAACGTCTGCTAATAGCATTAGGACCACAGGGTGCCCATCAGAAACAGCACTACTGGGGCAGCTAGGTGGTGCAGTGGATAGAGCACGGCCCTGGATTCAGGAGGACCTGAGTTCAAATCTGGCCTCAGACACTTGACACCTGGGTGGTTTGAAGTGTGGTGGTGCCCTAGACAGAAAAAAGTGACCCTAGGCAAGTCACTTAACCCCAATTGCCTTACCAAAACCAAACCAAAACAAACCAAAAAAACCCACCAGCACTACTATCAAGAGAAAGCAAATAGCATAGCACTTAGCCTTGAGGAAAACTAAAACTATACCTGATCTGTGTGTATCATATGACCACACTTGTTATATATGTATATATATAGTGCATGCAATACACACATGTGCAGTCCTATCAGATGTGTATATACACACAGCATACATGTATGTATCTCAGCATGCTTAAATGTGTATTGTAATAAATTCTATATATACACCTTATCATGCACATATGAATATGTAATACATGTGTATATGTATATACACATATACGCCCATGTATACACCTATATACATATGTTTGTGTATATAAAATCTATCTCACCCAGGATGTAGCATGCCTTCATTCAGATCCCAATATGCTTGGCAGCCACCAGAGCATCTGCAGTTTCCAGAGAGGGACTATCATCATGTAGCAACAACTCAAATTTTCTCTTAGGGACTTAAAGGTAACTCTGGTGAGGCAGGGATATGTTCCTACTACCTACCACTACAGGTCCTGAGTCCCCACTAAAATGTTTCCCACTTATACAAATACCTTGCCACCATTAACTCATTTGTTTATTTAAAAATAAAATCTTATTGAACTTTCATTGTTACATTGCCTAAGTTTCTCCCAATATCCTTTCCCCTTCCTTCTCCACAAGAGCCATTCTTTATAACAAAGAATATTTTTTAATCATAAAAGTATTTTATTATTTCCCAGTTACATGTAAAGATAGTTTTCAACATTTGTTTTCACAAGATTTTTAGTTCCAAATTTTTCTCCCTCCCTTCCTTCCCTCCACCCTCCCCAAGACAGAAAGCAATCTGATATAGGTTATATATGTACAATCACATTAAACATATTTCTGCATTAGTCATGTTGTGAAAGAAGAATCAGAACAAAAGGGAAAAACCTCAGGGGAAAAAAAACAACAAAAAAAGTAGAAACAGTATGGTTCAATCTGCATTCAGAATTTACAATTCTTTTTTTTTGGACGTGGAGAACATTTTCCATCATGAGTCCTTTGGAGTTGTCTTGGATCATTGTATTGCTGAGAAGAGTTAAGTCTATCACAGTTGATCATCACACAATGTTTCTGTTACTGTGTGCAATGTTCTCCTGGTTCTGCTCACTTCACTCAGCATCAATCCACTTAAGTCTTTCCAGATTTTTCTGAAATCTGCCTGCTCATCATTTCTTACAGCACAATAGTATTCCATTACATTCATATACCACAACTTGTTCAGCCATTCCACAATTGATGGGCATCCCCTCAATTTCCAATTTTTTGCTACCACAAAGAGAGCTGCTATAAATATTTTTGCACATGTGGGTCCTTTTCCCTTTTTATGATCTCTTTGGGATACAGAACTAGTAGTGGTATTACTGGGTCAAAGGGTATGCGCAGTCCCTTAGCCCTTTGGGTATGGGTCCAAATTGCTCTCCATAATGGTTGGATCAGTTCACAACTCCACCAACAATGCACTAGTGTTCCAAAAAGAATAGTTTTAAAGAATGAAAAAGAGGGGGCAGCTAGGTAGTACAGTGGATGAAGCACTGGCCCTGAATTCAGGAGGACCTGAATTCAAATTTGGCCTCAGACAATTGACACTTACTAGCTGTATGACCCTGGGTAAGTCACTTAACCTTAATTGCCCTGCCCCCTGCCAAAAAAAAAGAATGAAAAAGAGAAAAAAATCAGCAAGACTGATTAATATATCAAAAAAGTTTAAAAACATATGCAGAATTTCATGTTTGTGTTCTTTGTACCTCTGCAAAGGAATGGGGAGATGACACCATTAACTCTTTTTTTTTTTTTTTTTGGTGGGGCAATAAGGGTTAAGTGACTTGCCCAGGGTCACATAGCTAGTAAGTGTCAACTGTCTGAGGCTGGATTTGAACTCAGGTCCTCCTGAATTCAGGGCTAGTGCTTTATCCACTGCGCCACCTAGCTGCCCCCCTAAGGTTTTTTTTTGTTTGTTTTACCATTAATTCTTTTTTTTTTTTTTTTTTGGTGAGGCAATTGGGGTTAAGTGACTTGCCCGGGGTCACACAGCTAGTAAGTGTTAAGTGTCTGAGGCCAGATTTGAACTCAGGTACTCCTGACTCCAGGGCCGGTGCTCTATCCACTGTGCCACCTAGCTGCCCCTACCATTAACTCTTAAAGCATAAAACATTTTACTTAATAAGGTAAAACAAGAATAATCATCATATAATAATTACTCAATAAAAGAAGAGAGCAGGAATAATAATAATTTCACAGTCTACTCATTAATCTAGGTCACTCTATTTCGCCATATGCCTGGGGCAACCCACAATTCTGAACTATAGGCTTTGAAGTCCTTGGTCTCTTCAGGGACAATCTGTACTACAAAGTTACTTCTCTATCAGCTACTTCCCTTCTGGTTCTCTCAACTTTCCCATTTGGCAAATTATATTCTTCTCCTTTCAAGCAGATTAAGCAGTGACAAGCTCTTTTAACTCACAGCCACCCTTAACAAGACACTGACAAAATGTTATGCTATTATACCAAGCAGTTCCTTTAAGTGAGAGAACTGGAAAGCTCCTCAGGTTGGTTCTCAGATAAGGCCAGACAGCTCTTTTTGTGTGTGTGAGGCAATTGGGGTTAAGTGACTTGCCCAGGGTCACACACCTAGTAAATGTCAAGTGTCTGAGGTCAGATTTGAACTCAGGTCCTCCTGAATCCAGGGCTGGTACTCTATCCACTGTGCCACCTAGCTGCCCCCAGACAGCTTTTTGCTGAACAATATTCTTCTTTGTTCAACTAGGAAAACAGATGCAAAGCCTTTCCCCTTCACGTTCTGCATCTAAGGCCAGAGGAGGCAATAGGGAATAACCATGCTTCCTTGGGAAACCTTTTCTCAAACTGCAGGTGATGCTGGAGAATAATCAGTTCAAATGGCAAAAGAATACAGCTACTCCCAATCAGTAGACTTACAGCTCAACAACAGATGCCTTCCTATCACCTTATTCTCCTTTTGGCTTCTTCACACTCATCTTCATAACTGGCCTTTTCACGTTCTCAAGGCTTCAAATCAGAGCCTCCTGAATTTGTCTTTCTGTCACATCTAGTCTCTATTATAACTAACCTCATCTGTTTCAGGCCCCCATCCAGTTTTCTCAGAGCTTCTAAGGGTCTTTTAAATTCAGCTTGTACCTTACTTTCACATCAGTTAAGAACTATACTAAAGAAAAAGAAAATATTTACTTACAACAGAATTGCAAAACAAAGAAATAGAAAAATACATCTAAACACTCATTCCTAAGTGAATGCCATCTCATCCTTCAATCAAGTAGTCTTGGAAAACAGCTCCTTCAAGTCCCAGGTCTCTGAAATGAGAAAATGTCTTTCCTCAAGGTCTTGCTCCCTGGCATTGGAATGATGTAAATGGAAGCATACATGATGGGCACCTGTGCATGAAAGGCCTTTGTCATCCTGTGGCTTTGGCTCACTTCTCCACTCTTGGAATACCTTTCTCCTTGCTTCATGGGGTCTCAGGGACATGCCAGATTCCTTGGGACCCTTTGACACTGCCAGGACAATCTCAGACATCTCTTGCTTAGTCCCTGAGCTCCATTTCTCTTCTACTCTGGAATCCATCTCCCATCATCTCCTACTGGCACAATCACCCAATAGCTCAAGTACACAGTTTCATGGGAAATGTAGTCCTGGGAACTTTCCCCAATGAACAAATGCTCTCTGGTCCCGGGAATTTGGGAAAGGGGAGTCCATGCCCCCCAGCCTTGGCTGAGACACACCTACATAGTCACGCACATAAAACATCATATTGCTTTGGTGAATTTATGGTTTCTTTCTACTAACACCGATTGCAACCATTTCCTTTCTATGCTATTTGTGTCCACATCATTTAATAAGTCCACCATAGACTTCCCATCCAATGGGCCAGATGCTTCTGGTTCTTTTAAGATCTCCGGGAGTACTAATATAGCACACAGGCTATTTCTCATTCTTACCACATGAACAACTCACTCCTTTTTCTGGTGGATAATGTCTTGCATATCATTCCTTCTTGAGTATACCATTGCAGAACTTCAGAGACTAAAGAGACCTCAGTGGCCATGTAGTCCAACCTGTATCTGAATATGAATAAAAATCCCCTCTATAACACACCCAACATGTGGTCATCCAGTCTGTGATAATCTTTGGTAATGGGAAACCCACTAGGAACACACAGAGATCTGCTTAGGCACACCATGATCGAGACCCTGAAGCAAAAGTCATTTCTCCATTGTTGCCAATGTCTAGCTAGGTGGTGCAGTGGATAGAGCATTGGCTCTGAAGTTGGGAGGGCCTGAATTCAAATCTCACCTCAGATACTTACTAGCTGTGTGACCCTGGGCAAGTCACTTAACCCCAATTGCCTTAAACATCCAGGGGCCATCTCCAGTCTTCCTGATGTTATCTTGTCACTAGACCCAGATGGCTCTGGAGGAGAGACTGAAGTTGGTGACCTTGCACAGCCAGCCGTCCCTCACTGGAATCCAATTCTCTGCAAGTCATGACATCGTGGTCCTCTGAGAATGGAGGACAAACAACAGCTGCACTCACTCTTTGTAGCCTACAACCCCACTCTAATCCAACCTTGGATTTGGAGTAAGAGCACCCGAGTTAGAATCCTGACTTTGCTGATGACTACTTGTGTAGGCAGCTGGTGGCATAGCGGAGTCAGGAAGACAAGTTCAAATGCAGCCTCTGACACTTCCAAGCTGTGTGAATCTGGGAAATCGCTTAACTCTGCCTCAGTTTCCTCAACTGTAAAATTAAGATAGTAATAGCACCTACCTCCTGGGAGTAATAATATTTGTAAAGGGCTTAGCACAATGCCTGGCACATTTGTTGCTATTCAGTCGTGTCAGACTCTCTGTGAGCCCATTTGGGGTTTTCTTGGCACAGATACTGGATTGTTTTGCCATTTCCTGCTCCAGCTCATTTTACAGATGACTTGCAGAGTGACTTGCTCAGAGTCACACAGCTAGTTAGTGTCTGAGGCCAGATTTGATGTTTTCTTGGCAAACATATTGGAGTGGTTTGCCATTTCTTCCTCCAGCTCATTTTACAGGTGAAGAAACCGAGGCAAATAGGGTTAAGTAACTTGTCCAGGGTCACACAGTTAGTAAGTGTCTGAGGCCATATTGGATCTGTTTTCTCTCACAACTAGCTAATATGAACCCAAGTCTTCTTTTGTTTTTGTTTTTTTTGTGTGTGTGTTTTTGTTTTTTAGTCAGGCAATTGGGGTTAAGTGACTTGCCCAGGGTCACACAGCTAGTAAGTGTTAAGTGTCTGAGGCCGGATTTGAACTCAGGTCCTCCTGACTCCAGGGCCGGTGCTCTATCCACTGCGTCATATAGCTTGGCATATATTAGGTGCCTAATAAATGTGTATTACCTTCCCGCTCCCTTGTATTACATTGACTGGATCAATCATTCACCTCTCTGAGCCGCAGCTTCTTTATCTGTCAAATGAAGTCAGACTAGATGAACTCTAGAGTTGCTTCTGACTTTAAACCTATGATTCTATGTGTCTTTCCATTGGACTTTGGGATACTTATAATTTTGATGTATCATACATACTATGTCTTATCCTATTCTATCCTATCTTTGCCTATTCTGTCATTTAAATTTATATATAATGCATAACGGTAAAGCAATGGCATCAAACAGAGATAGATCCTCGCCTGCTTCATGTTGATTTAGAAAGCCACAAATTAACATCATCTATGCTTCATTGTATTTTATTTATTTCATTAAACATTTCCCAACTATATTTTAATCTGGTCACAGCACTTGGGAGTTTTGCTGGTTGAATGTCATAGAGGGGTATAAGTTTGACACCTCTGGGATCCCTTTGTGTAGCTAAGAGGGGGGACAAGTTAAGGAGAAAGTGGGGGAAGGCCCTAGCACATTGAGCAGCTCCCCTGTGAAGCATTCATGGGACACTATGATTAGGATGGCTACATATAGACAGGTTGCAATATGCACTGTTGGAGGGAATACCCACATGGAGGAGATCACAAATCCGTGTCCTTGTTGGGGTACATGCCATGAACACTTTATGTTCCACAGGCACAGATGCTATACACAACATGTGATATTTCAGTAGGTAGATAATCTGAGTAATTGGGGGAATTTTCCCAGCTTCAGGAAGGAAGACATCAAAGGCAGCCTTGCCAATAAACAGGGATAACACCAGCTGAGAGTAATTGGTGTTGGAGCTCAATCAGACCTTTTAACTTCAGGGGAGAATATATAGGCTGAAGTTCAGGGTTGTTTTTTTAGGTGGCCTGCAGCAAATCTGGTTTCCTGTAAGTCAAGAGACTGGCTGGTCTTAGGGGACAGAGCCCGAGTCAACTACTTTAGCAGACCCTCTTGTTCCCACCACAGATAAAATCCCATTCCACGCATCTACAGAACCAACAATCACTGTGCAGAATCAAGTCTATTATTGTCCATCTTTCTGGACCAGGCAGTCAATGCCTTCTGCCATCTGGCCTCTATTTTCCAATGCTCCCCTCTGCTATAGTTTGACTGCAATACTCCTCTCACACACCAGGCTCATTCTCTGTATGGTTTAGACTTGAAAAAAGGGAACAAGCACTTATCAAGCAACTACTGTGTGTCACTGTGCTAAGCACTTTACAAATATTTTTTCATTTGATCTTCACAGTAACACTGAGAGGTAGGTGCTATTATTACCTCCCCGCCACCGTCCCACTTTACAGTTGAGGAAACTGAGGCAAACAGAGGTTACATGATTTGCCTAGGCTCACACATCTAGTTAGTGTCTGAGGTTGGACTTGAACTTGCACTTTCCTGACTCCAGGTCCAGGGTTCTATATATTGTATTTCCTATCTGCCTCTTGGAGGTAGAAAGATCTGGGTTTAAATCCTCCATAAGATACTTGCTAGGGGGCAGCTAGGTGGCGTAGTGGATAGAGCACCGGCCCTGGATTCAGGAGGACCTGAGTTCAAATCCGGCCTCAGACGATTGACACTTACTAGCTGTGTGACTCTGGGCAAGTCACTTAACCCCAATGGCCTCACCAAAAAAAAAAAAAAATACTTGCTAGAACCAAGAGAACATTTTGCACAATGACAGCAATATTGTTTGATGACGAACTGTAAAAGACTTAACTATTTTCAACAATACATTGATCCAAGAGAATCCCAAAGGACTATTGATGAAACATACTGTCCACCTCCAAAGAAAGAACTGATATTGATGGAACAGACTGAAGCATGCTATGTTTCACTTTCTTTCATTTTTTTCTTTTATTCATTTTCTTATACAAAATGACCAATATGGTAATGTTTTACATAATTGTAAAAAAAAAAGATACTTGCTAGCAATTTAATCTCTTTTAACCTGGTTAAAAGGGCTGTTAGATGGTATAGTGGACAGAATTTAGGGCCTGGAGTCAGGAGGACCTGAGTTTAAATCAATCTTCAGACATTTATTAGCTGTGTGACCCTGGGCAAGTCACTTCACCCTGCTTGCCTCAGTTTCTTCATCTGTAAAATGAGCTGGAGATGGAAATGGCAAAGCACTCCATTATCTCAGCCAAGAAAACCATAAATGGGGTCATGAAAAGTCAGATATGACTGAACAAGCCACAGTTTCCCCGGTTGTCAAATGAAATTGGAACAATATTAACCCCTGCAGGTTGTCACAAGGCTCAAATGAGACAATGAGCTTTTAGTAACCGCTTACTATGTGCCAGGTGCTGTGCTTTGGTATGAAAAGTGCTTTGTCAATCTTAAAACACTTGGGGCAGCTAGGTGGCACAGTGGATAAAGCACCTGCCCTGGATTCAGGAGGACCTGAGTTCAAATCTGGCCTCAGACACTTACTAGCTGTGTGACCCTGGGCAAGTCACTTAACCCTCATTGCCATGCAAAAAAAAGAAAAAAAATCTTAAAGCATTTTATAAAACCAGTTATTGCTATAATTAATGGCTGGCCTGTGCGGTTGTGCTTGTGCCACCTGGAAAGTCCCCACCCATTCCCCTCACCTTCAAATCTCCCCTCTCCTTCAGGGCGTAGTTTGATAGATGCCTCCTGTGGAGAGACCTCACTCCCACATTGACAGAAGCAGCCAAAGGGGACCTTAGAGATCATGGAGCCCCACTGTACAGATGAGGAGAGAGGGGAGGACTAGAGAGTTTGTCTGGACTTGTCGGCTGGTTCTTCTGACCCCGTATCTAGTACTCCTTCCTCTACAGTACAAGGTTTGGAGCAGGGGGACCCACATGAGAAAGGGATGGGGCCTTTCTTCCAGGCTCCTCTTGGACTCCCCTCTCCAGGCTCTACCTAGACTCTGGCCCAGGGTTCCCAGTGAAGTAGGCCCTGACAAAGCTTTGCTTTCAGGAAATTCAGGGGAAGTTTTTTCTTTTCCCACTTTTATGACCTGTAAAATGCCAGGACAGTTCCAGATCAGCCCCCTCCCACCAGAGAGGGGGGAGAGAGAACGGTAAATTGGAGAAACATTTGCCAGCACGGACACGGCCTCTTTTTGCATTTTCTTTCTGAAGAGACACATGAGACTTTTGTATATTTTGGCCCCTGGAAATAGGCTATTTCCGGCCTAAGGTTCGGAGAGGGATTTTGGTGTGTGTGCTGAAGCACTCTGGGGATAGAAGGAGAGATGAGGAAAATGGGACCAGGGCTTAGGACTCGCCTTTCTGAATGTTGTCCTGTTGCCAGGAGACTGTCAGAGCTGGAAGGGGCTTAGGGATCACAGTTAGGGGCCTCTGGTGTTTGTTGGCAAGAGGAAGAATTCAATGCTTGACTGGGAGAGTGTAAAGGGTAAAAAGCCTTCTCACAGAAACTAGAGCTAGCTGCTCCCTAGGTGTGTGACCCCAGGGCAAGATAGTCAACCTTTCTCAGCCTCAGTTTCCCCATCTGTAAGGGCCTCTCATTTCCTGGTCTCTACTTCTCTATCCCAATCATATTCCTTCCCTTTCTTTTTGCTATATGGACACGAGGAGTGGCGACAGAGGAGTGAGAGAGGGCTTGTGGACACAGACAGGCTCTTCCAGGACTGTCTCAGAACTAGCAGGAGCCCAGGACTGGACTTGAGGGCAATTCTTTCTGTTTTAGAAGTGACCCCCCCCCCACTTCCCCTTCAGTATCTCAGGCCTTATTGTGACCCACGTTTTCTTCCTGTGGTGATCAGAATAGTCTCTAGTGGGGCCAAGCCTTCTCCCTCCCCTCTGCCTGGCACCTAAGCCAATGGAGGGAGGGAGGGAGCTTGACACAAGCCTTGATTGCCTGCTCTAGGAAGGGCAACTCCTTAAGGGAGGAGAGGCTGTGTTCAGGCTAGCTATGTGGTGCTGAGAACAGACTTCACAGAATCTCAGATCTGGCCCTATGAAAAGAAGACTAATCTGTCCCCTTTGCAATCTCTACTCTTTGTTCCATCCTCCTGGACCAGAAAGGACAAAGCTAGTGAATGGGAAGGCCTTTATTAGCCGCTTGCTATGTACAAAGCCGTGTGCTCATCCCTGAGAATACAGACAGAAAGTCAGACACTTTCATTTCTCAAGGACTTCACATTCTAATGGGGAGAGTCAAACAGGGGATTATAGCTGCAAGTCAATTAGAGGTTGGATTTTAGGTGTGCAAAGTACTTTACAAATATTATCTCATATGATCCTTACAGCAACCCTAGCAGGGTAGCAAGATACTGCAGTGAACAGACTCAGAAGATCCAATTTCAAATATGGCCCCCGATATTTACTAGCTGTGTGACCTTGGGCAAGTCACTTCAATTCTACCTCAGTTTCCTCAGCTATAAAATGAGGACAATAATAGCACCCACCTCCCAGGGTTGTCAAGAGGATCAAATGTAATAATAATAATAATAATAATAATAATAATAATAATAATAATAATAAAGTGCTTAGCATGGTGCTTGTCACATAGTAGGCACTACTATTATAAGGGTGCTATTATTATCCCCTTTTTACAGATAAGAAGACTGAGACAGAGGTAAAGTGACTTGCCCAAAGTCACATAATTAATAAGTGTCTGAGACTGGATTTAAACTAAGGTCTATATTGACTGCAGGTTTAGTGTTCTAACCACTGAGACACCTAGAAGAATTCTTCTTAAGGAGTTCTGAGTTAGGGGCAGCTAGGTGGTGCAGTGGATAAAGCAATGGCCCTGGATTCAGGAAGACCTGAGTTCAAACTAACCTCAGACACTTGACACTTACTAGCTGTGTGACCCTGGGCAAGTAACCCTCACTGCCCCACAAAAAAAAAGGAATTCTGACTTACTGATGAATTTAGATTATTCAAGGAAATACATAACTGCAGGCTGTAAAAATTTAGTGTCTACTGAATACCAAGACATGACATGGTGGCTAGTGAATTACATATTGGATGCTTGCCATCCATCCATGGATTGTCAAATCACAAATCCCCATAGTTGAACACATACCTTAAAGTATCTTTGGGAATCCAACAAATAAACTCTTCTGATCACAGGGGCGGCTGGGTGGCGCAGTGGATAGAGCACCGGCCCTGGAGTCAGGAGGACCTGAGTTCAAATCCGGCCTCAGACACTTGACACTTACTAGCTGTGTGACCCTGGGCAAGTCACTTAACCCCAATTGCCCCACACAAAAAAATAAATTAAAAAACAACAACAAAAAAACCCCTCTTCTGATCAGGGCACTGTCATAGTCAAGAATTGATCACAATCAGCAGAACATAACATCAATCCATGTTTAAATGTTTAAACTTAAGATCCATGTTGTAACTTAAGAATGTTTAAAATACTCATAATCTCCAACTTGCTTGGAATGAAAAGTTTTCAAAATAAAGAGACTAGTAGAGGGAGAGAGGGACAGCTAGATACCACAGTGGATAGAGCATCAGGTCTGGAGTCAGTAAGATTCATCTTCCTGAGTTAAAATCTGGCCTCAGACACTTGCTAGCTGTGTGACCCTGGGTAAGTCACTTCACCCTCTTTGCCTCAGTTTCCTCATCTCCATAAAATGAGCTGGAGACGGAAATGGTAAACCATTCCAGTATCTTTGCCAAGAAAACCCCATATGGGGTCATGAAGAGTTGTTGGCTGAACAACAAACATTTATTAAACACCTACTATGTACCAGGTGCTGTGTTAAGTATTGGGGAACTCCTTAGCTCACAAGTCTTGAGATACCCTAGGAGAGTAATTCCTCCCACCTTGGTCTGTTCCACTGGAGGTCAATAAACCAGGAGGAAGATAAAGAGCTTCCTCAGCATCAGATGCTGGCTAATCAATCCCCAGGTAGATAGCAATGGGCTGAACCAAAGCAGATACATGGCCTCAGGGCCAGTGGCCAGAGGCACCTTATCCGTGAGACTGCTCCAGTCACAGGCTTTATTGGGGAGGTTGAGTTACAGGGACAGGACATCAGGTAATTGGGGAGATACTGTCTTAACCTTGGGGTCTCAGGAGTTGCAAAGATCTGGTTTGTTCCAGTGGGGATGTTTTCTCTGCAATGAATGTCATCAGAATATCCTGGTGCGGGGGGGGGGGTGGGGGTGGGGGGGGGTGGGGTGGGGGGGGGCAGTGAGGTGGTGCAGTGGATAAAGCACCGGCCCTGGATTCAGGAGGACCTGAGTTCGATTCTGGTCTCAGACACTTGACACTAGCTGTGTGACCCTGGGCAAGTCACTTAACCCTCATTGCCCCACGCCAAAAAAACCAAAAGAATATCTTGGTGGGGCAGGAGATCTCTAAGATAATGGGGGCCTCTTCTGAGATAGAGTCAGCAGGCTCATCCTGTTTAATAAGACAGACTGAGGGTTTGTCTCTGCTTAGACAGCCTTGTCTGGAACTCCATTTCTTTGACCTGGAAGGATATTTTTTTAAGGGGGGATGTTGCTTTCTTTTTCCCCCTCCCACCCACTCCATTTCAAAGGCACAGGACTCTAATTTTGTCCTCTACATAAAGCGCTGTGGATACATAGAAAGGCCAAAAAAAGTCCCTGCCCTCAAGAAATTCACAATTGAATGGGGGAATAAACATGCAAACAATTACATAAGAACTAGACATGCACAGGATGAACTGGAGATCATCTCAGAGGAAGGCACCAACATTAAGATTGAACAGATAGGGCGGCTAGGTGGTGCAGTGGATAGAGCACCTGGAGTCAGGAGTACCTGAGTTCAAATCCAGCCTCAGACACTTAACACTTACTAGCTGTGTGACCCTGGGCAAGTCACTTAACCCCAATTGCCTGACTAAAATAAACAAACAAAAAAAAGATTGAACAGACTAAGGGCATATGGAAGGGGATCTTAGAAGGAAAGGCACTAGTGTTTGGGATACCAGGAGAAGCTTATTACAGAAAGTGGGGTTTGGAGGAAGCTAAAAGGTGGAGGTGAGGAGGGAGGGCACTCCAGGCCCAGAAAGGAAAGTCAGTGACCAGGCACTGAGCAGCCTTGGGTGAAGAGCAGCAAATAGATCATTATCAATGGAATGTAGGGGAGTAAAAGCTAATGATGTGGGTAGAGAGTTGGCACCATAGTGCACAGAGTGCTATGCCTGGAGTCAAGAAGACTCATCTTTCTGAGTTCAAATCTGGCCTCAGACACTTACTGGCTGTGTGACCCTGGATAAGTCACTTTGTCCTGTTTGCCTCAGTTTCCTCGTCTGTAAAATGAGCTGGAGAAGGAAACAGCAAAGCACTCTAGTAACTCTGTCATGAAAACCCCAAATGCGATCAAGAACACAACCAAACAACAACAAAATTTAATGGGTCTATTTCTACCGAAGGTCTTTTCCAGTTTCTCCAAAGCTTCTAGTGCCTTTCCCTCTCAGATTAACCCTTCATCTACTCTGTATATATTTTGTATGTAACTTGGTATTTTCATATTTTCCTGTCCATTAGATTGTAAACTTCCTGAGGGCAGGGATGGTGTTTTTGCCTTTCTTTGCGTCCTCAGTGCTTTGCACAGTGTGTGTTGACTATTTAATAAATTCTCATCCATTTATAGAAAGTGCCTAATAAATACTTGCTGGCAAACAAGACTGGCATGGGATCACATGATCCAAGGGGCATGAAGGAAACCCGGATTTACCATAAGAGTGCTCATGGGGGGGGGTGGGCAGCAAGGTGGTGCAGATGGATAAAACACTGGCCTTGGATTCAGGAGGATCTGAGTTCAAATCCAGCCTCTGACACTTGACACTTACTAGCTGTGTGACCCTGGGCAAGTCACTTGACCCTCATTGCCCTGCAAAAAAAACAAAAACAAAAAGAAAAGAAAAGAGTGCTCATTGGGTGAGAAGGAAGAGCAAATAGGAGTGATAGATGAGTCTCTGCTTAGTGCAGCAGGGCTTGTGTTCTCTAGAACACAAAGAATGAATGAAGCAGTATTAAGTATAGCCCAAGAACCTCGCTGTGCATTGAGGACTGGTGTGAGAGACTGCTTGTGGAGGAAGCTGGACCCTAGTGCCTGTTGTAACTATCAACAGAGTGACCAGAGATGACAATTCAACTCAATAAGCCTTTATTAAGCTCCTACTATGTGTTATATAACCTATATCAGATTGTTTGCTGTCTTGGGGCGGGGGGAGGGAAGGGAGGAAGGGAGAAAAATTTGGAACTAGAAATCTTATAAAAACAAATGTTATGGGCCAGCTAGGTGGCACAGTAGATAAAGTACCTGCCCTGGATTCAGGAGGACCTGAATTCAAATCCAGCTTCAGACAATTGACACTTGCTGTGTGACCTGGGGATTGATTAGCCAGCATTGCCCTGTCCGCCCCCCAAAAAACAACAAATGTTGAAAACTAAAAAAACAAAAAAACCCCCAAAACAAGATCCTACTGTGTGTAAGACACCAGTACTGTAGGCACAAAGGCAGAATGAAATACAGTCCTTTCCTTCAGGAAGCTTACTCTTTATTGAGTGGAAGCAACAAGCACATAGATAAGTAAATGTAATGTAACTTCTAACAATTGCTCCTAATAACTGGTCAGGGGAGGATCTCATGAAGGAGGTGCCCCTTGAGAAGAGCTTTGTGAAGGGAGCTAGGGCTTTCAGGGGGCAGAGCTGAGGAGGGAGTCCCTTCCAGGAATCAGGCTGGCCTGGATGAAGGTACAGTGTCTGGGGGACGATGGGGAGAGGTGACCATCAGTTCCAAAGCTCTCGTCCTTGGATGTCTATCCTCAGCTTTTTGGAGTTGCATGTGGGGCTGCAGCTCCTGGGCAAGCTTGGACCCTTTAAGGTAGATCCCCAGCCTTCCTCCCCACATTTCCTCACTTTGATGGGAGGGGAAGGAGAGCTTCCTGAGATCTGCTGGTGGAAGGCGCCATGGATGGAGAAATATTGCTGTTATTACTGGTGTGTTCATGTCTAATTGCCTCTGACTGATGAGCCAGAGGTTGCCAAGAGCTACTTCTCCCAAGCTGCTCAGCCAGTCCAGCCAGACCTGAGCAGACAGCAGGAAGAGTTGGGCTTGTCCCTGTGTATCTAACGCCCTCAGAATCCTGGAGTGTGCTTTATCCAAACAGAGCCAGACTGAGGCCCCGCACAGCAGGAGTGACTGGAGGCCAGGAAACCCTTTCATTCTCAGGATAAAGCGGTATGGCAGGAGCAGGAGGAGGAAGAGGCGGAGGAGGGGGCAACCGCACCGTGGGCCAAGCAGACTCTGTCTTCTCACATGGAAGACAAGGCCAATGAGTTACATCTGTGGTGAAGGCCAGGCCTCGGCTCCTCCCCGCAGCCACAGCAGAGATGTTTGGGTTTGGGGAGAGGAGGCCCACGTTGGACCCAATTACCTGCTTTTCCCCGATGGCAGGATGAAGGGAAACATCTGTCCAGAGAGCTCTGGTTTCTCCTTCATTATTGTTTTTCCTCTTTCTTGGCCAGCTGCTGTCAGGGACTTGGGTCAAGCCACATTAAGCCGGCTGTTTGCACAAAGACCAGCCAAGTCCCTGAAGCTTCACCTCAAAGGACTGAAACCTTAAAGGAATCTTAGCTTCTGTGAACTCCAGTTCTCTCATTTATTATTATTATTATTTTTTTGTGGGGCAATGAGGGTTAAGTGACTTGCCCAGGGTCACACAGTTAGTAAGTGTCAAGTGTCTGAGGTCAGATTTGAACTCAGGTCCTCCTGAATCCTGGGCCGGTGCTTTATCCACTGTACCAACTAGCTGCCCCGAGTTCTCTCATTTTACAGGGGAAGAAGCTCAGTCTTAGAGAGGGGGAAGTGATTTGCCCATGGTCATCTCAGTAATCAAAGCTCATACACAAAACACACATGCATATATGTAAACACATACATTTATACATATATATGAGAATATATGAATCATAAATATATGTGTATATAAAAATATATGCACACATATACATGAGCTATTACATTTAAATATGTAATATTATAATATATAAATATATAATATATTATCTACATACCCCCTCTAAGTATTTATCACATCATATGTAACACATATTATATATTTTTATATTTAATATATAACATGGGTAATGTAATTTACTAATAACTAAGTATCTAATGAATAATTGTATTATAACATACATTTCTATAATAGCTCCTATATGTGTGTACATATAGAGTGATAGATACAGATGTGACATATATGCATATATGTATATGTATATATGTGTACATGTGTGCATATGTATATGTGTGTATATACACACATATACACACACATACACACACATATATATATACATACACACATATATACACACACACACATATATACACACACACACATATATATATACACACACACACCCCTAAATAGAGGTCTTTATCTCTATGATCTCTGACCATCCTATTCTGAATACCCTATGTCATCTGATCAAGGAAGCGAACTTCAGACAGACTTGGCCAGTATTTAGGTGCAAGGCTGCCTTGGGACACTGGACACTTGGAACACTACAGGTTTCTTCTTGTCTTGGAAGCCATGGGCAGAAGTTACAAAGAGGACCATTTAGGCTTGATGAAAGAAAGAAAACTATTCACAGTAAGAGTTATCTTATCATGGACTGAGTGGCCTCCAGAGGTAGCAGGTAAACCCATCATGGGAGGTCCTCAAGCTGAAATTGGCTGACTGCTTGTCTGGTATGCTACTGTGAGTTCTGGGTATCCCGGTTGCATGAGATGGGCTCTGAGGAAGGGGCTCTCTACTTTATGGCTCTGTGAGCCCCACAAGTCTACTATTTCAGCCCCACGGCATGGCTGATTATGTTGCTAAATGCTCACCTCTGGTCAGGGCGGTTCGGAGGAGGACATGACAGGAGAGAAAGAAGGAAGAACTACTCAACTCATTTTGTTTGCTTCTATTTTCTCTACCAGAGAGAAAAGGTGGTTGAATTGGGAGTTGAAGCCCAGTCATTGGCTGGACCCTGTGAAGGGTCCTGAAAAAACTTGATGATACGGCCTTTATAGGTGATCTCTGGAAAATTATGGACAAGAGTGGGGCTGAAGGACAGGACAGGTGAATGTCCCAATCACCAGGACAGGAGATTCCTTCTCAGATACAGATTGGATTAGATGACCTCTGAGGTCCCTTCCAACTCTGAGAGTCTATGATTCTTTGAAATGGAATACCATGACTTGATGTGGTATAGTGGAAAGAGGACCTGGGTTCAAATCCTGATTCTGCCATTTATTGCCTATGCGACCTTGGTTCTGCTCTCAGACTCAGTTTCCTTCTATGTCAAATGAAAGCCCTTAAAGTCCTTCTGGTTTTTGTCAAACCTGTCTGGAAGTGGACAGGCCTTACTTCTCCTTGAGGCCTCATTTGTACATCTGTCACCCCCAGAGAGTCCTCAGAACACCCTCCTTAGCTTGAATAAATAAAATGGCTGTTGCTAGATTCCTTCAAAAATTTAAGTTTTCCTAACAACAACCCTGGTAGGTAAATCTGTGATGAAATAATGGGACTTGGCAGATGCCCAGGGGCCCCCATCTGAAGATTGATTTGGAATTGATTGAATTGGGTGAGACTGAGAAACTGATGGAGAACCTACTTAAGATTGATAAAATCGAGACCACACCTGGCTGGCCCTGAGTGGGGTGTTGTTCTCAGAGGCTGCTGTGGATTACAACATCAACAGGAGACCACCCTCAACCAATCAGCTTGAAGGACCTCCCCTTCTGGGGGAGGGAGACAGGAAGTAGGAAGGGAGGTTGGCTCCCTAGCTTTTCTCTTTTCATCCAGGACTTCAGGCTTGGCAGCAGACAGAGAAAAAGAGAGGGACCTCATGCATTGTCTTTACTCTTTAATAAATCCTTAAAAGTCTAAACTCTTGTTGAATTTATCAGTAAATCTTAGCTAGTTTTCCCCCAAGACTGGGGGGGGTGCAGTTAAGGACCCACATTAGATTAAAAAAAATTATTTTGTTTATTTTTGTTTTGTTTATTTATTTATTTTTTTTGGTGAGGCAACTGGGGTTGTGACTTGCCTAGGGTCACACAGCTAGTAAGTGATAAGTGTCGGAGGCCAGATTTGAACTCAGGTCCTCCTGAATCCAGGGCCAGTGCTCTATCCACTCTGCCACCTAGCTGCCTCCCCCCCCCCCACATTAGATTTTAAACATCACAGATCAAACTAAGCAAGACCTGGGTTCAAATCTCACTTCAGTCAGACATTTTAACTAGATACAAAACCCTGGGGAATAGATTTACTTTCATTGAAAGCAATTTCCCCAATCTGCCCAATGGGGATAATAATAGCACTTACCTGGGGGAGGTTTCTTGTGAGAAGCAAATGAAATAATGAATTATTAAGTACGCTGCCAATCTTAAAGCATTATGTAATTGTCAGGGGTTATTATTATTAGATTAATCAATTGTTAGAGTTGGTGGGGGTTCTAAGAGGTCATTGCATCAAATGCCCTTATTTTACAGGTGAGGAAACCGAGTCTCATAAAAAATAACATGATTTGCTCAGGATGGTGCAAGACTTTGTCAGATCGCATAGCTGGTCTGAACCACTGGGAAATGCAGATCCCAAAAGTCCAAGATGAGTGCTCTCTCTACATCTCCTTCCTCCCAAGGCTATTTCAGGTCCAGACCAGTTATTCCCCTGGGGGAGAATCCCTACCCTATCAGAGCCATCAGCTGCAGTGGCCACCTCTCTATACAGTTCACTATGGGCCCACGTGTGATCACAGGGTCATAGCTTTAGAGCCAGAAGGAAGCTGAGATCTTGGTTCTAACCGAACACCTTCATTTTACAGAAAAGAACTGAGGCCCAGAGGGGAAATGACCTCAACAAGGTCACACAGTCAGGATTATGAGTCATGTGAACTTACATTGGACCTCAAGCAATGATAATTACAGATGATATTTATCTATTGATTTAAGGTTTGCAAAGCAGTTTACACAAATTGTCTCCTTTGAGACAGGAACAAACTCTATGAGATATTGGGAGGGCTGCAGGTATTATCATACCCATTTTATAGATTAAAAAAAAAGTGAGAGGGGCAGCTAGGTGGCACAGTGGATAGAGCACTGGCCCTGGATTCAGGAGTACCTGAGTTCAAATCCAGCCTCAGACACTTGACACTTACTAGCTGTGTGACCCTGGGAAAGTCACAACCCTCACTGCCCCGCAAAAAAAAGAAAGTGAGGTTCAGAGTTCCGGGGCTTCTGAGCCATAAACAGAGATTTGAATTCCTGGGGCAAAAGTCATGCACTGGAGACAGCGGGGTTGGGGTTTTCTTGAGATTTGGCCCCTGCAGGGAGACTCAGTACATGGAAAAAGTCTTGGTTAAACCTGGGTCTACATCTGGTCTCTGACTTTTACTGTGCGTATGATGCAGAGGAAAAGACGTATCTCTCTGGTCTCAGTTTCCTCATCTGTAAAATGAGAGGGTTGGACTAGGTGACCCCTGAGGCCCCTTTCACTCAATGTGAGCCTAAAAGTGCACCCCATGGTTACAGAAAGGAGGGAGGTAAAGTGGGGAAGGGAAGAGAATAAGCATTTATTAAATGGCTACTTTGTGCCTTGGCAAGGTGCTAAGCACTTGACAGACATGATCTTATCTAATCCTCACAATAATCCTGGGAGGTAAGTGCCTATTATTATGATCTTCATTTTAACGTGAGGAAACTGAGGCAGACAGAAATTAAATGACTTACCTAGGGTCGAGCAGCTAGTAATTGAGGCTGAATTTGAACTCAGATCTTCCTGACTCTAGGCCCAGCACTCTCTCCATTGTGCCACCTAGTTGCCTTGGATAAGGCTGTTGACATCAGGGAGATAGCATGCTCTGGGGTGATGAGGCTATTGGTACCTAAGAGGTGGGGGAGCGTATTGGTGTCAAACATAGAGACAGGGACCTCTAAGCCATATATAAGGATTCCCTTTGGGCCATATGTTGACTTAGTTTTAAAATATAACGTTATCTGTGTTTTATTATTTTTTATTAAATATTTCCCAATTACATTTTTTGTTTGTTTTTTTGGTGAGGCAATTGCGGTTAAGTGACTTGCCCAGGGTCACACAGCTAGTAAGTGTCAAGTGTCTGAGGCTGGATTTGAACTCAGGTGCTCCTGAATCCAAGGCTGGTGCTTTATCCACTGTGCCACCTAGCTGCCCCTCCCAATTACATTTTAAATCTGGGAGTGTTGGGGGTCTCAGATGTAGGAGATCTGGTGCTGGGCTTGGAGTGAGGAAGATCTGAGTTCAAATCCTGCCTCAGACAAATATTACCTATGTGACCCTGGGCAAATCATTTAAGCATTCTCAGCCTCAGTTTCTTCATCTGTAAGTTGGGAATAATAATGACATTTACTTTATAGGACTGTTCTGAGGACAAAATGAGATAACACATAAAAAGTGCTTTGTAAACCTTAAAGCATTATATAAATATTGGTCCTCTATCTCTTCCTCCTCCTCCCCCTTCTTTTTTCTTCTTCCTCCTCTCCTCTTCCTTCTTTCTCCTCCTCCTCCCCCATCTTCTTTTCTTCCTTCTCTTCTTTTTCCTTTTTCTCTTCTTCCTTTTCCTCCTCCTCCTCCCTCTCCCCCCCCCCCTGCTTTCTGAATCTCCCACCCCTGCCAAAGGCCTATGGTCCCACCCCAGTTACAGCCCTGAGTGGCTTGCCCACCATTACTTGGCTAGTAAGATTCAGAGAAAGGATCTGAACACAGGCCTTCCTAAGTCCAAACTGAGCCCCCTCCCGACATGGCCACACACAGTCTCCCCAAGAGTTCAGCTTTGGGGGGGAGGTTGTGCAGCAGCCTGGCTCAGCCTGAGGAATTGGGGAACAGGGCCACTAAAAACAACTGCTTGGGAGAGGAGCCTGGAGGCGGAGATGCTAGGCAGCATGGGCCGAGCTTCCCCAGCAGCTGCATTCATTTAAAATAATTAATAATTTATGAGAGATGGAGGCTCCAAGGGGAATTCTGGCTGCTGGTGGGGAGGTAATGACAGATATTAGAGTCTGCACATAAAAGCCCCGGGTCAAAGATGAGTTTGTCCTTCACATACAGAGCTCACATCTCCCCTGGGGAAGGCCCGATAGAAACAGCCTGTGCCTGGTCTTGGGTGGGAGTAGCCTAAACCCCCAGGCCTCTGTTTGAAGCCCCAGGCAAAGGCCTTGTAATGGGACCATTCAGATCAATCCAGTCCCATGAGCATTCCTTAAGTGCCTACTGTATGCCAAATATTGTGCTGAACCCTGGTGATTCTAAGATAAAAACTGGGAGGGAAAAAAATTCCCCCAAACCAGCACCTACTTTCATGGAGTTTACATTTTACTGGGGGATAGAGTTTGTACAAAGCTGAGGATAAAGAAGCATAGGAATGAGGCAGGGAAAGGCCTCCCTTAGGAACCCAAAGCTCAAAGGAATAGAATAATATGAATCATAATTGTGATATGATGTGATATTATATGATATGGCATAATATAATATAACACAACACAATACAATATAACACAACATAATATAATAATAGCTAACATTTATTAAGAACCTATTGTTTGCCAGGCACTGTGCCTTACAAAGCCCCTTACAATTATTATATTTGATAATTAATCTTTCCAACAACCCTGCGAGGTAGGTGCTGTTATTATCCTTATTTTATAGAGGAAACAGGTAAACGGAAGTTAAGGGACTTGCCCAGGATCCTGAAGCTGTCTAAGGCTATAATTTGCTCTAGGCACTTTATCCAATTCTCTCGGGAGGATAGGACAGCCTATATGGAAGCATGGAGACATAGGATGCAGCAATAAAGTTCAGGGGAACAACCAATCAACAAACTATTGTGTTTATTATGTGCCAGGCAAAAGACAGTCCCTGCCCTCCAGGAGCTTACAATCTAAGAGGGGGAGACAACATGCAAACAAATATATACAAGGCAAGCTCTACACAGGATAAAGAGGAAACAATCAATAGAGAAAAGTCACTGGAATTAAGAGGGGTTGGGGAAGATTGTAGATGGTGTGGTTTTAGTTGGGATAAAGGGGGGGGGGAAGAAGGAGCATTCCAGACAGCTTCAGAAAATGCCGGGAGGTAAGCCAGACCGTGATGGTCTTTGAATATCTAAGCAGTAGAGTTTGTATTTGATCCTAGAGGCAATAGGGAGGCCCTGAAATTTCTTGAACAGGAGAGTGATGCCGACATGATCAGTATCATGCTTTAGGAAGATTCCACTTTACTGGGAGAGGCAGCTAGGTGGTGAAGTGGAAAGAATACTGGCCTTGGAGTCAGGAGGACCTGAGTTCAAATCTCACCTCAGATACTTACTAGCTGTGTGACCCTGAGCAAGTCACTTAACCCCAACTGCCTTTAACATCCAGGGCCATCTCCAGTTGTCCTGATCTATAATCTTGCCACTGGACCTAGATGGTGCTGGAGGAGTGAGGTTGGTGATTTTGCCCAGCCTTCCCTCCCTTAAATCCAATTCACTGCAAGTCATGACATCAGTTCCCGAAGTTATGGTCCTCTTAGTGAACAAACAAACAACAACTTTACTGGGGGAGGAGGGAACACCTTCCATATGGGTAAGTCAGTCTGAAGTACATAGGAATGAGTACAAACTCATTTCAAGATGTCGAGCATACTAAGGGAGGGTGGGGCAGGGGGGTGGGGGGTGAGAAATCAGAAGAGGGAGTAACAGAAGGGGCTCAGGGATCTTTTCAATGGCCAGGCATTGGTGGCCTGTCTGGTCCTGAAGACAGAGGACCGGAGGGGGTTTCCAGAGCCAAAGAACCAGCCGGTTTCCCTATTAACAGGGTGTCGGCTTTTCCTGGCCCAAGGAGCCGGGATTTTCTCTCTTCTCTCTCAGGCCCTCTCAGAGTCAAGTTTCAGCATTATCCTGTTGTAAATGAGACCGCAGGGTCGTAAACTTTAATTTGTTAGTTTGGGCTGGGCTAGGGCTTGGCAGACAATTAAACCCATTCATTAGCAAGGGCCCAGGCCCCACTTTTGGCAGGCCCCTGTCTGGAGAGGCCCTAGGACAAAGGGCTGTTGACTTCCCTGGCTGAAGCCACCAGGTGCTCCAGGGCCTCCTCGGCAAATTTCCACCCCTAACCTGGAAGCGCTCGGGGGCCAGAGCATTCCTGACTGGTAGGTTTTCTTCCACCTTAGGAAGGTCTTGGCTTCTCTATTTAGGCAAGAGGAGAAAAGACCCAGACAAGGGTGTTCAGAAGGGAACGTGGGAATCACAGAATCTCAGATTATTCTGATGGCCTCTTAGAGTCCAAATGGAAAACCATCAATGGGGGCTCTGCCTGCTATTAAATTTTGCTTGAAGACCTCCAGCAAGGGGAAACCGCTGCTTCCTGAGATATCCCGTTCCAATTGTGGTCAGCTCTAAGTCTCCCCCACTGCCAGGGAATGTGAGTTCCTCAAGAAGAGGGACTGTCTTCCCTTTCCTATCTGTTTCCCCAATGCTGGCACATGGTAAGCTCTCAATAAAAACACACACTCTTTAAATGGAGTTTATGGTTCCAGTTTCCAATCAGAGGGGCCAAGGGTAGTGATGAAATGGCAGTATTGGGGCTGATTTGATGTTAAAGGATGATGTTTTCCCAGTAACTGTCCTGGGGCACGGTGGAGGTCAGAGAAATCTGAAAGTGGGGTAGCCAGGTGTTATGCAGGATTGGGAAACAGTAGATGGAGACAGTAGATGGAGTATTGAGTTCTGGGAACATACTGAAGTCCAATTTGGCTAGAACCCTGATTATGTGAAATTTATTTATGTTTAAGTTAATTCATTAACATGTAAGCTCAGGGCAGCTAGGTGGCGCAGTGGATAGAGCACAGGCCCTGGAGTCAAGAGGATCTGAGTTCAAATCTGGCCTCAGACACTTGACACTTACTAGCTGTATGACCCTGGGTAAGTCACTTAACCCCACTTGCCTCACAACAAACCAAAACAAAACATGTAAGCACATTGTGAATAGGCATTTTTTCTGTCATTGTATTTAGGTTCCCAGTGCCTAGGCCTGTGCCTGAGATGGAGAAGGAGTAGTCAGCTAGGTAGGAGGAGAACTGGGAGAGAAGGGTCAAGGAGGAAAAAAAATCTAATTTTCCTTCCATGAGTCAGCTCCTTCAGATACTTGTATACTGTTGTCATTAGACAGTTCTCCATACATTTTCTCTCCTTCCAGGCAAAACATCACCAGTTCCTTCAAGTGCTCCTCAAATAGTATGAATTTTTTTTTTGGAAGGTGGCACAGTGGATAGATAAGAGGACCTGAGTTCAAATATCACCTCAGACACTAGCTGTGTGACCCTGAGCAAGTCACTTAACCTCAATTGCCTTATACATCTCCAGTTATCCTGATCTATATCTTGCCACTGGACCCAGATGGCTCTGGAGGAGAGAGGTTGGTGACCTTGCACAGCCCTCCCTCACTTAAATCCAATTCAGTGCAAGTCATGATGTCACCCCAATGTCATGGTCCTCTTCCAGGATGAAGGAAAATAACAAAGATTTTTGAGACCCTTCACTAATGTGGTCACCACCCTCTGTTTGCTCTCCAATATCCCTGCTAAAATGTGGTACCCAGGACTGAACATGATATCTCTGATTGGGGCAGGGTACAGAGGGACTATCACTGCCCTTCCCCATCCCTGCCATGGGACACTAGGAACGTCTTTTCTTTTTAATTTATGGAATCAAAGAAGCATTTCCATAACATAGTATAATAAAAAGATGATCATATATGAAACTGCAAATCTATTATGTACAACTTGCTATTCCTTTCAAATATTCAACAGAATTATCATGTAAATTTCTTTTTTCTTCTTTTTTTAAATTCCTTCCTCCCTCCCTCCCCCTCAAGATGGTTATCATTAGACAGAAATGGGTACATATATATATACACATATATATGCATATATATACCTACTTGTGTATACCTATATATACACATATATGTAAAATTATTATATGCATATCACTTCTTTCTCTGAATGCAGACAGCATCTTTCCTCATAGAACACTAGGAACTTTTTAAGGCAGCTTAAGAGATTGCATTAGTGCCATTGGCTGCTACACTATTGATACATACTGAACTTTTAGTTTATTAAACCCTGCTAGATCTTCTTCAGATGAATTACTATTGAGTTACACCAGTTGTCATAGGGGGTGTATTGTCTACATGAGAATACCACACCACATCTCAGATTTCCCATGATAGAAAATTGTCTTCAAGAAAGTATCATCCCCATCCCCCAAAAATACAATCCCTAAGGCAATGTCATTCTCAAGTGAGCCCTTCTCCCATCCTCTAGAGAGCATGCTCCCTTAGGGGACCATTGGTCCCAAGAGAGTAGAGTGGGTAAGGGAGAGCTGATAGCATCCCTAAGGGAGTACTTCCTCTCTGAAATTCAGCATCCATGAGGGAGCACTGGGCCAAGTATCTTTGAGTTGAAGCCTCAGAAGCCACCTAGTCTAACCTGTACCCAGGTAGGAATCTTCTCTAGGCCCAACATCACAAGCACTTATCCAGTTTTGGCTTAAGACCTCCACTGAGGAGGAATTCAAGGCCTCCAGGGGCAGCCTTTTCTCCTTCTGGACTTGTAGCTCTAATTGTCAGAAAGTTTTTCCTGAACATTGAGTCTAAACCTGCCTCTCTTATCATTTCCACACATTACTATCAAGGGCCAAGCAGGACAAGACAAATCCTTCTTCCAGGTGGCAGCTTTCCCCATAGGAATTTATCCCAAAGCCTGCTCTTCAGTCAGTACTCATATGGTATGGTATCTGGTCCAGCTCAATTCAGTAACCATTCATTAACTGACTACTATGGTCATGGCACTGTACCCAGTGCCAGGGAAATAATGTCTTTGTCCTCAAAGAACCTGATTAGAAGGATTCAACATATGTTCAGAATGTATGATCATTTTTTTCTTTTTTTTTTTTAGTGAGGCAATTGGGGTTAAGTGACTTGCCCAGGGTCACACAGCTAGTAAGTGTTAAGTGTCTGAGGCCAGATTTGAACTCAGGTACTCCTGACTCCAGGGCCAGTGCTCTATCCACTGTGCCATCTAGCTACCCCCAAATGTATGATAATTTGAGGGAGACAAAATACTTACTGGAGGGATCAGTGAGTGGTTCACAAAGGAGGTGGCACCTGAACTGACAAGTAACAGGGGAATCCATTCCAGGTGTAACAAGATTATGGTTTTGGTGTTGACTACACACTTCTGGGTTGCCTCTTACAGTCTGTTACTTGACTCATTCCCACATTTATTTAATTGTATCATCCCAAACAGTAGTAGGGTAATCCATGATGATGTTTGTATATTTTCCTCATTAATACAGTTTTCAACATATCTCAGAGCAATGGATATAGATCTGGGCCTGGAGTCGGGAAGACCTGAGTTCAAATATAGCCTCAGATCCTTACTAGCTATGTGACCCTGGGCAAGTCACTTCACCTTTGTCTGTTTCAGTTTTCTTAACTGTATAATGGGGATGATAGTGGATCCTAGAGTTGTTGTGAGGATCAAATGAGATAATTTTTGTAAAGTGCTTAGCACAGTGCCTGGCTCATAGTAGAAACTATGTAAATACTTATTTCCTTCCTTCCTTCCTTCCTTTCTTTCTTTTTTTTTTTTTTGCAGGCAATGGGGGTTAAGTGACTTGCCCAGGGTCACACAGCTAGTAAGTGTTAAGTGTCTGAGGCCGGATTTGAACTCAGGTACTCCCGAATCCAGGGCCGGTGCTCTATCCACTGAGCCACCTAGCTGCCCCCTCCTTCCTTTCTTAATCAGTTAAGGTCAGAGCCCTCATGCCTGTTCATTAAATAGCATTTATTTATTTATTTAAACTGGAGAAACCCATTTTCCTAATAGTAGTTATTCATAACTCTCTATATTCCTTAATCTCCTAAGATTAAAGTTACTGAATATATAATTTATTAACAATAAATTCAATAATAAAACAAAGACATAGACATTTAGAATATTTTACCTATGAGAAAGATCACAGCTAGAGCCACCTCAAACCCTCATTCTAACTGTGGATGACTTTACTTCTGAGAACACAATACCAAATTAAGTCTCTTCATAAGAATCATCTTCATTCTCTTCCCAAGATATAAATTACAATGATTTTATCTCTCTGTCTTCAACTCTTCTCCAGTCGTGATAATAAAATGGTCTTTTAAGCTTCTCTGAAGTCTTCCTTCTGAATTGTCTAATCTAAAGTTAAAACTGACAACTCCACCACATGCCATTTGATTTTTAAAGACACAGAATATCTATAGTCTGCTGGAGAACCTAATAAAACTAAACATACCCCCCCACACACACCTTAAATGGAGGTTTTGGAGTTCATCATTCCATCTTCCAATCAGAAGGGCCAAGGGTAGCGATGAAATGTCAGTACTGAGGCTGATTTGATCTTACAGGATGATGTTTTCCCAATAAGTTTCCTGGGGCATGGTGGAGGTCAGAGAAGTCTGAAAGTAGCATAGCCAGGTGTTATGTAGGATTAGGAAATAGCCTGTATGTACAAAAGCAACAAGACAGTAGATGGAGTATTGAGTTCTGGGAACATACTGAAGTCCAATTTGGCTAGAACCCATAATATATGAAAGAGAATAAAATATTATTTTTGGAAAAGTAGGTCAGAGTCAAATTGTGGAGAGATTTAAATTCCAGATTGAAGTATAAAACTTTTTTTTAAATCCTAGGAACAATAGAGAACCATTTGAGATTTGGGGGCAGAGGAATGATATGGTCAGACCTGTGTTTTAGGAATATTAATGGGGTAGAGAAGAGACTGGAATCAGAGAGACCAATGTGGAGGCTATTATGGTAGTCCATTCCATTGATTGGGGCTTGAATTAGGATAAAGGACAAGTGAATGGAAATAAGAGGATGGATGCAAGGGATTTTGTGGAGATTAGGTTTGGTCAGACTTGACAACTGATTGGATATAGAGGGCAAGGGAGAAAAGTTAAGGATGAGTTTGACTTGGGTGACTGGAAGGATCTTCAACCAAAATAGGAGGAAGGGTGGTCTTGGGGAGAAAATGAATTCTGTTTTAGACCCGTTGAGTATCAGATGCTAATAGGATATTCATGGTGAGAAGGACAGCAGGTAGTCAATGGGTACAAGGAATTCAGGATAGAGTGTAGGAATCATCTATATAGAGATAATAATGGAACCCTTTTGGAGTTGATGATATCACTAAAAGGAAGGGTATATAGAGAGAAGAGACAAGGTCCAGGGTTACCCCATTTACCACATGGGAAGAGGAGGGTGATCTAGTAAAGGGGAAAAAAGTAGGAAAGGACAGGTAAGAGGAGAACTGGGAGAAAGCAATGTCAAGGTAGGGGAAAGTGTCTAGGAGCAGGTGGTGATCCTTATTTCTCTCCAGGCTGCACTCTGGACTTTCTCTACCCTGACCCAGAAACTTTTTTATCCTGAAAGTTCACTCTAGTCTTGGGATTCCCACATTGGAAATACTTTCTATGCTCTTTCTCTGAATGGTTGTCTCCTTACAGAACCTTCACATTAGGAAGGAGGTCCAGGCCACCCATGTCTCATTCTTGTCTAGGATGTATTACTGATTTTCTCTCTTAAAGCTCCTGAACCAGGTACCTTCCTTTCCTCACCCCCCATCAGATTGCTTTGACTTGCTTTCCCCCTCTAGAATGTAAGCTCATTGAGGGCAGACACTATCTTTTCTTTCTGCTTGTATGTATATGTGTATTAATGGGGCCTACCTAGCCCGGTGACTGGCACACAGTGTTTGTTGAGTGACTTGTCAATAGTGTCAAAAACTGCAGATAAATAAAGGATGATGAGGACTGATAGAAGGTCCTAAGATTTAGCATCTAAGACATTGTTGGGATCTTGGAGAGGATAGTTTCAAGCTAGTGATAGGGTCAGAAACCACATTATAAGAGGTTAAGAAGCAAGAGGGAGGTGGGAAAGAAAGAGGCAACAGGTATAGATAACTTATTTCTGAGTTTAGCTGTGAATGGGAGAAGAGATATAGTATAATAATGTGAATGAATGGCAAGGTCAAATGAAGGTTGTGGGTGTTTTTGTGTTTTTGTTTTGTGGGGCAATGAGGGTTAAGTGACTTGCTCAGGGTCACATAGCTGGTGTCAAGTGTCTGAGGCTGGATTTGAACTCAGGTCCTCCTGAATCCAGGGCTGGTGCTTTATCCACTGCACCACCTAGCTGCCCTCCTGAAGGTTGTTTTGTAAAGGATAGGGGAAATCTGGATGACATGTTTGTAGGCAACAGCAAAGTACTCAGTAAATACTGAGAAGGTGAAGATGGAAGAGGGAGAGGAAATGACAAAGGGAGCAATCTTCTGGAAGAATTAGGAAAGGATAGGATCAAGGGTCCTCAAGAAGAGGGGTTTAGCTTAGGAAAGAGAAGGGCCCATCTCTTTCTCAAAGGATAGAAGAAAGAAGGGAGGGAATTGAAGATAATATAGTTCATTAGCCAGTCAATAAACATTTATTAATTACCTATGTGCTAAGTGGGGCAGCTAGCTAGCTGGTGCAGTGTACAGAATACTCAGTTTGGAGTCAAGAGAACTTAGTTCAAATCTGGCTTCAGACACTGTGTGACCTTGGAAAAGTCACTTCACCCCATTTGCCTCTGTTTGCTTATCCATAAAATGAGCTGGAGAAGGAAATGGCACACCACTACAGTATCTCTTCCAATGGGGTCAAGAGTTGGACACGACTGAAACACCTGAAATGGAAATGTGCTAAGCATGCTGGAGATACAAAGAAAGGCAAAAACCCGCCCCAAACCCAGTCCCTTCCCTGAAAGACCTCCTAGTTTATTGGGGGAGAAAATATGCCAACAGCTATGGACAAATGAGCTACAGGTAGGATAAATTGTAGATAACCAAGAGCTGGAAGGAAATAGAATTTATATAGATGTGGGTTGAAGTGTTGAGTAGGAGAGAAGAAGGAGCTCACTTCAAATGCCTTCTGTTTTTTAAGGAAAGGAGTCAAAACCTTTTAATGTTTCTTTCTTTCTTTTTTTTTTTTTTTTTGGTGGGGCAATGAGGGATAAGTGACTTGCCCAGGGTCAAGTGTCTGAGGCCAGATTTGAACTCAGGTCCTCCTGAATCCAGGGCCAGTGCTTTATCCACTGTTCCACCTAGCTGCCCCCAAGACCTTTTAATGTAATAAACAATTTTATTCATAGTTTTGGGTTCCAATTTTTATCCCTCCTTCCCTCCCTCTCTTGCCCCCTCCCTGAGGTGGCAAGTAATCAGATGTGATTCTGCAGACTATTACCATATTAAATCAAGACCTTTTCCTGAGGGGGAGGGGAAGAGTTAATGGCAGAGGAGGAGTACTTGATTGGTTAATGAGAAAGAAAGAATGAAGGAATGGAAGAGCTAATATTTGGGTCTCCACCTTATGGTCAAGCCTCAGATCTTGCAATCAGCCAAAGCAATCACCTCCATGACCTGAACTTCATGAGACACTAGATATAGCGTAGGAAAAGACCTCAGAGGTCATCTAATCTTTCAGATCCCAACTTTCTCTTCTTCCATCTTCCCTTTTGCCTTATTCCTAATCTCAATGCTATTGGTTATGGGAGTTGCAAAGGTTCCTAGAATCCTCAGTCAAGAGCTTGGTAGGGACACCACAGGTCATCTAGTCATTTTAGGGTTGGGGAAATTGCTTCTCCATAAGGTGGAATGATTGGCTCAAGGTTACACAGGAGGTAACTTAAGGAGCAGAGCACATTTGTGATTTCATCTGTTTGATAAGGAATTGCAATTTCAATCTGAAGGAATTTCAATCTGCTGATGAGGAAACTCCCTTAGCAGTCAGTAAAAGAACATTGATTAAGCACCTACCATTTGCCAGGCTTTGTGTTAAATGCCATTGCAGACTGCAACAGTTCTAGCGAGATTTGCATGGGGAACGCTAAGACGTTAACTAACTGGCCCAGAGTCATACTCTGAGTTATAAAAAAATAGCTAGCTTTGAAGAGCACTTTATATTTATTGTCTTATTTTATACTACCAATGACCCTGAGAGTCAAGTGCAATATGATCCCCATTTTATAGTTGAGGAAACTAAGGCAGGCAATAATTAAGTGACTTGTCCAGAATCACATAGCTAGTAAGGGTCTAAAGCTGGATTTGAACTTGGGGAAAGGTAATGTGAAGAGAAGAAGATGGTAGGAGCTACCTCATGGGGGTAGAATTCATAGGATTGGGCAACTGGTTGGGCATAGGGGTGAGGGAGAATGCAGTCAAAAATAACTAAAGGCTTAAGTCTGGGTGTCTGAAAGGACAGCAATACTCTCAAAAGAAATAATGAAATTAGAAAGCAAGACAGTATTAGGGGAAGAAACAAGAAGCTTTGTTTTAGATGCAGGATGGAAGATTTATTTTTTTAGGGTTTTTTTTTTGGTGAGGCAATTGGGGTTAAGTGACTTGCCCAGGGTCACACAGCTAGTAAGTGTCAAGTATTTGATACTAGATTTGAACTCAGGTCTTCCTGACGCCAGAGTCAGTACTAAATCCACTGTGTCACCTAGCTGGACAGAAGATTTAGAGCCAAAAGAGAACTTAGAGGTCATTTAGCCTAACCCCCTTACTTTACAGATGGGGAAACTGAGGTTGGTGAATGGAAGTGCCCAAGGTCATGGCAGAGGGGGATTGGAACAAAGGGCCATCCCACTTTCCTATATACCACATGCTTCCCTAGCGGGATGCTGGTGAGGTATCCAAGGGGAGATGTCTCACAGGCTTCTGGAGATGTGGGTCTGGAGCCCAGAAGAGAGGTCAGCACCAGAGTGATACATCTGGGAGCTGTCTGTGCAGGGATGGTGCTTGATATGGGGAGAAATGAGACTGCTGAAAGAAAAGTGTTTAGAGAGAAAGGCTGAGGGAAGAACCTTGGAGATGAGGTGCGCTTTTTGTTGTCACCAGTCCTCCCCCTCTCTGAGCTGCCCCTTCACTTGCCAGAAGTTCAGTCATCCCAGGAAACGTCAGCTACTGTGTCTTCAAGGGCAGCTCAGTGCTTCCCTCCCCCACCCCGCCCAAGCCTGTGTGCTCCAGGGGACTCAGCTGACCAGAGAACCAATTAGCCAGGCAGTAAGACAGCAGGGATAATTACTGGCACACCCATGTGATCGTGTGGGCTTAATGCCCAATAACCAGCTTTATTTTTATTCCTTTCAGCTGCCCCTTGTGTCCTCAACTTCTTCTGATCATAGGAGTAGTGCTGGAAGGGGCCTGAATGGACGTCTAATCTAAACCCCTGATTTTATAGGGAAGGAGAATGAGGTCCAGAGAGGAGGGAAAGTGACACCTCCAAGGTCATACAATAATCATTGGAGGTGAGACTTGAACCCACATCTGACCACAATATGGTGCTCTTTTCCTTATAGGATAAAAGTAGGTCAAAAAGTATTGTGGCTTCCCATTCTCCTGATAGGTGCAAGAAGTGATTTTTTTTTTTCATTCCTGTCTCTTTGTCAAGGTCACACATGTAGTAAGTTAAGGAGCAGAGCACATTTGTGATTCATCTGACCCCCATTTGAGGTTTTCTTGGCAATGATACTGGAATGGTTTTCCATTTCCTTCTTTAGCTCATTTTATGGATGAGGAAACTGATGCAAAGGGGTTAAATGACTTGCCCAGGGTCACAAAGCTAGTTAATGTCTAGGGCCAGATTTGAACTCAGGTCTTGGGGGCAGCTAGATGGCGCAGTGGATAGAGCACTGGCCCTGGAGTCAGAAGTACCTCAGTTCAAATCTGGCCTCAGACATTAACTATCTGTGTGACCCTGGGCAAGTCACAAGTCACTTAACCCCAATTGCCTCACTAAAAAAAAAAAAAAGGAATGTTTGAACTCAGGTCTTCCTGCCTCCAGGCCTAGCATTCTATCTGTTGAGCCACCTAGCTGCCCTTCTTTCCATTATACTATTGGTATAATTAGTGAATTCCTCCCAGAACCTCCATTTTGGGGAGGAGCCCAGGTTTGGACAACTTTCCATTCCCTTCATGGCTGTGCTTCTGATTTATCCTGACTCCAATATCATGCCCTAGGGTGGGTCCCTTTATATTTATCCCTTACACACACTACCTTCCCCTTTTGGCTTCCTTTTTTTGTTTCATCTTCCTCCATTAGACTAAAAGCTCCTTGATTGCAGAGGCTGTCATTCTTTTTGCTAATATTTGCATTCCCAATGTTTAGTGCAGGTCTGGCACATGGTAATTGCTTAATAAATGCTTGCTGAGGGCAGCTAGTTGGCACAGTGGATAAAACACCAGCCCCGAATTCAGGAGAACCTGAGTTCAAATCCGGCCTCAGACATTTGACATTTACTAGCTGTATGACCTTGGGCAAGTCATTTAACCCTCATTGCCCTGCAAAAAACAAAAAATAAATGCTCACTGATTATTGTTTGACATACATCCCTCAGCCTTACTCAGGGTCCTTTCAGAAGGGGAAGGGGTTGGGTGGGTAGGCTTGTGTGGTATATCAGATAGAGTATCAGATTTAGGCTCTGGAGATAGGGGTTGAAATCTAGCCTCAGGTATTTATTAGCAGTCTCATCATGGAAAATTGATTTGATCACTTGGAGGTTCAATTTTCTCATTTGTAAAATGAGGATAATAATGCTTCGCTGCATCCCTCATGGGGTTGTTGTGAGGAAAGAGCTTTGCAAACATTAAAAGTGAGCTCATGGGGGCAGCTAGATGGTGCAGTGGATAAAGCAGCAGCCCTGGATTCAGGAGTACCTGAGTTCAAATCCAGCCTCAGACACTTGGCACTTACTAGCTGTGTGACCCTGGGCAAGTCACTTAACCCCCATTGCCCCACCAAAAAACCAAACAAACAAAAAAAGTGAGCTCATTATGATTTTTGAGAGGATGACAGAAGGAATGTTGGTCTTAGAATCAGGAAGATAATAATAATAATAATAGTAATGATAATATGTAATATTTATATAGTGCTTTAAGGTTTGCAAAGCACTTTACAAATATTATGTCATTTGATTCTCACAACAACCCTGGGAGGTAGTTACTATTATTATCCTCTTTTTACAAATTGGGAAACTGAGACACACAGCAGTTATTAGCCCAGGTAGGCATCCAAGACCAGATTTGAACTCACATCTTCCTGACTCCAGGTCAAATATTCTATCCACTGTACCACTTAGCAGGAAGAGCGAGCTTTGGATATGGCCTCTGAAATGTATTCATTGTATGTCCATTAAGATGTCACAGAGACTAAGTATGTTTCCTTGTCTATAAAGAGGAAATGCTATTACCTGTAATATTTACTTCAAAGTGAGGCCATAGAATCATAGGCTTAAAGCAACCTCAGAGGGTACCTAGGTGACTCAGTGGATAAAGCACCAGTCCTGGATTCAGGAGCATCTGAGTTCAAATCCACCCTCAGACACTTGACACTTATTAGCTGTGTGACTCTGGGCAAGTCACTTAACCCCAATTGCCACACACACACACACACACACACACACACACACACACACAACCTCAGAGTCCATCAAATCCAACCCTCTTATTTTACAGATGGGGAAACTGAGGCCCAGGGAGATGGTGACTCACTCAAGGTCAAACAGGTAGCAATTTTCAGAGGTGGCATTTGAATCCAGAACCATTTTTCTTTCCATGGTACCAGATTCTTTCTCATGATAAAGTATGGGAAGTTCTTGGCAAACTAAATGCTATCTGTTTGTTAGCTATCATCTTTCTCATCATTCTTAGGATAGTCCAGATAGACAAAGCTCAAGTCCCTGCTGCTCCATCTCCTGGGAAAAGGTCAAGAGGACCATATGATCAAGGGGACCAGCTTCAGGTTCCAATTTAGGACCCAGTTTCCAGGACCTTGGTTCAAGAACTAGCCTTAGGGATGAGCATTAGGACCCATTCTCAGGGACCCTGATTCAAGACAGCCTTGGGGATCAGCAAGAATTTATTAAGCACTTTATTTGTTGGCAGGCACTGCATTTAGCTTTGGAGATACAAATATTAGCCAAAAGAAAGATAGTCCCTAGGGGCAGCTAGGTGACACAGTGGATAGAGCAACAGCCCTGGAGTCAGGAGGACCTGAGTTCAAATCCGGTCTTAGACATTTGACATGTACTAGCTGTGTGACCCTGGGCAAGTCACTTAACCCCAATTGCCTCACCCCCCTGCCCTCAAGGAATTTATATTCTAACTGGAAAAGACTACACAAAAAATGAAGTAGAAAAGGGAGTGTGTGTGTGTGTGTGTGTGCTCACACACACACGTTGCTTGTGCCAGTTCACAGGGGATGGAGATGAAGATACCTACCCTGGGGTATGGTATTGGAGTCCAGAAAATCAGAAGCAGAGCCAGGAAGGGATCAAAGCTTGACCAAGGGGGGCAGCTAGGTGGCGCAGTGGATAGAGCACCGGCCCTGGAGTCAGGAGGACCTGAGTTCAAATTTGGCCTCAGACACTTACTAGCTGTGTGACCCTAGGCAAGTCACATAACCCCAATTGCCTCACTAAAAAAAAAAAAAAAGAAAAAAAAAAGCTTGACCAAGGTTGAGCCTCTCTCTGAAATGAAAGCTCTAGGAGGAATTCATCAATTTACACCAGAGCTATAATGAAAAGAACACTATGTTATGGTTGGGAGATCTGGGTTCAAATCCTACTTCTGAAGCTTACTATGTACCCTTGGAGAAGTCTCTTTTCCTCCTCTCTGGGCCTCATTTTCCTTCTCTATAAAATCAGGGGGTTAGATGACCACTGAGGCTCCTTCTAGCTTCTAGACTTAAAAAAAAAATCTATTTATTTGTGAATATCCTGAACTTATCAAACATTGAATAAAATGGACATTTCCATATACATAATAGAATAGAAAAAGAGGATTGTGGGGGCAGCTAGGTTGGTGCAATGGATAAAGCACTGGCCCTGGATTCAGGAGGACCTGAATTCAAATCCGACCTCAGACCCTTTACACTTACTAGCTGTGTGACCCTGGGCAAGTCACTTAACTTTCATTGCCCTGCCCCGCCCCTCCCCCCCAAAAGGATTGTAATTATTTTCTTCAGAGAGCTTTTCCATTTGGCTTTGGCTTTTCAAGCTGTTGACTTTTTTCCCATGACTTTCCTTGCATCACTCTCATTTTTTCCTCTACCTCTCTTACTCTATCTTCAAAGTCCTTTTCAAGAGCTTCTATGGCTTGAGACCAATTCATATTTTTCTTGGAAGCGTTGGATGTAGGAGCCCTGATGTTGCTATCCTCCTCTGAGGCTGTACCTCGATCTTTCTTGTCACCAAAGAAACTTTCTATGGTCTGCACCGTTTTCTGTTTGCTCATCTTGCCAGCCTATTTCTTGACTTTTGACTCCTTCTTAAAGTGGGGCACTGCTTCAGGGGGTCCCAGGTGGTAATATTTAAGGAGAGGCAAGTTCTCAGCTCATCTGGCTTGTGTTCTGGTCTTGAAAAAGAGGATTGTAAACAAAACTGTGGCTCTCTCTGATGTGTAGTTTACTTTACTTTTTGGGAGGTAAATGGGATTAAATGACTTGCCCAGGGTCACACAGTTAGTAAGTGTCTGAGGACAGATTTGAACTCAGGTCCTCCTGACTCCAGGGCTGATGTTGTATCTATCCACTGTGCCACCTAGCAGCCTCTCACTTTTCTTTTTTAAATGTAAAATAAATTTAACACGTAACTTTGGAAGCTATCTTACTTATCTGCGATTCTGCCATTTCGCCTGTGTATTTTTTTTAAAAGGAGGCTTCAATGACACTCATTTCTTTCTCTCCCTTTTTTCTCCCTTATTTCCATCCCCTCTTCTTTCCTTCCATTGGAAAAAAAAAAGAAAAAAGAAAAGAAAAAGAAAGTCTTTGTAACAAGTTTACTCTGCTGTCAACCAAAACAAATACCCCCACTGGAGGTGTGTGAAAGATGTCTCACTGTACATCTGGGATTCATCAACCTGCCCTCGGTAGGTGGGCAGTATTTGATGGATGAGGAATTGAGGCAAATGGGGGTTAAGTGATTTGCCCAAGGTCACACAGCTAGTCTGAGTCCTGATTTGAACTGGAGGAGTAGTTTTGTCCTTGCATTGATCAGAGTTCTTAAGTCTTGTACTGTTGCTTGTCTTGGCAACATTGTACTTATTGCACAAAATGTTCTTTCGGTTCTACTTATTTCACTCTGACAGTTTATATGGGTCTTCTCGTGTCTCCGAAATGGTTCATCTTGCCATTTCTTGTGGCATGAGACTATTTGCTGCTACAAAAACCAGCTGTTAAGAGTATTTTTGTACACACAGGCCCTTTTCCTCTTCCTTGATCTCTTTGAGTCATGTAGATTTCACAGTAGCTGGGTCAAAGAGTACACACACTTTAGTGACCTTGGGGACATAGTTCCCAATCACTTTCCAGGATGTCCCCAAAGGTGCATTGCCGAACCTGTTTGTTCCCAAAGGTGGGGACTCAGCTTTGGCCTTGGACTCTGGCACCAATCTCTGGCTCCTTCTCCAAACCTCTCATAAAATAGTACTGGCCCGGGGGCGGCTAGGTGGCGCAGTGGATAAAGCACCGGCCCTGGATTCAGGAGTACCTGAGTTCAAATCCGGCCTCAGAAACTTGACACTTACTAGCTGTGTGACCCTGGGCAAGTCACTTAACCCCCATTGTCCTGAAAAAAAAAAAGGGGGCAGCTAGGTGGCGCAGTGGATAAAGCACCGGCCCTGGAGTCAGGAGTACCTGAGTTCAAATGTGGCCTCAGACACTTACTTAACACTTACTAGCTGTGTGACCCTGGGCAAGTCACTTAACCCCAATTGCCTCACTTAAAAAAAAATAGTACTGGCCCCTGGGGAAAGGGAAAAGGGTCTGTCCAAGGGGAATAGGCTCCATCCCTGGAGTAACTTGGGTGACTCAGACTTTGCCACATTCAGAGCGCTTCTCCACACACCCCTGCTTTCTCCCCTGCCCTCCAGGATGAAGAAAGAGAGCAGCTGACAAGCTTTTTCTTTATTGTTCATGGCAGGGGCAGCTAGGTGGCACAGTGAATAAAGCACCGGCCCGGGATTCAGGAAGACCTGAGTTCAAATTCAGACTCAGACACTTGACACTTACTAGCTGTGTGACCCTGGGCAAGTCACTTAACCCTCAATACACACACACACACATATGCGCGCGCACACACACACACACACACACACACACATTGTTCATGGCAGGTGCCGTGCCTGCTTTGGTCTTTAAATCTTGTTCCTGCTGGGAACAGGGGTCTGATAGTCACAGCTGGGTATGCCCAGAAAGGAACTGGACTTTGCATTTCCTCTTTTCTGTTCTTGCTTCTCAGCCAACCAGAAGATGTAGCGATTATTCTAAAAACATTTCTGTCTTATGTTTCAGGGTATTTGGGCTCCCTGAGGAAGTATAAGAGGGGGACTTCTCTGTGTGGGCAGGAGGCCCAGCCTCAGGGTCCTCACCTGCCCATTTTTGGCTGGCAGGGGTGGATGTTGGATCTCCTGGGAGTGAGAAATTCCAGGAGTCATCAATGCATTCATAATCACTAGAAGGGTCAGGTCCCTCGATTGTAAGGCTCTGTACTAGGGACTTCAGGGAGATACCTAGACACCTCCCACCAAAAAAGGAAAGAAACATCGTAAGAACAAGGAGGGTCTTGTTCAAGGTCTCTCTTGTCAGCCCATGCCTAGCCTATTGTGTTCAGTTCTGGGCATCACAGTTTAACTGGGATGGAAAAGGGCCTTGAGTTTAGTCATTGAAGGAACTGGTATGTTTAGCCTGGAGACAACAAGATCAGGGGTAGGGGAGGATGAATGGACAGAGCCCCAATAAAACCTGAGCCTGGAGGGTGAGAGCATGAGGTGGCTGACTGGGCTAGAGGATACCAGAATTTAAATTCCCATATTTAATCAGTAGCCATTGGTCCTCATAATACATGGAGAGAGAAATCACTTCTTTCCTCACTTTCCTCCTTCTTGCTTCCTTCTCCATTCAGGTGAAACATTCCCAGCTTTTTCTTTTTTTGTGGGGCAATGGGGGTTAAGTGACTTGCCCAGGGTCACACAGCTAGTAAGTGTCAAGGGTCTGAGTCTGGATTTGAACTCAGGTCCTCCTGAATCCAGGGCCAGTGCTTTATCCACTGTGCCACCTAGCTGCCCTATTCCCAGCTTTTTCAATCTCTTCCTAAGTTTTCTGTCCAACATGATCTCCAGTATGGCTAAGCGAGGCCATCACAATGTCATCTCTGGGGGTCCCAGTTTCCTGCCCTTTAAGATAAACCTTGCTGCTTCCCTAAGAGTTCTGTGAGCACTGCTTGATACAACATTCCCAAGGAGTCACCCAGCCTGAAGGCAATGAGGAAGTAATGAGGAACTCAGCCATCTCTCCAGGTAGTTTATTCCACTTTGGGACAACTTTCATTAGAAAGGTTTTTATGCTGTTGTACCAGAATGCATCTCTGTAATTATCAACCCTTGTTTGTTCTTCTACCCACAGGGAAGAGCAGAGTTGAGAAAACTAGTGTGATCTTAGTGGAGATGGATGGGATTCCCCCAGTGTGATTTTAGTGGAAAGGGATAGGACACCCTCCTCTCCCAAGAAGTCCCTCAACCAGTGCAAGTTGGCACCTTCTCTGCAACTTGTATTAGGAAGCAGTTAAAAGTTGTGACTTAAAAAAAGTTAAGTGACTTGTCCAAAATCTCATAGGTAGGATGTGTTATGTGAGCTTAGGCTGTCTAGTGGGATTCGGTAGGATTTGAAGCCAGATCTTCTTGGCTGTGAGACCAGTTTTCTAGCCACAATGCCACACTTCTCAATGTGATTTTTTGTTTTTGTTTTTTTGTTTTGCGGGGCAATGGGGGTTAAGTGATTTGCCCAGGATCACACAGCTAATAAGTGTCAAGTGTCTGAGGCCACATTTGAACTCAGGTCCTCCTGAATCCAGGGCCAATGCTTTTATCCACTGTACCACCTAGCTGCCCCCCTCAATGTGATATTAACCTGTGTTAATAACACAAAATTCTTCCTATTCCCCCAACTGCAAGGACGCTCCCTCTCTTGTATTTAGGGTAGTGGACAGGACCTTTGATGCCACTGACATAGGGTTCTCCTAGGTGTGGATGTGCCCTCTTACCAATCCAGACTGGCACTTTCTCTGCACTTTATGGTCTTAGAGAGGTCAGACAGTATGTGTTAGAGGAGGTCTCCCTAGCCCCCAGACCAACGTTGTTAGTGCCCTGGATGGGCTCTCACGCATTCCACCCAAAACATGGCAAGTCATTCAGGGGTGACATCTTTGTTTAGTCCTGGGTTGAACTAGATGGCCTCTGAAATTCTTTTCAACCCCAAAATGTGGAGATTCACATAATGAGTACCTCTCTCGGCAGTATGTATTCTTGTGGACAACATACTTGTGACTCGAGATGGCTGGTTGCAAGGACCTTCTTGCTCCTGGTCAGCCAGAGGGGTAATGTCTTTTGCCCTGACCATGTTGCTCTTCTTGCTCTCTGAATTGGCTGCAGTTGAATCAGCCCCTTTTCTTCCCACTTTTCTCCTCTTCCCCAAGAGGCCTGGAATGGGGATGGTGTGTATGGAGGGTATGTGTGAGCTCTTGCCTCCTGAAAGCCCTCACCAATTCCCCAGGGGCAGATGATCTCCCTTCGAATGTCACAGCAACCTCACCGAACCAGGCCCTTTTTTGGTCCGAAGAACCCGAATGAGTCTCAGTAACGGTAACTGACATTTTAATGGAAGGAGTAACAGGTGTGGGGTCAGAGAACCTAGGGTCACATCCCAGCTCCGGGATTTGGATGATGGGCCCCTTCTTCCTAGACACATCCATACACCATGCACTCAAAGGCAGCCAATCATACACTCACACCAAAAAAAGCTTCCCCCACAGAAAGTACACTCCCTACTCCCCAGTCCTAAAACACAATTCTGCCTGCCCATCCCCCCGCCCCGGCCCTCGGGTCGCAGCCTGCAAGAGCACAGGGTGGCTTTTTTCTCAAACTAAAAGCCACTGTTTTTTTCCCCTTCTAAAGGTGGGGCAGCCACATTTGGTCTAAACCCAGAAGGCAGGAGTCTAGAAAGCCAGCAGCAGAGTATTATTAGTGAGAGCATTTAATTTGGAGCCGCGAGTTTGAATTCTGCCCAACCCCAGGACTTCAGGTCAAACACTTTTCTTAGTCTGTTTCCTCTGGAAAATGAGAAGTGGTGGAAGTTGGGGTGGGTGAGTGAGGGTAGGACTGGACTGGATATTCTGCTTCAAAGTTCCTTCCTGTTCTAAACCCATGATCCTTTATCAAGTATTTGTATTGCTGCTGATAGGCAATTCCTGTTTTCTGGATAATCTAAAAATAAAGAGAAGCCCCTGGGGTCTCCCCCTACTTTAGGTCCCATCACCCATGGAAGTGTCCATGGTGGACATCACCCTGCCCCGTGGACAAGAGGGCTCGTTTTCCCTGGGTTGTGCACAGGCAGCCCCTGTATAGTGTGTATGTAGGGTCTTTGTTTCTCGTATCCTGGACCCCTTTGGCAGTCTGGTGAAGCCCATGGATCCCTTCTCAGAATTTTTAGTGCATAAAATGCATGGGACCCCAAAGGAAAATCATATTGGCAATTATTAAATTTTTTTTAAAAGCTCATGGATCTCAGGTTAAGAATCCCTATTTAGTGGGTACCATCCATGGTGAAGGGGACTGGGTACAGTGCCCATCCCTGTTCTTTTGAATAGGTGGTCTTGGTGGGAACTTGGGAGCTGAGCTCAGCAATCTGGGCACTTGGAGAAGTGCCACACAAATACCAGTTATGGTAAAGGATGATCAAAGTGTGGCTTCCTAAGGCCATGCTGTTTTTTCTTTCCTGGGGCCTGCCGAACCTTTCCATTGAACCAATCATTCATCGAGGTTTCCTTGGTGGTCGGGGTATAACGTGGCTGGGCTGGGGTTGGGGGGTGGGGGGGTGTACGAAGGCCTATCAGTCCTTTATATAGTCACTGTGAACTTTTGGCCAAAGGTAAGACTGGCTGCGTGTGGATGAGCTGGGCCTTCTTCATTAAGGGATGACAGGTCAGGGGCTTTCACAGGCCAAAGGCCTTCCCTTCCTCTAGGGAATGTTGCTGACCAGTCTCTTCCATCCCCATCCCCATCCCCATCCCCATCCCCATCCCTGTCCCGTCCCCCCCCCCCCCCCCAGCTCAGGCTGAGCACATCTGTCGATAAGCCATTAGCCTCAAGGCGAAGCAGGCCTAAGCTAGGACACAGAAACACTCAACCATCTTTTCATCCAAAATCAATGTTGTATTTATCTTCATTGATCTACAAGGAAACGGAAAGTTTAAAATTACAGGGGGTAGCGGAGGGGAAGATGGGAAATGGAGAATACAGCATTGAGGAAAGAAAACAGCAGTGGATGGCAGAATTAACGAGGGTAAAGCACCTGGGATAGAGCTATGTCTATATAAAACATGGGCATTGGAAAATAAACATAAGGAAGGTGTGTACAGCAAGGAAAACATGGTGACATATATATATATATGTGTGTGTATATTTATATATATATGCACGAAAAGTAAAACTGGAAACCAAAACCAACTAACTCATGCCACAAAGGCCAAGGTCAAAGGACCACACGGAAACAAACATCGGCTGACGATGGTCTTCATGTGCTAGAGAGAATATATCAGAATTTCTTCTGCTTTTAATTAAAAAAAAAAAAAATCAACCAGTAGACTTTTTTTTTTGAGCACTCCTAACATTCTACTTGTCTCATTTACCGATTCCAGTAAGAACATTGCACAGTTAGCGCAGAAGTCGGTAGAAAATTGTTTTTGCTAGCCCCCAGAGACTGCCAGTCCCTCCTGCCTTCCCATATGCTCAGTAAGGACACCCACAACCCTACGCGGTGTGTCCTTCTCCTCCCTTGTCTCCTATCCCTTCATGACCCACACCAGCCCATCTCTATGTGTAGGGGAAGCAAAAATATTTCTCTCTTTCAGGATGTGTCCCTTTCTGTCCTCTTTCCAAAGCTACAAGCTGGTTGGGTGTGGTACAGTGTCTGGATTTTGGAAAACTGCTCTCTCCTGTCCCCATCACCCAATGAAACCTGCTTTGGAGTCCTTGCATAACTGAATTATGGAGCCGCTACCTTTATTTTTCAAGACTGTTCTTGACTGATAGCAGAGGAGTTTTGTAACCATGTTACTGACAAATAACCAGAGTGGTTCTAGAAACCAATTGTTTTTTTTTATAAGTCTACTTATGTTAAGAATTTAACATTTTACATTTATATTAACAGGATATTTACAATTGTTTCCTTGGTGTTTTTTTTTTAAACAAGAAACGTCAAAAAAATCCCTCTTAAATTTCTGCATAATATAATAAGGCAAAAAACAAACAGTTTTGTACATTATTATTATTAATAATTATTTAATATATATCTGTAACTTCGGTTCCAAAGTACCAAGGGGAGGGAAGGGCCAGGTGGTCCTGTCTGGGAGCCTCACAGTGCGCTGTATGAAATAACAGTTTTCTCCATAAATAAGACTTTAAGAAACCCTGGGAACAACCTCAGTAATAAACCGAGGACTTGAAACAGCAAATCGAACTAAGAACAAAAAAAGCCAGTTTTTTTTAAAAGCAAGTCAAGAGCACAAAATTAAAAAAAAATACAAATGCATTAAAAACGCTTCTCACATTTGGGAAAAAAAATGTACAAACAATTTTTTTTGTTTGTTTTTGAATAACTCATTTCTGTGCATGAACCCCAAATCACCAGAATCTGCTATATATTAAATTCCCCTGCTACACAACCTTTGTGTTGAAAAGTTTGTATAACCCCCAGGATTTATGGAACTGTGCTTAAAGTTCTACAAATTTACATAAAAAAAAAAAAGTTTACAGCAGTGCATTTTGTAAAAGATTCTGTTTATGTACAGGAGTTTTAAAATTCTTGGGGTGGGGAGGGGGACTACCGTGCCTCTACTTCTTTGGGGTTCCGGGACGGGGAGTAGTCCCTAGCCTCAGAGTTTGTGAGGGGCGTAGTCCTGCGTGGGGAGGCTGGCCGAGTACCACTGGCAGGCACCAGGGGGGGTGGGGCGCTCAATGCCGCGGTGGGTGGGGTCCTGTTGAGGATCCCATTGTGCAGGGTGGTGGTGGATGGGCTCAGTCTGGGGTAGTGCATCCCACTCAGGTGAGGCATAAAGGAGGGCACGTGGGCCAGGTGGCTGTCGATGGGCGGCGGGTGCAGGTGATGTGCCCGGGCTCGCTCCAGCTCCTCACGTAGCTGCAGACGTTCCCGTTCCTGCTGTTCCCGCCGGGCCTCCAGCAGGCTCTCGGGGGTGTAGTCGTGGGGTTCCCGGTCCCGGTAGGGGCGCTCATGGTCATAGAAGGTGGAGCCCGCCGGGATGCGATGCAAGGGGTCCGAGCGGAGCTGGAGGTCCATTCGGCGGTGCAGATCCAGGCTGCGGTAGGCATCCCTCAGGGGGTCACGGAGTGGATCCCAGGAGAAGCCTGGATGGGGAAGCCTCTCGCGCCCAGTCAGGGGGCTCATGCCCATGAGTGGGGTCATCACGCGGGAGCGGTCCAACACATTCACACTGCTTATGGGATGCACGCCACCCATGGCCAGGGGCACGGATGTGGCCATGGAGTGGCCCAGAGGCAGCCCGTGCAGGGAGGGGGCCGCAGAGGGCTCCCGGGAGGGCTCAGATCCCACCACCAGCACATCGCTGTCCTCCTTGCGTTCTTCTTTGACCTTGACATCATTCTTAATCTTGGCAAGGTCACTCAGAGGCTCTGAATTCCGCTCCAGCTCCTTGGCGGTCACGAGGCCGCTCAGCTTGAGGCTCTCGCTGAGGCTGGGCTTGCTGTAGGGGGACACGGACTGAATGACAGGCTTGTCCTCGGAGGGACGCTTCTCCAGGCTGGGGGCTTCCTTTATTGGGGAGCGGCTCTCTTTGACCTTGTGCTCGGGCAGCGGGGCATCTCGGAGCCGGTCAGGTGGCTCCCTCTCACCCAGGCCGGCCGGCCGGGAGGGGTCAATGGAGGTCTGGCTGTTGCTACGGATGAGGTTGCTGATCTGATGGGTTACAGGTGCAGAGGCTGGGGATGACCGGTTTGAATGGCGGTTTTTGTCCATGATGTCCCTGGGGAAACAAACATCTCACTAGGGGCCAGAAACAGACTCAGTCACACCCAGGCGTGCAGGAGCAATGTACGTGACTGGGTAGACAGAGCCTTGAAGACCTGTGAGCAAAGTCTATTCTGATGCCTTGAGAGCCCTCCCGGAGCTAACTCCTTTTGCAATATGAACCATCATCTCCCAAGTGAATTTTACAAGGCCAGAACTTTACACATCAACCTTTCTTTCTTTTTTTTTGTTGTTGTTAGTGAGGCAATTGGGGTTAAGTGACTTGCCCAGGGTCACACAGCTAGTAAGTGTCAAGCGTCTGAGGCCGGATTTGAACTCAGGTCCTCCTGACTCCAGGGCCAGTGCTCTATCCACTGTGCCACCCAGCTGCCCCTACATCAACCTTTCTTAAGATGGGATGCGGGGCAGCTAGATGGAGCAGTGGATAGAGCACCGGCCCTGGAGTCAGGAGGACCTGAGTTCAAATCCGGCCTCAGACGCTTGACACTTACTAGCTGTGTGACCCTGGGCAAGTCACTTAACCCCAATTGCCTCACTAACAACAACAAAAAAAAAGATGGGATGCACCTGTATCACTTTCCCCCAAATGTCTCATTTCAAGGCCAGGATTTTGGTGCTGGGAGGTAATGGCTGTCTGGTTTTACTCAGAGCCCACAACAAGATACCCAACAAGTGGTAGCTGTTTGTCTTCTGTTCTCCAAGAGAACCATGACATTGGGAAGTGATGTTATGACTTAAGTGAGGAGGAGCTGTGCAAGGTCACCAACCTCACTCTTTCAGAGCCATCTGGATCCAGTGGCAAAATAGATATCAGGACGACTGGAGATGGCCCTGGATGTTTAAGGTAATTGAGGTTTAGTGACTTGCTCAGGGTCACACAGCTAGTCTGAGATGGGATTTGAACTCAGGTCCTCCCAACTCCAGGGCTAGTGCTCTAACCACTGTGCCGCCTAGCTGCCCCTAATAAGTCGTTATTCTGCCTTTGTCTAAAGACCTCTGAGGACTGAGGGGGGAGAAGAGGGGAACCTCTTCCATTTTTGAGGCTACTCAGTACCCTCTTGGATAGCTCAAATTGTCAGGGTGGTACCTACGTTCTTCCCTCCACCTTTTCCTCAGGGTTCAGGCAAGGCCGGTTCTGTCTTCCCCATGATAACCCTTCAGAGATCTCTATCATGACCCTTGTTCCCTTTCCAAGTCTTCTGCAGGCTAACTGTTCCTAGTCCTTTCAACTCAGGCAGAATCCCCAAACTGAAGAACACCAGCTCTCGGTGCTCCCTCTCACATCCAACCTTGGCTAGGTGATGCAGTGGATAGAGAGCTAAGCCTGGAATCAGCAAGACCCAAGTTCAAACCTAGCCCCAGCGACTTCCTAGCTATGTAACCACAGGGTCAGTCACTAAAAACCACCTGCCTTGGTTTCCCCAAATGTAAAATGGGGACCACAATACTACCTCCCTTTCAGGGTTGTTTTAAGGATCAAACAAGACCACATTTGTCAAGTGTTAATATTAGCAGTGCCTGGCACAGAGTAGGCACTTAATAAATGCTCATTCCCTTTCCTTCCCTACTTCTGATCTTTTCCTCCATCACATCCCAGATGAGGGAAAAGAGGTGTAGAGAAGCATCATGGAACCAGCCCTGTGACACCCGTCCTCCAGCCGAGGGCCCCACATCTGGCTCTACACCACCTTCCTGTCTGTTCGGTCTGGGACGTCAGTTTGTTCTCTCTCTCCCGATAAGGGTCTCACAGCCCCCCCCCCCCTTTTCCTCGGTCTCTCGGTCCTGATGTTTCTGATCATCTTTAAACTCTGAACTGCCCCTTATGCACCCAGCACACAGTAGGGCTGCTAATAATAAAAGCTTTATGACCCACTGGTGTTCTCTTGGCCCCTCTGCCAGTCCGCCTGCCGTGCTGGCTTGAATGCCCCCTCCCCTTTCCCTTTCTAATTGCAGGTGATCCCCAAGGCTCTTTCCTCCATATTTTACTTAACTTAAATAATCTTTGAAGGTTAGAGCCGCCTGCCAACCCCACCTGTCTTTTGGGTCCAGACATGTGGTCTTACAGGCCTAGTAATTCCCGGTAGGGAAAACCCCCCCACCAAGGTCATGTGACTTGGCCCACAGCCATGAACCCGGTCTTCCTGATTCCAAGGCTTTTTGCTTCTCAGGAGCAACTGTGGGGACCCTCTATCCTGACTCTTGATCTCCTATCTTGGGGACCTCATTCACTTCCAGGGGCTTGACCAGGGCCTTTCTATAAAAAACTCCCCATCCTGCAAGTCAAGCTCTACCTCTGCCCTAACCCAAGCTCCAGGCTTGCTTACGCGCCCAGCTTTTACCTGCACGTCCCACGGGCAGCTCAGAATCGACCCATCCCAAATCAAACTGACCTCCCCCAGGACTGCCCCTCTGTCAGCTTCCACCTTTTTGGTGCTTCCTGGCCCCCAAGCCAACTTTTGTTCTTCTACTTGGTCGCCAAGTCCTCCCCTCCCCCCTTCCTGTTCTCTATTGATTGTGCCCTCCTCATCTCCCTGACGCAGGGTCTGGTCCCATCATTCTTCCTTCGATGCTCCACAGCATCTGACGATGGATTCTGGGACATATTCTCTCCCGGCCCCTGCCTCCTAGAATCTGTCTCCTTAGAGGCTTTGCTTGCAGACCACCTATTATCCCCTCAGCTTTGCCTAACGGCTCCCTCCCCTCGCCCCAATTTACTTTGTACATATTTCATTTGTCTTTCTTCTTGTACATGTTGTTTTCTCTTACAGAGCATAAGCCCCTTGAGGGCAGGACCGCTGCACTTGTGCTTCTGTATTCCCAGCTCTTAGTGCTCAGCAGGTGCTTAATAAACGCTTGCTGACTATCAATAGATTAACTCTCCATCTTGACAGCCAAGGCCCATTAACCCAGCTCTCTCTCCTCACCCTAATCAAGTTTTTCTCCTGTAGAATCTCCCAAAGCTCTCCCTCCCAGCACTGAAGTGGCCAAGTGCCTCACTTAAAAAAAAAAAAAAAAAGAATACTTAATGTTTTTTGGTGGGGTAATGAGGGTTAAGTGACTTGCCCAAGGCCACACAACTAGTAAGTGTCAAGTGTCTTAGGCCACATTCGAACTCAGGTCCTCCTGATTCCAAGGCCAGTGCTTTATCCACTGTGCCACTTAGTGCCCCCAACTGCCTCACTTTTAATTATACGGGCCAGCCTCATCATCGCCTTACTCATGACATTTGTCCCTCTTGGAATACTTTTTTGGCCTCCCGCCAACATTGTCCCGGAAGAACAGCTTAAGCCCTGCTTCTTCTATGAAGTCCTCCCTGATCAGTCCAACCAGATTCTAGCCTTTCTCTGATCCTGAAGAATTTCCAAGTGGGGAGGAATCCCAGAGGCTACTGAACAAGGATGCCCCCCTGCCTCCAATAACATCCCTAGCCAGGGGGCTACCAATGAGTTAGACCACACATTCCAACACAATCTCAGCCACTTATCCCCTACATGGTCAGGCACCAGTCATGTTATCTCTGGGGCTCATTTTCTTCAAACCTAAGAGGAAGGGGCTGGATGTAAATGGCCTCCAAGGAGCCTTCTAGCCTTAGATCAGAATCTGACTTTTCTGTCCTTGGCTCTAAGATGCCGCCCCAAGGCGGCACAAGCACGGCTGAGGCTGGGAACAACCAGTGGCTCCCACCAACCCCCAAGCGCTCATGGCCTTGACTTAGGCACGGAGATGGGCAGGGGGACGCAAGGCACTCAAGCTTCATATCTCTCTCTGGATATCTGACAGTCCTGAGCTGCCCTAGAGGACGTGCAGCTATTTCCATAGTCCAAAGGGCATCGGGGCAGGGAGAGGGGTCACTAGCCCCCCAGGGATGCCAGCGAAGAGGTGGGGACAGATCTTATTCACCCTGGCATGGCTGGGTGGGCACAGCTGCCTATCTATGCTAGGCTGACTTGAATCTGGCTCTCTGGGTGGCTCTGGACTAGTGATAGCATCTCTGAGCCTCACTTTGCTCATCTATAATAGTAATGAGCTAAGTCCTCATACCTCCCAGCTTTTTTTTCCTATACAGATAGTTATTATTATTATTATTATTGCAGGGCAATCAGGGTTAAATGACTTGCCCAGGGTTACACAGCTAGTAACTGTCTGAGTTTGGGTTTGAACTCAGGTCCTCCTGAACCCAGGGCCAGTCACCTAGCTGCCCCCCCCAAGATAGTTGTTATTATTATAATGGAGGTAAAGGACTCTTGGGACAGCTAGGAGCTAGGTGGGTCACTCTAGGCTACTGAGGGACTCATTCCTGATCTAGGCCACCCTGGGTTCAAACTTCCTCAATGGAGACATAAATGGGTCACATTCTCTGGCTAACTGAAGGTAAGCTACCTGAGGGCAGGGACTGTCTTGTTTTTGTCACTAAGATGTGCTTTGCTCCAGGCTGACTGGGGTAATTGTGGGTCACTAGGGGAGGGGAGGGAAGAGTTCAGTCACGCCAGTAGGCCAGGGAGAGGCCTGGTCCAGACAAGGCACTCACCGATCCTCTTTGCCCTTCTCGGGGTCACGGTCTCGCTCATGGTTGCTCAGGGATGAGCTACGCTCCGGGTCCCCGGGCTTGGGCCACTGTGGAGGGGTTGGGAAGGAGGGCGGCGTGCGGTGTAGCCGGTTCCAGGGCTCGTGGGGGTTGTTAAAGCTCTGCAGGGTTGGGGTTTCCTTGTGAGCAAAGATGCTGTTGTGAGCTGGATGGGAGAGAGAACCGCAGTGTCAGTCCAAGAACAGTCCCAGGGAAGCCTCAAGGAGGAGAGATGATGCAGGCCAAAATGAGTGTGGGGGAGACGGGGACCAGAACTCGGGTAGAGGCCTGGCTTCTCTCCACCCCAAAGCCTGGCTCCTGCCCCTACTGTCCCCAAAGATAACACTCTCAGGGCTCCCCCAGGAAGAGTCTGATCCTCATACAAAGTAAGTGATCAATCAGCCATTCTATAATGTGACCCCTCAGTCCCTCTGGCTCCCAATCCTGTGACTCTAAGACTTGCCCAGGGTCAGACACATGGCATTGGGACCTGAATCACTGAACTGTACATTTGGACGGATGCAAGGGACCCAGAGGCCTTTTGACTCAACATGCCCCCTAGAGACAATGGGCTACTACGGAAACAACAGAAGTGGAGACGGGAAGACCAAGTCACTTAATATGAGTTAACAGGACCTCAGCTTTCCTCATCTGAAAAATGGGGGATAGGACTAGACAGCCTCTTAGGTGTCTCCCATCTCTCAATCTAGGATCTCTGAGCCGTGGTCATCCAGCCTCTGTCTGACGGCTGCCAACGAGGGGATCCCATGGTCTCCCGAGGTGCCCATTCCACTTTGGGGGCAGCTCGAATTGCTAGGAAGCTCTGGCTGATGTCCACTGACCCCCTGCGAGTATTCCTCCCAGGTCTCCCCAGTAGAATGTACATTATGCTCCCTGAGGGCAGGGACTGTGGGTTTGGTTTTTCCTTTTAAAGATAAGTTAACAGGAGTGCTTTGCAAGCCTTGAAGCATTCAATGAGAAATGACATCACTGCTGCCTATTATTATTATTATTATTATCCCCCATGCCTGGCATATAGCCTGTGCTTAATGACGCTCATTGACACAAACTGAATTGGGGCAGGGCCCGGCTTCCTCCTCTGTGCCCATACTCACCCAGTGCGTGGCTGCCCAGGCCTCCAAAGGCGTTGCTCCCCAGGTTGCCGAGACCACTGAAGGTGCTGGACCTGCTGAAGGGGTCTGCAGAGGCAAAGGGCAGGGAGGGGATTCAGGCTCCTGGAAGCTCAATCAATTCCTCGCCACCTCCCCCCCACCCAGGTCCAAGGGCCCCAGGACAGCAGGGCCAAGGGCCCTGGGGCTCTAAGGGAAGGAGCTCCTGGGGTATCCCTGCTCATCCTTAGGAGATCATAGGTCACCAGGTGGGGGCCAACATAGCCAGTTTTATTTTGTTATCTTCAGCACCTAGGACAGTGCTGGGCACATAGATGCTTAACAAAGTGCCTACTATGGTAAGCTCTCTGAGGGCTGGGAGTGCCGATTTTAGATGCCCAATGCATAGTTCAGTGCCTGGCACATCGTCAGCTGCTTGAGGGCAGGTCCGGGGCACAGCACACAGTAGGTCCTACAAAGGCTTGCCACTGGGTGGCTACTTTAGCATCTATGCTCTTCCTTGGGCCAGGGGGCAACACCTGCTTCTTCCTCCCCCAAATCCCTCTCAGCTCATTTAGACCCATCCTCTTCATCTCTCCTTAAGGCTCTCCATCCTGGGTCATCCGCCACGCTGCCTGTGTGCCCACTGGACTCCCACACAAACCCACTCACCTGTCAGGTGGCCGGTGGGCAGGAAGCTGCTGTGATGGGGGGAGGGGCCAAACGGGGTTGTGGCTGCATGGGCAGCACCTGGGGAAGGAAGAGGAAGAGGAGGCTTCCGATCAGAGGCTGCCACCAAAGGAGAATTCAGAGGGATCTAGGAACACATGGAGATGAGGGGAAGGGCCCTCACAGGTCTTCCAGGCCAACTTCTTCATTTGGCCAAGGGGGAAACCAAGGCCCAGAGAGGTCAGAAGTTCGGTCCCTATCCCCATCCTGTGCTTCTCATCTTTTCAGATGGGATTCAGACAGACAAACGGCCCTGGGACAATCTGTGAGCCGCCGGTATTCTGTCTCTGGTGTTCTATGGATTCCTGTGCCAGCAGAGGACCCAGTGAGGTCCTACCTGTGAAGTGCTTAGCATAGTGCCTGGCACAAAGTAGGCACCACATAAATGCCTTTTCCCACTCCCACACAAGGGGAGAGAAGACCACCCTGGGAAATGGGAGCGACACCCATACAACTGTGTTAAAAATAAATAAAACCTAGGGGTGGCTAGGTGGCGCAGTGGATAGAGCACTGGCCCTGGAATCAGGAGTACCTGAGTTCAAATTCGGCCTCAGACACTTGACACTTACTAGCTGTGTGACCCCGGGCAAGTCACTTCACCTAGTTTCCTCAACTGTAAAATGAGCTGAAGAAGGAAATAGCAAACCTTTCCAGTATTTTTGCCCCCAAATCCCCAAATGGGACCATGAAGAGTCAGACACAACTGAACAACAAACTAAGTTTCATTTATTAGATTAAGCTCACTATTTTTGTTTGCTCAAGCTATTTTTGGAGCTTGGACCTCTTACCCAGTCTGTTGCTTATCCCTCCCTTGTTTGTATCATCTGAAAGTTTAATAAAACTTTCCACATGTACCTCTAGCCAAGCCACTGATAAAACAAAAACAAAACCCAACTTAAATAGTACTAGCTTAAGCACAGAATCCTGGGGTACTCCACCTTGAGCTAGGTGGTCCAGTGGATAGAGCACTGGAACTGGAGCCAGTGAGTTCAAATCTAGCCTCAGATACTTACTAGCTGTGTGAACCTGGGCAAGTCACTTAAAAAACTAAACAAAACCCTTTGGCCTCAGTTTCCCCATCTGCAAAATGGGGGGATAATAACCACACCTACCCCCTCCCCCAAGGTTTTTGTGAGGATCAAATGATCCTGGCATGGCCTGTTCTTGATGAAGCCATATTTATCACTGCTTCCCTTTTCTGGATGCTCACTAAGTCATCCTTTAAATTATATATGGAATTGAGGTCAAGCACACTGCTCCATGGTTTGTTGATTCCATTTTCTTCCCTCTTTTATCTAGTCCTCAAGCACCTCCTTCCATCCTCCATGGTCTTTTTTTTTTTTTTAATTTTTTTTAGTGAGGCAATTGGGGTTAAGTGACTTGCCCAGGGTCACACAGCTAGTAAGTGTCTGAGGCCAGATTTGAACTCAGGTCCTCATGAATCCAGGGTCAGTGCTCTATCCACTGCGCCACCCAGCTGCCCCCCTCCATGGTCTTTTAAAGATAGCTAACTGATTTGGCCATGAAGCTCACTTCTCTTCTGCTGTGTATAAAGGTACTTCCTATGGACCTGGTGACTTTGTTAAGGGCTAAAATTCTAGCTAAACTGTCTAAAATATCTAATGAGTGGTCGCCAATAAATTATAAGCTTTAGCAAGAGTTAGACTTTTAAGCGTTTATTAAGGAGAATAAGAATTTGGTAAAGAGAGAGAAAAAGGCCTAGATTCCTATCTATTAAAGGGAGAGCACATTTCTAGCCCCGCTCTCCACCAGAGTCCAGAGGAAAGAGAGCGAGACTGAGCGCCAGTCTCTTCCTTCCTCCTCCCACTCGCCCGCGTCACTTCCTGATGCCAAAGAAAAGACTCCTGGTCTTGCCCTCAAAGACCTTCCCTTCATGGGCGGAACTCTTCTACAGTAAGTCTCCAGCAGGTGGCGTCATTCCAGTCGTTACAACTTCAACCCAAGGGCAGTTAGCTAAATGAACTCTTGATATTTCTCTACTTATCTTGGGTATCAGTCATTTGGTTGAGAGAGAGAGAGAGTGTGTGTGTGTTTCCTCCATCTTTTTCAGCCCCAAACTCTACTCCTTGGCAGAGAAGACAGGGGCAGAGGAGGAAGAGTCGGGCCACTCTTTCTAGACATTTCTCCGGTGCTGGTCATCTTTTTCCCCATCCACCTTGAGCAACGGGTTTTATTCCTTCTTAGGATCAGGGACCCTCTCCCTGCCGACACACACTCAGAGGACTCTAGACCTAGAGCTGAAAGGAACCAGAGAGGCCTCGCATTCTACACAAGAACTTCCCAACCTCCCAGAGCTCTGGAGTTCATGCTTTCCTGTCTCCTCTGAAGAATGTTCTCTTAAAATCCAAGATGGGCAGACAGGGCGGACTTGTCTAGTCTTTTTAAAAATCACTAAGTCTGTGCTTGTGTGGCCACATGGCTCTCAACACGTCTCCCCTGGCAAAAACCCAGTGTCTTCTTGATGATGGGAATCAGACCCAGAGTGGAATGCTGGTTCCCCCACCATTGGGAGTGTAGAATTAAGCTTAAGGAAAGTCAAGGGGAGGGAGAGGGACGGAAGGAGAGAGAAAGAGAGGGGGAAGGAAGGAGAGAAAGACAGAACATCAGAGAGCTCCAACAGATATTCGGATAATTGAAGGAAGTCAAAAGATGTCAACCATTCCTTGCCTGTGTGGTGTGGGGCTATTCCGTAGCTTTGGGCTCTGTAACAGGAAGAGGGGCCTGATGCGATGACCTCTGAAGTCCCTTGCAATCCCTATAACCCATAAATGATGGGTGTGGAGCGAGCTCTCTGGGCACACCCAGGAACAGCGGGGGATGGGGGGGGGGGCGGCAGTGGCGAATGGCTTGGGAGGTTCTTCAAGCTTCTCTCCACTTTCTCACATGTTTGGCAAATTTAGGCCCTGCCTGTTTCCCTGCCATTACTAATGAGAGGTTCTCAAAGGTCACTTCTAACTCTCGGGATCTATTGTTTTGTGCTAGGAGGAAAAAACCTTTACAGAGACCTCTCCTCAGTGACAGGAGGGGAGGGAAGCAGTAAGGGAGGCTGTTCTTCTGAGGACTAAGGGGGAGAGAAATCCTGGTCATGAGCTCCAAGGGCTGGGGGAGTGGGGTGGGGAGCTCTGTGTCCACAGCTGCCCCAAGACATGCTAACATCTGATGGTTTGGAGATGGCAGACTCAAGAAAGGTGTGTCTCCTCCTCTCTCCCTTGCCCTCTTCTCTGTCTCTCTCTCCCTCTCCCTCTTCCCTTTACCCCAGGTTATCAGCCCTTGCCTTTTTTTTTTTTTTTTGGCGGGGCAATAAGGGTTAAGTGACTTGCCCAGGGTCACACAGCTAGGAAGTGTCAAGTGCCTGAGGCCGGATTTGAACTTGGGTCCTCCTGAATCCAGGGCCAGTGCTTTATCCACTATGCCACCTAGCTGCCCCTATCAGCCCTTGCCTGGATTTGTGGCAATAACAGCTCATGGTTCTACAGCACTTCAAGGCTTACCAAAGGATTTCCTCTGCTGTATTGTTCCCATTTTATAGATAAGGAAACTGAGGCTCACAGGAGGTGACCTCATTTGACCTCTTGGTGACCTCAGTCCCCCCATCTGTAAAATCCTCTGATCCTACAACTTGCCCATTGTCATGTTAATAGTAACATTTAGCATTAATATAGTCTTACTATGGGCCAGGCACTGTGCTAAGCACTTTACAAACATTAGCTCATTTGGTCCTCAGAACAACCCTGGGGGATAGGTGCTATTATACCCCATTTTACGGAAGAAGAAACTGAAACAAAGAGTTTAAGTGACTCGTCCAATGTCTGAGGCCAATTTGAACTCCCATCTGCCTGCCTGTCTCCAGGCCCAATCTCTATCCACTGCCCCCTTCGGCCACCCTGGCTCTAGGATCACTGAACTGTAGATCCAGAGAGCAGGGACTTCAGAAGCCCTCTCGTGTCACTTGGATCTGCTCACAGCTTCCCTCTACCACATCCCTGAGAAGACCACAGTGAGGGGGTCCTGACTCTGCCCACAGGTAGCTGTCGCCCAGGCCAGTCTGGGACAGTTCTAGCCATGAAATAAACTTCTCCTTAGCACTGAGTCTCAATGTGCCTCTTCCCTGTCATCTGTGCCCACTGCTGCTGGTTGGCTTCTCTGTGTGTCCTTTGACCCTGGGACAGGGTCTTGCTCAATCTCTGTGGGCACGCTGGCCCCACAGCCTTGAACATCAGGAGGCCCCCAGGCCTCCCGCGAGCCTTCTTTCCCTCTTATACCCAACATGGTATTAATTTTGTGTCTCGTACACACTCAGGTACACACATGTTGTCTTCCCCATCACAAAGTAAGCTCCAGGGGACTCACTCAGCCTCAGGGGCTTTTCTATGTGAACTCTTGGCCAGTCACATCTGTTCCCAACAATAACACAAGCTGGCACATGGTAGGTGCTTGGGGATTTTCTATATGCACTCTTGGCCAGCTGCATCCATTCCTAACAATAATACAAGCTGGCACACAGTAGGTACTTACTAAGTGTTTGCTGGCTGACCCCCTGGAATCTGCAAAGTTCTTTCCACACATGAATTTCCACATGGGCGTTTAAACAATTTCAAAGGAGATTAGCAAATCATAGATGCAGAGTGGGAAGGCCGGGCCCTTTACAGGTCATCTAGTGTAGGACATGCTGTCAGCTGCTCAAGGGCAAGGACAGACTCCGTGCCCCTCTCCTGAGGAGTCGGAAGCCCAGCCAGCTAGAGGGGCTTACCCAAGATCACAGAGGTGTCAGGGTTAGGATTTGAAACCAGATTTGGTTTTTTGCCTCTGTCTCTGAATGAAGCAGTGCCTGCCCTCAGTGGAACCTCCCAACAGCACTGCAGGGTAGGGATGGCATGTCATTACACCCATTTCATAGATGAGGAAACTGAGTCAGAGATAACTCAGCCAAGGCCAAGGTGCAGCTGCAGTATCTGAATCTGGGTCTTTCTAGAATCTACCCTTCCTCTCAGACAAGCTAGACAAGAGTTCCTGCCCAAGGGCAGAGACCATGTTCTCTTCCTCCCTAATCACCCACCCCAGAGGTTAGGAGAAGCCTGCTCCATAAACCCTAGACTTCAGGAGTGAGGGCCCCTTTGAGAGGGCCCCGGGGACAGCTCGTCTGCACAGACTGACCCCGGGCTTTCTTCCCCGCTCTGGGCTCTGGCTTCTCCCCCCTCAGCCTCCCCGTTTCTCTGCAGGCTCAGGCTAGGAGCTGACTTGGCTGAGGGCCGGGCTGTTTGTTCGCATGCTAGGTGCCCCCTTGCCCCCCTGCCTTCAGCCAGACTGCCCACGAAAGGCACCAGCTAAAAGGCTTGGCTGCTTCGGGAGTTCAGCACCGCCCCCCTGCTGAGTGAAATGAAGTGATCTCAGCAGCTCCCTTGGCTGGCTCCACTGCTGGCACTGAGCCGTTTGACCTCTTGGCTCCTTTGGATTCCAGCTGGGTGCTGGCTGCTGGCCCGAGGATGCACCACTGCCTCCTGCCTCCATCGGTGCTGGGGTGCAATTTATATACAAAGCCTAGGCCCAGAGAGACCCTTGGACAAGGGATCAAGGCTCCCCCCACCCCGCAACGAAACAGTGTGCTCCAACTAACAAGAGCTAAATGCACAGGAGGCTGGTGGTCAGAGTCAGCCAAAGAACAAGACTCCGTCCACTCTTGGAACGACTGATGCTTGCATCAAAGAGCCTTTACGGTCAGCTGGGCTGTTCCCATCTGGCTCGACCCCTGGTCCCTTCTATCACTAGTACGCCAGTTTAGACCTGCCTACGTGGCACATCTGACATCAGAAGAACCACAGGACACACACACTTTCCCTGACGGGGAAGGGGCTGAACAAGAGCAAATGTAAGCCATCACATTTCTTGGCTGGCAGGACCTACATCAGCCATACTGAGCCCTTCATCCAGAGGAAAGCGGGGCCGTCCTGGTCTGGGCTACAACACAAGCAATGGCAACAGCAGACAGACAGACAGACACACAGACACATAGATAAGGTCCATGCTGTCCTCTCTTACCTGTGGTTGAGAAAAGTGGTCTGGCCAGGTCCTGGGGATAATGGAACCCAGGAAACACCCCAGGGGCAGGAGGCCGACTAAAAAGGTCCAGTTTGCCACCAATTTCCAGCTTGTGGGGATCCAGGTGCATCTGCTACAAAGACACATGGGACATCTGCTGGATGGGATGGTACAGGGGCCTTGCTTGCCCTGCTCCCCTAGGCCAGTAGGGTCGTGTGACCAGAGGGAGATGCTCTGGGTCAGTTGACATTTAAAAATTTTTTTTGGTGAGGCTGCTGGGGTTAAGTGACTTGCCCATCATGTGCTAGGCACTGTGTCTGGGAATACACAGAAAAGACAGAACAGACCCTGCCCTCAGGGGGCTTACAGTCTGATGGGGGAAGACTGTAAATCAGCAGGCAGTTGGGAAGGGAAGATGCTGGCAGCTCGTGGGGGGAGTGCAGAGAAGGCCTCATACAGAGGGTGGGATTTCAGAGCCTCCCAGATGCGGGAGGCACAGCCTGAACAAAGGCCCAGAAAGGGGAGAATGGGAACCCTGTCTGAAGAACCGCAAGGAGACAGTAGATGGAGGGAGGGCGAGAATTCAAAGATGACACCAAAGCTGCCAGACACTGGATGACTGGGAGAATGCGGATGCCCTTGATTATGTTAGGGAAGTCAAGGGGAGAAAGAGAATGAGTTCAGTTCTGGACATTTTTTTTTTTTAACAAGGCAATTGGGGTTAAGTGACTAGCCAAGGGTCACACAGCTAGCAAGTATTAAGTGTCTGAGGCTGGACCTGAACTCAGGTCCTTCTGACTCCAGGGCCAGTGCTCCATCCACTGTGCCACCTAGCTGCCCCAGTTCTGGACATGTTGAGTTGTCTATGGGATTTAAGAGGACCTGAGTGCAAATCCAGCCTCAGACACTTGACACATACTAGCTGTGTGACCCTGGGCAAGTCACGTAACCCCAATTGCCTCACTTTAAAAAAAAAAAAAAAAGAAAGAAATGTCTATGGGACATCCACTTTGTGGCAGGTGGGGATGGTCTGGGGAGGGCTCGGCAACCCCAGGGCCATCTTGGTCTCCTCCCTCTCCCTTTGCCTCCTCACACATAACAGGTCACCAAGATCCCGTTGACTCACAATCGGTCCCATCTTTTCCACTCCCGCCATGACTCTGTTCCTGCTCACTTGAACTACTGAGGGCTGGCACCTCCTAACAGGTCTCCGTACCTCTATTCTCTCCCCCTTTCCATCCATCCTACATGGATTACCACAGGAAGCATCTCATACAATGTTCCCCTAACTCAAGAGACTTTAGCAGCTCCCCGGGGACTAGAAAATAAACCCCCGATTTCTTTTCTTGGCATTCCAAAGTCCTTCATCTGAACCCCATCTCCATTAGTTCTCTATTTTGTTCAGGTGATTTTTTTGCTCATTATGCCTTCAGAACATCACTTATTTAAAGCTAGGGAAGGGGACATGATGATCTTCTAGGTCAAGGGTTCTTAAACCTTTTCCACTTGTGCCCCCTTTTTGCCTGAGAAATTTTTATGTGAGCCCGGATACAGAGGTATATAAAATTGGTAGCCAGGGGCAGCTAAGTGGAGCAGTGGATAAAGCACCGGCCCTGGAGTCAGAAGGACCTGAGTTCAAATTTGGCCTCAGACACTTGATACTTACTAGCTGTGTGACCTTGGGCAAGTCACTTAACCCCAATTGCCTCACCAAATAAATAAATTGGTAGCCATAACCTTTTACTGTTGTCACATTTTTTGTGACCCCCACATTCAGTTATGTGACCCCTATATGGGATCAAGATCCACAGTTGAAGCAGCTAGGATTTAAGGCAAGCCTCTTATTTTACAGAGGAAGAAAGTGAGGCTTCAGGGGTAAAGAGACCTGACCAAGGTCACAGAGGTTTCCAGGGAGCAGAGCTGAGACTGGAAGCTGGGACCCCCGAGTCCTAACCCTGATCTTGTGATTTCCCACCACTGGTCAGTGATTCCCAGCCATGCCTCTCCACCAGTCCCAAGCCCTCTTCCTCTGATGCCTTCCCTGAAAGCACCTGCCTGTAGCCATCCCTTCCTGGGATCACATACTCACAGACACATATGTCCACATGCTTTGTTTGGCTGCCTCGGGACAGTTCTTCCCAGGCTGAGAATGGTGACTTAGACCTTAGATCGGTACAGTCTGGGGTCCTACCCAACTAGACCTAAGCCCTCAAGGGCTATCTTCTGAGGTCTGTACATTATAGGTGCTCAATAAATGTTTGTTGCTTGCTACTTCCCTCTCCTCTCCCCATCCCCTCTGTCCCTCCCTCCCTCCCCTTCTCATGCACCCACATCTGCCTATCCATACCAACCTCTGTGGGGAGCCACAGACCCCGAGCCCTCAGCCCCTAAGGACGTTCGGGTGACTACACATGACAGGTCAGAACCCCCAGACAGGCCTGAGCCTGGCTAGGAGGACACTGGGAGACCCTCACCTTGATCTTCTGTTGGTGATGGTAGATCTGCCAGGCGATCTGGACGTGCACGGCACACCACTTCCCTGGTTTCTGCAGGAGGAGAGAAAGGACTGTTGGCTGAGGTCCGGCTTGGATTTCTGGGGAAATGACTGGGTGAAGCAGCTGCATCCAGAGACAGTACAGGAGACCCAGGCCTAGTTATTAAAGGGATCCAGTCCTGCACTGACAAGCTTACCCTGGGTTCTCTACCACTCTACCCTTTAAGGATCTGCTAGATGGGGGCAGCTAGGTGGTGCAGTGGATAAAGCACCGGCCCTGGATTCAGGACTCACTGAGTTCAAATCCGGCCTCAGACACTTGACACTTAACTAGCTGTGTGATGACTCTGGGCAAGTCACTTAACCCTCATTGCCCTGCCAACCCCCCCCCCCAACAAACAAAAAAAGGATCTGCTATATTATGTCCTTCCCATGACTAAAGGTCCCCTGAATTTATTCTCATTCTCTCACACTCTCTCCCTCCCACCCCCACATACCCCATCTCTTACTTACCCTGACTTGTGTCCTGTAGGGGTCAGACACCTGTGACCAAGAGAGAAGGTAAGAAGATTATTACTACCAGACTCCACTGGATGGAAAGGATGCATGCACAGGGAAGGTGGGAGAGGACCCGAGTCTGGGATCCTCACTGGAGGTGACACGGTGAAGCCATAAGCCAGGGGAGCCCAGGGGCTCCCCTGCTTTCCTCACTCCCTTCCAGGACATTTCCTATAACATGAGATGGTCTCAACACAAGTTCCAGGTAGGCAAGAGGTGGGTGAATATGTCCTGGACTTTGGGCAAAGGGGTTTTTGCCTCCCCTGAAGAGCAGAGGAAACGCCTTCCAAGCCAGCCAACCTCGGGCTTCCTTTAGGCACACAGCAACAGAACACAAAAGAAAGGGGTCGGGGCAGCTAAGTGGCGTAGTGAATAAAGCACTGGCCCTGGATTCAGGAGAACCTGAGTTCAAATCCAGCCTCAGACACTTGAAGCTTACTAGCTGTGTGACCCCCCTGGGCAAGTCACTTAACTCTCATTGCTCTGCAAAAACAAAAAACAAAAAGAAAAAAAAAAGAAAGGGGTCAAGGTACCTACCCCTGGGGTCTTCTGTAGGAGGGCGTGATGGACGGTGCTCGGCCGACTCGCTACGTCGATGGTGTTTGACGTCTGGGGTTGAGAGAAAGGAGAGGGGTTGAGTTAGGAGTAAGCTGGCCAAAGAGAGACCCTATCTACACTGTACACCTCCACCTGTGCCGGCTCCCACCTTCCAAAAGTTTGAACAATCAGACTCGCTCATGAGTCCATGCTGGGCTACAAAGGAGGCCTGAAATCCAATGGGGAATTTCCTCTAGCTCCAGCCAGCCTTGGGCTGGTATTTGTGACTCAGCTCATGCACCACCTCCTCCAGGAAGCCCTTCCTGATTGGCCAGCTCCTAGATCCCTTTCCCCAAGCCACTCGATATTATTGACTTTGTATAGAATTTGTACGGGTAGCTGTCTCCTTGGCTAGAAGGTAAGCTCTCCTTCAGGGCCTGGCACGTGGACGTAGGTACTTTAAATAAACTGTTGATCAACTGGGTCAGAGGTGGTTTTGAGAGCCACAAGCCAAGCAGGAGTGTGTGTGTGTGTGTGTGCGTGTATGTGGGTGGGTGGAGGTGGTGGGCAATGAAGACAGCCTGGGCACCGCTCCCCCTTCAGAATGCTCCCAAGGCTGGTCCCCAGCACCCTCCTAACCACTTCTGCCCAACACGAGCCCCCATTTCAGGCTGGTACCAGCTGTGTTTTTCTCTAGGGCTGTTCGGTGGTCCACGAACCCGGGGATGTGGAGGAAAGTACTGGATTTAGTCTCAAAACTTGGGCTTGAATCTCAGCTGGGCCACATTATACTTGTGTGACCCTGCATCATCGCTCAATATCTGATCCTCGGTTTCCTTATCTGGAAAATGAGGTTGTTGGCCTAAGTCATCTCTGAGGTCCCCTTATGGCTTTTGATCTATGCACCCATATGCAAGCACACTCCACACCCCCCCCACACCCCCCCACACACTGCCCAGTGCCATTCTTGCAAATTATCTTTTTTCTTTTTAAAAATCAGATACGGTTACAAGTCCATGCTGGCCCAAGGAGAGGAGTTGCAGTGGCCCTGGGCCACAAGCAAGGGGAGAGGGTGGAGACCTCAGCCAGTACCAGCTCTATCCTGCCATTCTTCCCAAAGATCAGATAATCAGCATTTACGTTGTGCCCAGGACTGTGTGTTAAGTGCTGGGAACCCATGTCCCTTGTGGTGAGAGAGTGCGCTCAGGCATGTCCAAGGGGAAGTCTGTGAGAAGGAAAGGGGCTAGCACCAGGTTGAACGAATCCCCAACATCTGACGTCTTTTGGCCAAGTCTGGAGGCCTCGGTCCGGAAGGCTCTCCAGGGGCATCCTGGTCAGGGGAGGCTGGGGATGGATGGCCCTGTGACTGTGACTTCCAGCGAGCGGATGACTGCCTGGAAGGAGAGAGATGCTTCAACGTCAGTCACGGCCATTTCCAGCACCTTCGTGGGGTCCAACACTTGACAAGACTTCAGGCGGGGATCCTGGGCCCCCAGTTCCTGGGATCTTCATAGCCATGGGTTGAAGAGGGCAGGCACAGTCTCCCTGATGGGGACACTGCTTCTGAATCCGACACCGATTCCATTTCCAAGTTTGCTTAGATCAACAGGGATGTCCTCCCCCCATCTGCCTTCGGTGAGATCTTTTAGGCCTGCTTCCCCCTCTGCCTCCTGCAGACAGCACTAAAGGGTGTTAATGGTACCCAGGCCCGGGCACTGAGCTGAAGACTTGGTCTGACCCAGAAGGGTTTCTAAGGCCTGTAGAACAAGAGAGAAGGGCACGGCTAGGACTGACCCAAGCAAGGCCCCATGGGTCTGGCTGTTTCCCTGGACAAGATCTGGATGATGCAAACAAATGAAAGAGCCAGTCTTCCTCGATTGGCATTGTATGGTTCCTTGCTTCTGACGTTCTCACGCATAAAACCCATCCGCAGGAGAATCCAGAAGCTAAGTGTCCTGGGTTCTTCTCCCACTTCATGTACTACACCTTGGTCTCTGCTGGTTCAGCTTCCCCAGTATCTAAAATGGACATGATAACTTCTCCCATGCCTCATGTCATAGGATAGGGGAAAAATGATGAGTGATAGCTCCTGTCCTGAGTTTGGCTGGCCTCTTCAGCCTCACATAAATAGAGGGTGCTATCCATTTGAAAGACAGGGAAGCTGAAATCATGGAAGTGTGGGACCCCAGGTTAGGACCAGGGCTCTGCCTTCTAGAGTCAGCTGACTCTGTCCATGCAGCCCCACCCACTCTCTCTAGGTGGGGCAGGGCCAGCCTAATCCCTTACGGATGATGCAATGCTGCTTGTGTGTCCATCACACTCCATGCCCACCTGTCCAAGGAATGAAGGGAGAGGATCCTGGGATGTCCCAGGGAGAACAAAGGCTTCTTGGCTATTCAAAAGAAGGATGGGTGACAGTTTTGAAAATATTCTGGGATCTTCTCTTGGCTGAATGGGTTAATTTCCAGGAAAATCGGGAATACCACTGTAATCTTCTTCATGTTTGAGGGCTTTGGTGCTTGTTGGACCCCCATGACCAGAGCAGAGCAAAATTCGAGGGGTGGGGGGTTAGAAAGATGACTCCGCTTCAGATTTGTGCTCTATTGCCCTCCATCAGGCAATCAGGTTGTCCAAAGGATGACCTCTACACTTTTTTTGGGGGGGTGGGGGGTGGGCGAGGCAATGAGTGTTAAGTGATTTGCCCAAGGTCACATGGCTAGTAAGTGTCAGGTATCTGAGGTCGAATTTGAACTCAGGTCCTCCTGAATCCAAGGCTGGTGCTTTATACACTGCACCACCTAGCTGCCCCAACTTTTACACTTTTCAAATGATGCCAGAGAAATATGGGTCATCTTGGGGTGGGTGCTCAGAGCTTGGCCCTAGGGATGATCTTTAGGTTGGCAGAGGCCCCTCCTCCCTTTCTGCTTGGTCTGTTGTGGTAAAAAGAAAGGAGCTTGCCCTCCACACTCGGCACAACAGGGGAAGCTTCCTGGACACATCTGTCCACACTGAGGCGTTCCAAAAAAAGCCTGTTGGCCAAGGTATCCAGCCACAGTTGGGGAGTGTCGTGGCAATGCCGATGTTACAGCAGGCAAGAGGAAGATCACCTGAGGATGGGGGGGCCTCACCTGGCCACAGGTGAGAAGGGTGACCGACTTGGGGGATGGAGGTGGTGAGGGCTGATTCCCTGGAAGCTCTTTCTGATGGTGGTTTGGAATCATTCAGAGCAAAGCCACACCCCCAGATGCCCAGCTCCAGACTAGCCCACACTCCCTCAGGTTGAATCGGAGTGGGTGATGTGTACGTCAGAAACCCCTGCCCTCTGGGAGGACAGGAAGGAGCTCGACTAGAAAGCCGGCACAGAGGGGGCGTCCAGGCCAGGTGGATTGCATGCAGCCCCCGTGGGTGTGGGCACAGAGACCCAGGACACACCCCTGCCCTCCCTCTCTCCCACCCCCAGGGCAGCTGGTACCTTGGGCTGGAAGGCTCCCTGCAGGGACCCAAAGGGGCCTGAGTGGGCAAGCAAGGGGGCCATTCCGGGCATGGCAGGAGGATAGGATGGAAAGAACTGCAAAGACAAGAAGAGAAAAGAAGTTTGGTTTAGGTCATGGTCAGACAAGGATGGCAGGAGGACAGGAGCGGGGGAACAGGCCTGCCAGCCAGGCCAGAAGCCCCAGGCTGAGCCTCTGGGGGAAAAAAAGCAAACCCAGCTGTCAGGCCCACCCCTCTAAGGTCCCCCAAAATGCAACTAGGGGGCCCTATAGTGCAGAAAGCCTCAGGCCTGGGGTCAGGGAGCCTGGGGTTCAAATCTGGCCTCAGACACTTTTCTTTCTAGTTGTGGGACGCTGGGCCACTCACTTCACTTCTTCGGTCTGCCTTGGTTTCCCCAACTACAAAATGGGGATCAGAACAGCACCTACCTTTCAGGGTAGTTGAGGGGATCAAATGAGATGTTTGTAAAGTGCTTAGCACAAAGCCCGGCACATAGTAGGTGCTATATAAAAATGCCTCTTCCCTTCTCTATGAGGCTGCTCCTAGGAGGCCCAGGCCTCGCATGATCCCCATGGGTACTGGAGCCTGCTCAGGCCCACCCTGGACCAGCATGGTTGTTTCCTGATCACACACTGACAGAGACACAGACACAGAGAGACACACACACACACTGACACCCGTTTCCATCAGTGACCAAGAACACCACTCAACACCTAATTCTGTTGGCCTGGATGGCCATAGTGAGAGCAGGGAGAAGCCAACCACGAGTTATAGTGACCGGCACAAAGGATGGGAACCAGAGACCAGCCCTAACCAGAGCAGCAGCAGTCCAGTGGCCCCCCTGTGGGCCCTGGATAAGCCAGGCCCACTGACTTGGAAGACCCCAGGCCTCTCAGGGAAACGTGACAGGGAGATGGAAGTATCCAAGCCTCCCCCAGCAGCTAAAGGCAGAGCAGACATTGACTGATATTCCTGCTCTCCTGTTTGATGTCCTGTGGGTCTCTACCCAAGGGAAGCTTTAAGTGTCTCCTACCCAACAATCCCTGCTCAGTGAGTCTCCACAAAGCCATGGGTCTCTGCAAAAGAGTTCTTACTAAAACCCGGGCTTCTGCAAAGGGTGAATGTGGTCTGGAGTGTGGTCCTGGGGGGCCAGGAAACTCAACAGGTTGGGTGTGTGTGGAGGGGTGTCTGTCTTCGCTGGAAAAGACTTTCTTAGCCCGTTGAAGGTGAGACAAGTAATGAAGGTATCAACAGTGTATAACAGCCCCAAGAGACAGGAACAACAGCCAATGGGGTAAAGGTGGCAGATGCACAGGGCAGGGGATAAAGAGGACAGATATATTGGGCAAAGGCTATGGATGCAGCGGGGTCAAGGAATATAAACACAGATAACTGGGCAGGAGCTGCAGACACACTGGACGCAGGGCTCTGGAGGCCGATGGACACTCACACTCACGTTGGAATGTCGGAAGTAGGGATTGTCCAGCTTGGGCGCGTATTTGTCAAACTGGAAGGAAAAAGAAAGGAAGAGTGAGGCCCCTCCCCCAGCACGGATATCACCCTCGATCTGCTCATTCCCAACCTAGACATGCTACCAGTAAGCAAGCGGGGGGACCAGAAGCCAAACTTCCCCAGGGAAGGGTCCTGGCTTAGGCATCTCTGGGTGCTCACTCTGTGCCCTGTCCCCCATCTCCCAGGAAGGACCCAGGCCATCCCCGTGGCTTTGGATGGTTCTGTTCTTCTGGGATACAAAGGTTGTAGAACCACTAACGGGGGACATTATGTCCCCCCGGTCCCTGTTCAAGACAAGAAGGCAGTTTTGTGATCCCTCCTCTCCCACTCATCCATGGTGTCAGGGCTGATCTCTGGGGAGATCCCATATCGGGCAGGAACCACAGCTAAGATTCAGAGCATAAGCCCGTGTGGGGCTACATCCTGGAACCTCGCGCCTCTAGGGTTAAAGAATCCCATGCTATTAGAACACTCCGCGTATCTAGGTGTAGGGAGGGAACCCACTTGGAAACGGAGGTCAGATGAGTGGGTCCCGATGATTAGCTGGCAGGAGTGCCAACATCATAGGTTTTTGAGCTAGAAAGGGCTTTAGAGGGCATCCAGTCCAACCCCCTCCACCCTACAGAGGTGAAGTGCCTTGTTTTATGGTCACACAGGAAAACAGCAGCAGGGCCAGAATTTGAATCCTGGTCCTGACCCCAAATCCAGTGCTTTGACCACCTCCCCCTTACTACGCGCAGGGCCCAAGGCACCGTCACACGTGACGGGGCAGGAGCTGGGAGCTACGTCCTTAGGACGTGGGGTTGCCAGAACCACATAATCTAAGGGCATCTGACGACAGCCCAGGGAACTGTATTTCCAAGTCAAGGACACGTATATGTTTGTGTGCGTGAGAATGTTATTAGGTCATGAACACAGGGGGCTGAGGAACCATAACCTCGGATCATGGGCATAGGAAAAAGGAAGGGACGATAGGAATGGCATTCAAAAGGCACAGATGGAGAGACATGGTGTGGGGTCAAGTCCACTGGCCCTGGAGACTGGGTAAAATCACATTAATCAGGCCACAGGCACAGGCAGGAAAGGTCTGAGCCTCAGAATCACCTTCCCAAGGGCCCTTCTAGGGACACACTGATGGAGAAAAGAAGAGACAGCCTCGAGGACCAGGTCTGAGAACACACCGACAGAGGACAGGGGAGGAGAGAGGGCGCGAGCTTCCAAGGACACAAGGGGCAGCGGCAGGAAGCATTTCCCGGTACCACTAACATACAGAGAGACCCTCAGAGACTCTGAGGGTCCAGTGGTGTCTGGGGACCTCCCACACCACCAGCTGCCTCTGAAGGAAGGAAAACAGAAGGGGAAAAAAAAAAAAGAGAAGAGGCTGAAACCCAAGGCCCCACCCAACAGAGCACACGTGTAGATGTGTGAGCGGGAGTGTGTGTACGTGTACATGTACGTGTTCGTTCACTGGACCAGGCTGCAAGCAAAGGTGTGTGAACAGAGTGGCAGGAATGGACTGTGGCAGGCAGGGAGGATGGAAGGACAGAGGGGCTGAGGGTGGTCCCACTGGACACCAAGAAAGAGAAAGGCCCTTGCCCGGCCCAGCAGGCCTGGGTGTGTGAGTGTGCCCGTGTGCTGTGTGCCCAGGCCCCTCGGAGCCTGGCTCCCCAGCCTCCCTCCTGGCCCCGGCCCGCCCTCCCTTCCTGCGCTCTCCCCTGGCCCTACGCACCGGGGCGGGGGCAGGGGCGGAGGGCGAGAGAAGTGGTGGCGTGGAGGCCGGGCCGGGAGGGAAGGGGGCGAATGTGTATTGGTGTATGTGCTGGTGTGTGTGTTGGTGCTGATGGAACTCCGCCCGCAGTGGCGAGCCCGGGCCCCCTGAGGCCCCGGGCCGCTCCGAGCTCTGGACCAGAAAGCGCGTGTTCAGCTCTTTCCTGAGCAGCTGCCGATCTACAAGAGAAAAAGAGAGAGAGACACAGAGGCGTCGGCCGTGAGTCCCGGCGGGCGGGAGGGGGGCAGATATTCACCTGGCACTCCCTGTTTCGGCAGGCCATGCTGTGGGTGTTTTCTACGTGAGGACTCAAGGGTGGAGGTAAGAGGGATGCCTGTGACAAAGTACCAATCAGAATCCCCGAATGAGGCTGGCAATACATGATTGGTTGGTTGAATGAAATCAACAGGCTGGTATCTAAAGGCAAGAGAGAACACCATGAGTCATCCCAGCAGAAAACAAGGGCTGTCCTCCCCCGGACATCCCACCCCTCTCCCTGGCTGGGGAACAGGCTCCCCTGCTACCCCGCCCCCATCCCTGCCCATAGAGAGGGCGCCTCCACCCAGGAAAAGGGTCCTTCCCAATGGCCCTTGAGGGCGAGGGCTCCCAGACCACCCCTCTGTCTAGGAAACAGGGTGCCCCTGACATCCTGCCCTGAAGCCACCAGCCAGGCCCTCCCTGGCATCCCTGACTCTGCCCAGGGAAGGGTCGATGGGGACCCTCTACCCCAAGGAATGGGGGAGTGGTGCATTGTTGCAGAGATCCCCCCGGGCAGGGAAGGGGCTCTCCCTGACATCCTGCCCCTACCATAGGAACAAAAGCCCCTTCCAACATCTGCCGTATGGGTGTTTTTGCTGACATGTTGGGTGGGATCTCGGGTTTTGGCTTCTCTCTGTCTCCCCCTTTTGTTTCACCCACCCCCACCCCAGGTGGTTAACAGGCTGTCCCTGACATTTCTTCCCTAGGATCCTCCATCTCCTCTGGGTAAAAAGCTAACTACCACTGACAGCTCCTTCTCCTCTGGCTGCCCCCCTGAGACTCCCCACCAAGCTTCTCTGCCCCGGAAAGCTGACTCTTTTGAGAGTCCTCTTCCTTCAGTCATCAGCTGACAACTCTGTCCCAACAAACAAGGTCCTTCTGACACTCCCATGTGAGAAGAGGCCTCCCTAGGGCTCTATTCACAGGATAACATCTCTGTGAGCTGCAACCCTGAGGATGGGAGACCCAAGGCCCCTGTCTGGGTGAGGGACTCTAATTTCCCTCAAGAATTCTCATCTGGGTGAAACCAAAACAGAAAACCGCCCACCCAAGCACCCCTTATGCCCCCAGCTGGTAAAACGTGTACTAGCTCATCCTCCTAAGGCACATTATTGCTAGGGAAGAAAACTATCTCTGACACCTTTACCTGGGAAATGCCCCCTTACCCCCCAAACCTCTACTCTCAGGCAATGAAGATACCAGCAGCCCCAGGCATAGGGCCCTGGCTGGAGGGGTTGGATATGGTGGTTGTCAGTGGTTCACTCAGACCCTCTGCCTCTTAGGGGCTCCTGAGGGTTAGTCAGAAGTGAAGACTCTAGACTGGGTGTGTGTGTGTGTGTGTGTGTGTGTGTGTGTGTGTAGGAGCTGGGCTATATGAGGAAAGGGGGGGCTGGGACAGAAAAACTAGGATTTAGAGTCAGGGGACATAGTTTGGCTCTGACCCTGATCCTTTCTCTGGGCCTCAGTTTCTTCATCTCTAAGACAAGGGTCAGATGAGATGATGTCTAAGGTACTTTCCAGCCCTAAAAACTAGGCTTCTGATCCCTTCCAAGTCTCTAACCCAACCCAAGTCCAGCCGGCTAGGGCTGAAGGACAGGCCGGCCTGAGCTTTCCCTCTATGTGTAAGGGGATTCCCCCCCCCCCCCCCGCCCCGGGTGTCATTTTAGGACCAATCCCATTTCCTGTCGGCCCCAGATACTCCCATCTTTGCAGTGGGGCTGCCCTGGGGACATACCGGCTGGGTGTCCGGGGATAACCAGGCTGTTGGTAGGGAGCGATGGGGGAGGGGGCAGCGTGGGGGGGGCAGCAAACATGGCCGCCGCGTGGTGCTGATGCTGGGCTTGGGAACGGAGCGCAAAGTGCGAGGTAGCAAGGTTGGAGATGGACAGAGGCAGGGCTGGGCCTGGCCCGTGGGGGGACAGTGCCACGTGCTTGGGGAGGCCGAGGCTGGCTGCACTGCCGGCGCTGCTGCTCCTGCTGGGGGGTGGGAGTGAAGTGGTGGAGAGGAGGGGGACAGAGGGAGAGGTGAGGAGATCAGAATGGGGGGGATGGGGACAGAGGAAAAGATGGGGATGGAGGGAGAGGTGAGGAGGCAGAGGGATAAAAAGGGTCAGGGGTCAAAGGGAGATGGGGACAGAGGACAGAGAGGAGAGAGAAGAACAAAGAGGGACGGGGGAGGGAAACACCAGATGAGAGATGGCAGGAGGGTGAAGGGGAGGGATGAAGAGGGAAGGAGATGCCAGTCAGGCAAGAACAGGAGGGGTGGGAGGAGGCCACGGAGACAAAGGAAAGACAAGTTAGTTAACTCGATCCCCAGGTGGTGCCACCACCACACACACCCCCGGGGCCCTGGGCCCACGTCTATCCTGCCCCAGGTCTGCTCTCCCTGGGCTGGGCCAGTCCCCCCCCACCCTGACCTCCCTCCCCAGATGAAGGTGCCAACCTTACCTGAGGCTGTGCAGGCCGTTGTGTGTGGCAGGGGGATGGCCGGGGTAGGTGCCAAGAGGGGGCCCCACGTGTGCTGGGGGTGGGGCCCGGGGCTGCGGGGGCGCAGGCTGCAATTGCTGAGGCTGTGGAGTGAGGCGGGGTGGGGGCGGGGCTTCCTTCTTCACCAGGGGGCTGGTTCTGGTGCTGGAGGGGGGGCCTATAGGAACTGTGGTGGCGGTGGGGGCCGGGGGACTGGGCACAGGTGGCAGAAACGGGGTCTCGGTGCTCAGCTCCCGGCTCCGCTCCAGCCCCGAGACCTTAGGCCCAACAGGAGCCTTTGCCTCGGGCTTCTCACTCAGCGAGAAACCTGGAAGGGAGACAAGAGGGTGAGCCACTGTGGCTTGGCCCAGAGGGGAGTCTCCAGGGATCTGGATCCAGCCTCCAGAGGAGGTCAAAGGGGACCCTAAACCCCAGCCCACTGGGAAACCCCAGGAAAGCTGGATCCAAGCGCTATGGCAGGGGAGGCCTCGTGGAGCATGAACCAAAGGACCTGGGGCACCAGGGAGCTGGGGTGCAGTGGAAGGCTACTGGGGAGGTGGCAAGAGAGTGGTGGGGTACTCAGGCTGGGCCCCGGACAGTCCTCACACCTGGGAATTCTGAGACCTGGAGCCTGCTTTGAAATCATTTCTGTCTCTTGCCTTTTTCCCTCAAAGTTGTTCTACTGCTCTGAGAAATGCGCTGCTTCTAAACTGCCCGCGAGGAGCAAGCTTAGTAGAGGGGTATGTACGGAGAGGAAGACTAACCAGGCCTCAAGGGAGGGCCAAGGGACTCTCCCGGGAGTCGTGTCCCAGCTTCTAGTCCTGGGACTGTGGGTCTAGCCTGGAGACCGAGTCCCCTTTGCTGTTTCCCAGCCCTGGCCTGAATCAGGGAGGTTTTATAGTCAAATGTTAAGGGGTAAACAGGGATGGAGGGAGGGCTGCTGACCACCATGGTCAAAGGTATGGATGATAACACAGGACCATAGACTGAGAGCTAGGAGAGGAAGCCTGGAGTGCAGCTGGTCTGACCCCTTCCTTTTACCAGTGAGAGTTTAGTGACTTGCCCAAGGTCACATGGTAATTGCCAGAGATGGGGTGTCCAACTTGGGTTCTGAGGCAGGTTTTTCTTGCTAGGAGGTGGCCCCTGAGTGGAGCTGTGACACATATGAGGGATTCTGAGAGGTGGGAGTGGACCCTGGGCCCTCTTGGGGGAAGGCCTGGGACATGGGATGCAGGATGTGAGCAACAGCGCAAAAGCTGGCTGGGCAGGACCGTAGAGTGCATGATGGGGAGCGAGGCAGGCCGACCCATCCTTCTCAGGCTGTGTTTGCCCTTCCCCAGATCCCTTTGGCCTCTCCCTGCCCAAGACCGCTTTCTGCTGCCCAGCCCCAGTCTGGCTCCTCACGGCTGTACTGGTCTCTGGGGCTCAGCCCCAAGCTCCCATGGCACCAATCCCTTCAGGGAGATCCCACTTAGCGGGTTTCGTCTATTGCCTGCCTCCATCTTTTCAAGATCACTAGTGGGGGTAGTGGGGCATGCAAAATATAGCCATTTACGGATTTAGTGCTGGAAGGTACCCCAGAGGTCATAAAGCCCAGCCCCTCATTTTACATTTTACAGGGGTGGAAATGGACTCCCTCATCTGATCCATGAGGAAATGGGGACCCAGAAAAGAGAACTGTTTGGAGAGCAGTTTTGGCCTCAGGTCTTTCCTAACCCCTGCCTGCTATACTAAACCACGTGGCCTCCCACAGCCTAATCCTCAAACTTTTTTTGGTGGTTCGTGTAACTGTCCACTACTTCTTCTTTTTGGATGCTCTTCCCTAGGCTTCTGGGACAGGGCTTTCTCCCGTGGCTCTTCCTCTACCTCTCCTTGGTCTATTTCCCAGGTACCCCACTTAATCAGCATGGGCTTTCCAAGACTCTGTCCTGAGATTCTTTTCTTCTCTCTCTACATAAACACTCTCTCCTTTCATCTTCTCGCCACCCACACTTTTGGATTCAATCCTAATTTCTGAACAAATGACTCATATCAACACTCTCAGCCCCAAACCCCCCCACACCCAAAAAAAGCTCCAGCCCATGATGTCTAACTGCTTGCTGGACATTTCCACTTTATCTCCCAGGAGCCCCTCAAATGAACTCATTATCCCCCCAACCCCAATAAACTGGTTCCTTTCCCTGGAATCTGTTTTCTGTTAATCCTGTTACCACTGTTTCCATCTAAATTTCAGTTGTCTTGGGGTACAGGATTGGTGAACAGAAAAGGGGAGGAGAGGAAGAAGCCAGATCCACCTCCATCTTCCTCCAACTGTTTCTATGTCATTCCCATGCTCTCTACTGGCCAGGACAATTCCACATTTCTCTGTTGGTATTCAAGACCCTCCACAATTTAGCCCAACACAAGACAAAACTAGGTATTAAGACACTGCTCAGAGACAAATATATATATATATATATATATATATATATATTTTTTAGTGAGGCAATTAGGGTTAAGTGACTTGCTCAGGGTCACACAGCTAGTAAGTGTTAAGTGTCTGATGCTGGATTTGAACTCAGGTCCTCCTGACTCCAGGGCCAGTGCTTTATCCACTGCGCCACCTAGCTGCCCCAGAGACAATATTCTTAAGACACGTCTTCCACCCACAAGCTACCCCTGGGGAACAGGCAAGTCTCTTGCTTCTGACTCAGTCTTGTGCCACAGCTCCAATGCCGAGGTCCTCCATCACCTAAAAGCTAATATTTATTTAGCGCTTTAAGGTTTACAAAGCACTTTATAAATATCATCTCATTTGGCTCTCACAATCACCCCCAAGGTAGGTGCTATTATTTTCTCATTTTACAGATGAGGAAATTGAGGCAGAGGTTAAGTAACTTCCCCGGGGTCACATAGCTGGTAAACACTGGAAGCCGGATCAAACACAGGTCTTCCTGACTCTAGGTCCAGTGCCACCCAGCTGCCCTCATGTGCCAATGAGATCCTTGTAGTTGGTAGGGACCTCAGATGCTACCTAGCCTAATGCCATGCCTGAACAAGATCCCTCATTACAACATCCCCAGACAAGTGGTTATTGCTAGATCTCTAGCTAGGGGGAAGCCAACCCTCCCAGGCAGTACACGTCATCCTTTGAGATGACTCTAATTTTTTTTTAAAGTTTTTTTTCCCCTTTCTCTTCTTCTTACATTGAGCCAAGATCTGTGCCTTGGCACCTTCTACCAACCACTCTTAAGTTTTAGCCTCTGGGACTAAGAAGAACAAGGATAATCTCTTATCCACATGACAGCCTTTCAAATTCTTGAATACAGCTGTCATGTTCCTCCCTCCCTTCCTATCAACATCTTCTCTTCTCTAGGCTAAACAGCCACAATTGCTTCAGGTGATCCTCATTAACAAGACTCTAAGACTCTTCCCCACGCTGGCTGTCTTCCTCTTTTGCCTCTCAACAGCCTTCTTAAAATGTGGCATCATCAAGAACTGAGCCCAATATTTACTCCACAAGGATAGCAGTTCCCTGTCCTGACCTACCATCCCCCTCTCTTAAAGCAGCCTTAGATTTTATTTGCTTTTGGTGGTGGTGGGGCCTCTCATAGTCTGTTAAACCCCTCGGACTGTTTTCAGACAAACCGCCACCTATCATGCTTCTCCCCCCTACGGAACTTTCTGAAATTGATTTTTTGAACCCAAAGGTTAAGATTTTACATTTATCCCAATGATTCAACGCAGCCCAACACTTTGGTCTGTTGAGCTTTTTTTTTTTTTTTTTTAAATCTTTAATCTATAGGGGGGCAGCTAGGTGTCGCAGTGGATAAAGCACCGGCCCTGGAATCAGGAGTACCTGAGTTCAAATCCAGCCTCAGACACTTGACACTTACTAGCTGTGTGACCCTGGGCAAGTCACTTAACCCCCAATGCCCTGCACAAAAAACAAATAATATCCTTAATCTGTTATCCAATGTGTTAGTTATCTTTCCCAGTTTTGGTTCATCTCTAAACTGATAAACAGCTATGTCTTTATTCAAATTACTGATAAAAAAAAAGCCAAATAGCACAATCTCAAAGGCAGATTCACCCTGCCCCCAAGGGCATTTTACTACAGACCTCCTTTCAAAAAGACACTCTCAGCAGCCAGCCATTCAACCAGGTTTGAACCCCTTCAACTGGACCATCATCCAGTCTACATCCCTCTCTCATCTATTCAAACAGGATGTAAAACTCTGGCCAAATGCTTTGCTCCTATCTCTGAACTGCACCTACAGCTTCCCCATGAACTGTCAGCCTGTCATCCCCATTCAAAAAGGAAATAAAGTTCTCCTGGCATGACCTGTCTTGGGTGAAGCTCAGCTGTCTCTTTGTGACTGCCACTTCCTTTTCTCGACGTTCACTAACCATCGCTTCAATAGTGTGTTCTAGAATTTTTCAAGTAACTGAAGTCAACCCCACTGGCCTAGAGTGTACAGACTCTGTTCTCTTCCCTTAAAAAAAAAAAAATCAAGGCCACACCTGCCCTCCTGCAGGCCTGGGTAGGCCTGCCATCTGCCATGACCTTTCGTATCTACATAGCTCATCTGGGCCTGGGGATGGGAAGGGATCCAAGGCAGCCAGGTGTTCTGTCTCCTTACTTAATCTTTGGTATCCACTCCCTATTAGCCAAGTTCTGTCCTTCAGAGTAAGATACTGATCCTGATATAGACAACAAAAGGAGAGTTGGTAGCTCTGCCTTCCCTTTAAAATAAAAAAGAAAGAAATGAAATGCTTACTCTAATTTAGGGTTTTAATTAGCTGTGGCTAAGCTCACCAAGGAGGCCCTGGTGGGGGCAGGGGGTTATGCCATCTGGGAAGACAAGGCAACATCCCCTTTGCCCTGCTCCCGAAACAATTAACGCAGAAGGGCGCTCCAGACTCTTTGGGTAACCGTGGTAGGATAAGCAGGCCACACAAAGTGCTGACCAGCAGAGTGAGTGTCCTGGAAGTCAACCACTGCGTCACCTCTCCCCTATTCACAGCCAGCTCTGTTAACCCATGGCTGTAAGAGAAAGGGGCAGATCTTGTGTTCTGTAGTCACTGGAAATGCAACAAAACTGGGCTGGCTCTAGGCTCATGGCTACTCTAGGCACAGGTGAGATGAATGAACCTCTGTGTGTGCATGTGTACGTATACACACACCCACACACCCACACCCATACCCACACACCCACACACCCACCCTTTCCTCCTGATGCCCATCGCTGCTTCCCATCTGCTACTGTCCTCCCCCAACACATCTGACGCCTGGATGCTTTAAATCAAAAACCAATTTTGGCTGGTGCGCTCCTGATGAATAATTAAACAGGCTGGATCTCTGTTGGTATTGCTCCGATTCATCCCAGAGGCCCTGACAGAGTTGTCTGCTTTTACCCTTCTCTATTCCACGACTCAAAGCCCCGCTGGATGGAGGCGCCAACCCTCTCTGGGGAAAGGTTATAAAGCTGGCTCCCCATTTCACAAATGGGGAGACTGAGGCCCAGCAGGGCGAATGGGGTGGAGTGAGGCAGGGGTGGGAGAGGGGCAGGCGAAACCTCTTACCTTTACTAGCTGCTGGAGCGAAGAGTTTCTCGGAGCCTACAGAGGCCTGAAACACAGGAAGGAAGAAACGTTAGAGTGCTTTGATGGGGCTCTGAGTCTCTCTTCCCTGTCTCCCCTTGGGCTCCAGGCTGCCCCCCCTTTACTCTCTGGGAGGTGGTAGGAGAAGTCATAGTCAGACAGTTGGCTGAAGCTCTGTGTTCTCTGGTGAAGAAAGGACCACATGTGGCCTGGGAAAGTCTACCTCCCCAGGCCTTAGTTTCCTCATGTGGACTTTTCCGGGTCTGGATGAGGCCCTATGGAATAGACCACCCAAGTGGGAACATGCCCAAAGTGCCCCTCCAGCCCTTATCCATACAGTGAGCAAGCAAACTGGATAAACCAAGTCAACTGTGTCCCTCCCCATCTATAACGTGTTTGCCTTCTTGCAGGGAGTCTCCTAAAACTAATCATAAATAGCATAGCTGCTTAGCTGCTGAGTCAAGTAAGGAGCATTTATTAAATGCCCATTATGCATCAGACACTGGGGACACAAAGACTAAAAACACAACAAAATAGACGACTTCAAATTCCTTGCCTTCCAAGAGTTTCTATTCTACTGGGAGAACCAACATGCAATAGTCATGGGCAAGAGGATGGACTTGGCGGCCTCTGGGGGTCCTTCTACCTAAGGTGGGGGGAGAGTCTTGGGGTCGATGTCTCCCCCTACCTTCAACATCACATATGCAGGGAGAAAGGAGTTAGGAATCCTGCCTCCCCTTCTCTTCACCCCCAGCAACCAACCACCCAGACAGTGGCCCATTTTCTAAACCAAATCCTGTGAATTTCCCTCCCCTGCCTTTCCTTTGGAGTCGTCAACACCAATGGGGACTCATTTCAACTCGGTTTAGATAGAAACCTCCCTCATTTATCAGTCACAGAATCTCAGACCAGGATAGGCCCACAGCATTTAGCTGGACACTGTCCCATTCAGAACCAGAAGCCCTTCTATAGTCAGACTCTGCTTGGAGATCTCCAGTGATGGATGGAGAGCTCACTATCTTTGGACCAGCCTATTCCACTGCTCTGTTCATTAGAAAAACCTTCTTGGGGGCAGCTAGGTGGCGCAGTGGATAAAGCACTGGCCCTGGATTCAGGAGGACCTGAGTTCAAATCCAGCCTCAGACACTTGACACTTATTAGCTGTGTGACCCTGGGCAAGTCACTTAACCCTCATTGCCCCAGGGGAGGGGAGGGGGAAGAAGCCTTCCTTATATCAAACTGAAATCTGCCTCCTTGTAATTTCTGGGCGTTCCTTGTTTTTTTGCCCAATGGAGCCACACAGAACAATTTGATCATCTCTTGTTTACCTAATGGTCCTTCAGATAAAGGAGGACTGCTCTAATCTGCTCTCCCCACCCTGGTTTCTTCCTGCACCCACTCTGCACACACAGGTTTTTGGAGAGCTCTCACCAATCTTGGTTGCCTTCCTCAACCTGCTCCAGCTTGTCTATGGCTCTCCTAACATCGAATTCCCTGGCTGATGTTATCACTGTCCCTAATGTTTACTGCAGCCCTGAAAATAAAAGGGGGGCAAGGACGGAAAGGGGAAAGTAGTTTAAGGGTCTCTTATCTGAGGCCACAGTATCTCTTTCTACCACTTGGAGCAGGGGAACGCGTGAGCTAGAGCACAAACAAACTCAGGGAAGAGAAAGCAGCCCAGGTGTGGTGAGTGTCATACATCACTCTGAAAGGTAATGCTTTCTAGGACCTGCATGGAGTAGAGCAGAAGAAATGGGAAGTAGACACTTACCACCACCCCCTTTCTGACCAAGCAAGGCTCAGACAGACTAGGCCCAGCAATAGCCAACTGTCAGATACACCCATATTCCCCTGTGAGCATGAAAACAAACCAATCTCCTGCTTATTTCATTGGGTCATTACTCTGAGCGACTGTTTGGTTCAGTCCTCTATTTTATAGAGGAAAAAACTGGGGCCCAGAGAAGGAAGTGACCTGCTACAAGTCATGGAAGTTGGCAGAACGAGGATTTGAACTCAGGCCACCTGACTCCAAGACCAGGGTTTTTCCCTTGTCAACCACCCTGCCTCCCTTTTGGAGGCTCCATTCCACAGTTCCCTCCAGTAACAAAGAAAACTGAAAGCTCGTTTCTGCCCAAACAGAGAAAGCCACACAGGAATCTCTTATCACTATCAGTGCCAGGAGCAGCTGGGGTCCGAGGTGAGGCCAGCCCAGGCATTGTTTGGAAGCAGGCTGGAGACAAGTCTGGAAGATTTATTCTTTGCCTTCCAGCCCCTAGATACTGTAGAGGTTCTGGGACCTTGCAGGAGAGTCTGGCTGTACTCCCTCAGGACATACCAGAGCTCAAGATAAGGCACCAGCTTGTCACCTCCAGGGCCTTCCAGTAAGGCAAGACACTTAACAAATTAACTGCTGGAGACACGTTTGATGAGGAGTTAAAAGAATAGGAGATGCTGGCCTGGGAGTGAGAAGGCTGGAAAGGATGACAGGTGTCTTCAAATAACTGAAGGCCTTTCATGCAGAAAAGGGATCAGCCTTGTTCTGCTTGGTGCCTGAGGGTGGAAGGGGGGGGGGGAGGATGGAGGGAAGGAGGTAGGGAGGAAGAGAAGGAGAGGGAGAGGGAAAGGGAGAGAGAGAAAGAAGGAAAAGGAGGAGGAGGAGGAGGGAGAAAGAGCTTGCGAGCATAACATAACTGTAACTTGCTAAGAGCTGCCCCATGGTGCAGTGGGTTACTCTGGGGGGGGAGTGGGCTTCCCCTTCCTTGAGGCCTTTGAGCACAGCCTGGATGGCGCCCCAGCAGGTCTGTTCTAGTTGGGATTTTTTTCCTACAGAGGCTGAAGGAGCTGGTTGCTCAGGTTGCTCCCAATCTCCGTTCTATGAATGCAGGGCCTCACCAGGTGTTGGTGGGCACTCCCCATCAGCAGCAGGTGGTGATGTGGGTTCCAAAATGGAGGCAACAGCAGTGGGGCAAAAGAGGGTACTGAGATAGGGAACTGCAGCCTCCACACAGGGAGAGCCCTCGGGCGGGTCTGGTTTTGATGGGACAGCACATATCTCATACCTAGACATGGCTAACCAGACAGACTTAGCAGTGACTTGGGAACTGGCTAGTTTACAACACTGGGCAACAAACACACAATGATAGCAGTTCCATAGCCCTTTAAAGTAGTTTTATTTTATCACAAGATCCTAGATCTAGAGATGGAACAGACCCCAGAAGACAGCCAGTCCAACCCCTCCTCCCATTTTACAGGTAAGGAGACTGAGATCTCAAGGTTAAGCGATTTGCCCAAGGTCACAAGGGTGGTAACAGATTCCAGCTTCCTAGGCTATAAACCTAATGAGCTTTCCTCACACATCAATCTTTTGCGTTATCACCCCTCTTTTACGGACAATAAAACAGAGGTTGAAGGACCTGGCCAAGGTCACACAGCTATTAAAAACCCAAAGGAGAATTCGAACCTAAGACTGCCAGATTCCCTGTGCTATTTAACCCTCTGTGCCATGCTGCTGTCCATGGTACCCAGACTCTTTCCTTTAGGAATAAATTCTACACAGCTCATTTACCCTTGAGTGTGTGGAGAAGACATGGGCAGGTAAGGAAGGGGAGGGGCAAGACAAGAGGAACCAGGTGGTGGTAGGTGTTGGGAGGGCAGTGGGGCACAGGCTCTGACACAGGCCCATTACAGAGGATCTGTTTTGCGGCAGCACCCTGAGGACCGCTGGGTTGGACCAGCAGTCCAGGCCTTCTATGCGCTGTCTCTCTTCCAGAGCACGGCCTCTGTGACTTTTCCACGTTCATCTCTAAGGTTTAGCATGGTACTCAATGCTTAAGGAGGACAGAGCATCAGGCCACTTTCTACAAGAAGCCTTTCGCTGTTTGCCCCAGCTGAACTGTCAGCGCCTGCTTCCTCTACAAAACACCTTTACTAACTTACCTGTAGACACGCTACCCCTTCCACCCCCTAGGAGAACATGGGTACCTTGAGGGCAGGGGCTGGTTTTGCGCCCCCTCCCCGCTTTTGGAGAACCCCCAGCCCAGGGCCTACTCCCAAGTGCCTATGAAGATGCCTGCTGATTTGAGGCAGGGGGAACAGCCTCCACACACGAATAGGAATGCTCTGTATGAGAGACAGGAAGTAGTCCTGTTTGGCTGGAGGGAAGAGCATGTGACAGGCCGGACCTGGAGGAATCTGGGAGTCCTGGCCTCAGAACCCTATTCACTCTGTGATTCTGTCACTCCACCTCAGTTTGTCATCTGTAAAATAGGCAGAATCACGTGTGAGGATCAAACACGGTACTTGGAAAGCCTCTGCCAAGCTTAAGGCTCCACATTACTGACAGCCATTGTTGTTGTTAGCATTTTAATAGGCCTAGAAAGACGGCTGGAGTAAGATCACGCAACAAACAAGAGTTGGCATTTAAGTCTAGGAGACAACAGGGAGCCACTGGAAGAGAGAGGGTGGCTCCCCCTGTGGCTGAGATAGCCCTGGTCTTGCATCACTGTCCACGGGGTCGGGGGACGAGATGGGGAACTTAAAGGGTGGGACATGCCCTGCGCCTCTACCCCCTCCCCCACCGGCTTCCCTCATTCTCTCCCACCGAGCCTTTGCCACAGGCTAATGACAGCTCCAAGGGCTCTTGGGAGCAGAGATGAGGAAAACATGCCTTTTTACCCTGCTGGGCTGGTCACATGGGCTATGATGAGGGGCCCTCGATGGTAGCTGTATGCAGGAACCAGGAGCTTCTGACACAGCCAGTGAAAAGGGGGGGGGGGGGAGACTGAGGAACTCAGATCTAGGGTTGGAAGGGACCCCTCCCATTTTACAAATGAGGAAACCGAGGCTCAGAGAAATTAGCCCAAGGTCACCCAGGGAGTCAGTCAGAACCAGAGGCAGGAGAGGAGATGAATCCAGGGTGGTGTCCGGGGGCTCCTTCCCCTGTACCCAGGGTCCCCCAGGAGGGAGGTAGAGAGAAGGGACTGAGTTCATGGTCATGATCTGAGATCATAGGGGTGGGGGTGGGAGTGGAGACACAGAAGATGGAGGTTGGTACAGAGATGGGGGAGGGGGGAGGCTGAAGGAGACAGTGGCAGGGGCAAACTTCTCCCCCACCCCCCAGCAGAAGTCAAGGTCAGGAATTCTGGGAGATTCCTGATGGCCACCCCAAGAGTGTGTTTGTGGTGACCTGGCATGACGCCCTGGAAAGAGAAGGGCTAGGTGTGCTAGCTGGGAACCCCAGGTGTGCCCACGCACCATGGCCAACACTTACACTGTGTCTTTACCTTGTGCCAGGCATTGCCAGGAGTTCTTTTTCAAGATTATATTCCAAATATGATTTCATTTGATCCTTACAACAGCCCCGGGAGGTGGGCACTATTATGATCCCCATTGTACAGATGAGGAAATGGAAGCAAACAAGTTAAGTGACTTGCCCAGGGTCACATGGCAAAGCTGGATTTGCCCGCAGGCCTTCCCCACTCTAGGCCCATAGTTCTAAGAGCCACCCAGCTGCCCCATCCAAACACGTACGTACCTAGGGTCTGGGCTCAGGGCAGGCCTCCAAGCAGGGCAGACAATCACACAGCGAGACACAAGAGAGAGGCCTGCAGAAACCCCCCTCCTGGACCTCCTTTCCTCCCTCCACAGGGCAGTCCCTAGGTGCCCACAAATCTGTGTGCCTCACCAGAGAGCTCCACAAGCCTGTTCCACCCCGCCCCCAGCAGTGCAGCCGCTAACTCAGGTGCCCCCAGCCTCCAGCGGCCCCCACAATGCACTGGGTCGGCGTGCGCATTTCCCCAATTACCAGGCTCCGGGGACACATTCCCCCACTTCAATTCTTTTCCCAACCAGGTTCCTATTATCCAGCTCTCAGGCCACCCGAGGCCTCGTTTATTTGTTTACAAAGGAAACCACCAAATTAAAACCACCGCAGGAACTTTTGCTGAAAGGTTCCAGCCAAGCTGGAGCCAGAGGGTCCCCAAAGGTTTGGGGTGTCCTGTTCTCTCTCCTTCCTGACCAGAGGCCACCCCTCCCCCACAGCTCAATGACTGAGTTTTCCTTTGACTAACAGCCCTGCCCCGACCACTGGGCCTCTCTCTGTAGGGCCTGAAATGAAAAGCTCAGGGCATTTTGTACATAGGAGGCTGGGGGCTCTTGGAGGAGAGCTGCTCCCCCTCCAAAGGGGCTGGGTGGTAGAGGGGGAGGGGCACTCCCTCGGCCAGGCCTGCCTCCCAAGAGGCACGTGCTAGGGGCAAGAAGTCGGCTGATGTCTCCCTTCCAGCCCAGGGCTTCTCCCTGGTTTGTGCCTGATGACAGCCTTGGCCATCCCTGGCCATGTCAGGCCCAGTTTCTGTTCCTCCCGTCTCAGAGAGGTGCAGACACTGACCCATGCCCTGGGAAAGAGCTGACGGATGCCCAGGAACAGTCAGGGCTGCGGCATTTTAACCCACCTGCTAATGAACAAGCATTTAGGGAGCATCCAGAGGATATGAAGAAAGGCAAAAACAGCTCCCTACCCTCAGGGGGCTTCCACTCTACAGGAGACAAAACACAGAGAGCAGGAGGGAGGTCAAGCCTGGAGGGGGAGGTGCAGGCCCCCAAAAGAGCCAGTAACCTGAACCTGCCTTCAGATTTAGGTGGAGCTTTCTGGAGAGAGGACGACCTTATGATCTCCAGTCTGTGGATGAACCAGTGAGGCTCAGATGGAGTCACTGACTTGCCCAAGATGATGCGGAGCCTTGGTAAGCCAGCACGCAGTGGAAACAAGCCAATTTCTAAAGGCCCGGGGTTTGAGCCTGTTCCTACTTGTGAGTTTAGATAAATCACCTGCTTTCTTTGATTCCTCATCTGTCAATGACCAGGCTGGACCAGCCGGCTTCCAAGCACCCTTCCAGAACTTTCTGGACTCCCCACCCCAGCTACCAGTGGCCCTGCCCTCAATTCTATCTATTTTGTATATATCCTGCAAACACCTTCCTTTGTGTTAACAACTGTTTAACCTATGTCCTCTGACTGATAACCCCTATGGAACCCTTCCAACTCCATTCGGTCTGTATTGGACACAACACTTAGGCTCTACCATGCCCCCTTACAATGGGAAACGCTGATGTCCGAAAGATGCACTGACCCCCAGAAAGAGGCAATGGTTTCCCTGGGAACAGGATGAGGGAAGGGAATAAGAATCTCTCCAGGCACTATGCTAAGTGCTTTGGAGATATGACCTCACCAGATCCTCCTAACAACCCTTCAAAGGTAAGTGAAGTGCTGCTGTCATCCCAATTTTACACCTGGGGAAACTGATCCAAAGATGAAGTGATCTGCCTAGGGTCATACTGCTAGCATCCGAGGCTGGATTTGAACTCAGCTCTTCCTGACTCTTGGCCCAGCATTCCATCCACCACTGTACCTTCTCCTGGCTGTTATTCCTCACTCCCTGAGCCTCAGTTTCTTAAGCTGTAAAGTGATCAAGCACGACCAGCTGACCTAGGTGTTTGCCAGCTCTAAAAATCGCTGTGAGGAATGAACACCCAAGCTAAAAGGAGGTGAATGACCGTTGATCAGCCAGGGTATGAGACCAGGATGTGCCAACACCCTCTCATCTGCTCCATGAGTGTACCCCGGCCTGACCCCTGGACTCCCTTCCCTCCCTGGGTCCTGGAGGGGATTCGATCCAAGAGCCTGTTCCTTGTGCTCCTACCCCCTGATGAGACAGCACTTGCTGCTTGGGCCAGAACTGGTAGCACAACTCCTGGTGAGGGCTGGAGCTCAGAGGAGCAGATGTTCTCACATCTGTGAAGCCGTAATTACTCGGAGGGGAGCAGTCGGCTAACAAAGGAGACAGTTTCTCTGTCATAGTCTGGTGTCTGCCATCACTAAGGCCCCAGAGAGCCTAATGTGAGCAAGGGGAGGGACCTGGCCAGGAGCCCAGCAGCTCAGGAACCATCCAGCATGTTAGGGGATGGCTGGGTTAGCCCCAGGGGTGTGGTGTGGGCCTACCCAAGGGGACCACTGAGCTTTTGGGACAGAGTCAGCGGAGATCTGGGTTCAAGTCTCTCCCCCCACACTAGTTCCAAGTGACTTCCCTGGGCTTCAGTTGAGGCTCAACAATCATAGAAGCATCTATGTTATCAGCTTGTTGGAGAAGTCACAAGATATTACACAGACGGTGACTGTAAACTTTACTGAGCTATACAAATGTCAGCTCTTGTGTTGACCAAGAGATGAAGAGCCTGGGTAAGAGTGGGGGATGGTCAGGCCCTTGACCCCTTCCCCCTCCCCCATCAGACTGAAGCACAAAGGGCCATGGCTAGATCTGGAGTCACACTACCCAGGGTTCCAATTCCAATCTTGCTCCGTTACCTCTGTGATCTTGGGAAAGTCCCTTAATGACTCCCTGGGCATCAGTTACCTCACGTATAAAATAAGACAGCTAGATGAAACAGCCTCTCTAGAGAGGCCCCTCCCGGCTTTAGAACTATGACTGCATTTGATGCATCAATCAATCGCTGTCTTCATGTCTCTGCCTGGAGGCAGGAAGTCCCCAAGGGTTCAGATCCTGGCACTAGCTGGGTGATGTTGCATGGATCAGTCTCTCAGGGCCTCAGTTTCTCCATCTGTAAAATGAAGGAGTTGGCCCCTGTGGTTTCCAAGGTCTCTTCTGGCTCTAAAACTAGAGCTGGAAGGGCCCTCAGGGGCCATTTAATCCAATCACCCCCCCCTTCACCCCCGTTTTACAGATGGAGAAACTGAGGCCCATGGAAGTTACAGTCAAGTCTCATGGGTGGGATTTAAATCTAGGTCCTGAGATAGGACCACACTGCAGGGGACAGCTCGATGCTCATCCTTTATTACCAGGGGGTGGCACAGGGCATAGGGTGTGTAAGACGTGGGTACGGCCCAAGAAGAGAGGAAAGGGAAAGAAAGGAGGTGCATCTCTAAGCATTCCTGTCCCTTCCCACAAAGACCACATAGCATCAGAGGTCCTGGAGAAGGGGGAGATCAGGACTTGTCTCTTCCCCCCTCCCCCCAGCTATCCCACTATAGCCTTGCCCCTCTGGAGGGAACCACTTAGTGCCAGGAAGCCCACCATGCCCAGTATAAATGAAATAAAGCCAGGGCTTGGATCAGGCATGAGAAGCGTTCCTCCGGCTTATCAGCCCAGAGACCCTGCATCTGCTCAGAGAGATAACGAGCACAGAGCCTCTGGGGACGACACAGCTCAATGGGGTGACCTTCAGTGCTGGCCAACCTCCCCCACCCTCTGGAGCGAGTGACTGCCTCTGGGAAGTGCTTCTGCCCCTTTGACGCACTCTGCTGAGGGAGGAGGTATAAATGCAGGGCAGATGCCCAGAGTGGACCCCGACCTTTTCACTTCTGACCCACGCAACTCAATTCTTTCCATCTCTACTGTCTCCTTCCCAGCTCCCCTTATGTATAGCCTTTCCCCAAGAGAATGTGAGACTGGAGAGGGTGGGGACTGTCTTGTTTGCTTTCTGGTCTCCCTATCACATAGCACAGTGCCTATGACACTTAATAAATGCTTGTTGGACTACAGAATCCCTGTGCTCATCTGCCTGTCTGATGTAAGCTGGGATATACAGCAATGTGGCATAATGCAAAGGGCGAGGGGCAGGGGAATCAGGAAGACCTGACTTCAAATCCTGCCTAAGATATGAGATCTCTTTGTATTTAAATTTCCTCCCGTGTAAAATGTGAGTGGTGGGGAGGGCTCTAAATCTATGACCCCAGAATGAGCTGATCTGCAGACTTTCCATCCTAGGGAATCCTAGGGTTTCAACCCCTACCCTGCCAAAGTCTTGCTTCAGAGCGTCCGGAGCCTTCCTTGAGTCTTTAATGGCTACTGGGGAGTAGAGGAAGATCCTGAGGGATGGATGCTCACCCTCTGGCTCTCTAGCCTCGACCTCCCTCCAACTGCCTCCAACTCAACCCGTCAACTCAATTCACCATGCATTTATGAGAGGACTACTATGCAAAAAGACCTACTATGCGCTGGGCACTGGGGCTATCAAGACAAAAGGGAAAGGGTCCCTGCCCTTCAGGTTCTAACGTTCTCCTGGGGATGGAGAGTGAGATACAATACAGATCAGATCACAAAGTGAATTCAAGGAGGGAGATGACATTACCAAGTAGAGGGATGAGGGAAGGGTTCCAGATTGGGGAGAGCTATGAATGCAAGACTGAGGACTCTGCCCTTCATCCTAGAGGCAGCTAGGAGCCATGGAGAATTCCTGAGCAGGGGAGTGACACGGGCCCTCAGGAAAATGGATTTGGCAAATCTAAGGGAGGGAAGTCCATTTGGCCTTTGCTCATGAGCCCTGTGTCGGCTGGGCATCACAGAAAGAGCATGGAATTCAGAATCCAAGAACCTGGCTCTGCTGTGGATACTATCAGTGTGACCTTGGGTAAGTCACTTCATGTCTTCTGCCCTCGGGGTGGGACTGGATGATTGCTAAACCCCCAAATCTCTGAGTTCTCTGTCTCTAATCTACCAGCAACTGTCTTAAAAGTTGTTCCTGTGGGGCAGCTAGGTGGCACAGTGGATAAAGCATTGGCCCTGGAGTCAGGAGGACCTGAGTTCAAATCTGGCCTCAGACACTTAACACTTACTAGCTGTGTGACCCTGGGCAAGTCACTTAACCCCAACTGCCTCACCAAACAAAAAACAAAAAAACCAAACAAACAAACAAAAAAGTTTTTCCTGTGTCACACTGGGCTGCGCCTGTACTCCACTCCACAGGGGTCAGAGCTGGGGCAACCTCTAGGAGAACCGTCACCTTAGAGAAGCAAGATGGGGTACAGGGCAGAGAATACCAGACAGCACTTAGTAGCTGTATGACCTTGGGAAAGTAACTTTCCCTCTCTATGCCTAGGTCTCCTGTTTGGCAAAGTGGGATAATGGTGAACATTTCTGTGAAACTTTTAAGTCCTCAGAAAATTTTACTTATGCCATCTCATTTAAGTCTTAATAACAACCCCATGACACAGGTTCATTAGGATTTATTATTCCTACATTATCAGGGAAGAGACAGGTTCAGAGAGGCCCTGTAATCTATTCGGGGTCTCCCGGCCAGTAAATGTTCCCAAGCCAGGATTTGAACCCAGGTCTTTGCTGACTCTCTCTCAAGCACTATTCCAGCTGCCTTTTGACTAACATTCATTTTTATGGACCCACCTTGGTGGGAAGCCAGCTCCAATCACTGGAATGATGAGCTATCATTGGCCAAGATCTTCCTGCTTCACAGGGGATGACAAATGATATATCCAACACAGAAAAGGTGGGTCCTTGGAGTCCCACGAGGTAAGGGCCCCAGGAACCTCTGCTCTTAAGACCCAGCCTAGACACTCAGCTCAAGTCACTTAACTGGTGTCTGCCTGTTTCCTCAACTGTACAATGTAGCTCAGGATGAAACCCACTTCCTGGGGCTGTGGCGAGGACCACATGAGATGATACTATAGCATGCATAATACAGAGTCCGGCACATAGTAAATGATTGTTTCCTTTTCTTTCCCTTGGCGCAGAGGGAGAACGGGTGTGAGTAATACTGGGATATCTGCCATAAACTCCAAAGAAATCTAAGAAACCTAGTTCTCGGCCTGAGACCTCTGTGTCACTGGAAGGACTCAACCATGTCCTTGGGCAAACACACAGAAGCAGTGAGGCACAATGGAAAATGGTTGTGAGAGACCTGGGTTCAAATCCTGCTTGTGCCACTCACTAGCTAGGGAACTCCAGGCGAGTCAGTTCAAGTCAATGTTATGAGTATTAAGCACCAGAAGAGCAACAAAAGGGCCCTGGGCACACACAACCTGCAGCAAAACAGTCTCTTCCCCCTAGGAGCCACTTCCCAGGGCCTTCCTCGCTTCATCTGCGAAATCAAAGGGATGATCTCTGTGCATGACATGCCATGACTTTTGGTAAATTCTACCAGATGGGGGGTTCTCCCTTTCATGAAGCCTTCCTGAGTCGCTGGCTGGATAGGGGCCACTTCCCAATTTCTCTCCGAGATGACTCCCCATGTGACCACAACCTGAGATCTGCCCGCCCTTTGTGTACTGCTCTCTGGTTCTGGTGTTAATCCTCAAAGTTCCCAGCAGGGATCCGAGGCTGGGCTGTCTTCCATTCTGTATGGGGTCCCTTCCAGAGTGACAGAGAGCAGCCGGCGAATCGGCAAGTCCTTCCCGCCAGGGCTGGCGTGAGGCAGCGTGGGGTGGGCAGAAGAGAAGGCCACCTGGACCCTTGAGGAGCTCACAGTCTGATGGGGGGGTGGTGGAGGGGAGGGAAGATTTAATAGGCAGATGTTGTACAAGGTCAGGTATGATGTAATGTGAGCCGTCGAGTGTGGTTTAGACGACTTGGCAGCCCAGCGTGGCTTCTCCGAGGAACAAAGCCAACGTTATCTTGAGAGGGGCCTGGCTTCCAGGAATAAGGAAGTGAGAGTCCCGGTGCTCTCTGCCCCAGCCGACCTCACTTAGAGGACTGAACTCTTCTGGAAATGCCATTTCAGGAGGGGAAATGAAAGGCTGGACAGCACCCAGAGGAACAGCACAGGGCTCCCAGCTGCCCTCCCAGATGAATAGCACCGAGTGCAGACTGTACAGGCACTTAATGCTTGTTGAACTGACAACTGAAGGGACCAGGGTGGGTTGAAAGAACAGAGGAAGTTTAGCCTTGAGAAGACTGGTTGGGGGGAAGAAGGAGACACTCCCCATAATTGCTGCCTTGAAGTATCTGAAGAGTTGTCCTGCAAAGATGGCCCTGGAGGGCAGGACTGGGAGCCCCAGGGGGAATGGGGCCGCTTGTGGGCAGGTGGTGGTTTCGCCCCAGTAAGGAAGGTGGTCCTCCAGGGGCCAAATGGTCACTGGCTGGGCATGATGGACTCTGAGATCCCTCCCAGCTCCTAGGTTCTGGGAGGGAGGACCTTCTCTTTGTATTTAGGCTCTCAGAGAAGAAGCAAGAGCTGAGCTGATGCCAGCAGGATAGATCCCCCAATCCCATAGCCCCAGATGGCTCAGGGCAGAGGGAGTGACAGCATCCAGGGGAGATAAAAGAGCTTCTCTAATCCCGGAGAGGTCTCCCCATTAAGATCTTCATTAGCTTCCAACTCTGGGAGGGGCCCTAACCCACCCAGATCTGCACGAACTTTTAACACGCCTCTTATCAGCCGGGCCAAGCCTAGCCTGCCTTATCATTACAACAGCAGATAAGGGCCACATGAATAATGCCCCTCGGTGGGGCCTTCCCAGGATATTTCCAGAAGAAAGGAAACCCAAGCTCTAGTACAAGAGGCAAGGGAAGATACTAGGGAGCAAAGTCCTTTCCTCCAAATGAGGGTTTAGATACAACACCAGGGTAGAGATTTAAGTCCTGGGGATGTCCCCCTGGGTGAAGCTGAAGGAATGAGACTACCCTAGAGGGCAGTGTGGCTCCCAGGCCCCTTGTGTCCCAAAGGAGTTACATGTGGCTGGACAATGAGGGACTCCACAAAGAGCATGCTGGGAATACCCAGGCCCGGCCCCCTCTTTACCAGATGGGGCAACTCCTTTCGGATGCATGAGAATAACTTTAAAGAAGTACCTGGAGCCCTCTCTTTTCAGGGTAGAGCCAAAGAAGGCAGTAGCAACGTGCTGTCCTAAAGGACATAGAGGGCCCTCCCTTCTGACCCGGGGAAGACACCCGCGAAGGTTTGATCACTCCCCCCCCCAAATCTGGGAAGCTGTAGCCAGGAGCTGGGATAGACAGGCTTAGGCAGACTATTGTTGAGCCACACAAATGATTAGAGAGACAGGGCATGGATGGATGATGAGCCCCTTCAACCATCCTGACCTCTTTGTAGGAAGGAGGAAGGCAGTTGGATTACTTGGCCCCCCCACTTCATTGCTGTAGAAGAGCATGGCCACCATGCAGTGGCCATTAGCTGCCACAAGGGGGAGCCCCTAATACTCAGAAAAACTCACTCCACTAGGGCTGCCCTTAGGAGGTCCGCCATCATGCCCCCTTACCCTATATGCTCTCCTGTCATACACACCCACTAATAGAGTTAATATTGCCTAAAGGCTGGGGGTGGAGAAGGTCACTCGGTCCTAGGCTACGGACCCCCAGTACCTGCAAAGTCCTTTCCTCGGACGTTTAGGACACATTTAGCAGCCCGAGCCTCAAAGGGCTTCTCAAGGCCCCAATGAAGTCCAAGCTAGGCTGGAGTCTGTCTGGCTTCATAGCTAAGGTCCCAGGTGCATTCAACAGACTGAGACAATAGGTGTCCAATACAGGCCCCTGGAAGGGGCGGGAAGAGAGCTGGGAAGCCAAGCCCAGGGAACCCTTGGAAACTGTTAGTCTTCGGATAACCAGGTTGGAGCGCTGTCCTCTTCCTGGGGTGGCCCATGACCTCTGAACCCCACTTTTGTCAGTTCACAAAACCCCAGAGAGACCAGTTTCTGTCTCCCAGAAGTGACTAAGACCTGGGGTGGGGGAGGGAGGAGAGAAGGGTGAGGAAGGAGAAGCAGAGGAGGAAAGAGCGAGCAGGGCAGAAAGCACGCAATCAATCCCTTCCCTGACTTTTCAACACTGAAGAAAACCCCAAAGGAACCGGAATGAGCTGGGCCTCCCCTCCCCTCCTCCACCAGGGTGAAGATCCCAATCACGACAGAATGTCCCAGTCCCCAGGGAGGCCGCTTCTCCTTACTGCCTAGGCAGTCAGTCATTGCCCAGTTGGATCTCCTCTGATCACTCCAAGCTCCAGCAGACGCCACCTGCCTGAGCAGGTGGCAGAAAGGCAAGGGAACTGTCTTTTGAGGTCAAGTGGTCACACGGTTTTAGGACCACAAAGGTCACCAGACTGAGGGGGAAGGGGTGACGGGCTTCACAGCAGGCAGGCTATTAGACACTGGAGGAGGTCTTCAGTTCGGGTGATCAGTCCCAGTGTGAAGTCCTTAAAAACACTTCTTTCCCAGGTCAGCGGGGACCACCAACCCTATCTCCTCCCACAAACATCCCAGGACACCAGGTGAAATCCCGGCTCCCAGCCCACCTCCTCAGGCATCAGGGTCAGAAACGGGCTTTGTCTTGGAGACTGGCAGGCTCAGAGCCTAGTGGCCGGGGGGGCATAGCAGGGACAGCATTCTCCGATCAACACGAGATTCATCGCCCCAAACATTTTCGAGAAGCTAGAAACTAGAGATCCGCCTGGGTCAGGGACCCAGGAGGGAGTCTGCCCATAAACGCCAGAGCGCCCAAGAAGCAGGAGCAGACCATCCCCCTCCCTGGAAGATCCTGCCCCCGGCAAAGAATGAAAAGCAAACTCTGAAATCCTCCCCGGTCTCAGAAGCCCAGCTCCCCCAGGAAGGGAAAGGTGGGGTCGCAAGTAGGTAGGCTACACCGACACACCAGCTACGCAGGCAGAAGGGGCACACGCACATACACCACACACACACACACAACACACACACAAAGGCGGCCGGGCACGTGTAGGGTTCTCTTCCCCTGGGTCGGATGCAGCCCTGGCCGTCCCCTTCCCTCCCAGGGGACAGACAGGAGAAGGGGTCCTTAGACTTCTCCTGCCCATGGCGCACCCTCTCCGTGTACACACACACACACACACACACACACACACACACACACACACACACGACCTCCGTTTTTTCCCCATGTGCTCTGTGCCCACAGAGGGGCCAAAAGGCGCTGTCCAGACCCAGGAAGCTACGACTGCTTCGGGATGGTCCCTCGGGCTCCCAGGTTCGGGCCATCCGGGAGGTCCAGGGGGACAGATGGGTCGTCCGCGGACAAGCCAGGCCGGTCCGAGCACTGCGGGGGGCGGGGGCCCCGGGCACTGCGGATCCCAATCAAAGTCACCGCTGTTCCCAACTCACCGCTCCGCCGAGGCCGGGTTCCGGTCCGGGTCCGGGTCCGAGCTCGAGGTCGGCTCGGCAGTAATCCACAAAGGGCGGCGGGGCGCACGCGGCTAGTCCTGGAGCCGGCTCCGGGCAGCCCGGGCCGGAGGCATGGAGCTCGAGCTGGGGCGCGGACGGGCGGCTGCGCTTGGGATCGGGGGCCGCCGGCCCCGGCTCGGCTCAAAGCGGCTCCCGCCGCGGAGGCGGCCTCGCTCCCCTCCCGCTCCCGCGGGGCCGTCGGTCCGGGGCGGCGGCGGCGGCGCGGCCCCTCTCTTGCCCGCCCGCTCAGCCCGAGCCCGAGCCCGAGCCCTAGCCCAGGGTCCGGCAGCGCGGGGCGCGCATCCTCCGGCTCGGGCTGCGCTCCTGCACGGCGGCGCTGCGCTCGCGGAGCTCTAGGGCTCGGGGGCCATGGCCCTTCTCGGGGCCCGGGCGTGGGGGCCGCGGCTCCGGGGCTCCCGCTTGCACGCAGGCGGCGCTGGACACTGAACAGGGGTTGGGGCGCGGGCGGCCGGGGCTCAGCACCCGCAGGCTTGACTAATCCAGCCAAGACGCACGGATCCGCCGACGGCGGGGCGGCTCCGGAGCGCGGCTGCGCTCGGCCTGGGCCCGCCCCCGGCTCCGCCCCCCAGCGCCCGAGGAGCCCCGCCCCGCCCCGCCCCTCCCCTCCCCGCCCTCGGCCGCAGCCAGCTCCAGGAACCGAGCAGCCGAGGAGCCGAAGAGGTGGCGGGGCCCTAGGGCCTCCCCGCCCCCGGCTCTGAGGGCAGCCCCGACATCAGTAGGGCTCCGCCGCGTAGCCCTCGCCCGGCCCCCGATCCAGCCCCAGGAAGAGGCGTCCCGAGGCCCGAGAGTCCCTCGCCCCCTCCCCACCTCCCGCGGACCTATCGTCCCCATTTCCCTGAGCGGGCCTCGGCTAGGAGCGGACGGCCCCCTAGTCCCAGAAGCAGCTGCCCGAGTCGGGAAAGGAGGGGCGAGCGAGGGCTCACCCCCTTTCTCCCCACCCCCCGCTCCCGGCTCGGGTCAGAACTGCAGATGTTGGGGGCGTGCGTAGGGAAAAGCACATCTGCATCATGAAAGGCAAGACTGCAGCGTCCATCAGCTCCATAGGGGAGGCCCCTCAGCAGCCGCGGGCCCCCCAAAGCTCCGGCCTCGGAGCTGAAGAGCGCGCCAGGAGAGGTTGGGGGTGGGGGAAGAAGCCAATGACATCCAGATGAGGGGACCCGCTGCCGCGTTCTCCAGCAGGGGCTGCGGGGGAGGTTTTAAAGCAGACGCTCAGGCCAATGCAGACGAAAGAGCTCCCAAAACGTGGCACTGAGTCCGCATGGGGCACGTGTGGGCTTCTTCCTGCTGGGATCGGGGTCCCCGGGCAAGCAATCAGCTCTAACAGCACCAGCAGCAGATCTGCAGGGGCGGAAGCGTGGGCTTCAGCAGAGGGAATTAAGCGTGGGCTGTCTTTACCCCAGCCCGACGCCCGACAGAAGCGGGTATTGGAGAAAACGGGGGCACAGCAGCAGCAGCAGGCTGGCATTCGAAGTGCTTAGCATGGGGCCTGGCAAAGAGGAGGAGGACCTAGAGAAAGGCCTATTCCCTTTCCTTCAGAGAACAAGTCTAGAACTGCAGTTGGACACAGGCCTCGGCCTCATCTCAGGTTAGGACTGCAAGGAGAAATCCTGCAGCCACATCAGACAGACAGACTTCAGGCTCAGCAGAAGCTAGTCCCAGCCAGGCCCCATCTTCCCTCCGAACAACTATGCCCTCCACCCCATCCCATCTCTCCCTGCCTGCCTTGGTGACCTGACTCCATCAATAAGTGCCTCTCTCATTCATCTTCAATCTCTCTCTACAGGCTTCTTCCTATCTGCTTACAAAACCATCTTATCCTAATAAAACCTTCCCCTGACCCTGCCACTCCGTCAAACCTAATGGCTGCCCAGATCCCTTCCAACACGAAATCCCTCATTAATTCCACAAGCATCCATTAACGTGTTTTGTTAATAGATACAAAATTTAAGAAAACAACAACAAAAAACCCTCACCAAACAGTCCCTCATCTTAAGGAACTCACATTCTGTCAGGAGGGTGGGGAGTGAAAAGGCATGAACACAGACACAAAAGCAGATACAAAATTACTTTGGAAGGGAGTGTGCTAGCCACTAGAAGGCTCAGATGTAGACGCACACAGGCACGCACACAGGCACACGCAAGCATGCACACGCGCCCACCCACCCACACCCACACCCACCCACACACACACACACAGGCTGGACTTTGTCAAAGTCTATACTTCCTCACCCCAAATTCCTCTTCAATCCCAAACACCACTGCTGAAATTGCTATGGACAAGGCCTCCTGATTTCTCATTTCTAAATCCAAGGGCCTTTCCTCCCCTGCCCTCATCCTTGGCCTCTCTGCCATCTGAGTCTGTGTACTTACTGCCTTCTCCTCCCTTGGCTTCCATAACTTTGCATGCTCCTGCTTCTCTCCCTGCCTGACTCACCTGTCAATCTCCACTGCTCCTCCCACCTCTTCTGTATGGGTGACCCTCCCCCTCCAACCACCTCTCTCAACTTTCTCTTTCCTTGGTAATTTCATCCCTTCCCCCACTGAGGAGCAGGCTGATGATACCTGGCCAGGCACAAAGAACTCTGGGTTTTAGAATTGAGGACCTGGGTTCAAATCCCACCATCAGCCCCCTAACCTTGTGTGATCTTGGGCAAATCCATCCCCCTTTCAAGGTTTCTGTTTTCCTATCTGTAAAGTGAACAGGGTTGCACTCAGTCACCTTTCTGGTCCCTTCCAGCTCTAAGTCCTTGAGTCTGCCTCCTTTCACGGTTATAGTTGCACCAGGCCTTCAAATTCAACATATCCAGACTGAACTTACCTTCTTTCGTGAGCCCTGGAATCAGGAAGGCCCCGAGTTCAAATCCAGCCTCACACACTAGCTGTGTGACCCTGGGCAAATCACTTAACCTCTGCCCGACTCAGTTTCCCCAACTGTAAAAAAGGGGTGTGTGTGATAATAATAGTGCCTACCTCCCAGAGTTGTCAGGAGGATCACATGACAAAGCACTTAGCACAATAGGCACTTAATCAATGCTTATTTCTTCCCTTTGTTCTCCTTGCCCTTGCCTTCCCAGATTCACCTTCATAGTCACCTAGGCTCACAACCTCACCATCTGAACCCTTCTTTCTCTCGCTGGCTGTACACCATTCATGTCTAGCCCTTCTCTGGGTACAGTTTTTTCCTTTCAGCTCCCACTGCAACCATCCACATTCAAGCTGGTTCCCCCTCCCCCCCATACACACTTTTTCACCTAGACTGCTGAAATAGCCGGCTAAGTAGCAGCTGCCTTGTCTCCAGGTACAATCCCCTCCAAACCATCCTTCTCAAGGCTGTGAAAATAACCTTCCAGAAGCCCCTCTAATCATCTGCCTCAGAAACCTTCTGGAGGAAATAAGCAAGTGCTTCTGATCCTGACATTCAAGGCCTTGCCCATCTCCAAAATACCCACCCTTAGTGCTTAGCAGAATGCCTGGCACATAGGTGGCTTCTCCTCCCCCTTCTCCCACTCTCTCTGTTCCTCTTCCTTCATTCTCAGTTCCAGCCCTACTTGGACGGCTGTCTCCTTCTCTCTCCTGGTCTTACCCTCTTTGGGATGGGTTCTGCCCCTCCACTGTATCATTTCCCTCAGCTGAACTTCCTTCCTTTTCTTTCCAGGTGGCCTTCCCTGACACTCTAGATGAAGGGAGGAGTGAGGTTTCTCACAGCCCTCTGCCTGGACCCCTCACTAGTAATTATCTGGCTCTCTCTCTATTCAGTTATGGGTGCCTTCTCCCTGCCCCACTGGCTTGTAAGATTCTTGAAAGCAGGGCTGGTGTCGCATCTGTCTTGGGCTCTACTTATATAAATAATGACTGACTGAATGAGGAGACCTCCACTTGGATCCCAGCAGTCCCTGTACAAGTGACCTTGGGGTGGAGGAGGGTGAGAAGTCATTTCAGTGACCTGAACCTCAGGTTTCACATCTGTAAAATGGGGAGTGATACCTGGCCCACCTCGATTACCAGTGCTCAGATATTTCAAGGCCCAGAGGAAATAAAGGATAGCAAATTTCTGCAAAGCTCGATGCATCTGGGCCATCAGAGACCCGTGGGGGTACAGTACACAGAGCAATGGATCTGGAGAGGAGCTGGCTCAGAATTCCTGGTGGCCATTTACTACCTTGTGGTCAGTCCTTCAGCACTGCTCAGGAAGACCTGCATTAGGATCTTGCTAGCTGTGTGACCCTGGGCAAGTTACCTTCCCCCCACCCCCCCACCCCATTTCCTCATCTGTAAAGTGGGGGGAAGGGTGTTGGACCAGATCAGAGGTGTCATACATGAAATCCCTTGGTGTAATGGTGGCTCACAACATGTCCAAGTGCAGCTGAACTAAAGTAACACTGGATTGTAAAATATTTAACAAGATAAACAGAACTACAGTAGAACATAGAATGCTTAAGTGGAGCAGTGGATAAAGCACTGGGCTTGGAGTCAGGAAGACCTGTGTTCAAACCTGGCCTTAGACACTAGCTGTGTGATGCTGGGTAAGTCACTTAACCTTGTTTGCTTCAGTTTCCTCATCTGTAAAATGGCCTGGAGAAGGAAATGGCAAACCACTCCAGTATCTCTGCTAAGAAAACCTCAAACTGGGCCGTGAAGTCAGACACCAATGAAATGGCTCCTCCAGAAGAAGGAAGAGGAAGAGGAAGAAGAGGAAGAAGAGGAAGAAGAGGAGGAAGAGGAAGAGGAAGAAGGAGAAGGAGAAGGAGAAGGAGAAGGAGAAGGAGAAGGAGAAGGAGAAGGAGAAGGAGAAGGAGAAGGAGAAGAAGAAGAAGAAGAAGAAGAAGAAGAAGAAGAAGAAGAAGAAGAAGAAGAAGAAGAAGAAGAAGAAGAAGAAGAAGAAGAAGAAGAAGAAGGAGAAGAGCTACTTTGTGGTTTTCAGTCACTATTTGGCCTGCAGGGATCGTTTTGAATGATGCAGTAGCAGCTGCCCCCCCTTTCCTATTTGTGTGTGACAGCACTGGAGTAGGTGACTTCTGAAGTCTTTCTGCTCTTAGTGTACGATTCTGTGACAGCTGGGCCTGGGGGTGGGAGTGGGGAGGTGGAATTCTGGTTCCAAGAGACTAGATGTAGTCTCAGATTCCAACTCAGATATTGACTAAGCTCAGGCAAGCACTTTGTCAAGCAGAGTACACCCCAGGGGGGTGGGGGCGGGGTCATCATCACAACACATGCCAGCTTGCCCTCTGTGCCCCTCCTCCTGGGCCCAGGGATAGGATGCTGCTGCAAGCTGAGGATGATCAGTCCCGGAGGATGATGCTGGCTGCTAGCCTAGGGGCAGGCACCACCCCCTGGGAAAAGCAATCCATTCAGTCTCCAAGTGTGGGTGTGGGGGGAAGGGAGGCAAAGGAAGACCTGATTGGCCCCATAGCAGGCTGGCCCTGGGGAGCAAGGTTAGGAAGGATTATAATCCCACCCCCCTCCAGTTTCAGAAATTGACATTTCAGGCTGGGGCTCTTACACCCAAACAGGAGTGGGAGAAAGGAGCTATGGGATGGCTGCCAGCCCTCCTGTAGCCACTTCTTGTCATCCCCTACTTGTAGCAAAGCTATTTGGGGCACTGGGCACAGGTCTCTTGTCCCCATCAGCAAATCCCATTGGGAGCTTCTTGACAGCCGAGTCTGTATCCCACCACTAACCAATCATTTATTTACTATGATTTACCACAGCCAAGCAAGCTCTATGCTGGGCAGTAGGGCCAAAATCCTCAAGAAGCTTTCAATGAGGGACACAGTAGACACTGAAGATTCCTAAAGGGGAGAGGTGAGGATCCAAGTGTGGCTGTGGGGGACCTTTGCCTTACCCTGGGTAACCTGTGGGTGATCTGACCCCCCCCTCATCACCCCCAAGTCAGGCCCAGAGCTGGGGCTCCAAATCCTGTGATTCTAATTAAATCTCAGACACTTAATAACTGTGAGACCCTGGGCAAGTCACTTAACCTCAATGTGCCTCGATTTCCTTATTGTGTGAAATTAAAGGGTTGGACTTGACCTTTATGGTCCTTCCAGCTAAAAGGTCATCCTTTAAGGACCCTCCTGCAGAAGTTCTCTCTCCTAATTAGAGTATAACACTGCTTGAGAACAGGGGATACTTCCTTCTCCTGAGCTTAGCCCATATTAAGAAGTTAAGAAATACTCATTTGTTCATTCTGTTGTTCAGTCACGTCTGACTCCTGATGACCTCATTCAGGGTTTTCTTGATTGGCCAAGATACTGGAGTGGTTTGCCATTTCCTTCTCCAGCTCATTTTATAGATGAGGAAACTGAGGCAAACAGGGTTAAGTGACTTGCCCAGGGTCATATAACCAGTGTCTGAAGCCAGATTTGAACTCACGTCTTCCTGATTCCCTGTCTGCACCCTATCCATTGATTGCACCACCGAGCTTCCCCCTTCATTCATCCTACAAGTCTATAATCGATAATTATTCCTGCTCCCCTTCTCCCATCTCTGACATAGGATCCAAGTGTCTATTTCCAGTGCTCACCCCCGCCCTTGACCCACTCCTTCCTGTCAATATGCACTCAGAACCACAAAACTGTTTTCTAAGGCTGATTTACAAGGAAAACCCAGAATATACAAATTCAGACACTGTACACCAAGGGATGGCTAATAAAGGGAAATGGAGAGGTGGAAGTGAGCAGATTGCAATACAAGGAATTATGAATTTATGCAAACAAAGAATTATAAAGAAGAAGAAGAAAAGGGGCCACCTGAGAACTGTATGATCCAAAGACAGGAAGGAAGAGATCAGAGGATGCTCCATGGGCAGCCCTGAGCAGAACTGGGGATTAGAACACAGAGCTCTGAGTGGCCAAATTGAGTGGATGTTCCGAGCCATCGGTTACCTTTTCTTCCCCTGAAGATGGAACACCAAGGACGTATCCGTTGTCCCATCACATCATTAATACAACTTGACACAGAGGGAGAGAGTGGGGTGGGTGAGTATCCCCTGCCCCTTTCCTTTAGGGGGCCACACCCTGCTTCCCCAGAGGCCTGGAGAGGGAGAGAGGCTGGGCAGGACAGGGCCCATTTCTAAATAGTCTTCTCTTCCTATACCTTTTGTAACTTGACCCAGAGAATGGGGACTTTCTGAGTAATGGCAAGTCTAGAAATGAGGCAGTAACATCACTAAAGCCAGAGCTGGGAGGCCCGGGAGACCTATGATGTCAGCCATCTTCCCTTTTCCTGACAACCTCTCAGCCCCCTCCCACCCCAATTCTGCCTGTCCTCCACAAGTTTATCACTGAATGCTGTTTGGTACAGCAATCATTTTTTTTTTTGGTGGGGCTATGGGGGTTAAGTGACTTGCCCAGGGTCACACAGGTAGTAAGGGTCAAACGTCTGAGGCTGGATTCGAACTCAGGTACTCCTGAATCCAGGGCCGGTGCTCTAACCACTGTGTCACCTAGCTGCCCCCAGCAATCATTTTTGATACACAATTTCTATTGGTGTTTCTGTATGACCATGTCCTTGAAGAATTGCAAATGAGCATTATACAGAGGGCAATGGCGCTGTGCCTGGCATGGTAGGTATGAGCTGGCAGCAATGTAAGCAATGAGGAGGAACTACAGGCTAGGGAGAGAAGATGGGCTGGTCACCTGGCAAGGAGTGCTAAGTGGAGTGCTTCCTGGTACCCTCGTGATATCTGGGAAAACATGAGCAAAGGTTCCAAGACAGGAGGTAGAAGTTTCTGGGAAGGATGGGTAGAGACCTGCATTATTGGAGGAAACTTCCAAATTTGTGAGATCTTGGGTTCACTGGAATAGTCTGGCACAGTTCTTTGAGTTTTGGCCTTAGCCCCTACTAAGCTGTGGGCGCCACTAAAAGGACCTAAATTTTCTCTTTCTCCCCTAGGCCTCGCACAGGGTCTGTGGGTTATGATGGTGGAAACCCCAAGAACTGAGAAATATTTCTCCACTGCATCCCCCTGTACAGCACCATGCCCTTTTGCCTCTTGGTCAGGCCATGGGCACAAAGGAAGATTTTAGTTTGCAGGTGCAAAGGTCACTAACCCAAGGTGGAGACCCTCAAGGGATGGCTCTCTTTGAGAGGAATGATTCCAATGACCACCACCAAAGATGGCTGTTACTTAAAGTCGGCCGTGCTTCATATGCGTGAACACATCTGAAAATCATACCGCCCGCTAGAGCTGGTAAAGTAGCTAATTATTGTGACTGCTTTATGGGGGGGACAGGGGACATGGAGGCTTGCCCATGGCCACCCAGCTGGCAACAGTAATTAATGGAGGCAAACTCAAGTCTTCCTGAGTCACCCACTTCATGGGCTTAGGCCTGGAAGAGGCCTCAGAGACCCAACCCCTCTCATTTCAAAGGCGAGCAAACAGACCCAAAGAGGTTATGTCCCAGACCTACCCAGTAAGCATCTGAGGCTGGCCTTGCTGGCCCTGTATCCAGCCTTCCAGCCACTCACTAATCACAAGGTGGTGGGTGAGGCCATCCCCGCATCCCAGCAACCCATGACTCCCCCTTTCTTCCCCAATCCCCAAATGGGAGCCAACCCACCACAGGAGGGCTTGATCTCCCTACAACAAACACCATTTCAAGCATCACTGACTGTGGCTTCCTCAGGCGGCTACAACCCTCCATGTGGTTAGCAATTGCAGTTGACGGGAAAAGCCGTTTAAAATTCATCATCGAGAAGAATGTTTATCTCTGTGTTTTCCACCCAGTTTTGGGAGTAAAATGAAACTCTTTAAAACCTGAGAACGGTATGTCTTTAATTTTGTTTAGAATAGAAAATAACCAATAGGAAAGATTTAATGAGGTTAGAAATCTGAAAGGAAATGGGTTGGGAATAGATTATCAAGAGAGATCACGCCAGCCACTGGAGAGTGTACTAATATTAAATATTAGGTTTCTAAACCAAATATATATAATCCATTTTGGGACTTAATGGTGGTACTCAGAAGTACATTCATCTATACCATCGATAAAGCGGTTCACCAAACAGCATTAAGACTCCATTTGTCATCACTACAGAAGGGGTGGTGCTGGTGGATATATCACTACAGGGAGGGAGGGGAGAGAGAGGTTGAGGTCCTGGGGTCACCAGGAATGAGTAGAGAGAGGCTTGGGGTTCCACCAGGAAGCCGCCCTTCCACATCAATCGACAGTCTGGCTTCTGAGTCTGCCACGTTAAGAGGATGACACAATGTTCCATTGTGTGTAACACAGGCCAGCTACCCATGGCTGCTTCATTGCCTTATGGAATGTGGCTCTGCTATTACATTAGGGACCCTAGCCACATTGTGGCATTGGAACACACACTCTCTTCTGCTGTGTTTGGCATCCCCTGTCCTATGACGTCCAAGCCAGAGTAGTGCTGGACGTTCAAGGGCAGATGGGGGGGGGGGCGGGAGGGTTAGTAATGAACACCAGTGATACTGTCCTAGACAGACACACTATGGGGAGGGGGTGGGGGGAAACCCCCACAGGACACCGGATATTGGCTTTTTCCACCCCTAGGAAAAAAGCTGTCCGGCATGTTCTAGAGCCAACACAAATAAAAACCCACCTGGTCCAGGGGCTCGGGGCCTTTGAGCTATTTTGAAAACCATTGACCTTTCATTTAGCAGCCTCACAGACCCTGCTTTTTCCAAGACAAACTCTAACAAAAGGCATGAGAGAATCTTTCTTTGATTTTTTTTTTTGGTGGGGCAATGGGGGTTAAGTTCCCAGGGTCACACAGCCAGTAAATGTCAAGTGTCTGAGGCCGAATTTGAACTCAGAAACTCCTGAATCCAGGGCTGGTGCTTTATCCATTGCGCCACCTAGCCGCCCCCATGAGAGAATCTTTCTAAGTCACAAGCCAACATCCTTGGCAAGCAGGACCATTTGGGCTGAGGGGAAGAACTGGGGGTTGGGGGGGACCCCCAAATAATTACTCTGTGGAGAGACGGCTCCATTCCTCTCTCAGGATGTGTGACAGTGAATGCAAATGTCTGTGTGACAAGCATGTCTGAGTCAAAAACTGACTGTGGATGTGTGAAATTGTGTGTTTGTGCATGTGTAGGAGGAATGTGGACATGAGTGTGTAAATATGACTGTATTCTTGTGAATGTGTGGGAACGGGCACTTTCAAGTAGGACTTCGGGCTCTGAAAATAACTGTGAGAATTGTGTGTGATTGTGCACAAGACTTTGTGAGTGTGTACAGGTTTATAGGAGATGGTGAGCATGGGCCACGTGCTAAGCAGTCTGTGTGTGACAACAGAAAACTTCACAATTGTGTGCGTCTGTGTGACTGTGAGAATGGGGCTGGATGACTATCTGACTGACATTACTACTGTCACTGTGTGCCCAGCACGCAGGCGAGTCCATGTGCCTGCACGCTCTCCTGCACATCCGGAATAACGACCCAGCAGCTGCTGAGGAGGCACTGGGAGGCTAGATCCCAAAATTAACTAGATTCACTCACCCCCTTCTCCCAAGGAAAAAAAGGCCCATTTCAGAGACTCTGGCTAATTGGAAACACTAGGGGAGATCTGCATATTCATTAGAAAACCAACATTTTTCTAATGCTCGTTACAGGTTTATCCAATTAGGAAGCACAACAATATATGAACAAGGCTGCGGAGGGAGGCAGTGAATTTTTCAGCTCTAATTGAGCTCCCCATGCTTTTCATTTGCTTGCCTGTCTACTCTCACTTGGTCTGAAATGACTGGTTCCTTCAGAGCTGATGAGCTCAGCTCATCTGGGCCCATCCCGGTCCAAAGTCAGGTCATCTCAACCATGGATTGTTACTAATGGGATAGGTGGGCACCGGATGTGGGAGTGTCACCAAGGGAGGCATACAGAACGCAGACCAAGCTTTTCTCCTCAAATGAAGGGGGGGAGGGATGGTACCAAAGAGACACAAGGTTAGGGTGGGGGAGGGAGTGTGACTGGATTCCTGCCTTCCCTAAAAACAGATGCTCAGCCAGATGGGAGCCCAGCCACCCTCTCTGTCATCTAACCAAGATCTGCCAAAATCCCAGACTCGGAAATCCTAGCATGATGTCACTGAAGTTTGGGTTGGGGACAAGGGAAAGTCTGCTTCCCAGTCCAAGTCCTTCCTTGTCAGTGGGAGAGGAGGCCCGGGTGACAACAGAGGAATGTGTCCTCTGCTCATGGGATCCCATGGAAGAGCTGAAAGGGACCTCAAGAGACCGTTTCTTCTTTTTACAGATAAGGAAACTGAGGTCTGGAGAGTTGAAGGGATTTGACCATAGCCACAAAGGCAGCAAGGAGGATAGGCTGAGATTTGAACCCCAAATCCAATGCCCTTCTCACTACACGGAATTGAAGAATTTGAGAGTTGGAAGGGAACCCAGTGCCCATCTAGTCCACCCAGTACTTAACAGCAATCCCCACTATAGCCTGAGTTAACATGTGGTCATCTGACCCAGGCTTGCAGACCTCTCAGGAAGGAGAATGCGTGACCTTTAGATGCAACTTCCTCTACTTTTGGAGGGTTCTCAGGGTCCTCTTGGCAACTTCCAAACATCTGCTCCTGGTAGGACCCTAGGCTCCTGACAGAAAACCTCCAATCGGCCCTAATACATCAGCCCTTGTGTCACTTGAAGATGGCTATCAGGTCCTGCCCACCACCCTGTGTCTTCTTTTTTACCTCATTGTTTCAAACGTTTCTCAAACAACACAGACTCCATTCTCCTTCTCCCTCCCATCTTTCATTCCGGATTACTCAAGTTGTTCATGCTTCCTCCAAAAGAAAGTTTCTTTGCATTTATGTTGTACATACCCATCACTCCTCTCCATTAGAATGTAAGTTTCTTGAGGGAAGGGATGAGGTATTTTTTTTTTTGGAGGGTTGGGGCCATGAGGGTTAAGTGACTTGCCCAGGGTCACACAGCTAGTAAGTGTCAAGTGTCTGAGGCTAAATTTGAACTCAGGTCCTCCTGAATCCAAGGCTGGTGCTTTATTCATTGAGCCACCTAGCTGCCCCGCTATTTTTTAAAAAATCTTTGTATCCATCCCTCACTCCTAGGATGATCCCTGGCATACAGTGGATAGTTAATAAATGCTGGCTGAATTGTACTGGGTCAGTCAACAGGAGCAATGTCCTCTGGTAGATCTGTCAAGCCCTAAGATGGTACCAATTTGTACCCTCCTCCACTATCCTCACCCTAGGAGAATCCTTCTCTGCGGATCGATTATCAAAGGCTAAGATTATAAATATATCCCTGCTCCAAACTTGTCCCTGAATACCCTCACAATTTTTGATGCCCTATCCGGTTTCTTCTGCCCAGGTAAGGGGGAGGGGCAAAGGGGAAGAGCCCTGTCTGCTCTCATGTCCCACACTCAAGGGAAACAACGGTGGTTAAGGGATCGGGGGTATTTAGCTTTGAGAAGAAAAGACAAGACTGTGTGAAGGGCTATCACTCTAAAGAGAGATTAGGTTTAGAACCATAGATGGAGACCTGGAAGGGACCTGGTTCAATTCCTTCATTTTGCAGATGAGAAAACTGAGGCTTAGGGATAAGCCCAAGTAGTTAGTAGCAGAGCTAGGATTTGAAACCTGGCATCTGGACTCCAGAACCAATGGGGCTCTTGCCTCCCAGAGAACTGTGGGTGGAAGTGGCTAATTCTGGCTAAATTAAGGAGGTATTTCCTAATACTTAGAACTTTCCAAAAACAAGTGAATGAGCTGCCTCAGGTGGTAGTGAGTTTTCCCTCCTTGGAGGTCTGCAAATGGCTAAGATGGCATGGGGGTGGGGGCGGGGGTCACTGATTAGGTGTGGGTTCAATTAGATACCACAGTTTACGGTTCCATGATTCTTTGACCTCTTGCTGTTGTTGTGGACAGGGTCTACTCAAGATGAAGCTGTTTTCTTTCACTGGAGTGGACTCTGGGGAGTGGGGTCAGCTCAGGGGGTGACACTTGACTGTCAGGTTTTGGGAAGTGATGTGCAAGGCCAGTGGTAGGGGCAGCTGGTTGGAGGACTCCTTGGGGAAGGTGGAAACACAGTGACTCCACTTGGATGAAACTCTGTCATGACCCTCAGGGCTATTCAGGGAAGGGAGGGAATGCAATGGTTGTGATGGGGCCCAAACACCACAACCCCAGGCTTTAGTGTTGCTTCTCTCAGTTTTTGTTCACTCAGTTTCGATTTGATTTCCCCAGGTCCTGGAACAACAAATTCCAGCTCATGGCAACAGCCACTCATCTTTGATTCCCAGTCAACTTGCAGATGTCTCCAATGTAGGTCTGGGCATGGAGCCCAACAAAATCCTGCAGCATGACCCTCCCCACTCCTCGAAACTGCTGCAAACTTTGGCCCTACCTTCCATGCTACTTCTGTCAGTATCTGGCTTTCTTGGTCTCCCTGTTTGTCTGGGTCTCTGTTTCCCATTCTTTGTCTTTCTTCCTTTCTTTCCCCCTATTTTGTTACAGATTAGGAGGGAAAGGACCTAATACATACCCTACACTTAAGAAGAATGGATTTAGGGGGCAGCTAGGTGGTGCAGTGGATAGAGCACTGGCCCTGGAGTCAGGAGGACCTGAGTTCAAATCTGATCTCAGACACTTAACACTTACTAGCTGTGTGACCCTGGGCAAGTCACTTAACCTAAATTGCCTCACCAAAAAAAAAAAAAAAAAAAGAATGGATTTAAATGATTTTAGAGAAAGGCTAGATAAGGCACCCAGGCTTCAGATTCTCGAGGGGAAAACTGTACTAAGAGGGACAGGAAGCTCTCAAAACAAAACTGATGACACAAAAGCCAATGATTCTAATGAGGAAGAAAAGAGAAGGCAGAGAGTGATGTGACCACACAGGGAACTCCCTAACTCAGATTTTTAAAAGGCACAAGCAGAAGATTGAAGGAAGGGTAGATAACTGAAAATGAATACAAAAGAGTGGGAAAGCCTATAACAACAGTGTCAGGAGAACTAAAGCCCGGAATAATGACTAAGGTTAAGGAACACAAAAAGGGCTTTTGTTATTTTTTTTTTTTAAAGCCATGCTTGGGGCAAGAGTAAGATCAGGGGAGAATTGCCACCTACCTGCTCAGAAGGAAGGACAATGATAATGGATGACTGAGAGAACATGAATTTTGTTGCTACTTTCTCTTCCAAGGTGAACACTATTTAGTCTAGGAAGGATTAAATAGTTTATAAGAAATTGAAAAGTGAGGATAAGTGAGGAGATGGTTAAAAAAAAAGTACCTCACTGGCTTCAATGACTTCAAGTCGTTATGCCTGGCTGCCCAGGGAACTGAATGAACTTTCACAATTATCAACTCAGGTACTAGCAAATGATCTCTGACAAACTGTAGAGAACAGGAGAGGAGCTGCATGACTAGAGATAAGCAAATATGACTCCAATTTTCCAAAAAAGGAAGAGAGTTTATTCTCTAAACAACAGGTCCCAATTCCTATAAAAATTCAAAAACACATTCAAAGGATGGTATGTGAACACTCAGAAAGCAAAGCAGCAATCATGAGATTGCAGGTATGAATTCATCAAGGACAGGCTGTGTCTTATTAACCTGGATTACCCTCATGAAAGGGTTATCAGATTGGTGGATAAAGGGAAAAGCATGGGTATAGTATATAGGCTTTCAACAAAGTATTTGATGAAGTTTCTGATGACATCTTTGTGTACAAGATAGCAGAGTTAGGTGAATTCTGAATTGTCTGAAGGAGAAGAATATTGAAGGAATAGAATAATGAGTGGATTACTGTCAACCTGGAGGGAGGTCCAGTGAAAAGTTCTATGGATCCTGTACATGTATAGATAAATGGTAGAGGGGCAGCTAGGTGGCGCAGTGGAAAGAGCACCGGTCCTGGATTCAGGAGGACCTGAATTCAAATCCAACCTTAGACACTTGACACTAGCTGTGTGACCCTGGGCAAGTCACTTAACCCCCACTGCCTCGCAAAAAAAAAAAAAAAAGAAAAAAAAAGAATAAAATTAAAATTAGATAAATGGTAGAGATGGCCAGCTAATTGAATTTGCAGATGATATGAAGGTGTGAGGAGTAGCTAATAAACTGTTAGGACTGATCAAATCTTTTTTTTTTTTTTTTTTGCTGAGGCAATTGGGGTTAAGTGACTTGCCCAGGGTCACACAGCTAGTAAGTGTCAAGTGTATGAGGCCAGATTTGAACTCAGGTCCTCCTGAATCCAGGGCTGGTGCTTAATCCACTGCACCACCTAGCTGCCCCATGGACTGATCAAATCTTGTAGTAGTGGTAGTAGTGATACTTCTTCTTCTTCTACTACTACCATTACTACCAACCCCCCACTACTACCACTATCACTACCACCACCACTACTCCTACTTCTGTTACCACCACCAGCACCACCACCACCACCACCACCACCACCACCACCACTACTCCTACTACTGCTGCCACATTGTAGTAGTAGTAGGAGTAGTGGTGGTGGTGGTGGTGGTAACAGAAGTAGGAGTAGTGGTGGTGGTGGCAGTGATAGTGGTAGTGGTAGTGATGGTAGTGAGGGTGGTGGCAGTAGAAAAAGTAGCAGCAGCAGTAGTGGTGGTAGCAGCAGCTAGCATTTATATTGTCCTTTAATATTCATAAAGCACTTGGCATATTAATTAATTTGATCTAATAAAATGGAATTCAATAAGAATAAATACAAAGGACTGCTGAATAACTCAACAGAATGAGGCAGTTTGCTTATCTATAAAAGTAAGATCTGAGTGAAGTCCAGTCTCAAACACTTACTTATTAGCAAGTCTAGTGTCTTGGGTAAGTCACTTCATCTTGTTTGCCTCAGTTTCCTCATCTGTAAAACGAGCTGGAGAAGGAAATGACAAACCACTCCAGTACCTTTGCCAAGAAAACCCCAAATGGGGTCATGGAGAGTTGGGACATGACTAAAATGACTCAACAACAACAAAAATCGATGTTGCATGACTATTATGAGGAGTTCAGAGAATGTATGTAAAGAATTTTGCAAATGATGCAAGTCTATAAATGCCACTTATTATTATTAATGAGGTAGTAGTGACTATCTTGCTCCCTTCTACCCTGGTAAGGACACACCTGGGTGCTATGCTTCGATTTGAGCACCACATTCTAGGAAGGACATTGATAATAATGAGTTCACAGAAAGACAACCAACTATCCAAGTCCAAACCATCTATGGGGACTGACTAAAAGAGCTGGTGTTAGCCTGGAAAAGGAAAGACCAAGGGGGAGGCACGATTGCTTTCTTGAAATATTTGCAGGACTTGTTTGGCTCTGCAGGGCAGAACTGGGAGCACCAGGAAGTTTCAGAGAGGCAAAGTTCAGAATGATATAAGGACAGATTTCCTAACAATCAGGGATGCCCAGGAGTGGAGCAGGGTGCCTCAAGAGGCAGTGTGGGGGGGGGGGCAGCCAGGTGGCCTTTCTGGCTCTGAATCTTTGTGAAGCGTTCAATGCTCATACATCCCATCCTCATTCTGGATACTCCTTCCTTCCTTGGCTTTTGGGTGATGCTGTCATATCCCAGCTCTCCTACTATTTCCCTGATCATATCGGATTTTTCTTTTCACGGAGTCCTCAGCTGTCTTTCTCTTTTTGCTCATCGTCTTCCTCCCCAAAGCTTGGCTCCCTTCTTAGCATTTATAATCTATGAGCTGGGGCAGCTAGGTGGTGTAGTGGATAGAGCACTGGCCCTGGATTCAGGAGGACCTGAGTTCAAATCCGGCCTCAGACCCTTGACACTTACTAGCTGTGTGACCCTGGGCAAGTCACTTAGCCCCAATTGCCTCACTAAAACCAAAATAAATAAATAAACAAACAAACAAACAAACAAATAAATAAATAAATAATCGATTAGCTAATGGTGCAATCGCACATTGTCTTCTTCAACCCTTCGAGTCTTCTTGGGTATGTTTATCTCCTGGGCTCTCCCTCTGAATCTCCTCCTCCCGAGTCCCAACAGAGCATAATCCACCTCTAGGACTTGTCCGGGCTATCTATCTTCCATTATTTGGGATGTCTTCCTTCTTCATCTCCATGGCTTAGGACTCCTAGCTGCCTTTAATGTTCCACCTCCCATGAGACCTTTCCTTGCTGCCTGACCCCCCAACCCCAGCCAGGGCCTCCACAGATTGTCAGCTCTTTAGTCTGTACCCACTTTTCTCCTCTAATAGAATGTAAGCTTCCGGAAGGGAAAGACTCTTCTCTGTGTGTAACCAGCTCACAGCACAAAGCAGTGCAGGCAAAATGTTGCTCAATAATCCCGATGAACAGGTGCTTATGTGATATTATCATTCATTATCTGATGGCAGGATCTGGGTTTGCTCCTCCCGGCTCCTGCAGACTCCTCTTCAGAGCAGGAGCCCTCAGAAAACATGGCCCTAGGTCTACTCCTCTTCTGCCTCCCCAAGACCGTAAGCTCTCTGAGGGCAGGCTCTTTGTCTGCTCTCTTCCCTTCCTTAGCATAGCCAGGCCTCAGGCTGGGCATGAGGACAGGAGGCCTTCAGGAAGTATTGATTCACTCAAAGGTAAGGACATGAAGAAGGTGGTGCTGGGGTGTGGAGAAGGGTGGTCCTTGGCCCATCGGGCTGCTCCCATCTTGGAGAGGGTCCTCAGAGAAGGAGCAGAGGGTCCTTTCCTTTCTGTCAGAAACAAGCAGCGGCAGTGCGGGGGGGATTGGTACCTATGCGTGAGGATGGGCCTTTGAATGTGTGAATTGTGCGAATTCATCTCTTTTTTTTTTTTTCTGTCCATCTATGCCAACATGTCTGTGTCTGAGCCAAAGACATCTATTTTGCTAGATAAAGTTCACACATTGGGATTTCCCTTCCCTACTCCCTCTGAGCTAGGAGAACCAACCCCCCAAACCTAGTTTATCCTTTCCTTCCCGAGCCAGCGCTGCTTCCTCCTTCCCCAGGCCCAGTGGGAGCTGAGCCTGCCCTTCACCTCAGAGCCTCCAGACTGACAAAGGTGGACCCCTTCATAGCTAGGGGAGGATAGCTGCACCAGCATTGTCCACGCCCCGGGATTAATTTCCTATTTATGAGACACTAACCTGATTGGCGGCAGGGCCGACATCCATTAACAACCCAAAGGCCTGCAGGCTACAGGCAGCCAGCAGCTAGGCCCTGCTCCTGCCCCTCCCGTTCCCCCTGCTGGCAGAGATGCCCCCAGCCCCACAATCTGTGGCCAGGATTAAGACAAAACAAACCAACAAAAAAAGCACTCTGGGAACAGAACAGTTGATCAGTGGGCACCCCCAGTGGGACCCCCAGACAAATGGTAAATGACAGGGTCCCTATTAAATCAAACTTCTCCTCTGAGCGTTAAAGTGTCCGGCTGTCACTAACAATCTATGCTGGTTAATGTCTCCCAGGGTCTGAGCATAGAAACAGCCAGTCCAGCCAAAAGCCTAGAGCTCAGAGCCCGGCTATGGGCCCGGAGCCCGGAGTCCAGCCAAGAGCCTGGAGCAGAAGAACTGGGACCTAGGAAGCCAGAGTCCAGTCCGCTTCAATTAGGATCATAGATTTAAGGCAGAAAGGGACCAACTAATGCAACCATTTTGTCCATTTTACAGATGAAGTAACAGAGGCTCAGATGGGTTAAGGCCTAGTCACAGAACTAGTCAGCGAATGAAGCAAAATTCAAATCCAGGTCTTTCAAATCCAAGTCTAGAGCCCTATACGGTCTCTCCTGTAGCCTCTGCACTCCAGAGTTGTTAAACCCCAGACTGGCTTTCCTGTAGTTCCTCACGCATAACAACATTCCTCGTCAATCTCTGTGCTTTTGTACAGGGGGCTCCTCTGGAATGCTCTCCCTACTCATTTCTACCCACTGGGATCCCTAGCTCCCCAAGTGTAAGTCCCATGGAGACCTTTTCCTGCCTGCCTTTCTCCCTCCCTCCCAAACTCCCAGATTAATGTGTAGTTACTTGGTAAGCATGTTGTATGGAATCTCCTGGGTGCTGTTCTGTCCCCCCCCAAAGAATGGAAACGTCTCGAGGATGGGGACTGTTTTGTTTTATCTCTGGAGCACCTACCTCAGCGCTTGACACACAGTAGGGGAATAATAAATACTGGTTCTGCTGGCCCACTGTGTGGGCTTTCCATGGTTTGGCTCCTTTAAGACAGAGGCTCGACCCTGGCTGGGACTTTGGAATTCCAACCTGGGCCCCGGCACTGAACAAAGGACCCTGCACACAGTAGGTGCTCAGGGAAAGCTGGCTGAGAGCAGCAATGGATACCAAAGACATCTATATACACAGCGGCCTCAGCCTCTGGGCTTGGATTCCCTTCCTCCTTCTCTTGAGCCTCAAAGTGTGTGTGTGTGTGTGTGAGACAGCTACCAACCTCAGGATGAATAAGTGGCAGTGCCCACCCCCACACGGCCAGGCTCCCCAAGCACACCAGCCACCCTGTTTCTTCCCTCCCCAGTTTTTCCTATCCTTGCCCTTCCCCCAGCTCATCCCCAACCTTGGTAAGTGGGTGTGGAGGAGGAGGAGGCAGCTGGGGATTTCAGTGACAATAGGGGAGGAGCTGAGCTAAGGGGCCCTCACCCTGCTTCTGGCTGTCAAATTAAAACGTGGCAACAGCTCATCTCCCCGCTCTTGTGGTGGTTACAAATGAGTCCATTAAGCCATCTGCAGAGCCCTCTCTTCTCTTGCTGCTATGGGCCTCCGGGGCTCCTCTATAATCGGCTGTCCCCCAGAGGCCCCCGCTAAGGCTGCGTTGGCAAACGAGCCAGACGCAGCACGAGGAGCCCCTGATGTTTCATAGCAGTGGGAGGATGAAGGATGCAGGGGGGGGAGGGGAGGGAGGGGGAGGAAGGGAGAAGAGCAAGGGGAAGCAAGCAGATAGGAAAGGAGGCCGGAAGATGGGAGAAATGGGGGATACCTGCTTGTTCTTGGCTATGGCCCCCCTGAGTGCACCTGTTCAGTTCCCTCACCCTTTGAGAATGATGGCAGCTGAAATTCTCTGGGCTCTTTGGAGGTAGCAACCCATCACCCATATGACCTCTCCAGTCCTGCCTTTACCAAGATGGCCCTCTTAGTCCCATGGGAGAGAACTAGATTCTTAAACACCTGCTCCTTGAATTCATGGCTCCTTATGCTCTCCATCTTCACCTCCCACATACATTTTGTCACCCAACTATCCCACAGCGAAGCCCTGCTTACCCAGTCCCACTGGGATTTCCCCTTCCTAATAACTATGTACCCTAAAGGCCTCTGGGCCTTGCCATCAGCCAGGCTGCTGCGCCCCAAGGGTAACTGGGTCTTTCCATCCACTATGCAAAGGAATCCTCCTAGAAATGCTTCCTCCCCCAGTTCTTTGTGAACAAGGGCTGCCTCAAATTCATATTTACGCTGCCAGCACTTAGCAGTGTTTGGCATAGGAAGTACTCACTACATGTTTTTCCATTTTGTTCTAGCCTAGAACTGAGATCACAGGACTAGAGCTTTGAGGACCTAGAGGTGTCATTTAGCTTAGCACAATGACTGGCACACAGTAGGCACTTAAGATCTGGAATCTGAACCCAGGAATGGATTGCAAATCCAGTCTTCCTTCTGCTCATTGTATGTTACTGCCCAGCAGAGCCGGGATCCAGACGTAGATCTTCTAGATCCTCTTTCTATCATGATAGGAAACTGAGGCCCAGAGAGGTTTAATCGAGGTTATGTACTATGGTGGCCGAGAGATGACCTCAGACCTCCTGACTCCCAGTTATGAGGTAGGTCACAGTGTCTTATCTCCTGGTCCCACGTGTTCCTCTGTGATCTAGATTGGATCTATAGTGGTTCCAATAAGTAACCTCTAACAAATGGTGTCTACCAGACTCTGCTAGTCCTTTCTAGACAAAAAAGGGAAGTAGAGGCAGAACCAACCCCTTCCCCCATCCCTCACCTAACAGCACATTAAAAAAACCCCAAACCCTTCTGTCCCTTGAGAAAGAGGTGGGAGAGGGTTTAGACAGCAAGGCCAGCTGTCTGTCTGTGATAGCTACCTAGAGGTCACAGCCTGGGGTCACAACGGGGTGAGGGGATGAAAGCAGAATGCTGACGTCTGGACCTGCTGGGTAGGCTGGTGGGGGCGGCTCTGGTGGCCAGAGGTCAGAGGTCCCTGAGGGCCAAGGCTGAGGAGATCATCACTCAGTGACACACACCAAGGGGGCAGGTCTTCCAGGCAGGAGAGGTTAAGGGGCACTGGGGCTCCTGGGGTCTTTGTTCACATGTCCCTTTGGAAAAACCACTGAAGATCCTAGAAACACTCACATTTCTCAATGTCTCTGGTTGTCTCTCTAGGCTTTTGGGGGCCATGATGGGACCCAGGTTCCTTGGAAGGTCACCCCTGGGACAGGTGGTGATGGATGGAGTGTGTATGTGCGTGTGTGTACATAGCTTTGTGAATGTGCATGGATAGGAAGGCTGTATGTATAAGAGAAAGGGAGAGAGAGAGAGAGAGAGAGAGAGAGAGAGAGAGAGAGAGAGAGAGAGAGAGTGAGAGTGTGTGTGTGTGTGTGTGTGTGTGTGTGTGTATGAAGCTTGAATATGTGTGCAGTGAGTCAGGCTGTGTGTGGATGTGTTTGTGTATGTAGGCAGGGTGTAGGTGTGCTCAGTGAGTCAGGGTGTGTGTGTGTGTGTGTGTGTGTGTGTTCTGTGAGGCAGCCTGTGGGATGAGACATGAATGCTCTTTAGAAAGCTCACAGTTCACAGCTCAGAAAAACTCCTTCAAAGGGAGAAAACTTGGCTGTGTGAGCCGAGCACTTCCAGGGCCAAGCAGAGACACAGTCGTGATTCACACCCACACACCAGAGAGAGAGAGAAATTACCTCCAAAAGGCAGAAACCCCCCAAGCCTGCCTGTGTCAGCCCCAAGGAGGCCCTAACACTGTATCTGTTTCCTGCTAGAGGGGACTAGGAGGACCGACAAGTGGGGCCACTTCCTGGGGAAGGTAGGGGGCCCAGGGTCCAGACAGCTCCATCGGGCCTAGCTTGCCCACAAATGGGTGTACTGTCTGGTGAAGTGGAGGGATATACAGGGGGAAAAGAGGGGAGAGACAGAGAGAGGGGGAGGGAGGTAGGGAAAGAGTGAGAGGGAAGAAGGGGGGGGAGGGAGGGAGGGAGGGAGAGAAGAGAGGGAGAGAAGGAGGGGAACAGAGGGGGCAACCTCTGGGCTTGTTTCCCTCGAGAAGGGAGCAGCATGTGGACAGGAGGCCTCCCTTCTCCAGCCTCAGGATCCCCCAGAAAGGCCCACTAGGGAATGAAGGCTGCCCGGCGGGTGGTGGCTGGGTGGGGAAGGAAGGAAATGCACCAGGGAAAAGAGCAAGCCTCTTTCTTCCCATGGCCTTACTTGTAGTTTATATGCAGGAAGAGGAAAATGAAATTCATCTGCAGTGGGGGCTCAGGGGAGGAGTGGGGGAGGACCAGAGGGGTGGTGCCAAGTGGGGCCAGAGTCAGGTCAAAGAGGCTCCAGGGCAGAGCGAGGCTCGTGCTCCTCGGGGGCAGAGGAGAGAGAGGCAGGCAGGGCCCGGCTGGGACTAGAAAGGCGAGATCAGGTGGCTTTTTCTGGGGGGTCCAAGGAGGCCTCTGACAGACCAGGCCTGGAGTTTTTGGATGAAATCTGCCTCTGTCTTGGCTGGAGCTGGGAAGGGAGGGATGGGAGGTGTCATGCTCGGAGGAGGAAGAGAGGCAGTGGGAGAGGGAGGGGGTCAAGATGAAGAAGTCAGAGAAGTGAGGAAGAGGAGGAGGAGGAAGGAGAAGAGGAGCTGCCCTTCCCTGGGCCGGGGGCTGCTGCAGTTAAGGCTTAAGAGGCTGCTTGGCCCCCAGCCCCGAGCAGACTGGCAGGCCGGTCACAATCGCAGCAGGCCGCCTAATGAGTCCCACACAATTTTTCACCCCATATTTTTCCAATAAAAACGCAGTTAAATACCAACCACAGCCACAGCGGAGGCTGCCATCTGGCATCTGGCTCCCGCTCCAGCCGTCATGAAGATGGTTCTTGGCTGTTTACACCTCTCTTTCCCCTGCAGCTGCAGAACGAATCCTCTGAAAAGCCTGGGATGGAGCGGGGGCTCTTTACGGGGCTTCCCACATGAGCTGCCACCCCCAGGGCTCTGGGCGGGGGCTCCCTGTGGGCCTGGGGGCCCTGGCCTGACACTAAACCTCCCAAGCTGGCCTCAGCGGCTGTTGCCAAGCACATCTGTCAGTGTGTCTGTCTGAGGAGGGGCTGAAGTCTTCAGCAGAAAGGACCCCAAGCGGCTCCTGGGGCTGGAGCTGGAAGGGCCCCTATCGATTTTACAAAGGAAGAAATGAAGGCCTACCCACTGGAGTCACCCAGAGAGGATACGAATGAGGTCTTCTGACCTCTAAGTCCACTGGAAGAAGCTTCTCTTGCGTCTCTCTCACCTGTTATGGAGCAGGTGAGGGGACTGGCCGGGGTAGAGGTCAGCACCTTGGTCAGTCAAGTCTCTTAGAATCTACATCCTCCAAAGGACTGTTTGCTAAGGCTTCAAGAGGGCCCAGGATGCAAAGGGGGGTAGGAAGATTAGTAAACAGAGAGTAGAGGGCTTGGAGTTTAGTCAGGACACAGGACGGCGAGCATTTATTAAGCACCTAATGAATGCCAGGCAAAGAAAAGCAAAAGACAGTCAGTCACCCCCCTGGAGGGGGCGTTGGGGGTGGGGAGAGACAGCGTGTGATTTTCAGGCATCCCCTCTCCTCAGGAGCAGACAAAGGAGGAAACAGAGTTTGACCTTTCGAGTCCATGTGCCTGCCTCTGACGGCCCCCTCCACCCACCCTCCACTCTGGACTTGCAGTTTCTAGGCTGCTACTAGAGAAGGTGTGGGGGTAGGAGGGGAGGAGAAAGGAAGGTTTGGGCTACCGGGGGTTCTAGGATCCCAGACTGAATGCATCTGTGACAGGAGATTATCTTCAAGGGCCCCATGAGCTTTCAAATAAAATAAAAACTCTATGATGCCGTGGAAAAAGGAATTTCCTCACTGGGAATTCACTACAATGATGAAGTCATGGGGTCCAGACCCCCTAAAAAAAAATCAAAACCAAATGTATATATCGTCTTTGACCACTTGTCCCTGGTCCCATTACCCTCCAATACACATTCCACACTCACCCTCTTTCTCCCCACATCTAGCAGAATTTCCAGGTTGGCTCAGGGCCAGCTAGCTTCCACCCTGCTAGAAGAAGAACTCCAAAGAAGCGTCCCAATTCTGTGGATTTCTGTCTTCTCCACTCATCCCTAAGTTTTCCTGCCTCCACACCCTCATACTTCATTTCTTTCTGCCTAAATACCGTGATATCCTGGAGACCTCCCTGCCTCCTCTACACACACCCAAGCTGCTCCCATCACATTTCTTCTGTCCTCCTTTTAACAGGACCCATTACGAGAAGCACAAACCCTTTGGCTCAGCATTCAAGGCTCTCCACCACCTTTCTTTTTTTCTTTTTTTAAGGGAGGCAATTGGGGCTAAGTGACTTGCCCAGGGTCACACAGCTAATAAGTCTTAAGTGTCTGAGGGCAGATTTGAACTCAGGTACTCCTGACTCCACTGCACCACCTAGCTGCCCCTTCTCCACCACCTTTCAGCCTCCCTCCCTCCTCTGCCGCCGTCTGTGTTCCAAGCTAAACCTGACCCCATTCCATACTCATACCCAGCTCTCTCTGGCTTCCCTGTCTTTGCATGGTTGCTGCCTTCCAGGGCTGGGAACATCCCAACCATCCTTCTAGGTCCCTACTATATGAAAAGGTCTTTCAGAGATCCTCTTTGGATCTCAGTTTCTCTTCTCAGACCTGAGAGGCGCAGATCCCTCTTCTGTTCTTTCCTGCCATGGTGTGACCTTGAGAAGGCATTCCAAGGGCTTCAGACCCAGTCCTGTCATTTATTTACTAACATGAGACCTTGGGCAAGTCATCTCGCCTCTGTTAAGACTCAGATTCTTGATCTGTAGAATGAGGTTGATAATGCTAACATTCCCTCTCTATCTAACAAGGCCCCTGGGAGCAGAACTAGTTAAACCGTAGCACACAATATCAGAGGGGGCTGAGCTGTTGCCATTATTTCGTAGAACAGCTATCTGCACAGGAGGATGGGCTTCGATCTGCATCACTGGAGGGTGTGGCTAATGTCGACACTGTGCATGTGACCCTTCCATCTCACAGACTATCAGAGGTGGCCAGTGGATAGAGTGCTGGGCTTGGGAATCAAGAAGGTCTGAATTAAAATCCTACTTACTTAGCCATGTCACCTTGGGCAAGTCACTTTCATTTCTCTCAACCTCAGTTTTCTCATTTGTGAAATGGAGATAAATAATAGCACCTACCTCCCACAGTTGTTCTGATGACCAAAGACGATATATACATTTGGTTTTGATTTTTTTTAGGGGGTCTGGACCCCATGACTTCATCATTGTAGTGAATTCCCAGTGAGGAAATTCCATCTCCCAGTACAGGTCATCGTGTCTTCTACAATTTAAGAATCTTACAGAGATGTGTGGGGCACCAAGGGGCTCTGGCCCTTGACCAGGATCACACAGTCAACAGGTCTTGTATGGAATTCATGGGTGAATCTAAGCCCCCTCACAACCTGGCTCCAACCACCCTTTCTCTGACCTTAATTCCTACAGACACACCAAACTCCCTCCCCTACACACATCCCAGGTCCCACAGCGTCCACACAGGGCAAATCCAGCTAGTCCCCTTATTCTAAACTGGGCACAACTACACCCATCCCAATTCCTCCTCCCACCAACCCAACCCCAAGTGACTTCCAGTCTTCAAAGATGACTGTACCAGGAGCTATCCAAAGGGAGACGGCCAAATGGGAACAACACTGGGGAAACGGGAACAGAACCTTGGAAAACACCCATCAGCCAGAGAGCTCAGAGTGAGAGCAGACAAGGAGAGGAGTCGCCAGCCAGGAGTGGCTGCTCCAAAGCCAAGTGACTTTGTATTGACTTTCTATCTGGGAATATGTTGTTTTCCTTAATAGAATGGAAGCTCTGTGAGGACAGGGACTATTTCATTCCTGTCTTTGCCTGGCATACAAAATGCTCACTGACTGATTCTGCTGATGGCTCCTCCAAGACCTATCAGGTATGACCTCCCCTGAGATATCAACTCTCTCATTGAAGGCAGTGACATTATGTGATCTCCACGTTCTAACTCAGGGTTTATTAACTCTGTGTGTGTGTGTGTGTGTGTGTGTGTGTGTGTGTGTGCGCGCGCACACGCACGTGCGCTACAGATCCTTTTGGAAAACCTTTCTCAGAATCCTATTTTAAAATAATTGAAGCAAAATGCTAAATTCCAGGTAGAAGTGAGTGAAAATAAAGCTGTATTATTTTTTTCATCCAAATTCACGGACTCCCTGAAATCTATTCACGGGTCCAGGTTGGAGGGCTGGGTTGCAACATGGAGCCCAAGTTAAGAATCCATTGTCAAGCTTTAAAAAAATTTGATGATGGCATGACCACAGATAAGATGCTGAACTCCTTATTAGGAAGACTCCTCCTCCTCACCCCACCCCTTGATTCTCTCTCTTTTTTTTTGCAGGGCAATGAGGATTAAGTGACTTGTCCAGGGTCACACAGCTAGTAAGTGTCAAGTGTCTGAGGCCAGATTTGAACTCATATCCTCCTGAATCCAGGGCCGGTGCTTTATCCACTGTGCCACCTAGCTGCCCCCCTGCCCCTTGATTCTCTTCAGTAACTCTCACCCCTGCCCTTGAATATAAGCACTCTGAGGGGACTTTCATTTCTGCCTTTGCACCCCCAGCCTCTAGATGAGAACAGGTGCTTAAATGAATACTTGGTATATTGAACTGAACTGGTTGGGAGGCTGTCCAGGAAGGAGCCCATCCCCCTGCCCAACAAACCCGGTAGAGCCCTCTGTGAACAACGGTGGATGCCACTGGTGCGGTCAGTCCAGCCAGGAGAGCTGAAGCTGTTGCCATCCCTGACAAGAGGGAGGAGTTCAGGATGTCCCCACCGGGCTGGCTCCCAGCCCTCCAAAGGCTTCTGCCTCTTAAGATTTCTGTTTTTGTTTCTCCTCTGCTGAAGAAGCCAGTGGGTGGGTTGGTGCTGGGGTAGCCACATGGCAGAGAGGCGCTCAACTCCCCGATCTGTTCCTTAGGGCTGTTAATCTTTCACAGCGCAGCAGGGAGAGGAATTAACACTGCCAGCAGCCATCCAGACAGATTTCAGAAATCCCTCCCTGCCCTCCTCCTCTGTCTCTCTCCAAGCAGCCTTGGGCTTCACAGAGTATTTTCCCCGCAAATTGGTTTTAAATTAAAGGAGGTGATGAAGGCAATGTGCCGTCTCAGCATTTTCCCAGGTGCGCTTAATCTAATTTCATTAAAGAGATCAGGACGGATGATTGCTACAGTTGAAACATTAAGTCTGTCCATTTTTGTATAAAAAACCATTAAGTCTGTCAAAGTGTCGGCGGGTGGGCTGTTGATTATTGGAGATGACGGGGTGAGCAGAGCTTCCCAACATGCTGTCAAGAGCCATGAGTCAGGCGGCCCTGAGATCTGTGGGCAGGGGCCAGCCGGCCCTTGGTGAGAACACTGGGCAAAACTGCAACTAGGCTGGAGTGACTAGGGCTTTGTCTCAGGATGCCAAATGAAGAGGGCGTCCAAATTAATTAGGGAGGGCTGGCATCCCTTACAGTCCTTTAGAAAGAGAGAAAGAACAGAGCCAAGCACCTCATAGGCAAGAATGTCATTGCTGGTCACCTCAAAGTGAACTCCTTCAGGACCTTGCTGAGCAGGGGCCTCTCTGAGGTCTCTGTCTCTCCAAATTGGGGCACTGTTCTAGCCTTCCTAACCCCCAACTCCTTGTTCTCACTGAGTGGCATCCTTTGACTCTCATAGGTAAAACAAAACAAAACAAAACAAAAAACCAGGTTCCAATGGATCTAATTTATAGGTCTGATGATTGAACCTGAGATCATGGGTTGGTGCCCCAGGACCTGAAGTTAACAAGAGGCTGCTAGCTTTTAGGGCCAGGAGGATGGAAGGTCAAAGGTTAGGAGAAGTTATACTCGCAGGTCCCTTCATAGCGATTGGAGCTAAGAAGATGGAGGCCACCAGACCAGTGTGCGCAATTCTAATGCGCCTGGTGGGATCCTCCCCTTGGCACGAGTCTGTCTCCAAGTCCTGCCTACTTTAGATCTCTCAGTCATGTGGGGCTTGGACCTTGACAACATGTGTCTGTACAGGTGGGCCTCAAATTTAGAAAATCTAGTCTACAAAAATCTGCTTTACAGGAAAAACCCAAGACCTGGCTCTCTTGAAAGCTTGGCACATCCTGCTAGAGGCTGTGTGTTGTCCCTAATGGTTAGGGCTCCGCTCCCAAAGGTGATTTTGTACACGGTCTATTTACTTTTCTCTCTATCAGACTGTCCTCCATAAAAAGACGACTCCATGAGGTCAGGGACTGTTCTGCTTAATGTTCCCAATGACCTGGACCCTAGAAAGAAGGACCAGGGCCCTGACTTTCTTGGGGAGGTGGCGGGGAGGCCTTCTGAGGTCAGCACAGGCTGGCAATTTCTCTACTACTTCTTCTTTTTTTTTTTTTTTAGTGAGGCAATGGGGATTAAGTGACTTGCCAGGGTCACACAGCTAGTAAGTGTCAAGTGTCTGAGGCCGGATTTGAACTCAGGTACTCCTGAATCCAGGGCTGGTGCTTTATCCACTGCTCCACCTAGCTGCCCCTCTCTACTTCTTCTAATCTTGGGATATGGCTTAGAGCAGAGGGTGGGGAGAGGGAGAGGGGGGCTTGCACCTAAATCTTGTGACTCATTCTCTCCATCCTGCAACTCGACTCATACAGCAAGTGCCTAATGCTGGCTGAACTGAGTTTGACTATGTAAAGTGCAGGGTTCTGACAATGGATTTTACAACCTCTTTGAAATCATTCAGATGGTACACACTGTATCCCCAGTTTCTCCTGGCTATTTCTAGTTAATACCTAGCTGTTTGCATGCTGCTTCCCTGGCAAAGAGTGTGAGCTTCGGAGAGGACAGTTTTTTGCCTTTCTTTGCATCTTCAGCATATTGTCTGGCACATATTTGGCGATTAATAAATGCTTGTGGATTCACTGACCTCCTTGGAAGGAGGAGTTCCTAAAAAGAAAACATGTGAGCCACTTTCCCTTTCCTTGTGGCCAAGGAATTCTTAGCTTATTGGCCCAGACGGCCAAGCTGGTCTTGTTATGTGGAGTACAAAAAGGTGTGACCCTAAGGGTAGTGGTGGGTAGGGCTGATCTAGGCCTCATAGAGAAGTGAGCTTTTCCCTGGGTACAGAGATGGTATTCTTTGAGGTGGGGAGAATAGTGGGGTCACTGGTCATTCCCTGCCTCCTCATTCCTCCCCCAGCAGGACCTGAGGAGGTCCAAGGAGCAGTGTGGCCTCAGGAGGGGGTGCTCATTAAATCAGGACCACAAAGCCATGGCTTCCCTCTCTGTTTCACCCTCTTGTCTCTCCCCTCTTTCTCTCTCCCTCCCATCTCTCTTCTTTCTTTCTCTCTCTCCTTCCTTCCCCCTCTCTCCTTCCCTCCCATTTCTCTCTTCCTCTCTCCCCCTCCCCTTTCTTTTCTTTCTCTCCTTCCCCCTCTCTCCTTCTCCTTCATCAGGAGCAGCCATCAGATGGAGCAGTAGCCAGGAGGCTGGCCCCGGAAAGGGGAGGGACTGGCTTGACAACCTGTCACCAGGACTGTGGGCCCAGTCGGGGCCCAGGATGTCCCCCTCCCAGCTTCCACCTGCCGTTTTAAACAGAGCCAAGACGCAGGCTGGCTCCCAGGGAGGGGACCCCGTGGGGGCCTGCCTGCCCTGTGGCCAGGTAGCCAGGCTCCTGGGTCCGAGGCGGCTGCAGGAGCGGCCCAGGTAGGAAGGAGACAGTGAAGGAGTCAGCCTCGATGGTTTACAACCCTCGATTATGAAAATGTTGGCTAAAGTGAGCCGTAAGCCCTGTCATTACATGTGTATAAACCAATTCTCGGTGGTGTTATTCCTGGGCTAAATGCTCTGACTACATAAATCTTGAATTAATGAGGACTTTATAGTTCCTGAAAATGAACGGTAATTGCTTATCTGTTAATGCTGGAGTTGCTATTAAAAGGAAGTATATATTTTCAGTAACAATGTTTATAGTGCATGGACAGCATATCACAGTAACTGCCAGGGACTAGAATGGGAAGCTCAGATCTCTCTCCTGCTCTCACAGAGCATGGCTCCCCTTGCTTCTGGCCTTGAATTCCTAGGCCTGCAAGCATCCAGAAAGGGGGTGGGGAGGAAGGGTGCACTGAAGGGGGAGGGGGGAACAGGCACTGATTCAACAAACATTTGTTAAATGCATGTTCGTGATGGGGGATGGGGAGGGGGCAGGACACGAGATGGGATGGATGCAGGATACTACTGTCAGTCTAAGAAGCGAAATTCCCTCTATCACTGCAGGCAGCCCCCTTTTCTGCAGTGTAGCCTCTTAGAGGCTTGCCTGGCCACTCAGAGGTCAAAGGGTTTGCGTGGTGGGGTCACAGAGGCAAGACCTGAACGCAGGTCTCCCTGCCTTTAAGGTCAGCTCCATCTGCTTTAACACCCTGCCTCTCAGGTGCTAAGAAAGCAAAGGCCAAATAACCCTCCCCCACCTCAAAGAACATCTAGTATAGTAGAAATGGGGAGGGGTAGTGGCAGTTATGGGATGCAAGATCTGAACAGATGTATCCATCTATGGTTACTGGAGGGAAGGAGAGTAATTAAGGGGTTAAGGCTTCTGGGTCTAGAGTTAGGAAGATGTGGATTTGAATTCTGCTTTGGCCACTAGCTTTGTGACCCTTAAGCTGTCTGGGTTGTTGGGAGGCTCAAGAGAGGACATGGATACAAAGCACTCCAAAAACGTGGAAATGCTGTTGCAATGTGGACTATTATCATTGTTGTTGTTCTATGTAATTACAAGGTATTTGTATTTTATGTGCCATTACAAGTATTTGGGGAGGGCAGCACTAACAAGTAGGAGAGATCAGGAAAGCTGGTGACAGCTGAGCTAAGCCTTGAAGGAAGCAAGCATTTATTAAGCACCTACTGTGTGCCCGAAGCTCTGCTCAGTGCTTTATAAAGAATTTCTCATTCAAAAATACAAGCTAGCATTTGCACATGCCTATTATGTGCTAGGTATAGTGCCAAGTGATTTACAAATTGCCCACTTAATAATACTAGCTCCCAATGATATGGTGCAGCTAGGCAGCACAGCGGATAGAGCAACCCAGTCTGGGAAGACCTGAGTTCAAATCTGACCTTGGACACTTCCTAACTGTGTGACCCTGGACAAGTCACCTAACCCTGTTTGCCTCAGTTTCCTCATCTGTAAAATAAGCTAGAGAAGGAAATGACAAACCACTCTAGTGTCTTTGCCAAGAAAACCCCAAATGGAGTCAGACAGTACTGAAAGGACTCTATATCAAATAAAGGAAGCCAAATGGAGTCATGAAGATTCAGACACAACTGAAATGATTGAACAACAAGAGCATTTATATGGTGCCTACTATGTGCCGGAAACTGTGCTAAGTGCTTTATATACCATCTCATCTGATTCTCAAAACAACACTGGGAAGGGGGTACTGTTATTAATCCTTATTTTACAGATAAGAAAACAGAAGTAAAGTGACTTGTCCAGGGTCACTCAGCTAGGAAGTGTCTGAGGTCAGATCTGAATTTAGGTCTTCCCGACTCTGGGCCCAGAGCTTTATCCATTGCTAAGGCCTGTGGCTAATAGTAATAATCTCTCCTATCTGCTTCTTCAGAGCTTTCATTAGCCATGTGAAGTCAGAGAAAGAGAAAATCTTAGATCCTCAGAGTGGGAAGGATTATAAATCCGGAGCCGGAAGAGAAAGAAACAGCCTCCATGTGGCAGAGCCCACTGGCCCTGGGTGAATAAAAATGGAAGGACGCCAGGGCTTGAAGGGGTCACCTAGCGTGATACCCTCACTTTGGGGAGAATGTCAAAGAGTCTCTAGGGAGGAGAGGCAGCCCACTTAAGAGAGCCCAGCCCAGATTTGGGCTGGGACCAATCCAGCAAATAGGCCAGTAAGGAGCCCCAACCCTGGCCTTAGGCTGCTGGCTCAGGGGGATGAGGGGAAGGCTATTCTTCTCCTAGGCTGCGTGGCTGGGGCTGCTACCTCACAAAGTGGGTTCTGCTGAGATCAAATCCAAGGCCACAGTAAACCTCTCTGATTCCAGACTGGGAGCTTGCCTCTGCCTGGGGGGAGGGGAAGGGCTTAAAAAATGATTGACCCGGGGCAGCTAGGTGGCACAGTGGATAGAGCACCAGCCCTGGAGTCAGGAGGACCTGAGTTCAAATCCGGTCTCAGACACTTAACACTTACTAGCTGTGTGATCCTGGGCAAGTCACTTAACCCCAATGGCCTCACAAAAAAAAGATTGACCTCCACAGGTAGGATCAGTTCCTACCTCCACATGTGTGTCCTTAGTCATAGATACCCACTTGCACAGGATGACGGCAGTCAGACCCCCATGGCTGCACCAAGATTGCCACTCCTTACCAAGGTTGGCATGATGAGAAATAATAACAAGGGACATGGATATTTCACATTTTGTAAAGATTTTACATATCCTTATCTGACTCTTAATGTCTCTGGGAGGTGGGTGCTATGGATGTTATGAGCCCGGTTTTACAAATGAGGAAACTGAGGCTGAGAAAGGTTTGGTGACTGGAAGAGCTTGACCCAGGCAATTGCTGGGCTTGGAAGAGAGAGTTAGCTCAGCTCCCCGCCACCCCCCCCCCAGCCTTCTGCTTGAGGCCCTGGCAAAGCCAGAGTGTGCAGGTGTGTGTGGCTTGATCACCTCCCTACCCCCACTCCCCCATGGGGACTGCCGGCTCATTGCTGCTTCCTCATAAGGTAACCTCCGATTGTGCACTCGGAAAGCTAATCAATGTAGTTCAGATTTCAATTTCTCCACTACAAGGTGAAGTCAAACCCAATGTAGCAAACGTCAGTCTGGTGGGAACGCTGCTCGCCTGGGTAATTTAGAATGTCGTTAATGGCGCGCCTGCCCAATGCCGCCACACGTCACTTACAGCTTCATCCAGAGGGCTCGCCGGTGGTCTGCCTGGCGCCTGTCAGCGCCCACGGCCCTGCCCCCCCTCCCTGTGATGGATGCTTCTTCCCTCCCCTTCCCACTGAGGTGACAGGGCAGCTGGGTTTGGTTCAGCAAATGTTCTATGTCCTCTCTCTCCTCCTTTCTCAGTTTCTTTGCCATGAAGGTAAACCAAGTCACCACTGGCTTGTCCCCCTACCCCCATGCCCTCTGCGTCCTGGCCTCTGGCTTCCTGAGACCACACTAAATTAGGGTAGCCCCAGAACCTTCAAGAGTACTCTTAGCTCAAGCTCTGGTACACAGTGGTGCTTAATGAATGCTCAGGGACCTTCTGAACTATTGTGAAGGGAGGGAAGGGAAGACTTCCCCTCTGGGACAGGGTGGTCTCAAGGTTCCTTCTTGCTCCCTCATCAGAAAAGCCACCCAGCTATGGCTGCTCCATCCACCCACACACTGGCCCGTGGCTACAGTTACCCCACCACCACAGTCATACATCCAAAGACACACACGGTCCACCCTCCCACCTCCTGCCTTCTCTATGTGACCCTCTCTGTTTCATGGGGCATAAGACCAAGCTGTCACTGGGAGAACCCACTGTGCCAACATTCTCCAGGTTATCTATTCCCTGACAGAGAAGCCACGTCACCCCCTTCCCCACCCTGGTACCCTGGTGTGTTGCAAACATGTCCCGGTTATCCGTGGTGAAGGGATTTGGGGTGTGGGAGATGCATACACAGACAAGTGAGCCCAGAGAGTATGCCAAACCCTCCTGTTCCTTTCTTCTCAGATTCCCCTCCTTTAGGAGCTAATGTCAGGGTCCCAAAGGTTTGTAGGGCATCTTGCCCCCTCTCATTCTCATGCCTGATGAGTAACTGAGGACCTGGACAATCCAGCACCAAAGCCAACGACCCCTGTGAGCACAGAGGACCAATAACGCCCCTGGGCTGGACACCCCAGGGAGCCGTCCTTCGCTCCTGAGGAAGTGGCAGTAACCGTCTCTGGGCTCGGGACTGGGTCTGCTGTTTACTTTCATTCAACAGGGGTGTGGGGAAAGAACCCCAAATCTTACCTTATCATCAATATCGCTCTCGCTGTCACACTGTGGATGAGAAAAAGAGAGAAAACTTCATGTAAAAAAGAGCCTTTAAAATGAAACTCTTAAATCATTATTTAACACCCTCTCCCTGTCTCTGGTTAACACCTACTTCAAGGAACACAAAATACACACCTTGATCCTCCCAGCCCGACCTACCTACCGTTCCTGCCTGATTGCTAATGGAAATTTCATGTTCAGGGAGAAAAGCAAATTTGTCTCCTTTTGAAATCCCGGAACACGGGAGACAAGGGATGTGGTGGGGGTGGGGGGTGGCTGAGCAACGTGTTCTGAGACAGGGTTTAATCAGAGGTGGCATTGGCTGGGATTGCCCCTGGTATCACTGAGGGAACTGTCTGGGAATCAGCCTTTGTTATGGAATCATTGGGAATGCCACGTCACTGGGCAAATGTCTGGGCACTTTGTGGATGGAGGGAAGGGAAGACTACCAGAACTGCTCAGAAGAAGGAAGGAGAGATGGGTATAAGGAACGACCAATTCAAACGCACAAAGACCCTCGGGTCAGCTGGATATCAGCAAATGGTCACCCTCACTGAGTGCCTAGAAAGAGGCACCAATACTCCCTGGACAAAACCACATGGCTGCCGTCATCCAGCAGCTGCAGAGCCTGGATCTCTGGTCCCTGTGTCCCAGGTCTATTCTTTGCCTTAACTTCCTCTTCCAGGGCCCTTTCCCCTTCTGGGGCGGGGGGGAAGGCAGGGGGCTAAGCCTAGAGTTAGGCTTTTATATACACACACACAAACCCACTGAATAAAGACCTCATTAATTTTATTTATTTTTTTTTAGTGAGGCAATTGGGGTTAAGTGACTTGCCCAGGATCACACAGCTAGTAAGTGTCAAGTGTCTGAGATCATATTTGAACTCAGGTCCTCCTGACTTCAGGGCCAGTGCTCTATCCACCTAGCTGCTCCAACCTCATTCATTTTGGGGGTAGCAACCTCTCAGTGAGTAAACCCCACTTTAACCAAAGCAAAAGACGAAGTCTGCCAATGAGAGTCTCTGAGGAAGAATTTCTGGGCCTTTCCCAGTCACCCGGCCTAATCTGTTTCAGAGCTAAGACTTGAACCCATCAGGCTGCCTGTTTGACCTGTAGCTTTGAGCACAGTTGTCCTTCTTCCTGAAAACCTCTAAGTGGCTGTGAGGGTCTGCGATGGTAGCAGAGGACCAGACACCACAGGGTCTCCAGGCTCCTTTTGTAGACAGGTTCCCCCCCTCTACTTCTCAAGAAAATACCAGCCCCCTGAGGGAAAGGGTTGTTTCATGTTTGATCTGTATCTACTCTGAAACCCTCCAGCAAATCCCATTTATCATCAGCATCTTTTCCAATGATACAGATCACAGGGCCCCACTCCTCCTGGCTGCTCACCTTCAGGGCATGTGGAATGAATGACTTATTGAGATCCTCCAGGGAATAGTCCCCAGGGCCTCACATTTCTCTCTGGGCCCTGGAGGCCCATGTTTGAGAGGCCAGGCCCTGTGGACTCAGGGGAGGAGGGTTGTGGGCATAGGGTCAAGTGTCGGAGAATCCAACCACAAGCATGTGTCCACGGCTTACAGGTCATAGCCCAGAGGGCTGCTCTTCTGAAATCTTGGAGTGAGAAGATAAACCAAACCCAGTGCATTTAGTACAACCCATATCTGACTGAGAATCACCTTTGTTTAAAGACCTCTCATGGGGGGGGAAGCTGCTATGTAACAAGACAGTCCTGCCACCTGGCCTAAGTGGCCTGTCCAGCATCCTTCCACTGCTCCCAGTTCTGCCCCTGGGGCCACACAGACTGAAACTCATCCCTCCTCCCATGACACTGGCTTAGAACTTTGGCTAGCCCTCCTTCCTGGCTCCCTTACAACACCCTAAGAACAAATGAGCTTTACAAAGGTTTTGTCCTGTCCTTTCAATCAATCAACCAGTAAATAGTTGTTACGTGTTTACTGTGTGCCAGGCATTATGATAAATGATAGGGCTACCAAAAGGGGCCAAAACACAATCCCTGACCTTAAGGAGATCACATTCTAACGGGGGGAAGACACAAGTCAGTTTATCAATAAACATTTATTAAGCATCTGTTCTGTGTCAGGCACTGTGAGAAGTGTCAGGGGACACTTTTGGACCTTTGTCCAAAGTGAAGGTGAATGAATGGGTGATTACAAGATATATGTGTGTCTATGTGTGTGTGCATACAAAGACAAGGGCAACATAAATGCTGCCCTCCAAGACCTTACACTCTAAGAATATGGGGTGGACAATTAAATGCCGAAGTTGGCTACTGAATTCAGTTGCTCAGGGGGCAGGAAGAAGGAGGGAGCTGAGAAGGCTGGATAGACACGGGAAGATGAAGGAGGATGAGGAAGAATCGGGGTTTTCAGAGGTACAGTTTCTTTTCTTTTTTTTTTTTTAATGGGGCAATGGGGTTAAGTGACTTGCCCAGGGTCACACAGCCAGTTAAGTGTCAAGTGTCTGAGGCCGGATTTGAACTCAGGAACTCCTGAATCCAGGGCCGGTGCTTTATCCACTGCGCCACCTAGCCGCCCCCAGAGGTACAGTTTTAAGAAGTAAAAAGCTTGGCTAATAAAAGTGTGGCAACCTATTCCTAGTACCCAATACTTCATCTCCCTCCTTGTGTATGTGCGTATAACAGGCACATCACAAATATCCAGTTGAGTTGAATCGAGACTGGTAAAATTTTGTTCCAAATGGCTGATGGTTTGTGAAATGGGAGTGGGAAGTATTAAGCTATGGGGGGATGGCCAAGAGGGAAATGGAGAGAAAAAGGCAAGGCCTAAATGACTGGTTTGTCCTCCTGTCTTTGGGTGTCAGATGGTGGTGACAAAATAAAACTTAGACCCCCTGTTTTACAGATTCAGGCCCAGCAAGCAAGCTGTGCCCTGAGCCTGGCAGGACAACAATCCTTTGCGATCTCCCTCTGGATGATCTCACTCTCCGGGCTAGTCACACGATTCACCAGGTGTTCTCTGATCAATGACAAGCACTGGACAAACTCCTGCAATGAATCAAACTTGTCACGTGCTTGCTGCTCCCCCACTCTCAGGGCTACAGTTCACTGGACAGTCACTAGTGTAAGTATTGAGATCTCCCCACACTACCTCGGGCCCCCTCCCTAGGGGTGGGGTCCCGGCATATGTGTCTATAGCTCCATCTTGTTTGCAAGCCTTTTTCCTCACTCTGGGGTGGGGGTCACAAAGGAATGTTAAAACCAACTCAGTGGTTAGAAAACCAGGGAGGAAATGGAAAGAAAGACGGAGTTAGGGTAAGGGTAGGGAGGCAGATAAAGAGAGACAGAGACATTCAGAGAATGGGTGAATCTGGGCAGATGAAGCAAGCTCAGGCAAAGCCGGGCTAGGCAGGCAGCAAGAGGCAGACTAGGCCCTGTTTTCTCCTCTGTAAAGCAGAGATTGCAGGGGGGCGGGAGAGGCTGGGGGAGGGGGCTCCCTCTCCTTCTCTGCTCAGAGCTCGAGGCCTCTGTCACAGATGCTAACTGACATCAAACACCCTCAATAATTCAGAGAACACTGTACTAGGAAGGAGCTGAACACGGCTTGATTATTTGGTGAGTGAAACACGGAATATTAGTCAGAGCTGAGCCCGTTAGAGCGTGCCGGGAAAAAGGGGGGGGGGTTAGAAGTGAGGAGGGGGAGATGAGATGTGAAGCTCAAATGCCTTTTGAAAATGTCACAGACTGTAAAATCACAACCACCCCCAAACTTAATGTATTTGATCATGCGTGTGCTTGTAGTCATATGTGTGGGTGTGTGTAGTGGGTCCAGGAAGGCCTATCTACACAAGGGAGAGTGGTCTACATGTATGCATATATAAGCATTTGCTTCATTTCAATTAAACAAAGGTTTATTACACACCTACTACGTGACAGGCACATGTTGAGCCTCTAGGGCTAAAGATGAAAAGATTTATATGTGCACACACGTGGATGGGCCAGCCTGAACTGGCATCTACATATATACATGTGCATGTGATTACTATAGGTTCTGAAACAGGGCACTCCATAGGCTCTGAGTCTGTCATCCTGAAGTTCACGTTTTTAGAAAAGAGGGGGAGACCCGTCGTGGGTGACACTGCTACTTGGGACTGCATTCCTTGTTGATGACGCTGGAAGGGACTCCCCCACCTTCACCTGCCCCCTTTGAAAATTCCTGGCTTTTCACAAGATATAGCTCAAGCACCACTTGTTACAGGAGGCTCACACCAACTCAACTTACCCTGCCCCTCCTCCCCACCGGTGCTCTGCCGCCTGCCCTCCTCACCACCTTGTATTTATACTGTATGGAGTTAAAAAATCTACTTCTATGTACACATGCGGTCTCCTTTGAAGAAATGTAAGGTTCTTGAGGGTAGGGACTGTCTCAATTATGTCTCTGTGGCCCTGGCCCCCTAGCCCCATGCCGGGTAGAGAGTAGTGGTTTAGTAAATGCTTATTTGATTGAAAGAATGTAAATTAAGGGGGCAACTAGGCGGCGCAGTGGCTAGAGCACCGGCCCTGGAGTCAGGAGGACCTGAGTTCAAATCCGGCCTCAGACACTTAAACACTTACTAGCTGTGTGACCCTGGGCAAGTCACTTAACCCCAATTGCCTCGCAAAAAAACAAAAACAAAAAACAAAAAAAATAACAAAAAAGAATATAAGTAAGCCCCCTGAAGGCAAGGAGGATTTCATTGGTGATGACGGGTAGTATGAGTACCTAGCAGAGTACCAGGCTTGTAGAATGTGTAGACTGGTTGCATTTTTTAGTGCCAGGCTGTTAGTTCTTATTAACAGATGAATGGCCTAAACATTATATCGAGACCTAGCCCTGTCTCCACCTGGGGGGTATGAAAAGAAACGGACAAAAGTGACCTCCAGGGCAGGGCCAGGGTGGAGGTAGGGAAAAGTGGCTGGGGTGAGAATACACCCTGACCAAGGAGGAAGCACCTGCACCGGGGAAATCATGGTTCCAATAGGTGTGGAAGAGTCTATGGTTAAAGTGATGGGGTGACCTCAAGAAACCAAGTCACACACGCATATGCCCAGGCACACGCAGACAGCACCCCCATCACAGAATTATCAGGTCATATATCCAGAGCAGGAAGAAATCTCAGAAGAGATCCAGTCCAGTGTGCCCCTACACATTTTATAGAGGAGGGAACGAAGGGGCACACAGATGAAGTGACTGGCCCAAGGTCACAAAGATAATAACCATCAGAATTTAACGATATCTTCCTTAGTGCCCATTTCTGAATGCACTAAGCTATGTGGGGGATACCGGGCATAAGCACCTAGTCTTCCAACAATCCAATAAAGCTTCTTAGCTGGGCTGGGCTATGAAAAGTGGGTTCAAATAATGTAATAAGATCAACGCTGGATTTGGTATCAAGACCTAGGTTTCAGGGGCAGCTAAGTGGCGTGGTGGATAAAGCACTGGCCCTGCATTCAGGAGGACCCGAGTTCAAATCTAGCCTCAGACATTTGACACTTACTAGCTGTGTGACCCTGAGCAAGTCACTCAACCCTCACTGTCCTGCCAAAAAAAAAAAAAAAAAAGGGTGGTAGTGGTGGAAAGACCTAGGTTCCAATTTGGACCTTGGCTCTCCTTATGTTGTAACTTTGAGAAATCTTCCCCACTATGGGCCTCTGTTTTGCCATGGTTCATAAAATGATGGTTGATTGACTCAGTGACCTTAGAGGTCCCTCCCAGCTCAAGGAGCACAATCTCCTGACAATGGACTCGGCCAAGCTTTTGTTTCTGGGTTTAGAAGAGGAACTAAGCAAAGAACAGGCTACTCTTGAGATCACGGCCACTTTTTCCTTAAAAGAAAAAAAAAATCTCTTCCTAGCAACTGCAATTATGATACTTTCATGTCAAATGAATTATATTACTGAGAATAAATCTCCGTGAGATGCACATGAGGGTTCTCTGGCTCCAGTCAGACTTATGCATTACTGGTTTTATATGTTGTACTCTATGTGATTAATATCGGTAATCAAATTATATTGCCTTCCAGCGCGCTCTCACATTCAAGGCTATAATGTTTTCAATGACAAAGTTCATAGAGTTGTATAAAAACGTACCTCACGCTGTACCATCCCTTTATTGCTGCCGTAAAACACCATTTCCAATTTAGTGATCAGTGATATAGGAGACAGGCCTTGATTGGCAGGGGAGAGGGTCCCTGGCCCATGGGCCCACTGGGTTCAAGGGAAGTATACCAGTGGGATCCACCCTTGGCTAGATACTTTTTGCTCAAGGGATCCCTCACAATCCTGTTTTAGCAATTGGTGAATGGTATACAGTGGGTGTTTAATAAATGCTTATTAAATTCAATCCTATCCAGATCAGATGAGACCTGGCCAGGGGCCCAATTTGTGGTGCAAAGGAGACAGTGCTGAACTTGGAGAGAGAAAGTAGGAGTCAGCATCTGAGTCTGAACCCCAGGTCTGCCACTCACCCCCATGTGGGTGTTTATTGTTTTCTTACCTGAAAATGAGGAATTTGGATTTGTTGATCTAAGAGCCCTCCCAACCCTGACATTCTGTGTCCTAAGGGTTCTCCCAGCTCTGATATTCTGTGTTCTAAGGGCTTCCCAGCTCTGACATTCTGTGCCCTAAGGGCCCTCCTAGCTCTGACATTCTCTTTTCTTTCTTTTTTTTTTTAATTTTTTTTTTTTTTTAGTGAGGCAATTGGGATTAAGTGACTTCCCCAGGGTCACACAGCTAGTAAGTGTTAAGTATCTGAGGCCGGACTTGAACTCAGGTACTCCCGACTCCAAGGCCAGTGCTCTATCCACTGTGCCACCTAGCTGCCCCGGACATCCTCTTTTCTAAAGGCTCTCCTAGCTCTAACATTCTGTGTTCTAAGGGCCCTCCCAGCTCTGACCTTCTACATTCTCAAATCTCTCCCAGTTCTATATCTGCAGAAATAAGGGCAGAGATGGCAAGGAGCTCATGTCTACAAGGACTCACCGGAGATCGTGGGATAAGTTAGTTACAGATGACAGAAACCCAGAGTGTGGTGTCATCTCGGAAGAAGGAAGGGATGAGCCACGAATTGGGAGCAATACAAGGAGGCTAACCAGTTGTTGAGGATGCCAACTGATTCCAGAAGAAATTTCTACCCATTCCACTGAGTTTTCTGCCCTCTGGGGTGAAGAATCAACCAAACGCCTTTCCCTACAACGGCCCTTCTGGTATAAGAAGACGGCTACGAGGTCACCCCCAAGCCTGCTATTCCTCAAAGTAAACGTCCCTAAGGTCCTTGTATGGCTGGGTCTCAAGTTCATTCACCATCTTGGTTGATGTTCTCCAGTCTGTCAGAGCCCTTGGAATGTGGTACCTAGAATATTCGAAACATAATCTAACCAAGGCCAAGTATAGAGGGGACTCTCACATCTCTCTTAGTGCCACCTGGGAAAGCAGAAATTTTGGCTGCCATGTCACACTCTAGCCACATTTGCGGTTCACTAAAATTCCAGTATCTTTGTTTAAAAAAAAAAAAAAAAGGTATTGGGTATACCTAATGTAGGCAGCTAGATGGTTCAATGGAGGGAGGGCTGGGCCTGCAATCAGGAAGAGCTGGGTTCAAATATGGCCTCAGACACTTACTAGCTGTGTGGCCCTGGGCAAGTCACTGAACCTCTGTCTGTCTTAATCTACCAGAGAAGGAAATGGCAAAGCACTCTAGTATCTCTGCCAAGAAAACCTCATGGACAGTGCTGGTCAACTATGGTCCATGGGGTCATGAAGAGTTGGACACAATTGAATGACTGAACAGTAACTACATCTTCCCTCTCTTACAACTTGTTATAATGATTTTCCTGAACCTTTACTTTCTTTCTGATAAATTTCAGCTTACCAGCTTTGGCTCAACATTCCAGCCTGTTAAGATATTTTTTTTCCCCATCACCCACTGAATAGCCCTATCCCTCCCAGCTTCATGTCAACAATAAATTTGATGGATAGACCATTTATCCTTCCATCTAAGCCACTGATACAAATGCCTGAGGGCAAGCATCTCAGGGCAGATCTGTGGGGGTACTTGACCCACGACTTCCCTTCAGGTTGACATTCAACCATTAATGATTACCTCTCAAGTCTGCTTATCGTAGCTGTTGTGAATTCCCCCACTTCAGAAATGCCTCCATCCTATCTCCTTGTTTGTGAAATGGAGTAATGAGAAACCTGGGTGACTGGGAGGATCAGGCCAAAATCCTAAGCCAATGAATGCGGAATACTAAAGAGAAGGCCTGCTCCTTGGGACAGAAGTTCCTTGGAAACCAATCTCGTTTCCAGAGTGACTGGTAGTCAGCTTACCCCAAAGTTCGCTGAGCAGTGCTTTGGGGGACATAGAGACAGTAGACCAACTGCCTCTCTAAGGAGGAGATTTCATAAGGAGTCACTTGTATGTGTTTCTCCTTAATCAATAAAATCTACCGATCAACAAGTACAAACCATGTACTGGGCAGTTGAAAAAGAAATCAAAGAATCCCTGTCAAGGAGTTTACATTGTATCAAGGGAGAAGCCATGCATATTTCTAGGTAAAATCAAATTACAGGCAAAATAAATTCTAAGTTATTTTTTTGGGTGAAGTACTAGTAGTGAGGGAAGGGTGAGATGAGAATTGGTCCCAGAGAGGGGGGTGTTTGAAGAAAAGAAAAGGATCTAAGAGACTGAGGGAAGGAGGGAAAGCACTGTGGACAATCAGGACAACCTCATGGAGACGGGAGATGGGACGTTACCCATGTGAAGCAGCAAGAAGTCCTGTTGGAGCATGGGAAGGGAACAAGTGCGAGACCAACTCCTGGGCCTCAAGCTAATGTCTACTTTGAGGAAAGTCAACTGGATGAACTGCAGTAATCTTCCCTGGACAGAAGAGATAATTAAGTGGAACCGTCCAGTCCTACGGCAGAGCACAGGGGAGAGAATATGAGAATGAGTCAGGCAGGCCCATTCTCGTAGACTTGGTGGCCTGGGTTACTCTAGGCAAGGCATTTAACCACTGGAGAAGGAAATGGCAAACCACTCCAGTATCTTTGCCAAGAAAACCCAATGGATGGTGTTGGTGTAAAGAAGAGCCAGGCACGACTGAACAACAAAACATCTTCCCCTGCTGTATACCTGTTTCCTCATTCCTCATTCCCTGCCTCAGTTTCCTCATTTGTAAACAAAGGAGATACAGCAGATGCCCTCTTTCAGCTCTCCCTCTGTATAACTCTGTTTAAAATGCTCTGCAGGGGGCAGCTAGGTGGTGCAGTGGATAAAGCACCGGCCCTGGATTCAGGAGGACCTGAGTTCAAATCTGGCCTCAGACACTTACTAGATGTGTGACCCTGGGCAAGTCACTTAACCCCCATTGCCCTGCAAAAAAAAAACCAAAACCAAACCCAAAAAACCCAAAACAAAACAAACAAAAAATGCTCTGCAAATCTTGGAGAGCTACAGAAAGGTCAGCAATTTTAAAAATCACTATTATTGCGTTCTTATCTTTTTCAATGAAGTAAGGACAGGTTGCCCTCCTATTATTCTTTTAAATTTCACATTCGACGAACTACTGCAAGGGCCAACAAAATTCCTGCTTTTTTGTAGGATGGTTAAAGCACTGAGGTGAAGTTCACTGGTGATGGGCTCACTGGCTACCTCCTAGGGACAGCCGCTGCCACTGTAGCAGTAGCAGCAGCAGTAGCAGACAGGAACATGAGGATGATGTACACACCAGCCTGTGGGCCCATCCTTCTGATCTCTGCTAGGTCTCTGCTTCTGAAAAGCTTGTTGGTCCAGGCACCTCAGAGATTGTGTGTCACTAGGCTGGGAAAATATATTAAGCATGCCACTTGCTCGTTTCTATGGATTAATGTCGTGGCCAAGAGATTGTAGGAAATGGTCTGGTCTTTGAGAATGCTCTGGCTGGAGGACACACTGCTGATGGAGTTGTCAGGAATGTTGGAAAGTCTGTATTTGTATCATTGAGAGATCTGTTGTTTACCCACTAAAGACAGTGCATTTGTGATGTGGAATTCTAGCCTGCAAGGAATGTCTTATTAGTTATTTGGGAGGTGCTTAATTTTTAAACCAGCAGTAAAGTCTGGTAACTTGCTTCTGTTTCCTTGCCTAATAATAATAATAATAATAATAATGATAATAATAACAATAATGATAATGGTAATAACAACAATAATAATAAACAAGGACAACAACAATAATGATTTATCTTGTAATGGCAACGAAGACGACAACAACAAGGCAGCTAGGTGGGGCAGTGGATAGAGTACCATGCCTCAAGTCAGGAAGACTCATCTTCTTGAGTTCAAATTTGACCTCAGACACTTACTAGTTGTGTGACCCTGGGCAAGTCAGTTTACCTTGTTTGCCTCAGTTTTCTCACTTGCAAAATGAGCTGGAGAAAGAACCACTCCAGTATCTTTTTGGGGGGGGGGCAGGGCAATGAGGGTTAAGTGACTTGCCCAGGGTCACACAGCTAGTAAGTGTCAAGTATCTGAGGCTGGATTTGAGCCTCAGGTCCTCCTGAATCCTGGGCTGGTGCTTTATCCACTGTGCCACCAAGCTGCCCCAAAACAATCATTTATTTCTTTATTAAGCACCTACTATGTGCCAGGCACCGGCCTCATCAAATATGATCTCATTTGATACGGGCAACAAACCTGGCAGATAGGTGTTATTATTATTGCTACTTTACAAATGAGGAAAATGAGGCAAATAATGGTTAAGGTGACTTGCCCAGGGCCAACAGGGCTAATCAAGTGCCTGAGTTGGGTTTTGAACTCAGGCCTTCCTGATTCCAGTTCTACTGGCTAGGTCCCCTAGCTGCCTCATGGGTGAGATTCTGAGAGGCAGAGGCTGCGGCCTGGGCACGGGCAACAGAAGAAGGCTGCATGCCCCCAGATTGGCCTAAGCCTGGGAGGATGTGCCCACTGCACTGGGGGTGGGGTGGAACACATGTCAGTGCTTTGCTCTCCCCCCATCTGCTGAGAGGGCTCAAGACAGAAATAGAGCACCTCCCAGCAGAGCCACGGAAGGCACCACCAATCCGGATGCTTCCCGCTTAATTAACGCGGCAGAACCCTCGAGGTGGAAAGTGCAATCCCCATTAAGCTGTCATTTTTAGTGGTGGGTGATCTGGCCTCAGAGAAGTGCAGAATGACTCGCAATGGGACAGGTGCCCATCAATGCCAGCACGACCACCTCCACCCCTTTGTGGGACGTGGGCATGGTGCACGGCACAGAATCCATCTCCGAAGGCTACTTCCCTAGCCTGGGAGGGAAAGGAAGGAAGGAAGGAAGGAAGGAAGGAAGGAAGGAAGGAAGGAAGGAAGGAAGGAAGGAAGGAAGGAAGGAAGGAAGGCCCCAAGCACCAGCCCCATCAGGGCAGAGACGGGGCTGCCATGCTCTGCCACGAAAGGGGGCTCACGCTCCTGCCGAGGCCATGATGCTTTACTGCTACCCCGGGGCCGGTGGGGCCAGAGGCTCTTCGTTAGCAAAGCCCCTCCCTTGAACCCCTCACCCAAGAATCCCCAGCCTGCTTAGAAAACCGTCTAATTAGAGAGGGTTCTAATTAGTGCCGGAAGGAGACAAAGGCCTTCTCTCATCTAGGAAGCAGGGGCCTCCTTCTCCTGTCCTGCCGGGGGACCAGGACAAGCACGTCGGCAAAATTTGGCAAGACACCCCCCCCCCAAACCCCTCAACCCTCTGACAAATCTCCCTGGATTGTTTCTTAAACCAATGTGGCAGCGTCGGCAGGAAGACGCATTTAGTGGAAAATATTTAGGAAGAAATATTTCGCCCTGTAGCTGGCTCCTTGGGGAGGTCTGATTTATCTGACATCAAAGACCACGCGTGTGCCAGGGCTGTGTTTTCCGTCAGTGCGAGCGTGTAGAGGACGGGGCTCATGGATCCCTATAATTAACAAAAACAGCCCATCATTGTCAGCCTGAGCAGGCAGGGTCATAAATGAATACGTTATTAAGTCCTGCTGAATTAATGTTTAACTGCAATAGTCGGAATTGAATGAGGCAATTAATCAGAGTAAGAGGTGGGGGAGAAAAAACCCCCCTCACATCTGTCTCGCTGCTAGCGAGACGACCTTCAGAATAGCAGGGGTTGGGGAGGGGGGGGCGCTCCCTCTGGTCTGAGCCCCACCCCTGAGGCTTGCTGAAGGGGAGTGGGTGACACAGATGCCTTCTGGGTGACTGGGGGAGTGCAAGGCAGAACTGGGCATGGAAACCCTCTGCTGGTGGGGTGGGGGTACAGGGGTGGAGAAAGATCCTTGCTGCAGAGGTAGATGGAAACTGCAATGTATTCGGGCAGATCCCTGTAGGAGGGGGTATGGACCCTGGCCGTGTAAGGGGAAAGGATCCAGCCCCTGACCCCCAATAATTGGGGAAATGACAGATCCCTTCACGAAAGGCCACATTATGGAGGGAAATAGCATGTAGGGGGAACATAGATCCCTCCCATTATGTATGTGTGAAGGATGTCCTGGGGAGCATCAGGCACTCCCTGTATACATTGGGACAGACACCTGCTGGGGTGGCATGGATCTTAATTATCTGAGGGTCCAGGAATGGGGGTTTACTGGAGGAAGGTGAGGCATACAGAGGGATACCTCTCTTATGGAAGGGGCATAAACCCCTACTGTGTATAGGGGGGCGCAACTCCCTGCTGGGGATGGGGAGGGGGGAGTAAAGGTTCTTCTTGTTGAAAGCAAAAGGCCCCTGGGAGATACAGATCTCCATGGTGAACTGAGGAGATACCATGCTGTTTCGGGATGGGGGTGGCATAAATCTACATCATGTGTGGAGATAGAGACATGACGTACTGGGAGACGGACAGGATCTTGGGGGGGTACAGAAGCACCACTGCGGGGATGTTCAGGGAGAGAGTCCTGTCAGAGTAGGGCTGGAGATGCCCACTGTGGAAGGGAACAAGACCTGGGCATCTAGACCTTCATTTCCTATTGGGGCAGCAGGGAGATCCTTTCAGAATAAAGACAGATCCCTCTTAGAAAGGTGAGGGATTATGGGGCCCCCTGCTCCTTCCCATTAGCAACAGCTCTTTCTAAAGAGGCAGCTGGTGGTACAGAAGGGACAGCACTGGGCCTGGAGTCAGAAAGACCTGAATTCAAATCCAGCCTCAGATACGTGCTAGCTGTATGACCCTGGGTAAGTCATTTCCTCAGCGATAAAATTGGGGTGATAATAGCACCCACCTCCTGAGGATGTTGTGAAGATCGAATGAGATAATAATTATAAAGTGTTTAGCCCAGCAACTGGTGCATAGTAGGTGCTATATGAATGCTTATTCTCCTTTCTTTGTCTCCTTCCTGGGCACTGTGTCTGCAGGGGGAAGGGAACTGATGCCCTGACTTAAGAGGACAAGATTCCTTCCCATAGTCTGACTCCAACTCTGATCTGGGCAGGTTCCTGTTACAGGTTTTCACCTTCATATACGTTGTCCATCTCGTCTGCGTATTTAGATAACGGCATGTTGAATGTAAACTCTCCGGGGGCAGTCTTTGGGAGACAGAGGGGCTTTCTTTGAATCCCCAGAAAGAAAGCCCAAAGAAAGTGCTTGTTTTGTTGTCTGATCTGCCTGCACTCCTCTCCCTCTCCACCCCAGATTCTGCCCTTACTCCCAGCTTCCCAACTTCCTGGAAAGCTCCCCCACGTGGTCCTGCCCTCACTGGAGTATCTCAGTAAAGACGCTCAAATTGTGTCTAAGCTCCATATAGGAAGTGTGTTAGGGCTGACCCTAATCTCCTGGCCTTGATGCAGCTTGGGATGGTGGCTGGGGTGGTGAACACTGGTCTCTTCCTCTTCCTGCTGCTGTGAAGAAGGAAGAGATGCAGGCAGAGGGGACACTAAATTTTGAGTCCCAGTAACCTGGGACTCAACTCTGCTATTCATTACCTGTGTGACTCTGGCCAAGTCTCTTAACCTCTCTGGGCCCCTCAAAGACAGTTTATATGACGAGATGCTTTTCAGAGCCCTTGGATTGAAATCTCTGACTTTACTGACTCCTTGAGGAAGGCCTTCTCACCTGCCTTCCCTACCAAAGCCAGCCCAGAGCATACCCCAACACTACCGTAGAGAGGCCAGGCCAGGAGGTTTGTGGGGGAAAAGACAGAGATAGGGGAGGGAGAATGAAAGGAATTTACCAATACCCAAGTGCCCAGATTCAAACACAACAAAACAACCCGTGATGAAGTCCCAATAAATACAAGCCTCATCCTCCTTTCCTTTTTACAGGGTAAGTGTTAATTACTCAGCTTTAGCGGCAATGGTCAGCCAGGGATTTTTCAAACAAAGACATGAAAAATTCATGAGCAGGGAAAAGCTTCCCTTTGGGATTCAGTTTCCCAGTACAATATTTCAGCTCTCCTGCCCCTGGGAGGTGACAAAGCTCAGGGCCCAAGAAGGGGCAGGGGTGGAAACAGAGGCACTGGAGCCCGTGTCTAGATTCCTGGCTTTCAGAGACAGAGGCTGCTCCAAGAGACCCTTCACTAGGACTCCTGGGGGCACTGTGGAATGAATGCCCCACTGAGGTGACACTCCTTGGTCAAGTCATAGCCTCTTTAGGCCCTCCCAGCTCCTGTTGTAAGGGTGTTTTGAGGGTCATTGCCCAGAAGGCAAAGAAAACTGCAAAAGAATGTCTGGGCCATAGCTGAAGAAGCCTATGAGCCATGGGGAACATGTTTCTGAGGTCAAAGGGCAGGTGTCAAGGGAGACCCAACAGAAGACATGTTGGTGCCAGTAGTTGGAGTGAGTCATCAGTTCCTGTTGGGGAGAGGGGTAAAAGCCCCTGAGAACAAGTTCCCAGTCTCTTTTTCTCTCCCTACCCTACCACCATCTCTCTCCTACCTTGAGGTAACAAGCAGTCTCTAGAAGTAGATCTCATCAGATCAGAATCTACTGTTCAATGGTAGTGGCAACTAAAGCCCAGGATGGGGGTTCCATGAGCTAGGCCGAGATGATATCTGAATCACCAGATCACAGGACCACTGACCTAAGAGTTATAAGGGACCTCAGGAGCAGCAGAGTGTAATCCTTTCATTTTACAGGCAAAGATCTGGGGCTCAGCAATGACCTTCCGTGAACCAAGTCCTTTGATTCCAAATTCAGTGCTCTTTCCAGTAGATGTAGGCCACAGAAAGCTTACTCTTAGAGAACGTTTAGCATCTGCATAACACTTTATGGTTAGCAAAACGCTTCTCACATGCTATTTGATTTGATCCCGGAAAAGACGGATGTCAGCCCAGAGGACGGCACCAGTTCTTGCCCTGGGTAAACTCACAAGTTCAAGGGTCTGGCCAATGGCTTGGAGGGTGTTGGCAGGCCACGTGGATCTAGGGCACCTAAGAAAGTGTGGGACATTTTTAAGGGATCAGGTTTGGACTTTGGGAACAGCATCAGCCCTAAACTCAGAGGGTTGCCTCTCCTCCCAACCCCGACTTGTCTAAGTCCTATGGCTCAGACAGGAGGAGAACTCCTCAGCAAAGTTGTCAGGCCAAAATCTCTTTCCCTTTTAATGTGTTTGAGGAGTTCGATGCACAGATAAGCCCTGCAAGGAAGCTAGGAGAATGAAGGTCACCTCTAAGCTGGAGAATATCTGCTAAGGAAAGAAACTGGGTCTAGGCCTGATGGCAGAGGACAGAAGTGAGCAGATGGGGACTGGGATGCCTCTTTGGGGACCTCTAAAGCAGGCCCTCGGGGTTTCTGTAAACCCTGCATCTTAGCCCCAGTCAGCCGGGAGGGGCACACGGCAAGTCTGCAGGGTGCGCTAACAGAGCCACTCATTAAATGGGAGTAAAGGCCCCAGAATTTACAGTCTCTAAAAGGGGCCTTGGGGATCTACAGCATGAAGATGAGGTCTGAAGCAAGAAGGCTCAGGCCAGAAAACTGTGTGGGACTGGCACAGAGGCTTGGGGCCAGTCAGAAGTAAAGCAGGTTTCGTCTGCCACCCTAAAGCCGGACCCGGCCTGAGGGATCTCCACAAAGGCTCCTTGCTCTCTTGTCCAACCTCCCAGCAACTGTGTCCAGCAGAGACCAGAAGCCCTTGAGCTCCGTCGAGGCGTGCTCGGAAGCAGAGCCCAGGGACCAGGGGATGTGCCAGCCCAGGGCAGGGCAGCGCCAAAGCTAGGCCTCCAATTTCCATTTATACAGATGAGGATGCAAAAGTACAGAAAGTCCTGAGAAAGGAGTGCATGTCAGAAGTAACTGGCAGCATCAAAGATTCAGAGCTGGATGAGACCCTGAACTGCAGAGTGTGTAAGTAAGCCTGAATAACTGGGAGTGAGAGACACTCAGAGATCTATGGCCAGATAAGGGGGTGGGTCATTCTTCTTTTCTCCCTCACTCCCTTCTTTCCTTCCATTTCTTTCTCTCTTCCTTTCTCCTTTCTCTCCTCCCTCCCACTCATCTTTCTTTCCTTTCTCCTTTTTTCCTTTTCTTCTTTCCCTTTTTCTCTCTTCCTTTGTCCCTTTCCTTCCATCCCTCTCTTTTCTCCCTTTCTTCCTTCTTCCCTCCTCTCCTTCCTTCTATCATTTATTAAGCACCACAGAATCAATCAACAAGCATTTCTTAAATGCCTATGTGCCAGGCACTGTGCCCAAGTGCTTCTGGTGGTGATGGGCACAAAGAAAAAACAAACCCAGTTCCTACTCTGATGTTCTAGACTCAGAACTCAAAGGAACCTTAAAAGTCATCCAATTCAAACCCCTCATTTTAGAAACGAGGAAACAGAGGCAACATGAAGGGGGTGGCCCCATCTGTCCTCTCAGGACCACCTATAGCAACATCATCTTGGGGACCTGAACAATGTTGGAGTTTTACAAATTTCGCTCAGCTGGCCTGACCTTTGAGAGAAATATTGGGGGGGGGGAGAGGCTGGAGAAATGAGCTGGCGCCCTCCTTCCTGGGGAGAATCACGAGTCCTCTCTCCCAACTGCACTCTTGAGCGTGAATCAATTTTCCTTCAGTCGATAACTAGCTCAAAGGTTCTAACCTTCATTTGTGCTCCAAATACTCAATCGGGGATGGAGAGCACACACCAATTAAGCAATTCAGCTAAAATAAGGAGCCAGGAGCAGGCATCTCCTCTGCCGCTGGCCCCCAGGGGACACAGGGTTACTAGCTGGGGGAAAAGGTAATTTATGGAGCTTAATACCGGGCGAAATGTTCTCATGATAATAAGATTGTAAGATCGTTTTTATATCTGGAGTCGTGTTGAAAAGGTCATTTCTCATCCTTTTACGCCCACCTAAGTCATGTAAATTAGTGCTACTCAAACAGAGCTGAACATGTTTTCAGCCCAAGTTCTCTCCTCCTCCTCCTCCTGGGGGGTGGGGGTGATGAGGGGGAGGCGGGGGGGGGGTAGGGGGGGGGTGCAGCAGAGCCAGCCTCTCTCTAGGTGAGCCGCCTTGGGTCTCAATGACTCCCCAGTCTTAGAAATAGGGAACAGACCAGTGATTTCACTGGTTTAGGGTACTGCAGGGTGAGGAAAATTCCCTCTCTCAGTAAAGGTCAGGCCAGCACCATCTCTGTCTTAGGCGAGTTGCCCGGAGGTTAAGTGACAAACCCAGGGTCATACAGCCAGGATGTGAACTTGAAGGCTGCCTGTCTGGATATACTGCTGCTCTAAGGCTTGTACAGGGTGTTCCTCCTTACCTGAAAAGGGAAGCAGCATTTATATGGCACCTACTGTGTGTCAGACACTTGTGCTAAGAACCTTACAAACATCTCATTTGAAGCCACGAGGTGGGCACTACCAATAGTAATGGGTCAGTACCCATGTGGATAAAACAGGACCAAGGCAGAGAGGACTAAAATGGCAGCCCAGGTGAAGGGGAGGAATGGATGCTTCAGAAAATCACAGATGCAGGGGCAAAAAAGTCAGTTAGAGTCACTGAGTCTGATACCCTCCATCATTTTACAGAGAAGGTTACCAGGTTCTCAAGGCAGATAAGTGTCTTAACTCAAGGTCAGAGAGGTTGTAAGCACCCAGGCTGGGATTTGAACCCAGGTCCTTTGACACCAAGTCTATTCCCATCTTCTGAATCCAGAAATGTAAAACAATCAGGTGTTATACCCAAGATCTGACCAGTTCCAGTATTCTGCTATCAACACATGTCCAAAGAAGGGATGGCACACAGGAGACTTCTCTTTTCTTACTTAGTTGAGTGCAGTGGGAAGGCCTCTGAACTGGGGGCATCCCAGACCTAGGCCTGAATACAGGTTCTAGTTTTACCAGCCACGTGACCTTGGACAAGTCACCTTAACTCCTTCAGACTCCACTGCCTTGAAGGAAATGGTCCCTTCTAGCTTGAAATCCTTAAAATAAAAAACCCAAAACAAAGAAACTAACAAAATGTGCAAATGCTTTTTAACTCCTCGTCTTTTTCTCCCACTGTGAAGAACAGTGATTTTATTTCTTCTAAAAAAAATCTCCTTCAGGATTTTTGTACCTTGCCTGCCCTTCCTCTATCTTCCACTAATTTACATGTGTCATTTTCATCTTCTTCCTCCAACTAGAGGGAGAGCTTAGTGAGGGCAGGCAGGCTTAGTGATACCCTGACAGGAAGGACACTGATGAGCTGGACAATTAAATGATGAATATGACACCACATTGAGGTCGTCTGAAGGAAAGGGAGACCGTTAACCCAGAGAAGGCCTCAGTCTGCCATTTAAAACCTTCTATGACCTGGCTTGGGCCTCATCTCAATATCATTCTATATTGTTCCCATTATTTATTCCATATTATTAATTATTTATTCTATATTATCCCCATTGTTATTGTTCTGTTGTTTTTCAGTGGTGTCTCACTCTTCGTGACCCCATCTGGGGTTTTCTTGGCAAAGATTTGCTATTTCCTTCTCCAGCTCATTTTACAAGCGAGGAAACGGAGGCAAACGGTGACTTGCCCAGAGTCACACAGCTAGTAAGTGTCTGGGGCTGGATTTGAACTCAGGTCCTCCTGAATCCAGGGCCGGTGCTCTATCCACTGTGCCAACCAGCTGCCCCCGAGGCTGCATTTTAACCCAGGTCTTCCTGACTCCGGGCCTGGTGTTCTATCCACTAGCTGCCCATTATTCCTTTCACTCTCTGTTATTCCCTACACTCCTCATTCCTTTAAAAATGGTGAGCTAGCTGCAGAGGGTCTCTCATCTCAGGAATGCACACCCTCCTCACCTTCATCTACTTTATTAAGTGCTGAGTTTCCCTCAAGGCACACGGGCTTAGGTGCCACATCCAACACAAGGCCTTTCTGAGACCTCTGATTGCTCGTGTCATCTTCTTTAAATTATCCTTTATCATTCTGGACCTTGCCTTTTCTTCTCTGTACTCTGCTAGCACCTAGCAGAGGGCCTTGCGCAGAGCAGATCCTTAATAAATGCTGAACAGAACTTGGGGAGGGGGAGCAGGTTAGGTCCCCAAAGGCAGGAGGGAACAGGATCTTCCAGAGACATAGATTTGGATTCTGAAACAAGGGGGTCAGGATGTCACAGTGACACAGATTTGGTTTTCAAGATAACATTTTCTGGAAACAAGAGCTATCTTAAAAGTTCAACGGGGGGCAGCTAGGTGGCGCAGTGGATAGAGCACTGGCCCTGGATTCAGGAGGACCTGAGTTCAAATCCGACCTCAGACACTTAACACTTACAAGCTGTGTGACCCTGGGCAAGTCACTTAACCCCAATTGCCTCACTTAAAAAAACAAAAATTCAATGGGTTGCCTGGGGTGGGGGTGGAGCGGATTAATGGGCTCTCTGTCACTGGAGGTTTTCAAGCAAAGAAAGGCTAGTTGACCATGTATTGGGGAAACTGTGTGATTGTGGGGCCTGTGCCTAAGTGAGGCAGTGCCCTTAAAGCACAGGTGTCAGAGTTTTCCATAAGCAGGAGAATATTTTCTTTTCTTTTCTCTCAGGTCCTCCATGTTTGTCTTTTTTTATTGGATGAGCATGTGGGTCCCCACTATCAGGAGACCATTAACACTGACTCTTTGGTTCCTTTCCTGGATCACTGCTCCCTCCCATATCTATCTATCTCTCTATCATCTATCTCTCTTTCATCTACCTATGTGTCTGTCTCTCTATCATCTATCTATCTATTTGTGATTCTGGACCTAACTGCTAAAGAGATTAGTGTGAGATCTAGAATGTCCAGTTCTAGGATCAGTTCGTGAGGGAGGTTTGCAGGAATAAGCCAGATCGCCTAGGCTATCATCTGTTCCTTGGTATCCCTCAGTTTCCTATACCTTGTAAGCAGTTGGAATGTCCCTAGTTCCAGAGACAAAAGACCCACATTCATATCTAATCTCTTGATGATTATTATCTCTTAGACCCTAAGCAAATTACTCTGTACTCCTGGGCCTCAATTTTTTCTTTTCTTTTCTTTTCTTTTCTTTTCTTTCTTTCTTTCTTTCTTTCTTTCTTTCTTTCTTTCTTTCTTTCTTTCTTTCTTTCTTTCTTTCTTTCTTTCTTTCTTTCTTTCTTTCTTTCTTTCTTTCTTTCTTTCTTCTTTTTGCAGGGCAATGAGGGTTAAGTGACTTACCCAGGGTCACACAGCTAGTAAGTGTCTGAGTGAGGCCACATTTGAACTCAGGTCCTCCTGAATCCAGGGTCGGTGCTTTATCCACTGTGCCACCTAGCTGCCCAAGCCTCAGTTTTTTCATCTGTTGAATGGGCGTACTGAAGGGCTTCTGAGGACTCTTTCTAGCTCAATGTATATAATCCTATAAACCTGTGATTCTTGAAGTGTAGGTCTGAGGCCTCATGGGGGTCCCCCTAAGACCCTTTTATGAGATCAAAACTATCTTCATAATAATACTAAGACATTTTAATTTCTGATAAGGATCAATAAATATAACGCAGAAAAAGAAATGCTCTTTGGGGAGGCCTCAATACTTTTTAAAAGTGTAAAGAGGCCTCAAGAACAAAATGTTTGCTGTGACCCATCCAATGAATGCAAGGGTTGAAAAGAAGAAAGGGGGCTAGGGCCAGAGGTACTTGGTTTGAATCCAGGTCCTGTTCTTACTAGTTACTCCATCTTTGGGGGCCTCAGTTTCCTCATCTGTCAAATGGGGAAGCTGGCTAGCCTAGGAGTGGGTGCCAGAGACCCCAGGTCTATCTGACAGCCACTGACACACTGTATGATATCGGCTGCTTCTCTGGGCCTCACCCACCCTGATGGTAAAATTTCCCAAGCCCTTTCTGACAGACACTCCTCTGAGTCTATGATTCTCTTTTAAAAATTTCACTGAGTCCCCGTTTAAGGTGCTCCTCAGAGTCCTGTTTGGCCTCAGCCACTGCGCTTTGGGGCTTCTCTGTCCTCGTCACGCTCCAGGCTTTCAAAGACGTCTCTTTCCCTGGGAAGCCTCCTGTAACTGCCAGTTAACACACCCCAGGGGCCTGTTTCCAGAGCCTGGTCTTTCTGATCCTGGGCACGCTCTGTGCTGGGTATCCAATAATACTCTGAAGGCTTCCTGTGGGTCACTGACTTTTAAAATTCCACCCGTCAGCTTTTCCTCACTTGTGCTGCTGCTGGGCTCCTTTTTCTGAGACTGAGGGATTTCAGACCTTCCCTCAGATGGGGGAACGAAGGTGTGGGATTTCTGGGTCTCCCGGTCACTAGGCAGGGCCCGGCCCCATCTCCTTCCTTTCCCTAGATCCCAGATCTAGGGCTTAGAGGGATCCCATCCACTTCTCTCATTTTACGGATGAAAAAACTGAGGTGCAGGCAGCTTAATTAAGTGGCTTGTCCAAGTTCATACAGGTAGTGTCAGGATGACCCAGCCAGAACTGAGAACCCCCAGGAACCTTCTGTTCCAGGAAAACAACCTGTGTTTGCTAGGAATAAATGAGAGGCAGAGCACTTAAAATGGCAACAGCAGGGCAGCTAGATGGCGCAGTGGATAGAGCACCTGCCCTGGAGTCAGGAGTACCTGAGTTCAAATCCGGCCTCAGACACTTAACACTTACTAGCTGTGTGACCCTGGGCAAGTCACTTAACCCCAATTGCCTCACTAAAAAAAAAAAAAAAATGGCAGCAGCCCTGGAGTCAGAGACAGCAGTGCAAGCTAATCTCATTTCTGCCACACACACACACACTACCTGCCTGGGACTCAGTTCCCTCATCTGTCAAAGGAGGGGTTTATAGGAGGCCAGGCGGCTGCTGAGGGCCCTTTCCAGCGTTAAATCTCTAGCCATTCAGTCTAATCTGCCCATTTGACAGATAAGGAAACGGAGGTCCCACCTGAGGCAAATAAGGGGCAGAGTGATGATTTGAACCCAAGTCCCTTGACAACAGAGCCATGTTCTTTTCCTTTTTCTCTGGCTCCCTGAGAGGTGAGTGCTAAGCCATGCATGTCCCCAACACTTCACCATCTTATTTTTTTTTAAGTGAGGCAATTGGGGTTAAGTGACTTGCCCAGGGTCACACAGCTAGTAAGTGTTAAGTGTCTGAGGCCGGATTTGAACTCAGGTCCTTCTGACTCCAGGGCCGGTGCTCTATCCCCTCGCCACCTAGCTTCACCATCTCTATCCCCTCACCCCTACTTCGCCATCTTAGAGTCAAGAGAGGCCCTGAAAATCTCCAAGTGCTGGTTTTCAGGAATCCAGGGGCCGTGAGGACAGCAGAGAACTCCTTCCTTATGGGCCACTGGACTGGGTCTGTGGAATATTAACCTGAGACCTGCAGAGCTTGTGGGAAGAGAGCTGTTTATGGGCAGCCAGCTCTGGGATGGGGTGTCCCAGTCTCACAAACTCACAGGATCATAGACTCTCAGTGTCAAGGGACCCGAGAAGTCATCTAATTCAACCCTTTCATTTTACAATTGAGGAAACTGAGGCTCAGAGAGAAGTAAAGTGACTTGCCCAAGGTAATATAGGTAGTAAGTGGCAGAGGGGGAAATCTGAACCCAGGGCTTCTAATTTCAAATTTATCACTTTTCTACTGTGTATGGGATGGATGACAGACAGATAGACAGACAAGCTTTATTAAGGGCCCAGTATGTGTCAGGCACTGTGCTAAGTGTCTCACAACAATCCTGGGGGGTAGCTACAATTATTACTCTTATTTTACATATAGGGAATCTGAGGAAGAAGTTAAATGACTTGTGGCCAGCTAATATGTACCTAAGCTCAAGTCTCCCTGTGTCCAAGTCCAGAGTTCTATTCACTGGGCCACCATTACATGTTATTAAAAGATCACTAGAAGGGGGCAGCTAGGTGGCACAGTGGATAGAGCACCGGCCTTGGATTCAGAAGTTCCTGAGTTCAAATCTGGCCTCAGACACTTGACACTTACTGGCTGTGTGACCCTGGGCAAGTCACTTAAACCCCCATTGCCCTGCCAAAAAAAAAAAAAAAAAAAAAAAAGACCACTACAAGGCCACCTAGTCTAACTCCTTTTTCTTACAGACCAAGAAACTGAGGATCAGTGAGAGGAAATAACTTGTCCAAGCATCAGGTTCACATACAGCAATGTGGTGTTGTGTTACATGTGCATGTGTGTGAATTTCTGGCCCTGGCTTGGCTGGTTGGGCCATGGGCCTCTGCAGACCCCTGCCTCTAGCGTGGGGGAAGGGGGAGAGGCTGTTCCCAAGGTGGGAGGGGCTCTCCTGTGGCTATGTCCCACTGCCACCTCACTGAAAACATTCCCATACTGTGTGGACAGGGAGAACTTAGAACTCCCATCCATCTAAAGAATAGGTACTAAATAACAGAGGAGGAATTCAAACCTGGGTTTTCTTGACTCTAAATCCATCATTCTTCCCCACTATGAATGACTCAGAGGGGGGAGGGGGGGAAACACAATAACGCACTGGATTTGTGTCCAAAGGACATGGATTCCAATCCCATCTCTGTGACTTAACCTGGATGGCTATGGGCACAGTCGGCTCCCCTCTTGGGGCTCAGTTTTCTCATCTGTGTAATGAGGGGGTTGAACTAGCTGTCTTCTAAGAAGCTAATGCCCTGATTCTCTAATTCTGACAAACAACAGCCAGGATCGCCCCCCACCCCCCACCCCATGGATGATGCTGGACTCTCCTAGGACCATATTGTCTTCCCGCCCTCACCCTCTCTCCCTCCCACCCCAAACTTGACCCAGTGGCCCAGGACGGGACAGGAATCATAATCAAAGGCTGATTAATTATGCACAATTGCTAGGACAGCATATCATGAAAATTCCATTCTTGTTTACTCAGCTAATTCACTTTTTATGAGTGTTTAGGCTTTAAAGCAAAACAAAGCACTAATTACCCAATTAACGAGCAATTAAGTTACTGCCGCCTAATAGCCTGTACAGTGGCTGCCTTTATGAGTCTGATGGTGAGTTAGAGACCCATTAAACAAATTTATACACAGCTGTAGCGAGTGGTTCACATACAGCAATGTGGTGTTGTGTTACATGTGCATGTGTGTGAATTTCTGGCCCTGGCTTGGCTGGTTGGGCCATGGGCCTCTGCAGACCCCTGCCTCTAGCGTGGGGGAAGGGGGAGAGGCTGTTCCCAAGGTGGGAGGGGCTCTCCTGTGGCTATGTCCCACTGCCACCTCACTGAAAACATTCCCATACTGTGTGGACAGGGAGAACTTAGAACTCCCATCCATCTAAAGAATAGGAAACTGCTCTTTCTAGGGAGATGTGGATTTTGTTTTATTTCTTCTGGAAGAATCCCTGGCAAGGACCCAGGGGCTCCTCTGACTTCTCGGAGGCCCAGAGTGGGAGGCTAGTTATCAAGGGTCTCTAGAATCCACAGCAAGTCATCCTGTGGCAAACATGTCACTTGTTTGGGGTCACTGTCCATTAAATGTTGGCTGGGGTGCACCCCCTTCCCTTCCCAACCCTTAGGCTGCTGTGGTATAGTGGAGAGAGCTGGCCTTGGAGTCAGCTAGGGCTTGGGTTCAAATCCTGGATGTCTGGCATTAGGCAAGCCAATCATATAGAGTATTCCCTGAATCTGGAGCGCCCCAGCATGATGCACTCACAGGTGTAGTCTAATGACCACAACAAGACTTCCAAGGAATTACCTGGAAGGCTAGGGGAAGGACTTCATTATTATCTGCTATCTGGGCTGGAGGGGAAAGCCCAAACTTAGGCATAGTTTCTTTGTACTGGTGTTCCTACTTGTTGACTGACTGCTCTGTTGGAAAAAGAGGAGGGAAGGCCCCCAGTGGCTCAACAGCCAAACAACTGGTTTGGTTCTGTGGAACTCTGGGAAATAGGAGGCCGTGTGCCCAAGAGCCTGTTGATGCCAGAGTTGGGGCATCTAACTTCGAATAGTGGCTCTTCCTCACCTTTGGGTCAAGTCATCCCACCTCAATTTTCACAACTCATCAGATGAGATCACATAAAGGGCTTTACAAATGCAGAAGCACTGCAACATGTCTGTTTATGTTCGCTCGTCTCCCTCGTGAGACTGTAAGCTCCTTGAAGGTAGGGACTATTTTCTGCTCTTGATAAATGCTCACTCACTGACTGAAAACTTTGAAGAGCTCATCATCTATAAAATTACAGGGTTGGGCGGGATGACCTCTGACATCTTTCCCAGCTTTCAATCTTAAATGAGAAGGAAAGTAATTGGGCCAAGGACAGTTCGAGTGGCCATGTTCTTGCCCCAGGTATGGAGGATGGCAAGGGAGCCTAATTCAAGGGAGCTGGGGAGGCTAATGACACTAGTAAGGTTTCTCTGCTTCTGGGACGCCAGGCTGCCCAGCGCAGGGTCTAGATCGAACTTCCAGAGGAGTTTCTGCCATCTGCGGAGAAAGCTGACAAGAGAGGCCCAGGGGGGCCTCCCTCTCTAAGCCATCTGTGTCCCACTCCCCACCTCTGAGGCCCCTTGGGAATGCCCTGGGGCAGGGAAGCATCGAACTAGCTCTCTACCCCAGGCAAGTCTCTCTCCGGCTGCCCGGGCACCTGGTCCTCCACCATGGTCCTGGGGGCAGACGGCTTTCCCTAGAATCGCCATCCCCCTACCCCTCAAGCAGGGAGCGCCTGGGATGGAGAGGCCGCCATCTGGTCCCCATTACAGGGTCTCTGTCTGGAAGAGCCAGCCTGGCCTGGCCCAGAGCTCAGTATTGTTCTGATTTTTAGAAGTCGTTTCAAAGAGTGAGTGTCAGATCTCCAACCCAATATCCTTTTTCTCATTAGCGCTCCTCCCGTGTAGCCCTTCCAGGACGGTAATAATTAATGAGTCTGTGTCAGGAAATGAATAAAAGATGGCTCAGATGCTCCCCCGTACAGGGCTGACCTTTCGCAGAGTCGACTGTATTAATACATCCTTGGGTTGTCAGCCTCAGAGAGCTAACTGCCTTATGAATTATTTATCAACACAAAAAGTCTTAACCAGAAACAGTGTTAACATTAATTTCTAACCCTCTGTGTCACAGCAAACCCTGCCTGCACTGCATAATTGAATTTGGGTTTGAGACTAGCGATTGCAGCCCCAGCCGCCCGGCGGCGGCGGGCAGCGAGGTGGCTGCTTTGGAGAGCCTGGACGTGGTACCTCTCCCCACCTTTTCTCTTCACCTCTGGGCATCCGTCACTGGCTGGTTGTGAGATCACCAGTATTGAAGGTATATCATCCATCAGTTTCCCCAGCTTTAAGGACTACACTGCTCTGTGGGACCTCTCATACCAGACCTTTCTCCACCTAACTCCTCCTCCTGATAGTGGTCAGTACCTGTTTTCCCTGGGGGGATCTCCCTACCTCCTAGACCTCAGCCCTCAGTGTCTTTTCTCCCCTTCCTTAGAACTCAGTGCCCCTTTGTGCACACCACAGGAAGGGGCTCTGTTAAAGCTCTGCTGAACGTGACCTACCTATACTTGAGGCCTGGCCACCTGCTCTGGTATTCGGAGGCACTGTCGACCCCAGAGCCCAGTCTCCCACCCCAAACCAGGAAAGCCCTCGGTGGGCTGGGTCACATCTGGTCTGCCCTCTGATTTTGTGGAAAGTGCCCCTGGAGGCTGCAGAACTCATGTGAAGGGGATCCGAGGATAATGGACAGGCCAGGACTGATCCCCAAGCTGGGCAGTAGAAGTGAAAGGATAAAAAGAACTCATGGATTTCTCTTTTTTTCCCCCTGAAGACCTCAGTGAACTTTCCCCATCCCATCACTGCCAACAACTTCCTATCTGAATGATGTGAATCAGCCCTGATTGCGCCTTCCCATTAGGCTTTGGGCTGCACTGGTCAAAGATGGTCTACCTGGCTTTCTTGGAAAAACAAGGCATCGAGCTGCCTACCCAGCAGTAAGGAGCCACCTAAGTGACCCGAGCTGCCAAGGCACAGCCTGTTCTAGTTACTGGCCTGTGCTAAGTGTCTCCTCCCTCCACGTGAGTCCAATTACCACCCTTTGTTTCCTTAACAAAAGGGGCAGTGTTAAGACTCATCTGGCTTTAATCATCTCTCTGGAGGAGCCTCAAACAGCCACCTGGGTACACCTTTATGACAGTCAGGCATGCCTTGGGGGGGGGGGAGGGTAGGAGAAAGATCCTAGTCCACAGGGCCAATGAGGGAGGGGCTCAGGCAGAAGACTATTCTCTACAGGAAGCAGAAAGACTTACTGGATAATGTCCCCAAACTACTACATTGGGCCAATTTTGATAAAACCAGCCCTGTAGATGTTCAGTCTCCATAATGACCAAGGTCCAATTAATTCCCATGCTGATCAATGTCTTTGGTATTCAATCTTGACACTAATCACTATATCTGGCCAACCACCACACTGAACAGTCTTATCTGTCTGATTCTCACACTGGCCACTGTCTCTGGAGGTAATCCTCCCTGTGTTGGCCAGTACTGTATTGGCCAATAGTGCTGATCTATGTCCAGATTTAACACCGTTTCTGGGCAATTCTCATACCTGTCAACATCTAAAGCCAATCCACATACTAATCTATATTTCCAACTAATCCTATGCTATTGTTTCCACACACTGATTTCTCCTGCCCATCCGAAGACTGGCCAACATCTCCAGCCAATGCCCACACTGACTGACATTTCTAGCTAATCTCTAAACTAACAGAGAACTCTAGCTAATTCCCCACATGCACCAACACCTTCAGTCCATTCCCACCCTGACTAATGTCACTGAAAAAGTGGGTCTATGGTGGGGCAGCTAGGTGGCACAGTGGATAAAGCACCAACCCTGAAGTCAGGAGGACCTGAGTTCAAATCTGGCCTCAGACACTTGACACTTACTAGCTGTGTGACCCTGGGCAAGTCACTTAACCACCACTACCCTGCAAAAAAAAACCCAAACCAAAAAACCCCCCACCAAAAAGTGGTTCTATGACCAGAAGGCAAATCACCCAGTTCTGGTTCTAGTTAAAATCTGACTTGGCCATGGCCTGTTTCTGATTCAGTCTGGCCCTGGGATGGTCTGCAGGGGGGTTTCCAACGACCCCAGAGTGGCTCTGATCACCAGGTCCAGATTAGGCTCAGAGGTTGGCTTTGGTTCTGAGACCTTGATACAACCTCAGATAAAAAGCCAGTTTCCTGCTTCTGCATGTATGCCTCATGTAAACACTGAGGAGCGAACCTAAGGGTAGATGCTCTTGAGGGCCCAGTTTGCATCTCTGATCACAAAGCTCAGGTTATCACATCCATTAGCACCCATAATGAATCTAATTTCACAAGTGCATACATACATACATTCATACATACATGCATATGCATTACAAGGACTGATTCAGAGCTAGCTAACTCTTCTCTGCACGGCAATGATTATCTTTCAAAATAGTGAAAGCATTTTCACTCCCAGACACGGATTCCTTGAGGAAGACTCAGACACAATCTAAGCAGAAAAACAAAAGGATGCACACATGTGTCCAGACATACACAGCCACGTGCACATACACACAGAGGCAGATCCAAGTATAGATGTAGGCAATACAAACAGAATAATGCCATTGAGGAAGACCAGAATGTCCCATTTTACTAATGAGGACATCAAGGCAGAGATGGAAGTCACTTACTCATACAACAGAGCTCATTAACTCTAAGAGAGAAGATCTGGACCCAAGGTTTTTCTGATGCCAGGTCATTTACCAAAGCTTACTTAACATTATGAGGCATCCTTTTTGTTTTTTCGGTTGGGCAATGAGGGTTAAGTGACTTGCCCAAGGTCACACAGCTAGTAAGTGTCAAGTGTCTGAGGCTGGATTTGAACTCAGTTACTCCTGAATCGAGGGCCAGTGCTCTATCCACTGCACCACCTAGATGCCCCTGAGGTATCCTTTTTTTTGGTGAAATTTACCCCACCCCCAATAGAGAGCTCCCCAAAGGTAGAGCACAGGCTTATTTCTTCCTATCTCCCCAATATAGGAAGCTCCCTGAGAGCAGGGCCTGAGTCTGCTCCTCTTTCTTCTCAAGACTTTATGAGTTCCCTGGACAGTTCTTCCTCAGTCTTCCTTAGCCAGAGAGAGGAAGGAGGCCCGCTATGTGAGGCTAGCTGGCCTGGCACTAGCTTTTGTGGTGATTATTTCTGAGAATTCAGAGGCCACCAGATGACAAGCTGTTAACCTCATCAGGCTAGAGAAAGAAGAGCAGGCATGCTTTTGTGTGTGTGTGTGTGTGTGTGTGAGAGAGAGAGAGAGAGAGAGAGAGGCTGAGACTGAGACTGACTGGTCTGGTTAGGATGGAACTTGGCTTTTTTTGTTCTTAAAAACCCATTTCCCCCCCGAGATGGGACCCAAGATTTCATCATTACAGGAAATCTTGGATGAGGAAGCTCTCTGTTCCAAAGGAAGCCAGCATCTCCTCTGTAACTTTGAGAGACGCTTTTGGCATTGAGAGATTAGGTGACTTGCTCAAGGTAACACAGCCACAGTAGGTGCCGGAGGTAGGACCGTACACAGGTCTTGCTGACTCCCTGTCCCTCTCTCTAACCCACTACCCCATGCTACTTCTCTCCTTAGAAAGGAGGAAAGCTATCCCATATTCATTAGTGGCTGCTGAAGCTCACCAACCAGAACACTGGCCTTAAGACACTGGACCCCAGCTCTGAATGTTAGCTCCAGTCACCAGTCAGGACACCAATGATGACTGGATGTTAGACATCAGGCCCAGCGTGCCACCATTCTAGACACCAACCACAGATAGCAGTCTGGATGCTGGGTCCTGGCCCTGGGCCCCAGCCCTGAACCCTAAGCCTAGATACCAGCCTAAGGCTCTGCTGCTAAACGCTGTAGTCAATCCAGCCCAGAGCTTCCGGCACTGGCCCTAGAAACCAGAATGGATGTGAGCTGGCCTTAGTCAGGAAGCAAAGATTGCTCTCCCTCCCCTGTGTGGGTCAGCCAAGTTCTCACATCTCACAACATGTCAATGTGGGTCTTTCATCATCCTGGGAAAAGATTTTGGTGGCTTATTTACAAGCTAAATGAAAAGTTGTGTAAAACACCTGGAGCCACAATCTATTTCCCACAGGCATAGCTGGGAGGGAATCTAGGTGTCTCCTCACATCTCTCACCTGAGCTTCTAACTGCTATAGAGGATGCTCTGTCAGAGCCTGGTTGCCTGTGTAGAGGCCAATTTCTCAGGAGGGCTATGTGACAGGGAAGGGGTCACAGGGGACACAATTCAGGGCAAATGGTTTTCTTTAATGCCTGCTTCGTTTCTTCTAATTTTTTCGTCAAGAATTACTGATAAGCACAAAGAAGTTTTTTGTTTTGTTTTGTTTCTTTTCATTTAATTTGATTTTTCAATTAAAAAACTTACAAGAATAATTGAAATAATCCTTCCCCAGTAGAAAGAAGAAAAACAACCCCCCCCATGATAAATATGCACTGTCAAGTAAAGCAAATTCCTGAATTAGCCATATCCCCCCCCAAAAAAAATTCATAAAGATTAGACAGAAATGGGAAAAATAGGAATGGGGTTAATAGATACTAATGTCTTCTTGGGCACCTTTTGGGAAAATCTGTTCCATTATCTTTTATGATCCTATAAGGTGTCTTTAAAAATTAATCCTTGAGGGTCTTTCAAACTATGTCCCCTCCAGTATTGATTTCCTCTCTCTTCAGTCTCATTTCATGGTTTCAGTGTCACTGATGATGATAATGTCACTGCTGATAAAGTGGCAGATCTGTTCCAATTCACATTTATTTGTTGGTCTCTATCCATCTTCACTGACAAATGCTCTTAGGGATGATCTGGTTTAGCTGAGTCTCACATCAAGCTTTCTGCAGACTCACCGTTTACTGTTTCCCACCCTTTTTTTGAGGTGATGTTACTTTGGGCTTTGTTCACTCTCCTCTGTAATATTTTATAAATGATACCTGTATTGTAAGCTGGTGCTTGGTTGCCATGACTCTCCAATCTGAATGAACATCAGTTATTTGCTGACTTAGGCAATTGATTTAGATGAGTCAAACTTCTCCCAGAAATGGTAATCATCAGTCAATGTTGGTGCTTTTATACATTTTCCCACTATTCAACAACAGCAACTTGTTAAATAAGTTGTAAGTAGAGGTACTGTAACTTCGCAAGCCATCATGCTCATCTTTACCCTTTTCACTGTACACATACCATTAATTCTGAAACAATTCCTATGTTGGCAACATTTCCTCCTTGGTTTTTTTTTCATTTATTTATTTGATTTTTTTGGTGAATTAGGGTTAAGTGACTTGCCATGGGTCACACTGCTAGTAAGTTTCAAGTGTCTGAGGCCGGATTTGAACTCAGGTCCTCCTGACTTCAGGGCTAGTGCTCTATCTACTGTGCTACCTAGCTGCCCCCTTCCTTGTTTTTTAAGTGATGTGACTCAGTGCTCCCCAATTTCAGTTCCTCCCATATCTCACACTGAAGAAAGTATTCATGAAATACAGCTGTGAGGGTTCTCAATTCAATTCAGCCAAGATCTATGGAGTCCCACTACATGAAAGGAGCAGTATTAGACAACAAGAAGACAAAGACAATGATGAAACAGCCCCTGCCTTTAAGGATCTTTTGTGCAATTGCGGGGGGGGGGGGGGGGGGGAGAAGGGTCTTACATTTTTATAATCTATAAGTCTCTGGTCCCCTCCATTTCTGAACCACAAACTGGATTTTCCAATTTTTAAAATTTTGGCCATCCTTTCCAATGCCTATCTTCATACTGAAGTCACCGAGGATGACAAATCCCTCTACTTTTCCAAACTTAATAAATAACAAACAATTTGGGCAACAGAATCTATGATTCTCTTTGTGGTGGTCCCTTACCCCATCCTACCAGGAATTCTGCAAAGCACGATGATCACATGTACAATGAAATGATGTTTCTCCTGGAACCCTTGGGCACACAAAGCAAAAAAGAGTAGAAACAACTTCTTTATTCATTCCTAACCTGGCTCCTTGATTCCAAAATCCATCATTCTTTCTATTGCCCTACTCTGCCTCCTAACTGTGAAATGAGGGGACTGGACATTACGTCCTCAAAAAGTGTCCTCCCAGCTCCCAATCCATGACCCCTCTGATCTTTCCTATGTGGCAGCCACTTCTTTATTTCTTCTGCTGTCATTTGGAGCCAGGACCTCCCTAGGGGCATGGTTCAGTGTCTCCTGTACTATATACACTCATTTCATACAAAGCACAAAAACAATGATTTAATCCTGGTAGATGGTCTTCATATCCTCTGATTCCTTTTCTACCATTCAGCTACCATTACTGCAAAGGCGGGTGACAACTGTGTAGGCCTGGGGGGCGGGGGGAGAGCCTCCTCTAATCTTGTCTGTTTCATGTGTCACTTCAGAGAAAGAATTTGTCCACTTGATGGCCAAGCTGCTGGTGGTGAGCCTCTCTGTCTGTGGCTAGGGTGATCCTTGGATACAGATACAATGACAGCAAGTTGACAGCAACTGTCACGACTTAGGTTCCAAACCAGTACAGTCTTCAAAAATCTAGAGTCACTTCCATGCCCCAATCAGGCACCAGGAGGATTTTAATGACCAAAATATCATGAACTAAAAATCACAGGCTTTCTGTCTCTTTCCTTCCTTCCCTCTCAAGCAGGGGAGTTAGTAATTTCTTGACTTGTCTTGATGATAATTTCATCCTTGAAAAGGTCATGGGAACTTCTGTTCTGGACCTGATTCTTACCAATAAGGAGGTAATGTTTGCTGACGTACAAATGATGGGAGGATGGGAACCCTGGATGCCAATGGCTACTCCATCTTAGAGTTTGTGATAGAGAAAGAAAGGAAAGCTAGACAAGGTCTGATGTGGACCACAGATTTTTGGGAGAATTAATTTCCAAGGTTCAGAGAAAGGATCTATAGGGCTTCACAGATTAAAATTCTTCAAGAGAAAGCTCTCCTTTGAATGAATCTGGAGACACTAAAAGGAGGAATCGGCTAAATGAAGCAAGATCATATATTTGGAACTACAAGGGTCTTCCTAGGTCATCCGAGTCTAATCCCTTCATTTTACAGATGAGGTCACACAGGTACTAAGTATCAGAGTGGGGTTTGAACCATGTCTCTGACCCTGGAGCAAGTGTTCTTTCTATGATAACACATTATGCAGAAACAGGAAGCTCATGAACCAACTTAGATTTTAGAAAAAGGTAGAGAAGAGGAAGGATAGATAGAGAGGCAAGTGACGGAGGGTGAATACTGAAGGATTGCATGTCCTGTAAAAAGCAGAACCAGGAGGGCTACACAATGCAGACTGAACTGAGGCTCTGGTGGAAATCCAAGAACAACCACCAAGAGGGCTTTTGAGGGCTTTTTGTTTTCAGTTTAGCTACAATGGGGAAAAGAGCAGCATGTGAGTGCTCCAAACTCTGAAACAGCTTGGGATTCAGGCAAGAGTTGTGGGTCATTCTGATGGGCACGGAGAGGTTCTCATCAAACCCCAAAGTTGGATCCAAGGAGGTAAAAAACTGCCATTTATCCTCTATTTAGAAAGTGGCTTCGTACTTCAGGGGGTCTGTGAACTAGGGTGGAAAAAGCAATTTTATCTTTATTCTAAGTTCCAACTGAAATTTATTATTTACTTCAATAAGGAGCGTAGGTTCTGAGAAGGGTGCGCTGGCTTCCTCAGACTGCAGGTCCAGGACACAGCAAAGGCTGAAAACTCCTGATCTGATGCAGTTAAACATATTGAGGAGCTGAGGGAAGCTGGGGGTCTGTGACAAGTTTTTTGGACAAGCTGACTCATGATGGCTAAGAATACCAATGACTCCCATAGCCTGCTAATTAGCAAAGAGCTCCAGAAAGGATTAGGGGGGACAGAGAGAGAGAGAGAGAGAGAGAGAGAGAGAGAGAGAGAAAGAAAATGGGAGAGATAGACACTGGGTAGGGGGTCTGTGCACTCATGTTTCTCTGAGCATATGTATAGATAGATCTGTGTGCCTCTCTTTGTATGTATGTATGTATGTATGTATGTTTTGTTTTGGTTTTTTTGCTGGGCAATGAGGGTTAAGTGACTTGCCCAGGGTCACACAGCTAGTAAGTATCAAGTGTCTGAGGCTGGATTTTAACTTAAGTACTCCTGAATCCAGGGCCGGTGCTTTATCCACTGTGCCACCTAGCTGCCCCTTCTCTCTGTATGTATGAATACATGTATATGTATATATGTCTAAATATACAGACTGTATAATGCAGTATATTTGTTTCTATGGATACACACACACACACATACACACATTCCTGCTGATGTTTCTCTGTGTGTGTAGGTATGCGTTCCTTGTGTTACCTGTAACTTTTTATATACCCTTACACCCATAGTAAATGGATAGGACCCAGCCAAGGAGACAGAAAAGGAGCGGTCTGATAGGTAGGAGGGGAACCAGAAGAGATATGCCCCAAAACCTATAGAGAGAGTGATCCACAGTGTCAGAGGCTGCAGAGAGGTCAAGGAGAATGAAGATTGGGAAAAATCCTTTGGAAAGGACAACAAAGAGGTCGTTGATAACTTTGGAGAGATCTAAAGTTCCTAATTCCAAGTCTACCGGTTAATCCAGTATATTAGGCTGCTTCTCCACTGTCAAACAAAGGGGTTCTGAACCTGGTGCCTGAGTTCTGATGCCTGAGAACTTAAGAACAACAACTAACTTTGATAATGATTTCAAGATAATTGGTTTCCTTTGTAATTCTCTTTATTTTATTTTCTGCATTTTCAAACATCATTCTATTCCAAAGACTTTACTAGTCACCAGAGGGACACAAAAAAAGTAAAGACTCTCTGTTCTAGGGAACGTCCCCATAGATCTCAGACGTGCTCATGGGTCAGAAACATTTCCATAGCTTGGAAGGGATCCTCGATACAATACAATCAGCCTCCATACATAGGTCAATATACGAACTCACTCTTTGCCACATATGTACAACCCCCCACCCACATGCACACAAACATCCACTTCCCATGCATATTAGGCACTTGTATGCTTTGCTCTCTCTCTTTATCACATGCATGTTTCCACTATCATACAAGAACTTCTTTGGGGATTGGGGATCAGAGGCAACCTTGGGCTTATTGGACTATTCTAATCACCTCCTTGTCCTCCCTCCCTTGTCCCCACCTCCCATAAAACACAGGGCTGCCGGCCATCTGTGACAAACTTCCCCCAGCCTCCTCGGGTGACGCTGCAGGCCTGACACCACCTCCTGCCAGCACCGTGATCAATCCGGGTTTGACAACGTAAAGGTCAGAGCCTGAGCCTGGGCTCCCCTGCCCGCGGAGAATGCTCTGACTTATTTTTATCTCTTCTCCAGAAATTACTGCAGCAACGAGGACAGCGGCGCAGCTCAGGGAGCAGAGTAATGGACGCCGTAAACCTGCCTCGTAAAAGCGGCCTCTGAGCACGCGGCGGGCGGGTCAGGCGAGCAGGGAACATTTCATTAAAAACGCCCCTTCCTGCCAGCCCAGGAGAGGCGTAAAACTAATCATATAAAATGGCCGAGCGATGCCATTAACGAGCATTAATATTTTAAAGCTTTAATAGTACAACAGAGCTGGGCTGTTATATCAGAATTATACAACCTTATTAGACAGCACACTTGGCTGTCCTGTGCCTGGCCTGTCACTGGCCTGTCACGGAAAAACAATAATGTCTAGGTCTTCTGGATCCTCCCTGGAGACATGAGGATGTCAGAGCCTTCTGCATCCTCCCCTGGAGACAAGAGGATGTCAGAGCTTTCTGAACCATCCTTTAAAAGCCTCAGGTCTTTGCCTGGAAAGACAAGACTATTCGGGCCTTCCAAATCCTTCTCTGAAAATACAAAAACATTGAGGCCTTCTGCTTCCTTCCCTGGAAACATGAGGTTGTCAGGGCCTTTGGGGTCCTCCTTCATAAACACAGGGATGTCTCGGCCCTCCCTCAAAACAGGAGATTGGAATCTTCCTTGGAAACACAAGGGAGCCTAAATGTCTCTGAGTCCTTTGCAAAAAACAAGGAAGAGCTTCTTGCCCTTTAAGGTCCTTCCCTGGAAACACAAGCATTTCCTGCCTGTCAAAGTACCTGGAAACAGGAAGGTGAGTCCACACTGGAAGTCAGGACAATTAACCTTGGGCACAACTGCCAACAATGTAGATCAAGGATGGATATGTATGATCTCAATATTCTCAGAGAAACCTCTGCTACGATGCAGATTGGGACCGTGGTCAATCCCCAGCTGGGTTATTATGTTCACTTTTGGGTGCCACCTTCTAGGAAGGGGAAGGGTGTAAGTGGCTAAAATTCTAGCTAGTCTGTCTAAAATATCTAATGAGTGGTCGCCAATAAATTATAAGTTTTAGCAAGAGTTTAGACTTTTAAGCATTTATTAAGGAGAATAAGAATTTGGTGAAGAGAGAAAGGCCTAGATTCATCTATCAAAGGGAAAGTGCATTTTTAGCTCCACTCTCCATCAGAATCCTAACAAAAAACCTTGAGAGAGCCAGCCTCGTCCCCTCTTCCTCCCACAAGCAAACGTCACTTCCTGACGCCAAAGAAAAGCCGCATGGCTTGCCCTCCGACGCCTTCACCTCATGGCAGAGCTTTCCTACAGTAGCTCTCCAGCAGGTGGTGTCATTCCAATCATTACAAGGGGATGACCATTTATTAAGCACCTACTATATGCCAGGCACCGTGCTAAGCATGTTACAAATACATCTTGTTTGATCCTCACAACAACCCTGGGAGAGAGGTGCCTATCATTATTCTCCATTTTATAGTTGAGGAAATTGAGGCAGGAAGCAGTTAAGTGACTAGCCCAGGGTCACACAACTAGGAAGCATTTGAGGCCAGATTTGAACTCAAGTCTTCCTGACTCCAAGGCACAGTGCCCTATCCATCGAACTACCTACCTGCCTCTAAGGATAGAACACTATATACACTAGATAGAGAGTACACAGTAGAGAGCAAACACGTGTCATAAGATCACAGGTTTTGAGCTGGAAGGGCCCTCGGAATCCAACAATCTCATTTTATAGATGAGGAAACTGAGGCTGAGAGTTATGTGACTTGCCCAGGATCACACAGTTAAGATGTATCCAAGGCAGGATTTGAACCCAAGTCTACCAGACTCCAAGTCAAGTACTCAATCAACTTCATCACCTCAACACGAGACGCTGAGTCAAAGGTTTTAATCCCAAGTCACTAACCCTCCCTGACCTCAGTTTCCTTTTGTGTCATGGGCCCCATTGGCAGAAACCTATGGACCCCTTCTCAGAAGAACATTTTTCAAAAATTCATAATCAAAAGAAATTATACACTGAAATGGCAGGTTAGTGAAAATAAATAATTTTCCCTTCACATTCCAATTCCTGGATCCCTGAAATCTGCCCACAGTCCCTTATTGAGGGTCTGTCACCCCAGATTAAGAACCACTGTTCTAGGTGACCTTGAACATCCTTTCTAGCTCTGAATCTATGATCCTCTAAGAACTTTCTTCTGCTTGGCCCCAGGGGTCTGAATTAGGAAACTCTGGGGATCAGGTTGTAGCTGAGCAGATGTTGGCCTGATCCCTCTAATTATCAAGAACTGGGATGCCTTGGGAGGCTGTGCTGTCCCCACCCACCGACCCCGAGCTCTTCCAGCAAAGGCCGCACGACCAATTCTTGGCGACGTCGTGGAAAGCCACTGAGAGATTCTGGGATGAATCTTGTTATGTATGTCTCAGCCTGGCCTATGCAGACCTGGTTGGCACGGAGACAAGGGATAGATGATGCTCTTCTTGGTCACATCCTGATGGGTGGGGCCTGGCATGACTGGGCAGGCTCTAGTGCCTGCTTGATGTCTCAGGATTCCCCAGGCTTTGCCTCAGGTCACAGTTTCCTCCAAGGAAGGAAGGAAGCCCACAAGTGTTACCAACAAGCATTTGGAGGTTTGATGAATGAGGCCAATGTAAGAAGGAACTTCCGTTGGCTAAGGCTTTAATTAGGATTTCCCTCCCTGATGCACAGGGTTGGATGTAAACTTTCCTCCCAAGTGGCATCCCTGCATGAACGACGTTTGGGAAAGTCCCGTTCCCTTTGAATTCTGTCTGTGAAATGAAAGGGCTGGCCATAATGGTCTCCAAAATCAGCCTTGACATTCTGGGCTCTAACCAATTTTGGTTGATCGCTGCAACCTCCCTCCATTGCCTCTCTGTCTTTAAGTTAGAAGGTTGAGGGTTCATGTCCTTTTATGGTAAAACTGCTTTCTTCAAGGCAGCTAGGCGGGTTAGAGGGCCAGTCAGGGACCCAAGCTCAAATCTTGCCTCAGACACTTGTTAACAACTTATCTGAGCCTCAGTTTCCCCATCAGTAAATTAAGAAGTTTAGACTTAATGACCTCTATGGTCCCTGACAGGGCTAATTCTCAGACTCCATGACTCCATTATGCCCTGTGCCCAAGACTTTGAAGTGAATGAAGGTGGCACATGATTAATGGATTTCATGTGACCAACGGCTCTGCGTGACCTATGGGCTCTGCATGGGTGACCAAGAGCTTTGAGTGAGCAACAGCTCTATTGTACCCTAAGGGTCCACAAAAGTAAGGGCTCCAGGATATATTAGATGTGTACATTTGCAGGAAAGTACTAATTGGCTGGGAGGGAGAACTGGACAGAGAAGCCGCAGGGAGAGCTCTTCTGCCCTGAGGAAGCTACAGTCCAATGGTCTTGGCACAGAAGGCCAGTGGTCTTGGCACAGAAGGCCAGTCTACTGTTCTAAGGAGGCCTCAGTATTTGTTCCTACCTCCTGGGAGGCTCCTTCCATGTTAACGTGGTTTTGCCTGGCCAGGAGGTATGAGTCCTCTTCTTCCTGGTATATTGTCTGGGGCAGAGTGGTCATTCATTCTCTCTTGGCTCCCTACCATCTGCTGATTTTTACCTGCTACCTCAATTAACCCTAGTCATTAGCACAAACCCTAGTCATTAGCACAGTCCTTGAGAATGAGATGCTCGAGGCAATGCGGTGTGTCCTGGCCAGCTTACAGAGACAGTTCACCAGGGATGGACAGTGGGGCTTTTCCTTACTTTGGGTCAGATGTCAGCAGGTGAGCAGAGAAAATAAATAAGGCCTGAGGTACCCACAACAAACTGACAACAACAGAAATGCTTAGAAACCCTTAGAAAAACTAGTTCACTGTAACTGTGGGTTCCTGAGGGTGGGGATGTTTGGGGCATCCTTGGCCCCTCTTTGTGTGGGGCAGGAAGACATTCTGGGAGAAGGGAAAGAGGACTGGTTATGGTAGCCTAGAATGTGGGTTTAAATCTCACTTCCGGAGATCAACATCACCTCCCTAGAACTTAAGATCTCATCTGTTAAATGAGAGGGTTGGATTAGGTGATCTCTGATCACATTAGGGGAGACTCCAAGCTTGGCCCCAGGGGCAACTGTTCTAAGAAGAGACAGGATGGTGGTGTGGAAAGAGCATTGGATTTGGAGTCCGGGGATATGGGTTCGAATCCTGAATCTGCTATTTATTTCATTTGTCACTTCCCCTCCTCTAGATCTTATTTTCATCACTGACAAGATGAGGAGGTTGAACAAGATGGTCTCTGAGCTCTGGGAAAGAAAGAGGAGGGAGAGGCACGGGGTCCTTGACCCTGACTGTCCTTGGGAAAGACAGTGCAAATTCATCTGGATTTCGAGTTAGAGGAACTGGGTTTGAATTTTGGCTCTGCTACTTCCTAACCGTAACACCTTGGGCAAGTCACTTTATTTCACTGTAGGTAAAGGGCCTAAGTTTCTTCAACAGGACAATTAAGGGATCAGAGGAGATGAATTTTAAGGTTCCCTTCCAGCTCTAAATTATACAGTTTAATGAAAGGTTCAACTCACAAGCCACCTCTTCTGTGAAGGAAGCCATCCCTGATTCCTTGGCTGTGGAGGGATGGCTTCCATCTGAACTCAAGGCACTCCACACCCTCATGCAGTTTACCATCTTCTAACAAGAAATGGAGTGTGTGCATACACACGTGTGTATGCAATGTGCATGTGTACACATACCTATATCTCTATATAAAATGGCACCTACTATGTGCTAGGCACTGCACTAATCATTTTACAAATATCTCATATGATTCTCACAACAACCTAGGGGGAGGTGGATACTGTTATCATCCCCATTTGACAGCTAAGGAAATCGAGGCAGACAGAGTGATTTGCCCATGGTCACACAAGCTTATGTCTGAGGCTGTTTTTGAACTCAGGTCTTGCTGACTCCAGTTCTGGTGCCCATGAAAAAAAATCACATTCTTTGATTACTGCTGAGTGATCTAATGATTTCTTATTTATTCTGCACATGGCATGTTTGTACGCATTTGCTTTCTTGTTGTCTCCTCTGTTAGACTGTAAGCTCCCTGAGGGCAGGGACCGTCTTTTGCCTCTTTTTGTATTCTCAGTGCTTACTGGCACATAATACGGAGGGGATTTTTGTTCAGGGATGAGCTAGACTAGATGACCTCTGGGGTTCCCTTTAGACTCGGACATTTGGTAATTCTATGACTTTGTAGGGGAGTGGGGGAGAAGAGGGTAAGGGGTGAGAGCCCAGTTCTGCGTGCCCAATCTAGGAAGATTTTCCCAGGCGGCCTGGTGTCCCTCCAAGGTGACTCCCTGCTCAGGAGCCGGAGGCACAAGCGGGCTTGTTCCCGTGTCACCGGTATAGATTCCGATGCATCGAAAGAGTCCCAGTCCATTAACTCAAAAAGTGATGGAAGTGGAGGAAAGGATTGCATTGAGCAGAGCAAAATGCATTATGTATTGGTTACAAAACTATTGTGTCAAAGCCACAGTTAGCGGTAAATTATGGCACTATCGGGCCCAGGATGCCACAGACATAAATCAATTTGTCTCCCTCACTGGAAGGAGTGTGACAAAAAGATAAGAGCTCATCAGGACCATTATTTCTCCCTGCCGAGGGGGAGGGATGTGTGCGTGTGCATGTGCGTGTGCATATATGTGTACGTGTAGGGGAGCCCAGCCAAGCAAAGACCAAACACAGCCTGTGATTGCAAATGACAAAACTCCGAGGCAGGAGCCAAGATGAAACACAGCAGGAGCGAGAATCTGTGAGTCACGCAAACGAGGAGCGGGATGTGCTCTCAGGAGCTGCCTAGGGTGCGGCAACAGCAGCAAGGACCAGTTTGCCTCAGAGCTATAACTAGCAATCGTTGCAATCAGGGCGAGCAACCCCAAACATCTCGGAAAGATGAATTCAGGTATGGACAAGAGTTAGGGCAAAATTAGTGAGTGTCTGCTGACTGGATACTAAGCTTAGCTGTTTCTATGAGGCTGAAGGCTGAAAGTGCCCAAAGGCCCAGGGATCCCACCTGATTACAAGTCAGGAAGGAGGAAGGGATAGCAACTTATTCCTTAGCTCCCTTCCCCTACACCCACCCATGCGAGGAAGAAAAGGGGCTCTATCAGAATAAAATAGAAGTCCAGAAGACCAATGAAAAGACCTGCTATCCATCCAGGTCTATGGACCTGGACCTATGACAGATGAGTATTGAATCCAGTGTGTAAAACAGACAAAACTTTTGGGACACAACAAATGTATGGATTTCTTTAGCTCGACTGTGATTATTTATTACAAGGGCTGTGCTTTTCTTTTTCATGGGGAGGGGGAGATCTGGGGAGTTAGCCATAGTGCCCCACCTCAATGTCATCAAAGCATTTTTTTTTTTTTACAAGCAGAGGAGTCTAGAAGAAAACAAACATGCCAATCAGGTCATTTTTTGAAAGTGGCGTGCTGGATTTATTATATACTTAATCTCCCTCCCCCCTCACATTCACCACACACACACACACACACACACACACACACACACAAATATAAATATAAATATATACTTATATAAAGAGAAATGTATTTTCATACATAACCCTCTTCTGTTCTTTGGTGCGTATGGAAAGTCTTTTTTTTTTTTTAAATTTTAAAACCAAAATAAAAGATTTTAAGAATAAAGATGAGCATTGATTAAAGAGAATTCAATGCTATTTAGGACTTTATGGAAATATTACCTTAATTACTAGGGCACTGGGAGGGGGTTGGACAATTAAGTTGTCAACAGAGGGCTAATTTATGGACCACCAGTGGATAGGTATTTCCCTGTCCATTGGGGTGAAATAGGTCCAGGGGGTCACTGTGGCGTTTCTGTACCTTGCAGAGTCCAACAAAGACTGGGCAAAAATAACAGGCAAACTCCCTGAAGAGTGTTCGCCTTTGTATTTCTAGTGCTCAGTACAATGCCTAGCACATAGTAGGTGCTTGCCAAGTGACTGATGGATTGATTATAGTAGGCTTTTTAGGTTTATAAGAACTCATAGAGGGAAGTCATCTGAACACGAACCCTGTTATAAAAACGAAGAAAGGTCGTGTGTCTTCCTGACATTCCTGTAGCTGGCTCATAGGTGAGATGCAAACCTCAGTCTCTTTGATTCCAACTTAGTTTTGACTTTTCCCACCATGCTGCCCTGGAGATTTTAATAGAAAGGAGAGAAGGACAACAATTTCCAACAGGGCCTGTTTCTCCCTTCTTGGACTCTTACATTGCAGGGTGGTGGGTGCCAGCTGAGGCCCTCATGAGGATCACAGATTCAGAGCAGGAAGGGTCCTTCAAGGAGGACGTCTATTCCAACCTTGTCTTTTACAGATGTGATGTTCACATGGGCAGTGAGCATCTGAGGCAGGGTTTTAGCTTGTGTCTTTGGATTCCAAATTAATGCAGTTTTATTTCTAGTCTGACATTCAGGAGAATGAGAGCCCCCCATGCGGTGAAGGGCTCACGTAGGCAGGGTCAGGTCAAAGATTCTAATGATGCCTCCTTCGACAGCATGCTCAGGGTGCCCTCCAGATGTTTCTCTTCATAATCCACAACTCCAACAGTCTGGATTCCCATCACATCCCCTAGGCTGAGGGACTGAAAGAAAAGTCCACAGGCAAGTGCACCCACCCACCCCACCCTTAAACCCCAAGCCCTCCCTTTCCCATCCCAATCCAGATACTTCCTCTGAAAACAGCAGATGGTGGAAAAAAATAAGAAGGATGGCTGGGACAGTGCTGAGATGTTGCCTCAGGAGAGAATGGGGTGGTCCCTGCCCGGGTGTGTGAATGTACATGTGGGGCCAAGCAATGGGGGCTTGCAATCCCCACTCACTTGTCTGCCATTCACACACCCCTGCCTGATGCAGTCAAGGGAGAGTGTACAGAAGGGTCTGGACCATGGGGGTTCCCTGAGACCTGGGGAGACAGCTGGGGCTCCTGAAGGGCTCGGGGGGATCGTTAAAGCTGCACTCAAGTCTCTGTAGAACCTGGTAGTCTTCGGAGCATTCCAAGTACTTGGTGAAGAGGTGTGTGCAGGGGTGCAGGGCATATGAAAGGTTCCAGCAGCCTCTCTATTTCTTCCTGGTCTGAGGGTTTTTCTTCAAAGACAAAAGGAAATCACTTCCAAAGTCAGGCTTGTTACATACATGACTCTCTTCAGATGCCAGTTCCTTCTGTTCTTCCCACATACATGACATTCCATTTCCCATCTCCACACCTTTGCACAGGCTGTTCCCCATGCCCAGAATGCACTTACTCTTCACCGCTGCCTCTTACCCTGCCTAGCCTCCATCAAAACTCTGGCATCACTACCTCCACGAGGCTTTCCAGACCCCACCCTGAGCTGCCACTTACTACCCTATAACCAATCACCTGAAACTTACTCTCTGCACATTTTGTATGTTCTTAAATGTCATTTCCCCCGAAGGGAAGGCAATATTTCATTCTTGTCTCTGTCTCCCCATTCCCTAGTAGTTAGATACATAGTGTTGATTAATCAAAAAAGGAAAAAAAAAACACAACACTTTGGCAAAATGAATTATACCAGTCAGCACAGATAGAGAGGTCTGTACGTTTTGCAAAGTGCTTTCCGTATCTTCTTATTTGATTCTTACAACTCGGGAAGTAGTTACTATTATCCCCTCTGTTTTATAGAGAAGAGAGTGACAACCCAGGTCACACAACTAGTAAGCATCTGAGACAGGATTCAAATCCACTTCCTCCTGAAGCCAACTAAGCCACATGTCACCTAACTACTCCATACCGCTTAATAAATGCTTGCTTGCTTGATGGACTGTCTCTGACCACAGGCTAAAGCATTGCTTGGAATAAGGTGCAGCCCAGCCATGTTCTGGCAAGGTGCTATGAGAACTGTGAGGCAGACGCTGCAGGGTGCACGTGTAGGCTATGGGGGGGTGGAGAATGTGCATGTAAACACACAAAAGTGTATGGGATGGGGGTGCTCCCTTGTCCCCTCAAGCACGGCATTCATTAGTTTGGCCTATGGCCTCAGTAGAGGTATAAAATGGAGTCGGCTGTTAGCAGACTAAGTTTAATCTGTTGTGCTCATAAATCTAGTGCTGGAAGGGACCTTGGGGACCAACTAGTCCAACCCCTTCCTTTTACAGCTGAGGAAGCTGAGGCACAAGGTTACACAAAGGAAATACTTGTCAGAGGTAGGATCTGAACTCGTGACCCATAAGACCAAAGCTAATGTTTTTTTACTTTATCTGTATCTCTCTCCCCTCTTTTTGTCTGTGTCTCTCTCTGTCTCTCCCTCAGACACACACACACACGCGCGCACACACACATGCACGCCTATATTTCTTTTTTTTTCTTTTTTCTTATTTTTTTGTAGGCAATGGGGGTTAAGTGACTTGCCCAGGGTCACACAGCTAGTAAGTGTCAAGTGTCTGAGGCCAGATTTGAACTCAGGTACTCCTGAATCCAGGGCCAGTGCTTTAACCACTGCCCCATCTAGCTGTCCCCATGCACACCTATATTTCTTGCTAGCATTCTGATGGCTTTTAGACACCAGGGTTCAATATCCATGTAATGCTTTGCTGTGGTAGTAGTCATTCCCAACTTGCTACAATCATGGAATGAAAGGAAAGTCAAGGGAAGAGGGGGGGGGGGCCCATCCACCAGAAAGCCTGGCACAGATCAGCAAACACTTTATGAAATTTTTAGTATGCAACATAAACAATTTTAAGTCAATTAAAAAAAATTCCCTGCAGGCAATCAAGAGAATCAGTTAATTACATCCCATGAGATGAGGGAACACTGGGAAAGTCAGCCTGAGGCCAAGCCTGTCACCATCCCCGGGGGAGGGAGCAGGTCAACTCCCTGAGACTCCTGAGTGCCGTCCACAAAGTCACCCCCCACAGATGCCCAGAGAGGGGAGGGGTCTCAGAGACCAAACAGCACAGCCTCATTTTATTGTTGTCTAAATGGCATCCAGAGGGAAAATAACGGCACAAGGTCACACAATTAGCTCTTTTCATGCCACTATCCTAAAATAACAACAATAATAAATTTGTACTACACTAAGAGTGGCCATATGCTTTATATAATCACCAGAGACGTTTTATGGAAAGTTTTCTGGATACCTTATGGTGCTATGTAAATGAGATTCCGTTATATATACGTGAGCATATTATATCCTCTCTTTTGGTCCTCCCAAAGATTGTTGGGCATAGTTATTAACATCCTCCCTCATTTATAGGTGAGGAGCCTGAGGTTTCCAAAGGGTTGAGATTTGTCAAGAATCACAACGCCAGTAAGCGTCTGAGACTAGATTTGAATCCAGGCCTTCTGGGTTATAAGACCAAAGCTCTCTACCACACAGTCTGAGCCATGGCTAACTAGTCTTCAGTGACCTGGGTCAAAGTCTGACACAGCAGAGTGGACAGTATCAGCTCTCAGGGTGGTGTCTGGGGGGTGGCTAAGTGGATCCACTGCGACCACCGGCGGTGGTAATGTTGGATGTGTCTACACTTCCCCGAGTTCTGAGAGTCACAGGGTCCCTGACCTCAAGGAGTGCCCAGTTTAATGAGGGATTCTAATGGGGAAATGCTCCCACAGAGGACTTCATACCTTCTCTCCTCCAGGTCCACCCCAAAACCTCCTCTAACAATACCTTCCCCTAGTCCCTCCCTCAGGCTAACATCTCTTAGCTCTTAGGGCTTCCCAGCCTATTACTGGGTTAATCTTCTTCTCTCCCCAGCCTCGTCCTGAGTTTATAGACACTCATTTCTCTTTAATAAAGGAAAACTCTAAATCCCCTGGCTGCTGCTGGAGATGGGTTTTCATTTATTTGGTTGCAAGGAACCAAATTAAGAAAATTACTTTCTAACTAATTTTATGGTGCTAAAGAGCATCTCATGAGCTACTGGGGAGGAAGCATCTCGCTTCTGTGCGGGCGCGGGGGCGGGGAAGGGGAGACATGCGCTAGAAACGCATCCGTTGCCAGTAAATCCTGCCAGAATTAACTTGCATTCACATTATTAGAATACAGGTGAAAACACCAAAAGTCAGTGTCACTGGCCATAGGAGGGAAGCGGGACTAAAGCTCTAGTAGCTGGAATCACTTGGAGGGCACCATTTTACAGAGACTATCAGCTCCTTAGGGGGAAAGATGTGTTCCTGCCCTTCTTTGTATCCCCACAGCTTAGCCTGGTATACAGTATGTGCTTAATAAATGCTTGGGGGTTGATTAATGTGTAGTTACCTCCCTCTCCCATTGGAATGTAAACTTCCTGAGGGCAGGGGCCATTCAGCTTGCTTCTGTTTGTAGCTCCAGTTCTTAGCACAGTATCTGACACATTGTAAGCACTTATGGACTTCCACTGATTGGCCTTGGGAGGGGTGGGGGGAAAGAATTAGGTGCAATGGGTATTAAGTATATAAGTATATAAGGGATCAATCAAGGGCTAAGTTCAGTTTAGTCATTTTTCAGTTTTTGGCTGTGGAAAAATTTCTCAGTCCTGACTAACTCTTCATGATCCCCATTTGGGGTTTTCTTGGCAAAGATACTGGCATGGTCTGCCATTTCCTTCTCCAGCTCATTTTACAGATGAGGAAACTGAGGCAAACAGGGTTAAGTGACTTGCCCAGGGTCACACAACCAATAAGTGTCTGAGGTCAGATTTGAACTCATGAAGATGAGTCTTCCTGACTCCAGGCCTATTACTTTATCTACTACACTACCTTGCTGACCTGTCAGGATAAACCTGCTAACAATTAAACCTATATATCAATATTGGAGGCCATCTCTAGAAGTAGCGGGTCTCAACCCCATACAGGATCACGTAACAATGTGGGGGGTCGTGAAAATTTTGGCAACAGTAAAAGGTTATGTATACATATTTTGTATACCTATATACCCAGGATCTCATAAAAATTTATCAGGTGAAAAGGGGTCTCAAGTGGAAAAAGTTTCAGAAACCCTGGTGTAGAGAGGACTCTTAGGTTTGATGAAGCAGTCTCAGGGGTCTCTTCTGACTGAACTTGCAGAAAGGGTTCTTGTTCAGAGACGGTTAGGATGGCCTCAGTCCTGAAAATAATAGGGAGCTTATTGGCCTTAATTAGAAAAGGTCTTTTTTGTTTGTTTTTCGGGTGGAGCAATGAGGGTTAAGTGACTTGTCCAGGGTCACACAGCTAGTAAGTGTCAAGTGTCTGAGGCTACATTTGAACTCAGGTCCTCTTGAATACAGGACCAGTGTTTTATCCACTGCGCCATCTAGCTGCCCCCAGAAACGGTCTTTTACATTTCTAAGCTTCTGTGATGTTGGAGAGGTCCTGGATCCACACCGGGAAGTGGAGAGAGGCCCATATTTGGTGGAAGAGGCCCAGCTCAATCACTGATCCCACCTGTGTAACTGTGGCCCAATCACTGAAATTCTCTATCCCTCAGTTTCCTTTTCTGAAAAAATGTGGGTCTGGACCACAGGACCTCTGGTGTCCCTGCTACCTCTCGAATCTATGATCTGCCGACAAACCTTGTCCATTGGTCAGGAGGCCAAGGAGAGTTATCTAATCTTGTAAGAAAAAGAGGGCCTGAGTGTCCTTCTTGGGGCCCAAGGCAGCCCCTCCGGGAGGATATCCACTGGACAAGCTTCTCTGTGCTGGTGCTAACCATGGGGGCTTCTTCACCCCTCTTGGGCGCCTGGATGGGGCTAATTATAGCAGATGTGTGTGTGTGTGTGTGTGTGTGTGTGTGTATGTATGTATGTGTGTGTGTGTATATATATATATATACACACACACACACACACACATATATATATATATAATGTATACAGAAATATCAATAAACACCATTAAAGGTTTGCAGAGTAGTCTAGGTGTAATCTCATTGGATCCTTGCCATGTCACTAGGGCTAAGTGCTAGAATTATCTTTTTTTAACTGATAAGGAAACTGAGACACAGAAAAATGAACTAACTTGCTCAGAGTCTCGCAAGCTGCTAAGTGTCTGAAGGAGATTTGAACTTGGGTCTTCCTGACTCCTGGCCCAGTGTTGTAAGCATTGTGACACCTAACAGGAGGGCCAAGCCCTTGGTCCTTTTTGTCAACTCATAGCTCTGCCCCCCCCTTACCCAGAAGCCTGGCTGCAAGCAGCTGGTAGGCTAATTATGGGTTTCTTCCTCAGAAAAAGGAAAATTGAAAGCATTTGTTCTTGGAGAAAAGACATACTGACTCCCTAACAAGGGCTTTGCAGAAAGCCAAGAGAAGTGGGAACCCACTAGTGTCAACTCCTGGGTGTCGAGTTCTGGGAGAAATGGATGGAGAGGCTGGTGGTCACATTCTGCTAGTCAGGTCACAAGTGGGCCTAAGACTGCTTTTCCAGAAGCAGTATAAAGTTCACACGACTATGTATCTCTGGCCAGCTCATCAGAGAATACAGAATTTTAGTTAGAGCTGGTGGAGAGCTTGGCTTACTCTACACCTCACCCTAGCCATTGTATAACAGCCCTGATAATGAGTCAAGGGGCTTCCCTGTGAAGATCTGCAAAGGGAGGGGGATCCATCCCTCCATGGAGAAGATGGGCCTGGACAGCTCCAGTGATTAGGGAATTGTCCTTGGCCCCAAAACTAAACGTGCCTCCTTCTAACTTCGGTTATCCAGGTTCCTGGTTCTAGGAAGTCCCGGGTCAAAAAGACGGCCCTTCTAATAGCTGGGAACTTATCATGCCCCTGACCCTACGCCTCAGACTTCTCTTCTCCAGAACCCTCACCCCCCCCCCCAACTCTTTCAGCCTGCTGCCAAGGATTTGAGTGCCTTCACCACTCTGTCTTTCCTCCTGAAGTATGCTCCACCATGCTCCTAAGATGTGGTGCCCAGAACCAAGCACCCAATCTGACAGGTCACCCAAAGGTACCCTCACCTCCCAGACCTGGATGTTGGGCCTTTCTTATGGCAGTCCAAGTCCACTCACCTCACTGTACAGACGAGGCCTAGAAAGGTCAAGAGACATGCCAGAGGTCACACGGGTCATCTCCCTTGACTCCAAATCTGGGACCCTTTCTACCATACCGTAACTCCTCCCAGAAGCCCACTGGGGCACACGATGGGAACCTCTTATTTCAACAAATGGAAAACAGGCCCCTTCCCACACCCCCCCCCCATGGCTCCTACATCTAGAGTAGGAAGGCATGTGAGAGGTCATTTAATCCCACTTGCTCATTTTGTAGATGGGGAAACTGAGGCAGGGAGGGAGAGAGACACAGAGAGACAGAGACAGGCCCAAGGTGATAGAGATTTATGTGTCAGGGGCAGTATTTGAGCCTAGGAGTCTAACTCCAAATCTAACATTTCTTCCAGATCTCCCAGAGATCTATTGCCCCCATTGGTCCAAAGGAATCCAGGGCCCAGAGTGAGTGAGGAAAACGGAGGGTTTCTTTACTGCCTTTGCCCAGAGAGGAAAGCTGGAGAGAACTTGGCAGAGGACACCATCACAATTCTACCCAGTGGGTTTTTCTGTGACCATTTATAATGCACTGGGTTCTGGAAAGTATTGTTTTATTGGGATGATATAAAGTTATATAATTTTTTATGGTACGGAGCAGGAATTAAGTCCCGGGGAAGGGACACCAAGTCCTTAAATCTCCACCAAGTGTCTGTAAAGCAGTTAATTTCTAAACGCAGCAAACGATTACTCCTGGTAATTTTATTTTTATGGAATACGCTAATTTCCCAGCGGCTCAAGGTCGGGAGGGGCTACCTCCAGTGACGAGTGCCCTTGTGGGAAGGATGTCACATCCTTTCCCCTCTTCCTCCCCCCTTGCCCCTACCCCAGGTTTGGCAGTTGAGGCTGGGCCTGCTCAGGACGAGCAGTTCTCAGCTCAAAAGAAACCTGGGAGGACATGGAGCCATTTGCAGTCTAGGGGGGCTGGTGTCATTCTGAGACCAGCTCTTTAGAGATGGTCATCTCATCACCATGGAAACAAGCCAGCAGGGCCAGTGTGAGGCTTGCTCAGCCAGGGCTGCTGGCTTAGGGGGATGCTTTAGCTCATAGCTTGTGCCTTGTCTCTCAGCTTGTCTGTCTGGCTAATGGCCCATCCCCAGTTGTGCCAACGGCCTAACCTTACTTAGCCCGTCCTGGCTCGAGTGTCTACCCAGCCCAAGGCCCAACCCTCACCCTGCCGTGGGTCTGTCCCCATCAAGGTTAAAACCCGGGTTCGAGGCCTGGCTCTGTGACCTCCCTTAAACTTTCAGTGCCCCCACACAATTCTCTAAGACTCTGACTTAGGAATGAGCACAAATAAAGTCACCAGTCTGAATGAATCAAATCAAGATCAACCCTGAACCTGCCCATACCCAGATGGGTAATAGACCATGTCTATACCTGCCACATCACTGACCCCACCAGTGGTCTAGCCCCCCACCAAAGTCTATCCTTGGCCCACAGCCCCTCCCTGGCTTTGCTAATGGTCTCTCCCCATAGCCTATGGCCAAGCTCTGACCCTACCGATCACGCCCCCCAAAGTCCATTTCTATCCCACGTTTCATCTCCTGCCCATAGCAGGCACAGGCATAGGCACACAACATTACCAGGTATCCAACTCTTCAATTGATAGGCTTAATGCCCACCAATCATTTCTTAGTTACTTAGGAAGGGTCGGTGAGTCTGATCAACCCCTGGAGCCTCCAGTCCCATCCTGCTGTGGCCCCAACCACGTCAGAACTAGCAAGTACACTCAGGCATCTGAAACATAAAGAACTGCAGACAGCCCCCCCTGCCTCCTTGCCACCCACTCACTCTCTTAAAGGTAGACAGGATTGGAATTCAGATAGCCTATTAACAGAGTTGTACAAAGCACTTTACATTACAGAGAGACAGGCTCATCGATTTGAAGCTGGAGGGGGCGTTAGAGGTGCTTCTTCAAATTAAGGTATGTTCAGGGCTTTAAAAAAAGATATTATCTCATTTTATCCTTACGACAATCCTGGGGGGGGGGGGTCTTATTATCCCTATTTAGCAGATGAGGAAATTGAAGCTGAGTGAAGTCAGGCAAACTAGTAAGTGTCTGAGGCTAGATTTGAACTTGGGAAGTCCAGAATACTAACCACTTTGCCACCAAGCTGCCTTTACTAACTTAGTACCATGGCATGAACCCTGGATCTGGCCACTTGACTGTCCCTGTTATTCGTCTTGGGGTTGTTTTTTTTTTTTTGGTGAGGCAATTGGGGTTAAGTGACTTGCCCAGGGTCACACAGCTAGCAAGTGTTAAGTGTCTGAAGCTGGATTTGAACTCAGGTCCTCCTGAATCCAGGGCTGGTGCTCTATCCACCACACCACCTAGCTGCCCCCATTCCCCTTGGTTTTGATGCCGCTTCTGCTCCCCACCTCCCAACTCTGGTCCTTAGGGGTCATTCTGAAATGAGTTCCATGCGTATCAAGATGAACCCATTTCAGAAGACAGCTCCAGGGCGCATCCTACGTATTCTTGGTCTTAGCTTGCCTGAATGGACTACAGAGAATTGTTTTCACCATAGGAAGGGTACGGATAGGCTGGGGGACATTAAGCAGATATCCAAGATGGTGAAGGAGACTCAAGTCCATGCCTGTGAGCATTAGTGGAAGAGCCTGGGCGTGCTGGGCTCCAGGGGGATGTTATGCAGGCCAGGCCTTTCCCCATACTAGAAACAGCCAAGAAGAGTCTGTTTTGGTCTCCAACAGGGGAACTAGGAGGAGGGAGCAGCCTCCCAGTGGTGAGAGGTCTTCAAGCAGGGCTGCTCTTTCAGCAGAGCTTGGCTTGGATGGCCATTGGAGTCCCTTATAACCCTGTGATTCTGGGTGTATAACAGAGACTGAGCTCTGCTCCTCCAGCTCACTGGCTCCATCATGCTCCTCCCCTGGGAAGGACTCCTTTATATACCTGGTGGCTCATAGCTCTGCACAGGCCTGATGCCTCACAGGGGCCGGGCTTGGGGAAGAGACGGGGAACCAGCTGGGGGTGACAATGAAGAGGAGAAAGAGACTAGGGGCCTGTCCCCACGAGGGGTCCTTGGGGACCAGAGTGGTCCTAAGGGCAGAGATCACAGCAGGCTGGGGTCATTTAAACTGAGGTCACAGAGGCCAAGAAGCGTAGGCCATGGGGCTGCAGAGGGACATCTCCTGACCCATCATCCTCTTCCCCAAGGGAGAGTAGGGCAGCCAAAGAGGCCAGGGGAGGGGGGAGGTGCATAGTTAGAGATGGACATTCCCAGTGACCAGTCAGTGCACCACCCACCTGATCCCTCCTCTAGCCCCACCCCCACGTCTGGATGCCAAAGAAACTTTTCTCCACTTTTTCTCCCCCCCAAAAATTCATCAGGGAAAAAAGACAAAGCTAATGACGCCTCACCCTAAGAGCATGGGCCTTTGATTACTCTCCTAACGAACTCCTCCCAGCCCTGGCAGGAAGGTAATAATTAAAGGGTTAATTACACGCACTATAAAGATAAGGGGCTTGATTTATGGCGCACACCCAAGCCCCGTAATCTGGCCATAAATAAGGGGCCAGGGATCCAAAAGCTGCAGGCGGCCAGTCTGTCTGTCCTCCCCCTTAATGGGCAGCTCTAGGACAGGCTCCCAGCACAGACTGTAAATCAGGGGATTTTATGGAGTCCCCAGCTTTACGATGTCATTAACTTTCCTCCTCAGACTTAAGGGAGAAAGAAATAAAGGCCAGAGGAGGGATCAAAGGATGGGCCCTGGAGAGAAGGGTGAGCCGGCCCCCCTCTCTGCCTCCAGTCTGAAGGCTTCCTTCTGGGAGGGAGAGCAGCTTACTTTTATACAGGCCTGGGGCAGCTAGCTGGTGCAGTGAATAGAGCACTGGCCCTGGAGTCAGGAGGACCCGAGTTCAAATCTGACCTCAGACACTAAACACTAGCTGTGTGACCCTGGGCAAGTCACTTAACCCCAAATGCCTCACCAAAACAACAACAACAATAAAAACCCACAAAAAACTTTTATATGGGCCTTTGAGATTGGTTTGTCAAGTGCTTCCCATAGTTTCTCTCATTTTTAACATCATCACCCCCACATTACAGGTGGAGAAGCTGAGGCTCTCAGGAAAGTGATGACTGGCCCAGGACTTGTATACACTAAGGGGAGAGGAAGAGAGAAAAGGAGGGACACACACACACACACACACTCTCTCTCTCTCTCTCTCTCTCTCTCTCTCTCTCTCTCTCACACACTCACTCACAGAGACAGAGAGAAGCTGGTCAGGGATGAGGGGAAGGTAAAGGGATAAAAACGTGGACCAAACATGGCTAAGGAGGGGTGAACGGGAGCCCAGAGCCACCGTGGCCTCAAGTTTTCTCCTCAGTAAAGGAGATTGCTCTGAAGTTCCTTCTAGCTCTGAATCTAGTTTTAGCAGACAGAGACAGGGGCCTGGCTCTTTAGAACAGATGAGGCCTGCAGGTAGATCCGGCTCCTTCCCCCCCCCCCCCACCCCTTTGATTCCTCCCCACCAGGATACACTGGGGAGGACTGAGGTCACTCTGTCTTTTCCTCTGGAGTAAGGGCAGCTGTCTTTGGGGTCCTGAGACTCAGTCAAGGGTCAAATCCCAGAGAAAAAAGGCAGGGGAAGGTGGCCATGAGCTGTGAAGGGTTGTGGAAAGTCCCAGCCTTTCAAGAATGGGGGAGATGGGGGCAGCTAGGTGGCCCAGTGGATAGAGCACCGGCCCTGGAGTCAGGAGGACCTGAGTTCAAATCAGGCCTCAGACACTTAACACTTACTAGCTGTGTGACCCTGGACAAGTCACTTAACCCCAATTGCCTCACTTAAAAAAAAAAAAAGAATGGGGGAGATGGTGAGACCAAGGACGTTAGGGCATGTGGGATACCTGCCCAAGACCAAACATAGCTTCGGAGATAATAGGGGGAGGGTCTCGCTGCTGGGCTGGGGCCAGGAGGTGATGCTGAGTCAAATTTACAAAAGGACCCCCCCTACACCCCAAGGACCCAATGAGGGACTGAGTGTGATGGCCACCACTTTACAGATGAGAAAGCTGAGGCCCATCAAGATGGCAAAGCTCAGACAGCTATGAGGACGGCCATCATGCAGGTCTAATGGTAGCACCTGCCAGACCACTGTTGGGCTTCCTCCCAGTCCAGGCCTTGTGGCCCCATCCTGGGGGACAGTGGCTTCCACGGAGACACAGCCTGGAGGCTGCCACTGCTGGGACTACCAAAGATCCAGGCAGAAATGGATGATGTTATCTGCAAAAACAGCATTCTCCTCTCCTTTGTCACCGCCCCCCAAGGACTCCAGGATAAGGTTCAGATCACAGGGACAGTCAGGAGCATCCTGCAAGGGGAGGCAAGTCTGATAGAACCCCAAATTCAGGGACACAGAACCTCAAGGCCTAGATGGTGTCAACCCTACTTTGGGGAAGTTTCACCTTCACCACTGGGCTGAAAACAGTTCTTCAGGGAGTCCCGGGGGCTGCTTGGGCCTTGAGATTTAGGGACGCTGCCCTTTCCTTTGGAGAGGGCCTCCCGACCTTGCTCTACCTCCCAAGGAACCCAAGGAACAGCAGCCCACACTTTGCATGAAAGACTCAAAGCAGAATTTGCTAAGGAAATGTGTCAGGAAAATGAGGCCTTCACCCCACCCCTAGAGATTTGCATGTGGTCAGAAGGAGCTGGGGTCAGGGCTTTTCCTGTGCAAACTCTGTGTGGCCAGGCATCTCTGGTGCTTCATCCATGCAAGTCCCTCTGATCTGGATGGGGCTCTCTATAGCAAATACTCAGGAAACAACTCCATCACAGGACAGAGGCTGAAGCGAGGAAAGGGTGGGAGGCAACAGTGAAGCCCAACCAGGTTCAAGGTTGACTGGTAAACTGAGTCATGGAACCTTAGACCTAAAGGCCACTGTTAGATTATGGGCTTCCTGACAGCAGGGGTTATATTACTTTTTTTTTTTTTTTGAGTGAGGCAATTGGGGTTAAGTGACTTGCCCAGGGTCACACAGCTAGTAAGTGTCAAGTGTCTGAGGCCACATTTGAACACAGGTCCTTCTGAATCCAGAGCTGGTGCTCTATTCACTGTGCCACCTTGCTGCTCTGGTTACTTTTCTACTGTACTGGGGCTTTTACGTGCAGTTGGTGCTTAATAAAGGCTATTCATTCATTCTAGTTGAGCAGCTAGGTGGTGGTGTAGTCAGAAAGACCTCAGTTCCGATCTATCCTCTAACAAGTCTGACCCTGAGCAAGTCACTTAACCTATTTGTCTCAGTTTTCTCATCCATAAAATGGGAATAATAAACAGTACCTACCTTCTACGGTTGTTGTGAAAACCAAATGAGATAATATTTGTAAAACACTCTGCAAACCTAAAAGCATTATAGAAATGCTATTTATTATTGTTATTATTATCATTATCATGCAAGATGACTCAACTGGACCTATGATTTCATTGTCTCAGCTATGCCCTCCAAAAACACAGATCACAACCCATGGGAATGTTGCCCATTTCCTCCCATTAGTTTGCTCCAAGGGGGGGCCCATCACTCTTTGGAGTGGCCTTCCTCACTTTCCCTTGACATAACCAAATGATATGCCACTGGAGCACAAAGCCCTCAGGACCCCAACTCTCCCCGCGTGACCTGCTTTTCTCGTTGAGTACACATTTCTCCTATCTTAGGCTTAACGCCAGTTCTTCTCAATCCTGCAGCCCACCCATAGACCTTCCAGTGCCCCATGCCCGATCCACATTTATAATTCTTCAGAGATGGCAGAGCAGCATGTCTCCGAGTCAGATAACTATACCAGCAGAAAGATGAGCCTTTAATTTGGGAGTCATAAGGGGGAACTTTGCAATTTCCCAGAGGCCGGCCAGCCAGCTCACTTGCCTCTGCTCACTTGCCTCTGCTCACTTAATTGGGGCCCAACTTGTCCATCTGCTCTGACTGAGGTAATTCTAAAACATCAGTGATGCAGCTTTGAGGCCAGCCATTCAGGCCCTTTGGAATCCACCATCATTCTGCCAAGTCTACTTCATCCATCTCTTCCATAACTATAGCACGGGAAACTTTTTACAGTAATTTACTAAAATCTCGGCCAATGCATCAATCAATAACCATTTATTAAGCACCTACCATGTGCTGTTCTAGATACATACATAGACACACACATGCATGCTCTGTCTCTCTCTTTCTGGGGGATTAAAAGTGAGCAACCAAAAACACAGATGGGAGAGACAGACATACAGACACACACCTGGTGAGATTAGGAGAGGTGGGCACCCAAGAGCTTCAGAAATTAGGAGAAGCCTGGTCCAGCCATGGAGGTGTCAGGGTGTGTATAATGTCTGTGTGGGTCTGGGTCAAGGCTACTGAGCATACACAACCAGTAGGTATAAACAGAGGGAATACCACCAGCAGGGAGAGCTTGGCAATGCCTGTCTGAATTGTACCAGTTGCTCTGGATGTTGGTTCCAACCTTAAAGGCTTGTGTTGCTGATGGGGGTTCTTAACACCAGCGGGAGGGTGGGTCTGTGAGTGCCATGCTGCTTCAGGGGACATAGATGGCACGATATGTGGCCAAGTGCTGGGCATGTCCTTGACCTACTTCCTCATGGGTCCTCACTGGCAGCCTGTTAAATGTGGTAACCCAGGAGAAGCCCTGACCAAGGTTAATAGGGTAAAGGAACCTGGCAGCTTCTTCCCCACCAGGGCCCCTACTCTTGACCCAGGAGGCCTGGGGAGACACCTGACTTATCTCCAATAAAATACAGTTACCCAGATGATCCTTGAGTTATTTGAACATCAGCTCCTTGAGGGGTGGGACTATTTGTGATTTTGTATCCCAGCACACTGTTAGGCATACAGGAAGCACTAAATAAATGCTTATTAACTGATAGAGGTGCCCATACTACCCACCACTGCACAGGGACCAAAGGATTATTGAAGAGTCCTTAGAGGCTCCAGTACAACCCCCTAATTTATCAGACAAAGAAACTTAAGGAAACAAACTGCTTGCCTGGGGTCACCCAGATAGTAACTGTCAGATGTGGGATTTGAACTCAACACCCTCGAACTCCAAAGGCAGTGTGCTTTCCACTGTATCAGGCTGATCCTTAAGCTAGGAAAGTGATGGAGAGAGGCTCCCTGATCTAGGGGGAAGGGAAGGGTCTGAGATATTGAGGTCTTCAGGCCCACTGGTCCCAGGGTCTCTAAGCTGTCAGCCTTCAGGCCCCTCGGGGGCTCTTCTGAAGTTGGCTGCTTGCCAAGCTCCAATGTTTTCTTGTTACTCCATCTCTAGTATCTAGTCTGTGCCCAGAGGCTTGTCCTCTGATAACTGTCTGCTAGTAAATTAGACTCCCTCAGAGCCCTGTGTTTGCTGTAGCGAGCATGGTGCAATAAGGCAACGAAAGCCTTCCCCTGTGGGATGAAGAGGCCTCACCCCTCCTGGGGGGGGGGGGACGGGGAGAGGTGGGGTACGGCTGTCCTGCCACCTTGGACAGCTACCAGCCGGAGACCATGGCTAAGTCACTGAAACTCTGTCTTTTGCCTTGTAAATTGCAGGAAGAATGCCTACAGTAGAGTTTGGAGTAACTACCTTCTTGCTGGACTGATTGTGAACTGCGATATGTAAAGTGCTTTGTAAATGTTAAAGAGCTTCCCAAACATCGCTTAGACCAAAAATGGTCATAACTTGTGACTTGGACATAGAATGACATTAACACCCTGTCCCCCCATCCCCTCTCCAAAGTTACTTTCAAACTACACTGGGTCACTCCTGTATGTACCCATTTTTTACATTATCTCCCTACGAGAATGTAAGCACCCTGATGGCAGGACTGTACTTAGCTTTCTTTGTTTTTAATAAATACTTGATTGATTTATATAAGACATCCCCAACACTTGGCATAGTGTCTTGCACACAGGAAGCACTTAATAAATGTTTGTTGAACTACACTGAATTGTTCTGATTCACAAATGTGGCTTTATAAGATGTTATCTTTTTGACAGAATGAAAGTTGATCAGCATGACAGAGACAGAGAGAAGAGAGGGAGAGAGACAGATAGAAACATCTAAGGGGTGAAGAGGACAATCTTATTAACCCATCAGGACTGAGAAGGGATCTCAAGGTACCTACGAGACCCCTGTTGTGGGCCTGAACCTGGGGGCAAAGGAGATGGGAGCCTAGAAGAAGGATGGAGCTGGAGCGGGCCAGTCTGTGGTGAATTGGGAAAAGTGCCCCACTTTTCCATGGAGACAAGCTCAGGCAAGGGACCTGCCTCTGAGGTGGAGAGGAGTGCATGGGAATCTGTAACCAGTGGTAACAGGGAAGTGGTCAGAGGGCTGGGGTTGGTCAGCCTGAGGTGAGCATTGTACACAGGGAAGGGTCGGTCAACAGGGCCCGGGGGTGTGGCCACTGGGGCCCGGGTAGGAGATCAGGAGGCATGGGAGGAAGTCAAGGGAACAGCCAGGAGGCGGGCAGTTAGTTAGCAGGGCTCGGAGGCCACACACAGGACCAGACAAATCGTCCTTTCAGTTGGACAGGCCCCCTGGGGCCTGGTGTAAAGCAGCCTCAGCCTCCAGGGAGAGGCTGGAGGGGGGCTGTCAGTTTTCTGATGGCCTCCTGCTGGGCCGTCTGCTTCAGTTACTCATTTGTGTAGGAGGAGGGAGGACCAGGCAGAGGCCGCACCTGGGAGGCTGCGGGGAGCACTGTGGGAAAGGGGTTCTCTCTCAGAAAGGGATAAAGGAACATCCCTAGCAGGCTGGGATGGGGGCGGGGCAGCAACACAGGCCCCAGAGCCCCCAGGGCAGAAACAGCTTTGAGCTCAACCCAATAGGAAACAGCATCAGGCTAACAGGGAGAGTCCCCAGGGGAGGCCACGGATACCCCATTCCAACAGTCAGGTCTTGAGTTGACCTCTGACCTCATGGTGTGGACAGCAGCAAAGAGAAGATGGGGGGGAGGGCTGTGTCTCAGGGTTATTGGGACTGGGGGCCCCCAGGGTTCATACTGGCTGGAGATGAGCTGAAAGCATTGGAGAGGTTTAATGTGGAAGGGAAGACAGTAGGGACTGGTCAGCTGTGTCGGAGGGTTTAAGAGAGGGCGTGAGGAGGAGGGAGATTTTAGGGAAAACAATGAGAGGAGGAAGGAGCTCTTTCAGTAGGGGGTGGGCTTCCACTCACCATAAGTCTCCAAGCAAAAGCTGATTTGGATTATCTTCGTCAGCCACCTGACTAAGGGGCAACGAGCTTCTTAATGCTCCTATACACAGGGTGAGGCAGCCTGGGGTGACAGCTGCAAAAAGACCTAGGGCCAAGTCCCATCTCACCCTTACCACACCTTGGTGATGCTGGATGAGTCACCTAACCTGCCTGCGCCTCAGTTTCCTCTCCTGCAGGTGGGCAGGTGGCATGAGATGCCGGCCTGTTCTGGTGCTAAGATGCTACCCCCACAGGTCACCCAACACCTCAGGGCCAGGTAACTCTCTGATTTGTACAGGTAACCTCTCAAGGAAACCACAGGTTCTAGTTTTTAAAATAATGCAAGGTACTATGGCTGGGAATAGAACATATAAAAAAAAAAGTCTCTGCTCTCAGAAAACTTAAATTCTACTGCTAACTCTGAATTATGGGGCAAGGGGGGGGATGAGAGAAAGTACACTGTGGATAAAAATGAAAGCAATTGTAAGCATTAAATCATTTCAGTTGAGTGGGAAACACACCACTGGATGCTCTCTTTCTCTCTCTCCCCCTTCCTCCTTCCCTTCCCCGCCTTTGGACTCAGCAATATAGATGCAGAATAAATTACAAGATGATGATATGGAAAGAAAAAAACCCCAAACATTGAAAGGCTTCAGAAGGAGAAGAAATTCAGTGCCAACTGTCGTCTCAGAGGCCTGATATTAAAGCATGCCTCCAGACACTAGGACTGAGAGGTGGTGACCTACAGGTGCTGAATGGGGCATGTATTAGCAGACATGGCTGAAGTCTTGGCTTGTTTTATTTAACTGAACTTTGTTACAAGGGAGGTGTCTGTGTTGTCTTGGGGCTAGGGGGGCGAGGGCAGACCTCTTGGGAAATAACAGCAATGTTAAAAAAAAGCATAAAGAAAACAACAATTATACTAACAGTAGTTGGCATTTATATATTGCTTTAAGGTTTGCAAAGCACTTAGTGTATATAATCTTAAAAACAACTCTTGAGTTTGGTGCTATTATTATCATCCCCATTTTATGTATAGGGAAACTGAGGCTGAGAGGGGTTAAGTGATTTGGCCAGAGCCGCATGGTTCAAAAGTGTCTAAGGTGGGATCTGAACTCAGAACTCCATGATTCCCATTATGGAAAGGACTTTAGGAGCCACCTAGATTGTAGAGAGGAGGAAACTGAGGCCCAGAAAGGTAGTGACGGGCAGAATTTGAGCCCAGGTCTTATGACTCCACAGAAATACTATCCGAACCTTGGAAGAGTTTTCTAGCCCCAAGACTGTGTGACCACGAGTGCAGGAAGGTATGCTGTTTAGACCTGTTGGATAACTGTTTTTTTTTTTGTTGTTGTTTTTTTGTTTTGTTTTAGTGAGGCAATTGGGGTTAAGTGACTTGCCCAGGGTCACACAGCTAGTAAGTGTCAAGTGTCTGAGGCCAGATTTGAACTCAGGTACTCCTGAATCCAGGGCCGGTGCTTTAACCACTGCACCACCTAGCTGCCCCCTGGATAACTGTTTAATAGAGAGGCCTTCACTCTCCCTGCCTCCATCCTTTACGTCCGATCAGGGATTGGCATCAACAGTGACAGAAAGAGAAGACAGCTCTTATACAAGCAGGGGAGATGTCCACCGGGGACAATGTTTTCAAAAAGCCTACCAGGGCAGGGACAATTTCCAGTCGGCTTCAATACCAACAGAGATAGCAGATGCAACATTAGAAGCAGGAATGATGTCCTTTCTTCTGAAGGACAAAGGAAGGCAGAAGAGGAGGACCAACACACAGGCACAGTTGTCGTCCTGGCATCAGATCTGTGATAGTCAAGCGGCACCCTCTGGGTGTCAGCCTCGGGGTTGTTTCTGCAAACGCTACCAAGAAAACTCTGGGGGCAGCTAGGTGGCGCAGTGGATAGAGCATCGGCCCTGGAGTCAGGAGGAACTGAGTTCAAATCCGACCTTAGACACTTAACACTTACTAGCTGTGTGACTCTGGGCAAGTCACTTAACCCCAATTGCCTCACTTAAAAAAAAAGAAAAGAAAAGAAAACTCTGGAACCAATGACCCTGCTGTCCTGTTTGCCTCTTCAGCTGAGACCAGAGAGCCACGAAAAGCTTCTGCACTTCCCCATGGTGGGCAATCTGTGCCCTGATCCTACTTTACTGGGAGATAGGAGACTTATTATAAGACAATGAATTTCCACAGTGGCTCTCAAAGACAAGGAGACTAGAGACAGAGGAAACAGACTCCAACCTGAAAGGGGTAATATGTATCAAAGGGGACTGGAACTGGAATGTGTCAGGAATGCATCACTTTATAATACACATGTTTAATGCTTTTGTAATTTTCCTATGTTTTACTAATCTCATAAAACCTTTAATCATGACCACGAGTCATTCAAATAACATTTATTAAGCACCTACTATGTGCCAGATTCTTTGATAACACCATGGCATACAAAGAAAGATAAAAGACAGACCTTGTTCTCAAGGCACTCCCATACTAAGTAACAGGAGAGACAGCATGCAAACAATTATATACAAACAAGATGTGGACAGGATGAATTGTGAAATCATCAAAAGAGGAAATGCACTTGATTTAAAGGAGATTGGGAAAAGCTTCCTATAGAAGGTAGGATTTTAGTTGGCACTTGAAGAAATAAGTGATGTCATGATTGACAGGTGCTCCTACTATGAGGATACTACAGTAAAAAGAAGAACTCTAGGTAATAGACAACTAGCTCCATCATCCTGACTGCTGACACAGTCCTGTTAGAAGCTAATTTACCTATTTAAATACCTTTTGTCTCCCACATTAGCCTGTTAGCTCCCAGAGAAAAGGGACTGTTATTTGCCTTTCTTTGTGTCTTAGAAGAACAGTGTCTGATCCATAGTAGGTGCTTTTTGGTCGACTGATATGAAAACCAAAAACCAAAGTTATGGACCAGACAGGGATTTAATCCCCCCCCCAACTTTAAGCTGGAATTTTCCATGGGAGTTACTACAGCAACTGTTGCTCTCCAAGCCGGAGCAACCAGTCCTGAGTTTGCCTGGAAACAAAGGCAAGGTATTTCCGTTTGAGAGAAGAACACAGAGGGAGGAGTCAACTGCCCGGAGTGACTCCTGAAGACCAGAGGCTGGGAGAAAATGGATGACAGGCCTTGGCACCAGGGGTTGGAGCTGGCCCGGCCAAGAGGAGCAGCAAGACATGGAGTGCCCACCTTTGGCTCTGGCCCACAACCTAAGCAGAAGATGACAACCCATGTAGAGAAGACAGGACAAAACAGAACTGAACGGGGAGAAGAACCACAGAATGGTCTTGGGATGCCCTAGGGAAAGGAGGAAGAATGAGACAGAAAGCTGCACCTCACTTAAGAGCCCCGTGGAATGGTATGAATCGCCATCCTGTTGTGACTGCTACCTATAAACACTGGGGCGCCATGAAGCCCCCTGGGATCCCAAGCTAGGGTCACTGACTCAGCCCCAGGAAAGCTAGCCAGTTAGTTGGCCAGCCAGGCCCAAGGCCTATTTATGGACAAGGCAGGCAGGGAAAATTTATAGGTACTTTTCATCCTAATTAGAAGCAGAATACTGTTTAATGGAAAACAGATCTGGAGGAGAGATGTAAGAAAGAAGAAAGGAAAACCAGAGGGAGAGGGAGAGAAGGGTAGAAAGAGAGAGAGAGGGGAAGAAGGAGAGAGGATGAGAGGGAGAGGAGGAAAAGAAAGGATATGGGAAGGAAGAGAGAAGAGAAAAAGAATGGGTACTGGGGAGCCTGGAGTTCACCTTCCCTTTGAAATGAATTGCCTGTGTCTGACAAAACAGACCCCAGTGCTACATGGGCAACTGCATCATTGTGTGTGTGTGTGTGTGTGTGTGTGTGTGTGAGCAAGAGAGAGAGAGATCTCTTAAGAGCCTGTGTTTGTATATCTTTGTACCCCTAAGTGCGAATGTGTGAGTGTGAGTATGGAACTTTCTATGTGTAAGCACAGTAAGGGCCTACAGGTCATCCCAAATGCAGACTGCAGAGACCTGAATCCCCAGACCCTTCACTGATAAGAGCTGGTCTGTGAGTATGCATGAAGGCTGGTGGTTAACAATAGACCATGTGACAGCAAGGCCTGTCCAAATGCAATGCAAGACACAGGGGGACATGGGAGACAGAAAGAATGAGAATATGAGTGCGGGAACAGAAACTGGCCACAGAAGGCCTGCCCATCCTAACAATAGGACTGGACTCTCTCCACATCCTTTGACCCCCTCACTGGTTTAGGTTGCTGAGCTGGGACAGAGATCTAAAGGGCAATGGCTGATCTGCCCAAGACTGATTCTCTGGTATAGCTAGCTGCTGTACCATGTAATTGTACTAAAATGGACCCTCTGAGCCACCGGCTTAGTTTGTTGTCCTTCACATAGTTCTGTGGCCTGAAGTCTGGCCTGCTGTGGTACCTGCCCACGGTCAGTCTGGTCCTTGGCCCTGGTCAGCACACCTGAGGTTAGGCAATTGAGCATCCAGGGTTAATATTACTCTCAATGTCAATTCCTATTGCACACATAAAACATTCCAAGGGCAAAGACTTCCAGCATCATTGGCAAACTGATGGGGTGATTTAAAATGTTCTGAGCTCCTTAGATGGGTGCCCAGTAAGAATCCAAGGGTGGGGGGCACAGTGTCCCCGCCAGCCTGAGTTCTGTGCCCCTGAGGGGGCCTATTTTTTTTGTTTTGTTTTAGTGAGGCAATTGGGGTTAAGTGACTTGCCCAGGGTCACACAGCTAGTAAGTGTAAAGTGTCTGAGGCCGGATTTGAACTCAGGTCCTCCTGACTCCAGGGCCGGTGCTCTATCCACTGCGTCACCTAGCTGCCCCTAGAGGGGGCCTATTTTAATAGAGAGTGCTTTATGGAGCATTATAGGGAGCAAAGACATTATCTTTTGTCAGACTATAGCCACTGACAACAAGGTAAAAGCTAACAACTTTCAAAGACTTAATCTGATCAAGACAAGTTATGATCATTCATGATTCCAGAGGACCTGTGATGGAAGATGTTACCTACCTCCTAATGGAGGGAGGGGCTGGGCTCAGGGTGCAGGCTGAGACACATTTTGGGGCAGGTGGTCTTGAGATCAGTGTAGATGTGACCACCCCCTCCTTCCCCTTACAAGCCTTCCCTCACACCCCTAACGTGCTCCCCATGGCTTCTGGAGACAGGAATCATGCCCATATGAAGTGGAGCCCCTGTAACCCTCAGTGCTAATCCCCTAAGTCAAATTCTTCCAGTTTGGAACAAATACCCACATCTAACTCCCTGCTGACCCAGCCCACATCCTGGTAGTTCTGGGGGTTCAAAAGACTTCTGGGAAAGAGCTGGAGGAAAGAGGATGCCCTCTCCTGACCCAGCTGGGGACAAATGGGCAGGTGTGTTTATAGGGAGAGACTGACCCACACCTGGTGAGCACCTGATGTACATCTGATGATCACCTAACATATACCTGCTGGGCACCAAAACACACTTAGCCAGGATGCCCTTCAAGGTGAAAGATGTCTTGGAAATTCACCACTTGCCGCCACCTGGCCTCCTCCAATGGGGATGGAAATGGGAAAGAGGGCAGAGACGGGTCCAGCGGTGGGGGGAGAGGGGAAGAGGCAATGGAGCTGAGGCAGATGGGAGGGAGGGAGATCAGGGACAAAGTACAGTCCTATCCCTACCTTGTGCCAGCCCAGCCTGTACAGGTTCTATACAGGTTAAAATCAGATCCAGATCCCCGGGCCCTGTTCACTCCCCAAATCCACCCCAAAGGGTACATCTGGCCACCCTTTACTAGCGTTGAAGAAAGTTAAGTTTGTGAATGCCGCCAACACAGATGGGTGCTCCCAAACCACTCAGCCCCTCTCCACCCCACTCCCCGTCCCCCTTCTCCCCTCAGTTTCCTTTATTCCAATGATCAGAAACAGACAGACACAAAGACGTTGTAAGTGACTTACGGAATAGCCTCGTCCCGAGAAGGCCTGCGCGGAGCTCTGTGGGAGGAAAGATAGTCACAGTCAATCACAGGGGAAGTCACACCACAGGAAAATAGCTTTTTAGTTGAGTTTTTCATTAGAATGTAAGCTCTTGGGGCAGCTAGGTGGCGCAGTGGATAGAGCACCGACTCTGGAGTCAGGAGGACCTGAGTTCAAATCCAGCCTCAGACACTTGATACTTACTAGCTGTGTGACCTTGGGCAAGTCACTTGCCCATTGCCCCACAAAAAAAAAGTGAAGGAAAAAAAAGGAATCATTAAGCCATGACTCAGTGCTAGGCACTTGGTCTAGATCTCCCTTTCACACGCTCATACAGGGTGTCCCTAAAGTCTTGAGGCAGATTTAAGTCATTAAACGTTAAATAGACTTATTTTGTTCAAATAGCTTTTTATTCTTTTACAGCTTAACACTGCACTAAGACTCCTGGGACACCCTTCATTGTATGACCTTTTTTTTTTTTTTTCATGTAAGAGCCACTAAAGCACAATATTAGATTGAAAGCCCTCTGAGAGCAGGGCCATCTCTGTCATTTCACTTCAGTATCCCCCACCACCTGCCTCCATTTTTTTCTTTCTTTTTTTTTGTGAGGCAATGGGGGTTAAGTGACTTGCCCAGGGTCACACAGCTAGTAAGTGTCAAGGGTCTGAGGGAGGGATTTGAACTCAGGTCCTCCTGAATCCAGGGCTGGTGCTCTTCCACTGCGCCACCTAGCTGCCCCTGCCTCCACTTTTTATTGGGAAATTTTTAATATTAAGTTGATACCTTGGGTCGGTCCATGGATGGGTTGAACCATGTGGCCAAAGATGTCCCCCTCCAAAGTGTGAGATGCTGTAATTCTATGAGTCTGATTACTTAAGAGCAGGGGTCAGCAAACATGATTTGGTGCACTGCCATAAGAATTATTTTTATGGTATTTGAAGACATCCTTAGTTCCTACAAAAACAGGGCTGTCCAATGGATATAACCCTCAGGCTACAGTTTGCAGACATCCTGCTAAAGTGTATGAAAGGATGCCCAGAGGAACCAGCCTTTTAAGAAATGGTTTTTTGAATTGAAATTCTGAGTTGGGGGAGATCCAGCAACCAAGGACCTGCATGTGGAGTGGGATAGCCCAAGCTTGGGGGATCAGGAGAAAGAGGAGTGGATGGGGTGGTGCTGGGTTGGAGGAGAGGATGAGGGGGAGTTGATCTCATTGCTAAATCTCTTCAGGTTTGGAGGGAGTATATAAGGGGTAGACACTTGGGCTGGACCCTCTTCCATGTGGAAAATTCCCCCAGAAACTCACAAGTTGCTCTTGGTTTCAACCTACTAGAAATGGAGATGAGAACTAGGGATGTGGCTGGAATGGAGAAAGGGGATATGGGGGAATGGGATTGGAACAGAAGTGGGAATGGAGCCTCTCCCCAACCTCAAATACCCCCCCCCATTCCACTGGTCTCTGGGCCTGACCTAGAAATTCCAGTGTGCTCTCTCGCTCATAAGGTCCCTCCAATTTGGATTTCAGCCTGCAATATCAGGCCACCTCTTGCTGAACATTAACAAGGTCTGAATGTTATGTAAAACTTTTGATTTAAAGGGGCATGATACAAAATCCCTGGCTCAAATGGAGAGGAAAAGCACAGAGAGATGGCATTGGTGCTCTGGCAAGAGCTGCAGACCTAGAGGGAATGGAGCTCCTATAAAATTTTGGCCCAGTCAGGCCTGGGGCGAGCTACTTAACTGCAAAGGTCTCAGTTTCCCCCCCTGTCAAATGAGAGGACTAGACCAGATGACCTCTAAATCAATCATCCCAAGTCCTCTCCAGTTCCAAATATGGGCCTCAGGGTCCTCATCTGGGAAAGAAGGTGGCTGGTCTGGTTGCCTTCTGAGGACCTTCCGGGTCCAGAGCTAAGATGCCTCACCCTATACAATGTAAGTTACTTTCAGGGAGGGGCCATTTTCATTTTTGTATTTCCACTGCCTGGCATGTTAATAATTATTAATAATGGGTAATAACTGTTCCTGATGACGATGACGATGACCATGGTGGTGGTGGTGACGAGTCACAAATATCTCATCTGATCATTCTCACAACAACCCTGGGAGGGAGGGGCTGCTATTTCCCCCATTTTACAGGTGAGGAAACTGAGGCAGACAGAGGTTAAGAGATTTGCCCACTTGCCACAGTCATGCGGCTGCTCAGAGTGTCTGAGGCAGGATTTGAACTCAGCCTGGCTGCCTAAGCAAAAGCTAAATAAATGCTTGTGGATCAAGTTATGCCATTCCACAAAGGCATTGGAACCAGAAAAGGGCTAGAGACCCAAGGGGCAGCAACCTTACTCAAAGGAGGAGTGAAAGTCTTTGCTGTTTGCTAATGACTGACCCTGTGGGAGGGTCCTGGCACTTAGGGAGAGGCCCAGCCTTCCCAGGCTAGACAGAAGGCCCTTTTCAGAGTGAGACATTGGGGGTGGGGTGGGGGGAGGAGGGGTGTGCCCAGCTCTGAATGGCCTCTCTGCTTCAGGGTCAGGCTTGCTGTACCTCATTGATTGCTCCTCAGTCCTGCTGAGAACCCTGTCTCATTCATTCTCCTACAATCTACTTCTCCCCCCACAGCCCAGCTCAGCCTTACTGGGCTCTGTTTAGGACCCAACTCTGTGTGTGTGTGTGTGTGTGTGTGAGAGAGAGAGAGAGAGAGAGAGAGAGAGAGAGAGAGAGAGATATTGTTGATGATCTGTTTCGGTCATATTCAATTCTTTGTGACACCATTTCCTTCTCCATGTCATACAAATGAGGAAACTGAAGCAAACAGTTCAGTGACTTGCCCAGGGTCATACAACTAGTAAGTGTCTAAGATCAGAATTGAACTCAGGTCCTCCTAACTCCAGTGCTCCATCCATTGTGCCTCCTAGATGTCCCACTATAGCTCACTAAAATTGGTTTCTGTTGTCATTCTCTCTCCCCACAATTTGTATGAATATTTCCTGTTTCTTACAGCATCATGGTATCCCATATATCCCACCTTCCCTTCCCTAAGAGCCATCCCATACAACAAATAGTATTTTTTGTAAGAGTGGAAAATAGCACAACCAATTACTATATTAAGTCCACAAATATGTGCCATGTGTAACACCTGTACCTTCCACCTCCAAGAAGGTGTAGGCTGGGCTGCCTTCTCCTAATATTATGCACTTAAGAGTACTATTGTGAGCAGGGGTCCCTCTGCTTCACCACAGTGTCAGAGGGGTCCAGGACACACAAGAATGGCTAAGAACCACTGCCCCAAACCAGTCTCCTCACACCTCACACCTGGGCACTCAGTGATCCAGTGACACTGGCCTCAGGGCCATTCCTAGCACAAGACTCTGCATCTCCCGACTCTGGGCAACTTCCCTGGCTGTGCCTCATACCTGGCATGCCTGTCCTCCTCATCATTGCCTTCAAGTCTCAGCTAAAACTTCACCTGCTACAGGAAGCTCTTCCTCTGGGATGATCTCCAACATAGCCTGTTTGCATCCTATTTGCACCTAGTTGCTTGCATGCTCTCTCCTCTCATTAGACTATAAATTCCTTGAGGGCAGGAACTGTTTTCTGCCTTTCTTCGCATCTCCTCTGCCTGGTCCACAGCAGGCACTTAATAAATGCTTGTTGAGAATTACAGGTAAAGAACAATAACATTCCACTGATAAGCATTTATTAAGCACCACTCTATACCTTACCCACAAGGGTCAGCTCTAATTCTACCTCCTACAGCAGGCCTCTTCTGACCCCTCTGACTTTCCTCAATCCTTAAATTACATGTATTTTGCACATTTTTAAATTGAATTTTCTGTATACATGTGGTTTCTCAAAAGAATATAAGCTCTGCCAAGACAAGGACTACTCTATTTTTGCTTCTTTACTCCCCAGAGCCTAGCACTGTGCCCAAGCATACAGCAGGTACTTAATAACATGCTCAATGAATAACCTGCCATGGAGTCAGAAAGTGGCTAAGTGTCAGGCGGAATTTGAACCCAGGTCTTTCTTCTTCCAAGTTCATGATACTGTCTGTGTGCTCAATAAGTAAAGGCTGCCCAGCCTTGCCGGTGCAAGGGCAGGGCAAAAGAGATTTCTTGGAGCTGCCCAGTGGGAAACCAGACTTTACGCTAGCTCGGCCTGGCGGCATCTGATTCACTGCATTTTATGTGTGGAATAACTCTGACAGATGCCAGGGGCTCTGGCCCCTGCCTGAGAGGAAAGCTGCCTATTCCCGGAATATTTCTCTCAAAGGCAAAATAGAAAAATTTATGGCAATGGGCGGTACCCAGCTCCTTACCCAGCCACCAGAATGGACAGACGTTTTTGACGCAAGGGAAGCGGGTCCTGGGCCAACACTGGGGGAGGGGGGGGAGGGAGGATTTGCCAGAGGTAGGAGGCTGAGACTTAGGGGAATGAAGGATGGAATGAGCGTGGATTGGAGCTGGGAGGGAAATCGGAGGTCACCCAGGCCAGCCTTCTCTTTTCCCAGCAGAGGAAAGAGGATTTGCTTGGCAGCATTGTCCCAGGAGGGACAGCATAGGTTGCCCCACAGAGGCAGAGGATCAATGGCTCTGGCCTGTTAGGAGGGCCTGGGTTCCCATACTGCCCCTGATGCTCACTACCTACCTGTGGGGCTTAAATAAGGCCCAGGTCCCCCCTCTGCCCAAAGTGAGTGAGGAAGCTTGGGCTGGAGGGGCTCTGGGGGCCTTAACAACTTTAGTCTATGATGCTATGATTTTAAGAGTGGACTAGAGGCAGGGAGGAGCCTCGAGGCTGGGGAACCCTTTGGAGAGCCAAAGAAGGGGTAGAATCAATAGGACTTGTCAATCTGGGCAAGTCCCAGAGGTGCCTCAGTTTCCCCATCTGTAAAAAGAGGAGGTTGGAGATGGCCCGCTGTGGGGAGGGAGTGTCATTGATAACTTAAAGGGAATCATGGGCTTGTCCCCTCCAGCTTAGGTGGGAGGAGAAGGCTGGTCCAGCTGCTGTCCAAATCTCCCCCCCCCCCCCAAGCCCCTCTGGGAAGGCTTTCTTACACAGCCCTCCCCCTGCCCCCCACTGAGGCCCCACCTGCCAGCTCTGTCCAGGACCAATAATTGGCAATTTGGTCCCCTGCACCAGCCCTCACACTGAGCCCTGGCTGTGCCTGGAATTCGTCTTCATTCATCAGGCCTGGGCAATTAGGCCAAGCTTCTCCTAACTAGGGCAGGAGCCGCTATCTCTCCAGCCCCCGACACATACAATCATTACTCTCCGTTCCCATCTTGTGGTGACAAAATGGAGAATACATGACAATTACCCTCAGCAACTCTCTGGCCCAGCCTTCCCTCAGTGCCCCCATGGCCCTAATTATCTGAGCCGGCCCCCCCTCCCCCAAAGTCCCCATTATCCGGGAGGGCCTCCCCTCAGGTCCCCATTATCCAGACAACACCTCCCACCCCCCACCAAGGCCCAATTATCCGGCTGCCCCACCAACCCAGTGCTATTTAAATGATAATGAAGGAAGAGTCATTCAATTCAGTCTGGGAGAAAACCCATTAGCCCCAGCCCTTGTTAAGAGGATGGGTCAGAGCAGAGAGGCCTTCTTTTAAAGGCTTTAGTGGACTCAGATGCCCCCCAGGCCCTGGCACAACAGCCAAAACACAATTGGGAGGAGGGCCTGGGCCCCAAACCCTCAGAATGAGGTCACTCCCTTGCGTCCCAGCCCCAGCCCCAGCCCTACCCCCCTGCCCCCAGGTGGGGAGGAAAATCCTGTTTGGGAAACAGGCCCAAGCTTTGTCTGGGGTCATGGGGGGTCTGACCCACTGGGGCACAAGGATAGATAGGAGAGGGCCCTGACCCCAGGCACAGATGAATAGTCCCTGACCAGACCTCTACAACAGGGAGGGCATGTCTCAGAGAAACTCCTCAAATCGATCCATCTTAAAGAGGATTACTGGATGCTGGAGGCACCTGCAGGGTTGGGGGACAGAGGACCCACGGCCTCTCCAGGCAGCCTGTCCAACTTTGGGACGGCTCCCATTGTTAGAAGTTTGTCCTCGTAGTCAGCGTCCACTGGTCCCTTCCCAATGACCACCCTTTGGTGCCTAATTTGGCGCTCAGAACGGGTTCAGGACAGGAGACGAATCCCTTCTCTGTGGGACCAGCCTTCAAATACGAAGAGAATAAATAACGCCCCCTCATCCCCTTGTCTTCTCTTCTCCAGGACAGGCTGGCTACATACGCCCGGGCCCATCAACCTGCCCTCATGTGCGGAGCAAACGGCAGGTACACAGCCATGGCGGCAGGGAATAAAGATAAATTCAACACCAGACGATTTGGGGAACAGAAAAGAATACTGCCAATGGGGACAAGGAAAGGCCTACTGGACTTGACTGGCACCCAGACACAGACCATGTGGATAGAAATGAGAAGAAAGAGGTGGGCAATCTAGGTGAGAGCTCCCAAGGCAGCTAGAGCTGTGTGACCTTGGGCAGGTCACTTAATCTCTCTCTGCCTCAGTTTCCTCAACTGTAAAATGGGGATAATAATAGTACCTAACCCCCAAGGTTGTCATGGGGATCAAATGAGATATCTGTAAATCACTTACCACAGTGACTGGCACTTAATGAATCCTTTCTTCCTCCCCTAAGCCTTACAAAAAGATATATTTCAGATCACTCAGAAGGGAGGGAGGCTACCTCAGACTAAAACCGTTTGCAAATTCAATTGAGGGGAAGCAAAAATGACTAAACTGTATGTACCCTTTGACACAGCAATACCATTACTAGGGCGACTACCCCCCCCACAAAAAAGATCAAGAGGAAAAGGGCCCATAGATATAAAAATACAGGGTGTCCCCAAAGTCTTAGTGCAGCCTTAAGCTATTAAAAGCTTTAAACTATGCAAAGGCTTTTGGGACCCTTGGTATTTAGAGCAGTTCACTTTATGGTGGCAAAGAACTGGAATTAGGAAAAATCCTCTTCATGAGTTCAAATCTGGCCTCAGACCCTTACTAGCTGTGTGACCCTGGGCAAGTCACTTCACCCTGTTTGCCCCCGTTTCCTCATCTGTAAAATGAACTGGAGAAGTAAATGGCAAAACCACTTCAGTATCTTTGCCAAGAAAACCCCAAATGGGGTCACACAGAATGACAAAAAGTCCTTAGTTGCCTCACCTATAATGAATGAGTTGGTCTCTGAGGGTCACAAATAGTCAGACATGACTGAAAAATGACTGAACAAAAACAAACATGATCCGTGTCCAAGGGTACTAAAAAACCCCCAACAACAATAATAATGGCAGATGTTTTGATGAACTAGTATCACTGATCTTTGAGAAAGACTCTGGAGAATGGGAGAGATACAACAGGACTTTAGAAGGGCAAATGTTTTCCTGTGACAAAAACCAGAAAAAGAAGAATCTGCAAACCATCCAGTGAGGTCCTCCCTAATTTGAAAAGGAAGCGGAGATCCGAAGAGTCAACATTGCTCCATCAAGAACAAGCCATGTCAGACTAACTGAATTTCATTTTTGAGCAGGGTCTTTAGATGGTGGATTGAGGAACGCCACAGATTTGGCTTACTTGGGCTTTAGCAACGCATGTGATTCATAGGGATCAGAGAGAGACAAGAGCTAGGAGATCATTTAACGAGGCAGATGTACACGGTGGTTGTATGGCTGGATCCGCACAGGAGCCAAATACGAACAGAATATAAACAGAATAAAAGCAGTATGTAATCTTCCAGAGGAGAGGGACTACTCTTTGTTTTGTCCTGAAATTCATATATACTTAGTCTTAGTACCTCAGTTTCCTCATTTGTAAAATGAAGGGTATAGGGGAAGGGTTTGACTACTTGGCTTCCTCAGTGAATGTTGGAGTTCTTGTTTTTTTGTTTTTGGTGAGGCAATTGCAGTTAAGTGACTTGCCCAGGGTCACACAGCTAGTAAGTGTCAAGTGTCTGAGGTTGGATTTGAACTCTGGTCCTCCTGAATCCAGGGCTGATGCTCTATCCACTGCGCCACCTAGCTGCCCCCGAGTTCTTGGGTTTTAAGAATTAATTTGGTAGGAAGGTGGTAGTGGTGGTTGTTTGTCCCTTGTTCTTGACAAAGACTATGACATTTGGGTGATGTCATGACTTGCACTGAATTGGATTTAAGCGAGGAAGGACTGTGCAAGGTCACCAACTTTACTCTCTCCTCCAGAGCCATCAGGGTCTGGTGGCAAGATATCAATCAGGACCACTGGAGATGGCCCTGGATATTGTAAGGCAATTGGGATTAAGTGACTTGCCCAGGGTCACACAGCTAGTAAATTTCTGAGGTGAGATTTGCACTCAGGTCCTCTCGACTCCAGGGCCAGCGCTCTATGCACTGTGCCACCTAGCTGCCCCATTTGGTAGGAGATTCTTAGTGAGGAGGTCAAAGGATCTGTGGTTGCCTTATGCTTCTGGAACGGTTTTCTCAATGGCTTGGATAAAGGTACAGAAGCCATGCTTATCTGGAGACTCAGTTAAGACACTAGATGACACTGTCAGGATCTAAACAGATCTAGGCAGCTAGCAGGACTTGATCTACTAAGAGGAAATCAATGGGGATAAATGTAAAATCTTACATGTAGGATTAAAACAATCACCTCAGCAAGCACAAGAGGTGGGGAAGAATGCCCAGACAGCAGCTCACCTTGATGGGTTCTAAGTGTTTTTAAGCTGATTTCAAACAATCTCCTTTTCTCTCTCTTCTTTTACCTCCTCCTCTCTCTTTCTTTGGCCAGGTCTGGAGTCAAGAAGACTCATCTTCCTGAGTTCAAATCTGACCTTAGACACGTCCTAGTTGTGTGACCCTGGGCGAGTTACCTCACCCAGTTTGCCTCGGTTTCCCCATCTGTAAAATGTGAGCTGGAGACGGAAATGGCAAACCAGAATTGGACATGCCTGAAGTGACTAAACAATAAACACACACACACACACACACACACACACACACACACACACAGTTACATTCAGAAAGGCAGGAATTGGGAGGGATCTGCCCTTGTTACCCCATGGCTAGAACTAAGTGTGACACTGAAGAGATTTTTAGAAAAGGACATAATTGCTACCTTCAAGGAGGGAGGTCATATGGAAGAGTCATTAGTTATATTACCCTTGGTGCCAGAAGGAAAAATAGGAAGAACAAAGCAGACTTAGTATTGAGGTCAAGAAAACCTTCTGAAACAACCGGAGCGAATGGGGCTCTGAATGGGGCCTTCTTGGACCGTGGCGGGTTCTCTACACACTCAAACACTTCAGACAAAGTTCCACTGCCCGACAACTAGTCACACATGTTGTGTGGCTTCCAGGATAAACAACAAACTCCTCGGCCCCGCAGCGAGAGGCCTCTACAGTCTAGCTACCATTTTCCTTCCCCTCTCTCCACTTCAGGTGACCTGACCCACTTATAGTCATTACGCAAACATGATCTTTCCTGTCTCAGGTCCTTCACCCAGGTTGCTGCCTAACATCTGCCTCCTATCATCCTTCCTAGAAGGTGGCCCCTCCTGCACCCCCTCTGTGGTGAAATTACTTGGTAATGTGTATGGGAGTGGGCTCTGACCCCCAAGAGATACCCCAGTGAAGCTCTAATTCCACAGTGATGGGGGTGTGTAGAAAGAGGGAGGGGAGAGAGACATCCAGCTCCCAGGGAAGATGCATCTCTCTACCACTCCCAGCTATCTCCTAATCTGTCACAGTCCCTAAATTCAATACCCACCACAGTGATGACATGACCCCACTACCTGTTTTTCCAGACTCCTATAGATGCACTCCTGCCTCAGTATCCCATGATCTACAACAGCTTAACACCAGCACCTGCTTGGAAGATAAGACCCCAACCCCATTCAGAGCTGACAGGCCCAGAATCAGCAGGTGCTTCAGAATAACTATTGGATTTGAAGCTAGTGACTGGGTTTGAACCCCAGCTCTGCTCCTTACTGATGTGTGACCTTGGGCTAAGTCCCTTCCCTCGTCCAGGGCCCCAGTTTCTTTCTCTAAAATGAACATGCTGGGTCTGATGCCCCTACAAACACTCTTCTGCCAGGAAGGTGGGAGGACCCAGAGTCTGGGCCAGTCCCCCAAGGCAGGAGAAAGGAGAAGGTGAGAGAGGAGGTGATGGGAAGCCCAGGGTGTGACTTCACTGGATTCAGGAAACATCCTGGAGCCAAAGGGAACAGGGAGGTCCCTCCCTCTCTCAAGGAAAACAGCTTCACTTCCCGGGGGGGAAGATGTTCTAATAAGCTACAGCAGCCTCCCCCCAACCAGCCATTAAAGACAACACCCCCCCCATCCTAGGTGGCCCCTATCCCCAGGGGCTCAGACTGGAAAACCCCCCACACCAAGCCAAGAAAACACCAAGTAACCATTCACTACTCAATGGAGAATAGGATCAGCCTTAGGATGCAGGATGCCAGACACAGGCCCACCTAGCCTCGGGGTGAGGAGGAAGTCTAAGGGTCTTTGGGGGGTGGGGGTGGGGGAAGGGGGACAGGTGGCCTGCCGGAGAGCAGGACATAGAGAAGGTCGACTGGACTGGAGAACTTGGGAGACCAACAGAATGTAAGCTCCCTGAAGGCAGGGATAATCTTTTCATTTTTGTCCTTGAATTTAATAGATGTTTATCAAACATTTCTAAAGTCTGTTTATGTAACTTTTATAGAGAGCCAGGCTGGATACTGGGGAGTCAAAAAAATCTGGGGTTTGAGTCTTGTTTCTGATGCTAATTGGCTGTGATCTCTCGGTCTCAGTTTCCTCATCTGTAAACCTACCTTGGTGTTATCCTGAATATCAAAACGACACCTCAAGGAAAGGGACTGATTTTGCCCAGTGTTTAGTTCCGAGCCTGGGATACACAGCAGGTACTTAAAAGCTTACAAAGTGCTCTACAAACAGGGAAACACCTTATCATCTTCACAGCACTGGCCCACGGTCTGGCCAGAGTCAGCCATCATAACTGCTTGTTGATGGACTAACTGGCTTCTGAACCTGGGGGGGTGGGGGGTGGGCTTGGGCACACCTCCCAAGTTGTTTCCTTCCACAGACTGAATGAATGAATAAGCACTAGTGTTGGTTTCCCAGCAGCGGCTTCAGGTCCCACACCTGGAGGAACGAGGGTGAGGATGATCTAAGCTTCCTGCCCGAGCCATAGCATGGGTGCCCCCAGCCTCCTCCCTCAGTGCCTTGGCTGCTGGGGACAGAGCCTCCCATCCTCCCATCCTTGGCTGCCTGGGACGGGGCCTCCCATCCTCCTTGCCTCTGCGTGGGTTGTTTACAAAGCCCCATTCAAGGCTCTACACATGGAGAGAGAATTTTCCCCATCACATTCCCTGTCAGCCTGTCAGCCTGAGTCCCACTTTAATCTGCCAGAAGCACTTTCGGCTGACATTTTTAATAAATACTTTCAGCTTTTAAACACATTTGTGGGGGCCATTCCCACCTCTCCCTCTCCTCCCTCCCTCTCTCAAGAGGGGGCTCAGAAAGCTCTAATAGCCGATAGATCAGCCCTGGCAGAGGCCCGAGTCCCCCACCCAGGCCTCCCTCCCTCCTTTCCTCCCAGGCCTCCCGGCCCGCCCTGCTCCTCCCCTCCCAGGCCGGCCACAGCATCCTGAGCGAGGTGGTGTTTTCAATTTGAAAGCTAAATTAACTGTCCAATTGGATTTGGCTGCTGCGAGCCAGTTCCTGTGACAGGTTTTAGTTATGAAGCATATTTCACATTAATAGAACTCAACATGAAAACCTCGCGCCCGGGGATTGCCGCGGCTCGCCATTGAAATGTTAAATTTAATATTTCAGACATGCTCGTGCCAGTGTTTGATTATTGTTCTCCATTTAAATCCCTCCTAACGGGAAAGGGCCTAATTAGTAAAAAATCATGTTTTAATGAAGGCAAAATGCTAATTGCTAACACACACCAAAAAAAGCCTGCACGTGGAATTAGCTGGCAGCCCTGCTGGTGACTTCCAGGACTCAACGGGCACGGTCCCCTAGCCATGGCTACTCTCCCTCCTTGGGCGTGTCTGTGCTGCCTGCAATGCACCTCCACCCCCCAACAGCTAGAGGTGGGTGGTGGGGTTGGGGGGTTGTGGGGGGAGAAGCATCGTCTTCACTCTCTCTCAAAGTTCTCAGTAGGTCTTTCTTCCCCATGCCAGAAGCCACGGCCAAGTCTCTGGGCCCATTCACCAAGGGGCACTCACGGCCCAGAAACATGCAGGGCATAAAGGAATCTCTGGTCTGACGGAGACAGAGCAGACACTGCCCCCCCCACCCCCACCCCCACCCCGTGCTGGCCAGGAGGAGCCCTGGGCACAGCCGGCACTTACATCACTGAGCTGGTCCCTAGAGCTGCTCCACTGGGAGCTGGTGGCTTCTCGGACACTGTCTTCTTCACTGTTCCTGCTCCCGCTCTTGCTTGAAGGGACCTTCATCTGGAGGACAAGGAGACAGTGCTTCAGAGCTACGGTCTTGCCTTCCATCCTACTTCTCAAACTAACGCCACAAGGGGCAGCTAGTTGGCACAGTAGAGAAAGCACTGGCCCTGGATTCAGGAGGACCTGAGTTCAAACCTGGCCTCAGACACTTGACAATTACTAGCTGTGTGACCCTGGGCAAGTCGCTTAACCCCAACTGCCTCACCAAAAAAAAAATATTTACAGCAGCTTTTTGGGGGGCAGCTAGGTGGCTCTGCAGTGGATAAAGCATCGGCCCTGGATTCAGGAGGATCTGAGTTCAAATCCAGCCTCAGACACCTGACACTTACTAGCTGTGTGACCCTGGGCAAGTCACTTAACCCCCACTGCCCCACCAAAAAAAAAAAAAAAAAAGCCTCCTTTCAAACTAACACCACCAACCTGCTGTTTTTACCCCATGGACCTTGCCTTTGATCCCTAGACAGATGCCACTTTCTGTGCATATGTATGTGGGTGGGTATGCGTGTGTATGGGGAGGGGAGGTTAACCCCTTACAGGGGACATGCAGGGCTCTCTAGTCAAAGGAATGTTTTACTCATGGTTCTAAAGAGTCAAAAATTCCTGATCCAAGTTAAAAATATTTAACAAAACAAAAATACAATATGACATAGATAATGTGAATGTGTGGGGTTTTTTTGTCAACATGCAGCCCTCCGGAGATTAGTTTCTCTTTCGGTTGGAGGCCCTTGGCCTAGAATGCTATAACCTCCCCAGGGTCACAAAAGCACCCCCCACAAAATAAGGAGTCATAAGGCCATTCCCAAATTGCCTCCTAGAGTTTTCTTCACATCTTAAGGTCTTAAGGATGCAGGCCGAGTCCTTGGATTCCACCCCAGGGACTAAAAAGGAAATGGTATTTGGTAGCTGTGACTGGGCAGAGCTTGGATACCTCTGGCGAGGCGGTCCACCTCTAGGCGGGTGGGCAGCAGGGACCACTGAAGGACTCAGGGAATTGCTAAAAGGAGAGGAGGCTGACTGCACAGAGCATAGAGAGGAGGTACAGGGAGATCGGTGCTCATGGTAGCCGGTCCAAGGCCAGGTGTGGGGTTATTTGCCCATCGTGATCAGAGCTGTGGGAATGAGAGATGCTGAAGGCATCTGCCTAGCAGAACAGTACCAGTTTCCCTTGCCCAGTAATGACGATCATTATGAAAGCAATGACAAAAATCACAGACACATACACAGTTGACATTCTCCAGGTCTGCCAAGCACTTCCATGATTTCATTTGCTCCCAACACTACATTCGGGGCACTCGATCATTAATCCTCTAGGATCACAGAGTTTTGGATTTGGGGGAAATGGACCATAGGGAGTCATCTAGTTCAACCCAGGTACCTGAACCTTGGTTCCTCGATAGTATCCCTGACCAGTGGTCAGCAAGGCTCAGCCTGAATACCTTCTGCCTCTCTAGGCAGCCCACTGCCACAAGACTATTAGAATACCCCAGCTATCTGCAGGTTGTCTCCCCCAGTATTCTGTGGGCTACCTGTCATCTGCCTTTCTTTGTTGTACTTGGCGTATAACATGTGTTTAATAAAAGCTTGCTGTCTCTTAGCATCATCCACCCTTTGCTTCTGGGTCTGCCCTCTTGGGCCAAGCAGACCAGGTGTAACCTCTGTATATTAGTCCTTCACATACTTGTTACCATGTCCCTCCCAGCTTATCTATCTCCCCTACTATTACTGAACTGGACTCGTGAGTGTTCCAGGTAATTCCCCACTTTCCATCAGCAACTTTGCTTGGTTTGTACTCAATAAGAATATTGTGCCCCTGAGCTGGGTATTCCCTGGTCTGGTGCCTCCCCTGTAGTCTTTTTAACTGTCCTTTGTGTGTTGTCTTCCTCCCATTAGATTGTAAACTCCTGGAGTTGTGAACTGATCCAACCATTCTGGAGAGTAATTTGAAACCAGGCCCAAAAAGGTTACTGTGCATATCCTCTGACCCAGCAATACCACTACTAGGTCTATATCCCAAAGAGATCATAAAAAGGGGAAAAGGACCCACATATAAAAAAATTTATAGCTGTTCTTTTTGTGGTAGGCAAAGAATTGGAAATTGCGAGGACGTCCATCAGTTGGGAAATAGCTGAACAAGCTGTGGTATATGAATGTAATGGGGGCAGCTACGTGGCACAGTAGATAAAGCACTGGCTCTGGATTCAGGAGAACCTGAGTTCAAATCTGGCTTCAGACACTTGACACGTACTAGCTGTGTGACCCTGAGCAAGTTACTTAAACCCTCACTGCCCCACAAAAAAAACAAAACAAAACAAAACAAAGGAAAAACAAAGTGAACCACCAGAGGTCTAGGGGGTGGAGTTCATGTACATAATGGAATACTATTGTGCTATAAGAAATGATGAGCAGGCAGGTTTCAGAAAACTTGGAAAGATTTATAAGAATTGATGCTGAGTGAAATGAGCAGAAACAAGAGAGCATTGTATACAGTGTCAACAACATTTTGTGATGATCAACTGTGACAGACTTAGCTCTTCTCAGCAATACAATGATCCAAAATGGTGCCCAAAAAACTCATGATGGAAAATGCTCTCCACATCCAGAGAAAGAACTATGGAGTCTGAATGAAGATGGAAGCAGACTATTTTCACTTTTGGTGTTGGGAGTTTTTTGTTTCTTCTTTCTTATGGTTTTCCCCTTTTGTTCTGATTTTTCTCTCACAATGTGACTAATGTGGAAATTTGCTTAACATGATTGTAATGTATAGCCTCTATCAGACTGCTTGCTATATTGGGGAGGGGGGAGGGAGAAAAATTTGACTCAAAATCTTACCAAAAAAATGTTGGAAACTATTGTGTGTGTGTGGGGGGGGGTGGGGCAATTGGGGTTAAGTGACTTGCTCAGAGTCACACAGCTGTGGGTGTCTGAGGGTGGATTTGAACTCAGGTGCTCCTGAATCCAGGACTGGTGCTTTATTCACTGAGTCATGTAGGTACCCTCTGAGGTTGCTTTAAGCCTATGATTCTATGGCTTTAAACTCAGGTCCTCCTGAATCCAGGGCCGGTGCTCTATCCACTGTACCATTTAGCTGCCCCAGAAACTATCTTTGCAAGGAATTATAAAAAAAATTTAAAAAACAAAACACTATTTTTAAAAAAGAAGAGGGAAAAAAAGATTTCCTATTTATTTCCTTTCCTATTCCTGCTTGGCACCTAGTAGATATTTAATGTCTGTATCTTTCCAATAGGTATTTAACGATTATTGACTGACTGACAAATATACTCTAAGCCCCAATCTCCCAAGTAGGCATATGTTGTTGTTTAGTCATTTTTCAGTCATGTCTGACTTCCTGATCCTGTTTGGGGTTTTCTTGGCCAACATATTGGGGTGGTTTGCCATTTCCTTCTCTAGCTCATTTTACAGATGCAAACTGAAGCAAAAAGGGTTAAATCACTTGTCCAGGGTCACCCAGCTAATATGTAGCCGAGACCACATTTGAAGTCTTTCTGACTTCATGTCTGGTGCTCTATTCACACCACCTAGCTGCCAGTACATTCATGATAAATATTTACTGACTCTCCAAATCTAACCCTCCCGAGGAAAAAGTAAAAATAATAACAGACACAGCCATAGAGCACAAGAGGGTCTGTCAAGTCTACATACATTTGATCCTCCCAATAAATTTATAAGGAGTTAGTTGCCTTTGTTTCAACAGATAAGGAAACTGAATTATCTGAGAGGGAAGCTCACTTGCCTATGGCTCACAGTTGGTGAACACAAGAGACAAGATCTGAACCCAGCTCTCTCCTCCTAACTCCAAGCAGTCATTCTTTCCATTGGAGCAGTCTGGTTGCTTCTCTAGGTCCCCTACAACTCTCCTCCCATCCCTATCTGACGAGATTTGGTGGGATCCTCAGACCCTCTGAATTCTTGCCAATCTGTGGGTCAAATTCTATGAGGAGGAGAAGAGAATTTCTTTCTTGTTGTGGTCTCTTGCAGCCACGTCCTACTGAAGAAATGACCTCACACCATCTGAAAGACAGTGTGATCCCCTCCCCTACTCCGATTGCCTCAATATCCCCCAAATGCTTCCCTCGGTGTTACCTGTGGCTTTGCCAATGAACTGTTGGAGAGATTCCTCCCTCTAAATTAAAATGGGCACATTTCATCAGAACTGGTCGTCCCAGGGGCAGCTAGGTGGCGCAGTGGATAGAGTACTGGCCCTGGATTCAGGAGGACCTGAGTTCAAATCTGGCCTCAGACACTTAACTATGTGGCCCTGGGCAAGTCACTTAACCCCAACTGCCTCACCGCCCCCCCCCAAAAGAACTGGTAGTCCTCTGCCTGTGTTGACTCATTTTCTCTCCTAGACCCCATCAGAAAGGATGTTGATTTCCTCAGCAGACTTCCTTTAACCCATTCTCTCTCAAGATGGAGGTGATGCAGGTGACACAATTCTCCCCCTGGGTCTCACATATTACCTGCACTTCCTTAATGGGCACACGCTCCCCGGACCACAGGAGACTGAGCCTCATAAAGGCAAGTGCTGAGTTTTATCGAGACTCTGGAGAAACTCAACAGGACAGAACAGTGCCCCAAACACACACACACACACACACACACACACACACACACACACACACACACACACACACACACACACACACGCTCTGCAAACTATTTGCTGGTTTGTAATTATCTTAGGCCTTGACTGACCAGAGTAACAGAAAGGAGAATTTGGACTTAAACTTAAGAAAAGCTTCCTCAGGGGCAGCTAGGTGGCGCAGTGGATAAAGCACTGGCCTTGGATTCAGGAAGACCTGAGTTCAAATCCAGACTCAGACCCTTGACACTTAACTAGCTGTGTGATCCTGGGCAAGACATTTAATCCTCATTGCCCTGCAAAAGAAAAAAAAAAAAAGAAAGAAAGAAAAGAAAAGAAAAGCTTCCTCATTTTACCAGACATTAGAGGACAGAGTTCTGGGCCTGGAGCAACAAAGATCTGAGTTCAAATCTTGTAATAATCTTGGACAACTGACTTAACCTCCCCCAGCCTCAGTTTCCTCATCCGTAAAATGGGGATAATAATAGTCCTTATCTTCCAGGTTTGTTGTGAGGCTCAAATGAGATCCTATTAGCAAAGTGCTTTGTAAATCTTACTGCCCTCTAAAAACAAAGTATTGTTGTTGTTATTATATGTTGTTATGTCTGTCCTGTGTGATTATGGTTGATGCACTTAGCCTCCATTTACCTTCGAGCCTCCATTTCCTCAATTGTAAAATGCAGGGGGTTAGACTTAACAATGACCAACCTCTCAGGTCCCTTCCAGCTATAAACCCAGGATCCTCTAGGGATTTCTTGTTCAGGTGTGGACTGAACCAGGCAGCCTCTGTCCACCTCCCCACGGTGCACAGCCTGGGGTGCGGTACAATTAACAGGCAATGGATCCTCTGCCTCACTGTCTACATCTCATGCCACTGGCATCTCCCTCAGTCTCGGGTAAGGTCCTCGCTCCAGAGATAGAAGGATCCAGAGAGGGAAAAGGGGAAAGGGAGAGAATTGTTCCCTGAGCAGAGCTCAGCTATTCCCGGAACCCCAGAAACCCTCCTGGCAGTGCTGGCCCTTGCTCATTACTAATAAACACATTTCGATTTATCAAGAACTCCCGTCTGAGTGGGCAGGGAATGGAGCCCAGGGGCCAGGGGAGACAAATTCTTTTCTTAAGCTGTTTTGAAAGGTGTTGAGCTCCAGGGCGACCCTCACCCCCATTAACCCAGCCAAGCACAGTGCCTCCTCCAGGGAGGCCCCTGGGCTCCCGCGGCAGCAGCCTCAGCCAGCGCGATGGGTTTGTTCATTATCTCGAACACACACACAGGAGCACAGGGAAGCATGCTCGGAGCACAGGCCAAATTGAATCATCTGCCTTTATTTTCCAGGAGATCGGAAGCTACAGCTGCTGTGGCAGGCAGGGTGGGGGCTTTTCCGGGGCCATCCTTTGCAGTCCAAGCTCTTAAAGCCATAGCAGGCCTTGTTTGTGTGGTCAGGACACATCTCTTCTTTAAGTTGATTCTTTGAGGAGGGGTCAGCTGGCAAGAGGGGCTGATGCTCTCAGGAGCCCAGACACAGCCAGACCACAGGACAGGTGTAATTAGTACTCATTTGAGCTCACGAGAGAGAATCGAACCAGAAGGGATGCTACAGATCGACTAGCTCAACCTCCTTATGACAGGTGAGGAAACTTGAGGTGCAGAAAGAAGATACGATTTGCCAAAAGTCATAAAATGAATAGGGAAGAAAACCAGGAATTGAGCCCAGATATGCTCCCAACATTGTACCATAGATGGGGGCTTGAGCTTGGGATCACAAGTTTATAGGATTTACTGCAGAAAGGGACCTTGTCAAATCCAATCCTCTCATTTAAAAAAATTTTTTAAATTTTTTGGTTTGTTTTTATTTTTGTTTTTGCAGGGCAATGAGGGTTAGGTGACTTGCTCAGGGTCACACAGCTAGTTAAGTGTCAAGTGTCTGAGGCCATATTTGAACTCAGGTTCTCCTGAATCCAGGGCCAGTGCTTTATCCACTGCGCCACCTAGCTGACCCCCAATCCCCTCATTTTTAAAGATGAAGAAACAGAGGACACACGGTTTAAGTGATTTGTCTGTCCAAGGCCACATAGCTAGCAATAACTGGAAAAAAAGGGAAGCTGGACCCAGGTCTTTGAATACTAAATCTGGCATTCCTTCTATAGTATCATCCTGGTGGTGTCCACAGGGGCATAAGGAGGGGTTCAATGGAGGGGGCTGAGACGGGGAGGCATGGACATGACATTAGGTTCCTTGCCTGGAGACTCTACCCCCCCCCCCATCTCCTGAGCTTCTGGATACTTGGTTGTGGTCCTGGCCTCATCCCTGAGACGGCCTGATCCCTGCCCTGAGCTCAGGAGGAGACAGAATTCAGAGTTACTGATAAGGCTCTCTAGTCTGATCCAGTGGTCTGTCCTCACCAGGCCCAGCCCTAGGTCCTCCATGATGCCCTGTCCTAGATGTTGCCTGATCACAGCCTGACCTGATTCTGCCCAGCCACACCAGAAGTACCTTAGAACAGGGGTCTCACTCCTTCTGAACCCAAAAGAGCTAGTCCAGGATACACACAGAGAGGTTGGAGCAAAGAGTCTAAGGTAGGATCTTGGTCCAAGAGTTTGGGAGAAAGAGGTCAGGATGGTTGGTGAGCTTGGGATATAGAAGTTGGCATACCGAGCCTAGCCAGGAACAATGGGCTTGGGGAAGTGAGCAGAGAAGCTAGGCCTAATCTGGCATTCATTTCCTTCAGGGAAGGGAGCAAGGCTGAAAGATCAAAGGCAGAGTTAGAAGAGAAAAGAGGCAACTAGATGGCAGAGTGAATAGAGTTCTTGACTTGGAGTCAGTAAGAACTGAGTTCAAATCCTCCCTCAAGCACTAACTAGCTCTGTGACCATTGATAAATCATTTTAACCTCAAAGGGCCTGAGTTTCCCTATCTATAAAATGGATAATAATAGCAGCTACCTCCTAGGGTTGTTGTGAACGTTAAATGAGCTCTTTTTGGGGGGGAGGGGGGCGCAATGAGGGTTAAGTGACTTGCCCAGGGTCACACAGCTAGTAAGTGTCAAGTGTCTGAGGTCACATTTGAACTCAGGTCCTCCTGAATCCAGGGCCAGTGCTTTATCCACTGCAGCACCACCTAGGGGCCCCGGTGAAGATTAAATGAGATGACAAATGCAAAAAGCTTTGCAAACCTTAAGGCACCATATAAGTGCTAATTATTGTTATTCTTTATTATTAGGCAGGGGGGGAGTTCAATCTAAGAAGGGGAGGAAGGCTAAGTTTGGCAAAATGAAGGTTCTGGTCTGGGTAGGCGTATGCAGGAAGGGAGAGAGACCTTATCAGGGAAAGAAAGAAAGGTATTGTCAAGCGAGGGAAGACCTGACTCTTCTAGGAGTGGAAGAAAAGGAAGGCTTGACTGGTAAAGAGAAAACCAGCCTATGGTGGGATGGTGCATTGGGGCTGATGAAGTCAAAAAGCCCTAGCATTGTCACCTCCAGTGACTCAAGATCTGAAACTGTAAGCATCTGTTTCCCGAACAAGAGGGCACCGGGCACCTCACCGTCTCTGCTTCTACTCAATACCAAAGGAACGATTTTCCTTTAAAAACATACTCCCTTTAAAACCTGAAAACGCCCATGTATCAAAACAAGGCCGAAATGAGCTAAACACGTTACTTGGGAGTTTTTCCTGGAAATCCAGCCCTTCACACACTCTAACAGGATTTATTCTATCCCAAGCAGGCCTCATAATGAGATCAGCCGGACGGATCTCCGGCTTGTTTGTAGATTTTATACTTGCTCTAACTTGGCAGTCTGGAGACCACGTATTCCCCAGGCCCCTTCTGAAATCACTTCACACACTGCAATTCGATTTCTTTGCTTGGCCTCTTCACATCTTTTTTCCTCCCTTCCCTGATTCATTTTACTGAGTTTTAGGGTGGAAGGAAAGAAGCTTGTTGTGAGTGGGGATTTGTGGATGACGACACGGAGAGTCAGGATATGAAGCTCTTTGTCTCTGGTCCGGGACTAGACAGCTCTTGCTTACAACAGTCGGCTAGTCAGGTCAACAGAGCTGGAGGATGTGATCCTGGTTTGATAGCTATTCTTTTAGTCACGGGCCCACAAACCCTTCATCGCCAAGGTAAGGCCTGAATCATTGGATTTCTCACTTCTAGAACCCAGCCCCAAACCTTCAGTGGAGCTGACAACAGATGTGGAATGGAGCAGCAGAAAGGGTGCTGATGGGTTGTTCAACATGGAGGACCTCGTAGGTTTGAGTCCCAGCTTTGTTCTGTGACCATGGGCAAGTAAGTCATCTCACCTCCTGGGGAGAACCATTTCCTTGTCCATTGAATGAGACAGTTGGTGAAGTTTCCCTTTTAGTTCTGCTGAATCTAATTACTGCTAGGGAAACTATGATAGTCATCTTCTCAAAAACTTGGTGTATTCCCAACATCTATAGGATAAAATACAAATTCATCCCCTTCCCCCAAGACTGGTTCCAACCTACCTTCCCAGACATAATTCACATAATTCTTTCACCTAGTATTTGTTTTGTCTTTGTTTCTTTAAGTTTCTCTGATAGAATGATAAATAATTGAGAGCAGTTTCTGCTTAATTTTTTCCCCCTCAGTAGCCACAGTGCCAGGTATATCCTGAGTACTTGATAAATTAATAACCTTTACTATCTACACCACCATATTCCCAGTACTCCAGGCATCATTTTCTTTTCTTTTCTCTTTTTTTTTAGTAAGGCAGTTGGGGTTAAGTGACTTGCCCAGGGTCACACAGCTAGTTAAGTGTTAAGTGTCTGAGGCTGGATTTTGAACTCAGGTCCTCCTGACTTCAGGGCTGGTGTTCTATCCACTGTACCACCTAGATGCCCCCAAGGCATCATTTTCAACTCCTCACTCTATTTCACAACCCCTCCACCATTCAATTTGTTGTCAAGATCATGATTTTTAACCTTCCCAATATCCCCCTCTCTCCTCTGACATTGGTGTCACTTTTGGTCCTCATCACCTCATGCCTGGACTATTACAATAGCCTGCTCAGGGGGTCTATTTGCCACTAGTCTCCCCACTCTGAATAAAAAAGAAACTACTCTCATCCATTATTTTTCACCTTCTTTCCCTTGCTTCTGTATCTCTGTTCACAGAGGCATCCTGTTTGGAATGTCCTCATCTGTTGAAATCCTTCTCTCTATTCAAAGACCAATTTACACGAGACCTCTTCCAAGAAGCCTTCCCTGAACTCTAGAGCTAGACCTATTGGGATAAATTTAATAAGATGAATTAAACATAAAGCTTTATACTTAGGTAAAAAATAAAATTCACAAATATCGTCTTGGGGTTACGTGATTATATGCTAACTCATCTGGGGAAAAAAGGGGGAATTTTTAGCAGACTACAAAATCGATACTTGTCAACGGGATGATATGGCAGCAATGCCATTTTGGGATACGTTCAAATAAGAAGTGGGTCAAGGACTAAGAAGGTGGTAGTCTAGTTGTGCTTAGCCTTGATAATGCCAAATCTTGAGTAATGCCTTCAGTTCTGCGTATGTATTTAAAAAAAAAAAAGGCAAGGGTAGGGGAGGAGAGAAGAACTAGGTGGTGCAGTGGATAGAGCACCAGCCCTGGATTCAGGAGGACCTGAGTTCAAATCTGGCCTCAGACACTTGACACTTACTAGCTGTGTGACCCTGGGCAAGTCACTTAACTCACACCCCCCCCCCCCCCCGCCCCAGCAATTGGGGTTAAGTGACTTGTCCAGGGTCACACAACTAGTCTCAAGTATCTAAGACCAAATTTGAACCCAGGTCCTCCTGACTCCAGGGCCGGTGCTCTATCCACTGTGCCACCTAGCTGCCCCTGCATATGTCATTTGAGGGAGGATAGGCAGAGGACTACAGGAGAGTGACCAAGATGTTTGAGGGGTCTTTCAGATCATTGCCATATATCAGAAGGGTTAACCTAGAAAAGAGGTGCCATGAGAACTATCTTCAAGTCTTGGCCTCAGAGGGGCAGAACCAAGAACAAGGGTGAAATGTGCAGAGAGCAGACTGAGGCTTGATATTCAGGGAAAGTTTCCCAATCATTGGAGCTATTCAAAAGTTAGAATGAGTGGTCTCAAGAGGGAGATGGCCAGAGGTCTTTCAAGCCAAGGCTGGATGAACACTTGGAGGTAACAGTGCTCTAGTCCAAAGGAGAGCCCCAGATGGTCTCTGAGGTCTCATTCACCTGGGAGTTGGCAAAGGATGCCATGCTAGCTTCTGTGGAGGTGAAGGGGCTGAGCAGATCCTGAAAGGAGGAGATGGTCACTTTGAATTAGGCAACAGTGTTCATAGAACCTTCAAAGAAATTGACAACGTGGATGAACCTTCTCTTTGAGGAAAGACAAGGAGAAGGGAACCACATGCAATGAGAAGGAAGGGAGAGGTTACTGTATATGGCCGTGGAAGGAATGCCAACAGCACTGGCAAAACTGAGTCCTTCAGTTTCATCACTTCCTACAAATTGAGTTTTTTAAGAGGAGGGATGGATGGGTTTTGTGTTTTGCTACTCTGTATCAATTTCATTGAATAAGTTCAACAAATACTTATGACAAAGCTAGGTTGCCCAATGGATAGAGCCCTGGGCCTGGAGTCAGACCTTGAAGATCCAAGTTCAAATCCTGCCTCAGACACTTAATAGCTGATCCTGGGCACTTAACTCCCCTGGGCCACAGTTTCCATATCTGTATGGAGAAAACAGCACAGGATCAAAAGAGATAATATTTGTAAAGCACTGGGCACAGCACCTGGTACACAGAAAGCTAGCTATTATTATCACGAACTGCCTGTTTGGTTCCTAAATCCCACTAAGACTTGCCCCCTGCTGGGGGGCAGGGAGGAAACCCTAGGTTCCCGAAGGCTATGACAATAGGACTCAAGCTTTGGCTTTGCTCCCTATCACAGTGACAGGTTGTCTCTGATTCCTGACTAACAACCTAGTTAAGGATGGCATAGTTTTTCACCAGTAGGCTGACCCCTTGCTGATATATTCTGCTGGCTGAGACAAGGTTCACTGGAAATGATCACAGGAATTGGAGTCAGAGAACCTTCAAATCTTGCCTTAGATACTGATAAGCTGAGTGATCACACGGAAGAATCTCCTCCTCATCTGTAGAGTGTGGGAGTTGGTGTAGGAATCCTGCCTCAGACACTTACTAGCTATGTGATCTTGAGCAAGTCACAACCACCCTGAGCCTCAGTTTCCTTATTTGTAAAATGGGGATAATAACAGCACCCACCCCACAGCATTGTAGCGATGATCAATATCACATATGTAAAAAGAGCTTTGTAAACGTGAGATCAGAATACACATGCCAGCTATTGCTATAATTCTGTTCAAAAGAAATGATAGGTAAAGCAAGGATTAGAGGGGGTGGCAGGCATTACCATGATCGTCAGCGTCACTGTTGTTGTCCACATCACCATCATCAAAAGATGAAACACAGGTATAAGCTTGTCTGATGACTCTCTTCTTATAAATATCAACTGAGGCATAAAATGGCATGTTTGCATTGCAGCCAGTGTGGAAACCAAATGAAAGAGGGATTTTCTCTATAGTGCGGTCCCACAGACACCTTTGTCGATAGATGACAGTGTGTTCACCGCATCAAGTCCCAGAATATTACGGAACCTGTTCAATCATCCATACAGGAAAAACCAAGTGGATGAAGAACGCCTGTTGTTCAGACTAGGGTATGCAGTTGGATGGAAAAGCCATGGAATAGATCCACTGGTAATAGAAGCTGAATGGACATGGTAGGTAAGCAAAAACAAAAACAAAAAACCAAACCCTAAACAGCCCAGAATTAAATAGGAGAAGGGTGAGCTAAGCCGCCTTCGGGGAACTGCTTGGTGCATGTAACGCTTCTCTTTAGAACAAAGATCCACCCCTTATACACCAGTCATCTTTTAGTTATACAGGAGGGCACTGAGTTAAGGAATACTACTAGTTTCTGAGGTTTGGGATCAACTAAAAGGCAACAGTTAAGTGCAGAGTGTATTTGAGCAGGTGTAATAGGTTTATTACAAATGAAGAACTGCACAGAGATGGTACAAATGATGCCACTCATCAGAGAGACCAGAGGTTAGACTGGAAGAAGAGGTGGATGGGTCATGTCCCAAATGAAGGGGGTTAACGGAGAGACAGCCAGTGTGCTCGAGGGACAGCCAGGGAGGGCTGGAGCCTCTGAGTGGGCCTCCCAATGGAGGATTTCAAGGAAGGAATAGAGAGTGACTGGTCTGGTGTGCCACTGGAGGGAGTCAGAAGACACTGATAAGATAACAGATTCAGAGGAGGGAGGGAGGGAGAGAGACAGAGACAACGAGAGAGACAGAGAGACTAGAAAGATAGAGAGAGAGAGAAGACTGTGCTCATTGTTGGGAATACAAAGATGGAAAAATCCCTTTCTCCAAGGAGCTCTTATGTCCACAACTGTGTATGATGTAAAACAGACTGTAACTTAGGTCAAGATTTAGCTCAAATGCCTCTGCAACAGGAAGCCCTTCCTGCTCTCTCCCAGATGCTAAGGTCTCAAAAGAGGCCTTTCATCTATTCTGTATATATCATATATACACATGTATATATGTAGTTATTTATATGTAGTCTCCCCATTAGGATGGGAGCTCTTTGAGTGTCTTATTTTACCTTTTTTTTGTATTACCAGCAATGAGAACAGTGATGGCACATTATTAGTTCAGTCATATCTGACTCTCACAAGCCCATTTGGGATTTTCTTGGCAAAAATACTGGAGTGAGTGGTTTGCCATTTCCTTCTCCAGTTCATTTTACAGATGAGCAAACTGAGGTAAACAGAGTTAAGCGACTTGCCCAGAGTCACACAGCTAGTAAGTGCCTGTGGCCAGAATGAAACTCAGGTCTTCTTTGACCCCAGGCCCAGAGCTCTATCCACTGAGCCACCCAGCCGCCCTCACCTAGAAATAGCTTAATAAATGATGATTAACAAGAGCAAAGTAGGGGTACAGGCAGTTTCTTATGGGCAGGTCTGTTCTCTATTTCCAGGACAGACAGACAGACCTCTTTTGACCTGCAGACAGGCAGTGTTCTGGGACAAGCTAGATGGTGCAGGGAATAGATTATGGGGCCTGGAGTCAGGAAACCCTAAGTAAAAATCTGGCCTGAGGCATTTACTAGCTTTGTGACCCTATGCAAGTCACTTAACCCCAATTGCCCTAAACATCCAGGGCCAACTCCAGTCAACATGATGTATATATTGCTCCTGGCCCCAGATGGTCCTGGAGGAGAGAGTGAGATTGGTGACCTTGCACAGCCCTCCCTCACTTAAATCCAATTTACTGCAAGTCATGATATCACCCAGGTGTCAGGGTCCTCTTTGAGAACGATGGACAAACAACAACAACAACAACCTTGTTGCCTCAGTTTTCCTTAACTTTAAAATGTGGATAACAGCACCCTCCTCCCAGGGTTGTCGTGAGGACCACATGAGATCATCATATTTGTAAAGTGCTCAGAGTGCCCGGCACACAGTCGGCGCCCTATAAATGCCACCTATCATCAGTGTCCATTAGTGGGGAGTGACCTTGGCAAGGGCATCCCGCTGTAGGACAAGGAAGGCATGTTGGGAAATGCTGTTGACTTTTCTCTGGCCATGACTTGGCTTTGAAGGAGGAGTCAAGACTAGACCCCACATGATCACCATAAGCTAGCTGGCCCTTTATGGTGAAAGGACAACCTGAGTTCAAATCCTGCTTCTAGGTGATCTTCAGGTAAATCCCTTTCCTTCTCTTGGTCTTAATTTCTTCTACTGTAAAATGAAGGGCTGGGATTGAATGAATGAATGAATGAACACAAGAGTGAATGAATGCAGCTAAACTCTTTCTTTCTTTTCCAGGGCTGGTGCTTTATCTGCTACACAACCACCTAGCTGCCCCCTGCTAAACTCTTTCTATGCAGTTAGGTTCTGTGTTAGGCCTCAGGTTACAGAGTCCAGAACTCAGAGAAGACCAAAGGGGAGTGGAGTGGTAACCATCCCTGCCAATTCTGTATCTATGATAAATAGAGATGGTCCATCCTTTAGAGCCCAGCTCAGATACCGTTTCAGCCAAATGACCTCACCTCCCTGGGCCTGTTTCCTCAAATGTAAAATAAAGGGGTTTGATTAGATGACCTCTTAAGGTCCCTCCCAGGCCTGAGTCTAGGATTCTAGAAACTGAATCCAGGCCCCTTTTTACTGTACCAGGCAAGGAGGTGCTCACCCACGAGCCAGACGGCTTCGGCCCAGTCGCTACGCCAGTCTAGTAGACACATGTCCCCACAGGAGGAGACTAAATTGTTCTTAGCTTGAAGGCTTGTCCCAGAGGTCCGCAGGCCCGGAGATGGGGCTTGGCCTCGGTCTGCTCTCTGGGCTCAAACAAAGCTGATGGCAGCAGGGCTACGCAGCCGCCGCCATCGCCGCCACAGCAGCATTCAGCGGGCCAGATGTGCGCACACACGCTTGCCCGGGCCCTCTGGAAGCAGGCCCTGCTGGGGGCCAGATGTTTCAGTCTCGGCCAGAAGAGAATCCGGTTGCATCAAGCTAAGAACGTTCCTTCTGATCTGTCAGAGCCTGTGGCGAGCGAACGGGAGAAGCAGAGCTTGGGTTTGAAATACAAGCTGGCTGTCCGCGGGGGATTCCGGCGCCATCTGCTCTCCTCATCGGCTCCCTCCTCCCTCCTCTCTTTCCTCCCTCCCTCCTTTGCTCTGGTTGATGCTTGCAGAGTCAACCAGTCTGAGCAGACCAGGGCCACCGGGAACAGGAATGGAGAAAAGGGAAGGGGAGAGGGTAAGTCAGGAAAAGAGCTGGTGAGTCAATGAGTGTGTCCGTAAAGGTGCTACCAAGCATACAAAGAGAGACAAAAGACAGTCCCTGCCCTCAAGGAGTTCCCTGTCCAATGGTGGGGACAATATTAAAAAAACAACAACACTAATACAAACAAGCTATAGAGAGGATAAATCAGAGATCATAGACAGAGGGAAGGCGCTAGCATTGAGCGGGATTGGGAAAGGCTTATTGTAGAATGTGGCATTTTATTAGGGTCTTGAAGGATGTTGGGATGGCCAGGGGCTGGAGATGAGGAACATCAGACCACGGGACTGTGGAATACCTGGAGGGGGAGTAAGGTGTAACAAGACCAGAAGGGAAAGGCAAGAGAAAGAGAAGGAAGAGCAAGAAGGCGGCTTCAGACCCACTTCCTGTACCTTCCCTTTCAAGGTAACAGAGCAGTCGCCTTCAATCACTTTTCTCATATTTATAGAAACCGAGTGAGCTCCAAATCGTCCCCAGACACATCTTTCCTGAAACCCAGTCTGTCTGCCTCAAGCCTCCCAGGATCACGCGAGGGCTGGGGATTCTGCTGAACGGAATAGTTTCCACACAAATCTTCGGGGAACACAAGCACATTCACTCACTGACACCACGATCACACATCCACACAAGGCCATAAAATCAAAGGTGGGGCTATGTCTACACCATCCCGACTCCTCAAAAGATACTTACCAAATGGTATAAAAATGACAAAAATCATAAGAACAGCATTTATATAGGCAGCCGTGTGGCCTAACAGATAAGGCCCTGGGCCTGCCGCCAGGAAGATCTGAGTTCAAATATGACCAAAGAGACTGTGTGACCCTGGACAAGTCAATTAACCTGTTTGCCTCAGTTTTCTCATCTGTGAAAAGGGGGATAAGATAATATAGCACTTCTCTTCTCTCCCAAGATTGTTGAGAGGCTCAAATGAGATAATATTCATAAAGGGCTTTTCTTGCTGCCTAACATACAGTAAACACAACAGAAACTTTAGCTATTATTATTATTATCATTATTGCTTTGTAAGGCATTTACAAATATGATGTCACTTGATCTTTACAACCATTCAGGATGGGAGGTAGATGCTATTATAACCCTCTTTTACAGTTGAGGAAACTGAGGTAAACAGGGGTGAAGTGATTTGAACTTGGGTCTCCTGACTCTGGATCCAATATTTATCCCTGGTGCCAGCAGCCATTTATACATGAAAATGTTTCCCTTGATAGAAGGTAAATTTCTTGAGGGCAGGGGGCTGCTTGATTTTTTGGGGGGGGGGAGGGGGAGGGGGAGGAGGAAGGGAAGGTGTCTTTCGATTCCCAGTTCATGAGGCAACAAGCTGGCTTTGGAACCACAAAGACAGGAAACCCGTGTGTCCGCCCTGACCCAGCCTGGCATCCTGACCCTGGGGAGTCTCAGCCCAGGTAATTAATTTTCCAGCCCTGTAAGCTATAAAGAAGGTACAGCCCGGGGCAGCTAGGTGGCGTAGTGGATAGAGCACCGTCCCTGGAGTCAGGAGGACCTGAGTTCAAATACGGTCCAGACACTTAACACTTACTAGCTGTGTGACCTTAGGCAAGTCACTTAACCCCAATTGCCCCACTAAAAAAAACCCAAAAAAACAAATAAATAAGAAGGTACAGCCCTCTCTGTCCCAGGAGAGGGGTTTTCCATGAAAAGCCAGTTCCATCCCAGACCCCACCTTCCAGGGCATCCACCACAGCAGGGGATTACTTGTTGATAGTACAAAGGTCACACCCACATATAAACACATTTACCCCAGTGTGATAATACACTAACCACAAGCTCACTGAAATCCCCACTGAAGCTCACACTCAGTTATTTACAAAGTCACTTGCAATTACATAGATTACAGCTGCATAGATAGATGGATACATCCACTTGATAATCATTTATTGAGCACCTACTGTGTCCCACCCAAAGCTATCCAAGTCAGAACCCACAGTACCAGAAGCACATCCCTCCCACCAAAGCTGCAGAGTCTGACGTGAGCACACACACAGGTTTCCCCTGGTACAACCACCTGGGGGATCTAATCAGAGAAATGCACACTCACCCCCAAGTATGAAGAGAGGGGACAAAAAGGACCAGAAAAAAAAGAGACCCGCAGGTCACTTGGACCCTATTGATCACATGCATCTAGTCAAGGAGAGAACCCATGGCAAAGATTGCTCACTCCCATACCAAAGGGATCATTTCATCTCCAGCACGGGAATGAGCTTGGTTTATAGAGATGACCTCTCCCCTCGCTCCCATCTGACCCCTGGGGGTGGGCCCATGGCGTCAGATGGAACACAGCTGGGGTTTGGAAGGGGGGTGGGAGGGGCACCAAGGAGGGATGGAGCATCCTCTGCAGTCCTGGTCCCTCTGAACGGGGGTCTTCTGTGCCCCCCAGCCTCAGACCCTGTAGGGAGGGAGGGGAACTGACATGTCTGATGGGAGAGTGAAACCGTGGGTCCTGCCAACCTCGGGTCCGTCAACCACTGTCTTCATCCCTACGGGCACAGAGGGGCTCCTAGGAGCAGCATTACCTACCCACGGTGGCTGCTCCAGTTGCTAATATTCTTTCCAGGACTCCTCCCTTCCCCCACCAACCCCCAGCCCCATTTCCTTCTGGATTGAGGCAGGCAGCAAACTCGGGCAGCTTGATGGGGAAGCTGAATTTTTCATTACGATCTTCCTCCTGAGGTTTGCGTTTAATAATTTGTACGGTATGAAGTTTCACATGGGGGGAAACGGCGCCCCGCCCAGCCTCTCCTGGCTCGGCTTCTGCGCTAATCGTGTGAGCCCAGGGCTAAAGGAGTGGATTTAGGGCATAATTAAAGCTCTAGACTCTAATAGTGCTGTGTGAAAAGCCCAATTTTATGTTCAAGAAGAAAATGTCACATTTGTAAAATCCCATTTCCCAGAGAACAGGCTTTCCAGCAGCTCTCAGACCAGCCTCTTTGTTCCTGCTGAAGGAGGAAATGAGCAAGAAAAAAAGCAGGCAAAGGCAGGCCTGGGAGCCAGGAGGGGCCCAGGCCGACCTTGCTGCCGCCTGCTCCTTAGACAGAGCCCCCTGGTAAGCTCTCCCTCCCCCAGTTCTTAGGAGGGGGCCAGGCCTCTCACAAGGACGCCCATCCCCACTCAGGGTACCAAGTCACCAAAGTCGCCGCTGTCCCCACGGCACAATCCATCCATCAATAATCAATGATCACTGAGCAAACATTTATCATTATTACTATTTTTTGGGGGGGTGAGGCAATTGGGGTTAAGTGACTTCAATCCATCCTCCAACAAAGTGCAGCTCTGATCATGACACCCCACTCCCCCCTCCCCTGCTGGGGTCCCTTCAGCTCCTAGGATCAAATACCAAATTCTTGATGGGCTTTTCTTCACAATGCTCCCTTTCCATCCATCATTCCAGCCTTCCCATCCTTGACTCCTCCCTCTTTCTTACTCGACAGCTTGCACATCCTGACCTCCTCCTTGTTCCCTACACACAGCATCTGTGTTCCCTACACCCACCATGCTGCCTTTGTGGGGCTGTCCCCTGGGAGGGGCCTGTTCTCCCTTCCTCACCTCTGCCCCTTGGAATCCTTCAAGGCTCAGCTGACGGGCCACCTGCTACATGAAGGCTTTCCTGATCACCTGGCCTACCGGCTGCGTGTGCCCTCCCTCCCTGAACAGCCTTATATACATGCTGCATATATTGCTTATATGTGTACGCGCTGGCTCCCCTGACAGAAGAGAATCTCCTTGAAGTTAGGGGCTGTTTTGGCCTCTTTTTTTGTTGCCAGCACTTACCACAGAGCCAGGAACACGATAAATAAGATGATTACTGGTTGAAAGCCTGGCTCATCTGCCATGTCCTGCTCAAAGCCCTTCCTGATCCCCCAAGGCCGCTAGTGGCTCTCCCCACAAATTACTTTTTTAAAAAAGTGCCAATACATGCATACATTAGTACTCTCTCCTGAATGGAAATCTCCTGGGACCAGGGATAGTTTCATTTTTTTTCATTGTACCATCCCTAGTATGGTGCTTCAGACATCATTGGGGCATAATAAATGCTTGCTAATTGATTTGTGGAGTGCCGCGCCCAGGAGAGGAAATAAGGCACCAGCCCACAGAACCATAATAAAACAAACATTACTAGCTGTGTGAACCCTGGGCAAGTCACTTAACCCCCATTGACCCGCAAAAAAACCCCAAACAAACAAAAAACAGGATAGTGTTTTTGTTCAGTCGTGTCTGGTTCTTTGTGACCCCATTTGGGGTTTTCTTGGCAAGAGCAGTTTGCCATTTCCTTCTACTGTTCGTTTTACAGATGAGGAAACTGAGGCAAAGAGGGTAAAGTGACTTATCCAGGGTCACACATAGCTAGTAAGTGTCTGAAGCCAAATTTGAACTCAGGAATATGAGTCTTGCCAACTCTAGGTCCAGCCCTCTATCTACTGTACCACCTAGCTAGCTCTAATAATGACAGTAGCAGATAGAGAGAGAGAGAGGGAGAGGGAGAGGGAGATGGAGGGAGTGAGCAAGAACACACACTCACTGGATGCCAGGAAGTGTGCTAAGTGCTTTACAAAGATCTCATTTGATCCTCATAACAGCTCAGACAAGTAAGCATTATTATCATCCCCATTTTCCAGATGAGAAAACTGAGACAGAGGTTAAGTGCCTTGCCTAGAGTTACACTGTTAGTAAGGGTGTGAAGCTGGATTTTTTACTCAGGTCTTTCTGATTCCAGGTCCAGTGCTAACCACTGTACCACCCTATCTGCCTACAACCATCATACCTGGTGCTACAAAATAAGCCTATCAGAATTGTGCAGCAAAAAGGCTGCATATGAGATCTCTGGGGTCTATCAAGGAGGGCTTCCTGGATGAGGTAGCTTCATTGGCTTGGGCTTACCGATTATTTATTTGTTTGTTTTTTGTTTTTGAAGGGCAATGAGGGTTAATTGACTTGCCCAGGGTCACACAGCTAGTTAAGTGTCAAGTGTCTGAGGCTGGATTTGAACTCAGGTCTTCCTGAATCCAAGGCCAGTGCTTTATCCACTGCGCCACCTAGCTGCCCCTCCTTACCGATTATTTATTAAGGTGTTACAGGATTTAGGGCTGGAAGGGGCCTTAGAGATCATACAGTCTAGTGAGCTGAGCTTACAGGAGAGAAAGGGACTTGTCCAAAGGCTATCTATCGAGTAGCAGAGCTGGGAGTTCTAACCAAATCAATCAAACCTACTATGTGCCACGCACTGTACCAAGAGCTGAGGACACAAAGCAGGTCAAGCTGAGGGGCAGTGGTGGCAGCAGCAGCCTGCCTCCTGACCTTTGTTGTTTTTTTGTTTTTGTTTTTTCAGGGCAATGAGGGTTAAGTGACTTGCCCAGGGTCACACAGCTAGTTAAGTGTCAAGTGTCTAAGGCTGGATTTGAACTCAGGTCCTCCTGAATCCAAGGCCGGTGCTTTATCCACTTTGCCACCTAGCTGCCCCCGACCTTTGTTGTTAATGACTGCCTGGCACTGAAGCTCTCAGTGGGGGCTGCCAGACCAGGGGGTTAACACAGGAACCACTCGGCCGGCTCCCAGATGCTCCCAAGGTATTCCATTTGAAAATTACCTGTGAATGGATTTCTTTTATTGAATTAATAAGTGTTATCATACCCACACGGAAGGTAAGATTGCTGTAGACTGTCAGCAGGAACATATAATTACTGAAAATCAGCCCCTAATCTGCATGGGCAACGCCAGGTGTCAACATTTTAATTGTCGCTGGGGAAGCGCACTGAGCACCAAGCAGGCAGGACAGAAAGAGGCCTGGGAGGCCACGTACCAGATGGAGTTAAAACCACAACCCTTTCCAGGACTTGGAAAGGCATGAATAGCCCGTGGAGAATGGTTTTTTCCGTGTTTAATTTCTTCTTTCTATGTAAACATCCTCATCTCCCAGCTCCCTGCCCCATCCATCCCCTGGGAGGTTGGAAGGCCGCCCGGTGGCCAGCTTTCTCTACACACAGACACCAGGGAGAAAGACAGGACACCAGCCCTTCTAACCCAAGCAGTGAGCCCAGGCCCTGCCCTACGCCGGGGCTCAACCCAATCCCTCCAGGCAGCAGCCCATCTCTGGCATGCCCTTAAGTGTTTTGGAATCAGATGGCATCTGATGGGAAGGACACTCACCCTCAATGCCAATCCCAGCTGGACACTGTGGGCTGCCCTTGGTCTGAGACAGGAACACAGATCCCAGAGGCTTCCAATTCATAGCCTGAGCGTGCTTTGGTTGGAATTTTCCCTGGACTCCAGTGTGAGAGGTCACAGGAGGGAGTGAGGGAGAAACAGGACACCAGCCCCTACCTCCAAAAAGGGCCTCTGGCCCGATCCACACACAGCCTTGGCCAACACTAACTGGAGGAGCTGACGCTGCCTGATTATTTACTGACACCTGACCCAAGGATGAAGTGGAGCCAAGCTTAGCACCCTACAGTGTCTAGCTCCTGGCCAAGGCTCACAAACTCTCCTCTCCTCAGTCACAGTTTTCTCTTTCTCTCTTCTCCTTATCTGTCTCCTCCCTTTCTTTCCTTCCTTCCTTCCTTCCTCTCACTCACATCTGTTTCTTCCTTCTTTTCTCCTTCTCCCCCTTTCTTTGTTTCTTTCTCTCCTCTCCCTTTCTCCCTATCTCTCACTGTTTCCTTTTCTCATCTGTTTCTTCCTTTCTTTGTTCCTTTCTCTGCTCTCCCCCTTTCTTTCTCGGTATCTCTTAACTTCTTTTGTTTTCTCTGTCTCTCTCTCACCAATTCCCAGCTTTTTAACGGTTTTTTTTTTGTTTGTTTGTTTTTGCGGGGCAATGGGGGTTAAGTGACTTGCCCAGGGTCACACAGTCTGAGGCCGGATTTGAACTCAGGTACTCCTGAATCCAGGGCCAGTGCTTTATCCACTGTGCTATCTAGCCGCCCCCCCCCCCAGCTTTTTACATACATAGTCCCACAGTAGAATCCACACAGCCTCACACACTGTCACAGACACACAAATATACATACACAGTTGTGTAGGCGCACAGCCATCTACACAGTTCCACCAATACACCCAAAGACAGAGACACAAACAGGCGCACACAGCAAACTGCCACACACAACCAATAGCTCCACAGGCCAGAGAGACACAGACAACATCACCCCCCACACACACATAAACATAGTCACACATGCGTCACCCAGTACACAAACACAGCCACACACACACACACACACAGACACATTCTTTCTCAGAGAGTTCATTAATCCTTCTCCTCCTGCTCTTCTCACAGCCAAGAAAAGTCAGGAAGTCAGCCTCTTGCCAACTGTAACACGGGAGTCTCTGGCCTTGTGCCCTGCTGCCTCCAGACTTTTCGTGACTGCTACACTTCCCTCCCCTCAGACATCTCGCAGCCAGGACGCCCTCCCCACCAGCATCCCCTTGTCCCTCCTCCTGCCAGGCGTGTCTCAGACCTCCCCTCCCCCAAGCCCAGGTCTGCGTCCTGTTCACAGTTCTCACTGCTGGAACCTCTCTCAGTCCCCTAGGGAACACTAACTTGTCCTGTCTCTTCTCAGGGAGAACATCTGTCCACCCTCTCAGGTAGAGAATGACCACCCACCAGTCCTGGAATTCACTCAAGTACCAAATCTCTCCCCATCACTTACTATAGATGACTCTCCTCAAGAAGCCCCTGTGGCTCCCCATTCCCTTGAGAATAAAACCTGGGGCAGCTAGGTGGCACAGTGGACAGAGCACTGGCCCTGGATTCAGGAGGACCTGAGTTCAAATCTGGCCTCAGACACTTGACACTTACTAGCTGTGTGACCCTGGGCAAGTCACTTAACCCCAATTGCCTCACCTAAAGAAAGAAAGCAAGCAAGCAAGAAAGAAAGAGAATAAAACCCAAGATCCTTCACCTAACATTGGAATAATCTCCAGCCTCCTTGTCCAGGCTTAGGGCACAGTGTGCTCTGACCAGCTTGCTGTGAAGAACCTCTGGTCTTCCTGTCTTTGCACATGCCTCCCTTGTGCCTCTTCAACCCTCAGTTTCCTGCAGGGAACAACTCAGGGGCCACCCTCTACAAAAGGATTTTCTTGAAACCCCCCAGTTGGTGGGGATCTCCCCCAAACATATGTTGTTATGTTGTCCATGTTGTATTTCTCCCCTCAGAATGGGAACTCCCTGGGGGCCTGATAGAGTGCCTGGCATACAGTAGGTGCTTAATAAATACTTTCTGAATGCCTCAAGAGGGAGCTCTGAGAAGCCTTGTCTACCACATCTGGTGCCACCAGCCTTGACCAATGGTCTGTGATTTGTTATGGAATCACCCAAACATCCGGAGTAGAAATGAGGTCTAGGGGGCTCTGTACTCTGGTCTGTGCTGGACTCGGCACAGGTTCCCGCTCCCCATCCTGTGCTGACGTTCCCATGGTGCTGTCCCTCAGAACACAGCTCTGACCAGACAAGGGTCCTCACTGCCCTGGGGATAGACCTCCCCCCTCCCCCATCTCAAGTGAACTCCTGTACCCAGGCCTGCTAAGAGGAGAAGCAGGAATCAGGCTGAGCTGGGGGGATGACAGGCCAGGGCCTTTGTCCCTGAGGGCTCATTCACACAGGGAAACCGGAAAGGACACAAGTGTGTCCTCCCTGCCCCTATCTCCAAATCTCCAAGGGCCTGGAAACCCCACCAGAGCCTCAGTCTTTAATCTCTGCGGGGCCTGGATCCCATACCCAAAGGGGGTGTTTATATAAGGAACCATGAGTTGGGTTGAATTACTGTAATTTCCAAGGAGATGGGAAGACCTGACTGCGCCAGGAGCAGCTCCTAATGTTTCCGTTGATTTGCGGGGAGGAAGATGTCTAATGAGTGGGTGATTAACAGGTACCAGAAATGAAGCACCAGACATCTGCATTATGAACTTGGCAGTGAGAAGGCACAGTGGATAGAGCACTGGGCCCAGAGTCGGGAAGGCTCTGGTTCAAACTGGGCCTCGGACCAGCCGTGTGATACTGGGCAAGTCATTTAACCTCAGTTTCCTCAACAGTAAAATTGGGGCAATATTAGCAGCTGACTGGCAGTGTTGTAATCAAATGACAGTATCTGTTAAGTGCTTACACAGTGCCTGACACATAGCTGCTGGGTTTTTTTTTGTTGTCGTTTTTGCAGCCGTGTCTGATTCTCTGTGACCGCCCCCCCCCCGCCCCGGGGTTCTCCTGGCAAAGATTTGGAGTGCTTTGCCACTTCCTTCTCCATCTATCTCATTTTACAGATGGGGAAACTGAGGCAAACAGGGGGAAGAGACTTGCCTAGGGTCACACAGCTGGGAGGCGTCTGAGATTGGATGTGAACTCCAGGACCTGTGTTCTATCTACTGTGCCACCCAGCTGCCGTCTGGCACATAACAGGTACTATATAAATGCTACATTTTCTTCTCTTTTCCCTTTACAAAGACAAAATTCCATCTCTGGAAGCTGACTATAGGAATAAGTTACTTCTCATTTTAAAAAAGTATTTGGGTAAAGTTTTATTACTTTTTTTCACCTAAAAAAATCTATTTACTTGTAAATAAACAAACCTTTGAAAAGCTGCTCATGTGGTCCATGGTGAATGCAAAAAGCGGTAAAAGAGAAAGAGGGAGGCCAGCGCTAGAACAGGCCCCCTATGGGGGCATGGCTGTAAGCCTTTACTGACTCCTCCGTTAATTATCTCCTCATTGTCCATACCAGTTTGCTGGTTGCCTGCCCAGTAGAGTCTAAGCTCCCTGACGGCAGGGGCTGTCTCTGGCTTCTTTCTGCACTCCCACTGCCTAGCGCAGTGCCTGGCACATAGTAGGCCCTTAACAAATGTTTGTTGACTGAGTGGCCATGGCAAAGAAGGGGAGGACGGGAAGAAACAAGGGACTGGGTGGGACAGGTCACTGAACCCAAAGGGCCATCCTGGCTGCAGGACTTGGGAAGCTCCAAGAACCGTGGGAGGCTCAGAGTTTGAGGAAGTTGTAGTTGTTCAATTATGTCTGACTCTTCATAACCCCGTGGACCATTCTTGTCTGTGGGGTTTTCTTGGCAAAGGTATCGGAATGGTTTGTCATTTCCTTCTCCACTGAGAAGGAAACAAACAGAGTGAAATGACTTGTCCGGGGTCACACAGCTAGCATGTGTCTGAGGCAGGATTTGAACTCAGGTCTTCTTGACACCAGCAGACCAGCAATCTATCCACCTAGTCTCTTCAAGAAGTTTAGATGTGGGGCCGCTAGGTGGTGCAGTGGATAGAGCACCGGCCCTGGAGTCAGGAGGACCTGGGTTCAAATCCGGCCTCAGACACTTAACACTTACTAGCTGTGTGACCCTGGGCAAGTCACTTAACCCCAACTGCCTCACTAAAAAAAAGAAGAAGAAGAAAGAAGGAAGAAGGAAGAAGAAGAAGTTTAGATGTAGTTAGAGGTCTGGGGACTGACAGCAAAAGGTCTCCAGCATCAGCTGCAAGGGGAAGGGGTGGATCAAAGTCCTTGAGGGGACCTGATGCTGATCATGGAGAGGCCTGAGAATGTGGTCCAGTCAACTGACCACAAAGCATTCTGGTAAAATCTTCATAAAATAAGGCTTTTAAGTGTGTAAAATAAAGGGGGGAGGCGTGCTACACCCCTAATGAATCAAACAAATAACTTAAACATCATAATGAAATAGCTATCAAAATACTTAAAAAAAAAAAAAAAAAGCAAAGTTCATGGACTTCAGGTTAAGAGGCCTGTGAAAAAAGGGAGGAATTTCAGGGGGAGAGCTCTGCACATCAAAGGTTAAAGATGCAGATTTGGGAAAATCCGATGCAGATTTGGGAAAATCCCTGAGGTTGGGGCTGCAAGGCTGATCCAGGGGTAAAGAAGGCAGCTTCACGAATCCAGCCCCAGACACTTGACACTTACTAGCGGTGTGACCCTGGGCAAGTCACTTAACCCTCATTGCCCTGCAAAAACAAAACAAAACAAAACAAAACAAAAAAGGCAGCTTCACACTGGTAGGAGCCAAGGAAGGAGCACCCGTTTTGATGGAACACAGACGCCATTCAGGCATGAACTGCCCTGGCTATCTGTCTGTCTGGCCTTTCCTGATGATCATGGCTCCCTCTGACATTCAAAGGCTCTTCCCATCCCAGATCCCCAAGCATCGGACCTGGTCCTCTATGGACCGCCCCACCCCCACACATACCAGTTCTTTTCCCATCATTCCATGAAAAATACTGAAGGCCAGCCAGCCCTGTCTAGTCCCTCTTTGTTTTTTATAGGATAAATTTATTTCTCCTCAAACGCTCCCAGCCTGTGGGAGGCTGATGGCCCTTGGCAAAGCCAAGTACCGGCCTGGCCGTGGATTCCAGGGCTTCCTAAGGATGACGGGTGTTTTTCCACAGGAAACCCATGGGGGAGTAGGGGGGAGAGGTGTAGGGGTACAGGGAGTTAGAACAGTTCACTACGTGGCTCAGAAAGAAAGGCCTTTACCTCAGAGGGGCTCTTTCTCTTTGTAATCTATTCCTAGTAGGTACTGTTTGTTGAGTGGGGACTGAGTTTGCATCAAGGTCAAGGCTAAATTGAGGTCAATGAAGCCCCAGTGACTCACTCTCACAGATGCCATCTGGGGCTCAGAGCTGACATTTATAATGCACACTCAAAGAGCTGGAAGGGATCTGATCTAACCCTCTCATTTTACAAAGAGGTAAACTGAGACTAAAAGAAATGAGGTGAGGTATAAAGAGTCTGAGGCAGGATTCAAACCCAGGCCTCCCAGCATCTATCTATCTGTCTGTCTGTTCCCTGCCCCTCCCCACCGTAACACAGCAGACTTTGGCACTGAGATCTGAAAAGCTAGCTGGAACCTTAAAAACAACGCTGGGAGGCAGGCACTGGCAGGGATTATCATGCCCATTCCACAGATGAAGAAACAGAGGCTGAGAGAGCTTCTAGTCTAAGGGAGGTATACAGAGAAGTAAACATGAAACTGGGAGGGCACTAACAGATGGGGAAATGAGGAAACTTCTCTTTTGGGTGGCACTGGACCTGGGGAGGCCAACTTTTGCTTCACCTCAGTTTCCCCAGAGTGCAGGGAGCACCACATAGCACAGGATCACATAGATTCAGAGCCGTCCTGTGGTCTCGCTTTCCTGGACCCCTCCTGCAAGGCTGGTATCTATCCCATTAATCCCACCCTCACCCCACTCGCTAGAGAGGATGGTCAGCAACATGGTAGGGGGAAGGGAGGGCAGAGTTTGAAGTCAGAGGAGCTGCCCCTGCCGCTTGTCACAGTGGGAAAGTCCCTCCCCCTCCTCGGGAGGGCCCCTATTTCCAAATCTGACAAATGAGGAAGCTGGACTAGACGGTCCAGATAAGGTCCGGAAGATCTCAGCTGACCACAAGGCGGTTTGTAAGCGGGAAGGCGGTCTACGGTCAGCACCTTGGACTCAGGGAGGAGGCTGGCCTCTTTCACAAGTTGGGAACCTCTGACCCAAGGAGGCAGAAGCACTGGCTCTGAGCCAGTGGGTTCTAATCCTGCCTCAGACACTCACCTCCTGTACGACCCTGGGCGAGCCTTCCCTGACCTCAACTGCCCCCAGGAGAAGACCCCTTTTCCCTAGGTCTATGTCCCCATCCAGCTATATCCCACAGCTCTAAATCTCTGAGGCCTCAGTTTCTTCATCTGTAAAAATGAGTAGGTTAGACCAGACACCCCCTAAATTCCCTTCTGGCTCCAGATCTTAGATCCCATGACTTAGCCTCTCTGGGCCTCAGTTTCCCTACCTGTAAACCCTGATGCTACTTTCTGGCTCTCTGTCTCAGATCTCACGCAGCTCCTAAGAAAGCTGAGCATGCTCGGTTGGGGCGGGTCTGACCACCAGAGGTCTATTCTGGTGGCCTGTTAGCTCTCCAGTCTTGCCCCATGCTGGAGCCTACGAGGCTTCGTGCCCCCTAACAAAAGGGGCCAGGCATTTAACGGTGATCTCCCCCATCAAGCTAACCTAGCACACTACCTCTCATTCCTCCACCCAAGTACAGGGCCTGGCACATAGTAGGTTCTTCATAGATGGCCACTGACCAGTCGGTGGCATGGAGATGACTCTGGATTCTCCAAAGTGCCCCCAGGCTGGGCAGGCCTCCCTGCCCTTTCCTGTGGGCAAAGCCAGACCAAGGAGCAGTTTGGGTGTCGGTATATGGGAGTGGCAGGGGCATCGAGAGCAGCTGGCATTAGCACCTACCTTGTGGCCCTACAGCCCCTGCCAACACTCCCCAACAACTGCTTCTGAGGCCTCCTGACCAGCTGGCCAGGAAGGCGAGGGTTTGTCCTCTCTCTCAGGTTTCCCAACACACACACACACACACACACACACACACACACACACACACACACACACACACACACCGTCAATTCAATTCTCCCCCCACTAAGGGGCACCAGCACTCCACCAAGCAGCGAGTGGAAGTGCAGCCGGCAGCCAGAGGGAGAGTTTGCCAATGCCCGCCTGCCCGCTCCCTGGGCGTCTCCCGGCAGGGACGCCAGACATTGAGCAGGGCGACTTGAAAGGTCCTCTCCACTCCGTCCCTGCCACCGCCCTGCCCTAACCACTGGGATGAAGTCCCTGACCCTGCCTGTTCTGGCTCTGCAGCCACTGGGGGCCGGCTCAGACCCACCTGGAGAAACTCCCCAGGGGAGCAAGGGGTAGGGTTCAAAGTACCACCCCTCCCCCAGCTGCCACATGAAGGAGCAGACCCCAGAAGCCCATCATTTTCCACCTGTCCCCCTGCCCAGGAGCAAGCAGAGAGCGAGGACAAGAAAAAAGATGGTGGTGATGTGGTCTGTTAAGAAATGAGACACAGAGAGAGACATGCAGAGATTGATATAGAGACACAGAGACATGCACAACCACTCTGCCTCCCCTCTCATTCCCCCACCTGTGGGTAGGACTATAAAGCAAGAAGATGCTGTAGAGACCTCACAAAGAAACACATCTCATTACTTTAGGGTGCTACACACACACAAACACACATCCTCATATGTCTTCCAACTATGTGTGGTGACTTGCCAGGTCCACACAGATCCATCCACTTAGGCACTAATTAAGCACCTACTATGTGCCAGAATCTATGTGCTGGGAATACAAAATAAAAGTAAAGTAACCCTTACTGTAAGCAAGTTCCCTGTCTAACAGGGAGACAACAAGTAAGCAGCCATGTACAAACAAGATATTGCCAGATAAATTGGTGACAATCACCAGAGGCCTGGCCTTGGTGGGGATGGAGGAAGATCCCATGGAAAATCTGTTTCCCCTGAGCCCAGGACACCTGGACACACTCCTCCCCCCTCTGCTTGGTGACCAGCCCCTCTCTGCAAAGTCTCACCATGGTGTGTGCAGCCCGTCCCTGAGGAAATATCACTGACCGGCTCCCCAAGGATTGATTTCCTCCAAGGACTCCTTGTACATACTTGTCTGAGAGGAAGTGAGTTTTCAGAAGGTCTCATCCTGTCTACTGACCAATCCGGCCTACGGGGGCTTCCCCTGCTCCCTCAGGGACCTAGAGCTAAGTTTTCCTTCTCTATCCTTGTTACACCATTTCACAGAGGAGGTAAGAACAGTGCTTGGACTGGCAGGATCAACTATCTCCTTGGCCCTTTCTGCAGCTGACCATCTCAATTTCTCTCTCAGATTGATTGAATGACATTGGGAAAGTGGCTTAATTTCCCTTGGGACTTACTTTCTTAATCTCCTAACTGGTCTTCCCTGACACCAGTCTCTCCTCTCTGATTCATGCTTCACAACAGTCAAACATCTAATATCGAGAAGCGATAGTGTCTCTGCCTGGCTCAAGAATTTTCAGAAACTCCCTACTGCCTCTAGGATCCAAGGCAAACCCCTGTTTATGGAACTGTCAACTAAACTTATTCAGGAGAGGTGCAGACTCCTACCCCAGGCCGTTATGAATGACCCCAGTCGTTAATAAATCTCCCTCTCAAATAACCAGAAAATGCTCTGGCTTGATTTTTGTCTCTGCCTCCTTTAGAGAGCATGGTACTCATGGTGAGTTTGTTGCTACTGTCACCAGAACAGCAGAGCCAGTAAAAGGACCATGATTCCTGTGGCACAGTACCAGGCCTGGAGTCAGTTCAAATCTGATCTCAGGAACCCTGAGAAGTCACCTAACCCACCTGCCTCAGTTTCCCCATCTGTAAGACAGGATCACAACAGCACCTACCTCTCAGGATTGCTGTGAGGACCAGAAGAGAGATATTTGTAAAGTGCTTAACACAATGCCTGGCCCACTGCAGGGGCTATATCCATTCTTGTTGGAGTGGATGTCCCTGTTCGTGGGGATGTGTAGCCAGCTTCCATTCTTTTTTTTTTTTTTTTTAAGGCAATTGGGGGTTAAGCGACTTGCCCAGGGTCACACAGCTAGTAAGTGTTAAGTGTCTGAGGCCGGCTTTGAACTCAGGTCCTCCTGAATCCAGGGCCAGTGCTCTATCCACTGCGCCACCTAGCTGCCCCGCCAGCTTCCATTCTTTTTTTTTTTTTTTTTAGTGAGGCAATTGGGGTTAAGTGACTTGCCCAGGGTCACACAGCTAGTAAGTGTTAAGTGTCTGAGGCCGGCTTTGAACTCAGGTCCTCCTGACTCCAGGGCCCATGCTCTATCCACTGTGCCACCTAGCTGCCCCGCCAGCTTCCATTCTAATAAAGGGATGTACCATGTAAATAAGGACACACGAAGGAGACTAGGTGTCCTGTGAGCGGAAAGCAGGGAGCCCAGGATAGCTGAATGGTCGAGCTTATTTTACAGATGAGGAAACTGAGGCAAACAGGGTTAATTGACTTGCCCAGGGTCAACACAGAAAGTAAATGTCTGAGGCTGGATTTGAACTCGGGAAGTTAAACCCCACCCCCCAGATTTTTTTTTTTTAAAAGACTGACCAGTTTAAATAGGCTGGAGTAGAGGGAGGACCCTGAAGAGGACAGTTTATGTCCCAACAGAAAGGACTTGAGGGTCAGGGGCTGCTTAACAGAGAGGTCATTGTGGATCAGCCTACAGAGAATATGAAAACGGTAACAAACATGGATCAGTGCAGCGACAATGCTCCAAGCTCAGAAGCCCTTTAACATCTGGGGCAAGAGAAGATAACGGGACAGGGGGTTCTGTGCATGGGGGACTCTGGCATTTCTCACGGATGTCACAAGAATGGCCCCAGTAGCTCACTGATCAATCAGTCAGTAAGTAGCTCTTCAGGGGGCAGCTAGGTGGTGCAGTGGATAAAGCACTGGCCCTGGATTCAGAAGGACCTGAGTTCAAATCCGGCTCAGACACTTCACACTTACTAGCTGTGTGACCCTGGGCAAGTCACTTAACCCTCACTGCCCTGCCACCCCCAAAAGAAAGAAGTTCTTCTCTCCACCTAGTGCCTTCCATCTAAACCTGGTACCCATGAGCCTCTTTTCCTCCCACTTTGATATCTAGACACCCACAAAGGCAGTCGATAGCCCCCTTGGTGGCTAGGTTTGTTTCAAGTAGCCCTTCCTGGCCTGTGGGACTTAGCCGGGGGCTGGTATAACACCCCCTTCCCCCAGCAGATAGTTAAGGACTCCTAGTACTCTGGACATTGGCAATTCCTTTGGCACAAGACAGGGAAGCCCCCTGATGCTGGCAACTGTCCCCTGAGTAGTAGTGGAAAAAGTCCAGCCCCTGCTGACCTGAGGTAGCTACATTAGCACTGGCCACAGAGCCGTGAGTCGTAGGCCATGAGCCCTGGGTGTCGATGATGAATAGTGGACCCTTATGCCCTTGGGGAGCCTGGCACTGGTGGCTTGACCCCTGGTTCCTGAGCAGCTCACTCTCTCTATGTGTGATTAACCCTGGACCCTCCTGCCCTGGGGGAACTGCGGAGGAGGTCAGTCATCCAGAGGCATGACTGCCAGTTATTTATAGCTTCCTAAGTCCTATTTATCTCCATTTAGATGTTGCAGGAGACGGGAGGGATCCCAGCACGCATCTGTGACGGATTAGATGCACCAGCTGTGGAGGGAGCCCAGTCCTCCCATCTCCTCTGGCTGATGAGAGAGGGGAGAGAAGGAGCCTGTATGATCTGAGGTGTGCATGTGTGTGCATGTGTGTGTGCGTGCATGCCTGGGGGGGGTGTGTGGTGTAAAAAACCCCTCCCACAAACCACAAAGCCCTGCTATGGGCCTTTGCTGCCCTCATCCAACCAATGCCCAAAGTCTACCTCTAGCAGCTCCGTCTATTTTGGTCTAAACCAAGAAAGTTCGACTTCCCGAAACAATCTAGACGCCCACGCTGGGGCTGTTCTCACTTCACAGAAGGGCTGGGTGTCTGGGGGAAACAGGAATAGAGACCGGCAGGAAACAGGCACTGGGCGGGGTTGTGGTGGTTCCCATTCTCCTCAGAGGCGTGAGAAAGAGACAGAGACAAAGAGAGAGAGACAGAGAGACAGTGACAGAGAGACACAGAGAGACAAAGAGACAGAGACAGATGGAGAGAGAGACAGAGAGACACACAGAGAAAGGTAAAACGAAGAAGTCTGCGTTTGTAGAGTAGAGAGTGTTGGACAGTGGATGGAGACAGCCCCCCCAGCCTCAGCCAGACCCTGAGCAAATCTCTTAGACTCAGGGCTCTGGGCAATTTCAAAGCCTCCCAAGTTCTAGATGAAGACTGGGCCAATTGCAGGAAAGAGTCCGAGTTAGTAGAGGAAGTTTCTGTTCCTGTTTCCTCACCTGTACCAATTAAATCAAAACTTGGTCTGGAAAAAAAAAATTATAGCAGACAATTGTGCTTTGAAATCCCTACCAACCCCTCAGGGCAGGCACTGCAAATACCAGCACCCTTATTTTAGAGGAGGACACTCCAGAAGGTGGCTTGTCTGTGGTCACAGGGCACAGGTGGGATTTGAACCCAGGTCTCTCCTAACTGCAGGTCCAGAGCTAGACTCCTGTTCAAAAGTTCAGTTGCATCCAACTCTTCATGAACCCACTGGGGGTTTTCTTGGCAGAGATACTGGAGTGTTTTGCCATTTCTTCTCCAGCTCATTTTACAGATGAGGAAATCGAGGCCAACAGGGTGAAGTGACTTGCCCAGGGTCACACAGCTAGTAAGGGTCTGAAGCTGGATTTGAACTCAGGAAGATGAATCTTCCTGATTCTAACAGCAGTGCTCTATCCACTGAGCCCCCTAGCTGCCCTCTATCTGTCCACCTGCATAATGAGAAGAAGGATAGTAGCAAGCACTTATACAGCACTTACTGTATGCCAGTCACAAATACTTATCTCATCTGATCCTCACAACAACCCTGGGAGGGAGGTGCTATTATTACCCCCAATTTACAGTTGAGCAAACTGAGGCAAATAGAAGTGACTTTCCCAGAGTAAGGCTGCATTTGAACTCAAGTCTTGCTTACTTTGAGCCCAGAGCTCTATACACTGCCCAACGAGGTATGAGCTAGGGCTGGGAAGGGTTTAGCTTGCCCCCCCTTCCCAGACACATCTCCCTGCCCCTCCAGCAAAGACCCCCTACCCACCCATGCCCAAGTTCCCAGGGCAGGGCCTCCCACAGCATAAAGAGGGTACCTTGTTGTGCCAAAGGCCCCCAACAACAAACAACAGGAATTCAAAGAGAGTTGTCCATATGTATCCCATTCCTTCCCAGCATTAGTCCACCACCCTCCCTGGGGAGCCAAGGAGGACCAGTCCCACCAGTGTTTAAACTGGAACAAGGGTCCTGTAGGGAGGTACAAGAGTTCAGTCTCAAGTCCCGTTCCCCACCCCTGCTCTCCCTTCTCAACCCAATCCCACAGCCTTCTACCTACAGCCTCAAATTCTGTTTCCTCTGAAACCCCAGCAGCTAAAAAAAGGCCTGTTCTTGGCCCAGGTGAACCCCTCACCTCTTCCTGGGGAGTCATCTTTAGATTCCCAGGACTGCTGGGCCATCTGCCACTGGCAAAAGCCCATCAAGTCTACCCTGGACCAAGATGAGACAAGAGCCCCCTCTACAACCTAGAAGGTGAGTGGGCTTCCAATATTGCCTGAAAGACCCCCCACTTATGGGGAAATCACTACTCTAGTGGCCTCCCATCCCTCATTCGGATAGCTGCCCTATCGAGCCCAAAGCTGCACCTGGACCTTTGACCCTCCCAGTGTGTGGCTTCCCCATCAGTCCCCTGGCCCTAAATTCAATTTCTCTTTCTTTTCTTTTTTTTTGGTGAGGCAATTGGGGTTAAGTGACTTGCCCAGGGTCACACAGCTAGTATGTGTTAAGTGTCTGAGGCCATATTTGAACTCAGGTCCTCCTGAATCCAGGGGCAGTGCTTTATCCACTGCGCCACCTAGCTGCCCCCAATTTCTCTTTCTTGTGGAGACTTTCCAAAGGGACAAATGGTCCCTCCTAACCAAGCCCCTGGCCAAACACCCAGGGCAAGATTCCTTCAATTGAGCCTCAAAGGATGATCTCAAGGCTCTGAAATGTGGCAATAACAACAGCTTTGAGCTTTTCCATAGATTTTCTCACTGGATAGTCACAACTATTAGACCCATTTTCTCGATGAAGATACTGAGGTGGAGAGGTTAATTGTCATCTCCAGGGCTGCATAGGTAGTGTATGAGGCAGGATTCAAACCCAGGACTTCCTGACCTCATTGGCCGTTGACTCATATTGGACTTGTGGTCCACTAAAACCCCCAAATCTTTTCCCGCCACCTAGTCAGTCATCCACTTGGCCCAAAGACAGGGGCAGCTTGGATATTGCCTTAAAACTCCCCTGAACTTGAGATATAATTCATGGAGAGAGGAGCCCTGATTCAGGCAGCTTTTTCCAGCATAAATCACTGTGTGTGGAATGTAAACTCATCTGTTTAAATTATAGCTCCTAATGTGATTATAAAACATAATGGGACATCTTCATATTTTTACACCAGAAAATAACTTTATTTTCATCCCAATTCAGGAAAGGTTCCCTCACTCTGCCATGATGAGGTCGATTCTTGGGAACGGGGGAGGTTGAAAGGCCTGGAGATACACCTTTTGTGAAGATACACTTGGAGGAACATCTGATATGGAGAAGAAATACTCGGAGGGAACACACGCATCATCAGCAGGACTCTATTGGGAGGGAGACTTACTCTGGCTCGCCTCTGAGGGCAGAAACAGCTAAGAGCTGGGGACATGTAGGGGGACACTTCCTAATAATAAAAGTGGGCCAGAAATGGAAGTTGAGGCACCTTCTTTACTAGGGTCAAGTACAAAGCCTTGAAGGCCACTTGTCATAGATATTCTTTTCTTTCTTTCTTGTGACTTGCCCAAGGTCACACAGCTAGTAAGTGTTAAGTGTCTGAGGTCGGATTTGAACTCAGGTCCTCCTGAATCCAGGGCCAGTGCTCTATCCACTGCGCCACCTAGCTGCCCCATGTCATAGATATTAATAATAAAATGATGCTCATTTATACAGGGTCAAATGCTTGACAACAATCATCTGATTGGATCGTCACAACAACCCTGGGAGGTGGGCGCTATTGGGACCCCCATTTTACAGATGAAGAAACTGAAGGGTGGGGAGGCTAAATGACTTGCCTGGGGTGACACAGTGAGTGTCTAATGTTGGATTTGAACTCGGTTCTTACTGATTTCACATCTGGGGCTTTATCCACTCTGGCTGCCTTACAGTGGAGGGAATTCTTCTCTAGGCATGGGCTGGACAAGATGACCTTGGAGGTCACTTTACTTTAGACTCCCGGGTCCTCCTGATGAGAGCCAGTAGTAGTGGCCACAGAACTGGACTTGGATCCTGCCTCAGACACTTCTTGCTGTGTGACCCTGGGCAAGTCCTTCCACCTCTCTCAGCTATAAAATAGAGAAACATAGGTCCTCCCTCACAGGGTATTTATGGGGCCCAAACAGGACAGAGAGCTTTGCAAACCTGAAAGTGCAATGATGATGAGCCTGTGACCCCTTTAGTCATTTAACCACTGTCTACCTCAGTTTCTCCATCTGCAAAATGGGGTAATAAAAGCACCTACCTCCCAGGGTGGTTGAAAGTATCAGCTAAGCATCCACCCTCCCCTCCCCATCCCATTAACTCTCACCCTCCAGTTCTCCACCCAGAAACCAGTGTCTTTTCCCCTCCCCATCCCATTAACTCTCACCCTCCAGTTCTCCATCCAGAAACCAGTGTCTTGAACCCCATTTGATGTGGGTTCTCTGTGCTCTAAAGAGGGAATGGTGGCGACCAGCAGGGAGACCTGCCCACCCATTTACAAACCACTTATTATTTAGAGAAAAATGTATTGGTTTTTTTCACCCACCAAGTAGAAAATGTTTTGAAATCACTTTATAAGCCCAGAGAAAGGGTTTTGTTTCCCTGAACAACACATTTCTGTAACACGTGCTTAGTGGAAAATACAAGTGGGCCAGGCCATGCCAATGCAGAAATCCATCACCAAAGCCTCTGGTTATCACAGGATGGGAGAGACAGACCCATTAAGTTGTCAGCTCTCTCCTAGAGATGCCACAGCACAGGGTACAAGATGGGGTGTGTGGGGGTCATGCAGCTAGACACGCAGGCTGGTGGGCAGCAGGGGCACACCTGGGCAGACAGACACAGGGAAAGGGAGAGGCGGACAGAAAGGGTGACAGGAAGCAGGCAGGCAGAAGGTAGACTGGGACAAGCTGTTTGAGAGAGGCAGGAATACAGAATGGATGGAGGCAGATGGAATGGGCAAAGTGGGGAAGGGGGAGCGGGACAGGACCTCTGAGGTCATCTACTCTCAAGAAAAACTCACAGACAGTAAGTGTCCTGAACTGAACACCAGAGAGCAGGCAGGAGTAGGGTCAGATGCAGGGACAGCGGGCCGACTGAGAGGGCCCAGAGAATAATCGGATAATTGAGCATGGTGCTAGCAGCCAATAAGGCAAAACCACCCCGACCCTCAACTGTCTTCTGAGTCTGAGTCTGATAGATTCAAATATCAGAATATGGCCAATAACAAAGCAATCCCCTCCTAGTTCCAGGGCCTCCTGAACTTCATTAAACCTCTTTGGCAGGTAGGAGGTGCCACCGTGCAGAATGCTGGGTCAGGTGTTTGGAAGACCAGAGTTCAAATCTAGCTGTGTGAACCTAGGCAAGTCACTAACCTCTGCCTCAACTTCGTCAACTGTAAAATGGGATAATAGACCTACCTTCCAGGGTTGAGAGGATCAAGTGAGATAAACCTATATTAATTATTTTGTAAACTTTAAAAGAATTACATAAACGCTAGATGCATTCTTCTTCTTCTTATATTATCATCATCACCACCACCACTACCACCACCAAGAAGCCTTCATGGTATGCCCTGTGCACCAGTCCTTGCCACAAACACACACATAACAGATCCAGCCACATATGTTCAGACGAGTAGACTTTAACTGACTAAGTTAAAATGGGGGAGGGGAGGGGAGAGGGGGAAGATTAAGGAGATCTGCCCTGAATCTCCAATCCATCCAGGCCAGGGAAGGGTCCTAAGTGATCATCAGGCCACTTACCAGTCACCGACAAACATCCAAAACAGGATTCGGACTACTCGGCGCACAGTAGGTACTTAATAAATCAGTCAGTTAACAAGTATTTATTAAGCATTTACTATGTGCTGGGCACTGTGCCAAGGGCTGAGGATACAAAAAAGGGGCAAAAACAATTCCGGCTCTCAAGAATCTTACATTCTAATGGGGGGGAGACAACGCTCAAATAACCATATACATGCAAGACACATACGGTCTAAATGAAAGGTGATCTCAGAGAGAAATAAGGCTGTGGTGATTCCTCTTGGCACTGGGAGGCTGACCACCTCCTCAAAGTCCTCCCATCCTCATTCCCTGCCCCTTGCCCACACACAAGAAGATGGGAAAGAATCCTAGACATGTTTAGAGGAAAGAAGGATTAGCTTGGGTGCCTGAGCAAGGAAGGATGGGCAGCCAATACCAATTTAGTTATTCGTTATATATTATGTAACAATAATTTTTATTATTGGCCAAGTCATTTAAAGTTTCTGATTCTCAGCTTTTCCCATCTGTAAAATGAGGCTAATTATAGAGGTAAACCCTAATTAGTGGAGGGAGCAGAGGATTTACGGCCCAGGGCCTGGGTTCAAATTCCAGGACATCACTTGCTACTCAGGTGATCGATCTCAGGCTTAGCTTCCCCATCTGTAGATGAGGGAGGAGGACTAGGGGATGCCTAAGGTTTCTGCTACCTGATCACGGCCAAATCCCTTCTCCTCCTCTGAGGGGAGGGCCCTGACACAGGCTTCAAGACTGGATGCTGTCTAAGGCCCCCTTCCAGATCCAAAGCCTGTGATGTGACTTGGCAAACCTTAAAAAGTGCTGTTAAATCACTTTAGATTTTCATTGTTACTCAACTCCTCCCCTTAGCTGGGCCAGCCACCCCTGGTTTAAAAAAAAAATAAAAAAGGAACATTCCACACCCATGTCCCCCCACCTCTGTAAAGAAAGAAGGGAGGTACATTTCCCTAGCTTCTTCAAGCCTGACTGGTCTATTTACACAGGGTGGGGCTTCAAGTATTTTTAGCTGTTTTGTATCTATTACTACCCCCCACTACAGACACACACAGGTACACCCACATTCATTTCACTTTGTCGCTGGGGCAGGGCCAGGTCCCTGGGGGTGAGGGCCATGTCCCCGTGCTCAGAGGGCAGGGTCTTAGCTCTCCCCCCTTCCCATCACGGGTCCTTGATGTGCCCAGGTCACAAGGAGGGGAGCCCTTGGAGGCTTGTCCCATAGTATCTCTCACTTCTTTCACTAGGTTTTTGGTTTGGGTTTTTTTTGAAGGGTGTTGGTTTCTGTGTTTCTGGAGTGAACCCAACCCTGACCATCCCTCTCCTCAGTCCAGAGGGGCATCACACCTTCCTCCATGTCAAGCAGGACAGAGAGAGGAATGTTTTTTCTGCAGTGCTGGGGACTGCTCGGCCAGCACGTGAACAGACAAATGCAGACATGAGTTCAGGGACATCCCCTTCCACTCCTGCGCGGGGCCGTGACCCCGTCTGGCAGCCTCCTGCCGGAGCCTTACAAAAAGGCCAAACAGACTCGAAGGCCTGGGCATCTTCCCCGCCCCTGCTGCTGCTGCTGCTGGCCGGCAATCAGATGCTCTGTAACAGCCAGCAGCTGCTTCCCATAATGAGCCAGGGCTGTGCTGGGCTCTCCATGGAAACAAGCTTTTGGGGGAAAGAGGGAGGCCTCACCCGCCTGCCTGGATCCTTCAGCTCCAAGAAGACTGAGTGGGAGGCAGGGCAATGCACCGTACATGGCGGGCGGGCTGGCCAGCCTGCCCACCTGTCTGTCTGTCTGTCTGTCTGTATGTCTGTGTCTCTGTGTGTGTGTCTGCCTATCTGTATGTGTCTCTGTCTGTCTGTCTGTGCCTGTCTATCTGCCTGTCTACCTGTCTATCTGTCTGTGTCTGTCTGTCCATATGTCTGTCTCTGTTCGTGTCTCTGTCAGTCCATCTGTGTGTGTGTGTGTCTGCCTGCCCATCTGTCTGTATGTCTGTGTCTGTATCTGCCTGTCTGCCTCTGTGTGTGTGTATGTGTGTGCACGAACACCTGTGCCTGCCTGCCTGTCTGTCTGTCTGTCTTTGGTGAGGGAGGGTGAGCTGAAGACCAGGCAGTGATGGAGAAGTTGAAGGCTGAGACAAGGGAGGGCCGAGGACAGGCTCCAATGACCTGCCACCCATATACCCATGCCCAATCAATGAAGCTGTCCGGATCCCTACAAATGCAGGATCTTCACATACCCAAATCCCTCTCTGTGCACACGACTCTAGCCTGGGTTCAAGTCCCAGCCCTGAGATGTCCTAGTGGGGTGATGGTGTTCAAGCGCCTTCCCCTCTCGGGCCTCAGTTTCTCCTTCTGTAAAAGGAGGCCCGCACCCACTGTGGTCACAGCAGAGTAATGGAAAGCCCCCCCCCCCCATGAGGAGTCAGTGGTGCACAAGCACTGATTGAGCACCTGCTAGGTACCAGGTATGCAAAGACAAGAGTTCCTGCTCTGGAAACCACAAAACCTTCATGAGGGCAGCGTTAGAAGGCGCTGGCAGCCTTTCGGAGGTGCCCAGAGGGCAGAGGGCAGGCGGCAAGAGGCAGGCCCCCTCCCCTTCCCCACAGCCCCAGGATGAAAACAAGCCAGCTGCAGCCTGGGCTCAGGCCAGCAGAGGGCGCCAAGGGCCCGCAGACGGAGCCGCTGAGAATGATGCTGGGAGGGGCCGTGGGCTCCGCAGACAGACGGGTGCAGGCTCCCACGTACCCCCTCCCCGGCTAGCGGGGCCGGACTACAGGGATCAGCTATGCCCCATCACAGGGCATCCCCAAGCACAAGAGCAGGCTAGGTCAGGGTCAGGCAGGGGTAAGGGGCAAGCAGTTCCTCTGTGCTCACTACCCTGCCCTAAGTGGGCATCCAGGCGCCCCTGGGGCCCCCTGGACATCTGCAGCTGAAACTGGGGGGGGGGGGAGAAGAGACGAGAGAGAGACAGAAACAGAGACAGAGATGAAGAAGGGAAGAAAGAGAAGGAAGAGAAGGGGAGGGAGACAAGACAAGAGACAGGGACAGAGAGAAGACAGAAAGGAGAAGGGGAGACAGAGGAAGAGAAAGAGGAGAGAGTCCTCGCCTCTCTGGCTGCACCCACCCCCACCTTTTCCCCTCCTCCTCAGCTCAGCCCTGGGGTCAGCTGCCCTTCCCGGCCCCCCCCCCCCAGGATCTCACAGACGGCCAGCAAGGAGCAGGTCACTTGAATGAGTCACAGAGGGCAGTGCCCTCTTGCCCCCTCCAGCAGGAGCATTGACATCAGGGGAGAAGCCCAGGGAGGGCAATGCACCCTCCCCCCCTTCTTGTCCCACATCTCCTACCGACCCAATCCAGGACTACTCCAAAGATCCCTGACTTAGGGGCCCCAGAGTCCATCCAATCAGTTGAAGTAACACTGGTAAAGTGCCTGGCCTGTCATCCATGTTAATTTCCTTCCCCGTCCCCCTCCAAATCTGGTCCAGGCCCTATCAGAGGCCAAGTGAATTTGCCCAAGGTCACGTGGATAGCTAAGTGACTAATCTATGGTGGAACTGGGACTCCTGATTTCAATTCTGGGGCTCTTTCCATCACACTCACTCCTGTTTCCCCACCTCCCTTCAGGACTTTGATCCAGAAACTACCCCTTCATCACAAGCATCTTATCTTTCCTCTTTATTAGTTCCTTTGCTTACTGGGTATCATCCATACTAATAAAACCTCCCTTTGTTCCTTCTCACCTGGGTAGCAAGAACATCCCATCCTCTGTCACTGCTGAATTTACTGGGCATATAAAGATCACTGGTGCCAAACTCAATCAGAAAGGAGGTACAAAGGATTCCTGCAAGCGGCACACTGACTTAGAAAACCACATATTAACATTATCTATGTTCTGTTGTATTTTTATTTATTACATTATAAACATTTCCCAATTTTAATCTGGTTCAGGCTGTAATTGGAATATTACGAGCTGCAGTTATTGCTGACACCTCTAGTGTAGAGAACTCTTTGAGAGGGACACTTCCTAACCACCCCATCCTTTTTTCCAATGAACCTACAATCCTGGCTTCCTCAACCACCATTTAGGAGGAGGAACAGCATCAGTCAAATGGTGGTTTTGTCAGTGACCTGCAGTCAATCACTCCACTGGCCCTTTATCCAGTTCTCATCTTCCCAGACTTCCCTGCAGCTTCTGGTGCGGACGTCCACCCTTTCTACTGCGCTGCATGCTCCCTCGGTCCTCCAGAGGTTTCAGACACTGCATAACGCAGGCCCTCCTACTTTTCTACCCTTTTTCCTTTGCTAGCTTCCTCCTTCTCTTTGCAATCCCTTCTGGGAGGTATTCTTTCCCAAGGGTCATCTTCCATTCTCTCTCTCTACCTTTCCTCTTTGGAATCCTCCTTTACACCCCTGGTTTCTAGGCAAGATTCCCAAAAGTGAGTGATCTCTTCAACCTCTCCCTGGTGATGACAAACTACCAGCACACAAAGTTCCAGCACAGAGGCAGCAAAGGGACAGATAGATAAAGTGGAAAGGCCTCTGAATTGGAGTCAGAGGATCTGGATTCGAATCCTGTCCCTCCTTACTACTGTCTAGGTAGGGGGACATCGGGCAAGTGACAATTCCGCTGAGGCTAAGTTTCTCACCTGCCAAATGAGAGGGCTGGACTAAATGGCTCTAAATCTGTGGGCCTATGGCTGAGTGCTGTGTTCAAAGTCAAGTCAAGGGTTCAAATTCAGATCTGAGGGGGCAGCTAGGCGGCGCAGTGGATAGAGTACCAGCCCTGGATTCAGGAGGACCTGAGTTCAAATCCGGCCTCAGACACTTAACACTTACTAGCTGTGTGACCCTGGGAAAGTCACTTAAACACAATTGCCTCACAAAAAAAAAAAAAATCAGATGTGTCCCTCCCTTACTACACCTGGGTGACCTGCTTCACCTCACTAAGACCCCACTTCCTCACCTGTCAAATCTAGATGGCTTCTGAGCTCTATATCAATCAATCAGTCAACATTTATTAAGTGTTCCAGGCACTGTGCTAAGTAAGCTCTAGATCTAGGCTCCTATGTAGCCAAAACTAAGTTTATTTTCATTCTCCTTAATCTGCTCCTCCCTCTGACTTCACTAATGCTGAAGTCTGGGCACCATCATCTTCCACTCCTCCCCCCTTCATTTTTTGGATAAAGGGGCAATGGGGGTTAAGTGACTTGCCCAGGGTAAGTGTCAAGTGTCTGAGGCCGGATTTGAACTCAGGTCCTCCTGAATCCAGGGCTGGTGCTTTATGCACTGCGCCACCTAGCTGCCCCCCCTTTAAATTAACCTTCTCCCCTTTTCTTCTTAAATTGTGTATGGATAACTTTTAGTTTTAAAACCACCTACATCTCCCCATCTATCCTCCTCTTCCCAAACCCGAGAACCATGCCTGATTTTAAAAAGGGAGTTTAAAAGATGGGGAAAAGCCATAAAGAAATAGATCGATCAAGTCAGCTGTTATCCGTCCCATGGTCCTCCACACAGGCATAAGGAAGGGATTTATTTCTCTGGCCTGATATCCCAGTGACCAGGTCCTGCTAATTCTTTTTTTTTTTTTGGGGGGGGGAGAATGAAGGTTAAGTGATTTGCCCAGGGTCACACAGACACACAAGTGTCTGAGGCTGGGATTTGAACTCAGGTTCTCCTGAATCCAGGGCTGGTGCTTTAGCCACTTGCCACCTAGCTGGCTGCCCCCAGGTCCTGCTAATTCTTGACAATTCTAATCACTACCCACCCAATCTTTCTGATGCAGTGATGTGCCCTAGTGCTGACTCTCTGAGTAAATCTCAAGGTTTGGGGTTTTTTCCCAGAATAAACAATGCACAGCCACCTTTCCTCACAATGTCCCTTAGGCCTACGTTGTTGTTTGGTTCAGTCTGAGTCTGTGTGAACCCATTTGGGGTTTTCTTGGCAGAGATATTGGAGTGGTTTGACATTTCCTTCTCCGGCTCATTTCACAGATGAAGAAACTGAAGCAAACAGGGTGAAGTGACTTGGCCAGGATCACACAGCCATTAAGGGTCTGAGGCCGGATTTGAACTCAGGAAGATAGCGCTCTATTCACAGGGCCATCCAGCTGCCCCCCCCCCCCAAGGCCTACAATTTCCTGCTAGCTCCTCTTTCCTCTACCCATTTATGGCCTAACTCGATGCCTCCTCCTCTAGGTAACTCTCATATTCTCTGAACAAGCCCTCAGACAGACCCTATTTTACACAATTAGTAGCTGTCTATGCATGCTCGTCCCCTACTAGAAACTGGAAGCAAGGACTATAGCTTACGGGGGAATGTGCCTGCTGTGTAACGGGCACTGTGTAAGCACTTTGGGAGGCAGATCTGTTATGAGCCCCATTTGACAGCTGGGAAAACTGAGGCAGCCAGATTAAGTGACCTGCCCGAGGTCACATAGCTAGAGTGTGTAAAAAAAAGTGCATGGTCACATTTGAACTCAAGCCTTCTCATGACTCCAGACCCAGCACTCTATCCAATTTGTTTCAGCCTGTGAAATCAATGAATCAATATTTATCAATCCCATGCTAGGCATGAGGTACTGTCCTAAGTACAAAAAGTACCTGCCTTCAAGGATTCTTTTTTTTTTTTTATTGAGGCAATTGGGGTTAAGTGACTTGCCCAGGGTCACACGGCTAGTTAAGTGTTAAGTGTCTGAGGCTGGATTTTAACTCAGGTCCTCCTGACTGCAGGGCCAGTGCTCTATCCACTGCACCATCTAGCTGCCCCGCCTTTAAGGATTCTAATGGGAGATAAGAACCCTAAAAGTGCCCCTAGAAAGGAAGGCTGTGGATGCCAGAGAGGACCAGGAAAGGCTTCCCTACAGAAGTGGGGGGTCTGAAGGAAGCCAGCAGGTAAAGCTGAGGAGAAGGCACATGGGGCACAGCCAAGACAAAGGTCTTGGGATGGGAGGTAACTCGTAGATGGAAGTACAGGTGGGGATCCGCCAGGATGTGACCGCTTTCACTGTCAAATTAGGGCCTTTTATAGTTGCTATGGGGTAGTTAGGTGGATCAGTGGTTAGAGCGCTGGCTCTGGAAACAGAATGACCTGAGTTCAATTCCTGCCTCAGATACTTCCTAGCTGTGTGTCCCTGGGCAAGTCACTTCACCCTGTCTGCCTCAGTTTCCTCATCTGTAAAATGGCAAACCGCTCCAGTACCTTTGCCAAGAAAACCCCATTGGGGTCAGACACAAATGAAACAACTCCACAACATATATGAGGTGATAGGGAGCCACTGAAATTTACTAAGCTGGGGTTGACACTGGGTGAGCCTTTCAGGATGGCCAATCCTTTGACAGTTGGAGTGAGTCGATCAGGAGGCCAGAGAAGGCCAGTGAGGTGGCCTCCAGAATTAGGGAGGTGCCCTGACGAGGCCATGCCCAGGCCCACACACAAGAGGTATACTTAATAAATATTTGCTGCACGAGGGCAGGAATGCTTATCTCAAATGAATGCAGCCCGTGAATGGAGTGACTGCAGGCACAGAGACAGGCCAGGGCGGAAATGGGACTGGGTCTGTGGGTGCACTACACCAGCAGAGAAGCCACATGGGCTGGGGACCCCACTTACTGAGATGCCTCGGGGGAATTCCTCACATATACAGGTTGAACAAGATGGTCCCTGCGATCCCTTCCGGACTCTCAAATTCTGGGATTCTGTGACTTCTGTTCTGATCTGATCTTAGAGCTGGAGGCCCATCTCAGGTCTAACTAGGGTGGAGTGACCAGAGCTTTATCACAGGGCACTCCAAATTACAGAGGAGGTGCCAACTGCACCCCCGGAGGGAATTTCCTCTTTCGGGAGTTCCTTATTCCAATGAAATCACAGACGGAGGCCTTATCGCTGTTTTTTACAACATGAATTACAAAGTTCACTGGGACACAATGTCTGATTTTCTGACCCATCCTTCCATGGCCTTACTTGACTGACACCTTATGCCTGCGCCTCGCCCACATCCAGCCTGGGAGAGAACAAGTGTCAGGGGCCCAGAACCAAGGGCAGGGGGCCCTAGATGACTGGTCCTCCTGGGCCTAAACAGAGCCCCCATCTTGGGAAGTAAAGCTGGATTTCTGGCCAGCACTAGCCTGAGATGTGGGGCTGTTTGGGACCTGAGAAGCCATCCAATCCAATCTACTCCATTTTACAGACAAGGGACCAAAGGGGAAGAAAGGTGAGGGTAGAGTCAGAAGAAAGATCTGAACCCAGACCCTACGACTCCAGGGATGGCAATCCTCTTTCTATTCTATCCCCTTAGTTTCCAATCTAGCACTCACTGGAACATAGGGAGCCCCAGAAAGAACCTTAGTGACCCTATCTACTCCTACCTCCTCTCTAGAGAAAAGGAACAGGAGCCCCAAGGGTGGGGTGGGGGGGTGAGGTGATGAAACCTTACCCAAGGTCACACAAATATAAAAGTGGCAGAAGGGATTCGAATTCAGGTCTTCTGACTACCAATCCCTCTGCTGTTCCCCTTCCCTTGGCCGCATGGCTACTCTCTCACGGCAGACTACCTTTGGTTGCAGCCTGATTTGCCCATCCCAGTTCTGGCTTGGATCCTCCCACCCTCCCATCCTGATCCTGCGCCAGGGGTGCACACGCACCCTCTATGCACATGCTTCTTCAGTGTGAGATGGCACACGTCTCCCATTCACCCACAGGCCTCCTAACTGTGCTGACCCGTTCCCCCCAAGCAGCCCAAACCCCAGCTGGGGTTTAACGTGAAGCCCTGAACACAAGACGCTTTTGTTTCCCTCAAAAGAAACTCCTCACTGACCCAGTCATTGAGGGAGGGACTGAATTACTGAACAGAAAAGCAGCTGCATCTCTGGGCAAACATCTGGAACTGTTGCACCATCGGAGTGCGGCCTGGAAACAAAGTGGGTGCCCCCAATTCCCCCTCCCCCTGCCCTGGGGGTCGGAGAGAAAAGAACACCTTGTTCCCTTTCACTATCAGTGGTGCCCGGGAGCCCAAGCCCTCTCCTGAGCTGACCAGTCAGTGGGAATGGATCCTCAGCTGGGCAAGTCAGGTCAGATGGGGAGGATAAACTTTCCAAAGATAGAGCCCTTGGGGAGGGCCTGAGGTCATCCCTGCCCGGCCCTGCCTCCCCCAGGAGGGGAACCACTCTGCTCACCATGGAAATGAAGGGTGATCTGATTTCCAGCCTTTGAAAAAAGGCAGGCAAGGGTTTGAAAAACAGAAACCTCAGCCCCTGGGTATTATTCTAGGCATCGGGACTACCGAGTCATACTTAATCCTTGGGACTGAACTGGGGCCAAATGCCGAAGGAGAAGAAAGTAAACATGGGTCTCTGGATTCCTGCCTCGGCAAGGCCCGAGTCAAGGCAGCCCAGAGTCTGAAGGAAAAGGGGGCGAAACTGTAGGAACGGGTTGGGCAGGAAACTGACCAGGACTCCCAGGATGAGTTCTAGGGCTCACCTGACTTCTTTACAAACACATGTGGAAAGGAGATGCATGGCCCAGGTGAGACCTCTGGGGAGAGAGCCTTGCTCAGGCTAGACCACGGTGTGAAGGGGACATTACCCAGCCTCAGCGGAGAGATGAGAGGAGGCTCAGGAGAGACCACGGGTGGCAGGAGATGTTGCCCAGTCTGGACTTCGGTGGGAGGAGGAGGAGGAGAGAAGAGAAGCTAGAAAATGAGCCTCAAGACAGACCTTAGGGGACCTAGGTTAGACCTTTCTGCAAAAGTGGAATGGGTTATCTCTAACCAGGAGAAACCAGCTGGACCAATGCTAAGGGGAAGATAAAATTGGAGAGGGGCGGTACAAGAGATTCCCCCTTTATGTTTAGGGTTTGTCCTACTTTAAGAAAACCTGATATGGCATCTGAAGGGTTTAAATAAGGGGTCTACATGACAAGTCTTTGTGTAATAAAAAGATGCCAAGTCTTCCCTAAGTCTTTCCTTCTCTGAATTAAATATCAAATACCAACCAAAAGTTAGTATAGCCGTACTTCCTATGACATAGAACCCCTGCCATTATGCCTACCATGCTTACGGCCTGTCCTTCTTAAAATAGGATGGAGAGGGGGAGAGCCTTGAGCTGATCTAGTCCAGCTGTATTTGCATTCATTCATTCATTCATTCATGTAACTGATGTAAAAACACTGAATACCTCCTCCGAGCAAGCCAAGAGTCTTCACAGCCTAGTGGGCAGAGTAGATTTCATTGTGTAGTGGTAGTAGTGGTGGGAGAAGAAGTGTGTTGGTTGTAAGTAGCACCATTAGTAATCATCACCATCATTACTAGTAATAACAATTCTTAGCCCTGGTAGCAATAAAATTAGCATTCGTAATAGAACTAGTACTTGCAATAATTAGCAGCCCTCGAACACTCAGTAGTACTAGTACTAATACTAGTAGTAGTAACACTTAGTAGTATAAGTGGTAATACTACCAGTAGTAACACTTATCGGTAATAATAAATAGAAGTACCAGTGTAAGTATTAGCACTTCTACTACTAGAAATAATGAGTAGCACTAGTAGTATTACTAATCAGGAGCATTACACATAGTAGGAATAATCAGTAACAGCAGTAATAGCAATCATCACTGCTTATAGACCATATTCATTCCTTGAATATGACATTATTTTCTTTTTTTTTTTCCCTTTAATTTTTTTTAGTGAGGCAATAAGGGTTAAGTGACTTGTCCAGGGTCACACAGCTAGTAAGTGTCAAGTGTCTGAGGCTGGATTTGAATTCAGGTCCTCCTGAATCCAGGGCTGGTGCTCTATCTACTGCACCACCTAGCTGCCTGAGAAACATGATTTTCACCTGTTACTTTAACGGGAAAGGGGACAGAGGGGGAAAAGCACTGGATACAAGAGTGACTCCTATTTCTCTAAGGTTTCCACAGCTCTTTGCTCATAACATGGTGGTGAGAGAAAAGCCCATATTTGGACTCTTCTCAGAGCCATAAAAACAGAGAGTAAGTTTAGTTTCAAATTCCTGACCTAAGTTTTGTTCTTTGCAAGTTATGTAAGGTACAGAGCACTGGAATACTACAACCTGATTGGTCAATACTGCATGTAAATGGAGGGGGCTGGGAATACTGGAATATGATTGCTTAAAATTAAGTAGTGACATATCAGGAAGATTGTAAACTCTGAATACTCAACCAATGAGGAAAAGAGTGAGGGACCCTTTGGGCGCTAGGAGTAGGTAATAAATAGCTGAAGCTCCACTTCGGTGCGCTCTTTGCCACATTCAGGAGTGGCTACCTTCACGAAGACGTATTAAAGAAGCCTTTAACTACACTCTGCTGTACACTTGTATTACTTGAGCTGCAATATTTATTTGTTAGCTGCATTTCTAACATGGTACAGGTAGTACAAGTGGTAATAATAGCTACAAGCATTTATATAGAGAGAGAACATTAAGATTTGTGAAGCCCTTTACAAAGATGATCTCATTTGATCCTTGGCCATGACTAGTATCTATGTGCTACTATTGTTTCAATTTGACAGATGAAGAAACTGAGGCTAGAAGTATCTGATACGGATTTGAACTCAGGCCTTCTGACTCCAGGCCCAGTACTTTGTCTACACCTATATGACTTAACATCATCTACTGTGATAACTAAGTTACTCCTTCTAGTCCCCTGAGTTTCCCTTAATTACCTTTTATAGATAGGGTATAGTGGACACACTTTCCCTCAGTTTAAGACCTGGGTTCAAATCTGCCACTGACACATACAAGCCATGTAACCTCTCTAATGGCCTGGCTCACCAACTCTAATGGCGGAGTTTCCTGCACTGATAGTCTGAAAAAACCAAACTTTACCAACTATATCAAGAGATACTAGGACAACATAAATTACATTATGCCTGCCCTCAGGCAGCTTGTAGTCTTACTAGGGGGATACCTACAAAAGCAAGACAGTGGGAGGGGGAGAGCAACACAACTGGAAGAGTCACAAGAGGCTTCCTGGAGGAGGTGGTGCAGCCTGGGCAAAGGAAAGGAGAAAGGAGATGCAATGGTCTAGATAGGAAACAGCAAGGATACTGGTCTGGCTAGGTGTGGACCGGGAAGGGAATGAGAATTTATAAAACACCTACTATATGTTGGTCACTGTGCTAATAAGCCTGTTTTACAAATATTAACATGTTTGATCCTCCCAACAATCCCAGGAATTAGGTGCTATTAATATCCCCATTTTGCAGTTGAGGAAACTGAGGCAGAGTTAAGTGACATGCCCAGGGTCACACAGCTATAACGAGTGAAAGGTTCGATTTTCACTCCAGTCTTCCCGATCCTACACTGGATCATCTAGCAGCTTCTCTCCCTCTATAAAGTTTTATGTGCAAAAAAAAAAAAAAAAGAAGAAAGGGTGGCCATGGCCAAGTTTTGAGTGGCTTTAAATGCCCCAAACAAGAGTGGATATTTTATCTGTGGCAACAGGAAGCCATGGCGGCTACTTGAGCAGCGGAGTACCAGGGTGCTTTGAGATTATCAATTTGGCAGCTGTGAAGGATCCTGGAGAGATGAGAGGCAGGGAGATGGATGAGATAAGTACAAATCAGAGAGGCAAGGTCACTTGCCTAAGGTCACACAGTTAACAAGTAGCAGTGCCAAGTCAAATTCAGGCACTCTGACTTCAAATCTGCCACCCCATCCTAGAACTTGTGGTACCTAGAACTGGACACAGTAATCAGAGGGAAGTTTATCATTACATATAAAAATCCCCTAGGAGGAGACAGATCACCAGCCCCTGGTCTTGCCTCAAGCAGGAAGCAAGGGTTGGCTCCAGATCCTGACTGCCTGGCCTCGTTCAAATATGTTACATGTTTCATGCAGCAATGAGCCTGTTTTCAGGTGCCCCAAGTATTAACGCCCACTCCTCCAAGACAAGAACTGTTTCATTCCTTGTCAGCTTAATCTGGGCTGAGCAAACAGTAGGCAATTAATAAATGTTTGTTGATTGACTGTTAGAATGTCTTAACCCAGCCACTATCAGTGTCTCTGCTGCTGCCTCTGCCTCCAGACTCAATGAAATTTCCCTGCACATGTACGCATGTCTGTATATGCACATATTCGTGTGGTTGTACGTGTATGATTGTGCGTGGGTACTATTTATAGCTCAGACAAGGGTATTAAATAAAAGCAAGTCTTTCCAGTCCCAAATGAGATCCCTCCTGAAACCTGCAGTTTCACAACCTGTCATCTGAGATACAGTGGAGAGAACTCTGGAGTCAGAGGCCCTGGGTTCAAAATCCCATTCTGTACCAATCAGCTTGAGCATCTAGAATAGCAATAATACTAACAATAATGATGATAATAACAACAATGACACAGTTGCAACTGATACATGTATAGAATATTAAGGCTCGCAAAGGGATTATACACATTATCTCGGGAGAGCCTCACAACCCCAGGAGGTTGGTGTTAGTATTACTCCCAAGCTAAGCAGTGATTTACCCAGGGTCACACAGCCAGTGATGGAATTAATATTCAAACTCAGGTCCTCCTATCTCCATTTGGGTATTCTATTACCCCACAAGGCCTCTTGTAAAATAATGGGAGTTGGATTCAATGGGTCCTTTCCAGCTGGGAATCTATCAGGCTAAGTATAGCCACAGCAGCTCCCTGTTACCCCCCCCAGACCCTTAACCCATGAGTGGTTCTTAGTTTCAGGTTCTGGTTTCAGGGTCAGGACTAACCCTTAGCTTGGAGCTATTGATTAAAAAGTATTTATTGGGGGGGGCAGCTAGGTGGCACAGTGGATAGGGCACTGGCCCTGGATTCAGGAGGATCTGAGTTCAAATCTGGCCTCAGACAATTGACACTTCCTAGCTGTGTGACCCTGGGCAAGTCACTTAACCCTCATTGCCCAGCCTAGATAGATAGATAGATAGATAGATAGATAGATAGATAGATAGATAGATAGATAGATAGATAGAGTATTTATTAGGCAAATATTATGTGCCAGGCATGTAGGGACAAAAAAAAAAAAAGATGGTGATTAATGGTGAAAAGATCTGCCCCCCCCCCCAAGGCACTAATGACTAGACAGATACCCCCCAAACTTGGTGTGGCTGGGGTAGAATCTTTGAGGGTGTGGACAATACATGGAGGGGATCCCCAGGTGTGGAGACCCTGTAATCTGAAGCTGGGCTGTTCTAAGAGCAGGTCCATTACCCGGAATGTCTTTGGACCTCCTGGGCCGCTGCAAGGGCACAGATGTAGGCACTGGCCAACCAGGCCTAAGGCTGACAGCAGAATTCAAGGCTCAGCAAGAACAGGGACTCCCTGGGGCAGGGCAGCAGGCGAGGGAACCAGAGCCCTGCCAGCCCATGCATTAGGGAAACAAGCCAGAGAGCAGCGAGGGGGTGGGGGAGACTGGCTGGGCCCAGAGCAGCCACAGATCAAGGATATGGGGAGATGGCAGCGCTGCCCCAGGGGCCTCCATTTCCCCAGCTTTGGCAGCCAAATCCACTTCTGCTTATACTCCCTTGCTTGCTTGCCCCATCATAAGTTCAAATGGATGGCAGCTCCCACTGTGGGAGGAGAACCCTGGCAGTGTGTGCCCCTAGGCTTAAATCTACCCCTGATATTTACTGTATGACCTTGGCTGAGCCCCTGGGCCTCAGTTTCCCCATCTGTGTTGGATTAGGCGGCTTCTGAGGTCCCCTGGCTTTCGATCTATGACTCTCTCCAGCATGGGGACAGGCCCCTGCTGCCTTCTTTCCAACCAGGTTGGACAATGTTCCTGACCCTTGGTGGCCAGGCCCCTCCCAGCCCACCCTCACCCCTACCAGAGGTGATCTGTGCCCCGACTCCAGCAACTCCCCAAGACCAAGTAGCTGGCTGGCACTCAGCTCCCTGGGTCATAGGGAAGAGGGTGCCCAGGCGACCCAGAGCCTGAGACCCATCTGGGCAGAAAGAGATAAGACGTAGGTGCTTTCACAAATGATAAAGGGCCGGGAGAGAATGGGGCACTCAAGGCTTCTCTCCAGCCCATTGGGCTCATCTCCTGGGATCATTAAGAGGAAATGGGGGTCAGGATTCAATGACCCCAACATAATACTCTATAGTACCATGACCATTTATTAAGAACCTACCAACTATGCGCCAGGTCCTGCACCTCTCTGATTGCACCTCCCCCACCCCTGCCAGGCAGCTGGCAGAGTCCTTGTCTTCCTCCCTCCTGGGTGTCCCCCTTCTCTCTCAGCCACTGGACATCCAGGTCTCAATGAGTCCTCATGACTGCCCCCGCCCCCCCTCTCCCCGTGGACACAGCTGCAGCTTCTCCCCATTCGCTGCAGTCCCCCACACCCCGGTGAGGATGCTGGCCTACCTGGGTGGAGAGCTGGAAGGGGATCTTCTTCTTCACCCGCTCCTTGCCCCGCTCAGCCTCCCGTTCTGAGTTCCCCGGGTCACGGGGCCCGTGCCCGTTCTCACTGGGCTCAGCCGAGGGACAGTTTTCAGATTCCCGGGCCTTCTTGCTGGCTGGTCGTTCCCACTTCTCCTTCCGTTCCTGGGGCTTCAGGGCCATGTCCTTCTGCAGGGGAGGAGAGAAGAAGGCGGAGGGAGGGTGAGTGTGATGAGACACCTCAGAAAGACACTCTCTGCTGCACCCCCAAAACCCCTTCGACCCAACTCTCGGGGCTTCTTCCCAAATATTAACTGACATTTATTTACATAGCAACAGAAAGACAAAGTGGGGTCAAGGCCAGAGAGTTGGCCCCGGGTTCAAGGCCTGCTTGTGACCCTCATCCTGTTTGGATAGTACTGCAAAGTTTGCAAACTTGTTACAAAGACCAAATGCAATAATGGTTGCATTTGGTCTTTGTAACAACACCTTTGAGTGGAGGCTCAGTGGTAGAGAGCCTGGGGTCAGGAAGACCCCAGTTCTGACCCAGCCTCAAACACTAGCGTGAGCGAGTCACTTAACCTCCACCTCAGTTTCCCCAACTGTAAATTGGGAATAATAGCACCTACTTCACAAGGTTTCCATGAGGTTCAAATGAGATCCTATAAAGTACCTCAAACACAGTAGGCCCTTAATAAATACTTGTTCCTTTCTTCTTCCTACCCTCCCCCCTGCAAGGGATCATTATCCCCATTTTATAGATTTGGAAACTAAGGCAGACAGAGGCTTAGTGACTTACTCCAGGTGTCTACCTAGGTGTGGATTTGATAAGACTTGCTACTAGGACATGACACCGCCTCACAAAAGGACTGGGTGTATCAGAGAGAACCCAAACATTAGCTGTGTGGTCCAGAGGACCTGAGTTCAAATCCAGACTCTGCTACTGATCAGCTGTGTGATCTTGGGCCAACCTCACATGTATAACAGCTCTACATCAATCAATCAGTACTGGGGTATTTAAAAACAGTGAGGCAGGCCCTGTTTTGGGGAAACCCCCAAACGTCAGACACAAAGCCAGCTCTCATGCCCCATGCCAGGTTACATCCGACAGAAAGAATTTGTAAAGAAGACAGTCTGAGTAAAAGACGGCTCTGCAACTGAGGCTTGATCTCAACATCCCAAACAGCCCTGATGACAAGAGACTAATGAAACCGGGTTTTAAGATACCAAACAAACAAAAACCACCCCACCTTAAAAGGTGTCCCAAAAATCTTAGTGTGGTAGTGTAACACCTTCCCCCCCTACACACACACACACACACACACACATGCCCACGCCCACTAGGACTTTGGGGACACCCTGAAAAAAAAAAAAAAAGAAAGCTGGTCTGAGGACTTCTACGTGGACACGTTTGTTCTCCCCTCGGTTAATGTCAACCCCTTACACCTCAGATGGGAATAAAAGGATCACAAAATTGTTATGTAACCTGCCCCCCAAGTCAAGTCATGAGCCTCAATTTCTCCATCAGTAAAAACGAGGGACTAGCCTCCATATTCTCTAAGGTCCCTCTCCATTCTAATCTATGATGGCCAGGATGGATGGTTGCATTTTCATCTTTGAATCCCGAGATCCACACGCACACGCACACGCACACGCACACACCCTCGAATGGCAGCTACCTGAAGGCAGGGGCTGTTTGGTTTTTCTATCCCCAGTTCCTAGCACACAGTAGGCACTTAATAAACATGTGTTGACTGAATGATGTGCAAGAACAACCCAAGATGGAAAAGCATGGATAGACTGAGCAATAATATCAGAAAAGGGTAGGGCTACTCATACCTACGATCGAATGAGAGCAAATCTGTAAAGTGCTCAGCATGGTACCTGGCACACAGTATGTGCTACATAAATGCTTAATACCATCCTCCTTTCCTCCTCTCATGAAGTGAAGCGTGAAGAATTCTAGGAGACTGACGCTGGAGCTCCTGGTGGACAACTGCTCCCAGTCTCATGCTCCTCCCCTGGGGTGGGGGAGGGCCATCATTGTCCACTTCCCTCCCCATCACCCACCTCGGTTCCTAAGCCCTCCCTTCTCTGGCTCACAGTCAGTAACATCCACAGCTGGGTTGGAGTCACAGCTGGGAGAACAGCAAACCAGGAAATCAATGAACAAAGGGAGGCCTGGATTTGTTGGGCAGACCAGCCCCTGGTGCCCCTCCTCTCCCCATGGAGGGTGAGGTCACTTACTGAGATCCAGGCAGGTCCTGATGCAGCCCTCAGGGCAGGACATGGCTACTGAGGAGGGAAGGGACCTTTTCTGGGCTGGTCTCTAAATCTATAACCTCCCCAGTCAATCACTTCCACCCTGTGCCCTTCCCCAGCTTCTTGGGGGTGTCCCAGGGCACAGGCTTCACCTTCCCAGTGCCCCACACACGAGCTAGGACTTTTCTGTCACTGGGTGTCAATTTCTGAAGTCTACAACTGCTCCCACCAACAACTGGGCCTTCCGGTTACTGGACAACCATTTAGAAAACTCACAAACAGTCCTTGGTGTTCCCTCTCCTCCCCCCACTTCCCTAGACCCCAGTAGTGGAGGCAGCTGGCCTCCAGGGAGGTACCCCTAGACATTCAGTGGCACTAATCCTTGCACATGCAGCCTACCTACAAAAAAACTCCACTGTAGAAATCCCAGAAGGAGAGACCAAGAAGGAGGGTTATTAGCATTTGGGGTGGTTGGTAGAGAAAACAGAGAGGGGGGAAGGGTGATGATAGGCAGAGAGAGAAACCAAACCAGGAGAGAAAGAAACAAGAGCATCGCTCATTCATCCCACACCACACACCGCTTCTACCTCTGATTCATTTCAATTCAATCCAACAAACGCCTACTAAGCTGGTGTGTAACCCGGTGTACCAAAAACTGGAGACTCAGAACAGCCACAGGGCCCACCCAACAGTCTCTGCCTTCAAGGAGTCTCCTTTTCCGTGCTCAGAGCTTCTTTTCTCATCTCTCCCAAATGCTGGAAAGGCTCTGCCAGCCTAACTTCCCCCAGCAGTGTGTCCTGCTCCCCAATCCGGCACACGGGGAGGCACTGAGAGAGGAGGCCTTGAACCAGGAACCCAAAACTGGGCCTGGCTAGATGTGGGGGCTCAAAGGAAGGTTTTACGGCCTCTTGTAGTTCTGGCTGACCCTGCCTCAAAGAGGACAGAATGATGCTTCATGAATAGGTGACTGGGCAGATGCACAGACACCTGAGTGGGCTGCAAGGGAAGCGTGGCTATATACCCTCTGGGAGCTAAAGGGGGAGGAGGCCACAACTTGTTGGAAGTCCTTTAGAAGGTGAGATTACTGTATGGGGTGGTTCAAGGACCTGGGTTCAAATCCCAGCCCGTCCACTTATTAAGATATGACCTTGGCCAAGTCATTTCCCTTCCTCTCCCTCTGTTTCCACCTCAATTAAAAAAAAAAAAGTCCCTTTGAGTCCTAAATCTATCACTAAAGTACCTGTTACATAAGCTTTCCCATCTACCCTAGAGGTAGTTAGGTAGTATAAGTGATACTTCCTTATCAGGAAGACCTGAGTTCAAATCCTGCCTCAGACCCTTACCAGCTGTGTGACCCTGGGCAAGTCAATTAACCTCAGTCTGCCTCAGTTTCCTTAACTGTAAAATGAGATTTTATATAAATATATATACACTGGTACACAGTAAATACTATCTAAATGCTTGATTCTCTTCCCTTCCCCCACCTGAAGGAAGTTCTTAAATGTCTCAAACCAAGCTGATTTGTAGTTGGTTGTCTCAGAACAAGACAAGGAGACAGGCAGGTCTGTGACAAAGTGTTTCCCAAGGTTTGAGGGCTTGGGGACCCAGACGGGGATCCTAGACCCCTCTATAGTGACAGGCCCAGACGCCACCACATTTTTGGGGCTAGGGGGCCATGCACACCCAATTGGAGCAGTTAACAAGCTGGGCTCATCTCCAAGAAAACTCAAAGCTGACCGGCAAGAGTCAAAGACAATTGGATTACCCAGTCCCAAAGCTGACTGTCCTAGCCCAGCACAGAGCAAAGTGAGAACAATTCTCAGGAGGAGGCCAAAGGTTTTTACTTGAAGCAGACAGGGAGACTACTCAGTTCCCAGAGACAGGGACAGAGTCACAGCAGTAATAATAGCTGACATGTATATAAACCTTTATGGTTTGCAAAAACGGTTTGAGGAGGTAGTACAGGGGGGGCAAATGCATGGGGCTTGAGAGTCTGAGGATGGGGGTGGTCAACAAGGTGGACCAGCGGACAGAGTGAGGAGGCCCTGAGAACGAATCCTGCTTCAGGAACAAACCAGCTCTGTGACTGGGCAAATGAATTAACTTCTCTTATCCTCAGTTTACTCATCTGCAAAATGGGGCTAATCAGAACACCAACTTCAAAGGGTGGATCAGATGAGATAAGACATGAAGTGCTTTGTGAATCTTAAAGTACCAGGTAAAAGTGAGTTACTATTGTGGTTGTTATCATCATTATTATCACTAACTGTATGGCTTTGGGCAGTTCTACTTGGATCTTGACTGTAAAATAAGTGGGTTGGAGAAGATGACCTCAGCTCTGAATCTATGAGTGTACATGCTCATCCCATTCCCCTCATGAAGTAGGTGCTCTTAGCATCTCTCATTGGAGCTGGGCCTTGGGAAGGTGGAGGTGGAGGTGCAGGTGAAGGGACTCAGGGTGAGCAGTACAAGCAAGGAGCACAAGTCAGGCACAGGGCTAGGCCCTGGTTTGTAAAGATCAAACCCAAATCCAAGTTCTACTCCTTGATCCTAATGGGGTGACATCGTCACGGAGAGAGACAGCAGGAACATGGGAAAACAGAGACAGCCTGAATGTGCAGTGAATAAGTACAAATACAAAAAGCAACTGAATCTGAGCAGATCTGGGAGGGCAGGTGCTCCCAGGTGGGAGTGGATCAGGCAGAGGGTGGAACCCAAGCAGCATCTTAAAGAGGACTCAGAGGCAGACGTGAGGAGAGAGTACATTCCAGGCACAGGAAGATGTGCTCCATGTGGAGTGAGAGGACACGAGTTCAAATCCAGCTTCGGACCCTAGGCTCTCTGAAAAATGAGGTGTTTAGAGTAGATGACCTCAGACGTCCCTGCCGGCTCGAAACCATCTGGGATCTCAGCTGAGGCTGGATTCAAACTCATGTCTTCCTGACTCCTGGCTTGGTACTCTATCCACTGCCCCAGCAATGACTAAGCCAGGACACCCAAGGAGAGGTCCGCTCAGAGGTCCAGGACTGTACTGTAGTGGGAAGAGCCCTGGGTTTGGAGTCTGTGCACAGGTATAGTATGCTGGCAAATGTTTAACAACCGACTCTCCAGGTGGGGAAAACCACGTGCATTTTTTTTTGGGGGGGGGGGGGTAACTACATGCATTATTAACATTTCTTCCATCACTTTCTTAATTAATCCCAGACAATAAACCAAGCCTGGTAAGTAGGTTTGCTGATTTCCAGGGTGCAAATACTCACACTGAAAATTTAACAATCAGCTTGGTGGACCTAGATTCAGAATGTGGCTAACTAACATCTCTCCTAAGGGCCCTCAGTTTTCCTTCTCTGAGTTCCCTTCTCCCAAGTCTATGAACACTACCTATGTTGGACACACATTTTTTAGCTTGCTGCCCAAAAGGATGGACAAAGCCTAAACTAAACAAGAAAAGAAAGGTTCGTTAAAGGCTCGCTGTCCTCAGTGAAGGCAAAGGAGGGAAGGTTTATGGGGACTCTCACAGGGGATGTTTGTATATACATATCTGTACATACATGTGTGTGCTCAGGTATCCCTGTGCATGTATGTGAGGGGAAGGAAGGGCTAGGAGCTGGGTTTTGTCTTTTGTTTTAAATTTAAAAGCACAGGATGCACAGCTTCCTCTTGCTAAATCATTTTCCAGAAAATTGCCAAGACTGCTTCCAATTATCTCTAATTAAACTAATACAAAACTAGAAACCCAGAGAGCCTGCTCCTTCCTTGTTTGCCCCCATTCCCTTATGAGACTGGCATATTGTAGCTCATTCCCAGTGTGCCCTTGGCAAAATCCTATGGCCCAGATGCTAAAATGGAGACCGAGGCTGATGATTTGAACACTCAGTGACTCCTCTTCCCGGCAGAGCCCACAGGAGCTCACCCCTAACCCTAGACTAACTTCTTCTGTGTCCCCCTGTGCCCATACCAAACCTCATTTCCCCCTTTTCCTAGAGGTGGGGCAGTTGCCCTTGAGAAGGGACATTCTAGGAAGCAAGATGGAGAGGTAGTTACGGTGCTGGACTTAAGAGATGTAATTCCTTAGTAGCTGTGGGGCTCTGGGAAAGTCAAGTCACCTCTCTCTGCCTCAGTCTCCTCACCTCTAAAATGGGGATAATAGCATCAACTTTCCAAGTTTGTTGTGAGGATCAGGTGTTATAACATATGCAAATCAATCAATCGCCGCCACCGCCGCCGCCACCAACACCACCACAACCAGCAGCATCCATTCTTAACCCAATGAAAATCGCAAAGATTCATCAGTTCCCTAACTAGGTAGGGAGCACAGTGCCCAGGAGAAGGATGAACAGGCCTCCTTGCTGTTCCTGCTGCATGGCATTCCATTTCGGGTCTCCACTCCTGGGCCTGGGATGTTCCCCCTCACCTCTACCTCCTACAATTCCTAGCTCCCTTCAAAGCTCAGCTCAAGGGCTGACATGTATATAATATGCTGCCCCTGTCCTCCCGCCGCCCCTCTGGAAACCACCCAGTCACACTAATGTTTAAATACACATGTTCTGGAGAGGAAGTGAGGTAAAGTGGATGGAAAGCTGGCCTTGAAGACCTGAATTCAAATGTTGCCTCTGACATATATTGGCTGCATGACCCCAGCCAAGTGAAGAATTATCTAAGATTAGAAATTGCAGGGGCAGCTAGGTGGTATTGGGGCAGTTAGGTGGTACAGTGGATAGAGCACTGGCCCTGGATTCAGGACGACCTGAATTCAAATCCAGCCTCAGACACTTAATACTTAGCTGTGTGACCCTGGGTAAGTCACTTAACCCCAATTGCCTCACCAAAAAACAAACAAACAAACAAAAAAAACCCCAAACAGAAATTGCTGAGAAAAGCTCCACCTACATTGGCAGAGAGACTTTCCTTACCTGGGAGTTCTCTAAGGGGGTGGGGAGAGGAGAGAAGAACAGAATATCAGATGGAGAGGGAAGGATCTCACTAAGGATACTGGGGGCCTGCAGGTGAGTCACTCTGACCCTGGGCTCCCCATTGGGAGGCTGGCCCTGCTCCTGCAGACCTGGAAGACAGGATTGCTCATCGATCACACCCCAGTTAATAAGACCAGTACAAAGTAGACTGGGTCAGTCTTTCTACAAGTGCACAGAGGATGGCCCTAACATAGAGTCCCAATTAAGAAAGTAATGAATACACAGGAGGAAATATTGACAATAAGAATACCGAGAACACAAAACCAGTTGAACTCCAGTGTTCAACTCCGGCCTCAGACACTGGTTGTGTCACCCTGGGCAAGTCACTTCATCCAGGCTGGCCTTGGTTTGCTCATCTGTAAAATGATCTGCAGAAAGAAATGGCAAACTACTCCAGTATCTTTGCCAAGAAAATCCCAAATGGATCATGAAGAGTCCAAGAAGATTGAACCCACTGAACAACAACAGAGGTCAGGGCCGGACTGGTCTGAGGCACACAGGTTGTCAGAGTCCCATTGGAGACATTCTGATGCTATGGAAACATCTGTTATGATGACCACCGCCTTTTCCTAGGGACAGCCAAAGGGAACTGCTACCATCAGGCCATGGGAGGGGGCCACACTGACCCTGGGGTCTCCCTCCCCTGAATGCCAGGGAGGCCCTGCAATGAAAAGGAAACTATCACAGTTCAGTGCCAACAAGATCTAAGCATCATTCGGGGCAGGACCCTTAGTGGCCATGCCCAATGTTCTCATCCCCATCCTTGGAAAGAAGCCCTGTTAGTGGTTGAGAAGACGGCAAGCAGGCTGGGGATTTTCTCCAGGTTTATAAAATCCTCTCCCAGAGGCCTGACTGAGCTGGAAGGCAAGCCTGGCTCTTCTGGAAGGCGTGGGCCTCTCATCCTTGGGCACAGGGCCTGACAAAGAACAGGTGAGCTAAGTAAACGTTGGTCAATTGCCTTGATGACACACCCACGAGCCCCAGGCTCCTTCCCTTTTAAGAATCACTGAATCAGAGAATTCAGATCTTGATCCAACCTATATCTCAAAGAGAATCCCACCTGCAGGAAGGACATACACAAGCTACTCCCTCCCTAGGGGGTCCACCCCACTGGGGGATAGACAGCTACAACCTGTAGAAAGCTCCCCCTCATTTCCATCCAACCTCCTTGTTCTGCCCTCAGGGGCCAAACCAAGGGAGGCTAACGCCTAGCTCTTCCAACACTTGGGAAGAAAATCGCTGACTCTGCCAGACTAGCACAGCTCCAAAAGTCTGGTCATTGCCACCTAGGCCCGAGGTGTGGTCAGTCCTGAGAGTGGCAGCCTGTGTGGCCAATGTCTTCAGGTGGTACAGTACAGAGAGATTTGCAGGCAGAGGAACTGGGGTCAAATACTGGGATGGCTGACACCCCCCCCCCTCAGTTTCACAATCTATAAAATGAGAGACGATTTTATTATGCAGTCCCTTCCAGCTCTCATGCCATGATCCTCCATTGCTGCTACTTACTTAGCACACCTCAATTGTTTTACCTGCAGAATGGGAAGAACAATACCTAACCTAACCTACCTCACAGAAGAGTTTGTCATGGGAAAAGCAATTTTGGAGCTGTAGAAACCAACAGAATGTGAGCTGAAGCCCTGGAGGGGAGGGGCTTTGTATTCCTTTGTAGCTCCCTGGCACAGTGCCCTGCACATAGTAGGTGCTTAATTAAAGGCTTGCTGATTTTCAGCTTTGGAGCTAAAGGCATTAGATTTGGACCCCGGCTCTGCTCCTTACTAACTCTGTTTGTTACCTTAGGAAAAGTCAATTAAGTTCTACCAATCAGTCAGGCAATAAACATGTACTGAACACCTACTGCGTAGCAGCAGGCACTATGTTAAGCAGTGAGGATACAAAAAGAGGCAAAAGATGGTCCCTAACCCCGAAGGAAATCATGATCTAATGGGGGAAGACAACAAGCAACCAAGGTTGGACTTGATAATGTCTAAGGTTCTTTTAGGCAATGCTAGAAGAGTAATTCCTTTGAAATTGGGAAGGTGGGGCAGCTAGGTGGCGCAGTGGATAGAGCACCGGCCCTGGATTCAGGAGGACCTGAGTTCAAATCCAACCTCAGACACTTAACAATTAGTAGCTGTGTGACCCTGGGCAAGTCACTTAACCCCAATTGCCTCACCAAAAAAAAAAAAAAAAAAAAAAAGATACCATGAAATTGGGAAGGTTATGGGGGGAAGGGGCAGGAAGCTGGGGACTTGGTAAATCATTATATTATGCTGCTTAAATATCCCAGAAACCAGTGGAGTATTATTGAAAAAAACATTTGTGGACTGGAGAGAAAAGGGGCCGGAGCATTCATGGTGTAAACATGAGAGTTGAAGGAGGAATTCCTACTGACCCAAACCCAATGAATGAGATTTGGACGTGAAGCCCAACTCTTATTGAGCTAGGGAAAAAAATCCGTGATAGCCTAGCAGTCAAAAACAAGCTAATTGATTTCCGCAAGAACCTGAGACTTGGAATTGATTTCCAATCAATGAGGTTATGCAATTTTTGGTGTAGCCTCTGAGAAACCTATCCCAGGCTGACTCAGAGTGCTCTGAAGGCTTTAATTCCGTTTATAACAGGCTCTCTGGGAATCAGGATTCTCGGGGAGGTTCTCAATCAAATCTAACACAAGAAACAAACTAGAGGCTGATTATGCCACGCGGAAATCTCTTTCCAGAAAAGCTCCGCTGAGTAAAAGAAAGAAAGATGGGTGACGGACAAGAAGGATGGAAGTTCTCATGCACTTATGGGACAGCTCTATTACAAATTTAACAGCTTTATGATCCTGAAAGGGTATTATGTGCCCAATGAAGTTGTCGTTATGAAAAATCAATTTATTTGAATATACAAAAATGCTAGGATTTATTTCTTTTTATATTGAATGGGGCTGGGGGTGAAGGGGGGGTACAAGAGGTCTTATGAAAAGCCAAGAAGACCAAAAGAGGTTGGAAACCCTGGTCTAGAAGTGTTTGATCCTAAGTGTGGGCTTTTTTTTTGGGGGGGGGGGTGAGGTGTGCAATTTATTCAGTTATTTCATCTTCATACAGGATTCCTAGTGAGGAAATCCCCTTGACCAATACAGATCACACCAAGGGCTCTGGAACTAAGTCAGAGAGAGCTGTCTATTGATTTATTCAGAATCAGCAGGTCAGAGGCAGGACTTAGACTCAAATCTTCCAAAATGAGTCTTAATGGTGTCCCTAAGAACCTATTAAAAGAAAGCTTCTTGGAGCCTACTGACTTTTACTTTACATATAGTTCTAACTAGCCAGAAGCCTTTCTCTGTTCTACAGAAATGAACTGGCACTTATAATAATCATATTAGTCAGATGGCCTGGGAGGAGGAAGGAGATATTTATACTTTGACTGGGAATCTTGATAGGCCCCTGGACCATACCCTCGTGTGTAATAAAATAAACTACATGGGAGACGAATTTCCCCTTTAGAAAGGGCTGGGCACCTTGGTGTCAGTCACTTTCATTTCCCCTAAAATGGAGATGGGGCACCAACCCTGGATTCCTATAAGAACTGAACAAAAGTCTGTCTGGTGACCCAGCCTCTGGGCTTGCTGGGCATGAGCCTGGACTGCCTGTCTCTGTCCCGAGATGCAGACTCTGGTCAAAGATATTTGTTCTGGGTCAAGAGGAGAATCCAAAACTAAAACCAAGGCCCTTTAACCCCAAGATGGGGAGGATCCTAACTCCTAATCTGGGGCATACCACTTGGCCAAAGTTTAGTAAGAAAGGCATACTCAGGAAGAGTTAGGGCTGGCCCGATCTCTCCCTGGAATCACACCAACTCTAAGGCTTGGCTAGTTCTCCCAATGCCTCTGTTGAAAGCCGTCCCCCTGGTGACCATCAGGCCCTCTTCCAACTCCTTGAGCCCTAATAGCCAAAGGGCCTTGGAGGAAGCAGACTCTGAACTTGGACCAACTCCCCCTGCCAGGGCGACCCCACCTCGAGCCCAGTGTGCCCAGAATCCACTCGGTGGGCAAGGGTAAGCATGATCTCTTTCCCAGGCCTGCTTCCAAGGATCACTCAGTACCTGACAGGCATTCAGGCCTGACAGCATTGTTGTGTATGCTCGCACTTTCTTTGTGTAATCCCTGGGGCTTCCCGCAGTAAGGTTTGTGGGCCTCAGAGCCCTCTGTGTACCTCCCTAGGCCAGATCCAAAGGCCAAAGACTTTCCTCCTACTGACAGACATAGAACAGAGGCATGGTGTGAAGCCACAGGCATTCCTGGGTAGTGTGGTGCAGTGGATAGCGTAATGCCTTCTATGTTAGAACACCTCGGTTCTGCCATTTCTACATTGCCTTATAGTTCCTCCAGGCCTCAGTTTCCCCATATGTAAAATGAAAGGGGAGGGGCAAGCTAGGTGGTGAAGTGGATAAAGCACTGCCCCTGGATTCAGGAGGTCCTGAGTTCAAATCTGCCCCCAGACCCTTGACACTTACTAGCTGTGTGACCTTGGGCAAGTCACTTAACCCTCACTGCCCTGCCCCACCAAAAATAATAATAAAATAAAATGAAGAGGGGAGAGGGTTGAACTAAATGACCCTCAGGTCCTAGTCCCTTCCTGCTCTAAATCTATAATCCCATGTGTCAAGAGTCAGAGAGAATCCAATTCAGAGTCAATAATCATTTACTAAGCACCTACTATGTGCCAAGCATCCTGGTGGGCCAACCTCAAAAGAGTATGTTCGTTCTGAGTTCGGATCCTGAGCCCACCCTTCCATTAAGGGGGTTCATCAAATTATGAGCTGGAGGAAGCCACACAGTGTTAGTCACTACCAGGGGAGCCTCTAATCCCAGCCAATCCCCAGCTAACACTGTTGAGTAGCATCCCTTCCTGGGGCAATGGGGTTTCTGCACAGAACAAATGAGGAACCTGAGGCCCTGAAAAGAAACAAAAATCCCGGATTCACAGTCCAACCCATTTACCCGAGCAGCCATGTCCCAAGCTCTGACTGAAGCCTGTGCCTCTCACCCCCAGCAAGGCAAAAGCCACTACTCTTCAAGGCATTCCATTCTGTTTCTGGACAGCTCTAATAAGTCTCTGCCTCTCTGCTACTTACTTCTACCTATTTACTGCTTCTAAATTCTGTCTCCTGGGGCCATGTAGAAAAAGTCCAATTCCTCTTTCAAGTCAAGAGTCCCTTCAAATATCAGAAGGCAGCTATCACACCTACCTCCCCTGAAGCTCTTCTTCCTCAGGCTAACCATCTCTAAATTCATTCAATTGTCAAGGAACAGAGCTAGATTTGAACCCAGGTCCTCTCACAGTAATTCCTGTATACCTTCCCCTACCCATATTTTATTGATCACAGTCACAATTATTGTAAGACTTAGATGTTATGCTTATCGATTTTTTTCAGCTGACACAAAGAATAACTAACAGGGTAGATGATAGGATCCAAAAATATTTTAAAAGGTTAGAGGAATGGGATAGATATGAAAAGCTGAAATATATTAGGCCATCCTAGAATGCAAAAAACCAGCTTCACATACGTAGCAGGCACAGTGTGGTATATGGGGAACAGTGTTAGCCCTTAAAGACACTTAAGATGCTTCGCCACTTTCAAGCCCAGCGGGACCTGAACAAATCACTTTCCCTCTGAGGCCCAGTGATCCTCAGCCATAAAACTGGGAGCCGTCACATCTGCATCACGAGCCAGAAGGGGAAGGCCCCCTGAAAAGAACAGGGCCTACAGTAAGAAGGCTGTCCTGCCTCTTCCCACTGGTGGCAGCAAACCTTCCCGAGCTGAGCTGAGCTGAGCATCCAAGAATAATAGGAATGATCTATAAAGGCTTCCAGTCAACACTCTCTTTTATAAACAGATTTGTTTAGCCATAAATTTCAGCCTGCCTGAGCCCAGTCTGGGCTGTGAAAACCCATGCTGTAATTCCCCATTGATTGGAGATGTTAATCTTGCAAGACTCTTGTTTCCGGCCTGGTGATTTATTAGCTGAATTAATGACAGCTTGCTTTAAATAGACCCCGCTTGGGCTGGGGCTTTCTCACAATATTTGGGCGGCCCCAGGGAAAAGGGGACAGGTTGGAGGGTGGGTGGGAGAGGTCAGAGGCCAGATACACCTAGGCTCAGATACAGCCGCAACACAGCACTAGGTTTGGAGTCAGAGGGATCTGGGTTCAAATCCTACCTCAGCGGTTTGCTTTATGGCATGACTGCCCACACTGTAATAGTAAGCATAGTATAGCAGTCATCTTTCTGAGTTTCAGTTTCCTCATCCCAGCACCCACGTGTAGCAGCTGTTTCCCAAGACTAGAATGGACTCCTTCCTTACTTCCTCTTCTCAGAAGCTGCTTAAGGCTCAGCTCAAGGGACTCAAGCTTGTCCAACTAGGACTATCTAATGTACCACATTATTTACACATTCTCTTCCCCCTTAGAATGTGAGCACCTTTGGGGGGGGAGGGGGGGAGAGAATTTGGAACACAAAGTTTTAAAAATCAATGTTAAAATTTGGTTTTACATGTAATTTGGGAAAAAACAAAATCCTAAATAAAGAAACCATCAAAAAAAAAAAGTGAGCTCCTTGGGGGTAGACATGTGTTTTTGTCCTTTCTTGGTATCCTGAGGCATACAGTAGATGCTTAATAAATGACTTCTGACTGTTGGGGCCGACCCACCCCAAATTACTGCATATCCCCGCCCCTGCAATGTTAACTCCTCCAGAAGTAGACAATCTCACTTTTGTTCCCCAACAAGTGTCGCACGCACAGCAGGTGTTTAATAAATGAATTTGGATCATAAGTAAAATGACAGATTATACAGAGGACTATGAAGTTTCCTTCCAGCTGGAAACAGATGATTTTGATAAATTCTGGAGTTATCTATGGAGAACAGCCACTTCTCTCCTCTCAGAGGTCCACCTAGGCTTCCGTGAGCAATTCAGGGGCACCATCTACCTACTTCTGGCCGTCAGACTCTTCCTCTAGAAGGAGGTCAGGGCATAGCCTTCTAGTTTCCTAATCCAATGGCCAAGAGCCATGGAGGCAAGGGGCTGCCTTGGGTATGATGCAGCCATCAGGCAAGCCTGAGATCCCATGAAGAACAAAGACTTGAGGGACCCCCTTTGAGTCATTCGGGTACCCCCCCCTCCTCCACATAGCCTTTCCTGATCCCCTCAACCAGAAAGGCCCTCTCTGATTCAGAACACTGTTTGTGCCTTTTACTGCATACTCCTATACCCCTTACAGGCAAACCCCCTGAAGACAAGGATGCCCGAAACCTCCTGGTACCACCAACTCCCAGCACCCGACAGAGGTTCAAGAAAAATTCAATGAACCACCCCCCCTGTCCCCCCCCAAAACATACTGCAGCCCTTACTCCCAAACCTGTCCTTATTGCATTGCTTCTGTGACCTTAAGAAAGCCTGGAAGCTTTCTAGGACCCTTGGTTTCTTCCTCAGTAGATTGGAGGGAACTGAAAAAAGTTGGCGGATCCCTGACTCAAGCCCCCTTGGAGCCTTTGCTCCTATCTCCATGGCTCCCAATCTGGCTGAGCTCAGGGTCAGAAAACTTTGGTCAAGAACATCTGGAGAAGGACTCGCTGGCCCCTGGGGCCCTTTCCAGCTTAAGGGCTCATCAATGACCCCTAGAAGCAGGGGAATGACACCAACAGGCTGAACATATTTCACTTACTGGTCTTCCCTTCTGACCCAAACAGAAAGGCCACTTGGCTTCTCTTCTGTTGGGGTATAGTGGGACCAGATTCCAATCTCACCTCTGAGCCTTACTGTTGATTTTGTCTCTTATTTACAAAAAGGCCTAGTTGGGGCAGCTAGGTGGTGCAGTGGATAGAGCACCGTCCCTGGATTCAGGAGGACCAGAGTTCATATCTGACCTCAGACACTTGACACTTGCTAGCTGTGTGACCCTGGGCAAGTCACTTAACCCCAATTGCCTCACACACAAAAAAACAAAAACACAAAACAAAAGGCCTAGTGGGCTTGAAGTCTCTTCTGGCTCTAGGGTCTGTTGCCCCTGAGCTCTCTCCTTCCCCTATCCCCTGCTCCCCCCTGCTCCCCCAGTTTGCCTTTGGCCACAGTCCTGACCCCTGTGCCTCCAAGGGGGCACCTCATAGAAGGTCTCTCTGGCACCGGGAACTAAAAGCCAGTGCACAGCAGGGACCAAGGCTGGGCCCAGGCCTCAAAGAAAATCCTGGTTGCAATTAGCAGTGACCCAGACTCTAGGATCAGGGAGATAGCCAATTCTCCTCTCATGCCCCAGTCAGAACCCAACAGGAGCATCGTGTCCCCTAGGGGTGCCACACGTTAGAAGGGACATCAATCAGCCGGAGGGTGACCTAGATGGGCAGGGGCTGTGAGTCCATGTGGGTGGGAGATGGGATTAGAGAGGAGAAGCTCGGGGTGGGGGGGGCAACGCATGTCTGTCTTCAGCTACTCCACAGGCTGCCGTGTAAAAGGCAGCTCAAGAAGGCAATTATTGAACCCTTCTCTGTGCCAGGCACCAAAAGAGAGGTGATTAGGCTTATTCTGCACTGGTGGCAGAGGGCAGAACCAGGAACAAAGCTGAAAACCCGCAGGGGCAAATTCAGCTCTGAGTTCTGGAGTATTTCTGGAATCTGAGAGCCATCCGAGAACGACACAGGCTGTCCCGGGGGTAGGAGGAATTCTCTTTGGGGGTAGACTTCCCAGGGCCCTTCTATAAGGGCCTGTGACGGTGGAAGCAAAGCAGGGCAGGGAGATGGAAGGCTTTTAGGAAGGCCTCGCCTCCTTGGGGGTCCTGGACTTGCAAGGTGAGCTCCCACCTCGGACAGAGGGTCGCTGGGAAATCAGGTGTGTGCAACTGTAAAAACACTGACACGTGAAATCGATGGCAATGACCCCCCCCCAACACACACACACACACACACACACACACACACACACACACACACACACACACACAGAGGCAAGGATAGCGCTTCAACTCTCACTGGGTCCTAATTAGGGCCTGGTTGCTTCTGCTCTCTCTGGAGGTCCCTGGAAGATCATGTCCACTTACAGGGTCCGTCAGTCAGCGGTCAAGTGGCCAGCACAGGCCCGGCCACCCCATGACAGTAATTAAGGCTGGGCACACGGGGCTGAGGGGAAGATGGAGGGTCTGTTCTGGCCATGGGGACCTGGGTCCTCCCAGGAGCTGGACTGGAAACCACCTCTTAGGCAAACTTAGGCTGATGGACAGGGCGACAGTCATTAGGAGAGCTGCAGGCAAAGTCACTGGGGTGGGGGACTCTTCTGTTACTGTGTCCACATCCTAGAAGAGTCTAGCAGAAACCTCAGCCTAATTTTATCTCCATTTTACAGATGAGGAAATGGAAGAGGGGTGTTAAGTGACTTGCCCAGGGTCATACAGCAAAGAAAGGGTCAGAGGCAGGATTTGTATCTAAGGCTTCCTGGCTCCCATGTCATCCATCTATCTATCCAGTGTGTCATGCTATGGGGTGAACTATTCAGAGCCCAGGAATTCCCACCAATGTCATAGGAACACATGTCCCCTGTTAGAGGAAGGAGTGCTAAGTGTGAAGCCAGATAATCCGGGTGCCGCCTATACTTTCTGGGGCAAGTAGTTTTAACCACAGTGGCTTAAGATGAAGGGAATGGATTATATTGTTGTTCAGTTGTGTCCAACTCTATTTGGGGTTTTCTTAGCAAAGATACTCCAGCTCATTTTTTTTAAATGTTTTTTTATTTTTATTTTTATTTTTGAAGCAATTGGGGTTAAGTGACTTGCCCAGGGTCACACAGCTAGTTAAGTGTTAAGTGTCTGAGGCCGGATTTGAACTCAGGTCCTCCTGAATCCAGGGCTGGTAATCTACTGTGCCACCTAGCTGCCCCTACTCCAGCTCATTTTATAGAAGAGGAAATGGAAGCAAACAGGGTGAAGTGACTTGCCCAGGGTCACAGAGCTGGTGAGTGTCTTTCCAAGGTCACAACTAAAGCAGCAACAGTGCCGGGATTTGAACCCAGGCCTTCTGATTCCCAATCCCTCCAGCAGCCCCAGTATATGTCGCCAAGCCTTGCAGACCACAGCTCTGGAAAGCCATTTTCATTCATTGATCCCAGAGGTAGATTCCTGGTTCTCAGAGTGAGCAGAGGCCACTGTGGAGGAAGGGAAGGATGCCTTGCCTTGCGGGTAGGCCTGGAAACAAACCATCAGCTGTGGTTTGTTCAAGCCTTAATCTAACAGAGAGGAGAGAGGAGGGGGGATGTGAAGGAAGGAAGGAGGAGGAAAGGGACTAGAGAAAAGATGACAGGGAAGAAGAGAAGGGGACAAACGACCTTAGTGGACAACAGGTTTTTAAGACAAGGCCATGAGTGAATGGAGGCCAGTCAAATTTAAAACCTGGGAGGCTAACACAAAATAAGATGCATTACGGAAGCCTCGTGTGAATCAGTTGCTACAGGGTGAGGGGAAGGAGGAGGTGGGGAGCCTGGCAAGGGCCGAGCAGAGTTTCCCATGAGGCACCAGAGGAGGCTTGAGAAGATGTTAACTTTGGCACAAGACCACATGCTCAGCTCAAGGCTTGGGGCCTCTTGTACCCAAAGCTCCTCTCTTGGCCTACAGACCAGGCCCGGCTGGGTTCCAGCTCTGGACAATGGGGCGCCACGGCTCTGTGGGCAAGGCCCTGAGTGGCCCCACCTCTCTGCCTCTCGGCGTGCCTGGACAATCCCGTGTCTGTCACGGCCACCCCAGGCTTGAAGGGAGTCTTTGTGCCGGGGGCCAGAGTCATGAGGAGCACAGTCAGAGAGAAGCACAAATAGGTCACGGGCAGAGAGGGAGGGCCCAGGCCTCCTCAGGTCTGGCCCACACAGGCTCTGGCTTCAGTTTCAAAGTTTGGGGCAGAAGAATGGGAGCAGGGTGCCCTAGCAGAGGTACCAGAGACCCCTGGCAGAGCTGCCCTTCCCTGCTCCTAGTTCCAATATAGATGATCAAAAGAAGAGCTAAGCAGGTCTTGGGTTTGTGCTCTGTATACAGCAGGTGTTTAATAAGTGTTTGTAGCCTGAATGAATGACAGCACATCTCGAACCTTCCAAAAGCAGGGTTCTACCCACGATTCCCTTTCAGGCTCACAGCAGCCTTGGAATCGTGGGAGGGCAGAGATTGTCATCCCTTTAACGAGGGGGCACCACCACAGGGGACAATCTGGTCACTTGGCGTTAGTTGGGTCAGCCTCCATCAGGCGTCCCTGCGGGCCAGGAAAGGGTCAAGCTTGTCATTTATCTGGTCCCCAATGAGAGACATCTCCCACACTCCAAAGTCCTGGTTAGCTGGCCCCTCCTGTAACGGGAGCTGAGGGGCCAAGGATCCCCTGGACATTCTGAGCATGGGATGAAAAGAGGGAAGGAAAGGAAGGGGAAAGAGGGAGCGGGGGAGCTAGGAGGAAAGGAGAGGATCAGAAGTGAAATTCGAGCCCAGGTCTCCAGGTACTGTAGCCTATCCACTCTCGACTGTGACACACTGCCTACCTTACACCAAGAGAATTGTCCCACGGCCTCTCGGCTCCCAACCTTCCCTTCCCTTCCCTTGGAGGTACCTGCGTGTGAGAACGTGAACTCCTTGAGAACAGGCAAAGTGTGGTACCTTCAAGATGGTATGGGTATAACAGGCTCCTAAATTTAGCGCTGGAAGGGCCTAAGGCCCAAGGTGACAAAGCTAGTAAGTGCAGAGATAGGATTTGACCCCAGGGGCCAGCTAGTCTAGGATGCACTTAAACGTGAACATACTCCCCAACAAAGCTGTCAAGTTTGTCCAGTCTTGGTTTGAAGTCCTCCTTGAATAGTCAATAACCATTAATTAAGCACCTAGTGTATGCAATTGTGCAGACCACCAAAGAATCAGAAGGCAGTTCTCCTTCCCTCAAAGAGCTCACAATGAAAACCAGGGAGCATCTCATCCATCTTTGTCTAGTTCCCGTCATTTCAGGCGCTCCTTGGCGTATTTTTCCAGGGCCTTGTTCTGCTCATGCAAAGTCTTAACCCTCTTCTGCTGGTCAAAATGTTCCAAATGGGTACTAAGATCTCTGAACTTGGTCTGCTGGTTATAAGGGAGATCATGCCTGGTGAGAGACATGTGTGGCTCACAATCCAGATGGGATTCAGAAACAACAGCACAGCCTCTTCCTCCAACCTCTATCTTGGGCTGTGTCTAGCAAAGGGAGACACTGGTTCAGGATCATTGGAGCAGAACCAGGGATGCTGCAGGGCTGGGCCCCTGACCCACCTTTTTTTTTTTTTTTTTTAAGTGAGGCAATTGGGGTTAAGTGACTTGCCCAGGGTCACACAGCTAGTAAGTGTCAAGTGTCTGAGGCTGGATTTGAACTCGGGTCCTCCTGAATCCAGGGCCGGTGCTCTATCCACTGCGCCACCTAGCTGCCCTTGACCCACCTATCTTACTCGAGAGATGCCAAGAAAACACCAGGGGCAGCTAGGTGGCGCAGTGGATAGAGCACCGGCCCTGGAGTCAGGAGGACCTGAGTTCAAATCCGGCCTCAGACACTTGATACTTACTAGCTGTGTGACCCTGGGCAAGTCACTTAACCCCAATTGCCTCACCAAAAAAAAAAAAAAAAAAAAAAAAAAGAAAGAAAGAAAACACCAAATGGGGTCACAACATTAATAAGTCTACAAAATACTTTAAAACTCTCAGGGCCTCAGTATCCTTTATCAATAAGATAATGATAATTATGCCTCAGAGCACCATTAGTCCAACAGGTAGAGGTGAGGGCCAATCAGACAAAGGCTCTGTAAACTTTAAAGCGCTATTTAGAGGTGATCAGTATTATTGTTGTTGTTATTGTATGTTTTGCCTTCAGCCTTCCTGGGGGCCTCCTTCCGGCCTATCCCTGGGTATAAGAATGGATTCCAAACAATTTGGAAATATGCTCAAAGGCATGTTCATACTACTGCTAGGTCTGTATCCCAAAGAGATCATAGAGGAGGGGAAAGGACCCAGATGTACAAAAATATTTATAGCAGCTCTCTTTGTGGTGGCAAAGAATTAGAAATCAAGGGAATGCCGTTCAATTGGGGACTGGCTAAACAAGTTGTGGTATATGAATGTAATGGAATACGATTGTGCTGTAAGAAACGATGAGCAGGAGTTCAGAGAAACCTGGAAAGACTTACATGAACTGATGCTGACTGAGAGGAGCAGAACCAGGAGAACATTGTACAAGGTTAACAGCAACATTGTGTGATGAACAACTGTGACAGACTTGGCTCTTCTCGGCAGTACAATGATCCAAGACAATTTCAAAGAACTCATGATAGAAAATGTTCTCAACACCCAGAAAAAAAACAACCTGTGGATTATGAATGCAGATTGAACTATACTGTTTCTACTTTTGGGCCTTTTTTTCCCCCTTCTTTTTTGAAGTTTTCCCCTTGTGCTCTGATTCTTCTTTCACAATGACTAATGCAGAAATAGCTTTCTTTTTTTGGTGAGGCAACTGGGGGGGTTAAGTGACTTGCCCAGAGTCACACAGCTAGTAAGTATTAAGTGTCTGAGGCTGGATTTGAACTCAGGTCCTCCTGAATTCAGGGCTGGTGTTCTACCCATTGCACCACCTAGCTGCCCCTAGAAATGTTTAATGTGATTTTACTATATATAATATAATTTTTATATTATATATATATACTGTATCAGATGGATTTCTGTCTTGGGGAGGAGGGGTGATGGGAGGAAAATTTGGAACTAAAAATTCTATGAAAACAAATGTGGAAAACTATCCTTACATGTAACTGGAAAATAATAAAATACTTTTATTTTTTAAAAAAGAGAGGGGCAGCTAGGTGGCAGTGGATAGAGCACCGGCCCTGGATTCAGAAGGACCTGAGTTCAAATCCAGCCTCTTGACACTTGACACTTGCTAGCTGTGTGACCCTGGGCAAGTCACTTAACTCTCATTGCCCTGCCAAAAAAAAAAAAAAAGAGAGAGAGAGAGAAAATGAACTTGAAGAGAACAAGGCCCCTCTTTCTGGCTAGTCTTCTACAGTCTTTCAAGCTGTGAACCTTGCACCTCACTAAGGGCTGGCTGCATTGGCTCCCTGGCCAGACGTCGGGGCTGCTTCTGGGGGATGCCTTTCTCCATTCAGAAGCAAGAAAGAACAAGTCCTAGAAAGGAGAGATGTAAGAGCCTCCAGCCTGTGATCTTCACCCACCCCCTTCAGCTGTCACTACCCTGTAATTTGGAGCTAATGATGAAATTACCATCTGCATTCAAAAGAGTTTTCTTCCCAACCAAGATTCTAAACTCCCATAAACACTGTAAACTACTCTCCCCTGACTCCTCCCCCTCCCCAGCCCCAACCAAGCTGAGCATTAGGGTCTGGGAAGAGGCAGCTAGATCTCTGGCCAAAGTCAGATGCCGATTTCAGGGTTCTGGAAAAGTTTCCCCAGCCCAGGTCTGGTATCTCATGAGGAGAGGACGAGCCTGCTCAGTGGAAAGGAACCAAACCCAGCTCACACGGCACCTTCCTCAGGGCCCACCGCCAGCTTGGTGTTCCAGGCCCTGCCCTCAGGGAGCTCACAGTCTAGAAGTAGACCCAGGGCTCTATCAGAATAAACCCTAGAGCATTTACTAATTAAAAAGGCACCAGAAGGGGCAGCTAGGTGGTGCAGTGGATAAAGCACCGGCCCTGGATTCAGGAGTACCTGAGTTCAAATCCGGCCTCAGACAACACTTACTAGCTGTGTGACCCTGGGCAAGTCACTTAACCCCAATTGCCTCACTTTAAAAAAAAAAAAAAAGGCACCAGAAACCACCAGAGGAGGCCTAGATCACTTAATGAAGCCAGAATAAATCCCAAGTCATTTATCAATGGATATCATGAGACAACAAAAAGACCCCAGAATAAAACCCAGACCATCTGCTAATAGTGGCTTAGGGGTGCAGTGGATAGAAGGCTGGACAGGCAGTAAGGAAACCTGAGCCCTACACCTCAGGCATTTCCTAGCTGTGTGACCCTGGGCAAGTCACTTAACCCTCTTTGCCTCAGTTTTCTCATCTGTAAAATGAGCTGGAAAAGGAAATGGCAAACCCCTCAATATTTCTGCCAAGAAAACCCCAAGGCGGGGGGGTGGGGGGGGGGGGAAGAAGGATCACTGAAATGATTGAACAACAACATCTCTCTCTCTCACACACACACACACACACACACACACACACACACACACACGTGCACGCACACAGAGAATAATCTCAGTATCATTATGAGCCACCAGACAAGACCCAGAATAAATATGAGATCATCTGCTAACGGGCACCATAAACCACAAAAGAGACCTCAGGATAATCCCATGATCATTTACTAATGGACACTAGTGAAGCACCTAAGAGACTCCGGAATAGCTCCCAGATCATTTACTCAAAAGGCCCTACGAGCCAGCAGGCAGAGCCCAGAATATTGCCTAGATCCATTTACTAGCAGCGGGCACCGGGTTGAGATGCAACGTCCAAAAGGCCCCAGAATAAACGACATATTTGCTACTCCAGGGTCCGTGCCTCCCTCAGCCGATAGCGACAGATATATGAGTTTTCTACTCTTGACTTAACACTTGGAAAAAATCCTTGTGAATTACATGCTTTATCTTCAGTGAAAGGACAATAACTTTTCATACTTTGAGGGTCAGAGATGATTAATATCCTGAGCCGACACCATAACCAATTTCCATTCCCAGAAGAAACTCGAATGTCGGGCAGTATTTCTCCAATGCAAGATTCATGCCAAGCGGAAGCAGGCAGACCGATTACGTGGCCAGAAATCCTAAGGCCCAGAGATGCCGCAATAGCAGGCAGGATTTTTTTTTCTTTCAGGGTGTGTTTCAATTTCCTAAGAGAGGGGAGTTTGTGCTGGGCCCAGTGTGGGATGTGTACAGATAGCGTAAGAGACTGCCTGCAAGGAGCGGATAATCTAGTCATAGGAATAACAGCTTCCCTCTTAGACAAACTAAGGAACAGCCTAGAACTGAGGTCCTACATGGTCTCTCAGATGCTGCAGCCAGAGCTAAGGAAAGAAGAACCAAATAAAAGGTCACTTTCAGAGAAACCCAGGAAGACTTCAATGAACTGACACAGAGGGGAAGAGAGTAAAACCAGGGATAAAACACGTTAAAAACAAACACCTTTGAAAGATTTAGGAATACCTGAGTTCAAATCCAGCCTCAAACACTTGACACTTACTAGCTGTGTGACCCTGGGCAAGTTGCTTAACCCTCATTGCCCCAAAAGAAAAAAAAAAAGGAAAACTTCCTTAAAAGAAAAAAGTAAAAAAACCAACTTAGGAATACAAGAAACGATCGTCATTATCGGGGACCACAGATGATACTCCCTTGCTTGTTGGACTAAATAGGCAGAAGGAGGAGACATATTTTTGGAAATGGTGATTTGTTTGGTTTGACTGTAGATTTTGTTACAAGGGTTTTGTTTTTCTTTTGGGGTAAAGGGAAGGAGGTGGTAGGGAGGGAAAGCAAACTGCTTCATAATTAAGGGAGGTGAACAATTTTTTAAAAATTAGGAAAGGCTTCTTGGGAGAAGTGACTTGAAGCAGACAATCAATTAGTCAGCAAGCATTTATTAAAGTCCTTATGGCCGGGAGTTGTGCTAAGATTGCTGGAGATACAAAGAAAGGTGAAGTCAGTCCAAGTCCTGCAGTTTACATTCTAATGGGAGGGATAATATATAAATAACTATGTAAATATGAGATCTCTACAGAGAACCGGATAGCTAAGTACAGATTTGTTGTTGTTGTTGAATCATTTTTCAGTCATGTCCAGCTCTTTGTGATTCCATTTGGGATGTTCTTGGCAGAGAAACTGGAGTGGTTTTGCCGTTTCCTTCTCCAGCTTGTTTTACAGATGAGGAAACAAATACAAACTGGGTTAAGTGACTTGCCCAGGGTCACACAGCTAGAACATGTCTGAAATTTTGAACTCGGATTTCCAGCCAATCCCAGCACCAGAGCGGTCTCTTACAGGAGCCATCCTGGTTTCCCCTTTCCTAGCTCAAGTTCCCTTCCACAAATTATTACACAATTACTTTGCATTTGCTTGCAAAGTCTAAATTGTTGCCCCCCAATAGAATTTAAGCTTCCTAAGGGCAAGGACTAATTTATCTTTTCTCTGCAATCCCAGCACCTGGCACATTAAGTACCCATTGAATCTAAAAGGAAATGAGTGAATGAAATGGCTTCAGAGAAGGGCTTGCCAAAGGGTGTACAATTTGTAAACTGGCAGGCCTGGAGTAAAAACCAAGTCCAATTTCAGGACTGGTTTGTGGGTAGGGATGGGGCAGATCCAATTGGTCCAGGCTTTTCCTCAGCAGCCTCTCCCTAGGACCCGACCCATCTGCCTCCTTGACGTCCTCCATTGCCCATCTCCAGCAAATCCTATCTGCCGCCAAGCAGGCAGGGCACCGCACCCACCAGCAACTGCAGGTAAACAGGCAGCCACCAGACCCTGTCATTATGTGGGTGGGTTTAATATGGCGCTAGAGAGATCCCTGATTCAACATAGCTTATTAATGTCAATTAGAGGGTCCTTCTACCAGCTCAGTGAGGGTGGGGTGGGGGATGAGCACAAAAGGGGGAGGGGGAAGGAAGTAGGGGGGTGGAGTGGGGGATGAGCACCGAGAGGGGGAGGGGCACAACACCACCTGGCACACCGATGGGCAACAAAACTGTAAAGGCTGGGCCCACTTTTTTTTTTTTAAGGCAATTGAGGTTAAGTGACTTGCCCAGGGTCACACTGCTAGTAAGTGTTAAGTGTCTGAGGTCACATTTGAACTCAGGTCCTCCTGAATCCAGGGCCGGTGCTCTATCCACCTGGGCCCACTTCTAAAGGGAGGGTAGGCTAGGGGAGAAGCAGCTGGTGTCCACCTCCCATAAAAAGGCTGCTCTGATCATCCTTTGTGCTCATGCGCTGCTCCCTCCATTAATTATCTTCAGTTTATCCTGTCTTTAGTCTGCACAGAGTTGTTCGCAGTGGTCTCCCCCACTACAGCAGGAAAGTGGGGAACTTCTTTTGCCTCTCTGTATCCCCACCAATTAGTATACAGTAGGTACTTCATAAATGCCTGCTTGCTGATTGACTGGAAAGAGGCAGATCTAAAGTCTGAAGACTTGGGTTCAAATTTGAGCCTCAGTTTCCTTAATTGTAAATGGTCTCCAAGCAGGGGATGGAAGACCCCATTCACTGGATGTATCATGGGAGATTCCTTTGTCATATGGGTTGGACATCAGTCTGAGGTACCTTCCTGCTGTATACCTACAACCCTATAACACCTAAGGCCCATTTTAGCTCTAAATCTATGGTCTTATGTTACACCCAGAGGCAAGACCATGGAAAGGGCAAAGAGGGGTCTTTGGGGCTCCTAAGGGAGCTCTGGTCATAGACACAAAGCTACAAACTAACCCACCCCACACCCCCTGGCTGACTCCCAAGGGCAGCACAGTACAGCGGTGGCTGCTGGGTATAAAACCAGCTAGGATTCTGGAGAAATCCCTCGACTTTTCTGGGTTCCATCAGAAAAAGAGTGGAGGGGCGGCTAGGTGGCACAGTGGATAGAGCACCAGCCCTGGAATCAGGAGTACCCGAGTTCAAATCCGGCCTCAGACACTTAACACTTACTAGTTGTGTGACCCTGGGCAAGTCACTTAACCCATATTGCCTCACTAAAAAAAAAAAAAAAAAGTGGACCTGTACAGGAGATTCCTAGCTGTGTGACCTTGAACAAGTCACTTGACTTCCTTTCCTATAAAAGTGGGGATAATAATTGCACCAACCTTCCAAGGCTGTTGTGATCATCAAAATCAGAACTGTGACATACTTAGTACAGTACCTGGAGCATGGTAGCTATTATTATTATTATTATTATTATTATCTGAGGAGGTGATGGCTGCCCATTAGCAGCTCATTTTATGGATCAGGAGTGACAGTGCTGTATAAGAGAATACTGACTTTGGGGCCTAGAACACCTGGGTTCAAATCCCACTTTTGATGTTTACTAAGGGCTGCTAGGTGGTGCAATGCACAAAGCACCAGGTCTAGAGTCAGGAAGACTTGAGTTCACATCTGGCCTCAGATACTTATTAGCTGTCTAGCCTCGGCAAGTCACTTCCCCCTGTTTGCCTCAGTTTCCTCATCTGTAAAACCAGCTAGAAGAAGGAAATGGCAAACCGCTCCAGTGTCTTTGCCAAAAAACTCCAAATAGGGTCACAAAGAGTTGGACGTGACTGACATGACTGAACACCAACAAGTCACATATATATATATATAAAACTCTGCACAAGTGGCTTCAATTCCTCAAGTCTCAGTTTCCTCATTAAAAAGCAAGGTGGCCTCTAAGATCCCCTCCAGCTCCTAAGTCAATGATTCCAACCTGTCATTTTACAGATGAAAGAACCCAAGGAGATACGGGTAGTAAGTCAGGCTGGACTTCTCACTCCAGAAGCAGTGCGCCATCCAGCCCCTGCATCTCCAAGAAGCGAAATGGTCATTCAACCCTGACCAGTGGATCAATCAGAATTAGGACCAGGGATTCATGGTCTCCAGTGCAGGGACCCCCACAATTCAGTGTGTAACTGGAGTGAAGTCATTTCCTTTCTCTAGAACTCTCATCCATAAGATGGGACCAGATCTTCAGGGTGAGGCCACTGTGCTTTTAAGCCTTGGGAGGAATGGGAACTCCACACCACATGGACTGGGGTGGGGGTGAGGGCAGCAATCCGCAGGCCCTTCCTTCATATCCATAGCCCCAGGGGAACAAGGGGCCCTCGGATCTCTCCACAAAGTTAAAGGAGCATCAGCCACAAAGACAGACCCCCTCACTCAGGTGAGTGACCAGGCTGCAGAATCAATGGGAAGACAAACTTAAAAGTCACAGCCTATTGATCCTCCAGGTTTCCAACCGATTGATATCCTGAATGATCGAGCAAGGTACAGCTTAGGGTCAACTGGACCACATTGTGAGCTGCTTTAGAGTGCCTCCTGCCCAAGGGAAGGACACAGGACACAAGTTTCCCAGGCTACTACTAAGAGCTGGTGCAAAGCACTCGGTTTTTTTTAGATAAAGAAACTGAGGCTGTGGTTTGAATTCCTGATTTCTAATACAGTGTATTGACTGTCCTGGAGACAATTGGATTCATCAGATCCCATCCCAGATGGCACAGGGGCACTTAGGAAAAAAACATGGTACACCTGGTTGCCAATGTGACCCACCCCCACTCTGCCTGATATTCTAGGACCTGGGACAGTGTCCAGTCTCCCTGGAGAAGAGATGCCTAGAAAGAACTTCAACCTTTTGGGGCCTGTGGGACCAATACCCTTTGGGCGGAGCAATGAGGGTTAAGTGACTTGTCCAGGGTTTCACAGCTAGTAAGTGTTAAGTGTCTGAAGGCTGGATTTGAACTCGGGTCCTCCTAGCTGCCCCCAGGACCAATACCCTTTGAATCCAGTCCCTCCTCCACTCTCCAATCCACCTAGCTGCCAAATTGGTATTCATGAAGTAAGTATGATCACGTCACTTCCCTGCTCTGGAAGTTTCAATGGCTCCCTATGGTTTGGGGATGGGGAGTGAGGAGAGAATACAAAATCCCCTGGAAATGGAAAAACCCTATACAATCTCTATTCAGTCCATCTCTCCAGGAGACTTCTTCCATATAACTGCATGTTGTAGCCACACTGGTCTACAGTAAAGAGGGGGCAGCTGAGTGGCACAGTGGATATAGCATCAGGCCTATTGTCATCAAGATCTAAGTCAAAATCTGGCCTTTGATAGTTATTTGTATGACCCTGGGCAAGTCACTTAACCTCTGTTTGCTCCAATTTCCTCATCTATAAAAGAGGTATCATAATAGCATCTAACTCCCAGGGTTGTGATGAGGACCAAAGGAGATCCCACCTGTAAAGTATTTAGCACTGTGTCAAATACATAAATAAGTGCTGTACAAATGTGAGCTCTTATGACTATGACTTGCTTGCAAACAGTTCCCACCTTCATGTTTTTGCACAGGATGTCCCCTATGATCGAAATACTCTCCCTCCTTCCTTCCATTCCTAATTCCTCAAGCACTTACTACTTCCCCAAGTACTTCCTGACCTTCAGAAGAGTTATACTATGTGTGTATATATATATATATATATATATTTTAGACAATCGGGGTGAAGTGACTTTTTAAACATCACAGTGTCAACTAGCTATCTGAAAGTCTGTGTAAAATTCTTGGCCCTCCCTTTGTACCAGAAGTCTGAATTATGGTATTAAAAAATAAAATAGGGGCAGCTAGGCGGCGCAGTGGATAGAGCACCGGCCCTGGAGTCAGGAGTACCTGAGTTCAAATCCAGCCTCAGACACTTAACACTTACTAGCTGTGTGACCCTGGGCAAGTCACTTAACCCCAATTGCCTCACTAAAAAAAAAAAATAAATAAATAAAATTTAAAAAATAAATAAAAGTGGCAGAGGACTTGAGGAAGAACCCAACCAGGCTGGAACTCTAGGCTAGGTAGGATTTCTTTTTCTTAACTTTATGAACTCCTTGTAAATATCTGTATGCTTTCCCAAAGACTGGTACTGAAGCTTTTTTTTTCCCCACACAGCTAGGAAGTATCTGAGGCCGAATTTGAACTCAGGTCCTCTTGACTCCAGGGCCGGTGCTCTATCCACTACTGGACCACCTCGTTGCCCTTATGTAAACATTCCATATTTACCTGTCTCTACCTACCTGATGCAAAGGTACTATTTAGTTAGTGAGCCACCCCCCAGCTGATAGTTCAAACCCTTTTCAGTTCTGTCACTGGTAAAGGTACATTAGCAGTAGTCTGGTGTTTTTGCTACTTGACTGGGCTCATTAGGGACAGGTAGCACATCAAAGGAGGCCTTGAAACGCCCCCAATCATGAGCTTTGGGAACAAAAGTGTGATTCTAACCACAAACCTTGGCTGGGCTTCCGGGTGGGTGGGTGGATGGGTGAGCTGCTGGGCTCACCCCGGCCCAGGCAGCAGCTGCCTGAGGGTCTGGGACCTGCCGGCTGCCAGAGCTTTTCCCCCAAAGGGAAAGGGAAACAAATGTGAGGCGGGGGGAGGAGCAGGACTGTGTGCAAGGCTGCTTGTTAGAGCTGCATACCAGGCGCTCCCAACAGCCTTGGCAACCGTAGCCTGGGCTTAGCCCACACAATGGACCATAGATTCAGAGCCGGAGGGATCACAGACCCAGAGCAGTAAGAGCTTTAGAGGTCATTCAGCCCAACCTTTTCATGTGACAAAAGTGGAAACCGAGGCCCAGAAGCGGCTCACGGTCACATGGCCAGTAGTGTGGTAATGGTAGGATTTGAAGCCAGGTCCCTTGTCTCTAAATCCAGCATTCTTTCATCGCATTCCCACTTTCTGACTTTAGATAAGGCGAGAGACATCTCCCTTGCCAGCTCTTTCTTTGCTTCTTGACTATGTTTGGGATCATGCGGTCAGTGGAACAGAGAGGCCAAGATCCCAAACTCCAAGCCCAACACACTTCCCACTGGATCGCCCTGCCTCCTGCCCCAGCTAGCCTGGGACATAAGCCTAGGAAATGAGAGCTAAAGAAGAAGGCCAGCAAGGCCGGAGTCCACGTTTGCCTGGCCCTGGACCTTGGACCCTCCCTACATCACCAGCCCCCAGAGAATGGGCTGCTCTCACTTTCAGAATGAGCAGCTCTGTGCACACCTACCCATCTCCTATCCCCGAGCCTTTCCAAACAGCTCATCTACCATGCCGGACATTCACTCCTTCCTCAAACCTCCAGCCTCGGCTGAGGCGTCACTTGCCCATCCCTACACCTCCCAGGTAGGGCTGATAGGAGGAAAGAGCTTTCATTTAAAGGGCCACAGAAATGAAAACCACAGGCATCCTCCTGAAGGGAGGGCCCTGGGGAGATGGTGAGGGGCAGACTCGCAGAGCTGCATCAGAGGCCCAGTCTGCCGCTGGCTGTTCAGGTCTGGGTAGACTGGGTAGAAGATGGGAAGGAGAGATTCCCCTGGGCATCCACAAGTCCAGGCTCCGGTCTCACAGAGATTCATCTTCCAGCCATTTAAACCTCCTCACCCAAGCACAAGCCAAGAAGACTCAGGAAGGCGGCCCCATTCTATGGAACACAGGGCTTGACCTCCTGGGGGCACCCATGGTCTCGGTGGTGGGATTCAGCACCCAAGGTAAACAGAGTTATTCTAGTTGGTCCTACTGTGGGGGAAGTCAAGGCCTTGGCAGCTGTCCAAATAATCAGCACCCAGTAAGCCTTGACCACGTGGTGGGCTTTAAGCCCTGGCAATTCGAGGACAGAAATAAAATACCTCCTTCCCTCGAGGAGCTTCCATTCTAACGAGGGAGAGCTCCCATCCTGCTTAGGGCCTCTTGGTATAGTTAGCTAAATGATGCTAAAGGACCAGTAACCCCGAGCCCACAGCAACTGGTCTATGAAGGTAAGTCAGAGACATAATACTCCAGGGAGGCCTAACCCTCTTTTTTGTGACTAAACTAAGGCTGGGGCAGCTAGGTGGCATAGTGGATAGAGCACCAGCCCTGGAGTCAAGAGGACTTGAGTTCAAAATCCGGCCTCGGACGCTTGACGCTTACTAGCTGTGTGACCCTGGGCAAGTCACTTAACCCCAATTGCCTCAAACATCCAAGGTCATCTCCAGTCGTCTTGATATCCATCTTGCCACTGGACCCAGATGGCTCTGGAGGAGAGAGTGAGGCTGGTGACCTTGCACAGCCCTCCCTCACTTCAATCCGGTTCTCTGAAAGTCATGACATCAAAACCCAATGTCATGGTCCTCTTTGAGGACAAACAAGCACAGAAAACTAAGGCAAGTATCTCCTCCACCCTACTAAATTATGATTTTATATTTGTCCTTATTCTGCTTTCATCCCAAGTAGAACGTACAGTTCTGAGGGACAAGGACCTAGTACTGAATGCCTGCTGAACTGAATAAGACCCTAGATGTTTAAGGCTGCAAGGGACCTTAAAGAACATGTACTCCAAACCCTTCATTTCAGAGATGGGAAAACTGAGGCTGCTGCCACCCAGAGAGCTAAAATCACAGGCTATTATATAAGTAACTTAGCCAGAGTTTGAACCAAGGGCCTCTTACTCTGAATCCAGTGTTATTTTGACTATAGGCCCTCTCTGTTCCCTTCAATTTGGTGACCAGTCTCCAATTAAACTCAATTCAATATAACTGAATTCCCTTCCATTCGGCATTTATTAGGTACCCACTATGTGCAAAGTAGGGCAGCTGGGTGGTGAAGTGGATAGAGCACTAGGCTGGGAATCAGGAAGACCCAGTTTCCTGAGTTCAAATCTGCCCTCAGACACTTACAGTTCGGTGACCCTGGGAGAATCACTTCACCCTGTGGGCCTCCATTTCCTCATCTGTCTGTTTGGGGTTTTTTTTTGGGGGGGGGGGCGCTTGTGGGGCAATTGGGGTGAAGTGACTTGCCCAGGGTCACACAGCTAGTAAGTGTTAAGTGTCTGAGGCCGGATTTGAACTCAGGTCCTCCTGAATCCAGGGCCGGTGCTCTATCCACTGCGCCACCTAGCTGCCCCATCTCATCTGTCAAATGAGCTGGAATAGGAAATGTCAACCACTCCAGTATCTTTGCCAAGAAAATCCCAAATGGGGTCATAAAAAAAAAATCAGACACACCTGAAATGGCTCAACAATATACAAAACACTGTGATGCTAATTTGAGGAAGGGGCTAATTAGATTAGCAAGGAGAATCTTAGGACAGACTAAGAAATAGAAATGACTGTGGACTGGCTCAATGAACTGTGGACTGGCTCACAAATGAAGAAACCAACCCATGTCAGCAGACTCCAAGGGTATAATTCTTTACATTATGCCATGCTGCCTTCCAATCACAGAAGGCTTCCAACAAGAGTTGGTAACTAGGGGCAGCTAGGTGGCGAAGCGGATAGAGCAGCAGCCCTGGATTCAGGAGGACCTGAGTTCAAATCTGGCCTCAGACACTTAGCACTTACTAGCTGTGTGACCCAGGGCAAGTCACTTAACCCCAATTGCCCAGCATAAATAAATAATTAATTAAATGAATGAATGAATGAATGAATGAATGAATGAATGAATGAATGAATAAATAAATAAATAAATAAATAAATAAACAAATAAATAAATAAGAGTTGGTACCTAAATTGAGCCTTGAAGGAAGACAAGGATTTAGAAAGTTCATTCCCCGCCCATGTCGCCTCCACATTACCATTGGCCCCAAGCTTCCTGCCCCCAGTTCTGGGTACTCATTCTTCCAAAGATCATTGTTTTTCTTAAAGAGAGAAGGGGAGGAGAAAAGAGAAAGGAGGAAGGAGGAAGAAGGAATGGGCAAGCACAGAGAACCCACTGGACTAATAGATGCCCAGCTCTAGGTGCCCAAAAAGGAGACCTCCTCAGCTAACTTGCCAGAGTCCGGAATCCCACTGGTTTGTTTACCAACATGCACCCTCTCCCCTGGTCTCCTGCTCCCCCAGGGAGGTGTGCGTGGTTAGACATTTCCAGCTCCCCTCCACTGGGACTTAAACAGCTCTGGAGTGGCGTGTTTGCGGTCTTGATCCAATTGTCTCCCTCTCAAACTGTCAATTCATCTGCCACAACTCCCCGGGGAGAAAATCTGTCCCCCTTACACAAACACCAGAAATATGCAGCAAGATTTTTACTTTTCTTTGGAAGAGGATTAGGGATTAGCAGCAACCAGCCCTGTTTAATCCGATTACCAGCACCAGTCACTCAACTCCCGCAGGTGCCCAGAACAGGGTGGGCCCCAAAAGAGAAGGGAGGGAGGGGCTGGGAGATGAGGCCCAGCCATTCAAGAGCCTCGCCAGGGGATGAGGAAAGAATACCTCCCCTGGGCCTGGCAAAGCCAGGCCGGCCAATGGCTCCCCCCAGGAATTAATTCCAGTTCAATATGACCACACAGTCTCTCCATAGGGATTGAAGGACAATGGATGGGGAGGCCTCTATCCAGCAATGACCCCTAGTGACCCCGACCTCCTGGGTCGGGCCCAGACTGTTCAAGTCTGTCTTGTTTGGGGGGTGGAGGTGGCAGGGAAGGGAAGGGAAGGATCTCACTGTTTTCTATTTATTGTTGGGGAGGAGGGAGCTCATGTCTGACAAGGAGCCACAGATGGAAAAGAGAAGGGTAAGGGAGCAGTTTTACAACAGAGAGAACTTGAGTTTGAATCCAGACCCTACCCAGCTACCCAAACCCATGTATGACCTTAGGCCAGTCATTGATGAGTAGATTGCACATTTGGCCCCAGAAAGGATCTAATTTCACCTACAGAAACAGAGGTATCCAGAGGTTTAGTGCTTTGTCCCAGAGTTATACAAGTACCAAGCCTTCTGAGGTGGGATTTGAATCTAGTCCCCATTCTGCATCCTCCCATTTTTTTCCTTCCGTTTCCTTCCTTGTAAAAAGAGCAGGTATGGGGCAGCTAGGTGGCGCAGTGGATAGAGCACTGGCCCTGGATTCAGGAGGACCTGAGTTCAAATCAGGCCTCAGACATTCGACATTTACTAGCTGTGTGACCCTGGGTAAGTCACTTAACCCCAACTGCCTCACCAAAAAAAAAAAAAAAAAAAGAGTAGATTCGACTAGGAAGAACAGAGAACTTGAGAGCAAACAGAGTAAATGGAACCAGAAATTGTCATGAGCCTGGAATTCATAGCATGTGATGGTAGGGGGATAGTCCTCCTGGAGAAGATTGAGGCCGGGAGGCTGGAGGAGCTAGGAACAGAAACCTCTTCAAGTCCATGAATGGTTGAAAGATTAGACTTGATTCTACTTGGTCCCAGGGGCCAAAACTAAGTGGAAACTGTTAAAGGAGAAATTTAGGCTTCATATTGTCCATATTGTGCCTGCAGAGGGAGTAGATTCACCCTCACTAGGTCTACAGGAGAATCTTGGTCAAAGGTCAACTCGGTGGTCTCTGAGGTCTCTTCTAACTTCAGAGATTCTGGGACTAAACTGTGGACATGCATTGTTAGTGGAACTGCACATTTATTCTGGAAAATAAATTGGAATTATGCATACCAAGCAATTAAAATGTCTACAGCCTTTTAACCTGGACATCCCACCACTCCATCTACAATAAGGTTTGTAAAGCTATTTACAAATATGATCTCACCTTGGGAAGAAGGTGCAATAATTATCCCCATTTTTCAGATGAGGAAATTGAGACTGAGAGATCAGGTGACTTGCCCAGGGTCATTACAAAGTTTGAACTCAGTTCTTTCCAATTTATAAGTCCAACACTCTACCCACTATTCTATTTAGCTGTCTCCGATAATCCAAGGAGGTCACTGACAAAAAAGGGACCATATCCATAAAAATATTTCCATCAGTACTTTTTGTGAGATAACAAGAACTAGAGACAAAAGTAAGTGCCTTTGAATGGCTGAGCAAAGTGGTATATGAATGGGATGAAACATTACTGTTCCATAAGAGAGAATGATAAATACAAGGGAGCATGAAGACATGAAAAGGGAAGGAAGCAAAGCCAAAAAAACAACATGAATAACCACCAAAAAGCTGAATTACAAAGAACAAGCAAAATTATTTTTGAAAAAGTTCAGACCCAAATTAAGGTAAGAAAACACCCTTACCAAAAAAAAAAAAAAAAAAAAAGGCACCCCTTACCTTCCCCCTTGAAGACAGGGTGGATACAGTAGAGAGCAATAAAAATCAGTCAGTCAATAATAATAACAGAAACAAAGAAATTCCCCATCAGTGCTTCCCCCCAATCTAACAGGCATTTATTAAGCCAGTAACTACTATGGGTAAAACTCTGTTGAAAAACCATTCCTTCCCTCAAGGAACTTACATTTAGCAGGAATATACAGTGTACAAACAGGTGGGGGGGGCGGTATGTACTCAACCAAATAATTTAATTTCAATCAAATTTGAGGAGCCAGAAGGGCCTAAAGAAAGAAATCAGGAAAAGCTTCCCAGAGAAGGAGACACATAGCTAACAACAGAAGGAAGTCTGAGACTTTTCTTTTTTTCTTTTCTATTTTTTTTTTTGGTGAGGCAATTGGAGTTAAGTGACTTGCCCAGGGTCACACAGATGTGTCAAGGGTCTGAGGCCAGATTTGAACTCAGGTGCTCCTGAATCCAGGGTCAGTGCTCTATCCACTGCTCCACCTAGCTTCCCCGAGTCTGAGACTTTTAGAGGCATGTGATGAGGAGAGATTGCATTCTGGGGGAACAGAGGCACAGCAGTGGGAGAGTAAATAACACTTTCAGTAATCAGCCATGAGGCCCATTTGGTTGGAATGCAAAGGGTCTTAGGGTAGGGATGGAGGTAAGGTAAAATAAGCCCAGAGAGTAATGCTAGAGTTAGTTAATAAAGTGCTTTAAATGCCCTGAGGAGAGTTTTTGTGTTTTATCCTAGAAAAGTGCTGGAGGAGGAAAGTGACACACGGTTAGTTGATCCGTTTGGTAGCTTTATGGAAGATGGACTGAAGAAACTGGAAGCTGAGAATCCAAGTAGGAGACTGTTGATGTAGACGAGGACAGGTGGTGGGGCTTTCACCAAGATGGCGGCCGCTGGAGTGGCGATGGTGACGGATGCCACGTTGTCATCAGTCCTGAAGAGGGAGGAGTGACAAGACTTGTCAACTGACTGGATATTGGGCGTGGTGACCCTCTAATATTCCAGGTCCACCACAGCCAGTACCAACAGCCAGGAACAAGCTATTCTAGGGACTCCAATATTGGCAAGCGCATCTTTTCTTGCAGGACTGAGTGTGACTTTCTGGATACAGCTATGGAAGAATGTGGGTCTTCCCCCAAACAACGCTGATCACACAACCTAAGTGATGATCTTGGAAGGTAGCCTTGGCTAAAAGATTCTTCTCCCTTTGGATGCCCCGGGGACCAGCCTCTCTGAACACAGCCAGGCTTAGTGCTTGGACGGCAGGCATCACAATTCAGCCCCTGGCCAGTGGTCAAAGGCATTTCAGCTTGGCAGGATCTGCTAAAACCTGGGCTATACATCCAACAGCCTCCAAAACAGAGGTTCTCTCTCCAAGCCCTGGCCCAGTGCAGTGAAGGGCATCAAGGGAGGTTCAGTGTTATACCCAAGAGAAGGTGAGCTCTCAGAAGGTAGGGATATCTTTTTTTTTTCCTTTTTATCCCTAATCATACTGGAAGCCAGTGGATGCTTGCTCACTGAACTCTAGCCAGGGGGACTTATGGGACATGATAAGTGGGACTCAACCTCAATAGCGATGATTTGGCACCAAGACCCCAAAGTGATTCCATTGACTCAGAAATCCCACTACTATGCATAGGTAGGAAACATGAATATTTTTAAGCACCATGTGCGGGGCACTGTGACAAGCTATACAGCACCCCCAAAATTCTCAGTACCATTTTAAACTATTAAAGCTTTCTGGATTTTTTTCTAACAACCTATATTCCAACCGAGAGAAAAGAGGATTCCATCTAAGTTGAAATATTCATGTTCACAACAGGGCCCTTTGTAGTAACAAAGACCTGGAAATAAATTAATTAGTCAATCAACAAATATTTATTAAGTGCCTTTTATGGGGTAGGCATGTAATTTCCACTACAGGCTCTCAGCTTCCTTTTTGCTAGGCAATCAGTCTCTCATTACCTCAATTCAACTTAATTCAATTCAATTACAAGGAATGGACCAATCCCTACTCTCAACAAGCCTGTGTTCTAAAGGGGAGAGACAAGGACATGTAAAAATACAGACAGAATTAATAGAAAGTTAACACATTAATCGATAAACACATACACACAAAAAGGAAGCAGGGAATTACGAGGAATCTGGGAAGGGAGGGTCTGAGTTGCATGTTAAAGGAAAAAACGAGACTGGATGAGATGGAGGTGAGGAACAAGTGCATTCCAGGCATGGAAAAAGGGTGCCAGATGTGGAGTTTGATGGAAGAGATGCTGAGAAATGAAATCAGAGCCAGGAAAAACAACAAAATCCCCAAACTGATCACGCGGACATTAAAATGACCAAAGCTGGCCCTGGATTGAGAAAAGGCACCATACCTCCCCTTCAGTGCAAAGATGGGAACTATAGGTGTGGGATATTACATCTACTTTCTTTTTTCTTTTTTTTTTTTTTAGTGAGGCAATTGGGGTTAAATGACTTGCCCAGGGTCACACAGCTAGTAAGTGTTAAGTGTCTGAGGCCGGCTTTGAACTCAGGTCCTCCTGAATCCAGGGCCAGTGCTCTATCCACTGCGCCACCTAGCTGCCCCTCATCTACTTTCAATTTATTGATATATGAGGCAGCTAGGTGGCCCCGTGGATAGATTACTGGCCTTGGAGTCAGAAAGCCCAGAATTAAAATCCTACTTCTCAGACCCTTATTCAGCTTTATGACCTTGGGTAAGTCACTTGGCTTCTGCCTGCTAATGCCTCCATTTCCCCATGTCAAATGGAGATAATAGCAACACCTACCTCCCAAGGTTGTTATAAGGATCAAACAAAAGTGTCTATAAAGTGCTTTGGGAACCTAAAACTGTTACCTCCCCCCAAATCCTTTCTTTCTCAACCTTGGTTATAAGGGTTGGCTAGATGGGGAGTGGAGGGAGAGGGCATATTTAGAAATGAAGGTGATGATTAATGAACTGAAATCAGATTGAAGCATCTTTTCCACTTTATTTTTGCCTTTTTTTTGCAACATGCCCAATATAGAAATACGTTTTGCATAGCTTCACATGTACAATGGGTATCATACTGTTTGTTTTCTCAATGGGTGGGGTATAGGGGCTACAGAGGGGGAGAGATTTGGGGCTCAAAAATTTTAAGATGTTTTCTTAATTTTTCATTAAAAAAAGAAATGAAGGTGATGTAGACACAGAAGGCATCAATAACATGACATTTTAAAAAAAGGAGAACTGTGAGTCCCCCCCTTTGTTGCCTCAATGCATCTCTCTCCTTGATCCAACAGGTGACCCCTCTCTACCAGTTTGTGCCAGCAGAGCTTGCTGCACTAACTTGAGTTTGACACCTCTGGGCTGGATGGCCTCTAAATCCCAATTCTAAACCTAGGATCATCCCATGACCTGAGTTCAAATCCTGACTGTCTCTTATCCTGGGCCCTCAGTTTCTTCAACCATTAATTAACGAGCATTTTGGATGAAGATGGGCTTACCAGATCAAAATCTATGATTTAAGAATCAGAAACCCAGCAGAGCACTGGTCAAGAGTATCTGTCTTCCCATTAGCTGTGTGACCCTGGACAAGTCACTTAACCCTCACTGTTCCGCAAAAAGAACCAAAAACAAAAACAGAAAAAAGGTGTCTGTCTTCTTTACAGGTGACTCGGGTGTCCTTTAGTGCCCTGTCACAAATCCTAGATTGGGGGGAGGGGAGGGCACTTAACTCCAAACCTTCACTTCCCAACTTAGGTAGAGAAAGGGTAAAAGATTATGGAATCATAGATTCTGAGCCACAAAACCTTAAATTTCTCTAATCCAAGTCTCTCATTTTACAAATGAGGAGACCAAGGCCCTAAGCTTTGGACAGGATGTTCCAGGTCAGATAATGTCCAAGGCTTTCTTTTTTTTCCTCCTATGTAAAAAGGATTAGATTCATTCCTGCCCAAGGGACCTGGAAAACTAATTCATCCTCCGGGTATGGATTAATGACAGGGCCCTAATTTATTGGCAAAGTCACCAAGATAGGAGACAAATTAATCCCCAACAAGATGCCCCCGGGGCCTCGAGCTAGGTGGTCAGACAATCCCCTTTGGGAGCTGAGGACCACATGTCTGCCAGCTCCCGGCCCTGCCAGAAACACTGGAGCATCGTGTGGAGGCCAATTACCCTGTCAGAGCTGAAGAAAAGCAGCAACACATGCAGCACACCCACCCACCCATGGGCCACTTGGGAGAGCAGGAGGCTGGGTGACTCATAAGCCTGTGGAAACAGTGGCCCCTTTGGATAGCGCAGGGGAGCAGCCAGCCTCCCCCCTCCCCTCCCCACTGGTGCTGGTCCTTCCTCCCTCCTCCCCACTGCTGTCGATCCTCCCTCCCAACCCCTCCCCGATGTTCCAACCCCTCTCTCTTCCTCATTATTAGTGGCCCACCCTCCCTTCTTCCCACTGCTTCAGGCTGCTGTCACCAAACAGCTTCCCTCTGCCCCCAACTATTATAGGATAAAACAGAAGACCCAAATTAGAAAGGGGGGGGTAATTAGAAAGGGACTCCTCTTTTTCTGTTACTAACTTGTTCGATTTATTACACACTTAAAAAATAAAATCAGTATACAACCACAAGTTCACATTTTCACATCCATTTCTTCTATCTGGCAAACAGTAAGTACTTAATGAATGTCCATTTCCTTCCTTTTGTTTCTATCCTCAATTAAAGTGTCCTATGATAAAGTTCTCTTTACCCAACACTCAGCAATGTGGCAAAGATGACAAAAGATGGAAATTCAAAATTCAGTCAATGTTGGCAGGATTTCGGCAAGATAGGCATACTAATACATTGTTGGTGAAGCTGTGAATTAGTACAACAATTCTGCAATTCTCCTTTGACCAAGTGAATTTGGATCCAACTTATAGACAAATAATTTGATAAAAAGAAAAGGTCTCTAGATGTGCCAAACTATTTCTGGCAGCACTTTTTATAATAGTAAAGAACAAGAAACAGTAGATTATTGCCCAGTGATTGAGGAACAGCTAGACAAGTTCTAACGCACAAATGTAATGGAATATTACTGTGCTATTAAAAAAAAAAAAAGACAAATATGGAAGCATGGAAAGATTTACATAAACTAATAATCCAGAGTGGAGTGAAGTAGAGCCAAGAAAGCAATATATACGATGACCAGAAAAAAGAAATGGAAAATATCACAACTACAATACAAAAAATTTTTTTAAAAAGTTACAAAATTAGAAAGAACAAGTTTGCCCCTTCTAAAGAATGGACAGAACACCCCCCCCCATTGTACATGTGTATGTATTGATCAGTTCTGCTCATTTTTTCCTTCTTCCTATTTTTAAAAATTCTTTAGTTCTTTGTTATATAAAGGATGGTTCTCTGGGAGGAGAAAGAAACACAGAAAGTCAGGTTATGTGAAAGTAAAAAAGTATCAATAAAATTTATTAATAGCGAAAAAGTACCTAATAAACCATCTATTGCTTCTTAGTCATACAATGATACATTCACTCATTCCATCTCAAATGCTTATGAATTAGATACTGCTGGGGAGATTTTTTTATATGGGGGGAGGGAAGAGAGGAGAGAAAGGGAGAGTAGAGAAAGGTCAATCATTACCCTCAGGGAGTTTCTCATCAATACTTGGTTCATGCCCTTCCAGTATGTGGGAACTTTACACAGGGCCCCAGTAATGCCAAGGTCACACTGTTCCCTATGTGGGCCACTATGTTTTGAGAGGTATCCTGGTATGGTGTAAAGACCACTAGAATGAGTTAGAGGATCTGGGTTCTAATTCTGCCTCTAGCACTGAGCACTGTGTCAGTATGAGCTTGGGCAAGTTACCACACCTCTTTGGACCTACAGAGTCTCCATCTGTGGAATGAGGGGGATGAACCAGATGGCTTCTGAGGTCCTTCAATCTATGATCCTACCCTCAACTATAAATCCCAGGCAATGGGTCCTATCCTCTGCGTGTGTGTGTGTGTGTGTGTGTGAGAGAGAGAGAGAGAGAGAGAGAGAGAGAGAGAGAGAGAGAGAGAGAGAGAGAGAGAGGAGACAGACGGACGGACAGAGAGATGTGTGGTGTGTGGCAGAGGTGGTACCAACTGGAGTTTTCTTAGCATTATGTGAACAGCAATAAAGCACATGGGCTGTCCCTTCATTCATTTCCCCGCTCTCTGATCACACGATAGACCAGCTCCCATTTTTTCTATAGTATCTTCAATAATAATGAAAATTAGGAAATGTTAAATGCACCAGAAAAGTACCAAGTGTTGGGAGAGTGGATAGATTCTGAGGAAGAATTATCACTAAAGGAATAACAGTTTTTAAGGAAATGACTGTTTCTCGCCTCTAGGAGAAGATACCATTCTCCTCAGGTTCAGTGCAATCTGACTCCATCCAGTCTACCACGCTGGGCTTACTGGACACACCTTGGGCCATCGCCAGTCGTCCCGGGTTTTTGTCCTGCCACTGGACTCCAATGACTCTAGAGGAAGGAGTGAGGCTGATGACACCGTGCAGCTCAGCCTCACTTCAATCCAATTCCTTCCCAAGTTAAGATATCACTCTCCTGGTGTCACTGGACCTCTTTGAGAACAAAGGACGAACCACCACCACCAACTGGACGCATCCTTTATTGACTCTGGCCCAACTGGACAACATGCCTTTCATCCCCTATGCCTGGAGTATATTCCCTCTTCAGCCTGGCCTCTAAGGATCCCTATCTTCCTTCACGGCTTAGTTCAAGTGTGGTGCTTACAAGAAATCTGTCCTAATAATTCCTCCAATTCTTAACTGTTGTTCTTCAGTGGGGTTCAACTCTCCGTGACCCCATTTGGGGTTTTCTTGGCAGAGATACTGGAGTGGTTTGCTATTTCCTTCTCCATTGTGCCATTTTACAGATGAGAAAACAGGCCAACACGATTAAGTGACTTGCCCAGGGTCACACAGCCAGCGAGTGTCTGAGGTCGAATTTGGACTCAGATCTTCCCAACTCCCAGCCCAATACTCGATCCACTGTACCACCTAGCTGCCAATTTTTAGTGCCACCTCCATATTATTATATTTGGTTACCACCCCCAGTTGTTAGTGCTCTCCTCCACTCCCCCAAACAATTTTGCAGTTATTTGGCATATATACTCATCTTCTGTACACTGGTCCCTTGGGCAATACTGCTGCCACCATCCCTGCCCTCCCCCCCTACTCCTGGGGGGCTGGACAGCCTAGCACAATGCCTAACCACTATGATATTAGTCAATAGTGGCCAAATTGAACTATATGCATGCAGAAATATTTTCACTAATTCAACTCATTGATATTGGGGGGAGGGTTGCGTGGTGGTGTGATGGGGGACAAAGACAAACGAGATACAACCCCACCCCACAATCTGCTATGTGATAGAGATGGTGCTGAATGCTGGGGACACAAAGAGAGGTAAATATGAGTCTCACAGTCTAATGGAAGAGACGACATGCGATTAACTTATGTACGCAGAAGCTAGATACAGGATAGATCAAAAATATAAATAACAGAGAAAGAGCACGAGAATTAAGGGGATCAGGAAAGGCTGCCTGTAAAAGGTGGGATTTTATTAGTGGGGTCTTGAAGGAAGTCAGAGAAGCGGAGTGGCTTTTGTCAGGACCGGCAAAGAGCCCACAGTCACTGGACTGGAGATGAAATGAAGAGAATACAAAATGGTGCTTGGAAGGGAGGAGAGAACCCTTATCAGCAAGGAGAGCCCAGTCTTTGACTTAGAGAAAGAAATCATCTATTTGGTCTGGAGAGACTAGTCCCACTCCCTCATTTCAGAGAGGAGAAAGAGATGAAGTGACTCTGAGACCCCACAGTGACTGAAGATGTTCCAACAGTTTCTGAAGCCGTAGCTTCCAAACCCAGGCCTTCCAATCAGGGGCGCTCCCCACTCTCCTACCCAGTCTCTCTCCTCTGAATTCTGCCTGAGTTGTCCATCCTGGAATGAATGATAGACACAGGGGGGGAGGGAGATGCTCTGAGAGGGCTCAAACTGCCCTCTGGACAAAGGCATGATATCACCCGTGTTTCCTGGAGGCCACCCTGGGCCCCAAGCAGCCACCCCGCCCCTAGGTGTCCTTGGACTCATGTCCCCAGCAATCTGTATGTGGCTATTTTTAGCCCCACTCCGAGGCATTATTACGCAGGGCCAATAAAAGCCACCAGTTGGGCTGGGACACCAGCCATGGAGAGATAAAAAGTCATTAGAACTTGGCAGAGAGAAACCCTGCTTGTTCTCCCTACTGGGTGAGGTTGAGGTTGCTTGTTCTTCCTTGTGGTCCCATCAAAGCCCCGTCTGGATCCCCCACCCACTCCCTTACTCCTTTTTCTCTTCCTTAGGCACCTAGGAGACCCAGAGCAGCTTAATAATAACCCAGAGCAGCTGGGCTTATTATGTGCTAAGTAAGCTCTGGGAACTTTTTGTGTGATAAAATGTGAGCCCCTCATAGAATATCAGCTCCCTGACACGGCATGATTCTGTTGTTGTTCTTCATCTTTATAGCCCGTCCCAGTGCCTGGTTATACAATATAGTTGGGACCTAATAAATGTTCAATGAAAGACTGAAATTTGATTTCTTCCTCATAAAATGTAAGCTTCTTGAGGGCAGGCATGATCTCGGGTTTTCTTTGTTTTGGTCTTTGTCTCCTATTCTAGTGCTTTGGCATACAGTTCAGCCATGTTTCAGTCTTGTCCCCTTCAGGACCCCATTTGGAGTTTTCTTGACAAAGATGGTTAGCCATTTCTTTCTCTAGCTCATTTGACAGATGAGGGAACTGAGACAAATGGGGTTAAGCCACTTACAGTTACTGTGTGAACTCACAAATTTGAACTCAGGAAGCGGAGTCTTCCCGACTCCAGGCCTGGTGGTTCTATCCACTGATCCACCCAGTTACATGACCCCCTATATACTAGGCAAGGGCACACTGTAGGTATATTGGTATACAGTAGGGACCTAATAAATACTTAATGAATGACTGATTTTTTTACTTCCCCTCATAGACTGTTAAGTTCCTCGAGGGCAGGCACGATTTTTGTTTTCTTTTGTTTTTTTTGTCTTTGTCTCCTGTTTCAGTGCTTGGTATACAGCAGGGACCTAATAAATGCTTACTGAACAATTGATTTTGAAGTTCTTCCTCCTAGAATGTAAGCTCCTTTTGAGGGCAGGAATCTCATTCTTTTTGTCTTTGTCTCTCCAGTGTCTGGCACAGCCAGTCATTAAGCATTTATTAGGTTCTGACTGTGTGCCAAGCACCAGGCTAGGATAGGCAGACACAAAGACAGACAAAAGATAGCCCTTGCCCTTCTTTCTGCTCCAGGATTCCTGGAGCAGTCAGAACCTAAGGGGAGAGGCCTGTAGAGGGGTGTGGTAGCCCAGGTCAGCCAAGGATACAAGCCATAGTGAGTCACCACTGACATCTCTCACTGCTGAGTGAGCAGTCTCACCTATGTGCAAGGTACCAGAGATCACTGGTCATGTGACCAGCCCCTCCTTGGCTCAATACAAGTCAGGGTCACTGTGTCACCCTGGTAGGAGCATCAGGGTGGGAAATTGTTTTATGACTGATGATAGCTAGCATTTATAGAGCTTTAAGCCTAGCAAATGTTATCTTCACAACCAAACGGGGAGTAAGGACTAGCATTATTTTTACTGATGAGCAAACTGAGGCAGGCAAAGGGGAAGCGATTTGCCCACGGTTCACACAGCAGGATTTGAACTCTGATGATAAAGCAGAGGGGCAGCTAGGTGGCGCAGTGGATAGAGCACTGGCCCTGGATTCAGGAGGACCTGAGTTCAAATCCAGCCTCAGACACTTAACACTTACTAGTTGTGTGACCCTGGGCAAGTCACTTAACCCCACAATTGCCTCACAAAAAATAAAAATAAAGATAAAGCAGTCAGCCTGGGACCAAATCCAGCACCCCAGAGCCCTTCTGAGTCCTCCAATACATCTGAGAGGCAGCTTTGAGGAAACAAAAACAAACCCCAAATTGGTCTTCCTCCTAGAAGAGTAGACTGCAGAGACCACGTTTATGGACCCACTGCCTCCGTGTCACAGAGCCTCTACTCTAGGCAGGCGGGCAGGCGGACAGTGTGCTAATCCCCTCCTCCAGAGGGGTGGAGGCTGGCTGATTTTCCGGGCTGGACAGACCAGGCCCTGAGAGCGGCTGTCATTCTGAGAGGATCCCCCGACAAGCCTGCTTAAAAACACGGACTTCTTTATTCCCCCGAGGTCCCATTCCCTCCTTCTTTGGGTTTCTTCCTAGGCCACCTGGGCATGTGAATGCACCCTCTTTCCCTTCTGAAGGGGAGCACGTCAGAGTGAGCCTGCCTTCCTGGGGGAGGAGTCCCACCCTGCAGAAAGCCAAGTGCCCGTCATTACATAGCAAAGTCAATAAAGTCGGTTTGATAAAGCTTTATCAAACTGGCTGCTCTCTCTCACATGAGGAGCAGTAAGAGGAGGAGGGAAAACAAGCCAACTGTCAGTCTCAGGTTCCTCATCTATAAAATGGGTATTTTTAAAACAACTTTCTGGTATTGTCACAGGGCTGCAAGATGCAGAACAAGGAACACCAGTCTCCAAAGAACCTGAAATAAGGGTTTACCTATCACAAGAGTCTGAAGGGCTCGCAGGCTCATAGATTTAGAGCCAGCGCTGTCATTTTAGAGGTTAAGTCATTTGCCCAAAGATACACAGGCCGTAAAGAGGAACAACTGGGATTTGAAGCTGGGACTTCAGATCCTATGTCCTCCCTTTCCATTGTGCCTAGATGCCTTCCCTATAGCAGGCTCACATCTCTACAGCTGGAAGGGATCTCAGACCCCACCCTCCCTTAACAGATAAGAAAAATGGCTTGGCAAACACAAATCAGAAGCGGGATTTGAACCCAGGGCCTTCGAATTCACATCTGGGTTCTTTACCCCAGACCACACTGCCACAAGGGGAAGTTAAATAGTGGCTTGCTGTAAGGAAAATATTGCTAGTAATTAAAGCTATCTCTGCATGGAAACAGCTACCTTAGGAAGCAGGGGGGACATTAGGAGAGACGTGAACCAGAGCAGGAGACCCCCCCCCCAGTGTCTAGAGACCAGCAGGCTCAGGATGAGCCCCCAGCTTAGGTGGGGCTCCTGGGCATCATGATTCACCCAACACCTTTTCCCCAAAAGGCAAGTTCCCGGCCTCCTGTCCAGTCTAACAGGGAAGCGGGCCTTTCTCTCTCTCTCTCTCTCTCTCTCTCCCCCCTCTAGGTCACCTGCAGACCCCGACAAACTCCTCCATGGTCTTTCTCTGACACATTTTCCCTCCCAAGGGCACAAGGCCTCCCAGACCCCTCAGCGGGAGGATGTAGTGGGTTCCGCCCGCCTGGGCTCCAGTGCTGTGGAGCTTTGGGAACAGTGCCCAGGCACTTGGGCCTGGCACCTATTGGGCTGTGGGGAAGTTTTTCCTCCCATCAAAGCCTAAATCTGCCTCCCTTCAACTTCCCCCAGCACTCCCTTGGAGCCAAACAGAACCAGACCAATCCCTCTTCCTTCTCCCTGTCCCGGGCTTGATGACAGCTTCCCTGTCCCTGCCCGAGACTCTGCTGCCCTCCCTTCTGCCATCCAACCCTCCTCACTGTGGTGGACGCCCTGCTCTGAATTCCCTTGACTTAGGGGTATTGCCCCTAAAATGTGGTGCCCAGTTCTGGGCACGGTGCTCTAAATGTGGTCTACTCAGGGCAGAGGTCAGGGAGATATACTCCCCGGCCTCTCAACAGAGCCAAGGACCAAATGAGTCTTTGTGGCTTCCACCTCACACCACTCCTGACTTGTAGGAGATAATATTTGTAAGGGCACACTCAGCACGGCACCTGGCGCATCGAGGCACAAGAGAAAATGCTTATTCCCTTCCCCCTCCCCTCCCTATGAGGCTTATAGTACTATGGGTTTCCTCCCACCTTTTCCACAGAATAGGAAGGAAATGACCAGAAGATAGTTTTGGGAGAGATGGCGTTTGAGCTTCATCGTGAAGGGGAAAGTATCCCAGGCAGAGAAGGGAGATGGAATATCATCTATTCCATAGGCCAGTATACTCCATGAAGTATGGAGAGGGGGGAATAATGTGAAGGCAGACTGGAAAGCAAGGGAGGAGCCAGGTCATGAAGAATGCAAGAGTTTATATTGTATTCTAGGGGCAGCTAGGTGGCGCACTGGATAGAGCACAGGCACTGGATTCAGGAGGACCTGAGTTCAAATCCAGCCTCAGACACTTAACACTCACTAGCTGTGTGACCCTGGGCAAGTCACTTAACCCCAATTGCCTCACTAAAAAACAACAACAACAAAAACAAACCAACTCTATGATCCTGAGGATCCTAGTACCTGGACACCCCAGGCTGTCATCAAATGACAAGTTGGTGCTCATCTCTGGGCAGCAGAGAAGGGAAAGGGAGTGAATTTGATCAGACCCTGAACCATCAGAAAAAGTATTTGTATTTTTAAGTTCTAACCCAGCCACGAGGGCCCAGGATTCATTCCAGCAGCTCTCAGGCACCAGGCCAATGACCTACCTACCGCAGGGCAACCTCAAAGCTCTGGCCAGATCTGAGCCGGAATGACTCTGGGCATGTGCCAAGAGGGAAGAACCTGGCACCAAGGACACGGCTCGCTGTCCCCACATCTGAAGACAGAGAGGCTCCCCCACTGCTGGCAAGGAGGCACTTTGGGGGCTCAAAGGCATAGACTCTAGACAGCCCAGACTCAGCTTTGTGTGCTCCCAGCAGGCTTTCTCGAGGGCTGGGAGAGTGCCTGGAATCCACTCTGGCTTCCCACCTCCTCCTCTTCCTCCCTTGAGGAATCCCTGTAGGGCTTGGCTCCAGTGTCCCTTCCCACGGGAAACCTTTAGTGGTGAGGCCTGACATCTACAAAGTTGCAGTAGCCTTCTCTCCAGAAGGATGGAGATCCCTGGAGAGAAGCGGTCTCTGTATCGCCCCACTGACTATCACAGTACCCACCCAGCAGCACCTAGCGGGTGTTTAATCGACACTGCTTGGATTGGAGTATCCCAGACTCAGTTCCAACCCAGGTCTTCCTGACCCAAATCCGAGACACTATCAACTACTTTGCACTGTCTTTAATCTCTTGGGAAGTGCTATTCCACTGCTTTATGATATATAGAGATAACAAGGTAATCTGATGAAGTACACCATGGCACAGTGGATAAAGCCAGCTAGCTGATGAAGTCAGAAGTATACTAGGTTTGAGACCCTGGCTTAATCACTGAATGGATTTGAGTCTCCATTTTTTCATCTGTCAAGTAGTGATCATAATAGCATCTACACCTCTGGATGCTACTGGGCTGTTGGGACAGTCAACTATTCAAAAATCATTTTTAATGTGCCTACTATGTGCTGGGAACACAGAGACAAAAGTCATTCCTGGTAGCTTAGGTGAAGCCCTAATGCACAAAACAAAGAAGACCCAAGTTCAAATCTACCTCAGATGAGTACTAGATGTGTGACCCTGGGCTAGTCACTTTACCTCTGACTGCCTCAGTTTCCTCCAATGGTTGTGAGGATTGAATGAGATTTAGCACAGTGTCTGCCACACAGTAGGCGCTATATAAATGCTTATTCCTTTCCCTTTGTTCCCCCTCTAGCGAGGAAAACCACTGTATACAGGCAAAGAAATGCATTAACCCCACAATGAGCTAGTGAATAATTACTTTATGAACCAAGAGTTGCTACATAAATCTCAAGTATTATTACTTTGTTTTGTTTTGTTTGTTTTTGTGAGGCAATTGGGGTTAAGTGACTTGCCCAGGGTCACATAGCTAGTAAGTGTGTAAAGTGTCTGAGGCTGGATTTGAGCCCAGGTCCTACTGAATCCAGGACCAGTGCTCTATCCACTGCGCCACCTAGCTGCCCCTAATCTCAGGTATTGTTCACAATAGGGGGGAGGTGGTGGGAAGGGGATTAGAAGGCCAATTCACCCCGGTCACACCTGAGTGTTCTGAGCTTCCAAAAAAAAAAAAAAAGAGTTATGAAAGGATGAGGCAGGAGAGGGCTATGTGGTTGGGGGGGGAGGGGAGAAGGAGAAGGAAAAGGGGGGTACCTGTGTCAATGCCAAGAGTGGAGAACACCTCAAGCACTCTAAAGTGGCAAGAACACAGACAGGGGGCCAGGCGATGGAGGGCTTTGAATGGCTGGTTGATATCTGCATTTTATCTGATGGGTCATAGGGAGCCACTGGAGGTTTGCTGGGCAAAGGAGAGACTGGTGATTTCAGTAGATTATTTTGGCAGCCCTGTGGAAGACAGACTGAAGAGGAAGAAGAGCTGTAAAGCAGGGAGACCAATTAGGAGGCTGATACTAGAGCCATGAAGGAAGAAGAGAGAACAGAGGATTGCCTCTGGAGCCCAGGGAAGGGCTCTTCCTGCCAAGCCCAGGGCCTAGAGCACAGTAAGAGTAAGTGCTCAGTGACAGGACTAGATCAGGGGTCTCCTGAGAGAAGAGCGAGTCTGCCTGGCCAAAGCCCCTTGGCTGTGCAAAGAGCGGTCCCCCCATGGGCCTTCCAATGGCCCCTCCGGACGGGTTTCTATCAGAGCTGTTGGAGAATATTTCTCAGCCCAATATCTGACCTATATTTGAGGGGAACCAGCTCCCACTGCCTAACTCCACCACCTGCTGCCCCTCCCCCCCAAAGCCCAGCTAGCCAGCGCTAATCCTTTTAAATGGTTAGCGATTTCTGCTGATCTTCTGCATTTAGGGATCAAACTGGTGAGGCAGAAAGACAGCAGCATTCATTTCATTTCATTTATTTATTTGGTGTGGGGGTGATGTCTGTGGGCGGCCAAGGAAAGTCAGACCATGGCTGGAGCCAAGAATCCTGGAGGGATGCCCCCCCCCCTTGCTAAGAGCAAACCTCCTTGGTCTATAAAGGCTATAATCTTTAGGTCATAGCAGCAAATAATATACTGTCAAACTACTGTGGGGGAGACACCAGGTATCCCATCTCAGAAAAGTCACACATGCCCTCCTCAGGCCACCATGGCATCATGGAAAGAGGAGTCAGGGGTGCTGGGTTCAAATCCTCCACTCAGCCACTCCTTTTTTTTTTTTATGGTGAGGCAAGTAGGGTTAAGAGACTTGCCCAGGGTCACACAGCTAGTAAGTGTTAAGTGTCTGAGGCCATATTTGAACTCAGGTCCTCCTGACTCCAGGGCTGGTGCTCTACCCACTGTGCCACCTAGCTGCCCCTACTCAGCCACTCCTTAGCCATGTGCCAAGTGCCTTCCCTATTCGAGGCCTCAGTCTCTCCATCTGAAAAAAACGAGGGGTTATACCCAATGACCTTCCTCCTCAGCTTCACCCTCGGTCCGTGCCTTTAGTCTCACCGAGATCTGCTGCGTGCTCTTCCTTTCTCACAGGGGATGAGGGGCAGGGGCCAAGAAAATGCACTGGGGAATGGGGGTGGGAACCCTGCTAGGAACCAGGCTCCTAACTGCCCGCCTCCCTCTAGGGGAAGCCCCCAGGGCTCCCCCACCACTGACCACAGAAAAGGAAGGGGGGGGGCAACTTGGGAAGAGATCAGACACCTCCCACCCTCTGGCCCTCCCTTGTCCCTTCTCTCCTCCACATTCTCTAGAACCTCCTCTGATCTAGAGATTGGACTCTCCCTTGCCCCCTCCTACGATACCATTTCTTAAGACTTCTGCAGGAGCAGCTACTTACTGCTGGACTGGGCTGGGCCCCGGCTCCCCAGACCTGCTTCGACCACAATCCCACCACACACCTGGCTTGCTCAGGGCTCCTGGAGGGAGCCCATCCCCAGCGTCTTAACCAGCCTGGTAACCTCCAGTGTCTACTGGGGTCCCTGGTGAAGAAGGGCTTTGGAACTGGTCCTAAAACCCAGGGCAGCCTGGGAAGGTAAGGCTGGAGGGAGCCTTGGGAGGCAACTACACATCATCTGGAAAGGGCAGGGGGGGGAAACAGGCCTGGTTAGAAACCTCCTACCTCACCCTGCCCTGGCCTCTCTAAGCAGCAAGAGGAAGATGGACTGCAGCGGGCACTGATAAGTGGAAGCACCACCTCCCCTCCTGCTTTATTCAGTTGGCCTCAAACAGGCCAACTTACAATCTTTGTGAAATCACTCGTTCTCGGTGGGCCTCCGTTTGCTCATCTGTAGAAGGAGAAGGCTGACCTAAGCCTGCTCTCCCCTGATTCCTCTCTTGTTCGCACTCTCTACCACCAACTACCCAAGTTCCCAAGGCCCGGCCAAGCGGTGGCCGCCCACCTGTCACGGCCTGGCCTCTCTCGGCCAGGCAGCTGATGCTGTCTGTATACAAGGGGCTAACGACAGCTGATCACGCTCCCCTTCCCCACCCAGCGTTCTCTCTTGGAGTGAAGGTGGGGGGCTCGTTTATAAAAGTTTCCCCTGATAACCCAGGGCTGTCCACCCGGACCCAAGCCCACTTTTATCTCTGATGATCAATGGCAGCATGGGCATAAACATCCTTCCGGTCTATAAACTTCCCTTGGGAGGGACTTCCCTGGGCACCAGGGCAGGAAGGGATGCCACATGCACACAGGCCTTCTCTCCTTCCTTCCCTCTCCCCAGGACTAACTCTGCCTGAACCAGCCACAGAAGCAGAAAGCCAGCAGCTTCTGCCCAGAACAACCAACAACTGATTCATGCAAAAAGAAGCCTTTTAATCTGAACAACAGAAACCACACAATGCTGCCTCCCCGGCCCCCAAAGCCTCCTTTTTAATAAACCAGGTGCTTGAAGGGGGAAGAAAAATATCAATTAGGCTTCTTGGCCCAAGAGCTAAGGCTGACCTCGGAGGCTGTGTGTAACGCAGGCCACCAAGACTTTTTCAGCTCCAAGTCAAAGAAAACTTGGACTCAAGCAGTCTCACTTGGCTGCAGAGATGAGGCCGGGCAAACGAATGGGTCTGGGAACAATCTAGAGTCTTCCTTCTGTGGATGAGTGCCGATTTCTTCCCTATAGATCTCATTTGTCTGCTCCATTTTAGACTGTGGCCTCCTTCGGGGCAGGGACTTGTCTTTTGCCACTTAGCATTGTGGTCCGGCACACAGCAGGTGATTAATAAATGCTCGCTGATGACACACACATTATCATCGGCGGCTCAGACTGTTCTGTGGCCTCCCTGATCCACACCCATTGATTTCTGAATGGTTAATAAGGTTCAGTTTCATTAAGGCACTGGGTGGAAAAAAACCCCTACACAATCTGAGAGAAACCAAGGATAAGAGGGAGGGGGAAAGGCAGTGTGAACCCCTTGTGTAATCCGCATTCAGTCCCAAGGTGGGCCTTTCTCCAGACCTGTTCGGTATCGGCCCTACTCTTGGAAGTTCAACTCACCCACTCTTCCAGTCCAGTACGGAGTGGTAATGCTGCCCACCCGTGGGGAAGGGAGCCCCAGAAGCCTGTCATCTCATGTCAGACTCGCCAGTTGGAGCTGGCACGGCTGCCAGGGCCCTGGCTCCTGTGGATGTGGGTGTGGCCATGGCTAGGGAGAAAGAAGCCTCTCGCAGCTCTCAGGAAAAACATTTTGGCCTGCTGGCTGGGCCCCAAGATGCAGGGCCCTCAGGAGTTTTCTTTTTTCTCCTCTCTCTCTCTCTCTCTCTCTCTCTCTCTCTCTCTCTCTCTCTCTCTCTCTCTCTCCAGCAAGGGCATACTGACAAGAGCAAAACATTTTCCACTTGGAAACTAGGAAGTCACCTCTAAAATTAATTCCGGAGCCGGCCCGGAGCCAACCACAGAAAGGCAGAGGAGCGGGTGAGGGAGAAGGAGACGCCTCAGAAAGCAGCAGCCTTCCCGGCACCTCGGAGGGAAGAGAGCTAGCTCCAGCTTCCCATCAGGTCTGGTGGCTTCTACAAGACCTGTGGGAGATACGGCTGTTTAAACATTAGAGACAGGCTTTGCCCCAAGGCTGGATCGGAGTCTGTGAAACAACCAAGGGTTTCCTCTGTATGTTTAAGACCAACAGATAATCCTGCTGTTTTTAAAGTGGAAGACAAGGCTTCAGGGAGACAGATGTTTGACAAGGTAAATGAACTATAGAGAAGGAACTGGAGCTCAGAGCACAATGCAGATTCGATTTGGTGAGGCAGATTTGAACTCAGGTCCGCCTGACTGCAGGCCCAAAAGTCTGTCCACTGTTCTACCTCTGCCCCTATATCTAGCCATCCACCTAGCCACTGGTGTAGTACACAGTAGGTACTATATAAATGCCAATTCCCTTCCCTCAGTTCCCCACAATCACAACACTGCCAAGACAAACATTGACTACGATTCAGCCAGACCTATGATAACCCTGCTAACCACCTGCTGCTCACAAGGAGGCGATGGGCTCAGGGAGCAGACTGAGGGGTGCACTTCCTGGACATGGCCAAAGCGGGAATTGGTTTTGCTCAACTCTGTGGATCTGTTAGAAGTTTGCCTTTTCCAGTGGAGGCTGAGATAAGGGGGAACAAGGAGAGGAAATAGATTTTCGCTTACTAAAAAAAAAAATTCAAGTTTTTGTTTTGTTTTTTCGAGGGGCAATGAAGGTTAAGTGACTTGTCCAGGGTCACACAGCTATTAAGTGTCAAGTGTCTGAGGCCGGATTTGAACTCAGGTCCTCCTGAATCCAGCCAGGGCTGGTGTTTTATCCACTGCTCCACCTAGCTGCCCCAAAGTTTGTTTGTTTTTTTAAATGCTTGCTGGTGAATTGGTTCTCTAGGGGGATCATGCAGGTTGGTGTTGTAGCTATTGTCACTAGAAGACCCCCTGGGCAGCAGACAGACCTGGTGGGAGCCAGCCTGCAGGCTGAGGACAACCGCCCCCTTTTTGTACCTAGCTTTTTTTGGGGGGGTGGGGCAATGAGGATTAAGTGACTTGTCCAGGGTCACACAGCTAGTAAGTGTCAAGCATCTGAGGCCAGATTTGAACTCAGGTCCTCCTGAATCCAGGGCTGGTACTTTATTCACTGTGCCCCCTAGCTGCTCCTCTACCTACTTTCTTCACAACAACCCTAGTGCGGCCCACGTTCCAGATGCCTAAACTGAAGCCTCCAGAGGACTGACTCATTCAACATCTAAGAGCTAGCAAGTAAGAAGAGCTGGATTTGAACCTATGGCCCTCCTAATGTTGGTCATCCCTCCAGCTCATCTACACATAACTGTTTGCATGTTACCTTCCTGGTGAGCTCCTTGAAAGCAGAGACTGACTTTTACCTTTCTTTGTATCCCCAGGGCTTAGCACAATGCCTGGCACATAGTAAGTGCTTCATATACATCTACAATCTGACAGAAATGCACCAAACCCCACCCCACCCCACCCCCACCCTGCTCTTGGCCAAGGCCAAGCGTCTCTCTCCCTGCTTTGTTTCTAGCCACTGCCTAATGAATGAAGGGAATAAATATTTATATAGCACCTACTGTGTGCTGGACACTGTGCTAAGCACTTTACAATCAGTTCCCGCAGGGAGGCTGGTGGGGCAGAGCATAACAACAGTCCTCAAAAGTCCCAACTTACTAGCTATGTGACCATTTAATTTCTCTCAGCCCTTGCTGCCTCATCTGTAAATCACACACATGCAGAGACTTTTGTTGTTGTTGTTGTTGTTGTTTTTGGCAGGGCAATGAGGGTTAAGTGACTTGCCCAGGGTCACACAGCTAGTAAGTGTCAAGTGTCTGAGGCCGGATCTGAACTCAGGTCCTCCTGAATCCAGGGCCGGTGCTTTACCACTGTGCCATCTAGCTGCCCCCCATGCAGAGACTTTTGAGTTGTAGGAAGACCTGGGTTCGAGTCTTTGGCTCTGACACAGGACTGGTTGTGGAGCCAGGGAAAAGTCTGGAATTCTTCTGGGGTCTGGGGAAGCCTGTGGCTTCCTCCTCAGAATCATGTTTTTAAATGTATAAAACATGTGGAAGTTCAAAAAACCAATTAGACTCAAAAATCCATTTATAAAAAAAAAAACAAAAACAAACTTTTTTTTTTTAAGTTCAGAGGCCTCTGGTTAAGAAGCCCCCACTTTATAGCCCAACTCTGAGAAACCCCATGTGAGCAGTGGCCCCCACCTCCATCAGCCCTGTGTCCTCATCTGTACCATGGGACCAGAAGAAACTGCAGAATGGGAGAACAAGGGAGAGAGAAGCCTGTAGCAATACTACTAAGTCAAATTTACCCATGGTTTGTTTTGTTTTGGTTTTTTTTGGCGGGGCAATGGGGGTTAAGTGACTTGCCCAGGGTCACACAGCTAGTGTCAAGTATCTGAGGTCGGATTTGAACTCAGGTACTCCTGAATCCAGGGCCGGTGCTTTATCCACTGCGCCACCTAGCCGCCCCCTACCCATGGTTTTTAAGGGCACTGTGAGATAAATATTATTCTCCCCATTTTACAGATCGGGTAACTGAGGCTCATAGAGACTGACTTTCCCCCAAGGTCATAGAGTTATGAATTGGCAGGGCCAGGCCCCCAAACGAGGTCTCCTGACTCTAGTCAGGCATTCTTTCCACCACACCCGGCCCCTGCTTGCTTCGGGAGGCTATTGTTAGGATCAGATGAGCTAATAGCTATGGAAGCACTCAGTAGCCCAGTAAGACTCTGGGGCTGCACGTGTGAGGTATATATAACGTGGGTACCACCCACTGCTGGGAATCGGCCTGCTCGGCCTTGTGGCTCTTGGCTCTCCTGCTGTCCTGTCTCCAGGGGCTCCCGAGGGGCAGGAAACGGGCCATCTGCTAAAGCCCTAATCCAATGTGCCTGGTCAGGATGACAAGCCACTCTGTCATCCTCGACAGGCACCCAGGATTAGGGCTCCCTCCAGGGCAGAAAGCCCCAGGCTCTGCCCTGCAGCTGTCTGGGGCTTTCAGAAAGAGGGTCGTTCCAGAGACCAGTGGGGGCTGGTCAGCCTACTCCAGAGGTCCCCAGCCTTTATTCCTTCCCTGGGGCTCCGGGTTAGAGGATAACCACAGCAGAAAGCAAACCCGGGTTTTGAGGCCCACTGTTTTGGTCTCCTAAGACCACATTATTTTTTTTTTAATTAATTTCTCCCCCAAATGGATTTCAATGGATCCAAAATGGATTTCCCCTGTCCAGGAACAGGCTAGGGTAGAGATCAAGTAGCAACTGGGAGATGTAGGAAATCTACTGCAACCCAATACTGGCCAAATGTTCACGGCAGGACTCTCTGAGCACACTTAATTACATTCTTTTAGAAGGAGGTAGGGGCAGCTAGGTGGCAAAGCGGATAGAGGGCCTGGATTCAGGAGGACCTGAGTTCAAGTCCCACTTCAGACACTTAACACTTACTAGCTGTGTGACCCTGGGCAAGTCACTTAACCCCAATTGCCTCAACAACAAAAAAAAAAAGGGGGGGGGGAGGAGGTAAGGGCTTGAATCCCTATGGATACACCAAAGGACTGACTAGATAATTTGCCCATCTATTTAAATAAATAGATAAAGCATCTTACATTGAGCTGTGACAGGGAGTGGGGGTTGTTCAGAGTAGTATTCTCTGCCACCCCTTTGGCAGCAGGAGCAGTGAGTCAGAGGGTTGGTGTTTTCTCAGAAAGAAGGCCTCTACGCTGCTTTAGCCCCCTGTCTAGGGTGTAAATCAGCCATGATTCACAAGCTGCCCTGCCCTGCCTTCCCTGCTGCTTCCTCTCCCTCTCCCCTTGAGTGAGTTGGAGGCTCTGCTGGCAGTTCAGACTAGAGCTGGGGTGGGCCAGGGGTGGTGCCTGGCTGCAGACAGAACCAATTCTGGCCCTGGGAGCTTTGGCCAGCCAGGAGCTGCAGGGCCCCAGGGGACATCTAGTCCAACCCTCTCATGGGATGGAAGAAGGAGCCCAGGACCCCAGGACCCCCAGAAATTGAGAAATCCAATCCTCCCCACTCCAAGTTCAGTGTTCTGTTATCAGCCTCCATGCACCCTCATTTCCCAGGAAGCTCTGGCTTGGATCACCAGCAGGGGAAGAGACAATGGCACGCTGAGCCCATCGGCCCTGCTGTCCTCCATCCACCTGACTGCAGGCTGGACTGGGCCAGATCCTGGGGTCACTTTTATTTTATAAAGGAGAAAAAGAGGCCTACAGCAAGGTGACTCTGGCCTATATAGAGCAGGGGCTGGAACCTGCCAGTGGCCTGTTTGGGAAGTTAAGACAGTGGGTGTGTCAAGAACTAGAGGCAAGGGACAGCTAGGTGGTACAGTGGATGGAGTGCAAGACCTGAAGTCAGAAGGACTAGGAGTTCAAATCTGCCCTCAGACACTTACTAGCTGTGTGACCCTGAGCAAGTCACTTAACTCTGGATGGAAGGAAGGAAGGAAGGAAAGAAGGAACCCTAAAACTATGTGAATGCTAGCTGTCATTCTTACTGTTGTTGTCACTTATACTCCTTGACCTACATAGAAAACACTCCTTAGCCCAGCATTCAATGCCTTCTCTAACAGAGCCCCACCTTCTCTTTCTAGGCTGGGCTCCTCTCCTGAATATCCCTCTCTCCTCCACTGTCCCTTGGCTATGCCCAGGGCTATCCCTCTCTATACCATTCAGTCCTGGCCCTGAAATGCCCCCACTCCTCTCGGCTCTGCCTCTCAATTGCATCCATCCTTCAAGGCCCATCTCCAACCTCAGCTCCTCCATGAACCTTTCCCTTGAGCACCTGGGGCCTAAGTCTGCAGGGATCCCTCGCTCCCTCCTCCTCCCCCTCCAAGCTGCCGCACGTATCACTTACTGTCTGCAGACTCCATCTGCCCATTAATCATGGGCCGCCTGGTGACAGTTTTTCGGCTACTGTCTGGAACACTTATTTAAACCTTGTATTGGAATTTAACTTTCTGTGTACTCAGGTCTCGTCTCCCCTCCTTGACTGTGACAACCAACTGCTGGAAGCACAGACTGGGTCTTGTTCATCACAGCCCCTTCCCTTACCTCCAGCACAGTGCTAGGCACTTGGGGGGGGGGGGAAGGGAGCATCAAGACCAAGACCAAGATCCTAGGAACTTAGAGTTGGAAGCTAAGCCCACCCCTACCTCACCCCCATTTTACAAATGAAGAGACTGAAGAATTACTGAAGTTCCTCCAGGACCAGACGGGGCTTAGCAAAGCATCACTAGACTTCCACAGGAAGAAATGCTATGGATACACCAAACTGCAGTGAGGGCCCTGGGGCCCTCCTTGAACCTCAGTCTCTTTGTCTGTAAAGTAACAGGATCTGGCTTAAGAGTCTCTTCTGTTCCTGCCAGTCCAGGATGGAAGAGCTCTATCCCACATCTAGGAAATGTCTCAGGTAGGATTTAAGCTGAAGGAACGGGGGTGTTTAGCCTAAAGAAGAGAAGATAGGGGGTGGAGGGCAGAGAGAGTGGGGCATGGTAGCTGTCTCTTGCATTTTATGGGCTATCTGCCCCATGGAAGAGGGGGGTACCAGGAAGAAAAGCAAGTGGAAGGTGCCACTTTGGCCAAACATAAGCAAAGGCTTCTTAACCATGAGGACAGTCCAACGAGTACAGTGGGGCAGAGCCGTGGGAGATAGTGAGCCTCCCGTCCCTGGAGGTTTTCAGGCAGAGTGCACAGTCACTTACTGGGGATGCTCTAGAGGGAACTTTTGGTCAGGTCCAGGTTGGACGAGAGCGCCTGAGGTACAGTGGGTAGTATAGGACAAAGGGCTCTGACTCTGAACTCTGTGGAGGACCTGGGTTCCAAACCCAAATCTACCATTTACTACTATCCATGTGTTCCAAATGAAAGCATTTCAACTCCTCAAGCCTCAGTTTTCCCATCTATAAAACTCCAGAAAAGGACTAGAATTGGCTCTAAGGTCCCTGCCAGATCTAGATTAGGGTCCTCCCATTCTCTTTGTAAGAACTGAGTCTTCGAGGTACGAGTGCATGAAGCTGAATCTGGGAGGAGAGACGGGCACTGCCACCAGCCTAGGGAGGCCCGGCTGAATCACGCCGCTCAGCCTGCCTGCCTGGCCCAGGATCCCACTGTGGTGGCAGGAAAACCCTGATTAGGGGCCAATCACGTGCATAAGGCTGCCAGCCCAGTGAGGAAACAAGAGCGACCCAGGGAGGGCAAGCCTGGGAGGGGACAAGCCTCTGCCCACACCCAGCAAGAGGGCGGGAGAGAGCCTCCCCAGAACTGCCCCCCCCCAGCCTAGCCCCACCGGGCCCAAGAGGCATCTCCTTCCTCTGCCTAGGGGACAGTTGGCCAAATCATACCACTAAGCTTTGTCCCTTGGGGAGAGGCAATCAACTCAATAACAACAGTAACAACCTACATTTCTAGAAACCCTTAAAAGTCTACAAAGGGTTCTCCTTGCAACAAACATCCTATTAAGGGAAGTCTTATTCTCCCCATTATCCAGGCAGGGAAACCAAGGTGCAGAGGGGGAAGTGGCTTGTGGTCAGCTTTAGAGCTGAGATGAGAATTCGGGGCTCTTGACACAGCTCAGTTTTCCCTTTCCCTGCTCTAAGTATGGGAATCTAAAGAGAGTGGAGGGGGCAGCTAGGTGGCACAGTGGATAAAAGCACCAGTCCTGGATTCGGGAGGACTGAGTTCAAATCAGAGCTCAGACATTTGACACTTACTAGCTGTGTGACCCTGGGCAAGTCACTTAACCCTTACTGACCTGAAAAAAAAAAAAGAGTAGAAACATAGAATCGAGAAGCTGGAAGATACAGGTCACATTTATAGAGTAGGGAGAGATGGGAAAAACATGGTGCAGGGCAGGCATTCAGATTCTCCTAACCCAGGGTCTGCGAACTTCTTAAAAAAACATTTTTGATAACTATTCCAATAGCTGCTTTCCATTGTAATCATGTTTATTTTTATTTTCTGCATCTAAAACCTCTTTAAAACAGTCGGTTGGGGGCAGGTAGGTGGCTCAGTGGATAGAGCTCTAACCTTGGAGTCAGGAGGACCCAAGATCAAATGGGGCTTCAGACACTTTCTGGCTATGTGACCTTGGACAAATCACTGAACCCAAATTAGCTCAAAGCAGACAACAAAAAACTGTCAGGCCCAGAATAATTGGGGATAGTCACTGGTAGAGAGGGTAAAAACACACACACACACACACACACACACACACGTTGAGACCAAAACATTTACATTTTTACTTAACACTGCAAAAATTGCAAATCAGGGTACATACATCAGCTCATTTAATCCTCAGTAGAGCCCTTTGAGGTCAGAGCTGTTATTACCCACTTTGTACATACAGATGAAGAAACTGAGGCTCAGTGAAATTGGGTGGCTGTCCGAGGTCACATTGACCTCAGTAAGCATTGGAGGTAAGTTCTGAACTCAGGTTTTCAAGCCCTGGACTCTGTCCACTGAGCCACACTGAGTAACAAAGATCAAAAGGGATTTATGGGAGCCTTGGGAGACAGGGGTTCACAAGCAAAGAGTACCCAATGTGGAGTCAAGAAGACCTGGGTTGGTATACCACCACTGCCACTGAGCAGTGTGACCCGGGGAAGCCACTGCCAATCTGGACCGCTCTGACCATCAGTTTCCTCATCAGCAAAATGGGAAGAAAGATGCCCAAACTTCAGAGAGTATTAAGGGGAAGAAGTATGGAGGGGAAGGGGGGGGGAGGAGTGAAGAATGGGGAGGAGGAGAGGAAGAAGAAGAAAGAAGGGAGGGAGGGAGGAAGGAAGGAAAGGAGGAAGGGGGAGAAAGTAAATAATTAATAAAAACCCTTCCTCCTAAGTATGTAACACCTGGGACACACACACAAGCCAAAACCATCTCTGCTTTCAAAGAAGGAAGCTCACATCACATGGAGGTGACGATGCCCATAGGGGACGGTGGCCAGGGAGGGACATCGGTATGGATGTAAGGAAATCCCTTTGGCAAACCTTCAAGTGTTATGGAAATAACAAACATAGTTGTTCTGGCTTGGGCACTGGCACCCAGGGCCGGTCCTGGTTTCTGGGCAGGGTAAAGCCCTAACAAGTCCCCAGTCAGATGCTTGGTGCCCAGGAGACGGGCACACAGCCCTCAGCTTGGGCCCGGTCCTCCCTGCTCAGATCCTCTCCCAGGGAGCCCAGCAGTTAACACTCCCACTGGCTCCAGGTAGGGAGGGTCGGCCTGTTCACTCAGGCCCCAGTGGTTTGGCTCAGGTGGGAAGGCGGGCCCTGGAGAGATTCTGAAGCAGATTATTACTGTCAAGGGGAGGGGGAGGTGCACCAGGGGCCTTTCCCACTTCATTGCAGGCCCAAAGCCTCCCCAACTCCTGCAGAGTCCCCCCGGGAGAGCGTGGCACTTCCTCCAAATAGCAGCGTATGCTGGAGATCCCAGAACCTCAAAAGAGGAGGGAGGGAAAGGGGAAGGCATGAGAAATGACATGTGTGATCTCATCTGATCCCCCAAATCCGGGTGAGATAAAGCCTACGGGCACCTGTATCATCCCCACTTGAGAGATGAGGAATGTTAAGTGCATCAAGTTGACCAAGGTTGTACCAGAGCAGGAACATGGTCTCTCCATCTTCCAGTCTAATTCATGTTCCTTCTGCTACAACACACTACTTCCTTCTGTGCCTCAGTTTTCTTAGCTCTCAAAACCTGGGGGGGGGGGGGGAATGAGGATTAATACTTGCACTACTCAACTCAAGACAGCTGGGAGGAAGGAAGCTTTCTTTACAAACACCTAGCTGCCCCAGGGAAAAGTGGGTTAGCCCCCAAGTACCACAGACAGGATACTGGAACTGGGCAAGTGGGAGGAAGAGAATTCTCTTATTCTCAGCCCTCTGTCGCCCCCCCCCCCCCTGCTCCATGATTGTCTTTCTCTGCCATGGATTTTCTGGTTAAACACGAACATCATAACGGGTAACAAAGCAAGAGGTGGAGATGAAGGAAGAGCCTTCCGGGCATGGGAAACGTGCAGCAAACAGACCATTGTGGGGTTCATGGAGAGAAGGAGAAAGCTTGAAATGCCAAACAATAGATTTTGATCCAAGTGGTAATAGGGAGCCACTGGAGTTTATTGAGGTGGAGAGGGGTCACAGGATCACCGGCACTTTGGCAGCAGTATACAGGATGAAACAACAGCCCAATGGATCAATCCCACAGGCCTTCAGTAAACAGCCCAAAGAACCCCAAAATCATGTTCTGAAAGCAAAAAGCCTACAGGAGTGAGGGGTACCAAGGCAATTCCACAGCAGCCAGCCTTTGGCTACCTGTTCCAGTGTCTAGACCTGCCTGGTATTCCCTGAAGGGATGCCCGGGACCCAGAGCCCAGATGAGGAGGGACCCTCCGGGGGAACAGAGGGATGGAAGGTAGAAACCAGGGCCATCACTTTATCTAGGAGGGTAATGCAGGCTGCATACCACCCCAGCAACCCCTCCTCCAGGAAGTGCTCTCTGATTTCTCCTTTTACTGCCTCAAATCTTATCTCGGACTTAACTCACTCTGACTCAGGAGGCAGTGCAGTGTATGATGGAATGAACATTAGCTCTGGAGTCAGAGGTTGTTGTTCAGTCGTGTTTCACTTGTATCTGACTTCATTTTACAGATGAAGAAACTGAGGCAAACAGGGTGGAGTGACTTGCCCAGGGTCACACAGCAAGAAAGCATCTGAGGCCGGATTTGAGTCTTCCTGACTCCAGACTTGGCACTCTATCCACTGGGACACCAGAGGAGTTGGTTTTAAATCCCTCTCTAAGAACTACAAACCCAGGCTGGTCCAGGAACCAAGGCAAAGATGTTCAGAAGGTGTCCCGTGGTGGATCCCAGGGCTGCCATTGGTAACCTCAGGCCTCAGCTCAGGACATCCCCCACCTTGGGAGCTGGGTCCCCAGGAGTTCCCTTCTTGGAAAGGCAGAACCCAGATGAGCTGGTGTGTGGTTAGGCGCAGCAACCATCCCGGTGACCCTCCCCAGATGAGAGGAAGCCTGCTTTCTATACATCCTAAGGCTCAACCCCAGCCCTGTCACACCCGGGCGTTGGGCCCCCAACACCAAATAGACCGGGGTAGGTATCCCATGAGCCCCCTCCACCAAAAGCTGCCCCCCCAACTTCCCCACTCCACAATTCTGTAATTAATGTCCTACTTATTCTAACAGGGGCGGGCAATCAGCAAACATTGTGTTCCTGTCATCCTCGGGAGGCGGGCAGGGGGAGACTGGGACGTGCGGCTGCCAACAATTAGTACAAATCTGGCTGACATGTTTGCTCTAAAAATAAACTGTGCATGGTAAAGTAGCTCCCAAGCCAACAGCTGAAATGCTTCTCATTTCAAGAGGCTGCTTTTTCCTAAAAGGGAGGAGGGGAATGGTGGTGGGAGCTGGGGAGGAGAAAGGTGATGGGGAAATTCTCAAGCATGGGGGGGGGGGGGGGGGAGAGAGTTAACAGGTATCCCAGATATAGCTGGAGCTAAAAGAGTCAGGGGGTTAGTCTGTCACCTTCACTTTACAGATCACAGGAAAATAGATTTAGAGCCTTAGAGGTCATGGAGACTGAATTCCCCTCGTTTTACAAACGGGGAAACCGAGGCACTGTTATTAAGTGTCTGAAGTGGGTTTTGAACTCCTTGCCTCCCATATGCCTCCAATACTGTGTCCAACAGTCCACTGGGTCTCTTGATGAGGACACCTGCTTCTAGGGCCAAGCTCACATATCTTCAGATTTATCTGTCATCTGGCCCAATCTCTATCACTGCCAGATGAGGGGGCTGTCTGTCCAGCCCCCCACTGTTTTACAAATGAGGAAACTTGGGCTGGGGTACTCCAGGTCCCTTTTCCTATTCCCACATCATCTAGTTTGGGGGGCCAAGGACAAGCCAAAAATCTGGCCAAGATGGTATGCTCGAAAAATGGGCCGTACAATGACAATTTCAGGGGTGGGAAAGGACCTCAAAGGCCTTTTAGACTAACAAGTACCTGAAAAAAGGATCCTCCCCTTTCCTCCCCAACTAGCTCCTGCTCTAAGGCCTCCCATGAGGAGGGGGGACCCCACTAGCTGCAGAGGCAGTGCCTTCTTCTTCGGGGTGGCTCTATTATGCAGAAGCTTTCTTCCCCCCATGACGTGAAGTTCAAATCTCTTCCTCTATACTCCCTTCCCCTGGGTGCTCCTTGTTCTGCCCTCTGGGGCCAAGCAGATACAAGGCTAAGTGACAGCCTGCCACACGCCTGGAGAGAGGGCACGTGTGCTTTGAATGAACATAAAAACCACCCAAGCCTGGCTTGTTTTTTAAACAGGGAAAACTGGCCAGTGAGGGGCTTGGCTGGTGCTGAGGGTGGCTTCCTGGGCCGATGGGAGAGGACAGCGAGGCCTTTCCCTAATCTCTGTCCTGGGTTACATCCAAAAAACTGCGGACGCACCAGATCAAGTCTCTGGTGAGAAATGAAGGAAGCCGCCAAGCTGGTGTTCACGGGGTGGCCAGGAGAACAACTATAGCCTGGAAGCCAGGGGGCCACCCTGCTCTAGGGCCACAGAGGAGGGTCAAGGAGAATTTCCCCAGGGCAGGAACAAAGAGTCAGGAGGAAACAGGACAGAAATTGGAGTCAAAAGCAAAAGGCTGACGTAGGCCTGAAAACTAACGATGATAATCTCAGGAGAGTGGACTGTTCCATCCAGTTTGTAGAATTTAGCACAGCTGATGTGTATGTGAGTGTGTGTGCGCGTGTGAGAGAGAGAGTGTGAGTGTGTGTGCGTGTGTAAAATCTGGCCCACTTAGCTCACTACATCTCCTGGCTGGCCCTAGACAAGGCGCTGTGTTTTTAGCTTTACAACTCATCCAGGTCATTGCACCATATGTCCATCAGTTACTTAGGCCAGAACTAAGTATTAAGTGTTTACTTTGGGCAAGGCCCTGTGCTCAACACCAGCAAAACAAACAAACAAAGCAAAAACAGATATTCCTCAAAAGCAGTGGAACCTAAAACGTGAACCCTCCGGACGTGGTCTGATCAGGGCAGAGGCCGGACCCCCATCCCTTTCTGTGCAACCTACCATCTACAACAGCCTCCCCCCCCCCCTTTCCACTTACCACCATTCTAGTCTCCTTTTTTATAGGACTCAATGTTCTAGAGACTGTCAAGATCTCTTAGGAACTTACTGTTCTACCCATTAGGCATCCTTGCCATCTTTAAGCCATCTTCAAGTGTGAAGAGCCTGCTGTCCACACCTTTATCCAAGTTTTATTGATAAAAATGTCCAATAGAACCAGGCTGAGAGAAGGGGCACTCCACTGGAGACCTTGGGAGTTGACATGATACCACTGATGATTCATTATCTTTTGGGGCCATCCATTCAACCAGTTCTGAATATGTCTACTTCACTGTATTACTATCATCTAACCAGTAGTTTTCCACGTTTTCTGCAAAAACAGAGCACGAGATTGTGGCAGATGCTTTGCTAATAGCAAGATAAAATATCTACAGCATTCCCTTGATCTAACAGTCTAATCACCCTGCCAAAGAAGGAAACGAGATTAGTTTGGCATGACCTGTTCTTGAAGCCAGGCTGGCTCCTTATCACCACCATTTCCTTTTCTAGATTTTCATTAACCATTTCTTTAATAATATGCACTAGAATTCTGCCAAGAATTAGTTGAGGAGGGGCAGCTAGGTGGCACAGTGGATAAAAGCACGGGCCCTAGATTCAGGAGGACCTGAGCTCAAATCCAACCTCAGATACTTGACAATTACTAGCTGTGTGACCCTGGGCAAGTCACTTAACCCTCATTGCAATCGCCCCCCCCCCATCAGTTGAGGACAAGCTCACTGGTTTTAGAATTGAAGATGAGGGGCAGCTAGGTGGCACAGTGGATAAAGCACTGTCCTGGATTCAGGAAGACCTGAGTTCAAATCCAGCCTCAGACACTTGAAACTTACTCGCTGTGTGACCATGGGCAAGTCACTTAACCCTCATTGCCCCCCCCCCCAAAAAAAGGAAGAAAGGAGAGGAAAGAATTGAAGATGGCAGTCTCTTGCCTTTTTTGGGAGGTATGAATTTGCCATTCTCCATTCCTGTCCTCTCTCCTGTTTTCCACAACCTTTCAGGTCACAGACCTGACGAGTTCTCTCAGTATCCTGGGGAGGTGGCTCAACTAGGCCTGATGGCCTGCACCTATCAAGGAGAGAGAGCTAGGTGCTGCTTTCTTTCATTTTCTTTTTTGGTGGGGCAATTGAGGGTTAAGTGACTTACCCAGGGTCACACAGCTAGTAAGTGTCAAGTGTCCGAGGCCCAGCTTTGAACTCAGGTCCTCCTGAACCCAGGGCTAGTGCACCACCTAGCTGCCCCCAGATGCCACTTATAGTTTCTCCCTATTTTACTTAGCTATCAGTTCCTCTGTCCTCATCTGTCCAAATAGACTCCTTAGCACAAGAAAATTAAACTAACTTAACAGGTAAGCAGCTCTCTCTTCTTCATCTCTAATCTCCCCTAAGCTCCTATCCTAGCCTTTCTTTGACCTTCCTCTTTTATACTTATATGTGCTTAAAGGTTTAGTCCCCTTAGCTTTCCTCAACAGCCTGGACTTTTTAGTATGCCCCACACCAGTCTAATTTTTATATTTACTCTGTTACCTGTCCTGGCTTCCATTTTCCCATACATATCTTTCTTAAATGTAAATTGGCTAGAGGGCTCCCTGTGTGGCCACATCAGTTTTCCTTAGACAACACTTTCTTCAGATTTCTATCTCTTGGGCTACTTACTACTAGTAGTAAATCTTTCCTACTCGGTTTTTTGTTTTGGCCCCTACTCACCCTCTCAAAACTCTGAAATTTGTTCTCCTAAAATCTAGAGTGCATATCAGACTAGGTCCAGCTTTCCCCCCCCACACCCTAAAAATCTAAGACAAAGTGGTCACCCCATTTCCCTCCCCCAAGTTTTGTATCATTTCCACCTCAGCAGCCAGGTCCTCAAGAGGTAGAGAATACAGAACCCCATTTTTAGTTCCTCTGCTTTTTGAAGGACGAGATTATCTGCTCTGGGCCAGTGAGAACGCTCCAGAAAACCAAAGTACGAAGTTGACAAGAACTTGTGTTTCAATCACACAGCCTTTCAGATGCCAGGGTTCAGGGTTACCTCTATGCCCTCTTGATGTGAAAAAGCAGAGCATGTGAGCTTAGAGGCTTGGAGACCATCAGCCTTAAACAAGATACAAGAGACAGGATAAGTGGAGAGGAAGGGATTGAGAAGATTCCTTTTATACCAGCCAGTCCACATCTGTAAAATGAGAGTTGGACTCAATGACCTCTGGGATGCCTACCATTTCTAGAGTTACGATCCCATGATCCTACATAGGGGAAGACAGAGTGCTGGCCTTGGAATCAGGAAGACCCAAGTTTGAATCCTTTAGATGCTGTCTAGCTATGTGATCCTGGGCAAGTCAGTGTCCCCTTCTGTAAAATGAGGATCATAACAGCACCTATCACAGAGCTGTTGTGAAGATCAATGAGATAATATTATGTAAAGGACGCTGCACACTCACCATCTAATTTGGGGCTTCTTAAACTTTTTCCACTCACAACCTCTTTTTGCCCGAGGAAATTTTTACGTGACCCCAGTACATAGGTATATAAAATAGGTACTCATGGGGGCAGCTAGGTGGTGCAGTGGATAGAGCACTGGCCCTGGATTCAGGAGGACCTGAGTTCAAATCCGGCCTCAGGCACTTGACACTAGCTGTGTGACCCTGGGCAAGTCACTTAACCTGCCTCACCGCCCCCCCCAAAAAAAAGTTTTTTAAAAGTTTTTAAGTTTTTTAAGTTTTTAAAAAAAGGTACTCATAACCTTTTACTGTTGCCAGATTTTCCCCTACCCCCACATTTAGTTATGTGACCCCACACGGGAAAGCATCTCACAGTTTAAGAAGCTTTGGTCTAATTAATGGGAGAGAGAGAACTCTGGCGAACAAGATACAGGACAAATGGGAGATGACGAAGGGGGATGGGGAAAGGCTTCTTGTAGAATATGGGATTTTAGCTGGGGCTTGAAGGAAGCCAGGAGGAGAGCAGAGGGCACTCCAGGCATGGGGCACAGGTAGTGCAAAAGTCTGGAGTCTGGAGATACACTGGAGATATACCAAAGCAGGGTAAAAAGTGCTCCAGGTTCAAGCCCTGCCTCCTGCCTCTTAGCGCCGGTATGACCCTGGGCCAGTCACTGCCCCATCCCACCCTGCTTGGGTTTCAGTTTTCCTCGTTCATTTCAAGCTTGAAATTTAGGGCCCTTGGGGCAGCTAGGTGGTGCAGTGGATAGAGCACCGGCCCTGGATTCAGGAGTACCTGAGTTCAAATCCGGCCTCAGACACTTAACACTTACTAGCTGTGTGACCCTGGGCAAGTCACTTAACCCCAATTGCCTTACTAAAAAAAAAAAAAAGAAAGAAATTTAGGCCCCTCCAAGTTACCCCAAAGCTGTTTTCCCTTGGCCTTGGACAAAGACAGGAGTGTGTGAGGAATTAATTCCCAAGCCTTGGCAGGTGCCTGGCCCTGGGCTTCCTGACCATAGCCCCTACAGAGCCAGAGAGCATGGAGGTGGGCAGAGCAGATGCTCAGGCTGGGGCAGTGCTGAGGCCCATACAGGAAGTATGGCCACTTCCTGAAGCTCCAGTTATCAGAAGGCAGCTGTCCAGGCAAAGGAGAGCAGGTGCTCTGATCTGAGCTCCCCAGGGTTTCCACAACCACCCTTCCTGGCCAGGACCATGGGAGCTAGCTAGGTTCTTATTCACCACTCCAGTCCCCCACCAGCTGCTCGCCTCATCCTGGGAAGGGGAAGGGGGAAGGGGGTACAGGGACATATCCCAGGAAAGATTCAATCTATTCTCAGAAGCCTCTCATTTTACACATTAGGAAACTGAGGCCCATGGAGTTTAAGTGACTTGTCAAAAGTCACACAGGTAGTGTCAAAAGTAGGATTTGAACCCAGGACCCAGGACAGTGTCCTTTATTTGTAATAATACAACCTTCTAGGGATAGTTCCAGGCTAGCTCATGATCCTCCATCTCCCAAGAAGGAGAGAGAAACCACTCAAGTAAGTAACATTTAACATTTTAAAGAGGGTAGTCACAGGTGTCTGGCAGCAGAGCCTCAGCCAACAGGTAACAAAATATATGTACAAATGGGGGGGAAGGGGAGAATGCTCCCCTAACTGCAGGAACATATTCCTTTGTTGCCCCCAGAAATCCCAATCGCCAAGAGCCTGAGGGAGAAAGTCAGCCCCCAAGGACATGCTTGGGCAGGCCCAGATCCAGACTGAAGCACATGGCCAGGTCACCAGCACGGCCTCATCCCATCCCTCTGGCTCGGCCCCCACTCTGGCAAGGGCCAGGGAGAGGGAGCAGCCCGTCTGGTCGGAGGCAGCCGGACACAGAGGAACAGATGGAGAGAGTCGGGCAGGAGAGAGAGAGAGGCAGGCAGACACAGAGATGCTTTGTGTTTCCTCCAAACCCAGGGCACCCATCAAGGAAGGCAGGGCGAGCGGGGAGAACGACAGAGGGCTCTAGCAATCAGTCTATACTGACCTGGGCTCCACCACACACCAGCCCCCCAGGTACCCTCTGTCACCCACTATTCACAAAACAAAACTAGAGAACGGAGAGAGTGCAAAGAGACCATTAGTCCAGGGGTTTTTAACCTGGGGTCTGTGGGTAGCTTTCAGGTGGTCTATACATTTTAAAAAATATGCTGATAACCATATTTTAATATAATCCATTCCCTTTGTTATCCTGTGAATTTTGTTTTATGCTGAAAAACCATGAGAAAGGGATCCACAAAACAGGTTAAGAGCCCCTTGTCTAATAGAATCCCTTTTTTTACAGACAAGGAAACTGAGGCCCAGAAGTTAAATGACTTGCCCATGGTGACCTAGCCAGGAACCCAGCTGATCGATCTCCCTCCCCCCCCTCCCTCTCCCTCCCCCCCCCCCCCCCCTCTCTCTCTCTCTCTCTCTCTCTCTCTCTCTCTCTCTCTCTCTCTCTCTCTCTCTCTCTCTCTCTCGCGCGCGCGCGCGCGCGCACACACACACACACACACACCCACACACACACACCCTCTCTCTCTCTTGACTCTCACAGCCTTGGAAAGCAATTTTATCTAAACTAGGATCACTGATACAGAGTGATTTCCTATTCCACCCAAACCTCTTTATTGCTTCTGGGGGGAATGTCTTTTTGGTAGCCTACGTTTACTCCCAGATCTCGGTGGCTCTTGGCCACTGTTACTGCCCATTCCAGAGAAGCCAGGACCCCTCATGAAAAACACTCCCAGGGGGACATGGAAGTTAGTCTTTCCCGTGGCAGGGAGAGCACAGGAGCTTCAGTGTGTGGTTCCAACTCCCTTCCAAGGAATCTCTGCCCCCGACTCCACAATTCTTGGGTTCCACACACCAGCTCCATCCCCCATTAAGCGGCAGAGCCCAAGGGCTGACAGTCCCCCCACTCCCTCTTTTTCCTCTAAGCTCCAAATCAGAGCCTGGGACCTGTTATAACAAATGGAAGTATACTTGAGAAAACTTTGAGGCCAAGGGACCCCCTGCTCCTTTGGGGACAAGACGCTCTATAGGGTTCAGTTAGACCTAAAAGCAACAAACTTCAAAGTCATCTGGTCCAGCTCCCTTCATTTTAAAGCAAAAGAAAGAGGTTAAACAACTGGCCCAGGGTCATACAGTTGTTGTCAGAGGGAGGATTTGAACCCAAATCTTTCGGATTCCAAGTCCCATCCTCTATCCACTCACTACATCTCAGTGTGAGCCTCCAAGTAGGAAGAGACCTAGTCCAACCCATACCTGAATAGAGAGACTACAGGCAAGATCCCTGACAAGGGGGGACCACCTCTGCCTGTCTTTAGCCTTATCTCCAGACCTCTTCCCATCTCTGATGGAGGGTTTTCCTCCCTAATCATATCCAAGTTGACTCCCACTCCTGGAGGGCAGCCGCATGTTTGCTCTGCTTGCACTGGGAAATGAAACCCACTCTTCCTAATCTAAAAATGATTCTCCTTCTCTGGATAAAGGAGAAGCGAAACAGGATTTGAGTGGTTCTGCCTTCCCTCTGTCATCCAGCCAGCTGACGGCACCCCAGACATGACATTCTGTTCCCCAACTCTGCGACTGCACCGATTACCCTATTTTGGATGCTCTGCCCTTTCCCTTATCTTTTGGGATCTTCGAGGTCCGGCTCCAAAGCCACCTCCTACAGGAAGCTTCCTCTTTATAATTACTTATTTATCGAAGCATGAGGCACGTTCTCCACAGAATCTTAGTTGGGGGAACGGGGGAGAGAAGGATTTCCATTTCTCCCCTTTTCCTCTCTTTTTGGTCTTTAAAGGAGGAAGGAGGTTCTCACTTTTGCTCCCCCAGGACAGGGAATGTTTTGTTTTTCTCTCTGTATTCTCAGTGAGAGGTAGAAGCACTAACAAACATTTGTTTTTGACAGCCTCAGAATATAGCTCACTTTAGAGGGCAGCTAGGTGGCACAGTGGGTAAAGCACCCGCCCTGGATTCAGGAGGTCCTGAATTCAAATCCGACCTCAGACACTTGACACTTACTAGCTGTGTGACCCTGGGCAAGTCACTTAACCCTCATTGCCCTACAAAAACAAAACAACAAATAAAATCTGGGTAGATCTCATGTTTCTGGGGCTGCCCAGTTGCTCACTTTCCCATATCTCTCCCTTTTCTTTAGAGATCAGAATTTAGCACCTGGGGGCTTCCCCTTGTTACTGAAGCTAGGGGGTGCCAAAGCACAGAACACAAGGTCTGGAGTTGGGAGGACCTAAATTCAAACCTGACCTCAGACAATCACTAGCCATGTGACCTTAGGCCCAATCACTTGAACTCTATTTGCCTCAGTTTACTCAACTGTAAAATGCCTGAACTGTAAAAATAGCACATACACTCCCCAATGCTTGTTGTAAGGATCAAATAATATTTAGAAAGCACTCGGCACAATGACTGCCACATAGCAGGCACTATATATAGTAAACAGTAGGCACTATTGTTACTATTAGGAAAAAACTGAGGTTCTTTGAGGGGATCATGCACAAAGACCACAAAATGAGTAAGGGTCGGGTGCCCCTACTCCCAGGATCCCTACCCCAGCCGCAGGAGATGTTTATCTGATCTTGAAAGCTCCAATTCTATAAACACAATTCAGTTGGCAGGTGACTCTGTGTGTGTGTGTGTGTGTGTGTGTGTGTGTGTGTGTGTGTGTGTGTGTGTGTGTGTGTACTGACTCACTGTAATCTGCAAATCTATTTCAACTCTTCATGGCCTGCCACTGATTAGTTATCAAACCTGTCAAAGAGAATGAGGTGAATCTGGCATGACCTGTTCTAGATGAAATAATCCTGATTCAGAGAGAAAGTACAATTCTCCCATTTTACAGATAAGTAAACTGAGACCAAGGTTTAGATTACACCCAGGTAGTCAGTGTCAGAAGCAGGGCTTAAAGTCACTCCTCCTGGGGCAGCTAGGTGGCCCAGGGGATACAGCACTGGCCCTGGATTCAGGAGCACCTGATTTCAAATCTGGCTTCAGACACTTGACACTTACTAGTTGTGTGACCCTGGGCAAGTCCCTTAACTTTCATTGCCCTGCAAAAAATAAAAATAAAAAATAAGGTCACTCTCTCTCACTTCAGAGTCTGGTACCAGACATGCGTTCAAATCTAGCCTCAGATACTTACTGGCTGTATAATCCTGACTGAGTCACTTTACCTCTGTTTGCCTCCATTTTTTCATCTGTAAAATAACAGTCCCTGGCCTGGTGTCAGGAAGACTCATCATCTTCCTGAGTTCAAATCCAGCCTCACATACTTACTAGTTTTTGTGACTTTGGGCAAGTCACTTAACCCTGTTTGCCTCAGTTTCCTCATCTGTAAAATGAGCTGGAAAAAGAAATGGCAAAACCACTCCAGTACCTCTGCCAAGAAATGGGGTGACAAAGGATCGGCTATGACTGGAACAACTGAACAACAAAACCACCTCTCAGGATTGTAGCAGGATCAAATGATACGATAAATATCTGTAAAGTCCTTTACTACCCTTTATAGTACTACAGAAATGCTGGTTAGCAATGCTGGGTGGTCACTGTGTGCCTCGGTTCCTAACAGTCCCCGTGTCTCCACTCCCATCCATCACCAGCCCAGCTTAGTATAGGGCCAGCCACACAGCCAGGGCGCTTCCAGAACACTAGCTGTTATTATTATTGTTACTATTATCATTATTATTACCTGGGTGCCTCCCTAGCCTGCAGGCAGAAGGAGAGAACTCCACCTGGTTTCTAGGGAAATGTCTACCTCTGGGACCAGGGAAAGGGGAAGGGGGGAGGGGAGAGGCAAGGAGAGGGAGAGGGGGAGGGGGAAGGATTAAGCAAAAGTTCAGTAAATCAGCACCAGGGAAAGGCCATTAGCCCTGCCCTCCTGCCCTCCACCCCTCCACCCCTCCCCCATCCCCACCCAGGTCAACATAAACAAGATAAAGATTTGGGCCCCGGGAACAAACCGGCAGTTCTAAGGCTGAACCTCCACAAGTAGCCCCAGGACATACTCACAGTATTCTCATCCGCATCCCAGGCTGGTACAACACGTCCCCTGGCAGGTAATGGGGAGCCAGCCTTGGAGATGTTGTGTGGGTGTGTTTCAATCAATTATGTATATCAATTATGGAGTAGCAGTGAGTCCCCACAGCACAGTGGGGGAGAGGAAAAGGGGGGATGAGAGAGAAACAGAGACAGATACACACACACACACACACACACACACACACACACACACACACACACACCTATACTCACACACATTCTCACTGACACCCATGCTGGCAGCCCCTGGTATCCAAAGCTAAGCCTCCACCCCCACCTCCCCAGCTCCGGTGAAGCCTGTGCCCCCCCTAAGCAGAAGCTGTCTTGGATTCCTTTTGGAAGGTTTTTGAGATGAAGAGTTAAACATAGCAAGACTGGGTGGGCATCTTTGTTTCCCCACCTGACCAGGACTTGAGTGGCTACTGGAGGGGAGGGAAAGGGGGAGAATCCTCCCCATGTTTATGTTCCTCCTCCTCATCCAGATGGTGCCCAGGACCACCCCCCAGCCATCCCCAAAGCCATAGCGCCCCCCCCCACACACACACACACTCCAGTCCAAGGTGGGAATGGAGGAGGGTCCCGCTCCTGGGAGTTCAGGCAGAAATGTTCTCTCATGTTTTAGGAATTCTAGATGCTGAGTGGGTGGGTACAGGGTGGCTGAGCTATTGCAGCGTGTTTTGCAAAAGCAGGAGGGGGTGGTGGAAACTTGAAAAACCCTGGGCTGCCCTGGCAGAGTTCCAGGGGGAGGAGGAAGAAGAGGTGGAAATCAAAGGATGCGTGCAGTCACATAGTAAGGACCCTAGATATGGGGATATGGAGTCAGAAGGCCTGGTTTTGAATCCTAGGACCTGGGGCTTACTGCCTAGGCAACCTCGGCCCAGGGACTTCATTTCTGTGAGCCTCGTTCTGCTCACCTGTAAAATGGGAGAGCTGGACTCTGACCCAGAAAGTCATCCCATGTCTAAATCTATGGTCCTGATTCAAGAATTCCTGCATACAGCATCAGCAGAGAACCAGCAGGCTCCAAGAGAGGGAGAGAGGGAGAGAGAGGGACAGAGAGGGAGAGAGAGACAGAGAGAGACCAGGGGCAGCTGAAGCTAGGATCTGGGAATCCATCTCCTCTCATCAGAGGCTGAAGGATCAGGTTCAGTGACTGGCTCAGGTTCACACTATATAGCACAGGAGGCAGGATATGAATGCAGGTCTTCCAGTTCCCAGTAAAGTGCTTGGCACAGTGCCTGGCACAGTGGGTACTTGGTTAATTTAAACTTATGGGGGGGGATTTTAGGGGGTAAGAACAGCTGGTCCCAGGAGACTCCCAAGTCACAAGGAGAGCTTTTAAGAAAGCTAATTACCGGGGCAGCTAGGTGGCACAGTGGATAGAGCACCGGCCCTGGAGTCAGGAGTACCTGAGTTCAAATCTGGCCTCAGACACTTAACACTTGCTAGCTGTGTGACCCTAGGCAAGTCACTTAACCCCAATTGCCTCACTAAAAAAAAAAAATAAAAAATAAATTTAAAAATCTAACACTGTTAAAAAAAAAAAAAAAAGAAAGCTAATTACCGAACCAGCCCCAACCTCTCAATGCCTATTAAGTTGAGGGTGGGAGGGGGCATTTAAAGTAACTCACTTCAGCCTGCAAAACTGTCCAGTGAGAGGCTGGCCCCCAGCCCAATCCCTAGGGCTCAGCTTTCCAATTTTATCATAAGCAAACACGGGCTCCCAAGCTATGCAAACCTCTCCTGAGCCTCAAACAGGCCCCTGGGAGTTGACCCGATCCAGCCCTTGGGTTTGCTCAAAAACAGCCCAGAGAAAGGGGCAGGCACCACCCTGGTGCAGTATATGCAGCCTACTCCCCATCCCTACAGGTCTGGGACCTGTTCTTCCCCTCCAGTCAGCAGTATCCCCCCACCCCCAAAGTGATGTAATTCACCAGCCTCCCCCTCAAGGGGCCAGGAGGGGCCCAGAGGAAGAGGAAGGAATATTATAGAAGGACCATCCCCTGTCCTAAGGGAGGGGAGAACACCAGGGAAAGTGTGTGGGCTTCAGAGGCCTCTTCCCTAGGGGATTCCCGGGCTGGACGGCTAAGGATCCTTACGTGTGTGTGTGTGTGTCCCCGCCCCCATTGCCTTTCCTGGGAAGCCCAAAAGGCCAGGTCTGCTCTCTCCTTTTTTATAGACTAAGGAAGCTTGCTCACAGCAGGTTAAGCAAGCTGCCCGCACGCAGATAACAAGGGTCACAGCTGGGATTAAGCAAACAAACAGGAGTCTGGACACCAAGTACAGCGCTTCACTCAGGCTAGGGAAAAAAAAGGCCCTTCCGTTGTGCCGGAGGCCGCGATCTGGGCCGAGTTCATCGCTGGATGGAGATCTGGAGATGGAAAGGAGGTCTGAGGGGCGCTCTCTCACACAGGCAGAGGGGAACCTGAATCCAGCACCTGCACTCGGGGCTCGGGCCAGCCTCAGGCTACAGTCCAGAGAAGGGAGCAGCGCCCTGCCCCCACCCCCAGCTGGCCTTGGATTCCACCATCCAGGCCCTGGGGCAGAAAGGTAGTCTGGAATATCGGCTCCACCAGGAAAGGAAGCCTTCCCCCACCCTTCCCAAGTTACCAGTGCAAAGGCTCATCGGGAGCAAGCAGCAGGTGCTGCTTCGGGGTGCCGCAGGAAGGGCCTGATGGGACGGGAGCAGAAACAGGGGGTAGGAAGTAAGACCTCCAGAGGCGTGGCATTTCCGGGCCTCCACCCCCATCAGTCAGAGTAATCAGGATCAGGAAGGAGAAAGCCGCTCAACACTCACTCTCCCGGCTCCACAGCCCCAGCCTCTGAAGAAGAAAGTGGCCTTCCTTCCTAGTGGCCTTGCTCCCCCAGTCCCCCCCTCCCTCCTCAGCCCCATCAGCTCCCTCCTTCTCAGCCCCTCCCTTCCCAAGCCCGACAGCAGAAAGCGTTTACAACCAGGCCACACAAGCTGGTTTTGTTCAAAATAAGCCCAGCACAAGCTCTCCCATGCAATTCAATTAATTCTGCACCCAAGTCTTAGTTTTTTTTCCCTGTCACACACTCTTAGTGATAACAGAGATGAGGGATTCAAGGGTGAAAGCAACTTCTAAAACCAGAGCTGGGTCTCCAGCCGTCCCGGCACTCGCCCCTACTTTCCAGTCCCATCCCATCCCACCCCCACCTCAGCGGGGTCTCTAGCAAAGTTCTAGACTTTTTCTAGGCTGTCTTTTCCTAGACAAGCCCTGCCCTCAAGGGTTTATGTTCTTCCAAGTTCAGGCCAATTATGTCCAGTTCCTTCGACGTTAGCAGAAAACACGGGGGTTGGAACTCTGGCTCGGCCACCTACCCTAGGAATACCTTAAAAGAGTCACCAGTTTTCTGGGCTCAGGACCCTCAAAAGCCTCTGAAGATCCAGGTTCCCCTCCCCCCTCATCAATCAGAGCAAAATGCCCCATGTCCAAGAGGGGGGTGGTGGTGGCTTCAGTCTTGGTTCAACATTACACTATGCATGGTTGAGGAGAGGAGACAATGGAAAAGGACCCAGCCCCTGGCTTTAAGATTCTAATCCGGTAGGGGCAGCTAGGTGGCACAGTGGCTAGAGCACCGGCCCTGGAGTCAGGAGTACCTGAGTTCAAATCCAGCCTCAGACATTTAACACTTACTAGCTGTGTGACCCTGGGCAAGTCACTTAACCCCAATTGCCTCAAAAAAAAAAAAAAAGAAGAAGAAGAAGATTCTAATCCTGTATTGGGAGCAAGCTAAGGTAGTGCAGTGGAATCAGAAGACTCATCATAAATTCAAATCCAGCCTCAAGACATGTCCTAGCTATGTGACCCTGGGCAGGTCACTTCACCCTGTTTGCCTTGGTTTCCTCACCTATAAAATGAGCTGGAGAAGGGCACGGCAATCCAGTCCAGCATCTCTTGCCAAGAAAACTCTAAACAGGGTCATAGAGAGTCAGACCGGACCGAACAACAAAATGGTGTTGATAACAATAATAATAATAGCACTTAGCTCACAGGGATATTATGAAGATCTAATGAGTTAAGCTGGCTATATAAACTGGAGCTATTATTACTATTACAGCATGTCCCAGCTCAGGGCAGAGGGGAGGGAGAGAGGGAGGTAGAGAACCAACAAGCATCTCCCTTTGGCAGGATAGTTCAGTGCCAGGAAGGGAGTGATCCCCAGCCCTTCCAGACCTCCCGAACCCCTGCCCCCTCAACACTCAGGGACTTGACTGTTAGATTGTTCCCTCCATTCCACACTCAATCTCAGGGGAAGCAGGTATGGTAGGAGTGACCCTTGGGGGCCTTCTCCTCCCTAAAAGTTGTGCTAATTGCTTGTCCAGTAATTAATCCCTCCCTAGCTCCTTGTCCCACTCCCAGAGGATTGATGACCTCCCCTTCCTTCCCTAGCTCCTCCCCACTCCCAGCAGAGGTCAGATGCCCCCCCCTTTTTCCCCCGGCCACCACCGGGACGCTGTATCCCTACTGCAGGGCAGGAGGTGACCACTGATGTCCCTTTCAGCCCTGGGCTTCAGAGGCCGGCCCAGAGACAGCTAAGCACAGCCCACACCCTCACAACTTGCTTGGTCCATTAATTTTCCACCAGCTTTCTCAGGGATGCCCTCATTTGTTCCAAGAACAATGGCTGGCTTTGACCTTTGCAAATCTTAAAGCAATCAATCAATCAAGAGGGGATTAAAAAAAATTTTAAAGCTCCAACAGTCCCTGCCCTCCTGAGGAACCCATGTTCTCCTAGGAAGGAGAGGCAAGGAGGAGCCAGCTCCCATTCACTTCCAAAGGGAAAGGAATTTAAAAAAGAAAAATGACCAGTGATTTCATTAGAAGTGGGACCGCCCAGGTGAGCCCAATCCCACAGCCAAGGCAGGTGGGCACCTTCTTATGATTTTAGTCTGAGGGCAGGCCAGATGCACTTGGGGAGAGAAGGGAAGTGAGTAGCCCAGAGTTACACATCCCTGGGCATACAGCGGGGGGAGAGTGGAACTGGAACACAGGTCTTCCAGGCAGGCTCTCTAGCCTGGCTGCTCTCTCTCATACACAGGATAAAGACAGAGTAGATACCTTGAAGGGGAGAATCTAGCTGCTAAGGGGGGTGGGGGCCAAGGGACAAAAGGGAGCATTCCAGGCATAGGCAACAACAGCTAGTGAAGAGCACAAAGATGGGAGATGGAGATCTGCACTTTCTACAAGCATCACCTTTGTTGTTCAGTCACGTCTAACTCTCCACGACCCCATTTGGGGTTTTCTTGACTAAGATACTGGAGTGGTTTTGCCATTTCCTTCTCCAGCTCATTTTACAGATGAGAAAACTGAGGCAGACAGGGTGAAGTGACTTGCCCAGGGTGTCTGAGGCTGTATTTGAACTCAGGAAGAGAAGTCTTTCTGATTTCAGGCCCAGCACTCTATCTACTGAGCCACCTGATTTGAACTCGGCCCTGAGCACTCTCCACTGCACCACCCAACCTCCCTGCCCTATCACCTTCTTTGGTCTTCCCCAACATCAGGACACCTTTCTATCCCTTCCTACACATTCACCCCAGCCAAGAAATTTACATTAAAGGGATTGTGAGGTGAGGGGACCGGTACCACTGGTCTAGATCAATGCTTTCATAAGTATAGAACTTCAGGTGAGGAAACTCCCTCTACCAAGGAATCAACCAATCAATCAATAAACATTAATCAAGCACCTACTATGTGCTAGGCTAAATGCTTAAGTGCTGGAGGATACAAAAAGAGACAAAAGACAGCCCAGCTTTCAAGGAGCTCATAATCTAATGGGGGAGACAACAAATTCATTAAAACACACTATATTCAGGATAGATAGGAAATAATTAACATAGGGAAGGCAGTGGAGGGGTTGGGGACAGGCTTCCTGAAGAAGATGGGATTTTAGGGGACCAGTATCACTGGATGGAAGGGTATGTGTTGGGTAGTACAGTGTAAGAAGATGTGAAAGACAGGAGGAGGCAGGTTTATGAAGGGCCCTGCCTGACCAGCAAACAGAGGGTGACGGGGAGCCCCTGGAGTTTTATGGAGTAGGAGGTGACACGATCAGCCCCGAGTTTTAGGAAGACCACACCGTTGGCTAAATGGAGGATGGATTGGAGTGGGGAGAGACTTGAGCCAAGAAGACCCCCCCCCAGCAGCAGGAGGTAAACAGGAAATCCAGCCCCCACACAGGACTGATTTCTACCCCTTCTTCTCGAACTCCAGGGAGAATGGGTCTTCTTCCCATAGCCCCCAGTGTGGGTTCTGATCTTTCTTTTCTGCCTTGGGGCCTTTCTCATCTCCTTCAGTCATCCCATAATTACCTGCTTCTTCCTGCATACCTGAGGGTTTCCATCTACTTGGTGAACACTTCTTCTCTGAGACTCACAGTTGTTAAGTTTCCTTTCAGCTTGGTTAGCTCAGACACAGCCCAGGTGGCCCCAACAGCCTGGCCCCACCCCTAGGCAAGGGCAACCAGCCCCAGCTTCTCCCAAATACCCACAGTTCCACTTCCACACACTACTTCTGAAAAAAAAAGTTTTCTCCAGTGCACCTCCCCTCTAAAAAAAACACACACCACATCCTTTTCTCTTTTCAGAGGCCCACTACTCAAAAGTCCCTCAACCATCCTAGGCCAGGGCCTTCATTCAATAATCAGTCAATATGCACCTACTGTGCGCCAGACACTCATCACCTCTCACCTGGACCACTTCCAACAGCCTCCTACTTGGATTCCTTGTCTCAAGTCTCTCCACTCTGATCCATCACAGCTGCCCAAGTGATTTTCCTGACTGCCCCTCCCCTACTCAATAAACTCCAGTGACTCCCCTATTGCCTCCAGGATCCAACAACAGCACCTCTTTTGGGGTCTTTATCTAGAGCCTAGCCCAACAGACCTCCCTCACCCCATAACAAGGATGGTGATGTCTCACCTCCACACCAAGTCCCCAGTGTCTGGGATCCATTTCCATTCACCCCAAACCTCTTAGAAAATCTCATTGCCTTGAAAACTCAGTTCAAGCACCTTCTACATGAAGTTCTTTCCTGATCTCCTCAGGGCTAGTGCCTTTACCTCCCAAAACTTTAGCATTTGGGGAGAACCGAGTCAACCCAACCCCAACACTTGCACAGAACACAAAACAGGGAGCAGGAAGGCAGGGATTAAGGCCCTTTGGCAATGAGGCAGCTAGTGGACCGAGGACTGGCGGAGAACAATGACGCAGGATCTGGGTTCAAATACTGCTGTCTGTTTATTACTAGTTAGTAACCGCTGGGCTTTTTTCTCAGCTCTGAGGTTGGACTACAAGGTCTCTGGGGTCCCTTCCAGCTCTAGATTTACGATCCTTGGGATTCCTCCCTGATTACTAGCTGAGCTGCAGAGCCTGAAAAATCTATCTGTCCATCACTCCCGCTGAGCTTTTCTGACTAGCTTGATCGTACCCCTCCCTTCCCCAAGGTCATGCCCCTCCCAGATGGGCCTGGAATACTACTAAGAGACTAGTTTCTCTGGCTTGAGACTGCTTTAAGGAGGCACCTGTGAAAACAGAAATAGCCCTGGAGGGAGAATACATTTAGTTCCTCCAAGTCAGGAACAGCTCATTTTGTCACAGGTGCTTTCCAGGTGACAGGTGTAGAGACCCAGAGTACCATGGGAAGTGGCCAGGCAAGGGCTGGGGTCCATGGGGCAGCCTGGGGGAAGGCTCTGGGTGGCCTAGGGTGACAGGGGCGGGGAAAGAGAGAAAAGGACCAGACAGCTGAGCCCCAGAGCTTTGCCAGGAGTCGGTGCCAAGGGCTGCCCTGTGACTAACTCTGATTCAGCACAGAGGGGACTTTTTCCTGGGTTTCACTGGGGTTTTTAATGTCTAGCATGGCTACACACACACACACACACACACACACACACACACACACACACACACACACACACACACACACACACACCCCCTTGATGTCCCTCAGTCCTGGGTTCAGAAGCCAGAAGCTGGAATACCCCACCTTGGTTCATAGACTCTCAGCCCTTCACACCAGCCCTGGTAGGCTGAACCAAGGGGCTGGCCAAATCATGCCTCTATGGAGCACAGGGGTACACCAAGACCCAGGCTGGGCAGGCACTAGGAACTCTACTCTTCCTCCATTTTGGTTCAGGCAGGAAACCCAAGGCAGAGAATGAAGACACCCCCAACTGGCTTCTCCAGTTGGGTTGGGTCAAGGCTTCCTTGCACTCTCTCTCCCTCTGTCTCTCTGTGTCTGTCTGTGTTTCTCTAAAACACACACACACACACACACACACACACACACACACGCTGAAGTGTTATTGGGGAAATGGGCAGTTGGGGGAATTACAGGGGATTTTGCCTTGGTCCCTCTCCAGGGGGGGCACCTGCTCTCCCTGGTTCCTCTCTCAAATAGGGCTCCTGTCTGGTCCAGGTTCCCTTTTCCAGTTTCTTCACTCCCCAACATCCCAGCCAGAAAGGTCCCGTCAAAGCTGGCCCCCAGCCAAGCTCTGAAAAGATTATCTCTGCCCAGAGATCCAAAGGTCAAAGCTGCAGAAGCCAGCCAGTGCTGAGGTGGGATCAGCCTTGATCCTAACACTGATGCTTAAGCAGAAGGAGGCAGTCCACCCAACCCAGGGAACTTCAGTTTCTTCACCTGTCAAATGGGAATAATAACATCACCTAAACTCAAAGGACTGTGAGTGGGACCAAGTGAGATAATCAAGGAAAAATGCTTTAAGGTTGAAAAGTGGGCTCTATAGACTCCAGCTATTATTATTTTTATATGAGCACCAGTTTTCTGGAGCCAAGACCTACGTTCAAATTTTACCTGTGTCCCTTCAGGCCCATTTACCCTTTCCCCCAGGAGCCAGTCCCTTCTGGTTCCAACCCTCTCACGTCATCATTCTTTTTTTATAAGGCAATCAGAGTTAAGTGACTTGGCCAGGGTCACAGCTAGTAAGTGTCTGAGGCAGGATTTGAACTCGGGTCCTCCTGATTTCCAGGGTTGGCATTCTATCCACTACCCTGATGACAACTTCATCATTCTATACAGATAATGCTGTGCTTTACCCAATCCTTTCTCCCCTGATCCCCTTAACACTTTCATGGGAAGTGGGGGGGAGGGGGCAGAGAAGGAGAGAGAACTAACATTTCCTTGGCCTTCTCTGTGGTCTTCCCTGGATGTCAAGGGAAGCTATTCAATTAACCAAAATCATTCCCAGCCCTGATTTAAAGAGAAGAAGGAAAAAAAGGAACCATCTACCGCCAGAAAAAAAGAAAGGTTCTTTACCTGGGGTCTGGTCAATTTTTTACTGTTATTCAAATTCTATCCCAGGGGGCTAGATTAGGCACCCTCACCCCAATGCCAGCCAACTGTTTTTCTCTCCATTACCCCCCCCCTTTAGTAATAGCTCTGAATCTTTGATTTTCTTAGCCTGAACCTTGTCTCACAGAAATTCTTCCACAGGCTGTCTGGGAGGTCAGGGCCAGGCAAAGGACTGCTTCTCCAAGCCCCCTCCTCAACTGCTTGCTCTAAGGTGGTCTTGCTAAGAAGGGCCTGGAGGCCTGCGGGAAAGACATCGGGGCCTTGGACTGTTTTTTTGCTATTAATTTTTATTAATCTTTTGCTATCATTTCCAAATAAATATAATCAACATCTCTCCCTTTCCCCTTTCCTTTCCGGTAACAAATTGGGGGTTGGGGGGAGCCATTGCTGAAAACTAACATCAATCAGGACTGACAGTATAGGCAGTGTTTGGAATCCCTAGTCCACCGCCTGGGCAAAGGGAAGGAAAAGCAGGGCTCTCAGCTCTGTACCCAGCAGAATGTAAGCTCTATGAAAGCAGAGATTTTTTCCCCCCTTTGTAACTCCAGTGACTCACACTTCACCAGACACCTAGGAGCTTAATCAAGGCTGGCTGATTGCTTTATTTTCCAGCACAGCGTCTGTCCTGGAGGAAGCTAAGAAAATCAAAGATTCAGAGCTAGAACTAAAAAGGGGGTTAGTGGTGGTGGTAGTATTGAAGGGGCAGGATTTACTGGATGCGAATTCCAAACCCCTCCCTCATTTTACAGGGATGAGAAAACCCAGGGAGGTGAAGCTGTTTGCCCCAGGTTACATATTTAGCAAGACTGAACCCAGTCTAAAGCCATCCACTTCACCCACTGCATGGCATGAATGCCAGGCCCCGAAGGCCCTGCTAGGGCACACCCCCATCCTGCCACGGGCATTGGGAGCTGGAAGCAGAAATCATGGGAAGGAGGGTTTTGTCTTGAAAAGAGACAGGTGGGAGGGCAGGCCCCGGGTGCCATCTCCTTACGGTGGCACCCAAAGGAATCGGGAGCCGTTTCTAGTAAACAATTGGTGCTGAAGACTTTGATTCATCAGCATTCCAACCAAGTTCCTTTTTTAGCCCAACTCTCCTACTTAAAAGGAACAGCAGAGAGGATCAAAGCGCCTTTAAATGCCATCTCCACATCCATCTGATACTTCTCCCGTGATTCACCCAACCGGCTTCAAACCCAATTAGCAGTTTCATCTGCATGAAATGGGTGGTTATCTCCCCGGGCAGCCAACGACCCAACTTCCTGAGTCCCCAGGGCCGGTTCCCTCCCCTCTCTCAGCCCTCCCCAAAGTACGGGGCTGCGCTTAGAACAGGGAATGGCAGAGCTGGGCGCTTAGAACAGGGAATGGCAGAGCTGGGCCCTTAGAACACAGGATGGCAGAGCTGGGAGGGACCTCAGAAACTATTCTAAGCCTTCATTTTTACAGGAGGGCAAACCAAAGCCTAGGTAACAGCAGGAGAGAGCCTTCTCCCTCCATCTGGAGCAAATCTCCAGGTGGGGAGAAGAGGAGCTGTTACGAGGTCCCAAGTGTCAGAAGCATTCACCAAGTTCCAGAGAAGAACACGGATAAACATGAAGATTGCTGAGCACACAAGGTGTATGATTGTGTACACACAGACAGGTAGCCCAACCCATGCTCAGAAATCGTGCAGGGTTGTGCAGTTTACTGTTCTGATGGGGAAGGGGTCAAAAGTCACCTCAGGAAAAATTATTCTCTTAGCAGCAAACCTTCAACCCCCCACCCCCACCCCTATCTCAAGCACAACCTCACCCCACCCCCCCCCTTCCACAAGGGAACAGCTACAGCTACTAGATCACAGATTTAGAGCCAAAAGGGACCTCAGCCACCAAGGAGGCTGATGCCCTCGTTTGACAGACGGGGAAGCCAAGGCTCTCAGAAAGGGAATTCCCTACCCAAGGTCAAACAGGTGAGATCTGAACCCAGGGTTTGTGAATTCCACATCTAGCATTCTTTCTGCTCCACCACGCACAGGGCTGAGCACCTCAGCACCCACGCCACAGCTAGGTGTCTTATGCCCCTCTGGCAGAAATGGGGCTGCTCAGGATTAGGAAACAAGAAGAAAAACCCTCCTACTCTTCATCCCCTCTCAAAGGCAAGGGGGCACCCAAAAGCTTTGGGATACAGGCATTTATTGACCCCCCCCCCAAAAAAAAAGAAAAGAAAAGGAGGTGATTTGCCCAGCCCAGAGTGAGGAAGACTCATCATCTTCCTGAGTTTCAGTCTGGCCCCAGATATTTACTGGCTGTGTGACCCTGGGCAAGTCACTTAACCCTGGTTTGCCTCAGTTTCCTCATGTGTAAAATGAACTGGAGAAGGAAATGGCAAACCACTATAGTATCTTTGACAAAAAACCTCCCAAATGGGGTCACAGAGAGTCCAACATGACTGAAAAAACGACTGGACCACGGAAGGAAACTTGGGGAAGACAAGGGGTCTCTGGGGTGGAAGGAATAACTACCAGCAGCCACCAGCCCTACCTCTCCGATCCCAAGGGTTCCTTGGCTTAAGAAGCTAAGGTGAAGGGGCAGCTAGGTGGCGCAGTGGATAAAGCACCAGCCCTGGAATCAGGAGGACCTGAGTTCAAATCTGGCCTCAGACACTTGACACTTACTAGCTGTGTGACCCTGGGCAAGTCACTTAAGCCCCACTGCCCCACAAGAAGAAGAAAGAAGGAAGAAGAAGAAGCTAGGGTGGAAGGGGCTAAGGACAGAACAGAAGGTAAGATCCCAGAGGGCAGGGACAGTTTTCTTAGTATCTTCAGCACCTCAGAACCTCAGCACAATAAGTGCTTAATAATTTCTAGCTGAATTAAAGAAAGAAGAGGAAAAACCCAACTTTTTCCAGGAGTAAGAATTCTTCATCGGTCCTTGTTTTAAATTTTATTTTATTTTATTTTTTGATAACTACATTCCAATAGAATTGCTTTCCTTTGGGACAGCTAGGTGGCACAGTGGATAAAGCACCGTCCCTGGATTCAGGAGGACTTGAGTTCAAATCTAGCCTCAGACACTTGACATTAGCTGTGTGACCCTGGGCAAGTCACTTAACTCTCATTGCCCCTCCCCCCCCATTTGGTTTCCTTTGTAACCCAGCATATTTTATGCATTTACAAGCAAGCTTCTGAGCAGGGGTCCATAGGTTTCAGCAGATAGCCAGAGGGGTCCAGGACACCAAAAAATGGTAAGAAACCAGCCCCTAGAAAGGTAGCCATCCCAGCATTCAAACTGTTCTGTCCTTTCCCATGGAGAAAGAAGTTTCCAAAAATTAGAGAAAAGGGAGGGTGAAAGGGGGGGGGGGGGAAGAGTGTGAAGATCCTCTAATAGGATGCGCTCTCTTTTATCAAAAGAGACTGTAAGCCTGCAGATCTGGGCAATGATGACCCGAAGGCATGCCCAGAGCAGACTGTGAACAAGCAGGTACCATGCATGAATCAGTTACCAAGACCCAGAACAAGAGTGGGACAGGAGACACATTTGGAGTCGGTCTTCCTGGGTTCAAATCCCAGTTCTACTATTCACTCCCTGAGGGACTTTGGGACCAGTGACTTTATACCACAGGAAACTGAAGTCCTACCAAGGTTATGTGAGAGGGCTAGATTGGATCTCTAGAGGTAGGTCCCTTTCAACCCTAAACAAGAGCCTATGCTCTAGGTAGGAGACACTGGATTCTTTGTGGGGCAAGGGGGTGGGGCAGGAAGAATCTTTTCTTTTTAAATGATACTGTTGTAACTCCACTGCACTTTCTAATAATAGCTAATATTGATGGAGAAATGTAAGGTTTTTAAGTGTTTTGCATACATGGTGTTTTCTCCTCAGATGCTGCCAATCGGGAGGCAGAGACCAGTGAGGAATGAAGGTGTGTTAGGTCTAGTTCTGGCCACTGATCATCCACAGGATCAGGGGAGATCTGAACCCTAATTTCCTAACTCTATGTTGAGGATTCTCTCCCCACCACATGATGCCTCCCTCCTCCCTTCCAAGGGAGGACCCAGATACCCCTCCTTTGCTCATTATACCAACAGCACATCCGAATGAAATCCACTTTCTACCACTTTCCATTCTATTTCTCATCCTTTACAATAGACAAGGAATGTCTCCCCACACCCAATCAACAAGCACTGATTGCACCCTATATGTCAGGCAGCAGCAGCGCGGTGCAGAAAATGTTAGCCTCCAGCCTGGAAAAACCCAGGGTTCAAAAGTCTAACCTCTGACACACGACTAAGCAGTTTGACCTCTGGCCTCAGGGAGCTTACAGTCTCTGTTCAAAGAGAAGGAACCATTCATTCAGGCTGGTGGTGAAAAGTCCTTCAATTTAACTCTCTAGGTTACTGATGCTGGTTGGCTGCAGGAAGTTTGGGCATTTTCGAATTCTCTCGGTATGACGAGGATGAAGGCTACTCTTAGTCATCAGTGGTTCCCCTAACCCCAAGGAAGCTTTCTGTTTTAAATGCCACTCTCAATCCAGACACCTCAGATAAATATTATCTCCCTGGGAGTCCCTCTCAGAGCCTCCTTTATATACCGAGGGGTTCAACAGTCAGTCAATAATAACAAATAATAACAACAGCTCACGTGTATGCTGCAGGAGAGAGTGGGAGCTAGAATGAAGGTAGGCCTGATGGGAACAAAGGTTTCCTAGTAACTGTCTGGGGCAGGATTCAAACCCGGCCCTTCTGGACTCTGAGATCACATACTCCATAGCTCTCCTAACTTATTATCTAGGATGAGGTTCAGCATGCGCACCAATAGAGAATGGTTGAAAATTTAGAGCCAGAGGCCTTCTGTTCAGCTGAATCTTTGGGGCCTCGATGTCCCTATCTGTAAAAGGAGGGAGGTGGTCTAAGGTCCCTTCTAGCTCTGCATCCAGTGAAATCAGCCTAATACAAGATAGAATATGAAGGGTTTTGCCTTTCTTTGTGTCCTTGGAGCTTAGCCCAGTGGCAGGCATACAGTAATCGCTTAATAAGTGGCTTACTGACTGGCTGACAAGACTTAACTGAGGGTAATCACACCCAGAAAGCTCTGAGTCAATCAAAAAGCATGGAATCAGCACTGGGAATAGAAAGAGGCAAAAGCCCTACCCTGCCCTCAAAGAGCTCCCTCTCAAACAGGGAAAGGAAAAATGTAAATGACCACAACCTAAGAAGGGTCCCACCCAACACCTAGCAAACCCCACCAAAGCCTAGAGAGGGCACTTAGTTCATTCACTGAATAGACAGCCCAATCTACACCCCTCCCATGGACCAGTCCCAAGGGCCACTGCTCCCCCAAGGGGCCTTTTCCTCATGACAGGCTCTCTGGGACCAGGTCTCCTTATATGTAAAAAGGGGCTTGGCCCAGTTCTCTGGGATCCTGGCCAGTTCTAAATCCTGTGATCTCCCAACCAGGGCACAAGCAGGTCTAGGAGCAAACTGAGACCCTGCTGCTAGACTGGGGACACCACACGCAAGGGAAGATTCAGAAAAACAGAAGAGATAAAGCCAGCTAGGCCACAAGGGCCCCCCAGATAAGTGGCAGCCATCACTGGAGATTGGGATTTAGGATTGCGTTCAAGTTCCCATTTTACCCTGCCCCCCACCCCAGGTTAAGTCATCACTTCCCTTGGCCCTGTCTCTCTTTCCTCACCTGTAAAATGGTGCAGCTCCCAGGATCTACCTCAGGGAACATGTAGGGATCCAGTGATATCAGGTGTGTAAATCGAAGACATAAAGCAACCCCTATTACTGCTGATAATCGACTTAGACACAAATTGTAAACACCCAGGCTTCTCCAGGGGGGAGGGCAAAGTTTGCCGGGGTCAGCAGCAGGAGCTCCCCCACTGACAGCCTGACTGCAGCTGACACCCAGGGCCTTGGAAAAATCACCTGAGCAGGTACTTCCCTCCCAGAAACGTTTCTGGGCTGGACAAGGCTCAGCCCTCCTCCAGCCAGATTACTTACTTACAGACACAGACATAGACACACACACCCCAGACCTCCCCCCACCCCCATCCCAACGGGGGAAAAACACAAGCTACTCCAAAAGCGTTCCAAGCCAGGCCCAGCCCTGGTCTGTCATCCTCCTTTAGAAAACATTTAATTTCCTTCTCTACTTAAGAGTTCAGACAAGAAGAGGCGAATTTGCTCAGCAAATATTGTTCATAATAAGTTCTCCAGACGAGCAATATTTTTTTTGACAACCTATTAACCCCCGGCAAATATGTCGTCAATACGAAGTCGGACTTTCTAAAAGTCACCCCCCACATTCCCATTTAAACACACACACACACACACACACACACACACACACACACACACACACACACACACGACAACCACTCAACTGGGGGGAGGGGGGTAATGAGAAGAGTGGAAATCAGCCATTTCAACATCTTATCCCCAGAAAACATCCCACAGTATCCATTTCCCCACTATCTCCCACGGCCGAAAAAGTAACAATTTGGCAATACGAGGGCCTTAGTGAACCTCCAGGTCTAAAAGGGTTACGAACCAGTCTTGACCCCTTGGTGCCAACAGGGACAGGAGACCCCAGCCCAGCCTGAAGCCCGGGCTCCGGGTATGGACGATATTTTATAAAAACCTCACTCATCCATTCCCCCCTCCTCCCCCCATCCCCCCGCCCCATCCCATCGGTTCCTAAATGGGGAGGGTTGTCCCACGAGGGAGGCTTCCAAATTAGACACCCACCAGAGGAAAGCTCCTGACACCGACTCCCCAGGCCCCTGAAGGTCGGGGGATGCAGGGTACAGCGAGTGGGGAGTCGGTGTTTACATTCAGCAAAGAGGCATCTAACCTGTCGGCCTCACTAATCAGGTCCAAGTTTTTTATAAACCGTATCGGTCCCTGACTAAACCAGACGACCCGCAACGGGTGGGCCCCTAAACCGCCCTGGGGGCCCCCAGCGTAGGAGGAGCCCGTCCGCTCCGGAGAGCCCTCTGGAGTCAACCTCCCAGAAGCACAGCCCCCTCCCATTTCTAACCCCAGAAAGTAAACATCTCCCTTCTCTCCCCCTCAGAGCCCCGCCTGAGCCCCCAGACGGCTAAGGAGAGGGGGAGCTCGGTACCCCCCTTCACCGTGCGCCCGCTCTTACCTCCAAGGCCTCCAGGGTGCTGAAGCTGGCAATTGCAAAGCCATCGATCAATTCCTCTTCCTGGGAGCTGGACTCTCGGCGCCGGCGGCGCGGGGGGCGTGCGTTTCGGGGGGCGGCAGTCGCCGCCGCCACCGCCGCCGCCGCGCCCCGGGGGTGCGCGCAGTTCTGGCTCGTGTTCTCTTTGCCCGGGCTGGGCTCCCTCTCAGAGCCGGACGACGGGCTCTGATTCCGGGCCTCGCGGGCGGCCGCCTCCCTCCGCCTCACGCGGTCCCTCTGGGAGCGAGACCGGCGGCTCTGCCGGACCTTCCCATCCATTTCCACGGCCCCGGCCGCGCCTGCCGCCCCACGCCAGGCAGTCCTCCTCGCTGCCCCTAGGGACCCGCCGGGGTCAGACGCCACAGCCACGGGAAAGCCGCTCGATGACCTTGACTCCAACCCCCAGGCCGGCTTTTTAAAGAGGGAATAAAAAACCCCCACGGTAGAACTCCAAGTCTCCCGCCCCCCGGAGAAAATGTTTCAGAAATGAAGACGGGAGGGTCGGGCAAAGGACCCCCCTTCCCCCCCGCCGGGAGGACTAGTCCAACGTCGGGGAGTCACAGCCCAGCGGCCGCAGCAGGCGCAGGCTCCCCCGTTGCTCCGCTCCGCTCTGCCCTCGGCGTCTCCGCTCTGCCCTCGGCGGCTCCTCTCCCGCCCGCGCGCCCTCGTTCTTTCCGCCTTCGGGACTAAGCTGCAACACAGAATTCCATCCGGAACGCGGGGGCTTTGCAACTTTGTAGCAAGGGCCGCGCGGGCCGCACGGGGCTGGGGGCTCGGGGGCCGGCCGGGCTACCCCAGCCCCTGCCCCTGCCGCCCCTGCTGAAGCCCCGAAGGGTGGAGAGGGTAGGAGGGGGCGGGAGGGGGCGAGGTCACACGCCCGCTGGGGGGGGCAGTGGACAGACCCAGCCTCGGCTCGGCCTCTCCCCCCCAGTCCTCTCGGGAACTTTCATCCGTTTCGGGGGCGGCGGCAGGAGGTTCTTGGGGAGATGGGGGGGCGGGGTGAGGGTGTCAGGGCTCCCCCCGCCGGAGCGGCCTCTAGACGGGAAGCTTCTCAGCGTGGCTGCTCTCCCCTTCGTGGCTCGGGGATCTGTCTGCCCATGGTCGTTCCCCCACCCGCGACGCCTTCTCCCGGGGAGCGGCCCCCCGCCTCGCTTCCCCCCAGCCCCCGCCGAAATGCCCCCGGTTCGGCGGCTCCGCGGGCTGGATGTAGGCTCTTAAAGGGCCAGAAGCGGCGGCGGCTGCGGACAGGCAGGAGGGAGGGCAGGCAGGCGGGCGGAGGGGGGAAATTTCCTCTCCTTCTGAATTGTACAGTGCAGCAAAGCCCAGAGCAGATAACAACTGACGTATTTCCGCCAGCCTGTAATTACCAAAGGAAGTGAGGGACTTTATTCGGGGGCCGGGGAGCCCGGGCGGGGGCGCGGCGGGGCGGGGGGGGCCGCCTCCTACTGTCCCCATGGGAGGGAGGGGGAGGTGGGCGACTCCCCCAGGCCTCAGCCCCCGCCCAGACAAACCCACGTCTCTGCGTCTCCCCACCTCCCCAAAGACAGGCATGCTGGCTAGACCCTGAGCTAGGGAGAGTGCTGGCACTGTCGGGACCTTGGGGTCTCGGGGACCCCTTCCCCTAAATCCAGGAGAACCCAAGAGCGGCCCCGCCCCCTCTGGAAACCAAGCATCGCCCCCCCCCCCCCCCGTGGTGTGTTTGGAATAACCCGCTGTGGCCCCGCCCCTTGGTAGAGGGGACCTCCTTCCCCCACCTTCGCCCCGCCCCATCCCTCCTGGAGGGTGCCCCAGTGAATGTGGGGAGCTCGGGGGCGTCTCCTGGTTTGGGGGGGTGAGGGTCGGAGACGGGCACGTGCCCTCAGCTTCCTCTGCCCTCACAAAATAGGAGGGGAGCAGAACTCCCACTGGCCGGCCCCTCCCACCTACCCCTCCTTCCCCCAGGCGTCCTCAGACTCCGAGGAGGGAGAGAGCCCTCCCCTCCGGGGACCATGTTTTCCATTAACTGAGCTTGGGGGAGGGGGCGCCACAGCTCTCTGGCTCTCACTGGGGAGGGAGCGTTCTTGGGGGACCCCGTAGAGTTAACCCTTTCCTACCCGGCGAAGAGCCTGGCTACCCCTGAGACAGCTTCCCCAGGGCAGGTGAGTCCTTGGTATTAGGACCATCCAGAATTTTTTCCTGCTCTTGGGTGGCCCAGGCCCTGACCTCCCAGGGTGTAACAGTAATTTCTGAAGAACTAGGTTCCACCCCTCAAAGAGAACTGTAGCCCCCTTACCTTAGATGGGAGGTGGAGGAGAGACCCTGGCGACGGTCCCAGGCAGAGGCCGTTGGGGGTGTTAGGTGTTAGATGTCCTACAGATGAGGAAATTGAAGCTGTGAAAAATCCTTGACTTCGCTGTTCTACTGGGGGACTGGATAGAGAAAATACCCACGCCCTCCAGTACCGCCCCCCCCTTATTGGAAGAGCCAGGGCCGTTCACTCTCAAAGAACAATCTCTGCCACTTGGGTAAGGAGGTCACTTTCAGCTTGGTGTGTGGAAGGCAGGGCCTCCCCGAACTCCCCCAGCAGAAGCCTGTCTATCCCCAGTGTTCCCCAGCCCCCAGGCCCATAGGTCTGAGCAGAGTGGACCCTAAATCAATCGCAGTTGAAGTAGTTGGAGGGACCCAAACTACTTCAGGGTGACCAGCACAAAAGGGCCCCTCCTAGTCTGGGAGGGGACTTCTCTTACACCCTATTGTCTCTGTTAACTCGTCCCTCACGGTCTGTACCCCATCGACCTGCTGCCTCCTTCCCCCACAACACCTTTGAGCCTCACAGCAACCTTGTGAAGTGGGTTATTATTAGGAGGAAGTTATTTATTTATTAAGTAGAGGTTCTTAACCATAGGTCACCCAACTCATAAGTGTCAAAGACAGCATTGGTACTCAGGTTTTCTGAGACCAAACCCAAAAGCATTTATTAAACACCCAGACTCCCAGTTAGACACCCAGGCTGAATCTGTTCTCCTAGCCCCTATTCACCCAGTAGACACTGTGATAAACCTACCTCTACCCCCATTCCCATTGAGGTTAAGGGGTAGGGCGGTGAAGGGCCTCTAGAAAGTTCCCAGTAGGGCCAAGAACACCACACACACACACACACACTCATGAGACCACCTCCTGTTTGCTTCTGTTTTTCCCAAGGATTTACCTCTGGAAACAGCCTCCAGGACAAATTTGAAATGGAAAGGTAGCATACCTGAATAATGGACTGGCCAGGGAAAATCAGGCCGCCTCCTGGCACTTAGGGCCAAAGGAGTTAGACACCTGGGAGGTGCCCCACCCCTTCCCTGGGATACCTGAGGAAAGATTGAGAATGGCTCCTCTCTACCAGCAAGGAGAAAATTTGTAAAGGAAGAAATCAGGATAGTTTTAAGTAGCATGGATGAGGGACTCCCTGATTTAAAGATGGAAAGCAAAGAAGGTTCTGGGGGTGGGGGAGGTACCCATTTTAAGAATGCCTGCAATAGGAGCAGCTAGGTGGTGAAGTGGACAAAGCACTGGCCCTGGATTCAGGAGGGCCTGAGTTCAAATCCAGCCTCAGACACTTGACACTAGCTGTGTGACCTTGGGCAAGTCACTTAACCCCCATTGCCCTGCCCCCCCCCCCAAAAAAAAGAAGAATGCCTGTAATGGGAGCAGCTAGGTACAGTGGATAAAGCACTGGTCCTGGATTCAGGAGGACCTGAGTTCAAATGTGGCCTCAGACACTTGACACTTACTAGCTGTGTGACCCTGGGCAAGTCACTTAACCCTCATTGCCCTGCAAAAAAAAAAAAAAGAAAAGAAAAGAATGCCTGCATCATAGAGAAACCCTTGCAATGAAGAGGAGAGAATACACATTTATTAAACACCTACAACATGCCTTGACTCTTTGCTAAGTGCTTTGCAAAGATTATCACAACAATCCCATGTGCTGGGAACCCTAGAGGCTGAGAGAAGTTGCTGCCCACCAATCCAACACAAAGGCTCTAAGGGGAGAGAAGGACCTGTGGGGAGTGACAGGTTAGGGACAGGCCCCTAGCGTGGAAAGAGGTTCAGAAGCCAAGGAGAGCCGAGTGCCACTTTCCAGGGCTATTTTCTCTGACCAAAGGTTTCAGAGTGGGAAGAAAGTTCTACAGATCCTACATCCCACCCTCATTTTCAACACTAACACTGGAAAGAGATTATGAAGGAGGGATGACAAGAACCAGGAGATCCAATTCCCAGAGAGCTGCCTTCAGAGGCAAGAGAGAGAAGGCACAATAACTGGCTTCTCTATATTGCTTTTTTAAAGCATGTAAAACTCTTTTATCTGTCTTCACTTAATATTGATTTGGGTCTAGTTGTCCTCCATTTTTTTTTAATAGGTGAGGAAATTGAGTCTAGGAGAGTTGGAAGACTTGCCCAGGATTGCCCGGCTGGGCCTGCTGGAGTCCATTCCAACGCCAGGCCTCTATGGGCAGAGGAAAGACAATTTAGTGTAAGGCAGAAGCGTCAGACTCAAGACCAGCGGGCCAACCACCAAACTACCCAGTGCTGCAGGAAACCAGATTAAACTATAATTGAGAAGGGTTTAACAAAATAAATAAAAATACAATTCAACATATGCTGCATGCAGGCAGGGATCATTTCTATTTGAGTTTGACTTCACTAGGATAAAGGAAAGAGCATTAGGTTTGGGGTCAGGAAGATTTGGGGTCAAATCCCACCTTTAACATTAATGTAAGGAGGCAGCTAGGTAGTGCAGTGGATAAAGCACTGGTCCGGGATTCAGGAGGACCTGAGTTTAAATCAGGTCTCAGACGCTTGACACTTGCTAGCTGTGTGACCCTGGGCAAGTCACTTAATCCTCATTGCCCTGCCCCCCCCCAAACCAAACCCAACCCCAAAAAACCCCCACCACATTAATGTAAGTGATTTGGGGCAAATCATTTAACTGTGGTACAATGGAGTGTACGCTAGCTCTGGAGTCATTAGGAACTGGGTTCAAATCCTATTTCTGATACTTGCTAGCTCCTGGCCTGGAGTCAGTAAAACCCAAGTTCAAATCTGGCCTCAGACACTTAATAGGGATATGACCCTGGGCAAGTCTCTTAACTCTTTCTACCTTCTTTTCCTCATCTATAAAATGAGCTGGAGAAGGAAATGGCAAACCCCTCCAGTATCTCTGGGGTAACTAACCCAAATGGGGTTAGGAAGAGGTAGAAATGACTGAACAACAACAAAAAGATCTGTGTGACCTTGGAGAAGTAATTTAACCTCCTTCTGCCCCAGTTTCCATAAGTGTAAAATGAGGGAATTTGATGAGATTACCTCTGAAATTCCTTCCAGATCTAGGTCTATGAACCTATTACCTCTCTCGGCCTCAGTTTCTTCTTCCATAACATGGAGATAACAATAATACCTACTTATATCCCTGTGGACTGTTGGGTGGCACAGTGGATAGAGTGCTGGACCTGAAATCTTTTTTTTTTTCTTCCTTTTTCTTTTTTGTGAGGCAATTGGGGTTAAGTGACTTGCCCAGGGTCACACAGCTAGTAAGTGTCAAGTGTCTGAGGCCAGATCCGAACTCAGGTCCTCCTGAATCCAGGGCCAGTGCTTTTATCCACTGCACCACCTAACTGCCCCTGGACCTGAAATCTTGAAGACCTGAGTTCAAATCTGGCTTAACTAGCTATGCAACCCTGGACAGGTCACTTCACCTTGTTTGCCTCACTTGCCTCATTTGTAAAATGAGCTGGAGAAGAAAATGGCAAACCACTCTATCTCTGCCAGGAAAACCCCAAATGGGGTCAGGAAGAGTCAAACAGGACTGAAACTACTGAACAATATCTCTCCCTAACAAGGCTGGTTTATGTCTCAAGCTAATGTATGTCAAGGACCGTGTAAGATTAGCTATTGTTATGATGACGCTGGCTAGCCTCCAGGAGATGACCACCACTAGAAAAGGCCTTGGGAGTGACTGAGCAGTTGGAGTTGGGGTCAGGTCTTTTCCCATCCCCACTTAGTTTCTTTTCCCACAAGCAATCGCTTGGTAACTTAAGAGGTTACATTAGCTTTTTGTTGTTGGGGGTTTTTTTGTTTGTTTTTTTTGGTGAAGCAATTGGGGTTAAGTGACTTGCCCAGGGTCACACAGCTAGTAAGTGTTAAGTCTCTGAGGTCGAATTTGAACTCAGGTCCTCCTGAGTCCTGGGCTGGTGCTCTATCCACTGCTCCACCTAGCTGCCCCTACATTAGCTTTTAATATTGGGTGAGAAGGGACAGTTCATTTCCCACCCAATTTCCAAAGTAATTTTTCTCTAGGAGATCAAGGGTCTTAAAGAGAGAGAAATTATCTGGAAGATAAGGGGAGATTAGGGAAGTTTACTTTCAGGGCTTAAAATCTCTCTGGGGAAGAGACCATCAATATTCACTTCCAGTCCCTCTGCCGTCCTTCTCTAAATTTTATTCTTTTTAAAACCCACTGGCTACCAGGGATGGGGGAACCAAACGAACCTGGCAGTTTCTTAAATACCTCCCAGTGAAAATAATTGGAGGACTCTTGCCTTCCCTACCTGGTTTTGTTTGTTTTAACCTGTTTTCTCCTTTGGAGGAGGTGGAACAGATGCTCAGGAGGCTGTTGTCTAGGCAGATGTGTGAGGGACATTGGGCCATGGGCAGAGTTGAAAGCCCCTGGAGGGAGGTGAAATCTGGACAATTTATCATCTGGAAGGAAACGTATGTTTACCCACCTTTGTGGCTAAACACACTTTTGCCGGACATATATCCAAAGAACTGATTAAATAATCAACGTCAGGATGCTGAGTTTTATTAATCAAGCTTCCAGGGAGACCATATTGGAGATAAATTGCATGAATAACCTTCTGCCTTCCTCCACCCCCACTCCCCACCAACCAAGTCAATTTTATATTGCAAATAGAAGCCGCAGCTACAGTGATTTCTCTGCCTCAAATGGCTTTGCACACAATGATATTCATCACATTATAACTCTGGGTGAATGATAATGGATTGGGAAATGAAAGCAGATAGATGTGAAAACAGACAATTCTCTAGCACTGTATGAGCCCTGCTGCTACCCCAGAGGCCTCTGCCCCTATGGTCTTTTAGTCAAGTGTTTCAGGGACCAAAATGACCCCATCCATGCTGAATTCTAAAGCCACCTTGCCATACTTTCCCCCACCCCCATCCTCAGCAGCCTTTGTTTTCCCTTTCCAGAAAGGGATAGACTCTGGTCCTCCCTGGCCATGGTGTTGGCAATTCTTACTGCCTAATTTTCCTTGGGGAGAAGGAATAATAACTGACATTTATATGGTGCTTGATGGTTTGCAAAATGCTGTGACTTAGGAGATGAATGCTGTGAGTATTTTTATCTCCATTTTACAGATGAGGACGTTAAGTCGCTTGTCCAGGTTCACAAAACTAAGAGGACTCAGGTGGAGTCTGAACCCATCCATGTCTTCCTGATTCCAGGTCCAGAATTCTAGCCACTAAGCCCAACTGCCTTTTTGGGGCCTAGCTTTACCAGTGTGAATTGGGCTAGGAAGAGAGAGCCATGTTGGTGGAGGCAAAGAGCACCATTCACTCAATCTTGACTCAAAGTAGAAAACCAGATTGTTGGCCTGGGAAACAAGAGAATCTTGAACCAAAATGATCATCTCAAGGGCCATATGTGGTCCTCGTTTTACCTTGACTCAGTCGTCTCTCTCCCATCCAATTAACTGTTTCAAACTCAGCTCCTACCCAGGGCACTCTAAGCCCCATCCGATGGGCCTAGGGCACAGTAAAGAGATGATTTGACCTCTTTTGCCTTTGCCCATCCCCTTCTCCAGCTGTGGGGTGGAGCCGGTGAGACCCAGTACTTGTTCATTTACTCATCCCAGTGGCTTTGGGCGGGAGCGCCATCTTCTCTGGCCAAACCAGCATGTTAGCTGGCTTCCTGATCCGTTACTCCATCTTCTGTCTCTGTGCATGACTGAAAGTCATTCCCATGCCTGTGATGCCCTGCCCCTCTCTTCATCTTCTTTTCTTTCCTAAGATGGAGTTTATCAACATCTGAACCTCTTCAATTTCTTTGTGAAATATAGAGCTTAGGGGCAGCTAGATGGCACAGTGGATAGAGCACCGGCCCTGGAGTCAGGAGTACCTGAGTTCAGATCCAGCCTCAGACACTTAACACTTACTAGCTGTGTGACCCTAGGCAAGTCACTTAACCCCAATTGCCTCACTAAAAAAAAAAAAAAAGAAAGAAATATAGGGCTTAGCATATAGTTGGTGCTTACTAAATGGTTATTGAGTGATCAGAATCTTCCAAGGTACCACCTCCTTTTTAAAGCTTTCCTTGTTAAGTGGTGCAGTGGATAGAGCAGTGGCCCTGAAGTCAGAAGGACCTGAGTTCAAATCTCACCTCAGACACAAACTAGCTGTGTGACCCTGGGTAAGTCACTTAACCCCATTACCTTAAACATCCAGGGCCATCCCCAGTTTTCCTGAGATATATCTTTCCACTGGACTCAGATGGCTCTGGAGGAGAGAGTGAGGTTGGTGACCTTGCACAGCCCTGCCTCACTTAAATCCAATTTAGTTCAAATTATGACATTACCCCAATGTCATGGTCCTCTTCGATAATGAACAACAACAACAACATTTTCCTTGTTGAGGTAGTCATACAGGGGTTTGAGTCCAGACAGCAAATATTTATTAAGCGCCTACTATGTTCCAGACACACAAGGAGCTCACAATCTAACCTGGGAGACTACATGTATACAACTATGTACAAACCCCATCTGCAATGTAAATAGGAAATCGTCATAGAGGGAAGGCATTCCCCTTAAGAGGGATCAGGAAAGGCTTCTTTCAAAAGGTTTCTTACCGTTTTTTTTTGTAGGATGGACCCCCTTGGGCAGTGTCTGGTGAAGCCTATGAGCCCCTTCTCAGAATGATGCTTTTAAATGCATAAAATAAAAGACACAGGATTACAAAGGGTCCAAGAGCATTGGAATAGTTATCAAATCTCAAAGTATTTTTTTAAAAAAACAAACAGAATTATTGGTTCCAGCTTTCCCTCCTGTAACATTTAGTTGAGGAATCTGTTATCCTTTCCTACTGGGAGACCGTAAAATCCTTGAGGGCAGAGATTAATTTCACTTTTGTCTTTGCATCTCTGTTGCCCTGGGGCATTTTTTGTGATTTTTTTTTTTTAAAGGGTGGGGAGCTTCCCTTCTCTCCACCACTGCAGTTGGGCACCTGTTTGGTCTTAGAATCTTCCAGAATGTCTGAGGACCCTTAGGGGTTAATTGGCTGGCCCACAGTTACACAGGGGGTCTGTGCCCTAGATAGGACTGGACCCTGGGTCTCCCTGACTCTCTCCACTTTGCCACCCTGTCTATTACCTGGTGCGTTGATAAATGTTTGAAGACTTATTGAATTGAGTTGACTTCTGCCCTCCCTGGTCACCTGAACTCTGGGCTGGTCAGCTCCTCGGGCTCCTGTACGCTACTGGTCACCCTCGTCCTCCCAGGCAGGGCTTGGCCTTCACTGCCAGCTTTGATCACTGTCAAAGCCCCAGGAATCATTATAAATAATTAGCTGCTTCCAGGACACAGAGGCGACTCCATAAATCTTGGCCACTTGGCTGTGGTGCCTGAGCCCTTCACTGCTATTCCTACCAGGCTGGGAACAAAGTTAATTGACATGAAATTGTATTCAGAATTAAATTTGCTTTAACAGATCTACATCAGACCACATAAATCAGCCTCGAGCCATCTGCTACTTTTGGGTTCAAATAGGCTTTTCACCACCGCAGGGAGAGAGTAGGAGCTTAGGAGCCCAGAGCCATTTTCCCAGGAAATACACAAACTCAAAGTAACTGACAAAACCCCTTCATGGTCTTTGCACTAAGTGAAGTGTTTGCTTTGGCAACATTAGGGACTCGGGATTTGTACATTTCATTTAGTCCACAGTAGCAAGGTTTGGTCATGTGACCCTTGGCTGGGATTCTCTAGATGTTTCCACCCTGGCACCTGGGAACAGGTAGGATGCTCAGTGGATAGAGTGCTTGGGATTTGGAGTCAGGAAGACCTAGTCAGTGATCCTGACTCTGACATTTATGAACTGTGTGACTCTGAGGAAGTCATGGCTCTGGAAAGGACCTAGAAAGCCATCTAGGCCAACCTCCTCTTTGTACAGGTGAGGAAACTGAGGCCGAGGAAGTTAGGTGACTATTCCAAGGGCACTAGGTCCAAGTAAGGATTTGAACCTAGCCACCTAATCACTCAGACCTTATTTTCTTCATCTATAAAGAAGAGATAATAATACCTATATCTGTAATACCCTATAAGATTGGTGTGAGGTTCAAAAGAGGTTCTGTTTGTAATGTTTCACAAAAACTTAAAGCATAATATTATTACAGAGGCACAGAGGAGTCATTGATAGAGGTCCAGCCTTGGTATCAAGAAGATCTGGGTTCAAATCCTGCCTCTGATACACACCAGCTGTGTGGCCACGAACAAATCGCTTCTCAGGGGTCCAGGAGATTCTAAAGAATACATTACACTGGAGAGGAAGTTCCCTAGGCCAATGTAATCACATGTCTGGCCCCCTTCCTTTCTCCCAAATTATTATTATTGTTGTTGTATATTATCAATATTATTATAGTATAGTATCACTATATTATCAATATTATTATAGTATAGTATCAATATATTGCCAATATTATAATATCAATATACTATCAATATTTATAGTGTAGTATCAATATGTTATCAATGTTATTATAGTATCAATATATAATCATTATTATTGCATACAGTCCGGGAGAGGTAAGGACTTGAGCTCAGCCTTGGACAAGAGAAGGAACGCAAGAGGCAGATTCTCTACTTCTAACCTTCCTAGGAGATGGGCCAGGCTTTCTGCAAAAATTCACTCCCCTGTGCGGAAAGAAGCGCTGTGTTCTCTAGAATTTTTACACCCTTTTTCCTCTCTCTGCATAAAGGATAGTAAGCTGTTAGATGGGGGAGAAGTTAAGGGAGAAAGGAAAGAAGCATTTATTTATAAATCATTCATTTATTTTGGTTTATTTATTTGTTTGTTTGTTTTCCTGTCTGTCTATCTATCTATTTTTATTTCTTTTCTTTTCTTTTCTTTTCTTTTTTTTTGCAGAGCAGTGAGGATTAAGTGGCTTGCCCAGAGTCACACAGGTAGTAAGTGTCAAGTGTCTGAGGCCGAATTTGAACTCAGGTCCTCCTGAACCCAAGGCTGGTGCTTTATCCACTATGCCACCTAGCTGCCCCCTATCTATTTAAAGGCACCTACTGATCTCCAAATCCAAGAAAAAAAAAGAAAGAAAGAACTGTGGAGTATAGATGCTGATTGAACCATATTATTTCTTTTGTTTTGGGTGCTGTTGTTTTTTTTTTCTATTTTGAGGTTTTGCATCACTGCTCTGATTTTTTCTCTTGTAACAGGATTAATGCAGAAATAGGATTAATGTTATTATGTGTATATATATATATATATGCGTGTGTATATATATATATATGTATATGCATAGAGATATATAGATATAACCTATATCAGATTACCTGCTGTCTAGGGGAGGGGGGAGGGAGGGGAGGGAGGGGAGGGAGGGAGAAAAATCTGAAATTGTAAAGCATGTATAAACAAAAGTTGAGAACTATCTTTACATGTAACGGAAAAAATAAAATACCTTATACATAAAAAAAAAAAAGGCACCTACTAAATTCCAGGCACTGTTAAGGCAGCACTTTGACCCTCACAACAACCCTGGGAATTAGACGCTGCTGTTATCGCCATTTTTAAAGTTTAGAAAACTGAGGCAGGCAGAGGGTAACTGACTTGCCCAAGGTTACACAGCAGGAAAGTCAACTGGTACCTTTACTCCTCTTAAGCAGAGAGGCAAAGGACGCTTCCAAGGCCACCTACCCTCCATTCCTCTTCCCCCACCTTTTCCCCCAGTGCCCTCAGAAAGGATTGAAGAAGCACCCACAAAAAAAAAAACATTCGGGGCAGCTAGGTGGCACAGAGCACTGGCCCTGGATTCAGGAGGACCTGAATTCAAATCCAACCTCAGACACTTAACAATTACTAGCTGTGTGACCCTAGGCAAGTCACTTAACCCCAATTGTCTCACCAAAAAAGAAAGAAAGAAACTTTCACAAGAGCATTAATGAAATGATCATGAGCACCTATATCCAAGGAGCAGGGACTTAGAGCCCTCTTTTTTTTTTTTTTTTTTTTTACAGATGAGGAAACTGAGGCTTCGAGAGAACAGATGACTTACCCAAAGTCACAAGGTAGGAAGTGTCAGAGATGCACTTTGAACTCAGGACCTATGACCCCAAATTTAGTACGCTTACAACTGTACCACAGGGCCTCCTAAATGCCTGTTGTATGCCTTCCATCCTGGTGTTGGGAGATTCTAAGGGCACTTGGGGCTAGGAACCATTCAGGATGAACACATCTCTAGCAATAACTTCCTTTTTTTCAAGATTTGTGAATAGTGAAATTGTAACTAGGATAGGGTAGTTGGGGAGTTTCCCAAGGGTGTTGATGCTACTTGTACTGCAAATAGAAATAATTGAGCTTAGCACCCTGAATTTATAAGGAATATTAGTTAAAGTTGGAAGTTATTAGACGACATGTTCCCCTCCCTCCTCCCCCTTCAATGTTCATGCCCAAGGAGAACTCCTGCCCAGCTGTGGCCCCTTCTTAGAAGCTTTCTCCATACCAGTGGGTCTCAATCTTCCTCAGGTATCCTGAGGGTCTCCCCATGTCCCGCTCCCTATGCTCAATTGAATGGGTCTAAAAATGTGTATTCGAGGGGACCTTTCTCGCTGCTTGCTTCATTGTCAAGAGTTGCTAGAGACAGCCCTGGTGAATGGCTTCCTACCCAGCTGTTCCCTAGCCCACAGGGTGCTCTCTGCAGTGAGAGAGGTCAAACACAGCCGTTTGCTGGGGTTCTCTCCAAGACATTTCCATGCAAAGCTCAGGTTTCCTGTTCCCATAGTATATCGTAGAAAGAAAAGTTGAAAGGAACCTCAAAAATCATCTAATCTCATCTGAGTCTCATAGCACAGATAGGAGAGAGAGCCTGGTACAGTAATGATAACTGACATTTATATAGAGCGCACAGAGTAAAGACCTGAGTGTGAATTCCACCTCAGATGCCGCCAAGTCCCTTTACCTACCTGAGCCTCAGTTTCCTTTTCTGTAAAATGAGGCAGTTGGATTAGATGACCATTAAGAAGTCCATTCCAGCCTTTAGATCTACGGTCCTGTGATTAAATTTTCAAGGTGACTAATCTAAACTGAGCCACTTGTTTCCCTCAGCCTCACTTTCTTAATCTGTAAACTAGGGGTAAATAATAGCACCTGCCTCACAAGGTCTTGGGCAGCTAAGCAGCATGCTGGCCGTGAAGTCAAATCCAGCTTCAGACACTTACTAGCTGGGTGACCCTGGGCAAGTCACTTCACCCTGTTTGCCTGAGTTTCCTTATCTGTAAAATGAGCTGGAGAAGGAAATGGCAAACCTCTCCAGTATCTTTGCCAAGAAAACCCCAAATGGGGTCAAGAAGAGTCAGTCGCAACAGAAACCACTCAACCATTAACACAGGGTCTTATGAGAATACAATGGATGGAAAGGAGCTCGCAAAATTTCAAATACATATAAATGATCTTTCTTGTAATCCTGACAAGAATCCTCAAAGGTAAGGGCCAGATTACAGGGGTTTTTTTGGTGTGGTTGTTAACCCCATTTTCATCTTGAATAGAATTTTATTTTCCAAAATATATGTAAAAACAAATTTTAACCCCATTTTACAGATAAGAAAAGCGAGGCTGGGGCGGGGGAGGGGGGGGGTGTTACTCGACTTGTTCAGGCTTACACAGCTAATAATTAACTAACTTGGTCTTTGAACCAAGGTCTTCCTGACCCCAAGTTCAGCCTTCCATTCATTACAATAGTAGAAAGAGTGTCGGATTCGGAGTGCCGAAGGGGCCAACTTCCAATCCAACAGTGTATTCCAGTAGAAAGACTGCAGAATTTGTAGCCTATGGACCTGGAGAAAAGGAGAAAAGCAAACCAAACCAAACCTGGCTCTCTTATTTACTGCCACAGTAACCTTGGACAAGTAACCTCAGTTCTGTGGACCACCCTTTCTTGACTCTAAAAAAAGGGGCTGTATTCAGTGACCTCTAAGCTCTCTTCCATCCATCTCTGAGTCTGTGACCGGGTCATTATACTGACTACCTGTGTGACCACCGGCAAGTGGTTAAACCTCTAAATCTGTTTTTCCTTCTGTAAAAAGAGAATCCCAATCTATCATTGTTGGGAAGATTACGGTATAGGAAGCGCTTTGTCAACCTTTTAACCATTACAAAGGCATCAACTATCGTTAGTAACTATAGATGTGAAAACGGAAGTCAAGAGTTTCAGGAATCTCCATTCTCCATGCTAAAGTTGTCTAAAACCCAAATGCCTGCTACTGACTGAGATACCCTGAAGTCTTCTCGGGGTGCCAGGATTCCAGAATCTCAGATTTATAAGGGACCCTGGAAGCCAGCTAGTCCAACCCATACCCCACCCTGAATTCCCTTCACAACATCCCTGAGAAGTGGTCATCCAGCCTTTGGCTTGGATACCTCCAGGGAGGAGCAGCTCACTACCTGCCCTGCCCCTTCCATTTTAGGACCCACATCATCGTGAGAGAGTTTGTTCCTCACACTGAGCCTCAGTCTTCCCCTTTACAACCCCTCTCTAATTCCTTTGTCAATACACAGAAGTCTGACTCCTTTTCTACGTGGAGGATCAGACACAAGTGTGTGTCTAATTAAACATGTTGTGTGTCCTTTTTCATTAGGGTATAATCATGTGTACTGCACATGTGTGTGGATGCATGGGCTTATGGGGTGTGTGTGTGTGTGCCTATATACCAGTTCACTTGCTGAAGGAGAATCACTAGATCTCCTGGTTAAAAAAAAAAAAAGAGAGAAAGCCCAGATAGATTTTAAAGTCTTTACACTCAATCACAGAATCTTAGAATAATCTGGAAGGGACCATCTAATACAACCCCTACCTGACCAAAAAACAAAACAAAACAAAGCACAAAACCCTTCTAAATTAAAAGGGGTGTGTGTGTATGAGGGGGTAGCTAGGTGACTCAGTGGATAAAGCACCGGCTCTGAATTCAGGAGGACTTGAGTTCAAATCCAGCCTCAGACACTTGATACTTACTAGCTGTGTGACCTTGGGCAAGTCACTTAACCTTTATTGCCCTGACCCCACTCCCCCCAAGTAGTCATCTACTTTTTAATTGAAGTTTTCCAATGGCATAACTCTGCCCCACCCCATGTCTCTTCTCTTCTGCTCATAGGATCCTAGATCTAAAATCAGAGGCATTTAGTCCAAGCCCCTTATTTCACAGATGGGGAAACTGAGGCAAAGAGAGATTTTTTTTTTTCTTTTTCTTTTCTGAACCCAGGTCACAGACTCCAGAGTCATTGATCTGCCCACTGCATCGTGCTGTGTCTGAGGAGAGCAAACTGACAGGATTCAAACCCACAAAGTGTAAGTTATCTAGAAACATTCAACTCAAGTTACCCAAGAGGAACAGCTTCCAGAAATATCCTGCTTGTGCTGATACAACACAGGAATCTTCCCCATGGTGAAAATTGTGCATCTGAAAATTAAATTAAGCACAGATATTTTTTGAAGTCATGAACTTTTTGAACAATGCAGTTTCACATAAGCCAAATCAGCCCAATGATGCTGCTACTGTGGGGGCCTGATCCCGGGGGCTAAGCAGCCCAGGCTGACCCTATTCGCTCCTCCCTCCAGGAGAATGAAGGACATGGGAGTCATGGGAGAAACTATGATAACCCTGCAGCACTCCCAAGGCACTGGCATGCAGCCCGTGAGCCCCAGCTGGTGTCGCTGACCCTGTCCAACAAGCCTGAAGACGCCATGCAGAGTTCTTGGCAGTGGAATGTGCTTTCACTGGGGTTGGCAAAGAGTCCCATCACTCCCCTTGGAAAAACCTTCCTAAGATACAGAATCACAGAAGTTGAGAGTTGGAAGGGACCTCGGAAGCCATCCCATCACCCCATACCTGAACAGGAAGCCCCTCGAAGACAGATGGGACAGGTGAATGATTTGGCCATTGGGTCACCCATGGTGAAGAGGAAGCCACTGCTTCCCAAGGCCACCCATACCCCTTTGCCATAACCATACTGGTGAGTAAGCATTTCCTTGTATCTCCGTTTCTTGTGCTCTCTGTTCCTAGTTCTGCCTTGTGGGGCCACCCAGAAGATGTCTAGTCCCTCTTCCATGTACCTGCCCTTCAGATACTGGAAGACAGTGATCATGTCCCCCCAAATTGGCTTTCTTTCAGGTTATGGATCTCCCTTTCCCTCCATTAGTCCTCCATGTGTGGCATGGACTTGAGTACTGGCGCCATCTTAGTTACTCTCTCTCTTGATTTGATTCATCTTGTTAATGACCTTCCCTAAAACGGGATACCTGGATTGTAGACACAATACTCCAGATGTGGTCAGAGCAGAAGACAATGGAATACTGACCTCTCACATTCTGGACACTGGGCTTCTAAAGACCACCCATCTCCCCCATTCTGATTCACAGAATCTTAGAGTTGGAAGGTCCTCAGAAACCACTCTGTAATCCACTCTGTAGCTTACCGAGAATCCCCTTGACAACATCAACCCAATTCAACAAGCATTTATTGAGTGCCAACTGTGTACCAGGCACTAGGCTGTGCTAGGTTGGGGATACAAAGACAAAAGTCAAACAGCTTTTGTCTTCAAGGAGTTTTCATTCAATCAAGGGAGACAACATATACATATTTAAATATACGGAAGGTCATGGGGAGCAGGAAAGGCAGGAGCAGCTGGGGGTGGGAAGGGGAGGGGGACACACATCAGGAAAGTTCAAATATCTAGTGTCAGACTGGGGATCTGAACCCAGATCTTGCTGACTTTAGGTCCAATTCTGTAGTTGGCTCTCGCTTCTAGGTCCCAACCTCTCTCTGACCTCCTGAGGTCCCTTCCACCCTGAAGAATTAGCTTCTGAATTTGTATAAGTTTGGTGTGTGTGTGTGTGTGTGTGTGTGTGTGTGTGTGTGTGTGTGTGTGTGTGTTTGAACCAAAACAGCTGCAGAGCTCTTTTCTCTTTTGTGGCTTCCCTGGGACAGTTCCAGTGGCCTGCCCTGCCTCCTGGGCAGGGCAAAAGTTGGCCAGCTGACTGACTGGCTGAAGTTAGGCATGGAAGGAATTTGGAACATCTCTGAGCTTTGATGGAAGGGTGTGTGCAGGGATATGGGGCAGAAACCAGAAGCTGCTGAATTAGACTCAGGCAGCTCTCCTTCCCCTTCCCTCCTCCCCTTTATCCATAGGAGCCTGGACACACCCCTCCGAGCTTTGTCCAGACCTGACTCTGGCTGTTGGTTGAGAATCTCACCCCTGCTCCTGGTCAGGATGCCTTCCCCTGGGTGGGGGGGGGGGGCAGACCTCAGAGCACCCTCCATTTCTGAGCAAAGACAAGCCCCTGAAGCAATGCCAAATCATGGTTCTGGCCCTCATCATCCCCATCCTGCACTATGTAGCCTCCTAATTGGTCTCCCTGCCTCCAGCCTCTCTGCACAACTTACAAATTGATATTCTTGAGGCATAGTTCTGAGCACATCACTCTCTTCTTACTCATGAAGCTCCAGGGGCTGCCTATTGCCCTGAGGACCAAATACAAACTCTTCTGTTTGGCATTAAAAACCCTTCATCATCTGGCCTCAGGCCGTCTTCCTGGGTTAATTACACACCACTGCCCCTCCGCCAAACTGGCTTACTTGTTATTCCTCACATGCAACATTCTATTTCCCACCTCTGTTTCTTTGTACATGTTTAGAATATTCCCCTTCTTCACCTCTGCCTCTTGCATCCCCTTCAAGACTCAGCTCAAGGCATGCCTCCTTCAGGTGCGCTTTCCTGGATTTATGTATGGAGTGGGGGAGTGCATCAGAAGACTGACCTGCTCCCAGTCCGGTTGAGGAGCTAAGGAGTAACAGATAGCGGTATTAAGCTTCTCAATAGATTGTAAAAAGTTTCTTGGTCAAGTTTGATGGAAGTAGAGGGCTACTGGCAATCGGTCATGACCTTGATGGCGCTTTATTAAAAATGGAGAACCCCTTTCTGAGTAGTCAGTTGAGACAGAGGAACTCTGAGGAGTGACCCCCAACATCAGAGAAGAAAGGCATCTAAGGCAGAATAACTCAGCTTTTAAGAGACTACCTTGTGTCTCTCCCAGGGGTCAGTAGGGAAGGATGTCTCTCTCCTCCCTCCACCCTCATCAGCAGGGGAGCCACTCAGACAGTAGGAGATACCACAAACATCAATCAGGGGATAGGACAAAATAGAGTTTGGATAGGAGATTGCCTTGAGGGATGAGATGTCTGGCTGCAGACATGAGAACTGTAATGGATTTAAGAAAGAATTATCCCTGATAGCTGATATGCAGAGAGAAATAGAGAGGTCATCTGAGGTTCCTGCCCAGAAAAGTTGTATCCAAGGAGAGCAACATGGATAACCATGTGAAGGGGAGGGACATCACGGCTCTGTAGTGCTGGACCAGTGAGTTTCCTGAGTCATCTGTATGCCCTATGGATGTGCCTCTCCACTAGTATCTGTCTGCTATATATTTATCTACTCCAACCAACTGTGGGTAAATGTGCTCCAGGCTGATGAGAAGGGGAATGTTCTCTGACCATTGTTCATTCTGTGCCATCTCAGTAAATGTCTTTGCTCTGAGCTTTCGTGTATACTGGCTGACCGTTAAAGGAAAGCACACATATGGGGGCTTGTGACCTATAGTTTTAGGAGTATAGTTCCCCAGAGTATTTTCCACCCAATGAAATTGTCTCCCTGGGGACTCCACCTAAGAGTGTTACATGGGAGCAGGGGAAGGTGAGAGTCCAGAGGGGACTTAACCTGTGAGCATGTTATTCTCTCCCCTCCCCCCTTCCTTCTAAAGTAAGCTTCTCAACTGCTAGAACTGTCTCATTTTTGGATTTGTAGCCGGCATGCCTAGCACAATGCCTGGTGCATAATAGGTATTTAATAAGACAATGGCAAAACACTTCAGTATCTTCGCCAAGTAAATCCCAAATGGGGTCAATGAAGAGTTGGACACAACTGAAACAATTGAAAAACAACAAAATATTTACTCATTAATTGATTGAGCGTTCACATGGTGTGATAGATAATAATAGCTAGCATTTATATAATGTTTTATGGTTTGCAAAGAAATATATATATATATATATATATATATATATAGAGAGAGAGAGAGAGAGAGAGAGAGAGAGAGAGTCTCATTTGATCCTCATAACAATCCTGTGAAGTGGGTGCTATTATTTTCATCTCCATTTTACTGAGAGAAAGTTAGGTGACTTGCCCAATGTCATTCAGCTAGTAAACATCTGAGAAAAGATTCAAATTCAGGTCTTGCTAACTCCAAATCTAGCACTCTATCCAGTGGGTCATTGAACTACATGAAATCAAGAAGACTTGAGTTCCATTCCAGCTTGTGATATTCACTAGCTGTGTGATGATCTTCTCTGCCTCAGTTTCCTCATCTGTAAAATGAAGGAGTTGAACTTGTCAGCCTCTCAGGCCCCTTATAGTTTGAAATCTTTGTTCTTGTGATTGATTGATTCCATCCCCAGACCCCACCACCTGATGATCCCATCTCTAGCCAGGACCTCTCGGAAAGCAAGACAGAGGCTCCAAATCTCCTCCTGATTATCTGATGCTGATTAGCAACCCTCCACTCTTTATTCAAGCATCTCCACCCTGTGTTCTGCTCCTCCCAGAAACTGCTGGCCAAACCCACCCAGAGCTAAGGCCAGCCTCCTAGCTAAAGACAACAAAGCCACCAGCCCTGGATGGCTGGAGATGAGCAAATTGTTCTCTAACCCCAGGGAGCCAGGAAAGCACAATTGACACCTCCCTGATTCAAGTACCACCTGGCTGGGCTTATATGACTGCTTCACGCCTCCTTGGACCACGCCTTGGTTCCTCAAGCACTTCCTAAATCTCTACTTCAGACACCATAGCTCCATGCACCATCACCTCAGGGACCATCCCTGCATCACCTCCCCACCTATCTCTACTCTGGGTACCCTGTTCAATCTCCACCCACCACTCTTCTTCCCCATCACACTCCACTGCTGTGGTGGACGCTCAGCCTGACATAGAAGACAGTACTGGATTGAGGTTCTCCAAGGACCTGAGTTCGAATCTTGCCTTTAACATTTATCTAAATAGTGTGTGACTAAAAGGCAAATGGCCAGGTAATTAACCATGATCTGCCCAAGTCTAGTTGGTAGAAAGAGGACTGAATCGGCAATTAGAAAGTCTCCATTTGGGGGCAGCTAGGTGGTGCAGTGGATAAAGCACTGGCCCTGGATTCAGGAGGACCTGAGTTCAAATCCAGCTTCAGACACTTGACAGGTACTATCTGTGTGACCCTGGGCAAGTCACTTAACCCTCATTGCCCCACTCCCCCCAAAAAAGTCTCCATTCAAATTCCATTGCTGCCTGACCTTTAGTAAATCATCTTCCCTCTGAATTAAATGGCCTTTAAGGTTCTGTCCAAACGGACATCTCTGATCCTATGATCTCCTTTTTTTTTTTTTCCCACCCAAACTTAAAATTTCTCTTAGCTCTTGGCTATGATCTCCTTTTGGAAAAGAGATGGAGCCAACGAGGATAGAACGCTGCGGACCACAGAGGTCTCAAACACCCTGGTGTATGATGAGTCAGATTAAAATAGAATTGGGAAATATTTAAGAAAACAAATAAAAATACTATGTTGTTGTTTAGTCGTTTCAGTCAGGCCTGGTTCTCCATGACCCCCATCTGGGGTTCTCTCGGCAGAGATACTGGAGAGGTTTGCCATTTCCTTCTCCAGCTCATTTTACAGATGGGGATATTAAAGCAAATAGGGTGAAGTGACTTGCCCAGAGTCACATGGCTAGTAAGTGTCTGACCCCAGATTTGAACTTGGGAAGATGAGTCATCCTGACTCCAGGCCCAAAGCACCTCTTAGAACATAGATAATGTAGGTGGGTTTTTGTTTGTTTGTTTGTTTGATAATATAGTTTTTAAAGTCAGTATTTGGCTGGCAGGAGTCCTTATGTACTACTTAGTGGCCTCATTTGAGTTGGCCCCATTGGTACACTGTCAAATAATGTAGTTCTTCTGTAAAGGTTGTCTTTTCTTCAGTAATTTATCTCATTACAAGGTATGGGGCTGTGGGAACAGAATGTTTCAAGTGTCCTTAGACAAGGTCAGGGTGTAGCTTGTTTGGATTTACCTGTTACAGGGAAGCTGTTGATTCTAGTCTGGGGAGGGGGGGATGATGACATATTCCAGAATTGACGGTGATATTGGTGTCCAAGTGCATTTTGAGTCAAGAATACCGGAGTTCAAATCTGGCCTCAGTTTTCTCATCTGTAAAACGGGAATAATAACAGCATTTACCTCATAAGGTTGTTTTGAGGATAAAATTTCATAATATCTGTAGAGTGTCTAGCACAGTATCTGGCACATAGTAGATACTTAATAGATGTTTGTTTGTTTGGTTTTTTTTTTAAGACATGTGTATGGCAATTTAAGGTTTTCAAATGAAATATGTTACCATGCGATTCTGGACAAGTCACTTAACCCTGATTGCCTTGCAAAAACAAAACAAAAAAATAACCATTATGTTATTTGATTCTCATAACAACACCATAAAATAAGTACAATTATTATTCCTATTTTCTGAAGCATAAAAAAATGTATTTTAGGGGCAGCTAGATGGCGCAGTGGATAAAGAACCAGCCCTGGATTCAGGAGTACCTGAGTTCAAATCCAGCCTCAGACACTTGACACGTTCTAGCTGTGTGACCCTGGGCAAGTCACTTAACCCCCATTGCCCCCTCAAAAAAAAATGTATTTTAAAAACCAGATTAAGTGGGATGGAGGGAATCAGTCAATTAAATCTAACAAATACTTCTTGGGTATTTACTCTATGGCTTATAAAGTGTCCAGCCCGCTGTGGCCAGGCCCCGGGACAGACACCTATAGAATTAGAATGGAAATAATCAATCCCCCTGACTAGCAGACTCTGGGCCCAGTGGGGGACAATTGACACTGTGCCTTGCCAGCTCTGAGGTCATAAATCTCCAGGTGTGTGTGTGTGTGTACAGGTTCTATACTCATAGGGAGTAAGAGACCCTGGCCTCAGATGCTGGGAGGAGAAGCTAGGGCAGACTTTAGCCACACCAGCCCAACCACCAGACTTCTGACAAGTGGGCTGGAGAACCACTCAGGCAGAGTCTATAATTACCTTCCAGTGGTATTGGAGCAAGCTTGGCTAGCCTGCGGAGGTCTCGTTGCTGTAGAATGACTGAGTGGCCAACCACAAGCCACCCCCATGACATCCAACCAATCCCATACCCTTCTTATAGCAGACACTCCAGGCTTCCCAGGAAACCAGCTCCAATTCAGGGGGAGGGGAGGGGAAGGAGGACAGTTTTATTCAATGTGCCACCTATTTATTGTTTTTGAACCTGCAATACCTTTCCTGCAGCAAAACGTAAGGGGAAAAAAGGAGTGAAAAGCAGAGGGAGAGAGGGGAAAGATGGGGGGAAAATGCTATTCAGAAGTGCCTGACACTTTGGAATCAAGCCTCACAAGCCGTACCAGCAATCCATCAGCAATGTTTCATTCAAAACCATAAATCATCCATCTTTATGTTCTGTTGCCAGACAGGGACTGGCCTCCATGCCAGTGAAATGGTTAGATGGCTGGGGTTGAGAAGGAGGCAGTGAGCCTCCTCTGAGTCATAATCATGGGATATAAACTAGAAGGGATGTTAGCGATCACTTAATCTGGTTTTTACAGATGGAGAAACTGAGGTCTGGTATAGGGAAGTTCAATTCAGTAAACATTTACTAAGGGCCTACTATGTGTCAGCCACTATACTAAGTGCTAGAGATAGCAAAAAAAGGCAAAACAAGGCCACTTCCTTCACAGAAACAAAATTATCACCTGTCAAAGTTGTAAAACATCTAACTTGTACCAGAATAAGAGTTCCCTCGATAATATCTTTGATGAATTTTTTTTCAATTAATGAAAATTTATCTTCTCTCTCCCCCACCTACATTTTCCCTACCCCCCAAAAAAGAAAAAACAAAACCCATTTAACAAATATATTTAATTAAGCACAACAAATTCCCTCATTGACTGGGGGAAAATGTCTACAATGTCTTTGAGAAGTTGTCCAACCTCTGTTGGTGAACTCACTATTTCATGAGACAACCCATTCCACTTTGGGGCAGCTTTAATGGTTAGGAAGCTCATCCTGACAATGGAGCCTAAATCTGCCTCTTCAGCTCCCACTTATTGCTCTGGAGTCACATCTGCAAGCCTGATCCACAAGACAACCATTATTTCTACCACCCCACTCCCTACCAGCTTCCTTTTTCCAGGCTAACTATCCCCAGTTCCTCATATAACATGGGATCAAGGTCCTTGATTGATCTGGTTGCCCACAAACTTTTGTTTTTGTTTTGTTTTTGTTTTTGTTTTTTTAGTGAGGCAATTGGGGTTAAGTGACTTGCCCAGGGTCACACAGCTAGTAAGTGTTAAGTGTCTGAGGCCAGATTTAAACTCAGGTACTCCTGACTCCAGGGCCGGTGCTCTATCCACTGCCCACAAACTTTTATCAGCACACTTTCTATGTTGTGGGGCCCAGAGCTGAATGCAGTATTCCAGATGGGATCTCAGTAGGGCACAGGACAGCCTGACCATCACTTCCTGGAAGCTATGTCACTTGGAATGGGGACCAAAATTGCATTAGCCTTTTTTTGGGGGGGCAGGGGCTGGGTAGGGGGAAGCTTCCATATCATGTTCTTGACTCACATTGAATTGACAACCCAACAGAAACACTCCAGATCTTGATGGGCAAACTGCTACCTGATCACGGCTTCTCTCTCTTGTATTTATCAAGTCAATTTCATTAACCCGCCTATAAGCCTTCACATCATCTTTCCTAAACCCCATGTTATTAGATTCCGACCAATGTTCTAGCCTCTTATGACCCTTTATCATTCACTGTGTTAGCCATACCTCCCGACTTTGAGTCATCTGAAAATCTGATTGGGATACCAAAGTGTATCACCAGTGGCTGCCACAAAGTAAGTTCTTTTAGACATTTGCTAATCGATTGATTCAAAGATCCATTGTTTTGTAGGTGCGGGAACATGCTCCAAAAATATAGATTGAGTTGCCCACAGCGACCCCCTTAGAATTGGTTTTTCTCAATTTGGGGGGACTTATCATGGCCAAAAACTCATCCCACCCCCACTGGCCAACCTAAGTTGATGATGAATCTTTCTGAACTTAGCCACTTTAGTCCTTAGGTAAAGGGGATCTGGTTTGAAGCTGGGCTGGTTTGCAGGACCCTTCTGACTTGCTAGGAGTTGTCCTAGCTTACAACAGAAGTGTCAGACTCCTCTTGGGTAAAACTCTGAAGCCGATTAAAATGCAATTGGGAAATATTTAACAAAATAAGTAAAAACGTAGTAGAACATAGATAATGTTAATAAGTGTTTTTCTGAGTCAGTATGTCATCTACAGGGATCCTTACGGGCAGGCCTTAGAGTGTCAGGCCTGAAGTCAGAAGGACCTGGGTTCAAATTTGGCCTCAGACACTTACTAGTTGAGTGGCCCTGGGCAAGTCACTTCACCCTGTTTACCTCAGTTTCCTCATCTGTAAAATGAGCTGGAGAAAGAAATGGCAAACCACTCTAATATCTCTGCCAAAAAAACCCCAAATGGGGTCACGAAGAGTCTGACATGACTGAACAACAACAAAGGATCCTTATGCAGGGTTCAGTGACCCAGGTTTCTTTCTGAGTTTGAACCCACTGGTCTAAACAAGCAGCTCCATCCACCTGGAGGGACGCCAACAACCTGAACTGCAGGGAAGCACCTAAAAATCAGCCTCTGAAGCCTGGCAAATACCCTCTTGTTTCTATGACAAAAACATTCCAGGTCCCCTAGGGGAATGTCATCTTCCTGAAGGGAGGGGGTGTTTTTGCTTTGGCTTTTGATGCCCGAGTGCCTCAAGCTATGCCTAGCACAGAGTGGGTGCTCAATCAGTGCTATTGGAATTAAATGGAACTGAATCGATTTACCTCCTCGTACATCGGACAGGTACAGGTGCCTGTGTCTCTCCCACTAACCCTCTGTTTGTCACCACTGCCCCCTGGGTGAGGGTCCTTGGCCTCTGGCACCATCCTATCCTGGGGAATCTTTTCTGCTTTGCATCATAACCGACTCCTGGAGCAGCCAGAGCACAAAGTATCAGGTGTGTTATCAAACATGATACTGTCAAAAATAGTTCTGTTTATCTCTGTAGGTGTAAGTGAAAACAGGCCTGTGAGGCCCTGGAGACCATGTATCATACGACTTGAGATGAAGTCAGGCATCCACAGCAAGTGATGAAATAATCCCCAGACCCACACCCCCACCATACAAAACTGGCAACGAATTCAAGCATCGCTCAGGGGCAGATCAATGTGAGGCAGGGCGCCCCTTCGGGAAGAGATGGGCCCTAATCTCTCTGATCAATAGGCAGATTGGATTAGCCTTCTGCTTATGACAGATAATGGGCTCAGGAAGCCAGCCTTCCCCAAGAGGAAGGAAGGCATCGGGAAGCCCTCACCTTGAGTGGGTAGAGGACATATCTTCCTGGATCCATATCCCCGTCAGCAAAGTTCTTAGTCCATCACAGTAGGTCACCTGTCATCCAGTCAGTGGGCAAGCTTCTGTTAAGTATTTATTATGTGGGAACCCAGGAGGTATGGTGGATAGGGTACAGGCCCTGGGGTCAGGAGGAGCTTTGTTCAAATTCAGCCTCAGATACTTCCTAGCCGTGTGACCCTGGGTAAGTCACTTCACCGTATTGGCCTCAGTTTCCTCAACTGTAAAATGAGCTGGAGAAGGAAATGGCAAAACCACTCTAGTGTCTCTGCCAAGAAGACCCCAAATGGGGTCACAGAAAGTCAGACACAACCGAAACTACTGAACAACACCAACTATATGCCAGGCACTGGGGCTACAAAGAGAGGCAAAAACATAGTCCCTACTCTCAAGAGGTTCACATTCTACCTGGCAAACTGAGGAAGGGAAGGGAAAGGAAAGAGCATTGATTAAGCGCCCTCTGTGTGCCAAGCACTGGCCTAAGTGTTTGATGAATATTATCTCATCTGGGTCTCACAACAACCTGGGAAGGAGGTGCTATTATGACTTCCATTTTATAGTTGAGGAAAGCCAGGTAGAGAGAGCTGGGGACTTGCCCAGGGTCTCATAGCTAGGAAGTATCTGAGGTTAGATTTGAATTCAGGTCCTCCTGACTCTAGGCCAAGGAGACAAGGTGTAAACGAATCAGTACATGTGGAGGGAAAGGTTCCACATGTGTTCTGGGTCATAGGTCATAGAATCATAGATCCACAGCTGGAAAGGACCTCAGAAACCACCTAATCCAACACTCTTTTTTAAAAATTAATTAATAAAGTATTTTTTTTCTGTTACATGTAAAGATAGTTCTCAACTTTTGTTTATACAAGCTTTCCAATTTCAGATTTTTCTCCCTCCCTCCCTCCCCTCTCCCCTAGACAGCAGGTAATCTGATATAGGTTATATATATATATATATATATATATACACACATAATAACATTAATCCTATTTCTGCATTAGTCATGTTATAAGAGAAAAAATCAGAGCAATGATGAAAAACCTCAAAATAGAAAAACAAACAACAGCACCAAAAACAAAAGAAATAGTATGGTTCATTCAGCATCTACACTCCACAGTTCTTTCTTTTTTTTTTTCTTGGATTTGGAGATCCTCTTCCGTCATGAGTTCCCTGGAACTCTTCTGTGCCATTGCATTGGTGAGAAGAATCTAGTTCATCACAGTAGATCAACACTCAATGTTGATGATACTGTCCAACACTCATTTTAAATGTGAGGAAATGGAGACCCGTGGAGGTTAAGTGACTTGTCCAAGGTTGTACAGATGGTAGGCATCCCGGATGGAATTTGAACCCAGATCCTCTAACTCCCCAGCCACTGTTCTTTCTGCTGTATTATGCTGCCTCCCAAAACATCATGCTATTACTATGGAATAACAATAACTGGCAGATAGATAAATGATAGATAGATAGATAGATAGATAGATAGATAGATAGATAGATAGATAGATGGATGGATAGATAGATGGATGGAAGAAGGGATGGATGATAGATGGATGGATGGATAGATGGATAGAGGGATGAAGGGATAGATGGATGGATAGATGGATGTATGGATGGATGGATAGATAGGGCTTCACATCTGTAAAAAGCACTTTGTACACATTATTTTGTGTGATTTTCACAGTAATTCTGACCATTATCACCCCCATTTTATGGATGAAGAAGCAAAGGTTCAGAACAGTCAAAGGACTTGCCCAGTTGCACAGAAAGTAAGTGTCAGAGGCTAGATTTGAACCCAAGTCCCTACTAATTCCAGGTCCAATGCTTTCCCTACTCTACTGTGCTAGGGCTTTTCATGTTGACTGTTAAATCAGTTCTGGACCTAGTTCAAAGAGTCTGTCCATCTGTCGGTCCATCTGTCCATCTACATGAACAGCCATGTTTTGGCTGTGTTGGGACTGCCCGGGGATGCCCACAGGGGAATGCCTTCTGGCTGGCTGGGGAGGTTGTTTCTGCTTCCTGCCAAACCCTTTAGGCCAGAAAGATCCAAATGACTAGTTGTAAGGATGGGAATCTTGGGAGACCAGCCAGGGCAGGGAAGAGATGCCATCCTGCAAGCAGGGATGAGAAGTCCATCACCTTCCTTGGGTGGTGGAGGGGAAGGGAAAGAAAAGAAATTCCTCTGTTGACTGAAGTATCTATGAACCAGAAGAGATCTTAGAGGCTCCATAATCCAATGTCCTCATTTCCCAATGGAGGAATCTGAGGCTCAGAGATGGGGAGCAATTTATCTTTTTTTTTAATTAATAAAGTATTTTATTTTTTCTCGTTACATGTAAAGATAGTTCTCAACTTTTGTTTATACAGGCTTTCCAATTTCAGATTTTTCTCCCTCACTCCCCTCCCTCCCCCCTCCCCTAGACAGTAGGTAATCTGATATAGGTTATATATATATATATATATATATATATATACATACACACACACATAATAACATTAATCCTATTTCTGCATTAGTCATGTTATAAGAGAAGAATCAGAGCAATGATGACAATCCTCAAAATAGAAAAAACATCAGCACCAAAACCAAAAGAAATACTATGGTTCATTCAGCATCTACTCCACGGTTCTTTTTTTTTTTTTCTTGGATTTGGAGATCCTCTTCTATCATAAGTTCCCTGGAACTCTTCTGTACCATTGCACTGGTGAGATGAATATAGTCCATTATAGTAGATCAACACTCAATGTTGATGATACTGTGTATAATGTTCTTCTGGTTCTGCTCATCTCACTCATCATCAGCCCAAGCAAGACCCTCCAGGTTTCTCTGAACTCCTCCTGCTCATCGTTTCTTACAGCACAATAGTATTCCAGTGTATTCATATACCACAACTTGTCCAGCCATTCCCCAATGGATGGGCACCCCCTCAACTTCCAATTCCTTGCCACCACATAAAGAGCAGCTATAAATATTTTTGTACATGTGGGTCCCTTTCCCCTTTCCATGATTTCTTTGGGAAAAAGAGGGAGCAACTTATCTTACAGGTGGTAAGCTGCAGAAGTGGATTTGAACTCTGATCTTCTGATTTCTAATCCAGCCCTTTCTCTGCCCCCCCCCCCAGGCTATGCTACCTAAACTCAGTCTTTTGGCCCTTATTGCTACACTCCTGGAGATCAGACCCCAGGCCCCACCTCCATCACTCACCTGTCCCAGATTCTCTCTTTCTTCCCCCAACATACATGCCAAGAAAAAAATTAAATTCATGTCCTGACTTTCAAGGGATGAGAACAACAAATCTGGATCCAAAGTGTCTAAATGGCTCCTTCAAGATAAACAAAACCAACCAAGCAAAGAGACCGTGCCCTTCCTTTCCCTCCTTGAGATGCAGCTCTGCTCTCAATGAATCTCCATAAGTGAGCCCACAAGAACTATGTGGCTGGAGGCCTGTGACTCCTTAACCCTTGCTTTCCTCCCCAAGGAAGGCACCTTGGAACTTCCTCATGCATCTTTATGATCATTGCCATTTTCCTCCTCTTCTCCAAAGTAGATTGAGCTCGAATCAATCAATGAGTCTCTGGTGAGCACCTAGGCAGGTTGGGACTTTGTGTCAAGAGAGATCTTGCTAACAATGAGGACAGTCTGAAAGTGGAAGGGGCTGCCTAGGGAGGTGGTAGATGCTCGTCCTTGGAAATGTTCACACAAAAGCTAATTGGGGATATTGTAGCAGGGATGCTTTTTCGGGTGGGCTTGGCCTTTGTAGATACAAGGCTTCTTTAAGTAGCAGAGAATTTCAGAGCTGGAAGAAAGGGTCACCAGTCCTCAGAAACTAACTTAGTCCAACCAAACCAGGAAAGAATCCCCTTGACAACGTATCTGTCAAGTGTTTATCCTGCCTCTGTTCGAAGACCTCCTGGGTAATTTGTTTTGCATGACTATACATATCTGTATAATGGGTTGGTTCTCTTGCCTTTTCTTGTGTGTGTGTGTGTGTGTGTGTGTGTGTGTGAGGCAATTGGGGTTAAGTGACTTGCCCAGGGTCACACAGCTAGTAAGTGTTAAGTGTCTGAGGCCGAATTTGAACTCAGGTCCTCCTGAATCCAGGGCCAGTGCTCTATCTACTGTGACATCTAGCTGCAATTTTTTTTTTTTTGGTGAGGCAGTTGAGGTTAAGTGACTTGCCCAGGGTCACACAGCTAGTAAGTGTCAAGTGTCTGAGGTCAGATTTGAACTCAGGTCCTCCTGACTCCAGGGCCAGTGCTCTATCCACTGCGCCACCTAGCTGCCCCTCTCTTGCCTTTTCAATGGATGGTGAAGAGGGAAAGGGAAAAGAACTGGGGACTGACAATGAATTATAATTGAATGATAATAGAAGAAAAGATCAGGGGGCAGCTAGGTGCCACAGTGGATAAAGCACCAGCCCTGAATTCAGGAGGACCTGAGTTCAAATCCGGCCTCAAATATTTGATGCTTACTAGCTGTGTGACCCTGGGCAAGCCATTTAACCCTCATTGCCCCACCAAAAAAAAAAAAAGAAAGAAAGAAAAGAAAAAAACGAAGAAAGAAAAAGAAAAGATCTGCCATGAGAAGGTGGTAGGCTCCTCATCCCCACAAAGTGGGTAATCTTTGGAGGCCAGCCAGGGCAAGGCTGCCATCTTACAAGCAGGAATAGAGAGTTCTCACTAGTTTATTCCACTTTGGCCTAGCTCTAATTATTAGAAAATTTGTCCTTAAGTCAAGCTTAAATGTTCCTCTTTGTAAATTCCCCCATTATTCCCAATTCTACTCTCTGGGACCAGTGCCTTTCAGACACTTAAAATTAGACACCCTATTCTCCTCTCCCATCCCTCCCAAGGGTTGCTTTCCCTGGACCAACACCTCAGTTCCTTCAACTGATAAATATGGGTGTCGTGGATTAAAAATCACTGATCGGGGCAGCTAGGTGGCGCAGTGGATAGAGCACCGGCCCTGGATTCAGGAAGAACTGAGTTCAAATCTGACCTCAGACACTTTAGACTTACTAGCTGTGTGACCCTGGGCAAGTCACTTAACCCCAATTGCCCTGCAACAACAACAACAACAAAAAAGCAAAAATCACTGATCATCTGGCCTCCTTCCAGATTATCAGTGTTTTTTTTCTAAAATGTCATGCCCAGAACAATCCCTGCCCTCAGGGAGCTGACGCTCTAGTTGAATTCACTAGACAAGTGAAATGAAACTCTAGGTGCCTGAGATCATCCATTCAGATGCCTGCCCAGTCAGTGCCCACTGGCTTGCTTCCTCTGGGGCCCCAGAGACTTGTGGGCTGTAAGTAGCTTCTACCAGAAGAGATGGCTTATGCCTTTCTGTTTTGGGTGATTGGGGTTGGGGGGGCACTGTCTCTGTGCATTTTGTTTTCCCTCGTCCCCTCTGCTTGGGGGACACCTGCAGTCTCAGGGGCAGAAGCCACAACTATCCCAAGAGAGAGTCAGGGTACTTCATGCAAACCCACCAGGCCATCCGTGCAATCACAGTCGTGTGAGAGGAGAGGATGCTGAATGATACAAGCTTCAGGGGTCTGAGCCTTCTGAGAGGGGCTGATGACTACCTCAGCACAGGAGGTCCTGCTGAGAGAAAGGACCACATGTGGCCCATTAACCTTTAACACAAGTCCTGGGCGGAAGGCAGCTTCTCTACTCTAGAAACCACAGGGTGGTGGCTCGGAAAGCCATTGTCAGGCTACCCTTGAGTAATTAGCACATGGTTCTCCTCAGAGGCAAGCCCAAACATCAGTCATGCATAAGGGACAGTAAATACCCAAGTTTGTAAACTTAAACGCTCAGACTCTGCACTGATTATGAGCCATGTTGGGAAAGGGAAGTGATCTAGGAGAGGGACTGTTTGGCTTTAAGATCTCCTTTATGTGGGGAGGAGAAGTCTTGGCACATTCTCTCACAATGTGTCATGGTTAAAAACGGGCAGCACCTTGGAGACTGGGTCTAGAACCCACTACACAGAAATTCTACTGTCTAGATTTGGTCACTGTCATGGACTGCAAGCCCAACAGAAATCAAGAGGAGGTATGGCAGCCAGGAAAACTAATGGGATCTCAGGCCACAGCGAGCGGCACGGGGTCCCGGATAAAAGAAATGACAGTTCTTGGATAGAGCACCGGCCTTGGAGTCAGGAGTACCTGAGTTCAAATCTGGCCTCAGACACATAACACTTACTAGCTATGTGACCCTGGGCAAGTCACTTAACCCCAATTGCCTCACTAAAAAAAAAAAAAGAAAAAGAAAAGAAATGACAGTTCTGCTGTCCTTTGCTGTGCTTGGACAGCATCTGGAGTATTGGGAGAACTGTGGTTCTGGGAACCACATTTTAAGAATGGCATGGGGGGGGGGAAGCTAGATGGCACAGTGGATAAAACACTGGTCCTAGATTCAGGAAGACCTGAGTTCAAATCCAGCCTCAGACACTTGACACTTGCTGTGTGACCCTGGGCAAGTCACTTAACCCTCATTGCCCTGCAGAAAAAAAAAATAAAAGAATGGCATGAGGGACAGCTGGGTGGCACAGTGGATAGAACACCAGCCCTGGAGTGAGGAGGACCTGAGTTCAAATCTGGCCTCAGACACTTAAGACTTACTAGCTGTGTGACCCTGGGCAAGTCACTTAACCCCACTTGCCTCACTAAAAAAAAAAAAAAAGAATGGCATGGGTGAGATTGGGAGTCACCATTTAGGATGGTGAAGAGCCTTGAGTTTGAGTTCAGTTGAAAAAAAAATGCAGATGCCAGATGTGGTGATACTCTCCTCTAGTCCTTGTTCCTGGGGAAGCTGACGTTGGTGAATCACTTGAGTTTGAGAGTTCTGAGCTGCAATAGAGGCAGCTGGGAGGCACAGTGCAGGACCGCTGGGTCCAGAGTCAGAAAGACCCTGAGTTCAAATCTGGCTTTAGATGCTTACTAGCTCTTGTGAGTCACTTTGCCTCTGCCTGGCTCAGTTTCCTTAACTGTAAAATGGGAGTGATCATACCATTATTACTACTTCCCAGGGTTGTTGTGAGGATCAAATGAGAAAATGTTTGGAAAAAGCACTTAGTACAGTGCCTGATGCCCAATTAATGCTATATAAATGCTTATTCCCTTTCTCCTTCCCCCTTTCCCTGGACAAGTCACTTATCTACCTTAGTTTCCTCATTTGTAAAATGGGTGTAGTGATAGCATGTACCTCCCAAGTTTATCATGAGGATCAAATGAGATCATATTTGGAAAGCTCTTTGTAAACCTTAAGATGATGTATACATGCCACTTATTAATAATAATTTTAATATAGTAATAATTAATAACAATAAAAGTTAACTGGGTGTCCACACTAGGTCTGGCACCAATATGTTGATTATCTTTTGGGCTGGACCCATGAGTGATCATTGCATGTCTAGCCTAAGTGAGATAGAAAGACTGAAGTCTCAAAAAACAAAACAAAAATTGGAGATGTTTAGTCTGAAGAGGTATCAAGTATAAGGATTAGCTTTGGCCACAGAAGGCATCACCAGGAGCTTGTGGCCAGAAATTACAAAGATTTAGGTTTGGTGTTGGGGAAACTCCCTAATATGAAGTGCTATCCCAGGAGGTAGTGAGATCCCTATCCCTGGAGATCTCCAAAGGCTAGATGACCACCCCCACCCCCCCCCACTAAATGGATTCATAAAAGGGATTGGTGTCCAAGAATGGGTTGAACTGGATGGCTTTTCAATTCTGACGTTCTGGGATTCCTAGAAATCTGGGAGGATGAGCTGCCCTTTTACAAGACCTGAAACAAATAGGGGAGGACTTTGTACATAAAATCATGCCCTGAAAGAGGAAACTGGCTTCCATGTGATTGTTTACTTTCAGTGATTTCCTCATCTTGTTCCTGATGCCCCAGTGAGATACTAGGCCAATTACCCTGGGCTTCCTTTGCTCCAGTGCATAGCCTAGTGCTGGGCTCTTCCTCCCTGGGAGGAACACATCCCTTACCTCCTGCAACAACAGGGCCTGGTCACTTAAAAAAAAAATTTTTGGCCAGGCAATGAGGGTTAAGTGACTTGCCCAGAGTCACACAGCTAGTAAGTGGCAAGTGTCTGAGGCCGGATTTGAACTCAGGTCCTCCTGAATCCAGGGCCGGTGTGTCAGCTAGCTGCCCCGCCTGTCCACTTCTATGTGCAGGGATAAACCTGCTCTGTTAGAGGGAGAACACCTACCAATGACACTGAGGTGCCACTAAAGTGTTGAACTATTGACAGGCTAATGTGGAATCTGAAGATGATAAAGGGACTAGCAAGTAGGTCATAGGAGGATCTCTTGAAGGAGCTGGGGATTTGGGGAGAAGAAAAGACTGGGGGAGGGATAGCTGTCCTTATATGTCTGAAGGACTGTCTTCTAGGGAAGAACAATTTTGGGGTTGGGAGAGAAGGATACCAGGTTTTTAATCTAAAATTAAGACTCATGTTTTCCCTTGATCTGCTTCCCTCTCCAGTAGCCATGTCCAAGTTACTGACTGGCTGTGCTGGCAAAGGAACTGCATTCAGCACCCTGGTCAGTGCAGGAAGGTCTAGGAAGTCTGTCAAAGGGGGAAAAATGTGGGTGGGCTGGTAGGCTTTGAGAAGTATCTGCAAGGCTTTGCAAGGAAACCTCTTTGATTCTTCCTGGCTCACAGCTCCTCAATAATGGATCATCCAAAACCAGAAGAAGAAGATGAAGGCATGGCTTGCATGGAGCTGAGCAGCCTGGCCTGGGAGGCAGCAAAAGACCTTTCACAAAGCAGGAATGAAGGGCCTCCCTTGGAGAAAAACTGTAAATATCCACAGATGCCCATTTATGTTTAATGGGTTGCTATGTCTCTTTCCATTTATCAACCAAACTACTGATGTATATTTTTTCCCCTCCTGTCCCACATTTTCTCTCAGTAGGATTATAACTGGCAATGTTTGTGCCTGGGAAAAAACAAGGTGGTGAAGCAGCCCACCCAGGACACCAGGAGGTTTCTGTGATTCTAGAGGATTCTCTTATGAGAGATAAGGGCTTAGGGAAGGAAGCCCACACCAAAATAGCATGAGGCTTCTTCAGTACTGAGGGTGGAGTAGAAAGGGAGGGGTAGCAACCAGGGCAAAGGGTGTGTCTTCTGGGAGGAAGAAACCCACCCCAGAATGAAGTAGGGCTAGAAAGGGGGAGGAAGCAGATTATAAAAGATACCTGGCCAGATTCTATAGGAGAGAAGGTTGCCATTGGCACCCAATATATTTCTTGCCCTGGGATAAATTGACAGCAGCCCTGTCCTAGTTATTCCCCTGACTCACACAGCTGCCACAACAGCAGCTTGATCCCCACTGAGCTTCTGAACAAGCAGAGAGTCTCTCTCTTGTTTTCAAAAGTGATGGTGACAATTTGAAAGGACATTGTCTCTTTTGAAAACCAATGATGAAGCCCTATATCTTCTAGTGAGTCAATCAGACTATCCCAGACTAGTTTTTAATCACAGCACAATGACATCCTCAAGACATAAATAGCAAGAATCAATGGCCTTCATGAAAGGAAAAGAAAGAACATTGAGTAACCTTTTGACTGGGCGACTACCACCCACTCTCTGGCTCTTTTTCATATGGAACAACAATGTCATCACAGAGGGGCAATGTGGCAAAAAGCATTGGACTGAGAACCAAGAAGACCAGGGTCCTAATCCTGACTCAGATACTTGTGAGTTGTGTGACTCGATTAAACTCTCTGAACCTTCATTTCCTGTGTTTCCTTCCTTGGCCCCCCCCCCCCGCCCCTAAACAGGACCTGTGCTTTCTTCATGGGGTATTCCTGATGTGGAGACTTAAACCACAAATACAGATTGATAGCTCTTCTTCTTCTTCTTCTTCTTCTTCTTCTTCTTCAGGCAACTGGGGCTAAGTGACTTGCCCAGGATCACACAGCTAGTAAGTATTAAGTGTCTGGGACCGATTTGAACTCAGGTCCTCCTGACTCCAGGGCCGGTGCTCTATCCACTGCACCACCTAGTTGCCCCTGATATGGACTTTGTGACCCTAGATAAGCAACTTGTTTCTCAGTCTCTCTAAAAACCCAAGTCTCAGAAGAGCTATCAAGGAGCAGCTAGGTGGCACAGTGGATAGAGCACCGGCCCTGGAGTCAGGAGGACCTGAGTTCAAATTTGGCTTCAGACACTTAACACACTTACTAGCTGTGTGACCCTGGGCAAGTCACTTAACCCCATTTGCTACACTAAAAACAACAACAACAACAACAAAAAAAAACAAAGTCAGTATCAGTCAGAGGCTGTATATGAACCGAAGTCTTCCTGACTCTAAGTCTGGCCCTCAGTCTACGACACTTTGGTGCTTCTTTTCCTCATCTGGAAAATGAAAGTAACAGCATTTACCACATGGGAGATTGAGGACCAGTTGCCAGAGAAGTAGGAGAATCAGGAGAGAGTGGTATTATGAAATCCAGAGAGGAGAGTGTCCAGGAGGATGGGTGGTACAGGGATTTGAACCCAGACCTTCCAGATGCCCAATTGGACACTCTATTGACTATACTACTACTTGCAGAAAGTTGCTGTCTTGAGTGGCTCCAGAGGGGGCAATATCTTCATGGTCAATTCCACTGGTTGCTGATTTCAAGCCACAAAGCCCAGGGTCCAGGAGGGACTCTGATACACAGAAGACTGTGTGCCCTCTCTAGAGGAGGCAGCCAGGCCCCAAGATGTTTGTTTCTGAAGCTGATCATTGATCCTACTTGTTGGAAATGAGTTTTCAGATCATACAGGTTTAAATGTCTCCTCTGAAGCAGTCACAGTGGGAATTCAAAAGGTCTGCAAGCATTAAAAGGCATCAAGAAAGGCATGGAGATCTTTCAGACTCAACAATGAGAAATGAACACCTCTCCAGCAAGCCCCCTGCTCCCACCTCCTTCTTCCAAGTAGTCTGAGATCAACTCCAAAGGAGGAAGGCAGCCTGGTAGGCGTAGGGGAGAAGGGCCTTTTGATTGAAAGAATGATGATGATGATGATGGGTAGGGGGGAGACGGAGAGGCACTGGACCTGTAAGCTCATTGGTGTGGATGAGAAAATCCCCTCAGGTCAGTAACACCTCTGCAACTTGTCTTAGAAAGATGCCCAAAGCATTGAGAGGGGATAGTGTAATACACTCAGTGTATGATAGACACTGGGCTTGAACCTAGGTTTTCCTGGATCCAGGAATAAAGGCAGAACATTTATCCACAATGCCCTGCTACAGAAAGAGAGGAAGAAGAAAGGAGGAGGAGAAAGAAGAAAAAGATGAGAAAGAGGAAGAGAAGGAAGAAGAAAAAGATGAAGAAGAAGAAGAAGAAGAGGGAGGAGGAGGAGGAGGAGGAGGAGGAGGAGGAGGAGGAGGAGGAAAAATGAGAACAAAAAAGAATTTCTGATAAAGCACCAGCCCTGGATTCAGGAGGACCTGAGTTCAAATTTGGCCTCAGACACTTAACACTTAGTAGCTGCGTGACCCTGGGTAAGTCACTTAACCATCATTGCCTCGGAAAAAAAAAAAGAAAAGAAAGAAAGAAAAGAAAAAAAAGAAACAGAATTGTCTAAAGGGCCAGTCCCCCACTCAATAAACTCCAGGAACTCTCTATTGCTTCTAGGGTCAACCATAAACTATCATTTACAGCCTTTCCCAACTTGGCCCCAAACAGTTTTTACAACCTCATCACACACCACTTCCTTTCATATATATGGCAGTCCAGCCAAACTGGCCTTTTCCTTTTCCTTATCAGTGGCATCCTATCCCTCATCTCTCTCCCTTTGCACTTCTGTCCCCTATTTTGTTAAATTCCCTCCATCTGCACCTTAATCTCTTAGTAATCCTCCTTTTTCCTCTTAGTATTGTACCTCCTTCCCATTATTCTTTTGCACCTACTTGTATCCATTTGTGTGTGTGTGTGTGTGTGTATGGTTTCTCACCAGCTAGATTGCAAGCTTCTTGAGAACCAAGATATTCTTTTTTGTCTCTGCATCTCTAGCATGTAGCATAGTGCCTGGCAGCTAGTAGGTGTTAGCTGATGCTAATGATGATGGATTGATTGAGGGATGTTGACCTAAGATGAAAATATTTCTGTGGATAAGTCACAGCCAGACAATTGACCTACGCTCATGGAAGCTCAGGGCTGATGGGGAAGGATCTCAGAGAGATCCTGAGGCTGAGCCTGAATCCTCTCTCCATCACCTCTGACAAATGGTCATTCAACCTCTAGTAGTAGGGAGCCTCCTGAGGTTGTCTATTTGATTTTGAGGTAACTAATTGTCAGGGGCAGCTGGGTGGTGCAGTGGACAGAGTGCCTGGCCCAGAGTCAGAAAGACTCATCTTCCTATAGTCAAATCTGGCCTCACTTACTACCTTGTGACCCTGGTCAAGTCACTTCACCTTGTTTGTCCCAGTTTCCTCATCTGTCAAATGAGCTGGAGGGGCAGCTAGGTGGTGCAGTGGATAAAGCACTGGCCCTGGATTCAGAAGGACCTGAGTTCAAATCTAGCCTCAGACACTTGACACTTACTAGCTGTGTGACCCTGGGCAAGTCACTTAACCCTCATTGCCCTGCAAAAAAACAAAAACAAAACAAAACAAAAAAATGAGCTAGAGAAGGAAATGGCAAACCAGTGTCTTTGCCAAGAAAACCCCAAATGGGGTCATGAAGAGTGGGATGAGACTGAAATGACTGAACAATTGTTAACATATTTGTTCTGGACGGTGGGATGAATCTGTTTCTTTTTCACTGTTGCTTTTAGTTCTGCCCTTGGGCTGAGCAGAACAAGTCTAATAATCTCTCCTCAAATGCCTGGAGACAGATATTGTGACCCTGGCCATCTTCCCCCATCCCCCACCCCCACATCTTCTTTTTTCCAGCTGATCCTGAGACAGCGTCTAGGGAAGCTCTTGTCTGAACCCACTTCTTCGCCATTTGCAAACCACTGCTGTCTTCCCTCCAGCTGTCCTCAACTGCTCCCACATTAAGCACCTCAACTCTGCCCCTGGAGCCACCCTAGGCTCTCAGAGGCAAGCTTCTGCCTTTGCTTTCCTAGAACCACCCCTCCAGTTCACTTCCCAACCATTCCTTTGTTTCTACCTCCCCGTTACTTTACGTATGTTCTTCCCCCATTACAATGGAAGCTCTTTGAGGGCAGGGATTGTCTTGCTTTCTTGTGCCTGTATCCTTAGTTATTAGCACAGGGCTTGGCACACAGTAAGCACCTAATAAATGCTTTTTCATTCTTTTTAAAGAAATGCCCCCCCCCTCCCCAATTACATGTAAAAACCATTTTGTTCATTCTCAATTTGGGGTTTGCATTTAGGATAAGGGTAGGTAATGGGGTAAGAATTTTCAGAGGGGCAGAGAACAAGAGGGAACTCATTGAACCATGCTGTGGGGTGGAGGTGGGGGGACTGAAATTGGGGAACCTTGGACAGCGTCACAGCCAAATGGCTGTTCTATGATCCTTAGTGGAGGTCTTTGAGCAGAACCTCAGAGACTACTTGTCAGGTAAGCAGCAAGAAGGGATTCTTCCTCAGGCAGGAGTCAGACCAGATGCCCACTGAGGTCCCTTTCAACTGAAAAAAAAAAACACAAAACTGCTGGGATTCTGTGGCTCTGTCTAATTCACAGAACAACCTGGAAGGGGAAAAAAATCTCTCTAAGAGCAGACAGCAGGGCCAGGTCTGGTCCTGGCCTGGAGAGACCTAGTCCCGTTGCTAAGTGACCGGTTGGGATGTGCAAAGCAGGCAATCAGAAGAACAGAGGATGGATGCACAGAAGGTAAGAGGGGGAGGTGGGGAGGGGGGAGCTGCCCAAGGCCCTTCAAACCCTGATTAGGAACTGTCTCCCACTCAGCGGTGACTCACTTCTCTAAAGCACTGCTTGATTTGACTCATCTCTGAGTCACTGGGGGCTTTGGAGACTACTTCTCTTTTTCAATTACCCACTCATTCAATGGGTTTAGGAGTCTAGGAAGCAAAGAGAGTGAGGGGGATGGTTTACATCTTATTGGAGGCTAGAAGTGGGGCCTTTTGTGGGTTCAGGGCCAGTGAAAGCCATCTGACTGGCTCTGCCTGATTCTGGCCAGTTATGTCGCACCCCTTCCCCACTAACACCCCACCCCTATTGCCCACGGAAAGCCTTTCCTGATTCCTTTATTTATTAGTGTTCTTTCTTCCTTCCATGATCATGTATATATCTATCTGTGAAAATGTTGTATTATTCTCCTTCCTACCCAGGAGTTAAGCTCCCTGAGGGCACAAATTCATGTTGTCTGAATCCCTGGTATCTAGGAGAAATCCCAGAAAGACCCTTGAATCTGAATCAGGGGACCTGATGTAAAATCCTGGGCTGTGCCACCTACTGTCTTGACCTGTTGGGCCTCATTTTCCTTTTGTATAAAATAAAGGGGTTAGAATAGATGACCTTTGGGGGGGGTCCCTTCCAACTCCAGGTCCATGACCTTTCACATCATTCTTTTAGGAGTAGGGGAGGGGGCAGCTAGGTGGTGCACTGGATAGAGCACAGGCGCTGGATTCAGGAAGACCTGAGTTCAAATCCTGCTTCAGACACTTAACACTTACTAGCTGTGTGACCCTGGGCAAGTCACTTAACCCCAATTGCCTCACAAAAAAAAAAAAGAAGTGGGGGGGGGCAGCTAGGTGGTACAATAGATAAAGCACTGGCCCTGGATTCAGGAGGACCTGAGTTCAAATCCTGATTCAGACACTTGACACTTACTAGCTGTGTGACCTTGGGCAAGTCACTTAATCCTCATTGCCCCACCAAAAAAAAACAGAAGAAGAGGAGGAGGAGGAGGAGGAATGGGGGAGAGAATACCAGTACTGTGACTTCGTGAGTCTATGTAATTTCTGGGGAGGAAATTCTCTCTAACAATGCCAATCTCCACCTTGTTCATAATTTATAATCTGATAGTGGCTCAGCACTGAGAGAGCATAGGATCATAGAATTCGACTTATCAGGGATGTGAGAGTACAATTGGTCCAACTTCTTCATTTTGCAGATGGGGGAACTGAGGCGCAGAGATGTAGAATGATTTTCCTAAGGTAGTAGATTTTACCCCAAGTCTTATGATTTCAAATCCATTGTTCTCTCCTGGATTCCTCCTCTCCAAAGAGATCTTCCTTACTCTGAAGCCTTCTAAAACTCATGGTCAGTATCATAAATTAAACACAAGTCTTTTATTTTTCTTAGAGGATCTCAGATTTAGAAGGGGTCTTAAAGGTCCTTATCACGTGCCTGGCACATAGTAAGTAACAAATGCTTGTTGACTGATGTATAGATCATTCAGTCCAATCCCCTCATTTTACAGATAGCAGGGCTCAGAGTGGTGAAATAATTTGTCCAACATCACCAAGGTGGGAAGTAGCCTAGCAGAACTGAGCCCAGTCCTGACTCCAAATACAGCTGTACCACTGTACCCCACTGGTAACCAGCTCTCACAGACAATCCCTCCCTTCTGGAAAATATGGGCGAGAAGGAGATTCCCCAAAGCTTCTGGTTCTGCCCTCCTTGCCACAGGAGTTTAAGGAGAAAGGTATGAACAATTGACAGAAACAACTGCTCCTGCCCCAGGGAAAAGGTTTCAGTGTTAGTGGGGGTGGGGAGCTGTGTAATATAGGAAGGTCCCATCCCAATGCAAGTTAGCATCTGCAATGGAATAGAACAGCCCAGAACCAGACAGAGACCCGAAGCTTCACAGAGGAGCCCCAGGTCTGAACTCAGTTATTATAAGGAAAGAATATACAGACTTTGATGTATATATTCATATTGTTCCTATTCAAATGGAAGTTCATTGAGGGCAGGGACTTTCCTTTTTACATGGTGAGCACTTCATTAATGCTTATTGATTGATTCATTGATTGAAAGGAAGATGACCCTGGGATAGAAACTGAAAGAAGGGTGGGATCAGACCTAGAGAAACTTGAATTTGTTTTTCCAGACCTGCCTTTTCTCATAGAAAGGTCAGAGAGGGAGAAGTCCAGCTAACATTCCCTCCCTGTAGGAGATTGGTGGGGGGAGACTCCCAACTCCCCTTCAGTACCCCTCCCAATATTGTAAACTTCCTAATGACTGGCCACACACCTCCTTCTCTTTTCTCCATAAGAAGTGACCTGGGGCCTGTCACCATGGTTGGAAGGGTAATCAATGAATCTTTCCTGAGAGGCTGATTGGCTAATGAATTAATAAAGTTGTGAAGACAGTTAAATGAATTAACACCTATAAAGTGCTTTGCAAACTGGATTTGGAGTTGGGGGGACTCCTGAAGGGAGGAAAAAATTCTGGTTATGCCACCTACTACTTCTTTTTTTTTTTGCGGGGCAATGGGGCTTAAGTGACTTGCCCAGGGTCACACAGCTAGTAAGTGTCAAGTGTCTGAGGTCGGATTTGAACTCAGGTACTCCACTGCGCCACCTAGCTGCTCCCCACCTACTACTTTTAATAAGTCACTTCACACCTCCGAACCTCAGTTTCCATATCTGTAAAATGAGGAAGTTGGACTAGATGTGAGTAATCTTCATCACAATTATCACCATCGTAACCGTTGCCATCACCATCATGAAGACAATAGTTCAATGGAAAGAATTTTACACTTTGAGTGACTTGACCTGACTTCAAATTCTGACTCTGCCGCTTACTACCTGTGTGATGTTGAACAACTCTAAATCCTAGGAAGCTTCCCAGAGGTATGAGGAGGGAGGGGCCTAGGCAGAAATGGCACAGAGCCTGACGGTGATGTCGGGATGAAAGACGCATGTGTGACATGGAGAGCGCCATTTAACTTCACCAGGCCTCAGTTTCCTCATCTGTAAAATGAGGGTATTGAATTAGATGAACTCTAAGACCCCTTGAAGCATTCAGTCTATGATCCTGTGATTCTCCTGTCCCAACCTCACAGACCTTGGTTTTTCTGGGAGCTCAGAGGTTTCCCTCTAAGAGAACAGCCCAGGCTAGACCTAGGGAGCCACTGTTTATTAGCCAAAATAAACTTGATTCTTCTAAAAGAAGAATCCTGGAGGGACCATAGTCAGTTTAGCCAATGCCTCTGCCTAGAGCCAGACAGACAGATGGATGGATGGATGGATGGATAGATAGATAGATAGATAGATAGATAGATGATAGATAGACCTCTGAGCAAATGAACATTTTTAAATGTTAACAAAAAGTTTCCTATGTGCCAGACACTGTGCTAAACACTGGGAATGCAAATATAAGCAAGCAAGATGGTACCTGACCTCAGGGAGCACACATTTTTTTTCAGAAAATTTTTAAATTTTTCTAAAAGTTTTAATAATAAACATTTTCATTTGTGGTTTGGGGTTCCAGTTTTTATCCCTCTTTCCCTTCCTCTCCTACCCCCTCTCTGAGGTGGCAAACAATCAGATATGGGTTATACATGTATGATTATATAAAACAGTACCATATTTGCCATTGGGAGCATAAATTCTAACAGAAGAAGACATGCAAGAAAGGAAGCTGAACAGGGAGTGGAGCTAGCTTCCCATTAGGGCCTAGGTCAATAGGTTAGGGTTCAGGGAGTTGGGGGCCAAGCCAGGTTTGAATGTAGAAAGAATTGGTCTCTCCAACAGCATACCCTTAGGAAGGGGAGACCTGGGACCTGCTAAGGAAGCTTTGGGGGATCTGGGTTTTCACTGGTTTGCCACAATTCAGTTCAAAGTGTTTCCTGTGGTTCCCTGTGTGCCCAGCCCTGCACTAAGGGGAGAAAGGTACACCTTGCTGCTGCCCTGGGTGAGCTGCCAGTTTGGGGGAGACAGAGGAGGGACACTGGCCTTGCCCTTGGGGAACTCACCTCTTGCCTTGGGAGACAAGACTCACTTAGGGAATGATGTAATTGATCATGGGAGAAGGTGATTGGTTCTTATTCTGAGCTGCTGGGATTCTCCTCTAATAGGAGAGATGCCAGCTGGGAACCTTTTCTTTGCTTTCCTTCTCTGGCCATCCCTTCCTCACACCCTCTCCCCCTCCCCACCAGCCCTGCCTCCTCTCCCATCCATCACCCCAGCTCAGGAGGTGAAATACTCAGCTCCCTGCTCTTGACATGGGGGCTTCAAGCCTCTCTCATCCCAATTACTCCAAAATGGTTCTGCCTGAAGCTGGGGGTCTTTAATCTTTAAAATCTATTTTCCATGATTAAAGGGATTCTGTCGGGGAAAGTGGAGCCCTCTCTATTTATATCTCCATTCTCATTCTCTTTCTTCAAGGAAGAAGCATCCGGCCCCTGTTCCCTCTTGGAGAGACCACAGCCTTTCTGTCATTAATTTTAATGTTAAAGCCTCATCAGCATTTCAAAACATTATGAAACTCTCCAAGCAACTGTCTTCTGGAAGCTTGAAAATACCACAAGCAGGCAAGCAGACAGGCGGGTGTCCCAGGGATGCTGTCAGGGCCTGGAAAGGCCAGAATCTGGGCCAGGAACCAAAGAGCTAAGGCCTCTGGGCCAGGCCTGAGACTATTGTGAGCCAAGGGTGCTGGATTCCAGAGCCACTGGTGCTTCGGTCCAGGTGCTAAATGCACAGAGCAGGCAGATTAACTGTACTTGGAGTCAGGAAGACTTGTGTTTGAATCAAGGGAGCACTGGCAAATGTTTAACAACCGGCTCTTTGTGGGAAAAATAAAATCTCTACAGGATACACTTTTGAATTTAATGGGCACTATTAACATGTTCTCCATCCCTTTCTTAAATCTAGACAACCAATAAAACAATAAATCAAGCCCTGATTTGCAGCTTTTGTCAATTTATGAAGTATAAATGTTTACGGTGAAAATGTTACGATTGGCTCTCCTGAGTGGGTTATGAACTGGTTCCCTTAGCATCCTGCTTCAGACCCTGACTGGGGGAGAGATGAGCAGGAATAGCTGGGTTAATTTAGCCTGGGGAAGAGAGATGATGCTGCCCGGGAGATAAGGGAGCATGATGTAGTGGAAAGATTGATCTTAGTACCTCATTATCTAACACCATGCCTGGCAGAAGAGGCACTTAAAGGTTTGCCGTTCTATCTCGTACCTGTCAGATTAGAGAATATGACAATTGTTGGAGGGGCTGTGGGATGACAGGCACACAGGTGCCTTTTTGGTGGAGCTGTGAATTGGTCCAGCCATTCTGGAAAACAATTTAGAACTATACCCTGCCCCCCAAATCACCAAATTGTACATGCCCTTTGATCCAACAATATTACTGCCAGGCCTACACCCCAACCAGATAAAAGAAAAAGAGGCAGGTCTCATATGTACAAAAATATAAATCCAGTACTTATGTTAGAGCAAGGAATTAGAAACTATAGTAAAAGAGTGTCCTGCAACCACATGACATATAGTACATAAATGTGATGGGATATCACAGTACCATAAGAAATGATGCAAGAGATGGATTCAGAGGGGCAGCTAGGTGGCACAGTAGATAGAGCACTGGCCCTGGATTCAGGAGGACCTGAGTTCAAATCCAGCCTCAGACACTTGACACTTACTAGCTTTGTGACCCTGGGCAAGTCACTTAACCCTCATTGCCCTGCCCAAAAAAAGAGAAAAAAAGAGAAGAGATGGATTCAGAGAAACTTGGGAAGACTTGTATGAACTGATGCAGAGCAAAGTGGGCAGAAGAGGGAGAACAGTTTATACAGTGGATCGCTGCATTCTGATCAATGCAGTGAACATGCATGTTTCCAGAGGAACAATGATGAAACATACCTCCCACCTCCTGATATAATATATATATAAGGGACTTGAAGTATAGAATGAGAGGGTGGACTTGTTTTTCTTTACTATATTTATTGATGAGAAGGAAGGGCTTAACAACACTGGGGCTTGGGGTGAAGGGAGCAGAGAATTAGGAGGGAGAAGAGGGTGGGTGATGTCAACTATCATTTATATCTTCATATAAGGAAATGCTCACATATATATTTGTCAAGTTCAGAATAACAAAAAAAATTAAAATGCTGAATTGGAGTAAAGGCATTATGGTACAGTAGAGAGAGGGATGGATTTGGAGTCAAGGGATTTGGGTTCAAATCCCAGCTCTTTGAGTTAGACCTGCCATGTTTTCATTTTCCACCAGCTATAGTCCATTGAGCTTGATTCCATCTTCCCCTCAACCCCAGTGGAGAATTTTCTCCCCCTCCCTTTGTTGGTCCTTGCCTTTTCACCTTCCTCTTGTGTGCAGGGATTGTCTTTCTTTTTTTATATTTGTATCCTCAGAACTTAGCACAACACCTGGCACATAGTAGGTGCTTAATGAATGTTTACTGACTGACTATAAGTGACCATACAAATAGGTTGTAAAGGGAGCACAGCTCTGTGTTGGGAGAGAAAGTTCTTCCCAATCCCCCCCTGTCCTTCTATAGATCCCAGGTCTCTCTGTATTAAATCATGGCCCCAGCCCCATGGGAAGGGGAAGGGGGGGAGGTTGGAAGGGGTTAGATTGTAGTATGAAATCCCATGGAGTATGTTGTGATGTTTAAAATCTAAATTGTGGTTGCCTTAAATTAGAAGCTTTAGCACCAGTCCTTGGGCATTAAACATTTATTAAAACATACAGATATTCCCATAAAGTTCAGAAAGTTAAGAAAAAAAGCCTATTTAGACTAGAGTTCCAGCCTGGTCTGGTTCTTCCTCAAGTCCTCTGCCACAAGCCTGCTTCAATCATGAACTCTCTCCAGCAAACTGATTGTGGGAGCTTTTTTTAGGTCTGGAACAGAGGCGGTCCTTACACACTGCTTCAAGCTGATTGGTTGGTGTCATCCAAATCCATTGGTTCTGAAGGTGTTCTCAAGGTGGGATTACAATCCAGTTAACTTGAAGTAGGCTAATCAGCAGTCAATCACTCTCACTTGATTAAATCAGTCTAGATTAATCTCCAGGTGGGTCTTTGAGTATCTGCTAAATCTCATTATTTCATCACAATGTGCAAGAATAGGTGGTCTGAATTTTCCTGGAAACTTCTGGGGAAGATCTTGTTGGTTTGGGATGATATATAAACTGGGGGTGGGTGGGTCTCTTGGATCCACCACACCTTCCTTTGTAACAGCCAAGAGGAAGCTGTTATTGATTGATTCCTGACATCTGATCACCCAACAGTTGAATACTTCCAATCAAGTCAGTCTAGTACAGCAAAACAAACAAATAAATAAATGATAAGTAAACAAACAAATGAATGAATGAATGAATAATGAATGAGTAAACAAATGAATGAATAAATAAATGAATAAATAAAAACCTTGTAAGAGGAGATGGGCCACCAAATAAGGAAAAGCCAGTCCACTTGGCAGACTATTCAAGTAGGGATTCCACTCTAGCTCTCTCTTGTTCTCCCTCTATGGCCATAATGTTGCATCTTGTAATTCTGGGACTTCTTATGAGGGAAGGGCACTTTCCCTGCCCAGTAAGAGCTGACCAGAAGCAGGAAGGACATTCTGCACTTGTACCCTTGTTGGAGAAGATGTTGATGGAAGAGTCCCAAAGACTGACCTGGCTTGGTAGATGACAAGGGTTGAATGGGAAATACTGATTCAACCACCTCACAGATTTTTCATGTTTTGATAGTATAAGCATCAACCTCCTGAGAGCACAGTAGTAGATATAAATTATTGCTGCTTGTTTAAGTCTTTGTCAATGGGCACTTTCAAGTCTTTTATGTTTTTTAGCATTTTTTCATGGAGGAAATAAATTACTCTCATATATATGTATAGATGTATAATATATATTCCCACATACATACATAATACATACACACATATTCCATCAATAAATTAACATCATATACAGTTATGCTTCCACATCATGACTTTAGCCATAGCAATTTTGATTTATGACAGGTCGGCAGAAGAAATTAAATGAGCACTTTGGGGGACTTTTGTGGTAGCTAGAGATGACACACAAAGGCTTTGGCCCCAATTTTACAATCAGGTCCTGTAAACAAGCCACAAAAAAAAAAAAAAAAGGAGAAGTTTAAATTTCTCTGGTATGAAGGGAGGTTCAAAAAATGTTACCTGGATTTTCCAGATTGTGGGGCTGCCATGCCCCTAACTCCCGTGATGTGGAAGGGATAACTGCATATACACACACACACACACACAATACATATACACACATACACACGTACACACATTCTATACTTGTCATAGTGGTTAGGAAGGCAGCCTTGAGGTATAGAATGAGAGGGTGGACTTCTGGGTGCCATAAGAAATGATACAAGGGATGGATTCAGAGAAACTTTATAAGATTTGTCTGAATTGATGCAGAGCCCTGCTTCTGACATACTGACTGTGTGACCTTGGACAAATCACTAAATCTCTCAGTACTCTAGATCAGATCATCTTAAACTGTTCCCATTTGTGACCCCTTTTTGCCTGAGAAATTTTTATGTGACCCCGGGTTTATAGGTATATAACAAAGCTTTTTAACCTTTTAGTGTTGCCAAATTTTTTACAACCCTCCACATTCAGTTATGAGACCCCACAGTTTAAGAAATTAGACTCTAGGCAACTCTCCCTCACCTGGGAGATCCCTATGCTAATGATATCATTTGTTCTTTTTTGGGGGGAGGCAGTGAGGGTTAAGTGACTTGCCCAGGGTCACACAGCTAGTAAGTGTCAAATGTCTGAGGCCAGATTTGAACTCAGGTCCTCCTGAATCCAGGGCTGATGCTTTATCCACTGCACCATCTAGCTGCCCCCCCCCATGCTAATGAAATCACAGAGTCAGCCTCTGTCTCAGATCCTAGACTTGGTCTCCATTGTACATTGAATACCGTTGGACTCCTTCCCCCCCCCCAACCCAGATAATTCTGCCCTGGGTTTCAGGGGGAGGGGAAACCATCCAGAGCCAGAGAACTGGTGATAAGAGCCTCTGCCCACATCTGAACCTTTCTAGAAATCTTCTTGCTTCTGAGAGGGGAAAAGGAAGGACTTCCATAGATTTAAAGTAAGGTAAGGAGATCTTCTTCTAACTCTCTCAATTAATAGGTGAGGAAATAGGAACCTATAGACTTTAAGTGACTTACCCAAGGTCACGTAGCTAATAAGTGGCTGATCTGGGATTCAAACCCAAACCCTCAGACTCCTGAGCCCTAGCATCCCCTCCCGTTAGCAACAAGCCTGGCACATAGTAGGACCTTAATCCACAACTCCCCACCTTGGGGCAGTTTGGAATCCCTCCCTACAAAGTGTCTAAGGTGATGGGTCTGAGGGCAGACTGAGTTCCTTTTGTTTGCAGAGCTGGGCAGGCAGCCTGCCAGGCAGCACCGAGGGGCCTGTAAACATCCCCAGGCTGGCTGACTAGCCAGGGCTCGGGGAAAGGTGCGTCTGGCTCTGTATAAACATTTCTGGGAAAAATCACACATTTCAGCATGTCAAGTTATTAAGCTGGCTCTCTGGCTGAATTCGGTCGGGCTGTGGTTATGCTTAGCTTCTGTTTTTTACATGAATATTCCTCCTGGAGTCCGTGACTTTTGAACACACATAATAACCAGTGTTAATAACATCAGACAGAGCGTGGTGTCTCCTGTTGTTAGGATATTACTGACAGATGCCCATCTGTTGTGGGAATTATTGCTTTGAAAGGGTTATAATTAAATGTCTGAAAATACATTCATGGGGTTTGTTCTTGCCTAAAAAAAATCCTTTTGCCCTTTAGCTCATGATTGTTGCCAATTTTCCTTCCTTGGGGGAGGTGGAGGCGGGGTGGGAGGTGGGGAGTGGGGGAGTGGATAGAGGCTCTCCCTATGAATGCTCTCCAGTGAAGGGCTGGGTCATTCATTCTGTGCCATTTCTTTGACCTGACTCAGTGGCTCACAGTCTCATCATAGGATCTCAGTTCAGCTCAGCTGGTGTGAGGCTCCTAGTTTCTCCATCACCTGGGAGGACCGATGAGGTCCTTGAAGAGAAAATTAAGGCCTTCCAGGGAGCCAGTGGCCCAGATAAAGTCACAGTTGGGATACTGAGTTTCCTCAGAGCTAAGCTGAAAGAATCATAGGTTCCTGGATGGAGAGCTTGAAGGAGCCCCAGAGACTAGCCAGTCCAATTCTCTCTTTTTACAGATAGGGAAACTGAGGCCCTGGGGACTTTCCCAAGTTCACCTGGTTAACAGTCAATCAACAAGCATTCACCAAGCACCTCTCTATGCCAAGCCCATGTGCCAGAAAACTTTGGAATCAGGACCCTTGGAATCTAGGCTTGAGGAGACTTTGAAGGTCAGAACATACCTAGGCAGGAATCTTTGCAACGTCAATGACAAGCAATTTTTCAGCATCCTCTTTGAAAATTTGAAGTGATGAGAAACTCACTCCCATCCTTTCCTGACTCCTTGTATGACGTTACTCATTCTACGCTGGGGTGCCTTTAAATGGCCACTCTGACTTCTCCTACAAGGAGAGTTCTGACTCCACAAAGTCCCACTTTTGACTTCTACCTTCTGCAGTCATGAAGACTCTTTGTGACACATTTGGGGTTTTCCATTTCCTTCTCCAGCTCATTTTACAGATAAGGAAACTGAGGCAAACAAGGTTAAGTGACTTGTCCAGGGTCACACAGCTAGCAAGTGTCTGAGGACACATTTGAACTTAGGAAGAGGAGTCTTCCTGATTCCAAGCCCAGCACTCTATCCACTGTGCAACCTAGCTAGTGGATACTTAATAAATGTTTATTGAATCAAAAGGCTTCCTATAGAAGCTGTTTGGAAGGAGGGACTATTTCATCTTCTCTTTCCATCTCCAGTGCCTAGTGCAGTGCCTGGCACATAGTAGACACTTAATAGATGCTTGATTGATGGATCCATTGTTTGAACTACGTTAGGTGAAGAGCCTTGAGATCTTGCCATATAGGGATCAGTTAAAGGAACTGGGAATGTTAACCTGGAGAAGAGAAGGCTGGGGGTGGGGGTCGGGGTGGGGATGGGGACAGGCAGCACTTGATAGCTGTATTCAAGTATGTGGAATAGAAATGAGGCTTATTCTGCTTGGCCTCAGAGGACAGAACAAGTAAGACTCATGGTGAGGCAAGGGGAGGCTTGATGTGAAGAAAAACTTCCTAACAAGGGGAGCTGTTTAAATGTGGGAAGGGAGAGAACATCTTCCCCCTGACTGGAGGAACTCCTGAGAAGGCTGTTCGACCATTGGCTGGGTGTGTTGTAGCAGAGATTCTCCTTCACCTACAGCTAGAACCAGGCAGACCCATATAGGGCCAAGCAGGTGGGACTGCAACACGAGGAGAGCACAGTTTTAATCTTGCCTCTGTTTCTGACTACCTGTGTGACCATGGGCAAATCACTTAATGTCTCTGTGCTGTATGCTCTATCATCTATCTATCTATCCATCCATCTATCAATTTATCTATTGCTCATCTATCTCTAGCTATCATCTATCCATCCATTCCTCTATTTACTTCAAATTTATCTCTAGTTATCATCTATCTATCTATCTATCTATCTATCTATCTATCTATCTATCTATCTATCTATCTATCTATCTATCTATCATCTATCTATCTATCTATCTATCTATCTATCTATCTATCTATCTATCTATCCATCCATCCATCCATCCATCCATCCATCCATCCATCCATCCATCCATCCATCTATCTCTATTATCCATCCATCTATCCATCTACTTATCTATCCATCTGCCTATCCATCTACGTGTCTATCAACCTATTTATCTATTTCTCATCTATCTCTAGCTAGTTATCATCTATCTATCCATCTATCTACTTATCTATCAATCTATTTCTAAGCTGTCTCTAGCTAATTATCATCTACCTACATCTATCTATCATCCATATGTATCTATCTATCATTATCATCACTTATTTATCTCTTTACATATCAGGGGATGGGACTAAATGCCTCTTGGGGTCCCTTCCAGCTCTAAATTTATGACCCTATGAAATGCTTCCTGTGATGGGCTAGTTCCCCACTCCCACTTGTCACTCTTTTAACCCTAAAACTCCCTGAGAGCAGGGTCTGAGTTTCCTTCCCCTTTAAAGCCAGGATCCTAACAACTTTAGCACCTAACCATAAAGGTTTCTGTAAGACTCCATTGAGAAAAACAAAGGAAAGCAAGCCTTTAGGTACAATATACATGCCTGCTATTATCATTCTCTCCATGGCTGGGCTCCAAGGTCAAGTAGGGAGATTGTGATATATTTTTACCAGGTGCTCTCCCCCCTCCCTACCCCCAGCTACCCCGTGAGGGTCAGGGGAACCTCTGTGGGAGTTTCCAAAGGAGGCTGATGCTACAATAATCCTTATTAGACTTGAGAAGGGAGGGCATCTGAGTTGGGTGGTGGCAGTGAGAGGATGCCTGTTGAAGCTGGGGTGTCCATTCCTTAGAGCCCAGTCATACTCTGTGTTTACTATCAAGGAAAGGGGGTCAGGGGTGGGGTGAAGTGGAAGGTTTTGCCTGCTATGTAAAGCTATCCGGTAAGAGGATCAGGAGGAGATCACAGGATTGAGAAGGGAGGGGACCTTAGAGGTTGGCCAGTCCAGTACCCTCACTTTATTTATTTATTTTTTTGTGGGGGGCAATGAGGGTTAAGTGACTTGCCCAAGGTCACACAGCTAGTAAGTGTCAAGTGTCTGAGACCTGCTACCCTCACTTTATAGAGGAAGCTGAGGTCCATGTGGATTACATGGTTTGCTCAGGGTGTCACAGCTGGTACACTGCAGGCAGAGTGGGGATCGAAGCCTGAGCCCTCGGACTTCAAACCCAGTGTTTCCATCCCACTATCTTGTCTCCTTATCCTGGCCAGGGCCACACCTCTGTGCCACTTTCTATCCATGGTCCATCTCCTCACTAGGCTGCCTGTACTCCCGACATCATCTCTTTTTTCCTCCTGTAACTGCATGCAACAGAAGTTTGGTCTCCTCACTCCTTTAACCTTTTTAAACTATGAGCTCCCTGAGGGCAGGGTCTGGGGCTGTTCCTCCTTTGTCTCTCCCACTGAGTAGCCTAAATACTGGTCGGAGCTTGTGGCTCTTAAAAGCCTTGAAGCCCAGATTTTGCCTTCAAGGTCTACTCTAGGTATTTCTCTTCTCACCTCAATCAAGGCTGGAAACCTTTTGCTTGTTAACGCAGCTACCCTGTGTAGATGGGATCACTGTGCTAAGAGTCAGTCTCCATTCTCAGTATATCTATGGAACCAGCCCATCCATCATCCTGGAGGGCTGCCAGCCGCCCAATCTCTGAAATGAATAAGATTTGCACCAAGGCAATTTTGGCAGGAAGAGTCTCAGAAAAACAAAGGCTGGTGAATCTGAGTCTCTGAAATGTATCACTCAGGCACAGTAGAGGTCCTCATGTTCACCCCTTCTGGGCAGTGATTAATTTGAAAGAAGTGCTCTCCCAGGCATAGACGGAGTGACTGAGCTAGATGGGCCCCCTGGGTGTCTCCTAGGCCATGCCTATGTCTCTGGGCAGATTACTTGGTGGATCTATTTCGTGTTGATTTCTCTATGGGTCTTGTTTCCTTCCGAGTAGGAATTAAAGTCCTTGAGGGCAGGGTCAGCTCCTGTTTTGTTCATTTACTAAGGTTTTAACCCAGGTATTTAGTAGGAGATTAAGAAAGGCTGGTTGAACAAAATGATATTTCCCCATCTCCTTCTCTTGACAGTCAGGTTTGACATGGGGAGACCCCCCAAGTGACTAGATCTTCCCTAGTCTCAGCATTGTCTTTCCCAATGATCACACCCACTCCTTAACCTTTAATCTCCTGACTTTAACTCTGATCCTAGCCAACTGTGAGAAAATGGGTAGTTGTCTCCTCTCAATGTGGATATAACAGTCAGCCATACTCCTCCTCACCTGTTTGTAGGACAAAGGTCTCGGATCCCCTCCTCCCCCTCAGGCTAGCAAGGTCACATGGTTCAAGGAGCCCTGGTCTCAATAAGGTCCGCTCCAGAGTTGTGTCCATATAAGGAAGCATGAGGTCCACTCCTGAGTTATGCTCATACAAGGAAGAGGGGTGGGAATACTGCCTTCCGATTAGCTAGTTTTTGCACGTAGATTACAACTCTTGAGTAATCGGACCAATGATGAAAAAGGGGAGGACCCATTCGAGTTAGGGACTAGGGTATAAAAAAGGGCCTGCGAGCCCTCTTTTTTTTTTTTTTGGGTGAGGCAATTGGGGTTAAGTGACTTGCCCAGGGTCACACAGCTAGTGTCAAAAGTATCTGAGGCTGGATTTGAACTCAGGTCCTTCTGAATCCAGGGTTGGTGCTTTATCCATTGCACCACCTAGTTGCTCCTAACAAATCATTTTTTAAGTCTATGCCGCATTCCAGGCTATGTGCCCCAGACCCTTCTCTAATCCCAAACCCAATCCTGACTTCCTCTCCATCCCAAGGTACTGTGTGACTCAGTGACCTTGGACTCCTACCTGTTCCTTGTGCAAGACTCTTCCTCTCCCAACTCTGGGCATTTCTCTGCTCATGTCCCTGCTTCGAAGTCTCATCTCTATCTCCTTTCTTCCTTCAACTCCCAGCTAAAGTTCCATCTTTTACAAGAAACCTCACGGATTTCCTAAAGCCTTTCATCTGAGATTATCTCCAATTTATCTTGTATATGTCTTGTTTATTTGTTATTTGCAGTTGACTTCACTAGATTGTAGGCTCCTTGAGAGCAGGGACAACATTTTCTGGCTTTATTTGTATCCCCAGTCCCTGGCTCAGAGTAAATGCTTAAGAAATGTTTATTGCCTGACTTGTTGATCACTGCGCACTAAAATATACATACCTGAGCCCCATCCCTAACTGGTGGCAACCCCCTCCAGGGACTGGAGTTCCTAGCTTCTGAACGGGGTTCTACCAGAGTCATCTTAGCCAAATTAAGGCCTCTCTGGCCTCAGTTTCTTTTCTGTAAAATAAGTGGAATGGAGCCTTCCGGTCTTTTTCAGATAGTAATCTTCCTGGGAATCTTCCTAAACTCTAGGCAGTGCATCTGGAGCCTTGGGCTAGGAGCTAAGCTTTCCTCCCTTTCTCCAGCTCCTAATGGCCTGCAGAACTGAAGGGCTCCCCAGACTATATGGAGTGGGAGCAAAAGCATTAATATTCAAAGCCTCCCTCTGGGTCTGCTCTGCCCTTCTGGGCCCCTGCCCTCCATTCCCCACCTCCCCAGCTGGTGCATTAGAATCAGCCTCATTGTTTCCAAGTCTCTCTGGATAAACAGGCTGCGGAGCCCCAGAGCCAATGTCAATACAGAGGGAGTTGGGGAGCTGGGCTGGGCTGGGCTGGGCTGGGCTCAGCTCCTCTGGGCTGGGCCCCAGTGCTCTCAGCCATGTTACCATGGGATACGGTGCCGGCCTGGAGGTGTCCCAGCGGTCCCCTGGGGGATTTCGTTACCGAGGCTCCTGGCCAGAGCTGCCTGCCTCTGGTGGCACGCTCCTCTGTCCTGATGTGACCTCGGGGCAGCAAGGGAGAGAGGCCTTCTTCTAGGGGATGAGAAATCTGGGGAGGAAGGGTAGAGCTTGGCATGACCTTGAAGCTTGCTCTAGCAAGCGGAGTCAAAAGGATAAATGTCTTAGAATGGCAGTGCCTGGCCCTAGAGAGCCAGTGTGGGACATCCAGTGGAAAGAAAGTGAGACTGAAGGGTCAGGGACCCAGGGGCCATATCTCAGCCTGGCCACTCACCACCTGTGAGACCTTGAGTAACTTAGTCTCAGTTTCCCCATCTGCAAAACCACGGGCTTCGACTAGATGATGTCTGAGGTATCCTCCAGATGTAAATCCAAAGGGACCACACCCCAAGGACACCCCGTTAGACTTCCAGCATCTCCCGGATCTAGAACCAGCATCCCTAGCCTGCACCTTGAACCTCGAGGTGAGTCTGAGAACAGCAATAATAACAACTGATATTCATGTCATGCTTTGAAATTTCAATGACACCTCTGGACTACCCTATTGTACAGGGAGTAGGGATAGAGACTTGACCCGTAATTTTGAAGGTTTTCAAGGAACTCCTGGAGGAGGAAATTCTCTCTAACAAAATAGTCTTAGAGACTTGCCCACAGCTGTAAAAAGTTAATGATGGGGGCAGCTGGGTAGCAGAGTAGATAGAGCACCGGCCCTGGATTCAGGAGGACCTGAGTTCAAATCCAGCCTCAGACACTTAACACTTACTGGCTGTGTGACCCTGGGCAAGTCACTTAACCCCAATTGCCCCGAAAAAACAAAAACAAACAAAAAACCAAAAACAGAAACAAAAGTTAATGATGGGGCACTCTTTGAACTCAGGTGTTCCAGGACCTGTGGCCAATTCTCTAAGCACCATAGCCCTCTGCCTTTCTGTCTCTACAGTCACTTCCTCCATTTCTTTGTTTTTTTACTTTGTTTTGTTTTTTAGTGGTTTTTTTGTTTTTAAGTGTCTGAGGTCGGATTTGAACTCAGGTACTCCTGACTCCAGGGCCGGTGCTCTATCCACTGCGCCACCTAGCTGCCCCCACTTCCTTCATTTCTTTGAGGAGGGGGCTGACACTCAGAGAATGCCTCACCTATGATCTCACTGGTAGGGAGTATCAGAGGCAGAGTCTGAACCCAGGTTATCATGGTCCAGATGTAGAACTCTATTCCCCATGCCAAGATGCCCCTACTGTTTGGGGAGCTGTTGGGAGGATTGCTCCCCAATGGAGCAGAAAGAAACCAGTGGACAAGCTAGATGTCAAAGGTCCCAGAGGTGCCAGGGGTCTGCCACCCCTTCTCCATCCTCAGTTTCTTTGCCAAGAAGATCCTAAAAGGGGGTCACAAAGAGTCGGACGGGACTGAAAAATGACTGAACAGCAGCATGGGAAAGACAGCACCGAAGCCTGTCCCTGCCTTCCAGAATGGGTTGTTGGGGTCGGGTGTCTTTCTAAGATCATGCTTTTTCCAATCAATCTACCCACAAATATTCATTTATTAAGGGCTTACTGTGTTCTGGGCACTGTTCCAGGAACCAAGGACAGTGACAAAAGGGAAACAATTCTCAGGGAACTTATATTCCATTGAAATGGGGCAGGGTACCAATCGGCGGAGGTGGGGAGAGTGGGAAACTGAGGCTCAGAAAGTCTGTGACTTGTCTGGAGTCATACAATCACAGTAAGAGGCAGAGCTGGGATTTCAACCCTTCAGTCCAATAGGATCTCACACCTCCAATCCTCATCATTACTGTCCCCTCCTCTATGAGCCAGAGGCAATGATTCCCATTTTACAGAAGGGGATGTTGAGACTCAGACTCAGCTGGGGGCATCCAGGAGGTGGATAACAGAGATGGGCCTGGAGCCCACAGCCTGTATGGCATCACCTCCTGCCTTCCCGTCTTCACTGATGTTGCATCTTTACAAATGAGCAGGAAGCCCAGGTGTCATACTGTGCAGAAATCAAGACCTGCCCACCTAGCAGTAGAGCATCCTTCCTCTCACTTGCTGTTTCCTCTTCCTCTCTCATCCTGGTGTGGTGTTTCCATGACACAGGAGGGAGCCAAGGGGAGGATAAATATTTAATAATGGAAACCACCTGATATTTCTAACTTGGAAAGCAAACCCAAGGACACAGTAAGTGTGCTAACAAAACACCTATAGCACGAGCCTGTCCTTCCTGCCTGGGCTTGGAAAAGAGAAAGATTTTAGTACCTAGTGCTTAAGGTGCGGATGATAGTGAAGTCCAATGGGGAGAGCTCTGGTGTGGGAGCTGGGAGAGCCTAACTCTAGAATTGGCTCAGGACCTTGGGCAAGCTCTCCCCATCCCCCACCCCTTGTTCTGGATCTCAGCTTCCTTCTCTGTAACGTGAGGAGTCTGGACAAGATTCAATTCGATTCTGCAAACATTGACGATGTACGATGCCCTGCCCACACTCCTGTCCCTAAGGTTCTTTCTACCTCTTAGATGCTGTTGGCTGTTAGGAGTACTCCGTAAACATCCAGCCATCAACAAGGCAATTTATTAAGCACCCAGGTGTTACTATCTGTAACCACCTAGAAGTAATGTTGATCTGGTGGGGGCTCCTCCTTCCATATGAATCCGATGAAACCCCAATCCAGGAATGGTTCAGCTCCATTTACCATCTTTTTTGTGGTGCAGGGAGAAGAAGCACATTGCATTTAATCATGTTATTCCTCTGCTCAAGAGGTTCAGTAGCTCCCTATTACCTCTAGAATCAAATGAAAAATCCTGTTTGGTACTGAAAGCTGTGGTTTTTCTGATAAATGTTTAATAACAAGGGGCAGCTAGGTGGCACAGTGGATAAAGCACCGGTCCTGGAGTCAGGAGTACCTGAGTTCAAATCCAGCCTCAGACACTTAACACTTACTAGCTGTATGACCCTGGGCAAGTCACTTAAGCCTCATTGCCCTAAAAAGAAAAAAAAAAGTTAAAAAAAAATGTTTAATAACAAGAGCAGGACACACTTTTAAGTTTAATTTACATTTTCTCCATCACTTTCTTAAGTCTAGACAATAAACAAAACAACATCAAATCTTGATTTATAGCTTGCCAATTTCCCAAGGCTGAAATGCTGGCTGAAAATTTAACAATCAGCTTACTAGGAGCTGGCTCCAGTACGCCCCTGTAAAAGCTCTTTACAATCTGGCTCAGCCTACCTTCTCAAGCTTATGGTCCATTATCCTGCCTTCCAACCCCTCCCCAAGCACTTTCCTTTCCAGGAAAACTGACCTATTTGGCACTGGTTGTCCCCCATGCCTGGAACGGCCCCCTCTTCCCCGCTAACGCTTGTTGACCTTGGTTTCTTTCATAACTTGACTCGACTATCTCTTTCTATAAGAGGCCTTTACTGATCTGATCCCATGCAGTTCGACAAACAACAACAAACCTACTATGTACTGGGCGTGGTCAGCTCAGTGGCCCAGTGGATAGAGCACTGGGCTTGAAGTCAGGAAGACCTGAGTTCAAATCTGGCCTCAGACACTAACAAATTAATTTACCCTGTTTGCCTCAGTTTCCTCATCTGTCAAATGAAGGAAATGGCAAACCCCTCTAGTATCTCTGCCAAGAAAACCCCAAAAGGGATCACGAAGAGTTGTACATGATTGAATGATGACAACAATTCATGCCAAGCACTGGGGATATAGTTAATAAAATAAAATAAAATAATTAATTATTATTAATAAAAAGAAAGACAGTCCCTACCCTCAAGGAGTTTACAGTCTAATGGGGGAGACAACACATAAAAAGACAGAAAAGGGGGAGGGAAATGGGGGTGTCTGACATGGAGACCTCTTGTTCTGTGGAGTTGAAACCAGATCCAGATGCAGAGTGGATTGATCAGAGTCCAGTTTCTGCCCTCTATAAAGAAAGACATCGGGAGGAGTTTGGTACCCCACCCTCCAATCAGAGGGCTTAATGATCTAGATAGTGCTAGTGCCTTCCCTCCTCAAACTACCTTTGTATTCATCTTGGGCATAAACTATATATTCTTTTCTCCATATATGTCTCTCCCACCCCCACCTCCCAATCAGGATATAAGCACCTTGGGAGAAGGAATTGTTTCCTTCTCTAAACTTGTATTCTCAGAGCCTAGCATAGTGTCTGGCATGCAGTAGGTGTTTAATAAATGCTTGCTGATTGATGTGTAGTTGCCCCCATCCTAGGCTGTCCCAGTGTCTGGAATTCTCTTTTTCCCTCAACTTTGTTTCTTGGGAGCTTCAGGTACCAAGGCAAGGACCCTAGAGGAAACCTTTCCTGATCCCCTTCCTCCTTCCTTGGTAGGGTCCCCTCTTCTCTACTCTTCCAGATTTTGTATTTATTTTGTGTTTATTTGTGTATTTATTTATCTGTGTGCATATTGTGGATTCTTCCCCTCTTCTAGTTTAGGGTCTGTGGCTTGGTGTTTGCTCTTTTGTTTTGTTTTGTTTTTTGTTTTGGTGAGGCAATCGGGGTTAAGTGACTTGCCTAGGGTCACACAGCTAATAAGTGTTAAGTGTTTGAGGCCGGATCTGAACTCAGGTCCTCCTGACTCCAGGGCTGGTGCTCTATCCACTGCGACATCTAGCTGCCCTGGTGTTTGCTCTTTTATCCCCCAATCCCCAGGGTCTAGACCAGAACCTGTTACTTTAAAAAAAAAAAAAGAGTGGTGATTTTTATCAGTGAAGGGAGAGAGGGAGGGGGAGAGAAGGACTGAGAAAGAGGAAGATAAAGAGACAGGTACAAGAGTGTTGCCACTGCAGGCAGGCTAAGCGATCCATTTTTAGCAGAGAGAGAGAGAGAGAGAGAGAGAGAGAGAGAGAGAGAGAGAGAGAAGGAAAGAGACAGGCAGATGGAGATGGAAACATAAATGTCTGTGTGGGAGAGAGACAGAGACAGAGGGAGAGAAAGGGGGAGAGACAGGGGCGGGGGAAGGGGAGAAAGAGAGAAACACAGATAGAGGGGGAGGGAGGGAGGGAGGTAAGAAGAGGGAGAGAGAGATCGAGAAAACAGGAGAGAGAAAGAAGGAAAGAAACAAGCAGATGGAGATGGAGACAGAAGTGTCTGTGTGGGGGGCAGCTAGGTGGCGCAGTGGTTAGAGCACTGGCCCTGGAGTCAGGAGGACCTGAGTTCAAATCCGGCCTCAGACACTTAACACTTACTAGCTGTGTGACCCTGGGCAAGTCACTTAACCCCAACTGCCTCACTAAAAAAAAAAAAAAAGTGTCTGTGTGGGAGAGACAGAGAGACAAAGACAGAGACAGAGAGAAGGGGGTGGGGGTGGGGAGAGACAGATAAGTGAAGCCTGAGAGAGACCCAGAGATGGAAAGGGAGAGAAAGTGCTTACCCAGGCACTGTTCCAAGGGCTGGGGATATACATACAAGTAAAAAGAAAGGCCATCCCTGCCCTCAAGGACCTTACTTTCTAGTGGAAGAAAACAGGCCATAAAATGAACTGAAAAGGGTTGGGGGGCCCCTGCAGGGGTGAGGTCTAGGAGTCTGGGGAGTCCTGAACTGACCCCAGTTTTGAATGAGCATCTAAATGAGCGGCCTCAAACAGAGGTGTCAGGATGAACTCCCCAATCAGAGGAGGAGGCCAGAGTTGGAGGTCTTGCCCATGAGAAGGCCATGGATGCAAAGACCAAGAAATGTTCCTGAGAGTCATGGACAGAGCCGAGTTTTGTAGAGTTACCTGGGACCCTGAGAGATTATGTGTTTTGCCCAGATATTAAAGCCAGTATGTATCAGAGACAGGATTTGAACCCATCTCCCTAGATTCAAGACCAGCTCTCCAACCACCTTGTGTACCTTTGTTCAGTCGTATCCAACTCTTTATGACCCCATCTGGGGTTTTCTTGGCAAAGATACAGGAGTGGTTTGTCATTTCCTTCTTCAGCTCATTTTACACATGAGGAAACTGAGGCAAACAGGGTGAAGTGATTTGCCCAGGGTCACACAGCTATAAGTGTTTGAGGTTGGATTTGAACTCAGGTCTTCCTGACTCCAGGCCCAGCACTCTATGCACTATGGCATCCGCTAACTACCCCCACTCATAGCTAGTCGGATGAAATAGGAGCTTTTCCTCATCATATGATGGAAAGAGAGGTCTGGATTCAAGTCGTAACTCAGCCACATCTCTCCATCTATACCAGCCTGGGCTTCCAAGCTCTTACACTAGGACCAGAGTACCTAGTTCATATGGCTCATTTAATAGCTTAGGCTCAGAGAGGGCGGGAAGTGGCCAAGGTGGCTTTTGAACCCAGGCTGACTTTCTAGGTGGGCTTAGAGGTTCTCTAAGGGCCCTGACAACCATAGGAACCTATGTTCTTATGACAAGACTGAGAAAGCTCTTCACAGAGAAAGCAGAACGAATGCCTCAGGGCTACTTTTTATGCAGTTCCAAAGAGCACAGGGGAGCCAGCCTGGGGAACTCCTCTCTACTAGCATCAGCTGGGACCCTTCAGCACCCGTAGACCAGGCTCAGGGACTGATCTCTCGCCTCTGCTTTGTGAACGAGGAGGGCTCTCACCTTCAGTGCATTCAGTGAGGATGCTCTTGGGACAGGAAGGAGAACATCTGGTGTCTTGGGAGATAATCCCATTGGAGCCCGTGTGTGTGTGTGTGTGTGTGTGTGTGTGTGTGTGTGTGTGTGTGTGTGTGTGTGTGTGTGTGTGTGTGTGTGTGAGAGAGAGAGAGAGAGAGAGAGAGAGAGAGAGAGAGAGAGAGAGACTCTAGAGAGAGACAGAGACAGAAACAGAGACAGGGAGAGACAGAAAGAGGAAAGAGACAGACAGCAACAGAGAGACAGAGACAGAGAGACAGAGAGACAGAGAGACAGAGACAGAAACAGAGACAGGGAGAGACAGAAAGAGGCAAGAGACATACAGCGACAGAAACAGAGAGGAGAGACAGAGACAGAGGCAGAAAGAGAGGAGAGACAGACAGAGAGAAAGACAAAGAAACAGAGAGACAGAGAGAGGAGAGACATAGAAGTAGAGAGAAGACAGAGAGACAGAGAAGAGACAGAAGCAGAAAGAAGACAGAGAGACAATGTAGTTCAGTAAAACCAACCAAGTTTATCAACCAAGTCTCACACTATATGAAATATTCTGAACCCATAGTCTGCCACCTCTGCAAAGAAGAGATTTTCTCATATCTTCTTTGTATCTAACTTTAGTTATTATAATCATACAGTTAGGGACAGCTAGGTGGCACAGAGGATAAAGTACCGGCCCTGGATTCAGGAGGACCTGAGTTCGAATCTGGCCTCAGAAACTTGACACTTACTAGCTGTGTGACCCTGGGCAAGTCACTTAATCCTCATTGCCCTGCAAAAACAAAACAAAACAAACAAATAATCATATAGTGAGCAGTTTTTTCTTTTGCTTTCAATGTAGCTTTTTGGTAACCATTGGTTAGATTATCTCCCCTTGGTTCTGTTTGCTTCATTCTGTATTGATTCATATATATTTTCCCATACTCTTCTGAATTTGTCATAGTCCCCATTTTTAAGGGGCAGTTATTGGATAGGATCATTTAGGAAGGACACCATTATCTGGATGTCCGGCAGAGGAGGGTAACCAACATGGTGAAGAATATAGGTCTTATCAGTAGCAAATGAAGGAATTGAGAGTATTCACCCTAGAGAACACTCAGGTTAGACATGACAGGCAGTCAGGTAGTGCTGTGGGTAGAGCCCTGGGTCCTGGAAGACAGGAATTCAAATCCAACTTCAAACACTTACTGGCTGTGTGACCCTTGACAAATAAACTTAACTACTGTCTACCTCAGTTTCCTCATCTGTAAAAGGGGCAACTACCTATTAGGTAGTTAAGAGGCTAAAATGAGCTGACATTTGTCAAGTGCTCTGGAAACCTTAAAGTGCTAGCTAATGACTTTGAAGGGCTGTCACCATGGAAGAGGGGGGTCAGCCTAGTTCTCTTTGTGTTTGCCTTTCTTTCCATCCCTCATCAGTGATTAGCATAGTCCCCAGCTCATACTAGGGGCTTAATAAATGTTTGTTGATTGACTGAATGACTGGGCCCAGAGGGCAGAACCAGGAGCCCAGTGTGGAAGCTGCTAAGTAAATTTCATTCCTCTCAATGTAAGAAAAAAATCCCTTACACTTAAAATTATACTGGGTGGGGCTGGCAGCTAGGTGGTGCAGTGGATAGAGCACCAATCCTGGAGTCAGGAGGACCTGAGTTCAAATCCGGTTTCAGACACTTAACATTTACTAGCTGTGTGACCCTGGGCAAGTCACCTAACCCCAACTGCCTCACTAAAAAAAAAATTATACTGGAGGGGACTGAGCTGTCTCAGAAGGTAGCCACCACCAACTCTCTCAAGAGGCCTTTGCTCAAAGGCTGGATGGCCACTTATTGGGCTATAGAGTGGACCAGATAGTCTCTGAAGAGCCTTCCAGCTCAGATATTCTATGCCTGAAGACCAGAAAGTGAGGAATAGGGTGTAAAGAGAGAAATATCCGGGTAGGATGAGGTTTAATAAGAATAGCTCGCTTTTATAGGGTATTTGAAGGTTTGGCAGGCACTGCACACATAAAATCTCATTTGAACCTCACAACAACACCGTGAGATGGCTAATCTTATCCTCATTTTATGGATGGGGAAACTGAGGCAGACCGAGGGTCACACAGCTAGTAACTTTCCAAGGCTGGATTTGAACTCAGGTTTTCTTGACTCCAAGGCTAAGGGGCTATTTGGAAATGTGATTTGGTCCTAGGGTACAAACCACCCTGTAGGGTGGCACTTTGAGAGCCTTGTTATTTCTGTTTTTTGTTTTTGTCTTTTTATTTTTTGCGGGGCAATGAGGGTTAAGTGATTTGCCTAGGGTCACACAACTAATAAGTGTCAAGTGTCTGAGGTCGGATTTGAACTCAGGTCCTCCTGAATCCAGGGCTGGTGCTTTATCACTGAGACACCTAGCTGCCCCTGAGCCTTGTCATTTCTATAGATCACACAGAAAGAGGGACATGCACCGAGAATGAGATAGACAGAAGCAAAGGGCATGGGAGACAGCTAGCTAGGTGATAGATTAATAGACCATTGAACATGGAGGGCTTGGGTTTGAATCCTGCCTCAGACACTCATTAGCTATGTGTTTCTGGATAAGTAACAAATACTCTCAGCCTCAGTTTCCTCATTGGTAAAATGGTAAAATGGGTAAAATGAAGATAATGACAGCACCTACCCAACAGGGTTTTTGTGAAGATCACATGATATAACATACGTAAAGTCCTTTGCAGACTCTCAACTGCTATGGGCTAATTATTATGAACGATTATTAATATATAGCAAAGGTTAATGGCCAATAATAAGCAACATATATTGTTAAAAATCAACTCTATGTTAATGATAGCTATTATCATTATAAAGGGTGAATAATATAAAAAGAAATATTTATTATTATAAAGAGCAGACAAGAAGACAGGCACAGACATTCCTGGGGCTGAGCTGCTCTGGGCCATGGAAACCAAGATGGAAAAAGGAAAGAAACAGGAATGATTTCATTTTCCTTCAAATAAACAAGTCTTTTTTTCTATCCTTTCTTTTTGCCGACTAGGTATTAGGGAAGAGAAAAGACAGAAACAAAATGCAAGCCCTACCCTTAGGCGGCTTATGGTTTAGGTGAGGAATAAGGCAAACACAGATATCTCTAACAATAATTGATAAGACTAGTGGAGATAAGGACTAGGGAGAAGAACAAACCTGGCTGGGTGAGGGAGGGAGAAGGCCTCTGCCAACTGAAGGCACAGGGAAGGCGTCCCAGAGGAAATGGTGTTGGAACTGGACTTTAAGGATGGATAGGGATCCAATAGTAAACTGTGAGCAGGAAGGCGGGGAGGGGAGTAAGAGCCTGTGGGCAGAAGGAAGGGAGGGAGGGAATCACATGACTTAAGGTTGGAAATGTACAGTGGTCTTTGAATGCCAGACTGAGAAGCTAGCACTGTCTCTTGGTGATCTCATCAATCCCCTCCCCTCCCGTGAATTTAATGATCCTCTCTATGCAGGTGACTCCCCCAAAGTATATATCCAGCACCTCGTCTCTCTCCTGAGCTCCAGTCCTGTGTCTTACAACCACCAGTTAGATATTTCCACCTCCCTGGCCAGCCAACAGGCATCTCAAATGAATTATCTCTACCTCCCCCACCCCTCTTTCTCACTTAATAAGAGCCAACATTGATATAGTGCTTCCTTTGTGCCAGGGATACAAATATTTTCTAGCTTGATCCCCATTATTACGCCCATTTCACAAGTAAGCAAACTGAGGTAAATGGAGGTTAAAGTGACTTGCCCAGCTAGTAATTGTCTGAAGCTAGATGTGAACTCAGGTCTCCCTGACCCCACGCCCTGTGTTCTGCCCACTGCGCCACCTAGCCACCCAGTTCCCTTTCCTAGTTTTGTAGACAAACACGCAATCAGTTGCTACATCCTGTCATTCTAATTGCCACCGTGTCCCCCATGTGCATCCTTCTCTCTCCACCCACATGACCTCCATCCCAGTTAAGGCCCTTATTACCTCTTACCTGGACTATTGCAAGTCTCCTAATTGGTCCCCGTCCATCCAGCCCCTCCGCTGTCCAATCAATCTTCCATAAAACTGCCAAGTTAATATCCCTAAGGTGCTCACGCAACTATCTCACCCCCCAGTCATTCATTTCAATAGCTCTTTTTTTTTTTTTTGGTGAGGCAATTGGAGTTAAGTGACTTGCCTAGGGTCACACAGCTAGTAAGTGTTAAGTGTCTGAGGCCAGATTTGAACTCAGGTCCTCCTGACTCCAGGGTCGGTGCTCTATCCACTACACCACCTAGCTGCCCCACAGTAGCTCTTTTTTGCTTCTAAGATGGAACAAAAACATATGCCATTTATATTCTTTCACAGGGGGCAACTAGGTGGGGCAACGGATAAAGCACTGGCCCTGGATTCAGGAGGACCTGAGTTCAAATCTGGCCTCAGACATTTGACACTTACTAACTGTGTGACCCTGGGCAAGTCACTTAACCCTCATTGCCCTGCCCCCTCCCCCTCAAAAAAGTCTTTCATGATCAGACCCCAGCCTCTCTTTCCAGACCAATTTCTTATCATTCCTTGTCACACGTGCTTCTCGTCCTACTGTGCTCATCTCCCATCTCCATGTCTTTGCACAGTCTGTCCCCAGTGCCTACAATGATCCCCCCCTCTTCATCTCCACCTCTCAGAATCCCCACCTTCCTTTGAGAGTTGGCTCATGTGCTATCTCACGACATGAGGTTTTTCCTCCCTTTCTCCCTCTCCCTCTCAACCCAATTACTTTTCATATTTTATATATGTGATGTTTTCTGTACAGCTGAATATAAGTTCCTTGAGGGCAGGTACTGCTTCACTTATATCTTACATCACCACAACCTAGCACAATGCATGGAACATGATAGACTTTTTTTTTTTGTGGGGCAATGAGGATTAAGTGACTTGCCCAGGGTCACACAGCTATGGTAGACTTTTTTTTTTTTTTGTGGGGCAATAAGGGTCAAGTGATTTGCTCAGGGTCACACAGCTAGTGTCAAGTATCTGAGGCTGGATTTGAACTCAGGTCCTCCTGAATCCAAGGCCAGTGCTTTATCCACTGCACCACCTAGATGCCCCTATGGTAGACTTTTAATGAATACTTCTTAAATGGAATTGAACTTCTGGAAAGTATGAGCTATATGCTTTACCCAGATTCTGCTGCTGTGCAAACTTTTTTTGAGATAGAGCCATAACTAGGGTGGGGCAATTAGAGCTTTGTCCCAGGGTAGCAAAATTTAGAGGTTACAAACATTTTAAATGACCTTAAAATATCTTGCAATTTGCTACATTTACATTTTCAAAAATTTAACCTGTAGGTTGGTTTTTTTTGGGGGGTGGGGTGGGGGAAGCAATGGGATTAAGTGATTTTCCCAGGGTCACACAGCTAGACAATTTGATAGCCTTTGTAATCCTTCAACATTATAGGTAGCAAGACTAATTAGTTAAAATGGGAAGTTGCCAGGTGGTTTGGTGGATCTCTTTTCTGCTCCTCTCTCTTAAGGCCTTCTCAGAGACAGACTCATGAAGAGGGTCTTTTCCCCATGGATTAGTATCCTGAGGTCTCTCCCCACAGTGCAGTGTCCCAGGGTGACCCTGCATGGGGCTTCGGGTCACCATATCTAAGCTAATGGCTTCACAGTTGAATTTATATTAGTTATTTGATGCAGTATTTTCAACTTATAAATGACAATGTTTATCTGAAGTCTTATTTCTCATTGCTCTTTCCCACGCATCCAAACTTTCTGTTTACCACTCTGCCTGGAGACACAGTCCTTGACAGGCCTTTGAAAAAGCTGAAGCAAAGGAATAGGCCCTCCCTTCCTCCCCCCCCCTTTCTCTCTTTCTCCCCTCCTTTTTCTCCTCCCCTAAGAATGCAGAGTCAAGGACCACTGCAAAGTCAGTGCCCAGGGAATACAATCTCTGGGCTCTGTCCTCAAGGTGTCTATCTGCCAGGGGGCTTCTCAGGCCATGGAAGCTGCTTCTTCCTTGCCAGCAGTTTCCTGGCAATTGTAACAGCTGAGAGGCATTTCCGGGCCTGGGGAAAGATGGGGTGGGCTGATGGGGACTTAAATGGCTTCATGACGGTGCTTCTGAATAGCTCAGTGGTAGGAGGCCAAGACCTTCTCGGTAGGACCCAACCTTTGGAATCCTGCACCTCCTGTGCAGTTTACATAACACAGACATGTATCCAAGCAAGTTAGTAGATGGGTTTGCATTCCCATGTGAGTATGTATATACTCACAAGTTAGTGTGTATATGTCTAAGAGAGGATATGCGTGTATACACATGGGTGTGCTGGTATACCTGGGTGTATTCTAGCATGATGACATGGAAAAGAGCCTGGATTGGCTGTCAGAGAATTAGTTTCTGAATCTCATCTCTGCCACTGACCACCTGGCTTACCTTGGACAAGTCACATTTCCCTTGGCTTCAATTTCTTCATCTGTAAAATGGTGATCTGTTATCTTATAATCTTATGGTCTCTCCGGCCTAGCTCTAAATCTACCTTTTTGTGAACCTATGAGTGTGTAAGCATGTGTTATTTAAGTGAGACCATGCATGTATATATCACATGATATGATGTGTGTGTGGTAGGGAATTTATGTGTTGGTCTGTGTAGGTATATGTCAATCCCTCTGTGTATGTGTATATGTATATGAGTACAAGTGTGTCTGTATTGTGTATGTGTGTTTGTGTGTGTGTGTACACATGCGTGCACGCCTGTGTGTGAATGTGTGTCCAGGGTCAGTACCGAACATAGACCAGGATAGGAAGATCTGTGTCCTGGATCAACCAGAACCTGGAGGTGGCCTTATGGGCTAGGCCGCATTCATGGATGCTTCCAGTGCCAGGGTCACTCAACATTTCTCCATTGAGTTAGAGCATTGGCCTCATTTTAAAGAGGTGCCCACTTCATTGCTCACTTCTGCCAAGAGAGTATTCATTTGTTTCTTCCACACTGAACAGAACTATACCCAGGCTGGGGCAGGTGGGACTTTTCCCCAGTCGCTGGAGGAGCTGGTTATAACCCCTCCAAGCCCCCTCAGTATGCTGGGGAAGGTTATGAGGGAGAGGTAGGGGTCTACAGAAGTCAGAACCCTGTAATGTCTTTACTACAACAGAGTATGGAGTTATAGCAGTATGTGGGCTACAGCCCCAGCAGTGGGTTTTTTAAAAAAAATTCTTAGAATCCCTTTTTTTTGTGTTTTTTTTTTTTTAGTGAGGTAATTGGGGTTAAGTGACTTGCCCAGGGTCACACAGCTAGTAAGTGTTAAGTGTCTGAGGCCGGATTTGAACTCAGGTACTCCTGACTCCAGGGCCGGTGCTCTATCCACTGAGCCACCTAGCTGCCCCAGAATCCCTTTTAACAACAACAAAAAATGTGTTGTGAACTCCTAGGGTAATTTGATATATCACTCATAATATTTTACAATTATTTATTGCTTAAGGTATGTTAAGAAATGGTAAAGGGTCCCCTGAACTTGTCTTTTTGAGTTGCCACGTTTTCCATGAACCACTAAAAATGTTTTAGCACAGACCTGTTGGACCGATGTCATGGACCACCAAGGTGTTAGTGAACTACTGAATGGGAATCATTGGGTTACAGTGAAGTTTCAGCCTTCCAGCACCCAGAGGGACCTCTCCCCAAATAGATGAGATGCTTAGAAGTGAGGAAAAGCAGAGGTACTTAGACGAGAGCAGGGAGTGAAGGGGGAGGTGGGAAGATGCATCCTATAGACAGGTAGGTGCATGTGTTCATGTGACACCACAAGCCAGCAAGGTAGCAGGAAAAGGGTGCATGGGACAGCAGAGACATTGGAGGCACCTCCCATTGCATGTGATGATGAACTTGACCATGGTAGGAGAGAGAGAGGCTGAGGACTTTGAACAACCCTGCCTCACATCCAATTCACAGGCAAGTCAAGACATCACCCTGTGATGTCACTGGTCTTCTTCAAGGATAAGGGGCAGCTAGGTGGCACAGTGGATAAAGCACCAGCCCTGGATTCAGGAGGACCTGAGTTCAAATGTGGCCTCAGACACTTGACACTTAGTAGCTGTGTGACCCTGGGCAAGTCACTTAACCCTCATTGACCTGCAAAAAAACAAAAAAAGGAATCAAGGATGAACACCACCATGCCTCTCTCACCAAATCACATATATTGTGGGCGTGTGACTATGAGGCCATCTATCTACCCAGCATGGGTTTATCTGGCAGGTAAGTGCCTGCTTGTGCTCTGAGAAAAAATAATGGGTTTTGGGGGAATCTTACCTGACTTTTTTAAGGCCAGCCCAGAGTCAGGAAAATTGCAAAGGAAATATAGATTGACCTTCCTGACTACCTAAAGGAAGTTAACTTACCTAGACCACCCTCAAGTCATGCCAGTCAATGGACTTGAAAGTTACTGGCCAATTAGCTTGGATCAGTGTACAGTGACCCACCTCTACATGCGGGAGGATAAAAACCCTTGGAGAGGAGGGTCTCTTTCTCTTGGCCTGGGACGCTGGAGGAGGCAGCCAGAAGGCCCAGTCTTTCTCCCCGCTATCCTAGGATGTAGGGCTTCTGAACTTTCAGAGCCATGTGCTCTTTCTTTACTAATATTTAATATGTTTTAATCAATGCTTAATGCTCAAAACTGATGCTAAAGCCTCTAATTTACAAGTAGCAATATATTAGAAACCCCAGACAAGTTCCCCAAAACTTGGGCCAGAGATAGTCATCCCCATAAAATTTCAAATGACACAGCTCCGAGCAGCTTTTGCTCCCCCCCCCCTTTAGGGCAATGAGGGTTAAGTGACTTGCCCAGGGTCACACAGCTAGTAAGTGTCAAGCATCTAAAACCAGATTTAAACTCAGGTCCTCCTGAATCCAGGGCCAGTACTTTATACACTGTGCCACCTAGCTGCCCCCTAAAGTTTGTTTGTTTGTTTTTGTGGGGCAATGAGGGTTAAGTGGCTTGTCTAGGCTTGCACAGCTAGTAAGTGTCAAGTTTCAGAGGTAGGATTTGAACTCAGGTCCTCCTGAATCCAGGACCAGTGCTTTATCCACTGAACCACCTAGCTGCCCCAGCTTTTGCTTTTTAATAGAAGGTCCTGGCTTTTTGTAACTCTCTGCCTGGGGCCAGACCTTTCACCATCAGCATTCTCATTGGTATTCTTTCCTGTCTAGGTTTTCTTGACACTATCAGTCAGTTAATAGACATTGATGGCACTGTGCTACTTTCTGGGGATACAAAAAGAGGCAAAAGACAGTCTCTGCCTTCAAGGAGCTTATAGTCTAATGAGGAAGACAAGTAAACAAATATGTACAAACAGATAAATGGGAAATCATTAACAGGAAAAGCACTGAAACAAAGAGGGGGTGGGGAAGGCTTCCTGTAGAAGGGAGGATTTTAGCTGGGACTTAAAGGAAGCCAGGGAGGTTAGTAGTTTGGAGATGAGGAGAGAGAGAGTATTCCAGGCATGGGGGACGGCCAGAGAAAATACCCAGAGCTGAGAGATGGAGGGTCTTGTGTAGGGAAGAGCCAAGAGGACAACATCACTGGATAGAAGAACACGTGGTGAGTACCTTGTAAGAAGACTGGAAAGGTTGGAGAGGAGGGGATTAGGTTTTGAATGCCAAACAGAAGATTTTATATTTGATCCTGAAGGTGCTAGGGAGCCACTAAAGTTTATTGAGTAGGAGAGTGACAGGACTGCATGGGCATTTTAGGAAAATCACTTTAGTGGTTGAATGGAGGATAGCAGGTGGCACCAAGTTGATTTTCAAATTCTGAGTGAGTCTCAGTTTCCTCCAGGATGGGTCTGCAGAGTACGAGCTTGCTCCATAAAGCAGGATTGGCTGATGAGCCTGGCATGGATTCAATTACTCTCGCAGGGCTAGCTCTCCTGACCTTTCAGAAGCCAGAAGGTTCTCCTTTACCTGAAATGAATGAACAAAGGCCAGGGCAGAGAGGGGAGGCCTATGTTCAAGTGACCCTCGGATGGGGAAGGCCAGAGGCCTCTGCTCTCAGAACATTGTCTTTCACCAGACACCATGAGACGGGGAGTGAAGTGACAGTGATCATGGGCTTTTCATTGATTTTGTTAAATATTTCCCAATCCCATTTTTATCTGGTTCTGAGAGTCATGGGTCTCCTGGGGCCAGCTGACCTTGTGTTTGACCCCTCTGACACAGGGGAGCAGTGGAGACATAAGGCTAGAAAGCTGGGGCAGGGTCTTAAATGCCAATGAAAGACAGAGAGGCCTGGCGTGCTATGGTCCATGGGGTCACCAAGACTGAATGAGAACAACAAAAGCCAAGGTGCTCGGAGAATCAGTTCGTGGAAGAACAGCCTGCTGAGGAGTTGTGATCATTGTCTGTTCCTGGGATGAACAGGGTGGAGAAACAATGAACAGGCCAAGTCTTCCCAGTATTTAAGCCCCAGGAGGGGAGACTCCCCCTCCCCAAAACCCTCCTTTCTCCAGGCTCAGATGCTAGCTGGAAGCTGAGCCTTGCAGGCAAAAAGAAGTCAGGTATTCCCGGAAGGCCTGTGGGTCCTTGTGCCTGTAGGAGTGTGTGTGCAAATGTGAGTGTGTCTGCAAATGTGAGTGTGACAAGTGTGTCCACACTTGAGTGTTGTATGAGTGTCATGTATGTATGGATATGAGTGTATGAAAGTGTGCCAAGTTGCTCAAATGCGAATGCATCTGAGCATGTGAGTGTGCAAACGTGTGTTGAGTATGTATGTGTGCATAAGTTAGTGTACATGTGTGTTGGTGAGTGTGTGCACACTTGAGTGTGTGTATAAGTCTGTATGTATATGTGGATGGGTGTGGATGGGAATGAGAATGTGCAAACATGTATATTGAGTGTGTGCATGTTCGTGTGTGTGTGTGTGTGTGTGTGTGTGTGTGTGTGTGAGACAGGTAAAGTTGCTAGCTTCCCTCTCTCTAGCTCTGATCAGTGGCCGAGTTCCTCCAGATTCCTTCCTCTCTTCCTCCAAAATCTCCCTCTACATCTCACCTCCTTCCCCTCCATGCCCTATAACTAACTCACATAAAAGCTTCAAAGCACTTTCCATATATCTCACTTGCTCCTCACACCAACCTGGAAGACAGATGCTATTAGCATCATTCCCATTGTCCAGAGAAGGAAAATGAGGCTGAGGATGGGGAAATGACCCTACCCCTCCCTCCCTCCTCATATAGCTAGGGAGTATCTGAGGCTGGATTTGAACTCAGCTTTTCCTCACTCCCAGACCAGAGTTTTCCCTGTCACCCCATCTAGCTGCATCCCAAGTCCTGAGCATCATTATTTCCCTCCTCCCCCACTGCACATCTCACCCCCATGTGCCCCTGGGGCACCTCCTGGCCAAGGGGCCTGACCCTGAAGAGCCATAAGGAATACATCCTGAGGAAGCCAGGTGTCAAGGTGTGGAGACCCCTGTCAGATCTTCCCATGACTCAGGAGCTGTTTCTCTGAATTTAAGGGACCCTTCCCTGCCTTGGCTCTGAGTCAGCCTGGGGAGGGAGGGTTTCTGGGAGAAAGAAATGAAAGTCTGGAATGTGAACAGGCAGAACTCTTTGGGAACTGATTCTAATCCCTGAGGCTGTTGGAGATGTAACATGTGTAAAGTAGTTTGCAAACTTTAGAGCATGAAATAAACGCTAACTATTATGTATAATATTATGTATCACCAGGCCTGGAGTCAGGAAGACCTGAATTCAAATCTCGCCTCAGTCACTTCCTAGCTGTGTGACCCTGGGCAGGTCATTTCACTCTCTTTGTCTAAGTTTCTTCATCTGTCAAATGAGCAGGAGAAGGAAATGGAAAACTAGTTCAGTATGTCTGTCAAGAAAACCCCAAATAGGGTCATGGAGAGTCAGACATGACTGAAAAATGACTGAACAAATTATTTAATGGTGGATGTAAGATGGTTTCCGTGGTATAAAGGATAGAGTGTTGTTCTCAGAGACCTGGATTCAAATCCTGCCCTTGATGCATGCTGGTTATGTGCCTCTGGGGGCTCTCCAGGCCCCAGGCATTTCTCCTAGACTTTTAGTAGCAGAGCAAGAAGTATGAGATGGGTTGGTGGAGGGAGTTTCCTCCTCACTGCCCCAATACTGATGAAATCAGTCAGTCCACAAGTATTTATTAAGCACCTACTATGTGCCACCTTACTGTGCTAAGTCCTGGGGTTACAAAGGCAAAAGTCAGGCCCTGTTCTTCAGGAGCTCACAGCCTAATGAGGGAGACAGCGTGCCAACAGATATGTCCAAACAAGCTATATATAGGATAAATTAAAAATAATGAACAGAGAGCAGGCAGACACTAGAATTAAGAGGGATTGGTGAAGGTGTCCTATAGAAGATTGGATTTCTGTTAGGACTTGAAGCCAGGACTAATCCATTAAAAAAAAAAATAGGCCACAGTATATTATCAAAGAAGACTTGCCCATGAGAGGTGGTATAGGGGTTACTCCAGTGGAGCAGTGATCCTCTTCAGGGGGATGCTCCCTCCAATAGTGCAGAATGCAGCCCGACCTGGCATGTGCCCTCCCATAAAAAGATTAAACCCACATTTCTGAGGCCTTCCTTGAATTCCCGTATTATTGTGTGGCTAGCAGGGGAAAGAGGGCCGCTATCTGTTGATGATTCCTTGCTCTTGATTCTTCATACTTTAAACTTCTCTTTTGAAATTCCTTTTTTGGTCCCATAACCACCCAAATGTTCAAAGCAGGAATGTTTAGGGGTGTGTGTGTGTGTGTGTGTGTGTGTGTGTGTGTGTGTGTATGTGCTTGAGCTTATATGTGGGTAGTATTGAGGACTGATGACAAAGTAGGTCTCCGTCAACTGGAGAATGGTTCATCCAATAGTGTTATATGAATGTAAAGAAATCCACTGTAAAAATGCAGAGAAACATGGGAAAACTTATATGAATTGATGCAGAGTGAAGGAAACAGACCCAGAGAAGCAATACACAATGACAAGTGATATAAATAGAAAGAAAAAAACTTGAAACCGAATGTTGTGGAGCTATGGTAACCAAGCCTGAGCCTAGAGAAGAAACGATAAAATGTCATTTCTTTTCTGTGGGGTTGGGGGACTCTGGACATGGAATATTGCTTATATTATCATATTTGGTTAATGTTGGTTAGTTTTGTTGAACTGATTCCTCCCCCCTCTCCCCTTCTTTTCTTTCTGTTTTTCAATGTAGTAAAGAGCTGGCCTTTGAACTAGGAAGTTGTTCAGTTTTAGTCATATCCAACCCCCATTTGGGGGTTTCTAGAGTGGTTTGCTATTTCCTTCTCCAGCTCATTTTCCAGGTGAGGAAACTGAGGCAAACAGGGTGAAGTGACTTGCTCAGGGTCACCTAGCTAGTAAATATCTGAGGGCAGATTTGAACTCAGGAAGATGAGTCTTCCTGATTCCAAGCTAGGCAAAGACCCAGCTTCAGTTCCTGGCTGTGTGGCCCCCTGGGTAAGTCACACAAAATTCTCCAAAATACAAATACTAGAGAACTGTTGACTTGCATTGATAGGGGGAGTTCCTTGAATTAGCCATTCTTGACTTTCATGCTCTTAAAAACTATTGAAGGGGGCAGCTAAGTGGAGCAGTGGATAAAACACTGGCCCTGGATTCAGGAGGACCTGAGTTCAAATCTGGCCTCAGACACTTCCTAGTTGTGTGACCCTGGGCAAGTCACTTAACCCCCATTGCCCTGCAAAAATTAAAAAAAAAAAAACTATTGAAGACCCACCCCCTGCCAAATTTTGCTTCTGTAGTTAATATATACATGTTTGCTGTATTAAAAATTAAAACATAACATTTTAAATTATTTCTTAATTCATCAAAAACATAGTAAAATGATGGTAAACATGCTAAATATAATTTTATAGTAAACAGGTTAATATAAATAACATTTTCATGAAAAATCACTACTTTCCAAAAGAATCATTAAATATTTCTTAAGTGTCCTTAGGCAGTGTGTTAAGTGCAAGGAGAAAACAAAACAAAAAAAGTAGTGAGAAGAGTCGCATTGTTTTGCACATTTTGCAAATCTCTTTAATGTCTGGCTGTCTGCTTCTACATCCACTGACATGATATATTGTTTCGGTTGAAGTGTGTGAAGAAAAACTGGCCTCATACAGATGTATAGTTGGTAAAGAGTATGTGTGGGGAGTATTTTAAAGGGTGAACAGCATCTTAGTATTATTAGGAAAGTAAATTTGACTAAATGGATCTGGGGGGTGGGGGGCAGTTCTGACTATAGGTCAACCTATTTCTAATCCTCAACTGTCTAAGTTGGCCCTAGGGAAGGGACAGATAATGTAAAAACAAAAGATATCAATAAAATATTTATTTAAAAAATAAATGCCTCATTTGTCCTAGGTAGCAGCCTGTTCACACCCACTGTTCACCTCAGAATGATGGAAAAGAAATTGCCCAGGTGACGGGGGTTCAAAAAAGAGGTGACCCAGTCTTGTAATGATGGACGGTCCCAATGCTGTGGCGTTGGCAGAATTTTTAAAGACCTTGGGGAAGGGTCCCAGGGTTTGGGGTGGGACCTTCAGGGAGGCTTTTAAGGTTATGGGACAAAATTCATTCATTTGTACAAGCTGGGAGAGGGTGAGTGGATAATAGGTTGGTCTTTGTTGCTTATATACCTCACTCTACTCTGAATCAGTTTCTCTGCCTGGTTTCAACTCCAGGGAGCAAGATGCCCCTCCCAGGCTAAGCTCATCACTTCGGATCTCACCATGTATTGCTGACTCAAGAGTCACCTCCTTCAGTCTTTCTTCCCTCTGACTAGATTATTTTTCTTATTTGTACCCCCTGACACATAGTAAGTACTTAATAAATGTTGATTGAATACTCCCTTTGGAGGGAAGCACCCACAGTGATGAGATAATAGATCCAGTGATTTTTATAACCTGTGGCTGGCGTCTTCCTACTGTTGAAGTAGATAACTAGTGAGATCCTTTAGAACGTCATAAATTTAGAATGGGAAGAGTCCTTTGGAGATAGGACTAGTGAATCTGTCAGTTTCTTTTTTCTTTCTTTCTTTTTGGAGGCAGTCAGGGTTAAGTGACTTGCCCAGGGTCATGCAGCTAGTAAGTGTCTGAGGCTGGATTTGAACTCAGGTCTTCCTGACTCCAAGGCTGGTGCTCTATGCAGCTGCCCTGAGTCTGTCTGTTTCTGTGTGTCTCTGCCTTTTATTTTTCATATGAGGACACAGAATCTCTGAGAGGTGAAATGCAACTTGGGGTAAACCCAAGGTCACATGAGTAGTTAAATGGTAGAGTCTAAATTTGAACCCAGGTCCTGTGACTCCAAGTATTTTTCTGACTCATCTGCTGCATTCCCATCTGAGGAATGAAAGATGGCCTCCCACCTCTTCCTGCTCCTTTCCCCTTATACCTCCTTTCTATGGCTTAAAATTTTGCCTCCTTTCAAAGTACAAGAACTTTTAGGGACAGGGAGCTTATGAATTAAGCCTGTAACTCAGTGTGAAGCATCTTGTCAGAAAGATTCATTCCCAACTCACTTGCTGGGAGTAGGCTTTTTTTTTTCTTTTGGAGGGGCAGGAGAACAGAAATAGATGGGGGTGGGGGGAACCATGCAGAAATAGGTCACAGATCATTAGATCATAGATTTGAGGGGGAAGGGGAGATAGTATAGAAATAGATGGGAGAAGGAGGAGGGTGGTGCAGACTGGGCTCCTGGCCAAGAGCAGGGCAGCCTGGGGACAAAATAGGCCCTAAGGCCTAGGCTCAGGGCTAAGGAGGGAAGGCTCTAAAGATAAATTTCTCACCCAGCCTGGGCAAGTAATCAAGTATCCTCTCTCCGCCCTAAGGCCTGGACTCTGGGTGGGCCTCTGATCTCTCTCCCATCACTCATTCATTCAACAAACATTAGTTGAAACCTGCTGGGTGTGGGGGAGGGTGGAGAAAGAAAGAGAAGTGTAAAACTTAAGACTCCGAAGTGCCCAGTCCCTTAGAGAGATGAGTACACTCCTGCAGGAATATCTGGTAAGAGGGAAAAAAATGTATGAGAGAATTGCAAAGTTATGAGGGTAGAGATGAGGGTAGGAGTGTGGGAAAGGGCTGAGGAGAGAAGGCAGTTTGGAGGTCAGAGAAGTCATTGCTGCCTCAGGGGTCAAGGAAGGCTTCCTGCAGGAGATGGCACCCAAAGGAGAGGAGCCTTGAAGGATGGGAATAATTTTGAGACGCCCCCCCCCCCCAGCCTAGCGGGGAAGCAGGAGTACATGATGAGACAGAGTGCTGAGCATTGGATTATCTTCCCCCAGCTCCCAATAATAACCCTACTGATAGTCCAATGCCAAATACACGGGGTCACTGTGGCTAGGCTGGCCCACCCTAGCTCCAAAGGAGCTGCCACAGGCAGCCCGGATGGGAAGGTTTCTGGGACACTTTTACTCTTCTCTGCCAAAATCTGAGATGTTAACAGATGGGCCTTTCTGGGAATTGAATTTAGTGCACGAGTTGGTCCATGGTCTGTGGACTCCACAGGCCCCTCCAGATGGGCAGCCAACTGGGAGGACGGCTTTAGCTGCCAGATGATCCAGTCCCAGCTCCCACATCTCCTACCTGGGATCTCTTTGATCTGAGGCTGTATCTTCCCAAATGTTCGCCCTCTCCTACTCCCTTCTTCCACCTGAGGGGCCCTGATAGGTCAACAGGGTAGGAATGGGAGAGGGTATCTTTCAGACACTGGCTAAGTAGCCCTGGGCAAGTCACTTAACCCTGCTTGCCTCAGTTTCCTCATTTGTAAAATGAGCTGGAAAAGGAACCGGCAAACCGCTCCTGTATCTCTGTCAAGAAAACCCCAAATTGGGGGGGGGGGAGGGGGCAGCTAGGTGGCGCAGTGGATAGTGCACCAGCCCTGAATTCAGGAGGACTTGAGTGCAAATCCGGCCTCAGACACTTAACACTTACTAGCTGTGTGACCCTGGGCAAGTCACTTAACCCCCAATTGCCTCACACACACACACACACACACACACACACACACACACACACACACACAAGAAAACCCCAAATGGGATCATGAAGAGTTAGACAGGATTGAAATGAGTGAACAATGACAACAAAATCTCATTTTAGCCGCAAACAGGATGTCCAGGGATCATTGGGGCTTGAAGCCTCACAGGCCTTCCCTTCCCCTGTGGAGTCACAGGATCCTAGATTTAGAGTCAGAAGTGACCTTCGAGGTCATCTGGTCCAGCGCCCTCATTTTACAGATGAGGAAACTGAGGCAGAGCAAAACTAAGTGACAAGTCTCATTGTCAATAAAAGAATCTGGATTTGAGCCAGGGTCCCTTAACAAAAACTCCGGCATTTTTCCACTACACCTAGAAATCATGGACTCCTATTATCTCAGAGTTAAAAGGATCCCAGAGACTTTCTAGTTCAACATATACTTGAACAGGCATCCTCTCCACCACATTCCTAGGGAGTGGTCATTCAGTCTTCATTTGAAGTCCTCAGTGATGAGGAACCCAGGATCTTTGGACCCGTTCTGATTGGAAGATAGGTTTTCTTTATAGGAAAAACTTTGCCTACCTACTATTCCCAGTTCTTCCCTCTGCCAACAAGTAAAATAAAATTGATCCCTCTTTTGTCAGATGTCCTCTGAGGCATGCTCTTTGGTACAGTCCTGGTCTTTGAGGATCACCACCTTCTAGTTACAGGACATTTGGCCAGTGGGAGTTCAAGAAAGGTGGGAGGGTTTGAAGTCCATGGCCATTCAGTCAAAAGGGCAGGTATTGGGTCAGCTAGGTGACGAAGTGGATAAAGCACCGGCCCTGGATTCAGGAGGACCTGAGTTAAAATCCAACCTCAGATACTAGAGGTTTACTAGCTTCGTGACCCTAGGCAAGTCACTTAACCCTCATTGACCCGCAAAAAAAAAAAAAAAAAGGGAAAAAAAGGGGCAGGTATTAGCACCTAATTAAATCCCTGGTGTTAAAAGAGGGTTCAAAGAAAGGCAAAAACCCATCCCTGCCCTCAGGGAGTTCAACATTCTAAAGAGGGAATCACCACTAAAATAGTTACATTGTAAAAGACCCCGGGCTCAAGAAGATCCCTATCTCACAGCCTGAGTTTTATTCTCCTCCTCCGAGAGCTTACTAAGGTGGGGCAGAAGGGGACTTTGCCCCCAGGGTGTTGAATTAGTCGATTCCGACGGACCTTCTGCAGCTCCTTTTGAAAGAAAAATCCATTCAAGTAGGGAGCTCTTCCCAGAGACTCATCCCCAAGTAGCTGGTACCCTGGAGTGGTGGTGATGGCGTTCTGTCCCCTCTCCTCTTTGCTCACCTGAGGGTTTACTCCATTTCATTGGCTCTGGGTGAAAAAACAATCCCTAGTTTTGTCTCTCTCCTTTGCCTTCTATCCCATACACAAGAAAGCCCACGGTTCAGTCCAACACAGTACTCCGTGGATGCCTAAGGGAGTTTTCCTCCCTAAGGCCCCCAAACTGCACTCTCAGCTAGTTCTTGGAGGCTACCCTGTGGGGAGAAGAGAAGGTAGGGGAGGGTTGCTACCCAGCCTACCCAGTTTGACCTGGCATGACCTGGCCCATCGGCCTGACCTTCGATAGTCAAAGGGGCTGTTGTCTCGGGCAGGAAGGGAGGGACTCTGGATCAAAGGATTCAGGGGGAAGCCAAACTCTCTTGGGATTGGTAGCTGCTCCCTCATCCAAGGTGGGATCAAAGCCCTTTTTGAAGCCTTTGCTGCACTAAGTGACCTTGGATAAGTGATCTGCTTTCCCCATCTATCACCAAGGGGCTGAGAATCTTTCCTTCCTCTGGCCTTCCTGCCAGACCATTCTGAGGCTGGATCAGATGACCTCCCAGATCTCCACGCAGCTACCCAGCCAGCCATCACAGCTCATAGAGCTAAGGAGGGGTCTTACCCTTTCCCCTCCGTCTAATGACTGTGGAATGGCTGACATCAGTCCTCCACAGGATGGTCCAGCAGTCCACTATAAATTGGAGTTTAAGTCAATAAACAGAAGGTGAAAAGAGAGACTGCTTCCAGGCACTGAATGTCTTTGTTCCTCCCTCAGAGAGAGGAGAGATGAGTCACTGCCAAGATGAGACTCTGGGTCTGCCAAGACTGAAGCTGCCTCGTGCTCCCTTGGGGCTGCAGGCGCCTCCAGCCTGGGAAGAGATGGGGGACAGGGAGGGGGAGGGCTCAGATGTTCCCTCATGCCGGCCCCCAGTCAAGGAGAAAAGCGCAGAAAAGGAGCCACTTCGATGTTCGCTGGTGGCTACCTGGAGCCTCAGCTGAAGGTGTGTGTGTGTGTGGGGGGGGGATAGTTGGGACAAATGACCTCTGGGCATGAGAATGAGAATTGGTTTTTAGGATGAATGGCCAGCCAGTGACAACCTTGGATTTCAGAACCTAGAATCTCAGAGATGGGATGGAGGTTAGGAGATCTACACCCAATTTCCCACTCTCAGTCCAGGTATCTGCCTTCATGGGGGGGGGGGTTCATCCATACAGTGTCTACTTGTATACTTCCAGTGATGAAGAACTCACTTCTTCACAACCCGCTCCTTTAATGGACAGCTCTAGTTCATAGCATCTGGAGTTGAAAGAAACCTCAAAGACCAACTCATTCATGATAGGTGAGGCAACTAAGGGGTTTTTTTTGTCGTTCTGTGACCCCATTTGGGGTTTTCTTGGCAAAGATACTGAAGGGGTTTGCCATTTCCTTCTCCAGCTCATTTTCCAGGTGAGGAAACTGAGGCAGACAGGGTGAAGTGAATGACCCAGGATCATACAGCTGGGAAGTGGCTGAAACCAGATTTGAACTCAGGTATTCCTGACTCCAGGTAAGGTGCTCTATCCACTCTGCCACCTAGATATCAAAAACCAAGGCCTAGGTAGGTGAAATAACTTGTCTGAGGTCCCAGAAGTAGTAAATGTCAGAGACAGAATTTGAACTCAGGTCCCTCAGTTCCAGACTACACTGGTTTAGAAGATATGCTTCCCATTAAGTCCATATACATCTTTGTACTTTACTGTTTTTGTGTGTGTGTGTGTGTGTGTGTGTGTGTGTGTGTGTGTGTGTGTATGTGTGAAGCTATTGGACTAAGCCAGAGTAGCAGAGTTCTCCAGAAAAAGAACACTGAACTTGTTGCCAGAAGACCTGGGTTCTAATTCTACCCCTCTTACTTATTGCCTGCATGATCCCAGCAAGGTCTTTGCCATCCCCGGCATCCCTTATTTCATCTGTAAAACGACTTTGACTTGGATGGTTAATCTAACATATCTAAAGTCAATTCAAGGCAAATCCTAATCTCTTTTCCATACAAAGACCTTTTAGATATGTGAAGATAGCTTTCAAGTCTGCCCTAAGACTTGGGGACCTAAGACTTGCCACCTTTTAAAAAAAATTAATATTTATTTTTTTCTCCAATGACAAACCGATGTTATTCAGCATTATGGACACCCCTATTCCTCCACCTCTGCAAAGAGGGGACACATTATGTGCCCTAAATCTTCTCTAGATTAAACATGGGCCTAACTTTTTTTTTTTTTTTGGTGGGTTTTTTTTTTTTTTTTTGGTGCATGGGCCTAACTTGGTTTTTTTTGGTGAGGCAATTGGGGTTAAGTGACTTGCCCAGGATCACACAGCCAGTAAGTGATATGTCTGAGGTCAGATTTGAACTCAGGTCCTCCTGACTCCAGGGCTGGTGCTCTATCCACTGTGCCACCTAGCTGCCCCTATGGGCCTAACTTTTTTTTTTTAAAGTGAGGCAGTTGGGGTTAAGTGACTTGCCCAAGGTCACACAGCTAGTAAGTGTTAAGTGTCTGAGGCCAAATTTGAACTCAGGTATTCCTGATTCCAGGGCTGGTGCTTTATCCACTGCGCCACCTAGCTGCCCTTGGGCCTGACTTTTAAAGTTTCTCATAGGTTTAGAGCTGGGAGGAGCCTCGGAGGCCATTCTATCTGGCTTTTATAGAAGGAGAAACAGGCCCATAGGCTAAATGATTTGGCCAAGGTCACCCAGACAGTAAATGGCAGAGGAGGGATTTGACCCCAGGGCTTCTGCCCCCTGTTTCCATTCCCCCACTCTCTGGAAGATCCTCTCATTGGTCACCATCTTGGCTACTGTTGGTCTCCTGCAGGAAGAAACCTTAGGGGAGTCCCAAACTGACCACAACCTCTGGATGCTTCTCTGAACTGTGGGAACAGAAACCCCCTTCACTGTAGATGCTTGTAGATGGAAGTAGGCAGGGGCATCTTTGATGGATCCTTCCTCTCTACTTCTTCAACCAGAGAAAATCCAGGCCCAGGAACCTCAGAGATGCTGATGAACCCTGGGCCCTAGGCAGGGCCCCCCTCCACTGGAGCGGGAGCTCAGGCTGGACAGCAATCCCAGCCTCACCATCTCCACCGGAGACACCCAATCTCTAAACCCGTTTTGTGGATGAAATAAACCCGGTTATAATCATTTGGGGCCGCAAAGAGCCCAGTAACAGCGAGACCTCTTTAAAATGCTCTTGTCAGAAACAGGCCAGCATTCTCCCTGCCTGCCCACTGTAGTGGAACCCGGTTGGGGAGGAGAAGGGAGAAGGGATGGGCTGATTGAAGTGGATTCACTGCTGGGAGCAGCTATTAGGAAAAAGCTTCAGAGCAAAGACTTCCCCAGAGAGGAAGCGACTTGGCAAAGGGTCGGGAAAGAAGACTGCATGCCGACTGGAATCCAGAAAAGGGCAGAGGCACTGAGTCAGTGTTCTATGGCAGTGGAGAGAGCAGCTTCAGTCTGAAACCAGGCAGGGTGTAAAGGAGTGAGTCTGCCGTGCCAAGGAGGATGCAAGCCAGAAGTTTTGAAAACCAAACAGGTATGATCTTGCAGACTCAGTGACTGAGAGGGCTGAGAAGCCAAGAGGGGCTGCAGAGACAGAGAGAGAAGGAGATCAGAGTGAGAGGGACGGCTGAACGGACAGACCAGACAGAAGGAGAGAGAAGCAGCATTAACTCTTCCTTGGTCAGCGGACAGGAGGAAAAGGAAAACAAGCAGCAAGTAAAAGTGGAGCGGCTTCCCTTGGAGTCAGACTGGGACGTTAAACTGCGCCGGGCTGAACGGAATAATGAGGCCGGGCGCCTGTAAATCAGTTTAATCTGCCCGTGTGCAGCTTGTACCTGATATCACACAGCAATAAAATAACTTTGCTTTTGCAACAGTTGATTGAACACGTGCATGCTAAAACCCCTTGTGCCTCTGGAGAAAGATAAAAGGGAGGGGGTGCTGCCTTGGGACAGCTAGTAGAACGTGGGGTTCACAAAGTCAGGCACTTAGCCCATAAGCATTTATTAAGCACTTACTAGGTACAGAGACTACTAAGTGCTAGGGGTGGGGGTAAAGAAAGGGGGAAACACTCAGTGCCCCAGGGGTGGGGAAGAGTGTCCTGGGCTCACATTCTAATGGCCAAGGACAACACTGGCTCGGTTTCCATAGAATTTGAAAGTTGGAAGGGACCAGCTTCAGCAGCCTACATGACCAACCCATATCCCTCTTAGAATATTCCCAACAAAGCAGTCAGCCTCTGCTGGTAGACCTCCAAGAAGGGGAACCCACCACCTCCAGGGCAGACCGGGCCAGTTAGGAAGTTTTCCTTCTCATGTAAAGTCTTTTTGTTTTTGTTTTGTTTTTGGCAGGGCAATGAGGGTTAAGTGACTTACCCAGGGTCACACAGCTAGAAAGTGTCAAGTGTCTAAGACCAGGTTTAAACTCAGGTCCTCCTGAATCCAGGGTCAGTGCCTTATCTACTGCACCACCTAGCTGCCCCCTCATACAAAGTCTTAATTTTCCTCTTTGTAACATCTTCCCATTGTTCCTGGTTTTGCCCTTGGGGGCCAGAAAAGTCTAAGACCTCCAGGTGTGAGCCCTTCTAATACTTGAACACAACTCTCTCATGTCCTCCCTGAGCCTTAGGTTCTCCAAGCATCAATTAATCAACAGGCATTTATAAAGCACCTACTGGAGATACAAAAATTAATAGTCTCTTCCATCCGGTGTATATGTGTATGATAATATGTCCATAAATTGATTATACAGAATAGAATAAATTTAAAAAAACTAATAGGAGATGGTTGAATTTAAAGCAATTAGGGAAGGGTGTAGAGGTTGAGGGGTTCAGGAAAGGTGTTGGTAGGAGGGGGTGCTTTGTTTGAGTTTTGAAAGAAGCTAGGCAAATATGAGGGGGAGGGAGGGAGGGAGTTATAGGCTAGGAGAACGGGAGCCAGGAAATAGGGTGTGGTGCTTAAGGAACCCAGAGAAATCCAGTTTGGTGGAATCAAAGGGTTCAATTAGGGGATAATGGGGCTGGAAAGATAGCTCGGGGCCAAGTTCTGAAGAGCTTTAAAAGCCTTCCAGAAGAGTTTATATCAGGGGCAGCTAGGTGGTGCAGTGGATAAAGCACTGGCCCTGGATTCAGGAGGATCTGAGTTCAAATTTGGCCTCAGACACTTGACACTCTCTAGCTGTGTGACCCTGGAAAAGTCACTTAACCCCCGTTGCCCTGCCAAAAACAAACAAAAAACCCAAAAAGACTTTATATGAGAAGGGAAACTTCCTTCCTTATTTTCCCGGGGCCATAGTTGATGGACTGGGAAAGAGATTTGGTCAGACCTACCTCTATGGAAAGTGATTTCTCTTTGGCTGTTGTGTGGAAGATGAATTGGAGTGGGGAAGGGCTCGAAGGATGAAGACCAGTTGATAGAGAATCTATTGCAGTAGCCCAGATGAGCTGTGATGAACAGGGTTGTATGGCTGTGTGAATGGAGAGAAGGGTCTGGGTGCTGGAGACAGGGAGGGAGGGAGGGGATGATATTGAAGTTGTGAACCTGGTTCCCTGGAAGGGTGGTGGTTCTCTCAACAGAAATAAGGAAGCTTGGTGGAGGGGAGAGTTTGAGGGGAGAGAGAGTGTGTTCTGCTGAGTTTTCAATGTCTCTGGGACATCCCTAGTCCCTTCAAACAAGATCCTTACATGACTTGACTTCACCATGCAAGGTGTTTTCCAGTTTATCAATGTCCTACATTTTTTCCAATCAATAAGCATTTATATTCTCTCTCTCCTCCTTCCCTCATTTAATTTAGTTTGGTTTATTTATTTTTTATTTTTTAATTTTTTGCGGGGCAATGAGGGTTAAGTGACTTGCCCAGGGTCACACAATTAGGAAGTGTCAAGTGTCTGAGGCCAGATTTTAACTCAGGTCCACCTGAATCCAGGGCCGGCGCTCTATCCACTGCACCACCTAGCTGCCCCCTTCCCTCATTTAAAAAGAAAATAGGAAAATAAAACCCGTGTAAAAAATGTTCAGGGTCAAGCAAAACTAAGTCACACATTGGCTATGTCTAAGAATGGACAGTGTATTCTGCATCTTGATACCATCACCTCTCTGTTGGGAGGTGGAGAGCATGACTCTTCGCTTGTCCCTTAAGATCCCCTGGTTGGTCACCCCATTAATTAGAGCTCTCAAGTCATTGTTCTCCTGGTTCAAGTTCCCTCATCAGTACGTAAAAATCTTCCTAAGTTTCTCTGAAATTATTCCCTTCATTATTTCTTATGACAAGATCATAATAAGTCATGTTCCTATTCCATCACATTCACATAATTTGCTTGTCCATTCCCCAGATGAAAAAAACAAGACTGATTTGTCCAGCATCAGACATCTAGGAAATGTCTGAGGCAGGATTGGAACTCTGCTCCTTCTGCCTCCAACTTCAACATAATATCCCCTGCTCCACTTAGGTAAAGATAAAAAAGACTAGAGAGGGAGGGAGGGTGGGCATTCCAACTCTAGAAAAAATATGGGCGGGGCAGCTAGGTGGCGAAGTGGATAAAGCACCAGCCCTGGATTCAGGAGTTCCTGAGTTCAAATCCGGCCTCAGACACTTGACACTTACTAGCTGTGTGACCCTGGGCAAGTCACTTAACCCCCATTGCCCCGCCCCCGCCCCCAAAATATGGGCAAAGGTAAGGAGGTAGGAAAGTAAAATACATGCTCAAGAGACAGAGAACTATCTTGTTTGACTGTATTGTAGAGTCCCTGGAGGAGAATAATAAGGCTAGAGAGTAGAGTGGCACCAGATTTACCAAAAGAATCAAAGGCCTTTAGAATAGGAGGGAGGGATCAGAGGTCCTTAACTCTTATGCATCATGGACCCCTTGGCAGGATAGTGAAGCCTCTGGACCACTTTAGGGAATACTTTCAAATGCTTAAAATAAAATTGCAAATTTAAAAATTAATTAATGAATTATAAATTAAAATAAAATCACAAAATTAAAATATGATTATGAAGGAAACCAAGCATATAGAAATATCATTTTTTGAAACCAAGTTCTCAGATTCCAGGTTAAAAACTCTTCATCAGATATGTAGAAGCCGCATAATTAGGGTTTAGCATAGCCTGCCCCGGATTGAAAGGTAATTGGGAAATATTTAATGAAATAAATGAAAATACAATACAATATAGATAATATCAATTTGTGGTTTTCTAAGTGAAAATGCTGCCCTGCCTCATTTGACGAGGTAATGAGGGCCTCAATCCAACCTGGTATAATAGGAAAAGGGCTGGTTCTGAAAGACCTGGGTTTGAGCTAGAGCAAATCACTTTTCTTCCCTCAGTTTCCTTATATGTCAGATGGGGGTGGCTGCAGATGGGATTGTCTCTATGGTCTATCCTCTAGGAAACCAGGAGACTGGGGACTCCAGAGAAGGGTGAGGGTTAGCGCCTAGGGAGATGGCTCTGAGCTCCTGCAGGGCACTCCCGATGTCCATCTCTGGCAGTGACCAGGACCCGGAGGTTTTGTTGTTGTTTCCTCAGGGGCACCAAGGCTTCCTGGGTGGGAGGAGGAAGGAGGACAAAAAAGCAGCTCCCTCTCCAGATTATACCAGGCTCTGCTGCTCCCCACCCCCACACGCTCCAAGCCAGGCTCCCATTCAGAGGCCGCAGCTGTGTCTGCCAGGCCCTGCAGCTGCCAGATCGTCCTCTGCCCTGCCCAGAACATCCTGTCCATGACACAGGCCTTGATCCTGCCCTGGGGGAGTTCACACTGAGCCAGACACCAAAAGGACAGAGAAAGACCTGGGGTTTAGCTTGAAGGTCTGCAAAGTCCTTGACAAATATCTCATTTGATGCTCACTCACAATAATCCTGGGAGGTGGGTGCTACTTTTCCCCCCATATTTTTATAGACAAGGAAACCGAGGCTGAGAGAGGTCATGTATTGGATAGAATGTCAGATCTGAAGATAGGAAGACCTGAACTCTAATCCTATCTCAGAAACTTTATTAGCTGGGTGACTGTGGGCAAGCCAGCCTCATTTTCTTCTTCTGTAAGATGGAGATAATAATAACAGCACCTACCTCTCAGGGTTGTTCTGAAGATCAAATGAGATAATATCCGTAAAATGGTTTATCAATTTTAAAGGGCTACATAGGTACTACCCATTATTATTGTGCTAATGATTATAATGATGATTGTGACTTGACCAAGGAGTAAGTGTATGAGGTAGGATTTGAACTCAGATCTTTCTGACTTTAAGTCCAGTCCTCTAAGCAGTTCTTATCTGGTTTCTCAAGGAGTAATAGGATCTCCTTTTTCATCACTTACTTAGCACACTGCCTGATGCATTGTAGGTTAGTGTTTGCTGAATTGAATTGAAATTCTGGCCCCTGATGCTTACCTGTCTGACCTTGGGCAAGTCACTTCCCCTGTACCAGCCCCTGTACAGTTTCCTCCTCTGTGAAATGATGTTCTCTAGGGTTGCTGCTAGCTCTAAATCGACAGTCCTATACCAGGCAGCCCAGATAGCAGCAGAGCCAAGATCAGAACCTGTTGTGTGCAAGTGGTGATTCCTGGGCACTTGGGGTATGCTTTGTGCAGTGAGGAGGTCTGGGAAAGGGGACCAAGTACTCCGACAGGACTAGGCTAATCAAGAAGGGAACTCAGCAGATGTGAGGGACAAAAAACCCCCCACCTCCTCATCCACCTTCCTTGGTATAGTGGAAAAGGCCACTGGATTTGGAAACAGGAGAACTGTGGTCAGCTGTAGTAATTAATGCTTAATTAATGCCTTTTGAGTGAGTGAATGAATGAATGAACCAAACATGAATAAGTTACATGTCCTCTCTGAGCCTCTGTTTTCCTTATCTGGAAAATGGCTATAAAAATACCTGCAAGGTGAACAAGAAGATGAAATGAGACAAGGCAGGTAAATTGAGGGGTAGGGCACTGGACTGGAAGTCAGGAAAACCTAGGTTCAAATTCCACTTCAGATCCCCACTACCTGTGTGACCCTGGGCAAGTCACTTAACCTCTTGGTGCCTTTGTTTCCTATAGCGTTATTTGGATGTTTTTTGGAGCGATCGTCCCTTAGTTTCCTTATCTGTAAAACGAGAGGGTTGGACTCAATGACTTCTAAGGTCCCTTGCAGCTCTAAATCTATGATTTTATATCCTTAAAGCACTATAAAAATACCAGCTCTTGGGGCATAGTGGAAAAGGCACTTAATTAGAACCAATGGCACCTATAGTCTAGCTTACCTCTGACATTTAATGTCTGTGTGCATTTGGCCAAGTCACATCCTTTCCAGGTCTCCTTTTTTCCTATAAATACAGCCTCTTCTCCACAGTCTGGTGCTATATCACTTGATCTAAGTTAACTAATGTCATTTTTTTTTGTGTGGGGCAATTGGGGTTAAGTGACTTGCCCAGGGTCACACAGCTAGTAAGTGTTAAGTGTCTGAGGTTGGATTTGAACTCAGGTACTCCTTACTCCAGGGCCAGTGCTCTATCCACTGTGCCACCTAGCTGCCCCTCTTTGGGTATTTTTAAAGTCTATTTCACAGAAGAGAAATTTGACTTTTTCTTTTTTTTTTTTTTTTTTGCTTGACCCTAGAGAGAAGAACATGTAGAAAAGGGTACCTATTTCAAGTCAGCAAATTGAGGCTTAACATTTCCTAATCATGAAAGCTATGAAAGTAGATTGAGGTTTTTCAAGGGGTATTCAAGCAAAAGCTTCAGGACCCTGGTTGGAGATGTTGAGGTGGGGAAGGACTCTTGGTAGATGTATGACTTCAAAGGTGACCTACCAGCTCTGAGATTCTCTAAAGGGATTCTGGGAATTGGGATGACGGATTTGTTAAAATTGAGAATGGATTTTGCCCCCAAGCTGGCGCTGAAACCCAGCTAAGGAGCTGGTCACATCCTGGCAGCTGGAGATGATCACTGGGTCTTTGGGAGATGGGCCAAGACTTTTCTATCTGGGCAATCTGCCTGATTTGGGGTGGGTGGGTTTTAGTCAACAAACGGGCTAATTAACTGAGGTGATGGGGTAATGATTTTCCTTATTAATTACATTTCCACATCCTGTCTTCTCCAGTGAGAGAGTTCTCTCTTCTCTGCACAGATGCTCCAAGTGTTGGCTCCTCCATCACCCAGGGAGCAGAGCTAAATGAGGAATAGTGTGAAGCTGACTATCATTTGGGGAGATTCGTCAGGGTCGTGGGGGAGCTTCATTTGCCGAAAGCCAATCTTCATAGACAGAGGCAGTGGGAAGGAAATCCCCAACCTCATCAATCATTTCAGACTGGAATGTAGAGCTATGGAGTTGAATGTGCATCTGACAAAAGCTGGGGCAGCTTCAGAGATACAGCAAGTGGTCTGGAAGGGGGTTGGTGATAGCTAAAGGGGCAAGGCATTCTTTTCATGAGAAGATGGAGCTGTAACTAGCCCAGGGCGACTGGGGCTCTTTCCTAGGGGTCAACATCTTGGGGAAGGGAGATGCTTACTACCTTAGTGCTGGCTGCTCCTGGACCCAGTCCTTGGGCTGTCATGTCTAGGGGCCTGTGTTTTTTAAGCCTCTTCTCCAAGCTGTCTTCCCACTAGGATGAGATAGACTACTTGACCCATGTGCTACCTGTCCAAAGATTTTCGCTATGCAGGATACCTAGAATTGCTGGCAGCAGCACATGAACTGTTTGCTGCTGCACCTCTTCTTCCACCTTTGTCTTCTTGTACAACCTGAGGACCCCCACGTATTGCCATCTATGTCCTAAGGGGGTTTTCTTCTGCCTTGCAGCTGACCTTTTCTCCTCCAATTAGAGGATGAGCTCTCTGAGAGCAAGAACTAACTGGCCTTTTATTTGTATTGCTGGGGCTTGGTACAAAGTAAGTGCTTGATCAATTCTTCTGTATTCCAATGCATACTAATGGACACCAGTCTTCTCCTAGTCCCCATTCTTTTTTACCTTTTATTTTGAATCCTATCCAAGGTATTCAGAACAAGGTTTGCCCACATCAGAATACAGAAGGACGGTTACCTCCGCCATCTTGGATACCCTCTTCTCTTAATATAGCTTTAGGTTTTTTTTAAGTTTTTTTTTGGTTGGCTTTGACTCATGTTGAGTTTGGGGTCTACTCAAACTCCCCCCTCTCCAAGTTCTTTTCTTATTATATCTGTTGTCTAGCTATACCTCCTCAATGAATAAATCAACATATATATGAAGTGCCTACAACAGGTTGCTGGGTGGTGTAGTGGATAGAGCACTGGGCTTGGAATCAGGAAGACTCATTTTCATGAGTTCAAATCCCGCCTCAGACACTAACTAGCTGGCAATTCGCTTAACCTTGTTTGCCTCAGTTTCCTCATCTGTAAAATGAACTGGAGAAGGAAATGGCAAACCACCACAGTATCTCTGCCAAGAAACCCCCAAATAGAGTCACAATGAGTCTGACATGACTGAAGAACAACAATGTGCCAGCCACTGGGAATACAAATGAAAAGAATGAAACGATTCTTCTATTTAAGAACCTTGCCTTCTAAAGTGGAGACAAGTACTTATTTCAAAACATAGAGAATAAATGTAAATAAGTACTGGGGCATTAGGGCACTAGCAGTTGGGGGTGGGGGAGGACAACTGAGTCAGGAAGGCTTCACAGAGAAAGTGGGACATGAGCTGCATCCTGTACTTGTGAAGTTTTTGAACCCAAGTGCAGGTCTTTACATTTATTGGCACAGTAGAAGGAAGGAAGGAAGGAAGGAAGGAAGGAAGGAAGGAAGGAAGGAAGGAAGGAAGGAAGGAAGGAAGGAAGGATGGATGGAAGGAAGGATGGAAGGAATGAATGAAGGAAGGATGAAAGGATGGAAGGAAGGAAGGAAGGAAAAAAAAGCATTTATTAAGTGCCTATTATGTGCGCTGTGCTTTACAAGTTATTATCATTTGATCCTTACAACAACTTTGGAAGGTAGGTACTATTATTATCCCCATTTTATAGTTTAGGAAACTGAGGCAGATAAAAAAATTTTTTTAAAGTGACTTGCCCAGGGTCACATAACTAATAAGTGTTTGATGCTAGATTTGAAGTCAGGTCTCTCTGATTCCACGCCTAGTGCTCTATCCACTGTGCTATCTAGTTGGGTTGGGAGTCAAAACTGAATGAAAATCCTACCTTTTCCATTTACTACCTGTGTATGACCCTGAGAATATTGCTTAAACTTTCTGGGTTTGGGGACAGGCAGTAACTGCTTAGACTTCCTGACATAATTACTCCAAACAAGGACAACAACAACAACAAAACCACCACAATAAAACACCTCCAAACACAGCCAGAAAACAACTACTGGAGCAGCAGAACCCACAAAAAGACGGCTGAGATTATTCTCCAGCTAAACTCTCTGGGTCTCAATTTTTCTGCTATGTACAATGAACTCTGAAGCTGAGCTTCCGTGAGCCTATGAACACTTCTTAACCTTAGCCTCTGTTCATGACAGTTGAATGGCTGCAAGGTTGAATGGGCTGAATGTGTGAGAATATGTATGTATGGGAGGGGGCAGCAGGCACTGACTTACGAAATGATGGATTAGGCGAATTAATCTTGGTTATGTCAGTATATTACATGAAGTTCAATTTAGGTTGATGGATCTTTTTTTTTTTTAACTTTTTATTTATTCTTTGCTGCTGGGTATCTCCAAACAGGGTTCCTCCTATTTCTGTGATAGATTATGGTTTTGCATGGTTGAGCTGCCATAGGACAGGGTCGCCATTTCCATAATTAACCCCATTTTTCAGAGCCTCAGAACACAGACTCATTAATTTGCACAGGGCTGAAATTTGGCAAATACAGCCTCAGCCTGGAGTCTGTGGACTCTTTCTAATGTGTTCAGACTTAGCTCAGCCATGTGTTCCTTAGGAGGCCCACACCCCGTGATTCATTTGCATTTTTTCCCCATCAAGGAGCCTGTCTTGGTAGACAGTGTGCTGGGCTTGGCGTCAGGAAGACCCGAGTTTGGTTCTTGACTTTGACCCTTGCAAACTATGTGCCAAATCACTTAATCTTTATGAGTCCTTCAATTTCATCTTCTATAAAGAGGACAATAGTGTCTGTGGTATCTATCTCTGGTTTGTGGTGAGGCTCAAATGAGGTCATGTATACGTAAGGGGGTAGACTGACCAATGGAAGGCCGGGCCTTCAAGCATGCAGAGATATCCCACAACCTTCCAAGGGACCTTAGGAAAGCTTGACGGGGGTTGGGGTATCATTTTCTGGCCATGTTGGTATAGTTTGATGATAGAGAGTTTCCTTATTGGCTATGGACACAGAAGGACTGGTGACTCAGTAGTTGCTGAGCAGGAATTGAGTGTGCTCGGTCAAGGTTCCGCCTGCTGTCTCTCAGTTTCTCCCTTTATGCTAATGAGGAAGCAGAAATGGTTGGAGCTGCTGGGTGGTAAGATGATGACTTACCCTTTCCCCTACCTGGTCATGGTGGGAGACACAAATGGCTGACTCTGTCTCTTTGCGTTTCTTCTTTCTCGACACTGGGCAATTGTGTGGGTGCGTTTAGGAAGTGACCTTGTAAATTCAGAAGATCCCAGGATCCTGGAAGAGGTACCACCAGTGACTGGAGTCAGTCAGTAGCACTGGACACAGAAATTAGGAAGTGACCAAGCAGCAACCCAGAGATGGATGAGGCCGGGCAAGTGGTCTCATGAGCATTTCAAGGTTTAGAGAGATTGTAGGATAGCAGCTAAATGACTTAGCCCAGTAGCAGCTGGGCCTAGTGAAGAACATGGCTGACAAGCAACCTGATTGACCTACCCCAGTGATGGATTGTCCCATCCAGCTGAGACCCTATGAGGAGTACCACCAACTGAGCTACCCACCCTGTGGAGACACTGTACCTTGTAAGGAGCTAGTCCAAGTGAGCAGCAGATGCCACTATCACTGACACTATACTCTTTGGGGAATTTCCATAGTATTCTTTATACATTTGGCTCTCTTGCATTATACTTTAAATTTGAGTCTGTCCCCCAAGTGACCTTGTATATGTAAGGGGAGAGTACACTCATAATTTTTTAAAACCAATTGTTGCTATAACTTCTTCTTTTTTTTTTTTCAGGGCAACGAGGGTTAAGTGACTTGCCCAGAGTCACACAGCTAGTAAGTGTCAAGTGTCTGAGGCCAGATTTGAACTCAGGTCCTCCTAAATCCAGGCCTGGTGCTTTATCCACTACACCACCTAGCTGCCCCTAATTGTTTGATTCTTAATGGGAATCACCCTGGTGGGGGCTCAGGATTTTTAAACTAAGAGCCCTAAGTTACCTACAAGGTTATCCTTATAACCCTATGAGAAGGGGCAGCTAGGTGGCACAGTGGATAAAGCACTGGCCTTGGATTCAGGAGGACCTCAGTTCAAATTTGGCCTCAGACACTTGACACTTACTAGCTGTGTGACCTTGGGCAAGTCACTTAACTCTCATAGCCCTACCAAAAAAAAAAAAAGAAATAACCCTATGAGAAGTAGTAATCACCCCTCTGGGGCACCCATTATTTCAGTGTTTGTTCAGTTTTGGAGAGTAAGCCCAGAGGAAATGTTAAATATATAAAGAGTTCTGTAAACTTTACAGTGCTATATAAATGCTGGTTATTATTATTACTTAACCAACAAGATAGGCTAGAAGTGTCTTCACAGGTTAAGTTGTAAATAGCTAGTTGATGAAATCTCAAGGAGCCAGAGAAAGGGGAAAATCTTTTAGGATTGGTAAGTATTTCTCTAGGTAAATTGAGTGGCACTCATTTTGAGCCAGGGTCTCACTCTAGGACAAGCCACAGGGCAGGATTATAAGATGTGGTTGGGTCAAAGAATAGAGCCAGAGAGGAGTTCACTCTAGTGGGTTGGCCTCTGGCCATCCTGGTTTGGAAGGGTCTTCAAGTTGGGATAATAGAGTTCAAAGAGCCCTTGGAGATCATCTTAGTCAACTCCCGCCCCCCTCCTCCCCCCTCCCCCCCCATCTTACAAACAAGGAAACTGTGGCCCAGAGAAATGAAGTGATGGGCAAAGTTACAAAGGTGGTAAGTGGCAGAGACAAAATTTGAACCTGGGTCCCCTGTGTCCAAATCCCAATCCCCCTGTCCAGTGTACCATGATAGCTCTCATCAGAGGACCTATGCCGAAGTACTAATTGTTTCACAATACCTGCATTATAATATATGTATCATCTTGATATGTTTTTGTGTGTGGCAATGCGGGTTGAGTGACTTGCCCAGGGTCACACAGCTAGTAAGTGTCTGAGGCCAAATTTGAACTCAAGTCCTCCTGAATCCAGGGCCAGTGTTTTATTCACTGCTCCATCTAGCTGCCCCCCCCCTCCCATGACATTTACTCCTTTTTTTTTTTTTTCAGGGCAATGAGGGCTAAGTGACTTGCCCAGGGTCACACAGCTAGTAAGTGTCAAGTGTCTGAGGTCAGATTTGAACTCAGGTCCTCCTGAATCCAGTGTCAGTGCTCTATCCACTGCTCCACCTAGCTGCCCCCTATGACATTTACTCTTAATTAAGTCTCACTTGGTGCAGCTAAGTGGTACAGTGGCTAGAGCACTGGACCTGAAGTCAGGAAGACCTGAGTTCAAATCTGGCATCAGGCACTGGCCGTATGACCCTGGGCAAGTCATTTTACCCTATTTGCCTCAGTTTCCTCATCTGTAAAATGAGCTGGAGAAGGAAATGGCAAACTACTCCACCATCTCTGCCAAGGAAACCCCAAATGGGGTCACAAAGAGTCAGACACAACCGAAATGACTGAACAACAACGACAAAGTCTCACTTAATACCTATGAGACCTTGAACAAGTTATCACCTCTCTGGGCCCCAGTTTCTTCCTCTGTAAAAGAAAAGGATTGGATTAGAAGACCTCTAAATCAGTGGTTATTTTTTTTTTTTTTAGTGAGGCAATTGGGGTTAAGTGACTTGCCCAGGGTCACACAGCTAGTAAGTGTTAAGTGTCTGAGGTTGGATTTGAACTCAGGTACTCCTGATTCCAGGGCCGGTGCTCTATCCACTGTACCACCTAGCTGCCCCCATAAATCAGTTCTTAACCTGAGGTCTATGACCTAGATTTCAGGAAATCTGGAAGCTGGGATGGGGAAAAATAATTACAATTACATTTTTATTTTCACTAACCTCAAATTGAAATTTAACATTTCCTTCAATTATTTAAAAACATAATTCTGAGAAGGGCTTAATAGGTCTCAGCAGGCTAGAGAAAGGGGTCCAAGATGCACCAGAAAAGGTCAAGAACCCTTGCTTGATATCAGGGATCCTGAATAATGCCTCCATGGTCAGTTATTTGCCACCAAAGATGTTCAGATGTCTCCTCAAAGGTCGGATGATTAGCACTGAGGAGTTCAGAGCATTGGGAGTATGTGTATGTATGTGGTTCCATGAGGTTCCAGGACAAGATTGTGGAATTGGGCTGGTCTGGATCACTTCACCCACGTCAGCAATACCTTACCAAGCTGGCCAACACATGTACCCTGTGCTTCCTACCCCTACAAGCTCTACTTCATCCCATCCAATATGGTGGCCAATAGTGGGGCTAGCATGTGATGTGAGCTGGGCCAGAGCAACATCTTTGATGAATTTCAAAAGGAAGAGGTCACAGTGGGTCATGATGAAATTAATTTAGAGCTGACACTGGAAAACTTATCTAGAGCCTTGAAATTGGCCCAGAATGCCAAAAGATTGAAGGTCAGATTGACCAATAGATGCTGCCACTGCTTCACTATGGTTTTGTCAAGCGGTAGTCCCAGTGTAACACATGCCATTCCTGTAGGAGTTATTCCCAGAAAATCATGGAGGGCAGCTAGGTAGCACAGTGGATAGAGTACTGGTCCTGAAGTTGGGAGGACCTGAGTTCAAATCTCACCTCAGACACTTACTATCTGTGTGACCCTGGGCCAAACAACCAGGGCCATCTCCAGTTGTCCTGCTATCTATCTTGCCACTGGACTCAGATGACTCTGGAGTAGAGAGTGAGGTTGGTGACCTTGTATAGCCCTCCCTCACTTAAATCCAATTCAATGCAAGTCATGCCATCATCTCCCAATGTCATGGTCCTCTTCAGAAAGGAAGGACAAACAACAAAAATTTCCAGAAAACCACTGAGCTCACTGTCCCAGACTTTGATGTTAGCATATATTTACCAGTTTTGAAGGCTATCCAGGAGTGTGTGAGTAAATATTTAATAACTGGTTCTCTGAAAAAATAAGGACACACTTTAAAATTTAATCTGCATTACTTTCTCCATCACTTATCTTAAGTCTTGACAACCAACGAAACAATAAATCAAACTTTGGTTTGTAGTGTTTGGTGGGTTTCTGAGGTGTAAATTCTCATCCTGAAATTTTAACAATCAGCTCTCCCATTGAGATCTGCCTCTAGTGAACCATTGGGTATATCAAGTCAAGTAGATTCTGACCAGATCTTGGTCAGATACTGCCCACCTATGGCTTCTGTGCATCCTGAGGCTAGAGGATGGAGTTTGAGAGGACTCAACAGCCCAGGACTGGGAGAACTGGGTGTGGATGGGGAGGGTAGAGGCAGCTTGACAAAGTTAACTGAAGGCATTGCTCTTCCTTTTAAAATTACATGCCCATGGGCTGGCTGGGTACTCTGCACCGATTCCAACAAACTTGCAGGAGGAAAATCACAGCTTCCTCGTGTTTCCTTCTTTATCAGGCCCACTTCCAAGACATTTTATATTGGTATTCTCCCTTCCAATCAGGTCAGCCAGTTGCTGATTCCCGAGTACCCCAGGGGTCAAGCAGGGTGAAAACCTGGGTACTGTCTTTGCCTGAGGTCATGCAGAAGACCCCAGACACACTCTAAAATAGAAGCTGTGATTAGCCCTGTCTAACTTCCTCCTGACACATTTTGCAGTGACTTTGAAAAGGATGCCTGATCACTGAGAATCCAGGAGGTTTTGAGGACCATAAATCACAAGTGTGTGGGGGGTGGGGGGGTGGGGGGGCTTATTTAATCTTCTATTAACCTGTGTAACTCTGAGAAAGTCACATCTCTTATCTGGGCCTCAGTTTCCCCATTTGGGAAAGGAAAGCTCAGAGACTGGTCATAAGAGACTTCCTCAATGCCCCTCTGCATCTCTGTCCTTTTCAAAAAGGACACTCGGACCAGAAACATCCAGTCCTAACAAGGACAAAGAGAGACAGGAGCTTTATTTACACAGGCTAAGGGGACGGGTGAACCGGAGCAATAATGGAGATCATTCAGGACAGGAACAAAAAGACCACACTTTTGTCTTCATTATCTGGAGATTTCAGGCCAAAGGAACCTTGGCCTCCCTTCTCTCCTGCCCTTTGTATGTATAGACAGGTTGGGAGGCGGGGTGAGGCTTTGGCATGGGTCAAGGAGGATTCTGGAGGACACAATAGATCCTGGGCCACACACAGGGGAAGCCCTTAATGTGACTAATAACAGCTCCCCAAATACCAAGAAGTAAGGGGGCCTCAAGAGAGAGGGAGGGAGGGGTTTTCTTCTTTGTCCTCTGTGGGTAGCAGGTCTCATTAACTCTCATTTTCTTCCAGTAGCTTCAGCTCTGCATGGCCTTTGGGTCTCCTTAGGGCTTGGGGGAGGGGGGTGCATCCCTCATTTGCTTTCCATGGTCCATACAGCCCTGGAAACAATACTGGTTTTAATTTTAATTACTTAATTACTCCACTAAGACATTTTAACATACTATTCACTGCCCGACAAATACCCTACCCCAATAGTTCCTTACCATTAAAAATACCCCCAAACCCATATATTATAAACAACCTTAGTGATTCGGAGGGACGGTGTAAGTTTCCATTTTTTATAATTTATCATCCGATAAGGGAAAGAAGGATGGATGTATTAACTTTTGTCATCTGAAACCAGCATTGCCCCTTGTGGTTGATCTAACTGGATCTAAGTCTACTAGGGGTTGTTTTCTTTTTACATTGTAGCAGTCATTGTTTATATTTTTCTGGTTCTGCTTTCTTCTCTCTGCTTCACTTTATGGGAGTCTTCCCACATTTCTTTGAATTCTTCCTATTTGAAATTCCTCATAGGAGAATCATATTCCACTTCATTCCAATATCACAATGTTCAGTTGTTTTCCAATTAATGGGAACAAAACTTATTTCCGGGTCTTTTCTATTACAAGTAGTGCCACTGTGAATATTTTGGTACATGTGAGACATTTCTTTCTGTCCTTATGATATAAACTCAGTAGTGAGATTGTTAGATCAAAGGATATGAACAATTTAGTAACTTATTTTCACATGTCTATTTTTTCTTCTTCCCAGAATGGTCGGGCCAAGTCATAGCTTTGCCAGTAGCAAATTAGTATGCTCATTTTTTCCATAACCCATCCAGTGTTGGCTTTTTTCATCTTTGACCTTTTCTTTAAAAAAAAAACACACCAAAAAACCAAAAAACCCAAACACAACAGTTTGATAGGTAAGGTGATAACTTATAGACAATGGGTATAGTGACACAAATATACCATTAGCAACTGAGACATCTTTATTTGACAATGGTAAAATTGTACCATTAACAATTTTAACATTTTTTGTTTGGTGGTCAATAATTTGTAGTTTATTTTCTGAAAACATTTCCCTTCCTATCATTGGACTACTTGTATATTGGGGGTTAGCTCCTCATCTTATAAATTTGCCTCAATCTCCTATAGATTTTTGCATGTCAGGTTTTATTGGAGATTTTTGATACAAAGTTCTCCCCCTCCCCTTTCAATCCTTAGCTTTTCTTTTCATTCTGTCTGCATTGACTTTCATGTTACATAATCAAAATTATCTACATAAAAAAATCTCTATCCCATGCATGTTTTCCCCACCTATAACTGTAAAAGATGTAATTTCCATTCACCATTTTTTTTTACAGTAAGACTTTTTATATTTATTTGGTTTCTCTGTTTGGAATTTGTTGTGGTATGTGGTGTAAAATCTTGGTCTAAACCTGTCTTATGCCAATCTGCTTTCCAGTTCAGAAATAACACTTTGAGAAAAACCTCTAAGGTCTCTTCCAACTCCAAGACCATTTTCCTAATCCTAGGCTCTTTCCCCATTCCTGTGATGAGTCCAAACCACAACTTCTCCATTCTCCCAAAAGGAATTCTCAGAGGGGCCGGTTTGGGTTTGCTGAACTCTTATCCGTTTCACATTAGAATGGGGGTAGAATGACAAGTGCTTACTGACTTCCCTCTCTGGAAGGATATATCTGCCCTGGATTCTAAACAAACCTCTTCCTGTGGTCAAGGAACTTATAGAATATAATAACTGATGTTTAAATTGTACTTTAAATTTTGCAAAGCAAATTATGTACATTTTGTACAAATTATATACATTATCTTATTTGAGACTCACAAGAGCCCTGTGGTGGCCCAATGAGAGATATTGTCATCCCAGTTTTACAGTTGAGGAAATTGAGGCACAGAAAGATTCAGGGCTTTGTCCATATCCATACATGTAGTAAGTCTTACCAGTAGTATTTGGACCTAGGTCTAAATGAATGCGAGTCCAGTGATGAGTCCAGTAAGTCACAAGGGGATCTCAGAGGTTATCTAGACTGTCCAGAAGGTGGTTTCTGCACCAACATGCATTATTCTATAATGTGGAAATCTGGTAGTTACAGGGGTGTGTTGGAACCAATTCCCCCTTTACATTTTCAGTGTGAGCATTTCCACCTTGAAAACCTGTAAGTGTAATAAATGAGTGCCTGATTTATTGTTTTATTGGTTGTTTAGACTTAAGAATGTGATGAGGGAAATGTTAATAGTGCAGATTAAACTTAAACATGTGATGTGCTTGCTTTTTTTCCATTTGGAAAGCCAGTTATTAAACATTTACCAGCAGATTCCTGGGTTGTCATGACCATGGAGTAGGTTATTATTAGAAATAGACAGGGCAGCTAGATGGCGCAGTGGTTAAAGCACCGGCCCAGGATTCAGGAGTTACAGAGTTTAAATCCAGCCTTAGACACTTGACACTTCCTAGCTGTGTGACCCTGGGCAAGTCACTTAACCCCATTGCCTGCCAAAAGAAAAAATTAAAAAAAAAAAAGTAATAGACAGGGATAGCACAGCAACGACCTGCTACTGGATCTACTTGAATTGGGGGGGGGGGGCGGGGACATGGCAATGAGGATTAAGTGACTTGCCTAAGGTCACACAGCTAGTAAGTATCAAGTGTCTGAAGCTGGATTTGAACTCAGGTCCTCCTGAATTCAGGCCCAGTGCTTTATCCACTGTGCCACCTAGCTTCCCCCTCTACTTGAATTTTGTACCATAGAATTTAGTGTTAAATGAGACTTTAGACATCATTTGATCAATCCCTCTCCATTTATGTCTGGGGAAACTGAGGTCCAGAGAAAAGAAATAACTTGTTTTGTCTTCTGATACTACAGGCGTAGATGCAAGACTTGAACCTAGGACACAAGTCAAAACCCAGGGATTTCTGAGGACATTTAGTCCAAATGGGGCACCCCACCCCAAGAAGTGATCATCTGACCTCTTAACACCCTCCAAGGAGGGTGGACCCACTTTCTCTGAAGGCAGTCAGTCAACTAGCATTTATCGAGTGTTTACTATGTGCCACAGTACATAGACCAGAAGGCTTAGAATCAGTAAGACATCTTCCCAAGTTCAAATCTGGCTTCAGATACTTGCTAGCCGTGTGACCCTGGGCAACTCACTTAAATCTGTTTGCCTCAGTTTCTTCATCTGTAAAATGAGCTGGAGAAGGAAATGGCAAACCACTCCAGTATCTTTGCCAAGAAAACCCCAAATGGGGTCAAGAAGAGTGAGACATGACTGAAATGGCTCAACAATAAAATATTGGCAGTCAGGTGGTACAGTGGATAGAATGCTTAGCTTGGAATCAAGAAGACTCATCTCTCTGAATTCAAATCTGACCTCAGGCATTTACTAGCTCATGACCCTGGGCAAGTCCCTTAATTGTCTCCCTTTCCTCATCTGTAAAATGAGCTGGAGAAGGAAATGGCAAAACCACTCCAGTGTCTTGGCCAGGAAAACCCCAAAGGGGGTCACGAAGAGTTGGGACATGGCTGAAATGACTGAACAACAACAACAATGTGCTGGGCACTGTGAATTCACTAACAAGTAAAAAGACAGTCCTTGGGCTGAAGGAGTAGGGAGTGTCTCATGGAGAGGGAGGGAGCAATTCGATTCCACCTTTGGACAGTTCCCAAGGCTTAACATTTTTTCTGATTGTCTCTCTGGGACTTCTACCCTCCTCCTCTCCCCACCCCCCTCAATCTCTCTCCCACATGACAACCATTCAATGCTTAAAAGACCCCTATTTTCTCTTCCTGTCAAGGCTCAACATTCCAATTCCTTTGACTGAATCTCTGCAGTATGTTCAGAAGAGAATAAACCCAAGTTAGTGTCTATTTATTCCGTATAGACTTATGTGTGGCCATCTTGTCTCCTCTGCTAGAATCGAAGTTCCTTGAGAGTTGGAAGGATGACATTCTTAGCATTCTTTGCATGAGTTCCTGAAAAAAGGCCAAGGTCTCCCACTGCACTGGGGCCATCACCAATTGTCCTGTCCTACCTCTTGCCACTGGACTCTGATGACCCTGGAGAAGAGAGTGAGGGCGAGGTGGCGCACTGGATAAAGCACCGGCCCTGGATTCAGGAGGACCTGAGTTCAAATCTGGCCTCAGACACTTGACACTTATTTGTTATGTGACCCTGGGCAAGTCACTTAACCTTCTTTGCCCTGTGGCTGGGGTTGGGGGGAAAGAAGAGAGTGAGGTTGGTGACCGTGCACAGCCCTGCCTCATTTAAATCCAATTCAGTAGCTAGTCAAGACACCAATCCCTCTTGAAGTCACTGTCCCTCCTCAAAGGTGAACAACAATAACGATGTGTCATCAGGACCCATCACAGGTGCCTGGTGTGTCATAGGAGAGGGATTGGGCCTGGGATTTTGTTGCCTAAGGGGACTCCCAAGGAAGAATTCCTTTGGCCAACTGCAAGTGAGCACTTTTTTTTTTTTTTTAGTGAGGCAATTGGGGTTAAGTGACTTGCCCAGGGTCACACAGCTGGTAAGTGTTAAGTGTCTGAGGTCGGATTTGAACTCAGGTACTCCTGACTCCAGGGCCGGTGCTCTATCCACTGCACCACCAAGCTGCCCCAAGTGAGCACTTTTTTCACAATTTAGCTCCAGTCCTTCACCAGCTGCCTGGGGATACTGAGAGGGTCCATGATTTACCAGGATGAGTCACAGACAGGACTCTACCTTGATTCTCCCAACTTTGATTCTGACTCAATCTTTATGACCCCATAGTTCCTCTCCATGTTCTCGATGTTGATAAGTGCTGGTGCATTGATCTGTCTCTCTTAATGCAAACCTTAATAAGCCTTTTGGGCTGCCTTGTCACTCTCATGACTTGCGATGAGCCTGTGGTCACTTCACCTAACCTCTCACACCTACTTCCTGTCAAATGTTGTCTAGCAGGGTTTTTGGCTGTGCTGGGAAGCAGGGGGCCCCCCGGTCATCTGGCCCCTCTGATCTATGTAAACTGTCATATGTTCTATAATAATTGTAACAGTTCTGTTAGATGAAGATGCTTTTCAAAAAAAAAAAGAATATTTAAACACTCTTTAAAAAAAATATTTTCAGTTCCAAATTCTCTCCCTCCCTCCAGCTCCACCCCAACTCATCGAGAAGGCCAGCAACATGACATCAATTATATGGGAAATCATGCAAAACGTATTTCCACATTAGCCATGTCATAAAAAAAAAAAAAAAAGCACTGGCCCTGGATTCAGGAAGACCTAATTTCAAATCCGGCCTCAGACACTTGCCAATTACTAGATGTGTGACCCTGGGCAAGTCACTTAAGCCTTAATGCCCAGCAAAACAAAACAAAACAAAACAAGAAAAATAAAGAAAATAAAAAAATTATACTTTAATCTACCCTCAGAGTTCATCAGTTCTCTCTCTGTGGGTAGAGAGCATTTTCCACCATGGGTCCTTTGGAATTGTCTTGGATCGTTGTATTGAACAGAGTAGCTAAGTCACAGTTGATCATCCTTAAAATACTGTCGTTACTGTGCAGTGTTCTTTGCTATCAAGTCATGTCTTTTCCCATCCTAAACATGGAAAGTTAACTTTAAAAAAATTTTAAAACTTTAAAAAAAATTAAATTAAATTAAAAACAAGTATACAATTTTACATCTATATCTACTTAAATTGCTCTCCAGGATCTGTGCTCTTGTTGGTGTGGGTCCCCCTGACAGGAGTGCAGAGCATAGCCTCTTTTCAACTTAGCAGGTGGTGTGGGAGCCAAGATTACTGTGGCTCTGCACTCAGCCTGGGGCTGAGCCTTTCCAAACTTAGCCAAGCTGGACTTCAGGCAGCAGACATGCAGCCCATCCCCAGGGGCAAGATCTGAACAGCTTTTCCAGTTCGGAAGGACCTGCCAGACCTTATGCTCCATTGGAATAATTTTCAAGAGCTCAGGACCAAGGAGAGGGAGGCCCTGAAGCAGAGCTTTGGTGGAGAACTTTGACATTGACTGTTATTGCATTTTGTCTTCTTAGACTCGACCTCTCCTCCTAGCCTGTTGGGAGCTTAAAAAAGCCTGATTCTGTCCTCCAGCACGTTGCCAATCCTGCTCGGTTTGGTATCTGAGAAGCCTGCCATCTATGCCTTCATCCAAATCGTTGATCAAAAGTGTTGAACGGCACAAGGACAAGGGCATATTCCTGGGGCATTCCGCCAGAGATGACATTGACGAATTAATGACTGCTCTTTGGACCTAGCCATTCAACTAGTTCTGAATTCCCCAAACTGTACGATCAGCTAACTCACAGCTCTTCACCTTGTCTGTAAGAACAGTGTGACAGATTTTGTTGAATGCCCTGCTGAAATCTAAGTATGCTCCGTCTCCAGCATTTTCCTATTTGGTCTAGCAATGCCTTGGAGATCATATTTTCTGTCCCTGGTGATGGACGATGATCATTGATGATGGCGGCGGTGGTGGTGATGATGGTATTGTATTTTACTGAAGAGGTAATAGGGAGCCACTGGAATCTTGTTGAGCTGGAGAGTTGTCAGAACTGGGCTTTAAAAAGATCAATTTGGCAGCCCTGTGGAGAATAGATTGAAGAGCGGAAGAGATTGAGAGAAGCCCAACTAGGATGATATGATATAGCAGTGTGGTATAGAGACCACTGGATTTGAAGTGTGTGTGGGTGTGTATGTGGTGGTAGTGGGGCAGTAACCTGGCTTCTAATCTTGGTTCTGGCACGTACCACTTGTGTGACTTTAAGCAGGTCACTTTGATCAGTCCAGCAACCGTGTTAAGCACTGGGGACAGCAAGAAACAGAAAAACAGTCCCTGTCTTCAAGGAGCTTATATTTTATTAGGGGAATAAAATATGGAAGTAACTAGGACACATCCATCTCAATTTCCACATCTGCCCCCCTTCCAGTTCGAAATTGATGGTCCCCTAATAATCATTTACATGGTTATCATATCATTATATTCTAATATCATTTATATTATAATATAATTTATATGGTGATTTAAGGTTTGAAGCCTTTGATTCTTACAATTGTATGGGGCAATTACTAATATTCTGCCTGACTCCAAGTCTGGTACTCTATCCACTGTGCCACCTAGCTACCCATTGATTTTAAATCCCATCTTGGACGCTTAATAGCTCTGTGACCCTGGGCAAGTCACTTAAACCCTGTTTGCCTCAGTTTCCCCATCTGTAAAATGAACCAGAGAAGGCAATGGCAAACCACTACGGCACCTTTGCCAAGAAAACCCCAAATGAGGTCATGGAGAGTCAGACAGGACTTAAAAATGACTGAACAATTGCAATATTCTCCATTTTATGGATGAGTTGTTAAGTGACTTTCAAGGTCACACAGCTAGTGAGCATTTGAGGTAGGATTTGAACTTTGGCCTTGCTTCATTGTTAATTTAACAAACGTATTCATCAATTGCCTATTCTTCGTTAGGCATTGGGCTTGGGACTTGGGGCTATTAAAACAAAGAGGAAACATTCCCTGGAAATATCATCACTCATCAGGGACAGAAAATAAGATCTCCAAGGCCTTTCTCGGCCAACTAGGGAAATACTGGAGACAGAGCATACTTAGATTTCAGCAGGGCATTCAGCACAATCTGTCACAAGTCGTGAGTTAGTTGTCATTAAGAAGAATACTAACATTTATAAAACTCTTACTGGGTGTCAGGCCCTGTACTATGTATCTCATTTGATCCTCACAACAACAACCCAAGGAAGTAGATGCTATTATCTCCGTTTTACAGATGAGGAGACTGAGGCAAACAGAGGTCAAGTGACTTAGTCAGGGTCACACAGCTAGTAAGTTTCTGAGGCCAGATTTGTATTCACATCTTCTGTTGTTGTTGTTTGTCCTTCGTTCTCAAAGAGGACCATAATATAGGGAGGTGATGTTATGACTTGCAGTGAATTGAATTTAAGTGAGAGAGGGCTGTGCAAGGTCACCAACCTCATTATTTCCTCCACAGCCATTGGGGTCCAGTGGCAAGATGTAGATCAGGATGACTGGAGATGGCCCTAGATGTTTAAGGCAATCGAGGTTAAGTGACTTGCCCAGGGTCACACAGCTAGTAAGTATCTGAGGCCAGATTTGAACTCAGGTCCTCCCAACTTCAGAGCTAGTGCTCTATCCACCTAGTTGCTACACAACAACAACAATAACAACAACCATTTGAAGTTATAATTGTACTATACTAATAAGTATATATTATATATCATACACACACATATCCATGCATATATACTTATTCCCTTGTCTCCCTTATGAACATGATGAATTTGAGAGGGCTGTGAGACACCTAATTAGGGATGTCCATTAGCAGGTTGGATCTGGGAGTTGAGAAAGATTCTAGGACAATACATAGCACAATGGTGCTTAATAGATGCTCTTTCTCTCTTCACCCCTCCCCCTCCTCTCTCTCTTCCCCTTTCCCCTCCCTTCTCTTCCTCCTCCTCTCTCTCCCTCTCCCTCCTCTTCCTCCTTCTATCTCCTCCCTCTCTCCCTCTCTCTCTCCCCTACCTCTGTGCCCCTTCCTCCTCCTCCTCCTTCTCTCTCTCTCTCTCTCTCTCTCTCTCTCTCTCTCTCTCTCTCTCCCCCTCTCCCCACTCTCTGTGTTCCCCCCCCCCCCAGCAGAGATGGTGTTCAGACTCATGGCATTTAATGAGATCCTCAAGAGAAAAGGCATATGGCAGGAGGGAGGGAGGGAGGAGAAGGCCCAGAGCAGAGCCCTGGCTCTTGCACACAACCCGGGCCGTGGGGCATGCATGGAGGGAAGGGGAGGAGAGCAGTGTGCTGGGAGGCAGGAAGCCCCCAGACCTTCTCTTGGCTGCAGCAGGCTGCCTCCCAACAGAAAGGGGCGGCGGTGGTGTCCAGGCATCTCGGCTTCCCGGACATTTTGGCAGCCGCTGAGAGGAACAGCTGGCCGAGCTGAGGCTGCAGGGAGAGAGGCTGCCTCCTCTTCCCAGCCCCGAGTTCTCCACGCAGGGTGTGTTGCTGTTTGCCTGCATCCCGATAAGCCTTTTGATTTCAGCCCATCTGCTCAGTACAGATCACTGATGGAGCTTACTTAAAACACAAACAGCCTTTATGAATCTCCACAGATGGCTTTCAAAGACTTAGGGCAAGAAGAGTGGATCAAGGAGAACGGCTGCGCCTTCCTTTGGCAGAGCACGAGATGCCCGGGGCCTCCCCGCTGCAACCCTGGGCACTGACCACTAGGAAGGGCTTCTCTTCCATCTGAAGTGTCTCTCAGGGGCCTCTTTCCATCATACAATCCCTGCTAGCCCCCTGGCTTGGGAGTCCATTCTTGGTCCTCCCTTGGTTCACTTGTTGGACCTAAAGGTCAGTCGGTAAAGTGTAAACTCCCTTAGTTCATATCTGGTCTCAGACACTTCCTAGTTGTGTGACCTTGGGTGAGTCCCTTAAGCGTATTTGCCTCAGTTTCCTCATCTATAAATCAGCTGGAGAAGGAAATGGCAAAACACTCCAGTATCTCTGCCAGGAAAACCCCAAATGGGTCAAGAAGAGTCAGACAGGACTGAAACTACTTGAAAGGATTCAACAACAACAAATGTGCCAGGCCTTGTACTAGGGGATCCAGAGAGAAACATAAAGCAATTCCTGCCCTCAGGGAACTTACATTCCTTTGGAAGAAACAACAAATATACAGATAAACCTCAACAAGTATAGACAAAGTAGTATAAGATAAGAAGAGCAGTGTGATGTAGGGGGATATAGGGAAGGCCTCAGAGCCAGCAAGACTTGGGTTCAAGCCCTGCTTCTGACATAAGCACTTTGTTTAGGGGGCCCAGTGGCTAGAGCAACATCCTGTATCCTCTTCATGAGTTCAAATCCAGCCTCAGATACTTACCAGCTGTGTGACCCTGTACAAGCCACTTAACCCTATTTGCCTCAGTTTCCTCATCTGTAAAATGAGCTGGAAAAAAAATGGCTTCAAATTCAGTGTTCTTTCTACCACATCATGCCATTTAACCTCCTACTTTTACAACTGGGTAAACGATGTTACCAAAGGACTTAACTTGTCTGCAATCCCAGGGCTTGTTATAGCCAACAGGGCACAGATGAGAATTCTGGTCTCCCGATTCCCTCTCTGGGTTCTTTCTAGCAGTCTCCATTTTAAATTCTTTCACTCAATTTCAACTCCTAGCAGTCTGGCTTCTGACCTCATCATGCTCCTTAAAGCTCCTCTCTCCAAAATTACCCATGACCTCTTAATTGACAAATCTGAGAGTCTTTCCTCAGTCCACACTCTTCTCAACCCTGTTGACCATTCTTCCTGGATAACCCTCTCCAGCCTGGGAATCCTACCTCTCCCTCCACTCTTGTTTTTTTTAGTGAGGCAATTGGGGTTAAGTGACTTGCCCAGGGTCACACAGCTAGTAAGTGTTAAGTGTCTGAGGCTGGATTTGAACTCAGGTCCTCCTGACTCCAGGGCCGATGCTCTATCCACTGGGCCATCTAGCTGCCCCTCTCCCTCCACTCTTTCATCAGCTTCTATAGGTTTAATTATCATCTCTCCATAGAGAAATCCTGGATCTATATGATGATGGATAGCTAGCAATAATTGAGTGTCTACTGTGCACCTCCATTTGCCTTAATCTACTGGAGAAGAAAATGACAAAACACTCCCAAACCCTTTGGACAGTATGGTCCATGGAGTCTCAAAGAGTTAGAAATGACTGAATAACAACCACGTGTGCCAGGCGCTTTACAAATATCCTCACAATAACTGTGGGAGGTGGGAGTTATTTTTGGTTTGTTTTGGGGTTTGGGGAGACAAGCAGGGTTAAGTGACTTGTCCAGGGTCACACAGCTAGTAAGTGTCAAGTGTTTGAGGACGGATTTGAACTCAGGTCTTCCTGAATCCAGGGCTGGTATTTTATCTACTTTGTCACCTAGTTGCCCCTGTATTCCCTTTTTTAAATGAATGTATATTCAGTCAGTTGCTGGAGCCAGCTGTTTTCCCCTTCACAACACCTCATACATCCTATACCTTCTCACCACCCCAGCCATCAGCTCCCTTCCTTGAGGCCCCTCATCACCTTGGTTCTGGACCATGGTAACAGCCTCAAGGTTGGTGTCCTTGCCTCTAGTCTCTTCCTTCTCCCACTTGTCCTCTACACAAAGTGATTTTCTTTAAGCAGAGATCTGACCGTGTCACTCCCCTGTATTCAATCAACCCCAGTGGCTCCCCATTACCTTCCATTTGCCTTTAAAGGCCTACCCAAGCTGCACCCAACCTCCCTTTACAGACCTAATGGGCATTAGCCTCCTTTCCTCATTCCAGAATAGTCAAATTGGCCTTTCTCTCTGTTCCCCTCACATGACCCTTCAAATCCAGCCTGTGGGCCTCGCCCTGGTGGTCTCTCATGCCTGGAGTGCCCTCCCTGCCTCCTAGAGTCCCTCCCTTCCTTTGAGATGCGGGTCTGAACACCACCTTCTACTCCCACCCTTTCCTGATCTCCTCAGACTGCTAGTGCCTAAAGTTAACTGCTTTGTAGGAAATAAATACACTCCCCAAGGCCCTTTCTAATCTATAGATCAGGGGGCCCTGGGATGAGTCCCATAAACCCTGACTGGTGCGAGTGGGGGGGAGGCTGTGAATGACAGCTTCCCCAGATGGGAAGGCCCAAGGCCTCCTGGGGAGGATCCCCCAGGGAAAGTCTGGGGCTGGGGGCAGGGTCACATGGTCCAGTTCCATAGGCACCAGCCACTCCAGGACCAACCCTGAGAATGTAAAGAAAGCACCCTCCTGTCTGTCTCAGGCAAACACCCAGCCCTGAGCCTGCCTGTTTCTATGGAAACAAGAATGCTGAAGACAGACTTTTGAACCCCTTCTAATCCCATTAAACTGATTATGTCTGCTATGCAAAGAGTTTTTAAAAGAATGGGGTAGCCCAAATTCCAGCTCTCTCCGCTTCCTCCCTCCCCCCTTTCCCCAAGGACTTCGTATCCCTCCCACCCCTTCCTCCCTGTGCCAATCAGACCAGATTAGCCCCCACGCTCTGCACCTGTTTATATCCAGAGGAGGAGATAAGCCAGCAATGTCTGACCCTTCCCCTCCATCCTCCTGTGACACAAGCCCACAGAGGGAATGAAGGAGCAGAGTAAGGGGAGGGGAGGGGAGGGAACAGGGACATTCTTTTGTGGTAGTTCATTGATTTCCTGTGGACCTATGTGCGTCTCTGTCTGTCTGTCTGTCTGTCTCTGAGAGAAAGTTTCCAAGGTCAATTCTTTGGCAATTAAAGTCCCAGAGAGTTGCCTGGGAGCTCTTAGGAGCTAAGTGATTTGCCCAAGGTCACAAAACCAGGATGCATCAAAGGCAACCCTTGAACCCAGATCTTTCTACCTCTGAGGCTGGATCTCTATCCATTGTGTTTTACTGCCTCTCTCATCGGTCCCTTGAGGTCTGGGCTTGCTGATTCTGGCTTCCTGATATATTTGGCAATAGGTTTAGATACTGCCTCTATGAGTTCTAGGTCATGGCTGCTATTTGACAGAATAGACGTTTACAGCTTCCCAGGTCCAGCTGGACCTTCTCCAAAAAACGGCTTGGGTTCATAGGATTTAAACTCGGATAGCTCCTTAGTAGCCATTTAATAATCCAACCTCTTCTTTTTACAGATGGGGTGACTTATCTGTAGTCAGATGGCTGATTTGTGGCAAAGCCCCAACTTCCTAGTCTGTACTCCCATGGGGGCTGGGGAGGAAAGTGGACCTTTGGAGAAGTGCACCATGGGGATGCTGTTCCCTATAGCAAAGGCCTGACTGCCCTGGCCTAGTTATGACTCTGATTGCCTGACTTTATGTAAGAAATTATACCTATAGAATATATACAAGTGGAAGTGGAAGGTAAACTCAGGATTAGGGAAGGGATAAGGAAAGGCTTCCCTGGGAAAGTCCCTTCAAATCATTTGGCCTCAGTTTCCCGATCTGTAAAATGAAGGGGTTGGACTATATAGCCAGTGGCATCCCTTTAAAATTGAGATTGAGATTTAGGTTCCTATGATCTGATGACCTTTACTCTGGGTGACCTTGGGCACAAGGTTTTGAGCCTTAGCTTCCTATTCTAAAAAAACAAGGGGGTTGGACCAGCCAGCCCCTGAGGTTGCTTCCAGCTCTCCATCTATGATTTCCTAGGACAGGAGGAACCCAGTCTTTGCTGAGCTTCCTCCCCCCAAATTCCCCCATCATTGTATGTGGGGAATAAGAATACCATAATTGGGGCAGCTAGGTGGCGCAGTGGATAGAGCACCAGCCCTGGATTCAGGAGGACCTGAGTTCTAATCCAGCCTCAGACACTTGACACTTACTAGGTGTGTGAACCTGGGTAAGTCACTTAACCCTCATTGCCCCGAAAAAAAAAAAAAGAATACCATGATTGCGGGCAATCTACCAAGAGAGAGAGAGAAAGCAGGCATGTGTTGTTCTGTTTGTATTTCTGTTTTGTCTGAACTTGATTCTGAATGCCCAGTGCACTGGCCAGCAGCCAGGCACTGCAGGGCTTGCTCACATCTTGGGGTCCTCACTCACTTTACTGGGCAGGAAGCCCTCACATCCTCCTTTCATCTGTATCTACTTGCTTCCTCTCGACTGGCACAGATGATAAAGTCAAGAGTCAGAGTCCAAAATCACTGATTAAGGACCTACTATGTGCCAGGCACTGCAAAACACTGGGGAAACAAAGAAACATATAAGTCCTCAAAGAGCTTACAATCAAATGGGGGCACAACACATTAAAAAAGGCTCTTTGCCTAGCTCTAGCCACCATAGTAACTTCTTCACAACGTGGAGACCATTTACCTTCTTTCCCCCATGCTTAGCCAAAGATTAAACCAAGCAAGATACTTGGAATGCCAATCGGGTGTAGTAGATAGCACATTTAATTTGGAGAAAGAAGATCTGGGTTTGAATTCTAATTCTGCTACTTATTGTCCTTATGACCTTGGACAACTCATTTCCTTTTGGGAGGAGGGGGCTCAGTTTCCTCATCCATAAAATAAGTGGGTTGGATTAGATGATTTCTATGGTTCATTCCAGTTCTAGGTCCCATAAATCATCTCAAAACAACATAATATGGTCGACTGACTTCCTAGGAGGCCTGGGAGTCTCCTAGGGCATGGTGACATTTGGACTTTTGCCTGATCCTCATAGCTTCCTGCAGGAAGACTGGATCACTATTAATTCACTGCTTCTTGTGTGTCATATGTCTTGCTTTAGATTCTTCTTGGTGCTGCCCTAGGAAAGAAATTGTGTCTTTTCTTTATCTTATCTTTTTCATAGCTAGCCTAGCTCAGAGTTGAAAGCACAGGATTGAGAGTATAACAGAGCTCAATAAAGATGTGCTGCTGAGTAACTGGAGAGGAAAGGATTAATATTGTCATTTTCCTTATTCTTAGTAATATATATATTTGCAGGGCAATGAGGGTTAAGTGACTTGCCCAGGGTCACACAGCTAGTAAATGTCAAGTATTTGAGGCCGGATTTGAACTCAGGTCTTTCTGAATCCAGGGCCGGTGCTTTATCCACTGTGCCACCTAGCTGCCCTCTTAGTAATATTTTTATCCAATTACAGAAGCAAACTCTTCACAGTAGTCTACAGAACGTTAAATACAAATGAATAATAGCAGGATGGCGACTTGGGTTCATTGCTAGGGCCACTCTCTGTAGATGTTTGGTAACTGAGCTGGTAGAACATTAGTCTTTTTATCTGAGGGTCCCAGGTTCAAGCCCCTGTTTGAATATTTTTGAGAGAGGTGAACCTCCCCTCCTTGAACTTGGATGGGAAAAAAAATGTGTATCTTCATTTTAACTAGCCTCTAACTAAAATTTAGCATTTCATTCAATTATTTAAAAAATTATTCTGGGAAAGGGTCCCAGACTGCCAAAGGAGGCCATGCCACAAAAAAGGGTAAGAATCCCTGACATATATTTGCGTTCAAATCCCACCTCTGACACTTACTGGCTAGGCAACAATGGGCAAGTCATTTAATCCCTCTAAGACTTGGTTTCCTCACCTGCAAAATGAGGGCTTTAGACTAGATTGCTTCTAAGGTCCCTTCTTTTTTTTGTGTGTGTGAGGCAATTGGGGTTAAGTGACTTGCCTAGGGTCACCCACCTAGTAAGTGTTAAGTGTCTGAGGCCGGATTTGAACTCAGGTCCTCCTGACTCCAGGGCCAGTACTTTATCCACTGTGCCCCCTCATCTCATGTTTTTTCAATGGATGAGTCAAAGGCAAAGACTCTGGCTCATTTTCAACGATGAGGCTTATTTTTCTTTCTCCAAACCGCCCTTTGGAATAAAAGTTCACTATTTATAGATAGAGTGTGTGTTTTATAAAAGCAGTAAACACCTCACAGAGGAATATTTCCAGATCTTTTCAACAATCTGCCAGCTGTTGGCAATTCTGCTCAACTACTGGAAAGAAAAAGCTAGGCCTGTGCTGTGCCTCCAGGAACCCAATTCCTTCAAATGCCCTTCTGAAGCCCGACAACAGCTCAGGTAAGAATCATTTTCTGCTGAGGAATCTTTAACTGAACATTTGTTGCTGCCTCTGGGCCCCCAGCTGTTCTCCAAACCCCTGTTCACCTTTGGCTCTGTACCACCCACGGCCCTTCTTCCCATTCTAGATCCCTGACCCTGGGCCACTGGAGAATGATCTTACCTTCCCAGGGATAAATCTTCCTCTGCTCAAATCACCTCACCCAGGAGTAATTACAGTTGCAGGAGAAAGATAGACGGGTGGAGGTGATCCCCTCTTCCTTCCCCACCCCTCCAGGTTTCCCCTGCCTAGGTCCCTCTGTCTCTCCCTCTATGCATGAAGTCCAAAGAGAGTGAACCTTGTTCCAGTTCCTTCCAACTGCCTTCCCCCACAGAATTAGGGAATCTCAGAGTTGGAACCTATTCAGAAAAGGATCTCTCCCTTGGTGTAGAGCAAAGCCCGCTGAACCTAGTCAGAGGGCCTGGGCTCTCAGATCCCTGCTTTTCTCTCTTACTTGGGCAAGCCACCTGCCACTCTCTGGGCCTCATTTTACTTCTCTGGAAAATGAACAAGATGGCCTTGAAATTCCCTTCTAGGCTTTCATTTGTGATTCTGTAAGACCAAGTGCTCAAAGGCATCTGTGAATTCATCCATGGAGGGCAATCCCCTGCAGCAATACAGATTGCAGCCCCTCCATGTCCGCTCATTCTGTAGGGGTCTGTCCATGTCCTCCCAGGGCTTTGTTGCAGGGGGGTTCACCCAGACTTTGCCTTGACATTGCCCGGATGCCAGTGGAGCACCTGGGCTCGACATCTCTTGTCTCTTGCCCCTGCTAGATAAACGGCTGATTCCTCTTTTACCCTTCATCCATTTCTTTCACGACATCTCTTATTCTGCTTCTCCTTCAGAAGGGACCAGAGGGATGGTGGAATGCCACATGTACAAGCACAGTGACCCTTTTTGTATCCCTCCACTGCCAAGAGGTCATCGAGGCTGGTGGGGTGGTTCAGGGCTATAGTCTCTGATGCTCAAGAGGCTGGCAATGGAGGATTGCTTGAGTTCTGGGGTTCTGAGCTGCACAAGGGCTAAAGTTGAATGGGAATTTGCATTACATCTGGCACCAAGACGGTGAGCCCCTGGGGGAACTGGGGACAATGAGGCTCCTGGGGCAGGGCAAACTAGCCCAGGTTGGAAAAAGAGCAGGTCAAAGCTTCCATGACTGTCAGTAGTGGGATTGGGACAGTGAATGACCACTCTGCTTCCCACTTGGGTGAGATAGGGAGCTGAGAAAGAGAGCTGACAGAGAGACCATGCATCCTTTGGTGGGAACTTCCGATGATAAACCCACTACCTCCCAAGGCAATGCCCATTTCACTTGTGTATAGCTTTAATTGTTAGGAAGGTTTTCCTTCCATTGATCCAAAATTCACACCCCTGTAATTTCTACCCTTCTCGGGCCAAGCAGAATAAATCCAATCCCTTCTACATACTTGAAGACAATTATCAGGTACACCCTCAGTTCACCTTTTTTTGTTTTTTTCTTTTTAATGAATTAGGACTTGGGAAAGCACAGGGATCTGACAAGAGATTTCACCCAAGAGACTGGTTTCATCATCTAGGTAAAGCAGAGTTACCTCCACATGGTAGCCAGGGAAACCACACTTTCTCCTGAGCTCTGGGACCTGTTGGCTCCATGGTAGACCATAATTTATGAGGAGACTAGGGATTGGCAAATGTTCACAAGACATTTGTAACCCGCCCCCCGGCACCCCCCCCTTCCCTCTGTTTTGCGTCTTCATTTTCTGATGACTCTCAGAACCCTTCTCTAGGTCCCCATTTGGACCAGTCATGGAAGCCAAGTTAGAGTTATAGTTGGTTAGTTGCTGCCATTTATGCTCGAAGAAGACCAAAATAACATCACTGTGTTGGGGTCAAGGAATGGTGTGTCTGACTGCGGCTGATCAGATCAATACAAACTTGGAAGGCTCTACCACAGGTTGGACACAAACAGTACATATGAGTATTTGGAGTAGAGATGTCTCTAAATTTGTGCATCTCACATTTCTTTTGAGCTACTGAAGTCCTGCTTTGTAAAGTTATAGTAACTTCCTTCCTTCCTTCCTTCCTTCCTTGGAGGCAATCAGGGTCAAATGACTTGCCCAGGGTCACACAGCTAGTAAGAGTCTGAGGCAGAATTTGAACTCGGATCCTCCTGACTACAGGGCCAGTGTTCTATTCACTGTGCCACCTAGCTGCCCCATAGCAATTTTTTTACCCAACAAGGTTCAAGGAAAAAGCAAAACCAGAAAAGAATATGCATGAAGAGAATTATTGGTTGAATGCTTTAAGAATGGAATCAATGTAAACCCAAAGACTCCAGCTTCTGGGATAGGAACTCAGTATTTGACAAAAACTGCTGGGAAAACTGGAAGATAGTATGGCAGAAATTAGGCTTAGACCAACATCTTACACCTTATACTAAAATAAGGTCAAAATGGATACATGATTTAGACATAAGAGGTGATACCATAGGTAAATTAGGAGAGAAAGGAATAGTGTACCTATCAGATCTTTGGAAAGGAGAACAGTTTTTGACCAAACATGAGATAGAGTATATTATAAAATGCAAAGTGGATGATTTTGATTATATTAAATTAAAAAATTTTTGTACAAACAGAAGCAATGCATCCAAAATTAGAAGGGAGGCAGAAAGCTGGGAAATAATTTTTGAGGCCAGTGCTTCTGATAAAGGCCTCATCTCTAAAATATATAGGGAATTAAATCAAATTTATAAGAATCCAAGTCATTCCCCAATTGAGAAATGGTCAAAGGATATGAACAGGCAGTTTTCTGATGAAGAAACCAAAGCTATCTATTCCCATATGAAAAAATGCTCTAAATCTCTAATGATTAGAGAGATGCAAATTAAAACAACTCTGAGGTACCACCTGACACCTATCAGATTGGCTAAAATGACAAAAAAGGAAGATAATAAATGTTGGAGAGGCTGTGGGAAAATTGGAACACTAATGCATTGTTGGTGGAGCTGTGAGCTGATCCAACCATTCTGGAGAGCAATTTGGAATTATGCCCAAAGGGCGATAAAGCTGTGCATACCCTTTGACCCAGCAATCCCACTTTTAGGTCTTTTGCCCAAAGAAATCATGGAAGGGGGAAAGGGACCCACATGTACAAAAATATTTATAGCTGCTCTTTACGTGGTAGCAAGGAATTGGAAGTTGAGGGGGTGCCCATCAATTGGGGAATGGCTGGACAAGTTGTGGTATATGAATACAATGGAATACTATTGTGCTGTAAGAAATGATGAGCAGGAAGAGTTCAGAGAAACCTGGAGGGTCTTACGTGAGCTGATGATGAGTGAGATGAGCAGAACCAGAAGAACATTGTACACAGTATCATCAACATTGAGTGTTGACCTACTGTGATGGACTATATTCTTCTCACCAATGCAATGGTACAGAAGAGTTCCAGGGAACTCATGATAGAAGAGGATCTCCAAATCCAAGAAAAAAAAGAAAGAAAGAACTGTGGAGTATAGATGCTGATTGAACCATATTATTTCTTTTGTTTTGGGTGCTGTTGTTTTTTTTTTTCTATTTTGAGGTTTTGCATCACTGCTCTGATTCTTTCTCTTGTAACAGGATTAATGCAGAAATAGGATTAATGTTATTATGTGTATATATATGTGTGTGTATATATATATCTATATGTATATGTATAGATATATATAGATATAACCTATATCAGATTACCTGCTGTCTAGGGGAGGGGGGGAGGGAGGGGAGGGAGGGAGGGAGAAAAATCTGAAATTGTAAAGCATGTATAAACAAAAGTTGAGAACTATCTTTACATGTAACGGAAAAAATAAACTATCTCATAATGTAAAAAAAAAAAAAAAAAAAAAAAATAAAAGGGGGTGGTCTCTAAAAAAAAAAAAAAAAAAAAAAAAAGAATGGAATCAATGAGTATTTATTAATGATCCACTATTTGCCAAGCACTGTGCAAGGTATTGGGGGTACAAAAAAAGAATTCGAAATAGTTCCTGTCAGGAGTTTTTCTGCTAATGAGGGAAATGATAATGTATTACAGTCTTGATATTGCCAAGGAGATCAGGACAGAAAGGTCACTTGTCAGCCCAGCATTCACCTTCTCTGGAATTTTGATTGACAAGCTAGCCTTTCCCATACTAAGGAATTTTGGGGAGAAGACAGAGAAGCCACGGGAGTAGGGAGAAAGGCTATGAAATCTTCAGTGGATTCCGAGAATGGGGCTATGTGGCCTGATCATTCAGGAAGAGAGTTTTACCAAGATGAATTTTGTGTTGATCAAATCCCCTGAATTGTAGACCCTAAACTGGTGATTATTAATTTCCCTTTTCTCCTTAAGTTCCCTTCTCTCTTTAAGAGGACAAGAACCCTATACCTTTACCCTCTGGGCACGTGGAAAGTCTATTTATTACAAGTTTGTTTACCTTTCTTTGTTTAAATATTTATTTTGTCTAGCAATTGTGATAAAACTGTTCATCACGAGCATTGCTAATCTGAGTGTATCACTGCAAATACAGTTGGCAGGAAGTCATTGGGGGACTTCATCTGGGACAGAGAAAGAGAGAGATTTCGAAGCTGTGGTAGTTTCGCCAACAGTCTGGGGGCTCAGAGCTGAAGAAGAAATTTTATTTGTGGCTTATTCCAGATAATATATATGACTTTGGGGTTATTCGCTGTGGGTTGATCTCCTCCTCCATCAGGGTGAAAAAATGACAATTACCTATTTCAGAACATGCTCACAGGAGTACAGATTTAAGAGCTGGAAGTCACCCCAGAGGCCATCTGGTCTCAATATATAGAAATTCCCCAGGTGACCCACCCACCCAACTCCTCCTTCTTACCCTCCTCACCTTTCCTCTCTCCTTTCCCATTACACACACTCTGATCTACCACACGGGCCCACTTTCTCTTCCTCTCACAAGATCCTCATCTCCCATCTCCATGCTTTTGCATAGGGTGTCCCCTGAATGTATTTTCTCCTTATATCTACCTGCTTTCCTTCAAGACTCAGTCTTTCTATTGGAAAGCCTTTCTGGGTCCCTTCAGATACTAGTGTTCATGCTCCCCAAATTACCTTGTACTCACATATAGTCTGTATGCCTTTACATATGTATGGGCCACCTTCCCCATTTGAAGGAAGAATGTCTTACATTTCTTTCCCTTTTGTCCCCTGCTAGCACTGAGCTTGATAACTGCCTGGTGATTGATCAGGCACCTCAGCTGGGGCTTGAAGGTGGGGTAGGGCTCTCAGTCCATATCCAGAGCTCTTTCCAATTCCTCTCACTATATTACTCACAAGGGCACGGTCTCACACTTCCTACACAGATATGTCCAGAGAGGCCTCTGTTGGAGAGAATAGTCCATCAGCAGCGGGTGCCTGGGCCAGGAGGGAGAGTGGCAGGCATCATTCTCATTGGCTCCTGCCTCTTGGCTGAGCTTCCAAGTGAAAAGTTGACAGGACTGTCAATTACTGGAGGGGAGAGCATCAGATGATTCTGGACAGATTGTCTGGGCCCCCAAGCAGTTGCAAGAATAATGGACAACACCAGTAACAGGGATCAGTCATCGAAATAGGCTTCTAAAGTCCTCTAATTCCAGAGACAATAACTTGGGGGGAGGGGAGGGGGTACCGTGGGCCGATCACTGGAGAGAGGAGACAGATATAAATCGACCTTAATGGGCTCCTCTTGTTCTTGAGGCTCATTTGTCCATAGATGAATAACCAAGGTAAGAAAGACTCTGGCTCCAGGATTTGTAAATGCAATAAGAGGGTGTCTTTATTTGGCATGAATCACAGAGGGTGAAATTGTCAGGGAAACCAGCTGAGCCGGTGAAGCCCATTTCACCACATCAGGGAGGGTGGGACGTAAAAGGAGAGAGCTGGACCCAAGGAAGGGCAGCCGGCCTTCCCAGGAGCATCCACTGATGGATCTCCAGGCAGATACCTTAGGGCCATCCATGTGGTGTGCTCCCAGCCACTGGAAGGAGAAGAATGCTCAGATCTTAGCTCCTTTGCTCTCTGTAGAAAATCCTTATCTTGAGCCTTGATCTCTCTCTCTATTTTTAGAGGGTGTGTGTGTGTGTGTGTGTGTGTGTGTGTGTGTGTGTGTGTGAGAGAGAGAGAGAGAGAGAGACAGACAGACAGACAGACAGACAGAGAGAGAGAGAGGAAGAGAGAGACAGAGAATTAGACAGATGGGAGAGAGACAGAAAGGAGAGAAAGACAGGAGAGACAGAGACAGAGAGACAGAGAAGGGAGAGACAGAGAATTAGACAGATGGGAGAGAGACAGAGAAGGGAGAGAAAGACAGGAGAGACAGAGACAGAGAGACAGAGAAGGGAGAGACAGAGAATTAGACAGATGGGAGAGAGACAGAGAAGGGAGAGAAAGACAGGAGAGACGGAGGCAGAGAGACAGAGAGAGACAGAGACAGAGAAGGAAAAGAAAGACAGGAGAGAGAGACAGAGACAGAGACAGAGAGCTGTGGTTGATGCTGCTGAGAATGCCAATAGATTCTGCTGTCCCACCCCACCTGGGCCAGGGCCCTGTGAAGGGTGCCCTAATAGCCCAGTCACCAGCAGCAGCAGCACCAGCAGCAGCAACAGCAGGAGGAAGGTTTACCTTATTAAGTGTGAATTCCTCTTTAGAGGGAGAGGTTGGGAATGGGAGGAGATGGGCTGAGAAGGAAATCAGGGGCTCCTCCAGATCGGACCAGCTGGCACAAGCAAAGGGCTCCGGTTTAATATACAACCAGGTCCCCTGAACCTCCCCGCCTTGGACCCAGGGCTCATTTGCATACAACGAGCTGATGCCCCGACTGCTGCTGCTGCTGCTGCTCCTGCTGGTGATGGTGGGTGGGGGTCTGTTTACCGGCCCAACATCCTGTTATTATGATCTTCTAGCTTCCCCTGAAACCGTAAGAAGGCTGGAGGGTGGGGGAGGAGGGTTAGGTTGGGGAGGAAGAGGAGGGATGGGGGAGGGGAAGGAGACTCTCTCCCCTGCTTCCCAGACCCAGGGCACCTAATGATTTTTCCAGACAGTAGTCTTGGTCACCAGCTACAGGCAAGGGACTTGGCTCTTTTTCCTGACCTCCTAGAAATCTGAGAATGGGTTATGGAGAAGTACCACCCTCTGAACCCACATGGAAATACAACACCCCACCCCCTCAGTATTTATATAGCTCTTTAAGGTTCACAAAGCACATTACAAACTCTATCTCAGTTGATGCTAACAACAGACCTGGGAGGTAGGTGCTATTCTTATTCCTGTTTTTAATAATGAGAAAACTAAGCTTGAGAGAGATTCAATGACTTGCCCAAGATCTCACAGCAGGTAAATGTCTGAAGCAGAATTCAAACTCCTCTTACTCCTCCAGTCTGTGCTCATCAGGTCACCCTGCTGCCTCATCAAGGTCTCTGTGCAGGAGTGTGATAGTAAATATTTAACAACCAGCTTCTCCCTCAAAAAATATACAGGACATACTTTTCAGTTTAATGTGCATTATTGATATTTTCTCTACCACTTTCTTAGGTCTAGGCAATCAGCAACTTTACTTATTTCTGAGGAGGTAAATGCTCAATTTACCAGTTGACTCTGGCTAGCAGGGATGAGCCAACTCCAGCATAACCCTGCTGCCATGCCTTAATTAAAAAAAAAAGTTTTATTGATGCATTTTGTTTATACATCACAGTCCTTTCTGGATATTTCCCCTCCTGCTACTAGACGAAGGTCTGCCTTTCCTGTGAGCCTTCCCTTGCGATAAAGAAAAAGAGGCTAAGCAAAACCAGCCAAACATGGTGACAATGTCAGACTCTGTATGCAATATTGCACATCTCTAGTCCCCTACCTCTCCAACTAAAGGAGAAAGATATATTTCTTTATTTCTTCTCCAGGTCTAGGCTGCCTCACTTTGCCCAATGTCTTCACTTTAACTAGAAAATTATACTGACCATGGTATATAAAAAAGAGCTCTTGATTTAGGGTTAGAGGGCTTGGGTTCAAATTCAGACTCTGAGTCTTACTACCTCAAGTAAGTCATTTGACTTTTCTGGTCTCAATTTTCTCATCTGTACAAAGGTAACCCCTAGCCTTGAAGAGCTCACAGTCCAATGGGGAAGACAATGTGTTATGCACAAGATATGTAAAGGATAAATTGGCGGTCATTTCAGAGAGAAGGTACTGAAAAGCCTGTTTTTATAGAAACAACAATGTATTCTTAGTCCGAGGACCTGGATTCGAATCATGAATCTACCACTTAACTGTGGGAAACAAGTCATGTTAACTTTCTGAACCTCAGTTTCCTCATTTGTAGAATAAGAGGGTTGGAGAAAATGACCTTTCAGTTCCCTTGTAGGTCTAAAGATATGAACTTATAATTTTCGGTATTTGTCAAACGTTGACTTGAATAGAATTCTAGAGCTGAACCCTACCCTTCTCCCTGCCCCCCCCAACCCCCCAGGGATGGAGTGAGGGGACATTACCAAAACATAATCAAAGGACTCATGGGAAGTAAAGAAAAGATGTTCCATAGGTTAAATGAGGCTCATAAAATATAAAAGTATCTTCTGAAAAAATGATTGGGTAGTTAATAAAGTGCGTCAATTCGAAAATACCCACTTTTATGCATTGGTAGGCAGTGGCAGATCCAGATTACCTTATAAATATTCATGACCTCTCTTCCTTCTCCCCCTCCCTCCAGTGGAATAGATAAATCTCTGCAGCTTCACCCAGCTCCTTCCTACAAACCCAGGCACCTCACTGGTCTTTGCAGCCAATTGTATTTATCATTGACTAATTGCGGCTGGATCAAGCCCTCTGCCCAGGCTCCTGGGCCTGGCATCTTCTGGGCTCAAGTTAGCTGGCTCAGCCAACCAACTCTTTTAACAAGCAGAGCAGGGTCTTCGGTTGCTACTTATCATGATGAATGGGATCCCACCAGCCTTTTGCTGCTATTTACAATGGATTTTCTGTAATACTTCCCATGAATAGGGGCCTAGTCAAGAGAGAACTGATTTCTCTTCATTGTGTGGCTTACACTTTCTGAAAAGCAGACTGCCAAAAACTTTTTAAAAAGTGCCTACATCAGCCCAAATCTGTAGTGTTGGGTCTGGTCTGGGTGCTGCTTCAATGAGTGAGCTGGGCTGTGAGGAGAGGAGGGTGACCAGGCTAGTGAAGACCCTGGAGTTCCTACCATGTGAGGACAAGAAGGTGGGAGGTTGGGTAATAAAGGGGAAAAAGCCCCTTGGTTTTGGTGTCAGAGGTTGTCATTTGACCCTTCATGACCCCATTTGGGGTTTTCTTGGCAAAGATACTGGAGTGGTTTGCCATTTCCTCCTGCAGCTCATTTTTATGGATAAGGAAACTGAGGCAAACAGGGTGAAGTGACTCACCCAAGGTCACCCAGCTAGTAAGTGTCTGAGGCCAGATTTGAACTCAGGACTATGAAACTTCCAAACTCTAGGCCTGGCACTCTACCCACTGAGTCACCTAGCTTCCTGGCATCAGGGGACTTGTGTGCCCATCCTGGCATTACTACTGATCATCACCCACTCTGCCTCGGGCAAGTCACTAGGGACCATCAAGGCCAATCCTTTCATTTTCTTTTTAAATTGAGCCAACCCATTTATCTAAGCAAAGCAGCAAACAAATTGGAGAAGGCTGAGGTTTGAGAAAAGGCCATTAGATTTGGCAATTAAGAGATCATTAGTAATTTTGGAGAGAATAGATTTGGGTGAATGATGAGGTCAGAAGCCAGATTGTAAAGTGAGAAGAAAGGAAGCTTAGGCATTGATTCTAGAGGGTCTTCCCTAGAGGTTTAATCACAAAAGGGAGGAGAGATAGGGGATGATAGCCAGCAGGTCTGTATGTATGAAGTAAGGGCTCATTTCTTTCTTTTTTTTTTATTCATTTGTTTGTTTATTTGTTTTAAGGATTGGGGCCACCTGCATATGTTGGCTGGTGCTCTGATTCCACAACTATACCACAAACTACCACAACAGGCCTGCCCTCGATGGAAAAGCTAGTTGCTTGGGGGCAGCTAGGTGGCACAGTGGATAAAGCACTGACCCTAGATTCAGGAGGACCTGAGTTCAAATCCTGCCTCAGACACTTGACACTTACTAGCTGTGTGACCCTGGGCAAGTCACTTAACCCTCATTGCCCTGCCCCCCCAAAAAAGAAAAAAAAAGCTAGTTGCTGCAGTAGAAAGAGTACTGGTCCTGGAGTCAGGAGGACCTGAGTTAAAATCCAGCCTCAGACATTTACTAGTGTGACCCTGGGTAAGTCACTTAAACAGGATGGCCTCAAAAAAAAAAAAAAAGAATTTTTTTTCTGGATTTTTAGTCTTTCCATGATTTTCTCTATTCTTCATAGTTATTGTTTCTTACAGAGCAGCAAATTTCCATGACATTCATACACTATAGTTTGTTTAGGTATCACCCCATTGACACACATCTACCTTATTTCCAGTTTTTTGTTACCATAGAAGATGCTGCCATAAGTCTTTTGATGTATATGGATGTTTCTTTCTGTCTTTGATCTCCCTGAGATATTATGCCTAGCAACAGGACCTCTGAGTCGAAGAGAAATGATCCTTTATGTAACTGTCTTAGCCTAGGTCCAAACTGCTTTCCAGAATTGTTGGGTTCATCCTTACCTCCACCCATAGTGTATGAATGCCTCTTTTCCTACAAACCTTCCAGAAGTTGGGATTTGATTTTTTTTTAAATAAAATTTGTATCGATATATTTGACATTATTTAAAAATTTTCCCTTTGTCCTTCTCTCCTCACTCTGAAAGAGCAATCCAGTATTATAACAAAGAATTTTTTTTCAAAAAAAGAAAGGAAAAGAAAAAAAAATCAGCAAAACTTATGAATACATTAAAAAGCGGCTCAACGTTCTGTACTTGTGGGCCTTCTCACCTCTATAAAAGCATGGACAGGAGCAGTGTCTTCTCATACCTCTTCTTTGGGGCCAAGTTTGTTCTTTGTAATTTTGCAAAATTTGGGATTTTTCTTAAGGAATCAAGAGCCACTCCCCACTTCTGCTGGATCAGCCTTCCCCAGGGACCTACACAGTGCTCGTGACTCATATTACTGCCTTGGATCAGGTCACAAGTAGAGTTCTGGACTAGGCCCGTAGTAAGAACTTAATAAATATTTGTTGACTGTGCCTGAGGGTGATGTATAAAGAGACTAGTTCTGACATACTTCATACTCAGTGAATGAATAACTACAACTATGTGCTTCTGGGCAAACTGTGCATAAATTAAATTTCGGTAGCTAAAATCTCCTTCCCCTGCCACTTTTCTTCACTTCAGATCATTTCTGAGGTTTCTTTAGTGGCTTCTGATATACTTGCTTTGCTACTCGGTAAGACAGACGCTTCGGTAAAGTGAAGAGTCACCCTCCCTCTAATTAATGTGAAGGTCTGCTTTTTTATTTTTTTATTTTTAGTGGAAACTAGAGACTGTTAGGAATCTCTGAGAGCCCAGATGTCGGGGCACAAAGAGCCACATCAAACATCCCAGAATTTGTTTTCCTTCCTTTGGTAAATGTCAGGTCATAGGTTTTCTTCAGCAGTATGTCAGAAGGTGACCTTGGAGGTAGAAGCAAGCATCTGTCCCCAGGGGCCACGCCACACATACTATCTCTCACTTCCTCTCTGTCTCTATACCTGTCTCTGATTGTCTGTCTCTTTTTCTGTTTTTCTCTATCTCTGGCTCTCTGTCTACCTCTGTCTTTCTATCTTTTTTTTTTCTATCTCTGTGTTTCTGTCTCTGTCTCTTTGTCTCTCTCTGGGTTTTTTTGTCTCTGCCTCTCTGTTTCTCTGTCTACCTCTGCCTCGGTCTCAGTCTCTCCGTCTCTTTTTCTTTCATTATTTTTGTCTCTGTCTCTGTCTCTCTGTGTCTCTGTCTCTGCTTCTATCTCTGTCTGCCTCTGTCTTTTTTTTTTTTCTGTCTTTCTCTACCTCTCTCTGCTCCTGTCTCTGTGTTTCTCTGTCTGGCTCCACTCCCATCTATAGCGGGTGGCATTAAAATGTGGACGGTGGTACCAAGCCTTAGGAGGGAAGGTGGCCTCCTATCATTGGCGATTCCTACATGAGACCCTGCAGTGACCTTGCTCTGTGCCCAGTGTATGCTTAGGCTGTGGAGAGAGCTCAGTACAGCCTGTTAGTGCCCCTCACACCCACTCCCAGGACCTGCTAGCCCCCCACGGCTCCTTTTCCCAAGGAGTCATCTGGGGGAAAAATGAGAGGGGAAATTTGTACCCAATTGGATCACTTGAGGCAGGGCAGCTTGGGAGAGGGTTAGACTTGGAATCAAGACAGATTTGGGTTCAAATTCTGCCTCCATTTGGAACCTGTCTCCTCATCTTTATTTGTTTTTGTTGTTGTTGTGTCCTCATCTTTAAAAGGGGCTATTAATACCTATGGGTAGGGGGGGCTGGCGCCTTTTGATTGTTAGATTATCAGGGTGAGCATTTACATCTAAGAAAGTGGCAAATGCTACAAGGGGTGCAGTGGGTAGAGAGCCAGGCCTAGAGTCAGGAAGTCATGAGTTCAAATCCAGCCTCAGACAATGACTAGCTGCGTGACCCTGGGCAAGTCACTTAACCCTGTTTCCCTCAGTTTTCTCCTTTGTAAAATGTGCTGGAGAAGGAAATAACAAATCACTGCAGTATCTCCGCCAAGAAAACCCCAAATGGGGTCTCGAAGGGTCAGACATGACTGAATAACAACCACACAGATCAACTCTAGGGTTTCCTTGATTGTCTAGAAAGGGAGGGAGAAAATGTCAATAGTGCAGATTAAACGTAAAAGTATGTCCTGAGTCCTTTTTTTTTTTTTTTTTGGAAAGCTGGTGGTTAAACATTTACCACCAGCTCACCCCCAACCTATAGGATTTATCTCATTGACTTCTAGAGCCCTTACACGGGGCCTGGCTGTGGGACCCAGGGGAAGTCACTTAACTTAGTCCCCTAGGCAACTTTCTAAGACTAGAATTTGCAGAGAAAGCACTGATCTGTTTTGGGGGAAAGGAAAGGGACTAAGCATTTATTATGGGCTTACTTTGTGCTAAGTTCTTTACAAATGTCATCTCTTTTGATTCTCACAAGAACGCTGTGTTAGGTGCTAGTTTCTATGCCCATTTTGCAGTTGAAGAGACTGAGGCAAACAGAGGTGAAGTGACTTGCCCAGGGTCACACAACTAGAAAGTGTCTGAGGTTAGATTTGAACTCGGGTCTTCTTGACTCCAAGCCCAATGGTCAGAGAGATGCCACCAAGCTGCTTTGGAAGAGAACTTTTCTCATCGATAACTCCTTCCACTGATGAGATGATAGGATCAAACTATCCAAAAAAAATCATAGAAACAAATTTAAAAACCCTAATCCCCAAACAAATATAAAAGCCCAAATGAAAAGAGGCTCAAAAGAGATGATTAAAGGAAAATGTTTTGTCAACCTTGAAGGCTCACATCAGTGTCGGCTATGATGATTATCATTCACCAGTTGATATACACACAGGGAATATGGATCAGAGGGAATGGGTTTGAATCCCAGCTCTGTTCCCACTTTCTGTAACCTGTAAGATGGACGTCCTGGTGGGCGGGCCCCCAGCAACCCCGAATCTCTGGTCCTCCCTCGGCTCCTCCTGACAGGGCCCGCATTCTCCCTTCTTAGCTGTTTCCTCACCTGTTCTCCCCAGCCCTTCTCCTTGGCCAAGCTTGCTCCTGACACAGGTGACCTGAGTCCTTGGATTGGAAGAGGAAGGTCCCCAAGAGAACATAGGCTCAGAGCAGGGAAGGAGGCAGCAGATGGTGCCACACTGAAGCTTCGGTGAGGACGGAACATCTGGCTGGGACTCGGGCTGGCTGGACTCTGGCTCTCCCTGGGGGCTCTTCAGACAGAGGAAAGGGGGGGGGTGGATGGAGGGAGGAGGCATGGAGGGAGGGAGGAAGGGTGAGGGAAGAAGTGGCCTGATTCCAATCATATGCTGTTTGCCCAGCACACAGTGACTGAGCCCACTGGGTAGTCTTCAGAAAACATCAAGCTGGGGCAGGGAGGCCAGAGGGGAAGACGAGATTGTGGAGAGAAGGACAGGCTTTCGGAGCAGGAAGGGACCATAGCTCACCCCTCCTTTTACAGAGAAAGAAAGTGAGGCCTAGCAACTTGCCCGAGGTCATAGAGGTAGTAAGCAGCAGGCAGAGCTGGGGTTTGGACTCAGGTACTTTGAATTCAATGCTGGAGCTCTTTAAAAAGAACATACACACATGCATGCGTGTATGCACACATGAAAATGTATATAAATGTACATATTTATACACACGTACATATATACGTATTTTCAATTAACAGCCATTTATTATCCCCAGGGCTCCTTGGAGAGCAGATCTGTAGTGCAGTTTAAGATCAAATGATCATTTTTTTAGCTAATGTTTCAGGAGTAACAAATGTTGAGTTGGAGGTCTACTAGGAACCTTGGATCCTTTTCACATGTGTAGTTGTCTAGCCATGTCTAGACATCTCCATGAGAGAACTGCTGGGACTCCTGAGTGCCCAGTACTTGGGGGGAGGGAAGAAATAAGCAACTTTATATAGCACCTACTATGTGCTAGGCACTGTACAAAGTGCTTTTTTACAAGTATTATCTCATCTGATCCTCACAACAACCCTGTGAAGTGGGTGTTCTTATCCCCATTTTGCAGTTGAGGAAACTGAGGCAAACAGATTAAGTGACTTAAGTCAGCTATTGCAGTTCTGCTCTGTGAGTGCTGATGCTCATGCAGGACATGTTGGATGCTTCAGCATCTCTGGTGCGCAGTGTGTGGTCAGGCTGTGAGGAATGGGTCAGACAGGGGGGTTGTTGGAGCCAGCTCATATAGGCATGGAGAGCAGATTGTGACATTTTTCAGTGTGAGCATTTACACCTTGGAAATCAGCAAACCCTGCAAATCAGGACTTGATTTATAGTCCTGTTAATTGTCTAGACTTCAGAAAGTGATGGAGAAAATGTTAATGGTGCAGATTAAACTGAAAAGTGTGTCCTGCCTTGGGTTTCATTGTTAAACATTCACCAGGACCCCCCTTCAAGGCCCCGGGTGCCTGCTGTGTCCACCCTGGACTCCTGGGGGGCCTCTGGCCACAACAATCATTTCAGCCGCAACAAACTTTTATTATGTGGCAATTGAGTGCAGAACTCTGCCCTGGGCACCTTAGGGGTGGGGTAAGATTAAAAGTGCTGATAAAACCCAGTCTTTGTATAAACTCTTTTTTTTTTTTTTAAGCAACAAACATTTATTTAATTTTTTTCCAGTTACATGTAAGGGTAGTTTTCAACATTCATTTTCATAAAATTTAGAGTATCAAATTTTTCTCCCTCCCTCCCTTTTGTATAAACTCTTAAGTTACACCCTGGGAAGGGGATAGGATATATACCCAAATAGCTACATATGAAATGATCCTCTAGCCATCAGAGCAGGTCCTATCTGAGGTCTGAGGGGGGAAAAGATTCATCGGTTGGGCTTGGGGATCAGTTTGGTCTCCAGGGAGGAAGTGGTATTTGAGTTGTATGTCAAAGGATGGGGCATATGGGGTTTTCAGGGAGGACCAGTGTCTCTGGTGTGAGGGTTGCTCCTCCACCTTTGGTGTTCACCTTCACCCAACTCTCACCTATGGCTCTAAGAAGCAGCCACACCCGTGTAAAATTGTCTCAGAGGTCTCAAACTGGCCGTGAGTTAGGAGATGTCTACCCCAAGCATGTGAAGACTTTCCTGGGGGAATTCATGGATGAGATCAATGTATCCCAACGGCCATGAAGGCAGCTGAGGCAGGTGCTGTGGAACACTTAGAGCCTGGGCAGACATCGGAGAGGACAAGACCATCCTGGGCCATCGCTGCTCATCCTGACTTTTGTCCTGCCAGTGGACTTTGATGACTCTGGAAGAGAGAGTGAGGCTGATGACTTCACACAACTTGGCCTCACTTAAGTCCAATTCACTGCCAAATCAAGACATCACCCCATGATGTCATTGGTCCTCTTTGAAAGGAAGGATGGGCAATAACAACAAAGGATGGGCAGGATTTCAACAGAGAGGAATATCCAGGGAAAGGTGTAGGAAACGGTGTGAGCAAAGGGTTCAGAGCTCGAAGGGACCTTTGATGCTGTCAGCTCTTAGAGATGAGAAGAGTAAGCAGGAGGTTGTGGCATTTGGGGGTGGTGGTAAATGGACCAGTTTGGCTAGAGTGAGTGTCTTTGGTCAAGTGTTAGGCAACAGAAGTGCAATATTTCTAAATCTCTTAAACAGAGGGCACCAATTATCCTACCTCAGAGAACCCACTTTGGTGAAGACAGATCATTGTCCTATTCGTCTTCAGTCTTCTAGAGTGATGTGAGTGTTCTTTGGTGTGACTACTTTCGATAGTTGAATCAATGGATAGTGTGCCAGGCTTGGAGCCAGGAAGACTCATCTCCCCGAGTTCAAATCTGGCTTCAGACATTTCCTATCTGTGTGACCCTGGGCAAGTCACTTCACCTTATTTGCCTCAGTATCCTCATCTGTAAAATGAGCTGGAGACGGAAAGGGTAAACCATGTCAGTCCCTTTGCCAAGAAAACCCCTAATGACTGCAAAACAACTGAACAACTTCAGTTGTCACCATACCAAGAAAGGCAATGAGGTAAAGTAGATAGAATTATGGACTTGGGGCCCAGGTAGAAAGAACTGGTTTCACATTCTATCTTTTTTTTTTTTTTGGCAGGTCAATGAGGGTTAAGTGACTTGCCCAGAGTCACACAGCGAGTAAGTATCAAGTGTCTGAGGTCAGATTTGAACTCAGGTCCTCCTGAATCCAGGGCGGCTGCTTTATCTACTGCGCCACCTAGCTACCCCCCACATTTTTTTTTTTTTTTTAGTGAGGCAATTGGGGTTAAATGACTTGCCCAGGGTCACACAGCTAGTGTTAAGTGTCTGAGGCCGGATTTGAACTCAGGTACTCCTGACTCCAGGGCCAGTAGTCTATCCACTGCGCCACCTAGCTGCCCCCCCCCACATTCTATCTTAACTTATTAGAGGCATGATTATGCTCAAGTTATTTAACATCTCTCAATATCTCACAACTAATTATTAATCAACCAATTAATTTAATTAACTAATCATTAATTAAATAATAATTAACATCTCAGTCTCTTCATCTACAAAATGGGAATAACAATACCACATATGTTATGAAATGACTGTTTGCCTAATTGGTGTGACCACCAAGCTGCCCATTGGTGTGATAACTGACCTGCTTGTTGGTATCATTACTACCCATTATGTTAATTACTTACTGGATGTGGCAACTCCCTACCCACTTTTCCACCTGCGTACACCTATTGAGGTAATCACCACCTACCAACTGGCTTGACTATTCCCTTGGCCGTTGGTGTGAACATTCCTGTTTCTACTTTGTTTCCAGTATTGTGTTGGATTAGAATGACCTTTCCCCCTCTCTCTGTACCTTGGAGAAATGTCCTCTGGATCCAGTTTTCCTTCCCAAAGGCATGTGTCTCCAGGAAAAATGCAGAAAATGTATGGATTTCATTTTTACGACTTCATAGTCGAGTGAGGGTCTGATAGGCAGAACTCAAACTCCCTTCCTCTGCTAATTAGAGTCAGTTGTCTTCGCCTGACCTGCTTCCCCTCCTCCCAAAGCGATGAGATGGTCAGTATTTCCTGCTGCTGCAGGGCTCTTCCTGAGGTCTCAGAACACAGGAAGACTGATGGGCTGGGGATGCCTCGAACGTGTTTTTCAAATCTCCTAGTGGGCTCCCAGATTCTGCCAGGCCAGTGCAGGGGGCACAGCCTCCCAAATCATTCTCTTCTCCCCAGCCAGGGGGAACAGGCTCTTTTTCAATGAACTCACTGATACCTCTCAGGGTCTGAGTGCCCCCCTCTCCCACCATCCCCAGGCTTAGTGTAATGAGAGAAGAGACCAGACCTGAGTGGGAAAAATCACCTCTTCTCTGGGGCTCAGTTTCCTCATCTGTAAAATGGGGACAAGATTGGATGGTCTTTTCAGTTTTAAATAGATGCTGTTTTCTATGAAGGTCCATACCCAGTGTAGGACATTTGGGACTTAGTCCTGAACCTTTGATGCAAGGAGAGGGGATGCCTTTCTTTCTTTCTTTTTTTCTTTTGAGGAGATGCCTTGCTTCCCTGAGAAGGTCCGGTGCCTTAATTTTCCCCATGCCTGGTGGTCTTTTGGCTATACCACACTATCCAACCATACGCACTCACTCGAGCAGCCCCAGTCGACTACCCCCATGTAGCTGCCCCAGGGATACTCCCTTCCTGGAGCTCAGCTTTGCCCACCACCATGCCATTGTCTCGGGCATGAAGAAGGGGCTAGGAGCTCTCTGAAACTCTGGGGCCGCTGCCACTGCCTTTCGGAGGAACCAATAGAATGTAGGCTTCTTGAGATCAGAGATCGTTGCATTCTCTCTTTGTATCCCTAGAGCTCAGCACATAGTAGGTGCTGACCAAAGGCTTGTAAATGGACTGATTGTCCTCCGTGCCAGGCACCTTCCTGAGGGGAGCTCACTGCACTGGGGGAGGGGGATATCAGTGATTACCCCCACCCCAAGCTCATCACCCAGCAAGGGGAGGGCTATCTTAGCTTAGGCTTCCCAGGGGTAACTGTAACAGACAGTGTTCTGTTGCTCCTGTCCCTGCACTGATCACCCTATGGAAGGAGTAGAGCTGGGCAGTTATCCTGAGTCTAGGGCACGGAGACCTAAGCCGAATCCAAGCTCAGGGTTGTTAGGCAGCTGGGCGGTACAGTGGTTAGAGTGCTGGGCCTGGAATCAGGAAGATGCTTACTAGATGGTATGACCCTAGGCAAGTCACTTAACCTCTGTCTCAGTTTACTCAACTGTAAAGTGGGGAAATAATAAAGTTGCGATGAGGATCGAATGAGATAGTATTTGTAAAGTGTTTAACACAGTACTTGGCACAAAATAGGCACTATGGGCAGCTAGGTGGCACAGTGGATAAAGCACTGGCCCTGGATTCAGGAGGACCTGAGTTCAAATCCGGCCTCAGACACTTGATACTCACTAGCTGTGTGACCCTGGGCATATCACTCATTGCTCCGCAAAAAGAAAAAACAAACAAAAAAAATAGGCACTATATAAAAATGCTGATTTCCTTCCTATTCCCACCCCCTTCCCCTTCTCAGTCCTCCCAGTTGGGGCCAGGGTCTAAAAAACCTCTTCTAAGTCCCATAGATGATCAGAGCCTGAAGGGGACTGACTTTTGCCTTAACTCTGTAGAACTGAGTGCCATGGGATCTCTGACTTCCCCACTGGCTTAGAGGCAGATGTGGTGTTCTGGTCTGGCTCTTAGCTTAGGCAAGGACAGCATCGATGGAAGGGTGCTTAGGGCTCCTAGAATGAAGATGGGACGAAAGAGAGAGAGATAGAGAGAGAGAGATAGAGGTAGAGAGAGAGAGAGAGAGAGAGAGAGAGAGAGAGAGTCTGTGTGTCTGTGTATGTGTGAGTGTGTGTGTGTATGTGTCTCAGTATGTGTATCTCTGTGTGTATCTGTGTGTGTGTGTGTCTGTGAGAGAGGGTGTGTATGTTTGTGTGTGAGTGTATATGTGTCCTGGAGGAGGGATCCCTGAGGTCCAAGAGCAAGGTCCCTGTTCCCCCACCCACGCACCCACTAGAGGGCTCTGACAGGGCTGTCACACCTGGCTCAGATGTTGGGGGATCTTGTTGCTCAGCCCCTCTTCCAGGGGAGGTCCTTTGGGACTGGGCTCACAGCCCTCTGTCCCAGGAAATCCCTCTTACCTTCTATCTGAGAGGCTGCCTTAGGCTTCCTGAGGGGAAGGATGGAAGAAGAGGGATGGGGGAGGTGAGGATGGAAGAGGTGAGAGGTGAGGGACAGGAAGTAAGAACGGAGAGCTTGAAAATCCTAGCATGAGAGGAGCAGAGATTTAAAGCTGGAAGGGACCTCAAAAACCTTCATTTTACAAATGACGAAATCAATGCCCATAGAAGTTAAGTGACTTGCCCAAGGTCATACCCATGGTAAACATCAAGGGGGAGCGAGGGAGGAGGGGAAGGATGGGGATGATGGAAGTAGGAATGGATAAGGGGAAAGTTGGAGGAGCTAGGATGGGTGCACGTGGGAAGAACTCCTAACTGGGGCCATCCAGAGCCAATTAGGGGTTATCCCATCTTAGGGCTAGACTTTGAGAATTCTTCCTTTCCTGAGGAGGTCCCAGGCCTTCATCTGTGGGCAGCAGGGTTGCTGCTACCTGGCCTCCAGGGGCCAGGCTGAGTCAGGGCTCTGTGAGCCAACAGCTGCCCCAACCTTGCTGGCCTCCCTCTTCTTCCTCCCCTTCTCCCTGCCCCAAGGCCTCCTGAGGCACAGTTGGAGCCCTGGGAGGCCTTCAGTCCTTTCTAGGATGCTGCCCCTCCAGGGTTAGCAGGCCGGGCAGACCTCTGGCAGCTTGGGGCTGGGCTGAGCTGGCTACTTTTTTTGAAAGGAGTGCATGAAATCTGGTAATGAATGCATTATTCATTTCCAGCCCTGGGGAGAGCCTGGGTAGAAGAGGACTATGACGACGAGATTGTAGCAAGGCCAGAAAAATGAGGAGGAGGCTGTAGTAGGAGATTTAGTGAGAAGGAAGTGGGGTTTCCTGGGAGGACCATTTCCCACAGAGCCCAGCAATGACAGGGGCCCAGCAGGTACCTGGTCTGGGCTGCCTCACTTCCCCAGGTGATGATTTCTTTGTCGCTTTATAGCCCTGGATTCTCCATCGTGAGTCAATTTCACACAATGTGGTACCCAGGAAGGCACCCAGGCTGGGGAGTCAGGATGCAGATTCAAGTCCTGCCTTGTACAAGCTTGGATAAATCATTCAGTCTCTCTGGGGCCCTGTTTCCTCTTTAAAATGAGAGGGTTGGACCAAATGGCCTTTGAGGTCCCTTCCAGGAAGGAAACAAGCATTATCTAGAATATCTTTGCCAAGAAAACTCCAAATGAGGCACGACCCTAAAAACAACTGACCAAAAAACAAACCAACTAGGCACTGGACATATAAATACAAGCAAAAGGAAGACAGTTCTTGCCTTCAAAGCATATACATTCTTTTTTCTTTTCTTTTCTTTTTTTGCAGGGCAATGAGGATTAAGTGACTTGCCCAGGGTCACACAGCTAGTAAGCTTCAAGTGTCTCAGGCTGGATTTGAACTCAGGTCCTCCTGAATCAAGGGCTGGTGCTTTATCCACTGAGCCATCCAGCTGCCCCAGGAGTATGTTTTTGAAGCCCAGAAGCCAGAAATGGGGAATGAAGGACAGGCTGGGCCCATCCACAAAATGTAGGCACTGGGAGGAGTTCACCGATGGGAGAAGGGGGTAGGTTTTACAGAGGGATAACCCAGCTTGAGAAAGCAATAAGGGATGGCTGTGCCCCCAGGTGTTGAGGCAAGTTTCAGGATAAAGCAACAGCAGAGGTTTGAGGTCCCAAATCTAGGAATGAGTTTATGATACAGTGGAATCTCTATGAAGGTTTTTTTTTTTTTCGGTGGATAAAGCACACGGCTTGGAGTCAGAAAGATGTTGAGTTCAAATCTAGCCTCAGACACTTACCAGCTGTGTGACCCTGAGCCAGTCACTTCACCCTGGTTACCTCAGTTTCCTCATCTGTAAAACGAGCTGGAGAAGGCAATGGCAAACCATTCCAATACCCTTGCCAAGAAAACCCCAAATGGGGTCATTATTGAACAATAATAAATGCTTGTTGACTGACTGGCTCCTCTTTTTGTCCCTCCACAGCCTTTCTTACCTTAGCCTCGTATGATATTTGAATGAGCTCAGCCATCCTTTGCCCCTCATCCCTTCCACCTTTTCCCAGGGGTCAGTGAGACCCCTTCCACAGGGTTACATGGTCCTCCTATGCCTAACCAGCTCAGTTTGTCACAGGGCCCGTAATTCCCCATAATTCCCCATAATTTCAGCTCCCTCTGGCATCCAGCCCCTGCAGGAGATGGAAGGATGGGGGCTGCTATGTGCAGCTGCCCCCGTGCCCCTTTCAGCAGGCTGGAGACGGCTGATTTGTGGCATGGCAACGGCGGGCCACAGCAAAGGCTCTCCAGCGAAGAACAGTGTATAATAAACCTCAGAGACATCAATTGTGGGAGATGAAACCTTTGGCAGAGGGGAGCTCACTCTAATGCGGCCTGAGCCGAGCTTTTGCATGGGTTTAATAGCTGCGAGGTGAGAGTGCCCCGCTCCCGGAGGTTAATGATACAGTCTGGGGAGAAGAATTCCGGGCCTCTTGTTAGTAATCATAGGGCTTCCTTGGTGAGCTGTGCAGGCCCTGCCCCCCACCTGCCTGGACACAGCTGACAATTTGTAGCCCTCACCTGGGGCCAAGGAGAAAAAGACTTGTCACTCCCTCCCTCTGCGACTGTTATTTTCTCCCCTGGCAAATCAGGAAATCTGACAGTTCCAAGTAGAGAATGGGGGTTGGGGAGGGTGGTGGTGGGGAGTACCAGAACTGAGGCTTCGGAGGGTGGAGATAGAACAGAATGCTCAGGGCCAGGGTCAGGGCAGGCATGGACTCCTCCTTCCTCCCCCAGGGCCTGGTGGAGAACAAATGAGGTCTGGGCCAGCCTTGTTAGCCGACCTAGAGCATCTGAGGGGATGAGTTTGGAGCAAAGAACTTGGGGAGGTCAAGGCAGTACAGTGGAAAACACAAGCTGGGTTTCGAATCTGAGGGCCCGTGTTTGAATTTTGACCTTTGGCTAAGACATTTAACCCTTTTCAGCCTCAGTTTCCTAATCAGAGAACTCACGGATTCCCATTTCTACCTCTGATACTTATTAGCTATGTTACCATGGGCAAGCTACTCAAACAACAGGGGTTCCCATTCGACTTCTGATGCCCATCTACTGTATCTTCATGGGCATACTAAACTGAGTCTCAGTTTACTCATTTTAACAATGATGAAAGGGGGCAGCTAGGTGGCACAGTGGATAGAGTACTGGCCCTGAGTTCAAATCTGGCTTCAGACACTCAGCCTCAGTTTCCTAATCAGAGAATCCATGGGTTCCTATTCTATCTCTAATACTTATTAGCGGGGGCAGCTAGGTGGTGCAGTGGGTAGAGTATCAGCCCTGGATTCAGGAGGACCTGAGTTCAAATCTGACCTCAGATACTTGATACTTACTAGCTGTGTGACCCTGGTCAAGTCACTTAATCTGAATCCCTAAAAAAGAAATGATGACAATGATACCCAAAGTTGCTCCCATGAAATATTGTGAGACCCAAATGGGGTAAGGTATCTTTCAGACTGTAATGTGCTATATAAATTGTTACTGTTATTAGCAGAGTTTCTGAGGATAATTATTTTTTCATTAGGGGCATTGCAGAGCATCTTGGCTTTTTGCCAAATGTTCAACCTGGTCTGGATTTCCTGCCTCCTGGAAGAAGAGGAGACAGACCACTTGTCAAGAGAGAGCTGTGTGTGTGTGTGTGTGTGTGTGTGTGTGTGTGTGTGTGTGTGTGTGTGTGTATAGAAAGATCTGGGAGGATACCTGTTCTTGTTGGCAATGAGTTAGGGAGGTTCACAGGGAGAGACAGGAGAATCAGGGACTTAAACCCTGCCCCATTTCCTTTGTAAATCTAGGCATTTAGACATGTTATTCTTTTTTCTTTTCTTTTGCAGGGCAGTGAGGGTTATGTGACTTGCCCAGAGTCACACAGCTAGTTAAGTGTCAAGTGTCTGAGGCTGGATTTGAACTCAGGTACTCCTGAATCCAGGGCCGGTGCTTTATCCACTATGCCACCTAGCTGCCCTGCTAGACATATTATTCTGAGAAAGGGTCCTGACTGCCAGAGGCCTTTAATGCCAAAAAGGTTAATCTCCTTCCCCCCTCCCCCCTCTCCTCTCCCCCCTCCCCCCTCCCCCCCCAAGTAAACACTTGATCAACAAAGCTTCTGGGGAGTGGAAGCTTGGATTGCCAAAATACTGTGTTTGCCTGGGGGCCGTCCTAGGCCATTTCAGACATTCTCTGGATGGTCCCTAGGCCTTAGAGGAGCTAGATTCAGTGACATCATTCCACAGTGCTTTTCTCTTACATCTGCAGGGTGCCAAAATCACTTGAAGCAGGGCCCGATCAATCAGTACAATGTTCTAATCTACAAGGGTCTGACACTGACAACTGTGATAAATACTCCAGGGAAGGGCCAGCTCTCTGTCCGTAGCTGATTTCCTGGACAGTCTGCGTTCCTGCTTCTTCTCTTTCCTCACTCCATTATGGAAACTGGGCTAAAGAGAGGGCAAGAGGCCTAACTGAATGTCATAGTCCTCAGGCTGAGACTTCCCAGGAGTTGTCCTGGTTAATTGTTACAATTCAAGCAAAACAAATTCCTGCATCAGACACATCAAAACCCAAGCCAAACCACACCAAAACCCAAACACATCCCCGCTACAGCAAGCCAAACCAAAGTAATAACATAAGCCCCAGTTTGCACCCTGAGTTCATCACCTCTCCATCTGGGAGTAAGTAGCATGTTTGATCACAAGTTTTCTGAAATTATGATTGGTCACTGAGCTTATCAGAACCCTTAAGGTTTTCATAATAATTTGTCTTTACACTATTGTCGTTATATAACTTGTCCTGGTTCTGCGCACTTCATTTTGCATCAGTTCATACATGTCTTCCCAGGTTTCTCTGAAATCATCCCTTTTACCATTTCTTACAGTGCAATAGTATCCTATCACATTCATATATTATTTTTTTGGGGGGGGGTATGGGACAATGAGGGTTAAGTGACTTGCCCAGGGTCACACAGGTAGTAAGTGTCAAGTGTCTGAGACCGAATTTGAACTCAGGTCCTCCTGAATTCAGGGCCAGTGCTTTATCCACTGCACCACCTAGCTGCCCCCCACATTCATATATTATAATTTGTTCAGTCATTCTCCAACTGATGGGCATTCTGTTAGTTTCCAATTCTTTGCCATCACAAAAAGAGTTGCTAAAAATACTTGTGTACAAATGAGTCCTTTTCCTCTTTCTTTAGTCCTTCAGGATATAGATCTAATAGTGGTATTGTTGGACCTAAGATCAAAGTTTAATAGCTTGTAGGGCCTACTTCCAAATTGCTTTCCAAAATTCTTAGACCAGGTGAGAACTCCTCCCATAGTGCATTAATGAACCTGTTTTCCCACAGCCCCTCCAGCATTTGCCATTTCCCTTTTCTGTTCACTTTGCCAATCTGTTGGGTGTGAGGTGGTGCCTCTCTGAAGGGCTTATTGAAATTCAACTCAGTACTCTGCATTTTCCTTATTTCTTGTGCCTGTCAAGGAAGAGCCAGATTACAGGTACATTCACAGGTGCCAAAGCCAAGTTGTGTAGAGCTGAATACATCCTAATCTTTTCAGAAAATAAAAATCAAGTAAGGCTGGTATAAAAGCTGGAGATAATGAAGATATACAAAGGAGAGTCAGAGACATGGTGGTGATGTTTATTATTTTTTGTAATATTCTTTTAAATTTTTTTTTTTTAGTGAGGCAATTGGGGTTAAGTGACTTGCCCAGGGTCACACAGCTAGTAAGTGTTAAGTGTCTGAGGCTGGATTTGAACTCAGGTACTCCTGACTCCAGGGCCGGTGCTCTATCCACTGTGCCACCTAGCTGCCCCTGTAATATTCTTTTAAAAAAGGTTATGTATTAATGGATAGTTGATTATGCCAAGTTGAGCAGGTGTTTTCTATTGTTCTGCCTTGAGACGACAAGGTTTCCCATAGGAAAGCACTTTTCTGGTAATCCTTGATGGAGACATTTTCTGGTCTACCCATAACCCTCTGCAGTAATTTCAAGGTCTCTTGAAGCACCACAAACTAAGATAGGCTTAGAATCCTGATTCCACAGTATTGTGGGTAGCTCACCCACACCACCCCAAGCAGGAAATCTGGGTAAATGGATTTTCCTTCAGCACAGACCCAGACTAAAGCTCTTTCCAGTCAGGCACATTTCAAGGCAGCCCATGGCCTCCATCGATTCCACCGTCAGCAGCCCAGCAAACACAGAGTGTTTAATTGAATTGGCAGCACTGCTGGTTCCAACAATGGGTAACAACATGCAGACTTCAGAAATCATCTCTTGTGACACATTCATGATTCCAATGAAGCCACTGTTTAAATTCAGCCCTAGGAGCACTCCTGGGGGTCTGCCTGGAGGCAGTGTCTCCTCGTGGTCACAGAATCTCTGAATCTAAAAGGGAAATCAAAGGCCTTGGAGTCCAGCCCCTCTCTGAGCAGGAATCCTCTAGGCAATACTCATGATGGGTGACTTCCTAATTGGTTCCCTTCCCCTTTCCAATCTATCCCCCAAGAGCTTCAGAGTTTATATTTCTAAAGCACAGACTTGAGGCTGTCACTCCTTCCCTCAAGAAGCTCCAGTGGTTCCCTATTCCTCCTAGGATCAATTACAAACAGCTCTGCTTGGCATTTAAAGCGCTCCCCAGTGTACGGCTCATTCGTCTCTATTGCACGCTCAGAGCGCCAGTGAAATTGACCTACTTGTTGTTTCCCATGTATTACGTTCCATCTCCAGGCTCCACGGGGCCTTTGCATAGGCTAGAGTGCATTCTCTCCTTATCTCCCTCCCTCAAAATCTGTAGCTTCCCTCAAGGCTGACGCACAGTTCAAGTGACGGCCTTCTATAGAAGGCTTCCTCGATTACCCCCTGGTTTTTGTTGCCCGATCCCTCCCCAACAAATTACTTTGTATATATTTTGAAGTCAGTGCATGAGTGATTTTCCCTCAATAGAATCGAGTAAGTTCCCTGAGGGTAGGAATTGTTGTTTTACTTTGTATCCCCTCACTGGGACACTTAATAAATATTTGTTGGATAAATGATTGACTGTTGTACCTCTAAGCTTGTAGTTCTGAAGAGACCCTGGGAACATTAGGGAACTGCTGATAGAGAGCCCTCAGACCCTCCCTTAATTCATATGCCATCCCCACCTCCTTTCCCATGCCTAAACTCCTCCAAACCACCAGGTTCGCACCAAGGGCCTGGAAATATACTCAAATAGATACATAAAATATCAATGAATTTCCTGGCTCTCAGAGGAACTGTCACATTTCAGCTACACACATACACACATACACACATGCCACACAACACATGTACACACAACACATGTATAATATAATGCAACACACATAACATTCACATGTATGCACATACATGCATATGCACATGTATAGGCTACCATATCTAATGTAATATACATTTACACATGCCTATACATCTCCAATGTATATATACATATGTAATACAACACACACATAATATGTACACACACAGACAGTCGTGTCCCTGACATGTACCCAGGGTAAGTCACTTAAACTCTCAATGCCCCCAGCTAGTCTCTAAGATGAAAAATTGCTGAGCAGGTGCCAATCTCTATTAGTGGAAGAATTTTCCGCACTGGGAGTTTGTTCCGCAGATCCCATTACAAGTCTAGACCATGGTGTATGTATAGACACACAGACATAAGCATGCAGATCACATGTCAGGTGGACCTGTGCCAAAGGCTTCAAGGGATGCTGACGGTAAGCCCAAAGGAAATTCAATCAGCTCTATCCCCCTTCTTGACCAAGATAGGCTTTCTTCTTCAGAAGCAAACGTGGCGCATAGAGCACAGTAGACGTGGAGTGATGACCCATAGGACTGGAGGTCAGTCAGGTGGTGGTGGTCAGCAGGAGTGAGGTTTGAGTCGAGTCTTGCAAAGCCCATCTATTTCCTCAATCAGGGATGGAGGGTGAGGGGGGTGGGGTTGAGGGAGGTAGATAGGTGGCAAAGTGGATAAAGCACTTGCCCTGGAGTTAGGAGGACCTGAGTTCAAATCTCACCTCAGACACTTAGTAGCTGTGTGACCCTAGGCAAGTCACTTAACCCCGATTGCCTTAAACATCCAGGGCCATCATCACTAGTCATCCTGATGTATAACTTGCCACTGGACCCAGATGGCTCTGGAGAAGAGAGTGAGGTTGGTGACCTTGCACAACCCTCTCACTTAAATCTAATTCAGTGCAACATCATCCCAATGTCATGGTCCGCTTTGAGAACAAAGGACAAACACAACATTTAGAGCCAGAGGGGACCTTGGAGCTCATCTAGTTCAACTCCCTCAGATATACAGATAAGGAAACTTAGGTGTCCAGAGAGATTAAGTAATTTGCCCAGTCACATAGGTAGTAAGTATCAGGGTCAGGATTTGAATTCAGGTCTTCTGACTCTAAGGTTCAGGTTGTTTCAACCGTAGCACATCTAGCTCATCATGGGTCGCATCTACACTAAACTAAATCCCCACATCTATGCATTATCCTAGAATTGTTTACCTCAGTCTGCTTTCGAGCAATCACAATTAAGGAGAATGGTCAAGGTGGCCATCCCAGAAGCCATTCCAACATTCTCTTCCTCTAAAAGGTAGAACCAGGCTGACTTTGGTGAGTGTTTTCATTTGCATTTCATTCTTTCAACCCCTAGCTTAGAATGACATTTCCAAGCTCCCTTCCTCTCCCTCCCCTGCTCCCCCTCTATTTACATCTAATCGATGATGTTCATTTGGATGTTGGGCTCTATCCACTAATATGATTGATTGGACGTGCTCAGGAAGGTCCCCTGGAGCAATGTCACAGGCCTGATTGGTGTCAGGCCTGGAGGGTCTGCCCCTCCCTCCCTCACTACTCTAGCCCCATCCATTACAAAGGGTCATGGATTTAGAACTGAAAGGGACCTCAGAGGTCATAGGAGATAATCGGATGATGGGATCTAGAGAGGGGAGAGACCTCAAAGGGTAGCTAGTCTGGCTCCTTCCTTTTCAAAGGATGTTGAGGCCCAGGGAGGTTAAATAACTTTCCCTGAGGTCACAGTGGTTAAGTAGGTAAATGGGTAGATGGTTTAATGACTAGAGGCTAGCCTTGGAGTAAGGAAGAACTGAGTTCAAATCCTACCTTAGATGCTTCTTAGCTGTGTGACTGACTCTGGCTCTTGTTGGCATTAGTTTCTTCATCTGTAAAAAGGGGATAATAACAGAACCTACCTTGCAGGGTTGGCATAAGGATCCCATGAGATGGCATACACAAAGTGCTAGATGCGTACTAGCTATTAGTATTCATAAGTAGCAGAGGACTGAGATTTGAATACAGGACTTCAGTTACTGGTCTTTCCTCTGTACCAGACTCTGCCCTATGATGTGCTATGATGTTCAATGTGGAAACTGAGAATATGAAGAGGATACAGTGCTAGGCTTGGAGTCAGAAAATCCTGAATTCAAATCCAGCTTCAGACACTTACTGGATGTGTGATGCTGGATGAGTCACTTAAGCTCTGTCTGCCTCAGTTTCCTCAACTATAAAATGGGGAGCATACTTGTATCTGTGTCCTAGGGTTGTAATGAGGACAGGATATGATGCCTGACACATAGTAAGTACTTAATATCCTTCCTTCTTTTCTTGTTCCTTCCTTCCTTCCTTCCTTCCTTCCTTCCTTCCTTCCTTCCTTCCTTCCTTCCTTCCTTCCTTCCTTCCTTCCTTCCTTCCTTCCTTCCTTCCTTCCTTCCTTCCTTCCTTCCTTCCTTCCTTCCTTCCTTCCTTCCTCCTTCCCTCCCTCCCTCCCTCCTTCCTTCCTTCCTTCCTTCCGCCTTACACACTTACTAGATGTGTGACTCTGATCAAGTCACTTAGCCCTGCCTGCCTCAGTTTCCTCATCTCTAAAATGAACTGGAGAAAGAAATGGCAAACCACTCCAGTATCTCTGTCAAGAAAACTCCAAATCAGGGCACAAAGAATCGGGCAGAAGAGAAACAACTGAACAGCAACAACAAAGCCGCTGACTCCACATGTAGAACTCTTTCTAAGCACTCTTAAAAAGTCAGTAGTTATTATCATGGGTATCTACTTTGGGGGCATGTCTTCCAAGGCATGGGAGGGAGAAGATGGAAAAGTCCCAATGTTAGGGTCACGGAGGTCCATATTGGGCTTTGGCTGGGGAAGCCCAGTGTGAACTTCCCAGGTGACTGAATCGGAATTCCTGGCACGGAGCAGTTTTCCATCATCTGCTGCCAAGCTAGCAAAATAGACTTATTGAAGACATGCATCTGCCAGTCTCTGAGCTCAACCCCTGGAGATCCAAATCCTGCCAGGGACAGGCTGGGCTCAGCCTAGCCCCTGGCTTGCTTGGTGGGGCTGTTGGGGGTTTTCCTGTTGCCAGGGAGGAGGTGCTCATCCAAGGGAGCCCTGGTTCAGGCAGAGCCTGGATTCTTCCCTCCTGGAGCCCCCTCCCTCCCACCCCCTCCTTCCCAAGTAGCCAGACAGCTGCATTGTCAGTTAAAATGTCCTTGCTCTGCCTCGCACCTGCCAAGCTGAAGACACAGTTATTTTCCATAAAACTGTCATAGATCTTGATAAACTGTATCGAGCGTATTTGTAAAATATGTGACATTTGCAAAATTGGCCCTGGTTCAAATTTATGACATGAGACTGACTGGTTTATGCTTTGGATATACAGCCTTCAATCTTGGGGGCTCCGGGTCAGAGGATCTTAAATATAAACTTCCAATTTGTAATCAGACGGGCAGCTTGGAGTGGGGAGGGAAGAAATAGGCTCTCTAGGTTCGAAGGGAGGGAGACCATGCCCAGCTGGTCTTCTGGAAACAGAGGGGGAGGACTGAGAAGGAGGGACGGGTGGATGTGCCAAGAGCCCTGTCCTCTTCCTCCTCCCTCCACCCTCCCCCAGGTCTCATCTCTCAGGAATCCTAGGAGATTTCACCTTGAAAGAAAGGGGAGAGGAATGGGAAGGAGAAGGGGAAGCCTGAGAGCTTGTTCTTGGTTTGCGGAGGGGGCTGAGGCAACCTTGTCCCCCACACTCCCTCATCAGCTGTTGTCAGCACTGTCCAAAGACCGAAGGAGATTCTCAGGGGTATCAAAATGCTAAGGATGGATCCCAGAGGGAGTCAACATCCTAATCTGTGATGCCAAAAGGCACTGGCAAAGAAGGGAGAGACCTGGAAAGGATGGAGATGTCCCAACAGGGCAGGCAAGGTGTGAGAGGTGCCTAAGGAAATTTTGATACCCCTTCCTTCCTTCCTTCCTTCCTTCCTTCCTTCCTTCCTTCCTTCCTTCCTTCCTTCCTTCCTTCCTTCCTGCCTTCCTGCCTTCCTGCCTTCCTGCCTTCCTGCCTTCCTGCCTTCCTGCCTTCCTGCCTTCCTGCCTTCCTGCCTTCCTGCCTTCCTGCCTTCCTGCCTTCCTGCCTTCCTGCCTTCCTGCCTTCCTGCCTTCCTGCCTTCCTTCCTGTCTGCCTTCCTGCCTTCCTGCCTTCCTGCCTTCCTGCCTTCCTGCCTTCCTGCCTTCCCTGCCTTCTTCCCTCCCTCCCCTCCTTCCTCTAGGAGAGGCAGAATGATTCAGTGGAAAAAGCACTGGATTTGTAGTTAAAGGGCTTGAGTTCAAACCCCAACTCTGTTACTTGGTATCTGTGTGATCTTGGGCAAGTCACTTTTCTGGTCTTTAGTTTCTTCTTCTATAAAATGGGGTTGGGGGCAGCTAGGTGGCACAGTGGATAGAGTACTGCCCTGGAGTCAGGAGGACCTAGTTCAAATCTGACCTCAGATACTTGATGTGTACTAGCTGTGTGACCCTGGGCAAGTCACTTAACCCTCATTGCCCTGCAAAAAAGGGGGGGGGTTTGGACTATATAACCTCTGAGGTCCCTTGAGTTCCTAATCATCTGTGGTCCTATGGTGAATCCTGCCCAAATTCAGGTGTCACCTTGTCTCTACCACATTCCTATCCAGACCACTCCAACATTGCCTGTGCCATGCTTCTGTCTATAGGAACTGCCCATAGCCAGCCCCCTAAGGCCTAGGGGCAGTTAGGTGGTGGAGTAGATAAAGATCTGGGCCTGGAGTCAGGAAGACCTGAATTCAAATCCAGCCTCTGACACAGTGTGACCTTGGGCAAGTAATTATACTTCTCTTTGCCTTAGTTTCCTCAACTGTAAAACAGGGGTAATAACAATACCTACTTCCTAGGGTCACACTGAAGATCACGAGATGATATTTGTAAAGTACTTCATCAAATTAAATGAGCTATGTTCCTGGCACACAGTAGGTGCATCATCAATACTTGTTCCTTTCCCCTTCCCAGTCTGTTGCAGGTACCCGTCTAGAGAGGGTGGCCACAAACAAGCCCTTCCGTCTCCCTCTGTGACATGCTTCTGAACATGCAAGTTGCTTCTACCCACGTCTTTCCAGCTTCATCTCTGCCGAGGACTCCCTGGGCCTCGGACCTGCTGTCTCTGAGCCAACTGCATCTATTCCAACAAGTGCTTCTGAAATTTAAATTTAATTTTTAATCGCTATTTTTTGTCTTGAGATCACCTTTATTTCCCAAGACACCCCCTTCTTTTGTAACCAATAAACCAATAAATAAAAGGAATAGTGGTCGTTCAGCAAAACCTTCCAACACATCAGCTCAGCTGCAGGTGTAAATAATGGTCCCCGTATGTATGTATGTATGTCTTTCTTCCATCTCTGCAAAGAAGGGAAGGAGCTACTTCCCAGCCCCTCCCCCCCCCCCCAGCTCTTCTCTGGATATAAGTTTGGTTGTTATAATTGCAGAATATTCTGTTCTGTTTTATTGTTCTTTTTCCCATTCCTATTCCAATAAACTTTTTTTTTGTTTTGTTTTTTTAAATGAGGCAATTGGGGTTAAGTGACTTGCCCAGGGTCACACAGCTAGTAAGTGTTAAGTGTCTGAGGCTGGATTTGAACTCAGGTCCTCCTGACTCCAGAGCTGGTGCTCTATCCACTGCGCCACCTGGCTGCCCCTCCAATAAACATTTACGAAGTACCTACTATGGCTAAGGCACTGAGCTAGGCACCGGGGAGACCTGGAGAAAATGAACAAGCACACGTCCTCTGGCTCCTCTGTTAGGGGCAAGGAACTCCCCTTTAGAAGAAATGAGCCCAGCTGGCTTTGAAGGTACACTAACTCAAACTGGGTTAGCAAAGTTCATTCCTTCCAGCTGAGGCTGGGGGAGCTCCTTGGGGATCTACTCTAATGAATAGATAAGAGGGCCTTGTGACCCGCATCTCAATTGCTTGCATGCAAATGACTGCCCCCGAAGTGCTCTAGGAAAAGTGTATTCTGGAGTGGCGGAAATATCCTCCTCTCAATCTTTCTCACAATCTTAATGTTAATTTGCTCAAGGAAGGAGGGATTATGCTAAGCAAAGGAAAAGGAGCCCTGTCCAAATGGTCCAAATGATGCCAAGTGCTGACATTCCTTGGGTTGGTTTTTACGGAATGGAGACTGCTCTCAAGTTCACTTCAATCTGATACAGTTGTTCTGATATGCCTGAGTGAAGGTAAGTGACTAAGCAACAGGAGGGTAAGGACTAGAGCTTTTTTTTTTTTTTTTGCTTTGAATTCCCATCATCTAGCACAGGAGCAGGCACGTAATAGAGCTAGCAAGTCAAAGGCATTTACAAAGCCTCTACTATGCACCAGGCACTGGGCTAGCCTGCTGGAGATAGAAAGAAAGGCAAAATCCGAGCTGTAGCCTTCAAGGAGCTCACAACCTGGAGAAAGTAAGCAATTTATCCAAGGACACACCCTCAGTGGAGCAGAGACAGATAGACAGATGCATAGGTAGATAGAAAGAGAGAGAGGTCTATAGAGCAATAGCTAGGTAGATATGTGGATACATCGGTAAATGGATTAAATAGATATGTAGAGAGATGGATGGATAGATAGATGATAGGTAAGTAGATAGATAGAGAGGTAGATGGATAGAAAGATAGATATGTAGATAAATAACTAAGTAGATAGATGGATAGATTGGTGGATGGATAGATAGATGAGAGGTACATGGATAGGTAGGTAGATGGATGGTTCGATGGATAGATACTTATGTAGATAAATAGGTAGGTAGATAGGATGATAGACGGGTAGATGGGTAAATAGATATAAAGAGATAGATGATAGCTAAGTAGGTGGAAGGGTAGATGGATGGATAGATAGGTATATAGACCAATAGCTAGGTGGGTAGCTAGGTAGATGGATAAATAGATATGTAGATAGAAAGCTGATAGGTAGGTGAGTAGATGGATATATATATATATATATGTATATAAATATATAAGAATAGGTAGATGATAGGTAGGCATGTAGGTAAATGGGTAAGTGTATAGATAGGCAGATAGATGGATAGATGACAGGCAGGTGGATAATAGAATAGATCTGTATATAGAGGAAGCATTCACCAAGCACGCACTATGTGCCAGGCATCATGGTAAGTACTGGGGCTCCAAAGAAAAGTACACTATATGGTGCCTGTTCTTTCTTTGGGGGGGGGGCAATGAGGGATAAGTGACTTGCCCAGGGTCACACAGCTAGTAAGTGCCAAGTGTCTGAGTCCGGATTTGAATTCAGATCCTCCTGAATCCAGGGCTAGTGCTTTATCTACTGCGCCACCTAGCTGCCCCTCCCCCCTGGTTCTTTTCTTTTCTTTCTTTCTCTCTCTTTTTTTTTTTTTAGTGAGGCAATTGGGGTTAAGTGACTTGCCCAGGGTCACACAGCTAGTAAGTGTGTTAAGTGTCTGAGGCCAAATTTGAACTCA